>NW_028277087.1:24400000-29200000 GCF_059951505.1 Python bivittatus
CTACCTGACTCCAACCAACTCTGAGCAGTGTACAATGAAACCAACAGAATAAAAACAGAGTACAATAATCATAATTTTATAATAATTTTAAGTTGAGGAAGGATTGCTACAAGATACAATGCAATTCAAGGATGAGGATGATGATTTTCTGAGTCAGCAAATTTATGGATTATAGTTCTTCAAGGCCGGATTACCTAAGCAACTGTGATGGACTGGAATGGAGGAAGGGGGGGTGAAAACTGGGCTCTCGTCTCCAGAGCAATGCTCTGGAGATAAGCGGAGAAAGCTGGCGCATCCCTAAACATTCCAGAAGATAGTAGAGACTTGTGCCTGGGAACTACTGGTCAGTCTGAGAAGATTCTGTAAATAAGCGCTAGCTAATAAACCTTGCTGATTGAACCTGCACGGTCTCCAGGAGTTCCTTGGGCTAGGCCTGACAGCAACATTCCTTGGATCCTTTCCATCTAACTGTAAACCCAGTTAGGCCCATGAACAAGGGCCATTTTCCCAAACAACAAACCAATTGTTATCACTCATAAATTTGGGAAGAAGGAGGACAGATGACAGCTTTCCTGTTCCTGTATTAAATTACTGCTGTATTGACCTATTCTCCAGAGAGCTGAGCCTCTTCATAAGAGTGGTTTGATTTGTCTGCACAAACATTTTATAGAGCAGCTGAGGATTAATGGCTCCACTCTTAAATTCACTGACTGACACAATTGCTCCTTACCTTATGGTACTAAAATTCTCACAGGGGATTGTCACCTTGATGTGGTGGGGAGACTCAGTAGCTTTTGACCTTGAGAACAGTGTTGGTGAGAGCATGAGTTCCTGGTACAGCTTGCTAGTGAAGTCAATGTAGGAGGAATGTAGCTTGGAGTGATCTACAGTAGAGATGAGGGCAGGGACTGCAGGTGTGAAGAAGGATAACCATTCTAGGAGAAGGAAATCCAACATCACACCTTGAAAAAGGCAGTGGCAAACCATTTCTGTATTGTTACCAAGGAAATCATCTGGACAGAGGTAAATGTTTAGACAAAGTACAAGACGATGAGAACCCCAGGTCAAAAGATACTCTACTAACAGGAGAAGAAAGTTGATTTTTCATGAGAAAAACTGAAAATGATGATCTGGCTAGACTAAAGCAATGAGAAAATGCTAGTATTGAAGAAGCAGCTGTTTGTTTACAAGGACACATACAACTGGAAATTGGAATAAGAAAAGCATCAAGCAATGAAAACTTAAAATTGTCAAATTGGAAATGAAGGATACTGAATTGGATGTTATAGAAAGAACTGAACTTAGGTGGGTTGGAAAGGGCCAATTTCTATAAGATAATTACATAATTCAAGGCATGAGATCATACAAAGGAATGGTATGGCAATGATATTCAAGAAGAACATACTCATCATATGGTCAACTATAACTCAAAAGACATTAGGATCGTGCATATTAGAATTAATGGATATCCAGTGAACATTGATGTTGTATATGCATATGCACTTGTTACAGATACAGTGCTGGTAGATAAGATGCTAAATGCAGCAAGTGTCAGCCTCCCAGGTAGACCAGAGAGGAAACATGACATGATGAGTTAATTCTATTTTATTGTAAAGCTGTATTGATTGAATCTTGCAAGTCTGAAAGTACAAATCTTTCACCATCTCATTTTACAGCCTGATAAGTTAGGGTGGTTCCTTTCTAAGTTTCTTTCTCTTTCTGTTATTCAGCTGTGGGCTCCTCCCCCTTTTATCTGATCATTCCCTACACAACATCTCTTCCCTTCAACTCTCAAGGTCATTCCCATATACCATTACAATAAGAAAGATCATAGCACTACTAATAGGTAGTAAGAATGTTAAAGTAGGAGAAATGGAGGAACCTGGAATCACAATACCTGCCAAAAGCCAAAATGTTATTAGAGGACAAAGAAACTTACATCCCTGTTAACACCAACCCAATACAGAAACTAGACAACCTAATCAAGAGAACTCCCAACAACCTAACTAAGAAAGGCCAGATCACAAAGGAAGAACAGTGGCGGATGAATAGCAGTGGACCCATCCTCCCACGCTTCTATGGATGACCAAAAATACACAAGCCTGACATACCGCTCTGACCAATTGTATCTTTACCAGGGACCCCAACATACAACATAGCGAAAGAACTGACAAAAAAGTTTGGACACCTCACAGAGAACAGTGAATATTCTATCAATGCCTCACTACAGTGCCTCCAGAAAAATCAAAGATGTACACATAGATGAAGATGAAATTATGGTCTCATTTGATGTCACTGCACTCTTTACATCCATAAACCCAGAACTAGCAAAAGAATCCATATTAGCAGTACTACACAACACACCGGACTTAACCAAATACACCCAGAACAAAACACGCAGAATCATGGACCTCATCAACCTCTGCCTCACCACCTATTTTCAGTTTGATGGACAAATATACCAACAAATCAGAGGCACACCTATGGGATCACCACTGTCAGGGCTCAAAGAAGAGATTGTAATGCAATGCCTAGAAGCTATAGCACTTCCTCAAATACAACCTAAAGTATGGATCTGATATGTAGATGACACCTTTGTTATAATAAAAAAGGAACAACTAGAGAAGACACACGAAACCATCAACAACATCTTCAAAGGAATAAAAATCACCAGAGAGGAAGAAAACAACAACATGCTACCCTTCCTGGATATCCTCATCAGCAGAGGAAACAACAGTAAATTAGAAACCCAAGTTTATTGGAAGACAACCCACACAAATCAAGTACTCCATTACCAAAGCAACAACCCAACCTCCCACAAGAGGAGCTGTGTAAGAACATGTTTCAAGCGAGCACAAATGCATTGCAGCAACCCAGAACAGCAGAAAAAGGAAAAAGACCAGCTATACAACATCTTCCAACAAAATGGATATCCACTCAATTTTATCAAAAAGTGCCTGACCACTCAACCTACTACAACACAACCTACACAAGCTATGAAAAGGATCACACTGCCATACATCAGAAACATCTCAGAAACTACCAACAGACTATTACAACCACATGGCATCTCTGTAGCACACAAACCAACAAAATCACTCCAAAATATCTTAAGTAAACCAAAAGATCCAGTAGTAATGTATGGCTGTGAGAGCTGGACCATAAAAAAGGCCGAGCGCCGAAGAATTGATGCCTTTGAACTGTGGTGCTGGAGAAGACTCTTGAGAGTCCCCTGGACTGCTAGGAGGTCAAACCAGTCAATCTTAAAGGAAATCAACCCTGATTGCTCATTGGAAGGATCGATAATGAAGCTCAAGCTCAGATATTTTGGTCACCTAATGCGAAGAGAGATCTCTTTGGAGAAGACCCTGATGCTGGGAAAGATTGAAGGCAAAAGGAGAAGAGGACGGCAGAGGATGAGATGGTTAGATAGCATCACTGAAGCAATGAGCATGAAACTGAGCAAACTCAGGGAGGCAATGAAGGACAGGAAGGCCTGGCGCAATATGGTTCATGGGGTCACGAAGAGTCGGACACGACTTAACGACTAAACAACAACAACAACAAACCAAAAGACCCAGTAGCACAAGAAGAAAAAACAAGAGTCATCTGTAACATTCACGCAGTTACCGCGGGCCTCTCACGAGTGAGGGGAAAGAAGACACCAAACTGATTCTCCTTCGAGGGGGATGAGAGCGCCCAGACCGGAGTCTGGAAACCTCTTTTATTGAGTACATCAGAGGGCAGGGTTAAGCATATATACGTCACACTACCTACTACAAGCTCATGACTATATATGGTAATACATGAAGCGCAAGGGATCATGTGCTCCGATTGAGCACGTGACAAGCTGCGGGGGCTTGCCTCCTGAAATTTGAGGCTTTACCCCATGTTGTTGCTGGTACTTTTCCATGCTAGCTTCCTTGTTAGCGTACGACTGATTTTACTAGTCTGTACTAACAGAAATGCCTAGCATGTGATGGGGTGTTATAATGCAACATCTCCTCTGTTTTTATTATTTCAAAGGGCAGCTTCCTCCTCATCACTGATAAAGGTGAGTTGAGGTTTGCAAAAAAGCTGTTCAGGTGCCACTGGTTCCGTGGTTGGGAGAGGCAGGTATTTATGAGTGCAGACCATGTTGACCTGTGCTTCTATGGTACCCAGTCTATCCTGAAAAAACCTCATAAGCCTATTAAGGAGACAAGGACCAACTGTACATGCTATAATCAACAATAATAACGGTCCAGCGAGAGCGCTAACCAAGGTTGTGAGCCACGGGGAGAGATTAAACCATCCCTCAAACCATCCTTGTCGGTCTTCGCGCTCTCGCCTGCGGGCATTCAGGCCCTCTCTCAGTTTGGTCATGGATTCTCGAACAATTCCAGAATGGTCAGCATAGAAGCAGCACTCTTCCTTCAAGGCCACACACAGGCCACCTTCTTGTAGAAAGAGGAGGTCTAAGCCTCATCTATTTTGTAATACTACCTCCGAAAGGGAGGTTAGTGATGTCTGCAAGTGGGAAATAGACGTTTCAATGCGTTCTAAGTCAAGATCAATTGCAGCTCTCAAATTTTGGTATTGTGTATATTGGTGGGCAAAGGACGCGATCCCAGTGCCAGCACCTGTGAGACCTAAACCTACCAGCAAGGAAATGGTGAGGGTGGAAACCGGTTCTCGTTTGCTTCGAGACAACTCTGTGGTAGAATAGGCATTAAGGATTTCATCCTCAGCGTGGATGTACATGCGTGGGATGATGTGTACAAGGATACAAAAGCCCGTGGTGTTTAACACATTACCATGTGCACAGGCTGTAAGTCCCGTGGAGCACGCCCACCACCCATTTTCCAGAGGAATGTAGAAAAGGGTGGTGTCAATGTTGCTGACAGTAACATTGCAGTATGATTTGTATGGGGAAGGTATCTTGCCTATACAGGTGCCCTTACCCGTTATGGCCTGGATGGTCTGAGAGCCATGTCTCCATCGGCAGCCCTTGTCAGAAGTAGACGTGTTAAAGGCTGCCTCAAAAGCTACAGCCTCATAATACGGAGGCAAAACATTATAACAAAGCCAACAAGAAAAAGTAAGATTGGGGTGGCTAGCATTCAAAAGCTGATAAGTGGCTTGGGCAATGTCCCACAATGGGTTACTAATGCGTGGAGAGGAAATAACTCCTTCTATGATGGTAGAGTTACCCGGGGAGTGAGTAGTTGGAAGGAGAGGGATGATTGCCTGGTTAGGGCCAACCGGCACAGGGGGAGTAATAGGGGTAGATATCAATCTGATGGTAAAGATGTTTCCCTTATCGCGATAGCCTGTCCGAACCTTATCATAAAGACGAACCCCCCAAGTGAGTCCCGCTTGCCAACCCTCATATTTCTTCCCCTGCTCAGTGAAGGTAATGCGAACCGGGTTACAATAGCCTTGTATAGTCCCATCTTCTTCTTTTTGTTGACATTTTAAGCTTTGGGTGGTTCTTTTAATGGAGACATAATCAGTTTTTATCGGGGCATCCCACCAAATATGTCCGGTGGAAACACAGTCCCAATTTGCACAAAAGTACGTATCAGCCGCTCCACAAAGTTTCTTGTATGAAGACTCCTTTCTATATCCTGGACATACATAAAAATGGTGCTTTTTAATGAAGTCATCGCCTTCAGTGAGTCGGAGCATTTTTGCGATGTCAAAGTAGAGGTCAGGAAACCAAGGTCCAGATCGGTTGGCTGAGGAGGAGTTCACCACCTCAGAATGTGAGTCAAGGATTACCCACGTCTGGTTGAGGGGAACGTGGGGGTTATCGGAGGCCTTGCATATCAACACAAGCGGAAGCAGCATAAGCCAAAAAAGCCTCATTTTTGACCTTTCAGAAGACGGTGCGGTCTGAGATCCTTTACTGATCGTGGCGGTCGTCACAAAGAATAGGTGGAGCTGGAGGAATGACAGGATCAGAAGAAGGGGTATCTTCATCTTTTAGCTTTTGTGGAAGATGACAGGGACGGATGTGCCGACCAGGAATCCACAAGGTTTTTTCAGGGAGGGCGACTGCGGCGTATCCCCGACCCCAGGTGATGAGCTCTGCAGGTCCTCGCCACGTCAGGTCTGGTAGGCAACGATAATAGACGAGCGGTCAATGATGTTCAGCAGAGGGAGAAGAAGAAAAATGATGACAAGCAGCTGACATTGCAGGTTGGCCAGTCAGGTTAAGGAAGTTAAGGGTGTAAAGGCACAGGTTAAGAGTGTCTTGCACTGCTGGGAGACCAAGGGCATTTTTCCCCCTTGAGCCGATGTAGCAGTCAAGAGCATGTTTTAAGGTTTGATGAGCTCTTTCAACCATGGCTTGTCCTTGACTATTATATGGAATGCCAAATTTATGAGTTATGCTCCATTTTTGACAAAAGGCAGCAAATGCTGTGCTTGTGTAAGAAGGCCCATTGTCAGTTTTGAGTTCCTTTGGGCGTCCCAACGATGCAAATGTGCGAATGCAATGATTAATTACATGTTTTGTGGCTTCTCCTCTTTGTGGGGTAGCCATGATGAAACCCGAATATGTGTCAATGGACACATGGATGTACTTCCATGGAGCGAAAGAAGGATACTGGGTAACATCCATTTGCCAAATTTGACAACTTTCAGTCCCTCGGGGATTTACCCCCATAGGGATGGAATGTGCTTGTTTACTGCAAGTAGGGCACTGTTGTAAAATAGCTGTTGCTTCTGCTGTTGTTATGCCAAATTGTTTAATCAGTGCCTTCTTGTTTTGATGAAAATAGGAGTGACTTTCCCATGGGGTAAGTGAAGAAAGAGAGAAAGCATCAGGTGAGAGTGCAGCAGTGGCTGCAGCATCGGCAACATCATTTCCTTCTTGGATGATGCCTGGAAATGGTTGGTGGCTTCTTAAGTGAGAAACATGAAAAGGGTTCGTTCTTTGAGAGATGAGGTGTTGAAGAGTGAGGAAGAGAGACAAGAGCGAAGGTTCAATAGAAGGCGAAAGATAGGCCTGATAGATAGAAGAAATAATCTGTGAGACATACAGACTGTCCAATATCAAGTTAAAGGGTTGGTCAGGAAACTGTTGAAAAGCCAGAATTGAAGCATACAGTTCTGCCCGTTGGGCAGAGGATTGTGGTGGAGTGATTTTTGTGTGCCATTGGCCTTTGGATTGCCAGGCACAGGCACCATATTTTTTGCTTCCATCTGCAAAAACTGTGATGGCATCTGGGATAGGGAATGAAGCAAAAGGAGAGTTCCATGCAAAGGGTGTGGTTTTCAAAAGTTGTAGTCTGGGGTCAGAAGGGTGATGACAGGAGACAGAACCAGGCCAGTCAGCAAGGGCAAATTGCAGTTGCTCACTGGAGGCCAGAAGGGTTTCCCAAGTTGCAAGAGAGCAGGGAACATAAAGTGTCGTTGGTTCTTGTCCAGCAAGTGCTTTTGCACGATGGCGACCCTTAGTAATGAGGAGTGCCATCTGAGCTGGTTTTGTGGTTAAGGTAGAACGAGGTGTATGCGAAAGGTGGACCCATTCAAGGACTAACAGCGAGGGTGTGACTTGTACAATCGCACCTGTGGGTAGGTTCAAAGTATTGATTAACAAGAGTGCAAGAGGAAAATCATCCAGCAACCGATCCACCCATTTTGTTTTTAAGGCTTGGTTCACTAATTGAATTGTTTCCAATTGTTCCTTTTGCAATGGGATTATGTCTGCCGGTTGTTTTCCTTTGGTCAAGGCAGAAAAAAGAGGTGAAAGTTGGACAGTAGTGAGGCCTAAATAAGGGCGTATCCAATTAACTGATCCCAAATATTGTTGTAATTGAAGCAAGGTCGGCTTTTGGGGTAATTGTACCTGCGGGCACAGTGCAGCAGCGTGAGAGGAAAGCAATTTGTGCCCTAGGTATTGAAAAGGAGGAGAGGTCTGGACTTTGTCAGAAGCAATATAAAGACCTCCTTGTTGTAAAATTTTTTGGAGGTGAGGTAAAGTTTTCAAAACTGTGCCCCTTGGGCCAGGGGCCGCAACTAAAATATCATCCATATAGTGGTATACCAGAAAAGATGGGTATTTCACACGATATGGGTGTAAAACATGTGCTACAAAAAATTGACACATGGTGGGGCTATTGAGCATTCCTTGCGGTAAAACTTTCCATTGATAGCGAGAAGTGGGTTGAGAGTTGTTGAGTTCAGGAACAGTAAAAGCAAACAAATGCCTATCCTTTGGGTGCAAGGGGATAGAGAAAAAACAGTCTTTAAGATCAATGATCATCATGTCATAATTTTGAGGAATCAAATTGGGATTGGGGAGTCCGCATTGTAGCACCCCCATTGGTTGCAAAATGGCATTAATTACGTGCAGATCGTGAAGAAAACGCCAGTTGCCAGATTTCTTTTTTATTACAAATACTGGTGTATTATAAGGGCTTAGAGAATCTTCAATATGCCCTTTTTCTAATTGTTCTAATACCAATTGTTTTAATGCATTTAATTTTTCCAAAGTTAATGGCCATTGATCAACCCACACAGGGGTTTGAGATTTTAAAGTTAAGCGAAGAACAAAAGGAGAGGACATTACTGCAGAGTAAGTTTAGCTTGAAATTGGGACATGAGGTCACGTCCCCAGAGATTAATATGTAAAGGCAACACCACAGGTTTTATGTGGGCAACGTGCGTTGTTGCGGCAGAGGTTACTGGAAGCCAATCAGAACTGACCCTTGCTGCTTGTACGCCACCCACACCTCTCACGGATGGGGCCTTGTCAGTTCTCCAATTGGGAGGCCATTCTGCTGATCGTATGACGGACACGTCAGCGCCGGTATCTAGAATACCAGAAAAAAGGCGACCACTGATATAAAAATCTGCCGTGGGGCGTGAGTTGCGTAGCGGATGTTCTAAAGCCAATAAATCATCCGGTGTGTTTTCTGGGAGCAAAATCATAGTGGCAACTATTTCCCCAGCGTTAATTGTAAGTGGGGAGTTAATTGTCATGGCAAGGGCAAGGTCTGAAAAACTATCAGAGCTTCGCATGAAGGGAGCAGCAAGAACGCCTCGAGAGGTAAGATCTAAGTTTGGGAAAATTAAAACAGGCAAAGTAGGAGGCAAGGTAAGCGTGAGCTTTGGAGAAATAAAAAGAAGATAGACATGACCAGGCAATGTGTATGTGACTGTGTCATTTGCTACCATTTCAAAAGATTGAGAAGATACAGCGTTGCTAGGTTCAGCCTTTGGGGCGGGGCTGGCTGGTCGCCCCGCAATTAGTTTTCCGGCTGATTAGCAAAGGGTGGGTTAGTGCGACACTGGCTTGCCCAATGAAAACCCTTTTTACAGCGTGGGCAAACGGTGTTGGGGCGGGAGGACCCAGAGGGTTTACGCCCCCTTGGGGCTCCTCCCCCTCCCGGGGCACGGCACTGATCTCTAAAATGGCCGGGCTTTCCACAATTGAAGCAATTTCCGGTGGGGCGCGAAGAAGAAGCAGGAAGTGGCTGATTTTCGTGCATCGCAGCAGCGAGAGCCTCCATTTTGTGGCTCGTTGTGCCAACGATATGGCAAGCACGCAAAAAGTCAGCAAGAGTAGCTCCGGGGCGAGCAAAAATGGGCTGCAAAACCTTCTGACAATCAGCATTTGCATTTTCATAGGCTAGTTTTAATAACAACTCATTACGAGCGTCCTCATTGTCAATCTGACGCTCGATGGCTAATTGGAGATGGCTAAGAAATTCGGAATAATTTTCAGTAGATCCCTGCATGATTTTTGAAAAGGATTGTGTGGGGGTGGCTGAGGAATCATCAACTTTCCGCAATGCAGATATAGCTGCTTGTGAAACCAAGGGAAATGAAGCCCTTGGAGAGTTGATTTGAGCGGCAGCAGTTGTAAAAATTCCTTGTCCCAGCAAGTGATCAATGGTTACATTTGCAGGGAGACCACCCTGCACAATAAGGGCAATTTGTTTTTGATATTCTGACCACCACACAACATACTGAGCAGGAGTTAAAATCATATTACACAGCATTTGCCAATCAGAAATCATCATGTCAGAAGAATTTGCAAGTGTTAGAAACAAGCCCATAGAAGAGCGAGATTGTAAGCCATAAGTAGTTACAGCAGTTTTAATATCCTTTACAACTTTATAAGACAAAGGAGCAAACACTTGGGTAGGAGGGTTATTGGGGTTGTTGGGATCGGGAGTATATGAGACAGGGAAGGCAGCACAAGATTGCATATCCTCCAAATCTAATTCCCCTCTAGCACGAGCCTCTATCATGGCGCATACCAGGGGTCCGGCAGTTGGAGTTACCAGAGGAGGGAAAAGTCCCTCATCCCTTTCCTTTGTTGTTAGAGGGAGAGGGGGGGGCGATGGCAAATGGCCCTCGTAAAGAGGCGGCGCTGTGATTGCAGCAGCAGCCATCCTCGGCTCCTCATCGTAAACTTCCAGAGCTTCTAAAAGAATACGGCAGGAGACAATAATTTGCTGTGGAGCTTTTGGTGGCTCATTTAAATACTTCAAAATCTTTCTCCACAATGTAACTTTTGTTGATCCGGTCTCAGGATAGACCGGACATTTGAGCCAAATATATTTTAGCAGTTCAACTAGCCTTTTTTGCTTAATTGGAGGCAATGGGGTGCCTCGATTAGAAAGAATGATGTTAGAAGCCTTGAGAAGGTTTCCAAGTTCGCGGAGGTGCGCAACCTGAGGCTTGGACAACCCGCCTCCCATACTTACGAGGGAACCGACAGGCGGCTGGGACGCGTTGAGCCCTTTCTCGGGCATAAGTACCGGAGGTCTCAGGTGGAGGGAGAAGGAGCCTTGAGAAGGTTTCCAAGTTCGTGGAGGTATGCAACCTGGGGCTTGGACAACCCGCCTCCGATACTTACGAGGGAACCAACAGGCGGCTGGGACGCGTTGAGCCCTTTCTCGGGCGTAAGTATCGGAGGTCTCAGGCGGAGGGCGACAGACGATTACACAGTTATTGGGGATCACGTCGGGGTCACCAGTTGTAACATTCACGCAGTTACCGCGGGCCTCTCACAAGTGAGGGGAAAGAAGACACCAAACTGATTCTCCTTCGAGGGGGATGAGAGCGCCCAGACCGGAGTCTGGAAACCTCTTTTATTGAGTACATCAGAGGGCAGGGTTAAGCATATATACGTCACACTACCTACTACAAGCTCATGACTATATATGGTAATATATGAAGTGCAAGGGATCATGTGCTCCGATTGAGCACGTGACAAGCTGCGGGGGCTTGCCTCCTGAAATTTGAGGCTTTACCCCATGTTGTTGCTGGTACTTTTCCATGCTAGCTTCCTTGTTAGCGTACAACTGATTTTACTAGTCTGTACTAACAGAAATGCCTAGCATGTGATGGGGTGTTATAATGCAACAGTCATCTACAACATACAGTGTAAGGACTGTAACAAACACTACATAAGACAGACAGACAGAAGACTAGCAAAGCGCATCCACGAGCACCAACTAGCAGTCAGAAGACATGATGAAAACTCCTTAATCTCACAACACATGGACAGACTTAACCATAGTTTTAACTGGGAAACTGTCAGTATTTTAGACCAAGCTAAATCCAAAAATGCAAGAGAATTCTTGGAAGCCTGGTATTCAGACAAGGCAGCAATTAATAGACACATAGAGATAAACAGCATCTACATACTATTCAAAAGAGACAAAAGATCAGAAGATCGCCTCACCAGCAATCATCACCCAGATAAGCAAAGGTTACCACCAGGCACACAATCAAGCAGTAAACATATGCTAATCAAGGAACTACCAGAGCAGCAAAACAAAACCCCCACCCCCACCAGCACTGGCAGGGCAGGCCACAGTATATAAACAGAGAGCAAACCCCATCCCATTTTAGCACTGAAGATGTTACCTAGCCAGGTAATGAAACGTTTGCAAGAAAAGAACCAAGCTCAGAGAATCCCAAGGACTCCACAGTTCAACCCTGAGCTACACATATTTGCCTCTATTTGAACTGGGAATTACAGGAAGATATGGACTGTGTAAACACAATAATGCAGAAGATACGTTAATAGACTTTGTAAAGAGAATCTCATCTTTACTGCAATCACCTGCTTCAAGCAATACAAATACAGATTCTACAGGTGCACATCACCAGATGCACAACATCAGAATCAAATCAGCTATCTAATATACAGAAGACGAACTGCAATCCAGGTGCAAATTGTTTAACAGACTATGAATTATTGGTGTCAAATATAGGGGTTAAACTTAGAAAATTAAAAAGAGTAGATATGTCACAAAGATTTATCTTTGGATGGTATACAATCAAAGTATAAGTTCAGGTAAGGAACAGATTTAGTGCACTCGATGTGACAGAGAACCTGAGAAATTATAGAACAGTATAAAAGGCTTTGTGAAAATATAGAAAAAATATTCCCAAAATTTCCAAGAGGAAAAGTTCTAACTACAACTATCCTGATCGTCAAAAGAAGACGGAATATAAAAGCCAGGCACCAAGAAGAGCATATAATAATTGAGTGCAGATTTCCAATATCAAGAAAGAAGAACAAGGAAAGATATCTTAACCAAGAATGTTGACAAATAACAGAAAATAACAAGAAGTAGAAAGACAGATTTTTTAAAGATAAATCACAAGAAAATTTACCATAAAGTAGGAATGGTCAAAAGAATTGAAGAGATCGAATAGAAGCAAATGAAGTTAAAGAAAGATGAATAGCTTTACTCAAACCCTTTACAAATGGAGTTATAAAATGACTAAAATGATTGCAGAAAGAAAATATATTCAGGAATTGACTACACTAGAAAGTGAAGCATAACAGTGGACATTTTCTGCACTTGAAGATAGCATAAGATACAGACAGGGTGCATGGCACACACACAGCTTTGCTTTTCTACTTCACATTGTCTGTCCTTTCAGACAGCTTCTACACCCAGCCTGATGGTAGGGTTGATCTGCCTTCAAGTAGCTAAAGAAAAATGTCTCTCTCTCTCCCCATCCGATACATATCACCATGCAATGGGCATCTGTTAATTTTTTAGACTGGGATCTTTGTGATAGTTGTGTGAATTCTACTTATTCTAGAGAAAGCTACATAAAAAGTGTATTACAGATTGTTGCATTCAAAAATGTGTCTATTCAGGAAAGTTGCCAACAAAACTCTGTATGTTAAGAAAAACAAATGTATCTTGTTTCATTTTAGCTTTTATGCTGAAAGTGGGCAGAATATATTTGATCTAAAACTGACATGGTCTAGGTATAGAATAGTTTGATTATTTGAACTGGATCCTGGATAGTTATAAATAGGATCATGTGATTTCCTTCAGCCATTCATGCTGAAGGAAAGCTGATCCAAGAGCTTTGGGTTTAAAAGGATTTCAAACCATGGTGTTCTTTCTGAGTAAGATATCTTCTTCCCACTGAAGCAATGTGTTCTGAAATGTTTCACAAAACCTGGATTGTGGTTCTTCTATCTGAATTTATTGTGCATATCTTTGGTCTCAGCATCTTGAAAGAGTACAATAAAAGATAAAGCAGAACAATAGGCTTTTGATTTAATGAACATAGCTTTTTATAGGAGATTTTGAGTCAATAATATATAGCATCTGCTTTGGGATGAATGTGGTGAGATCTTGCCGTGGGAATTATGAGGCACCAAACCCTTCAGATCTCTCCTGGAACAGTGTAGGACTCAAAGCAACCCCATCATGTATTCAGGATTATATAAATAGCACAAATAACATCCCCGACTCTCAGAAGAGAAGAGATTAAAGGGTACGCCAAAATGTCAGAGGAAAAGATAAATTTATAAATGAGCCAAGATGGAGAATTTCTAGATGGGGAAGCCATTTCTAAAAGCAAAATAGGAGCCACCCATGATCCACCTTGACAAAGTCCAAAGGCACTCCACCAACAATGGTTTTTGAGCAAAGTGAAGTGGTGCTGAATAAGAGTTCCATTTCAAGAAAGGAAAGCAGGATGCTGCTTCCTGGGTTCTCAGTTTTGCTTTGTAGGCATGCCTTAATCACAGCTTTGACAATGCAAAGCACCTTGGAAGGCTGATGGGACAAACAACCCTTTTCACTAAATCCTTCCATGCCTACTTTACCTGGTACATCCACTTCCAAAATATCTCCATCGAAAACTGTTAATATTTCAGAATACAAAATTATGTCTGTAAACATTATTCCAGTGTTTTTCTCAAATCTCTCCTGCCCATTCCTCTCCATTATCAAAAGCCAAATTAAACTAACTTGGACTATATTGAATATGTTATCTAAATCTGCTTCTGCAACTAGATTGCTGTTCCTGGATTAGGCCATTAAAGGACAATATATTGCAGAGTTTTTGATAGTGGCCTTTGTCCAATGTAGTCTGTTACCAATTATAATAATATTCTTCCTGGGAAATGATCAAAAGGTAATAAAGGTATATGTAATATTTGTTCATACATTTGCATTTTCTCTATTGATCTATTTGCATCTGAAATGTGTAGGACTGAAAGGCCATGGAATTCAATATTATTTGGCATTTGGAGAATAAGCTTCCATGTGACAACCTAGAGGCAGAAATCTAATGAGAGTTTCAAGACATTGGGTGGCGTGCATGTTTATGGAATCTGAAGAAAAGCTATAAAGACTAATCAATCATTCATGGAGACATGAGAGAGTGCTCATGAGAGTTGATAATAACTCTCTTCATGTTTAGGAAATCTGCAAACATATATCTTGAATGGGCTTTGAATTGTTAGTTGAATTTAGTATTTACTGGTAGTTTAAAATGTATCTTTAACTTTTTATATTTGGCTTTTGTTTTTAAATTTTGTTAGTTGCCTTGAGTATACACTAAAGCAGAAATGCAAGGTATAAATCAAATTATATTATTACAGTGGATCATTAAAGAACAATTACACTACCATTGTGGAAAAGCTATGCTAGAAAAGGCCTACCGCACCCATTCAGATTTCCCCACTTAAAATAATTATTGTTATTCTTGTATTTAGATCTGACTTTTGAACAAGTAATAGGCATATGCATTTTAGGAATCAAAATGAATTTCCTAAGCCTATTGTTTTGAAGCTTCAACTGTATCTTGGGCTCTAATTACTACCTTCTATCATGTAAGCATTTTTTCATGAGAAGTTGGCAGGCAAAATACTTGAGCAAATTCACTTAAAAAGACAGTTTTCCTCTGTTGATTTAGCAAGGGCAAAGCTGTGTCTTTTTTTGTTGCTATTTCCCATACTTTCTTTTCCAATGAGGTATAATGGGATTCAAATTCAAACCAAGTTTTCATTTATTTAATTCTACATGGCCAAGTTAGAGAAACCCAGTTGATTGTTGTGGATGAATGGAAGGCCATGTGGTCTATGAAAACCATCCAACCTTTATAAATTGCTATCAAATTGCTATTTTTAGTATGGCAGAAGATATAAATTTATTTATTTGTTTGTTTAATTGATTTATATGGCTGCCCAACTCAAAAATTACAACTCTGGGTGACTAACATAAGATTAAAACCAAAAAGCATAAACCAACACAATAAAAACAACATGAACAGCAGCATAACATAACCCAAGTCAAACCACAATCATTCAAGTTCTAACCATTATAGAGGGGCACATCCAGCACCCTGGCTCAATTCCTGGGGGGAAAGCCAGGGCTTCAAGGCCTTATGGAAAGCCAACAGGGTCGGGGCCATCTGGATCTCAAGGCATGCTGTTCCAAAGGACAGGTACTGCTCATGGAGCAGTGGTGTTATGTGGGAATACTGTGGTACAGCCATAACAACCTAAGTCACTGAATTCTGGACCAGTTGCAGTTTCTGGATGGTCTTCAAGGGCATCCCCACATACAGCAAGTTGCAATAGTCCAAATAGAGATAACCAAGACATGAGTGATTGTGAGTTGGAGTTCCAGATCCAGGAATGGACATAATTGCTGTATAAGATGAATTTGTGCAAAGGCTCTCCTGGTCACAGCTGCCATCTACTCTTAAAGCAGTACCCAAGAGTCCAAGAGAAATTGCATAGAAGTTCTTCCTGGGGGAGTGCTACCACATCTAGAACTAAAGATGGAAGTCCCCAGGGGTGTGTATGTGTGTGTGTGTGTATGTTAAAACTCACAGCTACTTGGTCCTTCTAGGATTAAGCCAAAGACTGTTCTTCCCCATCCAGATGCCCACAACCTCCAGACAATGGGAAAGGCTCTTGGAAGCATCTCTTAGTTATTAGGAATAGAGATATATAACTAAGGATCATCAGCATACTGATGATATTTAACCCTGAGCCAATGGATGATCTCACCCAGTGGCTTCTCATGGATGTTAAATAGGAGTGGACAGAATAGAGCCCCGAAGGACCCCACAAAATCTGGGTCTTCCTCCCTATCAACAGAGACTAGACCCACTAGACCAACAGACACTAAAATAAAAGAAGGAGCATAATCACCACAATGCCATATCCTTCATTCCCAATCTCCAAAGTTGGTGCAAAAGGATACCATGATTGATGGTATTGTTGACTGTTTGAGAGGTCAAAGAGGGCCAGAACAGATGCACCACTCTCATTCCATTTCCACCAGAAATATCTACAAGCACAATCAATACTGTCTCAGTACTATATCCTGGTCAGAAACCTGAATGAAAAATATCCAGATAATCTGTTTCTTCCAGAAGTCTCTGAAACTGCAAATTGACAACCTTTTCAACAACATTCCCTAAAAAGGAAAGTTTGGAGAACGTATGAAAATTGTCCAACTCCATTATAAGTTCAGAGAGCAATTTACACCACCAAATCTAATTTTTATTTAAAGGAACTGATACCAACTCAAAATTAATTTTGGTCCTGACCCACCCATAATGGATGTGTATGGCCCTGAATACATCACTCAAAGGGCCCAAAGTTGGGCATTTTGTTTCTATTCCATTCCTCAAGTGGCAGAAGTCCCCCCCCCCCATTAATGTGACTGGACTTAGATTTGCATAACTTCCAAAGTCTGCTACTTTGTATGGCTTCAGGCCATTTTTCAGGATTTCTAAATGCCTGTGAGGCAGTAGCCTTTGCTGCTCCACTCAACTTACTTCATTTGTGTATCAGTGCAGGTTCATCAGAAGGACTCTCAGTGATAATCCCAAATCTTCTGAATACATGTAGATCCAGTCCCAGAACTACATATAAGGATCTGCAAAGGCCACTCTGTTTGAGTCTGGCAAGAAGCTTTCTCATTATGATCTGGTAAATATATTCAGGCAAAGGTAGCAATCTGTCACTTCCTTCATTTTTTCTTGCCAGGGTGGCACTAGTGTGTGTTAATTCAGCCTGAAAGACTCCCAGGGAGCTGCCTAGCTTGGAGAAGAGGCAAGGACTTGCCAAAGTATAATTGGGAACTGGGGAGAGTGCACAGCTTGGAGCTCATTTGCAAGCATTGCCTCCCTCACCCATCCTGGTTTCTGTCCATCTCTCTCCACTTAGCTTGGCAACATCAAGAAGCAGCTTGTCCTTGTTACAGGGCAGCCATTAGCAGTGTTGACCTTTCTTCTGAATAGACTTTCCTAGTGGCAAATCAGACATCTGTGCCTTTCTGGAGCCTGTGCCTCAAAAGGCTGTCAGTGAAGCTCAGTGGATCAGGACCATGCATCTGCCACCTCCACTGAGCTACTCTGCCTGATTATAAAGTCCTGCCTCACTTGCAGATCATTTCCTTGGACACAGTGAAGCAAAAATTGGCAAACTAAGGAATCATAATTTTGTCATGCTCACAGGCAGCCATGGAGGATTACTGCTGGAAGGTCTGCCTTCGTCTTCCTTTCTCTCTCTTTGGCACTTATCTGAAGCTGATACAGAACAATGGATTTGGAGTGTGCAGAGCTATCATGATTACTATGATTTTTGTTGTTGACGTTGTTGTTGTTGGTGATCCTTATATGGCCCCAGTCCCTGTGGTAAGTTTATCACGTTAGTGCCACATCTCCAGCATCCATTCACTGCCAACAGTAGGAGGTTGAAAAAATGGTGGCTCCTGGCCACAGTAATGTTGCCTGGCCTGATTTAGGCAAAATCTGATGACACTCAAGATGAATCATTGCTTCTAAAAACAGTTGAGAGTGCCATTTTCAAGACTCTCAGGGTAACTTCCCACAATCAACCTCAGTACTGTTTATAACCTAGTTCAAATCACAATCCATCTAATCCACTATCTCCATCATCATCATCATCATCATCATCATCATCATCATCTTTATTACAGTCACAGACCAGCACTATCTCCAACTATCCGAAATTCCAAGCAGAGATCTTTGGTTTATTCTGTCTTTCAGTTTTTCTAACCAGAAATGGCAGGAATTGTATTAGGGACTTTCAGCATATGCTTTTCTGATGACTCATAGTCCTCTTGCTTCTGATAGGCAGGGATACTATATTTAGTACATGAATGCTAAACTTCAGGATTGCTGCAGATCCACACCTTTTCTTCTCAGCAGAGATTACAGATTGATGTTGGTTGCAATGCTCATCCCACCATTAGGGAAAGAGTAGTAGATGCCAGATGCAAACCCAACAATCTTTATGACTGTTACTCTTCTTAACGGCTTAGCTTTTCCCCATTTCTGGAAGACAAAGCTGTGAATATACTACACACCCAGCCCTGATGTCCTAAACTGGGCCGTTGCAGTCAGGTATGGTAAAGGATTTCTATTTATTTATTTTTATTTATATTTCAAATTTGGACACTGCCCATCTCAGAAGGAAGTGACTCATGAGCTGTTCTAGCTCCAGAATTAAAAACTACCAGTCTAATTCAGAATTTGGGGGCTTTATATTAATGTTTTTGGGGAAAATTAAAATCAGAAAAACCACACACACATACCCCTTGAAATCTGTTTATAGCATAATCCCCATTCGTCCTCAAAATATTAAGTTTATTGTAAAATTATTGTGAATATACATAAACATTCAATGAGCTGATTTGTACTTTCTATCTACTCATAGTGAAGAATGTCAAAAAAGTGGTCAGCAGTATCTGAAGCAAGGAGACAGTCTTGAAGAAACGTAATGGGAAATAAATGGGGAAATGAGGAAAAAGAGGAGCTGATAAAAGAGAGAGACTTGTGGGAAAGAGAACTCAAAAATGTCCTTGGGATCCCTTGCTGCTATCAGCAGGAAATGGAGGGCAAGGACTGAAAAACTGAGATACTACATAACAAAGTAGATCTTAGTTTCAAACAACAATTTGTTACATTATTCTAAGAGGGATGCAATTCGAACAGGCAATGGATGATGGGATACAGCTATTGCCTTCCTTGTTCCTTTGATACTGTAAATCATGAGTCCATACAGTAGATTTGAGGGAGCCCACATTTGTAAGCATCTTCTGCAAAGTACTTTAGCCTGGGGTCTACCCTTCCTTTTTGGACCTCAGGCTATCTGTTGAGAAGGAAGAGCTGCAGAGTAGTACCACTGGATTAGTAATGGTTCCTATGGGATATAGGCAGCTACCTAATAATAGTGATGATGCTTGGCCTGTTACAGAGGGCATTTGCAGGTGAGGGGAAAATGGTCATATGCATCATCATATAGTTGTAAGTATGCAATTCATATCATCTGTGTGGTGGATATGACATTGTTGTGACTACTTCTTGACACCTAGAAGCTGTGTCAAGGCTACTATCTTCTCACTGGTCCAAAGCTGTTGGATTTTGGCTGATGTGGGTCTTCTGGGCTGTATGGCCATGTTCTGGAAGTTTTGGTTCCTAACGTTTCGCCAGCATCTGTGACTGGCATCTTCAGAGGACAGGAGATTGTGGTCACAGTTGCTGGCGAAACACTAGGAACCAAAACTTCCAGAACATGGCCACACAGCCCAGAAGACCCACATCAGCCATCATATTCTGGCCGTGAAAGCCTTCGACAATACACTGTTGTATTTTATTAGTCCAGGCAACAGATTTTAGAGAGAAGAGTCAACTGTGTTACTTAACATTTCAGGACTGATCTCCCATCTGCTTTATCTATTGCAGGGCCCATCTTACCATTAAGTAGAATGAGGCAGCTGCTTTTAGATACTAACTCAAAAGCATTATTATCTCTTTTATTTATTTTGCAAACTTATATAGCCACTCATCTCACTTGCGTGACTCTGAGCTAAGTTAAAAACACAAAAGAGCCCAGTCTCGATTTGGAGAGTGGGATGCTATTTATAGTTTGTTTTTTTTTACTTCAAACATCCAAAGGTCTTGATCTGATGCTGCTTGTTTCCGTATTTGCTTTGTGTATCTGCAGTTGTTGGAAGCTGGAACTTGCTAACAATTGAAGACTTGAAAGTGAAGAAACTGGAGTTGTAGAGTAAATTTCACAACTGTATGTTAATTGACTATTTAAATCTGTCTGAGGCTATCTGGTAGAGTCAATGAGTATGCTAATAATCAGTTCAGTCCAACTAAACGCTTCTGGTAATAAGACCACCATCAAAGTTTCTTTTTCAATTTCCACAAATAGAAAGGATTCTTCCCACAGACTTTATTCTTTCTTCCCCTTCTTTTAAGACTCTGATATCTATCAGTTCACTTTCAATACTCCAATGCACATTTGTCACACCACCTGCATACCATATGCACACACCAGAGTGGAGGACAAGTGATAAGTTGACAACAGGGGCCATGTGTGTTATGCTATCAGGAGAATGTTCATTAAAACAATTGCAGATTAATTATGTGAAGGATCTGTTTGAATTGATGTTTCATTCTCTAATTAGGCAAGGAATGCCAGAAGTCAGAAACAGTTTTAGGCCCAGATTCAAAGGCTTGTTGATTCTGTGGTGATTGGGTGACATTTGCATCTTTAAACAATCAGACCAGCTGCTGGTGGGAATGTCTCTCACTTGAAATGGATGTAGTTGTAAGCCAACTGATTTTTTCATGTTGTCAGTCACACCCTCTCTGTCTCTCTTTCTCCCCCACCCATCTCCCTGTTAACAGAGCAAACTTAGCCATATTGTATGTATGTATCCAATCATATTAGATGATTGGAATGACAGTCCTCTACAATTGTCATACAGAGAACTCTATGTTATCTTGCTAATCTGTGAGAATCAAATACTCAATTCTATCTTTCTAATATGGGGAATCTTTGAAATCTGTAGCTTGACAAAGTCTGGATAGGCACATTATCCATTTAAAGTGCCATGTGAACTCAGCCACTTAGTTTGTAAGCCATAGTTTATAGTTTAGTATGTGAATCCCATCAATGGTTTATTATTTATTCCACAACCACAGTGGAATATACTCATGGCTTAGTATAATGTGATAATGCAGTCTTAAATATTCTTCAGTTATTCCAGTAAGTCAGGGGAAACACAGATAGGACTGATCATTTAGTTTCCTACCACTCTAAATTCTGCACTGAAAATTCTACATCTATTCCACTCCCTTTTTGGGAGGCTGTGATCCATATATAAGATTTTCTCAAATTCAACTATCCATAATTTCAGGAGTTAACTTTTGAATCTTAATCAGGAAGACAGGTTCAATAAAAATTAGTTGGGTAGCTTCAGTTAATTATTTTTCTATCCTCATGGAGTACCCCATGGCTTCTAAGGCTTTCTTTGAATGTAATTCCCACGTAGGCTGTGTTTATATATTCACAGGCATGGTTTGATTTCTCCCTACTTATTGCTACAATTGACAGAGTAATACTTGTGTACATGTACATACATTAATTTCTTGTTGCTTCATTATTATACATTTATTTGTTTATAATTCACTGCCCAATTCATCCATAACTCTGGGCAATGTACAGAATTAAAAACAAAAATATATAGCAACAAGCATAAACAGAAATGTTTACTCCAGTGGAACAAGCATACCCTAAAAATCTATCCAACTCCTCACATTGGTTAACCCTAACCCTAGTGTATGCCAATTCTATCCAATTTTATGGAATGGGTAGAAATGATGGGAGAGAGAGAGAGAGAGAGAGAGAGAATTGTACTCAGAAGCCTATTAGTTACCAGTGCAGTTTGTATGGCAGTGTTACATGGGCATACTGGCACACCCATAATTACATGCATTGCTACATAATAGACCAGCTGACTGCTTCAAGGGCAATCCCATGCAGCTGATGGACAGATGAATCCAAGAAGTGACTGTGCTGGAAAACATCATGTTTGAAGACACATCAAGCAATATCAAAGTCAGATTTGTGGTGTTATATCTGTTTTGACCTACTTGCCTATGTAAATCATAGTACAAAAGTATCTGATTAGGTAATGATATCACTTATAAGAAGCAAAACTCCTGGATAATATACAGGTAGTCTTCCCTTAACAACCATTTATTTAGCGGCTGTTTGAAGTTACAACTCTGAAAAAAGTGCCTTATGATTGGTTCTTGCACTTACGACTGTCGCAATGTCCCCACGGTCACATGATCATGATTTGGGCACTTGGCAACCATTGAGCATTTATGATAGTCACAGCATTCCATGGTCACATGATCACCATTTGCAACCTTCCCAGCTGGCTTCCCACAAGCAAAGTCAATGGGGAAGTTGGCAGGAGGTTGCAAGTCACAGTCATGGATGTCTCGCTTAAGGACCACATCAGGGTCTGCTGGAATTGCCATTGTAAGTTGGCATGGTCATGTGATGTTTTGCTAATGACACTTCACTTAGCAATGGAGTTGGAGGTCCCAATTAGGGTCGCTAAATGAGGACTACCTATATTTACACTGAATATCTTTGCCTTTTTTAAAATGTCATCTCCCAGCATGATGAACTTATTACTTTTAGCAAGGAAAGACCAAGTACTGAAAAATCTGAAATTTTTGTGTCTTCTAGCTATTGGAACTAGAAAGGCTAACTCCAGTTGATCTATTTTATGATCATGTCTATTGTTTCCATGTATCTACATGAAGCAGAATGGAGCCCTTAAAGGACATAATATTATGAGATCCATTTTGAGAGGCAGCTATCTCCAGGTGACACCATCTGAAATCTACCTGAGAGATAGGAATGGAACTACTGGAGAATAGGTTCTTCTATCCTTAGAGGTCTCAGGTGATCCAGAAGGACATCATGCTTGATGGTACTGAAAGACACTCTTGAGAAGAACTGACAGAATGACACTCTGTCCATCCCCAAAATCATCCATTATGCTGACCAAGGTGGTTTCAGCCCTGTGAACATTCTGAGCCACTTTGATCAAGATAATTTGCTTCTTTCAGGATGAGAGAAAATGTTTTACTAGACCCAGATATGATAATGATGAGATCTGGTGATTTGTTTTACTGTGTATCTGGAAGGATGAGAAAGACTCCATATAACAAAACATTGATGGATTTTTGTTTTGCTTTGGACTGCAATCTGCACATTCACAGCTTTGCTGAATACAAACATCACCATAGTTAGATTGCTGCCTCAGCCCTTGTCCCCCAATAAAATAACAAAAACAATCAATGACACATATTTTCATCCTTTAAACTCAGTTCTAATGAGATGGAAAAATACATAAGAGTCAGGATGGATTATGTTTTAATTTCACATAGGATTTCTTGAGTAGGATTATTTTACCAATGGATATTAAAAATGGAGCAGTTATGTCCAGAGCAGCAAAATTGGCATGGGCTTTCAATGAGGCATGGTCATTTTGAAAGAGGTGTCAATAGTTTAGAGGTCATCCAAAGCTGATGAAGTGAGGGGGAGGTGAGTTGATTAACAGCTATATTGCAATGGCTGCTCTTCTGATCTGCCTCCAGAAAGCATCCTTCTATTTTTCACTCCCAGACAGGGGTGGGGGGGAGAGGTGGGAGACAGGGGGAGGATTAAATTATGTAAATCGGGCTGGAGATGTTTAACCTTTTTACAATAGCACAGTCTCGGGAAAAGAGGGAACTAAGCCCATTATCAGCAATAGAACAGCAAGACGGTTTGGGTGAGCTTAAAGCTGATCCTTCTTACCCCCTTCTGGGTTGTTATTACAAAGAACTGTTTAGTTCCTCTTCTGGTTTTGGCAAAAGAGCTTTGGAGAATTATTTATGTATTGCATTTGTAACCCATTCTCCTTCCAAAGAGCTCAGAATGGCTTACATATGGTTCACAGACGGTCTTCCCAACCAAGTGATGCTCTGAGCCAGACAAGCTTAGCTTCAAAAAGAGAAAGAAATTATCTGCCATCAGGCCATTCTTTTGACTTTCCCATTGCAGCATCATGTCCTTCTGTCTTTCACAGATTTAAAGCAGGAATCTCTCCTAAAGTTCTTTTAATATTCTCCATTCTCATGCTGAGAATATCTAGTTCTTGTGCTCAATGAGCCAGTTGTATTCTGGCAGCAATTGTCAGGTTGCAATGAAGATATTAGTAAAATAGTCATAGCTCCTCCTTCTCAGTATATAGAAGATGCACTAAATCTGTTTTTAGTTTGTTGACTTCATTTGTGATTTAAAAAACACTACTGAAGTATATTGGTTGGAGAAGAAAACATAGGGGCAAAACAGATTTGTAAGTGTTAGTCTAGAATAACAAATATTTTGCTAGTGATTATTCAAAGTAAAATAAACAGCTTGCTCTGATTGTAACCTTGTGCATTGACATTTGAAATATTTATAAGTACAGCCATACCACCATATGGATCCTCAGGGTGTTGGGCGGGCGTGTTGAGTTGCTTGATCCCATTTTCTGCTTCTGCAGCCTCTAATACATTTCAATTCCACAAAACAGAGTGACACAATACTCTTCCAGTTCTGTCAAGTCATACTTAACAAAGCTACCACACAAACAAATTTTTGCTGAAGAGTTCTGTTCCACTTATTTAAGCCCTTTGTATTGTTGCAGAATACGATTCTTATTGCATAGAAACTGGTTCCATAGAAGTGTGATTTCAGAAAGGGAACACCCATTAGGGTTTTTAAAACTGGTTATCACCACAAATATGGCCAGAATACTATGCTCTGTACTTTGACGACATGCTTGAAATCCACAAAAGCATATGTGATAATAAAGTTTAAGATGCCACAAGATTTTTGTTGTTGTTGTTTTGCTGCAAAAGATTAATACTCTGGAAATTGCTGATATCTATTATTATTTTTACAGTCCACTCCCGTTAAGTTATTAAAGCATGCTTTGCACACATTATGTTTTATATTAGCCCTTGATTTGTATAATGGATGATGCAGAGTTGAAATAAGTCAAAATCCTTTCCTGGTTTCTTCTCTCTTAATACTCATCAGCTGCAGACTAGGGCATGTTTTTTACTGCTGAAACCTATTTTCCATGGAATTAAAAGGGCTTATTCCTAAATGAGCACTTATTTGGACAGTAGCTTTAAAAGCCCAAATAATATAGGTGGAATCAAACAGGTTGGTTTCAATTGGTGGTTATTGTTTTTATCTTATCTTATTTATTTTCCAATGGCTGCAACCACAGTTGTTTGGAGTGAGGGATTTGTCCATATCAGGGGTGAGGTGGTTTTCCAATCAAGTGTGTCCACTTCTAATTCTTACCCTCTTTGGAAGAAATCATTGGGATTCATGGAACTAATATTCCAAGGATATGGAGACTGGGATCAGCTATGTTCTTGGTCTTGACAGCCCTTTAAAAGGTGAATCTCCCATGCAGAATAACACTAAACCTATGTTGAAAAGGACCCCAACTATTAGCTGTTATCAGCTGATTTAAGTGCAATATCAGAGCAAACCTTGACAGTGGCTAAACCCACCATTCTAGCCAACTGTCAAAATTCACCAGCTCCTTAGCCCCAGCTGCAGTCTACCTTAAGGAGAACAATTGGTAGATTTTTCCTACTGGCTTGCGATATTTGGTGGGACCTTAAAACTGGGACAGCCCTACTTCTTGTCCTTATAACTGAGACTAAATAGGGCTCAGCAATGAGGATGATGTGAAGTATGCCAGTAAACTTTTCTGCTGTTTCAAGGACTGGAGGAAAGCAATTTCAGGCATGTTTGAGGAATTGTCAAATTCAATTCCTAGACATGCTGCAAGGAAACAGGTACCAGTGAGCCAACTGAAACAGACTCCTATATTAAATGAACCAATTTCTCCTAAGATACTCCACTTGCAGTAAAATAATGAAACACATTACAATTTGGTAAGCAGGTTTGTGATAGTTAAAACTGGGACAGAGGCCAGGCTGCCCATTGACCATAGAAAACAGACCTCTGTAATATGGAACCCACTGAGCAGAACAGAGAAATCATCTCTGTACATGGGCTTGTTAGCTGCTTTGCACGTTCCCCCTCTACTTTTTTATTCTATCCAGAGCAATCTACCAAAGTGCCATAGAGTCCCATTTGAGATGCTGCAAATAATTCAGTTATTTGCAAGGATCCACCTGAATTAGTTATTCTGTGACAAACCTGACAGCACCAGTCCAAGACATTTTGCTGCCTAAATTGCAATCCAAGTAATCCTTCCTTTCTGCTCACAAAGGCCAATATATTAAACAATCTTGTTGCTCCTCCCAAGGTCTGGTTCCTGCCTTGATTTGATCTGCTTACCCAACCAAATGGAATAGCTTGAAGCAGTAAGTTTAACCTGCTACAAGGAAGGCTGGTTCTGAAGAGTATTCATACCCTTTTTTGACATATGTAATCCAAGTTAAATTTAGTTAAAAGGAGAGGAAGGTGCAAAGGATGGGGTCTATGGATTTCATGAAAGCCCTTACTCCCAGTAATCTGAGCTCTACTAACAAGGTGGTCATAGAAGGATGAATTATAGAAGACTGTTTAGTCCAGTGTTTCTTCAACCTCAGCAACATGATGTGTGGATGCTGTCTGGGGGAATTCTGGGAGCTGAAGGCCACACATCTTAAAGTTGCTGAGGCTGAGAAACACTAGTTTGGACTATCACTATAGAAGGAAGAACTATAGAAGATTCTCTTCTCAGAGTCATAAGATCTTCTTGAACCTGGCAGGTATCTAAAGCTTTAGTCCTGATATTTTCTCTGTGTTACTCTACATTTTCTGAAATTAGGCAACTCTCTTTATTCTCACTCTGCTATCTCAGATTTTGGTGAACGTGGTTTTTATGAGGCAGAACAATGGGTTTATAAAGTTTTCTTCCACTTGCCACTTCAGATGTGTTAGACTACAATTCCTATAATCCCCAGACTGGAAATCTACATAAAAGATTGTCATTAGCTAAGCAACATGTATTTTAAGAACTCTGCTTACTCTTTAAATTTAATCCTCCTACAAGCTGGAGGGATATTTTATAAAGGCAATTATTCTGATATATAACCATTATCCTGATATAACCATCCATTCCAGATTTGGAAGATAGCGAACAGGTCTTACAGATATCACTCAGCTATGGGATCAAATATTAAATAGGTAGAATTATTCATTTCTATAGCAGCAATCCCTCTGTATGGGGCAAGAAGCTGATGCCCATGTTGCAGAGAGCTAACAAACTAAATAATAAATACCTATCAATCTAGGGTAATAAATAATAGATTGCCCGCTTCATTGGCTCTTACTCCTTTCACTAGCCACTGTGGGTGGGTGAGGGTATTGTTTATAGAGATTGGATTGGAAATTAGCTGCTTTGATGGTCTCTAGGCCGCTATAGACAATTTCCCAAGTACCACTAAGCTGCAGGTAGAGGGATGGAAATATGTGTTTGTGTGTTACTTCGATTTGATATTAAATTGATTAATCCATCTGACCTGCCAAGAATTGTAGTGGAATTGTAAGTGTGTGCATAAGTAAAGGGGGGCTGAATGGTAACAGACTGTATATGGAAGGGTGATTTTCCCCCCCCATCTTATTATGTCTGTTCCAGAAAAGGTCAGGAAACAAAGTTTTGGGGCTGAAAGGCAGATTATCTCCTAATGATCATGATATTAATAGGAATTAGTTTGCATTTACATGCATAAAATATTTATTTTGCTGTTCTGAACCTATTTGAAAACAGGAATGTAATTATCTTTTAATATTTGTATTTGTCTAGATTTTGTTCTGCTCTTTACAAAAAGAGAGGCAAAAATCCATTTATTATTAGAGAAAATGCATACAAAATTGCATAGAAAGAAAATGTGCAAAGGTCTCTTATTTTAGGGGAAAGTCTAAGATTTGTGTATATTAAAAATGCTTCTGGTAGATGAAATGCCCACAAAATGTGTAGTGGCCTCCACGGCAAACCATGCCAATGCCAAAATCACGTGTGCACAGCCATCAGTGATCCAATGTTCAATGCAAGTCTGTAAGTTGCAGCATTTCTGAGATGATATTGTAATGCATGTTTTGTCATTTGTGCTCTGTTACTCCCCTTGTGTATACACTTTTTCATGCAAAATGTGTTCCCCCCCCTCCCCCGTGAGAACTACTGAGGAAATTAGATGGAACAAACTTACATTGGGAAAAAAAGGAGAAATGAATAAGACTATATGGTGGTAAGGCTGTCATTAGGAGGTTTCTCCTCACTGTATGATACTATTTAGGGACCATTCTTAATAATGAAGGATGGATAAAAAAAAAAAGGGGAGGATGAAAAATGCAACCAGAAAAGTCACAATGTAAGCAGAGATACAACACTTGCTCTGATCAATCCTTGTCACCAATTTACACTATTTGGCATTTTCCCAGAGATGAAAGGTTAATGCTTTTGCTCAAGACACCAATTATCCTTCAAAACGCTATGATTACCAGTGATGAATTGTCTACTTTTACGGACCTCAAGATCTCTTTTTTTTTTTAACAGGGACAATCCCTTATTTTTAATAGTGCACTATTTACAACATTTGCCTAAATCAAGATTGTACAACCTGAGAGCCCAGGGCTGTATGTTGTTGTCACCAAATTTTACATTTTAATAAGCTAAGAGCAGAAAATTATATGATCAGAGAGCTATCATATTCACTGTATTTAATTTTATTTAAAAGTAAGCAAAATTAATTCAAGCATAGTTGTTGATCTGGATCTACACACTACTTTTTGGAGTGTGTCCTTTGGTCCAGAAAAAGTTGCACAATACTCACATGGGTAGTAGAGCTACCAATGAGAGCTACCATGACTGCACCAACCGATAAAAACCTGGTTTAGCTCAGATGAGCCAAGTATTGTGGTCTGAGTATATACCTTTTTCTAAACAAACTAGAGTTCTTCTGCATGTAGTCTTGGTTCCCCAGATTGCAGGAAGACAGCATATGATTTGTGGCTTGTGTCTGTCACAGCATAACTGATGGTACTTTTACAACTAGGAGAGAGTGTGATTTTAAGTGAACAATAACTCTGTCTCTTCACAGCGATGGAGACTGTGGAGGCCTTTTTGTTTCTTTTATGGTGTACAAGAATATATGTAGGAATTAGGGAAAAAAACAAAGCTATTTATACCAGTGTGTCCAAACTTCCTAGTAGAAAAATTTCTTCTTCCCTCCTGTCTCTCGACAGGCTCTAACTTTTTCTCTGCCAGAGTTTAGCTACTGGCTCCCTCCTTTCTCTTCCTCTCCACTCTCAGTTTTTTGCTAAGAGAGAAGGATAAGGGAATTGGCTGATTTACTTTAGTGTGTGCTTAAAGCCTTTCTTTGTGCTTTTTCAGACCTCTACATTGATATTGTGTGATACACCTCCCTCTGAGTCTTCTGTCCAGCTCTTCCTAGTCTAGGGCTTCCCCAAGATCTCCAGGCATTCTTCTGGGTTTTCAATGAAGCACGTCCCTCTGTTCCTGGTCCTTGCTTCTCTTCTCGCAGGGAAGCCGGCAGCCAACAGGTTTCTTTACCCCTCCTTTCCCTCTGGAGCCAGGAAACAGCAAGTGCCCAGCCCAATGGCCCAGCACAGTGATGTCTTTCTCCAGCTGCCAACTTCCCACACAGTTACTCCAAAAGCAGTTTTTGCCTCAATGCCTCAGAGCAGCACAGGCTCAAATGTGGCAACGTGTTTCTCCATCTCTCTTCTCTGTCTTTATGGCTCAAACCAGCAGCATTTCCCAAAATAACTGAGGAGGTGGGTTTCCCCCCAGGGTTTTAGAACCCCAACACCTATATACTAGGCTTGGTCAACCAGAATGCTGCTCCATCTGCCCCACACAGTCCTGGCTAGGAGCCAGGGCAGCACATCTGCCTTTGTGATAGCACAGCTGCACTTCAAGGCCATAGCTGAGCTTCTTCTTCCCATTTTTTTTTTCTTTTCCTGTCTCACACCAGCTCAGCAGCAGCCAGCTTGGCCACAAAACCCATATGCCACAGTGTGTTTGTGGCTTAGCTCAAATACTAACTCAGCTATGTGGCTTAAACAAATTATGGCTTTTAGTAACATTTCAACTCATATATTCTGAGAAGTCCTGGTATGAGTAGTTGATGATGCACTTATTCCTTGCTAGATGACAGAGGGAACCTTTTAATATTTATGTAATATTTATTTATATAACTAATTAATATTTATGTAGAGATAAGTGCTTAGAGCAAGGTGAACAAATCTCATGCATCAAAAAGCTAGTATTATCTGCTAGGTTGGTTAAGGAAATAATTTATCTTTGCATCCTTAACATTTAAAAACTTGCCTTTGGGGAAAGATGCCTCCGTCTGAGGTATTGATGAAGCTAGACAATGCCAGACTTGATGGATAATTTGTCTGATCTGGTATGGCAAATCCTATGGGTATTTGCAATAGGAAAAGTCAGTTTCCTCTTGGACAAACGGCTCTCGGAATGTTACTTTGCTCTTACAAAACAGTCTAGTAAATGTGGATCACACAAATTGTAGCATAGCAGTCTAAAAGATATCAGCTTTGCTAGAAGAGCTGGATATTTAAGCATAACTCTTGCTTATTATATTCTGGAATAGCTTATTGATATTTCCTTCTTTACATGGATACTAATTTATCATATTTAAAATGCATAGATAGTTACTAATCAAATACAGTGTCTCTTTTACAATCAAGGCCAGGAACCTGTGGCCCAGATCTTTTAATTCATTATAAACTTTCTGTCAGTAGAGAGGGTTATTACTAAATATTTTATTGCTGTTTTTTAAAAAATATAATTCAGTGTGTAACACTCTACTATTTGGAATTAATAAATGACCAATGACACTTCCCAGTGAAAAACAGGCAAAGCAGTATAACATTGGCCAAATTGAAGGTTTTTCTCCCAGTATTGTTCTATGTTTCTTGACTTCCTATGTCCTTTGCTGTGGTGAAGAAAAGGCACACTTTCATAGTCAAGAGAGAAGGTAGGAGCTATTACATGAGACAGTAACTATAGACATGGCTTGATCAATTTATGGGGGAATATTAAAGAATCTTTTGCTTAAAGATCCATCTGGTGTCTGCTGACAATATAGTTTTGCAGAGAAGCAAAATATATTCCACTGCCACAGTGTATATATATGAAAGTAGGAAGTCTTGAATCACTATAAGGTTTCTTTTCTTGAGGATTAGAGAGCAAAACTAAAGGAAAAAGTTTTGTCTTCCATTGTAAAATTGGTGGCTTGGCATCCAAGTAAAGCTAATAATTGATTTAACCCACCCTATTTGAGAATCTCATGCTTCCTCAAGCTAAGTCTTTCTTTTATGTACAATTTGTTTAATGGACTTTAATAATCTCCTGCAGCAATGAATTGTTCTATCTTGGCAAATATCACAGGTGGAGATAGATACTCTCTTTGTCATCCCCATTGCTGTTTTCTTTGGTTCTGTGCCTTCCCATAGTGAAAAACAAGATGTTCTGTTATTGTATAGGATTTTGGGGGGTTGGAATCAGCTGAAAGAGGTTTGATTAGGTCACACAGTTTGGTTGATGAAGATATTCTAGTAGTTTGCCCACCTTCTTTTGGAATGAGTGGAACATTTCCTCCTTTGAAAGGCTGCTTAAATACAGTACATAGACAGTGGATGTGAGATCTGAAGCTGTCAAGGCAGGAAACAAAGAGCCTAAGATCAAACATGACTATTATGTAAGGTCTATACAAGTGCCCTCCACATCCAGTCTGGGGAAGAAGAAAAGAAAAAGATGTCTGTTGTCCTGAAAATATAGGAGAAAGAGTTCCAGGAAATGTCTGGGGCTGAGATAAGACAAGAAGAGAAGATCATCAACCCAGGTACAAGCTCAAGTTAAAGCCTAGTCTGTGAAGATATGGGCAGTGAAGAGACATTCCTTCTCCATTCTTGTATTTGTGGAATGTCAGCTACACTGTTAAGATGACCCACTCCCTTCTTGGGAGAAATGGTCTGGAAGAATCAGTCAGTGACAGTTGTGGTCATCTGGCTGATTATTCTGTGGTAAAAACCCTTCATATCTACTCTGAGTTGAAAGTCAAATGGACATGAAGCAAAGGCAGTGTCTTGCAAAATTACCTGGAAGGATTTTGAGCCTGTGTCTCCTCTTTGTTTTGCCACTTGTAGATTTGCCTTTGGTCCTTCCTGGCTCGTTAAAATAGTCAAGAAGAGAGCAGGGAGGTGGATCCAAGTAATTGCCAATGCCTCTTTGTGAGAGGAGCTAGCAGTCTTCAAAGAGACATTGGTCCATGGCCCTCCTCAAGAGACTTGCCTTGGATTTACCTTTCTTAGACAACTATTGTTTTATATCCAAACTTCCCAATCTGAGAAAATGAGGGGACAATAACTAAAGAGAGTCTTGGAAGAAATGGATGATATAGTCTCACAGCCTAGGCATAGGACTAAAACTGCATTGATGGATCTCATAGATGACTTGTGCTAAGACTTGGATGATGGAACCAACAACCATTCTAGACTTGCTGGACTTCTTGGTGCACTGCTTACAGGGTTGGGATTTGATGCCGCTCCCTTCCCATGTGAGATGTTCCAGTCAGTTGTCATGGAGGGGAGATGTTAGGCCCTTGGGCCCTCCATTATGGGAAGCCTCAGATCTCAGACCTCTCCTTTATCCTGTTTAATACAAAAACACTGGGAGAAGTACCCTGCTGGTTTAAGGTGAGGTATCATCAATATGCAGGTGATATCTAATAATATATCTTCATCCCATGCCAAATGGGAAATGCAGTGAAAGACCTGACCCAGAGTTTGGAGGCAGTGAGGGTCTGGATGGGGAAGAACAGGCTTAAACTTAATCCAAGCAAGACAAAATGGTTCCTTATTCAGAAGTCCACTTATTCTGGGATTATACCATCTTTCACTCTTAACAGGGTGGTGCTTCCTCATGGAGACCAGGTCTGCAATCTACATTCCTCCTGGATTTGTGGATCCTGCTGAACAGCAAGTGGAAGCACTTGCCAAGACAGCCTTTAAGACTTTAAGCACCAGTTGCAACTTCACCTAGAAGAGGGGGCACCGAAGTTCATAATTCACAACCTTGTCATTTCCGGTGGATTACTGTAATTCACTTTATTCAGGGCTGCCTTTGAAGATCACCTGGAATTTCAGTAGCAAAATGCAGGGGCACTTATGTTTATTGGACAGTCTTGTTACTGCCATGTAACACCACTGCTGTGGGAGCTGCACTGGCTACAGATATGTTTCCAAGTGAAATTCATGGTGCTGGTTTTCACCAACAAAGCTCTCTATGCATCAAGACCTGGATATCTCCCCATATAGATTCTACCTGTCCCAATATGAGGACACAGAAATTGCTTGCTAAAGTCCCACCTATTGAGAGGTGCATTGGGAGGGAACCAGAAAGTGTGCTTTCTCTGTGGGAGTTCTTCTCTTCTGGAACAATTGTGCCCTGAAGCAACAGAAACTCTCATTTTCATGGCCCTCCAGAAGTCTGTAAAAACTTAGCTGTTCTGGAAGGCCTTTGAAACCTGAGTGCTGTAGAACCAGTGCCAGGAATGTTATTTTATTTGTAAATTTTAATTGTAATTATATATTGTATTTCTTCTATTGTATAGTATTGTTATCATTACATGTTGCAGCTATTGTATTTGTAAACTGCTTAGAGTTGTCTTGTCAGATGTGGTAAACAAACATGCAAACAAACAATTGCTATATTCTGCAGTAGCTGATTTTCTGCATAGGTATGACTTCTAGTTTCCAATAAAGCTTTTCTCTAACTGTGCTGTATACTACTATTAGCAAGTTACTGAGTGTATGTGAGGTGGGTGGGTAGGGGTTAAGTATCTGAAGAGTTGTGAATCAAGCTGTGTCTGCATGAAGTCTGACAGTGGAGCTGGGATTACTATACATTCAGCATTAATTTAGGACTTCCCCAAAGGCAATTTTCCAAAGAAAGAACTGATGACCTTATTCATCTTGAGTGAACTAGGATAACAAAAAAGCTACAGCAAATTACTTCTTGAAGGCATCAATATACTTCATTTCAGCAAGCCCTATTAACATACTCTGGTCTGCATTTTGTCTCCTCCTTCCCGCAGCTACTATTGTAGTTCCCTACAATACCCTAGATGCTCAGTCTTTCTAGGACATTTTGGAGTTATTCTCATTAGCAGTCACCTTTTTATTAATCTACAGTGCTTCAAAATGACACAAGATTTGGGACACTGACCTTGTTAAATGGTAGTTCTGGAGAAAATATGCACTGCATCTCCAAAGATAGGTTCTCCATATCCAAAATACCAGAAATAAAATGAGATGGGGAAGGCAGGCACGTTAAGGCTCATGGAGTGCTTTCCAACTGCTTAATAGCAGCTCCTCTCTGGATCGTGTGACTTGGAGGGAGGCGGAAGAGGGCTTAGAATGGAGCAGTCGACAGCATTCTGATTAGCTGCCTGTCTGCCTCTTCCATAGGAAAACTTCAGAGGACTTTTTTCCCCAGATCCACCCCATTTTGTACGTAATCATTCTTTTGCCAGCTTCTCCCATGACTCCAAATTATGTGCTGTTTTGTTCTGTTTTGAAAGAATATTCTGCTGATGGATAGATAGAGGTCCAAGCCTCTTGGCAGGATTTTTACCCAACATTCTGTTACTTGGAAAGAATATCAAATGAATGGGTGCAAATAAAATTAATAAAAGCCTACCCTATATATTTTATCCATTTCAAAATCAAAGTACACTTCTACTTACTATTTTTGTGATTTATGGTGTCCAGCTGGGAAAAGCTTTGAGGAATTGATCTGTTTTGATCAAATCATCCCACTGAAGCAGGTTCATGAATCAAAGTGGGGGCCTAGTTTGAAGCTGCTACTCCAATCAGGTTTCTTCAAAGTGTGTTGTAGCCCTTTAAAGCACTTTGCAGAATCTACACCGCTTCTGGGATATTAAGAAAGTAATATCTATATATGAAGAGGCCTGTGGGCAGGAGTGGTGTGTGCAGATTGAGAGGTGTGATGGTTCAAGCCTGACTAGCCCACTGTGCACTTGTGGATCAAAAGTTACTTTTACAGCCTGCACAATTGGGCAGGCTTATGTCCTTCAAAATGAGTGAACGGGTGCCAGGTTACTACTTATAGATATTGGCTTAAATGTTAACTACTTTAAGAATAAGTGATGGCAAAACTTTGAACACCACTTGTATTGTGCCAGCCATTCCCTTGGTACTGTTATGACTTGCTGCGCCAGACTGTTGTGCTGCTTCTGCTAATTAGCTATGTCCCCCAATCAAACCTGATGAGGGGTTCCATAGTTTTAAGAGGTGAATAGGTACTTTAAACAGCTGCAAAGCTTAAGATACCTATTTTGCCTCTTTGAGCTCTCTAACTCCCAAACTGAAAGAAAGTGCTCCATGTTTGGGGCCCATCCTTTCTGAGGCTTTGGGGGCCACAACAAAGATCATGTGGCTCCCAGGGTACATCTTTTGCTCCCTTGATTTCTTTGGGGAAGCAAAAAAGGCAGCCCGGGAGCCAAATGATTCTGCCTGAAAATGCTCCTAAGAGGCTCTCTAAGTGTCCTTTAATGTCTAAATTTAAGCAGATGGCTCTTTGGGGACCTTTTCACTGGTGGTGTGTAAATTATGGAATTCTTTCCAAATATTTGTTTGCCTCTTGTGCTTCATATAATCAAGAAAGCTACTCTCTTGTTTTTTATCTGTGGGTTTGCTTTTTAATAATGTCATCCTCCACATTTTATCTACTGATTTTTAACCTACTAACAATAATCATGTTGCTTGGATTGCTGCATTTAATATTTGTTTAGCTTGTTTAAAAGCAATCTGGGAGTATCTTTGCAGAATAAGTGACTTAGATACTATAAAAGATGAATAAAAAGCAAGCGGGTGATCACTATGACTGAACTAACATGTCTTCAGAAAACATATACAAAAATGGCAAGTTTCAATTCAGTTGTAGTTCATGTACATATATTTCCTTCAGCTAGTTGAGACTAACAAATTTTAAAAATAGCCTCATGGGCAGGCTGCTCATATTGTTCTGAAGAATTCTAAAATAGTTGCTGTTGCTGCTCTCTGAACCCAAATTAAAAAGGAAAAACACAAGGAGGTCAGTCATCTCACCTCACTATAGCCTCAGACCTTCCCTTCTTTACAAAGAGATATACAGTGGGGCAAAAAAGTATTTAGTCAGCCACCAATTGTGCAAGTTCTCCCACTTAAAAAGATGAGAGAGGCCTGTAATTTCCATCATAGGTATACCTCAACTATGAGAGACAAATGGGGAAAAAAATCCAGAAAATCACATTGTCTGATTTTTAAAGAATTTATTTGCAAATCATGGTGGAAAATAAGTATTTGGTCAATATCAAAAGTTCATCTCAATACTTTGTTATATATCCTTTGTTGGCAATGACAGAGGTCAAACGTTTTCTGTAAGCCTTCACAAGGTTTTCACACACTGTTGCTGGTATTTTGGCCCATTCCTCCATGCAGATCTCCTCTAGAGCAGTGATGATTTGGGGCTGTCGCTGGGCAACACGGACTTTCAACTCCCTCCAAAGGTTTTCCATGGGGTTGAGATCTGGAGACTGGCTAGGCCACTCCAGGACCTTGAAATGCTTCTTACAAAGCCACTCCTTCGTTGCCTGGTGGTGTGCTTGGGATCATTGTCATGCTGAAAGACCCAGCCACGTTTCATCTTCAATGCCCTTGCTGATGGAAGGAGGTGTTCACTCAAAATCTCACAATACATGGCCCCATTCATTCTTTCCTTTACACGGATCAGTCGTCCTGGTCCCTTTGCAGAAAAACAGCCCAAAAGCATGATATTTCCACCCCCATGCTTCACAGTAGGTATGGTGTTCTTTGGATGCAACTCAGCATTCTCTCTCCTCCAAACACGACGAGTTGAGTTTAGACCAAAACGTTCTACTTTGGTTTCATCTGACCATATGACATTCTCCCAATCCTCTTCTGGATCATCCAAATGCTCTCTAGCAAACTTCAGACGGGCCCGGACATGTACTGGCTTAAGCAGGGGGACACGTCTGGCACTGCAGGATTTGAGTCCCTGGCGGCATAGTGTGTTACTGATGGTAGCTTTTGTTACTTTGGTCCCAGCTCTCTGCAGGTCATTCACTAGGTTCCCCCATGTGGTTCTGGGATTTTTGCTCACCGTTCTTGTGATCATTTTGACCCCACAGGGTGAGATCTTGCATGGAGCCCCAGATCAAGGGAGATTATCAGTGGTCTTGTATGTCTTCCATTTTCTAATGATTGCTCCCACAGTTGATTTCTTCACACCAAGCTGCTTGCCTATTGCAGATTCAGTCTTCCCAGCCTGGTGCAGGTCTACAATTTTGTTTCTGGTGTCCTTCGACAGCTCTTTGGTCTTGGCCATAGTGGAGTTTGGAGTGTGACTATTTGAGGTTGTGGACAGGTGTCTTTATACTGATAACAAGGTCAAACAGGTGCCATTACTACAGGTAACGAGTGGAGGACAGAGGAGCCTCTTAAAGAAGTAGTTACAGGCCTGTGAGAGCCAGACATCTTGCTTGTTTGTAGGTAACCAAATACTTATTTTCCACCATGATTTGCAAATAAATTCTTTAAAAATCAGACAATGTGATTTTCTGGATTTTTTTCCCCATTTTGTCTCTCATAGTTGAGGTATACCTATGATGGAAATTACAGGCCTCTCTCATCTTTTTAAGTGGGAGAACTTGCACAATTGGTGGCTGACTAAATACTTTTTTGCCCCACTGTATAAGCTTAGGCATGCACTAATTCAATGATCTCCTTCTCCTTTCTCTTCTGCTTGGTGGAAGGTTAGCATGACTTTCTGCTTGCAAGGGGGAGTTAATGCTATTTCCTGCTTCTAAACTAATGTAAATCCTTCAGTTGGGTCCTTCAACCCCTTTTGTAGCCAGAATAGTTACAACAGGCAAGTGGCTAAGCTGTTGAATTTTGGGTCCAAAATATGGTTGTGAGTGAATGTAAAAGACAACAGGCAAGTGGCTAAGCTGTTGAATTTTGGGTCCAAAATATGGTTGTAAAAGAATGTAAAAGCATTCTGACTAACGGCAAAAATTTACTAGCGAATCTCCAGTGAAGCAACTAATCCATGAAGGGCTGCCCTTAAATAAACTAGACATTAAGCCGCATTATCCCCAGAGGCTAAGAGAGCTAGGCCATTAAAATGTTTCAAATAGAATTGTAAGCATTCTGACCTGTCTGTTTAGGCCTTCTTCAATACCGTTCTCAGGACTCTATGATGACAATTCATAAAAATCTATGACACTTTTGGACTATGAGTTTACCACTTCTACCTTCATAATAATGTCTGGAGATGGACACATTTTAGGAGCTGCATTTTGACTACACCCAGAAATATGATTTTAATTTGTATACTTTTAATTGATTATTAATTAATGTTAATTAATGTACTTTTCTGTTTTAGTGTCAATGACTACATTAAATATTTGTCCTTTCTCCTAAGGGCTTACATTTCTATCAATAACTAACAGCTGCACTTCCAATCAAATTTGATGTCTACTCAAAGGCAAGCCCCACTGGATTTATTAAAAAGTGTTTCTGGGTCTGCAGTCTGAATAAGAACACGCATCTTAGTATGGTGGCAGAAAAAACCCTCATTATCCAAACCCCCAACTACAGTACTTGAAAGTTTAGTAATTCACATTGACAATATGTCTACTACATGATCAATAGTATGCCCACATGTAGAGTCCTCTAATTATCTGAAGTTTGGAGTGCCCTCTACAACAGTGATCAATGAGACCTGAAATAAAATACCATGGTGTGGGATCCTGCTGTTTTGGATTCTAGCCACTCCACTCCGTTCTTTCTTACCAGACATTCCCACTTTTTCTCCAGGGGCCAATCAGAACTGTATGATTACTAAGCATGTTCCTTCCTTCAGCAGTTTTTGTCCCAAATTCAATTTCTACAAACCTTGGAGTTTCCTTAAGCCCAGTGTTGTCCAAACTTGGCCACTTTAAGATGAGTAGACTTCAACTCCCAGAATTCCCCAGCCATGCTGGCTGAGGAATTCTGGGAGTTGAAGTCCACTCATCTTAAAGTGGCCAAGTTTGGACAACACTGCTTAAGCCTCATCAAACTTCCTCTTGTATTTGAGTGGTGTCATTCATTTTCAGTCACATAAATAACAGTAGAGCATTTAATATTATACTGGATATATAACAGGCTTACCACAATTCACAGAGTACTAGTTTGTTATTTATTATAGTAATAATGCTTTTCATCTTGGAGAAAGTCTATCTACGTGGTTGCTAAGAGTCAGTTATGGGCCACCAACTTGATGGCACATCAGCCATCCATCCATTGTGCTTTAAAACATAAGGTGCTTAACACCATGAACACCACATACAATAGGTTAAGTTAAAATGGCAATGTGACACTTCACCTTTGATAGCAATTTGGATGCCAATCTAGAAAGGAGATCACCAATTTGGATGGACTGCATCATCAAATTTTGTATGAAAGAAGAATCTGTAGCCCATCATGGAAGTAACTCAAGGAATCAATTCAACAATTAGAAAAGATGATATACTATCCTGTGGAAGAACTGTCAGGATCTTAGTTAAGTTTTAAAGAGTCAGTTGAACTGGATTCAGTGCAAAGTTATTATGGTATCCCTACAATATCTCTACAGATAAGCAAAGAGATGTTTGCTAACCTGAAAATGAATCAGCCTTCTTGGAGTGAGGTAAGTTCAATGAGTTTTTGGAGGAAAGATGGATTCAAAATCTAAAGAACAGAACAATTTACCTTGGGAGAGACCAAGCAATGCTGACTTGAGACATTGTGCTGCCTGAAGCAAAGCCCCATGTAGGGTAAAACTTTAAATAATTGTGCTTGTACCTTCATATAACTCCCTTAATCTTTCTCATAACTGCTACTTCTGCTTGAAGCTGACTGCTTCTCCTTGCTCCGTATAAAAGCTAGGATCTAGGGCTAGGACCAAGTACCAGATGGCAACAATTCCAGCAACAACTTTTGGATGACACTCAGATTCTTCACTTCTTTGTTACTTACCTTGCGATTAGTAACAGGAGTGTATAATAAAATGAGCCACTAAAGACGCCTGTTCTCCAATCACCTCAGAGGAAGAAAGTAGTGCAGGATGCTGCTGAATGATCTTCAGGCAAGGACACAACAGGACAGAAAGACAGCAAGGACAGAAGCAGGTGTCACTGAAGATAGCCAGGACCCAGGCTAGGAATAACTTTAAGAGTGGCTGAATTGTAAGTTGTTGGGTGTAAGCTGGCTTTCTTCCTAAGCCTTTTGGAGTACTAAGAATGGAAAAACAGGATATAAATATTGTAAAGAAAGATACAAAAGCCAACATTCTAAGGGACAAAAGATGTTTCTGCCATTCCCTTATTGATCTTGTGAGTAGCAATGAACTTATTTGATCCACTAGGGCAAATATGCACAGTCTATCAATGGTGGGTTACACGCAGTTTCCTAAATATCATGGTATGGTCCAGATTGATTGATTATGTGCTATTAAGTAAGTGTTGAATCTCAGAGACCACATAGATAAATTTTCTCCAGGACTATCTGTCCCCAACCTGGTCCTTCAGATTTTCCAATGGTGTACCCATTGTTACTATAACTGAGTCCATCTATCTTGCTTCTGGTTATCTTCTTTTCTTTTTCTTTTCACCTTTCCCAGCATTATAGCCTTCTCCAAAGAGCTAGGTCTTCACACTGTGTTTTGTGTCCAAAATATGATAATTTGAGCCTGGTCATTTGTGCCTTGAGTGATAACTGTGTATTGAGATCTTCTATGATCTATTTGTTTTCTTGGCTATTCATGGTGTTCCCAGGAGTCTCCTCCAAAAACAAAATTCAAAAGCACCAATGCTCTTTCTATCCTGTTTCTTCAAAGTCCAACTTTCACTTCCATCGTCCCAGGGAAAACCATTGCTATCATGATTCTGGTCTTTGTAGATATAATGTAGATGCCTCACAGCATTTGGATATCTTTTCCAAGGCCTTTATTGCTATTCTTCTAAATGCTAGTGTATTTCTTGATTGCTCATTTCTTTACTGGTAATAGTCAATCCTAAAAGTAGAAGCTATCCACCACTTCAGTATCTTCATTTTCAATTCTAAGGCTGGTTGTTGTACCTGTTGTCATTAGTTTGGTCTTCTTTATATTTAATCTTAGTCCCATTTTTTTTTCACTGTGCTCCTTGACTATGATTACTAGAGTTTGCAGATCTTTTGCATTTTCAGTTATCAGTATCATCAGCATAGTGCAGGTTATTGAATATTCTTCCTTTAGTTTTAAAACTACACTCATCTTCTTCTAACACAGGTTCCACCATATATATTCTGCATATAGGTTGAATAAATAAGGGGAGAGTATACAGCCTTGTTTCACTCTTTGCCAAACTGGAGGCAGTGTATTTTGCCATGTTCCATCTGGACTATAGAGAAACCCAGTTTGGTGTAATGGTTAAGGCACCAGGCTAGAAACCGAGTCTGTAAACTCTAGTCCCTACTTAGGCATCAAACCAGCTGGGTGACTTTGATCCAGTCACTTTCTCTCAGCCCTAGGAAGAAGGCAATGGCAACCCACTTCCAAAAATCTTGCCAGGAAAACTGCAGGGACTAGTCCAGGCAGTCACCCGGAGTAAGTGCTGACTCAAAGGCACTAAAATAAATGAACAAAAATATTTTAACAGAGACTAAAATGACAAGACTGTGGCTTCCTGATCTGTGTATAGGTTTCTCATTAGGACAATGAGTTGTTCTGGGATTCCCATTTTATTAAGGACATTCCACAGCTTGATATGGTCAATACAATTGAAGGCCTTTCTATATTAAATGAAGCATATATTGACCTCCTTTTGGTATTCTTTGGCTTTCTCAGTTATCCAGAGTTTATCAGCAATAATGTTTCTTGTTCTTCTGCATTTTCTAAGACCAGCTTAAATATGGCATCTCCCTTCCCATGCAGGATTCCCATGAAGTGGGTTATCCTAAGTATTATTTTGCTAGCATATGAAAATTAGGATACAGACTGGTAGTTTGCACAGATCGTTACATCTCCATTCTTTGGTATTACTACGTAGACTGACCTCTTCCAATCTATTGGTCACTCTATCATTCTCCAGATTCACTGGCAGAGTTGGTTAGAAACATTACAGATTCTTCTTTTGTCACTTGCCATATTTCTGTAAATATTCCATCAATTTACGTAGACTGGATGCTTTCATTTAGAATCTTTAGAATAAAGTAATTCCATGACAAAAGTGTACAGGTAGTCTTTGCTTAGCAATTGCCTCATACAGCAACCATTCACAGTTACGATGGTGATGAAAAAGTAACTGTGTGACCAATCCTTGTATTTATGACCTTTGCAGGTCTGTAAAGCAAAGGAAAGCTGAAGTAAGATTATAAGCACAGTTGCAGTTTCACTTAGTGACCGTTTCGCTGGTCCCAATTCTGCTCGCTAAACAAGGATTACTGGTATGGAGGGCATCATGAAGATATTAATTTAGCTGAGTTAACAACAGCCAGCTTAGAGAAGCTTCAGCATAACAGGCTATTTTCAACTCCGTGGAACTAACATGCTAATACAAATTTCAAGGAATTTAACATAAGGGATTCTTTTTTCTTTTTTAAGTGTTGTTTTCAAGAATACATTCTTAATTGTTTGTTTGGCTACAAATCTGTAGTTTTGTAAATACATGCTGAATCTCAGCTCAGGATTATTTCAAGTAACTGTTTCTGCTCATGAATCTTAATAAAGCAGATGTTCTCAGATATTCAGGTATATAAATATTGCCAACATTAGTATCTGACAAAGCCAAAATTAGACAATTCAAATTTATAATAAGGGAATCGTTGATCTGGAGCCAGAAAGAGAAGAGAAAATTTAATAAACTTCTGCCCTGACTCTTCTTTCCTGTCCAGTCAGGTCAAGCCTTGTGCCAGCAGTGCAACCTTTTGGCACAGACAGAAAAGGTTTCCCTATTATTTGGCATAATGGAAAGCCATGTGCTATTTACCATCCATTTCCAATTTGTTACCAGCTGGTTACTACAGCAGGATTTCAGGATGGAAAAGATGTTTCCCATATTGTCATCGTTGTTGCTATTGATCTTATTATTATCACCATTATAAACACCACCTGGAGTATTCAGCAGCAGTGCTGAAGATGAAACAAAATGCTATACATAATCAAATGACTTGAAATATGAAAAAATGCCTTCTCATAGAAGACAATGTGTGCCAGCGAGTCATTAGTCTGTCAAATGTTGATTATATACTTCACATAATTTATAATGTAGACTCTGAGTGACTTACATCTACAATTCATAAAAGGGACAAATCATAAAAACATAACAACAAGAACAACACAAGTAAAAGCCGCCCCTCTGCCAATAGTGCAGTCTTCAAATGGTCTATGGCAGTGTTGTCCAAACTTGGCCACTTTAAGATGAGTGGACTTCAACTCCCAGAATTCCCCAGCCAGCCAATTCCCCATGCTGGCTGGGAAATTCTGGGAGTTGAAGTCCACTCATCTTAAAGTGGCCAAGTTTGGACAACACTGGTCTATGGAAAAGAATTGGTTTACCTTCTTTCCTAAAGGTTAGAAGGGTAGGAACTATCCTGATCTCAGGGACCACAGGGCTAGGGCCATGACATCTCTCTCATTCTCTCTCTGCTACTGGCTCCTGGTTCCCCTTATTTATCATCAGCAGGGATTCTGTAGCTACCCACCTGCACACAGATAGGCAGATCCTAGTGAGAGCAGACAGACCCTCAAGTAACTAGGACCCAAACCATATGGACTTTATAGGATATAACTGGTACTTTGAATTCCACCCCAAGATCTGGGTGGCTCCTACCCTACTGGCATTTTGCAGGGCCTTGAAGACTTGGTTCTTCACCCAATCCTTTGTCTAGGGTGGTTGAAACCCCTTCTGAATAGTGTATGTATGTTTTTGTGGTTGCCCAGTTTTGCCATCTTTTTGCTTTTTTGCTTTCATTGTTATATGGTTTTATTGTTATGTTGTGCATGCGTGTGTTTTACTTTGTGAACTGCCCAGAGCTGCTGGGACTCAGATGCCGTACAAATTCAATAAATAGATAGATACCTGGAAACTTATTGGCAACAATAATTTATTGATTTATTAGCAATTATGTGTATGCCATCTACTTGTGTGAGAATAGAGTATATTAAATATCCATAAAATCCAAATATTTTTAATCTTTTAAAATAATATTTAAAAATCTTATGGCTTTTGCCCATCAAGAGGCAGGCAGCTGCATTTTGTACTAATTGCAGTTTCTGAACAGTCTTGAAAGGCAGCTTCATGTAATCCACATGTGCAGAAACAGTTGGACATGGCACATTGGACATAGCTATCTTACCTTCTGTTGCTCAAAACAGGACATGCAAGTTCAGAGGAAGCATGATCCCATCTAGGGCCAGTGTGGGGACTCTCATGCATCTAGATGTCTTCCAAACATGCATGGTGAAAATTCTGAAAGTCTTTAAATGTTAAAATATGGCAGGAAAGGCAATTAGTTTTCAAAGCATTTGATGTGTCTCAACTTTTAAGATGTTTTAAAATTATTGTTCAAATTAGCACATATAGGACTTATTCTTTAGATGCTAGCAATTGCCATTACAGTATTCCAACTGCTGGGTTTTTCCCTTATGCCTTGTTTTGACATTTGACTGCTAAAATTCATTCTCTAATGGTTGTGCTTGTCAATGGCTCAAAAGCATGAGCTTGAACATTGCAGGGACTTGCTTATTTGAACCTTCTCCCACATCTCAGGTGGCCTGGTTTTGCTATATACAGAGAGGTTGATACAGGCACTTTCAAACACGAAATGTAGGAAGAATAACTTGTATAGTGTTCATCTCCTCTTAGGCAGGAGGGGAAGAGAGAAAAAATTCTTGGTAAGAGCAGTTGGGCAAGTAGTTGAAGGAAGAGTTTTACCTATTGACTCCCCCAAGGAAATGTCCTGTAAGACTAAGAAAAATGATTTCTATTTTCTGATACTTTAAATAGAATTTGATCACTACAATAGTTTCAGTAATATGGAATGAAGCACAGTCAACAGTAAGAAAAATCAAAACCACCTACACTGGGGAAACAAGAATGCAAAACAACACACACACACACACACACTAATTAGGGTTACAAATAAACCTTTTCAAGGCTTTTCTGAAGGACATCAAACTTGGGGCCATGTGGACTTCAGAGGAAATCCTATTCTAAAGGGCAGGGGTGGCCACAGAGAAGACATATCTGTGGGTTCTTGCAAGATGACATTGTTGGACCGATGGGACCTGGAGCGTGTCAACCCTGCCAGGTTTACCAGATAGGCAGACACAGTTGTAAAAAAAGTGGCATTATAGGTACATAATATAGCCCATAATATGAAATAAAGTTGGAAGCCAATGGTAACCAGTGCAGTTCACAAAGTACAAGTCACATGGGCAATATGAGATAAACCCATAACCGCTCATGCTGTTACATTCTGGACCAGCTGAAGATTCCAAGTGGTCTTATCTGAGGAAACAAAACTATTTTGATGAGCTACTTCTTCTCAGAATGAAAAATACTAATTAGATGGCTTAGTGATTTGCTTTCATACAGGGCAGTTTCATGTGGTGTTCATAATTTCCTTTGCTTCTGTGATGTAAATGTGATCTTCAGTATTGTGCACCAAGGAATTTAATCAAATGTTTCACTCTCATTTTAATTTCATTTTAGGTGCTGTGAAAATTTAACACATGTATATGAAGGAGACTTATATTTGAGCCCTTCAAATATACTGTGCGAAGCTAAGAATTATATTGTTTCACTTTTAACATTAATGTTAAGGTAGTTTTATTTTATACCATCCAGAGATCTTGCTCAAATTCCATATTCTCTTTCTTATCTTTTTATGTGCTATTGCCCTTCTGCTTTTCTTGCCCTGTCTGGGTATGAAAACCAAAGGCAGTGATCCATCATAAGCCATCTGACATAAAAAAAAAAAATCACAATCTTTCTACCTCTGGTTTGCATAGAAATGAGCTGAACAGTGACTTAGCACTTCAGAAGCAATTCACTGTTGATGATTATGAAGGGCAAAAATGCCCTTTTGAACATTCATCATTGATTCCTCCCACCCACCTGCCCTCCTTCTCAATTGTATGTTCACAGTTGGAGTACCTTAAATAAAGTTTACCCCTGTCAATTAATCTAGTTTATAATTCAAAGTTAAAATGACATACCATAAAAGTATTAAGTATTCTACAAAGCAGAAACTCATAAATGGTGGCTTAATAATTTGAGAAGAGAAATACAAACAGTGTCAGATCTACCCACTGAGCAATTTAATATAGCTTCTGCGCAATTTTGCAAATAATTATTTATCCAGTTAATCTGCATAAACGTTTAATAAATTATCTTCTGCAATATTGCTTTTGGTGTTTAGCAGCATAGGCAATTATGACAGTAATGTACAGAAAAATTCCACAGGGGAAAAGCACTGTTTGCTTGCCAGATATAAGAACTATGAATAAAGAGATGTGTAAGGTTTTAAAGTAGTGCTTCATGGTTGTATCTTTAGCAGACTAAGTTATACTGAAGTCAATATGGTAAGAAACAATTACTGTCTTTAGGTAAGCTAAAATTTTACAATACCTCCTTTGGAAATGCTTTCAGTTGGTGAATATTATTTGTGTCTTGAAAATTGGAATAATGTACTGAATTCCCACAATTTTACCAATTTTTCTCAATTTTCTTTCTTCAATGCAAGACACAGAACAATGTCACCTGTCATGGGACAAGATATTCTCTCACATATTTCTGACTTCTCCACCTACTGGTGGGAAAGGTCTGCAGGGAAATCTGATACATCAGAATTTCACAAGACTTACAAGCATGTTGCACCCAATCACACAATTACTGTAGATACTGTAGGTGCTGCAGATTTCTCTATGTAGCACATGGAGGATAAGATGACCAAACTAATTACAACACATACAGCAGTCAGCCTTAGAAATGACAATGGTAAATGGCTTCTGCCTTTTAGGATCAACCATCAACTGTAAAGGGACCAGCAATCAAGAAACATCCTGCAGACCAGCATTTGATAGAGTAGCAATGAAGGCCTTGAAGAAGATATTCAAAAGCCAGGAAAGAAAGAGTATTAATGTTCTGAACTTTGTTATTGGAGAAGACTCCTGAGATTACCATGGAGAGCAAAACCACCCTCCCCAAACAAATGGATCATAAATCAAATTAATCTGGTGTTCTTACCTGAAACACAAATGATTGAGCACAAATTATCATATTTTGGACACATTATGTGAACACTCAGCTCCATTGAGATAATGCTGAGAATGATGGGAAAAAAGACAAGAGGACAACCAGCAGCAAGGTGAATAGATGTGATTACAATGGTGGTGGGTGCACCACTACAAGACCTGAAAGGCTAGAATGGGGACAACACATCTTGGAGAAGGTCTTGCTAAAAGTCAGCACCAACTTAATGGTAATCAGTCAATCGATATTTGTAGCAAAAGCAGTAGAAATAAAATTTCAACATATTTTCACAATATAGTGAAAATCAATATCAATAATCAATAATCAATAATCAATCCAATTAAAGTTGTTATGCAATAGTACTTTTATGCTACAAAGACATAGGGTCAACTTTTAAGTATCAGGTTTAAAAGGCAAACTCTCCTTCAAGTTGAGATTTATTCCCGGTGATTTTTTGGACATCTGTCCTCATAATTCTACTCTCATGAGCCAGCTGCATGGGGCTACCAGGAATAACATCAAACTCTCTCTCTCTCTCTCCCTCCCCCCCCCTCAGCTGAATTATTCAGCAGGTAGTCTAGATCTGCCAGGCTAGATGGGTATGCTCAAACAGAGCAGAATTCCTTCTATATTCAGAATTGTTGCTTTTTTAATGGGTCCTGCCAATGAGATACTATATAGTCTGCATAATTTTGCAATGCTCAAGGGGAAGTTCCTCCCTGTTTTGTTTTTTAGAATAGCTGATGCTTCCCAAGGTGTTACGAAAAGTAATTTACACACAGCTTGTCCTCTTTGCCAGCTGAACTGCAGCCAATGACAGCGATCCTTCTTAACATTGCTAACATTATTAGTACAGGCTGGGAGAATCGTGTGATGATTTAGTGACTTTCCCAGATGCCAAGAGGCTGTATCTCTTTCGCTTTCCCTTTTTCTCTCTCTTCTTTTAGATTTCATAAAGTCTTTTATCATCCTGACATGTCATGTTGTTATATAACACTTCATAATGACCTGCCATGTTGTAGTAAAAAAGGTGTTCTTTTTCACAATTTTGGTTTTCCACTGAATAATATGTGTAGGCACAAACATAGGCTTGTACTCCTATCTGGTCTTTTCTGCTCCTTGCCTTTTGCCAGCATTGATCTAGGAATCTGATTAGGTACTTACTTAATCAGTACCATAGGATTAGGGTCCTAGGAGAGGCCATTTGGGAGCAACCCTTCTGAGCACCCTAGCTGCTACTGTGATCCAGAGTATGGACGGGTGCCCCACATAATGGCCTGCTGAGCCTCTGGGTTGGAAGCCAAGTTCTTTTTGGAAACAAAGCAATGTTATAAGGTATTTAGGATGGACCACCTTAATGGGTCCATCCACCCAACAGAGGTTGGTGGCAGGTGCAAATGTTAGGGTTAGGTAATAACCCAGATAATGATCTGTCCACCACAATAGACCAGAGTACGTACTTGCTCTGAGGCAAAATCCAAATCCACTGTGTAGACCTCCCAGTGGAGTTGGAGCAATGATGACTTGGGACAAGCCTATGGTTGTCATGGTAGCTGTGAACTCTGGAACTCTGACTCAGCCCCAGGATGCAGAAGCTGAAATCCCCCAGCACACAAAGCCTGGGGGAATTCATCACCAGACCAGTGATAAGGAGTTTAGGGATACTAATAGGTCACATGCAAAGAAGTTAAGAGGTGGTTGCGTATGCTCTGCTGCTATGATGGTAAATAAATAAATAAGGTTAAATGGATCTCTGAAGCCTCCACAAAGCTTAATCTTGCAATTTTTGTCCCTCAGTTCCCCATAACACAAAAATTGGCCACAGGTTTCTCACTCTTGCTCTACTATATGGCTGAAATTACTCTGTATGGAAAAAAAAAAGACTAATAGAAGAAGAAGCAGGTATATCCATGAGAAACACTTCAGAGCCCAACCAGAGGAATCTAACTGACCACAAACACTATGTTGGATGAAAAAGGATTTTGATTAGAGGATTCTAAGAGAAGAGTGTTGCCTTGTTCCAAATTATTAAAATCTTTAGATACGGGAGATACTATAATAAACTAAGATTAGGAGTGACTAAGAACCACAGGTATAATTTTATTCAACAATTCTACTATGGAATCATCATCGCTTTGTAAGAAATCTTAAACCAGTGTTGTCCAAACTTGGCCACTTTAAGATGAGTGGACTTCAACTCCCAGAATTCCCCAGCCAGCATGGGGAATTGGCTGGCTGGGGAATTCTGGGAGTTGAAGTCCACTCATCTTAAAGTGGCCAAGTTTGGACAACACTGTCTTAAACCAAACATTACTGAGAGTCCGTGAGGTTTAAGATGATATATACATTTAATTAATAAATATTCCCATAAAGATCTCAGATTGCCAACATGCATGCAAAGTGGCCAGCTTTGTCTGATGATGGACTGATGTTGAGAGACCAGAGTTTTGTCATTTTCTAGGTAGTTGAGATTATGGTTTTTCAATGTAATCTGATTTCCTTTTGCATCTGAGGAACCTCCAACCCTTGTGATTTGTTGCAAAATACTGACTTTCTATACTTTCCATATGGGCATTTTGTACATTTTGCAAACTTGTAAACAGGTCTTATCTACTTTTCATAAGTACCTTGCCCATAAGTTTTACTTTTCTGCTATCCTGGTAGTCTTAGCAAATTTTGAGATAGACCTTGTCTATTGTGTCAGCTTTTCCCAGATATCTACAGAGACTCCATTCCATTTTCTGGTTTTAAAAATTGAACACAGAACTTTTGAGTTTACCTTCAGCAATATCAACTAACTCTTCCTGCTTGATTCAGAGTTAGATTGCTGTTATAGTTCTCCCTTTTGTCCTTAGTCCCCCCCCCCCACACACACACGCACACACACACAGTTTGGTGCTGGTTCTTGTTGCCTTTTGGTTTCAATCTCCTAACACCCTTCATTTTACCTACCCCAAACAGCTTTGCATCCTTCTTTTAGCATCCTTTAGTTCTGTAAGTGCTGGAACTGGACAGTGAACTGGAATGAAGTGCATTATCATGGTTGTTTCTTTTCACTTTAAGAAGCAAGGGGGGTGCATTGCTTTGCAAAGCAACTTCTCTTACATCTTTATTAAAGCAAAGAACTCTTTTGAAAATTTGCTCAGTCCTAATACACACATTCTGCTCATTAGAGAAAGTTGAGAATTACAAATGGATATAAATTTTCTGGTAAGTGCTTCTTTTTTTTCTATTAATCCATTTAAAAACAGAAAGCACAGAAAAAATTAATATATAAAAATCCGTGACACTCACACAGAGTAGATTTAAACAAATTAACACAACCTAATCACAGATGCCACCTTCAACCATATACATTAGATAGGCTGTAATAGGCTTCTGCAAGCATGCAATATATATGCCCAGAGAGATGTTCATGTGAATGGGATTATTGATGCATGCAATATGTACCTCTATTCAAATACCTTATACAGTAAGGATCTCTTCATAAAAAGACACTGAGTATATTATGTTATAATTTAAAAGAAAACTTTTATAAAATGATGCACCATTGGTACATGACTCCAGAAAAATTATCTAGAATGTATGAAGGTAGTTCAAATTTATGTTGGAAATGTGAGAAACATGAAGGGTCATTTTATCATGACTTATAAAAAATACCATGAAATGTTGGGGTCAAATACACATAGTCATACAAAGAATTTTAAAGATTAATATCCAGTTGAAACCAGAACTTTTCTTGTTGGGACTAATGGATAGACAGTTAGAAAAGAGTTATGGTAGATTGTTTTGATATATAACTGCTGTGAGATTATTATATACACAAAAATGGAAAGACTCTGAAATAGCCACAATGGAGGGATGACTTGTGAAGATGACAGAACTAGCAGAGGTGGCAAAATTGACTTGTCTTATTAGGAAAGGACAATAATCACATTTATTAGTGACTGGAAAGCCCTTATGGACTTTTTGCTGAAAAAAGAATTAAAAAAAAACCTTGTGATTTATGGGTTTAATGATTAGAAAGGGTAGACTATGGAAAGAAGGAAATTATGTTGTAACCTTAGAGAGACAGGGTAAAATATAAATGTGCTTGTAACCGCTGTTAAGAAGATCGGAAGCAGCTTCTTTATAACTTTTTCTTTCCTTTCCTGTTTTTTCCTTCTCTATTTCTTTGTTTGCACCTTTTTCACTACTTATTACTTTTCTTTACTTTCTTTACTTTCTTCTTTCAAAATGTGTATTGTTCTTATTATAAAATTTCTTTAATAAAAATTATGTATGCATGTATGCATGTATGTATGTATACACATACATACACTGAGGACATACTGATCTGGGGATATAACCTATAAGAACACACACACACCCCTTGCATATCAATTCCTAGTCATGTTGTTGTCAACTCTAGCAAGCCTTACTGAACATTTTATGAACTATTATGTTTTTTCTATAAAATGGAATGGCAAATATTTCCTCATTTGCCTCAATGTTTTTATGGCACTAAATCTTGTGGCTCAGCCAGAATTGTACTTTTCAGACCAAAATCTCAGTTCATATATCAGTTTATTTACTTACTACATGTTAGTATCTAAAATAAGCTGAGAAGTTTCTAAAACCATCATCTAATACTTTTATTCTGTAAAGCATTCTTAGATTTAAATTTTAAAGATTATTTCATACAGATTTACAGGACCAAGAGCCTATAGTATCACAATAAATCAAGCAGAACAATAATAAACTATGCATATTTTGGCTCTGAAATGGTGGCACATATCAATGATTCTCTTTTTATCATTTTCAAATAAGACGAGGATGTATGGTATGTTAAAAATAACAGGACCAATAATATGGAGGCAGGTAAAGCTTTCCAGGTGAATGAACATTTCAATCTGCCCAGTACAATACAGGAAGGATTCATTATTCATCCATTCAGCTTCCTTATTCAGGTCTGAGATAACTCATTTACTGTTTTGTGAGGATATGTCCTCTTAATGGAACCTCCATCTGAGTGCCATCTTGCTTCTGAATCAGGCTAAAGCCAGACCAAGATCATCCAGCAGTAAAGGAGGTGCTTTCCCATATGAACATCCTATGTTGCATGAAGGAGGAGTCTTCAGTGGTGACCTGCTGTGTTTAAATTGACCTGCTGTAGGACCAGCCCCTCCCATTCAGCCATAGGATTCTGTCTCCAAGGACATTTGCTGTGGCTATTGAAGAGTACAGAGCTTTGCCCAGGAACTATTTTCCTTTTGGGGGGGGGGGAAGGGGGGGGAAGGGGGGGGAATATTAACCTTCCATGAGGTTGATAGTCACATTGCAGAAATTGTTATGAGCAGAATTTCAGCTGCCTTTGAGCATTTCTACTATTTGTACTGTGTTTTATTCTGTTTTCATGACTTTAGAATGCTTTTATGGTGCTTGTAAACCACTTTAGGATTTTTAATGAAACAGCAACATGATTCTCTAGTCACCATGGTCTCTTGCTCCAAAACAGAGCACAGTCCACCAGCCCTTTCTACCAGAAGCAGAATTGATGATTCCGTACAAGGTATGAATTCTGCTAGGGAATGAGAATAGGAATGCTGGAGAGCTGTAACTACCACCTCCATAATGCCTAACAAACCCAAAGACCGTGCATAGTGGAACAGAGGTGGGGGAGGGCAATGTTGGTGAGTGCAAAAGGAGGGACAGATGGCTGGTGTTTTATCTTTTCACCCTGCTTCCCTTTCTTGCTTCTCCCAAACTCCTCACTTGCACTTTCCCCCCTAATTCCGCTGCACAGTCTCCAGTGAGACTCCACAGAGCTGTTCCTGATGTTTAGTAAGAGGAGTACTTTGGGGGCAGTGGATTTTCAAATGGCATGCATTTCTCCCATCTCAAGTACATCACTGGGGCTGTGAGGAAGAGCCCAGCATTTTATAAACTAGATACATGCAAATGGGTGGAATCACTGTCTTATTATTAGGAATCAAAGCAATTGTTGTGCATCACTTTAAGTATTGGTTTGGCCCCAAATAGGGCTGGAAAATGTCCAAGTAAATAAATAGATATTTGTGGAAAATACACACCCTTCCTGCAAATGAAGGAGGCCTTTTTGGACAGAAGATTATTAGGCTACAGAAGTGTAGTGCAGAAGAAGCTTGGGGGATTTTTAAATTTTCTCCTTCAAGGTCAAACATTTCTTTGATTTTAGTAAGGGAAAACTGAATATGGATTTCCCACCCCCCGTTCTCAAAGAGTTCTCAAAGTCAACCACACATACATTCTTTTCTTCTCTAACATTTGAGCTCTGCTGTTAGAATAGGAAAAGTAGAACTTATTGCTGTGGCTCTTACACTACTTCAATCTTGCAGATTCTAAAAGGTTTACAAAAGTCACAACAATCCACAACATAAGAGCATAATGACAAAGAAATATAGTCCTCTTGCCAAGAATTGCCATTTTTTTCTTTTCTGTTTCATGCACCACAGCCAGTTTTCAAAACACTCACAACACATTTGCACATTCTCCCTGAAGATGTAACTCCCCTATGGAGCCCCCCCCCAAAAGGATTTATGTATATACTGCTCTGAAAATATTGCTCTTTGTTTCAAAATGCATTCATCTTCCTTTAATATTCTTATGAATATTTTATTCTTGCGGTACCTGCAAAACTCACACTAAATTTTGTTTGAGACCCAAGTTGGCAGTCTCAGGTCTAAACAACCCTGCCTGCCTGGTGTGTTTCTTCATCCATTCCAGAGTACCCCTAAGATATCTGGTGGGTGGCGTCAGATGATACGATTTGGCTCAACAGTCAACTTGCCTAATTTGTGTTTTGTTTCTTCCCCTGTCCACACTCTTTGGGACCTTAGACCTCAGGGCAAACCCAGGAAGCAATGAGACTGTTTCAAAATTGAACACCTTATTGAGTTGCTTATGGTTGTGGTTCTCTCTCTCTCTCTTTTCTTTTCTTCTTTTCTTTTTGACAAATATGGTCTGTGCAATCAAGCATCATTTCTCTGGCCTCAGCTCTCTATTCTGATGCCTTTAAACATGCCTTTGTCAATGAACTTGGCAATGGGAGCAGATTTGTGATGAATTGCCTCCAAAGTGACAGCATGGGGCCAATCACTCAATCTTGTCTATGTGATGATAACTACCAAGGAATATCAAAAGAGGTACTTAGAAAGAGCTATTTGAATTCTGATGCTAATGAAATAATCAGACTTGTTTTCTGGTGAGATGCATGCTGCCTGTGAGCATCAGTATATATCAAATACGATGGCATGTGTGGGTGTGGGTATGGTTATTGCATGTATCTATATCCATAGTAACAAGAAGCCTGCCTTTAAAATATGCCATTTTCATACTGCAATGAACATTTTCATATTGCAATGTTCCTTTTTACCTCTGAGGTTCATGGCCTCTTTGTATATAGAGAACACTGCACCTCTCTAACCAGATTAATCTGCTTTATCCTAGGTTAGGATATCCATTAGTCCATCTAATTCAGTACTATCCACTCTGATTATATCTTTGGGCAGATCTCTTCTCTCCCCACCTCCCTGAATCAGTTTTCTCTTCCAACCACAAAGACTTTCTGCATGAAAAGCAATGAGGTGATTCTCCCTCCTTCTCCCCCTCCCCATTCCACTGTGGTGGAATTTTCTCCTTTCTAGGTAGACATGGAACCAAGTCTTTTAGGGTTTTAGGGCTAGCTCAACATGGGCTGTTTCACTCTACTTCTTGGTAAAACTGGCCTTCCTGTGCTTTCCTGGTCTGTTCTGGTCTTCTTGTCAATGTTTTATAGCTTTTGAACTTATTCCCATGTTTTTAGAATTTTATCGTATTATTGTTATTGTAGTTATTATTTTCCCCTAATGAATTGTATTCTGTTTTGGAGGGGGTGATAATTTTTAATTATGAAAAAGTGGGCTAAATTATATAAATAACTAGATAAATCAGCAAACAATGATAAAACTGCTGTTTCTGAGTCAATGAGGACTAAGTCAGGCAAAGTCATGGGCAGAGAACGTTGCTAAAATGTTCTTGTGCTTTGGCTCAGTGGATGGACAGATGTTCACCATTGCATTAAATGGGTGTGCTGGAGGAGTCCATTGGAGCCAGGCACTAGTTTTGCTTCATCTCTTAGAAGGGTGTGTGTGCATAGGGAGATCCATCCTTTATGCTTGAGCCATTACCAGTACTAGCCATCCAACGCTTCCTGAGTGTACGAAGGGATAATGTTGTTCTCCTCCCATGCCCTACTCACTGCAAGTGCACTTTGCACCCATGTTTTCCATCTTTAATTCAAAACTACTGAGCAGAGTGGATGATCTCCAATGCTTTGTTCTGATTTAGCAGCAGCCCATCTCTGATGGGCTACAGTGTCAGTCCTGCAGCTGGCCACTGCTCTATGCAGCCACTTCATCCTGGGTTGCCTGCTATGTTCTCTGCATTGCTTTATAATTTTGCAGTTAATCCAAAAATGGCTCATTAAGTCAAGGAAATTTCATCATCCTTAGAAACTCATGCTTGCTTCAATACTTACATCCCCCAGGATGCACCCTTTCAGTTTCTGCCCTGGATGGGTGTATGTACCCTTTGCATTTCCATTCCTTGCCTATGGTGCTGCAAAGCCCTCTTTTCCTTTCCCATTTATTTATTTATTTATTTATTTATAGTATTCAAATCCACAAAAATCTCAAACCTAAAATCCTAGGTACTTTGCAACATTGTTTCCATGAAGCTGAACTATTAGTTCTTCATTACTAGAAAGTTTCCAAAATCATAAGATCAAAAGAACAACTTGTCCCCTGTTGTTTGGCTATTGAAGCATCAGAGCAATGACACTACCATAAAGGGAAAAGAGGGTTTGCTTTAGTTTCAAAGGAGTTAATGTAGAAAGGGAAGGAGGTAAAGGCATCCATATGTGCAAACAACTGTGAAAACAAAGGAATGGCATGGAGTCTAATGACGAGGGAACAATTCCATAAGGAAAATACAAGCACTGGTAGACTGGAGCCAGTCAGCTAGACATGGCTTCCCTGCATGGATGGGAAGGACACGAAGAAGGGACAATCAGGTTTTCCAGTGACCATAGTCCATTGGACTGGAATTTCTCAAGTTATCTTAAGAAACACCTAGGGAGACAAGCAGCTTAGGCTGCAATGCTGGATTGATCCATGTCTCATTTTTAGAAGTATGTGCTAAACTAGAAGGACTGCGCAATCCACACTCATACTAAAACTGACCATTTCTCATTATCTGCTCTGTTTCCCATAGTGGTGAGCCAGTCTTCTGGAAGTTCACAAGTGAAGTGTGAAGATAATATCTCCTTCTCCTCTTTATCCTTAGCAAAAAATGATAGATTTCTTGGAGTTCTCTGAGCTTGGTTGTTTGCTTCCAAACATTTCATTACCCAACTAGGTAACATCATCAGTGTACTGAATGATCTTAATGAATGATGGTAATGAAACATCTTCAAGCAAACAACCAAGTTTAGAAAGCACCAAGAAGTCCACAATTCAACCCTGAGCTATGTATATTCTCTTCTATTGAAAGATGATAGAGTTCAAGATATTCTTTCTCTAATATATACTCTGTGTGTGTATACACACACACACACATATAGAGAAAGTTTTACTGAAAGTTTTAACAACAGTAATAAGAACTAATACAAATTAAAATAAAACAAAAAAGAAGAGAAAAGGAGAGAAAAGGAGAGAAAAAGAGAAAAAGCTAAAAGTCCAGAAAGAAAAAAAGTAGAAGAAAAATAGAAAGAAGAAAAGATATAAAGAGGTGGCTTCTGATCTTTTTTATAGCAGTTATAAATACAATTATATTTAACCTTTCTCTCTAAAGTTACATCATGACTCTTTTCTTTCTATAATCTATCCTGTCTAATAATCAAAGCCATAAATCATTAGTTCATTTTTTTTCTTTTTTATGCAAAAAGTCCATAAGGGATTTCCAGTCACCAATAGATGTAGATATTGTCTTTTCTCTAATCAAACAAGTCATCTTCACCAGCCTTTCCTCCATTTCAGGTATTGGCAAATCTTTCCATCCTTGTGCATACAATAATCTCACTGCAGTTACCCTATATAAAAACAGTGTTCCATGGCTCTTTTCTAACTGTTTATCCATCAGTCCCAAGAGGAAAAGTTCTGGTTTCAATTGAATGTTAATCTTTAAAATCCTCTCAATCACTGTATGTACTTGAGCCCAAATTTTTCTAGCTTTTTTACACATCCACCAAGCATGATAAAATGTCCCTTCTTGTTGTTCACATTTCCAACATAAATTTGAAGTACCTTTATATATTCTGGATAATTTTTCTGGTGTCATATAGCAACAGTACATCATTTTATAAAAATTCTCCTTAAGATTACAACATAATGTAAATTTCAATCCTTTCAACCACATATTTTCCCATTGTTCCATTTGTATATTATAAGCAAAATTTTAGTCCACTTTATCATACATTATATGACCTGTTCTTCTTCTGTTTCAAATTTCAATAAAAGTTTATACATTTTAGCAGTTACATGTTCATTATTTGTACACAATTCCATTCCAAATTCTGTTTTACATTGTTCAATACCATGAACAGTATTTCAAAAAATACTTATTTTTTCATGCTTTTTTTTTTTTTTAGAGAGAATTTGCTACTGTTATACTCCTTTCCTTCTGCCCCATTCCAGCAATGTATCAAGAGAAAGAGGAGCCTTTGAATAGTAGTAACTTTACTGAATCTGCTTCCAGCACACCTTTTTTGCCATCAAGTGTCCAGAACACCAAGCACACTGGAGATTTCTGTTCCTGCTATGTGAAGATTTACTAGGATGGTCCTCCTTCTCTGCATGGTGAGTAGAAGATCAACTCAGCCTTATTTTCCCACTGATTTTGTCTAATCCACTTTTAACACCCTGTTAAAGTACTCTTGATGACAATATCTTACAGCTAATTCCATTCATTCATTCATGATGTAGCTTTAATGAAAATGGAAAATGGAAAATGTAGCTTTAATGAAAATGTATGGGTCAACTTTCCTGTATAAGAATCAAAGTTTGATATTTGATGCCTTCTTTTTTCCATAATAAGCATCTTTATTTGCTGACAGAGAACAACTGCCCAAAATAAAGAGGTACCATTGTGACTTTTGGTGCCAAATAGGTAAAGGTCAACTTGTAGGAAAGGTTAATTTTGTGGCAAGGATAATCCAGCCTGAGAACTTAGAGCCCTTTAAGACCATCTCTAAATATTATGTTACATTTACTACCAATAATATTTATACTTATTAAACATCTGGTCCATCTGTTCTTTTAACTGCATAACTGTTTCCAGTGTGCTAAAAGGTAATTAGCTATTATTATCTCTTTTTTTCCCCCAGTCCATGGTTTAGAACCAAGAGGTGACATTTTGGTTTATATAAATTTCAAACCTTTTTAAAAGAAGAAAATTGTTATTTTGGAGTGTAGCAGCATTCTTCTTTCACTGCTGCAAGCCATCCTTTTTCCACATGAAAAGATGACATGGCTAAAATAATACTTCAAATTATTAAAAGCCATCATAACAGTTTTCAGCTCACATCAAATGTTCTGCTGATGTGAATGCTATTACAGAAATACTTCCCAATACATGAACAACCTGTTGAATTATCTGGATGTTAGTACAGGAGCTGGTGAGCAGAGCAGGGGGTCACCCAATTAAATTGATTGGCAGTAGTTTCAAGAACCCTGAAATGGCCCTCAAACCCACTGACACAATTGCACAAGGAAATAAAATTTATAGAACCTCTCATCCAAGATGTATTTATAGCCACTGCTTCCATAAACACTGAGGAGATATTTCAAAACACTGTAAACATTTAATTTTGAAGAGGGTTTTGACAGAATTTCCCAGACAAGGTTCCTAAACAAATGTTGTTACTATGGGATAAAAGGCACAATTATCCTACAATATATTGCCTAAGGTCTTGGGATAAGGCAGTATATAAAGGCTTACAATAAGCAAACAATAAAATAAAACAATTTGATAACCAATTAACAGAAAGCAGAGAATGATAATAAATTTAGAGTGCATAAAATGGTGTACAGTATGATGGATTCAGTCAGCTGTACTGTGAGGTATCCAATTCCTTGACTTGGAAACAGCATTTTAAACATCTTCTCAAATTAAGTGATGTTAAGGGCAAGCATTTAAGTGATCAGATGTGCTGATGGCAGCAAATTATTTAAGATGTTTAAGCAAAAGGGGACAGTGATGAGCTCTGAAAGGATTTTTATTGGATCCCAATCATACAGGATGGGCAGACACTATGAAAGACAGGGCCTATACCATAAAGGGCTTTAGAGGTAATAATGAGCATCTTAAATTGCCCTGGAAACTGACCAGCGCAGCTCATGAAGCAGAGGTGTTACCTGAACATAGTGTGAGAGGAAAATTATTAGTAGCCTTCTATATGTTTTAATGTTAGTTTTGATTGCATTTAATAAAGCCAAGTTAGCTAAAAGCTTTATTAAATGTTAGTTTAATAAGCAAGTAAAATTCAACCAATAGCATACGAGGTACTCACTTAGATTCACATTGCAATGCCGACCATCACGAGCAAGCGGTCAGGTAAGACAGCGTGTGGCACCGACCCCCTCAGATGCAATCCTTTTTATCCTCAAAAAACACAAACCACAGACATGACTCCTAGGTTTAGCAACTGAACCATAACTTTGGTTCTTCCTCTTCATAATCATCTTCAACATCCTGCCTTTCAGTTTCTCTCCTGCTCATCTTTTCATCTTTCTATGTTGTATTCTTCTTTTTCCTATCTTCTACTTCCCCCTTTTCATTTCTTCTCACTTCCTGCTACATTTCTTTCCCCTACTTTTTTCTTCTTCTTTTTCTTCATCCGCAACTTCATTTTCCTTTTCCTACTTTACCTCTTTCTCTTCAAACTCTTGCTGTTCCCCCTCTTCTTTTACAGTTTTATTCCCCCATATCTGTTCTCTATTATCCTCATGTTCTCTATCCTGCTCTTCTTTCTCCTCCTCTCCTACCCCTATTTTTACTTTATTTTGTTCTATGCCTTTCTACTCTTCTTTAACAACTACTTCTTCCAACTGTTTTTACTCTTTTTCTTCTTTCTACTTCTCCTTCTCTTGTCAGTTCCTGTTCATTTGTTTTGCTTACCTAAGTGATGCTATAAATGCAACAAAATTGGTGTCGTTACGTAGCATCTAACATTGTCCCATTTGCTGTGAATGGGATTGCCTAGGTGGACACAGAATATGCAGCATTTAAAAGGACAATTAATCAGAGGCACTTTTGAGAAAACAAGATACAAAGCAGAGGCAGGAAAGAGCATACATTTTTATAAGAACAAACATTCTTGGGAAATACCTCTACATCTCCAACTATTGCATTTTTGGCTTCATAATTAACACTGAAAAATCTTTGGTTTAATCCTGGAGTGGCAATGTATTAGCAGTGCCCCAGAGAGGTGTGTGTATCTCAAAAAACAGACCAGTCCCTGAGTAATTTGTAATGTGATAGAAGTAGCAAACATTAATTATTAAAAATAATTTTGATTATTCATTTGTTACGCCACTTAGTTTTGAGGCAAAAGCAGGACTGCTGTTTCCATTTGAGAATTAAGAGAGTTAAATTAAGCAAGGACGTATTCTCTTTATTGGTGTTTTGATTAGAGTAGTAAAAGCTCCACAAAAAGTTCCCTTCATTAGTGTGTGCTAATCCAAATACCTTTGTGGGACAGATACACTGATAAGGAGTTTTGGCATTTAGAAACTGCTCTCAAGTCAGTGGTGTTGTCCCTAGCAAGATTTGGGGCAGTGGTCCAGAGCTCCAATTAGCTGACTGGTAGAAGGGTCCTGTGAGGCAACAGTGCTGGCTTAGCACATTTTAAAGTAACTAAAGTAATGTATTCCACACAACTACCTAAAGAATGTTGGGGCATAAATCCATTATGTCCACAATCTAAAATTACCTAATTGGTCCCCTGTTTAAAGGAGCAATAAGCACTGTGGCCAAGAGCAAAGGAGTGTGGGAGTTGCCATCTAAAATGACTGGAGGGCACCTGACTGTTAAATCTAATTTAATGTGTTCATTGTGTTGCACATTCACAAAGTGTGACTCTTGTACAGTGTGAATTGAATTGACTTGCAAAGGACTATTATGTTTAATGCATAATAATGCATAAGAAAGAGAAAATCTAAGAAATAGATTTTCTTAGTGCTGCTTGGGAATCATAGCATGGGGCAAAAAAGTAGCATTTCTCTAGCAGCAAAGCTTCTATGTTCTCCACGTATAGAGAAAAAGAACGACCAACCCTGGAAATAGGCAAAGCATTGTTTTGTTAACAGGTCTCAAGCCAGAAAGACAGGCATACAGGGTCCCTCCTCTTTAACTTAATCAAGTCCATGAATTCTCCCAAGCCAAAGAATCTAGGTCCTGCTCTGTGAAAGTACCCAAACATTCTAATCAAGTTCAGCAATCAATGATAGCTTCATTTCAGAAGGAGAAAGTGTAGTAATCAACTTTCCAGCATGCACTAACTCTGGTTTTCTGCCTGGCAGTGCCATCTTATACATGTGTACTGAGAAGTCCAACTGAATTCAGTAAGACTTATTGCCAGTGAGTACTGGACTGTTCCCTTAGGCAGCTAGAGTGATGAACCTCAGGCAACATGTGTACATTCACTACTGGTGGACAAAACAGGGCTATTTTTTTTTTCTGCTTTCAATCGTGACCGATTCTACAGAGACTGCCTGGACGAGTCCCTGCAGTTTTCCTGGCAAGGTTTTTCAGAAGTGGTTTGCCATTGCCTCCTTCCTAGGGCGGAGCTCATCTGGCAGTTGCAGGAAATTAAGTCTCTTCCATTGCATTGCATCCAGCAACTGGCAACTGATTCCCGTTTTCCTGTGCAAGGTGCCGCCAGCGTTTTTCCTCCCACCGGGGTGAGAGTACCTATTTATCTACTCGCTTACACTTTCAAGCTGCTAGGTGGTGGCCAAGGTTGAGAAACATTGCTCTATAACATCTGAAGACAGCAGGCTAGCTTAGGTGGTATAGAGCAGACTACATGTTTAAGCAGATAAGAACAACCAGAAGATTTAGGAGGAAGTGCTGTGAGGAGGGAACACAACTGCTACCCTCCACAATACCCAGCTTTTATTCTTTGAGCTCATTCTTGCTAATGGCAGGACTGGTCTCAGCATGCCAGAGTGCAGCTGCTGTTGTATAAGTAAGTTACTCTGCAATTCCATCTCTTACTCAGGAGAACTTATGTTCCATCTTTGAACAGGATCCTCTTTCTTTTTTCACTGGCTCTAACTATCCTGCAATCCTCTCAAAAGTACTAAGCAAATATATCACAATGATCACATTGCTTTGCACTTTGCTTGATGAGGAGTGATGGAGACACGGCTTCTACCAACTTGCTTCCAATCTGCCCAAAGATTGCTTTCCCAGTCTAAGCAACTTTTTGCTCATTGAAGGCATGCAAACTGTTTCAGTTCAGTTCCCCTGTTCTGAGAACATAGCTTTCTTTCTGTCTCAGAGCACTATGATCTAGTTCAGATATTCATACTTGGTCTTGTAAGCCATGGTTTATGAATATAAAGTGGATTACAGCTACCATACCTCAGCTGTAAAACTCCAGATAATCACAAGGTGGCAACAAAGAGATGCAGAAACCCTTCCCTCCATCCTATAGTCTAGTGGTTGCCTGGATTTTTGCAATCCTTCTCCCCATCTCATCTGTTTTAAATCAGAGGGCTCTGTTCCATGTCAACTGGAGAACTCAAGTGGGCTGTGATTAATTGAACAGAATAACACTGGGGGGAAAATACAAGCCAGGGATTCATATGCCTGGATGGCCCGACCAGCTCATGACATTTGCCTCTGATCTTGCTGGACCCTATCACAAAGATTAACAGGATCAAATAAAATAGGCTGGGTGTTGAAACCTGAAACTATTATCCCCATCCTATTATTTGATATTCACAAAGGCAATTTCACATGTAAATAGAATCCATGTATGTCCTGGATTCTAAGGAAAGGTTAAGTGGAATAAGTTCACACACAAAAAAAGTTCCCTAGCCATTCTTTCTCTTCACAGGCCCTGAAAAGCTCTTCTGAAGGGTCAGGAGGATCTCCTGAACAATGTGACATGGAGTAATAAGGATTGCTAGAACAGGTGAGAAATGCTCAGAACTGAGTTATTCTTAGATTAAATTAAAAATAATGTAATACATTATAAATTAAACAATGAAATAAATTAAAAATAATTTAATCTAAGGAAAAGAAGCTTTCCACTCCTAACAATCCTCTACTCTTTATCCCAGATTGCTCATTCATAAATTCCTCAGAGATACTTGTCTTTTTTTTTTAATTCTTGAGTTATTCTTATATTGTATTGCTCTTGACTTCCATGTAATTCTTATAAATCTTCACTTGGAAGGAATGTACATTCAAATGTATATTTAATTTCACTGCAGACAAATTTCAGGGATGATTCTTAAAAGGTGGCTACCTGTAAAACCAGGTGTTTTAAAATAAATAAGGAAATAAATAAACAAATCATTGCAGAAGTAAGAAGATGAGAATGTATGTATGGTTCTTCATGACCCCCTTTCCCAGCTGTTGCAACCAGCAGGCTTTCTGCTTGCAATTGCACACCAGGGGCCAGTAGATAGGAGTCCAAAAGGCATGTGTCTCTTTTCACATACGTTCCTTCACTATTAGGTCTCATAAATCCATTAAAAAAAATCTTAGGCAAATGTGCTCTGAATATTAAAGCCCTTTGTGTTGCAACTGGACAAGTCTTCCCAATAAATGGAAGGCAAACCAAACCCCTACTTGAGCTTATGCATACAAATAATCAATAAAAACTTGAAAGTCCTTTGAATAAATTACTGCTACTGAAGAACAGCTGCACTCATGTCAAGGACACCTGCAGTGTGCTCCCTGATCATAGTTCCATTGACTAGTGATTTATAGACACGCAAGAGGGACATTGGTGCTTCCTGCAACTAAATAATATATTCACAGGTCAGAAGACCGATAATCTAACATTTGCTCTCGCAGATCCAGACATGCTTGAAGGAGAAGAACAATCTCTTTTCATTAACTGCATGCTGATACATAAAACTTTTGTATCCACAGCTTTGATAGAATTATAGTGGTTATAAACAAAAGTAGGGCTCGTGCTGCCTGACAGTAGCTCTGAAAAATCACATCACTTTCCAAATCCAGAAGAATCTCTAGAGTTAGATTTCTCAGTGGAAGAAATAAACTAGGGGATATTTTCGATATAAGCATGCTTCTGAGGAAGAGGATACAGTACCTAAAAATTGAACAAATGGAACCCAAAAGAAAATGTTGGAGTTGTATTAAGTATTATGGTTATAAATATATCAGTGGCCTGCTACTCTGAACTAAGTAAGCCAAGTATGATAAATGCAACATAATGCAATGTTTCATAGACATAATCTGGGACACTGTGAGTGGGGTAAAGCTTTAAACCATACATGACTGAAGCTTGACTAATGTATTACAGAACAAATATTGAGCAAAAATGTGCCCCCGTGACTGCAATTGAACATGTGTGATGTTTTCAATTATTTGGACGATGAGCAAATGTCAAGGGTAGGGGACACAGACTTACTGATCCTCCTTTGTATTCCTGCAAGGGATAGTTGCTCCATGTTTATTTTCCAAGAGTATCTGCCATGGTATTACATCACATCAATATCCTCTGAATGCCTTTCCAAAGGGCGTGGGGTGGGATTATAGAAGCTCTCAACAAATGTAATTTCATAGAAAATGGTACTTCACTTTTTTGGTGGCCCTGAGCTGGGGTCATTTCGACAAAAAAAGACTTTTGGGAGAAAACAAAGGAAGTGTTGCTTTAATTTTCTTCACTATATAACTTTGCTTTACCCTCACCCCATTTAGTTGAAAGGTACATCCCATTTTGTAGCAGGTGAAATATTTAAGAAATTATAGAGATCATGTTCATTTGATTCTGCTCACATGCAGCCATAGTTGTATTGTGAAAGTGTCAGTTAATTTCAGCCACTGTCTTATACTAAGTGTTTACAAGGAGAGTGGGGAAGGGAAAAGAGGAGAAAAGAGAGGAAGGCACGGCTTAAAAAACAGCTAGCAGATGCAACTGGTGTTAATAATGTGGCTGAGTAAATAAGAAGCACAGGTTTGAGGTAGGAATATTGTCTCTTAATGTGAAAAGGGCTACCCCACCAAAGTACTGTGTGTGAATTACCTCAAATAAGCAAGTATTCTAGAATTTTTGCAATCAATATCTGTCCCTTCTGGGGTGGACAGTTGCTCTTAGACTGATGAGAGACCACTGGATCAGCACCTTCACCAAAGGAAAAAATGCAGAAAATAAGTATTTCAGAATACTTGAAAGTAACAATCCTAGCAATGAATTTTGGGGAAGCAAGAGCATAAAAGTCCTAATCAACAAGTGATGACTGTTTGGGGATTATTCAGATTGCTTGGAGGGGTATGGTTATTAAAATCTGTTCCTCATTACTCCATAAAGCTATTATGAAGGAAGACATACCAGAGATCACATCTGCTCTGATCCTAAGCAACTGGAATTATGGCCCATTTCTTTTCTCCTTGCTTTCCCAATACAAAAGGGGTAAAGAAGAAATTGTACAAGTATTCCTTCATGTAATTTGCTCGCCGACCACCATCTGCTCACTTTGGCACCAAGCACTTTCTTGAAATCCCCTTCATAAATGTGCCCTCAGTCAGGAAGCTGATTCAGATGAGAACCAATTAGCAGTCCCACCTCCCAAAGCAAATGCCAGCATATATGCAAGCACACGTCCTCCTTTTGTTTCTATTTCAAAACTGTATTTTTGTTTCAGAAACATGTATGTGTTGTGGAATTTGTTTGAATATAATCACATTGAGCAAAGTCCAAACTAATGGATATGGAAATTTCTTTATGAATAACTATCAGGAATTAAATCTGGAATTGTCAAGGCCTAAACTCCAGGCACCCGTGGATAGTTGCTGTATAACTTTTTTCTTCACGTACTGGATCTGTCATCAAGGACATTAAAGGGGCTCCTTCTCACTTTGTTCTTCATTCATAAACTGGGCACAATCATAATAATTTATAGTCATACTTCTAATTTTGTTTTTCTGATATTATTTTTTACAACTGGATGGATAAAAAGTGTAGATGAATTAGAGCTGTTGAATACAGTTGGAAAACAAGGAAAATTTTGGAATGTCCATCTGATTATTGTTTTGTATAAGATAGTCAAACCAGAACGATTGTGACAAAGGCAGAAGAATACACCTACTTTGCATGAAAGAGGCCTTCTTTCCCTTGTCAAATTTAGCTTACCATAAAATAAAACACAAGACGTATAATAATATAAAAACTCTCCAAAGCAAAAATATTTAAAATACCTAACCCACCAGCAATAATTAAGTGGCATCATGCCCCAAATGCCCTCCAGAAGAGTTCTATGTTTAATGTCTTCTGGAAGGCAAAAGCTTAGTGAACTTCAACAGGAGGCCATTCCAGAAGGCTGGCCCTGCAATGGAAAAATGTTTCTGGGTTTTGGCCCCCTTGACCTCCCCAAAATGGGGAACAACCATCTGTTGGCTTCCATTGAGAGATGCAGTCTTGAAAATAACTTGAGGGCCATAGATTAAAATCATCACTTTAAGCTGCACTCTGAAGCTAACAGGGAGCCAGTATAGCTCCTGCAATACAGTTTTAATATGATCCTACCAACTACTGGTGGTGAGGACTCAGACCACTGGATTTTGTACCAACTGAAGCTTTCAGGTGCTCTTTAAGGCAGTCCCATGTAGAGTGTCCCATGCAGCAATATAAGAAGGTTATGATGATGGCATAAGCCACTGAAACAAGGTTCTCATGACCCAGGTAGGACTGCAACTGGTGCACCAGCAAGACCCACAGCTTCCATCTGCTGATTCAGCAGGAGCTGTAAGTCCAGGAGGACCTCCAAGTACAAATCTGCTCCTTTAGGGGTAGAGCACCCTATCCAGAGTCATCACTGGCAGAGAATCCTGATGTACAAACAATGGCTCTATCTTGCTAGGGTTCAATTTTAGCCTATTTCCTCTCATCCAGACTCTCACAATCTCCAGGACAAGATTTCCACACCATTTCTAGTGAGGTAGAAGTAGCTGAGAACATCCCAGAGAACATCCTATCCACTTCCTCAGAGGTTACAGGCCAAAAAAGAATCCCAGATAACATGGTAGGATGGTGCACCAATCACCAGACATCATTCCACCCAAGTGGAGTCCAGGCTCAGACCAATGTTGCCTACAAAATGTTGTTCTAATTTGTCACAGTGTCCAGAAGGTAACTGTTCTGGGCAATTCTTATCCAGAATAGAGTTAACCACCTGAAAAAGGTCACTGGACAGCAGCCCACCAACACACTAAGAGAACTAAGTTTATTTATCTCTATTGATTTAAAAGATTTTTAAGCTATCTCCCAGCCAAAGCTTCTATAGCAGAATACCAAAATGAATTAAAAATCAAAATAACAATACAAAGAACATTAAGGAAGCACATCGTAATACAAATGACACAATGAACATACAAATGTTTTTATCCAATACTGAAAAGATTACTGATTTGGCATTGACCAGGCATCCCAAAGCTGAGAACATCCTTGCACACAACTGCTACTATGGAAAGTGTGCTATTTAGCTCCACCCTGCAGTGGTAGCATTTTAAGCAGTTTCTGTTTTAGGTCTTTTCAGGATAATGAATTATTTTAATGGCTTCCACAACTTTTGTTATGCATATGTATCTTGTGAGTGGTAAGATGGCTATTTCTATCACAGAGAACAGTCTTCTGTTTCACAGACTGTTGGTGGATACTCCTCTGTTTGTGTCAGCCCTATGAGATAGACCAGATTAGGAAACCAATTCCACAGAAAGACGACAACTAAACTTTATTGAGATGGGCTCTAGTAATAGAATCTTACAAGTCTATGTTTTCCTTCCCTCTCTCTTATACACAATCTCCTTTCCAAGGCTCAGGGCATGTTTCTGCCCTTGTTGTTTTTGTAATGGCTTCTGAATATTCCCTTCAAGGCCATCTCCATTGCTCTCTACAGTTTGCAAATATCCTTGAATTGGAAGTTAATCCAGTTCAAGTCTGGTTTAAAAAATAAAAACACAAGAGGGGAGAGCAAGACAAGCATCAAAATGTCCAATTTATAGAGACCAACTGGACAGCAAATTGATCAAGTTCCAAGATAAGCTGCTTACAGTTTTCCCTGTTACAGTAAATAGCACTGTATGTTTAAAATCAGTCATGACTTCTAGATAGTGGGTGACTGGGAAATAATCACTGGAAAGTTGTATTTCTCTTGGATACTTTATTTGAAATTAGTCTTTTAAATGCCACATAGTAGTAAATGATTAACATTTCCTTCCAATTTTTCTCCATCTTTGCTGGATAATTGTGAAATCTTTTGAAATGGATGGGGGTCATTCTAAGCAACAAATTAATTTCATATCTTTAAAAACTAAGAATCAATAATTTCTGATGTCTTCATCAAACAGCTCTTAAGAGGCTTAAGATGTAACCTGAAACTTTCCCACCCTCTCCTGGAATCAAATTAGAATAACTTCAGCCTTCTCTCTTTTCATTTTAAGAGTACAACTATTTATTTATTTATTTGACTTAGATGCTGCCCAGCTCCAACTGACTCTGGGAGGCTCACAGCATAAAAAAACAAAGCAACAAAATTCAATGTATCTGTTCAATAGCTCATCTGTTCAGTTTCTATTGGTTTCTCTCTTTTTCCAATGTGCCAACATTTCTCTCTGCTCCAGCTGTTTGGTTAAAAGAGTATTAATAAATGAGCTTGATCAAGGTTTATAGAAAGTCTAGAGTATCTCTGGTGGCTTTCAGGGGCTCTGCTTTGCATATAACCATATGCAAGATCCTCTTTATGAAGTTGGGCTGTAAGGATCAGATGGGATTACTTCCCTACCTGAGCTCCTTGACTTTTTACTGAATTGACAATGGTCTTGGGAACATCAAGGTTCACCCATGTGGTAGCCCTGCTGCACAAGCTTCACTAGCTCTCAAAAGATTTCCAGGTGCAATTCAAGGTGATGGATATGACCTTGAAAGCCTACCTGCCTCCAATGATGGCTGCCCATCCCACAAGAACCAGCAGGGTGGGCATGATCTGGGTCCCTTCTTTGGAACAATGTCCTAAAATGGGAAACCATTCACCCTATTGGTCTTCCGGGAAGCTGTGAAGACGTGGCTTTCCCTCAGGCCAGGATATTAGTGAAGCCTGATGTGTGAGTTCTGGTGTTCTGAGTTGATTTTGAGATGTCTTGATTATTGTATCATGATTGTACTTTGTTTTGTTCTTTATTAGTTTAATATTTGAATGCACTGTTTGTTAGCTTTGTTTAACACACTTTTTGTTTATTTAAGATGGGTGGCAGTATAAATTATCTAAATAGATACATATTACTTCTGTCAGTGTTTGAGGATGAGTTCATAATATTAAATCATCATGACTGATGACTTATTAGGTGTTGGTTTTTGTTTTTGTTTTAACTCTGTAATCTCTTTGTGCTATTTTGACAACTTTTGGATTTCCACCAGTCTGGCTGAAGCCAGTGTGGACAGAGATCAAGGCAAGCAACAGCTGCAGAACTCAGCTGAAGCTGAACCAAGACGCCCTGGGTCTAATGACTAACATACATCACTTAGTTAGATTGCTGTAACGTGTTCTACATGGGGCTGCCTTTGAAAATGATTCAGAAGCCATCACTGATACAAAATGCAGTGATCAGGTTATTAGTAGGTAGCAATCCTGTGTAAGTATGACACCTATTCTTTGGTTGTTGCATTGGTTGCCAGCAGGCTTCCAAGTCCAATTCAAAGAGGTGTTTTTGACTAATAAGACCTGCATCATTTGGCTCCAGGATACCTTAGAGATCATATTTTGGTAAAATCTGCTCAGTCCCTAAGAGCATGCAGGGAAAGGATGAAACAAGGCAACCTGGATAGGCCATTGGCAATCCTCTGTTGTGACCTTCATAATATTGAACACCTTGCCTCCAGTGCCTCTATTAGCCTTCCACAAATTCATTAATTTCCACAAATTCTCATTGCCTTTTCTGTATAATCTAGCTCCTGCCCATCACTTTAGTCTAGTCATATTTAATTGGACATTGGAATCACTGGAATCTAATAAGAGCATTAGAAAATGCCCCAAATCCTACAAGCTGCAGAATTTGTCCTGAAGATTCCTATGGTTGTCAAGTCTCTTCCATTATGTAAAGTGTGATTATCCAGGCTGTACTTTTTGCTTTTACTTAGATGATTGCTTACAATATTCCAGTTACCGCCAACTATGTAGCCCTATCACTCCATTCCTAGAGCTGCTTTAATGAATAATTAAAGCCTCTGTGCTTCATTTGCTTCAGAATTATTTTATGATGCATTTGAATGCTTTTAATGATATTATGAAGGCTTTGTAATGATCCAAGTGGCTGGCTGCAAAAGACAATAAATAGTACTAGTATATATGAAAATGATAATTGTAAGAGTCTGTCTTACAAATGTGATAATGCAAGAACTGTTTTGTGAATGGGCCCTTTTGAACTCAATATATCTTAGCTAATCTACACTATCAGAAGTATTCATTTCAATATCTTTAATAAAATGAAGAATAAAATGGGAGACTCAGTGGTACTTGTAATGTGAGTGTGTGTGCTTGTTTGCTATTGCAAATTTTGTAAGATGATGTATCAGGAGACAGAATGTCAGTCAAAACAGCTTTCCATTATACTTTCTCCAAATAATCTCAAAATGGCTGATGTTCTGAGTTTCAACACTTTTGTTTTATTCATGCTCAGTGTTGAACTATTTACACATGTATTCTCACATGTACTATAATTCCATCATGTCCCACACTTGCTGCATTCTAGAAGCTACTTTCAACTCTCTACTCAAAGCATTCCATTCAAGGCTATCCACTTTATCATAAACTTTCTCTGAATCAGGAACCATACAAAAATGTCCTTTCTCCTATTCATACATTTCTCAATGACCTGCTAAGGAGCAAACATCTAATCTACACCCCTCCTGTTTAGCATGAAGCCACACTGCACTTCCCAAATGTTGTTCCTTGTCTTATCATGTTAGCACTAGCATGAATGAGTAATTAAAGAAAGGCACAGTATATCCCTCTTTAAATCCATTAGTTCCAAGAACAACAAATAGATGAAATAAGCCTGAACACATTTGATAGGTCATGTCCTTGTTATAGTATTTGAAAAGTTCCTTCAATTATACCTTAAACGAAAACCACTAGTTCTCACGGAAGGGAGTTCAGCATGGATTCAAGCAAGCTTTAGTTCTACAAGTCCAGAATGACCAAGGAAATCTGGATAGCTTGGCATTCTGGATATGCATACTAGTAAGTTGAAAATGGATCAAGGAAAAAGGCCAGCTCTATTTCTCTCAAACATCCTCTAGTCCTCTAAATCTTGTCCAAACCTCTGGAGAGGAATCATGGATGCTTCAAAGCAAGCTTATGACCAGGATTTAGTTGCTGCTGTTGTTTTTATTGCTTTCTCAAGTCTTGTATCCCATCCTCCTTTATATTTTTATTGCATGCCACTATGTCTATAAAGCTAGTACTCTTATTTGATTCAAATTGGAAACTCAAGATTTGAAAATTGAATGATTCATTTGATTTATCACTTAATTCAAAAGCAAATAATTTCAACCCCAGATGAAAAAATGAGATGCATCCATGGGCTATAATAAAGAAGCTTCAAAATACCTGCAAATGCCGTATAATTTTGAAGAGGTACTAAAATGGTGGCAGCTAATAGGAATTGGCTAATAGATAACAGAGTTACTCCAGTTTAATTAAAATTACCTGATTGGAGTGAATCAATGGTCCAAACCAAGTCTCTTTTTGCTGAAGGAAGAAAATAATTTTGGGGGGACAATGGGAGAAAGGGTCTTAATTCTTGCACATACACTATTTTTCTGGTCAAAATTTCAATTTGCCAAGAAAACTTTAAAAAATATATATATCCCTAAATATGTTTAGTTTAGTTTGTTATGGTCCTAGGCTAGAGCAACTTAGAAAATAAGATAATAATAAAATTGATCTATCAAGAAGAAAGTATGATCTAAGTAAAATAGTATACTTTTTCTTTTTTTTACAAGTTGGCAGCTGCAGCTAGATGCTTTTATCACTTTTTGAGTTGTTTATTGCTTCACTCCCTGATGAGATGGGATTTGAAATTCTAACAGACTTCAATAGTTTTATAATATGGGAAAGAAAAAGAGACAGAGGAAAATCTTTGGCTCTCCCAACTGATTTAAAGTTTCTAAACGATCAAACTTGGTAAGAGAGAAGAGTTAAGGACCTTTTCCTCCCTAAAACACACTGTTCCAATCAAATTCACATATGCAGTTTTTAAATAATATATCTTGATTGTTTTTTCGCACCTTTGTGCTCATGAAGGTAAACTTATTTGGCTTCTGTAGACAGAGCAACATCTTCATCCCTAAACAAGATTCAAGACATCCAACACGGCACGGTCATTTTGGTGTATCAGGCAATCTAGCAAGTTCCTTTCTCCATACCTGCATTCAAAAATAAATTAAGAAGTATAAATGTGATGCCCTTTCACGAAAACAGAAAGCTGCTACCTGTGTTGGTTACATCACTCAACCTAGTAATAGGGCTGGCTCTGGTATTCAGAAGCAAGAGTTCTCTGTAAACTAATACCCACTGTGTCATTATGAGAAGGACATTTGTATGATCTTCTACTCGCCCCTTTAAAATATATGGAAGTGACAACTGGGAAAAGGAACATGTCTGTGTTTCCATAAATTTTAATGACGCATCACTTGGAGCTACTGATCTTTTGCAGCAGCCCAGAGTCCTCTGTTTGTACCTTTGAAATGACAGTATAGCATTAAGCTGCCAAAGGGGGCAGGCAGACAAAGCACATTTGAGATCCCTATCTGTTGTAAACCATAGTGTTCCATGAATCTACAATGAGCTGACTCCAGTTTTGTAGCAGGAAAGGGGGTGTCTGATTAAGAATATAACAGTTTTAATTTTACACCAGTTTTAATTCTCCCTGTGGCTCATGGGTTAGTTTGGAAAATAAATGTGTGAATGTACTTAGCTGTATAAATCTCATATGGCAGCACTGGCTGATGAGCTGTGGTATTGTCTTTTACTGCATATATCAGGCGCAGGATTACAGTAAGTAATTTGTTTTGGAAGGCTAGTAGCTCTAATGGGCCATGTCTGATAGTATTCAAAGGTTGTGATTATGTACAGTCCACCATGAGAATGGGATTTCAACTCATGACTCCAAAATGGGGGTGAGCAGAGGAGGGGGGAATTTAATTTTGGTTAAACGAATCATTTCCTTCACCACTTCATCAATTTAGCTTCTTTGAAACTCAGACTCTGTCAGAGGAACAGGTTATTTGACAAATGTTTGCCAAGAACATAACCTGCATTGGACCTGTCTACTCACAATGCCAGTCCACTTTTTGGGGCAGAGCTATGAGGCACTTATTCCAGACCCCACAGATAGGAGGGCTATCCAAGGTATGTGCAATATTTGAAACAATTAAATAGATTGATGCTTTTCAATCTATATGTTAAACTTAATGTAATCAGTTAAAATATATTCCAGTGTTTTGGGCTTTGTTGTACATTTTTATTTATTAGGCCATGACTACAATGAAAGAAAACAATGATGAAAGCACTTATATTGAGACAGGACTCAGAAGAAATTGGAGAAAGGGCTCAAATGAAACTCTATTGGTGGGCCTCTTAAGAGTTTTTTTAATAGCCTGGTGTCTATTCCTTAATTAATATACCTACTATATTTTACAGTGTATTTTAAAATGATATCTATAGGACTATAGAAACTTTCAAGGAAAAGATGCATTAATGCATGCAGTTGGGGGAGGTTTGAGGAAAGGGTTAGATCATTCCCACCTCCCACCCCCACTCTTATCTGGATGGGTTCACTCCCTCCACCTCTTTCCTGGCTACTTAAATCATTGTCACACTTGTTAGAGATCAAAGGCTTCTCAGTGCTGGCATTGACATTCTGTCAAAGAAGCATAAGAGACTTCTTATTAATCTCCAGAAAGTTATGGTTGAGCGGGACTTCTCTTGAACCTAGGAGGGTATACAGAAGGCTTCTTGTTTGACTTCACAGCATGGGTGGAACCATTAAGCAGCATTAGCCAACCCAGATCGAAACAGGGCATACCTTTCTGTTGTGAAGTCTGTCATTAACCCCACCATGGTCTCTGGTCCAAGAAAACCAAAGGAGAAAGCAGACCTTTATTGATATTTCAGAAAGAAGCACCATCAAGAAAAATAAGAGACTTTGCTCTGCTTTGAAGTATTTTCTCATCTAAAAACCTTGTTTTTAGTTATCTGGGGACTTAATAAGAAATTTTTAAATCAAGATTTTTAGGCTTTCTAAAGCAGACAGCAAAAATGCAGTGATTTATCAAAGTGTCTATGACTGAAACCAGTATGGGGTTTGGTGAATCTCAGAACATCCTTCCCAATCCTAGGTTCTACACCCTTTGTTATCAAGACAGGTACTCAAAAGGTAGTGAGTTTTTCCTCACTTGTATCTAACGGTGACATTAAAATGCCCTACCATTTATTTATTTTTTTTGCTGTATCCTCCTGACCTGGCCTTTGTCTGTTTCCCAGCCATACCTGAGCCAGCCTTAAATTGTATTTAGTTGTATCAATACTGTAGCATTTTTTCCTTATATCGTGACACAGATTTTGCCATAGATACAATTTGGCATGCTTTACCAACCATTCTAAGGCAGTGCAGTCACCCTAAGGGATGAGATCATCCTCACATGTATTGGCTACTTTTAGCTGGTTTGGGCTATCTCTTTCTACTTCTTGATGATGTAATCCATACCATGCCTGTTAGCAGCTAGGATTTAGCACCATTCTGGAATAGCACTAAGCCTGATATTTCCTGATAACTGGCTCTTTTTAAACCCAGATTTAGCACTCTTTCTGCTAAACCTGTATTCAGTTCCTTTTAAATATGGGTTTAGTGGTCTTCTGCACTAGCAGAAGACACACCAAACCAAAGCAAGTTGGTCTAGCTATCTCTCAAACCTTCCCTTCTCTTGATCACCAGCCCAGTCCTAATTGAGAATACTTAATGGCTGGTTTTTTTTAACCAGCTGGCAATATTTGGTAGAAGGGGAGAGAAATGAAGGTAGAAGAATCAACTAATATCTTTCCTTTACATGCTGTGCCCACTGTAAGCATTTGCTAGCATTACGTATATAGCAAGATAAAAATAGCCAGTGGGGTAGCAAATTTTTTACCAACAAAAGCATTGGCGGATAACGCTTTAACTCAGCCATGAAGAAAAGCCCAATGTGTCCCAAATGAAGAAGCTGCAACTACATTAAACCTACTAGTCATTATTCTTAGGTGCCAGTGAAGTAGTTTAGCAAAAGGGGGAACTGTAGATGCAGTAAGATTTACAGACTTAGCAGATGGTTACGTGATCCATGAAAGCAATGCTGAGACACCTTGCTCTGTAAATCTCTGAAGGCTGCTCTGTTCTTTCGTCTAAATAAATTGCCTCTGGCAAAACCAGTGTTACCAGATTATCTTAACCTGCAAAGAAGTCCTTTGACCATGTTATCACTTTAAATTAGCATTCTGAAATGGACATTCACGTTCTTTGACTGCAATATTAAGAGATGGCTGCTATAGCATTTGACTGACTAGTGTCTTTCGACACTAGTTTTCCCGAGGTGACTCGTTTTATTTTTTTAATTCAGCACCAATATATTCATGGGTTCAGCTATTTCCCAAATTAGGGTTTGGATTGCTATTTCACACCATTTCAACTCTTTTGAAGATACTATTGCCACCCCTCTCCCCAAGTAACATTTCATCAAGAAAACAGAATCGAGTAAAAAAATTGACTCTCCTAAAGCTAAAAACAATCCCAATTTTCCAAGCATCATTCTAGTAGGTTCTATACCTCCCCTTAGCAGAATTAAACTCAAGAAATAATGCATATAGTTAAGAGCTTCACTTACCAGAGAGAAGTTTACATATCTGGAGTCCAGCAGGATAATCCTGTGGGCTATTTGGGAGCAAGAGGTGAAAACTTTCCATCTCAGGTGAGTGGGAAAATGATAAACTCTGGATTTTTTTTAATTTTTTTTTTTTTTAAAGCAGAGGAGGAATGATCCTACTAAAACCAAACGATCCTAATAAAATCAAAACCAACTTGCCAGTATGGTTAACAGGAAATGGCTTTCCATTCCCCACTTCCTGGAAACTTTGGGGAGTTTATTTATTTATTTATTAAATTTATATTCCTCCTTTTGTACCACCTATGCAGTATCAGTTCTGCATGAGCAGGACAAATCAATACTACCCGATTCTCAAAATATTCCAGGAAGCAGAGTGGCAGATAGATAGGTAAGGAGAGTGTTTTGTGATGCTGTGGATGGTTTTCAAAAGCATTTATATGGTCACCCAGAGTCATATTGCCTGGGCAATATGAGCAATAAATAAATAGCAAGGAAAACAAGCATCCACAGTAGAAATTAAGTCAAGAGACTTCTGGAGTGGATGGCTATAATAAATTTAATAAAATAAAACAAGTGACCAATTATCCTGCTGCACCAAAAATATGAGAGAATTACCTCTATTTTTACAAAATAAGAATGTTTGGGGGAACTTGGGGGCAGGAGTGGTTCTGGATGTACCATTATTGTGGCTTCACAAGGATATACACATTCAATATCCAGGGAACCCATTTTAAGCAATTTCATTGATGCACTAACACTCTGAGTTGCTCTAGTACTATGTGAGAAGTATAGACCCTTTCTGAACACATTTACAAGGGCTTTAAAGTAAATGAAAATTAAATGATTTTTTTTAAAAAAAAATCTGCAAAAAATAAGATAATCTCCACTCCCCCTGTGAACTCCATAAAGAAATCTAACCCTTCCATCTATTGCTTCCTTTTAATTTATACCTCCAGGTTGGGACACATGAATGAAATGAACATAACAGCACTAGCATGTAACAACTTTCCAATTCAGTGCTGTTCACCAAGTCCCATCACCCCCCAGACAGCCCTGGAAATAAGAAAGACAATACTTCTAGAGATAGGAGGTTACAGATGGTTGTTATTTTAAGATAGACGTTGTGCACTTACCTTGGCAGATGGTAGTTGAGAGATTTCTAAGGCAGAGGTAATCCTTTCCTGCTGGGCTTCATGAGATATGCACAAACTTCTAAATTCCAACCTCCAGTGGAGAAGGGCAGCTGTGTTGCATGTGCTAGTAACAGCTAAAGACTCACAAATGCCTATTTCACATCTGTATTATGAGTTGCATACAGTAATGGTCTTGAACAGATTTGGCAAAATAGGAATCTGGACATTCTTGGTACACATTTGGTCACAAGCAATTTTGGAGTAAGGATATTTCACATCTGTAACTCAAAGATCTTAATAAAACACCCTTGCTACATCTCTCACAGATTTTCCAGAATTATTGTAATTTTTTCCTGGGTCCCTCATTACAAATTCTCCACTCATCTTCAGCTAGCTAAGATACAGGAATCTGTCATGTAAGGTGAATTCCTCTAATCCTTCCTTCCCCATAAAAGTTATGAACCCATGGTCTTCGAGGAGATGAAACCCAATCACTAACTTGAGACCAGGAAGTAAATATCCAGAGAAACCATTTTAAGCAGTTTCATTGTTGCACTGATACTCTAAGTTGCTCTAGGGTAATGTTTTGTCATTTCTTTTTTTACACTTGACAAAGTTTAATGATTATATTGCTGGGATGACTATCTATACAGTGTTAAACTCCCACATTGCAGCTTTTCTTTTTCTTTTTCTTTCTTTCTTTTTTTTGAGGCTGCCTTGTTGGATCTCTTTAACTTATGGTATGTTGAACTAAGATATGACCTTCTTCACAGAAGCAGCAAAGGTGGCATTAAGGAAGGAAATGGGGGAGTAGGAAAAACACACACACACACCCCACTAGCGATACAGCTGAATTCATAGAATGCTATGTTGACTCTTCAATCTAATTTATGGGCTATGAACAAAGACTATGAACAAAGCCTTCTCTAGCCTGCTATTCTCCTGATGTATTGCACATCAGGAGAATAGTTCCAATAATTCCCTGCCAGCATGATTGGGAAAGGTAGTTTCCTCAATAGCATATCTCCCCTCTTCCCACCATAGCGTTGCAAGGAATAGGAGAGCCAAGTTTCACAGAACTGTTTTTCCTTGCAACATATAAAAGCACAAAAATCTCAGAAGAGATGAACTTGACAAGCTTCAGCTTCTTTCACTTCTCTTCACCTTCAATGTCGCTTAGCTCTCCAACTGAGAAATGTCAAATAATGCACCTCAAGGACAGCTCAGGAGGATATTTTGCTGCTAGAGAAAGTGTAGCAAAAGGTGCCCTTTACTCTCTCCCAAATCAAAGCCAACCAAGTTATATGTCCCATGATGCAGAAAACCCCACTGCCACCTTACTTCTTTTCAGGCAGGTGAAATACAATAATAACATGCTAAATAATTGGTCACTAGGAATCAAAAATGACTTGATGGCACATAATCAATCAATCAGTGCTAAATAATTAACCCTGGGTTTTCCCCAGATCAGCTGCATCTCATGCTGGCTGATAGTATTGCTGTCCCGGTTCTGTCTCAGATTAGCAGGCTGGGGAAACAATATTTCCTAATACCCAAGATAGGAGGGGACAGAGAGAGAAACAGAAGATATGGAGAAGAGGAAAAGAGAAAAGGCACCATCTTCTTTTTTTCATAACCACAGAATGTCTTACAATGGAGAGGCAAAACTGGGAGTAGCAGCTGAGGGAGCCTGAGAGAATTCACCCATCACTTCATGCCCCCCATTACCATAATCTTCTTGTTTCAATATGTATATTGTTTGCCTGCCTCCCTTCTGCCAGTTTTAATTTCCGACAGCCTCCCTCACTTATCTACAGCATGTACCTGCTTGAGAGCAATATGTTTTGACCATGTGAATTGTAATTCAACAAGTCTCTAGGATTCCAGATTCCCATAGGCGGTTTTATATTTACATTGAAATGGGAGAATCATGAGTTACACAGCCAGAGTCATCACAGCATGTAAGTGTTCATTTTTCCCCCACCAAATCTATTAGAGATTGTTGTAATTGAACCTTAAAAACAACTGTAGACAATTAGTAGGTAAAATAATACTTTGTATTTAATCTCTGGACTTTCTGCTGTCATATTAAGGCTGTTGTTATAGCCCACTCCAAAGACCACCATTAATCTTAATTCAGATTTTATATATCTTAAAATATAACTCACATCTATCCATGCCCACTTACTTCCAATACTGTTAAATCATGTTCAGTCATCTTACCTAAAGATGAATCTAGCATCGTTTGCTGTTACAAAGTGTTTCAATCTTTGGAGATCAACTCAATTATTCCAATCTTCTGTATAATGTGTATGAAATCCCAGAGGCTGAACCTAGAACCTTCTGAATATAAATAATTTTCTCTGCCAGAGAGTTATGGGACCCTCCCTGGTCTGTTTTTACAAAAAGGAGCGTAATCAAAAAGTGTAAGATATTTCAGTTTATAACATTTAGCACAAAATAATCTGGACAGTGCACAATAATAATTCTCTCTCTGATCTGTTGATCTGTTATTACGTTTACCAGATATACAGTATATCTCTCAATCCAGATACTGAGATCAAACAACAATGAGCTGTTGCCTCATGCTTTATTTTGGTATTTTTTAAAGCATCTGGATGTAGAATTACTGAAGGACAGTTTACTCCAGCAGGAACATTCTCATGTTCTCAATAGTTTGCATTAGGTTTGCAATGGACAAAGGAAAGTACATTCTCATAACCAGGGGCATGTGACTTTTATCAGCATACCAAGCTTTTTACAGCATGTATGTATGTGTGTGTGTGTATACACACACATGCACACACACACACATACATACATAAATACACACACACACACACACACGGGGTATATATATACACATACACATTTTTCCCCATGGGGGAGCTACAAAAAGAGGTGTTGAGGTGTTGGGCCTAATGTATCCTGTGTCCTGTGCTTTCCATTGTCTTCGTGAATTCCATTCACCACCATTAACTTGTGTGTGTGGCTCATTCTAGAAGCTGGTGTTCAGGGAGTTTATATAACTAGGTTCATAAGGACACCACCAGCTTAATAGTAACTTCATTTTAATTTGAACAGAGCACTTATGTATATCATTGATAATATAAGAGAATAATAGAGTTGACAATAACCACAAAATGAAACCTTTTTTTATTTTTTTAAAAAAGTATTACCAATACTAATCAAGCATGCAACACATATTAAATGCACCCTATGTGAACACTTTAGTTCAAATTGTTCTGAGCAATATAGAATATAAACAGCCAGCCCTGGTTCCTGGTGGTGCATCTCTCTTTTTCTCTTGGAGGGAGAGGGGAAAAAAATAGCAAATGAATGGATGGAGGGCTCCAACATCTCTGAACCATTCTTCTTGTTGGATCTCTTCTCCTGATGGTCCTTTTTTCCTGCAGTAAATAATACTCAGAGTGTAGTTTAAGTAAAAATGAAAGATGGAGAAAAGATTATCTATGCATTCTTTGTTACCAAACTGATGATCTACCAACACCTTTCAGTCAGCTTTGTTAGACTGTCCTATTTCTCAGTGAAATTAACAAAGGGAATAGCAGCCAGGATAGCAACTATTAGTATATACATATTTTGAGTATTATTGAGTATATTTGGCTTTTAGCACTGAAACACCCAAATGTTTCCTGAGCCAGGCAGAAGTTCAATCTTAATAGCTACCTAGAACATTAATGTGGAGTTGCTATCATTTTCAGGGCTTCTTCTGAGGACCCAGCAGATCCAATAGGGAACAATGCTATTCTGATCCCTGGCTTGATCCAGAGAGGCAATTCTAAAGTGTACCCCATGAACATTTCATTAATCCCCAACATCAACACTGTTGCAATATGTCTCCCTCCTGTGTAGACTAAACACAATTGTTTTAGAAAAGATTACTCTTCTCTCCAGAGGCTACGACACATCCTCATTCATCACCCTCAAGTGATGGCGACCGAATTACTCTTTGCCTCTGCCATTCATTTTTCAGGCCTCCTGCTAATTCTCCAAGGCTCGTTAAAATGCTGCAAGCAAAGGTGCCCTTCTGATCTTTCCAAACATTCTCTAAATGGTTTGAATTTATTCATTGGACTATTCTCATCTTGGGTCATCTCTCTCTCTTCCCCTCTCTTTTTCAGTTTGTGTCTCATTGACTTTTAAATTTTCATTAAAGCTGTAACATTGCCTTTTGTCTGAAGCCAGTTCTATCAAGAGAAAATGTTGTTCAGAGAAAGGAAGAGCAAAACAGAGTGGGCTGAGAAATACTCCCTTTACAAAGCAATCAAAGTGAAAACAAAAGCCTTCCACTCATGCGTAATTAGCATTATGTAGGGATTCAGCAGAAATATTCAGCAGAAATCTGAATACAGATTTTGAATTATTTGGAGTAGCATCCCTGACAGATTAAAATTTCCTACTTAAATTAGATCAGAAAGGTAATGTGAACAGAAACACAGCATTATAAGTCAAGCATCATCATCATCATCAGGCAGACTTTAACTACTAAAGCCATTCAATGGGCTAGTATAGTAGATAGGCACGCAATAATATAATAATATTTAACTTGATATTTACAGATTTTTAATAAGGTTTAGGGGATGCTGCTATCATATATGTCTTATGTTTTATTTACAGTAAATGCTTTCTTTGTCATGGTAAACAAGGCTTGTCAACTTTTGGGCCTTAGTAAGTGATTTCATCCTGTCAAAGAATCTTTGCTCTTTTGTATTATTCAACCAGTTTAAAATAAAGCTGAGAATAGTTGTATTTTGATCATGGATGAAACTATGTAATGGGGACTTGGCTGGGAGAAATAGGTCGGTTGGTGCTCCTAGCCATCTATTCTTAGGTTAGCACAAGGAAATGGTGTGGCTCTGATCCATAAGAAATGTGTATGCACCGGTTTCAGCAGATGCATTGTCTGGCTGCCCTTGTCTGGACTGAGAAGCAAGCAGAATCAGGCTGGTATTATTTGGATGGGAGACCACAAAATAATCCTGTTGCTGCCATAAGGGTGAATATATGTAGCTCAGGTTGAATTTTTGGGTGCTTGATGTTCTCTGAATTTGCTTCTCTTCCTGCAGACATTTCACCAGACTAGGTAACATCATCTGGTCCCAGTTGGATACCAAGTGTGCAGCATGGCCTATAGAGATACGGACTTACCCTGCTATCTGGGAACAGTTTGATCTGGTTGAACCCAAGGAAGTGGACAGGGTCCCCTGAAATGTCAATGCCACCACTTGCCAACTAGATCCATGTCCCTCCTGTCTGGTTAAGGCTACTCAGGAGGTGACATGTGGGTGGCAATAGTGAATTCATTCTTGAGGGAGGGAGTGTTTCCAGCAGCCTTTAAAGAGGCGCTGCTGCTTCCCCCCCTCAAAAAGCTATCACTGGATCCCACCATACTGGACAATTTTCATCCAATCTCCCACCTCCCCTTTTTAGGGAAGGTGGTTGAGAAGGTGGTGGCATTGCAGCTTCAGAGGATCCTGGATGAAATGAATTATCTGGACCCTTTTCAGTCTGGTTTCAGGCCTGGATATTGGACATAAACAGCACTGGTCTCTCTTTTGGATGATTTCTGGTGGGAGCAGGATGCGGGTAATGCATCCATCCTTGCTCTTCTTGACCTCTCAGCAGCTTTTGATACCATCAACCATGGTATCCTTTTGGGTATCTCAATGTTTCTGTTTATGGCTGATTTGTCAAAATTCCATGCTTCTAGGTATTCTCTTGCAATTTTGGATCTGGCTTGGTCTAAGATTCTACAATTTTCCAGTTGAAATTGAGGTTGAATTTGTCAGTGTGACAGGAAGAGAAGCAAGCTCAGAGAACACCAAAAATCCAGCAATCCTAGGAAATAATAGTAATAGTAATAGTAATAATAATTGTTGATAAGAAAGACAAAAGAGTCTGAATAGTGGACATTGCAATACCTGGAGACAGCAAAACAGAAGAGAAAGAACTGGAGAAAATCACAAAATACAACGACCTGCAAATAGAAATAGAATGACTGTGGCAAAAGAATGCAAAGATAGCACCAATAGTAATAGGCGCCTTGGGTGCAATCCCAAAACATCTGGTGCACCACTTGAAGACCATTGGCATTGACAAAATCACCATCAGTCAGTTGAAAAAGGCAGCTTTACTTGAAACAGCTTACATCCTGCGACGATACCTTTCACATCATCAAACAACATCTGCCTATCCAAGGTCCTTGGGAAGGACTCAATAGGTGGATAAAAATGCCAAATCCAGTCTAAACATCTGGCTATGTGACCACCACCACCAATAATAACAATAGTAATAGTAATAACCCAGAAGAAAGCAATTACAAATCACTTCCGTATTGCCGCCAACAAAATGTGTTTCCTAGGGTGAGAATTATATTGAAATGCTAATAGACCTTAGCAGGTTTATTTTATTTTATTTTATTTTATTTTATTTTATTTTATTTTATTTTATTTTATTTTATTTTAATTTAATTTAATTTAATTTAATTTAATTTAATTTTTTTTTGTCCTTTGGGGAAAGAAATATAGGAGGAATTTGAAAGAAATTTGAAAGAAATATAGGAGGAATAGAAGTGTCCAGGAGCTGACCTGAATTTGACTTGGGGGCTTGTATATATTTGTCTCAGTATGGATACTTGAATGTTTTTACTTCAGTCTTGGAATCACGGGTAGAATAAGGATTTTGCCAGTGTGCTACCTAATAGGAGAGGCAGAAAGACATTGTCTCCATGAATGCAATGAGGCACATTCTTTTATTATTGCTTCAACCTTTTGTCCAGATTTCTGGTGTTGTTCTAGTTACTAGAAGTCATCAACTGTTTATCACACCTGTGAGCTTCCTCCAGTAAAGTAAATGTTCTTGGATTAGTTGCAACTTTTATTTTACTTTATGATCTAACTGGAGTCTCTAGTAAACCATATGGATGGATTTAAGTATCCAGAAGAGGAATCCTAACACTATTAGGAGCTGATTAAAAACAGATTCTCCTCCCTAAGTACATAACACTTCTGAGTAGACTTGGTGCCACGGCGTCACACACATTTCAAGGAATTCAGTATGGGAGAAGTTATAGCTGCTAGACTTATAGACCAAAGTGCTGATATTTGTTGTGGTGGCAAAAAAAGTTTAATAAACAACAAAAGAAAGATGTAAGATTGATCTGAGCCTTCACTGGTCATGCTGTAGCTCCCACACTGAAAATTGAAGTTTTTTTCACACACCACTGCAATGATCAATGAAAATGTCCACCATATTTGTAGTCTATAAATGGTATTGCAAAAAAAAAAAGGGGGGGGCATTCTCAGCTTTAGTTCTGTGGTCTCCTGAACATGTTTTGGGCAGGTAGTCTAGGAAACAATTTACACATTCATCTCAATTTCAGTGAAAAGGATGCTGTTTTAATGCCAAGTATATACACACACACACACACACACATACACACATACAGACACACACACACATCCAAATATGGTAGGGGAAGGGTAGATAATCTTTGCTGATACAATCTACTTCTTATGTGAGAAGCTGATTCATTAAGATTCAGTCTTTTGTATATTGGATTCCAGAGCTGAAGGGAACTAAAGGAGGAAATGGATGGCTGTTGTATGTCGTTAAACGTTAGAGCAAATGCCAGATTGACTGAAAGTCTTACATGGTGTCAACCAACATTGAAAACAACAGTTGTTGGACAAATTCCAATTAAACAAACATTTCTGAAAGAAAAAATTATCCCTATCACCTTATCTAATTATTAATGCTACTAATGGACATATCTGTATTTTACAGATATGATTTAGCATATACACTCCATAACTATGAGTCTCTTATATGGAGGACAGTGAAAACTAGTCATTAACCTGGGACTGGACACAACCTGACTTTGTATTCAGTGACTTTGTACCTAGAGTGACTTTGGTCCAATCACTATCCATCATCTCAACATACCTGGCATATTATGATGTGAGGAAAAGCTATGAAAAAGACCTTGTCAGATGCCATCTTGAGCTCCCAAAAGAAGATATATCAATTACAAAAAGACACACAAAAATGCAGCCAGATTGTTTGCATTGTGAGAAAGTTGCAAAATATATATAGTACCTATCCCACAGCCCTTTCTCAGTTAGCATTGCAGAAAATTATCACCCTGAGTTAAGAGCTGGCATTTCCTATCACAGAAGAAGAAATGCATGGAGATGAATCATACCTCACAGGGGAAAATTTGTATTTAAGGACTTCTATGCATTAGAATTCATTAGAATTCTATGTAATGATGTAACCCTCTCATCTATCAGTCTGAACTTACATTCAAAGGAGCTAAAGAATTTCAAGTAAAGAGAGAGAGAGAGAGAGAGAGAGAGAGAGAGAGAGAGATTTAGTTGACATGACAAAATGATCCAACTGCCATCTTTCTGCAGATGACTGGCTATGGCTAGATGAATTTTGACAAAGAATCATGAGGTCTTGGGAACATCCATTAAAAAAAAAAAGCAACATTGAATGTTCTTTATACCAGAACCAAGGAAGTCTAGCCCTTAGTGCTATTTCTGGGAGATTCTGGGTGCTCAGATGCACCCAGATGTGCTTCACCATTATCTAGAATATACCTTCTGCAAACACCATTTGAGTTTCTGTTAGAATTGTATCACTTTCTCTCTTATTGGCTCCAATCTGGGAAAGAATCTTTAAGATAATATTTAAAAAGATCAAGAAATATTTTTTTAAAAAACCCAAGTTCTTTGAAACACACATGCAGGAGAGGAGAATAAAAGGGAGGAGTAATCTTTGTGTCTGAAGTAAAAATATCCTATAAAAACCTCCACTGTAATAACGGATGAGGAATTTTACACAGATCCAATTACAGTAAAACTCTTGCTAAGTAGCTGCATTCCTGAATAAATGGTACTCGCTTGGAAACAATGCAATAATTAAACCATTGACATTTTGAAGCCACTAAGTCAGAAGGATCTTAAAAATTCTAATTCTGAGTTTGCTCATCTCTAATCGGATACTTAATTGAGGTGTACTCACTCAACCAGCAAAGTTCAGGTGAAGGATGGGGAGGGAGATGTTCTTTTATATCTTTTCTGGTACAAGTAGTGAAGATCTCTAGCAGAAAGTATTTACAATATGGAAATGCATTTTTATTCCATTAGTCTCTGCTAACAGTGTTTCCACAGCTCATTATTTCCAACAGAAAATAGCACTTAATGAATGCAGAGTGATGGCGGAATTGCTGCGGAAGAGTGTATGACATAGCTTACAAACTCCCTAATGAATTCTTCCTGATTGCTTGCCATTGCTTTGAAATCCAAATGAATTCTTATCGATTGCTAGCTGACAGGCACTTTTCTTTCTAAACAGAAATGGAGCCAATTCACTCATCACCCTGGCTGAAAGAGCCACAGTTGCATCTAAAAATCCCTGCCATATTTATGGGTAACAACATAGGGGGTGGAGTTGCTAAATATTCTTGGGGGTGTGTGTGTTGTATTTGATGGGAGAACTCAGAAAAAGAAACTGTTCAAAAAGTTCTCTAGTTCTAGAGAACTAGAATTAGTTTCAGTAAATCTGTGCAATAGTAATTAAACTGTTAGAATAAGCTATAAACCACAAAGGTAGGGCTCAGACTACATGCTAACAAACAAACCACATTAAAGATAAATGTAATGTTACATATCTGGTTCAAATGTTGTATTAAGCAAAAATGTAGTTATGAGTTTTGTTCAGTATGTCGGGCAAATATATGATTTAAGGCTTCATGTATTGAATGAATCCAGTTTAAAAAAACAGGGAAATGTACTTATTCCAAATCCTCCTGAGGTTTTCCTAATTCTACAGATGATGCTACAATATGCACTGGTCTCAGTTAGGCTGACTTGATATTGAATTGATTTGAACTGGGCAAATTTTAAAAGGACTTGCACTATTTTTAGGAAGATTATTTTCAAGATAAAGTAGGCAGGAAATACGTCCTACTTTAAAGTTCTGTATTTAAATGATTGTCAGAGTACAGTCCTTTATTTGAAAGTATCTTCTGTCTGATGGGTTGTCAGGCCCCTAAAAACTCCTGAACTGCTCTCCCAGAATTGGCCCTGGCCTCACTCACGACTGCAGTGCAGCCCTCAACATGTCAGATGAACCCTGGTGTGGCCTCACACTGACAGAAATGGCACACCTCTATTTAGGGTGATGCAGGATTTTCAGATTGCTGAATAGCCCATCTGAAAAAAGCTAAAAGGCAGTGTGGACCATGAACCTGCCTGTACAAAAACCTTATAGCAAGAGCTAAAATTGTTACATGTTTTTGACCTTTATAATGCAATGCTCTGATTGTTCAATCCTCAACAGATTAAATCAAATGCACAGCCACCCTGTGATATGGTGGGCTGTGACACATGATGTGGATATTCATGTGCATGAAATATTTTTCTAAATTAGCCTGGGAAGCCAATTTGTTTCCTGAGGTGAGAAATATATTGAAATGCTAATAGGCCTTAGCAGGTTGTTTTTTTGTCCTTTGGGGAAAGAAATATAGGAGGAATTTCTTAATTGTGTATTCACCAATCTCTTTCAGGAGATCAAGTAAGGGCTTTGATATGAACAAATAAACTTTGATAGGACTCTTCCCCCCTTGCTGCTAATTGAGAAGAAAAAGCTTTAGTCTATGGGCCAAAGCCCTTGAATAAAAACATAATATTAATTTAAAATAATTTTAATATTAGTTTAAAGATATAGAAAGTTGTAATTGAAAAGAGAGAACTACAGAATGAATGGAGTTGCTTTTGACAATTGACTAAAGAAAGAAAAGTCATCAGTTGTACATGCAGTGGAATTATAAAGTAGAACTGAAATATCAGAGGGAATGAAACAGCATGGCTACTCTCGTAACAACTGATATTTGCTCAGGATAAAGATAGTTCACAGGAAGCATTATTTCACCTGTGTTTAAATGGCCATGTTTAATGGTTGTCACCCATGCAATGAAGTATGGGGTAATAGGGTTACCAGGTGGCCAGGAAAAGGAGGACACATCCTCCTATTTGTCCTCTTGTCCTCTGTCTGACAGTCTTAGCCTTAAAATCAGATATCGTCCTGCTTTTTGAGTGTCTTGTTTTCTGGGGTTTTTTTGGACTGTTTTCACAACAGTAGTCATTCAAACTTTCATGTATTGTGGCCTTGTAAATCATCTGGTTCTTTCTTTCCCTCATCCGTCGACATACTCAACAACTTAGATTTACTTTATTTTATTTATTTCCTAATTCCAGCAATTGACTTTAATCCTTCAAGTCTATGATGACCATAATTTGTAGATCACATGACTCATCATATGATTCTATGGTGAAATTTGAAAAGTGTATTGTCATCAATTCTATATTATTGCTAGCATATGCTCTTGAAAATAAAGATTTGCGATTAAAAAATCTGTCTTTCTGTTGCTGGAAAAAGTAATTTCATATACATGGAGGCCTAAATACTTTTTTTTTTTCCAGTTTATTTGCTGTAATATTTTTTGTGGATGCCAAGAAAGTTAAACAAATAGTGTGTCCACCTTCCCCACCCCTTATTTGTCCTTCTTTCTAATTATCCATGTCCCCCTTTGCGTGTCCAGATATCTGGTAACCCTATTCAGGAGAGATTAAAGGAAGTGTTTTTGTATACCACATATAGCTAAACTGTGGAATTTACTGCCATCAGATGTGGTGATGGCCACCAGTTTAGGCAGTTTTCAAAGGAGACTGGGCAAATTAATGGACAGGAGAGACACGCTGGAATTATATTACAACAGCACCATGTTTTAAATATTAGTTGTGGAAGTGTACATGGAAAGAGGGCTAGTGCCTCTTGTCCATGTTCATGAACTTTCCAAATGCACAGTTGGGCCACTACGTGACAGAAGGTGGGACTAGATTATGTTCTTACATAGTTGCTGTTTCTTTTTCCTTGCCTCTTTCCCCTACTTAGGGTAGGGTCTATACCAGTGTTTCTCAACCTTGGCAGCTTGAAGATGTGTGGACTTCAACTCTCAGAATTCCTCAGCCAGCATGCCAGCATTATATGCTGGCTGAGGAATTCTGGGAATTGAAGTCCACACATCTTCAAGTTGCCACGGCTGAGAAACACTGGTCTATACAGTCAACACACAACATGGATGTCACAGGTTGGTCAGGCAACTGGAGTTTGCTGTCCTAATTTGGAAGCAGGCTACTTCTTTAGTTTCTCACCATTCCTCTGTCCCAGTCCCCCTTAGTTTCTCTCTCTTCCTCAAGAAAACAAACTACTTTAGAAAAAAGTTTAACTGGAGAAAGTTCATGAATGGAACCCTAAGTGGGGGCATAGCTAGAAGTCATATTGATCATATTCATTTTTTTTTTTTTTTAGAGTTATATCTCAGGACCTCAAGGCAGCTTACATGGGGATTTCCCTTCATTTTATCTCCACTACGGATGTCCTCAGGGGGGTGGTCAAAAAAAGACATGATGATGTCCATAACCACATGATCAAAGCTCTGCTCCCTAACCCCTGATCCTAATCTGTGGTCATGAGTAGATTACTCCCTATAAGGAAAGAACTTAGAATGTCTCTCTTTTGTGGTAGTGAATCTTTCCTGGTGTCCCTTCCCACTGCTCTAGATTTACTATTTTTTCTTTTGTCCCCTGTCCCTATTTGCCAAACAGGAGTTACAAAGAAAGAAGAACCATTTCAGGATTCTGGCCACCTCCTCCTCCTCCTCCTCCTCCTCCTCCTCCTCCTCCTCATCTAGTTCTTGTCCAGGCTGGGATTCAGAGGCAACAAAATAAATCACTTTACTTTCAGTGGGCATTTAGTTAACTGATAGATTAGGCATTGCCTTTAGTTGTTCTATTCCTTCATTGCATGTTCTGCTTTGGATAATATTTAACTGATTGATTTAAGTTTTACCTGATGTTATAGTTACCATATTTTTCCGACTATAAGACGATACTTTTTTCTAAAATTCTTGCGCTAAAAATTGAAGGGCGTCTTATTCAAGGAAGTCAGCCGAAGAGAGAACCACGTGGTTGCAAAACTGCCCATACTTTGTGTCTGCAAACAGGCTTCCTCCTATTGCTAGCCTCCAATCACGAGTGAAATAGCCTGAGTCTGCAAACAGACTTCCTCCAATCACGAGCCTTATGTAACTGACGTCAGCTGATGCTGAACAAACCAATTGGAGGAAGTCTGTTTGCAGAGACAAGCTATCTGCAGTTTCACTCGTGCTTGAATGTAATCAGTTATGCAAAAGAGCCTGGAAATAGAGCTGCAGAGAGACGGTTTGGACCTCCTCCCACCGAGTGTATCAGGTAAATGTTAACTAATTACTAAATAAAAATGTGTTCTGCACTATCTTTAAAATATTGATTTCTTAATTTTGGGTTGGAAAAGTGGGGGTCGTCTTGTACATGGCGGCGTCTTATTGACGGAAAAATACAGTAATTTTTTCTATGGATGATAATAGCTTCTTCTGACATTTTACAATTCTGACATTTTACAATAAATATATGGAAAGTCAATATATAAATATGTTCATTAAATATATAATACTGTGTTTTCTTTTTATACTATAAAACCTGAAAGATATACTTCTAATTTTCTTCCCTAATGTTACAATGTAGATTTTATAGTATTATTTCTTTAAAGACTGAGGAAGAGTAAATATAAACATGCCATTAACTGTCTCCTTTCAGCTTTCAGTTCTAGTCTAATATGTGGTCTTTCAAGAAAATAATTTGTTAATCTTAAAATACAAGACAATTCCTCTAATAAGTTTTAATAAGCTTTATTATGGTTCACCTCATGTACCAATCCACCCTGTTGGTAGGCACTAATAAAAGATAAATGTAAGTTATGATGTAACCATGAGATTGGTGGAAATAACAACAGTAGACAGAAGACTCATTATAGATATATTTACAGACTGAGCTGAATGCTTGTTGACAATGTATTTATTAATTGTCATAATCTTCAGCATCAGACTAGAATGAGTGCTTTCCACTCATCTTTTTCATCTTTTTTCAGCAGTCTGTGATCCTAGTAATAGGGAGTAATTGTGCCTCCCATTGCTATTGAACATTATTTTAAAATAATTTCATCTGAAATCAGCAAGAAGCCTTAGTCTGAACTGACATCATGTCATCACATAGCCAACTTGATATGGCTATGTGAGGACGTCTGAAGTTAAATCAGAGTAGAACTTGCTGCTTGTCCTTGTTTGAGTTCTTGTTTTGTTCCTTTGTTCTTAATGGAATCAAGCATCAAGAACACTTTGGCTCAGACTTATTTTATTCATCAGTTTTGACAGTTGACTAAAAGGATTATATCCTGATTCTTCTTTTTCATGCTGCCCTCAGTCCAAAGATTTCAGTGCCCAGAAGGCTCCTCAAGCCACTGGAAATCTGTAAGAAATGTTCTGGCATGGTATCAGCAAGGAAAGCCGACTTCTGGGAATATGGCAAAACAATTTTATGATCGCTTACCATGAAGTCAAATCTCAGCTCACTGAGGGGCAACAATGATGCAATTTGACACATTGCGGTGCTTTCTATCACTTTGAGGCCTTCTCTGGCACTTGCTGTAGGTCACAGGAAGAACTCCAGCTGCAAGGCAGTAGAGCAACTTCATTTCCCTCTTTTAGAGGTTGGGGATCTGTGTGACTGCACACAGAAGCTTTGATAGAACTCTGTGACCCATGCAGCACTGAAACAAAGCAGCCCTTTAAAGCTTTCCATAGCTTCATTTTGCAGTCACTCAGTAGTTGAAGAATATCCAGCATCTTGCTGCCATACCTGAAGTTGTACTTAAACAAAGAGAGTACCAATACCCGGGAGTTTTTTTTTTAAAACCGCATCCATTACTACTGCTCAGCCATTTCTTTGCACAGCTTAATTATCTCCCAGCAGAATTCTGTGAAAACGTTATCACTAAGAGGGAAATCTGACAAGAACATACATGTATCAGATTGCTATTTCATTCTTTCTCTCTCCCACACATACAAATTGCTAAATATTAATAAAGGCTAAGAAATTCAAGGCAGGTCAACAAGAAATGTCATTGCAAAAGGCCATGTAATCCATCAGCAAACCTATCCTATGCCAGATGTACAACCCAACAGCCTCCACCTGCTGTTATGAGGTTCAGTATAAGCCCATAGAAATGGGCAGTATAAGGCTGCCTACTGAAGCCACAATCCTCTTTAGCCAATTCCAACACTGGCTCTTGAGGAAATGGATCATTTATGGGCAGGGTAAGGAAATGGCTGGATATAATGGTATGTGGGAAAGACCTTGGGAGACTGGCTGCCAAGGGAATGGTCAGATAAGAGACAGCATAGCCTGCAGTTGGATAGTGGGCAGGGCAAGAGGCTCAGAAGAGACCCTTCCTAGTTTCTTGGGCTGTAAAGGAGACGTGGAGGGGGGAGGATTATACTTTCAGACTTGCAGCTATCAATGTAGCTTTACAATAAAGTAGAATTAGCTCATCTGGTTGTGATTCTTAATTGGTTTACTCCGCACTGCTGACACTGAAAGAGGTGGGGGGACAGGCAATGACAAAAACAGAGATCAGCAAATATTGTCAACATATATGTGCCTGCATCAGGGTCGCTTTTAATTGACTGCTTCGGTCTTTGAAAGTATGAGTGAGCTTGCACAGCCAGCCTCCTCTGTGTATACTCATGCTATTATAATCAACTAAGTTCTTAGCTTGAAATAGAGCAGCTTATATCTATGTAGATATGTGCTATGTAGATAATATATAGAGAGAAGAACAAATTGAGTATAGAACAATGGCCTGGGAGGTATTAAAAAGGCCACATTGTTCCTTACTTTGTCATTCATGTCTTCCTTTCAAAAGAAAGCAGATCCTAAGGATGGCAAAAGAGGATCCTCAAATAACCTCTTCATTTTGCAAATGAAGAATTTGTATTACTCCAAAATGTATGGGATTCAGAGAACCCCTTGAGCTAGTGGAAGGCTCTCTTAGTTGTAGCAGTTCTATCCCTGGACCCTGGACCCTTAATCAGAGGGTATGTAATGGACTGGAGTGGGAGGGAAGAAACCTGAAATTCCTGCTATACAAGCAAAAGACATCCTTAGATTCTTAGGTTCAAGCCCAGTATTTACTGTAGATCCCAAGGAAGTTGAAAGGTGTGTTAAGATATGCATTGAGATAAAATTTATTTATTTATACATACTTCTCATGTCTTTTCAAATGTGTAAAGTTACACAACTGCTTCTTGGCATTTTGTTGCTGAATATCATATTTTGGCTCTGGGTGTTGCCAAAGATGGACTGGAAGACTGCATATGGCCCATTCTCTCGATGATGTCACAAAAGTATGAAACAATGACATCACTGCCAAACACCCACCACTTATAAGCTAAGTAAATAGTTTTTCAAAGGAACTCCTAAGCCAACAGCATTCCTTTAATAAACTGGGAACAGTTTTGTCTCCTTCCTTTCAGGGTGGATGTACAACCTTGCTTTGATTGGGCTTCTGGGCATGACTATCCAATGGCTATTCTTCCTTTCTTAGCAAAAGTAGAGACTCCTTCCAGCCACCTTTGGCACTTCTTCTTTGGAGATGTAGAAAAGGAAGGTTTTAAGTGAGCTCTGATTGTTTTTGGTGATGCCTTTTTTTAAAAACTATTCCTGATTTACTATTTGAATTTGGATCGGGTGACTTTATGTTCCATTTATTTATTTGGTTTTTGGTTGCAGCTGATGAGAGTTCTTCAGGGGATGGGAGTGGACACCATCTCTGGACTCTGACTAATTCCATGCAGCAGATGCCAGAGTCGGATGGGACTCACAGGAATACCCTCCCTGATGTCACAGCAGGAAGGTGATGATTGGTGATGATCTGGCTACATAACAAGCTCACTTCTTGGAGTCAAGGAAGAATTATGTCAGCTATTTAAATTGCATGGGGTGCCTAATTGTTTTTCATGTGCTATTGCTTGGTTCACCCCTTTGTATTGGTCTTCTGGTACATAGAGAGTAAGCTTAAATATCTACACTTACCTTTCTTTATACATGGTTTCATCACCAAACTGCCCTTACTATTAGGAAGTTCTTTCCCTAACATTCAAGCAGTTTATCTTTCTGTATCTTTAATCAACTATTCCATGTCCTGCATTCTGCAATGAGAAAAAATAGATCCTGACCTTCTGCTGTGTGACATCCTTGCAAGTATCTGAAGAATGCTATAGTATCCCTGCTCCAAAAGAAAATACATCTTTCCTCAAAGCTAAGCATTCCAAAACAATTTTGTAAAAAGCTTTTTGTAAATATCGTTACCAAGTCAGGTATTCCCATCTACACCCAAGCATTTGATTTTTGTTTCCAAAATGAACTTTGCACTTGCCTCTGTTAAATTTCACCTTATTACTTCCTGCCCATTTCTGTAATCTATCAAGAGGATTTTGAATTTTATTTCTGTCTTCTGAATATTAGCCCTCCCATCAAATTCTTTTTTTGCATTCTTTCTACCTTTTCACTCAAATCATTAATGAAAATATTGATGAGTAGATGACCCAGAACTGATTCTTTTGGCTTCATACTTGATGCCTCTTTGCAATTGGATGAGGAACCACTGTTCAGCACTATAAGTATGATTTTCAAATCAGCTATGTAAATGGATTTTTGTCATGCCATCCAGCCCAATCTTAGTTAGCTTGCTAATTGCATGTCATGGTGTCCTTTATCAAATACTTTGCTGAAGTCAAGATGTACTATATCTTAGAGCATTCCCACAATCTAGCAAACTGAACTCTAGCAAGCAGCTACTTTAACACATGTTTGTTTTCCTCTCCTTTTTCCTATGATTTTGTTATGGCATTCTAGAGTGAGATAAAATCCTTCAATTTTAATAGGAGGAATATGAGTAAGTTTCAGACTTGGCCTCACGTAGTGTGCAGAGACTATAAAGGATGTCTATAAAAAGTTGTAAATGCTGGAGCTGAGCAGGATGCATCGCTGACTGGGTTTTATTTTTCTGCACTAATTCCCATGTCATAAAACTTTCATTTTCACACTGATACTGTATGCTGTTCTTTCTCTTTCTGGTTCTCTTTGGCCTTGTAGAAGGATATGAGCAGCAACAGATAAAGAGCTTTTACTATATTTGGAAAGGAAGAGTAACAGTGGAATCTATAATTATGGCTACCTATATTCCTTCAGCCAGATGTTGTAATGTCTCGCTCATCTGAACTCACCAGGAATTAGTTCTAAGCTGAGAAAAGTAAGATTGCTGTAAGAATCTTGTACTGTAGCATTTATAGAAATCTCTAGGAGTTGGACTGGGTGATATCCTTGCCCACCTCTCTTTTCTGTGTCTGTAGAGGAACGGATAGTGCCTATTTCACCATCAGATCCATTTCTAATGTCACTTGGACCACTGGTTCCGAGCCAGATACATGTCATAGAAAAAATGCCGTTCTTTTTTCAGTGAATTTAAGGACAATTAGAAGCTACCAATGAAATTTCCCACAATAGCTTGGAATATCTGATACTGTATCAATCCACAATAGGTGCCCTCATGTGTTTCTTTTGGTGGGCAGCAATGCCCTGCCCCATCTGACCTTAGAGTTTTAAAATTAAAAAATTAATGATTACATAGTAGTAACTGGGAAACCAGCAGTCTGTAAGCAACATGCGAACCACTAATATTCCTCTTTCTTTGGAAGAAAACTTACAAGTACACAAGACCTTGAGGTGTTCTTAGAAAGCAAAGAAGGCTATGTTGTAATATGTAGAATGGCAGGAAAATGAACAGAACCACAGTGATTTGCAGGATGAAGTGAAGGAGTTAGAAAAGGAAAGAGATGACCTACAGGACACATTACAGCATATCCAACTAAGGAAGAGAAAAAATGAGTGGCAATCCAGACTTGTAAAAGCTCTAGCCCTCTAGAATAAAGACAGAGACAGCCTGATCTGCAACTGCCACAGGACAACTTAGACACAAGCTTATCTTCTCCATCTTGCCTCACATGTGCTTTGGGCTGCTAACCTAAAGGCATAGCAACATAAGTATGATGAATGAGTAAGAAATTAGCATTTAAGATTAGTTAAGAAGTTTATAAGAAGCTCATTGTCATCTGCTTCATTATGCTACTGCCTAGGTCTTATAAGTTTATCAGTAGATGGTACATAAAACAGGAACAGTCACAAATCTGTGGTCCAAGTCTATTCCCTTTTTTGAACCTCCTTCCTAATGCTTTCTTGGAAGTGAGCCTGTTTGCTGGAAAAATGATAAAAGTAAGCTAAGATGGCAAACGGTATCCCGGGAGTGTAAGAGATTTGTGACTGGTTTTGCTGTTCATGGTGGCCATTTTGTGAAAAATATCCAATATTGGATATTCACCATTTATATAGCTTACAATGATAAAATTGCATCTGACAGTTCTATTTCAAAATAGAACTGAACTGGTTTATATGTGTCAGACACCTGGTTTCATAAAAACTGAACATGGGGAAAAGAAATGCACAAACCAAAACTCATAAGAATTTAGTCAATTGGTTGTAACAATCTGGATGACCATTGGATGACAGGCAAGGGATACAGTACCAAAAACTATTAATTGTTTGTTGCCATCTAGTGGTCAACAGGACCCAAAGAATCCATAGCTATTACTTTCCCTCCTTCAACTCTGATTTCCCCTTGCAAGTCTTCCTACAGATCCATTCCAGCTAAACAATGATTATCTCAGTGTCATTCTGGGAGGTTCTCGTAGTCATGCATTATGAGATGCCCATAATGGCTTCTGGTGCAGATATATGTTATAGCCAACAATTTATCACTCTGAAGATCTGCTTAGAATGACTCATTCTACTCCTATTGATGGGCCAGGAAGGCTGAATATAGGAGTTTAGTCCAAATTCACCACACTTTTCAGTCTTCCAGCCAAAATGGAAGCAGTTTCTCCATAGAACAAGCTACTGGGCACAGCTAATAATCTGTACTTTTCCAGAAACACCCACCTTGATTCTATGTAAAGCAGAAACCTAAAGGGTGTGACAATGCTACTTAGGTTGCTTTATTGCAGACAAGAAGAGGTAAACCCTTGAAGAGGTATTCTTCTTTTAAGGAAAAAAAAAATGTAAGTTTTACTTGCAATTCAAAATTCTCAATAACCAGTGAATGCAGTTATGTCTGTCGCTTTTTATCCCCTGAAAGGGTTCAGTATGCTTTATAGCTTTATTAAATTCAGCAGTTGCTCCTTTGTCCAGCATGGAAATTCAAGGAGAGGAAAAAACTTCACTTGCTGAATTCTGGGATATTTTGAATTTAATCTGAGGCCTGACTGATTCCCCCATGGCACCAGGGCCTTGACGCTCCACCCTATAGACCACCCCCCAGAGAAACTTCAGTGATTCGACCTTGGTTTCAAAGAGAGCAGCAGCATCCTTACAAATGGCTTTTTTCCATGAATGAATCCAAAGATAAGAGTTTTATGGATGGAAACTAAGCCATGCTTTCTGCACAAGACTATTTGGCAGATAGTCTGCAAATAGTGGCAGAGACCCAAATGATTTGGCATCCCTACTTTCAACCCTTTCCAAAGGCAACAATCTCAGATCACAAGTGAACTGTATGATGTACTTCTATCAGCATTTCAATGTTGATTTATTGCTATACTTGCCATGTACTGATTTCTCACATTTATACACCACTGTTTCATTTTAAAAAGCACATAAAACAATTAAAAACAAACCATTTCATTTTCTTACTATTAAGTAATTGTAACTCAGTGGCTTAGCTGTTCCTTGTAGGGCCCTTGATTTAGTCTCTTTCGCTTAACTGTTCATTTCAACTATTAGTATGTTACCATACTTTTATTTCTATGGATTTTTCATAACATGAACATTTTGCTATAGTGCAACTCATACATTCTATAAATTTTGTTGTTGTTTAGTCGTTAAGTCGTGTCCGACTCTTCGTGACCCCATGAACCATATTGCGCCAGGCCCATAAACAGCAAAGAAAGAAACTAATCACAGACACAGCAGATGATTACCATCCAGATAGTTAACACACACACACATCCCAGATATGAATATTAACATGATGAAGATTCTATAATGATCTGAAATAGTGATATGCCACAATTCAGATCCAAAGCATAAAAAGTGTTTTGGAGATGACATGGGCTTACTTATTGTACCTGTTGGCACCTCCTTAAAAAAGGCCATAGCTGTTCTTGGGCTGTGCTATCTCAGGAAAAGATCTTGGAGATGGTGACGGGAGTGACTACCTTGTCACCCCTGTCAGTACCTCCTTAACTCAAAAGCATCTTTTCTCTTCTTTTTAATTACATTTTATTTTTTCAAGTAATTGCTTTATTGCATTATAAAATGTGAATTACATTATAAAATATAGATATTAGCTGGGTACAGTGGTATTTATTCACTATAAACTAGAAATTGTTAACATGATGATGGTTCAGATAAGTTAAATCTTTAAAGGAGGCAAAAGTGTGTATCAGTGTTAAATATAATTTCTAAAAAATTAATAAACATAAGGTTGCTTGAATTGTACATCTTTTCCTGGGATTGCATGGCTACCGTGCAAACCCAGGACAAGGGATGGCTTCTTTAAAGAATTGCTGACAGTGCAATGCATTCACCAATGGTCTCTCTGAAGCACCTTTTCCACCTGGGATTTCGATGGCTGCATATCACTAGGCTGGAGAGATGCAGTTCAGCTTCTACTGATAGATGCTTATACTACTAGGACTGCAGTTTTCCTCTCATGCACTTAGACTGAAAGCCATTCAGCCAAGAAAGTAACTGGGTTTTTACTGATATGCGTACCAGTTATCTGAAAACTACTTTGACTCATTTTGATGAAAGTGGGATAAGAACATTTTCAACCAATTAAACAGAGGTTTCTTACTATACATTGCCAAGCAATAAAACACATTATGGATAATTTAGGACTGTGCCCATCACTAGTTCCTGCATTCAGATCTTAACACACAAAGGCTCTAAATGGAAAGGAAAATGTAGCAATTTTCCTACTGTATGTGTACATCCCTCATCTTCTTGGTTTCAGACCTTGCTGCATAGAAAGACATCTGAAGGAAGTTTGCAGGTCAATCAGTCTGAAGAAGGTGGAACATTTCTTGTGATTTGAGTGATAGAACAGGATCCATGATCATGAAATTTCTATTCTCAAGATGACAAGGTCCAGACGTAGGGAGCAGGATATCCCCAGACAAGGGAAATAGGGACAGAGTAAGTTCCCTGCTCTTGTCTCCCACACCAAGCCCTTGAAGGTTCTGAGAAAGGCCTTCTCAACTGGCTTGCCTTGAACCAATTACTTCTGGCACTCCTCAGCTTCTTAGGGCTGTCTCCTACCATTCCAGAATATGACTTCATGGTAACTTAATTATATAATATCTTTAAAGAAACAATACCTTTAATTTGCTTATTTTTCCCTTCCCTCTCTTTCCCCCCTTCTAATATCAGGTCTCCAAAACATTACTTTAAACTAAACAAGCATAAAGCACAAAGGCACTATAAAAATATAGTAAACAAAATTCCAACAACACAGATGCTGAAACTTGCTTTTTCCTAGCTATTCAAATACTGTTTAGATTTAAAACACATGCACACATACACACATACAAACACACCCCTCTTGGCCTTTGGTACTTCACTTTAATCAACCAGGAAGTATACAGCAATGGTATGTGTTTGTTTTCCTGGGATATACAATTAAGATGATTATCAAAGTCATAGAGTTCAGGAGATACCCACAGAACTGCCTAATCCTTTTATAAACAAACATTACTGCTTCCTGTCAGCGGTTTTGCATAGGAATTCTATCAATCAACATTGCCTTTGGTTACTACACTTACAGGTTTCAGCTAGCTGTGTAAAAAACTACCATTTTGGTACCTGATAGGTCAAATTTTAACTTATTCTGCAAAAGCTCAAACAATAATAAAGAAAAACAATTTATCTGAAATGCTGAAGACTGAACAGCATTCATTTCTATATAATCCTTTACTGCTTAAGTCTTTTTAAAGTTAGAGGCTGATCATTTCAACCATACAAACTGGGAGACTGGGGAAATATCTTGGACAATGTCAGTCTAATAGCTACCATTCCATAATATTTCTACCTGCTAACATAGGTGTCTGATAAAAGCAATAGTGATAGAACACACACCATGATGTCATTGCCGAAATGACATGATGCACATTACTTACATTTTCATGATTATATCATGACATATATGACATCTCCTGCCCACTTGCCCTGTGAACACCAATGCCTACCAACCAAATATTATTAAAAACAGATGTTCCTTTCATAAAAAATAAAATCTTCCATGTTGACCCTGAGAGAAAAAAATGCAAATCCATTTTGAAGCAACAGATTTATTAAGCTAACTAGAAGTTTACAAAATAGTGTTTATATGTAAGCTTTTGAGGTTTAAGAACTCTTCATGAGTCAAGGTGGTTAAAGAAAAAATCATTAAAAAAATTAAAAGGAGGGAAGAGGGGGAACATGGGTGGCATTTTTAAAATCATGTCTGTCTCAATTTATATTCCTGGAAAGTTGCAGAAACTTCATTCATGCAAATTAGATCTTACCAGGAACAGATATGATAATCAAGTTTCACTAACGTCTCTGCCAAATCTTTTGGACAGAAGAAACCAGGAAATAAGTGTTGGCCTGCTATGTTGGGGATATAGAAGTGTCAACTGTTAAAATCAGAGCTGTTTTGCTTCTGCAGCAAAATATACAGATCCCTTGGCAAGCAAAAAACAGGAGATCAACTAGCTGAAGATCATTTAATCCAATGTGCTATGACAGCCTTCCCCAACCTGGGGACTTTCCAGAGGTATGGATTTCAACTTTCAAAATGAGCATTCTGGCAGTTGAAATCCACACAAAATAGAGGGTGCCCAGATTGGGGAAGTCTGTACCAGGTAGAAAGAGTACCTAGAAATATTGAGTGGTAGGAGGGCATGCACCAATATGGAATACTGCTCTGGCTCCAATGTAGGATATGCATAGTATTTAGGAAAATCACACGCAAAAATGAGCATCTCATAGGATATAAAAGAGAAATGCACATGAAAATGCATATTAACTGTCATGTAGGCTTAAGAAAATAATTTGCAAACTGATAGGGAGACAGAATGGAATAAACGTAGCTGGAAAACAACAAAAACATGAGCAAATCAAACTTAATTCTGAGAAAATTAGCGTGCTGCTTCCATCCCATATGAATCTAACTCCCATCTCCAACCACAGAGATAAGATTTCCTCTCCTTCTTTGCCTCAGGCAGTGTATAGTTACTGCCTTTACGAGAAAAGAATATGACCCTAAATTAAAGATAACCTCTCACAAAACAAAGATTAGACATGGGGGGGGGGGGGGGGACAGGGAATTTAAGAGGACTTTTTCATTGAAATGGTAAATTATTTGGGGAGAAACCTAGAGCACTTCCAGAGATCAGCCTTTACATCACTCCAATCTTCTGATTTCTGAACTGAAACAAAACAAGATTTCAGTTCTCATAATTTTAGTTACTGGGATCCTGCAGGCATTTCTGCCCTGTGACTCTACAGTGGTCACTGAGAATCAACAACTAATATGCCCTTCCAAGACAACCAATGAGAAAAATTCTCTTAGCTAATCAGTACTTATCTACTCATCAGTAGCTGAGGGTTTCACTATGTCAATTTCTCAACCCCCAAAATAGCTTTCCCCTTCCCCCCAAGAAACAACAAAAAAGCAAATTTAACATGTATTGTCTGCCGATCATGGGGGCAGGTTTCTGGCATGCCAATCCTCTATTTTTGCCCCTTTATCCAGTCTGACCCTGCTATCACTCCTGGAACGTCCCCCAAGTTCCAATGAAACCCCCTGGAATGCAGCAGCTTTTGTAATTATACTCTGAAAACAGAAGCTCGCCATTTGCAAAGAGAGAGAGAAAGAGAGAGAGAGAGAAAGAGAGAACACTCACAACTGCAAGAACAGGAAGATGGAGCTGAATAAGATGGTAAGGATACAGTGATGGCCCTGTCTTTTTGCAGAGAGGTTCAGTCAACTCTCTGAGCAAATTGCAACCTCTGTCTCTTTTGTTGTCCCTTCAGGTAAATACAATAGGCTGTAGCTAAAGCAACATCAAAAATTACAGGAAATTCTCTGAACGCCAAGTCATTGGATGGCCAAGATGCATGTTCTACTGGTGTAATGGGCCTGAAAATATATTTACTTGCAATCTTGCTAAGAAACTGTATCCTTTCTCTTGATATAACCTTCCTCTTCATTCTCCATTGTGGCAAGGAAGGGAGAGGTCCTTGTTTCCTTTTACCTTGGGATATGCACCACAACCAGATGATTGCCAGGATGAAGAAGGATCAATATTTAATGTGTAACAAAGGCAGATGTTTAAATATAGCATGGCTTGAACAATATTTTCCATATCAGCATCCTGAAAAAAAAATCTCTCATTTCCTCTTGAATACTTTCTAAGCTGCACGAAAATTGCAAATAATGCCTTTTGAAGCCTTTGAGTTTCACAGCCAGCCGAGACAAAGAAAAATATCCAATACCAGACTGCTAAATCAAGATGTTAAGCAATGTGTACAGGTTCTCACAGAAAATGTCTGAGGTAAGAATAGAATCAATCTTTCTAATTCCCCTGACCAGATTCCAAAAGTCAAAGCAAATTCTTATGCTCTATAGAAGAGAGTGAGACAGCAATGGAAAGTGTGAAATATAGTAGTTTAAGATTATTTCAAATTTTGTGGGGTAACAAAGTCAGCCCGGTAGCTGTTGTCTTGCTCAGGCAAAAGTATAGGAATGTCAAAGGAAAGCAAATAAATGACATTTCTCTGAGATCATGTTATTTGAACTAATCTAATTTGCCCCACAAAATAATTCATGAACCAGAATGCTATTCTTCTTTGATTTTCAGACTTCTACAGATTTTATGATGTAGTTATCTGATCAAACAATGCATACATACGTGCAGATGCTCAGGAAGTTTGATACAAAAATGCTTACATTAAGGAAAATGCACATAAAGAAGGATATGAATTTTCATGTGGATAATTTAAAGACTAAAAATTTATGCGGAAGAGGACTGAATGAATCTGTGCTCAGAAAACAGATTCATCCACCCCCTGATCAGAATGCTAAGACTGTCAAATGCCTTAGGAAAATTATACTACTCAGGACTCCTGGTATATCATTTGCTACCATAAAATTGATTGAAGTAAAGTTTATTAGAGAAGGAGGCTTAAGGGAGGGTGTGAAGCCCTTTGTTTTTGAAATGATATTGTTAAATCCTGATTTAAGATTCTAATTGGGCTTCGAACGTATTACAAAAAGAACAGCTCATCTCCTGTTATACTTTGAACATGCCTTTTTTTCCTCACAGAAACGATCCTTGTTCTTGATATTGATGTTTTCCTGTCTCCTGATAAGCCAAATATTATCTAGGTGATCTGAAAGTTATCGTCAAATCATAATCAGTTGAGATCATAAAGAATGAAAAAAAATTATACTTTATTCATTTAGATTGTTGCGAAAAGAAAAGAAAAGAAAAGAAAAGAAAAGAAAAGAAAAGAAAAGAAAAGAAAAGAACGTGAGCTCCAAACACGTTTTCCTTATGGCCTAACTGTGATCATTGAATGCCAACATATATAAGTTGCTGGAGGGTACTATACAAGTTTCTCAGAGTTAGGTCCTACTATATTTAGTAGGGATTATACTGAAAGACAGCATTAATAAACCTGCAGTTTGAAACAGGTTATGGCCTATACCAGTGTTTCTCAACCTTGGGAAGTTTAAGATGTGTGGACTTCAATTCCCAGAATTCCCCAGCCAGCGTGCTGGCTGGAGAATTCTGGGAGTTGAAGTCCACACATCTTAAACTTCCCAAGGTTGAGAAATACTGGTCTATAACATTCAGAAACCATCTGCAGGCTTATAGTCTCAAACAGATGCATCACTAAAAGGACAAAAAATTGATTATGTACTAGCAACATTCACTTTCCCTGGCATTGCATAAAACCAGGTTTCTCCTTTGTGCAGTTAGTTCCTTGTTTTTTATTTTGCTTTCCATTTTCAGGTGGAAAATCACATTAACCAAGTCACTTTCATGGAACATGGAAAATTCCACCTGCAATATTTATGGTGTGTTGTTAGTTAAGAGTGGGATGGTAGTGGGGAGAATCCGAAATACTGTTTACAGACCAAAAGAGGGGAAAAAAAGTGTCTGTTTATTCAGCAGTGGAGGAGCAGGCCAACCACCCTTCCCTTAAATTAAAAAGGCCTTTGCAATGCCCCACACAAGCCAGAATGATTTATTGATAGAAATATCCTTTCATTCAGCAAATAAAGAATCCTTTCCAAAATGTTATATGGTTTTATTAATGTAAGAAGCTGGAAAGCTGTGTTTCAGTTTGGATGCAAGGCAGGATATTGCTGTTGATCATTTCTTTGTGATGAATGTGATGGCTTTCACCTCCCTTTCTAGTGGGAAGAGAGAGGCCCACAGGCAGTTGTTCGAACAAGGCAGCGTATGTATGCTATAACCCATGCCTGTGGTACAGAATTCAGAAACTCTAGGACCCCATTAAATGCACGCAGCACTTCCCTCAGGGCAAGACTATTGAGCCCAAAATCCAGGGCTTTACTCTGCAGAGCAAGCAGGAGGGCCCCAAAATACAGGAGGGCTATCTCAGTCCCTTTTGAAGAAACAGAATGTAGGGTTGTTCTAAATAGATTGCCTGATTTCATTTTGTTGTGATCCCTGACTTATTGCTTTAATTTTCTACATCACCTTAATGGTCCCCAGAAAAGCCCAAAGAATGTAACTAAGGAATTAAACACACACACAAATAAAAACAACTATCAAGTGACACACCCAACCATCCAGGAAGGCAAGAAATCCCAAGTTAGAAATTTCAGAAATGAACTCCAGAGTATATCCTTTACTGACAGAAATCTCTGGCATCTTCAAGTAAAGTAAAGCTGGGAAAACATTTTTGGTCATATTCGGGTTTTTTTTTTAATGCATATGTGTACTGCAGGGGAGTTAACAATAAAGACATGACACCTATGGACAGGCTAACATTTTCACTCTGTGAAAATCCTGGCCAGTTCCAAAAAGTGGGAAAGACTTCCATCTGACTGGCCCTAATTGCAGGTCACAATATTGTAGATACAGTAATATTGGCCTAAATGAAGAAACACATTGAACTGGAATAAGGTAGCTGCCAACCTATCTTTGTAGGATTCAACAACCATGAACTGAGTTACAATGTTGATTAAACCTGTTGAAGTTACTGTTATCATGTCAACCAAGAGCTAAGAAATGAAAAAGAATATACCAGTATGTAACTGCTTATAACGCTGATATTTCCCAGATATCCACTGATCCATACAACTCATTCTGGAAGAAGACATTTTCTCAATTATCCGGATTACAACCCAGGTAGGACTTAAAACGTAAGCACCAACATTTTGAATTTTGCTCCAGAAAAAATGGGAAGCCAGTAGAGCTTTTCATGCACCAAGAAGATATGTTCAAAATGCCTGGTAAGAATATATACTTGTGGTTGAATTTTTGAACTAATTGTAATTTCCAGGCTGAATTCAAAGGCATTTTCCCCAAACAACACATGCTAATAGTCTAACACAGAGGTTACCAGAGCATGGGTATCTATAGGAACAATGTCTCTATCTAGGAGAAGCTGCTTCTAGTTCTCCAACATGAATTATACATTGTTTTGAGAAGTATATATTTTGGAATTGTGGAAATGACTCGATGGTATACCAAGAAATAATATACCAGACACCCACACAATATATTACCCTCACAAAAGCCTCCACTATTTCTAGCTGGAAAAAACCCTGACATTACCAAATGAATCCCTCTCAGCTTGTTTTCCACAAGCGGTCTTTACAAGGGAAACAAGCATACTCCCCCCCCCCCCAAATGTCGAAAAGCTTTTGGCGTGCCTAGAATTTTCTCTGGAAACCAGTCAAATATCCAATGTCTCCCCAGGGCATCTCCATCCAAACAGTGTAGTAACAGCTTTCTCATTTCCGTTCCTTGCACATTTCTTTGTGTGGTCATGTGCCTTGTACCAGGTTGAACTCTCACCTCCTATTTGTATCTGGCTGAGCTCCTAGTCTGGGAACAAGCCTTTTCCCCATCCATCACTGACAGCTTTCTGAAGACAACAGGCTTTTCAACCTCCATAGTCACTTAATTGCAGTTCAACTTGGAATCTGACAGCCATTTTAATCTGTGCTGATCTCAGCTGGTGTATGACAATCTCTTCTATAAAGTGAGAGGTGCAGACCTTCATAACTACAAAGATTTGTTGTATATGGATCTACAGCATGCCATATTTTATTTGCTACAGTAAAATCTGGCTTGTATTGTTGGCATTGCCTTTGATTCGCATATCCTGCAACTAACTTCTGGTTAGTAAAAAAAGCTTTGCAGGATTTTAGGGAGGCACCTTTCTCAGCCTTATCTAAAGATGCCAGGGTCTGCACCTGACAGGCTTAGCTTACAAAATATGTACTATATCACTGAGTTACTTAAATGTATGCCTGAGTTCAGCTGAAATTTAAATTGGAGAAATTTTACACTATAGATCTTTATAAATCTTTTTAAAAATCTTTTAAAATCATCCCCCAAATTAAAAATTGAATTGAAGGATGAAAGAAGCTTGACATTATAATGGTTTTCCACTTGTTCACTGCTCAGGGTTGTTGTCTTCTGCACATTTAGTCAAGATTACTCCACACTTAAATCACTATGGCATTCATTTGTTTAGGTCTGCATACCACCTAAATCTGCATCATAGAATCTAAGATTATGACAAAAGGATGGCACGCATGTAGTGAAGACATGACACAAATCCTGCCCATACATACCGGGATACTATTCAAATATTCAAAAGTAAGCAAAAAGAACAAAAACATTCAAGTCCTGGGAAGAGAGAGAGTATTAAGAAGACATTCAGGCTGGCCCCTCCTTGGGGTATAAGGAGAGGATGAAAAGCCCAATCAGACTTGCAAGATTCTCTTATTATACCATACCCATAAAGCATAGTTCTAGTCTTCCTGTGGAGTTGATTTTTGGGACTGGTCTACCTTGTGAGGCTGACAGTGGCTGAGATGAGCTAAAGTCTTCAAGTTATGTATAGCTGCTCATGTGGTATTTTACTAGAACTTCAATCTGGGGGATTTTCTTGAGCACTAAATTGTTTCCAAGCTCTGGACTGGTTCTGCCCAACTATATAGACTACCAGAATGGCTGGACAAGAAGTAGCGTGAGAAACTTACTTGATGGCAAACTCTTCTTAGCTTTAGTTTATTTTCATTGTGTTCTTTGAGTCTAGAGTGGCTAAAGAGCTACATTTGGGAAGCAGGACCTAAAATGGGGGTGGACAAACGTTATCAAGGCTAGGGACCCTATTTAATGTTAGGGAGGACTGAGGACCGCAGTGGGCAGGACAGTGACTCAAAGAGGTAGAGCTGCATCACATCAATGCATGAGATTTTCTGGGTTTGAGGAGAAGTCAGCCTTTCTACCCACCTACCCACCCACCTACCTACCTACCTACCTACCTACCCACCCACCTATTTTGAGTTATAAACTATTATTTTCATGGTTTTTCCACCTCAGAATAGAAAGAAAAAATGTCACTTCCTTTTGCAATTATCCTGTCAAACATGGAAGCATAATTGCAGAGTAGTTCTTGGGACACAGAAACAGACCACATAACAGCTACAAAAGCTGCACGAATCTCTTGGTTGCAGATTCCCCACCCTCAAATTCAGGAGAGATTAAAAAAAAAAAAAGTTCTGCTTAGCTGTCCCAATGAAGTAAAGTGCCCCTTTGAAGAACTGCACAGCCTGATTCACTTTTATTTCTGAATCAACAAAATGAATGTATTTTCTCTTGGAAGAAGCTGAGGCACTCCAATCCAAAGGTTAAACAAATGCTTTTTAGAGAAGTTCATCCCCCCTGCCCCCCAGTAGCTCAGAACTAGAATGACATTTCTCTCCTCCTAAGTAATTTTGGCAGAATTTTAATCTGTACCACATTGTCAGAGCTGCCTACAGGTAAATAATAAAATATACTTCCCTAACTGCATTGCCTGTCTATGATGAGCTAATGCACAAAATTGCAGAACACTAATAGCTCATTGTTAAGCCTTCTAACTGGAGCCACGTCACATCTATTCTCCAGAAAGAATGGATGTGACGTGCTTAATAACTGCCATTCATCTAGAATATGAATAAATCAGCATATAGTAATCAGTTTTTATCTCTTTACAGAAAAATCTGCTTTGGTACAGGGAACGTGGGATCATTTTCTGTTAGCCTTAAGTTCAAAATATATATTGGCTGTTTTGCTTTATTTTATTAGACTGCAAAAAGCTCTTTTGATACAACCATGACTTTTAGTACTCCTAATAATCAAAACACCGAACAAAGAAAAGAATGCGGGTAGAGGTCATCATACCAGAATGATATTTAAAATGCAAGAGGGGCCATTTAGCCAAAGATCTCTCTTATCCAGCATCCTGATTTCCCCAATATTTGATCAAATGCCTTAGAAAACCCATAAGCATAGCATAAAGACAGTACATCACTGCTGTCGCTGCTAAGGAGCAGTGTCTATCTTGAACTGGCTGAAGACTGGGTTTAAAGGTATCTGGTCCTAATAATTTGACAGCTTCCTTCCCGCCTCCAGGGTTAATGAGCACCAACATTTCTTTCTCCAATCCCACCCATTCCAAACGATTTGAACATTTGGTGAGGTAATTTCCTACCTTCCTTCCGAAACTATGAAAATACTTTCAATCTCCACCCACGGCTCACCCACAGGTTGATTTTTCTCATTTTTATTTCATTTTAAGCAAAATAATAATAATAATAATAATAATAATAATAATAATAATAATAATTAAAAAAAAACATTTAGGTCAACACTGCTCCCAGCAGAAGATGATTACTATTTTGTCTAATGAAAAGTGAGTAAGTGCAACAAAGGAGCACTACGGAACTACAGTGTACACATAAAAGAAGAATCTTTTTAGTATGTTAAAATAAATTTGGAAGACAACGGAGAAAGGTGAAATTTTAGATATCTCTTCCCTTTGATTTTTTCCTCTGTATAGTACATGCAACAATTCCCCCACCCCCCCACCCCCAAAATAAAACCCCAGTCCTCTTGCAGTCTGGATAATTTCCCATTCTGCTTGATGATGAAAAAATGCTTTTTTTCTCAGAATAGCTCTAAATCATGTGGAACTCCTGCTGATAGCATTTTTCAGCAACAAGAAAAAAGCTTTTCCTTTTCCTTAAAGCTGCTTCTCTCTCTACTGTCTCCTTAACTAAGGGTAGTATTTTGTGTATAATGGATTCTTCCTGTGTCAGATGATGCATTTTCTACCAGTACATTTATAGTTCTGCGTATGGTGCTGCTAAGGGCTGGCTTCATCAGGCTCATTGCTAAGTTCCCCCCAGCAGAAAGTCCATTGATGACCTCTAGGCCTCTTGCCTTCCCACTCTTTCCTTCCTTGATATTGTTGCAGGAAATTTACACCTTCTAAAACAGCACAAGATGTGCAAACAGATTCCTTCATACTAGTTACAATCATGACACAGGAGTACAATTGAGATGAGATTGTGAGAAGCAGGACACTGGGAATGTCAGTGTGTGATCATATCTGAGAGAAAGCAAAAAGAGGCTAGGACTCTAAGACCTTCATTCTACAGGTTCTGCAGAAAACGGAAAATCTAATGCTGACAGTAGTTTCTTGAGCCAATGGTTTGGTAAGTGATGGCCCACAAGAAGCTATCAGAGACAACCTATCAGACATTCCTGGTCTGATATGCATAATATTGGTGAAAATAATGCACTAAGTATATATTAAGTACATAATAAGGAAAATTATTTGCGAAAGTGTGCCTATTAAGAAAAGTTCATGAAATATATCTTTTATACAGCGGCTGGATAGTGTAGTGGTTAGAGCACCGCCTTTGATGCAGGAGGTCAGGGTTCAGATCCCAGCTGGTACCTACCTTACCAGTAGGGGTCCTTGGGCAAAGACCCCCCTAATGCTTCACCTGCCTACCTCAAATATGAGAGTGACACAAAGTAAGAGAGTCATGCTGGCTCAGACATCACCCAGATTAACAAGGTTCATGTCAGATGTTGGAGAACCAGGACAATCTGACGATAAGTGGGCTACAGGAACAAACCATACATGGACAAGACAAGAGAACTTGGAATTAATGGAATGCTACTACAACAGTAGACCTAATGAGAGGGGATAGATGAAACGTGTGAGGAAACTATGGATGGTCAGAAGACCTACATCCACAATCTGAGCACAGCCTGGATTGACTCAATGCTACACACATGGATCTGTGAATGCCTGGCATTAGACAAAGTCAACACTAAGGACCTTCCTCAAGAACTCAATGGGATTATGGAAGACAACACTGGAAGTCAACTCAGGATAGCTTGCACAAGTGGATATCAAGTACAACATATACCAAGGTTATATGTCCCTGCTGCTGTTCTGCATAGGCTTAAACACCCTCAGCCAGATAATCACAAGGATTGGATATGGATACAAGTTCAAGAGTGGAATCACCATCAGCCACCTCCTCTACATGGATGACATCAAGCTGTATATTAAGAGTGAATGAGACATCGACTCACTGATCCAACTGACATGGATCTACAGCGAGGACATTGGGATGTCATTCGGACTGGAGAAGTGTGGCCAGATAGTAGTAAAAAGAGGGAAGTTAGTTAAGACTGAGGCTTCCACCCCAAGTCCAACACCCAGAGACTGTACACCAGCCGGAAAGAGGGTGGGCGGGGTCTGATGAGTGTCAAAGCCACTGTCCTGGATGAAACCTAGAACATCCAGGAGTACATCACTAAGATGGCACACAAAGATGAGCTGCTGAGAGAATGCCTGAGGCAGCAGAAGACATAGGAGGAAGTTCAAGTGGGGGAAGTACCATGGCAAGTCCCTGCATGAGATGTACCATTGACAGATAGCTGAGGTGGCTGACATTGGGAAATCCTATCAGTGTCTGGAAAGGGCTGGACTAAAAGACAGCACTGAGGCACTGATCATAGTAGCACAATAACAGGCACTAAGCACCAGATCCATAGAAGTAGGGGTCTACCACACTAGATAGGACCCAAGGTGCAGATTGTGCAAAGAAGCCTCAGAGACAGTCCAACACATAATGACAGGGTGTAAGATGCAGGCAGGAACAGCATATACTGAACGGCACAACCAAGTAACTAGCATTGTGTACAGGAACATCTGCACAGTACAAGGGGTAAACCCTCCCAAGTCCAGATGGGAGTTTCCACAGAAGGTCATGGAGAATAACAGGGCTAAGATCCTGCAGGTCCACATCCAGATGGACAGGCAGGTACTGGCCAATCAATGAGACATCGTGGTAGTAGACAAAGACCAGAAGACAGCGGTAGTGATAGATGTATGGGTGTCAAGTGACAGCAACATCAGGAAAAGGAGTATGAGAGCTGGAGAGGTACCAAGGCCTGAAGGAGGAACTAGAGGGGATGTGGAAAGTCAAGGACAAAGTGGTCCCAGTAGTGGTAGGAGCACTTGGGGCTGTGACTCCTAAGCTGGGAGAGTGGCTCCAACAGATCCCAGGAACAACATTGGAGTTCTCTGTCCAGAAGAGTGCAGTGCTAGGAACAGCTCAGATACTGCACAGAACCCTCAAACTCCCAGGCCTCTGGTAGAGGACTCAAGATTGAGGAAGACACATACTCACCCATAGGAGTGAGAAGGGAATTTTATCTCCTAACATACATACATACATATCCTAACATATAAAAATGCATGCAAAGGTTCCTGTGTTACTGTTTCTTAACTCACAAATTGATGTGAAATGGTAATGAAATGCATTAGAGTTTAGAGAAATGAGAAATTGAGTAAAACAGGACTTGAAAGATTGGCCCCCCATATACCTATTCTTTCAAAGAACATAGCCAGGATAAATGAGCATAAGTTTCAGTTTGCCTTATTTTGGGGCAGCAGAAGAAGAGGACAACCGGAGTGGATGTACTTAGTCACAGTGGCGATGGGTTCACCATTGGATGACCTGAAAGACAGGTTAGGGACAGATTGTCATGGAGGAAATCTGTCTATCTGAGCTCTAAGAATCAACACCAACTTGATGGCACATAATCAAATTTCTAGGATCTTGATAAGCAGCTAATTTTATCTGAGGTGATTGAAGATAGTACACAAGGACTATCTCCCCCACCCACCCAGTAATCTGACATCAAATTGTATTTCTAAATCTACTATGGGAGTTACTTCTAGACTACATTGTGTTAGTTGGTGTCCTTCAGAAGACAAGATTTGGTCCTACACTTGCAGTTGCAGATCCTGTGAGGATATCTGGGAAATGAAAATTGTAGACAAATTATAGACAAATCCCACTGCCCTTAACTCACATTTCTAGAGTCAATGCTTCCCCAAATTATGCTTATAATAGCCCAGCTTCCATCTGTACTAGCTTTATGAAAAATGTTTCTGTGAGGCTGAGCTTCAAACAAGAGTGGGATTAAATAAATAGGAAGGAATGTTATTTCCAGCTTCTGTGTTTGGAGGGCGGCAGTTAGGAATTTTACAACATGTGGCCTTTTGCTCCATAAACCTTGTTTTTGTATTATTTGGGGCTTTGTGTACTGCTAAATTCAGCCCAAGCAAGGGAACGAAAGAAATATTCAGTAGAAATGGATGTCAGAGGTTTTGTTGTTGCCCTGATTTGGCCTCTGTCACATTTGCTTCCTTCCATTTTCCATTAAAACAGGACTACTTAGGAAACATAATAATGACTTTAATAGAAAGGAAATAATAATTTTGAATAAAAACTTTCAGGATGATTTTTTTAATTATTTCAAGCTTCTACATTCTTCCACTTCCTCAAACTATCAGTAGAAAATTGCTATCTATAATGGTAAATATGGCTTACATTTATAAAATATAAAGATGTTGGCTATAAATAAACAGAACCAGTATCATAGTTAAAATGTTGCTGAACCAGAGAGAATAAAGCTTAACTCACCACAAAGATTTCTTGGTGATTTTGGATCAGTCATTCTCTCTTGGTCTAGCCTACCTCTATTGTGTAAATAAAATGAAGGGAAGACTGTCATGTATGACACCTTCAGCTCTCAAAGAAAGGCCCATATAAATGGAATCAATCAACAAATGACAACCACTCAAAATTCCCTAAATTGTTTTTAGGGAGTGAAATGAGAGAATTCAGCAAGGATTTTGGGAGGGGACTTGAGATTTCCTGACAGCTGGAATAGAGCATAAAAGAAGGAACACTTTCAAATAATTTTTTGGCGCACATGATGGTGAATTAATTCACACTGGAGAATGAAAGCAGCAATGGCCTAAAGGAAGAGACTGAATGGAGCAGTACCCTAGAATCTGGGGGGTGTCAAAAAAGTCAAGATGGCAGCTTGTAGACATGTAAGCGAAATGCACATAGAAATGGAGCAGGGTTTTGAACATGCAGTTTTGGCTGTCATTTACCCTTGACCCCACTGGGGATATGCTGCAAACAATATTAAAACTGACTTTATAATTTCATCCAGAATCTTTTCCTTGGCCATGGATGACTCAAATGAGGAGTTTCATTCAGCAGATTTTCTGCAGGAGAGAATGGAAATTCTCCAACAATTTAAGAATTGTTGGCAAATTGTTTTCCAAATTCTCAAGATTGTGAAGAAATAACTGAACTCATATAAGTCACAAAACAGCAGGGCTGTGCTCTACCTGGATTCCCAAAGCTGTGCCTAAGGGTGCCAGTATGCTCAGCAACATGTGCTTGGCGTCTGCTAGGCTCCCCATCCGACCTAATTTTATTTATGAGACATTTTTAATTAAAAATAAATCAAAGGCTAGCATGCCACAAAGCAAAGCATCAATTTCAGAAATGGTGTTTATTTTCAGGTATGTCTCTGGGCCCAGCACAGAGCCCAAAGGCATCGTTAGAAACTAAAATGGTAAGTAGTTGCCCTCAAATGCTTCATTTGGAAGTGTGCTTTCCTGTAAAGGTAGCGAGCATCCCAGAAGGCTGGAGAAGGTGATGGCGAACAAATTGTCTCATGTGATTCTGGTTTCATACAAGCATGGGCGACAAGCTGTGGATAACATTTATTGGGTATATTTAGCTATTAAGGAACATGCAAGAAGATTAACTTATTAACCAACAAACAACAACAGGATTAACCAATAACTGCCACAGCAGAAATGACTAATGAGAGAATGGGAAAAGAACTGTCCAATACCACTTCTCCCCTTCCAGTTTCTCCATATGACAATAACTCTCCATTCATTCATATATGTTGTATATGTGAGCCAATGTGTTGGGCTAGGACCTGGGAAACCCTAGTTCTATGCTCATTCAAGAAAGCTTATTGGGTGGCTTTGTCTAGCTTCACTCCCTCCCTCCCTCCCTTCCTTCCTCCCCCCCCCCCCCTCTGATTTAGAAGCCACCTGGCTCCAGAATGACTCTGGGCAGCTTATAGTTTCAAAAAAATGAAAACAATACAGAAAGAATCTGAACAATATTCCATATATATATATAAAATACACTGACAGGGCTCTACAGCCACCCTACCCCAAGGTTTGGGAGAACAGCCATGTTTTAGAGACCTCCAGAACATCATTACAGTGGGAGCCACATGGATTTCTGGGGGATGGGAATATCATTCCAGGGGGCAGGCACCACAACAGAGAATATCTCTCAGCCCACTCTATTCCACAGGGTTTCTGTAGGAAAAACTGGCACAGGGAATGCTATGCATGATATCTTCACCTTCTGGAAGAAAAGTGGGATCTAAATTTAACAAAAAGTAAAATAATGTTATAATAACTGATCAGTTTGCCTGGTATATTGGTGAATTATTAGTGGCCAACCCACCATGACAGACATTTTGTGTGAATGCTCATATCATGCTTTCAGAATCCTAAAAGCTGGGGATTCTTGCACTGAAATGCAGCTTATTAAAATAAGCATGGATAAAAAAAGTTATGAATAGGAAATTATGTGTCATCTCAGTGGGACCCATTTCCAACTATATAGCTTATATATGAATACATCAAGTTTGAATAAAGTCGAGTAAATTACAGAGCATATAAGAAGAAGACAATTATCTGGACCCATTTTAATCAGGGTTCAAACCCAGGCATGAGATGGAGATGACATTTGTCACTCTTTTTGATAGACTTTAGATCTGGAAGGCACGGATGTTACCTTCTTGGTCCTTTTAGACCTCTGAGCACTCTTCAGTACTGCCCTGCATTAGGCTGAGCAGCAAACAAGCAGGAAGCAATTAGCATGTTTCCAACAGTTGTATTAGTTTGGTCATAAATCACTTAGCAGATAATGGTAGGACTGAACAACTATAAATTAGGCAGAGAAAGATCTACAGAGAAAAAAAAATCTTGCCTTTAGCTCATATCTGTGGTTTAAATACGACCTAGAAAAGCAGGTATTTTGCAGTCCAAGAGTTTACAGCCAAAGATGTCCACTATATCCAGTTCAGAGGCTGCAAGCTGAAGGCCCAAAAATCAGTAAAAAAAAAAAAAAAAGGAATGAGAGACCAGAGAAATGCAGATTTGATGGCAGGGAGATGTTTCCAACAAGAGAAGGACCATGTCCTTGCCTAAGTAGAGGAATTAATGCTCCCTCCTCTAGAGGAGTCATGACAATCTCCACTGCTCAGCCCTCGTCAGACTCCTTGTTAGCTGAATGAGCAGCTACCTGCACTGAGTTTGATACATCACTCAGAAATGGCTGACAGCTGGTTATCTGCAGAACTGCAGGTTGAGAGGTCATTTCGTTCTTATTTTCAGCCTTAGAATCTGAGGAATTCATTACAGATAATATTGACCACAATATTATTCTGGAACATCTGCAAAGGGTTGGGGATTGGAAGCACTATTTTATGGTGTTCTACTCCTTCATTAGTGAATGGTTCCAGTTGGTGGTTGTTGGAGTGTGAGGAAAATATACTTTTGGGTGAAAGAAGCAAGTTTTTAGAGGCCTCAGATGAATGGGATCACTTTAATAAAACTGAAACATAAAAGAATGTGCAGCACCCTTGTTCTTCCTGGCATTTGGCACCTTGAACTAATTTGTTTCTTCTTCTCTGTAACACTATTGTTTTCTTTGAAGATAGTAGATAAGAAAAGGAGCAGAAAGTAACTTGAGAAGTATTGCTTATTAAGGTATGCCTGCATCACCATATGAGTATGTATGTGCATGCATTTTTTTCCCTTCTCCTTCTTGTAGAAGTGTATAAATATCAGGGTATCCATTTTGCTTATTAGTGTCTCCCACTAACCCTTGGTGGGTCCCCTCCAGCATGCACTGTCTAATAAACACTGCCTTGATTATTTTGCATTTGAGTCCTGCATTTTGATTCCACAGGAGTACAAAGATCAGCTAAGTAGACTTCTCTTGTGGGATTTGATTCTCTCTTCCTTTCTTTTCAACATCTACATGAAGCCACTAGGAGAGGTCATCTGTTGGTTTGGGCTGCAGGATCATCAATATGCTGATATTTTATGATAAAGTATCATCAATATGCTGATGATTCTTTACCTCACCACCGCAGATCTTGCAAAAGATGCTACAGGTAGTTCTCACTTAGCGACCACAATTGGGACTAGCAACATGACCATGATGGACTTACGATATCACTTCTCATTCAGTTGTTAAGCAAGTCACCACAAGTCAATTGAGACATCACGTGACCGCAATTTGTGATTTTACTGCTAGTTATTACTGATAGGACCCTGCGGGGCTTGGTTCAGGACCATCTCCTTCAACTGAAACTGACTAACCTCATTCAGGTGTCCCAGAAGAAACTGCAGATAGTCCCAATTTCTACAAGATATATATAACATGGAGACTTATAGAGCCAGATTAAGGGCAACTGATGCCCTAAGCACAGCCCAACAGTGATAACCTTTGGCCCTTCCATTGCTTAACTGACCAGACATCAAGACTCAACAAGTGCTAAAAATAAAAGTTGAGTGTGAGTGTTAAAGGCATGATAGCTAGGGAAAAAACTTTATGGTGCCCCCCTTCCCTTGGTGCCCTAAGCATGTGCTTATTTTGCTTAATGGTTAATTCAGGGCTGTTTGTAGGTACTGTTTTTGTGGGACAATTCCTGTAGTTTGGAAACCTTCCACCTGAAGTGAGGTATATCCTCACAGTTGGGGCCTTTCATTTGTTTCAGAAGTGCTTTGGTATTGCATGATGCCTAGGATGATGGTTGATTCATTGATTACATGCCATCAAGTTGGTGTCATCTTTTAGTGATCTCATAGATAGATTTTCTCCATGACAATCTATCCCTAACGTGGTCCTTCAGGTCTCCCAACAATGCACCCATTGCCACTGTAAGTGAACTCATCCCCCTTTTTGTTGGTCGTCTTCTTGTTCTCTTTCCTTCCACTTTTCCCAGTATCAGAGCCTTTTCCAGAGAACTGGGTCTTCGCATAATGTGTTCGAAGTAGAATAATTTGAGCCTGGTCATTTGTGCCTTGAGTGAGAACTCTGGGTTGATTTGCTCAATGATCCATTTGTTTGTTTTCTTGGCTGTCCATGGTATACTCAGTTTTCTCCAACACCAATTTTGAAAAGCATCAATACTCTTCCTATCCTGAAGAAACAGGATGATGGTAAGCATGGTTTTATGATTATGTATTTTTATTTTGTGGAGGGTATAGGTCTTCAGGAGAAACCAAAAAGTGTCTTTACTCAGGTGCATACTACAGGATCACTGGGCTCCCACCCAAAAGCCTGAGAACGCCAAGATTACAAAGGTTAAAAATTACATATCCAAATTACATATCCAAATAATATATACACGAGGAACTATAAAGTCAACCTAATTAATATATGACCCCAAAACTGTACCCACATATCAGATAAGAAATAAATAGTTCTTTAGTGCTGGGTCATATTGGCACCTCCACAATCTTTATATTTTCATAGATGGACTTCCTCTCTGTGTATCTGCTATTAACAAGTCCGTAAATATTCACACTTTATTATGTTCATCAGATGACCTTCACACTTTGTCGGGAAATGCTAACCTGCTCTTTGTTATCTGAACTCCTTCCTCTCAGGGCCATCAGTTTTAGGGTTTTGGTTTCACCCTTTACACAACTGACTAGCATACAAGATTTATTTATTATTCTAACATAAGGTTTGTTTTCTCCTGAAGACCTACTCCCTTCACAATTATTACTGTGGATATTTTATTGTTATATCTTTATTACTGTCCACCACCAAGCATCTTCAGATTGCAGTGGGTAAGAAATTCAGTAAATAATAAAGCCTTTCTTTCAGCCAACTGAAATGCTGCCTTTATTTTTTTATTAGAAAAGCAAAATTTTTGCAAAGTGTTACCATTTAAATTGCTAAAGGAAGTATATCAAAGCAAAGCGAAACAAACAGAAAAACCAAAACAAATTCTGCTTAATTAACTTCTTCATTTTCTGACTTTCCTTATTCGGATCCATCACAGACAATCATAAAACCTGAAATCTCTTTTATTACTTCATTTACTTGACAATGTGAAGAGAATCTGCCAATCTGGCACTCTAGAAAATAACATCATTGCTTCCTTTCAGTTTGTTTTTTTTTAAATCCTGGAACAATATTCTCCTGCATTTCACTTCCACTTCCACACCAGACAATTTATTTGTTCATTTTATTTCAACCTTTCTCCAAGAAGCTAATGTTCCTCCTTCTTTTCCCAATACTCTGTGGTTGAGTTTGGAGAACACATTTACGGACTTGATTAGGATAATTAGGTAGATTAGGATAAAATGGGATTAGGTTATCTGTGATTTGTGGAAATTCAGCTATTGTCTTAGCATATTGCATGTTAACCAACCATCATACTATGGTTTATTTGTTTGAGCACAGCAGATTTTGTAAACATAGCAATTAGTTGCTGTTGTTGTTTTTAACCTGGGTTTAGTATTCAACATGTTGTATGAATACTGTTTGTGGGTTAGACAGGAGTATAATAATTAACCAACAAGCACAGAGAAATTTGGCTAAATGGGAACTTTGGCTAAGTCTGTTTTTGCTTATGGTTCTAATTGCTAGATGTATTTTCTAATAATCAATGTGTCTTACATATATACATGCCATATTTCAGTTGGTATGAAAATTGCAAGTATGGATAACAAGGAGTTATTCTAATAAGTAATCATTGCCTATGGCTGCTGAGCTATAAGGTACAGAGATGCCTAACTTTTATTAAACTTTGGAAGATGGTGATAGAGAGAGGGCTGCAGATCAAATGGGTCTGCTGGCAATAAGGCTGTCTAGCCAATTAGCAATTGCTCCCTTGAGAACTTTGTCTCTTTGTGTCTAATTTTAGCGATGTAAGACTAATTTGAGAGCCAGTTTGGTGTAGTGGTGAAGGTACCAGGTTAGAAACCAGAAGACTATGAGTTCTATTCCTGTCTTAGGCATGAAGCCAGCTGGGCCTGCCTGTCTGTCTGTCTGTCTGTCGGCTCTAGGAAGAGGGCAATGGTAAACTGGTTCTGAAAAATCTTGCCAAGAAAACTGCAGTGACTAGTCCAACATTGACACAAAAAAGACTTATTTAACTATTTTGAATATACTTCCTGTTCAAATTTGGTGGAAGAGATTACAGAATATCTCCCTCAAAGATAGTCATTGTACCATATCTACCCCCTCTTCAAAATGTCCTCAGAATAAAGTATTTTTCTCAAGGCATCCTTAGGGGATAACCCTGTTGTTCTCTTTTGCTGAGTGGAAAGTTTTAGAAAATAAGAGGACCTCCTAATGTTTATCCTCTCTTCAAACTGCACCCAGTCATGGGCCATCTCCCAACACATTTTGGAGCCAAAAACTTCCAAGCAAGAATTTTGGACAGAACCTTATGTGAATAATATGAATAAAGTTTTGAGCAATAAGAATAAAGCTTTCATATTATAGATACGTGAAAAGAAGCTGAACCTACATTTAAAATGATCCTTATCTCTTCCACGAGGAGATCGGATTAAGGGGGGAAAAAAACCCAGATCTGCTTCCTTTGCAATATTTTCAGTACATCTGAAATAACCCTCCCATTTTAAAGTAAAAAAACCCAGGTCTTCTTTTCAGATAAATACAGTATATCAGCTGAATGGTCCTATTGCAGTGGCTGTTGGAACTTGCCAGCAGCTCTGAGATTCATTTCAGCTCCCCTGTTTCAGAGCAGATACTTCTCTGTTTTCATCCCCAAAATTCATGCAATAAATGGCTTCAGTTTTCAACAGTTACTGAGCCATGTGAACCTTGCCTAACATTTTACTTTCAATTTGCCACCATTATGGTTTCATCTGACAGTCACTATATGGTAATAACTATGAATTGGTTGGATACGGCATGTCACACACCTTGTAGGGATAGCATTTCATTGTAACGTACAGGACCATTAGCGTACAGAGGCTTTTCAGAATTCATGCTTTATGTCTCCCCCCGCCCCTGCCTTTTTTTTCTTTTTTCTTTTTGCAGCACAATCAGTGCATTTCAGAAAGATCAGGAAAGGAAAACTCACATCAAATGTATGCTCTTCATTTTCTTCTGCAGCTCTTTTTGCTGGAAAGTCTCCTTTGAAAGGGCATGAGGATGCAGGTTAGGCAAAACCAGATACCTCCCAGAAATGCATGAGACACCTTCTCCATCAGATGCAAAGTGACATTTTCATGGTACTCATGATCACCAGCTTGGTATAGCGCTTTTCAAAGTGTAGGTTCTGAGTCACAGGGTGGTTGTGAGACAATGGATGGAAGGTCATCAGAGAGCACCTTCCTTGCAAGTCCTATCCAAGCAGACTTCACCAGTTTGATGCAAAAGTATGCTGGATTCCAAATATTGAAATGATTCCAGAGTACTATATGAAGCCTGTGTGAATTCTTTTGTGTGTGTGGTGGGGAGTGCCTTTGAGTCAGCATTGACTCCTGGAAAGTGGCTGGATTAGTCCCCACAGTTTTCTTGGCAAGATTTTCAGAAGTAGTTTGCCAGTGGCTCCTTCCTAGGGTTGAGACTGGCCCAGAGTCACCCAGCTGGCTTCGTGCCTAAGGTGAGGCTAGAACTCACAGTCTCCTGGTTTCTAGCCTGGTGTCTTAACCACTACACCAAACTAGCTCTTTTTTAACATCCCACATTTACCCTTCCAAGAAGGAATAACAAATCTCGAGATGTGCAGCTTTGCTAATTTACTTTAGACCCCTATCTCTTTTTCATACTCCTTGATAAATTTCACTGGGGTAGAAGATGGTGTTAGGTGTACCTCTCTGGGATCCTTCATAGAAGCCTCAGATAAAAATCTAAGAAACAAAAAATGATGTATGCTTTAGCGATGCAAAGCATTTTCGATATCTTCCATGAAAGCTGAGAGCCAAAGAGTGACATATTCATCCTTTTTTCCCTCTGCTTTTTGTCATCTCAAAATGACCACTAGAAGGTGTTAAGCAGCCTCTTCCCAGATTTAAGGCAATCTAAAAACCCTCACAGCTGCTTTACGGGATCAAAAGGAGTCTTCAGAGAAACATCTACACAGGGCTGCATTTTCTGCCCAAGGGGGGCATCAAGTTGTCAGTTTTGCTTTTTCCTGGCTTCTCATTTCTCAAATGTTACATTTTGTTCCTGTTTTCTACATTATTTGAAGTTTGTTTTTTAAATGCATAAAAATCCATGTACTTTTTATCTGATTTTTTTCCTGAATATATACATTTTTGGACGTTTTTCCTAACATGTCAGTGTATATGACTGCCATGACATTTTGTGTACATTTTTCCCTAACATGCACAGAAAAAAAAGTACATAAAATGTGTGCATGGAGAAGAGACAGCACAACTATATAGAATCAGATTAAAACGTGAAACAAAATATTCTTTCTGTTCTGTCTTAGATGCTTATGTGAAGAAGCCTTTGATAGTTCCCTGTCTAACGTGAGCTTCCTTGTGTTCTGTCTGAAAAGCAATTGTCTTTGTTGTAGAAAACCAGAATAAATATTGACTCACCAAATATCAGGAGAGTAAACAGATAAAGACTTCTGTCCCTCCACCTCACAAGCGATGGGCAAATGTGAGGCTAATGGAAATGTATAATTGCCACCTGAGCCAAAAAGTCAGATATACTTCGACCAAGCATTGACTTAAAAGCCAAGATTAGTATAGTTTTAGAGGCATCGTTTTAAGTAAGACAACAGCATGCAGGAAGCCAGCTGCTCCTTGGTTCCCTTTTGGTGGATTGCATGGGGTGACCAAAGAACAACTACCTTCCAAGCATTCTGCCAGATCTCAGCCATCTTGAATCTCTTCTTCTTTGGAGAAGGCATTAAAAACAAGAGATAATAGTCATGGCAATCTCAGCAATCCAAGGCCATTTCCTTTGAGGAATGCATTTTTTTGAAATAGTTTTTATTAAGAGATTTCGTACAATAGTAAAAGCAAACATACAGTATATCTAATAATCTAAGGAAAGGAAAGGAAAGGAAAGGAAAGGAAAGGAAAGGAAAGGAAAGGAAAGGAAAGGAAAGGAAAGGAAAGGAAAGGAAAGGAAAGGAAAGGAAAGGAAAGGAAAGGAAAGGAGGAAGGAAGAGAAAGAAAGAAAGAAAGAAAGAAAGAAAGAAAGAAAGAAAGAAAGAAAGAAAGAAAGAAAGAAAGAAAGAAAGGCAAAGCAAATGGATAAGTAAATAAAATAGAGGAAAGAAAAGAAAAAAAAGAAAATATATAAAGGATTGGCTTCTGACCTTTACAGCAGTTTCAAATAAATTAATGCTATCCTCCCTCTTTAAGGTTACATCATAATTCCCTTCCCATATTTTTCCCTTTCTAATCATTAAATACATAAATCACTAGTTCATTTTTTCCTCTTTTCAGCAGAAAGTCCATAAAGGGTTTCCAGTCCCTTTGAGGAATGCATGTGGCTGCCAAGTCAGAGCCGACCTGGCAGGTCTGTACTTGGGCTGCCTGCTTAACATCTATATGAGGCCACTGGGTGAGGTGATCTGGCAGTTTGGGGTGAGTTATCACCAGTATGCTGATGTACCCAGCTTTGTATCTCTCTGCAGATTGCAGCTGCACGGGTAGTAAATGATGTTGGTTACTCAGCACATGTAACACCACTACTCTGTAAGCTTCATTGCTTGCTAGTGTGCTTCTGGGTGCAATTCAAGATGCTGGTTGCCACATTTAAAACCCTTCATGGCTTGGGACTGGGTTACTTGAGGGACCATCTTTTCCCAGATGTTTCTACCCATCCAAACTGGTCCAACAGGATGGGCATGCTCCGGGTCAGGGAATGCTGGCTGGCAGGGCTCAGGAGGCAAGCCCTTTCTGTTGTAGGGTCTGCCCTACGAAACATCCTCCCTCTGGAGATCAGAATGGCCCCACCCTGCTGGCTTTTCATAAGGCCCTAAAGACCTGGTTATACACCTGGGCCTGGGGCCCCGAAGGTGTAAAGGGTCCCAGAATCTCCTGGTTGTGTTAACAACCATGGATCGTAACATTCTCCTTGGCTGCTGGGTGCATTTTAATTTTTGTATTATGATGGAAATTTATTTTTAATTTATTTTATGATAGTTTGCCACCCAGAGTCCCTTGCTGAGATGGGTGGCCATACAAATTGAATGAATGAATGAATGAATGAATGAATGAATGAATGAATGAATGAATACATACATACATACATACATACATACATACATACATACATACATACAACTATTACCAAAAATGAAAGGAGGGAGAGTTGGGAATGGAGCTTTGGGAAGAGGAAAGCGTTTGCCTAAGGCTTAATGGGCTGGATAGACAACTCAGCCTGGGGCAGGCAGAATCTTCTTCTAACACATAAATGAGCAACCCATGGACTGCAGGAGACCCAAAGTCCCCAACATCCTTTTTGCAACTTCCACAGCACACAGCAAAATTGGTTGGCAAAAATGCTGATGTTCAATAGTAGGATTTTGTTTTTGTTTTTAAAAAGTAAGGGCCAGGCATGCATTTTGCTGCTTTAAACTATTTCTGAAATCACCCCCCCCCCAAAAAATGTTCTAAAATGTTTGACTCCACCCACTTTTGTGATATTGGTGCATACATCAGACATACATCCCACAGCTCTCAGAAGCTAAAACATATTTTAAAAATTAGTCTAAAAACCCCTTTTCTGAATTTCTTTCCATTAGGACTTTTTCATTAGCAATGATCTCTTCAGCTTCCTCCCATCTAAGTTTCTCAAAATGGGCAAAATCTTTCTTTCAGATCGAACAAACAAACAAGCAAGCTACCTTTTCCAGCTCACCATTCCACAAAAAGTAAAAACTTCAATTTTATAGACTGTCATTCAGCAAACTTTGAATGCAATAGGCAAAATTTAATTTTGGACTTCACTTCCAAATAACAGACCAAATCTGTTGTTTCTGAAGCATTCCCAAGAACTGATATAATTTGCATCGTATGTCTACATTTATGTCATTTGAATGAACAAAGTCAATGTACACACAATGTAAATTGCATCATTATGCAAATAACAATTTTATACAAATGAATTAAATTATGTAAATTATGTATGTGCGAATTTAACACATCTTTCATCAGCCTCCTCTTCCCTGAATTCAGCCATAAAATCAAGATTTTACTGTACTTATGAAGGTAGCTTCTATCATTCCCACTACTATCAATATATTTCCCCTCTACCTAATTATTTATTATCGGTTCAGTGAAGAATTCTGCAAAATCCTAACCCTGAGTGCATGAGAAGGGAGGGAATCAACTTTTTGTTTATAGTTCCCAATTTTCAGCATTTTTATAAGCTACCCAAAAAGCAGGAAAATAGATTCAAAGAGATTTTCAAAATCAATTTAATCCAGATATTTATACATATCTGAATAAACCAAGGGTTAAGTATTTTATGCACATAAACAAGCAGAGACTTTTAAATGCATTTCAGTTTAGACCCAGAGGTTTAAAGAGTCTTTGAAATGTACATTAATCTTAGCATCTCAAAATAAACTTTTAAAAATTATTTCCGTGCTTCAATTATTTTTAAATCAGATACTTACATGCTTCACTACACAACCTGGAATCCTGATGGGAAAGAGAGAATCAGAATGTCTAGGGCTGCACCCTTAAGCCCATTTTCCTGGGAACAAGCCCCATTGATCTGAATAGAACTTGCTTCAGAACAGACATTTGAAGTATTGCACTACTGATATGCTTGAACACATGCATAAACTAAAGGGAGAATGGGCAATTTCCATTTAAACTTAAAAAAAAATGGCACAGATGTGAACATCTAGTGAAAGTATGGAAAATAGTTTCTTCACAGACCTTCTTGAACATCTCAAAATGGAGTTTTTGCATGGAAAATCAAACAACATGAAAAATTAATATAATACTAACTCCTGTTCCTGATTTGATTTTGTTTTAATAGGCCAACACAGCTGCCTACATTTTTTTTTAAAATGAAATGATTAACTTCTCTGTAGCAAGAATGAATCCATCAGTGCTCCTAGAAACGGGCATCTCACAGCTGGGCTTGCAATCTGAGCAGTTTGGTATGCACACAGAAAAATATCAGCAATAAGAACTGCAATTAAAAATAGAGACTCCTATGGCACCTAAAAGGCTAAAACTGATTACTTTGGTCTTTAAGATGCCTCAGCAGTCAGGGTTTATTTCTCCTGCAAAAGACCAACTTTTCTGAAAAGCAATGCTTATGAGTTCCTTGCAGGGCTGGCCTTACTATTTGACTGAAAAAAGGGATGCCTCAGGCAGCAGACACGGGAAGACAGTGGACAGTTGGTTGCTGTCCTCTGCTGAAGGACAATTTATTCTGGACCCCCAAATCTATGCTGCTGTCTCAGACATGAATGTGGTCACCAGTAGTGAAGAAAGCTTCAACTGCCAATCCAGCTGCTTCAATAATTGGAATGTGTAGTTGATGCTCACTTGTTCTTTGCCTCAGGCAGCAAAATGTCTTGGGCTAGACCTGGTTCCATGTGGGACATATCATATTTATACTAAATGAACCTGCTGGGGAGAGCTACAGCATATATTCTTTGCAACCCAGGTGGGACTGGCCAGTGAAGAGACGCATGTGGTGGAAATTATGGGGACAGAAAGGTGGACAAATAGGACAAATCATAACAATAACAATAATGGAAAATAAATGAAGCAATAAGCGAGAGAAAGACAGGAGGAGGAAAGCAATTAAGGACATCTTCAGAGAGCTTTTGGGAAATAGAGAACTGAGTGCTCTTGACTAGGTGGATCAGGTGTTGTGGTATTCATGGTTAATGTGTTTATTGTCCCGCTTCATTGTCCTGCTTCATTTTGTTTGTTTATATCGTTAACCACTGTGTGTCTATTATGTGATTATGGTAGCATACAAATTTGAGAAATACATTAATAAATAAAAAAAAAAACCTTAAATTATTATTTTTTTTTATGTTGCTAGCCAGGGGGCACCACACTTTTATAATTTGCTATTAGCTTTTACGAAATATGTACCCAGTTTTCTGGCCACTCGCCAGGTTAGCAAAAAAGCCTAAAGCAACTTCGGTTTCCAATTCAATACATTCATTAAAGAATCCAATGGAAACGAGTAAGAAATGGTGAGTTGCTTTTTAAAATAAAACATTCAGAAAAAAGTACTCTGTTAATTAAACATATCAGACTTAGCTGCGTATTAGAAATCTTTAACTCTGAGGATATTTGCAGGTCTGTTCTCTGCTACTCCACAGCAGGGTCTGACCTTTCCTCTTTGCCAGCTACGTGAAGTTAAAACAAGTTCCTCCAAGAAAAGCTTCAGAGATGTGGGAGAAGCTGCATCCAAAAAAGGACATTTAAAGTGATCACTCATGGAGATTCAGGTAGGTTTATGGTCTAGATATGAAGGTATATAAATTTTACTTAGAGGAATGGATTAGAAAGTGGTAAAGGGAAGGTTACTTCTGCCTGACAAGGGCATTTTAAATGAAGTTTTCACAGAATCAGTCAATCTTCATATATACCATAGCCCTCAAGGAACCTATCTGCATCTAAATAGCTATAAATACTATAACCGAGAATATCAGTAAATAAGACTGATAACTCTGACCAATCTAAAGCCTGACTGAGTTTGAGAAGGATGGGCTCAGTGATGTCATAAGGCAGAGCTTTGCAATATTATGGGGCAGAATTAGGTTGCCACAGGTATTTACTCATTTGATTTCAATCCCACCTTTCCTCCAGGAGTCAAGATGGAGTACATAGTATTTCCTATTTCCATTTTTTCTTCACAATAATTCTGTGAAGTAGGTATGTTTGAATGAGAATGACTGGACCCAAATCATCCAGGGAGCTTCTGTGGCTCAGAGATTCTGAGGTTCCTTAGATCCTGGGATTCCTGACTATTAGTCCAACACCATAACCATGATAACATGCTGGCTCTCTCTATCTTCTCTGGTGATATGTAAGTAGACATCTTTGCCTTGGGCCAGGTGCAACAAGACCATCCTAGTGTTCTTAAAAACATGCCTTTCTGTGCAATTAAAACCAGATACTTCTACTGTACATGCCATTCCCCAAATGGTCAGAAGTTCTTGATGAAATGTTAACAATGACTTCAAGTCCTCAAAAGGTTATGCTCCAATGTAGGCAGAAAGAAACATTGGGAATTAGTGTTACATAGTCTGGTGTGTTTCATAAGCCCAAATGGTTTGTAGAAAAAGTAACGACAATCCTAAAGAATCCAAATCAACAAGAAGTTATAAACATAATGGCTCAGGATAAAAGCAACCTTTAACAGCAGCTCTTTTTAATAATATGAGCTGAATTCCATATCGCCAAAAAGGAGGATACTATGAAAGCCACTCTGTCAGAGATGTTAGGGTTGCCTTAGGACGAGGGAGACCATTCTTAGCCATGGAAACTCACTGGATCAGCCACCCTTTCTCAACCCAATCTATCTCAGAATGTGGGTGTGTGTGTGTGGGGGGGGAATGGAGGATACTGCCTTGAACTTACCAAAAAGGCAAGATATAAATCTAATGCATACGTAAATGTAGTACAAAAATAAATGAAATAGAATATAAAGATTAAAAAAAAGGTTCTCAATAAACATATGAAATAAAAGATACGGTCACAAAAAGTTGCGCTGAAAATAGCTGAATCTGTTTGCTACTTCTAAAAAACCAGTACATTAGGGCATAATGACTCTATAAATAACTCTATAGTTCTTCCCAAGGCATTGAGGAGAATTGGAAGTGCCTGGCCTAACCAATGTTAGGTATCCCAATGAGTCACCATTCAAAAGCCCCTCAGTATGACACTGAATGTAAGGATATCAGAAATAGGTGCAGGCAGTGTCAGGTATGAACAGAAGGATCAGCAAGCACGTGATGCCACTTTCCCTGCAACAGAGTTGTAGTTGTGTAGATAGTTGTATAGATGGAGAAGGTCAAGTAGATGTTCTTCAAGCAGTCATTATTAATTTGGGTGGGAATTTTGTAGCTCAGTAACAGAGCTCCTAGTACATATATAGAAGGTCCCACGTTCAGTTCTTAGTACTACTACTTATAGTAGATTGTGAATATAATCCCAAAATCATATGTCAGAAGTAAAATCCACTGATTTCTAATTAAATAGTCCACTTTCAAGTATCCTCTGAAATCATGGAAGGCCACTTGGCTAGGTAGATGAATGGCCTGGTTCAAAAAAAGGCAGGCTCCTCTTACTCTGTTTATCCAGTATCATTGTTTCAAAGAAAAATGTTCTTTTGCATTCCATATATCATCCCCCCACCTCCCAAGAAATAATCTAATATTCTCAGATACCAAACCAATCCATATTCTGATATTACTATTGGGACAAAGCTGGCTGCCATTTAAGTATATAGGTTTTTCATTTCATTTGCCAGTTGTACATACTTGAAAGCCCTTTGCTCTCCAATTTTGATATTATTGTCAGCTGTGACAGCAATTCTATTAGCAGCTCACGGTGGTGCTCCCTGCTAATTAGCATGGCATCCTGTGAGATGCAGACATGAGTTTATTAGTAAATGATTCCCTTGATTCTGGTATAGTCTACCTTTTATCTTTCATAAATACTTTTCAATGGGGAATCATAGAAATTATGAATAGAAAGAATTATTATAGCTATGTCATCAAACACAGTAATTGGTGAACCGTTTTCCTGCTTTGTGATGCTTAGTGTTTTCTGATGTAGGTTTTCCGAGTTAATATGAAAGTTGCATCCATAATAGGTACCATTACACCTATGTCAATATTATATATTTAATGTTTTGTTTTCAGTCATCTGTGGTCATTTTCTTCATGCTGATTAACAGCAAAGGAATGAAATCTGGGTTTTGATTCTGATGCATTTATGGAATCACACATTTCTAATGGAAGAATAGTAATCTCTCAATACAGGCTGGATGCAAACAAGGAATAGATTAATGTACTATACAGATTAACGTACTATATAGTACTATACAGATTTAAGGGATTCATGATTCCCTCAATTTTTAGTATATTCTATTAATTTGTTGATCCAAATAGAATTCTGTATTACATTTTAGCTTCTTTTATTAACATTTATATTATAAAGCAAGATTAATGTCACAGACTGTATACTCAAGATTTCATTTAAAACAAATCAATACTTTTAATGTCATGAAGTTGAAAGAGGCATATCAAATTAATAGTTAGAAAATAGTATAAATGGTTAATGGAAGGCATTAGAAAAGTCATCAATAAATTAGTAACAGTGCATTATGGATTAAAAAATAGCCTAAGAATAGGATTAGAGCATGAAACAATTAAAGTTACCAATTTCAGCTCTTTTTCTTTTTAATATAATCAAGACTGGTGGGAAGGGATTGTGTAGTCAGAAACATACACCAAGAAATATTTGTATCTTCCTCGCAAAATCAGCCCTGGATGAACCAGAAGATGCAAGTGTAATAAGAAATTCAATTTGAAGGAATAATAATTGCCACAACTGTCTCCCAGTACATTATGACTGTTATTCACAAAATATTCCTATTATGATAGTGGTGACTGATACCATGAATTAGAGCTGAGGCTCTTTTTTAAAAATCCAAAGTATAGAAACTGTTGATTTCATCAGTTATTTCCAAGGAGTGTGAGTTGTCTGAAGTCCAAGCTCCCAAACTCTAGAGTTTGGCAAACTCTAGAATCTTTAGCAGAGGTTGCAGAAAACATATGCATTTGTGTACATCAGAGTGTATCTACAAGCTCCCTGTAGAGCAAATAGCTTTGGGGAGTGGTTATCTAGAAGCAAACAGATGATTATCCCCTGCCTCCAAAAAACAGAAGAAGAAGAAGAAGAAGAAGAAGAAGAAGAAGAAGAAGAAGAAGAAGAAGAAGAAGAAGAAGAAGAAGAAGAAGAAGAAGAAGAAGAAGAAGAAGAAGAAGAAGGAGGAGGAGGAGGAGGAGGAGGAGGAGGAGGAGGAGGAGGAGGAGGAGGAGGAGGAGGAGGAGGAGGAGGAGGAGGAGGAGGAGGAGGAGGAGGAGGAGCACCAGCAGCAGCAGCAGCAGCAGCAGCAGCAGCAGCAGCAGCTGCCGCCACTGCCCTGATGGAATAGACCAAAATCCTATTCCATCATTCTGTTTCCAATCCAGTTGCATTTTTCTAGTTTCATGAGAACTGAGGAGAGGGTAAGCATCTCAGGTTGTGCCTAAGCAATCAACAGCTCTACACTAGTTGTCCAGATAACAGGTGAAATGTTAAAATGATGTGTGGACTATTCACTTTAGACTGCAGTTGAGCCACATGTGACTGAATGGGGAAGAGAAGAATTCCATCTCAAAAGAGGTATCCAGTTGAAGATCCTAGCACAACATCTGAGATTTCATTGTGGTGAGAATTTTAAGGCAGGGAAATATCTTTTGAGAGCCTGAAATCATCCTCATAAGAGAATAACTGAGTCTGTGGCTGAATCACCACCTTTATGGAATCTTACTGGTCTCTTGTACCCCCTGACCTCATTTGTAATATCTCCTCCCACCATCTGGAGGAGTGGCACTGTAGCAGACCAAAAAGTAGCCAAATGCCTCTTCCTCAATCAAGCTGTCGTAGTACTGCATAGATTAAATTGCATGTACCCCTCTGTTAGAGGGCCTGATAACAGTGGTTCAGGCAAGTCACTCAATGAACATACAATGTTTGGTTGTTTGTTTGTTTCATCAATGTATAAAGTTGCCCATCTCAACAAGTGGCTCTGAGCAGTGAGCAATAATAAATAGAATAAAAACAGTTACATCATAAATTACAAAAATTAAATACAAAAATTAAAATACATAACCTAGAAAAACAACACAGTCAACAGTGCTAATGCAGCCAGGAGGTGGGCTCCAAGGGCCATAAAGACCTGTCTGTTCTCCCAGGCCTTGGGCTCGGGTGGCTGGAGCCCCTTCTGCTGGAAGGTAGTTAGTGGGATGTTTGAGGGTGTCTGCCAGGTTTGCCATCTTGCTCTTCTTTCTTTCTCTTTTGTTTTAGTTTGATTTTGATATTTGTGGTTTCCTATTTTATTGTTTTTATATAGCGTGCCACCCAGAATTGGAACTGGAATTGGGTGGCATCAGATCAGATCAGATCAGATCAGATCAGATCAGATCAAATAAATAAATAAGCAAGCAAGCAAGCATACACTGCATGGATAGTGCAACCTTGATGCTGTAGTATCTGCCCATAAGACACTATGTTGGGATCAAGCTGAAAGCTGACCATTTGCAAATCTAGTTATAATTACATTTATCATCTCAGAAATTCAAATGTCTGTTTTTGCTAAGTGCTTCATTGGGTTGTAAAGATAAGGGGTAACAAGAGTAAATTGATGCACACTGGGGCAACTCCACCCCCCCAACTTCAGTATTAAGAGTGTTGTACAGTGTAATTTTGATTGATTTTAACTGTTCTGTAAACTGCTCAGAGTTGTTTCAACAAGATTGGTGGTGACAAATTTGACAAATAAATAAATAAACAAACAAACAAACATTTCACATATATACTGATGGGGTCTGAGCCCTATTTAACTAACAAAGAAAAGATCTTGGGGTCATAGCTGAAAGCTCAGTGAAGATGTCAATACAGTTGTACAGCAGCTGCGAAAAGACAAATTCCATGCTAGGAATTGTGAGGAAAGAGATTGAAAATAAAACTGTTTGCATTGTAATGCCCTTATGCAAATCTATGGCATCTCCACAGCTGGAATTCTGTGTATAATTCCCAGCCACCACATTTGAAAAAGCATATCATAGAACTGGAAAAAGGACAAAAGAGGGCAACCAAAATTATTAGAGAACTTAAAACACTTTCCCTACATGAAAAAGGTATAACTTTAGACAAAAGGTAGTTGAGAGGGGACATCATCAAAGTGTATAAAATCACGAATGGATGGAGGAAGTAGGCAGGGAGAAGTTTTTCTCCTCTCAAAATACTGGAGTTAGGGTTCATCCAATTAAATTGATTGGAATGATATTTAGAACAGACCAAAGAAAGCACATCTTCATATGGTGTATTATTAACCTGTGTAATTCATTGATGAGCACAAACATGACAATGGCCACTAACCTAGATGGCTTTAAAAGGGAATTGGATAAATTCATGAAAGGCAAATCTATGGAGGGCTATCATTCTTGAAGACTTAATTTTGCCTCTGGGATGGGATCACCTTGCCTTCAAATAACAGGAATGTTTGTCTCTGTGTTTGTGTTTGTGTGTGTGTTTGTGTGTGTGTTTGTGTGTGTGTTTGTGTGTGTGTGTGTGTTTGTGCCCATCTCAGAGGCATCTGAGAGAAGCAAAATGCTGGACAGGTTGAACCAGCAGGCTATTTTTATATGTTCCGCATAGTGGACGTTGTATTTTACTGCTCTCTTAGAAAATGTTGGGTTTTATATCATCTACTAGATATGAAATAGGAACATTGAGAAGTGGGAAATGCTCTAATTCAGAATTCTAGCATCTAACCAAGCAGTGTTGATTTCCAGCTCATTTCATCATTACTATCCCTCACTTTTCTAATTTTCCCCAACATTCAACAGCTACTGGGTATGTACAATCTACATGTTTTTTTTTTTTTTTTTGTAATGCTTCTTCTAAGTAAAGACTTCTTATACCTATGCAAACTTTGGGGTTCTCCTGTGCATTCCAGGAGGGGGCAGGAGGCAAGAGTGTCCATAAGGTGTAAGCAAATAAAGGAACTGGACTGGACTGGACTGTTTCATCATTGTTCTTGGGCCAGGCCTGACATCAGTCTTGCCAAACTCATACTCCCAAGAGAAGGGAGGAAATCTGAGCATGGCTACATATCCTCAGGGAGCACTATTAACTCCACAGCATCTAGCAGCAGCCTTACTACAACACCAGCAGCAGGTAAATGCCTTACAAACCATGGTGATGCAGTTAGCGCAACAGTTCAAGCAAAATGCCCAATAAGCCACAGCTGGACCACCAGTGCTCTTGCATTCTCAGGGAAGCTTACCAGAAAAATATGGAGAAGTCATCAGGGAACTCAGAGGGAAACACCACACCTGCGGTTTCATCTCTACCACCTCTGCCCAGTTCCTCTGAGGACTTGGAGGGGAGTCTGACTTTGAAAGGGGTGTGTGTGATGTGATGGAATGTATCTACAAGGAGGAGAGTGAGGTGGGAGATCAAGGCTATCAGGAGGGAGGGGGTGCTTTCCAGGAGTGGGGAGGAGGCAAGAGGCAACGCAGTCCGCAGGGGGAGCGTGAGAAGAGAAATAGATTCAGGATAGCCACTCCCTAGAACCTTCCAGGATATATCCACTAGTTGCTGTAGTATAGATTTAGTTTGGCAAGATTCTGTCTATAAGGTGTAAGCAAATAAAGGAACTGGACTGGACTGGACTGGACTGGATCATTGTTTTGGGGCTGGGCCTGACAAAAATAATGTGCAAACATAATATTCATTCTAAAAGAATACATAAAAATGAAAGAGGCTGCTCTAACTGTCTCTTTGCTGGTTAGCGTTTTCAAGCTCAGAAATAATACATAGTAATTTCCAAGTGATATAAATGCCTGGAATAAAAATTGAGAAATGCTCCAGATGTGGGTCAGCTGTAAAAAATAGAAGCTCAGGGCAGAATATCAAATGCCTTGTAATAATTTTGAGGAGCTGATGGAATCATGACTACAACGATTGATATTCCACAAAGAATTAGAATATTTTTATGTTTTATTGTTCCAATTCTTTTCTCCATATTAATAGCAGTGTGGGCCACTGACACAAAAGTCTGTGATAAAGAAAAGGCATTTTCTGAATTTCCTTATATACGTATTGTTATTCTATGGACCTTGTTAGCCATTTCAAGTTTCTGTTGCACAAGAAAGGAGAGAGAGCAAGAGCGCTATGTACTGAATGGAATTGGAAGAATTGCTCTGAGGTATTATGGAACATTCACATTTTAATTCCTCAAGGAATTAAGCCATAACGAATGAAATATATAGAAAAAATTAGTTTCAATTAGGAAAGTGAAGATTATTTGCATTTCTCATTTCAGTTGGACTACTCAGTTCAACTGATTAGTTGAATCTAAATCTGGAGGAGGGGAACGCAGGAGAAATTGTGTATTTGGAGGGCAATTTTAAAATTATAATAGGATCCGCCACAGATTGCTTTTAGAGAGATATGCAGTTATGCTGCAAAACAGAACCTGCTTGATACAGGTGAAAGAAACACATGGAATCTCTTGGTCTCTGTTGTTCTTGGCTCAAAAATTTCATACAAAAGAACATCTATTTGCTAAAGATGCATACAAAATCGATATTTTGGAATATTCCATACCCCACTCCAAAATCCCATCCTGGGATAATAATGTTAAAAATAGTACTATAATATACTAATGTTTTATACAAAACTGGGCTTATTAGGAAAACAGTGTATAAAAACAAATGCAGATTTTCTTGTTCTTTTCATACATAAAAAAATTTGTCAGAACAAAATACATGAATATATAAGGAATAAATAAATGCACAGGCTGGATTTAGACTAACAACACTTCCTAATTTTTAAAATTATCTTTATTTTATTTTATTTATTTTATTAGGTTTAAAGTCCACATGACTCCAGAGCAATTCCAAGTAGCTTACACTTTAAAGGAACAAAAACAATAAAGAATCAAAAAGACCATATATGTCCAGGAAAACATACTACATATATTATAAAAACACACCAACAGGGTCTCCCTATCCACTCTACCCTGAGGCCTGGGAGAACAGCCAGTTTTTTAAAGACTTCCAGAATACCATAAAAATGGGTGCCACATGGACCGGGGGGGGGGGTATGCTGTTCCAGAGGGCAATGTAAATGGAACAAACCAGTGAGCAAAAACTAGAGCAATGGCAGTATAAAGCATCAGTAGAGTATCTCAGAAAGGCTTTCCATCAGAAAATGTCTTGGTTCCTCATCAAAGGAGGCACTACAAACTTCTCTCTGGGTGAAGGACATCTTGAGCCTGACTCACTACAGGATCTCTACAAAGTGATTGCACCTGAAAGCCACTGGGAGATTGCTGCAAAGTACTTGGGCTTCAGATTTATTGCCAGTACAGACTCTGTAATTCAGGAGCCAAATGCATACAAAATGTAGGTGGGAATGAGGAACAGTGGGACTCAGGTAGATAAACTTTCAATCACATTCAGTAATCTAATGAATTTTCACCTGCTCTAGGAAAAGCCTTTCTCCTTCTACCTGCTGATTTCAAACATTTGGTAAGCCATTTCTATAGATTTAGTAAAATAGATGAAATTTCTTATGCAGTGTAACTGAGTGATCTTTATTGTATTAAATGAATAAGGAATATATGATAGCCTCATTTCTATCAAATATAACAATCTATTGCACCTTCTGAATACAAAAATGGTTTCATTTTCAAGAAAGAAAATGAATTGTTGGCTGAATTTTTAGTTTAATTTATACATTTTTGCAAACCTATTGGTTTGGCACCTAAAAAGTTTCCACATTTAAATACACTTTTATGGAATGTTCTGACAGGTTCTATAACAGAGGCTTTACCTTTCAGTCAAATGTTTTATCAGTTGTGTCCTGTTTTGTGCTTCATTGACCATTCTGTTCACACTTAATCAAATAAACTCTACTATATTGGAGATTCATCCAAAAACAACAATATCCAAAATCCTAAATTTTGTTTTGCATCGTTTTCACCCTCCCTCAGATTAATCTATTTACAAACAAGTTTCCCCTGAGGAACAATTCACTCTTTGTTAACTTGGATACAATCAATAGTGAAGTTTTAAAATGGCAAAATAAATGAATGATGGCAGCAGTTGTGAACTGAAGTCTTACATTTAAATGGCCAAATTTCATGATATTAAAGAGGGTACCAATAAGATGGAAAACAATCCCCTCCTCTGATATCTTTCTGTGGGGAGCAGGGTAAACCAATCATTTAAATGTATGTGCACCATTCACAATCAACATCACCATGCATTTTTTTTTTTTAAATCTTTGGACTTGGCTCCTTCTTATATTTCAGCTTAAAAAGCAAGGCATGTTTGATAAAACAAATTCAGATTGATTTTTTTCAATATACAATGTGCCTTTCAGAAAGTTTCCCTCCCTAAAATTTAATATAAAAAATTAAAATTATATTTCCATTTAAGGAAAAACTAAATCAGCAAGCTAGTTAAATATGGGCTGGATAGTATGTCTGTTAAGGGAATCTACAGATGACTCAAAAGTAACTTCAAAGAGTTTGGCTCATCAACAATTCTTCAGACAGGATGGAGTAGGATACCATAAGGTTTTGCAGATGCACAACAATACTGCAGGTGATAATCAATACTCTAGAAGGTAGCAACCACACTTAAAAAGATTCTATAAGATTTAGATGCCTCTCTAATTCAGAGTAGTTTATAATCTGCATACAGTAGTAAGATTAAAAACCATTCAAAGAACAGAACAGCAAACACCTGGAATATACTGTTCCAATAAAACTAAAAAGCAACCACAGCTTGGGTGTGGCTCAATATTCAATGTCTTCTCAAATGCTCTTTGAAAGAGCCAGATTTTCAAGCCTCTCAAGAATTTTAAGAGGGAGTGTCAGCACTTCAAGGTAAACCAGACCAGGAAACCAATGCCATTTAGGTCAGTATTATTTTTATTATAAAGCTTTAGTAACATAATTTTGCAAGTCTTCCCCTTCCCTCCCTTAACTAAGGAGGGGCTTGTCTGAGACATTTACTCATGTTACATTCTTGGCCTGGGTTCAGGTCCCTTTTATCTGACCATTGCCTTGGTAGTAGTCCCTCAAGGCCATTCTCTCTTCCCTCTACAAGGAGGCACAGTCTTTATATCTAAGGGAAGGTTATTCCATCACAATAACACGTGAGAATTAGCTCCCTCAAGATGGCATTTTCTCTGTAGAAGATCCCTTAACATGCATTATCTCCCTGATCTTACCAGACAGCCAATTCCACTCAGAGTGTGTACTCCCTATAATATTCAGGCCTTGAAGTCATGTAGGTCTTTAAAGGTGACAACCAGCACTTTGAATTTCATCCATAAACTAACCAGCAGCCTATGTTACTTTTACAGTAGAGGTGCTACATGGGCAAAATTCAGCATGCCCATAACTATGCTGGCAGCTGTATGGTCCAAATGGTCTTCAAGGGCAATCTTACATAGAGCGAGTTGCAGTAATCTTAAGTTACAGAAATTGACATAAGATAGCAGAATAAAATTTTCTAATTACAAATGCAAAGTTCTTTGCTTAGGAAAAAAATAAATAAAGGGAAGGGAAGGGAAGGGAAGGGAAGGGAAGGGAAGGGAAGAGAAGGGAAGAGAAGAGAAGAGAAGAGAAGAGAAGAGAAGAGAAGAGAAGAGAAGAGAAGAGAAGAGAAGAGAAGAGAAGAGAAGAGAAGAGAAGAGAAGAGAAGAGAAGAGAAGAGAAGAGAAGAGAAGAGAAGAGAAGACTATAACCAGCAGCAAGGTGGATGGACTCAATTATAGTGGTGATGAGTGCACCATTGGAAGACTTGAAGGACCAGGTTAGGGACAGATCATTATGGAGAGAATCTACCTATGTGGTGTCTAAGAGTTGACACCAACTTGATAGCACATAATCAATGATACTTGTCACATGTTCCTTAAAGAAGCTGTGCCCTTTCTTGGGCACACACACCAGTCATGATGGCTCCGGAGGATGTTATGAGTTAAGGAGCTCACTCTCCTTTATCAAATGCATGTTTACCTGAGCCTGTATGACTTTCATAAGAGCCCTGGAAAGGCATGACTCATTTAAGGAATATCTGACAGGTGCAGAAAGTGTGTCTGTGCTGGATCCAAGGTACTCTTTCCCACTTTAAATCTGAATACTACAATACTGACTTGTATTAAGGAGTTACTATCACAATTCTTTATTGTGTCTCATTGCAAAGTACTGCTGTGCCCCTCAGTAGCCCCTAACCTGTCTCATGTTCCATTTGTCTCTTTTTCTTCCCCTGAAGACCAGGAGCCTATTTTTTCTGCACATCCTGAAATGTATTTTTAATGCTTTTGGTTCAGAGTATCTTCTATGTATTTTGCTTCCGGGAGTCATTCGGTCCCTGGGTGTGCTCCTTTGTTGAATTGCCTTCTTTCTGGAGAGTTGCTTTCTCTATCAGGAAGTAACTGCTTTGTTTGGTCTAATAAGTAGCCTTCACCCTCTCATCAGTTGGTGGAGCCATGCTCCGTTCCTCTTTTCGTAGAACACCATTGCAAGTTTTTACTTGTTGCAAATATGTGCCTGGTTGTTTTCAAACAGAACATAAACATACCACCAGCATTGCAGGCCAAGACTGCAGAGTTCTGTGTGTTCATCTCCACTGTGTTTCTTAAGACACCATTAGAAGACTTATAATTCTTTTTCTATTTTCAGGCTGACAGGTTAGCCAAACTGACTTACACGGAAGATCTGTTAGGGATGCCTCTTGAATCCCCTTGACAAACTTCTTTCTGCTTTCACTGTTCATTTGCTTAGTGAACTTGCTTCCTAGAACCTGGTTGCCTTAAGTTCCCTATACAGTTTCTTCTTGCTCAGCAGGAAACGACTACAATAGGCAATCAGCAACTCTCGCGACACACCTCTTGCAATCAGCACTTACTTAGGAGATTATCTTTTCACCAGTCAAGCTAACTGCATAATCCCTATTCCCTCCCCCCCCCCCCTCTCTCTCTCTCTCAACTGGCAAATCCATGTTTTCTTGCTCAGTCAGATTATTGGTCAGGTTAGCTCAGTAATGACTTACTATAAACACTACACTGACAGCAGTTTTCCAGGCTTTGGACAGGAGTCTTTCCAAGCCCTATCTAGATATTCTCTCTCTCTCTCTCCCTCTCCCTCCCTCCCTCTCTCTCTCTCTCTCTCTCAAATTTGGACACTGCCCACCTCACGAGGAAGTGACTCTGGGAGGTTTACAATAAAAACAAATAAATAAAATACAATAAAAATAGTATAAAAATACAATAAAACCAAATACATACATAAATAATATTTTCCAAAGTGCTGGTGATAAAAAAGATATTAACATATGGGAGCATTTTCAAGGTGCTAGCCACCCTGAGGGTTGGTTGCCCCTTTTCTCACCCCACAGAAGTTGGCAGAGCCAGGTCTTGACTGCTTTCCGGAAGGTCAAGAGAGTAGGGGCCTGCCTCACCTCTGGCGGGAAGGGTATTCCACGGTAGAGAAGGCTCTCCTTCTGGGCCCCACCGACGACATTCTTTCGTCAATGGGATCTGCAGCATACCCACTCTGCTTGACAGGGTGGGACGGGTGGATATAATGGGGGTGAGATGGTCCCTCGGGTAACCCAGTTCCATGTTATGCAAGGTTTTAAGAGTGATAACCAACACCTTGAATCGGACCCAGAAGCAAACTGGGACCCAATGCAGCTCGCACAGCAAAGGTGTGACATGTGCCATCTTTGGGACACCCAAATTGCTCATGTGTCTGCATTTTGAACCAGCTGTAGCTTCCAGATACTCTTCAAGGGTAGCCCCATGTAGAGTGCATGCAATAGTCTATATGGGAGATGACTAGGGCATGACTGACTGGAGGGCCTCCCAATCCAGGAAAGGGAGTGACTGGCACACAACATGTAGTTGAGCAAAGGCCTTCCTGGCCATGATTGCCACCTGCTCTTTGAGCAGGAGTCATGAGTCCATGAGGACCCCCAGATTATGCACTGGTCCAGTATGGTGGGATCCTGTAATGGTTTCTTAAGGAAGTGGTGTACCAGCATGTCCTTAAAGGTCACTGGACACACTCCCTCTCTCCAGGATGAATTCACCATCTCTTGGACGCTCCCACACATCACCTCCTGAGTCACTGGCCCCACCTTTCCCAGAAGAGATCAGGTGATCTTAAACAGGGCTGCTGGGTGGCATTCTGTGGAAGCAATATGAGCAGACAAGTGTTGACATTTTGCCACTCTTACAGCCACAAGGTAGGCCTTAACAGCGGCTCTAGCCATCTCTTAGTCTTTTTCGGAACCCTCAACTCCTCTGTAAACCATGGGGAGTATCAAGCTCAGTGGGTCAAGAAAGGTCGCATGGGTGCGATCTTGTCCAAGGCTTCATCCACCTTCCTATTCCAGGTGGCAGCCAGGGCCTCCACTGGACTATGCAGCAGATCCTCGGGTATAGTCCCCAGCTGTGATGGAATGTGTCTACGAGAAGGAGAGTGATGTGGGTGATCAAGGTTATCAGGAAGGATGGGGTGCATTCCAGGAGGGGAGAGGAGGCAAGAGGCAACACAGTCCACAGGGGGAGCGTGAGAAGAGAAAGATATTCAGGATACCCCTAGAATCTCCCAGGGTATATCCACTTCTTGTTGTAGTATAGATTTAGTTTGGCAAGATTGATGTAGGCCTAGCCCAAGAACAATGATGAAACAGTCCAGTCCAGTCCAGTTCCTTTATTCGCTTATACCTTATAGACAGAATAGACTTGATCTCCCACATCCTCATAGATACATTCCATCATACCAGCTCCCTCTGAAACCCCATTGGGTCCATCAGTTACCGGGGGCGGACCAATCGAATGGGTGCTGCCTCACTGCAGAGGGAGGTAGCATAGGAGAATCTCAAGGCCACCAGGGCATGATCCGACCATGACAAGGGGGACAGATGTAGTTCCCCCTTCAGATCACATTGCCACTGCTCCAACAAGATAACCAAGTCTGGTGTGAGGCCACTGTCTGGAGTCAGGTCACGAATAATCTGGGACAGGCCCATGGCTGCATGGTGGCCATGAACTCCCGGGCTGCCTCTAAGGCATGTTCCAGGGATGACAGATTGAAGTCCCCCAGAACCATGAGTCTGGGGAACTCCACTGCCAGCCCCTAGATGGCCTCCAGCAGCTCAGGCAGGGAGGTTGCTACGCAGCAGGGAGGACTGTTGTTACCAACTGTTCTCACAAACCCAGCTTCAGGAACAGGATCTCACAACTGGCCACTTGTGGAGCAGTGTCCCTGAAGGCCAACAGAGACTCCCAGATGACAACCACTACCCCTCCTTTCCTGCCCTGGGGTCTCGGCTGATGCCAAACTGTAAACCCAGCTGGGCACATTTCTGAAAGGGGACCCCCCCCTTCAGGGTCCAGCTAGGTGTTGGTGGTACATGACAGATCAGCCCACTCCTCAGTGATTAGATCTCATATAAGGGGGGCCTTGTTGTTAACTGATCTGGTGTTAAGAACAGCAGCCAAAAGCCAGGGCCACCATGGATCTGCTTTCTGGGGCCTGGATCTGAGTAGACGGCCGGAACACGCCACCAGTAACAAACACTGGGGGTGCCTTCCCCAAGAGCGGCCCGCCCTAACTTCCCCATTTCCCCCCAATCTCCAACCTCTGGTTTCTCTGGTTACGAGGTCCTCCATCCAACCATATACCAACAAACAAGCTCAATCAGAGGGTGGTGGTGGGCTCCTCAGCACTTCAGCTACTGCTCTCAGTGCCATCAGAACCCTAACCCTTACCCCTTTCATTCACTATCACCCCCTGTCACCCACTGTGCCCCCTTCACCAGCCTTTCTCACTAGCCAGCAGGGAGCACTCAATCTACTTCCCCTCCCTCCCCGACTTTTACTCATTCACACTCCATACATTCACCCTTGGGCTCCCCTCCTTGTCTCTCACACTAGGGAAGGGCACCTCATCAACAGATATGGTGGCAAGCAGTGAAGCCAGCACCTTTTGTATCCAAAATAAAGTATGTAACACATTTTTTAAATACGTAGTAGTCAGATTCTCCATGCTTCAGAAGTTCACTACCTCGGACTACTTCTATTCCAAGAAATCCATAAGCATATCTTCTGTCACTGAACTAAGGTTGCTCCTGCCCTTGGTTGAATGTTTAGCCAACTAAAAAGGATCTATCAGAAATTGCCATAACAATGCACATTGTTGATTTTAAAGATGTATCCACAGATATGAGATATGGCCCCCTAAATCCTGCTATGCTGCTTTATCATGGTGGGGGTGTTCCTGAGTGGGATGAACAAAGAATACTGGGAGTATATGCCAAGAGTATATAATCCCAGCAGGGTTTGATTTCATCCAATGTACAAAGTCAAGGAACACAAAAATGTGACTGAAATATAAAGAAGACCAAATTAATGACTTCAGGTACAAAAAACAGCCCTAGAATTGACATGAAGATATTGAAGTCGTAGCTTGCTTTTGCCTTTTAGGATCAATCATCAAGAGGAAAGAAAGAAGCAATCAAGAAATATGCCACAGACTACCACTTGGTAGAGTAGACAGGGAGGCCTTGGAAATATTCAGATGCCGTGATGTGTCTATAACTACAAATATCAGAATAGAACAAGCAATGGTATCCCTGGTGACACTCTATGGAAGCAAAAGCTGGACTTTGAAGAAGCAGGATAAAAAGAATATTGATGCCTTTGAGTTTTGGAGAAGACTACTGAGAATACCATGGACAGCCAAGAAAACAAACAAATGGATCATTGAATAAATCAACCCAGATTTTTCACTCAAAGTACAAATGACCAGGTTCAGATTATCCTACTCTCTGGAGAAGGCTTTAATGCAGGGAAAAGTGGAAGGAAAGAGAAGAAGTAGTTGACCAGCAGCAAGGTGATAAACTCAGGGACAGTGGTGATGGGTGAACCATTGGAACACCCGAAGGACCAGATTAGGAACAGGTAGCCATGGAGAAAATCTTTCTATCTGGTTGCTAAGAGTCAACACCAACTTGATGGCACATAATCAATGAATCAATGAGATGTAGGAGGCTAATTTGAACCTTCATGTTTCTTTAGCACTAGACTCACCTTTGGGCTATGCCAAAATGGCTAGCTATTATGTCTTGCTTCCCAGCAGGCTTTTAAAGAGCACCTAGCTGGAGACAGGATTCCTTTGGGATACTCTGGTTGGATTTATTTCTAGTGATAGCCTATTTTTAGTTATAGCCTATCACTAGATCTAGTGATCTGAATTTTCTACAACATACCACATAGTTAGAATTGTCCCAAAGATTCAGCAAGATAAATTGTCACTTGAAATGCTTTAGAGGAATAACCAAAGCAATCTGCAGGATCTGAGAGATGGAGTACAGATTTTTTTTTTCCCATTGAATACTGAGATCTACTGATTAGTTCTATATGACTATGAATAGTATCCTACCACCCCAAATATTGTCCTGTCACATTTCAAAGGATCCTGGATTGCAATTCTCACAAAGCATAGAATAACCACTCAGGGGGAGTCAAATATGCTGAACCAGCCCTGCTAGCAAAGGTCAAATCATTTAAATTGCTCTGTTATCTTCTCATCTGCATGCAGTTAGTCATCACAGGTGCATAAAAAAAAAACTTGAATAAATAAAGCAATAAAAATTACTTTTCTCCTTCAAGTTAAGTGCACAAGGAGTAAAATGTAATGTAAAAAACATAAAGTGGGTTGCTATGTAATTAACTCAAAATTTAATGAGCAGTAAAAAACAATTAAGCTGCTGTAATGCATTCAACCTGTATTTCTCTTTTATCCATTTAAAAGGACTCTATAGGTGTGCAGTTGGCATAACAAATAAGCCATAAATTAGGCCTATTATGTTGCAGTACATACTTGCCCACACAACAGTGGAAGGAAGACAAAAGGTATGAAATGGATTTGGCTGAGATGTAACTTCATTTAAGCAAAGAAAAGTCTTCATTGCTCATCTTGTCTCTATGTTCAACCAATTATTTGGTAACAGCCAATAGTTCAAGCTCTAAAGTCTGTTTACAAGTGGACTCACACAGCAGGCTACTTAAAAATGCTATTTATTAACATCATCTACAGGTGGCAGAAAACAAACTGACAAAGACATTATTTCTCTCTTAGACTTCAGAAGAGAATCCTTTTCTCAGACAGTGTATATTTTCCCCTATTGTAAGTGTATGTGTGAGTGTTTGTGTGTATACACACATATACCAGGGTTGTGTCAAGGTATTTGTAGTATCTGTTGTTTTCATCAAAATGATAAAAGCAGAATTGTGCCATTAAGCCTCCGTTGCTTTCACACATGCGTGCCCACAGACCAAAAGGTGCACACATAGAACAAGCGCAGAGCTTGAATCCAAATGGCATGACACTGTTTTCCCCATTTGCCTCCCTTGACCCATGCTGCAGACTCCTTTGGGTTGTGCAAAGCTGTGAAAGGATGCTTGGCTTCCACGATGCACTGATTGAAGCACTGCCTCAGAGCTGTTTTGTGTCACTCTGATAGCCTTTTTCAGTAATTCCAGGAGCTTGAAGTGGCCTCTGTGCCTGTACTGTACATACTACATGCTTTGGCTATTGGAATGAAATATGATCATTAGACCAAGACACAGCTAAATGTGGTCACCTTTCCAAGACCTAGCATATAGAGCTTACCCTATTATTTGACAATGTGAGGCAACTGCCTCATTAACAGATTAGTTATTTAATTTATTATTATTACTGTATTTACTTATTTTACTACCAGGCAGCAGGAGAGATTGTAATAAGATATACATAACAAAACAACTTGCCTGACATAAGCTATAATGTGCCTTAATTTGGGTAGTTTATTTGACTTGGGAAAGGGAGAATAATGTTTTGGACCAGTTCTCTGTAGTTTATCTAAATAAATTGACTCAGATTCATCTAGTTCTTCCAGTCATTTCCTTTATAATTAAGGCATAATCTGTGGTCAGAGAAGTAAAATAAAAGTTTTGCAGTCTGGAAGCAGAGCAAGAATTAGCCAAAATGATTGGAAGCTGAGACCAAACAAGGAAGGTCAGCTGGATAGAGACCACCATGTCATGATCTCTGCACATATTTTATTTATTTATTTATTTATTTATTTATTTATTTACTTATTTTATTTATTACATTATTAAATTTCTCACCCGCCCATCTCCCCCCAATGGGGGAACTCTGGACGACTCACACCAAACATTAAAAACATAAACATATATAAATACATAAAACATCAGTTTAAAAGCATTTCTAAAAAAGGGGAAGGAAAGTCCAAGAAAATGAAAAATCTGAGGCTGAAGACAGAAGGCCTCTATGGGGCTAGCCATCCCCATGCTTGAGGTATTCCCTCCCTACCCCAGGCCAAGTGGCAGAACCAGGTCTTCAAAGCCCTATGGAAGGCCAGGAGTGAGGGGGCCAATCGCACCTCCAGGGGCAGCCTAAATTTGCATCCCATGCTGCTCCCAACTGTTTCTTAAGCCAACTTCAGAAATTCCAATCCAGTTTGCGATGGGTTGGCCACAGGGTTGGGTTGGTGCTTAGATTGGACTACAGCCACTGCAAAACCTGCTTGGTTGTTCTCCTGCTTCTTGCCCTTTCCATCTGGCTGGCTCCTATGTAGACCAGTCTGCAAATGCCTGCCTTGTTCAGCTTCATAAAAATGAAGTAACTATGTTTTTACCTGGCAGGTTAAAGATGTTTTTTAAAAAAAATGAAGGGAAGGAAAAGGAAAGTTGAGAATACAAGGGGAATGTGCTTCACCTATCCTAGACAGAAGCAGAAAGGATGCCCACTGGGAGATGTAAAGACTGAATGGAGCATGAGCTTCAAGGTTGAGGATGGTTCATTGACTTAACAAGCCATTATTGGATCAAACTCAAGAATATATTTTAAAAGCGGCTATTTCTAACCAGTAGAGAATATAACAACCCAGCAACCCTGGATGAAATGGCTGCCCAGGGCACAAGCAGCTGCACATGCCAAATACTGCAGCCAATTGGGGCTGGGGCTGCTAGTACAGAACAAAGTACTGGAGAGCATCTGCTCTGAAGGGCTGAAGAGGACTGGGGTCAGAAAACAATACATTTTAATCAAAGCTGGAAAACATGAGCACAGGATGATGTGCCATGGGTACATGGAGGATGTAAGGAGGATGAAGTCACCCATTCCAGTGCTGAGAGAGTGGTAAGTGGCCTGTACTAGTGTTGGGCCAAAGACAAATTGTAGATCTGCCCTAGAATTATTACTTTCTCTTTCAGATACTGCTGACAGACATGTATATATACCACAGAGATCATCTCTGGAAACTGAATAACAAGTACATCTGAAATAATCCTTAAACATTCAAGTTGAGAATAAAAATAATCCTTTACTTTAAAAACATTGTTGTATTTTCTAAGTGGCCTTTCTGTTCAGGCTCAGTTGACTTCTTGTCTGTTTATATAGTTCTAGTTTCATTGTGTGTTTCCCAAGCACTGATAAGACCTTGGTTTCTAAGACACTTACAGCCTTCAGTAAAATCCTCTTCTCAACCAAATGACAAGTTTAGGTAAACCTTGTCTTTAGACAACGAATGAGAAAAAAAAACAATTGAACTAAGGTCAGCCTATAGCTGTCACTGCTGTTTACACAAGGGAATGGGGAAAGGGGCGGGGGGGTGGTAAAAATCCAACATTGCTGACTAAGTTGGCTAAGTTGCCACCTCTTTTTTCTCTGATTGGCAGAACTGAATGCCATTTCTTGCTGGGACACTATAACTTTCTGCCATGTGTCAAAAATAAGTCAGAAGATCTTGCAGTGAAAATGGGGGCATTCCAAGAAAAGGAATAAGTTGTGGGTTGCTTATATGTCTATGACATGCTGTACTCTGAAATGTTAAATTTTGCAGTCCACAGGGTTGCAGAGAAAATGTGTATATAGATTACTCCTGCCCATGCATGGATTTTTATCTTTATGTTTTCACAGTTCAGATACTATATCACAAGAGATTATGCAACGAGCAAACTTCATACACTGGAAATGATCTTGGATATCTTGTTTGAGTATCTAGAGCAGGGATACCCCAACTCAGGCCTGATGGTCACAACTGGTTTCTCCCAAAGGTACTGCCCAGTTGTAATTTTTTAATGTGATTGAAGACAGAAATTATTAAATATATGAGAAGAAGCCATAATAACAATGAGTACTTAGTTTAAATGGAATAAACTTCAATTACATTACATCAAATTCAGGTCCTGTCCTATTTTCTCACTGTCTTTGTCTTGGTTCTGCTCACTTGTTGGAGTACTGCTCCAAGCATGCCCCTTGAAGGGTAAATGTGGGCTTCTGCCTGATGAAAAGGTGTCCTCCTCCTGCAGAAAAAAGTGAGCCTGCCTAAGGGATGTTGGTGTGAGCAAGACCTGCCTACTGGACCAGAGCTGCGTCAGAGCTGTCATTCAAAAGGATGAATGGAAGCAGTAGGAACCTCTGCCTAGATAAGTGCTAAGAAAAAAAAAACTTGGAAAGGTTGAAGATAAATATAATTTCTTCAGTCAGAACCACAGATTTCTAAAGCAATAGAACCAAATGCAAAAGTAGTCTATTTTAAACCCCCCCCCCCCAAGTGCCTCTTAGGTAATCCTCCTTATCCTCATGAGAAACTTGCAGTGCTTAGTCGCTTGCAAACCTTGTGCTCAGGCTGTCCAAGTGTTGTCCTATTTCACCAAGGTTTCTGGGACTTCAAATAATCTTCTGCAGACATTTCTAGCTTTGGGCAAGAGGTCAACAACAACAGTGGATGATACTGTCCACTTGAAGCACGTAGCCTGCAATAGCATTATAAATATGGCAAATAGTAGGGCTACACTGATTGCTTGTCCCATTCCCATTCACTAATCTGCATATGTTATATCAGTTTACCTTATACAAGATGATAAGAGCTATTACTTCACTCTCCGATGATCATATTAATTCAATTCCTTCCCTCCAAACTTTCTCTAAAGGATGATTCTATCACTCCAGACTCGACCAAATGATTCAATGGGGTTACCTAGTCATTCCTCCATACACGACCACCCACCCACCCCATGTTTCTAATATACGTGCTGCTTCTCCTGCAGTTATATTTCTGCTTATCAAGGGAACCAAAACCAGGAAGCAAAGAGTGTTAATCTCTCATTTAGGAACTTCAAGAAATTCAATCGTGAATGTTCAGTGTACACTTTAAAGAACTGCCTCATGTGCCTCTGTCACCTTCCCTGCTGTTATGAATCCCCAAACTTTCTTCCAATAGAAAGAGAAATGGTGGTGGTCAGTATCCAAAATGGAATGGCTGTTTTCTGTGATGATTGTGTGAAAATACATCCAAGAATCCCTTGTGCGAAATCTGTTTGTTTGTTACCTTTCTAGGTCTCCCCACTCCAAACTACTCTGGGTGGCTTCACAGAAATACACACACACACACACACACACACACAGAGAGAGAGAGAGAGTACTAATAACAATACAGTATTCATAAGACAGGGGCTCTTTCCTGGAACAAAATCATCTTTCCCTATCCCTTGCAGCCTGTCAATCCATGTCAGACCTGAAGGACCTGAGGGAAAAGCCAGGTTTTTAAGGGATGCTTAAAGATGGGCAGGGTGGGAATCATGCAGTTCTCTGGTGGGATGTTATTCCAAATTACAACCCTAGGTTCAGTCCCCAATAAGAGATGAACTAGGACTGCAAAATGGGACTCTGCCTGATTATTTGGGGTTTTGTGAGCAGAAGAGAGGCATGCAGTCTATTCAAAGCTAGTCACATTCTCCTGGAGTTCAAAGAGGGATGCTCTCCTGTAGTATGCATTTTTTAATGTTCATAATACCCTCATATTGCAATTTAAACTTGAATATAAAAAATGACATTTCAGCTCACAACAGGCCAGTTCTTCTACTTGCCACTTCTTCCCTTAATCTCCCACCACATCTAATCTTTTTCCAAGCCAGGGGCCAACCAAGAGCACCCAGAAGTGCCTCCTGCCCCCCGTAGTTTCATCCTCTGTAGATAGACTGACACCACCTATTGTAGAATTCCTCCTCCTAGGCAATAGAGACAGCCCTCTTCCCTCATTATTTTCCAGTATGTGATAAGGTTAGGATAATGTAATAGCCAGGCCTAGCTGGTGGCATGATACTCAAGGGATTATCTTTCAATGAGCAGATCAGTCAGTGAATACAAATATTATTTATAATTCAACAACATTGACAGTATCCAAATGTATCTGTGGGGGTCTGCATTTTTATAGGCCAATGTGAGCAAACCTCTTACAATGTATACTAATGCATCTACCTGATAAAGATTCTTCATTGGCTAGGTCTTTATCCTCATGGAAAGCTGATTATTAAATCTCTCCTTAGACCAAAGATAACTTTGCTGCCTTCTCTTTCTCCTTCCACCAGTCACCCCAACAATTTTTCCTCAAACATTTTTCCTTCTTCCTACCAAGGAGAAGACAATCCATCATTTATGGTGGTTCAGTACTATTGGACCTGTGTTTCTTAAGCTTCCTTGTCTTTGCCTCCCCCACTACAGACACACATATGCACACACACACATTCCTGAAAAGCCACCTAGGAGCAATATGAGAAAGTGCCATGTGGCAGAGATAAGGACAGATGATATTTAAGCTAGTATAGCCCAAAACATCAAATACCAGAAGCATTCTATTTCTCATATTTTTTAAATACGTAAGGCAGGGATGTGCAATCTTTTTTGGACTGAGGCCACACTTGACCTTTGAGTGTCATGCCAGAGGCTGCACTCCAAAATGTAGATGTGGCCAGGACCATAAAAACTAAATTTGATTTAATCCAATGTACATTTAAATGCAATTAAAATTAAATTGAATGAGTTAAATACAGTGAATATGATTATTCCCCGTGTTCCCCTTTTGTCATATTAAGAATTACTATTTGGCAGCCATTTTTGGAGGGACACTGAAGACTATAATCAAGGGTTTTCTGAGGGGGGTATGCAACTCTGTGGCCTTAGATTGTGCACCCCTAGAACAAGAAAAAAGAATTAGGAAAATAGTTGTGCAAACAAGGCTTCAGAAAACCATCAAGGATGTTTTTGTTTCAATGAAGATTCAAGCAAACATCTACCTTGAAGTTGCTTTGGAGAGCAATATGGCCAACTTTCTTCTGAGAACAAAGTAACTGTGTTGCTTCACTTTGCATTGTTCTAGAAAGTTTTTTTGTGACACACATTCAACTCCTCTGGAACAGCCCACCCTAAGCTTTGGTGAATCATGTTGGAGAATATGCTTTTCTACCATCTCTAGCACTCCCTCATCAAAAAGGCCAAAGAGTTTTGAAGAAGCTTTTGGCTTTGGTAAATAATAGGTACAGCAAGGAACAGGGAGAATCTGTTTCAAGTTAAAGCAACTTGAAATGCTTCATGGAAGCAAATTGTGTTAGCTCTTTCCTTTAATGAAGAGAATCATGTGGCCACCACAGTATTAATCTCTTAATCAAAGAGAATCTAAGTCATCTTGCATAGTTCTAGCTAGGAGCAACACACTAGTTTCACTCCATATGCGCCATCCTTCTGGTCTAGAGTTCTGCACTATGCACATTTAGATAGAAATAGCTCCTGCAAAGGAGGACTTCTGGGGAGGTATGGTGAACTGAAGACAGTGAGTAAGTTCCAAGGACCTGCTCACCATCCTCGGAACCTACTCACCATCTGTCAGGATCTACGCAAACCAGAACCTTCAATTGTTTTTATTTTACTTTTATTGCTAACCATACGTTTGCTTTTATTGCTAACCATAGATCAATAGTGAAATACTGGGAATGTTATTCTAACCGTTTGCTTGACCTGCCATAAAAGGGGGGAAGAGGAGGCCAGGTGGCGTTATCTCTATCTTGAAACAGACATCCAAGGCCAGGAGGTGTGAGAACCGGGGCAAGGTGCGAAGAGCTGCAAGCGGGAATAGAAACCTAGAAGGGGGGGAAGTTGGGCTTAAAAGGACAAGGCTTTGCTATGTAGAATTAGACTCAACAAACTATGATGCTGTATGCTTTTCCTGAATAAAGAAATCTCTGATGGAACTTTTGGTCTCCAGAGGATTTACTGAACTTTGGGATTGAGTGTGCAGACTCTGACACCATCTTTAGTTCGCCATACCTCCCCTGGAAGTCCTCCTTTGCAGGAGCTATTTCTATCTATAGAAATAGTTCTAGCCATAGCTATGGCTATGGCTATGGCTATGGCTATGGCTATGGCTATGGCTAAAGCTAGAGCTAGAGCTAGAGCTAGAGCTAGAGCTAGAGCTAGAGCTAGAGCTAGAGCTAGAGCTGGAATGTATCTACAAGGAGGAGAGTGATGTGGGAGATCAAGGCTATCAGGAGGGAGGGGGTGCATTCCAGGAGGGGAAAGGAGACAAGAGACAACACAATCTTCAAGGGGAGTGTGGAAACCGAAAGAGGTTCAGGACAGCCACTTCCTAGAATCTCCTAGGGTATATCCACTAGTTGCTTAGTATAGATTTAGTTTGGCAAGATTCTGTCTATAAGGTGTAAGGAAATAAAGGAACTATACTTGACTGGACAGTTTCACCATTGTTCTTGGGCTGGGCCTGACAGAGATAGAGATAGAGCAAAGACCAAGGAACCAGTGAGTAGACCAGTTCCTTGGAACCTCTCTGGATAAGGATAGGATGGGAGATCGACCACATTTGCTCTGGTCCTTGGAGGAGACCACAGGACAATGGTTTTTTGTGGGATTGAGCACCAGGAGATGACTGAATCAGTCATCTTGCTTGAAATCGTGGCGGAACCTTTTAAAGGACACTAAGTTCGCAAACCTCACTTTCTAATCACTTTCTGAAATTGCCAATTAACTATCTTAAAGCTATTGGAGACCTTCAGAACAACAAGTTTGGAAAGTCTTCATTTGGTGAGTTCATCTTCAACTCTGAACGAAAGAAAAATTAATTACAAGTTTAAGAACCTAAAGAATTTGAAATAAACTGCAAAAAGCCAAATAAGATTTTGACCTAAGAAAGTTATAAACAGATTAAGGGTCCAGATAAATTTGGAATATTAACTTTTACTATAAGATTTTGGAATTAACTATAAAAAATAAACAACTTCATGTGGAAACAGACTTATTTTGGCTATCCTGGATATTGCAAGTTGTAACAAAAGACAAGTGATAATTTTAGAAGCTGGATACTAGAGGGGACTAAAGATTTTAAGCGTAAGGAAAAAAATACCTGATGTCAGTTAATACTGGGACTTACAAAATGACACAAAATGTTATAATATCAGAAATATTAAAGGAGATTTTTGAAGAATGGAACCAGAAGCAGTAACTACAAGATCAACACTATAGTAATGATATCTGCTTCTATGGATAAACTATGTCTAAAAGATGTTCATGAAGGAAGGATAGATGTGGAACAAATTTTATCTGACAAGATAGAGAAGTACAGAATGTGGAACTACAAATGACAGGCCAAGAGAATGATTTGGAAAAAGGCACTTCACTGCATATACAAAACAAAACAAAACAAAACAGGCTGAAGTTTTAAAAATTAAAAGGGAAATACAAATGATAACCCAAGAGAATGATCTGAAAAATGTTTTCTTATTGGATCTGCAAAAGAGGCTTGTTAAAGCCTTGAAGAAATCTGTGCAACGGGATAAAGAAGAATTGAAGAGAAATAAAATCCTACGACAATATTTGATTGAATCAAAGATAAAAACCGTTAGAAGTAAAAGAAGGGAATATAAAGTTGGTTTATTTGATGAAGGTTAAAATAAGACTTTTTTTGCAATGTTCTGGCAACACTTTATGGACTTTTTGCTGATACCAGGATTGAAAAGTTGAAGTTTTATGGGTTTGCTTAGAAGATAAGGGATGGGATAGGGGAGGAAGAGATATCTGTTTAACCTTATTAAGAGTTATTAAATTTGTTTATTGTTTATCACTTACACAAGTGATAAACAATAAAGGAAACAATATTTTCTTTATTATATTCTTTCTTTTCTTTTCCTCTTTCTTTCCATTCTATTTTCTTTCTCTAAGTTTAGTTTGTATTAGTTTTTACTACTGTAATTAAAATTCTTAATAAAAAATATATTTAATAGAAATAGCTCCTGCAAAGAACATTTTTGTCCTTAATATCCAAAGTAGAGCATTATTGCCTGGGGTGTGCAACATGGCTACATTTAGCATTGAGGCTGCACATGGTGGAGGCAAAGTGTTTTATCTCATGAAGGGGTAGGTAGCACCAATTCAGCCTTAGAAAAAATGGTTTTTAACATGTGCTATGCAGACTTCTGTGTACTTTCTTGGCCATTCTGCTGTTTAGAATCAGGGAGGAAAGACCTGACATTGTGATTTTATTTTAAGAGAGATTTTCTCAAAAATTCATTAAAGTACACATTTGATGCTTGGTACAACTAAGTATTTTATTGAAACTGAGAACATTCCTACAGGAATGAAAATGTATTAGCATTAGTAATCTTCATCAAAATACCATTACAAGATCATATGTAATTTGGAAAGCAGAAATGTTTAAAATATTTCCTCAGGGGGATTTTAACAAAAGAAGAAAGAGCATGAGAACATGAGAACAATGAGTTCTGGTGATATATTTATTATCTTCTTAGACTGTTTTGTCTTTTCAATTGCTGTCATGTTAAAATCAACAAAGAATTTAGCTGAACAGAATCATAAAATGAGCTGCTACAACTAACATATTGTCAGGACAAAAGAACAAGATTCATAGATGAGTGTTAATGGGAAGTAAAATGAGCAAAGAAGGATAGCCATTATGTGAGTAATGAGTAAGGACATGGCTTTTTGATTCCTCGACCAATCTAGTGTTTTGATGTAAGAACTATATGAACCCTCATATGTGTACAGAAGAAGATGAGATTTGGGGAGGGGGTGGTGGGCATGGATCAAGCTAGCTATCAGTGCTTTTTATGTTCCTCCATACTTTTTCACTCAGGTGAAATATCCAGAAATTGAAATTGTGCTAATTGTCCACATGTCTATATATCCATTTTCAAGCTTATTCCTTTTCTACCAAGGGAGTCTTTCTTCTTGTGGTGAGTACTGGTTCCTACACTTGTAAATATGGAATTGGCATGATGTCTGATGATATCTCCTTAAAGACGCTTAGGGCTCCTTACAGCAGCAGAGACAATAGTATTCTCAGGTGAGTGTTGATTTTGGTAATAAGAGGATTGCCGTCCAATCCCAGGTGAAAGGTGGTCATAAAAATTCTACAGTCTATTACCATTAGCTACCTATCTCCTTTACAGTGCTACTTCTCCCAACTAGGTCTGGAAGAGATGGTCCAGTGAAAGATTACCTGAACATCTGCATTCTGTCTTTTAGCTAATCTTGGGCTTAGCTTTGTGGCAAGCTGCAGCCAGGCCCTGTTTCCTATCAAGACAAATAAAGGTCAAATTTACCAGAGGCAGAAGATGTAATTGAAAAAATGGGCTGATACCATGTCCCACACATGAAAATCAAAGAGCTAGAGGCAGATGTAATCAAAGACAGCTGGAGATCATGTAGCAGATAAAGTGTGAAAAGGTGCCAGAAATTTGCTGTTTCTACTCATAAAAATAAGTTGCACTGACTGAGGAGCATAGATGAGAGCAGGAGTTATTCAGAGCCAGCAAGGCTTGCTCAGAACATGCTGTCACATTGTACAGCAGGAGTTCCACCTCTGACTACTTTATTTATTCCTATGTTAATTTATTCATTGTTATTTATATGGCTGCCCATCTCGTGAATGCAATTCTGGGTGGCTAACAACACATTAAAACAATAACAACAATATCAGCAAAGGGTAAAACCTACAGTGGTCACTAAGGATAAACTCAGACAATTAACAAAGACCTCTCAATAGGCAATCTAATCTCACCCCTAGGCCCAGGAGCATGCCACTTAGTAGAAACTGAGTTGGCAACTGCCTCAGTCTGAAAACTTAGAGCAACGGCCCTGTTGCTCTAAGGTGTAAGAAAAACTCTGTTTACCCCTTAGAGCAGAGGTTCTCAACTTTGGCAGCTTTCAGTTGGGTGGACTTCAACTCCCCCCTGGGAGTTGAAGTCCATCCATCTGAAAACTGCCAAAGTTGAGAAACACAGCCTTAGAGTAAGATGTTCTCCATGTTGTCCTTCAAACAACGTTGAGACCTAAGTTAGAACAAGATTGTAGCCTGTCCAAGTTAAAATGACCGGGTGAAGTTTATTGTTGAGTCCAGATTAAAAATGCTCAGGTCCAAACCCAACATACTTTCCACTATACCCCACTGGCCTCCAGAGCAAGCTGCTTTCCAAAATGAACGTTGCTTTACTATTCAAGATATCGAATCTCAGTGCTCTCTATCTATTCTGCAGCTTCATTCTCCTAATATGTGTTATATTAGTCCGATCAATTAAATAGCTCTTCCCCCCCCCCCCCCGTCCACCATCCTTCTTGACAATTTCAATGAATGTGTTTAGTTTTGTTTAGCTGTGGTTCATTGATCACTTTTATCGTTTTAGCATTAGAAATGCAAAGCTTTTTTTATTATTATTTGAGATTGATTTTAATGAATTTTGTAATTAAAAGATTTTTGTTTTGTTTTTTTAATCATGGGACTTACTTCATGCTTGATGGCAAAAAGCCACCATGTGAATGTAATGTTTATTTATCAAAGTGGCAAATTGCTGGTAATATATGCAGGGTGTTACTATGCACAATGAGGTTCGTGGCACAGTAACAAATTTTAATTAAGCAACGATAAGTTGGGGACTGAATGTGTTGCAATATAAGCTGTATGAGACTAATATTTCATTATACTCCTGACAATTGTCGATGTCACTTAGAACTGGTTGAAAATTAAAATTGTAACCATGTCCATGGTGGGACTTGTGCCTAATTAAAGACAGAAATAAAGTGATATTTGGCCATGATGTGAAAGGAGGAGATACCTGTAACTAGGGGGGGCATATAATGTATAAGCAAAATGGGAAGATATCACTCTCTGATCCATCATCAAAGCCTAGAAGGCAGTGGGTGTAGCTTTTCTCAGTGTCCCCAACTCCCAGTGTGCATGACCCAACTTCCACATTCACAGACATTCCTGCAAAGATCTAACATTTTAACACAGTCCATGAGCAGAGGCTCTTTTAAATCATTCATTGGAACACTCCCCCTGTTCTACATACAAATACATTTTTATTGCATCCTAATTCTTTTTCTCCATTGTTTTTTCTCTGCTGAAATCAATTGCTGAGTAATTGACCTGAAATACTAAAATGACTCTTGCTATTATATTGTAACTGATCAATTTTGCTGCCTTAAAAATATTGATTGTACTAAATTACATTTGGGATAGGAGCCCCTCCAAGTGTGAGCCTGGGGCAACTGCCCCCCCCCACTTGTCCTCTTTAAAAAGGCTTAGCATATGCAATAAAACCCATACACATTAGAATGTATGGTAAATTGCTTGATTTTATCTCGGAAATCATCTGCATAAATTGGCCTATGTGCATTGAATTTTATGTGCCATATTTGAACAATAGAGCCCCTTGGAAATGTTTTGGAAAGTCTGCAACAAACAGGGAGGCATATTCTTGCTCCACCTCTAACTGTAGGGTTTGGATTGCTGACACGCAAGTTATGTCCAAGACAGTAGGCATGAGCAGAATTACTTTCAAAACTCTAGAACGAGTTACAGAATCTGGAACTGACTTTCCTTTTACATAGAAACCTATTCCTGCAATATTGTTATCCCTCTTCTGTGCTAAGTGACTGAGAATATACTACAGGTCAAGACCTAATATAGTCTTGATCTTCTTTAGGACTTTGCTAAGACATGCACACTGGGTGTTGCAAAACCGAGGCACTATAAACTTGTCCTATCTATCTATCTATCTATCTATCTATCTATCTATCTATCTATCTATCTATCTATCTATCTATCTATCAGAGCATGAGTTACACATTAGCAATTCCTGATCCTTCTTTTAGCTAAGTCTTGAAATGAGTCACGGTTCTTTCATCCATCCAAAAAAATGATCAACAGAGCTACTTTTTAAGGGTAAGAATTAGTAGAATTGAGAATGTGAACCTATTGAGTTTAGTGCTTCTCAGGTTCTCATTTTTGTCAGTCTTAAATGCATTTCTCTTTTCCACAAATTCACATTTTTAAGCAAGGTTTACATAAAAATTTGCATTCTTTTTCATGTGCATTTTCCTAATACACATTTTTTCATATTCTTTTCTTATTATGCATATTTAATGGTATTATCTCTCATATATTGTGCTTTTCTGAACGGAACACAACTGTATACACATTTCTGGCTGGCAATTTCCATAAAGCATGTGTTTTTGCATGCATTTAACTGTGAACTACATTGTAACATTCTAAACAGCAGAGTGGCATACTAATGCATTCCACTGGTATACTTTGGGGAAATAAGAACAGGTTAACATTGTATGAAAAGGTTTGCTCTTCTTTTCATTTGCTTGTCCCACATGGTTACAGAGTCCACTTGTTTTTACACTGCACTTAACTACTTACAGTATGATACAGCAAGGGAATTTATTAATTCTTCGTTGCAGAGCCTGACACTGATTAGAGATCAGAGGGAGTGACTGGCCCAGGGTCACCCCAGTTGGCTTTCATGCCTAAGGGAGGACTAGAATCTGGGTCTCCCTGGTCTCACTCCAGCACATAACTACTACGCTGTGCTGGGTCTCAAAACACTGCATTAACACAGACATTATTTTTTCCTAAAAAAAAACAACAGAACAAAATAGTAAAAAGGCGAAAACCCAATCAAAAGCCTTGGAGAAAGGCCTCTAGAACAGATTTCAGAAATCAAATACGTTAACATGAGAAAAAGTGATCTCACTCTCTCTCTCAAAGCCTTCAAAGATTAAAGCCAGCCCATGATTCAGAACCATACTTTAAGTAATAGCCATCTTTAAGTGCTTATGGAATCATCTAAATCCATGTGGTTCACCTTTGCCTGTTGTACTGTATGCATATTACTGTATGTATATTATGCATTACATTAGGTCAATGTTATTGATTAGGTACGCTGTGATCTTGCATTGTTACTGAATTAGCTTGGCCTGCCTGCCTGTGTATATTCTAATTCTTGCAGACTCATTGAAGTTACTTTTCCCAGAAGTTTCAGCAAAGCATGCAGCAGAAAAAACAATGCCTGACTCTAGTGACTTGTGCTTGAAAAGACACAACACATATATGTGTATCATCTTTAGGTCTGCTAGCAATATGGTCTTCATCCCAATTCATGAAATAGTGTAATTCCCAGTGAGAATGTCATTTCTGAGATAGAACAAAGATGTTTCCTTTAATTAATTGAGGTAAGCAGGATGTGGATTTAAGGGAAAAAACACCAGCTGTTATTCACCAGCTTCTAGAATTGGCCAAGGTATGTTTCCACTACATTCCAGGTATATTTCCACAGTCTACTATATTTATTCAGATGTGAGCTGTCTCCTCCCAAATCTGTTAAAACTGATTGTTCAAAGTCTGAGATTGTTCAGTTTAATGCACTTATGGCTGGATTTTTCTCTTGGTAAAAGTATTTTAAATAAATAAACAAGCAAAAATATTCTAAAAGGTCCTGGGTGGTGCCAAGACAAGAACTAAATCTCATTTTTCAAAACATCTGTATTGAATTGATATAAGTACTATAAAAACTATAAATCATATTTAATATTTTTCCTACTATCTCTTTAAAAATTACAGCATAGTTGGGGCACGTGAAAAGCTTGGGGGGATGCATGTGGATATGGGGCCTTTTTACTCTAACATAGATTCTCCCCTATATTGTTCTTATCATTTGTGTGTTATTGTCCAACTTCCTCTTTTCTTTCTGTACTAATGCTACCATTTCCCCTTTCTATTCTATGAAGCATCTTCTGCTACTTTACCTGCTACAAAGTCAAGCTGCAGTAGGCAGATCTTCTGAATATACATTGCTTCTTTCTTTTCTGCAATAAAGCAACTTACCTAGCTGTAGAAAGTCTTTGAAGCTTCTTGTGTTAACTGGTTACTGAAGGTAGGGTTGAGTTTCTGGAAAATGAAGGTTTATTGCTATTGCTTATATGAAGTCTGACACTTGCATGAGGATATCCCTTTGTATTATTCCCACAATAACAAATCCATGAGGCAGATTGATCAGGAAGAGAGTGACTGGCTGGAAGTCATCTGATGTGTTTCCATGGCTGAGGATAGAGTTGAACCTGGATCTCACCAGTCCAACTCCACCATATTTTCCTGGCCTTGGCTGTGTGGTACTGTACTGCTTTCATCACAGCCTTAGGGAACATTGAGTCTATAAGTATGGAAAGACATTCTGATGTGAACTGTTCTGATTTGCATTTCATGACTATACATGAAAAATATTTTCCTGGAATTTGTGATGCAGTGTACAGCTTGGTTGGGGGAGGGAGGGAGGGAGAATTAAAGCAAACAGTCAGTGTATATATACATCTACAAATATGTATGTAAGGAGAAAATGCAATTGAAGCTAGGTATATTGAAATTAGTGGCTGGGGGAGGGGGAAGGTGAAGAGGAAGAAAGAGAGGGGGCTACCAGAATGCCCTTTATTGTAATTTTTAAAAATCTTTTTTGATTGTTTTGCTTTTTTATTTTTTTCAAAATCCCTTAAATATGCATTTGTATCTTTTTCTTGCTTTTGTTTTGCTACCATGTCTTACTTAACCAATAAAAAAGAAGAGGTTAAAAAAACATTTCAACAAGGAATAATTTAGGTTATTGGACACACAGTGAAATTAATGCTTGATTTAAATATATTGTTCCATTTTGGTAAAAAGCAATATATATGCATTAACTTAATATTTTCAGATGTTTATATTCTTTTGAAGTTTATCTCTATCACATGGAAGTTGAGTTCTGAACAAAGAAAATGGACTTATAGCCAAAATACTTACTGTTCAGCATCAGAAAACTCCAACTATGCAGTGGTTTGCCGAATATATTAATATAGATCACCTATGGGTGACTGTAATGAATCATCACTTCAATTTACTGATATTATGCACATATACATATTGTAAAAAACATACGAGATACATTTCTTTTTTAGCTTTTTTCTTCTTTTATAATTTTTTTCTTTTTCTTTGTTTTTTGTATTTAGTTATGTATGTATAAAGAAAGAAAATAAAAGAGATTATCAGGGAGAAGGAAGGAAGGAAGGAAGGAAGGAAGGAAGGAAGGAAGGAAGGAAGGAAGGAAGGAAGGAAGGAAGGAAGGAAGGAAGGAAGGAGAGAGAGAAACTATATTGGGGAAATATTTATGAAAATATAGATATACATGTATACTTTTTTGAAAAAAATGTACACAGAAATGCCCACAACTAAACCTTAATGTAGAAAAACCAAGCTGAATTTTAAAGATATGATTAAGAATTACAGCAGGGGTCAGCAGACTACTTTGATTTTTATTAGAACCCTAAGACCTAGCAACCAGAGTCAGATTCAGAATAAAAGCTTTTACATCCTGTAGAGCTGCAGTGCAGACAGATAAGTTCCCATAGTCCACCTGGCACATCCACTGCATACCTATTCAGAAGGCTGAGGAGAAGGCATACAACTGTGTCCCATCTTTTCTATATAAATTGCATTACTTGAGCCCATGTGCCACGTGTGTAGCAAACTAGCCAGAGTGTAACATAGCTGCAGAAAAAGCAACATTGGGAGATTTATCCTCCCTGTTCTAATACAACTATTTGGCAAGATGAGCAGGGGAAAACTGGAATGAGAAGAGTCACCCCATACACCATCGTCTGCACTGAAATCATACATTTACTATATCTGATTAAGTAGAACTGGGGAAAATACCAATCAGCTAGGAAAGGAAGAGGACGAGGCTGTGATATAAGGCTGAGTCTATACAACATATTTCACTATGGCTTAAAAAACACTGCTATACACATAATATGCTATGCCCAAATAAATGAACTGTAATGGTTTGTCCTAATAGCTCTGCTCGTACAGTGTGCTAAGACAATAATTTAATCTAATAAAAATTTCTTATGATAGATCAAGGGTCCAATCTGGTGCATATCATGGAGACTTGGGAGGATGGGATTGAGTTACTTGCTACCAGGAATAGTGCAGATCTGAAGGGTTTTGCAGTCATTTAGGGGTGGGCAACCTGTATCCAGGGCCACACACAATCCTTCAGGTCTCTCTTTTTGTAGTCAGGGAGCAATGTCCTACAGTTTTGAGATGGAAAATAAATGAAAATTGACAAGACCATTCCTAGAGTGACCATTTATCTAACCCAATTTGGTTGCTTGCTTATTTATGTTTTGTGAAACGTACAGATTGCTTCAATTTTCAAGACTTTAAGCATTGCACAAAGAGCCACAGCAGGAAACCAATGCAAACAATAAAATGCATGCAAGCACAGTATGCCTAAATAACATTATATTAATTATATTATCAACAAAACACATCTTGAGGTAGCGGATATATTTCTGGGATGTACTCAGGCCATTATTTGTCTTCAGGATCCAGCACTTTCATCAAAATGACAAAAACCTCATTGCACTGTTGCCGTCAAAGCTCTGCTACTTTCATACATGGGTGCAACACCACAACACACAAAAGGGGTGGACTTGCATCGTGTTAGTGCAAAATTGCTTTATCAATATTCCCTTCCCACTGCCCCCCTCCCCTGATGGTTGCCTATTACATACCTCTGGCTTACAGAAGTTTCCAAGCATGCTATTCTGCCAATGATTTCTAAGATTATAAACACTGAAAAGTGGAATTCCTTCCCACCTTAAAGGTAACTGTGGTGAGACCCTTGTTTAAGAAGCTATCTTTGAGAGGTGAACAAATTTAGCTACTATTGTCTGGTAACCAATATTTCATATTCATGTGTTTATGCATTTTGTCTCTTTCTCTGTGTTACCCATAGAAGAGAATATCTGTAGCTCAGGGCTGAACTGTGGAGTCCTTGGGGTTCTCTGAGCTTGTTTTGTTTTTCCCCCTTTCAAATGTTTCGTTACCTGGCTGAAGATGTTACCTAGCCGGGTAATGAAATATTTGCAAGAAAACAACCAACCTCAGAGAACCCCAAGGACTCCACTTTCTCTGTGTCTTTTAATGTGTGCATTAAAAGAGAAAGACGGAGGGATGGTGGAGAAACTGGCCCGGATCATGCTCATTGCTGACCAATGCCCGCCTGTCTTTTGTCCATGGACAGATACAATCCTTGGGAGTGGTAAGGTCACTTCTGCTAACGGTACATTCTTTTTCTCAGTGTGGATTGAAACATATTTTGACTTATCAAATCATGTTTATTTAGGATCTTTCTTTTCATGCATATGTGTGTTTTTGTATTCACTCTCTAGCATGTGCAAGTTCCTGGGATTTTGCCAGAAATTCACCATGAATAATTCAGTATTGATCAAAGGGAAAGACGAGCTTCAGTCAAGCAAAATCCAGATTTTCTTTTATTATGAAATCATTTGGAAAGTTAGATCTGAGTATTGGTTCATTCCAAACACATATATGATGTCTCCATAATAGAGAATATGTGTACATGAGAGACAGTGTGATTTTGATTGTGTGCTACAGAAGGAGGAGGAAGGGGAGAAAGAATGTAAAGGTTGTTATTTTGCATTTCATTTTTTCATAATTAAGGAATATAGGATTTTTCCTTAAGAAAATCAACTGCTTTTAACATTGCTCTAATTAAATTTTCAGATGATTTTTTTTTTTTTTTGCTTGTGCAAGAGAATTCAATTAGGTTTTAATCTCTGTAATCAAAAATGCACTGGTGCTTTGAGTATTTGATTTTTAATTTAAAAATTTGACATGGCATTCCAATTAAAATGTTCAACAGTTGCATTGTAGCATAAAAGTCTATTACATTTGGTAATCAGGAGAAGCCGGAGACCATTAAAAAAACAAGTAGCATTCAAAGCAACCTTCAGGTAATTGCAATACTTAACCCATCTTAAATCTTTTCTTTGGCAGTGGAGACCCTGTGTCTATTTTCAACGTTTGAATGGAGATTATGGTTATATATCTTGTTATAAAATGCAATTTTCTGATCTAGTAAAAGGGCCATGAAGCACATATGGGCTTCTCAGTTTATATTAATGGATGGGGGCTTGAAATGCTATTGGTTAGTACACTGTGAGGTACCCTTTCCATGAAAATTAATGGGAAAATAAAATGTTTCTATGCAATTGTTTTACATATTCTATGTTTAACAGTTGTACACAATTATGTGTTACTGTTAGTGTTGGATAAACGTTCCCCAGTGGAACCAGAGCTATTTTATAAAGCACTGGAATTTAGAATTTCAGATGTTTTAAACTTCCAAGAAAGCTGTTCACATCTTTGTTGTTGAAAAAGTGAAATGTATCCATCACAATATAGAAAACTGGTGTGCTGGTTCTTTCAGTAGTAGCTCTATATTGACTATGTCATTTAACTCAGCAACAACGACAACTTTATATTTAAAGATTTTGAGATATTATTTTAAAATAAAGCAAAATTTAAAAATAGATGGCATGCTGCAAATGAAACACTAGCTTCCAGAATCATCCTTATTTCCAATGGATTCTACATAGTCTTTTTAGGCATTCTTAAGAAAATGGAAATGATTAATGGCTATAGCGTAGTGCTGTATTCACAGAAATGTCCATGTGTCTGAAAAAAAAAAATAGCTTACAGTTGCCAGTTTTTTGTGTGCAAACTACATGCTTTCAGAAAGTGTGAAAAGGGTCTTGAACACAATGGGGCTGAATTCATATTCGTAATATCCCTACCCTTACTGTGACCAATTTGCAAGGCGTTATGGAAAGAAATATAAGTTAAACCTATGTTGGAAAGAAAGATAAGTTAAATGACATAGTCAATACAGGGATACTATATCATACTATATGAAAGAACCAGCACAACTTTTAAGCTGAATAATGTTCAGCAAAGGAAGGAGGTTCCCCTGACAATGCATTTTAAATTTCAAGCTGTGGCTTCCTTCCTGGTTATCAATAAAAATAGGCAAGAAAAGGTGGGAGGGCTTGACCTGGCTTATCTTAACAACAGCAGCGGCAGCAGCAACAACAACAAAACCCCTCAAGAGACGTTTTGCATTGTGTCTTTCATCAAATCCCAAGAACTCACAAAAAGCCTGTGGTAGAAATGTTACTAGGTGAGAGCATTTGCTTATATTTTCCTTGTTATGTATATGATTTCTTCTTTTCATTGTTGTTATCTCTTAAAATGATCCCCATGATGGGCTTCTATTCCCAATAGTTATTGTGGGTGAATATCCATTTCTTATATGACATAAAGTAACATTTCTCAATCTGGACTGACACACTCATTGAGAACTAGTTCCTTATCCACCACAAACTGTTTTCAAGGCTTAGCTATTCAATGTTCATGCAATATCTTCATACTTGAAAATCAGATGGTAACATGGATTTGCAGTTTTGCCCAGATCCAGAAACACAAAGAGAAAGAAAATGCCCCATAAGAGAAGAGATTTTGCAGCTCGAGAAAGATATTTCTTCAAGGAAATTTCTGCCCCTGTTGGACAGTCCTTGGAGCAATTGGGTGGCATCAGACCTGGAAAACCAGGTAAAGGTTATACCCCCAAGGATGAGGATTGCAGCATGTAACTTTTGTTTACGGATATAATGTAATGTCATTTGTTGGCAAGAAGTCAACATCACTTTCCAAAGCTTTGTGATGGGAGAGCTCCTGGTGGACTGTGATTAAAAGACGAATCTCTCAGTCACTTTTTTCCCACTCTCACCTGATTGATTATGTGCCATCACATCATTTTTGATTCCTAGCAACCAAATAGATAGATCTTCTCCATGATAATCTTCTGTATGCCTAATCTATTCTTTCAAGTCTCCCAACGGTGTACTCATTGCCACTGTAACTGGGTCCATCCACCTTGCTGCTAGTCATCCTCTTCTCTTTCCTTACCTTTCCCAGCATTAGCGCCTTTTCCAAAGAGCTGGGTCTTTGCATAATGTGTCCAAAGTACAATAATTTGAGCCTAGTCATTTGTGCCTGGCGCAACATGGTTCATGGAGTCACGAAGAGTAGGACACGACTTAATGACTGAACAACAACAACATTTGTGCCTCAAGTGAGAATTCTGGTTTGATTTATTTGATGATCCATCAGTTTGTTTTCTTGGCTGTCCATGGTATTCTCAGGAGTCTTCTCCAACACCAAAGTTCCAAGGCATCAATCCTCTTCCTATCCTGATTCTTTGAAATCCAACTTTCGCTTCCATAGAGCATCACAGGAAATGCCATGGCTTACGTGATTCCGAACTTCGTAGGCACAGACACATCCCAGCATTTGAGTATCTTTTCAAAGGCCTTCATGGCTGCTATACCAAGTGCTAGTCTGCAGCATATTTCTTGACTGCTTGTTCCTTTATTGTTGATGGTTGATCCTAAAAGGCAGAAGCTATCCATCACGTTGATACATCCACCCTAGAGGAACAAAATCTAAAATTAGCATTTTTAAAATTTAGTTTTACCAACATAGCACCTATCTTTCATCTGCACTTAGAATACCTTGTGAAGTCTCATGTGGGTCCTACTTTAGTCTGGATCATTTCATAGGAATCATGCTTCACCATGTGGATCTACAGTTTTGTTCCAAATGATCCAATGTAAATTGGAATTTGGCCAAACATAGTGCATCCCAATGGCTTTCATTTGCATTCAGTCATATTGATAGTGCAGTTTCTGTTTCTGCACTCTAACACAACTTTTCCTCATTTTCATCTTGAAATGCCATGCAGCTAACACATTTCTACAATTTGATGAATGTCTGGGAGAAATCATATCTATGTAGGACTTACGGTTAAAGGTTCAGCATCATCCCCAAGGACCCTCCGAACCAGTCTCTGGAGAACAGCTTGAATTAGATTATTATGCTAGTGATAAATCATTATTTACACTAGCAACTATCTATAATATTGGAGCTCTGCACACAGTGAACTTTCCTTAATATATGTATATGTGTTTTAAGAGTGCTATCTCTGTTATACACATTTTTATACAAATTCCTTGCCCAAGTTTTCTGAGAGATGCTGAACATCTTTCTGAGATGTGCATGACTTCATGTTAGTTTTTGAACAGAATATGGTGCTATTTATTTGTGCCACCGTGATGTCTGTTTTGGCAAGTTACAGAGCTTCACTCCCATTAAAATCCATCATGGCTTTTTTAAAATTTCAAACCTGATAAATTGAAATATCTGGCCATATTATTTAAAGAACAACACAACTCTTCCTCCTTTCCTGCAACTTATGATTAGTGCTTCTTCTGATAGGTGGGAAGATTTGAGAAGAATTACATTCCCCTATTCATTTTGGGAGATCTCCATTACACAGTCCGTCTCCATATGCACATCCTTCCTTGAAGAGATCAGTGATGGTCTTAAAGCCTTTCTCTTAACCACCTACTTATGTATTAACACCACTTTTAGATAAGTAAAGGTGGAGGTGAGATTGGAAGACAAATTTCAGTTTGTCAAAGCAGAGGGTGGGGCATAATCTATTCCTTTTATTCATAGATGTTCATGTGTCAGGATGTGAGTTCTTGTTTGTGCATTCTTATCTTTTGTTCTCACCTCATTAATTAGATTTCTTTTAGCTGGACCTCAGTCTAAATTATGGCATCATAGTTAGATATTTTAACAAGTCATTTAGCTTCAGGTTTCATCAAACAGAAGTGTTCATATTTACCCCCCTGGAGCCCTTGAGAATGAGTGGCCTGAACATGGGAACCCTAATCTGACTACCAAGAAATTCCTACCAGAGAAGTGATGCACTCTGTAGAGAATCCTAGCTAAGTTTTAGGATGTATTCTCTCCTCAAGGAAAGTCCCGAGGAAGTCTCCTGCAATGCATAATTATTGTGTGCCAAACCCTCTCCTGTACCTGTATGTTGCAAAAAAGATAGGTACACTGTGCTATTTTTGGGGGGCTGAACTTCTGAAATATCCTCAAGCTTCTAAAGACACCATTTGAGAACAACTTTTAGTGGCCAGTACTCAGTGATTAGAATTTTTTTAATGCACTCAGTAATGTATAGTTTGGAACTGCAGCTCAAACTCAGAGGCCAGACATAATTCAAGGTTGCCAGGAGCTGTATTAGAAAGTGCTGACCTTTTCTGTTTACTTACTCATAGAGTCAGGCATCATTTTCTGAGCCCATAAAACTATGTCAGACAATATCTTCCAACCAGGAGATTGCAGCCACTGCTTAGCAATCTGATACATTATCATGCTCTGTTTATTACCCAATTTTTCTGTCTGCTCCGGGCTGCTTGCTAGCCAGGTGATTACCGCCTCCTGCACTGAAGATATGCAGCCAGATTTGCTTCCAAACAGCTGAAACATCCTGACCTCTGCCTTCCTTACCTGCAGCTGTTTCTTTGCTCATCAAGGTCTGTGTTTCAGGCCATTCTGTTAGTTGATTAGAGTCACTGTACTGTTGTTGCCTCTAGTAAGGTTTGGTTAGTTTATACCAGCCAGAGATCCTATTAATTATCTTCTAGTCTGTACCAACCCTTTAGCAGTCTAGAAGCCTGTGCAGTCATAGGTCCAAATTGCTTACCATGGCAGAACAGTTTTCTCCAGCCCATTTTTACTGAATTGAATTGCCCACCTCAAATTTAATTTCACCCATGATCAAGAAATACAGGCAAGGTATAGACTCAGCTGTGTTTAGTAAGTGATACAAAATAAGGAAATGCTCAACCATGGATATTATGGGAAACAATGTTTGTTTGGCTCTAGCTGTCCCTCTATGTCAACACCAATTTCTGTCCTTGAGCATCCCCCCACCCTCCAAATCTTCTTGACTGTTGGAGAATTAGAATATTGTTTGGCAAAATTTAGCTTTTAGATCTCTTTGTTTCTGGCTGCCAGGTTGCTCATTCCCTGAGCACTGATAAATTCTGGAGAAGGACTGAGTTTCACAATCTGGATATGATTAATTAATTTATTTGGATGAGATCCCAGTGGAGACTAATGGCATTAGTTGCACTACTTACTGAATTTAGAAATAGAGAAGACAAGTGCAGACACATGAACTATCCATTCTACTTATCAGGTCTATTGCATTTGGAGAGAGAGACCCTTATTTGTACTTCCATACAGCCTACACAGAGGAGGGATATTTAGAATGACAGTTTCCCCTGAGGCAATGATACACATTATGGCCCTTTCATTTGCCATACTAAGAGATCCAGAAAATGATGAACTATAGGATTATATACTAGACACTAACATCTTTCCTTCTGCCCTATTAGAGTTACATTCCTTCAGACTCAACTAAGTTATTTCACGTTGGGATTGCAGCTTCAATATAAGCTGAGTTACTACTCCATCCACTGAGAACTATGTATTCCATTAGCTGACTCAGTAGATTGATCCAAATCCATGCATAAAATGGAAAGCTATAACAACATTCTGCAAAAAAAAAAAAAAATTCTAGTTCCAGTACAGTGGATGGGCAGAACTCTCTCCTACCTCTCAGGCTCCATCATACTGCTTTTTGCTATCCAGTTTGAACAAGCTTCCTCTTTCAGATAATTCTGGGATTGACCAGTAGACTCCCTACTCTCATATATGAAGTTACTAATGGTCACCAAATATCACAGGATGGAGGAAATGTAGCATTGCCAATCCTTGCTTTCTGCTTAAAGGGAGGGGTAGGGTTTTTTTGCAGAAATTGTTTAAAGCAGTGTTTCTCAACCTTGGCAACTTTAAGACGTGTGGACTTCAACTCCCAGAATTCCCCAGCCAGCCATGCTGGCTGGGGAATTCTGGGAGTTGGAGTCCACACGTCTTAAAGTTGCCAAGGTTGAGAAACTCTGGTTTAAAGCTTCATGAGGACATAATCTTAAATTATGCCAAGAAGACTGGAGAAAACTGGTGCAAGTGTCCGAAGAACCTATAACATGCTATTATGAAGACATTTATTGATTGATGAAATGCCCTCTTTAGACCTTCATCTGGAAATCACTGAATGGGGGGAAAAAAAAAAAACTTGTAAAGGAGGAGAGACTAGGGCTCTTCTCCTCGCTCCAGTGGACGACTAGAAACATCACTCCTTCTATCCATTTCTCTTGCTTCAAGATTATCAGTTGGGGGGAATTGAGACTCATTGGGATGAGTATCAGTTTTGTCCTTGGGGCTGATTTGTCCTTGGCATTTCTAGACCCTGATCTGTTTTAAAAGCATTTGTTACAGAACAAAAACTAAGCTACTTTGGTGCCAAACTTAAACTGGAAGAAAACTGACAAGAAGTTTAAATCAAGTTTGAAAAAAAGCGGTCAGGAAAAAGAAAGAAAGAAAAGATCAAGCCATTAAATCATTTACATGCCTAATTAAGAGAGGGAAAGATATAATCTCAGACTATCAATGAGACAGAGAAAAAAAAAAATGGGTTTATTTCACCACAGGCAAAAATATGAGAGCTGCCCACTCCTCCTTCAGCTTCCAAAGTTAAATTAAAGAAGTAAAACATATCTTGCTATAATCAGAATTGGGAAATCTCTCCCCAAGCCACCCACATGGTAGTTTCCATTTGAGATGCCAGAATATCAGCAAGTATATGTATATGATCTTTTGGGGGGGGGGGACAACCTCCCAGTGATTCTCAAAGTTTTCATCTGTGAAGAGTGGAAGTTAGGGCACGAAGGAAGGAATTGTAATGAATGGCAGCAGACGGCAATTGAACAAACAGGAGAGGCAGCTGAGAAATTTGAGAAGAAAAAAATGTAAAATAAAATTTAAATTGCTTTCAGCAATAACTTTGCTGTCAGATTTGGCACTGAACGTGTTACTGAAAGCTGCCAAAATACATTTCTGAAGTGTTTCTTTCACTTTTTTTTTAAATTGCTATGCATGAAAATACCAAAAAAATTATGTTTCCATTCCAAGTAAAAATTCATTTAACTGATTGGAGGGGAAAGGGATGATTCTTAAATGATGGTGAGATTAAGACGATGCCTTCATCTTTTTTTAAAAAAAGTAATGTAATTATAGTTCGTTGTCTTTCATAACAAAGTTAAGTAAGGGATAGAAAAGGCAAGGCCGCTTTGCAACCAGATGTCCCATAGGTGGAGCCTGCTGAAGTAAATACCACAGGTGGAGATGGTCTAAGGCAAAATGTGGCAAATTAAGACTGAAGGTCAGCAGAACCTGGAATTTCTTGGTTCTCAGACCTCAGTACTGTTTGTTTATTTACCTATTTACTGACTAACATTTGTGTTCTATTCTATTTCAAAGGCTTTAAGTGGGTAACATCAGATAAAATAAATGGAATGGACAGCATAGCATTAAAAAGATGGTGTGAATTATTAAGCAGTGCTAATTGTATTGTTCTTGTAATAATGGTAATATAATTTACATCCAGTTTAAGCACTGTTGCCACCATTCCATCAGGGCTCTAGACATCTACCCAAGAGCCTCAGCTGGCTTCAAATTTCTTTATTTTCGGTGGCTAGTTTGGTTCCAGATCTTTTGCCATTTACCATTATTACAGGTATGGTATGCCATTTCTGCTTTTTTGTTTCTGGTATTATTCCATGGGTTTGTGCTACAATTTCTTCATGGAATTTCATTGCTTGTTATGCACAAGGGGAAAAAATCACTTTCACTACTGCACTTCTCTTGGGATAATTTTTTGTAGTGCTTCAGATTTAAATAGTTCAAAAAGGCCCCTAATGCACTACCTTTCACAATTCATGAAAAGAGGAAGGGAGAAGCAATAGATAACTTAATGGAATAAAAAAAAAAAGTAGAACAAACTGATTCAATAGAAAGGGAAATGAAAGGGAGGAAGCAAGTCATGTGGGTGTACAATTTAAGGTAAGCTTTTCAATAAGAAAATAGGAAGGCATGTGGTCCAGCTGAGTTACTGTTTTCTTAGACTTCCAACTCAGAATAGGTAATTGTATGTATCAGCCTCCATCCCTGTGGATCTGTTTTTGAATGTTCAGTTGTGATGGCAGATGGATGTTTGGCTCTCTCCTCCACATCCTTTCTTAAAATTCTTCCTTTTATTCTTCTCAGTTGGTTTTCTCCCTCAGGACACCTTCAAATTATTTCTATCAGAATCTCCGCAGAACTTCCATGCAATCTCCTCAAGTTCTAGATCAAAATTTTTAACCTCCTATGACAAACTCAATGAGCCAAAACAGTCTGGGCTCCAGCCATCCCTTAGAAGGTTAGAGTATACAGCATTGCATAAAGATTTCCTAAATGAATCTTTCTAACATGAAGAAAGTCTTACATCATTTTTATATCAATCTAAATTCTGAAAGAGGCAGTATACATTAAAGAGTCTCTACAAATGTTCTAGAAAGTTGAGGAGGTTCATGTGTTTATATGAAAAAATATATTCTGTAAGAACCAATGGGAAAATATAACCCTATGCAGATATTTTCTATATGGAAATAGCTATGAGAAAAATGAGTGGGACCATGCCTATTTTCTCCACTGCAGGTGATGCATAATTCAAAATCCCCCTTATACAGAGAGGACTTCACTTTCACGTATTCTGTAATTGGAGAATCCATCTTCTGCAGAAATCTTTATGCATTCAGCTCTGTGTGTGAAGTTTCCCTCTTGGCAGATTCACACTACACGCGTAGACCCTAGTGGAAGAGATTATTCAGCAGGGACAACGTCAGAGCAAGGTTGGTTGACATGGTCTAGTTCCCTTGTTGCTCTAGGTAAGACAAATAATTTCTGAATAGGGCTATTGATATATAAAAATATTTCTCTGATACTAAATCGTGATGGTGAATAGCAATTGGAATTATGGAGAATTACTTTTACGCTTAACAAAACAATTTTTAAAAATTGAGGTAATAAAGGTCATTCTCATCTAAACCATACAGATGGTTTCATTTTTGTGTTTCAGTGATGTTGCTCTGAAACCTAGGAAAATTTATTGTTTTCTGTTTCAAACCTTGTTGATAAAGTGCCTTGAAGGAAGACACGGGGAGAGAACTGCTTGCCTTCTCCAAAACACAATACAGCGTTCACAGTGTTACGTTCTCAAGATGTCTATCTTCATTTCTGTTCATGTGGCTCACTTCGGGAAAAGCCTAGAGAAATTATAAATATTAACCAGAGTGAACTCCAATGAAGCAAAAAGTATGACAAATAAATCTGGAGAACCTTGATGCAAGGTGAAAGACTGTGTGCCCAATTTGTTTTTGCTTAATGCATAACATTCTTCCAACATGTATATACAACTTCCTGCATATTTAAGATTTATATGACCACCCAGGAAGGGATCACAGGCTGATCCATAAACACAGCTCAGGACAAAAACCATGAAGGCTGGGGCTGATGGAATGGGAATCTAACACATCTGGAGAGCACCAGATTGAGGAAGGGTGTTTTGATAGTCCATTTTTAACAGGCCTTACATTATCCTCTGAGCTTTTTTGGCATCTAATATTACAAAATCTTACATGCTTTTTTTTTTTTTTTTTTACTTCCTACATGCAACAACTGTGACAGTTTCTCTGCTGAAAAGCAGGAAAATGTTGAGTTAAGCTGTATAATGACATTTACTGTTTTGTTTCCTTCAAATGCAAGAAGTTATTAATGTTTAAAATCCCTCTAGGACTTTATTTTACTTTTTTTTTTTTCATATAACAATCAAGCTTACTGAAGGCTTCCTTTCCTCCAATGCTTTTTACAACCTCAACTGTGCCATGTGGCTTTATGAGAAGAATCTGAAACCAAAATGGACTACAAATATATCTAAAAAAAAGTGAAAGAGACACCATCCTTAAAGCAGTGGAGGCAGGCAGTGGGGTGAAGGAAAATGCAGCAGCGAACTAATGAAAAATAAATTAGGCCATTAACGTTCTTTCTCTTTTTTTAGGAAAGTAAGAAGCTCTCTCTAGTATCGTGCCTTTAATTACATTATGTCCTCTAATCCCAAACAGATTCTATAGACTTAGGTCTGACATCAGGACAATTTCCTAACAGTAAGAACTATTAAACAGTGGAAGAGTTGGCCCCAGGAGATTATGGACTCTCTTGCTCTAGCTGTTTAAATGGAAGCTGGACGGCCATCTGTCAGGGATGCTGCAGTAGTGGATCCTGCACTGGGCAGGGGCAGGACTATGTGATCCCCAAGGTCCCTTGTATTCTGTGATTCTATAATATATAGCTATTCATATAGTGATAGCATTTATAAGTCCTGGACCGAGTGGCAAGATCATAATTGTTCTACAGCAATGTACAAAAAAACTAGTGAAGCAATTGAGCAAATATGAAATGCTCTTGCGCATAGTTAAAATACAAATACAAAAAAAACTAAGCGAACATCCTAGCCCTTTATCAGCTGATCACATTTTCTACTTTCAGGGCATATCTTCTATTGAGTTTAATATTAGAGAGCATTGCATGAGATCACTCACCTGCAGTCTGATAGCGCAAAGTCCACAGTAGCAGCTCAGTGCTTTACTTATATTTATTGAGAAGTTTACATAAAGTAAAAGGCCAATCTAAAGAAAAAGAAAGGAAAAAGAAATGAAGAGGTGCAAGAAAAGAAAAAAGAAAGAAAAGAAACTGCAATTATGAAATATAATGACTTCCAACCTTCTCTTCAACAGGTAATTACAATCTTATAATCCCTCCTCCTTCTTGGATGTTATACAAATCCCTTAAGCCCCACACTTAATCCACATTCTTTTAATCTTCCAACTCATAAATCATCTCATTTTTTCTTCTTTCAGCAAAAAGTCCATATAAGGTTTCCAGTCTTTCAAAAAAGTCTTTGTTGTTTTTTCTCTGACTAGGAAGGTCATCCTTGCCATCTCAGCAAATTCTGACATTTTCACAATCCATTCCTCCATTGTGGGAATTTCATTATTCTTCTATCATTGTGCATGCAGTAATCTTACATGCAGTTACCATGTACAAAATCAATCTGTCAGGAGTCTCTTCTAATTCATTGTCCATAAATTCCAATAAAAAGAGTTCTGGTTTCTTCATAATATTTATCTTTAAAATCTTTTGCATCACTGTATGAATCTGTATCCAAAATTTCTTGACTTTTTCACAAGTCCACCATGCATGTTAAAATGTCCCCTCATGTTTTCCCCATTTCCAGCATGGATTTGAAATCCCTTTGTACATTTTTGATCATTTCTCTGGTGTCATATACCAACGATACATCATTTTATAAGTTTTCTCTTAAATTGTGTCACAATGTAAATTGAGTAACAGTTACCCAAGCATCCCTCTGTATATTATATCAGCTGAGTGCTTTACCAACTTGGCTTTTGGCTGCCTTCATTGGCTTACAAGAAATAGTTGCATAAATACTGGCCAGCCTGACAGGAGCAGGAGTAAACTATGGCACAGACAATGAATTAGCCAAGTCTTTTAACTAAAACCTTGTACAAACCTGCCTTTCGATGAGTTGGTTGAATTTATTCCTTCCCCCATTTGCCCCTGCTTGAAAGACAGCATAGGAAATTATTTAATTTCATAAAATTAACAGTACTATTTATTTCATAATGGTGAATGTAAAACTATTTGAAATCTTCTGAGTGAGTTGCTCAAGGCAATGATAATAGCCCTAGCTTGGGAAAGCATTCATTGATGAACAGTAATTGCTAAATCTAATTAAAATCACATATTATTATAATGATTTAAAGTACATTAATGATACTTCAGTTATTTGGTACCCTGAAGAATGCTGGCATGAATCTGCTTGACTTTTGTTGTCATTGTTTGAATGAGTAAAGAGTTGTGTTTTTCTTTTAAGATTGCTTCTTAACAGAAAGTGGGGAGATGAGTCAAAATATGTGAAACAGCCCATTTCATTCCTTCCCAGGCAACTTGCCAAATCCATGTTGGATTCTTTATATTATATCTCTCAATGTCCCCTGTGGGGAAGCTGTCTTGTGCCTCGCAGCTGCCACTCAAGCAGCCACAAGGTAAAGTAGCCATTTTGGTGGATTCCCTTGCTGATCTGGGAGGACTTGCGACTGAGCTGCTGGCACCCAGATTAAGAACATTTGTATGGACTGGGAGATTTTTAGATGGTTTTGGTAGTTGGAGTGGGGACTGGGTGTGGCTGAATTCTTTTTGCTCCCCTCGTGTGAGAGACAGGGGGGTTGGGGGTACTGCCAGCCAGTCCCTTTGGGGGAAGGTAACTTCTCTGCTCTCTGGGAGAGAAGGGGGGGGAGGGCAAAGATGTGGGGATTGAAAGAGAAAGGTTTGGTTTTTGAGTGCTGGAGAGTCTGGAAGGAAGGAAGGTTGGATGAGGTGTTTAGAGGGAGGGTCTGCTCAGATGGAGGCACTGAGTGTGTTACAGAAGCACTGAAACCTGAGCAGAGCCTGTCTAGATTGTTTAGGTTGGATTTTGATGGCTCCCAGTGCCTTGGAGATAGGAGGCTAAGTGGGAGGGGAACCAGACAGGGAGAGAGGAGAGACAGTAGGGGAGGGCACTGTGGTGGTGACAGGCATGGGGAGGTATGGTGGGAGACAGGGGGCAGGCAGCTCTTGGGGATGGCAGCCCTGGTGTTTAATATTGGTACCGGGTTCTGTCCCCCTGTGCTCAGCCCCAGGACCTGTTTCCAGAGCATTGGTGGCTCTGGTCTCTAGCTGCTGCTGTTTATTGCCAGGCTGACTTGCAATAAAGCCCACCTCATTCATGATCTGATTGTAGATGAGAAAGCTGACCTGGCTTGTATTACTGAAACCTGGTTGGGCACTGAAGGGAGGATTCCCCTCTCTGAAATGTGCCCTCAGGTCTCTCCCCTCTCCTCTTTAACATCTACATGAGTTGGTGAGGTCATCCAACAGCATGGGGTACGGTATCATCAGTATGCTGAAAATAGCCAGCTATACATCTCTACCCTTGGCAAGGCAAGGGTTGGTGCACAATTTGGGGGGCTCCTGGACTCACAGCTCCTGCTTGATGAACAGACGGCAGCCGTTGCTAGGGGGCCCTTTGCACAGATCTGTCTTGTGTGCCAATTGCACCCTTTCCTGGACTGGGAGTCCTTGCTCATGGTCACTCGTGCCTTAGTCCATGTTACGCCTTAATTGTGCGAGCTGCACTGGCTCCCAGTTTTCTTCCAGGTGCAATTCAAGGTGCTGGTTATCACCTTTAAAGCTCTACATGCCACAGGGCCTGGTTACTTGAGGGACTGCCTTTTCCCAAGAACATCTGGCTACCCCACATGCTCCCACAGGAAGGGCATGCTGAGGATTCCTACTTTTAAATTTTGTCATCTTATGGGACCAACAAAGTGTGCCTTTTCTGTGGTTGCCCCTGTTCTCTGGAATGATCCCCCCCCCCCCCAGTATACAATAGGCTCTAACTCTTCTCACCTTTAGGAAAACCGTTAAGGCCCAGCTCTTCCCCCAGGCAGTGGGGTCAGCTGAGTGGGAGTCCCCTTGTGGTTGTTGTGTTATGTGCTTGGTTACCATTTTATATTTTGCATGTTATATTTATATAATCTATTCGTTTTAATTTTTTTCCTGATTTGTTTATTTTTCCATTGTACGCTATTCAGAATCACGTTGTTCGATTTGGGCAGCCTTATAAATCTAGTAACTAAATAAATAAATAAGTATCAGCTCAAATTCACAGTTGTTGTGGAAGCTGTGCTAGCTACTGGTTTGTTTCTGAATGCAATTCAAGGAGCTGGTTATTATCTGTAAAGCCGTACATCGGTTATCTTCAAGATCTCCTATTCCAGGAAGAATTTGCCCATACAATGTATGCAAACAATGCCTGCTGAAGATCCCCACCTAAGAGGAATTCTAGAAGGAAGGGGCTTGGAAGTGAGCATTCTGTGCGCCGTATTTCCTGTGGAATAGCTTCCCCGCTCCCCAATGGAATACTGGTTCCTTCATACATGATTTTCCGAAGTTATCAAGACATGGCTATTCAAACAGCCTTTGGGGACTGAAGGATTGACTGAAGTATATCATGTTATCCTGGGTGAGAAGGATAATCAATACATATCCACAGTTTCTTTCAGTGCTTCAGTTCAAGAGGGAACTGAGGGGACGAACCCAGACATTAAATAGATGTGGCTTCCCAAATCACTTGACAGAGATGTCAGCCACTGATGAATTTATTTATTTATTAATTATTAATAATATTTCTATGGCCACCCATCCCATGCAATGTGACTCTGGAAACATACAAACAACCATAAAAACAATTTTAAAAACATTCAAAAGTACAAAAAGTTAATATTATTAGAAAAGGCTAAGAGAGAGCAACAATGCAGCCATCTAATCAAATTACTATTCCCTTGCAATCCCCAGGCCTGTTGACACAACCAAGTTTTAATGGATTTCCAGAAAGTTGGGAGAGTTGGGGGCAGTATCACCTCAGCGGGGATGATTTACCGTGTGGGTGCCATGGCAGACTCATCTCCTGTGTCCCGTCAGATGTAACTCCTTCACAGACGGGATCCACAACATATCTCTTCTGCTGGACCTGATGGGATGGGCAGATGTAATTGGGAAGAGGCGGTCCCTCAAATAACCTGACTCCATGCCATGTAGGGTTTTAAAGGTCAAAAACAGCACCCTAAATTGGACCTGGAGGCAAATTGGTAATCAGTGCAGCTCACAAAACAGAGCCACAATGTGTACCACTCTAGGGGCACATATAACTGCCTGTGCTGCTGCATTCTGCACCAGCTGAAGCTTCCGGATACACTTCAAGGGCAGTTCCATGTAGAGCCCATTATAGTGGTCCATCTGGGAGGTGACCAGAGCATGAGTGACCGTGATTAGAGCCTCCAGGAATGGATACAACTGGTGCACAATACAAAGCCGTGCAAAAGCCCTCCTAGCCACAACTGCCACCTGCTCTTTGAGCAAGACTCATGAGTCCAGGAGGACCCCCAAGTTGTGCACTGGGTCTGTTGGGTTCCAAAGAAGGCATAGTCCCAGAATTGGCAGGCCCCAAAACCCAGAATCACTCAGTCTTGCCAGGGTTCAGTTAAATCCTGTTGTTCCCCATCCAGATCCCTACAGCCTCCGGGTACCAGGATTAGACATTAACATCTTGCTTAATTTGCCAGAGGCAGAGATGTATAATTGGGTATCATCAGTATATTGATGATACTCAGCCCATGGTGATGGATGAGCTCCCACACTGGTTTTATGTAGATGTTGAAAAGGAGAGGAGACAGCACCAAACTCTGCGGCACCCCACACAGTAGGGGCCGAGGGTGGGATCTTTCCTCCCCAGTCACCACCGACTGGTATTGATCCCAGAGAAAGAAAGAGAACCAGCACAATACTATGCCATCATCCCCTATCCCCAGAGCCAAACCAGAAGGATACTATGGTTGTGGAGTCCTTGGGGTTCTCTGAGCTTGGTTGTTTTCTTGCAAACATTTCGCTACCTGCACTGAAGACGTTACCTAGCTGGGTAATGAAATGCTTGCAAGAAAAGAACCAAGCTCAGAGAACCCCAAGGACTCCACAGTTCAACCCTGAAGTACATATATTGTCTTCTATTGATACTATGGTTGATGGTATGAAGGCTGCTGAGAGGTCAAGCAGTGCTTAGGATGAATGCACAGCTGCCATCCTGCTCCCGCCAGAGATCATCTAAAAGCATAAATAATGCCATTTCCATCCCATCCCCAGGCCTGAATCCTGACTGAGAGGGGTCCAGAATCCTCTTCATCCAGGGTCCTCTGAAACTGTTGCACAACCACCTTCTCCACCATCTTCCCTAAAAAGAGAAGGTTAGATACTGAACAAAAATTGTCCAGTATAGTGGGGGCCAGCAATGGTTTCTTGAGGAGGGGGTAAACCAAGATCTCTTAAGAGGCACAAGAACAACCCCCTCACCCAAGGAAGAATTCATCACTGCTAGAACCCCCTCACGTGACAACCCCCAGGCAGCTTTAATTAGCCAGGAGGGGCATGGATCTAAAGAGCAGGTAGCTGAGCTCACAGTTATGAGGAACCTGTTTACTTCCTCTGGCCTAACAGATTCAAACTGTTTCCAGATAACAGGACAAGACTCTGTCCCAGGCACTCCCCAGGACCTGCAACAAGGCTGGTGTCCAGCTGTGAACAAATATAAGGGATTTTATCCGATATATGCTGAGCAATTTCTTCCACATGACCCTGTAGAAGGGTCTCTGAGCCCCCTCTACCCAAAAGGGCATGGGTCACTGTTGCATTATAACACCCCATCACATGCTAGGCATTTCTGTTAGTGCAGACTAGTAAAATCAGTTGTACGCTAACAAGGAAGCTAGCATGGAAAGTACCAGCAACAACATGGGGTAAAGCCTCAAATTTCAGGAGGCAAGCCCCCGCAGCTTGTCACGTGCTCAATCAAAGCACATGATCCCTTGCGCTTCATGTATTACCATATATAGTCATGGGCTTGTATTAGGTAGTGTGACGTATATATGCTTAACCCAGCCCTCTGATGTACTAACCCAGCCCTCTGATGTACTCAATAAAAGAGGTTTCCAGACTCCGGTCTGGGCGCTCTCACCCCCCTCGAAGGAGAATCAGTTTGGTGTCTTCTTTCCCCTCACTCGTGGGAGGCCCGCTGTAACTGCGTGAATGTTACAACTGGTGACCCCGACGTGATCCCCAATAACTGGGTAATCGTCCGTCGCCCTCCGCCTGAGACCTCCGATACTCACGCCCGGGAAAAGGGCTCGATGCGTCTCAGCCGCCTGCCGGCTCTCTCGTAGGTATCGGGGGCAGGTTGTCCAAGTCCCAGGTTGCGTACCTCCACAAACTTGGAAACCTTCTCAAGGCCCCTTCTCCCTCCGCCTGAGACCTCCGGTGCTTACGCCCGAGAACGGGCTCAACGCATCCCGGCCGCCTGCCGGCCCCCTCGTAAGTATGGGGGGTGGGTTCTCCAAGTCACAGATTGTGCACCTCCACGAACTTGGAAACCTTCTCAAGGCCTCTAACATTATTCTTTCTAATCGAGGCACCCCATTGCCTCCAATTAAGAAAAAAAGGCTAGCTGGACTGCTAAAATATGTCTGGCTCAAATGTCCGGTCTATCCTGAGACCGGGTCAACAAAAGCCACATTGTGGAGAAAGATTTTGAAGTATTTAAATGAGCCACCAAAAGCTCCACAGCAAATTATTGTCTCCTGCCGTATTCTTTTAGAAGCTCTGGAAGTTTACGATGAGGAGCCGAGGATGGCTGCTGCTGAAATCACAGCGCCTTCTCTTTACGAGGGCCATTCACCATCGGCCCCCCCTCTCCCTCTAACATCAAAAGGAAAGGGATGAGGAATTTAGGGCCATTTGCCATCGGCCCCCCCCTCTCCCTCTAACAACAAAGGAAAGGGATGAGGAACTTTTCCCTCCTCCGGCAACTCCAACTGCCGGACCCCTGGTACGCGCCATGATAGAGGCTCGTGCTAGAGGGGAATTAGATTTGGAGGATATGCAATCTTGTGCTGCCTTCCCTGTCTCATATATTCCCGATCCCAACAACCCCAATAACCCTCCTACCCAAGTGTTTGCTCCTTTGTCTTATAAAGTTGTAAAGGATATTAAAACTGCTGTAACTACTTATGGCTTACAATCTCGCTATTCTATGGGCTTGTTTTTAACACTTGCAAATTCTTCTGACATGATGATTTCTGATTGGCAAATGCTGTGTAATATGATTTTAACTCCTGCTCAGTATGTTGTGTGGTGGTCAGAATATCAAAAACAAATTGCCCTTATTGTGCAGGATGGTTTCTCTGCAAATGTAACCAATGATCACTTGCTGGGACAAGGAATTTTTACAACTGCTGCCGCTCAAATCAACTCTCCAAGGGCTTCATTTCCCTTGGTTTCACAAGCAGCTGTATCTGCATTGTGGAAAGTTGATGATTCCTCAGCCACCCCCACACAATCCTTTTCAAAAATCATGCAGGGATCTATTGAAAATTATTCTGAATTTCTTAGCCATCTCCAATTAGCCATTGAGCATCAGATTGACAATGAGGACGCTCGTAATGAATTGTTATTAAAACTAGCCTATGAAAATGTAAATGCTGATTGTCTGGGTCTCTGTGTATTACAAAGAACCTCTCGTGCCTCAGTGCTCGGTTGGAAGTGATTTGTGTGTTTCCCCAATTATTTCCACGCTGTTGACCAGGGCTGTGTGTCTGTCTGCTCCAGCCGCACCTATCTGGAAATCCAGGTAGAAAGCAAAGGGGGCTGACAAGATCCGCGTGCCTCAACAGGCTGTGAGTGTGTGTGTGAGTGACCATAGGCTGAACCTGGGAGCAGCATCTGTAACATACCCATTAGACTTGGCCACTTTGGAAACAGATCTGCGAGAAGCAAGGAAAGCTGTTGGAAATGTTGGAGAGGAAAGTAAAGTAAAGACTGTGGGGGAGGTGCGAATAATAAGAGATAGGTGGAAAAGAAGTGGGGGAGACAGCAGGAATAGGAATTTGTGGAGTAATCAGGGGCAGAGAGTAGGGTATGGAGAGGAGCGTGTGCAAGTGTGGCGAAAGCTGAAAGAAAACATGGAGAGATGGGATGGGGCTCCTACTAGAAGCTTGTAGGAGCGGGTGAAGCAGTTATAGAGAAGTCAGGGAGGAAAGCATGGATCAGAAGAGGAAGATGTAGGGAAAGTTAAGGAGAAAGAGCAGTTTTTTTTCTGCTCCAGCAGGAACTGAAGCTGGAAGGGGAGGATATGTGAATTGGAATCCCGAATGGCTTAAAAACCTAGCAGAACTAAGAACAGATATAGCTAAAGTCTTAGAACAAACTGATGCTGTTTCCAAAGAATCCACAATTACATTAAACCAGGGGATCAAGTTATGGTGAAAAAAGGAAAACCAGGAGGAGCCCTGGGACCACGATGGAAGGGACCACATACAGTCCTTGATGTAATTTCACCCCATCTAGTGTACCTGGACACAAACAGATGGTGGCACCGTTCCCAAGTTAAGCCTGTGTAACTTGTGTAAATAGGCTAGGTTATTTTTCTTTTCTATTCCCTTTTTTTTGTTTGTTTGTTTTTGTTCCCCCCCCTTTCTTTGTTTTCCTTTGCTTTTTGTTTGTTTGTTTGTTTTTGTCCCCCCACCCTTTTGATTTTATCCACAGGATCCAAGCATGAAGATCTACAGTACATCCAAATTCTCCTGCTGGGACAATGCCTAGAAGCTCTGCAGCACAGTTCTAACAACAATTTTTTTGTAGAACTGGCACAAACAGCTATGAACAGCTCAGCTTTTGCGTAGGGTGACTTTTGGCAGTGGGAGGAATCACATCTACCTGTTTCTTTGGAATACCCTCCAGCCTAGAGACATTAAGAGATGTTACTGCTTTAAAGAATTTCACTAATGACTTGTGGGAGGGAATGTTTTTTCACTTTGGATCTTCTCCAGAACCTGAACCATGGACAAACTAGAGGAGAATGACCCTGAATCTTTCAGGTGTAACCAATGAAGAAGTGACTGATATTAGTCCTCCAAAACCGTGTAGCTATTGACTATCTATTATTAAGAGCAGGACAAGGCTGCAAATCCTTTCAATGTTTTTGTTGTTTTAACCTTGTAGGGCATTATTTTGATACACAATTTTATACTCTATATATACACAATTTTATATATTTTATATATGCTTCACATAATGTATAACCATACCTGTAACAGTGCACTCTATTTTATTTCTAAAGGGTTAACTTGCTTTTGCTTTGTAAAGAGCACTGGTTTCTTCCTCCCCCTTATCTCTTTGCTGAATGCCTGATTGTCTTCGAATAAGCAATTAGCCGAGTACAAGCTCAATGTTGTATCAAGCTTTTTGCAACAGTTGTGAGGCCCTGCATTCCAGAGAGAGATAAGAAAAATCTTGTATGCCATTCCCTTGGTAACCAGAAGAAAAAGTTACATTTAAGTTCACCTTCCTAAGAACCACCTTTCACTTGTTCAGACCGTCCCAAAAATCCCTTGTATGAGGGGATGTATTATCTGATTATAGATTTAAATGTCTATAAAGCCTCTGATGTTTGTGTTGTGAGGTGTGATTCCATCAACATTTTTTGTTAATGTGTTGATTGGGGTCACCCAGCTGTGTCTTGATCAAACTACATTTGCTATTCATCAGAAGTCTTACATTGAGACAAAACTAGCCAAGCTTAAAAATTCTAGCCTCTCACATTTCCCAAGATCCAGAGGGATGGAGCTGGTCATGGCTCACATCTTGGTTACCAGACTTTGGATCTTGGGGAAGGAAAATTGTTCAGACCTTGTTGTTTGTATTATTTGTTTTTATATTAATTTCTTCAATCTTTCAATGTGTTAAAATTGTTTTCTGGAAATATTGTATTTCCATGTCAACTGGACAGCAAACCTATTGGCAAGAATACCTAAAAAAACCTGTAATGCTCTGAGTGGGTGATGAGTGAACCCCATTTTGTGGCATCTCCTGTTTAACTCGATGCCAAGGGGAGGAATAGGTCAGACTTGGTGGCTTCCGTCCCTCTAGCTAGTGCCTGGCAGCCTGGTTGGGAAGGATGTGGGTAAGTGTGTGTGTGTGGCCTTGAAGGAAGAGTGCTGCTTCTATGCTGACCATTCTGGAATTGTTCAAGAATCCATGACCAAACTGAGAGAGGGCCTGAATGCCCGCAGGCGAGAGCGTGAAGACCGACAAGGATGGTTTGAGGGATGGTTTAATCTCTCCCCGTGGCTCACAACCTTGGTTAGCACTCTCGCTGGACTATAGCGAGTACAGTTATAGCATGTACAGTTGGTCCTTGTGTCCTTAATAGGCTTATAAGGTTTTTTCAGGATAGACTGGGTACCATAGAAGCACAGGTCAACATGGTCTGCACTCATAAATACCTGCCTCTCCCAACCACGGAACCAGTGGCACCTGAACAGCTTTTTTGCAAACCTCAACTCACCTTTATCAGTGATGAGGAGGAAGCTGCTCTTTAAAATAATAAAAACAGAGGAGATGTTGCATTATAACACCCCATCACATGCTAGGCATTTCTGTTAGTGCAGACTAGTAAAATCAGTTGTACGCTAACAAGGAAGCTAGCATGGAAAGTACCAGCAACAACATGGGGTAAAGCCTCAAATTTCAGGAGGCAAGCCCCCGCAGCTTGTCACGTGCTCAATCAAAGCACATGATCCCTTGCGCTTCATGTATTACCATATATAGTCATGGGCTTGTATTAGGTAGTGTGACGTATATATGCTTAACCCAGCCCTCTGATGTACTAACCCAGCCCTCTGATGTACTCAATAAAAGAGGTTTCCAGACTCCGGTCTGGGCGCTCTCACCCCCCTCGAAGGAGAATCAGTTTGGTGTCTTCTTTCCCCTCACTCGTGGGAGGCCCGCTGTAACTGCGTGAATGTTACAGGTCACCCAAAATGAGGATGCAGGATGACTGAGGACACAATAAGGGTAGAGAAGTATTGTCAATTCACTGCCTTTACCACCATGAGGTAGGCCTCAATAGCATCTCTCACCCATGTTTGGTCGAGTTCATCTCTTGTTGAGTGCCAGCAGTACTCTAGATGTCTCTTCTCCCATTTCATCTTCCTCAATTCCTCCATGTATTACGAGAAGTGATGGGATCCACGAGAGGGGAGAGGTCGTGCCCCTCTTATTCCAAGTGACAACCAAGGCCTCAGATGGAGCATGCAGCAGACCAGCAGGAACAATCCCCAGCTCCCTCTGAAACCCCTCAGGGTCCATCAGTTGCCAAGGGCAGACCGATCTAATAGGTCCTGCCTCCCTGTGGTAGATAGTGGTGCCAGAGATCCCCATGGTAATCAGGGCATGAACTGACCATCCAAGGGGGACACCAGGAATTCCCCCAATTCCAGATCACATTGCCATTGCTCAGACAGGTAAACCAGATCAGGTGTGTGACCACCGTCTTGTGTTGGGCTCTGGATGACCTGGGATAGGCCCATGGCTGTTATGGTAGCCATGAACTCCTGAGCTGCCTCTGACCCCAATCCCAGAGAATGCAGAAGGCATTTATGACTGATGCTCCTCCAAAACTTCACCTACTATAGGTTAATGTGCACTGATATCACATCCAATCTGGAAAGTGGGTGGTAACTGTTTCACCTTTCATATTGTATGCTCAAACCTTCAGCCTGTTGGAACGAATACTTTAGATTTTGTGAGCAATTGAATGTTGACACAAAAAAGTAGAACATTTAGACTGGTACAGCCTTTCATTGCACAGAACGTTTTTAGAGATAGCAAGGGACACAGTGTTTGTGATGAAAAGCAATCATGTTATGTGCATGGGTTCATGGAGAGCTGGGGCGCTTTTTTTTTTTTTTTTTGTAATTTTTTAATGGTGCTGAGCAAAGCAATTATCCTGCATTTTTTTCTGATCAGTTCTTATTGAAGCTGATGAGAAGAATTGCTTTAGAAATTATCTCAATTTTTTTTTCAATTTATTATGGGTGGAGTATGGTATGTTTGGATTCATTTATTTACAAAGCAGGCAAGAAGTACATGTGAACGTCCTTGTAGTTTGCAGCTTTTGGGTCTCCTGTTGCTTCAACTGATTCTCAAGAGGAGATTTTGTAAAGAAAATTCTCCTGTTAGGGTTTTTGGCAGTGGTGGTACTATATCGCTAAGTAGTAGTAATGCCTTTGAGAATTTGTTGGAGAATCTTCCTTCCCCTGGAGAAATCTGGATTTCTCAAATCTAATTATACTGCTCCAAATTGGAAGGCAAATTTTGAAAGGTCATTTGTGCTCATCTCTATTTTTAACTGTATAAATTCTCTTTAGACAGCCAGTTTGGTAGTTAAAGGCACTAGACTAGAAACGGGGAGACCGTGAGTTCTAATCCCATTTTAGGCACAAAACTAGCTGGGTGATCTTGGGCCAATCACTCTCTCAAAGCTCTAGGAAGAAGAAGGCAATGGCTATTCACTTCCAAAAATGTTGCCAGAAAACTTGCAAGGACTTCTCCAGGCAGTTACATACACATGCACACACACACAAAGGGAAGGGAACTTTTTAGGGATTATATGTTGCATTTTGGTGCTGTCCTACCTCTAACTGCTCAGGAAGCCATACTGTTGAGTTTGGGCAGTTGCAATTGGAAGGAATTGTGATGATGCCACCATTAGAGATCTAGAGGCCACCATTATTTTAAATAATGAGGGTCCTCATAACACTAGTCAATCTGATGTTCTTTCAAGCTATTTGTAAAGCTACCAACTGAGACATGCTGTCTTATTGTTCCTAAAGGTGAAGCTGAAACTGTCGCACTTGTGCATGCTGTTTATTTCCTTATTTATAAAATTTACAGTTTGGTATTCATTGATAAAACAAAATCTTCTTATGAAGATACTGTTTGTCTTCTGATTGTGCTCATGGTTGGTCCTTGCTGTACCAGATCTCCCTCTTTATTTCACACTTTTGTATAATTCTATTCCTCTAGATTTAGTGGAGCATTCATGTTTCACATGTTTTAAAGCTGGACTTGTTCCCCAAACTGGATTATTTAGGAAATAGCACCATTTATTTATTTATTTATTTATTTATTTATTTATTTATTTATTTATTTATTTATTTGACTTATATGGCTGCCTATCTTAAGCAACTCTGGGTGGTTCAGAACAACAATAAAATCAATAAATAAAACAATCATAAAACAGTAAAAACAATAAAACAATAAACAATAAAACAAAAACACTGTGCCTTAATTGTCCCCTTCGGATGCCCCATAGCAGGCCCTCCTTCCATACTATCTACCTATACAATCTTATCCCAGTGCCTCAGTAAGAAGCCAGGTCTTAGCAGCCTTCTGAAAGGTTAGGAGGGTGGGGGCCTGTTGAATGCCGGTGGGAGGGTGTTCCATAAGGTAGGAGAAAAGGCATGCTTCCGAGGTCCCATTAAATGGCAAGATTTCAGGGAGGGGACCTGGAGCTTGCCTGCCCTATCTGATCTAGTGGGATGTGCAGATATTCTTAGGGAGAGGCAGTCCCACAAATAATCAGGCCCTGTGCCATGTAGGGCTTTAAAGGTGATAACCAACACCTTGAATTGCACCCAGAAGAAAACTGGGAGCCACTGCAGCTCACGCAGTTAAGGTGTAACATGGGTGAACCTATGAACACAAAATACTGTGTGCACCACTGCATTCTGGACCAGTTGTAACTTCTGAGTGTCCTTCAAGGGCAGCCCCGTGGAAGGTCATTGCAATAATCCAACTGGGATTAGTAATTAGAATAAGTATAATAATGAATTATAAGTAATAGTAATTAATAATTAATAATCCAACCAGTCAGATTCCAAAGCTTCACTATATAATTCATCATTACATTAGCATCTTTAACATTTAAAGATTTTCCAATAAATCTACTTATATATATTAGCTCTATTCCAGAAGTAAAACTTAAAACATATCTCTATCAAAAGCTCAAGAATATTTTTAAAGTGGACCTTTTGAAGTCTCTTAAAATAAATAAAAATAAAAAATACATTTCTGAGATATTCCAAACATGGACTAAAGAACTAAAGGACTAAAAGATTATCTCCAGTAATGTCCCATCAATGGATTCATGTCTTTACTTCTGTCATGGATGCCATCAAATAAGAGAGCATCTCACGTGCCTTTGAGACAGCCAAAGCATCTGGGCCATATCAGTCCATTAGGATATGCATGATTTGGAGATATCACCACTGTTGCAAACAGGGAAGAACAAATTCGGTTTGAATACTCTGGTTTCTCTTCAGATTGTATAAATCTTTTACCCTTTGCTATCTATGCCACTGCATTCCAGACCAGTTGAAGCTTCTGGATCAAAGGGGCATCTGAATTCTGCCCTAGCTGAAACTTCCAATGGTCTTCAAAGGCAGCCCCAAGTAAAGCAATTTACAGTAGTTAACTCAAGAATTTAGCAGGGGGTGAGTGACTGTGGTCACTGCCTCCTGGTCATGCCAAGTAGCTTGGGGATCCAATGGGGATTTGCAACACTGGGGTTGGTTGGTGGCTTGAGGATGCTCTCTCCGTCTTTTAACTTTGATATTTTTGTAAAGGTTTTTATAGTCTTTCATTGTTTTTTTACTTGTGAGCTGCCTAGAGTCACTTACACAGTGAGATGGGCAGCATATACATTTGATTAATAAAATAAATAACAAATAAAATAAATATGTTGAAGAAGGGCAAGAGCTTTCCCGGCCATGATTGCCACTCACTGTTCAAGCAGGAACTGTGAGTTCAGGAATATCCCAGCTTGTGAGCCAGCTCTTTTAAGGGGAGCATAGCCCCATCAGGGGGGAGTAAAAAATTATCTCATCCTGGAATCTCTTGGATTCTGAATTAACACATTCCATATTGCTTGGGTTAAGCTTGGGTGTCTTTCTCTCCCATCCAGGCTCTGATGACATCCAGGCATTAGGTCAAGAATGAAACCCTTGGATGGTCTGGGGAGGAGATAAATTGTTGGACATCATCTATTTATCAGTGATACCACACTCACTGCCAGTAGATGTCCTTACCCTGTGGCATAATGTAGATGTTAAATAAAATGAGAGAGAAGGCTGAGTCCTTAGGTACCCCAAACTGGAGTGCCTAAGGATTCAGTCTCTCCTCCCTGACAACCAGTGACTGAAACTGCCCATGTAGGAAGGAGCAGAACCACCACAATGCAGTGCCTCTACTCCTAATCCTCACTGATGACACAGAAGGATACTGTGATCCATGGTATTAAAGACCAGTGACAGATCCAGGATGGCAAAGCTTGTCATGATCCCCCTATCCAAGTCCCACATTGATCACCCCTGGCAGCAGTCCAAGTGGTTTCCCTTCCATGTCTGTTTCTAAATCCTGACTGTCAAGGGTTCAAATAATCTGCTTCTTCCAGAGTCCTTTGTAACTTTACCCTACTACTTTCTCAACAATGTCCCAAAACTAAGCAATTTGGAGATATGTCAATAGTTGTCCAATATTGGAGAGGGTTACCTGCCCACACTGTGCTTAGTATTTACCATCACCTGGATCTAGCTCCTTGTCCCTTCCCTGACAGTTTGTACCAGCCAAGTGGAGCAGGTATCAAATGTACAAATGGCATAACTTGTCTCACCAAAGACTCACCAAAGAACAAAAGGCTCAAAAATGTCCAGATGTCACCCCTGTCAACTGGACTTTATTCAGTTGGTTTTTAGGAAATGTGTGGATTTTTTGCCACAAAATGCCCAACTAAAAGGTCACAGTAGCCTGTTAACAGTTGTTCCAGTCCATCCTTCTGTAACAGAATCTCTCTAAAAAGTACTGCAAGATGGCATTGCATAGATGCAATAAGGACAGAAAAGTATTGGATTTATGGAGCTGACCTGTAAAACAACTGTAATATAGAACATTTTTTTCTAGTAATGAAATTTAAGATGTATTAACTTATTGCAGTATCTTGGGATTTTGAACTTGAGTGTAAATTGCAAGCATCTTAAACTCTCATTTTCAACCAAAGATTAAATCATCAATAAAGTAATTGATCTGATTTGATTTCCATATTTTAATTCCCTTGGGGAAAGTGCTGTTGGTATTTCATTCTACCTCAAACATCAATCATTGCAGCTTCAACTTACATGGAAAGGGAAGGGAGCACAAAGCACAATATTCAGATAAATGTGATTTGGTTCAAAAGTGCAACGTTTGGTAAGTTTGCATTAGAATGTGTACTGAACAAAAGTCTTCCATGCATCACCTTGCATGTCCTGGTTCCTGAAGAACTTGCAGGGTAGATCAAATTCACAAGTACACTAAAGCAATAGTGATGCTATCAAACAGTTCCAGTTTCAACTCTCTCTAGGTTTTATTTCTACCCCAAAATTGAACTTATTTAGATGCATGCAACTTTGCTTTCTCTTCACCAGTTATATAACTCATGTAGCTCTACATTTAACCGTTTTCTCCCAAAGGAGGGTGGGGAGGAAAGCTTTATAAATGAAGAGGCTTAACGGAGAGGCCTGACTTCATTTTACTTTGCCACAGATATTGTGGGGAGGGGAAATGCTTTTGTAAGACAGTTTTTTTTTTTTAACTCTAAGAAATAAAAACAGAATGTCAGCAGTTTTTATTATTATAGCTCTGGGGAGCTAAATTGCAATCTTTTAAGGTAAAGGCATTCGACCATTAAAGCGTATCTGTTTATGGTTATAGAAAAATGGAATAGGAGATCTTTAGCATATACTGTATTCATAGTGTCATCAAAATGCTCATTTCAGGTCCAGGAGGTTTATTAAGTTGCTTTTATGAGTTAGGTTTGAGAAACAAGGTCAAATGAGAAGCCAAATAGCTCTGAGGGGGACATAGTTATCCATACCAAGCTTTTGGGAAGATTAGCACACTGTTTTTCTTCAATGCGGTGTGATAATTTGGAGAGATGATCCTTGGGTTGGCCATAGGACCACTTAAAAATGCCATTTTATTCTGCAGAAGAAAGGGCCCCCCCGAAGCAAAATTATCCAGAGGTGTGCCTCTCTATCTGAGGTTTGCAGAGATTTTGGTTCTACTGTTGCCTTCTTTTGCTTTATTGCAATGGTTTTCATCCATAGAACTGAGCCAGAACATGAAGGCAGAGGGTAAATAAACATTATTTTGAGGTGAAATTTCCTGGTGAGTTTAAGCTTGGCTTGTCAGCAAATTCTATATACGGTAAAAGTGTATATGTGCAAGCATCCCAATGCTCTACTTTGCTCATAATGTGGCCTGGCCTCCATTAGAATGTCTGTATGTGCAAGGACTGCACTGAACTGATAAACACAATTTCTCAGAAATGTCATCTATCTTGAAATCATCAGTTTAGGTTCAGCTGTATTTCAGGAATGGGATGAAATTTCTTTAAGATCAGTTCCATGGGGGTGGGGTGGGGGGGGAGAACGGTTCTCCCAGAAATCCCTTTTCCAACATACCTTTTCAATTTATGAACCTTCAAAATGGCTGCAACAGATACACAAATAAGGCAACCTCCTTTGTCATTCTGTAGGAGTTTTATTGTACAGCAGAAAAATATCTATTGAAAAACACACATCTGTGGAATGGGAGGGTTGTTCTTCCAGTAGCTCACTTTATTTGCCAGAGCCAATATTTAATATGATACTAAAGAAAAGCCAATGACTGATTCAGGCCTGTTGAGAATATAAAGTGACAGTGTATTGTTCTGTTCTGTTCTGTTCTGTTCTGTTCTACACTCCTATCCCTATCCCTATTCCTATCCCTATTCTAGTCTTTTTTTTTATAATTTATAGTCTTTATAATAATTACTTAAATTTATTTTATTTTAATTCTATTCTATTTTGGAACCTGAATTGCTGGGATAAATATTTTTTAACTTGGATAAATGTACTGTCCTTCCTGTTATCAGACCATGCTTATTGTGGCATTGGTATGACTAGTCTACACCTTCTCTATATTATAAAATAGCATTATGTGAAAGCCTTGATTAAGCCATATTGGTAGCGGAAGGCAATATCTGTGGGTCCATCTAGTGATGAACAACTAGCTCCTCAGAATGCAAGAGGAGTATATGATAGAGAATGCAAATTAACAAATTAAATTAAAGAAATAAAATACTTAAGCTGTATATCTGTCAAACTAAGAGAAAAGAGGAAGGATGTAATTGACCCAAATGGAAATGGTCTGATCTTATGGAATTGAGTTGGTAAATACATTCAGGGAAGTGAAGATGAAGACTTAATTATTAATGAATGGGCCAAAAAGTATATCAGAAAGTATAAATTGGTGTGATCCAGGTTGTTGTGAGTATGTGTAAAAGTAGATGTTCATAGATTGGGGATGGCTGCATGTTACATTCCAGTGAATGGTGATGATGGAAGAACCAGAGATGAGTTCTGGGGAAAAAATGAGCAATACAGTCCAGGGGAAAAATTATTCTATTAGGTGACATGAATGAAGGGGTAGAAATGAGCTGACAGAAAAAGGCCATTCAGAGATCCCAGAATGAATGTTTGATGTTTTATAAAAAGACCTGTTTGTTTCACAAGTTGAACATGAGTCAACACAATGTTGCAGTAAAAAAAGGAAATGTAGTCTTAGACTGCATCAGCAGAAGTATAATGCAATATCAAGAAAAATAATCCATTCTCTCCATTCTATTTTGGACAGATAATACTGTGTCCAGGTCTGAGCACAGCACTTTAGGAAGGGCATTGACAAACTGGACTATGTCCAGAGGAGGCAACCAAGATAAGATGCCTGGAAAGAAAAATCTATGAGGAATGGTGAAGGTATTGGTTATCTTTAGCCTGGAATAGGTAGGACTTGAGGGGGACTTAATAGCTGTCTTTGAGTAACTAAAAGGTTATCATATAGAAAGATGGGACAGAATTGTTCAGGGTTTAAATTACAAGGAAGCTGATTTGAGTTGGACAAAATTTCCTAATGCTATGAGCTGTTCAGCAATAGAACAAATTGCCTCCCAAGGCAGCGTACTCTCTTTTGCTGGATGGCCATCTGTTTGGGATGCTGTAGTAGTAAATTCTTCCACTGAGCAGGATTGAACTAGCCAATCCCCACCCCCACCCCCGTCCTCCTATTCTATGATTCTATTAATGAAATTCTCTTAACTGTTCAAGAAAAAAAAGTGATAGAAAGGAAGTCATAAATGCTACGCTAATGTTGATCTAAACTGTTGGCAGGTATGGAAGGTGTAACTGGAAAAAAAATTATGGGTGTGATTTGCTTATGGAGTGACTGCAACTTAGCTAATGTGAGTGCGAAGACTGTTTCTATGCCTGACAATAGGAAGAATGTCATTGCTCTTTGTCTACACAAAGGGAAAGGTAGCAAGAGAGAATGCAAAAAATGAAAGGGAGATTGGCTTGTTAAGTGTGCGTGGAACAAGTTTGACAGCTTTTTGATTAAAGGGTATGAGAGGGGTATGAAAAGCAAAAGTTGCAAAATGCAGAGTAACTTTATACTAGGCAGAGAGTGTGCAGACCAGATTTTTCTTCTTCAGCAGATCACTGAAAAATGTATGAATGTGACAAATAAAGTTTGATGGAAAACCTGAATGATTTGCAGCAAACGATAGATAGATTGTATGATGCAGTGAGAATTATGGTTTAAAAATTAATGTATTAAAGATCAGGTTGGTTGTGTTTGATAAAGAAAATGGAGTTATACATAAATGATGAAAATTAGAACAAGTAGATTATTTTTTTGAGTATCTTGATAGAATATTTACTAAAGATGAAGAAATAGATGGGGAAATTATAAGATGTGCAAATACTGGTAGGAAGGTAATGGATAGTTCATGGCTTGTTGCAAGAAATGAAGGTTTGTTGAAAGAAGCTAAAACAGTGGTGTGTAAGAGTGTGCTTCTAGCCACAATGTTATACTGTGGATGTCAGAAGAAATATAAAAGTAAGTTGAATGCAGTGGAAATGTGGTACATAAGAACTGCATGTGGTAAAACAAGAATACGTAGGGTCAGGAAAGAATGGCTGATGAATTGATGTAGACTGAATACAAATGCAAGTGACCAGTATATTAAAATGGTTGCCATATAAAACAAATGGATGAGGATCAAATTGTATATCAAATACATGAAGAACGAATGTGTCAAGAGGAAGGGGAAGGCTAAGAATGTCATGATTTTTTCGAGGTAGAATTGATGAGATTCTGAAAACAAAAGAAGGTGAGAAGTTTAAAGCACAAAAGGCCATGGTGCATGGATGTGGTGGAAGAAAGAATGGCTTGCAAGAATTAAAAAAAAGAAGGGGTGGGTTACAGTGAATGGTATTGGCGTTAAGTTAATTTAGCTATATTTCCTTTTCTTGTCTCAAAGCTTCAACTTATTTGGCTTCTTTTCTGTCTGATTAATAAAGTCGCTTACCCCAGCAAGTAATAACATGATGGGTATATTGTATGAATGCGTATAAAAACAGAAGATGCAGGTCCAAATGTTTCAAATATTTTTACAACATTTGGAAGAAGTATCAGATATTTACAATGTGTTCATATAAATGATTATGAGAATTAAACAGGATTTGTTTCCAAATAATTGTGCTGAAAAATCAGAAAAAAAAAACCCCACACAGAAAAAGAAGACTAAGAGGGACCATTTCACAAACAGTTGTTTCTCAGTTTTTAATCTATATCTGTGTACTTAGTCTATACATGCATGCATGCAATTTATCTACTACCTCAATCCTAATGGATTCTAAGCAGGTTTTTAAAATAGATTTTATTCCATCAACTTGATATCGACTCTTCCCTAACCTGTCCTTCAGGTCTTCCAACCATGCACCCATTGCCACTGTAATTGAGTTAAACCACCTTGCTGCTGATTCTTCTGTTATCTTTTGGTCTACCTTCCCAGAGAGCTTCATCAGAGATGAAGTCCCATCATAGACTTTCCAGAGAGCTAGGTCTTCAGATAATGTATCTGCAGTATGATAATTTGAGCCTGGTCATCCTGTCTCAAGTAAGAATTCCAGGTTGATTTGTTCAATGATCCATTTGTTTGTTTTCTTGACCATCAAAGCAAATTTACTGATATTAATATACCAATACAGATAAAAATATTTTTAAAAACTTCAATAACAAAAATATAACAAGTTATATCAAATAATCAGAAACACATACACATCTGTAGCATCTGTGGCTATTTAACTGATCCCCAAAGGGCTTTCAGAAAAGTCAAATTTTTACTAGCTTCTGAAGGACCATGAGCACGGGGATCATCGTCACTTCAGTGGCATACTGTTCCACAGGAATACTATATCTTCCATTACTTAACTATGGCAGTTATTGTGAAACAAGGAATAGTCATCCCTCTGCCTGCATGGTTCTCATATGTTACATTATGATGAAGAAACCTCCATTTGCCCCAAGAAGGCACCTTCAGGTCACATAAGGGCCAGCCCTTTCAGGTAGGCCAGGTCAGGAAACAGATACACAAGGAAAACTGCAACTCTATTGCTGCAGAATATAATAACAAAACCTTGAAAACCTATTAGCATTTCTCTCTACCCCCTCTTATACCAAAGAGAATCAGTGCAGAGTAATGTTGAGTTTCTTTCTCATCCTCTCTTATTTCTCAGGGCTGAACTGATGTTTACATGACCACTTTCACATTCTTTCTTCAAGGTTATCTACAGCAAGCCCCTGAGCTAGGCCTCCTCAACATAATTCAAAAAACACAAAAACAAAGTCAGACTGAGAAAATCTTCCATCAGTTATGTTCCAATGATAAACTGGATTAGTCGGTAAAATAACTATTCTTTTGGAGATACCCACTCAGGAGTTGAGGAGCATGACTTATTTGTGGATGTAGTATTGCAGAAACATGGTTTAACTGCCCTTTCAAACAACCTTCCCAAATACATGAAATGCTAAGTATCCCCAGATGTATAATGAACATCTGTGATAAAAACTGCTTTATTATGGCTCATTATACATTTGCAGTTCTTTGAAAGTCATTACTTAGCTTCATTGTTTAAATCATCTGCTAAGTAAACTTGGCTGAGTCCTAAGAATATCATCAGTTCAGCAATTTCAAAAGAAGAAGGGATTTTCTTTGGATTGTAAAGATTTATAAACTTAACTGCAACAAAGGGAATTCTGTACATCTCTCTATTGGATTTCACTGTTATGAAATTTTCTTAAAATTAATCATATTTTCACCCTGGTGAGTATTACACACTGGGGCCTTCCACAGCATCAGTTTTGTTGGGATCTTTATACCATTGGTTATTAAACAGGTGGAGGTATCCACAGCCATGTTCACTGGATGATCAAAGCCCTGCCCCTTTTAAAGATGTCACTGAGGTTAACAAAGAGGTTCCAGGGAACAGCAGATGAATCATTGACAAGATTTTGCTTACTGTTCTAACTAACCAAAGGAATGGCCCAGGAAGAGTTTATGGTTCCTTCTACAGATATCCTTTTATTACATCTGCTACTTTTTTTAAAACCATGACTCAGCAATCTGGAACAGAAATAGGAAGAGTTGAATGGGGATGTCTGTACAATTTTAGGTTTGCTGTTGTTACCACCTCTGGATAAATACTAGGGTTTGACTCTAGTATTAAGTTTGTGCAAACCTTGAATCAAATTGGGGGTATAATTTAGAGGGGGAGCAAATCATGCAGCACAGGAGAAAACCCATCTACAGTATGGACACGCATTCCAAACACCATACCAGATCTCTCATATTCTTCCATCAGTTAGGAAGGAGGCTCTGGGGTTCACTCAATTCCTTAAGAATAACTAACTGCATCACTGCATTCTTTTGACATCTGGCCCTTGACTCCTTGGAACATCTCAGTTTCTCTTCAACGTTCCAAGAATGACAGTTGGTGGATTTCTCTACTTCATTTGTATTTCCAATTTACTAGAAATAAGACCAAGTAAGTAAGTAAATACAAACCTTGTTTGATGCTGATGCCTACTGTTGCCTTCTGGTTTTGAAGAGCAATTTGTAGAATGTAGATCAGATCAAACAAAGGGCCCTCAACAGTTTTCACCATATGACTACTTTCATATGACACTAATTCAATGGAATTAATCTATTTCCTGGATTCACACAACATATGGAACCATAAACTAGCCAAACAGGCTAGGTTTGTACAACATGCAAAGCCACAAAAAAGCTAGCCAAAGTTAAAATTAAGGAAGCTTGGAACATCATGCAAAAATAATTACTAGTTCTTTAACTTTATATTTATAAGTTTGGTCTAGTAGTTAAGGCACCACGCTAGAAACTATGAGTTCTAGTCCCACCTTAGGCATGAAACCTGGCTGGGTGGCATTGGGCCAGTAACTCTCACTCACTCATTCACCTCACAGGGTTGTTGTTGTGGGGAAAATAGGAGGAGGAAGGAGAATTAGGTATGTTCACTGCCTTGAGTTACTTATATAAAAAAATAAAGGTGGGATAAAAAAAATCTAAAAACAAAAAAACAAAAAACAAAACTGGACTGATTGTGTTGTATGACCACTACTTATCTGTGGACGAAGAGAGGAAATCATTACACCAGATTTCTTCAGGAGCAGGAGAAATGTGCCAATCATTTCTTGATGTTAGACTCACCATTAGCAGTGGCAGCGTAGCACAGCTGATTTCAATACTGTGGTCACCATAAATAGCAATAACAAATCTATCATAGTCTTCCATTTTGCTTGCCCCATAATATTGATATGACCTCTTCTGTTCACCGAGATTGTATAAGATGATTTGCCTAGAGCACCATAAACTGATCTTGCTGCAAGTTAAGGTCAAGCTTTCTCTGTGGCTGCTTGTGTTCATTGGAATGCATTTCCTGCTGAGCCTAAGCTCTTTGTTCACTTTTCAAATGCCATTAAACATATATCTATTTAGATAGACTTTTAATTGTTAAGCCTCAGCTAGTGGCAACAGCTGACTGCCTTTATCTAGGCTCAGAAGTTCAGCAGGGTCAGGTCTGATTACTACTTGGGGTGGGGGGGAATCAGGATTGTCAGCTAGGGCTGAAGTCTGTCTGAGAAGGCAATACAAACCATACTCTACCAAGAAACTGCATGGTCACGTACATGAGGTCAGCAGGAGTTGAGCTGAAAGCAAAGGAGACTACTATTTTTTCATTGTTGCAGAGCTTTTGGCTGTGCTCCCTATTTGAAGTGGTTTTACCATATTATTTTTCTGTTGTGAGCTCTTGTGAAATTTTGGGAGGCAGCAGTGCAGTCAGTCTATTAAATAATAATCAAAACAATAATGCTCAAGGCCTGAAGCATTTGGACTTAGGGGATGATAGCTATCAGAAAACAGTAACGGAGAGTTTGGAAAGTTTGGAGAGAATTCTGCAATGTGACCTGCCTTTTCATAGTGAGTGAAAGCAAAATCTCTGCAATGGCCTTAGAAAGCCATAGAATATTTTGCTAGCTATTTTCACTTACCTGTGGGACTTCAAATGCTATAGTTCTCTCTGTTGCGCAAACCTGTCATGGAAGGGTTAAAGAATGTTACCAACATTTCCTGAAACAACTTTCTGGAGGGAAGGGAGCATAGAACTTGCCAAAGATAAGCACCTGGTCTCCTCAGACAGCTGGCTTTTTGTTAAGCGTGTGGCAGAAAATTCTCTGCTTGAGGTAAGGAAGATCGAGACACTTCTAAATTACATTCCCCATGAGTGTTGCTAAGGCATACTTACACATATTATATGAGGTAGAAAATTAGTACTTTCAATTGTTATGGTTACATATGCAGTAAAATGTCAGTATTTGCAGTTTTTCAAAAGTTTGCCTATGGTTTATTATATAGTTCACCCACTGAGAAGAAAATGTACCTGCTGTAAAATGATGAAGTAGCTTGGGGGTCAGAAGGAAAGCGTTGTTAACTTTTAACTCCAAACTCTGAAATTCCCTTGGGGAGGAACAGATTCCATAGATGTCAAATAACCCCTTATTGACATTGCTCCCCTTTTGTTCCTGTTTTAGAAACACTGTAATAGTCAGGGAGAGAATGTGAAAAAGGAGAAAAACATTAAGTTCAAGAACATGACTGACTGAGAAACTGGAAGGGAAGTTCCCTCAAGGTTTCGATACCTTTGGAACATTTGTATTCTCTCTTGATAGGCACTATAGTTTTACATGCCCTTTCTTCATCACGCCCCCCCCCCCGCATTTCAAGTAACTTGAAATATCCAAAAGCAATATTTCAGTGAGAGCCAGTTTGGTGTAATGGTTAAAGTGTCAGGCTAGAAACCAGGAGACTGTGAATGTTAGTCCTGCCTTAGGCACAAAGCCAGCCGGGTGACCTTGTGTCAGTCATTTTCTGTCAGGCTTAGGAAAAAGGCAATGGCTAGCTTCTTGTGAAAATGCTCCCAAGAATTGTTGCCAGGAGTCAACACTGACTAGAAGGGATGAAATAAATAAATAAATAAATAAATGTTTCTGTAATACATTATTGTCATTTTCTCCTGTATGATAAAATTGACTAGGGTCATTTGAATCCCTCCACATCCAATATATTTGAGTTTTGCATGTATTCAATTATAATTCTATTAAGGATAGACAACCTGGTGTCTTTCTGCTTTTTTGGATTAAAAGTTTCACAATCCATTGTCCACACCAATGGGGGCTATGGGAGCCAAATCCAAAATAACAGGAGGTTTAGTCCATCAGCTTTGTGCATCATTCCTTAATTTAAAAAAGAGAAACTCAAGGACAAATTCATAATATACCCCTTCCTTTAATATACCCATTTTTGTTTCTCACACACATGCGCACACACACTTATGTACACATATATTCATTTTTTAATGAAGTTTTGCCTAATACATACACTTTCAGCAGTTTTCCATAATATGTGTGGATATTTTTTAAGAACATTTCACATTTTTTTCAGTGAAGTCAGATGGATACAGTGTAAGCATGATTTCATTTGGCTGCAGTTATATCTGGAAATCTTCATAATCTACTGCTCCCTCCCCCCGCCCCCACACAAAAAAATCCCTCCGTTTGGAACTGCTGAACAGATGATATGTTTAAAACTCAGCCAAGTTTACTTAGCAATAGATTTAAAATGAGACTGATCTAGTAGGGCATGACTTGTTCTTGACAAAATACATGCCCATTTTCAAGACTGATCTATTAATGATCTACTCTAGAATCTTCACAAGTTTCAACCTCAGATTGACCGGTCTGAAGGTCTCTGGATCCTGCAATTCTTCCTTTTTGAAGAAAGGAGCATTTATTCTCTCATCATTTAGCACTTCCCCAATTCTCTCAGATTTTTCAGAAAAAATATATGACGTTAGGCCCAATCATCAGTGAGTTTCTTCAGTAATCTAGGGTGCAGTTCATATCACCACATTAAATCGATATTCCTTGAACATGTTTCTATCAGTCTCAAGCTTCAGTTCTGCCTCTTTAATTCTGCTCTTGATAAAGATTCTTGTTCAAAGTAAGGGTTGAATAGCATTACTTCTTTGTTACCTGTTAGCATTTTGCCACCTTCACTGAGCAGCTGGTAGACTGATTTCCCCCCCCCCCAATTCTTTTTATTTTGAAAACAACTAAAGAAGCCCTTTTGTTGTTCTTAGTAGCCTTCATTAACCTCAGTTCATTTTGAACTTTAGCTTTCTTGATGCTATCATTACTATTCCAGGCTGTCTGTGCTCTTTCTTCCTTGGTAACCTATCCTTCCTTCTGTCTTCCATATGTATCCTTTTCTTTTGTTTGTTTTCAGATGTTCTGCATTTTTTTCTGTGGATATATTGGCTCTTTCTGCTGAGCTATTTTTCTTTGCTCGTTGGAATTGCTTGAAGTTATGACTTAAATATTTCTTTCTCTTTCTTTTTAGGAATTCTTACCCATCTTGAGCTTTTTGAGCAATTAAATATTTGGAGCTATCCATGCTTACCATACACTGTTTCTCCAATTTTCTTACACTGTGGGTGAGTCTCTTGTTTCAAAATATGTTATTACTGAGAACCTTGGCACTAACCCTAACAGAAAAATTAATATTGCCCCAGTTATTCAATGACAAAGTGTGCGTTTCCTGACCAAGCAAGAAGAGTGAAATTGATACTGTTCTTTCCCTCTCTCCCCAGTCTCTTTCCTTATGACTTTTTCCCCAAGTTTCCTGAGAAATATTCATCTGAAATTTTGTATAGCTAAGTTGATTATTGAATTCCCTCTTCCTCTTTAAGAACTCTTTCTCTTCACCTTTTCCCACTGGGCACTCATACCAAAGAGACTTCCCTCTTAAGCTTGTGAAGGACAGGTATCTCTATTAGGACAAGAATCATATAATTGTAAGTGATGTGTCATTTCTTAATACAATTTCCCAGCAACTACTTTTGAATCTGATTTGCAATTCTTGATTGAAAGCATTGTAGGTGAAAATTGTAAACATTAAATACATTTGCTTTCACCCAGACACCCAGTAGAGTGTGTTGGGAATCTCTTTATAGAGACTTAATAAAAATAGCTGCCTTAGTGGAAGAAGAATATTGTATCTAACATTGCTAAAACAGGATGTTTTATGGAGTAATGTCATTTGCAGAAACAGAGAGGTAAGAAGTAAGTCCCTGATTTCCATATAAAAATAGTCTGAAAGCACATGTGGGAATGTGTTAAGGAGATAACAATGCCCAGGGGGGTGTTTGAGTTCCAATGATACTTATTCTGTAGCTGAGAAATGCCCCTAGAATCTCCTTTTATGCAGCTGTACAAAAGCAAATCCATCTTCAGCAAACAGAGAACAGAGATGAGAAAATAAGAAAAAGACGATTAGAAGCCTGAGCATTTGAACAGTGTTTTGTTCCACAAATGTTGTGCCATGAAGGGCCACTACATTATGGCATCTATTTGTGAAATCAGCACTTACCCGGCATTATGTTCTGTTGCTGTCTGATGTGACTACAAAATAGTACTACTCAATGAAAACATGGGATTAAGCAGTGAAAATCTGTCATGTTATCAAGAAACCATTGTCAATGAATGGGCAGCAATTCAGAGTGGTTTCTTAAAATCCAAACAATTTATACAAGGACTTATGTATTACTTACCAAAGGAAACTAATTTAGGAATTTCACAAAAATATAAGCATACATCTATAAACAGATTAACATGAATGAAATGAATTTTGAGACATGCAATATCTGGCTGTAATCGGATGCTGGTCCTCCCTTCCAATCCTGGATTATCTGGGGAATTGGCAGAATTAACCTCCACTTTTTAATGCACCCCTTTCTGTTCTGCCACTTTTTTCCTTTGGAGAAAAAAATACCCTGCATTTGAGGGTAGTGATACTCAGAGGACAAAACATAAGTAACCTTTACCAAGGCACTTCATAGATTGGTGCATAATGTCACCATTCCACAGTAAGCTGTGCTTGCTTATACATACCTCAGTCTTCATAGTTATTTCATTAGTAGATAGTAAAAATAATCACTGTTTCACAATAAAAATAAGACTTGGGTCAGTTGTTTAAAATGTCATGTACAATAACCCAATACGAAAGGCCATCACAACGTCTTCTTGGGTCATTGTCTGCTAATGCAATTCTGAATATTATTGCTTTCCAGCCATTACTGTTTACACTAGAAGACTGGCAAGGCTCATTAATGTGAATGAATGCCAGGAGATGACATCATTTCCATTTAATTGTCTTGTTTATCAGCAATGTCTTTACAGTTGTTTTAATAAAAGGGCAACAGAAGATAAAAGGGTACATTTGCATTCTTAAAAGAGCTTCTGACAAGGTCTAGGAGGCTGTTGACACTTATTGTTGCAAACAAGCTAATCAAATAACATTTTTATCTTCAGTTCTTGCAACTCACCCATTCCCATCTTCCTCCATCCTGTATTTAATGCTTTTTTATTCAAGAAAGAATAGAATATGAAAGAATATCAAAAGGGCATCTTATGCTCACTCTTTTCTTTGCAATTCTGAAACTGTGAGAAAGTCAAGAAGATTAATGATAAGTGTAACAACTTTATTAAGATAATATTGCCACATAAAATTGGCACAGTCCCAAGTCATTATGATTGGATTATGGACTTCTCAAAACAGCCAGGTTTTGCACATGTGTACAAAATATGATAATTTGCACCTGATCATTGAGCTTTGACTTCAGACTACAGACTGAAACTCTGTATTGATTTGTTCTGTGATCCATTTATTTATTTTCTTGGCTATCCATGATATCTTCAGGAGCCTTCTGTAACACAAATGTTCAAAGGCATCAGTACTTTTCCATCCTGCTTCTTCAAAGTCCAGCTTTCACTTCCATAGAGTGTCAGAGGGAAAACCATTCCCTAAATGATTCTGATTTTTGGAGATACAGACACACCACAACATTTAAATACCTTTTCCAAGGCCTTAATTGCTACACTACTAAATGCTAATCTGTGACATTATTCTTGACTGCTGGTTCCTCTACTGTTGATATTTGATCCCAAAAGGCAGAAGCTATTTACCATTTCAATATCTTCATTGTCAATTCTAAGTCTGGTCACTGTCTCTGTTGTCATTAGTTAGATTTTCTTTATATTTAATCTTGGTCTTATTTTTTCACTGTGCTACTTGTCTTTTATTATTGTACATCTTTTGCATTTTCAGTTATTAGAGTAGTGTCATCAGCATACCACAGATTATTTATGTTTCTTCCTCCAATTTTAAAACCATGCTCATCTGCTTCCAATCCAGCCTCCTTCAATATATATCTTCAGCATAAAGGTTGAATAAATATGGAGAAAGTATACAGCCTTGTCTCACTTTGCTGACCTGGAGCAGGTTTGATTTGCTATGTTCCATCCAGACTGTGACTTCCTGCTCTGTGTAAAAGTTTCCCAGGAAGACAGTGAGATGCTCTGGCATTCCCATTTTCTTAAGCACGTTCCATACCTTGACACAATTAAAAGCCTTTCAATAATCGAATACATATTGACTTCTTTTTGATATTCTTTGGCTTTCTCAATTAGCCAGTGTGCTTCAGCAATATTTCTTGTCCCCAGGCCTTTTCTAAAGCCATCTTGAACATCTGGCATTTCCCTTTCCATGTAGGGCTCTAATCTGTATTGGACGATCCTAAGAAATATTTTACCAGTCTATGAAATTGAGGACATTCAGTGATAGGTTGCACAGACTGTATTAAGTAGATAGGCCTCTTCCAATCTTTTGGCCACTATGTCATTCTTCAGATTTAATGGCATAGTTTAGAATCTTTACTGATTCATCTTATGTTGCATCCATATTTCTGTAAATATTCTATCAGTTTATGTAGCCTTCCAATTTGGTAATAACTGGAGTGCTGATCTAACTTTATTTTCTAGTACTAGAGATTCTTCTAAATAGGAAATATCTTCTAAGGTACCTTGGATGTTGACATCTCTACTATACAGACTTTCAATATACTCCTTGGATCAAGTTTTACTATCTGTTCACTGGCATACTTTAGCATTCAAGATAGGAACCTCCTGAGTTCTGAGATCTGGCAGACTCTTGCTCTTTTTCTGTGACTGTTTCCATCTTCAGTGTCTTTATGGATGTCATTGTAATACCACTGCTTCTTGTTGCTTCTTGTTGCTCTGAAATTTTTTGTTAAGTTCCTTCCTGAGATCAGTGCCTTTCTTGGCTGTGGCTTCTCTTCTCTTCTTGGCAATTCCTACCATTTATTCAGATATCCAGTTTCTTCTTTTTTTTTGTTCTTTGGCAGTCTCTTTCCACGTTCCTTTTTAACCAGAGGGAACCTTTGATTCCCTGTCAATGAGGTTCAGAACTTTAAAGCAGTTCCTGATGCTCTCCCTGAAAATGGTGGGCATATGCTCAAGGCCATATTGTGGAAACTGGGGGCATTGTTCTGCTTTAGAATGACTTGTGTGGGAGAGTATGGAGATAATTGTGAAAAAGGAATGTAAGAACCTTTAAGTAAATAACTCACTTCTGGGAAAGAAAAGTTGAGAAAGATATTCCAGATAACCTTGCCTTGATTCGGATACAAGAGAGGGCAGAGGAGCACTCTGGCCAGCTTTCAAGTATTATAGGGTGTAGGGTACATAATATAGGGTATTCTACATTATTCCCAATAACAGTACTTCCAGTAGTCCTTGTGTTATCCTTTTCCTGACCTGGCCCACCTCAAAGGGCTGACAATGCTTGCATTTTTTCTTCAAGTTTATCTCCATATTCTACTGTACTCTACAACTGTACCTTTGCTCTGTCTGTTTCCTGAACTGGTCTATATTAAAAGTCTGACAACTTGGAGCTTGCATATGAACAATTTGTGATTTATTCCACAGTCTGATCCTGGCCTCATCTTCCTGTTATAACTGAGCTCTTCTATCTCCTTGTACCAGTAATATAGTCAGTTTGATTTCTGTGTACTCCATCTGGAAGTGTCCATGTACATAGGTGTTATTTGGGTTGTTTGAAGAGTGTGTTAGTAATGAAGGAATTATTGGATTAGCAGAAATTTATAAGTCATTCCCTTGTTTCATTTTTGTTTCCTAGGCCGTACAGTCTAAGTACATTTTCCTCTTTACTGTTTCAAACTTTGGTATTCCAATCTCCAATCACACGTAACATATCTTATTGCATATTCTGTTTCAAACTGAACTTGACCGTAAAACTCATCAAGCTTCTCTTTTTCTGTGTCAGTAGTTAGAGCATAAACTTGGATAACTGTCATATTTAAGGGTTGTTCATGAAGCCTAATTGATATTATTTGGTCATTGACTATCTTGCATCCAAGTATTGCCTTTGCTTTCACAGTCAGGAAGGATATAGCAGTGCTGCTCCTTCTTTGTGTTTCACATCCTGAGAATCTAGGGGGGAATTTAAAATAAATTTTTAGAAATTTATTTCTAAAATTCAGTTTCACACAGCCCTACTTATAACCAAAGGTGCATCCATCTATCACAAAAGCAGCTCATTCTTTTTCTAAAACAAAAAATCCATTTACATGACTGAACATCACTGTGCCTATTCCTCACTTTCTGTCTCATCTGAAAACACATCTCATCTCTATCATCTATTTCTCTGATCACATGATAAAGCTGTAAATAACCCACTGCTGTGGCACTGATGGTATTGGTGGGCGGAAAGAAAAATTGTGATAGAGAGTCAGCTCACCATATGACAAGCTGTAAACATGAAAAATTATTCCTTAGGTATCCCAAGGAGTTTTAAAAACGTCAGTATTTTCTAGCAGATTCTTAATGAAATGGAAGACCCCTGGAAAGCAACCTTTATGTTCTTTTGCCTGTCAGGTACTGACTTTCTTTAAGCTTTCTGTAAATTAAATCAAGTATATATGAATGTTCTCCTTACTCAGAAGAGACAGCTCCTGATTCATAATTATTGGAACCGAACTGGTATTTGCACCTACAAAGCTTATGTTGAAAGACTATCGTCATAAGTTTTCAAGGGGCAAACTTTCATTAAGACTGCTGTTTGGTTCACTGTAAGGAAGTCAACATGATAGATACAAAAAGCAGAACTTACTTTCACCTGTCAATCCCATAACAGGAATTCTCAAAACAGGATGGTCCAGCCAGAAACCTCCCTTTTTGCCTAGAATATACCCTTCTGCGTAGAAGAAACTTCAAGTGCCCGAGAATAATTGGGTTGATGCTGGGGCATGGATAATCAGTATAAAGCCTGTTCATTCTACTGGCTATGTGGTCCATTAATAGTACAGTTATTTGCCATTTGCAACTTATTGTATATGTCACTTTTCTTAATATACATGCAGCTTAATCTGTTTCTCCTGATACCATTTTATATAGATTTTTATGATAGTTTCCCTGGTGCAGGCTTTTTAATGTAAGTTTTCCTGATATAAGTTGTTTTTGAAAATATAGATATCCTTAATGGCATTTTTTAAAAAATAATGCATATAGCCTAATGCATTTTTTAAGCTTTCAGGAGTACATGTACTGTACTTCTTCAAATATATTTCTCCTCCTTCTCCTCCTCCTCCTCCTCCTGAAACTGATCACAGAAAAATGGATGCTAATGGACTATTCAGTGTTGCCATCTGTAGTAAAGTCTGCTTTGGTGGATCCACAGATAACTTCTCATGAAAATCCTCAGTAAGAAAACAGTTTTATAATGCATACTCTATTATAGAATATATGTTTTGATAGAAAGAAGTGATGCTTGGAAGAGATAAAGCTCTATCTGGTTGCTAGGATCATAGGAAACATGCTTCTAAATAACCTTTGGTTGGGAATAACAGTGGGAAAACTATTGGTCACAGTGGGAAGGAGGATGCTGGATGAAATGAGCCCTTGACCATAACAGCAAGTTTAATACTGGTCATTAGTCAGGGCTGGTAGAAAATGGCAGAGAATCTGGAGTAAGAGTGTGGACAGCATTTGAAGATCACACAGCAGAAGTAGTGGGACATACCTACAATCCATCCATCCATCCATCCATCCATTCATTCATTCATTCATTCATTCATTCATTCATTCATTCATCAGATTTATATAGCTGTCTGTCTACCAGTGGAACTCTGGGCAGCAAACAAAAACAGTTAAATAAATAAAACATAATATAGGAATTAATTACTTGGGGAGTGGAATTGTGCAATGCTTAAAACATTAATTTTGCCACTTAAAGCCATCAAAACGTCAGGAAATGAAATCACTGGGTGAGATCATTTGCCAGCACAGGATGAAATACTATCAATATGTTGATTATATCAAGCTATATATTTCCACCCCTGGCCACACAAGGGATACTACTGAGGTTCTTACCCAGTGCCTGGAAGTCGTAAAGGGCAGAACAGATTGAGACTCAGTCTTGGCAAGACTGAGTAGCTCTGGGGTTTTGGGTCCCTGAATCTGGTGAATTCTAATTTTTAACTCTTGATGGGGTTGCACTCTCCTAGACAGAGTTGCTGTGCAATCTGGGAGTCCTCCTGCACTCATAGCTTCTGCTTGAAGAGCAGGTGGCAGCCATGGCTAGGGAGGCTTTTGCAAGAATTCATCTTGGGTACTAGTTGTGCCTGTTCCTGGACCAGGAGGCTGTGTTCATTGTCACTCATGCCTTAGTCACTTCCTGACTGGATTATTGCAATGTGCTCTACATGGGGCTGCCCTTGAAGAATCCTTGGAAGCTTCAACTAGTCCAGAATGTAGCAGCATGCACAGTTTGGAGCACTCCAAAGTTAACCCTGCAGCACCTCTGCTACATGAGCAACACTGGCTTCCAGTATGCTTCCAGGTGCAATTCAAGGTGCTAGTTATCACTTTTAAAGCCCTGCTTGGCATGCAGCAGGACCACCTATCTCTAGGATTTCTTCCCGTTCCACCAGATCAAACAGGGAAGGCATGCCTCAGGTTCCTTTTTTCCAAGGATTCCAAAGACCCGGAGAGTCAGAAGGCCCTTACTCTCTTGGCCTTCCAGAAGGCCATTAAGGCCATTTTTCCTCAGATATCAGGGCCAGGATGTTAGGAGAGAGCCCAATATACATGTGTCTCCTTTGGGAATTTGTTATATGGTGCCTCAATGTTCTTTTGCATTGATTATTTTTAAATTTGCTTGGTTATTAGGTTTTTTAAATATGGGGGGGGTTGCAAATCAGTTATTAACTACCCAGAGTTAGCTATGCAAGATGTGTGGCCATATAAATTTTCTAAATAAATAAAATAAATGATGATGCGTGCAGGGGTGTCCTACCAATTTGTTAATAAGGGGCTTTCCAGGCACAGGAAGTCTTTCCTTGAAGATCTGGAAAAACAAATATGGCCTGTTGCTCCCATTTTGTCCTTCTTGCTATTTGTCTGGAATCAAGTTAGGCAGGAGAGACAAGAGTGATTAATGACACCAGGTAACCACAGGTGAGCCTCCCTCTCTCAGGATTTCCTTAATGCTCTCCCACCTGGCATCTCTTATGCTGCAGCCCAGGAGACACCTGCTTTTGCTCCTTCACCCTCTGGATACAACCAGGATGCTGTGGATAATTCATTTTTCCAAATAAAATAGGTTTTCGTAGGACAAACTTAAACATTTTAAATGATTCTTCTCTGAACTAGTTTCGGCCTGATGTGTTTGCTTCTTGTTTGTTCCTTTGTTTTCTTGATGTGATTGAATTATTTTCAATTATTTGTTCATATGGATAATTATACTTCATTTCAATCTGAGCCAGCCTGGTAATTATTTTTAGAGTAAAGGTAAATAAATAAATAAAGAGAAATAAATAAAGAAGAAATAAATACAGGTAGCCCTCATTTAACAACAGTAATTGGGATCGGAACTTCCATCACTAAACAATGTGGTCATAAAGCATGACGTCATGTAACCATGCTGCTTAGTGACAGAAATTCCAGTACTTTTGGTTGCCATCATTAAGCGAATCACCACGGGTCATTAAGCAAGTATGTCACATGGTCACCATTTGCAACCTCCTGCCAGCTTCTCCATTAACTTTGCTTATAGGAAGCTGGCAAAGAATGTTGCAAATGGTGATTGATGCTGTGACCGATGTAAGTACAAGGACTGGTCGTAAGTACCACTCATTCAGCACCATTGCAAGTTCAAACAGTTGCTGAATGAGTGGTTGTTAAATGAGGCCATCTGTAAAGAGAAATAAAGACAGCCAGTTTGATGTAGTAGTTAAGGCATCAGACTAGAAACCAGGAGACCATGAGTTCTAGTCCTGCCTTAGGCACAAAGCCAGCTGGATGACCTTGGGCCAGTCACTCACTCTCAGCCCAAGGAAGAAGGCAGTGGCAAACCACTTCTGAAATCTTGCCAAGAAAACTGCAGGGACTTGTCCAGGCAGTTGCCAGGAGTCAACACAGACTTGAGAGCACTCCTTCAAATAAATAAAATGGATAAAGCTGAGTTATGCTTACCAAAAGCACAATTAACCCAAAATTTAAAAAAATAAATGCCACTGAATTTTGGTAATGTGAGTTAGGCTTATAAAAAGGAGGGTTGGGAGACACAGGCCTCAGTTCGCCCATTCCTGATTTAGAAACTAGAGAAAATAATTAATTATTCTTAGCTTGGACTTGAATATAAGCGGGAAGGAGATATGATAAGCCTTATGAACCTCCAAATTGTTATCAGACCTGTATTAAACTCCAGACTGGAAAAGAATATCTGATATGGCTTGATCCCAAAAACTGTTTCTCTTTCTAGCTCTCCCAATTTATTTTTATTGTATTGTTTATCAGATTAATTGATATGCCTCCTCTTCCTAGGATGCTTGGCAGCTCGCTTTCTTTACACTCCTTTTCCTTTCCTTCAAAATTACATTTATTGGGTAGCATGGTTAACCACAATGAGAAAATAATACAATAAAAGAAGTATCAGACTCCAGAAAGTAAGTCTTCAGAGACCTTTAAGAAATATAGCTATTCTGATAGGTACTTTCATTTAGCAATGGGGACTTGACAGCATTATAAATATTTAATTTTAAGAGCTTGGAAGGTTTGGAAGCATCTCCATGCTGCATCGGCCACCGGCCCTATTCTCACAATATAAAGGGAGGATCAAACCTTGTGATCCTCAGAAAGAGCAAGTAACATCATAGATGCTGTCATTATTGCCAATAGGAGTGCTAAATAGAGCTCTCCAGTTAGATGGAAAGCTATGGTGTGCTTGAGTTCAGCTATTTCTTCCTCCTCAATTCCAGCTCTAAAATAAATCTTAAAAGCCATGTTAGCTCTCTTCTTAACTGTCTTTAAGTGAACTTGAGGAAATGAGACAAGGTAATACCTGTAGTCAACTTCAAAATGATGCACTTAGAAAGATGACATTTTAGCCATAAGCTTCCTTCCAGCAAAAGACTCTAATGGGGTTTTTGATGTGCAGAGGATTCCAAATGGGGCCCAGTTTGCATTGCTATTTTTTAAAAAAGGAGTAAATAGTCCTCTTCAGAAATTGAGCTTTACACATTCAAGTAATATGTAGAGTAGGAAATGTGTATATTGGCTCTTAATGGCCAATGCCATTTCCTGATATCATCTTCCAGGTCCCCATGTTGGGCTGAAGACCTCAAGGAAGTTTTGACTATGCATGTTCAGCTTAACAAGCAAATTTTCCTTCATGCAACTAAGAGATGAACAGTAGAGAATTCACTAGCTACTTGGACAGGGTTGTATGCACTCCTCTGAATATACACAAGTCTCTTCTTCAAACAATATGTCCAGTGCCAGAGATCTTGAGGCAGAGTTTCATGGATAAATTGTAGCATTGTGAGCACCACATCATTTAAAAAAAATTCCAATAGAGTTTTTTGAGGTTCTTTAGTGCCTAAAGAAAAAAATGCTCTAATGCCACCACTGACATTCTTAAGAAAGTTAAATGAAGAATGGATTAGTTAAAGCCAAACTGTCCTCAAAGGCTGACAAACATATTGATATACAAAGAGGCCTGGGAAAAGAAAAAAATTCACTGTGTTGCAGCACCCCAAGGTGATGGGTCCCTTTGGAGTGGTGCAGGGGAGACAAGAAAAGCAACCTATGCATTAATTCATTGAAGATCAAGAATTACTCATTGGGTAAATTAGATTTAACTCACTTGAAATGGAATTAGAATGATGGAAAACTGATTAATATAGTTTTTTTAAGAATTACAGTTGCTGTATGCCCTTAAATGAGAAGCTCCATCTTAATCAACTTGTAGTCCTGTCATTTAAACAAAGGTCTCTTTGTCACACCCCATGGTCATTTAAATCCATAGTCTTCTTTCAGCCTTGTGAAATTTCTTTGTTTCCTTCAAGTCAGCTTCTTTCCTTCATTTGGTTCAAAGTCTTACAAAACTAAATAAAATTGTCAGAAAACGCAATGGTTTTCAATTTCCTGTGGCCGAGGAAGGGGAGATATGCTCACTGTACACATAAACTATATCAACATGAACTCCATGCCATTTTTGCTTAATTATATTTGTCTAACTTGCCATTTCCTGTTCCTGTAATCTATAATATAATTAATTTATAATCCCATGTGTTTCATCTGGAGAATATCCCATTCGCGGACAACTGGGTCCTTTAAAGATGCATCTACTTCACCAATTTATATCTTAAAGTCTGATTAACTGCCATGGATTCTTGCAAAAAAATTGGGGAATACAGGTTAGTTATTGCAGTTACTACTGAAAATTCTTCCATAGAACAATACAGGTAACTATCAAGTAGCTGGTCAGGCTGAATCTGATCACACGTGCCAAATCTCATCTTACATCGCAAGCAGGAGAACATCTCAAGAAGCAGATTCTGATGGAATGTTAGGAAAAACCTTTTAACAGTAAGAGCAATTAGACAATGGAACCAATTACTCAGATTGGTGATGGGCTGCCTGTCACTGGATGAGCTCAGGCAGAGACTAGACATCCATGTGAGAGCGATGCTTTAATTTGGATTCTTGCACAGAACACAGCATTGCACTTGATTGCTTATAGAAAGCCATCCAAATACGCCATGATTCTATAAATTGAATCATTTTACTATGAATAAAAATACCATAAATTGCAGTAGAGAAGACTTTTGTGCCTGCATCACAGTCTTCTGGTCAGACATTCACTAGTGATAAACAATTTCAAGATTTCTGTTTTCCTTTATTAGAGTACTTGATCTTTAAACCAACCAACTAAAGAGGTATGTGGAATTTTTTCCCCCTTATGGGGAAAAAGTTTCACTTTTTAGTTATGTTTTACTTCTGAGGGTTGTAAAGGTTCATGGCCATAATGCGGTGATATCATCAGAATGAATGGATTGAAATTTGGGGCATTTAAAAATTTTTTATTTATTCATTCATTCATTCATCCATTCATTTCACAGGTTTCAAGTGTTGTTTTGCTTTCTTTTACAAAAGTTCACATATGTATTCCTTTGCAAGGCAGTGATTGAACAAGGATTGTTTCCACCCAGCCATGAAGCCCAAGGCTATTCAAAATGACCCAGTATATTTCAAGGGGTAAGGTGGGTGTGTTTGCCAATGTGTGGATTTGCATTTAAATGATATCCTCCTTTATTTTGAAACCATTTAAACTCCACTGAATTTTAACATTGACTGGGAGAAAGTGTTAAAAAGGTTCACCAATGCAATTCTAAGCAGTTCCTTCTCGTATTGTTAATTTATCACACAACTGTTTGCAATTCATCTATTCTGAAGTTTAAACCTGAAAAAAATATTTAAACAATATGAACTAATTTGTTAAATTCTGTTCATAGACATAGAGAAATGCAAAGACTCATTATGGGTTGTCTTTTTTCTTGCTAGGGAGGTTTTAGTAAGGCTAATTCTGATTATTACAATAACAACTGGTTCATTGCCCATAATTTGCTCTTTTCCATCTTGTGCACATTTCACCACCAAAGATGATCTCACTAATGCATCATTATTGTTCTCAGCATTGTATCATTTGATGCCTGCTCTTTAGAGAGGATTGCATTACTCACAGGGTCACAAGACAAATTCTGTTCAACAGCCATGATTCATGTAGTCTGATGAAATTCATCTCCCGTCTTCTCCCAAACTAAGTGCTTTGTGCGGTGGTAGTGTGTAAATCTGGATGGGAATAATGATATAAGCATAAAGACACTTCCTTAAATCTTGTTGCTGATGTTTAAAATGTTTATTGTTGGTTAACATTAACATTTAAATCACCTTTAGAGTCCTTTGTTACAGCTTCAAAGCTCAGTATAGACAATATATTGGTATTCCAATTTGGTGTGAAGCCTGAGCACAACACAGAAGCAGCCATTCAGAGTGGATTTTAATTCATTTGAAGTGTGATAGAGATTAACTTACTATGTTCCTGATTAAAAATAGCCCACAGAGCTCAGACTCCTATAGATCATTTCCCTCTTTTTACAGAAGCTACATTTTTTTTTCAATTCATAGCTCAGAATCAGAGATCTCCAGAATTGAGATAAGTTGTGATCTAGATTAACACAAGACAAGTTGGGTTATTTTTGGGGTGAAGGATCTGGTGTAAAGTGAGTTAGGTGATTTCTGCATTGACCTAATTGAAGCAATTTTTTTAAAAAATACATTCTGATTAAATGGTAGGAAAAGCTTCCTAAAGGTAAAAGCAGTTTGATGTTGGAAACCATTTCTGTATTATTACTGTGGCAAGATTATTATATGCACAAAGATGGAAAAATTGGACACTACCCACTATGGAGGAATGGTTGGTAAAATTGTTAGATCTTGCTGAGATGGATAAAGTACCCTCTTTGATTAGAAAAAAGACAATATCCACATTTTTTGGTGACTGGAAACCCCTTATGGACTTTTTGCATAAAAATGAAAAAAAAAAAGAACTTGTGATTTATGGCTTTGATGATTAGATAGGATAGATTATAGAAAGAAGAGAATCATGATGTAACTTCAGAGAGAGAGGTTAAAATATAATTGTACTTATTACTGTTGTGAAAAATGTTGGAAGCCACTTCTTAGTATCTTTTCTTTCTTTTTTCTTTTTTCTTTTTTCTTTTTTCTTTTCTTTTACTTTTAGCTTTCTCTTTGATTTCTTTCTTTTTCTTTTTGTTTCCTTACTATATATTAGTTTGTATTAGTTTTTATCTTCCTTTTAAAATGTTTAAATAAAATTATACTTATAAAAAAAGACCAAGGAAACCATTTCTCAGAGTGTTCCTGAACCCCCTTTTGCTGGATGTGATCAAGCAGAAACAGAAAAGCCGTCTATAAGGGATGCTTTAATTTGGATTCTTGCACTGAGCGGGATTTAGATTTGGTGGCTTAAGTGGCCCTTCCCTACTCTAGAATCCTGTGATCTATTAAGGCTGTTACTACAGTCACCATCATTTCAATTCCACCTTTTGCTCCAATGCTTAAGTGAACACTTGCTTTCATTCATGGGTGAATAAAGCCATAAATGAGAACCTTGCTGTTCTGCTGTGGTCCATTTAACTCAGTAGAGGGGAGAGATGCCAACTTCCACAAGCATTGATGGACTTTGCTTTCAAATGCATAGAAGAATTCCAAAATGTCTCCTACTAATTTGCATTTGTTGACCATTCTATTAGCTAGCAGTCTGCCATCAAAAGGAATAATCAACCATAAAAGTCTACTAAGGCCCTTCTTTTTTTTATTCCTCCTGATCCCTGATCTTTCTGATCCGATCATACATAGGAGAGAAATATTCTGGGAGTTGACTTAAACATTAGAAAAATGTTTATGTGACTCTGTGTTTCTATACCAGGTACATTTAAGAATATATCAGGAGCTATATAACAAATCTCAGTCTGTGGCAATGATCTCAAAAATGCCTTAGTGGACATGAGATATCACAAAATGTAATTTTCAGCTCTTCCTAGTTATGCATCTATGTGAATGAACATGTTTGGACCAGCTGATTGGGGCTATAACCAGAAGCAATTCCTGTAATAGCATTCATTGGAAAAGGAAAAAAATCTGCTACTTTTCAACCAACTATATTTGCAATTGTTTCATTCATGCTACATTTATTTACCACTATACCTGATGACACTGTTGATAGAAAACAGTATGTGGCATAAATTGGGGTTAATACAGAAGTGTTTTTTTTTTAACTTAATTGGGTGTTTAGTAAGTGTAACTAAAGTGTTTTTCTTTTTTTATGCTCAAGACCACACAGCTTTGCATGATGAACAGACTAGCTCTCTGTGTTAGATGCATATTTCAACAAACGACATTGGAAAAACTAAGGCTACTTCCAAATGTGTATATTCTACCCTGGATTGAGCATAGGTCAAAAAGGAAAACTTGAATTATTAACAGCAAAGAATTTCTCCCCAACAGTAACCATTTTATTGAGTGCATAAAAAGCCATTGCAGCTTATGCTTCATTAGAAAAAAATTGACATCTATAGTTGAATAATATATTTTTTATGTGGTTCATTCTAATAAGGTTATTATCTAACAGTAGCTATGTAGATCAAAGTGTACAAACATTCAGCTTTTCTAGAACTCTCCATCAGGATGATACAAAAAGCAGAAGATAAGGAAAAAGCCAGAAATTTAAACTGGACGTTACAACCATAAGGTATATAGACTCTGACATTGATTGTTGGTTTGAAAGCTTGCTCTCTCTTTGGTGCCATTTTGATGGAGCCTGAAACAAATTATTAACTGAATTGTTACTTTCATTACGGCCTGTGACTTTGGGCAGCACGTTTGAGCATATGCACTATACGTTTGCTGATGATTCTGTTTCCATTAGCAGGGCATAAGAAGCAAGATCTTTTTGGCGATGGCTTCTGTATTATGAGGATTCTTGGATTAACTTCCCAGAGAAGTTTGCCTAGCTACTGTTCTGCATTGCCAGTGAAGGCCTAGCTTTTAAGGAAAGCTTCTGAGAATTAGTGGGCTGCTGCTGCTGCTGCTGCTGCTGCTGCTGAATCAGTGGACTGATTGAGAGGTGGGTTGAGTAAATACTGTTCTTAGATTGCTAAATTCACTTTTCACTGAAATAAATTTATAAACTAGCCTTGGAAAAAAATAAGAACTACAGATGCTTTAAGCGACAGTCTGGAAAATGCCTGCCTTCTAAGTAGTTCCAAATGACTTTTAGACTTCCTTTAATCCATTTCTTGCTGTTCTCATCTCTAACAAGATCCAGCATAGGTAATAGGAACTTGCAGAGAAACCACACTGTGTATCAAATGCAAATTATAATGCTGTACCCTGAAATCCTGGGAAACACTTCATCTAAAGTTATAGCCTTGCTGCTGATAAAAACTCTATCAAAGAACACATTCCAAATAACCACAGGAACCCTTGCCAGTTCATCATCCCCTTCTTTTCTATGGCCTTTAGAGCCACAAATGCTAGAGGCTATCAAAGGCTTAATTTGGGGAGTTGGGAGGGGCAAAGCACCAACACTGAACAGAGCCAGAATTAGCATAAACTTGATCCATTTGTTCATTCCATGCCAGAGGAGGATTAGTCTAACTGTGATTCAAGACTTGGTGTGTCCCTCGGATTAACCTGCTATGTGATAGACACCATTCAGGAGGCTGACAAAGGAGAAGGGGGGAGGAGAGGAGAGGGTAAAGATGTGCCCTAATCATTCTACAGCCTGCTCAAAGCGATCCATTCTCTTATTCCTCTGGAGACATGATTAGCAGTTCCATCCTGTGACTCAGCCTGATGCTATCTGCTTGTGATATTGTAAACAGGATTTCTTGAGAAAGAAAGCATTAGATGGCTATCTGCCATGTCGCACACCAACGAGCCTGATGAATATAAATTCACACAGGCAGAGAGCAGGGAGGGGGAAGAGAGAGAGAATTCAAGTTTATTGTCAAGCTTAAAATATATTGATTCCTGAATTCAGTGGGGCAGGTGAATAGAGTTCTCTCTCTCTCTTGCTGAAATGTAAAGTTTTATTACCTCATAATGGAATGAAAGGATTAATTTCAAATAGGTCTGCAGAATGGTTACATGCAAAAAAATATCATTTCACTTTAATAATTTATACTAATGGAATATGCAATGTGATCTATATGAGGGTGGTAGAAGAGACACCAAGGCAGAGACTGGAATAATTTAATCTTCCCCTTCCCCTTTCTTCTCTTCCTTCTATGGGACTCATAGAAGACTTGATGTTACCAAAATGAGAGTTTGTTTGTTTGAAGAGGCTCCATAATTCATGCCAGGAAGAAGCAAGAAGTGGGGACCAGAAAGCATCATCTGACTAAAAGGATGGAATTGGAACACCAACACATCCAAAAGATACCAGACTTGGAAAAGTTGAGATTCCTGCTAGAATAAAGAAAGAAGGAAAGAAGAGAACACTTGATTTAAAAAACAAAAACAGAAAACATCTCATTCTGTTTGATGAAATAGATTTTTTTGTTTTATTTATTTATTTTTTTTAAATTAGGCATGTTTGGTGAAATTCCCATGAATGGGATCCCAGCCACTTGCCTTACCTTGCCAGCTGCTTACCTTAATTAATTAATTAATTAATTAATTAATTAGAAGATGAATGAAAGGTATGGGTGAGTGCTTTGCCTTTCATTGTATAGCCAACTTTCTGATAAACATTAGTCTTTCTGGACTTCATGTTTCAGTGTAATCCTATGAGAAGATACCATGAGAGAACTCCTCCCTTGAGGCTTCTTCTCTTTGGGGCAGCCAAGGAGACAACAAGTGATAGAGAACTTTCTAAAAGCTGCCTCGAGTCACTTGTATAGTGAGATGGGCAGTGTATACCTTTGATAAATAAATAAATAAAACTAAAAGGAGGGAAATGCAGTACTGCAATCCTTGGTCACTTTGCAACCACAATGGAAGCTCAAAAACACATTCAAAGTAATTTCTAAAATCATCATCATCATCATCATCATCATCATCATCATCATCCAAAACACCCTGAAAATGAAGAATAATGTTTTAAACCCGTGTTCCCCAAAGTGGTCAGTATTGATGGGACTATCCAAGGGGTTGATGTTATTATTATTATTATTCATAGTACTATTAGTTAAAATAGTATTTATTAAATTATTTTCATATAATAAATGTTTGGGGGTTGATGAACAATCTGAAACTTCATGAGGCGGTCAACGAGCTGAAGAGTTTTGGGACCCCTGTTTTAAACAAAGCTCTCCCCACCCCCATGGGAAGAACACTGTCAAGACAGAGATGTTGGCCATATTTTTGTACTAAATATTGTCTGTAACAATTGCTCTCGGAAAGGAAGCCTATAAATAATAGAAATAAACTAACACATTTGACTGAAAAAGATGAGTGATGGACATATTTTGACTTCCTGGGTTATTTATTTCTTCTGAACCATTATGTTTTGACCCCTCTTTTGCTGAGCACTCTACCCTGGCTCATTACGGTACGCACATTTTTCTTTCATAACTATTTACATCTGTAATTACTATAGGCACTTCAGGAATTGTTTGCTAACGGCTCTGTGTAAATACTAATTATCAGTAATTAAAAGAAAAAACACCCAGCTATTAGAAAGATAGTGATAGGGCTAAAATGCTGCTTAGGAAGCAAACAATGTTTGTTGAGGCAAAATTAAACATCAAATAACTTTCTCTCCATATAATTATACCGCATGCGTCATTTGCCTGCTGTGGAAATAAAAGAACTAAAGAAAGAGAGGTAACCTTGGTATTTTTTTCTTCATACTCCAAAACCCCAAACATTGTGCTGGGAAATAAGTTGAATAGTAGAGAATATTTCATGCTACAGATGCAGAGAAACACCAGATGCTTGGTGCGAGTATTTGTTTCCCCTCACAACATGCTAAAACTAATGTGTCTGCCGAATGATGCTCTGGCGAGTTAATGTTGTAGGCTATAAAACACAATAGGAGTCTGTCTTATTTCAAACAAATGACAATAAATTATTTAAGTTTCCTCTCTGCTTTTGCAGTTTCTAACATAGGCAGAAGCAGAGAGATACAAAAGGGTATCTATCATGTTCCTTAAAGTTAGTTTTATTACAAAATTTGTTAAATCAACTTTTATTATCTGAAATTTCCAGTTTCATCCCATGGGGTGATGAAAGTAATATTTTCCAGCCCAACTTGAATAAAGGGCATATTAGATCTGTTACTGAAATGGAACTGAATATCACAGTTCCATTCGTACTGAAATGTATGTATATATTATTTACAAGTGATTTATGCCACTTCAAACAAAGCAAATCTACGCATCTTACAAGAGCAATAAACCCCCAAATAACTACACAAAAATACAGATGAATATTTACAATTCAAACTCATGATCTTCATCATACACATCAGCAGCAGCCACCCATGGCTCAGGTACAGGAGAATCTGCATGAGAACACATCAACATCTTAACATTTCAGTAGGGAGAATGGAGTTTATCTAATTTTAGGCCATATTGACTGGGGCCTCTGAAGTTCTAATTCAGTAAGAACTGAAGGGCCATGTTACACACCCATGCTATATGAGAGAGACAAAATTCCAGATCTCTGTGGATCCTGCATCTGTTTTCTGGTGTGAATCACTTGATGATTCTTCTGTGATGCTCTTGAATTTATTAAAGTGTCCTCTTCCTGTTCCTGCAATAAAGTGCACACACAGAAATGGGGAAAAAAGTATTTTTGAGTATTTCAAATGGATAAGTGAAATATACATTGTTGTAGCTATTTTATCTTAAATTATGCATTTTTGTAGCCTTTTATCCAATATAATGCATTTAAATAATCATGTTGGTGTCTTTTTAAACTATGGAGTGACTAACTTGTTCTAATGATTTAATAGCTCACTCCAGCATGATTAAATATGGATCCAACCAATAAAATGTAGACCTGACTTATCAGGCAAAATGCTCACTCAAAGCATCTTACATCATCTTAAGATAAAATAATAATATTTTTTAAAAGTATAATAAAAGATAGCAGAAATAGAGTAGAAAAATGAAAAAAAGTTAACTGAATTTTGCCACTTGAAGCATCTTTCACTGTATTTAATACTTTCTATAAAATTGACAATACAAGAGAAGATATTATCAGTAGAAATCACCCCTTCTCTCAGTCTTTGCCAAGAGTAGGAGGGACAAAAGAGAAGAGCAAAGAAGCTGAACAAAGTTGTGTGGACAGCCTCATACTGAACTGTTACCCCAAAAAAAGTTTTTTTTAAAAATCCAAGCTCACAATGCCATCTGGTCTTTACTCTAATTCACCCCAAAACAAAAACAATGCAACTTCAACTGGAATGGAAATACCATAAAAGAGATTCCGTTGGAAAATTTTTGGAATTTCCACCTCAGGATGAGTTTAAAGGAAGCTAATCATCAAGGTTCTTTAAGGAAAAAAGAAGAAGTAAAACTGAGACTGTAAGTTCAACTGAAGTTCAGGTTGAGTTTTGAGCAATTCATAGTCTTGAATGAATTTATTCTTTTCCTTTCTTCCTCCCTCTGCCCTCAAAGCTTGTTAATGCCAAAATGTAGGGAAGTGACTGAATTTCTATGCACAGGGGAAATCAAGAGTCAGAGTCTACTTAATTTTTAAAACAGGAGAGACAGCAAAGAAAACTGCAGGTGATCCAGAAATAAAATCCAGTCTTCTTTGGGGGAAATACTATCTGGTGAATGACTGAATGCAACAGATGATTTGGATTCTAGACCTGAATCAAAACATTTTGGGAACTATCTCCTCCTTTCTTTTTTCTTTTTACTCACCATTAATGGCCAGTTTATGGCGGGGTATGATAGTGCTAATTTTACTCCAAAAATTAGCATGCATCCCCTCCTCCTTGAGTCAACAGAAAAATATGTTGATATAAATTGTGCTGCCCCATGGCATAGTTTTACTGTGCCACAAGGATAGTCAGCTCACTGCTTGATAGATTCCCTGGCTTCCTTTCCCCTCCCAACTAGTATTATCAGTTATTGGGAAAAACAATCACCAATAACTCTCCAGAACATGGGGGGGAGGGGGGCTAGAGAACACACCCTTTTGTTCATCCCATATCCTTCCTATGTCCTACCTATCAGATTATTTTGCTTGCTTGTTGGACTCTTGGCAGAGCAACAGTTCATATCAAAAACAATTTCCTCTTCTTTTCTTAACATCCAGACCTACAGTATTTCTGCTTTTTCCTATGTGTGGGAAAGTGATACTTTCAGGAAAACTTTTTTTTTTAAATGAGTCTGTGTAATACACATATTTCTTAGTTACACAGTTATAGTTAGAGTTATTTGGGTAATTGAGGTGACATACAATTGATGTGGTAAAGAGATGCCTAGGGTGCCACTAGGGGGTGATGAGGAGTGAACCCAACTGAGCATGAGTTAGAGCCGCTATTAAGGCCTACCTCATGGCGGTAAGGGCAGTGAAATGTCAGTATTTCTCCACTTTTATTGCACCTGAGGATAGCCACCCAGTGACCTTCTTTAAGGTAATGCAGGCCCTTCTGGGGAAGAGTGGTTTAGAGGTTTACCTGAAAGGTCACTATGAGGAATATGCTAGGTATCTATCAGATAAAGTAGTTCAGATTTGCTCCAAGTTGGAGTCTGGCTTGGTTATCTGGGAGGACTTTGATCCTATTAGTCCTGATGAAGTGGACAGTGTTCTTGGGACTACTAGCTCAGCCACCAGTATATTAGATCCATGTACCACCTGGTTCACTAAGGCTTCCCACAGATGATGTGTGGCTGGGTTCTGCCAGTGATGAATTCTTCCTTGAGAAAGAGGGTGGTTCCACCATCCCTTAAAGAAGAGGTGGTTCTCCTGCTGCTAAAGAAGCCATCACTAGACACAATTGTATGGGATAATTTTCATCCAGTCTCCAACCTTCCCTTTTTACAGTAGGTTGTTGAGAAGTTGGTTGTGTGGCAGCTCCAGAAAATGTTGGAGAAAGTGGATTATCTGGACCCCTTTCAGTCAGGATTCAGGCCTGGGCGCAGGATTGAATTGGCATTGACTGTAGATAACCTTTGGCAGGAGTGGGATGAGGGAGATGCACCCATCTTTGCTCTTCTTGTCCTCTCAGTGGTCTTTGATACCATCAGTCATGGTATCCTTCTGGGCCCACGTTGGGTTTTGGGATTGGGCGGCACTGTGTTGCCCTGGTTCTTTTCCTTCAGGGCCAGTTCTAGTCAGTGTTGATGGGGAGGAGAGGTCTAGCTCATAGCCCCAACTTTGCAGGGTCCCACAGGGCTTCCAAAAGTGTCTTGCAGCTTTCAATGCTGAAAAAATACCAATGCTTTGAAAAAAAGGGGAAGCAAGCTTTTACCAGGGTATGAGGCAGGTCAAATAGTAACTTTCTAGAAGTACTCACAGTGGTTATTTATACCCATTTTGCTATAATAAGTTGAAAAATTCTGTCTTAACAAATCAATGATCAGACTTAAAGAATATTAAAAATGTTTTCTATTATCAAAAAATGAGACAAATTTCATAAAAAAAAATATTTACCGGACACCTCAGAGGATATTTAGAAAAGGTTGGAAATCAACTTTTTAATATTGAAATGTAAAATTGTTGTTAACGTGATTTGAGGAAGAGAAAAATGGTTTTAGATGATATTGTGATGCAGAATTAGATACCTCTTTCCAACTTCATTGCCCAATTCCTCTTTGCTCTCCTTGTTCACTCATTTAGCAAACTTGCATTCTGGAAACTGAGCTTCTTATATTCTCCTTCAGCTAGCTCAACCAGGTCGGCAAGAGTATGGGTTATCAACAGCACTTAGGAAATTGTCAGAAGCAGTTAGAAAATCTGCAGCAGTAACACTCAACATTGTCTTCCTTCCTTAGCTTTTCTTCTCTTTTCTCCCTCTTCCAACTCCTTTTCCAACTCCTGTTTGCTCCCCTGTTCACTCACTCCTTTATGGTCCAATTCTTGGTGGTCCTAGAGCATTCTTCCAACTCTGCCTACTGTTTTGGATCATAACATTGATTATTAGTGGGAGGGAGGGAGGGAGGGAGGGAGGGAGGGAGGGAGGGAGGAAGGAAGGAAGGAAGGAAGGAAGGAAGGAAGGAAGGAAGGAAGGAAGGAAGGAAGGAAGGAAGGAAGGAAGGAAGGAAGGAAGGATTGTTCCACCAAACCTGGCCCAAGATTTTCCTGGCTTAGTACAGATGGCATGATAGGACAACATATGTGAAGAATACCATCTTGGAAAAAGCTTTGGTGGAATATAAAAAGAGACAGAAACCATAATATGGATATGGTATACTATATGCATTTAAAAATGTCATGGACAGAATTTTTTTTTCCATGATTCCCATCAACATGCACAGCACACTTCATACATAAGCATATGCATAAATGATTTATCCTCATGTCTTTAATCTATGAAAAACATGATATATTCAATATACATACCACAATTGCAAAATGAATTTTCCTTTTTCTGTGCAAACAATTAGCATCAACCAGGCATACTTTAGAGAATAAAATTAAAACAAAATCTCAGTTTTCTTACTGCCTTTTCCTTATTTACCAGTTTGAAAGAATCTTGATATTCTAAGACATTACTTTGAATTACAAACAGATGAATGGCTGCTAAATTGTTGGCTTGCTGGCAGTGGGATTCTGTCATGCTGTCCTTCTGTAAAATGAATGTCATGAGCAAAGTGTCGAAATATAATCTCCTGCTGGCAAGATCTCTTTTTTAAAAAAAACAAAAACGAAAACACTATTTTTAATCTAGCAATGTTAGTATATACTGGCAGGCCACTATACAGTAAAGCACTTTTGTCAGTTTCCAGTGCCGGTCTTGTTAAGAAAGTGAATGGCTGTCTTAGTTTTCATTTCCGCTAGTTAAAAACTTCCCCAAATAATGATGTAGCAAATGGAATTAGATGGCATGTGAACAGTTAAAACATGTAAATGGAATTAGTAGCCATGTGATCTCTTTCTAGCATACAGTGTGAGCACAGATGCTGCTTTTTATGGGGTCTCTCTTTTTTCATTGCATGAGAAGAACATGAAGTGGAACAAATGAGATTTGAGTTTTATTATACTTTTATAGTATTGCATTACATATAGGAGCTAATTTAAAAAAAAAAAAAAGCACCTCTGAACACCTTTGGCAACTTTCAAATATACACAACACCTTTGTCTTTGGTTGTAATAGTATTCCTCAGCCTAGAGAGGGCTATAAAGCTCAACTGCATACTATGAAATTAAGGACAATTCCACATACCCTCAGAAGCAATTTGAAGGCAGTCTGCAATAGTCTTCTGCTAAGTTGAAGTGCTGAGACAAGGCATGAAAATTACTGCTTTGCCCTGAGCTGCTGCCAATCCTACAGCATCAAAACAACTCTTTACCTCCACTCCAAACAAAGATTGGAGAATGGGCTGTTTCTCAAGACAGGACTTCATGTGGAGGCTAGATAGTCATTCACTGGAGGCGTTTAGCTCTTGCTTACCTGCACTGAGCTTCTTCAAGGTTCAAGGCAAATATTTCACTCCTAAAATTCCATCCATCCTTCCTAAAAAGCACAAAAGGTCAGACTTTTTGGGCCCAGACCACTTGGGTGGCTCTAGAGACCACAAGGCTGCTGTTGGCCACACATAGCCCAGATCCTGCACATTCTAGATTACTTCTAGAGAAGACTAAAGGAAGAGAATTATGGCAGTTGGATTTCCCTCATTCCTCCTTGTTTTTTGTTTTGTTTTTTGTTGTTTTTGGGTAAGTGGAAATTTGGAAAACACATCCTTCAATATATCAAATAATGACAGAGGAGGAAGAAAAGAGGAAGAAAAGGAAAAGGAAGAGATGATGATGATGATGATGATGATGATGATGATGATGATGATGATGATGATGATTTACATACTATTACTACTGAAAATTGTAGGCTTTGGCAGAACCAAAACATGTTAAGCCCAAAGAAAAGGGGGGAGAGATGACAAAAACAGACAGACTAGTAATGTTTTGTGTCTCCAAAGGAAAGCAGATGCTGCCAAGACAATAGCTTTTTGTCATCTGTTTTCTACACTGGTTTTATGGTGCTGGAATTAAATTCTACACTTGCCATTGATCCAATGTGCTGGGACTCTTCCTTAGTAATTTGCTGGTTTCCTTGATCTTCATTCTTCCACTGAACCAATTTCCTGAACTCCTGCAGTGTCTCCACTCTGACTCTCCTTAGTTCTAATTAAATCTTCTGTACTGTCTTTCCAAGTGACTTTCTCCCTTGGCTATGTTTCCCCCTCCCTGCACCTTCCTTTCCACTCTCCTTCAACTTCCTCCTCTCAGAAATGGTTCTTACAGAGGATCTGCTTTTCTGATTATTTTGCCAAAGTGCTCAATCTATTCTGCATTTATTATACGTGAAGTAAGTAAATACATGAGGAATATCAGCACTTATTTTTCTAGATACTCCTTTGAACAGCAGAAGAATGCAACAACTACAGTACATGCTAAAAAAAAATAATTCAAATAGTGCAGATAGAAAATGTTCAGTGCACTTTTTCTGGCACTCAGGTTGTGTTTGCACAGTTACTGTGGGTCAGTATTATTGTTTTTATCGAGGAACAAAGCACAACCCCCAAACTTCTCATCATCTGAATTTCTCCCCATGTTTTCAGCATTCCAAATAACCTCATTTCAAAAAGCAGAACTGATGATTAGATACATTTCATAGTGAAATTTATTCTAATTTTTTTTTAAAAAAAAGCTTGGGATTATTACCTACAGAAAACCTGTTTAGGCCTTACACTCCTATATTCCTGGGAATGGCTTTGCATGGTCTATCAAAATAATGGCAGAACTGAATGAAATCTGTTGGTCTTTCTTTAATCAAAAATCAGCATGAAAAACATACCATATATATTTATAAAAGTTGCATCTGGTTTCTTATAAGAAAGTGAGTAATAACAAGAAAAGTTTATATCAATAATTTTTTGCTAAGAAAAACTTGCATTAATGAAGTTTTTGTATCCAAGAATAGCAACAGGGAAGTTGAAGCTGTTTTGCACTAACAACTAAAGGGAAATATCAAAGTTAGGGAAACAAGAATGATTTTTTAAAATATATATTCCATTAAAACCTAATGTAATGAAATGTTGCCTTACTGATATACATAGTGAACTGAACAAAGAGCACACTTCTTCTCTTCCTTTGCAATTCACCAGTTATTTGCTTGACCAAGTTATTGTTCTTCAACTCCTTCATGCTTCTATAACCTTAGAAGTGCCACAGTTTGATTCCTACAAAAGTGATCTGTGATTATTTTGCCTCCCCCCCCCCCCCCCCGCAGCAACATCGAATTGCAGTTTTCTTTTGCAAAGGGAATGCTGACTTTGGAATAAGCAGAGGGAATGAACTTCTTAAAAAGTTGTGGTTGGAGATGGACATTTTCACTGGAGCCTCATTAAAAGCTGCCTGTGTCAAGAAACTAACCTGGCATCAGCAACAGCTAGAGCAGGAATACTTAAGTTGCAGAGAGGAGAACATGGAAGCTTGAGCATTATTCATCAGCTACCACATGCTGATCAGACTTAGCAGAATAGCAGATTAAACAAGGAAGCTGGGGACCCCAAAGAAAGCCTGCTTGCCTTACCTGGCGTTCAGAATGTACCTTTATTTGTTTTTCAAATTATACTGCCAAAGACATAAAGAAAAGACCAAATTTAAGTTGAAGGAAAGGTTCTCCCCATGGTTCGCACATGCAAAATCCATTTTAGTACAACAAATCCTAAAAAAACCAATCAAGTTAGAATTAAGATTTGCATTTCCAGTTTTGAAAACAGTATATTTGACATAGTGTGTGGCAAACATACAGCATTTCTTTACGATAAATAGTAGGTATAACTAAGCATACTGGTTAGCAGGTAAATATTAGAGGTAGAGGCAGAGGCAGAAGTAGAGGTATATCTTCCAGTCTTTTTTGATTCAGTTGGGAGTTGTGTTCGTTTCCTTGTTGTGCCCCAACTTGCCCATCCCTATGATTTGGAGTGGAAGACTAAATAAAGAAAACAGTACACTTAGTTTCCAAAACATACATTAATCATAAATATTCGTTTTTCAAAATTTGGCACAATATTTTGACTCCTAAATTCTGTAAAGTTTGGAATATGAACATATCTGAATCCATGGACTCTTGTATTTTCTGTCTATCTGAATTACAGAGCAACAGTAGTACCTGCGCAATGTACAGCATTCCCTGCTAGTGATAAAGATGGTCCTGGTTGGTTTGGGGACATTTTGGCTGACATACCACAAATCAAAGCCCAGTTTTACTTCAAGCATGCTTAAGTTCTTTTATGTAAGCTAGGATCCCAAATTTAGAGACTTCTGTGCCAACCACCATATTGCACCATACATTCTGCCAGCTCAGAGGTATATGCAATGTACTGACGCACATTCAGGATGTGTAAATATATCTGGTTGATTATTATGAAAAATAACTCTTGAGCAAGGTAATCTGATCCCCAAAAGCTTTTCCTACAGCATAATGGAAATTGTATTTTCCCATTAGCTGATGCTCAAAAAAATGGAAAATCTAATTTTGGTTGGATCTCTAGAAGTAAATCAGAAACAAATCCCTAAACCAATATAAAAAGCCACAAAAATCTGAATCTGAATTCAACATTCCTGAATAGGGATGAAAGTAACTTAGCAATTGCCTATCATGTTCTATGAAATGCAATATTCATATGTGCTACATAGCATGTAGAGTCCTTTAAGTGTAATATAACAAAGACTTCAAACAGTTATATTCCATAACCTTTCATCGTGTAACAAAATATGAACACTTATTTTCTGTGCAATAAACTGTATACATGGTTTTAATTGACCTTGTTTTGCTTTAAAGGCTAACAAGTGAAGCAGAGGAAAGCTTGTCAGCTCCCCTTAGAAATTAACCATGTGTGCTGATTCAGTTTCCAGACATTAGTAAGACCTGAATTCCTAAGCTTATGAGAGAAACCAAGCCCCATCTTTCTCCAAGGGAATCTCATCAACAGAATACCAGTCACTTTATTTCTCTTTAAAATAAAACTGTTGTCATAAAAAGAGAAAGAAGCCAAACTGTAGTGGATTTATATCAAGGAAAGAGTCTGGAGATTGGTGTAAGGATCTTGTAGAGAACCTGTGGCCCTCTAGAACTTGTTGAACTCTTAGGATTTCATGCTGTTGGCCATGCTGCCTGCGGTTGTCAGAAACTATAGTTCAACAGCATCTGGAGTGGCATATATTACCAGCTCTAGTCTGAAGGTATATGATGCCATACTTTTGCACTACCAAATGTGGTTGAATGAAGAGACCTGAGTTCAAAGTCTCAATAAAGTCTATACAGTGACTATTAATTTTTTTTTTCTTTATTTTCATTTTGTATGCTGCCCAGGGTCCTTTAGGATTGGGGCAGATCATATGTGCTGTAAATATTTGTGGATAAGGTATAGAAGGGACTGATGGCAGTCAATATTCTAGAATTATGGTATTCAGTACTATACTGCCTTTAAGTATTTAAGAAGACTCCATTTAGCCACCATGATTAATGACTATTCACTGGACCAACTGGTACGCTCCAGATGTTTGAAACTTCCACATTCATTATACCTAGCCAATGAAGCCAATGAAGTCCAGCATTTCCAGAGGATATCAGAATAGGAAAGGCTAATCTCCATTGTTTCTATTTTTGTAGATCCATCTCACTTTAAAATCTACAAGATAGATTCATAATGTTGGTAGGTGCCATTTAAATCCAATCTGTTGTTTATTTAATAATCCAGATTCAAGATAGGTGGTTGTCTAGCCTCCATCCACTGAAGGAGGGTCTACTGACTCTCTGGGAAAGTGGCTGAACTGCTCTTACTGTTCAGGAATGGAATCAAGATGGTGATGTGAGCAATTGTGTATGTCTGAACTCCTGCATTTTCTTTCTTAAATATCTGTGATTCTGGAGTTAGCTCTTATTGTTAGGAAACTTTTTTTTCCTAACATTCAATCAGAATTTGCTTTCCTATAATTGGAAATTGACATTTTAGTCCTACAGACTAGTTTGATGTTTTTAAATCAAAATCATTGAACTACAGAGTAATCCACTTTGGGGTTTTTTGCATACTTTCAACATTAAAGTCACCTAGGGTTCCTGGTTGGTTCATTCAAAATACCAAGGAAACTGAATCCTTCTTTCTCCAAATGAGAAGCTGAATTTGCAAAAGTTTGCCTGCAGCAATTCTTGTTCTTCCCGAGCTGCCGCTTGAAATAATGGCCTTTCAAGTCCTTGGGTGGGCAGTTCCCTTTCAGACTTGGTAACAACACTGCTAGAAGCAATGTTCACTTTTCATGAGTTGCCAGCCTCAGCTGAAGTTCTTCAGTACAGAGAAGATCTCCTTCAAACCAGCCACAAACATTTCACAGAGAAGTTAATTGGTATAACCCAGGTACTACACTCTATAATGAAATGAGACATGTAACCCAGGTGAATGCATGGGCACTATATCCTCCCATCTTCACAGTTGCCAACTTGACTTGGAAGAGATAGGTCTGTGCTTCAAGAGTCTGTTTTAACTGCATAAACTCAAAATCATCTTTGAGTTTCCCAGCCCTCAGTAAGACACACTGCAGCTTGTCCCAGGCTTCCCAGCCCACTGGCAAAGCAGTAAGAAGTTGGGAGAATCTAGTTTGGCACAACAGAACATCTCAATCCCTCTGTTCAGAAAGGAGACAAATGACAGGTTGTTGGGACGTGATAAAGAATTTATTTCCAAAATTATTGATCAATTCAGAAGCCCAAGAAAAAAGATGCAATGGCCACTACTGCACCAAGCCAAACACAGCTAGGCACCTACATGTGGCTTTCTTCTTGCCTTGGACTGTAAAAATAGAAATATTCTTATGTCATAGTACACATATCTGGTAGGATGTGCTTAATAACTCACAAATAGTGGAGTTGATGTTACATGTGTTTAAGCAAGATGATTCCACCCCAGAGCACTTGCAAATAGCATCAAGGTGACCTGTTAATATTGCAGACAGTAGGGTGTAAGAAAAACAGTGTTTACATGTGCAAGCCATTGCTGCTTCCCCTGCCCTAAGAGCCGGGAATTAGCCTTGAGAAAGGAGAACAATGGAAGCTGACTTATAGTTGGTCAATCTAGCCCAGTACCTGTCTCTTGTTATGGATTTTATTACTGGATTATTTGGTTATACTTTGTAAGCTGCCATGAGCCATTGGGATAGCTGCATGAGTAATGTTTAATGATTTTGTGAGACTCTGAAAAGTTTCCACTGCAATTATTCCAGTGAAAAAGCTGCATTTAAATGATAGCTGTATCTTAGCATTATACCATTTTCAACAGAGCTCTGAGCGGATCCTTTTCCCTCACTTAGTCTTCCATTGCTAATAGATGGTTCATTCTCTTTCCATTTGTAGCCCCTTATCTCTTTTAGGTTCCTGATTACACGGCAGATCATGGCAGCAAAAGATGAAATGTCCTGTTTCAGAAATGACTGCAAGCTTTTTTTCTTTGCAAACCTCATAGCTCGTTTGGGTTGGCAAATATCAGGTGACAAAAGCCTAAAATGACACATCTGATTAGACACAATAGGTGACTTGGGAGATGACTATATTACTGGAATCATGTAATTAGCAGGGCACATCTGCATCAGGTATCTCAGCAGCTGCTTGGACCTGATGTTCCTGCACAGCAAACCATCCTGGAGTCTCTCCTGCTCCCCTATACTGTGCATAAAGGGTAGGTAACCTTGACCTGTGGGTTATATGTGGTCCCTCAGCCCAGCTCCACTGCCCCTAGAGCCTGTATTCCAGTAAGATACTACTGAAACTCAGCAGCAAAATGGTAACTATCGCTTCTCTTTCTCTGTTACTCAGTTGATCCATTCATCCAATCTATAGTCAGCTTTTCCTACAGAACCTCATCCCATCCCTATTTTCCCCACAACAATAATCCTAAGAGATTGATTGGGTTGAGAGAGAGAAGGAATAGTCCAGAAATATTCACTGAGTTTCCATGGTTGAAGGTGGACTTGAACCTGGGTCTCCTCTGTTGTAGGCTAACAGTTAATCATTACCATTAATTGATAGTTTAAGGTGTAAAATATGTTCTGTATTTCTATTACTATAATCCCACCCTTCAAATTAAAAGAACAGCCTACTCATCTGGGTAACATCGCTGTATTCCACACTACAGTTGAAAATAATGTGAAGAAATATGTAGTTTCCAGTTGAAAAATGTTGCTTTCCCTTGCAATGCCTTTAGAATTCTCTATTTTAAATACTCATCACTCTAATGCATGAAGTGACATTTAAATCAATCTATATCTGGGCCTTCAGTCTAAATTGTATCACAGGTCCTTGTGTGAGGCTTCACTGGATTTTATTGTTATAGAATTTATTTGCTCAATTATTCAGAGGAAGGGCAACACGTGTCCCTCCACGTGTCAGACCGCAGTTCCCAATACCTGTCATCAGTGGCCATACTGATGGAGCTGAAGTCCAATAACTTTGGGAGGGCCATCCAATGGCCACTCATCCCTTCTGTGTTGTTCTTCCCCCCCCCCCCCAATAATTCTTTGGCTTTTAATGATATCGCTGACTGTTCACTGCTCTAATGTCCTGATAACATAAAGGGTGATATATAAATGTTCTCAAAAATAAATAAATTAGTAAATGGACCAGGATTTAATTATCCTTTTATTTTGTGGTTTATTACATTTTATACTGTAGCCTTCTAAAACGAAGTACCATCATGCATATAACATTTTGTATCAAGTATATATTCTGTAATAAATGCATTCACAAATATCTGTTTAATATGTATTCATATACAGTATTAATTTTTGTGGGTTTCTTAAAAATACAGATGAATGTAGAAATGGGACAGAACAGCCTATAAATGAACTTAGCCAAAAAACAGACTATAAAAATATCAATCTGGCATTTCTAGAAATTGAGTACTTTAGCGGTCTAGACACCAAGCTATCTGAAAAGAAGACGAGGACAAAACCGCAGGGACAGTCTAATACACTTAATCATTTTCAATCTGCATTTTCAACGGTATGTGGAGCTATGTCAAAAACCGGAGTTTAGGTAAGTCATATGTATCCCACAACTGGTAACCTCTGACGTTGAAACAAGCTTCATCATATCATCAGGCCTGCCTAGTATCTGATAAAACTGTATTTGCAGCTTTAGGCAAGCAGAAGAACAAGAAGTGAGCCAGACTGGTTTATATGACTAATGGATTGGGAATCTTATTCCTACATGTTTAAATAAACTGATTAAATTATACATTTCCTGGATAACTATGTAATTGGACACAGTAATCTTTCCCTGAATTTTGGCAACGTTTACATACAAAAATATTCATACTGTATGAAAATGTGGATTTTCTTATGGGCATGACATCTCAGAATGATGTTGTAGTTTAATGATCTCAGTACATTATCTATTACTTTGTGTGAGACAGGCGGATTCATATATATATAAATATAAATAAATGCTCTATGGGCACTTCTCTATGATGGGTTATGTATTATCCCAACAGTAGCCAATCACATAATGTTTTCTCTAGAGGTTGATGCAACTGGAAGCCAAATCTGGCTGACTTTGGAAACAGTTACCATAGCAGTACATGGAGCAATGAGTAAGCTAGGCTACCACAGTGGTGATCTGGGTTCTAATCCTCAGTCACTTGTGAAATTCAGATGCAACTACCTTTTGCTAGTCTCTGTCTCTCAGTCTAACTTACTGAATCTAACTTGTGGTAGGTGGACTATGTGTGTGGCTCTTTTGAGGAGCTACAAAGCATACATTCAAGAAATTAAAAGCTCATAGGAGAATATCCAAATCAAACTACTTTATGCAAAATCAGCAATTTAAAATAGATGTACACCTTAGGAAAGAGATTTTAATTCTTCTGGAAGGTAAATGAAATTCTTCTTATATCATGTAGTGATGTGATATACCCTAACCTTGCCAGCCCGTGATTTGGAGTAGGATCATAAGTGATTGTGAATAGCTTAATGTGTGCTGTAACTTCAGCAGCCACCCCATTACTTGCATAACAATTATCAGTTCCCCCCTTAGGGATTGTTTTTATTGATTGCAATAAACAGTGCAGAAGCATCAGAATGAGGAAAGGTCATTTTCTTATCAAATCAGAGGCTAAGTTTCTAGCAAATCACAAGTCTATTTTTTATTAGATTCATCTCAATGACCTAATAATTTCCAAATAAATGAAGAATATGTTTAATCATTGCATGGGAACCACTTAGCACATTAACTCATCAGTATATAGTCATTTGCTTTTCTATGCCCTCAGTTCGCTTAATCCATAACTGGTCAATAGTGTATTAATATTACAGGCTCACTTTAGAACTAAGGATTTCTGAATCTATTAAACTGTCACCCTGGATGAAAAAAAATATATCTATCGTCCAAGATAGAGGGAGAGGAGGAGAGAAGTAGTAAAGGGAGCTGAGTGCTAATGAAATTAATCACAGTCATCATAAGTACTTCCAACTTCTGTCACCCAGAGGCAAACAGCATAGCAAGGCAAATACCTCACTCACTGCTTAATACTGGAAAATGTGTTTGGTAGTGGGGGTCATATTTGTCCATAAAAGACAGCTATACTTAAGTATAAAGTTCAGCATTTTGAAGCAATACAGAAAAGTTTGGTCCAAGGTTTTAGGTAGGGCAAACAGAAGTTTGTGTGGACAGAAGTGACCTCCTCTCTTTCATGAATGAATGTCAACAATTTCCAGCTAAGATTTAAATTTCACAGGATGTGGTTGGAACTTCCCAGAGTTGACAACTAAAAGGCTTGAATCCAAGCATTTCTGCTACTGAACTGCAACCCTTAAACCCAACCCTGAATCCTGATGTCCTGCTACTTATGAGTATAGTGCACAAGATATGGCTCTTCAAAACCCTAGATATGATCCCAGAGCTCTTTCAAAAGTCACTATTGACAAATAAGACAGAAATGAAAATAGATTCTATATAAACTCTATTCAAGAAAGTAATGTTAGCTTATATTTAAATCAAATCATTTTTCATTGTTGCCTTGGTCCTACTATTTTGCCTTAACTTCATCTGACAGGATATATGCTTCCAGACATGCAACTGAACTAACATCATATTCTGACATACATGTGACAGTCTTATCCAGCAATTCATACCATAGCAGCTGCTTTTGAAGAGAATCAATTTATTCCAAAATCATCAACTTATATGAGCCAAGCATGGAAACAAAATTTTGTGGGAAATCTTAACCAACTCTACTATAAACTTTATAGCAAAGGTATAATTCATGTAAAATAAAAGCAATACAAATCAGAAATTAAATTGCACTATATGGGTCATTACTTAAATGATTGAGAGTTTAGGCTATGGTAGCTTTGCCTGGGGTGTCTGAAAATCACAGTGTTTGAGCAGAAGCAAATGTAATGAATTTATAGCTCTCTGGGATGGAAATGAGCTTTTTACGTATCCTGTGCTCCAGTGAGCAGGTAAAGAAAGAACATTGCTTCTTAAGCAGATTTGGAGCCACTGAAAAAAGATATTTTCTGCAGGGGCTGGCTCTACCTTAGGAGCCTTAGTCATGTTGTTAGAACCAGTACAATCCAAACCTTCAATTATTCTGAATTGATCATGTGGTATGATGCGGCCCAAGTTATTGTGGGAATGAATGACAATTTGTTGTAGAGCTTAGTGCCGTTATATCTCATTGGGAAACACCATGGGAAAGACATGAGAAAGAAGAGAGGCATTACTTTGTCCTTGCTAAGTAAAGCATCTTCCTTTTGACTGAATTTATTCACATCTCAGAATATTTTGGGCACCAGTTTCTCATGAGAAAAAGGTTACATTCTGAAAGGTGATACTAATATGATAGAGCTGACTTTCCTATTGAATCCTTGCCCAGGATTCAATTATACTGTCAAAACAATAGGCTTAATAATCTTGCCTTCTAAAGTAGCTGTGTGTGATGCTTGTTCAGACCCAAGTTGTCCTCAGGAACTAAACTAAGTGGAGAAATTTGGGCAGCTGCAGCATGCCTTTTCTAGTATAGCTCAGCCATAACACATCATTTTTCTCTTCCTGTTTTTGGGAGTGTAGCTGTGATGGAATGTATCTACAAAGAGGAGGAGGATGTGAGAGATCAAGGCTATCAGAAAGGAGGAGGTGCATTCCATCAAGGGAAAAGAGAGAAAATACAACATTGTCCACAGGAGGAGCATAGGAAGCGAAAGAAGATAGCCACTCTCTAGAATCTCCCAGGTTATATCCACTTGTTGCAGTAGTATAGATTTAGTCTGGAAAGATTCTGTCTATAAGGTGTAAGCAAATAATAGAACTTAACTCAACTGGACTGTTTCACCGTTGTTCTTGGGCTGGGCCTGACAGTAGCCAACTCCATTCAAAGGCCAAAAATGTTGCCTACTTGTGATGTACATAATACTGAGTTTGATGGCTCAATGGTCTACCTTGACAAGTTCTCTAGTCCTGGGTATCATTTTTATTTTTCCTTTTTTAAAATAGTGATTTAATTAAATATTATAATTACAACAGTAAAAACTAATAGAAACTGAAAAAAATAGAAGAATAAAAATATAGAAGGTGCAGAAAAGAAAGAAAAAAGGGGGGATAGAAAGATAAATAGAAAAGAAAGAAAAAATAAGAATATAGTAAAGAAAAAGAAAAATATATAAAGAAGTGACTTCCCACCTTCATCAAAACACGTATAAACAATTTTAGTAACTTATCACCTTCTCTTAAAATACAACCAATGCTCTCTTCTTCCCATATCCCACCTCTTATCTATAAACAAATCCATAAAGCATAATCATTTCAGTTCTGATGTCAGCCAAAGTCCATTAAGGGTTACGAGATAATGTAGCTTTACAATAAAGTAGAATTAGCTCATCTGGTCATGTCTCCTGTCTGGTTTACCTAGTAAGGTTGACATCAATTTTGCTAGTCTGAAAGTATAATTCTCCCCTTGTCTCCTTTACAGCCCGAGAAACTAGGGAGGATCCCTTCTGAACCTGTTACCTCTCCCACTATCCAGCTATGGGCTATGTTGTCTCTTATCTGACCATTCCCTAGGCAGCATCTCTGAGCCCAGTCTCCCAAGGTCTTTCCCACATACCATTACATAATCTCTTCTTCATTGCTGGAGGTGTCTAAACAAAGGCTGGATGGTAATCCATCAGGGGTGCATAGTAGTGGATTCCTACACTGGGAAGGGGATTGGAGTAGATGATCTCCAAGGTCCCTTCCAACCCTTACATTTTATAATTCTACCCATGCTTGTATGCCATGCTATGAGTGAATTGAGATTCCAGCCAGGTTCCAGCTCAGATTGTTCCCTACTAACCTCTAAAGTGAGGGGGAAAGCTCAGAGAGCAATAACAATCAAGCACAAACTGAAGCAGATCAAACACAGACTGACAACAATTTGATTTCAGCCACAACTAAGCAATATTTGACATTTTGGAAATATTTGATCTGCGTGTTTCTCTGTCTTTCTCGTTAACTTTGCAAAACTGCTTGAGGGGCCTTGTGTGATAATGAGTAAATTGAATTTAAATCAAGGTCTGAAATACTTCTTGGGGAGAAATGGCTCAATTGAAATCATCTCGTTATTTGGGCAAAAGCTGTTCTCTTATAATTAAATGGATGAAGAAGCTTGTCTCTTTTTTATTAAGTACATATAATGGAGAGATGTTTATCGGGAGAAAAAAAATACCTCCCTGGAGATTTTAAACACACAATAATTTTATTACACAGGAAAAAAGTTTGTTATCAGAGATCAGGCAAAGAAGATAAATGCTGAGGAGAAGAGCCCAGTTAAGGGCTTTTTTAAAAAATTAGTAACTGTGCACAATTTTATTTCATAAAACACTTGAGCATTATACATATCATTTGATGATAGCTCAATTTGTAAGGAAGAGAACAAAAGTTTACAATAGACTAAATATATGTAAAATAAAATACATGCTCTGTATTCAGGAGAGAAGCCTTGATATTTCAAACTGAAAAGTTAGTGACTGCTGCAGGCCATGCAGAAAAGCTTGAGACCCAGAGGGCAACTGCCAGTTAGAGGACTGGATTAACAGAGTAAACCATAGTTAAGATAGCCATGGGCGAGCATGTTGTGCTTCACACTTATCACCTTAAAATGAAAGAAGCCATGCTGGTAAGTTCTAACAGTTTTTCCACTGGAAATTGGAAGGAACACCAGGAGTCTGTAAAACTAAAACATAAAAAAAGGAGGAGGGACCTGGATACCACATGTGGTCCCAAGGCAGAAGTATCCACAGGTATGGTCATGATGGTGGCCACAATGGTCTGGTAGATTGCAGAATTAAAAGATTAATCAGGTTTTCAAAGTGCACATTTACAAACCCAGTCTGGGCAAAGAAAAACTTCATTTGGAAGAAACGAAGTAGATAGAAAAGTGGCAAGCAAAGGCAAGCAAATTCTTTTTAAAGAGAAACAGGCTTCAGTTCTGTCCTATCCTCCTGTTTAATCAGTCATTTTTATTTCTTTCTTTAAATCTAATTTGCTGTCATGTTATTGCTCAGGGCAATAACGTTAAACTTAAATCTGTTGGGCAACATGTCAAAACTCCTAGACAAGATCACAAGCAAGAACAGAAGCAATTGTTCTTATACTGATTTTTGTGACTGGATTCAGAAATGAGCATCAATGGTACACTTTATAGGCACTCCAGAGGCATCTCAGTGTGAGCAAACCTGTGTAGTTACACTGAGTTTCAGCTAAGGAAGCACCCTTAAGTATCAGTTGAAATTACTAATATGGACAGGGACAAGAATTGATATACATGTTTCAGTGCTGGGCACTACAGAAAAGTAAATCTTATTAGGATCTTCTGTTAATATTCAACCATGCTTCCTATATTCAGCCTTCTGACTATGAGAAATGTGTCGCCTTTCTCTGATATTCAAGGAAGACCCAGACTGCATGAGACGGCAAGGCAAAGGGCTTGTTGGGCAAAATACTGCTCAGCAAAGCATATTCCTCTTCCATCTGTTCTAGAAAATTGCATTTTCTCCGATCAGATACAATGTTGACCACCAGTGGTCAGTGACTGCTAGTTTGATGGTGTCATACTGCCACCTGAATCTAAAGCACTATACCATGGGAGCTATAACAGAAAGGCAGTGGAAGAAGGTTACCTGAATATATCTGCTTGGCCACTATAGGAAAGAGAATGCTGAATAAGGGGGGCTGTTGGCCTAATCCAGCAGTGTTTTCATAAACTCTTAATGTCCAGGCTGTTGATGTCTCTTCTGTAGGTGGGAGCTGAAGAGGGGAAGCTCCCACTGGGTAAATGGAAGTTTGCTCATGCAGCACTGGATGACTCCTTTTGTTAATTACCAATTTCTTAAACTGAGGTGCATGGTATAAGATTTCAGGGGCAAAACATGGGTGTTTTCTGTATTTCAAAATGCTACAAAACAACGAAGATGTTTTTACCAAGTTGCCTATTCAGCAAAATAAGAAGCAACTCAGGAAAATCCTTCTCCTTTCTGACATGATTATGCATAAGAGCACCAGGGGTATATGAACTGGATTTTCCCTCTCCAAGCATCTCAGAACAGATTCAGAACAGAATGGTGGAATGGCCACATGACATGCCAGCAAGAATAACCAAAATATGCAACAAAGTGGTTCACAAAAGTGATGCATTGCTGGGATAAAGTGGCCCTCCAAAGGAGTAACTAGGGCTCTGTGTATCTGCATATATAAAAGGCCATTAAGTCATTCATTGCAGAACATTACAATGAAACTTAGCATAATCCTTGGCTTGTCTATTAGGAAACAAGTTGCATTGAGTCCAATCCTATAGAGGATGTCAGTATCCAAGCATCTTCCAGTTGTGTAGGACCACAATTCCATAATTCCCAGTCAATATGATCCTGTGCTATCTAGGAATTATGTAGGTTGTAGTTCAGCACATCTGGAAGGGTAGGAGGCAGCTGTATGCAGTTATCTGGGTTACGTATCTCATTGTATTCAGGGACAGCTGCTTTTGAATAAAATTTGTAAATGGTGATAAGTTTGAGTTTTGGGGAAAATGTGCTATATTCTGACTGAACACTATCCATGGGAAAATATTCTGTTAAGTGAAATGAATAGGTGGGTAAGAAAAAATGAGAGAGTACAAAAAAAAAGTGATTGGGCCTTTCAGAGTGAAGGGAAAGTGATTATTTTGAGGGCATCTGGTTAAAAGAAGATCTATTTGTTTCAAATGCATGGTTTAAACATAAATCTATTCATACATAAATGTGGTAAAGGAAATAAAACAAAGCATAATTGATTTGAATGTCAAAGGCTGAGAGAATTTCTGAAAGAAAAAGGTGACGCTAGGTTCTGAATGTTGGATAAACCATTTTTTGTAGCATTAACAACAAACAATGGGAAAAATGGCTGTGGAAAAGAGGAAAGAAGTGAATAAAACTACATTGAAAGTAGAATGATTGTAAGAAGAGAAAATCTTATTCCTGTATGAAAGCAGTCATAATTCCCACTCATTCCATGCTGTTGACTGAGAACCTAAATGATTTGCACTTATGAAGTGTGTGTGGTAAAACAAGAGAATATGTGAGTGCTGAATGAATGTACATTGAGTACAAGTGAGTGACCAGATAAGCTCTTGAGGTAGTTTGGTCTTTCAAAGAGTATAAATGAGAATCGAAATGCAAAGCAAGTATATGAAGGAGGGTTAAACAGTCGAGAAGAAAGGGAAGACTAAGAAAGCTGAAGTTGGATGTAGTGGATGCGTTCCTCAAAAAACAAGAAGTGAAAAGTTTAAAGATATGAGATAATAATAATAATAATAATAATAATAATAATAATAATAATATGCTATATGACTTCAATGACTCTGAGCTGTTTACAAATTGTTTAAAACATTAAAAACAAGAAAAACAACAGGAGACAAAAAGAAGGTAAAGATGGCAGGATGACAAAACTGATGGGAACAAAGGAAAACAACCGACATAGTCAAAAGGAGACTTCAGTCATCCTCACTAAAGGCCTGGGCGAAGAGCCAGGTCTTCAAGATCCTTTAAAATACCAGCAGGGTGGGGACCATCTGGTCCAGAGGTTCATAGGTTATGACCAGCACCTTGAATCACACCCAGAACTAAACTGGCAACTGGTGCAGCTTGCAGCTTGTGAAACAGAGGTATTACATGGGCATATTTATTTATTTCATTTATATTTCAAATTTGTCAGTGCCATCTCACTGTGGAGTAACATATTGAGGCATGACAATCACTGCTCACACTACTTTATTCTGGAACAGTTGAAGCTGCCAAGTAGTCTTCAAGGGCAGCCCCATGTAGAGTGTGTTGCAATAGTCAAGCTGCAAGGTTACTAGGGCATGAGTGACTGCCTGAATAAGATAAAATAAATGATGCTGGTGTATACTAGTTTTAGCCATGTTTCCTTTTCATATTTCATTCCTTTAATTTCTCTGACTTACTCTTTTTTATTTCTTTTCTGCACCCTGCATAATGTGGCTGATCTTCAAAGGGAATAGTGTGATGGGTATGTATGTATTGTTTCACCAGTTCAAAGTTCTGATGTTATTCAACAAAGTCATACGTGGCTTGGATCCTGCTTACACTCAGTCTTCTCTTCTGTCTAACATTCAGCTGTCCTACACAATCATCCTGAGAGGGGACGCTTATGTTCCTACCTCATGAGACATTAGTGGGATGGAAAACCAGAGGCAGAACTTCTCAGTTGCATCCCTGACATTGGGATCAGTTTACCCCCAAGTTTCTTTTCTCCCCCACTTTGTTGGCATCCCATAAAAATATAAATAAGGGCATTGGGGAGTTAGTGGTGGTGCTGGGCTGTCTTTTTGGTGATTAATTCTGATTACAGTTTTTGGGTTGTATTAATGTTATTGTTGTAAACCTACATGAGAGCCAGTCTGGTGTAGTGGTTAAGGCATCCTGCCAAAAACCAGGAGATCATGGGTTCTAGTCCCATCTTAGGCACAAAGCTAGCTGAGTTACCTTGGGCCAGTCACTCTCTCTCAGCCCTAGAAAGAAGGCAAGGGAAAACCACTTCCAAAAATCTTGCCAAGAAAACTCCAGGGATTAATCCAGACGGTCACCAGGAATCAAAACTGACTTGAAGGCACATACATACACACAACCTGCCACAAAACCTCCAATAGTCCTGGTTACTGGTTGACACACAAATGTTTGTAATAAACAATAAATATCTAACGACGTTCTGCTGGTTTGCAAAAAAAGTGTTTATGACAGGAAAATCTGTGGAAGGAGAGGGAGGTCAACAGCATTAAACGGTAGATGTGACTGGGTGATTTTTTAACAAGTGTTACATGCATCACACACACATAAAAAGGGATGGGGCTTCAGCTGCCCATTCGTACACATGCATTTTGATAGTGTTGAACTAGTTGCTGATGCCCCTGGCTCATGGAGACCTATCAGATTAAAGAAATTTAAGAAAAAATAATAATAAAAAGATTCAACCAGTTGAACAATCAATCAAAAGAGAAAAAGAAAATGTGTGTGATAGAGAAAATATCAGACAAATATATCAACCATTGAATTAGAGATTAAACTTAGGTTTGAGGAAAAACAAGCATCTTTTATGGAGGAATGCCACCCAAGAGTCAGTATGCCAGGTTGATGATAATTACAGTTCTTCATCTTTCTTGTATCAGTTGTGGTGATCTGATGTGTAAGAATTCAGTAAAAAACAGAACCACCTACAAAGTCATACTCCATACTCATCCATAGATGAGGAACTCCATTGAAATGTAGTAATTCCTTAGTTTGCAGATTTAAGAACACTGTAAAGAGGATCCTGAGCTTTTACTATTCTTGCATTTGATCCTGGCTAGCAAAACAAAGTATTTGTTTGGAAATCATTGGTATCATATCTGTAAGAGGAAGGCCCAATGCTGTGGCCAAAAGTCATTCAGAGTAGTGCTTTGGTTATTTTGCACAGCATGCAGGATGGATTTCACCACACTGAGCAGATGCAGCAGAAACGGTGGAACATGTGACTGTTGCATAGGGAGATGAAAAATAGAAAGTCATGTACATTATCTCTCTACCTTCTTATTCACCAAGGGCTTAATTGCTCAAGTCTGCCAAGGACTTTGAATTGATACCAAAGCTTACTGAAATAATCTTTGTACAGGTAGTCCTCGACTTACGATCATAATTGGGACCAGAACATCTGTTGCTAAGTGATGCAGTTGTTAAGGGTGTTGCCTCCAATTTTATAACCTTTTTTGCTGCTGTCATTAAGCAAATCACATGGTTGTTAAGTGAATCCAGCTTCCCCCATGGACTTTGCTTGTCAGAAGCCCTCTGGGAAGGTCACAAATGGCAATCATGTAACCCCAGGACACTGCAACCATTGTAAATACATGCTAGTTGCCAAGTGCCCAAATTTTGATCACATGACTGTAGGGATGCTGTGATGGTCGTAAGTGCAAGGACTGGTTGTAAGTCACTTTTTTCAGCACCGTCCTAACTTCGAACAGTCGTTAAACAAATGGTCATAAGTTGAGGACTACCTATACATGATTCCAAAGTTCTTTGGAATTTTTGTTTTAGGAAATCTCTTTTAAAAAGATGCATGCCAGCCATTCAGTCTACACAATATCAAGAAAATGAATGTTTTTGATTTTCTGAAAATAGCTTTATCTTCCTTAAAAAATACTGAAAAAATACTAAAAAAACCCTATTTTCAGTAGGTTTCATATCTAAAAACAAGTTTCCAATTAACTCAGTGGCATTTTCACTTACTACTCCAAACTGTACTATAACACTGCCATCTTATACTGATTGTGGGTGATGGTAAGTAAATTTCTCCAACAGGAGTTAGCTGAGTGGGTACTTCTGAATAACCCACAAGATAATACCATTCATCCATGGCTATATACAGACCAAAGCCCAGAGGCATCTGCAGGATCAGAGGCTTTCATCAAAATGACACAGCAGCATCCCAACACAAGCTTTGCCCTTTTTGTATGTATGTGCAACATCACCATGCATGTTCCAAAGGTAAACACTCAACACTGCTTTCATCATTTGCCCCCACTTGACCATCTCCCAGGTGGCTCTGCCAAAGTACTTTTTATAGGCTACAAATCTCCCCTCCTGTTGCAGAAAAAAAAAGGGGGATCCTAAAAAAACTATACCACAAAACACTCTAATAAGGAAAATATGCAAACTGCTGGAAAAAATGAAAACCACAATCTAGGCCCCATCCCAATATGTGACATGATTCTGCCCACTTGGTATCATCACCCCACCCATAGCAGCCCTCCCTTCCCTGCCTCCCAAGGGCTTTCTCTGCCCATGTCCAGCTCTGCTGAAATTTTATACGTGTTTCCCTAGGAATAAGTGGTAATTCATTTTATCAGGACTTACTTTTGAGTATGTGTGGATTAAACTGTATTGCCGGTTTGCACAACAATCTAAATTGCTCCTTGATGGAAATTGCAAAAGAGAAGCAAGTTAAAAGTTGGGTTGCACAATAATTATAAAACCAAATTTTCTGGGTGAAGTCACTGGCTTCCTTTTCACTTTAATATTTACCTTGTGTCATGAGTTGTAGCCCAGATTGTAACAGGTTATATGATTTAGCATTCATCCTCTTACAAAACAGTTCCTAGCATATAGCTAAATAGCATGTTAAAAGAGAGAGGAAAGAGAGAAAAGGCTGAACTAAATTCTTTGCCCTGGTTTATCTTTTTATTTTATTTTATTTTATTTTTTATTTTATGTTGATAGAGAGAAGAGCATTCAGTGATAAGATCTACAACGCCATTATTTAACTTAGGCACTACTAAAGACCCCAAAGCCATTAAACTTTTGGGCAATAAGCAGTGCTTCAGGTTCAAAAGGAACATGCTTTGAAAAAATCTGTGGATGTATGTAGCACTGATCAACAATTGCTTAAACTAAATCTGCTTTTTTTTCCCATCTGCAAAAAATTTTATACTAATTTTCTTTTGTATTATAACTTGGAGTAAATGTTATAGATTTGGTCCACAATTCTTCCCATTGTTGTATTGTGACTCTTTCTTTGAGATTTTCCATCCATTTTCTCATGCAATTCTTTTATTTGTTCTGTTTCCATATCTGAGTAGGAGTTTAGGCATATGCCCTAATGGATAGTATTGATTTTGTATAAGCTTTTCAAATTCTGTCACTTTTCTTAGTGCCCCACTCTCGTTCTAAAGATCAGATTTTATCCTTCCAACAATTTGTAAGTACATCAACCATGGTATATTCCAGCCTTAACTGAGTAATTCCTGCTGTGTCTTTAATCTATTCATGGAGTCTGGGTGAACCATATCTGCATATGTAATTACTTTTTTCTTACTGTAATTGTCTCAAACACGGAAGGCATTTAGTGGAGAAGCTAACAGTGAAATTGTTGGGCTTATTATTTTCCTTATGGAATTCCATGCTTTTATGAAACTTTGTCTGATAATATGTGCTTTTAAGTTTTTGTCCTCTTTTGTGTCTCTATCAACTGTGAATCTGGCCTTTGCATCACCTTCCCAAAATTAGGATGCCTGCATTATCATTAATTGAAGGGCTATGAATGTTTTAAGAAATGATTCCAAAGCAGTGTTTTGGACCTTGGTGGGAACACATCTCTAGGCATTTCCCTGTTGCTGAAACAATCTTACCTACCCAGGTAACAAAAAACTAAACCAACATGAAATTTGCCATCCCCTCTAACCTGCCTCTCTTTCAAGCCCCTGCAGTCACCAGATTTTTCTCCAAAGGAACAGCTGACAAAGTGTAACAGATTTTAAACAGATTTTATCTGTTCTTAATTTATTTGTGCAATTGATCTATCTCAGTCCTCAGAGACTCTAGGCAGTTTACAGATATTAAAATAGCAATAAATAAAATTACATTTTAAAACTTCAGTAACAAACTACAAACTGAGATAAAATAATAAGAAAAATATACCCCGCTCCCTCACACACACACACACACTACATCGCAGCAGTCCTCAGATAAGAGGGAGCAAAAATGCTACTTTAACATCAATAAAGCTAAAGAAGATTCTCACTGACTCTTCGGCTGTGGATGAGATAAAGGCAGCATCATGGAGACATGACTGGAAAAAAGATGTTGCCAGGGCATGTTTGTGCCCTACTTAGGTGCAAGTGGGGAAAGACCCTCTGGTATTTATTAAAGCCTCACAACTTTAATAAATACAGAAACCTGAAAAAATGATGAATAGTAGAGGGTGTTGTGTTTGTACAAGGTCCAAACCATTTCTTCCAAATATTTTTGAAGCACACACAACCTATTCATTTGGTTATAGGGCAAACATTTAATGAAATCCTTCACTCCCATGAAAAGATGAAGTTCGTTTGATTTATGTCCTCTCTTCCTTCTTCTGTCTCTCATGCACATACATGTACTTTAAGAAAAAAAAATGCAGAGCTTCATTCAACCCACTTAGAGGAGATTTTTCTGAAAAGCAGTATTGCCTGTTTTCAGTACTAACCTCTTAGATTAGTAAGCAGTCTTTGAAGTTGAATGAAAGCTGGAGGGGCAATCTTTGGTGACAGAGCTACCACCCCACATTCATTCCCAAAAGGGGTGGCACTTTGTAGACTGCCAGATCTCATAACAGACATTATTGGGTGAGGGTGGAAGTTAGCAGGGATACGCAGAACTTTACCACAAACAAAGCTTTACATACTTCATATTTTAAACAAGACAAAGAAGAGACATCTCTTGTTAGAACTGCAGTTCCAGAGTTAGTCCTGTTGTCAGGAATTAATACAAAAATGGGTATATCCCAGAGGGACCCCACTCTCAACCTACCAAGACTTTTTATCCTGCCACTGCTCCCCTTTATCACTGATGACAGCTTTTCTCCTTTCTAAGCAATAGCTACAGGAAGAAGGAGCAACAACCTCTATTCAACTTGTGTTCTCCTTTTAAGAGGGGTACATCTTAGGTTCAGATGTTGCGTTCCAAGGAAGTCAAGTAAAGAACAGAAACAGATCAAAGTCAGGAACACATGAGACATATGTGGAAATACAGAAAAAGTTCAGTTCACTTCAGAGTAGTAGAATCAGCACCATTAAGTCCATAACATAGCCAAAAACCAAAGTTCAGAATAACACTTAGGTAACTATGCTAGGTCAAAGTTGTGAACACAAAGCTATAGCAAATATTGTTTCCAGCATTAAACTATTCTGATGGAAAGCTAAAGCTCTTAAGCCTTCATCCTAGCCCAGGTGGTCCACATTAAACTTGCTCAAAATAAATGCATACTCAACAATCAAGTAGATCATTAGTACCATTGAGTTGTTTGTTATAGTTTAGTACAGCTGTGCCTTTCAGCATTTTGATATGTGCTACTGGTGCTCATTTGATCTTAGAAATGTTTGAGAATCTAGACTGGAGTCTGTAGGTTTTTCTTGATTCCTGAGCTGAGATCTAGACTATAACTCAGATGTTTCTAGAATTATCCTCAATTCATCTTCTTCCTCCAAGGATAAACCATCTGAAGGGACCATGATATTAGAGACAGAGACCAAGTAAATGTGTAACAAAGATAGTGTGGATTGGAGAGGGCACATTCTGGGAAGAGGAATTATTCAGGGCTTTTTGCCCGAGCCCCTAACCCCAAACCCTGGATCCAGCGTTATTTTTATATGAGCATAGACATTTGCCACATGCTAGCCCCATTCAGGCAATGTACTTGTGTGTAGGAGTCACCACATGAGCAAAATTGAGCAATTGTCCCCTCTGTGCCTGTGTTTTCCATAATCTATCATTATAGAATGATTATCTGTCTTTGTGCAGTAGACATCTATACAAGAAGGCTTCCATATGAGTTGGCATCTTGATAGTGCAGAGGTTGAGGCTACTACTCAGAGCATTTGATTAATCTTACTGGTATTGCCTATAGCAACAGAGGACATCTCTCTAGAGCTTCAAGCTGGTATCTTTTACAGGGAAATGCTAGGACAGGGGTGACTAGCCTGCAATGCAATTGCAAATGGTGGACTCAAGTCCTTTTGTGTGACCTCCAGTGCTCCCTCCAACTGTATTACCAAAACATAGTTACCTGTTACTTTATTGGTGTAAGATCATTTAAAGAGAACCCAACCAACTCCCTGATCAACACTCCCCCCCCCCCCAAAAAAAGAGAAAAAATCCTGGTCCCACTCATACACACATGAGAGTATTCGAAGGAGGCAGGGTAGTTTGGTTGGTCTAAGAAAAGGCAGCCCAGCCCAGAAGTAAGGGCTGTGGGAAAGAAATGTTTTAAAGAGACTTCATCTTAATCAGCTTGTATATGCCTTCCAGGGATCTTACTTTTACAATTTTCAGGATTATGCTTATACCCTGACTACCTTTAAAGCTGTCTTTCTGAAATCCATGTAGTTCTTGCTATTTGAGTTTGCCATCAGTGTCAAGCTTGACAACACATAACAAAGATTTCCCCCCACATTTTGCATCATCAGCCTGTCCATGGAGGTCCTTACTTCCCCCAACCATCAAGTGGTTACCCATGTCTGGGCTAGGAGCTGAATTTGGGACTTTCTTCTAGCTTGCCTGACTTATGGAACAACTGCTTTATAAATTTTCGGATGGCCTTCTGAGATTTAGTAAAGACTTTGTAGGTAGGGTGGGTTTTTTTGGTCAGCTGAGGTAAAATATACATCTGTTTTACTAATTTTTTTTTGATAGATTGAATTAATAAATTCTATCCCATTTTTCTGCAAATGAATGTCATCAAGATGGCTAACTATATACAGTTACACACACACACACATATTGAAATCATGACATTTCTTTTTAATATTTAAACAACTGTGGATATTTTAAGAGATGGAAAAATGAAATACAACTTTTTTTAAGTAAAACAATTGGTGTAGTGGTTAAAGCATCAGGCTAGAGATCACAAGTTCTAGTCCTGCCTCAGGCACAAAGCCAGCTGGGTGACTTTGGGCCAGTCACACTTTCTCAGCCCTAGGAAGCAGGCAATGACAAACCACTTCTGAAAAATCTTGCCAAGAAAAATGCAGGGACTTGCCCAGGCAGTCACTGGGAGTCAACACTGACTCAAAGGCACACACAGAAAAAAAAAAAAAATGAATAAAAAATTGTGGTAGGATTTCATAGTCATGATTCCCTCTATGAAGTTAAGGTTCTAACTACATATTCTAGAGGAAGATTAATGGCTTTGAATATGTTGACAGCTTTAAATTTCAAAGGTGACAAAATATTTAGAAACAGTTTTCCTATCCTTGGAATAATATATGCATCTTTTTTTAAAGCACACACTTTTATTAACTTCTGATAAGGCCACAGATGCCAAATGATACCCTTGGTAGATTAAGTATCCCAGAGGCCACTGGTTTAATGTCTCTGCTTTTGACAAACCAGTTGGATACAGTATGAAGAACTCATGTACTCTTTATCCATGGAATTCTCCTCCTTTAAAATTAATGTAACTTAGGACTGATCTTATTCCTGATGTTTGCTTTCATGCTTTTCTAGTAACTAAGTGGTAGAACATATAATTTTAATGCCAAACCTCCTGGATTCTATCTCTAGCATTTCCTGAAACTGCTAGTAAAATTCTGTCTTAAACCATGGAGATTCACTACATATTAATGTCAACCATACCAAATGATGTTTCTTGGTGAAAAGTTGCTTCCTAAGTTCCTAATTGTCAGCCTGCTTGAACACTGCATATAAATGCATATATAAGGAAAATATGAGTGTCCTACCTATTTTTTACTGTAATCTTCTGGCCTCTCTGGTCTCTTGTGTTCAAGTCAAGCACGAGTCTTCAAAAGTTTTGGTTTCTGGATTTATTCCCCCAAACCAAAAAAAGACTTCAAGGCTAAACTGCCTTATACAAATGTATCTTCATTCAAATTTGTTTGCATTAAACATTTAGCAGTTTACATACTTTGCTGCCTAGCTCCTCATCGCTTTTCGTTTAGATTTTATTTCCTGTAATTATCTGTGTTCTGCTCTTGGCTTGCCTTCATCAAAGGCAGACCAGTTCCAGACATCATTTGTTTACCTTTTGGCAAAGGTTTTAAGGCACGTGGGAGATAGTTGGTCTCAAGATGAATATTCTTTGAAAGTCCCTACACAGAGGTTCAACCCCAGACTCATGGGGTTTTTCAACTTCAAACTGTACTATCCATCTGCACTGACATTTCCAATCACCCCTGGAATTCACTTTTCATTTCTCCCTAATGTTAAGTTTCCTAAATTATGTCATACTAGCCCCAAGGGTACCATCTTAGGAACACACAGAGGGGATACCAGTGGATCTGCAGTATGGAGGTATTTATACAGAGATGGCCCCAGAAACTGAGGTCCTGCACATTTACCTGTTATGATTTGTACTGTTGCTCAGTCCCAATTTCCCTTAATGGTGACAGTGAAACACCATGGACACTGCTATCTAGATTTGGTTTCCTTTCTATAAGAAAGCACTGGAAATTTAGGACACATCTCTACTCCATTTTTGTAGGCAGAGGAGCATCAAAGCTGCATCTCTGGATAGCCAAACCATTTTGTTCGGAAGTGAAGGATAAGAATCTACTGCAAGAATTCAGAAGGTTTTACTCATAAGGAGAAAGTGTTGAGACATGCCTTTACCTCCACATTGTTAGCCTTTTTCTTTCTATACATAAAAGATGATTGTTTTTGCACCAGAAAAGCTTCTGTATTTGTGGAGGTTGTCCCCATGATTTAGAATCCCTGAAGATTGCTAAGATGTTATAATTATAAGATGTTATAAACTAGAGAAATTATCGAAGAGCCGGTCTACTCACCAGCTCTTCATTGGAAGTCCCATTATCTATTTAAGACACAAGAATCCAACACAAGTAATAGTCCCTAAATTGTGCTCCCCTTCCAATTTAATCTTAGATATACAACAGTAGACATTTGAACCATCCTATGCATTTTGTTCCACCCTGAAATCTCCTTCTCCATTATTCATGCTTCCCTTGCCTGACCTCCCCCCTCTCCCCCCCGCTTCCTACACTTTTAACAACTATACACGGAGAAAATATCCATTCCATTACCCACCTCAGATTCAGATGACGGTGAAGAGCTCCAGATCAGAGTGTTTTGTGGGCAAAAGTGGGGGTCACCCAAAAGTATTTTCCCTTACCCCTCACCACAAACCCAGTGTGACAGCAGTTCCTTGAGGAGATAAACAAGATTCTTTTTCTTTCCTTGAAATGTTTGCCATATCTCTTCATTAAACTGGCATCTCATATAGGAGAAGAGGTGCAGTTGCTATTTACAGTACTGTGTGTCTAAGGAAGATGGTATATTAAGCTAAGGAAGAGAAGAGACAATTGGATACACATCTTTATTTTTAGATTTCCATCTTTATTCTTAGGTTTCCATCTCATTCCATACATTCATTTCTTTCTCCCCAACATCTCATAGTCAGATTCTGTATGGTACATTTCCAATTTTCAGCAGCCATTGTGGAGAATGGAAAGGCATTAGATCACCAAGTAAGAAGACAGCTAGGCACACTATTGTGTTATTTTTCTCTACACAAGGATGAGAAACGAGACTAGACTTATTCCCCCAGCATGCTTCTTATATTGAGGCAACTCTTTATTCATGAGGCAAAATTCAAAAAGAAAAGCCATGATCACATAAAATGCTGAACTGATAATGTGTCCCATTGCCATGTGGCATGTGGTCACATTTTAATTACCACCCCTTGGAGCTGTCTCCACAGGTATGTTTCCTTCCTGCATAAAACATGAAGGGGGGGGGCAGTATTGCAGTACCTCTGCTCTTTCAAAGCAGAAGCAAGGCACATTAGAAGCCCATTTCTCATTCAAGGGTTTGTTCTTTGCAGAACTGAAGAAGGGCTTGCCTGTTTGTAAGCCAATATACTCATTCACATGAGTCTTTTCTTTCCTTAATAAATACATAAGCAGAGTTAGCCTTCAGTGCCAATATCTGTTCAATAAGAGGAAACCATAGATGACCTGTACATAGATACACCATTTATTAGATGTCACATTAGGGTAAGATCAAAACAACCAACTACATGGAATAAATGGCTGTTTAGTTCCATGTCACATTTTCAGAGCTGGGAACATCTGTGATAGTTCTCAGAATTAGTTTGGGGGAAGAAATCTCCATGCATCTGGGGATTTTTCAGGAAGAACAAAGTCCTGGGTTGTGGTTACTGCTTTCCTTATTACAGCATTGTTTTATTTATTGCTATATGTATTAAAGTTAATTTCATCCCATCTTTGAGGATAACCATCTTCCCAAAGTGGCTTACAAGCAATAAGCAAACCATTATAAATAACTAATCTCCCTTTGGGGGAGATCGGCAACATATAAATTTAATAATAAACAAACAAACAAATGAAGTAGAAAAGGCATGGAGAGCATGGGTTCTGGAATTCTTTCTACCCTCTTAACAGCAGCTCCATTCTGGATCATGTGACCTGGAAGGGAGAGAGAGATGCACTTAGAATGGAGGAGTCAGCAGCGTTCTGAGTCATTGCCCAACAGCCTCTCTCATGGGGATGCACTGGAGGGATTTTTTTTCTCAGCGGCCCAACCCAGATCTGGCTCATTTGCAGATTCTTTCTTTCTTTTGTGGGCTTCTTCCCAACCCCCCAAATTTAGTTCTGTTCTATTTGGTTTTCAGAGAATTATGCTGATGGATGGGACAGAATTCAGAGCCCTTTTACAGAATAACTTTCCAAAGCAATATATTTTTTTTAACCAAAGAACTTGGTTTCTTTGGAATAGAGGATATTTTTAGGGATTTTTGGGGGGATCCTTTCCATAGGAGAGTTGGAGGTCATGGCCCCTGGGGAAGGGAGACAGGGACAGCACAGAGCTCCTCTCAGAAGCTGCCAGATATTTTTGTTTTCCCAAAATGCCCTGGGCATGGCATCCCTCTGGATTTCCAGATTAGCACCAAACTGGGAAATGTTGTTTTATATTCCATTGCTAAAAGCAATGGGTTGTTTTTAAGCATTTTAAAATAATAACATATTGGGCCTTTGAAGAATTCCTTTCTGAAATACTGAACACTGTTACCTGTCCTATATATTGGGACACCTACAATCACTTCTCACCCAGAGAAAAGCAATTTAGGTTGCAAACAATTCATGAAGGTAGTTAAGTTATATTTTTCATGCCCTTTAGGGGGCAACCATTCACCATTTGACTGAAAGCAAGGTCACTACATGTCTCAGTTTGAACCTGGTAACAAACAGTATGGTAGAATCTAAATCTGAAGAATATTTTGATTTGCACAGCATCAGATCACTCAATTTTTCAAACATTTCTTCACAACATAAATGCATAAATGACAAATTATCCAGACTTCTGTTATAAGAGTAGAAAAATGTTTGCTTGTTTATTTTTTAAAAATTATTTTGCAAAGGATATCAGAATCTCTACCACAGCCAGATTTATGACTAGGTCAGATATAAGTACTTCATGAATTTCAGACACTCATCAGTTTGAGAACAGTACAGATTTTAAAGAATAATGTGGATGTATAAACATACATCTAGTATGGAACTCAAGTTCCAGAGCTTCAAAATTTGACAGCCTTCAGCAAATCTGAATCTTCTATCAATCAAAATAATTCCTAGGTAAACAAACTTTCATTTAGGCCATGATGTTGTTACATTCCTGTATTTTACACAAGTAGGATTTCACTTAGAATATATTCTGGTCTGAGATGGCTTCAGAGTCCATTTCATTGTCCTATTCAAGGCCTATATTCCAAATTTGGGGTGTAATAGAATTCTGCTGTGAACTCCTCTGGAAGTGGATTTAGTTTTACACTCTCAGAGCAACCCAAGGCATAATGAATGCTTGCCACAAGCAAAGTCCAGCTAGTTTCCTTCCTTCCCTCAAAAATATCCTTAGAAGTGCTGGCTATTTTAAAACATATGAAGTATCTAAGAAGTCTCTTGCAGCACAGTTCAAACTTTGGAAGCTCCAGGCTCTATGTAGAAAGGCTTCCTTCCATTTTCTGGAAAGATCACATAACCAGACACTATTGCAAGGCCACATGGCCGCCATTTGTCTCCCCCCCCCCCCACCTTTATAGGAAGTGATGTATTCTGGTTCTGGAGAGAGAGAAGCAGATAGGGGTGTTTACAGGGTGTGGATGAAAAAGTCAAGATGGTGGCCACAAAGATGCGATTAAAACTCCACTTGTTTTTGATGATTGCATTCTTGTGGCCACCATCTTGACATTTTTGACCATACCCAGTAGACAGTTCAGGAGCGAAGGAAAGATCACAGATGAAGGAGCAATGAAAGTTAGGAAAGAAGCATTTCCTCTGTGACCCAGCACAGCTACTGGTAACATTTATGTTTCTACCTTAAGTACTTGGTGGGGAGTAAACTAAGAAGCTGGACTTTCTTTTTTAGCTGGTAAAATTATATATTCCCCCTTCTGCCTCCCCCCCCCCATATACTCCATTAATGAGATGGTAAGGACATGAATTATTGCTACCAGTGTCTACTGTTCTAGGAACAAGTGCATTTGGCTTATCGGCCAAAGTTGGACAAGGGCCCTGCTGGCCATAGCTTTTGCTTGCTGTTTTAATGGGAGCTAAGCATCCAGGAGAATCCCCAGACTGCTCACCAGCTATTTCTGGGGAACATAGTCCCACTGAGAGCTAAACTGGGCATCCCTATGATGGAATCCAGTAGAGAACCAGGGTCTCTACTGCATACCATCATAACCTCAGACTCAACTGGTTAGGCTGCATAGGTTCAGCATACCAATCATTGTATTGCACTTTTTATCACATGGGCTGCCGCATTAGTGATAAATGGAAATGTAATGCTAACTTTAGTAAAGTTTCATGAAATTCTATATACTTTCCAAAGCAAATGAGGCAAGCTACACTGATCAGTATCAGCTAGTATATTATATTACTCCTTGGAGGTAAATATTGCTCAGTGTTTTGTAGCAGGATTGGGTTGAACATTTTGTTGACAACTTTTCAGCTTGAAAGTATGTCTTGGGTATACAGTGTAAGCTTCATAAAACTATCTTCCACTCAGTTATTTTGTAGCCACTACTTCTTTGGTCTTAATAAGCAAAGGGATAAATATCATCAGTCTGCATTTTTAAGCAAACCGGCCTACTTCAAGCTTCCTGAATTAACAAGCAGATCAGAGAAGAGTTATTGCGTGGATTTTGCACTAAGCACAGAAAATGCAGATTTTTGAGAAATATGCAAATAAAATATGTATATTAAGAAAGTTGTCCCTAAAAATAAGTACATTCCAGGAAACTGCATACAAAGATAGATGTAAATTTTGTGCATTTTGAAAAAACGCAAACTAAGGAGGAAATTAGACAGAACATTTTAGTGACTACACACAAATGGAACTGATATGGAATGGAAATAAATGGCTTGGTCACTTCAGGCCTATGTTTCCAGATTCTGCTTCCAAACATCAATCCCACAAAGGTCCACCCCCAAGTCTTCAATTAACTTAAATAACTTTTTTTCCCTTTCCCCTTCTATTCACAATATAGCCACACCCACTCACAGCCTCATGTCCCCCCCCCAACACCCCACTAGCACTCAGGGGCTGAAAGTCTCTCTAGCTTATCATACCTTGGCTGCAAAAATCCTGATAACCACTCATGGCAGCAAAGAGAATATCTTGTATCTAATTATTCTCCTGGATTCCCAGTTTTAATTCCGCATACTGATAAAGAAAATATTTCCATGGGATCCAAGGAATTGAGACCCTGTTAGAGTTTTGAGGCAACTTCTCTTCATAGTTTGGAACGCAATGCCCTCAACTCTGTTCCAGCCACAGCACTAGAGAAGGTAGAACATAAGCTTTCACGTAAAGGCATAGTCATAATTAGCTTGAAGAGTTAACAGATGTTTTAATAAATGTTTAGTCAATTGTTACCAATGGTTATGAAGTCCAGTAGGTCAATGTTCTGTTTGAAATGTGGCTTATGACCACCAATAACATTTCTCAACAAATTTGCTTTACAACTAGATTGGAAACAAATGGGGTTTTTCAAATTGGTGCCTTCATTGCTTCTGAATAATACAGAAAGTCAGGCACACATCTGTTAAGTGTTGCCCTAATTCAACTGTAACTTTGTAGTTCATGCCTTAGAAATACGATGTCTGAAGATTTAGGACTAATACATACATAGCATTAGAATTATTTTGGCTAATGTAGTATACCAAGAGCTCCAGGATAATAAGTTACATGTCATAGATTTTTTTAAAATATTTTTCAAATTTATTCATTTGATCAATCACCATAGCAACTCTAGGTAATGAAACAGGAACAATTAAAACAATAGAAAACAACTGCAAAAGAAAAAAAAATGAAACCAGAGCTATAGAAATATTAACAGCCCATGGCAGGGGAAACCACACCACAAATTACATAACATACAGGACAAATATCAGAAGCACACTCACAAATCACCCTCCCATTTTAAATCAATGAAAGTCTCTTCTAGTTAAATGCCTTTCAGAAGTGCCTACTACACACGCACACACACACAAATATAAAATACTTATTCTTGGAAAAAGAGAACAAACAAATCAGCAAGATTTCTTCTCTTTCAAGCAGCCTCTCTCTCTCTCTCTCTTTAAGTTAAAGTGTAGATAATATAATATTCACGTGAGTGCCGATAATTTGTTTAAACAAATTTGAGGAATAACTGAAGATCAACAAATGCCCTGAGTGCAGCAGCAGCAGCCCCGAAGACAGTGTGTGGGCAAAGCGGTCAGGGTCACACAAGCAGCAATGTAGCATTACAAAGCAAAGCCCCCTCCTTTCCTCTGGGCATCACAATGTTGCAAAAATGTCCCAACCGTGATGCTGTGATGCTACGTTTGTCATTCTGATGAAAAGGCGACAACCTGCAGACACCATGGCTCAACACGTAACTTAAAAGATCACTGAACTGCCATATATTTGGTACTACCTTGTTTTTGCAGTCCCAGGCATACTGGAGAATAGGGAAAAACAGAAGGTGCCCTGCGTGGACGTCAATTCATGTTCAGTGAGTGGCATTCAGTTAGCTGGGTCACAGACTCAACCTGTTCTGAAAAATCTGTATATTTTTGTTTTTAGATTGAAAGCAAACCTTAAGACAAAACTGGATGTCAATGTAAATATGCAACTGTGCATTGAGTTCCTCCCTTTGAACTTCATTTACCAGAATATACTTTATTTATCAGAATTTACTTGTTTTTGGGGGTTACTATATCCTTTATTTCCCTCCATACTCTAATGGCTGACTGTGAAATCAAATCCTACAGGCAAAACTGGTTTTGGAATAAAGCACTGCATATTTTCTCACAGTGATGAAATTCTCCTTCCAACTTGCCTTTTCTGAATGATAGTCAACTCTCTGTGGCATTCAAAGTTCACTGAGTACATTCAGTCCTCACTGGTTATTGCAGGGAGTTTGTCCTCTTCTTAAAAAAAAAAAATCTAATTTTTTAAAAATACTTTTAAACATATTTCAAATATCTAACACACTTAAATACATATTTAAATACTTATTAAAGTTAAATGTATATTATATTTAATAAATATATTTTATTAATATTCAGTAAATATTTTAAAAACTATTTAAGTATTTGGTCTTTAAAACTATCGTGTGTATGGAAACCTCCCCTTGTTTTTCAGATTTTAGCTCTAGTCCTGTTGGCACATGGTCGTCTATACCAGGATTAGAGGGGGTGACCTAAGTAGGAGTGGTGTATCTGCAGGGGAACTAGAACATGGCTGCCATTTTAATGGTGGACAAATTCTTACCCTCATACGGAGCTTTGGTCCTGAACCTAACAACTGCATAAGGCAAGGGATAATATTTTGCTCAGGGTCTATACAGAATATTAAAGTATTGTTACTTAGCTTATTAACCTGCCATTTACTATGCAGGAACTCAGATTAAAAATGCCTTAATGCTTACTGAAGCAAGGTATATGGTACCTAACAGCATGTTATTTTCTGCACGCTATTTAACATTCTTTATTGCTCCAACTCATAAGGTTTATTTGAAATCAGTGGAGGAATTCAACCCTTCTCACGTTTACTCAGCTATTATCAGCCCTGCAAAAGTGCCAAGCATGAGACATAAACACAGGTAATTTATGGCTCTCCATAAACATGCAAACAACTGTGAGAAAATTAAAATCTTTAGGTAACTCTTTATTTATGGAATAGATGAAATGCAACTTTTGCAGGATGAATGTTCTCAGATATCAAGATCAATGGGAAAGTTACAAAGAGAGAATTTACAATGATGTGTTTTAATACATTTATTAGGATGCCCCCTTGAGAAATGTTCTAGAATCCCTTTGCAGAATTTGGCTGACCTGATCAAAAATCATTTGGCTTCTCTTGACATTTCTCTGATGTTTCCCTTAAAAAGTCGGTGTTGTGAAAGTTGCTACATATTTCACTTAGTAAAACAAATTCAGAGACATCTCTTTGCTAAGAAATAAAGAGAACCTGATCTTTCCTCTGCTTCCCAATTTTTATAATCTGGGACAGGATTATGATCAATTTCTCTCTAATAACATTATCCTTCCTTCTTTGTACAATTATTTCATTATTGTGGTAAGACAGTGGTAGTGATAGATATAGTGGTGCCAAGTGACAACCACAGCAGGAAGAAGGAGTATGAGAAGCTGTAGAGAATTTTTTTTTTTAAATACTCATTCTATGATTATATAGTGCTTTGGATTGAGTTATGAAAAGGTGCTTTGGAGTATATGAGAATACCAAGGTAACATGGCATGCAACTCCATAGAGCAGTGTTGTCCAAACTTGGCTACTTTAAGATGAGTGGACTTTAACTCCTAGAATTCCCCAGCCAGCCATGCTGGCTGAGGAATTCTGGGAGTTGAAGTCCACTCATCTTAAAGTGGCCAAGTTTGGACAACACTGCCATAGAGCTATTGCCTCTTTTTTAGGAATCATGCAGGAGCCACTGCTTGAACCCAAAATAAGATACAGCTGCTTTAAGGAGTTGTAGACAGGTGCTATTTCTGCAGCCTTGTGTGCTGCAAAGCATTTTTTTTTTTTTTTTGCTATTGAATCCAAAGCACTACACAGCTCTAATAATGGGTAGAGCTCTGCATGTGAAGAAAAGTACTGTAAAAGGCCAGGCCCTAAATAGATGTACATGATAATGTAGTCTTTTTTGTGCAAGGTGTAATTAATGATGGAGGAAAGGAAATTCTTTCAGCTAGCATTTTGATTTCTCATTTTCAATTCAATATATCAATAGAAGACTATGAATGGATGCTAGTCGTGATGGCTACATGCTATCTCCAGGATCAGAAGTGTATTGCTTGCAAATAGCCATTTCCAGGGAACAAATCCACAAGAAGATAATGCAGTTACGTTCTGCTTGAGGTCTTCCCAAAGGCAAATGACTCTTCATTGTGGGAAAAAGAATGTTGAGCTCACTGGAGTTTTGTTATGACTCAACAGGGTCCTTCTTATGGTAACTAATACTATACTGGCACAACGAATCGTCTGTAAGAGAATGATTCTCAGACTATATGCCAGGACACATTGTGGCTTGGTATCAAGAGGTAGAATGTGATCTGAAAAATTAAGGCACCATATTGAATGTATACTGTACTTTATGCCTGTTAACAAGAATGCTCAGAACCTCTGTCCACCAATATTTGAACAGCAAAGGCAAGATATTATATCCTTGGTGGCTTGTCTTTAAACAGATTTTTCCAGTGCGGTGATAAATGATGTGTGCATTTAGGGCCTCCCAACTGAATTTCAGTGCAGATAGCAGTGCTGTCTCAGGAGCATTGCATTAAATTTCAATGATGGCTCGCAGCTCCAGAAACGCCGCCCCAGTGCCAAATAAGCCCACCAGGGGCCTCACTGAAGTAGGAGGGCAGATGACGAGGGTGCCATCAAACCTGGAGCCAACCTCAGTGGGCCCTGAGAAGAAATGATCCGATTCCCTGATGTAATCTGCACTGACAGTCATGAGACAATGGCAATAGCATCACCACTGACCTGCAAAAAATTGCACAGTTCTGAATCCTGACAAAAAGGAAGCTACGGGCCCTGGAAGAATTGTCTGTCTATTCTTAGTAATGAAATATCAGTGTGACTTCCTGAATATAATACAGAAGCTGTAACCCAAGAGGCAAAAGCTTAGAAACACAGGTGTGTTACAATGACAGGGTTTACGGTCATCTGCCATAATGTGCTCACCAAGTAGGAAAAGTGTCTTTAATAGTCCTAAGTGATTTCAGATGAGCAGTTCAAATCAGGACCTTCTGTCTAGCTCCATAATTCTCTCCTCCAGTTTGCTTCTACCTTTCCTTTACACACATATTGCATATTCCAGCCTGTGGTTGGTAGCAAAACAAGTCTATAAATATAATACATTTGGATGAGCTGAACTTGCAGGAAATAACATTCCAAGGACTGTGTGTACTTTTTCAAAGTGTGCTCTTATGCTGGTTTTACATAATTAGGCTATATCCTCCCTGTTCCACTGATCCATTTATAATATATCTTAGACAAAGCTCAGTTGGATGAGACGGACTTCAGAGCAGCAGGGAATGCCTATGCTACATTGGGCATTAGAGTAATGGTTCAGAACTCTCTCCCTAGCATGTAACACAGATATGCTTTGAAGCATGAAATCATAAATGATTAACCTATTTGATTTCTTCCAAATGACAGAAATATGCCCTTCCTGGAGTACTCATGGAATAACAAAAACATGAAGTCACCATTTGCTAAAAATCAAAGCACATCTCCCAGTAGGATTTGGGGGCTGTTGCTGAGCCTGGCTCATGATAGATGTTTTTGCCCTGCAACAATTGTTAATTACTGTCCATTTGCTATGTGTCCAAAAAGCTTGAGGAGAATATTGGTTTAAAAGCTTACGCTGTGCATTATCTTTGGCTAATCTATATGAATTGCCTCAGGTCTACGTGAGGCTGAAAATGAAAGGAAAATAATATGAAATCTCTCTCTATGTGTTTATGTGAATGTGTATGTGTGTCGTATGAGCGTAAGGAAGGCATTTTGGGATAGATACGTGCATGTTTTAGCATTATTCAAAAAAACAAGAACGTATTAAAGCATATTTTACTTCACAAATTGTGAGCTGCCTAAAATTACATATATTAGATGTTGTAGCTGGTAAGAGAGGGAGGGAGAGGGAAGAAAGGAGATTTATAGAATGTATGGGCCATCCCAATCTGTCATCATTCTGGGAGTTTTACAAGATGCAACAGTAAAAACAGGAGTTTAATAACAAAGAAATTACATTACCAACAAGAGAAAGTCTGGGGAAAAAAACCAATGAACCAGCATCCATTCAAAAGACCAAAACACCACCCTGGGGTTCATAGCCCTCTCTAACTCAGGGGCTGGGTATAGAGGGAGGTTTAAGGGTTCATTCAAACAGGGTCAGGGTAGAGGCTGTAAGAATCTTGCAGGGGGAACAATGTTCAGAGGGCACACAACTGCCTGTGGTGCTGCATTCTGGACCAGCTTCAGCTTCTGAGTAGTCTTCAAGAGCAGACCCATGTATATGATATTGCAACAGTCCAACCATAAGGTGACCAAAGCATAAGTGACTGTCTTAAGGGGTTCATAGTCTAGATATGGGCACAACTACTGCACTAGATGAATTTGTGCAACAGCTTTCTGGGACACAGCTGCCATCTGCTGCTCGAGCAGGACCCATGAGTCCATGAAGGCCCCTAAATTGCACACCCATTCTGAAGAGGAGAATACAGTCCTGTTCAAGTCCAAAGATGGAACCACTCCAGACTCATAAAGTCCAAATGTCCACAGCCACTCAGTCTTGTCAGGGTTGAGCCTAAGTCTGTTCTTCCACATCCAGATACATACAGACTCCAGACACTGGGACAAGACCATGACAGCATCACCTGGCTGGCCTAGGGCCAAGATGTATAACTGGGTATCATCAGAATACTGATGATATCAGATCCCAGATTGACAGATGGCCTCACCCAATACCTTCATGTAGATATTAAATAGATGGAGTAAGAGTGTTGAGCCCTGAGGTACCCCATGTGTCAGAGGCCTTGGACATTCTCCCCACCCCCAAACACTGCTGACTAGACCTAACCACAGAGAAAGGAGAAGAACCATCAGAGAACCATGTGCCCCACTCCTAATCCCCACAGGTGGTCTAGAAGGATACTATACTTGATGGACTGAAGGCCAACAAAAGCCAAAGTAGAACCAGGACAGTTGCACTTCCATCCATGTCAGTTTTGCCAAAAGTAATCAGTAAATGTAACCTATGCCATATTTGTACTATGTCCCAGATAAAAATGATCTAAATAATCCATATCTTCCAGGGCCCTCTGAAGCTATAACCTGACCACCTTCTCAACAATCTTCCCCAGAAAGAGAAAGTTGGAGACTGGGTGAAATTTGTCCAGGACACTTGGGTCTAATGAAGGCTTCTTGAGGAAGGACATATTACCATCTCCCTCAAATTGAGGGGAATCACCCCCTCCCTCAGAGAAGCAGATACTACCACTATATGTCATCTCCCAAGTGGCCTTTACCAGCCAGGAGGGTCATGGACCTAATATATTGGTGGCTGAGTTCATCAACCCAAGGATCTATCTACTTCCTCAGGAGTCACAGGAGTAAACTCCTCCCACATAACCAGGCAAGACCATGCTTCTGTCTCTTCAACAAGACTTGCCCAATTAGAGTCCAGCTCTGAGCAAATCTAAGCAAATCCATCACCAGATATTTAAAATACTTTTAAGAACAGACTACTAAAAAATCCTGCAGCCTCCTCAGCAAGGAACAAGTCACAGTAAAAAAGGCCACCAAGTGGTTATCTGCAGAAGCAATAAGGGTGGAGAAATACAGTAGATAGATAGAAATCAAGCCCTGTGCAGATATTTTATTTTACATATATTCATACTGAGTGTGCATGTGTGTCCAAGTAACCACTGGACTGGGAATACTGCATTCCTAATTAAAATGTCTAAAATGTAGAAGAATCCAAACAAATTCAGTATCTCTTTATTCAATTCAAAGGTTCCCAGGCTGCCTTTTAAAACAGTAGCATATTTTCAGAAAACAAGATTAATAATATTTACAGCCACAACTATAATAATAGAAGAGTGACATACAGGTGGTCCTCGATTAACGACCACTCATTCAGCGACCATTCAAACTGAATGAGTGGTTCTTACGACTGGTCCTTGGAGTTCCAGCCATCACAGCATCCCCATGGTCATGTGGTTGCTATTTGCGACCTTCTTCGCTGGCTTCCGACAAGCAAAGTCAATGGGGAAGCTGGCAGGAGGTCACAAATGGCAACCACGTGGCATCACGCTTAATGGCCCACAGTGATTCACTTAGCAACAGCAACTGGGAGTGCCGGAATTGCCATTGCTAAGCGGTGCGGTCACATGTCATCATGCTTTATGACTGTGTTACTTAGTGATGACAATTCTGGTACTCCCAGTTCCTGTCTTTAACCAAGGACTACCTGTATAACATTTCAGACATTCAGCATAAACAGTTAAGAAACACAAACAAGCTTGTGTGCAAGCTTGTATGCAAACAGGTGCATCTGTGGAGGGGGAATCAAAAACATCAAAACAGTGGCCACAACTATATGACTAAAGTCCCACCCCTTTTTACATGTGTTGCACATGAGATGCCTATAAAAAGAGGAGGGGCTTTGATTGTGTTGGTGTAGCCAGCAACTTGACTTTCTTAATCCCCCACCCCCAGCCGTGAATGCTGCACTGTGCAAGCATAATTTAATAGTTAGACACTTAGAGCCTGTGAGAGTTAATGAACTTATTCAGTAAGCAAATTGGTTCTTCTAATGGTGATTAAGGAGGAAAGGTGGGAATGCTGGAATCAACATCATGCAACAACATGGCTGCTCAGTGGTTAGTCAGCCCAGTGCATGGATGGTAGTTAATTAGTGACTCAGCAATCTTTCTGATTCCTAATGATCTACAAACTTCAGTGTCCTTCTGAGGATGCTGATATGTTCCTTTAGTTTCTAAATGGCCTAGCATTGGATCCATTTTGGATGACTCTTGCTACCTAATTCTGCTGTTCAAAGGGATGATAAAATGTTATTATAATGGAACAATGATTAAGAAATCAATTTTAATATACCCATAATTTGGGATGATGCTATCCTCCTAGAGTTGACGTGTCCTCATGTAATCTTGTGACAACACCTCTGTCTCATTTCATGCTCAGCATAGAGAGGATGCATCAGTTCCCCTACATGACTTCTGAGACATGGCTGATTCAGGAGGCAACTGTTCCAACATTAAGTAATTAGCCAATTAAGTAAAGGGTAATTGGAATGTGTAAAACTATTGCAGATTTGTGGTTTGTAAATATAAGTAAACAGCAGACAAAAGTCACTTGGGATTTTAACAGTTGTTCAGAGCTAACAAAATACAACATGAAGTGTGTCTGGCTACTAATGGGGACTCCATGGCTGCAACATGAAATGTGAAGCTTTATTCTTTCAAATACTAGAAAACACAAATAAATTCTTTCTGCTTTGTCTGAAATGTTGTGGTTCTTGACCTCTGGGGGTACAAGCAGATTTAAATAAATAGAATTTCCATGTCTGCCAACTTCCATGTCCTGGAGAAATACGTATATGTAAGAGATCAAAGATCTGTACAACCATTCAACATAAAACTGACAGCCTGCAAACTAGCTTCTTTGGGAGTTTCATAGTAATGTGAATTATGAAGCTCAGGGGAGATTACAAAAATAAATTCCCTCTAACCTCTATGGGTGGTCTGGGTCTTCCTCAATCTCAGGTCTTCTACCAGAGGCCTGGGAGTTTGAGGATTCTGTGCAATATCTGAGCTGTTCCTAGCACTGCACTATTCTGGACAGAGAGCTCTGATGTTGTTCCTGGGATCTGTTGGAGCCACTCTGCCAGCTGAGGAGTCACAACCTGAATGCTCCTACCACTACTGGGATCACTTTGGCCTTTACTTTCCATATCCTCTCTAGTTCTTCCTTCAGGTCCTGGTACTTCTCCAGCTTCTCATACTCCTTTTTCCTGATGTTGCTGTCACTTGGCACTGCTACATTTATCACCACCACTGCCTTCTGGTCCTTGTCAATTACCACAATGTCTGGTTGATTGGCCAGTACCTGCTTGTCCATCTGGATCTGGAAGTCCCACAGAATCTTAGCCCTGTTATTCTCCACGACCTTCTGTGGAATCTCCCATCTGGACTTGGGAGGGTCTAGCTCATACACTGTGCAGATGTTATTGTACACAATGCCAGCTACTTGGTTGTGCCATTCAGTGTATGAGGTTCCTGCCTACATCTTACACCCTGACATTATGTGTTGGACTGTCTCTGAAGCCTCTTTGCACAATCTGCACCTTAGGTCCTGTTTAGTGTGGTTGACCCCTGTTTCTATGGATCTGGTGCTTAGTGCCTCTTCTTGTGCTGCTATGATCAGTGCCTCAGTGGTGTTGTTTAGTCCAGCCCTTTACAGCCACTGGTAGGATTTCATGGTGTCAGCCACCTGAGCTATCTGTTGATGGTACATCGCATGCAGGTGTTGCATTATAACACCCCATCACATGCTAGGCATTTCTGTTAGTGCAGACTAGTAAAATCAGTTGTACGCTAACAAGGAAGCTAGCATGGAAAAGTACCAGCAACAACATGGGGTAAAGCCTCAAATTTCAGGAGGCAAGCCCCCGCAGCTTGTCACGTGCTCAATCGGAGCACATGATCCCTTGTGTTTCATGTATTACCATATATAGTCATGAGCTTGTATTAGGTAGTGTGACGTATATATGCTTAACCCAGCCCTCTGATGTACTAACCCAGCCCTCTGATGTACTCAATAAAAGAGGTTTCCAGACTCCGGTCTGGGCGCTCTCACCCCCCTCGAAGGAGAATCAGTTTGGTGTCTTCTTTCCCCTCACTCGTGAGAGGCCCGCGGTAACTGCGTGAATGTTACAACTGGTGACCCCGACGTGATTCCCAATAACTGGGTAATCGTCCGTCGCCCTCCGCCTGAGACCTCCGATACTCACGCCCGGGAAAGGGCTCGATGCGTCCCAGCCGCCTGCCGGCTCTCTCGTAGGTATCGGAGGCGGGTTGTCCAAGCCCCAGGTTGCATACCTCCACGAACTTGGAAACCTTCTCAAGGCCCCTTCTCCCTCTGCCTGAGACCTCCGGTGCTTATGCCCGAGAACGAGCTCAACGCATCCCGGCCGCCTGCCGGCCCCCTCGTAAGTATGGGAGGCGGGTTGTCCAAGTCTCAGGTTGCATACCTCCGCGAACTTGGAAACCTTCTCAAGGCTTCTAACATTATTCTTTCTAATCGAGGCACCCCATTGCCTCCAATTAAGCAAAAAAGGCTGGCTGGACTGCTAAAATATGTCTGGCTCAAATGTCCGGTCTATCCTGAGACCGGGTCAACAAAAGCCACATTGTGGAGAAAGATTTTGAAGTATTTAAATGAGCCACCAAAAGCTCCACAGCAAATTATTGTCTCCTGCCGTATTCTTTTAGAAGCTCTGGAAGTTTACGATGAGGAGCCGAGGATGGCTGCTGCTGAAATCACGGCGCCTTCTCTTTAGGAGGGCCATTCACCATCGGCCCCCCCTCTCCCTCTAACAACAAAAGGAAAGGGATGAGGAATTTAGGGCCATTTGCCATCGCCCCCCCCCCCCCTCTAACAACAAAGGAAAGGGATGAGGAACTTTTCCCTCCTCCGGCAACTCCAACTGCCAGACCCCTGGTATGCGCCATGATAGAGGCTCGTGCTAGAGGGGAATTAGATTTGGAGGATATGCAATCTTGTGCTGCCTTCCCTGTCTCATATACTCCCGATCCCAACAACCCCAATAACCCTCCTACCCAAGTGTTTGCTCCTTTGTCTTATAAAGTTGTAAAGGATATTAAAACTGCTGTAACTACTTATGGCTTACAATCTCGCTATTCTATGGGCTTGTTTCTAACACTTGCAAATTCTTCTGACATGATGATTTCTGATTGGCAAATGCTGTGTAATATGATTTTAACTCCTGCTCAGTATGTTGTGTGGTGGTCAGAATATCAAAAACAAATTGCCCTTATTGTGCAGGGTGGTCTCCCTGCAAATGTAACCATTGATCACTTGCTGGGACAAGGAATTTTTACAACTGCTGCCGCTCAAATCAACTCTCCAAGGGCTTCATTTCCCTTGGTTTCACAAGCAGCTGTATCTGCATTGTGGAAAGTTGATGATTCCTCAGCCACCCCCACACAATTCTTTTCAAAAATCATGCAGGGATCTACTGAAAATTATTCCGAATTTCTTAGCCGTCTCCAATTAGCCATTGAGCGTCAGATTGACAATGAGGACGCTCGTAATGAATTGTTATTAAAACTAGCTTATGAAAATGCAAATGCTGATTGTCTGGGTCTCTGTGTATTACAAAGAACCTCTCGTGCCTCAGTGCTCGGTTGGAAGTGATTTGTGTGTTTCCCCAATTATTTCCCCACTGTTGACCAGGGCTGTGTGTCTGTCTGCTCCAGCCGCACCTATCTGGAAAACCCAGGTAGAAAGCAAAGGGGGCTGACAAGATCCGCGTGCCTCAACAGGCTGTGAGTGTGTGTGTGAGTGACCATAGGCTGAACCTGGGAGCAGTGTCTGTAACATACCCATTAGACTTGGCCACTTTGGAAACAGATCTGCGAGAAGCAAAGAAAGCTGTTGGAAATGTTGGAGCGAAAGTAAAGTAAAGACTGTGGGGGAGGTGCGAATAATAAAAGATAGGTGGGAAAGAAGTGGGGGAGACAGCAGGAATAGGAATTTGTGGAGTAATCAGGGGCAGAGAGTAGGGAATGGAGAGGAGCATGTGCAAGTGTGGCAAAAGCTGAAAGAAAACATGGATAGATGGGATGGGGCTCCTACTAGAAGCTTGTAGGAGCGGGTGAAGCAGTTATAGAGAAGTCAGGGAGGAAAGCATGGATCAGAAGAGGAAGATGTAGGGAAAGTTAAGGAGAAAGAGCAGTTTGTTTGCTGCTCCAGCAGGAACTGAAGCTGGAAGGGGAGGATATGTGAATTGGAATCCCGAATGGCTTAAAAAACCTAGCAGAACTAAGAACAGATATAGCTAAAGCCTTAGAACAAACTGATGCTGTTTCCAAAGAATCCAAAATTACATTAAACCAGGGGATCAAGTTATGGTGAAAAAAGGAAAACCAGGAGGAGCCCTGGGACCACGATGGAAGGGACCACATACAATCCTTGATGTAATTTCACCCCATCTAGTGTACCTGGACACAAACAGATGGTGGCACCGTTCCCAAGTTAAGCCTGTGTAACCTGTGTAAATAGGCTAGGTTATTTTTCTTTTCTACTCCCTTTTTTTGTCCCCCCCCCTTTCTTTGTTTTCCTTTGCTTTTTGTTTGTTTGTTTGTTTTTGTCCCCCCACCCTTTTGATTTTATCCACAGGGTCCAAGCATGAAGATCTACAGTACATCCAAATTCTCCTGCTGGGACAATGCCTAGAAGCTCTGCAGCACAGTTCTAACAACAATTTTTTTTTGTAGAACTGGCACAAACAGCTATGAACAGCTCAGCTTTTGCGTAGGGTGACTTTTGGCAGTGGGAGGAGTCACATCTACCTGTTTTCTTTGGAATACCCTCCAGCCTAGAGACATTAAGAGATGTTACTGCTTTAAAGAATTTCACTAATGACTTGTGGGAGGAATGTTTTTTCACTTTGGATCTTCTCCAGAACCTGAACCATGGACAAACCAGAGGAGAATGACCCTGAATCTTTCAGGTGTAACCAATGAAGAAGTGACTGATATCAGTCCTCCAAAACCGTGTAGCTATTGACTATCTACTATTAAGAGCAGGACAATGCTGCAAATCCTTTCAATGTTTTTGTTGTTTTAACCTTGTAGGGCATTATTTTGATACACAATTTTATATTCTATATGTACAGTATATATGCTTCACATAATGTATAACGCCTGTAACAGTGCACTCTATTTTATTTCTAAAGGGTTAACTTGCTTTTGCTTTGTAAAGAGCACTGGTTTCTTCCCCCCCCCCTCTTATCTCTTTGCTGAATGCCCAATTGTCTTCGAATAAGCAATTAGCTGAGTACAAGCTGTTTGTTGTACCAAGCTTTTTGCAACAGTTGTGGGGCCCTGCATTCCAGAGAGAGATAAGAAAAATCTTGTATGCCATTCCCTTGGTAACCAGAAGAAAAAGTTACAGTTAAGTTTACCTTCCTAAGAACCACCTTTCACTTGCTCAGACCGTCCCAAAAATCCCTTGTATGAGGGGATGTATTATCTGATTACAGATTTAAATGTCTATAAAGCCTTTGAAAATTGTTTTCCGGAAATATTGTATCTCCATGTCAACTGGACAGCAAACTTATTGGCAAAAATATCTGAACCCCATTTTGTGGCATCTCCTGTTTAACTCGATGCCAAGGGGAGGAATATGTGAGACTTGGCGGCTTCCATCCCTCTAGCTAGTGCCTGGCAGCCTGGTTGGGAAGGACGTGGTTAAGTGTGTGTGTGTGGCCTTGAAGGAAGAGTGCTGCTTCTATGCTGACCATTCTGGAATTGTTCCAGAACCAAACTCAGAGAGGGCCTGAATGCTCGCAGGCGAGAGCGCGAAGACCGACAAGGATGGTTTGAGGGATGGTTTAATCTCTCCCCGTGGCTCACAACCTTGGTTAGCGCTCTCGCTGGACCGTTATTATTGTTGATTATAGCATGTACAGTTGGTCCTTGTGTCCTTAATAGGCTTATGAGGTTTTTTCAGGACAGACTGGGTACCATAGAAGCACAGGTCAATATGGTCTGCACTCATAAATACCTGCCTCTCCCAACCACGGAACCAGTGGCACCTGAACAGCTTTTTTGCAAACCTCAACTCACCTTTATCAGTGATGAGGAGGAAGCTGCCCTTTAAAACAATAAAAACAGAGGAGATGTTGCATTATAACACCCCATCACATGCTAGGCATTTCTGTTAGTGCAGACTAGTAAAATCAGTTGTACGCTAACAAGGAAGCTAGCATGGAAAAGTACCAGCAACAACATGGGGTAAAGCCTCAAATTTCAGGAGGCAAGCCCCCGCAGCTTGTCACGTGCTCAATCGGAGCACATGATCCCTTGTGTTTCATGTATTACCATATATAGTCATGAGCTTGTATTAGGTAGTGTGACGTATATATGCTTAACCCAGCCCTCTGATGTACTAACCCAGCCCTCTGATGTACTCAATAAAAGAGGTTTCCAGACTCCGGTCTGGGCGCTCTCACCCCCCTCGAAGGAGAATCAGTTTGGTGTCTTCTTTCCCCTCACTCGTTAGAGGCCCGCGGTAACTGCGTGAATGTTACATGCAGGGGCTTGTCTTGCCATGGCACTTCCTCTGCTTGAACTTTCTCCCATGTCTGCTGCTGCTTCAGGCATTCTCTCAGCAGCTCATCTTTGGGTGCCATCTTATTGATGTACTCCTGGATGCTCTGGGTTTTTTCCAGAAAAGTGGCTTTGACACTCACCAGACCCAGCCCACTTTCTTTCCAGGTGGTGTATAATCTTTGAGTGTTGGACTTGGGGTGGAAACCTCTGTACATTGTGAGGAGCTTCTGGGTCCTCATATTGGCAGCCTCCACATTCTCCTTTGGCCAGCTGAGTATACCGGCAAGGTATCTGATGACTGGCAGGGTGTATCTGTTGATGGTGTGGATCTTGTTTTTCCCATTGAGCTGGCTCTTCAGGACCTGTCTTATCCTTTGGTGGTACTTGGATGTTGCTGTCTTCCTTGCCACCTCATCATGGTTCCCATGTGACTATGGGATACCACGATACTTGTAGCTAGTCTGTATGTCTGTTATGTGGGATAGTTCCACTCCATCAGTGGAACTATCCCACATTAACCACCTTAACCACCTCTCTTTACTACCATCCAGCCACACTTCTCCAGTCTGAATGACATCCCAATGTCCTCGCTGTAGATTCATGTCAGGTGGATCAGTAAGTCGATGTCTCATTCATTCTTAGCATACAGCTTGATGTCATCCAAGTAGAGGAGGTGGCTGATGGTAGTTCCATTCTTGAAGTTGTATGCATATCCATTCCTTGTGATTATCTGGCTGAGGGAGTTCAAGCCTATGCAGAACAGCAGTGGGGACAGTGCATCACCTTGGTATATGCCACACTTGATGGTCACTTGTGCAAGCTGTCTTGAGTTGACTTCCAGCATTGTCTTCCACAGTCCCACTGAGTTCTTGTGGAAGGTCCTTAGTGTCCTGTTGACTTCGTATTGTGCCAGGCATTCACAAATCCATGTGTGTGGCATTGAATCATGGGCTTTGCTGTACTCAATCCAGGCTCTGCTCAGATTGGTCTGTGTAGACCTTGAATCTCAGGCGACTGGTCTGTCTATGAGCAACTGGTATTTTGACCCCCTGGTGTTATTCCCAATGCCCTTCTGAGCTGTGCTCATGTACTGGCCCATATGATTCTGTAGCTTGGTGGCTATGATGCCTGATAGGACTTTCCATGTTGTGGGGAGACAGGTTATTGGTCAGTAGTTGGACGGTGCTGTTCCCTTATGGGGGTCTTTCATGATCAGCACTGTCTTTCCTTGTATTAGCCAGTCTGGGTGGGAACCTGCTGCTAGTAGCTGGTTCATCTGTGCTACTAGGCATTCGTGTACTGCTGTTAGTTTCTTTAGCCAGTAGATCATGTCCTGGTCAGGTGCTGTCCAGTTCTTCATGTTCTTGATCTGCTGTTGGATGTCTGCTACTGTGATGGTGACTGGTTCCTGTTCTGGGAGATTGCTGTGGTCTGCTCTCAGACCCTGCAGCCACTTTGCACTGGTGTTATATGTCTTCTCTTTCGCCCTTACATCCTTCCAGTACTGTTCAGTTTCTGCTGTTGGTGGCTCTGCTGTTAGTGTGTTCTTGCACTGCATTTGGGAATACACCTTGGATGGTTCTTTGGAGAACAGGGCATTTATCTTCTTGGTCACTACTTCTCTAGTGAATCTCCTTAGCCTGGCAGCCAGTGCTGTGAGACTTTGTTTAGCAGTTCTAAGGCTTCAGATGGAGACAGACCCTTGTATTTTTTCAGTAGCTGAATCTTATTCTTAATCTCCACACCCTTCTGTAGTTCCACCAGCTGACTTCTCCACTGAGCCTTGGTAATTGATCTCAAGGGTTGACTGTAGCTAGTTTATCCATGATCTTATGCTTTATATCAGCTGCTCTGCTCTGTAATGGAGGGGGTGGCAATGATGTTCCAGCTTTAGGAGTTGGCTGCACATCCAGTTGTTCTTCTGGGTCTTCTTGAGTCCAAGATGTAATATGTAGTTGGTCTACCTTAAGTTGTGAGAGCAGCTTCCTGTTCACTATGTTGTGGACAGGAATGAGCTGTTTCTCAGTTAGTGTGGATGTAGGTCTTCTGTCCATACATAGTTCCCTCATGTGTTTCATATATCCCCTCTCATTAGGTCTACTGTTATAGTAGCATTCCATCAATTCCAAGTTCTCTTGTCTTGTCCATGTATGGTTTATATTCTGTACAAAACTTTGCCCTAGGTCAGCTGTTTTCCCTCCTATCACAACTAGCTTTGGGAATATTGACATAGCCATATAATTCTCTTTTGCCAGGTACTTATTTATTATTGTTGTTCACATAGTCAGCCAGTTGTTTAGACTGAATTTGGCATTTTTATCCACCTATTGAGTCTTTCGCAAGGACCTGGGATAGGCAGATGTTGTTGTTTGATGGTGTTAAACTTATCTTCGCAGAATGTAAGCTGTTCCAAGTAAAGCTGCCTTTTACAATTGACTGGTGGTGATTTTGTCAATGCCGATGATCTTCAAGTGGTGTTCCAGATGTTTTGGGATTGCATCCAAGGCCCCTATTACTATTGGTACTATCTTTGCTGTCTTTTACTCTATTTCTATTTGCAGGTCCTTGTATTTTGTGATTTTCTCCAGTTCTTTCTCTTCTATTCTGCTATTTCCAGGTATTGCAATGTCCACTATCCAGACTTTTTTGTCTTTCTTATCAACAGTTGTTAGGTCTGGGGTGTTGTGGCATGTGCTTGTCTGTTTGAATTCTAAAGTTCCAGAGCACTTTAGCTTCTTCATTTTCTATTACTTTATCTATTTTGTGGTCCCACCAGTTCTTGCTTATAGGCAAATGGTATTTCTTGCAGATTTTCAAATGCACCATTGTTGCTACTTTGTCATGCCATTTATTGTAGTCAGTCTGTGCAATCTTCTTGCAGCAGCTAACTAGGTGGTCCACTGTTTCTTCAGCTCCTTTGCAGAAGTGACATTTGCTGTCTGTTGCTGTCTTCTCAGTTCTGGCTTTGTATGCATTTGTTCTTAAGGCTTGGTCCTGTGCAGCCAGAATTACCCCTCTGTCTCTTTCAACTTTCCTGCTCTTAGCCATTGCCAGGTCTTCTTGTTATCTACTTTGCCTACCAGGTTTTTTCTGTGCTGGCCATGTAATACTTTGTTTTGCCATGTCTCTTTTCTATTCTTCATTTGAACTTTCTTGTAGGCCAGTTTGGTCTCTTTGGTTTTAGTAAGCCTTCATAGTGTACCAGCTTCAGTGCATCTTCCTCACTGTCCTTCAGATTATTCTTCCAATGCCCTTCCTTCTTCTTCAGCTGTCTGGAGTACTTGCAGCATTCCACGGCCACCTATGCTCCTTGGTAAATAGAGGCTGTCAATATCGCTGCATGGATGAAGGGCATGATTCACTGTCATTATTTTTCTGGTCTTCTTATCTAGGGCTTCTAGTTCAGGTTGAGTCCAGTCCACTATTCCAGCTGTGTATCTAATGACTGCAATTGCCCAAGTGTTAATCACCTTGATGGTATTTCCACCAATGAGTTTGGACTTTAAGATCTTCTTTACTCATCTGATGTATTCACTACTAACTTTCTTCTTGACTTCAGTGTGCTTGATGTTATCAGCCTGAAGGATGCCCAGGTATTTGTAGTGATCTTCTTCATCCAGACTCTTGAGGTTATTTCCACAGGGCATCTTGACTCCTTTAGTTTTCACTATTTTTTCCCCTGTGGATATTAGTATTAGTAGGAGTACGAGTATTAGTTTTCCTTGATGCTGAACTTTCAAGAGATTGGCCACAGGGCATTTTTGGATTGTGCTGCATTTTCAGGATGCGTCAAGGCTCACAAACAAGTAAAGCAAAATGTCAAACAAAACTCATTGAATGGACCCATAAGGAGACCTAAAAGGAGCTGGAAAGCCTATTCTTGGAGCTCCCTGAGACTTCAGATTCCACTAATCTACTTTTTAGAAATTAGTCCTATATTTGAGGAGGAAGGAATTAAAAATGACCAATTCTTTTTTTATGTTTGTTGATAGTTTTCTGTAAATGAGGACACAATTATTGGATTCCATGATTTATAAATAAAGCAGGAAAGTATATATGAACATGTGTACAACATTTTCCACATATATTTTTCAATTTTCTTTGCTGTTGTGCATGCTTTTCCTTGTGTGCACAAATTTGTAATATGCAGTTTTACAAGTATCTTCCATTGGAAAAATGCATTTTTATGTGCACTGTATTGACATATTTAGCTCCACATTTCCCACCAATGTAAATCTTTTGGATTCTCTTAGTTGCAAACATTGCAAACTGTTATCAGAACTATTACTTTTTGGTTTGCATGTGACTCTGGTTCAACTGATATTTGGGGAAATCAGAAATTGTATGGGCCTTGTCATTTTTTTATGTTTAACTAAACATATCCCAATTTTTACAATTCCAGTGGTATTTTTCTTGTAGCTCTTCCTGGATTGCCCAAGTAATTACAAGGTATCTGGTGGCCACATGGACATTCTAGCAGGAGTGTCTGCAGGAAGGAGGATCCAAAACGTCATGATGACATCATAAGCATGTGACCAATGAGTGCATGGTTGTGGCCACTACTGTGACCTTTTTTAACCCCACCCCACCCCATCCCACCCCAGCCTACCCCCACAGTCACCCCTGCATTCCAGAAAGCTCTGTAGGATTGGCATAGAACTGCAGAATTGAAAGAACCTGACATAAAATGGTTCTTCTATACATCTGCAAGTGTGGTCATCTGCTAAGCCCTGCTGGCCCAAGTCATTTTCTCAGCACTAGAGAGGCCAACACTGTGAAGAGTCTTGGAAGAGAAGAAAGGAGTTGAAGTTCATCTTAAAGCTGTTGAGGTTGAGAAACATTGCTCTAAAGCATCAAATGACTTCAGAGCACAAAGGCCAAAAATAGCTGCAAGACCTGAGAGAGGTAAGGTTTGCTGCATTCAGCGCTGAACAGAAACCTCGTGAGGCACAGGCTGGGATGAAAGCTAGTTTATTCAGGCATAATGCGTAGCGGTTACAGACAAAGCCAGGATTGGTTTGGTGTGGTTTCTTACAGCAGTTTTATAGGGTTCCCCCCTTGACCCGTAGTTACCCCTCAGTTCCACCCCTTGGCCTTGCCCTGGGCTACCCATCTATCCGTTGTGATCTTCCTTCCCCTCGCCTTGATGGCAGATTCCGCCGGTTTCGATTGTGTGATAATCTTCTTCCTTTGTCTGTCTTGCCCTTGCATTCCTTGAGCTTTTCTCATGTTGAGTTGGAGTGGCTGTTTTAATCTGGTTTTGAATTACCTGCCGATTGCCTCTGGATTGCTGCACTCCTGGTGTATTGTAAGCCGCAGTTGCCCGGGGTGCCTGGGGAACCGACTGTGTTGCCATTTCTAATTAACTCCCTGCTGAGAGTTAACTGCCCGCCCCCGTCAGTAGTTAACTTGCGGTTACATTGTTTCCTTGCCCTATTGCAGTGTTGTCCAAACTTGGCCACTTTAAGATGAGTGGACTTCACCTCCCAGAATTCCCCAGCCAGCCATGCTGGCTGGGGAATTCTGGGAGTTGAAGTCCACTCATCTTAAAGTGGCCAAGTTTGGACAACACTGCCCTATTGCCTGAGGCAGTGAAACTGACTAATGGCTCGGTGAAACTGATCAACAGCTCTGTGCTGCAGTGTGTGCTTCTTAGGCTGAATCTGACAAGAGATTGCTGAGGATGAGAAACCGCATTCTGGCCAGGGGATTCTGGAAGTTGATGACCACATATCTTAAAGTTGCTGAGGTTGAGGAACCCTGATCTAGACCACCAGTGAACTACATCAGGGTGACAATACATTTCCCTGAGAACATTTCTGAATTGTGGATTTGTTTGCTTGTTTTGGTCACACCTTAGATGAGTGTTTTTAGTGGCAAATCTATATTTATAGTTCTAGTGCATTCCAGGTAGCCAACCTTTTCAGGGACTTATTTGGCTCAAGCCTTCAATCACCACCCAATATTTTCTTAGCCAGCCCCACTGATTGACAACTAAGACGAAGCAAAGGGGAGAGAAAAATGGTCTGGATAGGAAGTTATTAATGGCTTCATCAGTATGAAATGCTTGCAATCCATCAAGTACGTGGTTAGAGTGTAACACTAACAATAAATATGATAATCGTTGCACATCAGTGAGAGAAATGTTGAGCAACCAAGGTATAAAACAAATTGCACTTAACCTTACAAATCCACAGTAGTAGATGTACAAAGATGGTGGAACAAGCCAACCATTATGTCATGTTTACAAGGCTTTTAAATTATAAAAGGAGTTATTCCACTGCAGAAAAGATCACAGAAATGTGGTTCTTTTTCCCCTCTCTTAGGCAGGTCGTATCTTGCTTTAAGAGAGATACTTTTTAAAACAGTTACATTTATTACAAGTGAATATCAGCTCAAATCTCATAGGCCTACTAAACTTTCAATCCGCTTTCTCCTCATCATCACAGGAGATGAGAATTAGCTGCTCATGCAGAATGCTTTTTAGGACCTAGCTCTTAGAAATCTTTTCCTTTCTTTTTTTTATATCTGCATGGTCTGTTTGTTATGGTGAATTAGTACTGCTTTTTCTTTTTCTGATAGGATCTTCACCTCTGCTAAGCAAAGCAGGTCTTCTCCTTGCTAGAATTAGATTTCCTTGTTGAATGTATTAGTTTATTTATTTCTATATATCTAAATCTCATGTAAAGACAAGATCTTTCAAGTAGCTTTGATCGGGCCAGAAGGATCTTAAGATTAATAGAAGAAAGCAAACATAATGTTTGGTGCATCCTTTGTTCAGAGGTAGATTGTTTCTATGTTTAGTCTTTGACATTGTTACTTAAGGGAAATGATGTTGTATCATGCTCAGTACATTTTCTGCTTACTCACTCCTTAAAACTAACCCTACCTCCTGTCCCATAGATATAGGGAGCTGGGTTATCTGGCATTGTCAGTTGAACCTGGAGCCTTAAGTTTTACACAAAGCAACTTTAACAAAAAAAGGAACAGCCTGCAGCAGATCAGCTATCAGTTCTACAGACCTATCAAGCTTGTAATATAATCAAATGGTTTTGCAAATGGGGAATTGCTCCTTTGGGTGCCACAGCAAACAACCAAATCTTGATATCCCTATTAAGCATGCAAAGCATGATACTAATTCCAAAAATCCAAGTTCTAAATAATCCAAATGCATATCAAACATTTTTTAAAACAGCATAGGACTCTCCATGACAAAGTTGAGGATTACATAGTAAAAGCCCCCTTCCCTATAACTTCTACTGTCATGGGGTACTGAATGACAAACTATACATGCTAAAATAGATAATGGGCAGTTTACACTTGACATCAGTGGAAGCAGAGATGTGGGGTATGCAGAATGGAGAAAATGTATTTATTTATAAAAATTGCTAGACAGCTCTTTATTCTGATGGATTGCAGGTGGTATACATCAGTTAAAAATACAATGTAATGAAAACAGCACACCATAACATATCATTTTCCATTCAACAATGAGATGCAACATAATTTTGAAGATATAAAGCAGATGGAGGTAAATGCCTGGTTAATAAAAGGGTTTGGAGCTGCATTGGAAAGATTGTGACATTAACATCAATTTAAGTTCTTAGGGAAGATATTCCAGAATTGGGGAACTATTATTTAAAAAGGCTTTCACTATGGGACAAGTAAAACTCACTTTATCAGCTGACAGCTGGATTTGCACATTCTGCTAAAACATCAAGATTGTTGAAAAAGCCCCAGTTGGCAAAAATTAAATACCTATTATAATATAATAAATACCTATTATGCTTAGCCAGAGATGAACAACATGTTGCGGTGTAAGATTACATTTAAGATTTTTACAGGATTGAGGACTAACAAGTGGATGAGACCAGATCCCATACATGAGAGCAGATAGATTAGGAAGGAGTTGGGGGGGGGGCATTAATTTTTAACAGTGATGTGTCTATTTTAGGCTTCCAGTCCAATTTTCATCTGTTTCCATCCCTAAATGTGAGATAACTATCTGCAACCATAGTCAATAGGTATTTATGGCTGCAAATAAGGGATTTAGCCCACCCCTGTGTTAGCTATCAAGCCTGGTTTACAGACCACACCAGCTGATTTCATACAACATGCTAAGCCAAAATCAAACAAACCACTTTTGGGTTAAATCAAGGTATGAGGCATCGAATGATTTCATTAGAAGGTTTTAATTTCTCCTGCTGTTGTTAGACCATGAAAAACTCATTCAGGGGAAAGCCTGGTATCCAGTGTGGTTTGTCTCAAAGAAATGGAGTACTTGACTCTTTTTTTTTTAAAGAGATTTAAAAAAAATAAAATAAAACATATATCCTAAGGAAGACATACCCATTCATATATTACTTAGCTGTCCTTCATTAACTAAATTAGAATGGAAACAAAGAGAAAATATAAATGATGAATATTCAAGGAGAGATGCAAATGAATAGATATGGCTATTGCTTTTTCAATCAGACCTATGTCTTGGCTGATGAATAGAAATGCCAGCTCAGAACACTGAGAGTCCCTTGAGGAAGTTCATGGCAGAGACCTACAGGAGGAGCAACAGCAGCAGCAGCTGTGCTTTATTCTTCAGTGACACGCAGAGAGTCCAACAGCACCTTGTGATTGACAGCCTCGAAGGCAATCCATTGATCAGGAAGTCTTGGTGTGAGGCTTTGAACGCATCTAATTATCACAGCAAAAAATAAAGATGATCCAGTGGGAATTGTGAAGCTCAGGGCAGGAAGTTGAGTAATGGCCAGGTGCCTATGAAACATCTGTTTCTCCCAAAAGGCAACACTTTCCAATTTTGAGAACAATTTAGAAACTAAACCAAGAACTTTTGCCATGGGGATGCAATACGAATGAACATCAGCACCTTTTTTTCTTTATCCCATCTATGTCTTCACTTGCCATGCTCCTTCCCTCTGTGCCCTTCATCAATCCACCCAGGCTAACAAATGCTAACTATCACTAGCCAGCTATGTAGCTGCCACATCATTTTCATTTTTCTGGGTCCAGGAAAAAAGTCACAAGCACAGTCACTAAGCATCATTGCTTTGCTAATATAATTTGTCTAACTTATCCTTCTTTCAGTGAAGTGGACAGCTGGACAGCAAGCCAAGCTACTTTTACATAGAGCAAAAGTCTCATTTGCCTAACAGGTGAGATAGTTCTGCTTATCATATAATATTCTGTTATGAATCAGATCTTTGAGCTGACTGGAACAAGTAGATTTGTGCAGAATGTATAAAAGGGTTGAGAAGTACAGTTGTGCCAGATTGGCACTGGACTTATTGTACCTGAGCACTATAGTTAAATTGATTGTAATAGTCATTCTTTCCCCCCTGAGAACTCCTCTATGTGAGGAACTGAGCATCTCTAACAGATCATTTCCACTTGTAATTAGGTTTTGAATTTGATTTCAATCTAGGTAAGTAGGCAGGAGAGAGAGATAGGTAGCTATAGATGATGGATGGATGGATGGATGGATGGATGGATGGATGGATGGATGGATGGATGGATGGATGGAAGCCCTAAATTGATGGTAGGAAGACTTATAGATGAATGAATGAATGAATGAATGAATGAATGAATGAATGAATGAATGAATGAACGAATGAATATAATTTTTCATGACTCTCCATATTATTCTTTTTGGGGAGCCATGAAATTACACCAATGAAAAATAAACCTGTGTTGTTCTTTACTTTTTAAGTGTAAGCTGCTTTTATTGTCTCAAACAGCTTGAGTAAAATACACAATATATTTTGCAGTTTCTGATGGTATCTATTTGAGCATGGAATTCTAGTGTTTAATAAAATCATCATCTAAAATTCTGCAGGACTCTGCTTAGTGGCACTTTTAGGGCTGGAGCAGTAGGAGGAAGCCAAATGCCACCAGGTGTACCTTGACTGTGTTCATGCTTGTTCTTTGCAGCATTTAATTTTTCCCTCTCCATTCTTCCCCTACCAGGCTGCTTCCTGATAAAGAGGGAAATTGGAGAAGAAAAAAGAGTAAAAAGAAAAGACAAAGCTACTCAATTCCTATTTTGATTCAATCTTCTCCTACCAAAACTTGTGAAGGGGCAAAATTAAAGCTTGAGATGGATAGAAACATGGCAAAATATATTTTTATTTTGAATCTCCTGAAGTGGATGAATTGCATCTTAGGATACTGAAGCTGATGTGTGGGCAAACTCTTAGGTATTCTGAAGAACTTGTAAAGTTTCTGATGAATGGAGAAGAGCAAATGCCATTCCTACCTTCAAAAAGAAGGAAAAATCAAGTAAACTAAAGAATGGCCTGATGCCCTTAATGGCCTCTCCAACTCTAGGAGTCTATGAAGGTGGAGGATTAGGTGGAAAAAAAAAATCAAATGAGATCATGGAGAAAGCAGAGCATCTTGGGACCCCTGAAGGACATTCTCGCTCAAATCCAACAGTGCCACTGGGATAAAGTAAATTTAGAAATCTGTTTGATTAATATGAGACATGTATTAATAGTTCCACCCATTTCTGTTCTTTCTTTTTTCTTTTTTTCTTTTTTTGGGTTAGTTGATTTTGTAGTTTTATATGTATTTCTTTCTTGGGTTTGTGTGTGTGTGTGTTTTATAATTGTGCTATTCCTTTCTCTAAAACTTGTTAAGAAATAAATAAGAATTTAAAAAAACCTTTGCCATTGGCTCTGATAAATGGACAAATCTAAGCAGAAGCAATCCTTTGGAATAATAGTTTTAAAATTTTGAAAAAGTAGCTCTTTTAAAAATAAGAATGAAAAATGAAACAAGTTAGAACTAACTTTTTAATGAATAGAAAACTGTGATAACTAAAGTATTGGTTATTTTAAAATTACAACATCATCAAAGAAAAGAAAAGAAAATGTGACTTTTATCCTCCCCTTCTATTTCATTCCCTCATGCACATATGCAGAGTTAATAAAGTTACCTGGAATATTGAATGTTGCCTGCAGGGTGTTCACTTGAGTCATTACTACTCATTCTTAGTAATTTTCTTCAGCCTCAGGGTAGCAGTTTAACACTGTGACCCCCTCCCACTTCTCTCCAATGAAGCTTTTACACTTCTATATGCCTTTCAGAATAAGCCCAGCTCTGTGATTGTGCCAATGTAAAAATAGACTTGTAAATTTGGCACTGAAAATCCCATGAGTTGTAATATGGATACTCTGCAGGACAGACAGGTGGTTTGTTCATACTTCCAGAAATGTTGGGAGCAAACTAACCGAAAGGTCGATCACACATATAATGAGTTGACAGTCAACGCTTATTAATACTTAAGTCATTTGTTCTGTTTTCGTTTAACATGACTGACAATAGCGTTTTACGACATGTGAAATAAAGGTTCCTTGCAGATCTTGTGTGCCCCAGGCTGATTTCCCCATAAGTTAATGAGACTCCTTTCAAACCTTAACAATTGAGTTTGTAAGTGTCTATTTAGAATGTTGGTGTTGGGAATTTGATGTGCAGGGCCTCTTTCTAACCACATATCAATGATTGCATGGTTAAGTTATTTATGTATTATTCCAACCTGAATTATAAGAATTAGAGGTTCCATTATGGCTGGTATAATGGGGTCAACCATCAGAGCAGAGAAAAGAAAATTAAATCTGCCTCAGCCCCAACTCACTCAGCCTGAACAATGAAATTTAGAAGTCAGTAATATTAAAATATTGAAAATATAGCTTTTGAATTTGGGCAAACTTCTCAACTCCATGAGACTTCTGCAAATGCCAGACATATGAAGGTTATATATGTCAGTTATTTTTCCCTAACCTACCTCTCCATGGATAAATTGGATTACAATTCCCCCAAATCCCAGCTATGTATTGGCTGTGCTGAATAATAGTTATGGAAGCTGGGATCCAACTTATTTAGAGGCCACCAATTTGGCTGGTGTTTGGCTGATGTTGAAGAAGTCCAATACCTGTTCAGCAAAATCTTCCCTGGGAACTGAAGAATTTCCAGAGAAAACCATATTATTTCTAGTGCCTATGATATTCCATTCTTTCCCCCTTTGTAATGCAAGAAATAAAGGAAACGTACATTTCCAGCATTAGCAGCCTAGCCATTGTCTTTCATCCACAACAATGGTCCAAACATGGCCTTGTTTTGGGGACATGAAGTAAAGGGATGATGGACAGAAAATATTCTGAGAATATTCATCAGAATGGACCTTTTAAAAGATTTTCAGGAAAAAAAAATAGGAATTTCTTTTTTGGAAAAAACTATTGTTTCAGCTCTAGTACAGGTTCTAGCAGTTGTTTCTATTGCTTGTTGGAAATTCCTTGTGAATTGGAATGGTAAGGGAGCCACAACAGCATAACACAGGGCTTACCAGTGGGTTCTGTCAGCAGCTGCAGTTTCTAGTTCCTTTGGCTCCCTTGGTAGGTTTCTTTCACAGCATCTTTGTAGTGCTTGCAGGGTTGACCTTGAAGTCTCTTCCCAGGCTCCAGTACGCTACAGAGCAACTGACGAGGCATATGGTGGTCATCCATTCTAATGACATGTCCCACCCACTGCATCTGGGCCCATTTTAGGGCTACTTGTTCACCTTTGGTTCCCACCTGGCGCTCAGCTCTCACCTGTGACTCCAAGTAGCTTTAACACATGCAGTGGCCACACCCCAGTAAACCATCCTGGCAGATGGGCCAAACCAGGTGAGGGTAGCCAACGGGTCTTTGACTTTTGGTGAGATCAGGGATTTGTCTATCTCAGCATGTAAAATCTGGCCCTGGCAGATTGAGCAGAGGAGACTGATCAATGGTCCAATGACCAAGAAGGCAGGTCCAGCAGGTATTGTGGAGTACTAAGAGCATGACAAGACACTTAGACGTCCTGTTCATCCACTGCAACAGGAGAGATCTCCAGTTGTAATGGTTCTCCTTGCCACTGGATTAAGGTCTCTTATGCCAAGAGAGTGGGACTGCCCTTGTGCAACAGCTATTCCACTTTAAAAACTCCATCACACACAGGTTTCTGTTGTGCAATTCATCTTCATCTACAACTCATCTGCAAATCATCTCAGTCCAAACCTAATTTGTTGAGCCCTGTGGCAATGGAAGAGTGGAGATGGCAATTGGAGTCACAAACCTGCATGTGGGTGAGCCTTGGACCAGTGGTTGTTCATCTCAGTATCTGGGGCAGCAGAGATGTCCAACAGCATCCAGGGTGACTGGGCAGCCCTTCTAGGATAGCACTGCCCACCCTGCATGTGGCATCCAGGGAGGGGTAGCACCTCTGGTGGGGGGAGGTCTGCCATGCTAGGTGCACTGCTTTAAAAATTGCAGTGCTTGAAACAGGTATTTCTTCTCAGTTGGTAAAACACTTGTCTTTTCTTCTGTGACAATGACCTCTGCAACTGAAATCTTGGAAGACTTCTAATTTTAATAATACCAATAAATGATAAAGTTCATTAACAGAATCCAAGCTTAGAGGAAACCTACTGAAATCAATGGGACTTATTAGGCATCACTAATTTCATATAACATACCATATATGAGTATGTTATAATGATGGGGACTAATTTCTCTCACTGATCAGTGTGTTGTAATATTGCTTAATTCTAGATCTAATCCCCTATTTGCAGTGCTTCTTGGTAAATCTGAACGTACATTACCATATTCCTTACTATCTAGGTTAAAATAAAGTCTCCCTCAAGAACTTAATCTCAGCTCTTTATAACTGCATGGAAAGCTCAGTGTTGTTTTCTTGGCAATAATATGGCATTAGTCTGCAAATTGCCTTGTGTCAGGATATTTTGTTGATTTACCAGTCTAGTCTAGTCTAAAGTTTTGGGACTCCTTAGCTGTCTGCCTATGAGTACAAAAAGGTCTGACCCTGCTCTACCTTTATCAAGATCTACCAGGATGGCCACTGTCACCACTTTTTCTTATTATATAAGTTAAACCTGTACAATTTTGACCTACCAAGGTAAGGGCAAATACCTACCAAATATGGTGCTTATTAAGAGTTCATTACATTGCCAGCAATTACTGCTCCCTTATAAAAAAAAGTTTAAGAACTGCAAGCCCCTGGTGGGTACTAACACCATGGCTCCTTGTTGCAATCAAGATGGTGAACCCCAAGTTGCATCCATCTATTATTCCTATATGTGTAAGAAAATAAAGGTGAAAATATTTGCTTTGCATCAATACATGAATTGGCAGAGACCTGATGTTCTTTATGAAAGCTGAACAGAACAGCTTTGAATTATAATTGACAGAAAGTGCTGAAGTGGATAACAGTGGTGCTCAGGGACAGCTGGATGTAAAGGAATGCATTTGATCACATCCACATAAACACACTGGCAGTTCACAATCACAATTGCCTCCAGAATACCAAAGGCATGCATCTTTTATATCAATGGCACTACAACATTTACTTAGTGATCTCATCTCAAAGCAACAACTGAATCTAATTGTGAGGGATATTTGGAGGTGAGCCCAGAGCCAGAATTTCAATGGTTAAAAGAGTTTATGAGTAAGGATGTGTTCTCTCTACAGCAACTATAAGTACAGTCAGGGATTCCCTCCTCCACCACAAAGTGGAGGAACAACCTAGAAGCACATGGAAGCAGGAGCTTGCCTGGAAGAAATCAATCAATGAAGAAAAAGTAGCTGGCAGGACAGCCAGTCGGGAAGAGCTAGCTGAGTGGCAGGAGCATACTTGGGGGTGGGGGGGTGGAAATAACATGGGGGGGGGGGAATAAATGGAATGTAGAGTAGGATTTAGCACCAAAATGAAAGTTTCACATTTCCAACATGATTTATACATCTTGTTTATAACATATCAGTCTCTATTCTGGATTTTTTTTTTTTTTACTGGAACAGGATGCCCAATCTGTTATATGGAAAGTTGGGTGTGTCAGAAGAAATATACAAGTCCATTCAATGTGCTGGGAATGGATTATTTAAGCTATGCATGTGTGAAAAGAAGAAATGATAGGGTCAAGAATGAATGACTGCTGAATAGATGTGGATTGAATATACAGTAAAATGAGTGACCAGTATGAAAGAAGTACAGTAAGGCGATTTTGATCATATAGAAAGAATGAATGAGAACTAAATTACAAAACAATTTGTGAACTAAGAATGAATGAGAGTAAATAAAGACCAAGAACACTGTAGTTGGGTGGAGTTGATGAGAGAGGAAATAAGTTTAAAAAACAAAAGGTAATGTATGAAGCAGTGAATGAATGTGGTAAAAGCAATGATAGGTTTATAAGCATATAAAGGTATGTGGAGTTATACTGAACGGAATAGTTCTAAATTAGATTTATCTATATTTCCTTATCTTATCTCATACCTTTAATTTCTTTGGTTTCCCATTTTTACTCTCTTTCTGAGCTTTGCATAATGGTGCCTTCCCTGAAAGAGGATAAATTATGGGTATGTATGTATGTATGAGCAGCGACTTGAAGAATGAACTCATTAAGGTGTGTGTGATTTCTAAAGCCTCTCTGCTTTTTAAAACATTCTTACAGAAAAGCAATTAGTTTGGAAGCTCTTCTGTATTCTAGCTATATTAAGCATTTTCATTTTTTGAGTGCTTTATTCCCACTTCAACTGAAATACCTTCAGATTATTGGTCTCCCGGGCTTCTAAGATGTCCTGCAGCTTGAGGTGAACACTTCTAGGACCTAAGGACTTCAACCTGTTGAGAAGTAATAAGGCAAGCAATAATATGTAAGAGCTGGTTGGAGTCCTAATAGATTGAGGGCTTCACTTTCTAATGCTTCATAGAGCTCAAGTTAAATTTGTCTTAAATCCCATCTGAGTTATGCATGACATGAGAGTGATGCTCGTTCATCAAAATTTAGACAGAATTGGAACAAAGGAGTATGAAAAAAAATTCTTATTTTATATAAAAATATTAAAATGAAATCTAATGTATTACACATGTATTATAATTAACTTTTCTGAGGTGTAATAGCCATTTGATTATAATAGTAGAGCCAAAGCATTTATTAAAGCTTTCCCATCAACCAGAAGGTCTATAAATGGAATATAGTCCTGTCAAATTAAGCAATTTGAAACCCACTGCTTTGAGTGACAGAGAAATGGGCACATATATAAAATTCCCTATGTGATCAGGAATTCTGAAATAGCACTTTATACATGAGATCTCATTTGGGTTGGCAGCACCAAGGGTAAGATAGTTACAAAGGAAGGACATTTGGTAATGAGTTTCGCATAATAGGAAAATATTGGTCACAACTTTATTGATTTACAACTTTATAGGAGGTTTGGTGTGGCCCAGATCCAGATTCAAATTCAAATTCAGTACTTGATCAGTCCTCCTGCTAACCCTCCAAATCAGCATGCTGGAAAACCCTGGGTATGGCAGGGGGTGATCTATCATGGCACAAGTCAAGTACATATTTTTCTTGCTGTTGTTGAAGGCAAAACACTGGGTATGTGCAGATCATGGTCCACTTGCTAAGAAGAAAGCCTTGAAGATTGGCTGTTTCACCAGCCATGGGGCAGGCTGAGTTGTGATTAGGGGCATCTGGGGATGGGGGTGCTGGTATCAAAAAAGTCAAGATGACAGCTGCCACCATGCAACTGAAGCCCTCTTCCTTTTTTATATGTGTCACATCTGTATAAGAGGCAGGACTTTAATTGTATGGTAATGGCCACAATCTTGACTCTTTTGTCACCATCCTCCATGGATGTCCCCAGTTATGATCCTGTTTCCTGATATCCATCTTTTACAGTTCTGGAGATGTGCAGATATTTGCTCTTCATCAGGTCATTGAGGAATGTATGAATATAAGAAAGGAAAAATTCTGCAGGTTTGTTGATGTAAAAAAAGCATATGATAATGGATAGACCTGAATTATGGAACATTTTGCATAATTAGAGTTGTGAAGTTTGGTTGTTGGATTTGATAAAAGTAATGTATGATGGAAGTAAAGCATGTGTGAGAATAAAGTGGATGCTTAGCAAATGGTTCAAAACTGATCAGAGAATAAGTCAAGGATGTGTGATGTCCTTATGGTTGTTTAATGTATTTATGGATAAATGTATAAGAAATCCTTGTCATGATGTTAGAGGCTATTGCCCAGGGACATAAATGTACATGTATTTTTGTAAGTAGACAATGCTGTGTAATTGGCTGAGAATGTTAGATAGATTGTATGATACAACAAGAAATATGGATCTGAAAATTACTGTATCAGAGACCAATATAGTTGTGTTTGTCAAGTAAAATGAAGTGAACAAGAGCAAATGAATGCAACGATGTATCTTTGTGGAATGTTGACTAAAGATAGGTACATGGATGAAGAAATTGTAAGAGAAACAAATGGTGGTAGAAAGGCAGTGGGTAGTATGTGGTCTATTTTGAGGAATTCATGCTTGTTGAAAGAACCAAACATGGGTGTGTATAAGAACATGCAAGTGAGAGTTGCATAATGATGAGACAAGAAGCAGTGAGAAGAAAGTATGGATTGATAGGTCTCAAGTAAACATTTAGCTTCTGCCTTTTCAGATTCTCAAAAGATTCTTCCCAATCTTTGCAATTTGTCTACATTTGATATGTAGTTCTACTATTCTTCTTTATATTTTTATTAGTTATATTATACACTGTTATTTTTCTCACTTTGTAGTGTTAGGAAACAATCTGGCAACAGCCTGATGAAACAACCTGATGAATTGCAATCTGTGCATAATGAAGCTCCTGAGTTTCATGTTGTGTTGAATACCTCAGAATATATTGTTCAGCTTTAACACGCTGATTACTCGGCAGTCTTGCTTTGAGTAAAATTGAAGTTTGCCAAACAGAAACAACATCTATTTTCATAATCCTATCTTAAGTGTGTTGTTAGTTTATTCTTACATTCCATCGTTTTTCCTGTGTGCCTTCTAACAACTAATCAGTAGGACACCTTACTTAAATTAATATGCAGGTAGTAAAAGGTTGTGCATGTGGCTAAAATGCAATCACTTGCGATTTATAATTTGGTCAATACAGAAAAACAGAGTGTAGCTGACAATGAGGTTATTAGAGAGACAGATGCTGCTAGATCTCATCGACCTTACCAGCTGTCTGTTGTAAGCAGGCACATCACATCACTGCTATGCCACAACTTTATAAATGGAAGTCCTTTACTCCCATTTAAAAGCCAATACTCAATTGCCACAACAATAATTAAACAAGCTTATTATTGGATATGGGAATAGAAATCATACAATCAAAAACAGAACTTTAAAAATTGATAAAAAAACAAGACACAGTGTGGAAAGAAAAGGGCATGAGTGACTGTCGGACTGATCTCCTGGTCCAGGAAAGGTGCAACTAGTGCACCAGGTAGAGTTGTGCAAAGGCCCTCCTGGCCACAGCTACCACCTGTTCATTCATCAAGACCTGTGAGTCCAGGAGGACTTCCAGACTGTGTACCACCTAGCCATCTAGTCAATCCTCTGTTCAGTGCAGGATGCACTACAGCACCTCTGACATATCATCATCCAGCCTCAGTTTGAAGATCTTTAGGGAAGGAGAGCTCACACTTCATGTAGCAGTCTGTTCCATTGGCTGATATGGTATCATCAGGAAATTCCTTCTGATGTCTAGCCTGGATCTCCTTCCTTGCACTTTTAACCTGCTGGCTTTGGGACTTGCCCTCTGGGACAATAGAGAATAATTTCACTTATTCTGTGTGACAACCCTTTAGATATTGGAACACTACTGTCATTTCTCCCCTTGGTCATTTCTTCTATGGGCTAAACATAACCAGATCCTTTATCTATTCCTTGTAGAGCTGGTTGGAAATATGTCAATCCCTACTTAAAGGACTGGCCTAATTAACTTCCATAGTCTGCCAAGGAATATTCTGTCAAGTTTACATTAGCAATGATAACCAAGTAAAACCTTAACAACAACCCCCCCTCAAGTTGGACTTTAAAGTTGGACTTTAAAGAAGCAGGATAGGAAGAATATCAATGCCTTTGAACTTTGGTGTTGGAGAAGACTCCTGAGAATACCATGGACAGCAAAGAAAACAAACTGATGGATCATTGAACAAATCAACCCAGAGTTCTCACTCGGGGCACAAATGACCAAACTCAAATTATCCTATCTCGGACACATTATGTGAAGACCTAGCGCTCTGGAAACAGCTCTTACTCTGAGAAAGGTGGAAGGAAAGAGAAGAAGATGACTGCCAGTGGCTGGACTCATTTACAGTGGTTACATTATTTGGAGACTTGAAAGAACAGGTCAGGGGTAGATTGTCATGGAGAAGACCTATCTGTGTGATCTCTAGGAGTCAAAAATGACTTGATGGCACATAATCAATCAATCAATCAAAACCCTAACCATATGTGTTGAACAAGTTACAAATGACTGCCTTCACACATAGTGAACAGTAGCTGGATGCTAAGTTACAAGTACCTGTAAACTAAATTTTGGCTTTCTGTGATATGTTAATTGAGCTCCAGAATGGTTGGGTTCCTAAAGTGTTCTAGGCAGAAGAAATTTTTCTTCACAGGAACCTTTGTGTAGACCACAGAGATTTCCTCTCTGTCTCAAGGTACCACAGCAGAAGTTTCTCAGTGTTATTCTCTCAGGACTCTAGCCTAGATTACTGTTTGGAGACTTTACTACAAATTACACTGCTTCTCACTAGTCTCTTGGGACAAGCAATGATTTCAGCTCTCTTTTCCTCAGAGCATATTCTTTTTGCAGCAGTGGTGGACAGCTTCTTTCTTTTAGGATCAGGTGAAGGAACAAGAATCCAAGAAATACATCACAGACTGGCACTTGGTAGAGCAGCAATGATAGCCTTGGCAAAGGTATTCAAATGCTGTGATATGTCCATACCAACAAAAATCAGAATCGTCCAAGCCATGGTATTCCCTGTGATACTCTATGGAAGCAAAAGTTGGACTAGAAAGAAGCAGAAAAGGAAGAGTATTGATGCTTTTGAACTTTGGTGTTGGAGAAGACACCTGAAAATACCATGGACAGCCAAGAAAACAAATAAATGGATCATTGAACAAATCAACCCAGAATTCTCACTCAAGGCACAAATGACCAGGTTCATTGTCCTACTTTGGACACATTATTGTGAAGACCTAGCTCCCTAGAGAAGATTCTAATGCTGGGAAAGGTGGAAGGAAAGAGAAGAGGATGACCAGCAGCAAGGTGGATGGACTCAGTTATAGTGGTGATGGGTGTGCTGTTGGAAGACCTGAAAGACCAGGTTAGAGTCAGATAGCCATGGAGAAAATCTATCTATGTAGTCATTAAGAGTTGACAGTGATTTGATGGCACATAATCAATAATATTGCTGAAAATAATGACTGCAGTATAAATGAGAGCTCTATGACTACTTCATGCTGCTGATTTTCAAAAACAGCTATTTCAGTGCAGTAGAAATATGTACTGATCACATGTCTGTGTGAATACTAATATTTTTTTTAACTTGATCAATGCCACTACCTAATGCTAGTGCTCAACCACATCTCCTTACCATTAATAGAGTTTTTCTCGCCTCTTATGAATTAGTTACAAAGGTGATTCCCACTGATCAGGGACTAGATAGTAGGGCGGGGTAGTAATTTACATGCAAAGGGCAAAATGTGAGTCAGAGTACACCTAAGTGCATGCACAGTAACTGTTGAGAACACCTTTAACCCGACACATCATTTCCTGGGATTTCACTTCACCTATGAAGGGCAGATATGCAAGCCCAGGAAAAGATGCACCTGCTTTAAGGTGCCACCAACAGGTACTGTGTATACAGTCACCTAATCTCTGAATAGGTTTTTGCCCTTTGGATCTAGAACTCTGCACAGCATCATATATAGTAATCAGAACAATACAGTAATCCTACACAGCCTATTAGATCTGACCATCTTATACAAGGGATCGGGGAGAGTAAGTTAAGCCCATCAGAGGTGAGAATAATGTAAATATTTAGAAAATATATAGAAACAGAATAATAAAACAGGGGAAAGTTTTTTTCATATACTGCCCAGAATAATCCCCCAAACTGAATCCCTTTGACTCAATTTTGCAATAAGCCACTACCAAACGATACTTTGAATTTCCTAACTGTTGATAAAATTGGAGCATATGGCTAACATTTGGGCTTTTGCCAGTCTTAAAGAACTGGGTACCTCTAACAAGCTCGAGTAAATCTTTGTCTATATTTAGAGAAGAATGCTTCTATGATTACATATTTGCTTGGCCAGCACAGCCAATTTCACATAACAATTTCTGTCTGTTTGCCATTAGGTGGATGTTTCAGCCAATTCATTGCCATTGTTCCATGCTGAACAGGCATATTCAAGGTAAGTAAAAAATAAGAAGCATCTCCCATTTCTTAAATCCTCTTCTGAATGAAAAGACAAAACACACTCAAAATTTTGATTAAAAGAAGGAATCAGAACTGAATTGAATGCAGAATAAAGGTATCTGTTTTCAGCAGAAATATGCTTTTTATACTAAGAATCTCAGAGGGACACAGTACAATATCAAGGCACCTGTCATTGTGTGACTTCTTTCCTGTTGACTAAGCAGAAAGGCATATAAAATTAAAATGAAGAATATATCTTATTGTAACCAGCAGGCAGTGTCATACAGAAATAGCCACAAAAGTGTAATGGTATGTGGAAATGGCCTTGGGAGACAGTGGGAAGAGCCACAGCCAAGATTCTGTTAATGTAACCTTACAATAAAATATAGTTAGTCCCTCTGGGTGTGCTTTTGTCTGGACTACCTGACAGGGCTGGCATCAGTCTTCCAACTCTGAAAGTACACTTCTCCCAATCACCTTTACAGCCCAAGAAACTAGGGAGGGTCCCTTCTGAGATGTTTGCCACAAACACCTTCCTCCTGTGGGCTAACCTGCCTTTTATCTGACCATTCCCCTGGCTGTGGCTCTTCCCGCTGTCTCCCAAGATCATCCCTACATACAATTACAAGAAGTACAAATTAATTTCTAAAAACAAAATTATGCCTCTGATGAAATTTGAAGGAACTATGGAAGCTAAGCCATTTTTCATAAGCAAAAATTCTTCAAGCCCATGCTTGAAGCTTCATCTAAATGAATATGAGGAATTTCATTTTATAAAAACTAATTTTTAACAAAATGAGCCACTCTTTTCAAGAATACCTTTACTGTCTGTTTTCACTTACATGTTTAATAATCACAAGTAAATGTAGAAACAGGACACAAATATACATGAATGTTGGCTTGCTCACTGCTAAATCAAGGGGCATTAAATATGTTTTCCTAAAGGAGTTTCAGATACTGCATCAGCCCTAGTAACATAATGCAGCAGAGGGCAATGTCAGCCTAATGTATTTATTATCTATCTATTTATTAGATTTATATCCCATCTTTTGTACAGGAGTTCAAAGCAGCACATATAGTGTTCCTTCCACCTACCTTTCCCCACCACAGGAGCCCTGTGAAGTGTATTGGGCTGAGAGAGAATGGCCAAAAATCATCCAGGGATCTTCTGTGGCTGAGGATAGGCTAGAACCTGGGTGTCCCCACTCCTAGGCCAATATCTTAATGACTACACTACACTGGCTATCTACTGGGTGTTCCTGAGCAGCTTATTTTTATTATAGCTGACCATTAAAGAAATGTTTAATTACTTGAGTTTTCATACTCTCCAGTATTCTTAAAGGAACCAGAAAGATGTTCATTTAGTGGGAGTTAATACTGTCTTAAAATCTGACACATAGTTTTTACCTACCAGACCTCTTGGGCCAACATTCCCTCCCATTTTTTATCTATAGTTCTCAGTAGTTGGAGCCAGCATGGTAAAGAGCAAGGAATAATGGGGGCTGTAGGCCTGAACATCTGAAAAGCTCAGGGTCAGAGATGGTTTGATTTTTATTTTTAATTAATTTAGACCTAAAACCAAAGTTTGAGGTTAATTTTTTTTGTTGATCTGCTGTAAATCATCTTAACGTTCTGATTTACCTTTGAACCATCCTCCATTTCAATCAGCTAGCTGTTCTACATATGATTTTTCAGTCTGATATGAAAAGTTTCCTTCCCAGGCACATCCTGTTCTTGTGATGATAGAAGTTTGCACATAAACTGCAAGTAGTCCCTGGGTTAAGAACACCCAATTTACAGACAATCCATAGTTAAGAATGGAGCTTATGGTAGCAAAATTTGAGTTAAATACACAATGATTCAAGTTAAATACACAATGATTCAAGTTAATCACACAATACTACTTATACAGAATTATACAATAATACTGTTTCAGCTTACATACAAATTCGACTTAAGGACAGACCTAGGGAATGGAACTCGTTCTTAAACTGGGGACTCCCTGTATAAAAAATTAAACAAATATGAGAAGTAAAATGATACAAAATACAGAACCGTCAAGATTCATCTGTGTGCAGATAATATTTTGATTGGTTATGTACCATCAAGCTGGTGTCATATTTTAGCATACATAGATAAATAATATTTTTACATGTAATAAATTTGGCCAAGGACTAGCAGAAAAGGACTCTAGTCTTATCTGCTCAAGTTTTCTGCTCAAAAACATCATGCTTTGGATCATGCATGGTAGATTATGGTTCATAACCTTCAGTGAAGAAGTCTTCATCCTGTACTGGATTGATTTGGGCTGATGATAGATAGATAGATAGATAGATAGATAGATAGATAGATAGATAGATAGATAGATAGATAGATAGATAGATAATCAGTTTTATTGTAAAAATATGCATTAGGAAAAGTTGACATAGTAGGAAAAGTTGTAAAAAAACCTCTTGAAATTGGATTCACCATTCAGAAATCTTCATCATATGGAGCCTACAAAATATCTAAAGTGGCAGTATGAATACCATTTACATAAATACATACAAAATATAATTATTTTAAAATTAAATGTATGTGAGAGTGAATAAGTGAAACACTCTGAGAAAAACTTCTCAAAGCTAGCTTAGACTCTTTTTCCATTCTCATTTTCTATTGCTGACTCATCTTTAAACATTGGGTGGAGTTTGCAACCGAACAGTCAAAAGCGTTTCCTGATTTGTTTCATCTCTGAAATTTCCCAATATAATTTAAAATTATATTGGTAAAGGCATTGCTAGGCATATTTGTAGAATAGATCATCAACGCATACGTGTCCACTGCTGCAATTGGTCAGCTCCCAGCTTGCACAGAAGACCTTGCTTAATAAGATAGCCTTTCCTGGAAGAACCTAGATTCTGGAGTAACAGGCTAAGAATGATACATAAGCTGAACAATTGAATTCCAGAGTCTGAGAATGTGCTTCAGACATTCTTCTATTCTGATTCAAAAGGTGCACTCAGCGAACTGACCATAAAATTACAATAGGAACATTACTTTCATGTATCAACGCTTAAGGGTGACTCTGGGTGCACTGTTGCGGAAAGCTTAAAATGCTTTTTTGAATCCCCATAGCTACACAACTTTTACATTATTACATTTTTGAATGTGAATGTGAATGATTTCATGCTGCTAGAAATACTGATGTCATGACCAATTTTTTTTAAGTGATGCCTTAACGTGCTAAGACCTTAGCTGATCTGCAGCAAAAATGTCATCCAGAAACCAACAAAAGATATATTATGGACTATTTAAGTAATCAGACATGTGCCCAGCAGGGTATTTGTTCATTTCACATCTCCCTGTATGGAATGTGATTTTGAGAAATGAGAAAAATAGCATCAGACTTGTGGCAACTCCAAGGATTAGAGGTAGAGTGGGGAAGATCATTAACCAATGATGGAGGGGCTGGGGGAGAAGGAGAAGGAGAAGGAGAAGGAGAAGGAGAAGGAGAAGGAGAAGGAGAAGGAGAAGGAGAAGGAGAAGGAGAAGGAGGAGAAAGAACAACCTCAGACTTCCCAAAGAAGAATAAGCATGCTGATTTGCCATAGATCATTACATGTCTTTTCACCTTTCAATCCAAAGGGCTGCACGGCGCTATTCTCCAGTGACAAAACACGCATTTACCAACTGACCTCTCTATCCCTGTCCCCCAAAGATATTCCCTCCTTTCTCTGTTTACTCTTGTTCATTTTCTGAGTAGAAGGAAATACGTCCAAACAAAGCACAGGCTGCAGCTGTCCATCATGTTTATTTTCCAATGTTTAACATTGGGATCATTTGTTAATGATGTAAAAAGGTTTGGTGGAGCAGAAAGGCAGACATTGTGCGCAAGAAGGGAGACATCCATAGGCACATTTGCATCCATGTGTATCCTGGGTCTAAATCCAATGTCAAAATGCATTATTTTATTGTGTCAAATTTTCTCTGGATTATTCTTTAAATGAAAAAACCCCACCATATATTGTTGCATGCAATTTGTCAAATAAGTGCAATTTTATATGCTTCCTCTAGAATACACATACATTTGTATCCAACTCTCCATGTATTATAAATAGCTACCAATAGCACATGCCTATTTACTATCTCATTACTCTCATTTGTCCAGTATGTGTCTGTTGGTATGAAACGAGTCAAGAATGACAGGTGATACCAGGCTCCATGTATTACTACTGTCCATAACATTTCATTGTGCTGTAAAATAAATCCATATTGGATTTCTGTTACCCCTCTACTCCATACTGTAATCATTTTGCTGCAATCTCACTGGTCATAAATATAGCAATGAATCAGAATAGCCTCTTTTCCTGTTATGCCTTTCACATCTTAAGTCTCTTACTTTTTCCTAGTAGGAAAGTTTCCAAAATTTTCTTAAGCCAAATGTCTCCTGTACATTGCAGTTCTTGTTTCTGAAGTAGAATATATCAACATGGTGCTTAACTAACTAACTAATTAATGATCCTTAATGGATTTTGAATATGTGTGTCCACCCAGTATGAACCACAGCTTTTCATTCTTTAGTTATGTTGTGCTTCCTGTCCTGTATGCATATATTATTGATGTACATCTTTGCAGTGGTAAAATGTATAAAAAAGCCATTGTGAAGTCATAGCACATTTTTTGGGTGCACTGTATTAACAGCATGCCATGCAATTTCTAAACCAGTACATTGCTGATTATAAATAAGGATACAAGACATGGTTCCTAATTTGATCAAAGTCCAATATTGTTTTGAGGATTTCTCCTAAGTGATCTTCTCATGTCTCATAGTTTTTTTCTTCAACAAACCCAGTCTTTTGGAAGTGAGATGTATTTTTTTAATGGATCAGTGATCATTCAGAATGTTAACTGCACTTACAAAAGAGAGTCTTAGTAATCGTGCTATTAGATAGTTCACGCATAAAATCCAGCCTTTACTTCTTCAGTCTTCTGCTTTCAAGCAAATCATTAGGAGGCAGAAAAACTGTATTTATGAATAACACAAAAATCACATGTGATCATGTGACTGTGTTGTTGCTACTCTGGCAGCAACTTTTCTTTTCAGCATGGTTCTGCTTCGTAGTAGCTGTTTTGTTTTACCTTTCATATTGGCAACATCCCAGAAATTCACCTCATCTCAGGATTGACAGAATACATAAATCTACATTTAATTTCATTAGGCAGTGAGCCAAACTGTGATAATTGAAAGTGGTTAATCAAAGAAGATAAACTTCACCCCACCCAAGACAATGGGACCATTTAATGTATGGTCTTTTTATGATTCCTCTTTCTCTCCAATTTAAGAACACATTCCTGGATTGCAGGATTCTTACGGAATTGCAGCTGGGGGAATATGCATGTAATAGATTGCATATAAAAATATTGTTTTTCTTTGGGGAAAGGCTCCTTGAGAAATGAAAATATCCCATCATGACATAAAAAGTCTTTGTATTTGTACTTTTTTTTCTAGAACCCAGGGTGCATTCACATGGGCTAGCATCACCACCACCACCATCCATCCATGTTTGTCCATCATCATCGATGAAGACCTTGGCACCATTTTTTTTTTATCACGTTAAGACGAGATATGGTGTGTCCGAAGATGACTGATCAGGCCAATTCAGGCACGAAACGTTCTCGCATATGTTGGACAGACATGTGAAGGCACTGCAGTTGTGCTCGTGGCACTGGTCTTACGCAACTTGTGCTTATGTTGTGCTTCAGCAATGTGCCTTGCTTTACAACCTTGACAGTCCTTGCGGATGAGGCCACACCAGGTAGGGCGGTTTTGTGCCAGCATTTCCCAGGTGGTCGTGTCTATATCAAGTGGCTTCAGGGAGGCCTTTAATGTGTCTTTGTAATGTTTCTTCTGCCACCAGCTGAATAACAGCAGTTGATTCTGAGGAGAGGTGACAAACTCTACAGTATTATTCTTCTTCCAATCTGTTGATGTTCTCAGAATCAGTACAAAGTTTGATGGGCTTCTGAACTAGATGTCTTCCTAGGGCCAGTTCAACACAATTGCAGCCCTTCTCCAAACCATGTAAAATAGCAGAAGCAGTAAAGTCCAGTCTATCTGGCCTTTCTCCTCTCAGCAGTAACTAAGTAATGCTACTCATCTATCCCAGTCCTACACACACACACACACACACACAAATTGTCCATGCTGAAAAGGGTGATGAGTGTTTTCTATTCACTGGCATATTTAGATTCCTCAATCTGTGCAGAAAGCAAAAGACAATTTCTCCTGCCCTGAGACTCCTACTTCCATTTGGCCTTAGGGTTGTCCCAGAAATCAGGGAATTTCAGCACCAACCAGCCTCATTGAATATTAATCTAAGAGCCATAACAATGGTGGTAATAATGCAGCTTTTCACTGCCATGTGAATTACACATCAATATTAATGATGTCTTTCCTCAATTCTGTTCCTCCGCCAAGATTTGGGAATCTGCCTACATTTATAGACAGCAAGTTGGACCAGGTAATCCTTTTGCAGGGAGAAAAGGACTGTCTATTTCAGTTAAAGTATTGCCAGCTGTGTTAGTCATCTTTCTTTTCTTTTTTCTTTTTCCTTCCCATTTCCGATCCAATCTTGCTGATGCTCCCACCCAGTTAGAATATACCAGCCAACTAGCAATTTATTTCAAACCCATTACCAGAAAAGAAAAGGAAAAAATGCAGACTGATCTAGTCACAACTGTTGAAAATGCACATTCTTTTGCAAATCAGCCATAATGACTGAAAAAGGAAACCATCCATTGGCAAGAAATAAAGACATGTCATGCCCATCCAAGCAGACGGACAACCCGTGATATAGATTACTCTAAGGTTGACTTTTTAATGCCATTCTCCTTGATAACAGGAAATTGTTTGAAGGCTTTGAACCTTCATAAAAAATGTAAATGTAATTGCCTGCAGCTCAGACTTATTAATAAAAGTAGGAAAGCATCATAGCTAATTATCATAGGCATCATTTGCATTTTCCAAACATTTTCATTATTTTAATCTAACTGTGGAGCAGATGATTGTATGAGTTCCAATGCAGTATTTTACAAAATTAGTATCCACCATGAGTAAACTGTTGTTAACCTCCAAACAAAAGGGAAGAGTGACACGTATCTCAATTTAAAAGCAAAGCAGAACAGAGAAATCATATTTTTCAAAGAAAAAAACAACAACTGGCACCTTTGTAATCTGTAGCAGATATTGAATACAGAATTTCAGCCGATAAATGTTGCATATTTTATAAACCAATTCTGTTTTGGTCAGGAATCTAGAAAGATATCTGCAACAAATTACCTTTGTCAAAACAGAGAGAGAGAGATGGAATTGATTTGCACTAATCTAATTCAACCGAGGCCAGTATAATATTGGGGGAAGAGGAGCTTAATCACTTCTGAATACAAGTGGTACAAAACATTGTCTGCTAAGTAGTGGATGCAATGCCAATGCACATGGGCAGGAGGTGCATTATTGCTTTGCCATTGAAAAGAGGATACTTCAATTCCCAGGAGTGTTTGTTGGATTAGGACCTGAAATTGCTTGTTTAGACATGAACAGCTGCATCTTGGTTAGTATCTTAGAAGAGCCTTGATTCTTTGCAACAGTTGCTTCTTAAAGGGGAAATGGATAATTTCTTGCTCACTAAATATGCCCCAATCTGGACCAGATGGCAGAAGAAATGCCATGGATCCAGGAATGGTTTAAGGGATAGTGGGCTAGATATTGACCTGTATTTGTCTGTAAGCCCCATGGATGCCCTGCTTTAAGCAAATCCTCTATTCTCTGTGCTAGACTCCTTCCTAATGTCATATTTTGTAATGTTCCACAACACAGATTAAGGTAGTGTTGTCCAAACCTGGCCACTTTAAGATGAGTGGACTTCAACTCCCAGAATTTTACACTCATCTTTGAGATGAGTGGAGTTCAACTCCCAGAATTCTACACTCATCCTTGAGTGGCTGGCTGGGGAATTCTGGGAGTTGAAGTCCACTCATCTTAAAGTGGCCAGGTTTGGACAACACTGGATTAAGGAGATTAAAAAGAGCTTGCAACAAAGTATTTCCTTCCTAAATATTAGGCATTAGCCTTAGAGTACATTTTGATGATTAGCCAGTCAGCCCAGCAACTTCAAAAGTACTTCAGAATGGTGGGTGGATTTTTCCATGCTATGGTGTCAGCTGGCTCAAAGAAGAAATGAGCCTGTGTAAAATGATAGATCTTCTGTCTGCCTAAATCCATAGATTGTCCATGAGATCAGCTCCAAGGCTGGTCCCTACAAAAAGCAGCATGCTGGCCTAAGACTGCCTGAGTCTTAGGTTTCACTAGGTACCGCTACGCAAGTACTTAATACATTGCACCAAATCATGGTTTTTTGACTTCTTTGCTAAATAAGGCACAAAAGATGAGGGTTCCCACAAGCCTTATAGCCACAAAAGGAAAAATCAGATGATGGTTTAGAGTGATGTATGAATCTGGCTGGTAACCCTCAACCTAATCTACATGTTTGTTATGAGGATGGTCTGGTGCAACATACAGTACATCACAGTTAATGAATTCCATTTCTCTCCACCCTGGCTTTTTTAAACTGCTTATAACTATTTGCCTTTAGCTTCTACATTGTATTTCAGCTGTAGATGATTGACTTAATTATATGTATTCATAAGAGATATGTATAAATTGTATTTCTGGAGAAAGTCCATATTTAGCAATGGCCTAGTATAAAAACATGATAACATGGTAGTAACACTTTTGTATTTTAAAGGGTTCCCAATAATACGCTGAAGGACCCTCGTGAACTGTTCACAATGCATTAGAGTATACTTCTGTCAGTTCAAAGTTAGCGCCATAGCAACAGAATATTGATAAACATAGCAGCACATTCGATACAACTCATTAAAAACTGGTGGGAATAAGTGACTTTTCACAGCCTTTTAAAACACTACACCTGAATAGCCATCACCAGGAAGGAACTGCATAAGATAAATGCATCATCATTTAATAGGATTATGAAAAAAAAATCTCACTTTTTTTTTTTGCTTTTTAAAAAATATTATTAGAACCATGTGACTTTAGTATCAATAGTACTGTATTACATATTTCCTTATTTCCTCCTGTTCAAATCCATGATATTTGCAGGGCTGGTCTTTGCTGTATGTTGTTTGTATATGTTTGTTATATCTAGTCACTGACTCAAATCAGCATCATAACACCATGGATTCTTCTGGGAGCAGATTTGGCATTTTGCTCCAGCATTATCCACTCAGAGGTAGCACAAATGAAGTCCAGTTAGGATTCATTGATCCATCAAACAAAGCTGCGAGAGGCTAGGGGACGGAATTTCCTTTTTAAAATGTACAAGATTGACAGCTCTCATACAATCAGAGAAAAATAATGTGATAGCAGCTCTGATGGCTTCCCAAACAAGGGAGAGACTGAAACTAGAGCTCCCATCCAAAAGAGAAGGGTGCACAGCCCCTGGCATAGAGGGTGCAAGAGAAAGAGGTACTAAAGGATTTGGATATTAATTCTATAAATAGATAAATAGCTTATTCATTCATTATGGCTTCCTAACTTTTCTTTCAGTTGAAACCTGACAAAGGTAGCCAATGAGGCTTTCCTCCCCCCTCCTCCAAACTATAAACTGCCATGCTTGCTTACAGGTTCTCCCTTTCCCTCAAGTTCTTAAACTGCTCATTTGGGCATGCGACATCACATGGTTACATGGTGTTCCAGGAAGTAGGTGACTGAATGAATATGGGCATTCTAAGAAGTCTCTAAAAAGGGGATGTCTTTCTGCAAAGACTAAGCCAGCAGGTCATTTTAAAAGTTTAGACTAAGTTTGAAGAGACCCACTTCACCGTATATTTTTAAAAAATAGTGCAACAACCATTTTATTCAACAAAATGGTCTATTTTTTAAAAAATAAGGAAACAGCTATAATTATAAACACACTTAGAAAGAAAGACCCAGGCTAAAAATTGCTGTGTTGAAGTAGACCATAAAATGAAGTGGATTTGGGATAATCTGCTCATCTGCACTACTAAAAGCTTCAATTTTGCTGGCCCAAAAACTTACTATCTTAAAGATAAAACCTTCAACAATAATCATAAAACCTAGGTAGATTCATTTGGATGGAAACAATCCTTCCAATAATTTAGCTACAAATCAGTAACCATCCTTTGTGCCTTAATTCCATTTGCATCTTCTTTGTCTAAGAGAAAACATTCCATTCTCTTTTGAAAGGAACATTAGAAACATCTGAACATTTAAAGATGGGTTTGGTTCCTCTCCTTTTCTCATTCACACACTTCTAAATGGAGGCTGAGTTGCATGATCTTCCCTGAAACTACTATCAACCATCTATAATTTTTTTTCACAGCAGTTTTACAGCAGGATTTCAAAGGCTAGGAGATGCCCTCAATTTGCATTGTGCTTCATTTGTCAGGAAATCTGTTTGCTTTCAGGAAGGCGTTTTGCCATCCTATTCTATTAGTCATTTGGTTAAACAGCAAGATTTGCAATTAACACTTGTGGTAATTAGGCTTGGGTTTGGTTTGGTTTAGAACCAATCTCCGTCTTTTAATTAAAATCCCAGAAATTGACAAAAACAGATAGGTTTTGCTGAGCCAAATGAGAGAGACGTATTGGCTTTATCTCCATTTTGTAGGCTATAATGCTCATTGTTTATTGCTCGTGGCAAGAAGGAAAGTGACACGGTGGTCCAAAAGGGACAGTTTACAAATATGGCTAATTCTTCCTCCTTATAATTTCAGAGCAATTGTTATAAAAGAAAAACGCTACATATAAGGGAAACGATTATTGTTTCTACGGGACTCTGGGTTACACTTGGTTTCATTACTTAGGGAGGTAGAGCTTCCTCTTACACCCCAACCTTGTGTTAATGAATCTGGTACATAAATATTCTGTCCGCTAGCAAAGGCACCGTGACAGGTTTCCAATTACAAGGAAAAAATATATCTTGAAAGAATGAAACCCTTGTGTCCTTAATGGCACAGTATGATGATTACCAAGACTGTTGGCGCATCTGTGCACCCTGTTTATGCCCTTATCAAGTACCCCCCAAAGCAGCACATGTTAAAGATGGATAACTTATTTTATCAGTCAGATAAATATACAGCTACATGTTTAAGAGGCCTCCAGTGTAGCATTTGGTTTTATCAGTGAAAACGGAGCTTCCAAAAGGTGAAACTACCAAGCGTAAATAACAGAAACCTATTTCCCCTGATTTGACTTCCAGGGTAAATGCTGTTTGTGTATTATTAGTTCTGGGAGATGAACCTTTCTTGATGGCATGTAGAATATGGTGAATCTGCCCCAAATGATTCCTTCACAATTCTCCTGCAAAATTCAACATTGCATGTATAATTAGCTTTATGCACGTATTTGTATATAGACAGGTGACTTTCCAAAGGAGCAGCCTTTTCCAATAGGGCATGCTTCCAGAAAGAGAAAAATAAATAAAGAATGCTATCCTTTGATTGAGATCTATTTTCCTAGTGATGTAGCTTTAGCAAACCCTGGCACAGCTGTAGTGCTCTTGGGATGCTCCCGTGTCTGTTATACCCAAACATTAAATGAATTGACAAGGGGGAGAAGAGTTAAGTGCCATATTCTTCATTGCTAACACAGCCCAAACTCCCAAGTGGTCTGTATGCTAGGAGGAATGTAGGAATGTAGGTTCAAACACTTCCTTTAGATATATGGGCACATACAAGGTTTTGCCTTTTTTTCATAATCATAGAGTGAATTATTATCAAAGCCCGGCTGCTTCTGTTTCCAAAAATAGCAAAAATTACATGAAAAATAATTGGATAGTCTGGTTTCCAACATGACTGCTATGTGGTCAAATCTTTTATTTTTAAATAGCTAAACAAAAGTGTTTTCTTGAGAACAATCATCTGCCTCAGTTCTGAAATGTGAACAATGCAGAAAATAGAAATACTGAAAAAGCATAAAAGAAGGCCGAAACAATTAGACCCGTATGACTGAAGTTCCTAAGTCTGATACTTTCTGGCATACTTGAATGAGTCATGGGGTTTATTGACCTGGCCCCAAAGAGGCTAATGTTTATTTAAGACTAAAATAACTCCTCCTAGTCATCCATGTCATGGGGATAACTGTCTAGATCAATAAAATATTGCAGAAATGATAGTAGAAATAGTAGAAATCAAACAGCAATAGTTTTTATTTTTACTGCCAAGTGACTACAGGATGGATGGAAAAAGGGAGAAAGAGGTGGATACAGATAAGGTCATCAAAAATATCTGTACTTGTGATGTGTGATCTAGTTTTCAGATAAACAGAAGCAAACAGCCTGATATCAGGTTCATCTGTTACCAAAACAAAAAACAGGTGGAAACTGTCACTCCTGCCCAGAAGAGATTAACTTCTGGCCCACTATCTCTTGTAGGTGGGAGAAAGAGGTACAAGAACGTAAACCTTGATTTCACTACACATAGGTCATGCATTTGACTCACAGCTGTCTGGCCATCTTTCATAATAGTTTCTTCGGCTTTCCTGCTTTAAACCAATTTATCTGACTTTTCATGCCTTGGAAATCTCTTCTTGCAGTTTATTGTCTAGCCAGCTGAAAGAACTCTGACACATGCCAAGTCTGACCACAGGATTGTTCCTGGTTTTCTTCCAGCAAGAAGAAAGCTAAGGAAGGCGATCACAGTAGAATATGAAAGACCTAGCCATCCTGCGTCATGCACTACTAATACATAGAGATGAGACAGGGATGGCGAGATCATCATTTAGCCATTCTAAGTGGTTGATAGGACTTGAAGACATGTAAGTTGCCTAAAATAATGGAAGTCTATCTCTACAGGTTTCTGTCCCCTAAATATGATTCAGTAACTGAGGAATTTCTCCAATGACATTCTTTAGCTTAGCAAACTTGGTCACATGCTGCTGGAAACCCATCAATTAATTGCATTGTGGGTTTTTTTAAGCAAGGAAGACACTTTTTCCTCTGCCTCAAGAATGGAATTATTCACTTTGTAATATCTCCTTTCAACTAGGTTTCATACCTCTCCCCCAAATCAGACAAATTCCAAAACAGAGTGAAAGGCAACCAATAGAAGAAAAGAATTGCTAAGCCTCTATTTAGCTTCCCAAGATAGCTAAATTTTTCAGTGTGGTTTAATCTATCTATCTATCTATCTATCTATCTATCTATCTATCTATCTATCTATCTATCTATCTATCTACCTACCTACCTACCTACCTACCTACCTACCTACCTACCTATAAATCAAACCTGTATGCTGCCCATCTCACTATACAAGTGACTCTAGGCGGCTCAGGATTTCAGTCCCTGGGGGCAGGGGGTTAGGATGATTTAAGGGTGGGAATGGTAGCATTTTGCCTCCCCTTTCTACAATTGATTATCCCAAAAGCTGAAACCTGGACCAAAGAATTTCAACCATGTGTCTCCAGTGACATCACTGGGAGTCCTTTTACATCCCTCCTGGTCAGGAGTCGGTGTAGTGGCCCACAACCCTTAAGAAGCTGTACAAATGTTTTTCAGCTAGCCACAGATGGAATGAAGTGATCGGGCCATGCTTAACCTGGCACTTTTCTTCTGCAACATCCTTTCCTATGACCTTTCCTAGGGGTAATACTTGAGAAAAAAGAAGAGCCATTCCATACTAAGCTGTGAATCTGGAAGCAACCTTTCTCTACTACGATGAAGATTTTCTGATGTATCAGATGCTGCAGAAGAGAATTTGGGACAAAAAGACCACCACCACCACCCCACCAAAAAAAATAAAAATAAAAAATCAGCATTTGGAAAAGAAGAGGCCATTTCCAAATCCATTTCCCTAAATTAAAGCCATCCTTGTTTTGCTTTGCTTTGTCACAGAAATGTAGCTCAGAGGTTTTGCCAAAGGATTAAAGAAAATCCACAAGACATAAAGGAATAACAACACAGACTAATCTATGTACAGAGCAATGATTAAAGACCCTTCAAATTCAATGGAGACAGATAAAAGGAAGTAAAAGATTTTTCCAGTTCTTACAGATGTACAGTGAACAGAGGGTTAGTGGAGATGGCAGTCTTGCAAAAATTGGATTCTCTTACTTACTAGCAAAATCAAAATACCTTTTCTGTTTGCCTTCCTACCCATTCTCTTTTTTACCCAGATGCAATACAGCCCCAGATGGCAGAAGAAAAAGAGAAGTGTACTAAAATGAAAAGGCTGAACCCAAAAAGTAACACATAAGAAATGTACACAAATGCGCACACATAGTAGCAGCAGCTGAAAATTTCACAGCAATAGCCAGGGAGGTGGGGAGTGGAATTCTACCCTTTCACTGGTAAAGGGAATACATATAAGAAAGGGAAACAATGCGTTTGAATGAGTTGCTGGGCAAGGGGAGACAGTGCTTCACAGTGGAACGTAATAGGAAGAATTATACAGCTACCAGAACTGGGCTGCAAAAATGCAAAATTAGAGATTCATAGATTTTCAGCCCCCAGTCATAAGGGGCACTATGTTAAAATAAAATAAGATGGTGATGTGCCTCTCCTCCAAAATGGCTTACTAATTCCTGGTCAGTGGACAGAACCAAAAATGGATCAGTGCTTGAAGTCAAGGCAGGTTTTGATGTGTAAAATCTAGTGGGATCTTGGTAGGTGAACAGTCAAAACCTTGTCTGAGAAAGACAAATGGCATTGCGTGGCAGGGTGAGTAAGCAGTTTGTGAAGTCCTTGGGGTTCTCTGAGCTTGGCTGTTTTCTTGCAGACGTTTCGTTACCTAGCTAGGTAACACCTCGCCCCAAGGACTTCACAGTTCAGCCCTGAGCTACATATATTCCCTTCTATTGGTAGTGAGCAGTTTGTTTATTAAAAAGGGGCAATTCCTCAACTCAGAATATCTGGGTTATAAAAGAAAATGCAGATGTGTCAACTCAAAGGACATGTATATCCAGATGGGGTTTGGAAAGAAAAGTAAACACTAGGGAGAACTTTTTTTTGTAGTAGAAGGGTCCATTCCTTCCCAAATCCAGGTTTAGGAGTAGGAGTAGGAGTAGGAATAGGAGTAGGAGTAGAAGTAGATTTATTTCTGATGTGCATATAACTAATCACATAGTACAGACATAGAATAAAGCAACATTTCATACAACGGTATATTGCAATCAGTTATAACACCATTATATAAAACAAGAAGCCCTTAAACCAGTGTTTTTCAACTTTGGCAACTTCAAGATGTGTGGACTTCAACTCCCAGAATTCCCCAGCCAGCATGCTGGCTGGGGAATTCTGGGAGTTGAAGTCCACACATCTTAAAGTTGCCAAAGTTGAAAAACACTGCTCTGAATTAAAAGGTCCACAGCTTATAATTATATTATCCTCTATGCACTCAGACTAAGAGATAGGACTGTAATTATTATTTTCAAAGAATTTTACAAAACCCATGAAAAAGAAGCATTTTAATGCTTTTTAACCTTTTAAGTGATCCAACTCCACCCATAATTTGGTCGGAGTCTATTCTAATGAACAGGAGCCAGATAAGAAAAGGCTCTTAGCCATGATGTGACTACTCTAGTGCATGATAGAATCACATGACCTCAGCCCAATAATCAGGCCAAATGCACAAATATATGAGCCACCAGCAAGTCTTTCAAATAACTGGATGTGCACAGCATAGTAACACCAGCAATCTGTACTGATATCTTTTGCTTATGCCCAACCAATATAACAATTAGTGTTTAAAAAACGAAAACAGCAATGTAAGTATCAGGACTGCAACTTCTGGAATTCCCAGCCATGATGGTCTTTGTAGTCCCAATTCATCAAGGAGGCAACTGATTATGGAGGCTATCTATGTTTCAGACCATATGAGATTCCTTCTTCTGGAGAGGTTATGCATCTAGCTAGCACACTGATGACAATCTCTGAGTGATTATCAAAAGGTATAATTGGCAGAGCAATGCTTTGTTGAAGATGGAAAAGATGTAACATTGGAGCTTTTGGGCTTCTTTAATGCACTGCCAGCTGCAAAATGGCAGGTCAGAAGGGGGAAAAGAGAGGCAGTTGCATCTCTCTCTCCTGTTCTTGGATGTTTCAAAATAAAAATAATTTCCCTCTTAGAAAGCACAATAGGAGATGTTAAACATAGCCCAGATCTCAAGCTCTTCTAAATTTATATCACATTTAGGAGTATTTTGGAAGGGTGGGAGGACTCTGGATCTTTCAGAAAAAAGGATCCTTCCTCACTCCTGATCAGCTTCTGCCTTGGCACCTTTTCGACTGTTTCAAGGTCCAGGTGTTCTGATGCTGAAAATCCAACTGAGGGAAGCCTAGTAAGAAGTAGGAAACAAGTGTCAGATTTGCTCCTCTGAGGTTAGAGTTTGGGATCTGAGCTTAAAGGAAGAAACTGATTAGCCGTACTAAAGGGCTATAGAATTATAGCATGAAGGATTTCTAGAAAAATATCACTATTAGTTTCTCCACCAAGGTGTTTTGGCACTAACTGCAGCTACTTTGAGGGTCCATCTTCATTTTTCCCTCACAAACCCTGATTGTAGTATATCCAGCTATACCTTCCCACAAGTGACACCAGTAGAGATTGTTTCTGCTGAGAACATCCAAGAATATAAGAAGTGAGAAACATAAAAGTGCCTTATACCAGTTCTGACTATTTGTCTATCTAATCTGATACTTTCTCCTAGGGGGCCAGATGTGAAATTCTTCACATTTTTATCCGTTCCATGACTGGTATTTAAAACATGAATAAAACGTTGACTTAAGAAGGGGAACTTGAGCTAGACTGGAACACTGTGTGAGTGAACAGGTCTTAAAGCCTTTGCCCCAGCCGATATCCTAAATGGAATCAGCCCACATCATGCCTACCATTTACAGAAGCAGAAAAACTTCTATTACTGCAGTAGGAGCTTTTCACCCCAAATAGCTGAGGTGAGGGCGCAATTCAGAGGAGAAGCATGGTGGACAAAGGCTGCAAACTCCTACCTCCTCTCCCAGCATTGAAGCAGTCCAACTCATGCCCTGCCATATTAGTTGTTGCTGTTGTTTGCATTTGTCTATTGTTCTTCATAAAGAACTGCAGAACGTTTTACAAATGTAAAAACAAAACACAAAATAAATAAAAAAGGGAAAAGATGCTATAAAATCCTGAACACTAGTCAGCTTCCAAAGCAGAGACATCACCTTGCCGACAAAGATCCGCATAGTCAAAGCTATGGTTTTTCCAGTAGTAATGTATGGCTGTGAGAGCTGGACCATAAAGAAGGCTGAGCGCTGAAGAATTGATGCCTTTGAACTGTGGTGCTGGAGAAGACTCTTGAGAGTCCCCTGGACTGCTAGGAGGTCAAACCAGTAAATCTTAAAGGAAATCAACCCTGATTGCTCATTGGAAGGATCGATAATGAAGCTCAAGCTCAGATACTTTGGTCACCTAATGCGAAGAGAGGACTCTTTGGAAAAGACCCTGATGCTGGGAAAGATTGAGGGCAAAAGGAGAAGAGGACGGCAGAGGATGAGATGGTTAGATAGCCTCACTGAAGCAATGACCATGAAACTGAGCAAACTCAGGGAGGCAGTGAAGGACAGGAAGGCCTGGCGCAATATGGTTCATGGGGTCACTAAGAGTTGGATATGACTTAACGACTGAACAACAACAAAAGTCAGCTTCCAACACACCCAAAGGAAATAAAGGCTTCAGTGTAGAGATGCTTCACTTATAACATAGAACTACTAAAAAGATGTGATGTTCCATTGAAGGGGGTGCCATCTCCGTGACCAAGAACAAAACTCCACAACTGGATGACTGTTTGGGATTTTATAAATCAATAACACAGTTTTGAATTCAATAAGCAGCCCATTTAGCACACCAAGAATAAACATAAGATTTCAGTGTAGTATAGTTTGGCTCTAACTACTAGTAGCTTTCCAAAGTTTCAGAGATGGTAGGATCTGAAGTGGAGGGGAAAAAAACCTGAAAAGCAAAACTATTCGCATTTGAATATGACTGATTTCAGTCTGAATAGAAGTTGAGATTATTAATATTAGTTTTCATCACGTGGTGATACATAATATAGTCTCAGCTCAGTTTAGCAAACAGATGAAGCTTTCAGACTCAGATCTCCACTACATGTCCCAATAACCCTTTAAACTCTATTAAATCTACCCCCTGTAAAACCAGCAGGAGTGAGGTTTGAGACTGAGACACACTTCTGAAGCTGACAAATGATTTCATAGCAATGGTGACATCCCAACTCACAGTTCATTCTAGGTATGACTGAGAATAAATTATATGTCCCTGCATAATAATTTGAAGCAATTGAAAAGTTCCCAGTTTGATAAGTACCCAATTCGATTTGCTTAACAGCCTCCTGCGGACAAGCCAAGTTGACTTGAGTTTATTTCCAACAATAAGTAAATTGGTACTGAAATGCTTGTGAGATCAAAGATTTTTCTTTGTGCTGGGAAGGTAATTATGCATCTTTAGCATTCCCCCGTCCTTTGTTGATAATTCTCCTGAGAAGATGGAGCTGTAGTAAAACATGTCAGCGTAGCACAAAGTCATGCTGGACAAGCTGAGTGGAGAAATAAGACCTGGTGATCATTCTGACAATGCCTTGTCACTATCTCTTTGTTCCTGCTGTTGTTGTCTTTGGCAGGTAAAAAACGAGCAATTAAAAGGATCTTATGTCTCACTGTCATTGTGTCAACACATTTCTTCATCGCTCCTTTAAAGGCAACCCTCACTACTGCACTCTAACACTGTGCCTTCCTTTCTATGAAAAGGAAGAGAAAATAATTTCCATTTTGACTCAAAATGGAACCAAAATTAATCCCCTTGTGAGATGAAAAGTTCCCAGGTTTCCCTTTACAACAACAATTGTGCATAAATTAGAATTTGTGGAGCTTTACTACAATGTTTTGCCTACAATACTTCTTGCACGAAAAGGAATTTATTTGGATTCATGAAAGCACACTCCTGCCAAATCTTTTTTTATCATCTGCTTCTCTCAAATTCACTGATTTATTAACAGACTGCAAGATCAAAGGGTGTTCAATAATAAGCAGTGTAAACCTTCCCCCCATTTCCTGAACGTAAGAGGAGGGTATGAATTGGGGGACAGGGTTCATAGTACTTTGTTTCTATCTATAATTTCTACCTACAGAGGGAATGCGGAATGACATTTTCCAAGGCTGCTACTGGACAACACCTCATTTTCTCAACATTACTCAGAATCCAACAAGGCTCTATCTTGTTCAGAGGCATTGAGAAACCAGTCTGAGCTGCTCTGGATGCTGGAAGATTTCATTCAATCCACCTTTTTTGTTCCTGTGCAGACTGACTTAGTTTCCTGGAACTAAAATGCAGATCAGAGTCCGATCTTTTTCTTTTTTTAAAGAACACATTTCTCCAAACATTAGAATAAAGTTCTTCACCCTCCCCACCCCCCAAAAAAATCCTCATAAACAAGCAAAACACAAATAAAATGGTGTGTTTGTGGAATAACATTCATGCAATTGTGTATTTTAGAATGAGATATCTGCAAAGCATGCCTTTCAGGATTAAATATTTACAAAATGTACATTCTGGGATTAAATAAAATAAGAATGGTAACTATTTAAATGCGCTTTGGGGTCTGCAAGATGTAATTGCTTTAAACTTTCAGGCTGATGTAGATATGGCATAGGAAGAGGAGCTACAGTTGGTCTGTAGCTGATGACAACCCTGGAGGAAACGGATTATCTAGACCAGATTTGGGAGTTGAAATCCATGTAGCTTAAAGTTGCTGAGGTTGAGAAAAACTGACTAGATCCATTTCAGTCAGGTTTCAGGCCAGGATTCAGTACTGAGGCAGCTTTGGTCACTCCTGATGATGACCTGTGACAGAGGCAGGATGGCAATGGTGGATCCATCTTTGTGCCCCTTGATCTCTCAGCAGCTTTAGAAACCATCAACCATGGTATCTTTCTGAGCTGGCTCCCTGGGTTTGGGGATTGGGGACACCATGTTGCCACGGTTCTTTTCCTTTCTCCAGGGCCGGTTTCAGTCACTGTTGGTTGGCAGGGAGAGATCATCCCTAGGACCCTTCTTTGTGGGGTGCTGCAATGTTCTTCTCTCTCCCCTTCTTTTCAACATCTACATGAAACCATTGGGGGTGGTCGTCTGCCAGTTTGGGGTCTGATATCATCAGTATGCTGATGATACCCAATTATACTGTATCTTTTGACTCTAGGTCAGCCAAGTTCTGTCCCAGTGCCTGAAGACTGTGTGAGTTTGGATGGGGAGGAACCATCTCCAACTCAGTCCTACCAAGACCAAGTAATGTGGGTGTTTGGACTGCCCAGATCTGGGGATATGCCAACATTGACCTTGGATGGAGTGGCACTTCCCCATTCAAGGATGGTATGCAATTTGGGGATCTTCCTGAACTCACAGCTCCTGCTTGCTAAGCAGGTGGCAGCTGCAGCCAGGAAGGCCTTTGCCTAGCTTCATCTGGTGTGCCAGTTGTGCCCTTTCCTAGATCGCAGAAAGACAGTGACTCATGCCCTGGTCACCACACAGTTTGACTACTGCAATGCGCTCTATATGGGGCTGCCCTTGAAGACCACTTGGAAGCTTCAGCTGGTCCAGAATGGAGCAACATGGGCAATGATGCGCATACCTTGGTATACCCATGTAATACCTTTGCTTTGTGAGCTGCATTGGTTGCCAGTTTGCTTATAGGTGCAATTCGAGATGCTGGTCACTACTTATAAAGCCCTATGTAGCATACAGCCTAGTTACTACCTGTCTCCCATAGTATCTGCCCAGCTGTTTTGATCTGGCAGGGTTGGCACACTCCATTGATTAAACAATGCCATTTTTCAGGACCCTGGAAGTGCAATTTCTCTGTAGCAGCACCTACCCTCTGGAATGAGGTTCCCCCTGAGATTTGAACAACCCCCATCCTATTGGTATTTTGAAGGGCCCTGAAGACATAGCTCTTTTCTCAGGCCTTTGACAAGGATGATTGACACCCCTTTTTTTCCTTTTCCTTGTTCCTATCTGGGTTAGCTTGGACATCTCCTTTGTTGGGTGCTTTTTGTATTGTTACTTGTTTTTAAATGTTTTTTAACAATTTGTAAACCACCCTGCCCAACTGGGAATTGGGCAGCATATACATTTAAATAATAATAGTTATTATTATAATAATAATGTAAAAAAGTAACTGAGAAAGAATTAGTGTGATCTACCCATGTCTTACAACCATCACATTTAGGTGAAATCTGAACTACATGGCTGGGCTGCACCAAAGACTTGCACTCTCACTTGGCTCAAAGACGTCACACATGGTGTGCCACAAAACTGTGCTCTAATTATTCACCATAAGGGTCCTCTTAGAAGTCCATACATAAGAGGTTCATAAACCTGAGGGCTACCTCTGTTACATAAACTCAGCTAATGAGCTACATTTTGAATCTCCTAAAAACCTATAGCAGAAACACCATAGCCTGAGTCAGGCTTTGTATCATTCAGACTGCTCAGCATGGGAACATTCCTACAACCATCCCTTTTTGCCATTCATATCATTTTAATGACAACTGTACTCTGCAGTGACTTCCATTTGGGTTAGGAGTCTGTTGTTATGACCCTGGTTCATGTACAAGCCAATACATGTACAGCTGTACACATGCAGGCATTCCTCTACAGACATCCATGTTGAACAACCTGCTGTGTCCAGAGGGTGAACATTAATTGAATGGCAGGAGAAACAGCATAGCTCAGTTTTTTTCAAACTTGGCAACCTTAAGATGTTTAACTCCCAGAATTCTAGGAGTCCCAGAATTCTGGGCGTTGAAATCCACACGTCTTAAAGCTGCCAAGTTTGAAAAATACTGGCATAGCTTATCCAGAGTCTTTATGTGGTAAATACTGCAGATAATATATTGCTTGTATCAGGTTCATATTGTAGAGAATTCTAGGTATGTTCCAAGGTACCTACTCAGTTTATGCATGACACTTGTCTTGGACTGAAAATGTCCCCCAGAGCATTCTCCATGCGTTTGCATGGTCAGATCAATGGTAGTAGCCACATTTTCTTTTAGGAAAGCTGCCATAAACGTCTGTTTTAAACGTTCCTCTGAACTTCTGAAGAATTCAGTTATCAGGATTACCTCATTGCAAATTGAGAGCAGGGGATAAAAGCAGGAGCAACTTTATTTCCATATTAGTATTTCACATATTGCAGCTAAATCTTGCATAATTAAACTTATATTACTCAAAATTCTTTCCTTTGTTTGTCTTGCCAATATACATGCCCCTGGTTTTTACAACATGCTCGCCATTTTTGTTGTTGTCATTATTGTGCAATCCACACATGGTCAAGCAACGTATCAAACAATAACAGTGTAGAAACATATCTTTTGCAACTGCCCTAAAGTAATTTTGTTTAAAAGAATCCTGCCTTTTAATTCTCTACAACCTAGACATATTATATACAACTTGGTTTTCCCATGCCCCTGCTTCAGCCAGTCTGCATCATCTTCTGATAGAAATCTTTCTGTCCATACGTCCATTATGAGAGAAATTTTATTTAAACAAGGAAGTATACCAGGGAATTTGTGAAGCACAACATACTTAGTACCAGGAATCAAAATAAAAAATCAGTGCTTATGATATACACCTATAGTGAAGTTAGTTCTCTGAATCTTTATGGGGCCAAAACAGTACCATTCACACACAAGAGGGAGGTATCAGTTTGATCTTGCCCAAATGACCTTTCTCAAATTCTCCATCACATTTTTGAGCAGAGAAGTTCAGTGAAGAGTTCTCCAAATTCTGACAATAATTTCTCAATGGTTGGACATCCCTTAATGGAGTGATATTAGCATCAATGGGAGGAATTCTTTGAAATACCTTCCCTTGGGATTGAACTGAGGTATAGGAAAGATTAAGCAGATCTATATTCAGGCAGATAAATGGGAAAAATATTTTCCATATACATTGGAATTGTCCAAAGCTTCAATGAAATTTATCCGTGGGCTATGCTCCATTTAGAAGTGAAATAATGAATGCAGTTTAAAAAGGATGCTACAGTCATTATAATAACCGTTTTTAGACACTTTTGTTCTCTTCCTTGGATAACATGAATATATTACTTTCTGATGGAGTCTCTTTTCAAACCACTGACCCTTTCCTTTTTAAGCCTATTATTTTATTTGAGGTGTATATTTGAATGACTATAACCATTTTCTAATTTTCCTCTCTTTCTTTCTTGTTCTATTGGAGTAAATTGAATTATTTTACGTGGGTATTGTTCTTTATTTTCATTTATTGTCCTCATCTAATTGTTTGAGGAATCACAGATCCTATGCTTGAAGCCTGGTGCAGCATAAGGTTAGGGACTTTCTTCCCCCCCTCCCCATGTTTCCCATTCTGAGTGTTTATTGTAGGGTTCCTTGCAAACCCTACAATCCTTTTTTCACTTGTCAAGAAGGGCCAGCCCTACCATTAGGCAGAGCAAGGCAGCTGCCTCAAATGAGACTAGAAGGGAGCAGCTGTTGTCTACTGTCAATTCTTCTGAGTCTTTTCTCTGGCTGTTTCATTTCTAGAGACAGCATTCCAGGGACAGAAAAGTACTGTATATGTGTTGCTGGCCTAGGCTAATTAGCTATTTCAGTTGCTCATCTTCCCTCAGAATTACAGACTGTGTCAACAGGAAAGGGTCTTGATAAAAAGGCATGTAGAGGATCCTGTCCAGAACATGAACTCCAGCAGCATCATAATCTATGTATGTATTTTTCTGCTTAATCAGACAAACTGATGCTGCCCCGCTTCATCACAACATTTGTTTCCACAGACAACACAGAGACAAAGTAGTAAGTGAAGCAGAGAACATCAGAGGAAATAACTTGGTTACCACATGTCCTGTCCTGAACCTTCTAAGATTTCTGGTTGAGTAGTCAATAGGCAGTCATGGCATCAAGAAAGCAGGAGGAAGAGTCACTTCTAAAAATGATGATGATGATGATGATGATGATGATGATGATGATAATTCACATTTATATCCTACCTTTCTGTTTATATATTCAATAAGGCTTATAGAAATGAAAAATACAAATCATAAAACCTAAGAATAAAACAATAGAATTAAAATCAAGACAAAAAATCAGAATCAATATCATTAAAATCAAAATCAAAGACTGAAACAAAATAGGAGTTGAGTAGCTTTGTCTTTACTTTGTTACCCTTAAACATTTTGCCATCCTCATTGTGACATTATAGAATAATACAAATAAATGTCTGAAAAAATGGGCGGTATTACAGCACACTGCATATAAAACTATATACATTAGGAAACTGCATTAAAAGCATACTGTATGTACATCTTTTTTGGGGGGAAAACATTCAAAAGGGACATGTGTGGAAATGGAATGGAACAAACTTAAACCTGGAAAATGTGAAACTGAGTGAAATTTGTCTTTGGAGATTTATTTGTAATTAGGCCTTTCTAGGTTCTCTAGGCTCTGAGAGAGAACTACACTGTGATAATTGTTGATTCTCTTTTAGGAATTTGCTACAAAAGTCCTCTTTTGTATGAAGATATAGTCTCTATTTATAAAAAAAAAAGTATTTAAATAAAATTAAGGCTTTCAGAAGATATCTGAGCAACAGAGACCTTCTGAATAATCTTTTCCACTCCTGAGTGGTACATATGATGAATGCTCCAGTCTGAATGAGAATCTCATTTGTTCTGCTCAGCATTAATTTTGGAACAAATGCCAGTTGACCCAAAAGAGCCCCATTCAGTTCAATACTTTCTTTATTCCATCATAAATGCATATCCTTACTTAAAGAATCAATTCTTCATCAGTAATACAAACTTAAGCTCTCTGCACAATTACCAGTTTGGCAGAAAAATACACTGATAAATGTGCAACTTTCATTACAAAAATGTAATCTCACAAATATCCTTACCAATTCATTGCTCAGACTTGAAATTATTCTAAGCATTGGCCAGAGGTCATTGTTTGTGAAAAACTGAAATAAAAGGGGAATTCATGGTTTAATATCTTGCTTCCCTTTTCTTTTGTTTATTTTCTTTCCCATTTGTACAGGCCTAGTGACTAATTCCATTTTATAAATGAATATGTAATAGGCCTAGCAGATGTGTCTGTTATAAAGCATTTGGTTAGCGAAACATCACTGTCTTAAAATACACTTATAAAAAGCATTTCTTTGGATATCACTGCTGTTATAAACTAGCTGCCCTTTGGGGATGGTTGCCATCTTAATCCTTGTAAACTGGTACATGAATTTTATTTCCATGAAAACTGACAGTTGATGTTGATGGTGCTAGCTTCAGTAGCAAAGCAACACTAATTGGAACAAAGCAAACTTTTCTCTGCCACAAATACACCTTAATCCTGGACATTTCTAACAAGGTGTCTCTTTGGTATGGAGATTGCCAAACATGCTGGGTTGTTCCAAAAGGGATTGATATGTAATAAAGGAAAATTGATGTTCTGACACTGTTTCCCTTGCTTTAAATGCCTAAACATTGCTAGGGTTTTTTCCCCATAGCAAAAAAGCCAAAGACATTTATGAAAATACACACACACACACACACATATGACAATATATGTCAATCATATGTCTTGACTTCTGGCAACTGCCTGGACAAGTCTCTGCAGTTTTCTTGGCAAAATTTCAGAGGTGGTTTGCCTGCTTCTCAGGGCTGAAAAAAAGTGACTGACCCAAGATCATCCAGCTGGCTGTGTGTCTAAGGCAGGACTAGGTCTCCTGGTTTCTAGCCTGGTACCTTAACCACTACACCAAACTGGCTCCAATTTGGACTAAGAGGAGTAAAAAGTAGAACACTCCAGTTCAGAAATCCCCAAACAAGTTACATCCAGCACAATTGAAGGAAATCAGATTGGGGAAGATTGATCTAGTCTATTCTTCAGCCACATAGATTTGTCTTTTTGAGACTCATAAGCCTGTTGACTTCTGCAGAATCACTTGTTATGTTTGTAGAGTGACCCCAAGTGCCAATGAAGCATGACTTCTTCATCTGGGTTTACACATATTAAGCCATCATTTATTTTAAATACAGAGTGCTGAACAAACCATTGTGGCTAGGTTCATATATAACATTAAGTCATAAACTAGTGCCCACAGATCTCTTACAGCAAGCTACAATTACTGTCATATATTATATATATAAGGCACGTTAAACAGGTCAGCACACATCACAGGCCCTCCCTCTGTAACCCCCATAGCATAAGGAATACTCAATATTATTATCCCTACATCAGATACCAGTCCCTATCTAACCTTAGTGGATCTCAAAAAGCTCAGCAGAATTGGACCTAGTTATTACTTGCAAGCAAGCAAGAAAATCCTGGAAGAGGCCCCCATCAACTACTTCAGTCCCATCACCAAAAAGCTCGACATGGATGTGTCCATGAAGTCAGTTTCACTCAAGAGAGACTATCTAGTATTATTATCTCCATATTGCCAAAGTACAGGCCAATTGGAAGACTTGTGGCTCCTTAAACCTTTCGAGTAGATTCATTTCAGAGATTATTTAAGCTGATACAATCAATAAGTCGAGGAGCAGCTACTTCCATTCCTAATCAATAAACATTCATTGTACTCACTTAATAACAGTATGTCTGTCCTACCTGTCCTCTGAGTCTCAGGAACAGTTTCCAATGAGGTTTGTACCTCATGTAATCTGAAGAACAGCACTGTGATTGAGCTAAGACCAGTCTGAAGTCACCTAGTGGTTCCATAGTTAAATATCTTCTCACTATGTCTATTTAGGCTGGCTATCTATCTATCTATCTATCTATCTATCTATCTATCTATCTATCTATCTATCTATCTATCTATCTATCTGTTGAAGTCAATGGCCAAGCAATGGGAGTGTGTGTTGACTTAAAATGCTGAAATAACTCTAGTAGTTATATTTTAAGGGATTGGTTTTTACCACCTTGAATGACTAGAATTGATCCATCAAATCTTTTGAAACCCTTACTCAAATTTTGGATGGAACCCCCTCCGTATGGAGTGCATGGGCCACTGCCTGCCCTACTCCCCCTAAAGCCTCTATGGAAATATTCTCACACTTCAGGTAATGCAACACTCATATCAGCATCAAGCTAGAAACTGGGAGACTGTGAGTTCTAGTCCTGTCTCGGGCACAAAGCCAGCTGGATAACCTTGGGCCAGTCAGTCTCTCTCAACCCTAGGAAGAAGAAGGCAAGGGCAAACCTCTTCTGAAATCTTGCCAAGAACACTGCAGGGACTTGTCCAGGCAGTTGCCAGGAGTCAAGACTGACTTGAAGTCACACACAGAAAAGAAATGCTCAAAGCTTACAACACATGGTAATGACAGGGGGGGAAAAAGAAAGGCTGCTGATCAAAACCACTGTTAACTCCACACACACCTCTTCCACCCAAAAAGCTATGATGAGAACTTTAGAGTTAGCTACAAGCCTAAAGTTATCTCCCCACTCCCTGCTGTCTTTGTGAGCACCTTTCCATGTTTATATTTTGCTATTTTCTTAGCTGATATTCCTTACCTCCCATGACTGCTTTAACAATACTAGAAGCCCTCCCAACTCTTTCAGGAATTTGCAAGCTGATCATGTACGAGATGCCTTTGAAACAGGAAAAAAATACAAAGACAAAGACAGAATGTGATAGAATTTTGTTTAATGCATTGCCATGAAGTGTAAATACATATTGCATACAGATATTAAACTTCCCTGGCTCTGATTTGAAATAATTACCCTGGGGAAACTCAGTATAAAATAAGTCCTGTATAACCATTCAAATATGCATGATGCTATTCAGGTGACCTCTACTTAATACTAAAGGTCAGTTCCCAAGGAGAAAAGTAAATGTTTACTTAGTAGCTACATTTTTGCCTAGAAACAAAAGGAGCTAATGTTTAAAAACACTAGTCCTAAGAGCATTCTCTCTCCAGGTATTTTATGGGTCTATACAAAAACCTTCTGTGACGTAATTGAAACTATCCTTTGTGTGAAATAACAGAAGTTTGTTAGATTATGTATATATGTTATATCATGTATTTTCTCCAAGAGATTAGGGTAGTGTTTCTCAACCTTAGCAATTTTAAGATCTGGCTGGGGAATTCTAGGAGTTGAAGTCCACGCATCTTAAAGTTGTTAAGGTTGAGAAACACTGGATTAGGGTATCTTACATGTGGACTCCTGCATTTTATCCCCTCTACAATGGCCATGTTATGAAGGTTAAGCTAGGAGAAGCAATTGATCAGTGAATCTCCAAGCCTGAGGGTCAGCTTAAATCTGTGTCCCCCAGTCCTATCCAACACCTTAAACTCCATTTCTTCAGCAATACTAATCTAGACTAGAGATAGCTAACATATTTTGTCTGAGGACCCCAACTGATATATAAGTTGCTTGTTGGAGCTACATTTCCAAAAATGCTTGATGCCAAAATAACAAAGCAGGTGGAATCTAGGAACCATCGTTTTGCATGGGCTTCTGTTCTGGCACCTTCAGATGATGGCTCATTCTCCTCAAGCTTGAGAAAGTTTGGCAAACAGCTTTTGGGTACTCCTAGGAGACATCTGTTGCCAGTTCCAATAATTGCATTAAGGGTTCAGGCTGTAGGGTAAGGATGCATTACAAAGATCAGTACTTTTCATTCTAGGCAGTAAAATTATTCAATTAAAATATAACTGCAGGAATTATTTTAGCATTTGGGATTTTCCATATGCTTCATTTACTGGGCCATTGATTTCTATGGAACTACAACAACAATAATAATAATAATATATTGACATAACAAGAAAGAGTTATGTCAATATATTATTATTGACATAACTCAAATGAATATGCTGTCCTTGGTGTCTTAGAATCTTTAAAAAAGCTCAAATATGTATATAATCCATATTGAACTGAGACATATTTTGAGAAATATCTGCTACATAAAGATCTACCTAATAATTATAGAAATACTGAGGGATTCAACTGAGGCTGACTTACTAAGGGTACTAAGAAATGATCTATGATCTTTTAGCTAAACAAATGCTATAATCTTTATATCCATTTCCAAAGTTGGTGAGTTTTGAATAATCAGCTAGATATTTCTTTGGGAGAAAGTTCAGGGCTTCATACAGTATTCTTGTCAGAAACAAACAATCCTACAACCTTACTAGAGGGGGAAATGCCCACTTGAACATGCTACCAGCACTGCCTTCAAATACTTTACAAACAGTGGGATCTGGGAATTGCTACAGTAGATACAGAAGCAGTGAAAAAAAGGAAAATATTGTGCTGTAAGTTTTAAGATCGGATGCCTATCCTCTAAAAAACATTTTATGGATTGCTTATGTGAAAATTTCATAGGCTGGGTGACTGTAGTCAATAGACACCTATTATTTGGGTTAATTTACTGAAGATTGTATGGCTTTTCACTGAAAAGTTTTGATTAGACAATCTTTCAAGCTGGCAATTCTATGATTTTATGAAAAACAAGTCATCTTTGACATGAAACATCACAGGAAACTTTCAGGCTCCTGGAACAGTTACTTTTCTGTTTGCTTTGAGATCTAGAGTCCTATTTTCCACAAAGTAATGATTCTTTTTACCAAGATTATATGTTCCAGTCTTTACCCTTACTCATGTTTATTCAGAGCATTTCAATGAAAGTATTGTAAGGGCTCCAGTCAGCCACATGATATGAGAAGCTTTGCTGTGATTAATGGACATTTTAATAAATGATGAATCAATTACTATAGATTGTCAACAGCCTGTCTGTTTCCATGGTTTAAAATTAGTTATAGCATCTACAACTGATATGTTTAACCATGTATGACAAACACCACTCATTCTCTGATGTGCTTAATGCATCTACTGCTAATTACATTTGAACTGAATTTTCGTCACAAAGTTTATATCTATTACTATCAAGGGGGTTGGATAATTTCAGTTTAGTCTCTCTGTGACTTTGTAAGCATCATAACCAAAGTCCTCATAAGTGTTTTCCAAATCAAATAGACGAACAAAATGAACTTGCAGAATGACCAGGCAGCAGCCATAACTGAAGAAGGAAAAGTTCAGTATTGATATTTATTCCCCCGCCTCAAAAAAAAAAAAAAAAACCCTACAAAATGACTGACAAGCTCACATGGTCATGTCCTATGATGTCTTGTCACAGTTAATAGGAAATGAGACAAGGTATATAAGGCTGTATACAGATGAACAATCATTAGAGCAGCAAAAGCCATTTTCTCCCTTAGAGGTAATAATAATTCACTACAGTTGATCCAGTATGAAAATGTCATACTTGCACTCTGAAATTTGAATGCAGAGTTGCATTTGTTCCCTCTTTGGGAAGCTGTTTGTTTCCTAACTATAGCCACTTGTCTAGCCCCTTTGGCGGTCATTAAATGAAAATTAAAATATCCAGATTAAAAGAATATTCAAGACGTTTTATAGTCATACTTCTTCAGATACATTCAAAATAAGAGGAAGAGAAAAGAAAGAGTAATCAACTGCCTAGTGAAGTTGGGAAGATAATTGTAGGTAACAACAACAGCAGAACTACTCAACTCCTATTTTAGCTCAATCCTCTTCTACAAGAGGATTTACGTTCCACTGAGCAATTGGGAAGAACAGGTGGAGGAGCAGGATTGCAGCTTGAGGCTGAGAGACAAGGCCAGGAATTACTTATTTACTTTGAACAAGCTCTGATCTGCAGGACTAGGTGAACTATCTTCTAAAGGAATTTGCTGATGATCTAGCTAAGCCTCTGTCCATTATTTTTGAGAAGCCCTGGAGAATGGATGAAGAGCCAGATGACTGGAAAAAGGCAAACATTACTATTTGCAAAAGGAGGAGCTAGGGAAGTACAGACTAGTCACTCTGGTATTGATACATGTGAAGATTCAAGAGTAGATCATGAATCAGTTAATGCGTAAGTACCCTGAAACAGAACACTGATTATTAGAATCCTCAGTAACTAACAATAGCGTAGGATTGTGTGGATTTTCCTGATCATGTTTTATGAATTGTTTTTCTATGGTTTTCGAAATGCAAGATACCCATAGTATAGTGAGTAGACAGCATACAAATTATTGCAACAAACAAAAAAAAGTTAATATATCTTTATTTTAGCAAAGCATTTGACAATAACCTTTTGATGAATAATCTAATTAAATTTGGGTTATAGGGTAAGACTATTAAGCTTGAGAACTATACTCAGAATATACCTAGAAAGAAATGCAAGGCTCTTCATTTAAGAAAAAGTAATACAATCCACAAATTTATGACTGTAAATGGGGTACCTGGCTTGAGAACAGTATGTCTGGAAAGGATCCTGGAATTATAGCTGATCGCAATTTGAACAAAGATGAACATGGCTAAAAAAAAAAAAAAACAGCAAATGTAATTTTAGGCTGCATTAATAGAAGTACAGTTTCTAAATCATGGGAAGTTGTAATCTATTGTCTGACCTTACTTTGAGTATTTTGTCCAGTTCTGGGTAACACAATTTAAGAAGCATCCAAATAAACTGGAAAAATTTGAAAGAAAGGTAGTAAAGATGATCAGGGACTAGAAAATAAATCCCATGAAAACTTAATTAATGGAATTTGGAAAATTTATGTTTGAAAATGGAATATTCTGGCCTGAAAGGAAAGACTTACAAGGAAAGGTTGGAGGCTTGGGATATGCTTAGCCTAGGGAAGAGAATAGTGTAGGAAGGCATGACATTGACTTCAAGTATTTAAAGGACTGCCATGGAGAAGACAGGGGAGAATTTTTCAGAGTTGTTCCAGAAGCCTAGACAAAAAACAGTGGGCTTAATTTACAAGGAAGTGAGTTTTGGTTGAGCACTAAAAAAAATCTTTACAGTAAGTGTTGTTCAACAGTAGAAGTGGTGGAGTCTTCTTCCCTGGAGATGTTTAAACAGAGGCAGTCAAGGATGCTATATTATATGAGGTCAATGGACCCAAGTCTTAAAAAATGTTGAAATTCTATGGGATTCCTCAAAGAATGTATCAGAAAAGATGGGTTTCCTTTGTTGAGTATGTGTGAAATTTGAGGATATGTTAAAACTCATATAATCTGGTTTTGGTTTCTTTCTGGAACAGTACTATAGCATACGTAAGTAGTTGTATGGATACATATTTTCATGTTAAAGATGAGAATACTATTTTGAATTACATTCCAAAATCATGGAATCTGACCATTTTTGAGGAACATTAGTTATATCAGGTGTGAGAAATAGCCAGGCTAATTATATTGAAAGACTGGAAAGTACTACTACTTCAGACATTAAAAACGGGATTCAAGAAAGGTATAATTTACCAATTTTTGAAATGCTTTTTTTTCTTACTAATCAAGAAAATAACGTAACATATTTCCCTTTGGCATAATTTCATAATATTTTATATGAACTGACAATTTTTTATGCACAATTTGATATATTGTTATTAGATGTGTATGTGGTGTATTTAAGTCATTTACATCAGTTTAACAGGTTAATTCTTGGGTTTTTTTTATTTTTCTTTGGTTGTTTTGATATTTCAATTTAATGACTAATTAGATGACTGTATATTCCCATTTTTAATTTGTTTTTGTATATTGCTTTCTCTGTATTTTTTTTCTAATTACAATAAAAATATATTTCTTTAAAAAGCAGATGAAGACACTACAAAGGGATTAGTTTTTTTTTTTTAATTACCCTGGGAAAGTGTTTGGCAGAATGTTGATTACAAAAGTACAAGAGTTGACAGCTGACAGTGAACAACATTTGGAAAGTGTAGTGTGCCTTTATATTGAGCAGGCTACATGAAGACCAGATATTTGTTCTTCAGCAAGTTACTAAGAAATGTATCAGTGGGCAAAAGTTAATAAGTTTAAACTATGGAATGTTTTGCATGAATATAGAGTTGAAGGTTGGTTGCTAAATATGATAAGAGCAATATATGGTAAAAGTAAAGTATGTATGAGAATAAATAGAATGTTTAACAAATGGATCAACACTGAGTAGGGAATAAGACAAGGATATTTGATGTCCTCTAAAATGCATTTGAGGATAAATGTATACAGGTAGTTCTCGACTTATGACCTCGACTCCCTCCCTCCCTCCCTCCCTCCCCCCCTTCCTTCCTTTCTTCCTTCCTGACAACTCACCATCCACAACCCAGCCCAACCCAGACTGTTTGAAGTTATGACAGCACTGAATGAATGGTGGTTACAACCAGTCTTTGGAGTTCCAGCCGTTCCAGCACCCCTGCAGTCACGTGATCACGATCTGGATGCTTGGCAACCCATTTGCACTTATGACTGGTTGCCAAGTGCCCCACAGTCACATGATCGTCATTTACAATCTTCCATGGTGGCTTCCCCAGAAAGTCAAAGGGGAAGCCAGTAGGGAAGATCACAAGTCACTGGGGTAAGTCTCCCCCACCCGCACACCATCCCCCAGCCCCTCTGCACTTGCACTGCGTCGGCCACTCGCACACTTCCACACACCCTCCCTGACCTGCACAGTGCCTCTTGCATACCCCATCACACCCTCACAACCCTCCCTGTGCCACGTCTCACCTCTCATGCACCTCCCCGATCCACCCCATGCTTCCGCATACCCCTTTGCTCCCTCCCCCACCTGGCAGCAGCCACTTACCTGCCTGTGGTCCTGGGACTTGCAACTTTGGTTGTGGGAAGCCGGCAGGAAGTTGCCTCACCTATGGGATTCAGTTAAGAACAGTAACTGGGACTGCAAGGTTTGCCGTCACTAAGCGATGTGGTCGCACTCTACAACCGCATCGCTTAGCAATGAAAATTCCAGTCCCAATTGCTGTTGTAAGTTACGGACTACCTGTAAGGAATGTTTGAAGGGATGTTAAAGGTGTGTTGGTTGGAGATGTGAATGTACATGTACTTTTGTATGCAGATGATGCTATGCCATTGGTTGCAAACTCAAATGAATTATAGCAAACAAGAGAGGATGGGAGTGATGCAACCAGGACTACAGATCTGAAAACTAATGTATCAAAGACCAACACTTTGGCAGGGAAAACTGAGTTAATAATTAAGTTATATATAAAGGATTATAAACTAGAGCAAATATTTGGTTTTGTGTAACTTGGTAGAATGTTTGCTAAAGATGGAAAAAAGAATCAAGATTTGTTATGACTTGTAAATAATGACAAAACCGTAGTGAGTAGTATATGGTCTTTTGTAAAGAATGAACCTTGATTGAAAGAAATGAAAATGTTTGAGTATAAAAGACTGTTTCTATCCATTTTGTTATATAGAAGTGAGAGCTAAGTATGTCATGATAAACATAAAAGTAAGTTGGATTCTGTGGAATGGGGTACTTAAAAAGTGTGTGTGGTAAAACAGAATAGATAGCGTTCAGAATGAATCAATCAATCAATCAGTCAGTCAAACAATCAATCAATCAATCAGTGGTCTCCACAGGAGCTTGTTGCTTTCATCAAAATGACTAAGACAGTGTTGCTGCATTGCACCACAAGCTCCAACCCTTGAGGACTTGCATGGACATCACAACACATAAACAAAAAGGCCGGGTTTATGTCATGGTGCTGCAATGTTGTTCTCTTCATTCTGACCTTATAGCCCTCCCCCATAGGCACCCCTGAATTGAATACAAAAGTGAATGATCAGCATGAAAAGTGCATTAATGATCATACAGAGAAAAGGAATGAGGATTAAATTACAAAACAGCTATTTGAAGGAAGAGTGAATGGGTCAAAAGGAAGGGATGACTGAGAGAGCTATGGCTGGAGGGAGTGATGAGATCCTTAGAAAGGGGGAGGGGAGAAATTTAGGGAATATAAGACCATATATGCAGCAGTACGTCAACATGATAGAAGCACAGATTGTTTTCAAGGATCAGAAAGTATGGAAAGGTACAGTGAATGTTTAATGAAAATGAGATTTAGCTGTTTTTCCTTTGCTTTTTCTTAGCTCCTGCCTTTGATTTCTTTAGCATACCATTTCTTATTCCTTTTCTGCACTCTGCATAATGTTGCTTAACCCAAAAGGGAATAGTGTGATGGTTGTGTTTGTAGGTAGCTTAGTTTTTTGTGTCTTCTTCCAGGGATTGCACAAAGCCCAGTGTTTGATTTCCTTGAAAGCATCTTTCTCTACAATTTTCCTTTACATAAAATGGATTTTAATGAGATTTTGATACTTGTTATTTCATGTAAAGCACTCTAATAGCTAAGTGGAGGAAGTGGAGAAATAATATACCAATGAAAATGATATTAAAAAGAAATTATGCTAGTTGATGTTCATTTCCTTAACACAGACTCATTTTAAAAATGTATGGTGCAGTCCTATGCTCACACCCTTGAGTAATCCCCACTGAAAATGTCTTTCTTTCTGAGGTTTATGTTACATTAATATGGGTCTGCAGTCATTTGGATGCTAAAACCAGCTTATTCCTGGGTTTAAATTCCAAACTGAGATGACTTTCAGGGAAACATCAGTCAGCAGCAAAGAAAATACATGTTGCATAATCACCTGAGAGAATTCACTGCCACCACTTGTAGCAATGTCTATACACCAAGATGAGATTTGTAAAAAGGATTAGGGCAGTTCGTGGGTCTTACCAATGGCTTGTCAAAACAGGTTCTGCATGCTCAGAGGCAGTATTTATCTAAATATCACCCGCTAGAGGATACATGCTATGTTACCTTTGTGATCTGAAAAATAGCCCTGCACTGAGAAGATTCTTTGGCCTGATCCACCAAAGCTCCATTTGATGATCTGGAAAAAAAGGGATTTGCCAATCAAAATGGCAATTGGCGGGGGGGGGGGGGGAACTGCATTGGAGCCGAATAATTGAGAACAGATAGAATCAGCACAACTTTGGCATGGGAGAAATCACTGCCTTTCTAACCTGTCCCCATGCTTTCTAAAGATTCATTAAAGAATTCATTAAATAGCCAGTTAAAAGGAGTAAGTGGGTGGGTAACTTACTTGAGTTTTCAAAAGACTTTTGACAATGCCCCCATTAAGGAAAATAAATAAGCGGAGGATCAGAATGCCCTCAATATCTGGTTGAAGAATAATAGGTTGTGAAGACTTATAATTAATGATCTGTTGAAAAGTGCAAAGGAGATAATAATGGAAGGGGGGAGAGAGAGAGAGAAAGAGAGAGAGAGAGAGAGAGAGAGAGAGAACCCCCTGAACCTGCATTTGGAATTGCAATGTCACATAGACTATTAATGCTTTTAAGGAGGAATCAGCCTATGAGGTTATAAAAATAGCTCAGCTGCAGATATATTTAGAGCACTGATAGAACCTTTTTCTTTTTCATTTAAATCTGCCAAATAAAGACAAATGGGCTGTGTCTGCTTTGATGGAAACCAGACAAGTGAAGGCAGAATAAAATCTTTTTTAAAACAGGAAAAAAAAAACGCTAGTGAGGAGTAAAGTAAATCTGTATTGGAATTGGTCTTCAATTACAGAAATAGTACACCTGCATGAATGTCTGGGAGAGTGGTAGGGGTCATGTATGGTAAGTCCCATACATCTCCTTCAGTTATTTCCTGGACTGGTCTCTCTGTACTTGTTCCAGGGGCGTCTGCAGAGTATGGGGGAAAAAATCAAGTTTGTGGCCATGATGGTGCAATTGAACAGGCAGAGCTTCAATCACACTGTCATAGCCACCATCTTGACTTCTTTTGCCACACCTTGTGGACATTTGTTGCAAGTCCAAAAGTTGAAGAAGTCTAGGAAGGTACATTCAACCAGGTCAGACAATATGTCTGTTCAGCCAAGTATTGTCCACCAGGGTCTCAGATTGATTGATTGATTGATTGATTGAATGTATAGGTTGCTTTTTTTCTGAAATCTTAAGGCAGGGTTCTCTAATTTTATTCCCACAATAGCAAAGAAGGTTGATTGAAGAAGATTGGATTGAAAGATGTTTTTACAACTATATATATATTTTTTAAATTCTCACAATATTGATTAAACTGATACCTTGTGAATGCATTCTGTACCGTGGTCCACAAGAACATGGAGGGAGTATATGAAGGTACATTAAGGAATTATCCTGACCCTCATTCAATATTATTGCATATTTGAGAGCAAAGATTATGTTGGATATCAATAGGGCAGGTGTCCAGAGTTCATTCTGAATATCATTTTGAACATCATATTGAAGATCCTCATTGATCTTAGCACAGCTATTCTGATATAGACAACCCTGACTATGCATTTTTAAAAGTATTATTATTTCAATGAAAATCTTGCAAATTCCTTTATATATAGTGATGGAAGAAAATGGTTATGCTCCCCATATATAGCAGATTGTGTCTGTCAAAGCACTACTGGAATTATTGAATTCTCCATACTGCTTAAAGTGCTAATCTTTTGATAAATATGAATTTGGATGGAAAAGAAAATTGTAACCTGAAATTACATTAAATTGGCATGGATGCTGTTTGGTTTTCATTCCTCTCAATTTTGAAGGAGAAATTGAATAAAGAAAGTATTAGTTACGTTTGCGGTGTGGCAAGGTTTCATCTCTTAGCTGTGTGAGAGGAAAATTATTAGTAGCGTTCTATATGTTTTAATGTTAGTTTTGATTGCATTTAATAAAGCCAACCCCTTCATGGATCACTGCCTTGTCGTGGCGAAGGGGCTTGTGTAACTCAGTGAAGCCTTGAGCTATACCGTGCAGGGCCACCCAAGACGGACAGGTCATGACAGAGAGTTCTGACAAAATGTGGTCCACTGGAGAAGGAAATGGCAACCCACTCCAGTATCCTTGCCAAGAAAACCCCATGGACAATGTTAGAAGGCTAAAAGATATGACGCCGTAAGATGAGCCCCTCAGGTCGGAAGGTGTCCAATATGCTACTGGGGAAGAGTGGAGGGCAATTCCAAGTAGCTCCAGAAAGAGTGAAGCGGCTGGGCCAAAGCCGAAAGGACGTTCAGCTGTGGATGTATCTGGAAGCGAAAAGAAGGTCCAATGCTCTAAAGAACAATATTGTATAGGTACCTGGAATGTAAGATCTGTGAACCAAGGCAAGCTGGATGTGGTCAAACATGAGATGACAAGATTGAACATCGACATCTTGGGAATCAGCGAACTGAAATGGACGGGAATGGGTGAATTTAATTCGGGTGACCATTATATCTATTACTGTGGGCAAGAAACCCTTAGAAGAAATGGAGTTGCACTCATAGTCAATAAGAGAGTCGGAAAGGCAGTAATGGGGTACAACCTCAAAAACGACAGAATGATCTCAGTGCGTATCCAAGGCAAACCATTCAATATCACAGTCATCCAAGTCTATGCCCCAACCACTGATGCTGAAGAAGCTGAAGTTGACCGCTTCTATGAAGACCTACAACACCTTCTAGAACTAGCACCAAAAAGATGTCCTTTTCATCATAGGGGATTGGAATGCTAAAGTAGGAAGTCAAGGAGTAATTGGAATAACAGGCAAGTTTGGCCTTGGAGTACAAAATGAAGCAGGGCAAAGGCTAATAGAGTTCTGTCAAGAGAACAAGCTAGTCATAGCAAACACTCTTTTCCAACAACACAAGAGACGACTCTACACATGGACATCACCAGATGGTCAATACCGAAACCAGATTGATTATATACTTTGCAGCCAAAGATGGAGAAGCTCTATACAGACAGCAAAAACAAGACCAGGAGCTGACTGTGGCTCAGATCATGAGCTTCTTACTGCAAAATTTAGGCTTAAATTGAAGAATGTAGGGAAAACCACTAGACCACTCAGGTATGACTTAGATCATATTCCTTGTGAGTACACAGTGAAGGTGATGAATAGATTTAGAGGATTAGATTTGGTAGACAGAGTGCCTGAAGAACTATGGACGGAGGTTCGTAACATTGTACAGGAGGCAGCAACTAAAACCATCCCAAAGAAAAAGAAATGCAAGAAAGCAAAATGGCTGTCTGATGAGGCTTTACAAATAGCTGTGGAAAGAAGGAATGCGAAAAGCAAGGGTGAAAGGGAAAGATATAAGCAACTGAATGCAGATTTCCAGAGAATAGCAAGGAGAGATAAGAAGGCCTTCTTAAATGAACAATGCAAAGAAATTGAGGAAAACAATAGAATGGGGAAGACTAGAGATCTCTACAAGAAAATTGGAGATATGAAAGGAACATTTAGTGCAAAGATGGGCATGATAAAGGACAAAAAAGGCAGGGACCTAACAGAAGCAGAAGAGATTAAGAAGAGGTGGCAAGAATACACAGAAGAACTATACAAGAAAGATCTTAATGTCCCTGATGTCCATGCTGGTGTGATTACTGACCTTGAGCCAGACATCCTAGAGAGTGAAGTCAAGTGGGCCTTAGGAAGCATTGCTAACAACAAAGCTAGTGGAGATGACAGTATTCCAGCTGAGTTATTTAAAATACTAAAAGATGATGGTGTTAAAGTGCTGCACTCAATGTGCCAGCAAGTTTGGAAAACGCAACAGTGGCCACGGGATTGGAAAAGGTCAGTTTATGTTCCAATTCCAAAGAAGGGCAACGCCAAAGAATGCTCAAACTATCGCACAATTGCACTCATTTCACATGCTAGCAAGGTTATGCTCAAAATCCTACAAGCTAGGCTTCAGCAATACATGAACCGAGAACTACCGGATGTACAAGCTGGGTTTCGAAGAGGCAGAGGAACTAGAGATCAAATCGCCAACATTCACTGGATCATGGAGAAAGCACGAGAGTTCCAGAAAAATATCTACTTCTGCTTCATTGACTATGCAAAAGCCTTTGATTGTGTGGATCACAACAAACTGTGGCAAATTCTTAAAGAGATGGGAGTACCAGACCACCTTACCTGTCTCCTGAGAAATCTGTATGCGGGCCAAGAAGCAACAGTCAGAACCGGTCATGGAACAACCGATTGGTTCAAAATAGGGAAAGGTGTACGACAAGGCTGTATACTGTCACCCTGCTTATTTAACCTATATGCAGAGTACATCATGAGAAATGCCAGGCTGGAAGAATCACAAGCCGGAATTATGATTGCAGGGAGAATCATCAACAACCTCAGATATGCGGACGATACCACCCTAATGGCAGAAAGTGAAGAAGAACTAAAGAGCCTCTTGATGAGGGTGAAAGAGGAGAGTGCAAAAGCTGGCTTGAAACTCAACATTAAAAAAACTAAGATCATGGCATCTGGACCCATCAATTCCTGGCAAATAGAAGGGGTAGAAATGGAAGCAGTAACAGACTTCATTTATTTGGGCTCCAAGATCACCGCAGACGGAGACTGCAGCCATGAAATTAAAAGACGCTTGCTCCTTGGGAGGAAAGCTATGGCAAGCCTAGATAGCATATTAAAAAGCAGAGACGTCACCTTGCCGACAAAGATCCGCATAGTCAAAGCTATGGTTTTTCCAGTAGTAATGTATGGCTGTGAGAGCTGGAACATAAAAAAGGCCGAGCGCCGAAGAATTGATGCCTTTGAACTGTGGTGCTGGAGAAGACTCTTGAGAGTCCCCTGGACTGCTAGGAGGTCAAACCAGTCAATCTTAAAGGAAATCAACCCTGATTGCTCATTGGAAGGATCGATAATGAAGCTCAAGCTCAGATATTTTGGTCACCTAATGCGAAGAGAGATCTCTTTGGAGAAGACCCTGATGCTGGGAAAGATTGAAGGCAAAAGGAGAAGAGGACGGCAGAGGATGAGATGGTTAGATAGCATCACTGAAGCAATGAGCATGAAACTGAGCAAACTCAGGGAGGCAGTGAAGGACAGGAAGACCTGGCGCAATATGGTTCATGGGGTCACGAAGAGTCGGACACGACTTAACGACTAAACAACAACAACAACAATAAAGCCAAGTTAGCTGAAATATGGCCTTTAGGGCAATGTAGGGCAATGACAGGAAATAAGTAAACTTGCAAGACTAAGCAAACTTGTTGATGGGAACAGATGTAACAGGGACGAATAGGACAGGAAAGTATGGTAAAATTAGTACCAAGGAAGTTATGGTTCAGTTGCTAAACCTGTGGTTTGTGGTTTTTGAGGATAAAAGGGATTGCATCTGAGGGGGTCGGTGCCACACGGCTAAGCTGTCTTACCTGACCGCTTGCTTGTGATGGTCAGCATTGCAATGTGAATCTACGTGACTACCTTGTATGCTTTTGAATGAATTTTACTTGCTTATTGAACTAACATTTAATAAAGCTTTTAGAACTTTAAAGGGACTTGTTTTGTGGTGTGTCTGCCTCCCATGTTTAACGTGGTTTTTCCCTGACAGCTGCTTGAGATAGTTAACTAGCCCTAATAAAATATATTTATTTTTCACTTCTACAATATGTGTGTTTTTTTAAGATTTACATCTAGCAATTAAATATTCATTTTTTACAGAGTGTGTCTAGGTATGTGCCTTCAGAGTGAAACAGAAAGTGCTGGATGAAGCGGATTATGTTGACCCATTTCCATCTGATTTCATGCTGAGAAAGCTTGTGCGTGACTTTTGGAGGCCTTGAGATGGAAATGGTGAAACTGTCCTGGCCCTCTTGAATCTTTTGGCAGCGTTTGATACCATCAGCTATGGAACCCTTCTGGGCCAGCTTCGGGGATTGGGAATAGGGGGTACTGTTTTGCAGTGGTTCTCCTTCTTCCTCCACGGCTGCTTCCAGTCAGTGTTGGGGTGGTGGTGGAGAGGTCCAACTCTAGGCCCCTCTTATGTAGGTTGCCTTAGGGCTTGAGTCTTTCATCACTCCTCTTTAACATCTACATGATATTACTGGGCAAGGTCATTTAGGTATCATGGGGTGCAGTAGAGGTATTCCTTGCTTAATGACTACAATTGGGACAGGCAACTCAATGACTAAGCAACATGGTTGTTAAGCAAGTCATCACATGACTATGCTGGGCTTATGACCTCACTTCTGCTGCAGTCATTAACCAAATCACCCACTGTTGTTAAGCAAGAAATCACGTGATCGTGACTTGCGATTCTACTGCCAGCTTCTCTATTGACTCTGCTTGTTGGAAGCCAGCTCTGAAGTGCACAAATGGCAATCACATGACCTCAGGATGCCACAACTGTCATAAACGCATGCCAGTTGCAAAGTGCCCGAATCTCAATCATGTGACCACAGGGATGATGCAACAGTTGTAAGTATGAAGACCAGTCAGAAAGTTACTTTTTCAGTGCCTTTGTATCTTTGAATGGTCACTAAATAGGGCAGTCATTAAGCAAGGATTATCTGTATCACCAATATGCTGATGATGCTTAGTTATATATCTCCACCCCTGGCTAGGCAGGCAATGAGGTTCAGCTGCTTACCCAGTGCCTGGAGTAACTGACTATGACTCAAGCCTAGCAAGATGGAGTGCCTTTGGGGTTTTGGACCCAATGGATTTAGAGAAGTGTTAGTTTTGACTCTTGAAGTGGTAGTGCTCCCCAAGACAGAGCTGGTGCACAATTTGAGAGTCCCCCTGGACTCATAGCTTCTGCTTGTGGAGCAGTGGCAGTTGTGGCTAAAGGGGCTTTGCACAGATCCAACTTGTATATCAATCCATACCAAGTCTTGCTGATATGTCTTGATCACTTCCCACTTGACTTACTGAAATGTGGTCTACATGGGGATGCCTTTGAAGAACATCCACAAAATACAACTGGTCCAGAATGCAGGGCACGTACAGTTTCAGGTGCTCCTCAGTTTTCCCATATACACCACCTGGAAAAGCTGCACTGGCTACTGCACTGGCTTCCAGATTCTTTCTAAGTGCAATTCAAGGTGCTGGTTACCATCTTTAAAGTCCTACATGGCTAGGAGGGCAAGTTATTTGCAAGACCACCTCTTCCTGAGGGTATCTGCCCACTCCAGCACATTGGATAACTTGGGCGAACTCTAGGTCCCTTCTTTTAAATGTCATCTAATGAGATCTAGGAAGAGTTTCTTCTCCATAGCAGCCCCTGCCCTGTGGAACGCCCTTCCCCCCACAATTCAGCAGCCCCCCATCCTTCTAGCCTTCAGGAAGACCTTAACAATCTGGCTTTTCCTTATTTATGGTATAATAAAGTTAATGTAGATTTTAAAAATCATTTTATTAGACATGCCATATTGAGAATATGGAATAGATATAAATCTAGGTGTCTCTGAAAGTTCCTTTATGGCTGTCACCACAAGAAGCTTTTTATAGAAGAGAAATGATAACTAAACATACATGGTTAACTTATGGTGATGTGTTGGAATTTTCTGAAAGGGACTTTAAATTAAAGACAAGAGAGAATTTGATGTCAGAAGGATATACATGTCAACGGTTTTCCTATGTACAACTACAAGAAAGATTTAAAATAGATAAAAGGACTTATGGTTTTGAATATAGAAAGACTGAATTTGAAGCATAATTATGTACTAATGATGAACATATTATTGCAAAGATGTATAAATTCTTATTGAAACTAGAGACAGAAGTTGAACAAGTTAAGGACTGTATGATAAAATGGGCTGAAAAGTTTGGTTATAATATACAGATGGAACAATGGGAGAATATGTGGTTGAAAGGACTGAAATTTACATTGTGTTATAATCTTAAAGAGAATTTTTATAAAATGATATATTGTTGGTATTTGTCACTAGAAAAATGATCTAAAATGTATAAAGGCACTTTGAATGTATGTTGGAAATGTGAACAACAAGACTTCCGGTGGGGATTAATGACGACTTAGGTGTCTTTGAAATAACAGAGATGGCATCACAGCAGGATTGGTGGCTGGCAGCAAGCTCTGGCTGCCCAACTTGTTCCAGATCAAGGAGGAAGTAAGAAATCAATTTGGTTTGGTTGTTTGGTTTCCGGATGGCTGTTCCTTGAAAGCTAATCATGGAGACAGAAGCTTCCTGTGAACAGCTTTTGAACTGACTGCCCAGGAGGCGGAAGATCCATCTTCATTTGCAGCTGCAGTGCAGCCTTCATTGAACACTAGAGCTGACCAAACCTAATTTCTAAAGCACTTTGGATTTTAACTATTTTTCAACTTAAGAGAGACCTTCCTTTGCAACAGATAAGTAATTCTGTTAGGGCTTATCCTTATTTTGGGGACTATATTTTTAAAAGAAGAAATATAGCTTTAACTTGAATCTGATTAATTTGCAAAAATCTAGATGAAAATTGGAACCTAAAAGAGACTTAAAAGCTACTTATAGTGAAAAGGGAAGATTTATTGATTCTCCATTCACAGAAATGAGGCTTGATTTTTCCATGGGAAAGTATTTTGTTTCACTGGGCTATGCTTGTTAATTGGCTGGGTTTCTAAAATAGAAGAAAATTGTAGCTCAATCCTTGTGTATTTCCTTTGAGCCATGCCTGCAATTCCAGCTTGAAAGATACCAGAGGGTGTAAACTGTCTGTTTACTTTCTCTTGTATTTAATATATCTGGGTACCCATTTTACTTGTGTAAAGGGGGAAAAAAATAAAAATATGGCTACGAGGAAGGCAGTGAAAGAAATGAAAGAAATGAGAAGAAGCTTTGTAGAGCAACTGTTAGAGAAGATGGTCACTTTAAGTTTACTTAAACCAATGTTTGATGAATTAGGTGCTAAATTTGTGACTTGAAAAAAATGGAAGAAAGAATAGATAAGATGTTATGTGAAACAAATAGCTGGGGAGATGAAACAAATCTCTGTAGAAATGAAGCAGGTTACTGAAAGAATAGAAATGTTGGTGAGTAAAGCAGAAACCAGAGATCTTGATTTGGAGAAAGGACTGGACAATGTGGCTTTGCTGGAGTTAAGGGAGAAGGAATTTTGCCTGAGATTTAGAGCTATCAATAGAAGAGAATATGTGTAACTCAGGGTTGAACTGTGGAGTCTTTGGGGTTCTCTGAGCTTGGTTGTTTTCTTGCAAATGTTTCGTTACCCAGCTAGGTAAGATCTTCAATGCTAGAATGGAGTGGGGTTTGCTCTCTGTTTATATACAGTGGCTTGCCCTGCCTGTCTCAACAACATCTTCAAAGGAATAAAATTCACCAGAGAGGAAAAAAGCCACAACACACTACCCTTCCTGGATATCCTCATCAGAAGAGGAAACAACAGCAAATTAGAAACCCAAGTCTATCGGAAAACAACCCACGCTAACCAAGTACTCCAGTACAGTGAACAGGAGAACCTGCCCCCCCTTCCAACACAGTCAGGACTGATGAGCTGATGACTGAAATGAAAAATGTGTTCAGATTATATAATCAACCTCAAGTCTTGGCATTGGCTTATCTTTAACTGTTAACTTTATATATATATATATATATATATATATATATATATATATATATATACACACACACACACACACACACACACACACACATACATACATATGCAAATATATGGGTAGCATTTCACATTCTTTTCTCTGTATTGGTAGCAATTATATTGGTGAGGGGTCATTTACCAAAATGAAACTATAAAAGGTTTTCTACCCTCTTTCATCTCAAAAGGTTCAAATAGTTTCTTTTCAGTCAACTATACCTAATGACATAGCTATCATTTTCAGTTAATCAGTTTGTGTTCTTTTATGAAGTTCAGGTGAAAATATATAAAGATAGGACAAAGCTTTATCATGAAGATACATGATGAGAAATCTCTGAATAAACCTAATATATCAGAACTGATAAACTGCTGATAGGTTATAAAAATCTAACTTTCAGTTAGAGAGGTAATGAAACTCTCACCTAGGGCTCCAAAAACTCCAAGTCCACCAATGAATGTAACTAGCTGCACTTCCTGTTTTAATCAGCACTGAAATGTTCTCAGAAGATTCACAACAGTGGTTCAACTAGATAATTTTAAATTATAGATCAGGTGGCCTCCCTTTTATATGGCCACAAGTATTATTACAATTGTGAGGCACAGGATTGTGTTTTTCTCTCTCTGTTTGCACTACTGCTGTTCTATACCTTCCATACCAGTGCACTCATATGTACAAAAATCCCAAAGTGTAATTTATCAGCACTGATATAAAATAAATACTTTCAGCAAATAGAGTTTCCTATTTAAATGATGCTGCTTTAATTTCACACACATTCTCTTGGAATAAGTAGGGTCTACTGAGTGGAAGAATAATATATTTTAAAAGTAGAAATATAAGATTAATGTATATAATGAATCATATCCCTGGCCCAGATGCTGAGGCTGGACCTCTGGAGAGGATGCTAGTGGACCTCAGTTTGCTCATGTCAGTTTAGATGCTGGTGTTCAGCCACTGTCCCCATGATATCCTGCTTTCCAAGAGGTAATTTGGAGGCCCATGAACGGTGGGACCCTTGTTATCAATACCAAGGTCCAGGTTTGGGTACTGACCACTTGATTTCATTTGAATGAGTAATTATTAGAGACATGCTATCATTGGTAGAATCCAGCTGTATACCCCGGTAAGCAGAAAATATATCCTTTGAATGAACAGGACAAAGATAGTTCTTTCTCCATTTTGGAACTTCTTGAGCACCCTCAAAATGTGTTCTTGGGTTTTTCCAGCCCAAGGAAAGAGAGGAGAAAAACCCAGAGGATGGAAATTAGATGTTGGATTTAATCCCTTTCCGTATTTGCTTGTTTAATAATATCCAAGCAGTTCTGACATACAGTATAAGATTAGCAATGAGGAACTCCCTTCCATTGTTAGAAGAACATAGCTTATTGGAGAGCAGGTTTCACTCATCAGCTCTACAAAGCTCATGGACTGAATGCCAGTATTTAATATTTTCATGCATTCAAAACTGAGCTGATTACTTGGAATGCAAGATCAGAAGAACTTTGGGTGGATCCAACAATGCTTTTATGTCTATAACCAAGAGTACCCCAGCTAAGATCATTTCATAGTAATTAATATTCTTTTGGCACAGCGATTCTGAGTCTGCATTCTTTAAAAAAAAAAAAAAAACATATTATGCCCAGAAAAGATTTTAAGACTGAAATGGGGAGAGAAAGAGAAAGCAGGCAATTCAAAACTGAAGTCTGTGGACCTCGTCCTGAGTTCTGATTTATTAGGAGCAGGGAAACAGTTAAGTCATTCTGCCGACACGCAAAATAACCTCATTATCATTTCTAATACCAATCAATACTCCCCATGCTGCCCTTTGGAGAGAGAAATAAATAAACACCAAGTTTTCCAAGCCGTGTAATTATTGCCAAGATCACATTAGCCAAGTCGTGTTAAAGATTTCATGGTAAACCTTTAAGCCCCCCCCCCCAATGGCAGACTCCCCTTTCTCTGCCTTGTCGATACCTTTTTATGCTGAGTGAAATGCAAATTGCTATCTGGCCTATTGGTTAACTACCTTCCCCTCCAGGCTTTTCCACTTATCCCACCACTAACTTTTATGACTATTCTTATCCTTATCCTTATTATTGCTCTTATTATGCTTGTTCCTTGTGGACTTGGTCAGAAGGATGTTCTGCTGCTCTATGGGGCTGCCAAATGGCATTAGAGACCTCCTCTGGCTGACTTTAATGGCACAACCTCCCTGTCCCCTGTGAATGGACGTATTGTTTGAAGTTAACTGATTGATGGGAGAGCCTCCAGCTCCCACTTCCCCAGCATGTGGTCCCAAGCACAACATATGCTTCCTGCTTGCTAGATTTGTCTCCAATAAGAAAAACAGGATTTCTTTTCAATTTTAGGCTTGAGCCAAATTCATCAAGACAAAAGATGTAAAAGACAGAGCAGGTGATCCATTGTCTCTCTTTTGCTACTGGGGAGCAAGAAGTGAATAAAGACTTACCAAAATTGTACATTTAATTTCTCCTCCTCTAGAAATGTGTGTATGTAATTTTATCACACATTCATTTTAGTGTCATTTCATTTAAGCTAAATCTGACCAGCAGTGGACAGAAAGGTGCAGGTCAGCCTGCAAGAAATTACCCATCCAAGTTTAATTTTGCAATTCACTTAAAGGTTATTTTTCCATGAAAACTTCAGCTAAGGATTTATTATTATGGTGCTGGAAGGAAATGGAGTCACATCCTTCACTAATGACCATGCTAGCTGGAGTGACTGAGAGTTGTAGCTAAACAACATGTGGAGGGTCATAGGTTCCCTGCTCTTGCTGAAATGTAGTCCCTTGTTATTCTGGTGACTTAGAAATGCAGAGGGTGTTTGGGAGGGTGAAAATCATACCAGAAGACTTGAGATTCCTTGGGGTTGGTTCAGTTAGCAGTGGCATGGTTCTTCCCTTGGAATCCTACCCTTTGGAGGGCCTTTTGGCATTGTGACAAGATCAGAGTAGCAACCACTCCATTCCCATAGTTATCATTCCATATCAATTTGCTAGACTGAATTCCTCACAGAATTATTGCATTGGCTTGTATGCACTGATTGAAAGAGAGGAAAAAGGGTGATTAACACCTCTGGAAAAATGGATAGGAAATTTTACTGAGCTTACCCAGAACTTCTTCCAGTGGCTGCTATTCCTCTTTTCTCTTCCCATAGAAGCAAAGAAGATGATGCTGTGTTGCTCTGATGAGATTTCTAGAGGGAATGGGAGCCCCACTTGGAAGGGCTTCATATGTTGTAATGAAAGGACATGTAAGAACTATGCCATGTCACTTCCCAGACTTTGGGGAAAGAAAAAGGGATAGCTAATAATATCCACCAAGGGTAGTTTCAGGCAGTTTTATTAAACTTTTCCCTGCCCATCAAATGTTGTGCATTCCCCTACTCAAAAGATGTAAAAATGTCCCTCCCATACATACACATTCCATTTTGCCACCTGCAAATAGGATTACAAAAAGGTGGGTGACATTTCAATTCAACTCTGCAAATATAGTTTGATTTACAGGCCATTCTGTCTTCACATAGAACCTTCAGAATTGTAATTCTTTGACCGAGGCATGCTATGTTTATAAAAGAGTTCCCAGCTTCTTACTGAATTAAGATTCTCAAGACATTCTGAGAAAAGCCATGATAATTAAACTAATATAGAAATACTAATCTTTGTAGTTTAGATCTGTTGGATGTGGACACAGTGGGATGGAGGGAATCGCTGTGGACAGAGATGTTCTGTTCCTCTTTCTTTTAGAAGAAAAGAGATTAGCCCTTATTTTTAGGAATTTTTCCCCCCATTTGACAGATCTATGCTCTTATGGGCAATGAATCAAACCAGGTAATTGTATATAAAATGCAGGGTTAATCATTTGCTGAAGCAATAAAATGTCTCTACATATTTTGCACTCTACATATAGTGCACAGAAATATAAATAAGTCCGTAATGGAAAATATGATCCAATTTCCCTTACACAGTAAATTCTCTGTGGGTGAAGAACACGAGAGACAGGGAGAGAGGGAGAGAGAGAGAAATGCAAATCACAACTTATGTTCTATATTTGCACTGAAAATGTTGCAACTTGGTAGTAGAGCCACATCCTGAGTGTGTCAGTAGATTGCATATACCTTTGAGATGATGGGATACTGCTATGCTGACTTGCAGGGGGTTTTTTTCTTTTCCTTTTCTAAATTATAAAATCTAGCTTGCATAGAACAACAAGAAGATGCCTGGGTTAAAAGTGGGTTTTGGTTCAGCTGGTTGCTTACTGGACAATATGTGCCAGAACTGTCCTTACTATTAGCAGCGAAGGCTGCATCTGCTACAGCTAAGACTAATAAACTAGTCTCGCACCTTCTCTATCTTACTAGAAAGCATTCAGTTCAGATACAATTCTTTATTCATGTTCCTAGAACAGCAGTAGAAACAATCACATAAAATCAGACAGTTAAAAGAAAAAGAAAGTGAAAAGATTCTCAAGTTTTGTTTGATATTAATCGTTGACTTGCTTTAGCTGCTGCAAGAATAAATTTGGCTACTCTTAGGGTAGGTGCACGGTTTGAGTACCGGTTAGCATGTGGAAGCAATAGCGGTTAGCACGTTTGTCTAAAGACGTGAAAATGGCTGTATGCTTCTCTCTACTTTGTTATGTGAAAAGTCTTCGCTGCCATAGTAATTCCAAGGGGATACTTATTTAGGGTACCTTTTTTTCTTCATCGTCTGTTACAGAAAGTCAGGAAAATGTAACACCATTACAGAAAAAATAACTGAATCCTGGGAAAGTAGAAAGCATGAGAAAGAAACTCAGAAACAAATCCACCTTTACTGTGTTAGGTGTAAGTTGAAGTAGAAGGGGGCTTTGCAGACTTTCAAGATTTTATTACAATGCCTTAACCTCATTCAAGTACATTCCAAGACTCCTAGTGACTCCTATTTCCTAACCTTGCCTACCGCTAAGGGCTAACATAGGTTAGTTCTACCTATGAGATCTCTACCACACTTTCCTTGTATGTATTAAATAAGGAATATACAGTTCTCGTCCCTTGTATCTTACCTACTTTCTTCATCAAAAAAAAAATCTTATGAAAAAATGCTGGACCCCAAAAACTACCTTGCTGAAAATTTATAGAGATCTGTATATTTCTACTTATTACAGAGTTTGATATTTGCTAGCTAATGATATGTTTTTCATTTTTTTCTTTTCTATTTTTCCTTTTCCTTTTTTTCCTTTCTTTTTTTAATTATGGATTTACAGTATTCATCACACTTTTTCTAGTTTTAGAAGTCCTTGATTCCCTAAGAACATGCCCTAAAAATGAGAACCCAGACTGAGTCACTGGAATTTATCTAAACCTCTTTTGGAACTAATATGCTGTTTTATTACCATGACAGTTTGAGCATAACAATGGGAATGCATCAAGAGCCAGATGGCTGAGATAATTTGCACTTTCTGTTTTCATTTGTAATTGATTTGCAAATAGAAGAAGCCACTCCACAACTGACAGATATATTACACTTCTGCAATACCATTTCTGGCATTAAATGCATCCCCTTGCAGAAGAATCCCAAACAATCTCCACTGTCTGTGTGCATATAGACAAACACGTTTCAGTTGCCAGTGTTTTGTATCGCTCTCCTACCCTTTCCTCATGACACAGTGTTGGGCTAGGACTGAGGAAACCTAGTCTCTATTCATTCATGAAGCTCTGGACACCTTTCAGTAGTTGCTATATCTAACCTACTCCACAATGGTCTTGTGATAAGAAATCAGGAGAGGAAAACTATGTACCTCTGCTTTAAATTCCTAGAGCAAAAGATGAATGAATAGCATGGTGAAGAAAATAAAATTAAGCAATGTATATGGAGATGTCAATTACATTCAAAACCATGCTTCTAGTATCTCCAGCCATTGAGAATTGCACTGTTACCCTGTTCACGCAGCACCAGCTCTTCATCTGTTTAAATAGGTGATATTTGGGAATTCCAGCTTACAAAAATGACCAAAAGCTTGAGCATACATTCCATTCTGTACTTGAGAGGTATTAATAACTTGCAAACTCAAGATGTGAAATCATAGGAGCACTGAAGAAGTGCACAAAATAATAAAACACGAGGAAAGTGTTTTATTACTCCTCCCTCTTCATGGGGCATATATTGGATATATTTCCCAGGCCAGATCATGTAGGAATCCCATATACAAGCTGAGACAGAAGACTCCAGACACTACCAAGTTCAGCAACTTCAGCTTGGCTTTTTGACAAAACAGCTATGCCACATCTACCTTTTCTTGGCCAAACTCTACCAGCATCTCCTTGTCAGGCCAGCTGGTTAATATTGTACCTATACAAATAAGGGCAACACCTAACCAATTTTGAAAATTTAAGCAGAATTTTGGGATGGAACACCATTAGGAAATGCAAGGGCTGCAGACTAAACCAGGAAGTAAAAAAAAAGAAAGAAAGAAATTGAAAAAGGCAATGGCAAATCACTTCTGTGCTTCCAAAGGAAAGGTCTGGTCCTAGACCATCCTATTCCTCTACACTTTTCCTCTTTCCACTTTCCACTTTCCAGTTTCTGATTCCTATTTCCATTTGGCAAACTTTTATGGACACCTTGCTGTGTCCATGAATATTTTGCTGCCAATTGTCCCTCTATCTCATTTATGAATGGGATTTATGCTGTATAAGATTTGTATGTAATTCAAAATGGGACCATTTTCACCACCTGTGATGCTTTTATGACTCCCTTTCGCAAATTTCAGATAAATTGGCAATAATGACTATACTCAATATACCTGATGATGCTTCTGGATGCTTCTTTGGGGCAATGTCATTCAGGCCTTAATACTTACATTTAATCATTATATATCTCAACTGTGGGCCATCCAGGTGATGCCATCCAGGTTCTCTCTCAGTGTCTGGAGCTTGTGGGAGTCTGGATGAAGATAAACAATCTTAGGCTCAACCCTAGCAAGACTGAATTGCTGTGAGTTTGGGGGCCACCCAGCTCCATAGAGCTTTCAGCAGTTCTGGAGGGGGTTGTATTACATCAATTTGGTTTCTGTGGCAGCTGTAGCCTTTGCACAAGTTGATCTTTTGTATCAATTATGCCATTCCTGGATTGGAGGGGCTCTACTCACAATCACTCATGCCTTAATTACCTCTCATCTAGCCTACTGCAATATGAGAAGACCACTTGGAAGCTATAATTGGCCCAGAATGCAGCAACTCAAGTAGTTCTGTGTTCACCTCAGTATGCCTATGTAATACTGCTATTGTGTGAGCTACACGGTTACCAGTGGGCTTTTGGGTGCAGTTCAAAGGTACTGGTGGTCACCTTCTTGGCACAGAGTCTGGATATTTGCAGCATTATCTGTCTCCAGTAATCTCTACCCCATCCTGTAAGATCCAACGGGTTTGGTATGCTCCAGGTCCCATCAATTAAACAGTGTCACCCTATGGGGCCCTGGAGGCATACCTTTTCTGTTGCAACACCTACCCTGTGGAACAGCCTTCCTCCTGAAATTCCAGTTGGCCTTCATCTGGCTGGCCTTTAAGAATTATCCTGTGAAAGTGCATGGTTGGCTCACCAGCTGGGTTCTAGGCGAGGGAACTTCATGCTGAAACTTTTTGTTGACGACCCCATCTACTACCAGCCTATTCCCACCTGTTGTATTTCATTTTATATCAGCAGTACAACATTAACTTAGGGTAAAATATTGGGAAATCTAAGTATCTTTCTTCATGATTTGATAGTCATTTTTAAAGGTATTCAGTCTATGGATTGTTATTTAGGAGGTACATGTGCATATACGTATAAGAAAGTTTTGTTCATTTTTTAATTAAATTTTGTATTAAATAATTTTTGAGGCTCTGAGTCCCATTTCCTTAACATACATTATTATATGCAATGAAAGAACCCTGTGAACATATTGTTATTGTAAGTTGCTACATTAAAAAAAAAAAAAGAATTTTGACTTTATTTTCATTAATTACTTGTTATAATTTACTGTGGATATTTTCTCTATTGTATACCATGGGTGTTATATGATTTTTACTATTTTGTATACTACTGAGATTCTTTTAGACAGCAATATAGAAATTTGATAATTAATAAAATAATAAATATAGGTAGTCCTCGCTCCCTCATAATTGGGACCAGCAACTCCATCACAAAGTGACATGGTCATAAAGCACAACATCACGTGACCACACCAACTTACAACAACAGTTGAGGCAGTTCCAGTTGCTGTCATTAGGTGAATCCCGCATGGTTACAGCATCCCACAGTCACGTGATTGCCATTTGCAACCATTTGCTGGCTTCCCCATTGACTTTGCTTGTGGGAAGCTGACAGTGAAGGTCGCAAATCATGATCATGTGATCACAGGACACTGTGACCATCATAGTTGTGAGCCGGTTGCCAAGCACCCAAATCACAATGATGTGACTGCAGGGACACTGCAATGGCGGCAACTATGAGGAACAGTCGTAAGTCCCCTGGTTCAGCGCTGTTGTAACTTTTAACAGTCATTGAACAAGTGGTCACTGAATGAGGACTACCTGTATAATACATTAAGCAAAGCTTTTTTCATGTGGCAAACATGAAAGATGAGGTATGCTCCTGCATTTGGGTATGAATTATCTTCTGCTGCTAACCAAAATTCATTAAAATGGAACCAGGAAAAAATGTTCTTTTTCCTCATTCAAATACTAATAATCTTTACTTAATTTTTCATAGATAATATTACCCATTAGAAAAATGAACTGTAAATGTTAATAAGACAACTGATGCCTCCTAAGCTTTGTTAAACACAATAGCTGTGAAATTACAATTTTCATTAGAGATTGGATGAACCTAGCCACAATGCATACACTAGGGAAATACTGTAGTCTTTAATCTGCTAACTGCATGCCATTACTGTTAAAGGCTGCTAACTTTCTTAAAGAAATAATAGAGTGTTTTGTAAGTGCGTACATGTATCTGTGCAGTTAGCGTATTTTCTCCAACACAAGATAAGTAAACCCAGAATGAAATCTTACATGAAGGATGTGGTTGTGCTGCTCACAGTTCAGCACTGAATTCAGAGAGGATCCATATAGATGAAAATTAACAGTGTTTTTGTCACTTTTTAATGTGAAGGTTAATGGTGTCAAAAGGTAATTTTTGACACTGGACCAAATAGTCTTAAAATGCACTCTACTCAATTAGGCAGAAAACTCCCCTTATAAAATAAACTTTCTCCTGTCCCACCACAATCTTATGCTTTTACATTGCATTTCTGATATGTGATCAAAACAAAAGATAATGGAAAACTGCAAAAAGCATGACTTACATGTTTAACCCAAATAATGAAACTGTCATGGCCACAGCAATAAGATGCAATTTGCTCTCTTCTTCTAATGCTTGGGAAGAAGCACACTTTTGTGGTCAAAATGGCTAATATATTTAAAATATTGAAATAGTAAAATAAGATTCTGGACTCATATGTGTGCCCAATCTAGATTTTGATGCCAGACCTGTAGAATGAATGTTCCACTGAGCCAGTTCAGCTTTGGTGAACGTTGATATGCACCAGTGCAGATGTTGATACTTGGACCAGTTTGTTACTGCAGCCATCATCTGCTGCTTTCTGAGAAGTCATCTGCCCTCCCTTTGGGATGAGCACATCTGGATCTCAGCCCCAAGTTCCAGCCCTAATTACAGTATTTATATTCCAAGCAGAGAACCAGTTTGGTGTATCGGTTAAGGCATCAGCTAGAAACCAGGAGACTGTGAGTTCTAGTCCTGCCTTAGGCACAAAGCCAGCTGGGTGATCTTGAGCCAGTCACTCTCTCTTGGCCCAAGGAAGCAGGCAATGCCAAACTACTTCCAAAATCTTGCCAAGATAACTGCAGAGACTTGTCCAGGCAGTTGCCCAGAGTCAACACTGACTAGAAGCACAAAAATATAAAAAAATAAATATATATTCCAAGTAGAATCGTCATACCATGATGAACATTTAAAACTGTCTTACTCGCTTTGAAAATAGCCTGCTTTGGTTCATCATTCTTTGTTGGATAAATTGGCAAAATGATGAAATATTTAACAATGACTTGCAATTCCTACAGGTGCTTTATTCAAAAGCAGGCCAAAAGGTTTAAAAAGCATTCCCATACCATTTAAAAGTGGAAATGCAGAAGTAAAACAGAGATTAATAGAGCAATCCTTTATGTGTGTAAGCAGAAGTAAACTAGAAGTAAATGGACTAAGGAATCAGTGAAATAAATCAGATTGATGAAACAAAATGTGTGGTGGGAGGAGCCATTTCACTGAACTATTTCTCCTCAAATCATTTGTCATTTTTACCACTTTTAACTCAAATTACTTTTTTTGCTAGCTCTACTTCAGACACGCATTCCCAACTGAGGCCATTCGCACTTTCAGATGGCAGTAGAGAAACAATTGCAGAGACAAAATGATATGCATTAGTGTATCAGATTTCCCAGAGAGACTAATGTCATACACAGTTTATGTGCAATGGACTGGGAAGCCCCCAAGCCACAAGAGAAGTTGGCTTGCTTTGATGGAATGAACTGGGTTGCCCCCCTGCTGCAAGTCAGGTCAGCTCTGAGGCTGGGTAATGTATGTGACATTGCATCATAGGATAAATAAGGGGCAGGTGCTACTGGAGAGTGGCCACAGGAGTTTAAAACAAAACACTTGACATACTAAGGTTAGGACTCAACCTTTGCCATCATGCTCCCTCCTATCTCCCTCCCTTATTACTTTGTCCAATATAGAAGGATGGCTGCTATTTCTTTATTTTTAAAAATCCAAATTCAAAATAAGGAATAATTTCCAGACCATGAAAGCTATTAAGCCGTGGAACTGATGCCTCCTGGAGTCATGCGTGCTCCATCACTGGAGGTTTTCAAATAAAGGTTGGACAGCCATTTATCTGGGAGGTCTGAGGATTCCTGCCTTGGACAGGGGGTTACACTAGAAGGCCTCCAACATACCTTTCAACCATATGATTCTATGAAAATGAGAAATAAATTTAAAAACAACTGAATGAATAGGTGCAAAATCATGCCTGATAATAGGAACACCAGGCTTTGACAATTCCCTAGACCTTCCCTCAAAGATACCCTACTGAAATGACAGGCATTTTCCACAACATTGAAACTGAAATCTGGATATAGTACTTTGCTAGGAGTAAGCTCAGTCTACAGTATCTTCCATGATTTTATCTGGGCCACAGTCAATTATATGTAAGTTCATCAATCCCCAATTCAGTTCTCCTAGCTTTCCCAGTATCCCATTCTATCTGGTGGCATCAGAACCAGAGATGAAATTAAAAAGTAACTACCAGTAAAACCAGGATTATGTGTCATTTAGCTTCTTCCCTCTCAGAACTGGTTCTATATGCCCATACTATTCTGCTGTACCAGAAGGAGAAATCAGATAGTGATACACCCAACTGTTGACTTGAGGGGCCATCTGCCTGCTCCATTCCCAGAGCTGTCTTCTTCCAGGTGTATTCCCCTTCGTGTTTACAGAAGTATTTATTATTGCAGTATGAAGTCGTCACTAGGTGTACGTCCTCATATTCCTTTTCCCATTTCCTTTCTCCTTTGCACCATGCTGGTTAGATTGCAAATCATTAATTTTCAAGTACAACTGTTCTCAAGAGCTCAGCAGACAGTCATTGGGATCTTGCAGCAGGTTTGCCCCCTCTACACCAGCAACTTCCTCATTTAGCGACTGTTCACAGTTATAATGATGATGAAAAAATAACTTTGTGACCAATCTTTGCATTTCAAGCTTTGTAGGTCTGTGAAGCAAAGGAAAGCTGAAGTAAGATCATAAGCACAGTCACAGTTCCACTTAGCGACTGCTTCACTTAACAACTGAGTTGCTGGCCCCAACTGCAGTTGCTAAATGAGGACTACCTACAAAGAATAGCCAATAAAGAGAAGGATTATTTTTATTTTTTTATTTATTCATCACATTTATATACCCACCCATCTCATGTAGTGATTCCTTTCTGAGCAGTATACATAATAAAACAATCCAAATACATAAAAACCTATTCAAAATACAACCAAAATATTTGGTTGAGTTTTTAAAATGGCGAAAAAAACACTGTACATAGAGGGCATTCCAATTAAACATCATGTAACCATCTGGCAGGCTCCGCTCTATCATGGGGTCCCCAGGCCAGTTGAAAAAAAACATGTTTTAAGGACCTTCTGGAAGGCCAACAAGGTTAGAACCAACCTCATCTCATGTTATTTCACAGAGGACGAAAGTGTCTCCTGACCACCACAAATAGATTCATAATCCAAAGTAACCTACAAAGCACAGCTCTTTGTGGGAATCCTATTTTTTGCCACCTTGGTGAGAAAGGCATAAAGGAACATGGTTCTTCTTCCAGTCTTTGCACTATACAGAATCCTGTCTGACCTCTGCTCCACTTCAAAACAAGTAGAACCATTTTCAGCATGGAAAACTCCATCATAACATAATGCCTTACTCACCGCAGCCCAACAGTATGGAAGAGACAGAGAGATGCTTGCATCTTTCTGGAAGGATTTGCAACACCCCTTACCATTTTAGGAGAGTGATTATTGAGACCAGATGGCTGGCCTAAATTTCCACATGGGTTAAGAGCGTGGAAAATGTTGGATCCTTTCTGAGCTCCTCCATCTCAATTTCTGGTTGAAATACATGGCGCACTGTTTTGGAGGGGGTTTTCTGTGGCTGAGATTCCATAACTTTGGAAGCACCCAGCTGGGGAGGTTGGCAGAGAGAAGGAAGGTGGGAACATGCATCTGACCTCAAGGATGGGGATTGGAAGAATGCTGTGACTCCTGGGGCCATAGTCTTGCACCCTTTAAAAGTTTTCTTAAATGGAGGGTCCTAGGCAAAGAATTAGTATACTCCATCATCTGCAGTGGTTTAACTGGACCAAGCTGCTTAGGGATCTGATGGTGAATTATGCAACATATTAGCCAGAGAGACCATGACATATATGTGTGTTGTTATAACAAGATCAGATTATTCATCCATGTAACAACCACCATTCGGTTACTGTGGTGACTGGAGCCGATTAATGTTCTCTATTTGCAGAAAGTACTCATTATTTATTGAACACCAACTGCACAGCTTCCTCATTACTATGGCCAAAAAAAAAAAAAAATATGCCATTCACGCTCTGAGCAAACAGCATCCAACGCTTTGCTCCTGTGATCATCACAAATCTACAGGTTCCCGCAGAACATTTGTGATGACTCTCGCTGATGAGCATGAAATTTAATTTACACTAATCGGTTTGAGGCAAGGGGTGCATGAAATTAACCTGACGCATTAATTTTACATTTTGCAGCACCTATTTGTCACTCCAAATAAGTGTAAATAGGCTCCTCAGCTAGGCTTTTCTCCTCACCCAAAACTATGATGCATAGTTAACTTACTAAATTAACACTGCACAGCTTCACAAGAGATAGTTGTGTGAATAGTTGTATGATAGTTATCTATTGCTCCAAAATGTGGTGAGGGTGTCTGTGCTAGAAGATTAATGACAGCCACTCCAAAAGAGGATTTAGTCAAATACATAAATAAGTCTATCCATAGCTGCAAGCCTTTGAAGACTATATTTAACTTCAGTCTTTAAGCTCTGCAGGACTGTACATTACCAGATGCTGAGGAATAATTGTGTGGCAAGTCTACTTACTTTGACCTGATCTAACAGGGCTCTTCATATGCTTTTCTATCATGAAAATGTGAAATGCAATTTGTGCATTCCCAGAGATCTATATATTATAGTGTCTTGATATGTCACAGGATAGGTTAAGTCTTCAAAGCTGTAGATGTAACTTAGGTCTAGCAATCTCTGACGCAAATCTTGTTAGCATGGAGTCTGACGTACTCAGTGTTTGTGACATTATAGCCCTGTCCCTGATATTACCTTGATCTGAGAACAGCAGGGAAAAAATGTCAGTTTAACTAGTTCTTGCAGTGTTCATTTAAGGACACTCATGTAGTCAATGGAATTCATTGCATGATGAAGCTAAGCACTCAAGTTGGAACTAATATATAGTTGGCGGGGAGTAACATTTGGCATCACCTACCATTTCCCCCTGTGTAATTGTTCTATCAACCTGCTTGGGATCTCATCTAGTTTCTTCATTACAGGCTTTAGAGGAAGGGCTCCTTGCACACTGCGAGTAAAGAGGAAATCGTGTCTCTCATTTAAGACCCAACACATCTTTTTGACTGCTTGCTAATTGTATAGCTACCTGGCCTCATTTGTCTCCAGCAATCATTAAAATTCAACACCATGCTTCCTGAGCAATGCCATTTCTGCTCTTGGACAGACAGTTGCAGATGATGGCGATGATGGCGATTACCAGGACAATTATTAATACTTTTACAGTAACTATACCTAATCACAGAACTTGAGCCTTTGCTGGGCATTTGGTCTCTGTCCTATTTTTTAATAAATAAATAAAGGAGGGGAAGAAAATATGAGACTCAAAAGGACTTGAGCTTTTCAAAGGATCCTGCAGCCTGACATTAAATATTGATAAAAAATGCAAATTGTTTATTGATTTTCTCCTAGGCAGGGCTGAGATAATGAGAGAGGGGACCTGTTTTAAGGGTGGATGCTGGAGAGACTTTAAAAAAAACATTGCCCCCCTCCACTTTTTTATTCATTAAAAAGCATCGTTGATAGCTTGAGTTAATGAGGTCTTCTGGTTCACTTGATGTTTCAGACCTTCCTCCTGGTTTGAAGAGAAAAGAGATCAATGCACCTTTATTGTACATGGCTACCAACAAGCAATCCACTTAAAAGGTGCTAGAAACATTTGTTGCAGTGCCAATCCAGATTCTACAAAGATTAAAGATAGACAGAACATTTTCAGTACTGGTGAAGAAGGCTTGATAATAATTGTGTAACATACATGCATCCTCCCATCCCAAAAAGGAGGTTATTTGGAAAAGGTGATATTTCTGCTTTCCACAAATATCTGCTTTGCAGTTTGAATTTGATAATGCCGATATTGGGGGGTGTTTATTGGCTAATGATGATATCTTCAGGGATATATGCCTTCCACCCCCAGAACAGTTTGGCACTGTTGGGATAAAGTTGTGTGTGTGTGTGAAGATGGCTAGATAGTTAGATAGATAAGAGAGAGAGAGAGATGACAGAATGAGGCAGATGATTTATCGTACACAAAGACAGAAGGAAGGCTAAGGTACACAAATATTCATAATGCAACTTGCTAAAGCAAGTTTAATGGGTAAAGAATACACAGTGAAGGCTCTCTGGTGCCTTTATTTATTTATTTATTTATTTATTTATTTAATTTCATTCATTAAATTTATTATAGCTGCCCACTCCCGTGGACTCTAGGTGACTTACAAAATACAATACTAAATTAAAACAATTAAAAACACAGACAAAACAAAACAAAGTGGCCCAGATTAAAAACAACTATTAAAACAAAGCACAACAACCCCCCCCCCCCCCCACCACCACCAACATAACACATTAACCCCAGGCCTGGGACCAAAGCCAGGTTTTCATCTGTCATCCCTGTATACACCCAGATATCCTGGAGATTAATTCCCCCTGCCCACGTCAAAAGAGGTATAAATACAAATTACTTTTTCTTATGCTCTTATTTGTTGGAAAATATCTGGAGTGAAACATCCAATAACCTGGGGAGAGTTAAAAAGGTGTACTTTTAGTACATTTAAAAAAGAAAAGAATGATCCATTGGGAAAGGGAAAAAAAGGCACTGGGATTAAATAACAGCAGAATATATATGTTTACAGTATAAATATTCATTTAACTAATATTCATATAATTAATTATGAATAGCCAAGTAAGGTTACATCACTGTTTTTCTGGAAGATTCATAGCACCTGCATTTTGTATAAACCAGTGTTTCTCAACCTTAGCAACTTTAAGACGGGTGGACTTCAACTCCCAGAATTCTTTATCTGCATATAAGGCCAGTTCTTCCCATCTTAGGACTAAGATGGTTGTACCAATTTGTTAGGTTACTGGAGTTCACTTGCTTGCTCCATATTTTTTCTTTTATTAGTCAAGCTCCTTCTATATATTTTACACTGGTCCCCTCTAGAACAAAATAAATGTCTTTCCACACTGAGGAGAAGAACACAATTACGGGCTTATTCAGTGCACAATTAACACCCTACAACTGGGTATTTGTGACATATTAACAATTCTGCATATGCTTCCTTCTGTTACCATGATTGACGTGTGACAGCCTTTCACTGCCTGTCTTGTTCTATCTTCTTCATTGTTTTTAATAAGGCTTTCTTCTGACATTTTTCTAGAGCTTTTAAATATTGCTGTTTGGAACTGGGAGATGCTGGATGTAGGGGCTAAGTGAAGCAATCTTTTTGCTCTTGCTATAGGAGTCCACTGGAAATTGTAATCCCAGCCCTTGTCTTGTTTCTCTATAGTATGTCATCCCTCTAAAGCTTAGCTGAAACCAGATTTTAATTCAAAATCAAACTGTTGATTTGTCTGAAAGTAGCCAATCTAATGTAGTCAGGATTAAGCAAATCCTCTGAGTGGCAGTAATGGAAAATTCAATGTTCTGTCTGTAACCATTGTTTCAGGCTATAAAACTGAAATGTAGGATCCTTGGGCATTAGCCATAAGACCATGCAGCTTAAAAAAAAGGGGGGGGGGATACTTCTGAATTCCTTTTGCCTGAATTTCTCTGTAGATCTCCAGTTTCAATCTGCTTTATTTTATTTGCAATTGTACAATTGTTCTTTTTTAATTTCTGAATTTTGAATACACACGTTTCCTTGCAGTTTTCAGTTGATTTTCTCCCATTTTGCCATCAACAGCATTTATTTGCATATTCTTTAAATTGACAAAATAGTAAATGGTTTCTAATCAACATAATAGGACAGCAAGTAACATAATGCTACTGCTAGCAATGTCACTTGGATGCAACAGTCCTTCTCTCCATATTAGCTCTCCTTCAGTCCATAAAGCAAGGGTGAAAAAAACTGATAATGATGACCCACTCTACAACAGTTAAGGCAAAAGGCAGCAAAAGGTTCATGGAACTACTAAGTATCCTACTGAACTGAGCAAGGAAATATTAATGCAAATGCAAAATATTGACAAATGCAAATGAAATACATTTAAACACAAATGTCACATTAAGGGAACATGTGACCAGCTGATATATCCTGTCTCTTTGGAAACCTCTCCCCACCCCAAGAGGTATATGCAGCCCCCACTCTACCAGCCTTTCACAGCTGTTTTATTTCCATATGTCTTTGACCCTACTTCTCTGAAAACTGGTGCCAACTATGGATATTTATTTAAAACTTTCATTCTGGTCTGTGACTGTAATAAAATATTGATTGATTGATATTTAAAACTTTGTAATGTTTTATACTGTAATTCCATTTCTGTACTTCTGTACTTCCCAGAATCCTTTGGGACAGGTTAGAAAAATTAGTGAAATAATAAATAGATGCTAACCACTGTAGGGCACGTTCAAGGCCTGGCTGTTCATTCTTATAGTTCTTTCTGTTTAAATTAATCTTGGGCTGGACAGCCAAGTAGAGGCAGCCTTCAACTGTCCTGCATGAAAGAGACTTTCCTTATTTGGCTAGCCTTTTCCATCTTGCTGTGGCTGCTTGCTTTTTCAGAATAAGTGGCAACAGTGAGAAGGAGAATTGACTAGTCCACACCTTGCCCTCTGATTTTGTGCAGGCCTCTATGAACTGAGTTCAATTCTGGTCAAATCATCCATTCAGTTTGGATTATCAATTCAATGGTTGGAATAGAGTTAATCTGATGGTAAAATGCATGCCTGTATGCATGAAACAAGTCCAAATCAGTCAATTTGGAGACATCTAATTCAATGCAATGATTTAAATTGTTGCTTTGAACTGAAAGTTCAAATCTTTGAACCAAAGCTTCACACAGTCTTACCTTCTGAGAATAAATATGGAATAGGAACCAAGAGAGAGATACATAAAGGAACCATGGCAACCATGACAAAGAGTAGAGTAGGTAGATCTCCTTAAAAAGGCAGTTGACTGGAAATATCTTGTCTGGAGGCCCATCAAAACCTGAACCTTAGAATTAGGATTTACTACCAAACTAGGATTGAGTTAGCTAAAGCTGAAAGGCAGAACAGACATTCCCCCTGTTGTAGATTCTGCATTGAAGCCATGGTTTGAATTATTAACTCCATCCTACCTCCTCTTTCCTTGGTATTGTACACTCCCTTAGCTGTCCTCAGAAAAAATAATAGCCTGTATTTGTCAAATAAAAGCATGATTATCATGATGTTGCCTCATAAAAGCAAGGCATTTCTGTCTCCCCAGTCCCCGCACTAGCAATAATTCCTCAGCTACAAGAGAGAAACCGTTCAGATACAATAAAGAAATCAGCTGAGAAAACTTTTCTTACCCTCCTCTCCAGAGGTCTTAGTTATGAATTGATGCAAATACACATATCAGAACTCTCTCTATTCTAAAAATGTCCATTCCCCCACCCCCCTTTTTAAAAATGTTCTTATGGTGTTTTGGGGCCCATGTTGTTTTGACTGCAGAATGATGCACTTGGCCCTGGAATGGCATTTGTTCTAAAAAAATATGGATCTACTGATTGATGCAAGAACCCCATTCCATGCTCTTTGTCATTGCAGGGGAAGACCTAATGTCTGCCTCTGTCCCAAAGTCCAATAACCTCGGTCACCTTAGAGCAGTGTTTCTCAACCTTGACATGCTGGCTGAGGAATTCTGGGAGCTGAAGTTCTGGGAGCTGAGTCTTAAACTTGTCAAGGTTGAGAAACATTGCCTTAGAGCATGTGGCATTCCAGGCTGATACTAAGAGGCTTATTCTTTAAACTGGCCAGCTTACTTTCTAATTTGCCTGCCAGATAGCAGTCAGTATGGGAGACACTGATCACTTCAAGGCAAGTAGTTGGGGGTTTTGTTGTTGGTGCTGTTTGCTGTACCAGCACTGGTTTGTGTAGAATGGCATCCCTAGGGCACAGACTGAAGCCCCAGGTTGCATGCAGCTCTCCAAAACCTCAAGGGCAGCTTTTGCTCCCAAACTGTTAAGATGAAGGGGAAAATAATTAAATACCACAATTTTAATTAAATGTGAACCTCAATGAAATCATATAAGATGTAGACTTTTATCCTAGGATCATGCAGCCTGGAAAAGGTTTTACCCCTGTGCCCTAAGGAATAATTAGGCATTAGAGATTATTGGTGCCAGTAAAGAATTTGAGGGGTCACAAGAATATGACTAAGATAGTCACTTTTATAAATGTTATCTCTTTTTTTTAAAAAAAATGTACTACTGACTGAGTCATCCATGTTGGGTTCTTGGTGCTCTCTGTGCTTGATTGTTTTCTTGCATGTATTTTACTGTTTTGGGTACATTTGCCATTTAAACAAACAAACAGGATAGCATAGTTTGGAAGTACACATAGAGAATCACTGCTAAGCACCCAGATATGATTTTAAGAAAAGAAGTCCAAGGACCTGCCACCTATACTTTTGGAATGAGGAAGGTACCCCCCCCCTTTTTCCCCCTACATCATCCCATCTTCTTGGAATAAAACCGACTATCTCAAAATGGCCACTCTCAGTATTTAGCAGTGTGGCACTAGAAACGGACAGATCATTTGGACAGCTTATTGTCCAATCTTTGCAACCTACTTCTTCATTTCTGGATGGTAACTATAATTCAAAATACAGCTGCTTAAGTAAAGCCATGTGTGTATCACTGTGTATGATACATTTATGGTAATGATGTTTGCATATGTACATGTGTGATATAACAGCCAGTTTGCTGTAGTGGTTAAAGGCACCAGACTAGAAACAAGGAGACCATGAGTTATACTCTTGCCTTAGCCTCCAAGCCAGCTTGATGACTTTGGGCCAGTCACTCCGTCACGGTCCTAGGAAGAAGGTAATGGCAAATCACTTACAAAAATCTTGCCAAGAAAGTTGCATGGACTAGTCCAAGGAGTTGCCAGGAGTCAAGGCTGACTCAAAGGCACACACACAAAATGGGAGAGTCAAGTCATTAAAAACCAGAGTTAAAAGTGACAATAATGGGACAGTATTACAGTATATGGAACTAAGCATATGAGTATAAACAATTTTTTTCTATAAATTAAACATAAATCTTAAACATGTTTATCAGTTTAACCCCATTATCAGTGCTAAAGCCATTAGGGGAGAGGGGGAGGAGACGGATCATGACACTATACCGCAATTCAAATGCCACAGTAACCTTGGGCCTGCTACTCTTCCAGCCTCACCTATCTTTTAGAGTTGTTGTGATGATAAACAAAGCGGGGAGCACACAAGTAGTGCCAGTTCCTTAAGAAAAAATCTGGATATAAAAAAAATGCAACAGGATTCAGGATGCAGTTCTGATCAGCTGAAATGTGACCTGTCAGTTCATGTACACATAGTATTCTAAGTAGTACCAACAGGAGTAATTTTATTAGTTCAGTGGGGCTTTCCTGCCCTGTAGGTATTTAATACTGCAGTCTTAAAACGTTAAATCATTTTAAAACAAATATTTTATACCAGTATAACAGAAAATGGTTTTATTGTCTTGAGAAATATAAGAACAGCAACAACAGAACTCATATAAACAAGGGAATGTACATGTGAATATGTGGTTAGATAAATACAATTCTGAACCAAGGAAACATGTTGATTATATGAGGACATGTTTCTTTGGATATTGGGATCCAGGCCAGTTTCTTTTAAAATAGAAAAAGGTAGAAAAAGCCAATTATTTCTATATTCCATAAAAGGGGATAAAAAGCTCCTGCCACTGTGGGGAGCAATCAGTCATTGATGAGATTGACCATTGATTGCCTTTAGTTAGATAATTGAAAACGGACCCCCTTCCAAAGGAGAATTATTTTGATTGCACCTTAGCCTGACATGTGGAATTGATCCCATGTGATTTTTCACTGTATTTATGTAGGACAATAAAAGGACCTGCACATCAGACTCAACTCTCATTCTTGGGGGAAAATACAACATAAGAATTTTATAGGCACTGTAAAAGCAAAGCTGATTTTCTTCAAATTTCACAGGCTAAGCATATCCAAAAGGAAACACATGTCAGGATCCGGCACCTCTCTCTTAAGTGCACAGACAAGAGTATTTCAACACTAGCAATGATCTGGTATAGTGTGGGAAGATTGGTCATGGAAACAAATCTGCATTTTAGGGGCATCTGCACATGAATGTCAAAAAAAGTCAAGATGGTGGTCATGACTGTTCAGTTCAAGTCCCACCCCCTTTTTTGCATGCATCATAAAGGATGAGGCTTTGACAGTCACAGGCACCATCTTGACTTTTTGACACCCCTGCAAATGCCCCTGATATCAATTGATACTTTTCAAACTTTAGCTCAGAGCATCATTCTAAATGTTGAAAGGCCAGAATTCCATCTTGGATATAAGGAATGTGAAAGAAATCTGCCATGGATGTCAACGGTGTGATCTGCCCACAGTTTAGTAAGTAAATGTTTCTGTTAGTTTTCATTTTAATATCTAAAGTTTTAATTGTAATGTTATTGTTTTCTCGTGACAGGCAGAGAGACTAAAGTAGTTGGTAAAAAAAACAAGTTTAATTAAGAAACAGAAACAAATAAGACATCTGTTATGGAATGAATGGATAGCAGTGAATGGGTCCATTAACATTATTCTCTGCTCAAAAATTCACTTAAAGAAGCATGGATGTCAGAGAGATGCATCAAAATATATTAAATGTAGTTTCATTTTAAGTGTTTATGAATAGCTGCATTTAGAAAAGTGTACGTTAAGTTGCTTATAAAGTTTTATATATTTAGAGAGGTTATAAATGAAAGCAAATGCTGATTTTCCAGAAGTTTTTGACAGTATGGAAAAATATATAAAAATCTGTAATGACATAAAATAGATTTAGAGTGATCTGCATACCCCTACTAAGCAAAAAAGCCTTACTCACACATTGCTTATCTGTGAGGCTTAGCTTTGTTGAAGCCAAAAAGGGAAAACATTTTAGGTCTGCTCTAAGCATTGCTTCTTGGGCAGACATGCCTTGTGCATATTGTTTTCAAAATTATTTTAATTCATTGTCTGGAGCAGTGATAATGCAGAACTAAAAGCATGTCTCTTCAGTATAGCAAGGTTCTACATATAATGTAGACAAAATGGAGAGCCAGTTTGGTATGGTGGTTAAGGTGCTGGCCTAGAAACCAGGAAACTGTGAGTTCTATGTCTCCTTTAGGCATGAAAGATCCTGGCTGGGTGACTTTAGTCCAGTCACTCTCTCTCAGCTCAATGCACCTCACAGGGTGGTAGGTAGGTAGGTAGGTAGGTAGGTAGGTAGGTAGGTAGGTAGGTAGAAAGAAAGAAAGAAAGAAAGAAAGAAAGAAAGAAAGAAAGAAAGAAAGAAAGAAAGAAAGAAAGAAAGAAAGAAAGAAATCTCAGGATAAAAATATAATAATCATATAAATAACTCAAGTATTAAGCAATATACATCTTAGTTATTTTGCACTAGTTTCTTAAACTTCTGTTCAAGGTCTTTCTCAGGTGAAATGGTTTTCATGTATGTAAGTTAAGAATGGCTATTTTTCAATATACTTCTTACACATTGAATCCCTCCCTCCCTTTGGTTCCTTAGATTTGCAAATGACCCTAAGCAAAATGGCAGTAGATAGTGAGAATCAGTGAAAGAGTGTTTGTTTTTTTAAAAAAATCATTCCTGTATAGAACCCAGGATTTGGCTTCTGGCTAGCTGTTTGATTCAACAAATCAGGGATCAGATCAACAGAGTCATAATTACTACCTTTGCTGCAAAACCGGGATTATTGCTAGATGGCAGGAAAATGACACAGAGACCTCTATGCTGCCATCCATTGACTGGATTTTTGCACTCAGATCTGATAGCCTGTGTGAGAGACTGTGGGAAGTGGAAGAGGAGAGCCGTTTTGGTGAGAAGAGGCAACACCACCTAGATGTGAGAGACATGGAAGGCAAGTGTTATAAAGAGACTCCTGGTTAATTAATTCACTGTATGTCTCACTGGGAATTTATTATAACAGTTTTCAAGTTTATGTTTTTAACCAGGCTAGCATTAAAGATGTCTCTCTGAAATCCATGCGGTTCTTGCTTCTTTGGTTGGCCAAAGGGTGTTGATGTTCTGAAACAACTACCATAACTGGATTTAGTTTACACCACACATTTAAGTGATAATCCAATCCATGCTCCCAAATGTTAAAAGTGGATATGTCTATGTTTACACACACATACAAGACATATCTGTTTTTATATGCATACTCCTATTTTAGTTGAAGCTTAAAGAATATGCCAGATTTCTTAAATCATAAGAAACATGATCCACATTTTAAGACAATTGTAGAAAAATGGTTTGGGCAATTGCTTTATTTTAGCTGGCATTTCTATTTGTGGACTTTGTGACTTATGTTTATTTTAGTTGGTTGATTTTTGAAATTTGTTTACAGTATTTAGAGATTAGAACACAAAGGATAAAATCCACAAGTTATAATTCAACACACACAGCATGAAACACATGATAAAATTATGATGCAACGTATTGTTGTTCTGAGATATCGTGACAGCTGTTTGGGGTAAAAGGTAAGCTATCCATTTGCAAATCAATTAAAAGAAAAATAAACAAAACAGACATGCAATGTAACTTAGCCAACGGAACCAGCAATTGCCCGCAAATAAATAAATAGGAATCCATGCAAGATTGTTTGTCTGATTCTAATGCAGGTAATGTAACTCTGAGCTCAGTGATCCAAGAGCAAATTTCCCAGCAGGCTGCTCTTGACAAGCAGGTGTCACTCAATCATGCACATTTTCGCCTCCCCAAGAGGACAGATGGTCCCAGCCTACTTAGCAATTCCAGCCTCTGTTGTCAGTCCCCACCCCAACTCTGCAACACAGCGCTATAATAAAGATGCTCTGAGATTTGTGTTAATCTGCAGTCTTTGGGGTAAACTGTAAACAAAGTGTGCAGAGTTATTGTTTCTCATTATAAGACCGCCCTCTTATCTTTCTATTCGCCTATGGCATATAGATATCTTTAATAGCCTAGACAGCCAGGGTCGGCTTCAGCAGAGATTACTTCCCATCATTTTGAAGCACCAGCAAAATTACTTTGTCTGAAGAGGCTTGACCTAATCTATGTGAGGCTTTGGGAAGACAGTGAAGTGCCCTTATTTCTCCCGACAAGAAGAGCAACATCTTAACAGTGTTCCTGTTGTTAGATTTTAAGCAAAGGTATGCATTATCCTCATTGGTCCCTGATTCCATTCCCCACATATATACACCCCTTTTTTTTTAAGAAAGCATGGTGCTTTTATCTTCTTTCCTAGATTCAAACACTGGGCTAGAAAGTTGCTCATGTATGTCTGAATGTCATGTTAGGAAAGTAAAAACGGATGCAACTGGTTCACAATTCTATTTTCACTATGGTGTGAAACCCTGCTTCTCCCATTAATTCTCTGTTCCAAAAGCTCATAAGAGTAGTGTGGGATATGTGCAACATCTTAAATGTTCTCGGGTGCTTTCCTTAATTAGTTTTGTTAAAGAATTTTACCAGCATTTTCATGTAAAATGTAAACACAAGATACATTCAGCAGCTTTAGGGGCAATGTTCTGGGCTCCAAGACACACATACCTGAACAACATTTGTCTGGAAGATATCTCTTGATGCCTCCATCCAACACTTGGAAGAGGAAGCAAGAATCTATTGTTTGGCTATGCCTTGGTAGCTGTGAGCCTCCAGGCTGTGGGCCCTAACTTCCATGTATTTGATAAAACTTCTGGGAAGAAAGAGTAGCTGCATCTCTGTCAATTCCTTCTTTCAATCTGTGGACATGGGTATGAGTTGATCTCAAAGCGTCCCTTGACCTTGGATCTAATAGCATGCAGCTATTAGATGCAAGGCCAAGGGACACTTTGACTCACCCTCCATAGTTACAGGTAGGAGTATTCTATGAGCGCTTCACGCTTTATATTTGAAGGTCATATTTTTAGCTGATTTTTTTTTCCAGATCCGGTTGTGATATAAAGCTCACACCACCACCTTGGTATGTTTGAAAGCTTGCAGGAGGGAAATATCTAACCCAATATCTACAAGGGTCCCTATATTTAGTGGTTATGCAGGAAAAGAAAATATATTGTTATGGGAAAGTTGAGTTTTACATATATGCATACATACCTATTTTCTCCTTTCTGTTTTGATCTTCTTCACATGACTTCACTAGATTTTGGACACATGTAAATGAATAGGGTTTGATTCTGTCATAATTGTCAGGATCTCTGGTTCCTTTTGCTGCCATCACTCTTCGGGTACTAGATAATGATCCCACAAGTGTCCAACATTTGGCCATGTCTTCATGTTGTGCCTATTTCCTTTTTCTGAATCTCTCTCTATGGTTCCTACAAGAACAGCCAATGCAAAGGATAACCTCTAGATTGGTTTCTTTTCACAAAGACTTTCTTTGGACAGGATTCTGTATCCAGCTACAAATACTCATCCAGGTAGCCACAACTCTGAGCTTTAGAATTCTGTCATTGTTTTTAAATGCAGATAAATGACAGAAATAAGGAGAAGCTCCAGAGGAAAGAAACAATGGCAATTTCTACTTGCATCCCTACATTTATATTGTAAAATATCAACATCCCTATTCAGTTGTTTTCTTTGGCACATAAGTACATTGTGTGAAAGGGAAGATACTGCATCCTACCATATGCACAGAATTCTATGCAACTGCAGGATGATATAACCCTGGATGCTCTCACAACATTGCCTGCAACCAGCAGTATCCTGAGCGCTGAAACAAGTGAAAGAGGGATTTTTCTTTTTCCATACCTCTGCCCTGGGAGGAGTGTGCATTCAAGCTTAAGTCTCTTGCCCTTGGTGTTTGGACTGGAGAGCCAGACTCCCTGCCTTGCTCCCTGCCTCCCAGCATTCAATTATAAAGGTAGTGAGCTCTGAAAGCAGTTTGCAGACTGCAGCTGGAGAAAACAATGCCAAGGAAAAGAGGGCTTGGGAACAGCTTGCAAATCCTAATGTTTGTGGTGTGGTTGGGCTCAGGGACAAGCCTTCTCCACATCAACATTCCCACCTACAGACTGGAGGCTGAAATGCTCCAACAAAGAATATTTTCTATTTGTGTAGGCTCCCCCACAATTTAGGTTTTAGAATAGTAGGATTCGAAGTTGTGCTAAGAGCCAACGTATGGAGTACAAGGATATGTGGAAAGGGCAAAGTCAAGAGGTTCATCACAGCCATCCCCTTTGCAAAACAGTAATCAAATGGCAGGGGAACCCACCAAAGTCACAAGAGTGAGATGGGTGACTATATAAATTTAATCAATCAATCAATCAATCAATCAATCAACAACCAACCAATAACTTAATAGATCTGATAGGTATTTTGGGTCCAGAGATGCTTATCCATCCAAAAAAGCAGTATGAAAAACTGTCTTGAATCATATCAAGAAATCTAAGAACATTCCTAAAATTGCTCAGAGCTATATGTGCACATTGGAACTTGTGCAGATCGTAGTCGCCAAGTTCAGTTTAGTGGTTGCTGAAATACTGAAAACTTTGTTCAGCTACAGATAGAACAGCAGGATTTATCATCAGGATGATTAGCATTATACATGCATATGGACACTACATCAATTTCTGGTGCATGGCATGGTTATTAGAATTGCTTTTTGGTTTCTCTTCAAAAATTATATGAAAAGATGTCATTCCCACCATCATTCTCAATGGCAACATTATCTTGCCTTGTAAGTGGATAATCCACATATACAAAAGTTTTAGTATGATGCTTTATATCTAAAGAATTGGCTGCTATAAGGGACAGCCTAGAACAGTGTTTCTCAACCTTGGCCACTTGATGGTGTGTGGACTTCAACTCCCAGAATACCCCAGCCAGCAAGAGGTTGGCTGGGGAATTCTGGGAGCTGAAGTTCACACATCTTCAAACTGCCAAGGTTGAGAAACACTGGCCTAGAATCTTTCTGCTGAAGTTCTACATCTCCCTCAAGAGTGCAAGAAGAATGGCTTTGAAGTTGTTCTAGATTCCAGTAAATAAAACAAAATCATTTAAATCCTTGTTTTAATGGCATATATTAAATGAGTTCTATTGCAAAGTGAAGCATATTGCTTGGCAACAAAATTAAACTTTTGTATCACCAAAGAGTACAACGGCAAACTTTAATAATGCAGTGAATGTGCTTTTGTGCGATACGCTTATATCAGCCTGAGGAGTAACTGTGACATCAATTTATTTCCGTTCTTCATTTTATATTAAAAATCATTAAAATAAATTAATAATAGGTATTTATCCATTTGACTTATTATTCTATTTGACTGACTCTGTTCATAGTATATTTTAGATGTTACGGTTGTTTGTAATGATATTATCTGATTGTCCCAGTATCTCTCTCTCTCTATCCATCTCTCTCTCATACATACACATTTTCTATTCTATTCTATTCTATTCTATTCTATTCTATTCTATTCTATTCTATTCTATTCTATTCTATTCTATTCTATTCTATTCTATTCTATTCTAGTTCTGTCCTGAGCCTGTCCTGAGGAGGTCTTCTGTTCAACATTTTCCAGTGACATGAAAGATAGGATTAATGGGATAATTATCAAATAGGCAGATGGCTTAAAACTCAGAGAAGTGGCCAACTCTTTAGAAGAGAAATAGAAGATTCAAAATGATCTACAGAGCCTTAAGCAGTGAGACAAAACAAACAGGATTTAAAAAGGAGAATGTGAAGTCCTGTATATGGAAGGGGGGAGGGGGGAATGAAAGGTTCCAGTACAGGTCTGAGGAGACCTGCTTGGCAATAGTACATGTGTAAAGGATCTGGGTATTCTAACAAATCAGAAGTTAACATGAGCCAACAGTGTGATGTGGCTGCTAAAAAGGTATCTCCCTTGAAATACTGTGTCCATTTCTGGGAATCTCAGAATAAAAAGATCAACAACTGGAGGAAGTTCAGAGGAGAGCTAACAAGATGGTGAGGGGACTAGAAACCAAGTCTTATGAGGAGCAGTGAAAAGAATTCAGTATGTTTAGCCTGTAGGGTTAGGGTTTGTGCTGTAAACCTGTTCTCTGTTCCCCAAAAGGCAGGACTACAACCAATGGGTTGAAATTAAAGGGAAGTAGGTTCGGGTTAGTTATTAGGAGGAGTTTCCTGACAATATAAGCTGCCAGTTAGTGGAACAGGTTGCCTCATTATATGGTACATTCCCTTCACTGGAGGTCTTTATACAGAAGCTGGATACCCATCTGCCTGAAATGCATTAGCAGATCCTGAACTGAGCAGAAGTTTGGACTAGAAGACCTCTGAAGTACCTTCCAACTCTATGATTCCACAATAATGTAACAAAACAGGGTTTAAACAACATGCTAAGCACCCCCCGAATCTCAAAAAACTAACCAGCAGTCAAATTAATCAAATATGCCATTACATAATGAATATACTGGCTAGATCTTTAACTGCCTTAATTAAACATATTGTGCAATTCCAGGCATTGGTTTTGTAATATAAGCTGCTCTTAGTAACATCTAATAAACAGAGTACTAGTAAGAAAAACTCCTGAGTTTTAGCTTAATTGGTTGTTTTTAATATTGGAGAAAGTAATAAACATAAAGAGGTGGTGTTGCTCCTCTCAATATCTTACACAGACAAGGAATGGGACTCCAACTTACGGATGTAACCCCTTGTACCATGCTAGGACACCCTTCAGACCATTGTAATCAACGGCCCCTGAGTAGACTTAGTGTTAGCAAAACAAGGTAGAAGAAGCATGTGAAGCATGGCTTCTGGAATTCTTTCTCATTCCTTTACTGGCACTACAAACATATAGTGGCAGGAAACATCTGTATTTTCTTCCATGTAATGAAATAACATGTGTGCACAAGTTTATGTTCTGTGCTCAGCTTATGTTTGTGTATGTTTGTTCATCTGTGAACATTTGGAAGCATGGGACAGGCTGCACACACTCCACACTCCTGTTTGGGTCATGTGGCTGGGAAGGAGGGGGAAGGGAGGCTTAGAATGGTCCAGTTGCCAACATCTGGAGTTGCTGCCAACTGCTTCTTCCATTCAGAAATTTGGGGGGAAATTTCCTGCAGCTCCTTGATGGAACTTGATCTTTCTTTCTTTCTTTTGGTAAGTTCTCCTTGCACCCAAACCTATCACAATAATAACCAGAAAGATACTGTCCTGACTCCCTTTAACATTCAGTAATTATATTCCTAGTTCCATCAACTCTTTATGAAGGGTTGTTCCATCTTCTCGCTCAGCTGATTCTCAGAAAAGTGAAACTTGCCAACACAGGCTTTTTTCAAAATCATGTTCCAAATCTTTATCTTTTGTTTTCAGAGCATTCTGTTGTGAATAATATATTCTCTCTCTCCTTTTAAGAAATACAATCAACATGATATTCCTACCCAAACCAAGAAGCCAGGTGGTAAATATTGCATCACTTTTCCAGGAGGCTTTTAGACATGCAGTTTTATGTTGTTTCCATTTAATTCTATGGAGAGAGCATTCTCTTCAACCCTAATATGAAAGATACATTCGGAATCCAAACAGAAAGATTTCAGAAAAGATCATTATCAAGTCATCGGCAAGTCTTTTATACCCCTGTTGGTTGCTTTCTCAACTACAAACCCCCTTAATAAGTTCTCCTGGCTAAGAGAGAGAGAGCACGCAACGACCACCACCGTTTTATTTGTCACTCAGTGTACAACCGAACTGGCATGGCTGCTTGCTTTAATATGCCAGAGCAAGTAATTTATTATCTAGGAGGCTTTTAAAATGTTGGCTGCTGTACTATTATCATTAGCTAGGTTCAAAGCATGTTGCAGGGGTGACCGCAGGGTCTGGTAAAAAGAATCAAGCTGGCATCCGTGACAGTATGACTGAAGTGCCACCTGTGTTTTAGTGCATGGCTCCAACCCTACCTGCCTTTCAGAAAGCTCTTAAGACCTGACTTTTTCACCAGGCACTAGGTTGGCAGATTTTGTCCCTGTCTTGATTACTTTTGACTGTTTGGAGCTGGATGAAGTTGCCTTGGGTACAATATGTTTTATTATCTTTAATGGGTTGTAGGTTTTTTATGGGGGGGGTGTTATGTGTTGTTTTTATTTGTGTACACTGCTCTGAGTTGCATGTAAATGATTAAATAAATAAGTAACCATGCATGCCCGCATCTGGAGGTAATACCTGCTTTCATCCTGAAGTGAGCAATTGTAATCCTACTGTATCTAGCTGTTGTTAATATCATCACAGGTAAGAGCCCCTTTCCCAGGTTCCTAGTCTAGATCCCGCTCCCAAAACTGCTATTCATTGTTTTTCAAATCCATGAAAATGCTCATTTAGTGTATCTTATCACCTCTGGTTTAGTCCTGCAAATAAAGAGGGTTCGTGCAAAAACATGATCCCAGGTTTAAATCCAGGTTTGATTTACAGAGTTGAGCAGTATTCAACTACATCCTAGTATTCAACTACAGCTGTGGCTTCTGAGAATTACACAGGTTGTAGTCCTGTATTTGACTATACAGAAAATAAAAGAATATTCAAATACTCAAAATGAACAATATACACAATGGCTGACACCTATGGCAGTTAGTTACTGGACTATATAGTGTAACCGGAATAAGTGAAATATAGCCTTTGGCTGAGAAAATTTGCATCATCCTGCTGAGTCGCTGTTATCAGATATTGGACTGATGAGCTGATCACTTTGGGTGGCATTAATTTTGCTTTTTTACTTGCCTGAAGGCCTCCAAATGTCCCCCAGCGCTTCCTCTCTCCCTTCACAACCCTTCAAATGATTGAATTCACAGCTTGATTTCCATAGAATTACTTCACTCTAATGAGACTTTCTGCATTTGTCATTGTCAGGAAAGAAATAATTCATTATTTTTAAATGCAGGTTTTAAAAAAGAGAACATAATCATGTTTAATGTTTGCATCACACATTTCAAACAGCTCAAACATTTCACATACATTTCTTTAATCTAAGTAGCAATCTTGGATCAGACTTGATACTGTGCTAAAATTTATAACATGAATACCCCCAAAATATTTTCTCCTGTGAAATAGGTTTCTATTTTTCTGGCTTGTTCTCAGGATGCTTTGGCATTTCTTTTTGTGATTTTTTCAACTTACTTTGCTGTTGTAGGGTGGTAAAGAATGCTGATTTCTCTAACACATCTCTCCATCACTCTGCTTGGCAGACATGGCACCTTGGATGTAGCTAGTCAGAAAAGACTAGAGCCTTTCATGTTCCAGAGAAAGAAAAGAAGAACAACTATTTCTGACTCACCAAGGAATTACTCTAAGGGTTCAGTGAACATACATCTCCCCAGTTCTGTGAAAGTAGATCAGAATAGGTTTTGTTGTCACCATCACCAATCAGGGGAATCTGCCCTCCCTTCTTCTCAACAATTCCAGCCAATAGGAAAACCACCTAGCACTGCTGTAGTTGGCAATGGTTTGGATAGAAGGCTAGATCCATAGGAGAAGTAGCAGACTGGAGACCTGGGAGCTTGGAAAGAGTCATCCATCTGCCATCTCCTCCTACCCTGACAGAGGATCTCTGGACTGGGAAAAGTGGCACATGAAGGAGAGAGGAGGCTCTTTGCCCACCAGATTTCTAAACCAGTGGATCTTCTATTTTGTATGATTGGAGACTAGAGGGATTTAAAGCAGCCAGCTCATCCTTTTGTCTGCCTCCACACCTGGGGATCAACTGCAGGGTCTCGGAGAGTGGCAAGAGAAGAGGATGAACCAACTCAGGATTTGACAGCTGCAGAGGGAGGGGTTGAGTGGTGCAGTGGGAGAGTTCCATCCTCCTCCATATCTCCATACTATTAGAAGGCTCTTAGGGTGTTAAACCCATGTTTAAATATAGCCTGGTGGTTGACAGACATGGGTGGATTGCACAGCAAAGTGGGAGAAGGAGCTGGCCCACATGCATCACATGACTGTCAGCTGTTATTAGGGCTGCCTTTGAATATGGGTTTGGCACTCAAGAGACCTAAAGCCCTGTTCAAAAGCAGCCTGAAGAACAGCTGACAGGCAAGGGGATGGGGGGTTGCAACATGGAGCAGCAGACAGAAATCTCTCTCTCTCTCTCTCTCTCTCTCTCTCTCTTTCACTTCTCCATGCAGCTTCCCCTCCCATCAGTCATTGCTGGACAGTTGCTGTTCCGATCATCCAGTTCTCTAGATTGGGGATGGATTTGAACGACTAGTGGGCAAAGGCAGAGAACCAATTTGGATGAACTAGACTTTCCCACTACCCAAAGCAGGATTGTCCTGAAGGACAGTGTCCAGGGAGGAAAGGAGAGTAGGGAGCATGCAAACACTAACATGAAGCGGTCAGTAGTGACCAGGATGATTGCAACCCCAGGGAGCAGCAATGACAGCATCAGTGGTGGAATGGTCAGTAAAGCAAGTCAGAAATACCCACATTTGGGTTGCTGCAATTTGTTACCTGTTGAAGAGGGGAAAGACTACCTGAACAGCAAAGGACGACCTAAGACTGCCTCAGATATAACTGGGAGATGAAATAAAGACAGCAGCATGAGGACATGGCAGAAAAAAAAAAGAGGTTGTCAGGGTATGTTTGTGCAAGTGGGGAAGACCCTAAAAGCATGGGATGAGAGTAATCTGGATATATAGGGGCAATTTAGTGCACACTGAAATTCACTTGGTATGATCTTCCAAGAGAGATGAAAGGGACCTATTCACAATGCATTGTTATAACCTGGGCATGAATAAAGCCAACAAGCCAAAGCGGGTTATAATTTTACCATAACAGAGGAATTACATTAGCTACTCTGCTCAGATAATTAGCTAACTTCAGATTTTGCTTAATTATGAATTCTGAGAAATTGAAAGAGCCTTATATTCTTTCATCAACAGGTTTCAACAAAATATATCCCCTATGTTGTGCTTTTTAGGAATCAGTGGATTTGTATCTATACCTTTTCTGCCATTTGACTGAATCCCTTTGTCAGTTTCAACTTCACTGCTATCTGTCACTGTAAAGTCACCACAGATATTATGGCGCCAGCTTATCTGTTGCTATTACAGCTGGGGGATTTATATAGAGTGAAGTCTATTTATAAAGCTCTTTGTATGACTGTCCAGTGCCTTCCAATAAATATAACTTTCCCCCTTCCTCCTTCCTGTGCCTCTGGATTTTCTTTTGCTGTTTGTTACATCCAAGTGCTCTGTGGAAGTATGGACTCTGGTGATGTATTCCTAAAAAATCAAAAGTAGACCCAAGACATTAATCATATGCCAAAATAGTTCTGAAACTGGATGAGAGAAACCAAATTCTTAGTAGTTTGATGAACATCCAAGCAAGTTAAAATGCAGGCCAGGAATGAAAAGGGCCTTTGTTTTGATGCTTAAATTGGACATTTCTTTTTTACAATCCCATATGAAGTTTGTATTTTCCTTCACATTCTCACTCCCCTACAGGAAAGATGAGGATTAATTTGTTTAAATTGCTTTAATCTACAACTTCTGGATCAATATTTGGCTTAAAACACCTTCAAATGATTCACTTTTTCACATTTTGGATCCATTTTTAGCAGAAAATTATATCCCCAAAGTGCAGACTAGAGAAGTGGTATACAATAACGTATATATTTAGGGAAAGTCATAAAGTGTACGTGGAGAAGTGGCCTCCATAAATAAATGTGCATTTTTGTACAGTTTCTTTTTTAAGAACCTGTTGCAAATGGATGTAGAAACTGAATGCATTTAATTCATGGCTACGCTCATACAGAACCAGTGCATAGGGAAGACAGATTCATTTGCCCAACCCTATACCATGGTATCCTTATGATGACAATAAAAATTAGACCAAAGTTCCTTTTGACAATTGGTTTTTTACATGCAAAGACTAAAGAATGGAAAGTTCACCCATAATAATCCTTTCTGACTTCCTAGATCATGCACAAAAATCCAGTCCATCAACTGGCAAGAGGACCAGCTGGGTACAGTGATAACATCCATGGGGCTAGATAATGCATATGCATTCTGGCAAATTACAAAATAGGTCCCAATTTCTGCTGAATCTGTAGGACTGGATGTAAGAAACTGTGATGCCTAGAAGGAACAGGGCAGCACACTTGTAACAACAGGAGAGCTGCATTTTAAGTATTCTTATTCTTAAGATTCTTGCCCAAGCGCATGTACCTGTGTATGCATACTTATTCAGAATTATGCACTCTGAAAATTCTAGTCTACTTGTTGTGGTTGTTTTCTCGGCAGTAATTTGCCTTCCATCAGTTTTAAAATCAAGTAATCTTTCCTCTGCTACAAGAGTGCTGGATTTCAGCTTCCCTAATGAGTAGCCAAAATAATTACTGACCCTTGTAAGGGGAAAGAATAGTGAAAAACATTACTGATGTGTTTATCTTTTGATTGCACTGAAAATAATGCTGAGTTTGAGAGGAGATCTGTACTTCCAGCTTATCCCAGTGTGAGCATGAATATTTCAGGAGGACAGGAATGCACAACATTGTCCTCAATCTACCCTTTGCTAACGGCTAACGCACTCATGGCCATTAAATTCACCAGTGGGATGGTGAAAAGCCAAGCTTTTTTCTTTCTTTTTTGACAAGTTAATTGACAGAACAGTGCAGCGATGGACCTAGCCTTGGTTTGAGGTTTTTGTTTTTAATCAGATAAAATTGAGAAGACTTCAGCCACTTTCCCTAACTAGCCCAAGTGACAGGGAGGGAAAAGGTAAAACTAAGTTATTTTCTTTCTTTCTTTATTCTGCTGGTGGCTCATTAAGGGTAAAGAAGCAGGGGAATCCACCAGGCAAGGATTATAATAAACTTGGTCCAGACAGAACATCAAACTACTACAGAGGCCAAAGAGAAGGAAATCTGGAAAGGGATTTCTTACAAACAAACTACTAACTGCTTAAGCTGGTTTCCTTTCCAGTTTATTCTTCAGTTTACACACACACAAGACAAGCTGCTGAAGGCTGCCGTGCGGAAAAGCTCCAAGAAAGGAAAGAGTAAGTTCCTTAGAGTCTATGCTGCTCTGTCTTCAGAAATCCTCCATTTCCCCAAAGGATTAAATAAAAAACAAGCCTATATGCTAGCCATTTGGGATATATGCTTGTCAGAAAATAGGATTATTTCAGATGCCTAACATTTTGTTATTTTTTAATCTCCTTTTCTCTGTGTCCTTCTGAAATAGCTGGCTACTAACTAGCAAAAAAGGATTATAAGTGGTCAGAATGCTTTTCCCCTTCATGCATCACTGTGAACGTGGCATCGCAAGGTGTTACAAAGACTGTGGAATTAGATATATAAAATTGTCTTTCTATGATATTATAGTTAGTATTCTAGAAGAAATATGTCATAAAGAGAATAAGCATTTGTTTTTTTCCCAAGATTTGGATGTTCCCAAGCCAATTTCCATTTAAAAAATGAGTCCATTTCTTTCAGTTTCATTCATGCTAAATGCAGAGGAACAAATCGGATATCCCTATTGCATCATGAGTATGTGCGTGTTGATTTTCTTCACCCATTAGGAGTGGTGACAGGACCAAGACATTACCAAAGTCTTCTGGGCGCTGCTTGTTTCCAGGAGATTGTGAAGGATAACCTCCAGTGTTACCACAGTTTTTTGAGACGGCAATATTTTTATCACAATTCTTTGGAATAAAACATTTATGATAAATAATATGGAAGCTGCAATGTGGAGCCAAAGACCAAAAGAAGAAATATGTGGTTTAGCAATGAACATAAACTAACAAAGCCAAGACTGTGAGTAATGGAACCACTGTGATTTTCATCAAAGAATTAAGAAAAAACAGACAAACCAAGGCACAGCAGTAAAACAAGTCCACCTTCAAACATGGAAGCTGGTTAGATAACTTCAGCCCATCACTCTCTTTCAACCTAATCCACTCACAGTTGTTGTTGTGGGGAAAACAGAAGGCAGGAGCATTATGTATGTCACATTGAGGTATATATAATAAATGCAGGATATAAATCTAATAATTAATAAATATAGGAATATGAACAAAACCCTTTTCACATCACAATTTATGTTGATATGTTACTTTCATGCAACATTTCCTGCATCTCTTGCTCATGAGGTCATGCTACCATAAACGTATTAGATTTTAAGGTGTCATTTCACTTCTTTTTAATACAATGACTTTTTATTTATTATTTATTTATTTAGCAAATTTATAAGCTGACCATCTCATATACATGACTCTAGGTGGCTCATAATTAAAACAGAATAAAAGCAGTAAAAGACAACCAGAATGAAAAAAACAAAAAAACAAAAAACAAAAATAACATACAAAGAGCAGCCAAGCAGACTCGCAACCACTGTACCGAACACTATTTGCTATCTTGGTTTCTAAAACACATGAAGGAAAGCCAATAGCAAAAGGCCCCAAAACTCAGCACCACAACATAGGAGTCAGATGTGTAAAACTCTACAATATTTCTCCAATCTCATATCCTCATCTTATTTTTATAGCATTGTAAAGACCAAAGCTATTCTCTCATATCTTCCAATAATCCCTTTTCAACAGAAGTACTACCTATTTTTGAAGTAAGTAATTTCTTTCCTTTGCCTTGAGAAAAAACAGTGCCAACCACAGCATTTTTTCAAGTGCCAAAGAGAAGTTTGAAGAGATTCTTTTGGTCAGGACCAGGACACATGGAGAAATGCTTACCTGCTCTTCCTTGCATGCCACAGTTCCAGTTCAGATTGTCCTCCAACAGCAACAGCTGGCTGGGGAATTCTGGGAGTTGAACACACATCGTAAAGTTACCAAGGTTGAGAAACACTGGTTAAGAATCATCTAGCAGGACTCCAGAAGTGCACTTTCCCTATAGAAGCACCTGCTGTCTGGAATGAAGTTCCCCCTGAAATCTGGATGGCCACCACTCTGCTGTTGTTTAGAAAAGCCATGAAAACCTGGCTCTTCACCCAGGCCTTTGGGAGAGTGAGACCCCTTGCTTCATTCTATCCAGTTTGTCTTTCTTGCCATCTTTTATCTCTTATCTCTTATCTTTTTTTATTTTATTGCTTTTATTCTAATTTCTTTGTTTTGATTGTTGTGAACTGTCCACAGTTATTGGGAGTCAAGTGACATACAAGTTTAATAAATTATTGATATTGTTGTTGTATTCATGGTTGGTTGCACAGTCAGCCAAATGTTTAGACTGGATTTGACATTTTTATCCAGCTATCAAGTCCTTCCCAAGGACCTGGGATAGGCAGATGTTTTTTGAGGGTGTTAAAGGTATCATCGCAGAATATAAGCTGGTCCAAGTAAAGCTGCCTTTTGCAATTGACTGATGGCGATTTTGTCAATGCCAATGGTCCTCAAGTGGTGCTCCAGATGTTTTGGGATTATACCTAAGGCACCTATAATTATTGGTGGTGGTGGTGGTGGTGGTGGTATTATTATTATTATTATTATTATTATTCAGTACTAATGATTTAGTACTGTGATTTAACCTGCATTTTCAAGCCCTGAGCATTGCTGGTGCCAAAAAATAGTATTTAAAAAAAAATTAAAATGGTCAAAACCACATAAGGTCACCAAAGTGTGTTAGATTTTAGCAATCAGTTAATGATCTCACCTGAAAGTTCATGAGGATCATGATGTCTTAAATGATCTGGTGATGCTGTGAGGTTTTAGCTATTTTTTAAAATTGTTTTATTATTATATACATGCAGAGCTAGCCAGGAATTCTCAAGCAGAAAGTTGTCACTGCACAGTATAGAAGGTTGACCCTGTTTTGGAAGCAAGACTCTTTTATTTAACTTTGTGTCTTCTGACCCTTTCCTGGGACATTTCTTTCAAATGCCAGACAGTAAGAAACCAGTGCTCAAAACTTCTAATTCAGAACATTTAATAAAAGACCTTTTCGCCTCTCATCACTTTTTCTATCCTAGAGTGAAGCCATAATGATGCTTTTCCTTCTTCATTTCTTTCTTTTTCCCCCAGAAAAGGCTTTAATAATTTATTTTAGTTTTATTTTATTTTTAATGTGCTACCAAAAGCAAACTATTTTCTTAAGCTACAAAATACAAATCAATGTCTTTTGTTGCCCAGACCCTCATCCAGACCCCAGTGCTTCTTGACAGCTGCAGGGTTTTTCTTCTTTTCCTCATTTTGGCCTTTTCAATCCCATCTTTCAGTCACCTAGACTCCCCTCCTTCTTGGCCTTCAGACGAGGAGTAGCAGTCTTTTTCAACCCATCAAGACTCACAGAGCTCCAGCCGTTCTCTTTTATGTCCTCCTCTTTTCAAGCAGTTTCCATTGCTGTTGCAACCTCAGCCCACATGATTATTTCATTATGTAACTTTTGCCTCTATTCCCTTATGCAGCAAGACAAAAGAGATCAGCACCAGAGCAGGAACTATAAATAATGAATTTTGCCTGCCTCTCCTGACCAGTCAATAACAGACTGCGAGGCAAATGGCAAACATGAGAGACCTTCAAAATGTCCACCATGAAAGAGGGATGGCATTGTCAGGAAGCTTTCAACCCAGGGAAAGGGCAGCAGGTGGATCACATCACAGTTCAGTTCTCCAAAGAGCCAATCAAAAGCACAACTGTAGCTTGTTCTGCATCTTTCTCCTCAGCTTAGGGCTCCAGAAGTCAAGAGAACATTTGATGAGTTACTTGCTGAGCACTTCTTAATGTGGAGACAGGGCATATCACAGCAGCCTCATCGTCTCTGTACAAGCACATCAGGTGATTTAGAACTGAAAGAAGAAAAAATAGTTGACTTCTTTTGAATTTCAGCTTCTCCAACATGGATAATAATTGCCAGTCCTGTTTCATTACTAGTCTTCCTTCCAGAAAGTCTGTCAGGACTCATCACTACTGCCAAACTTTGCCCACTAACATTGCCAGTGCCTAAAGCTGATTGTTCCAGGTATTAGAAACTCTGACAATGAACAGGAGATAAACAAAGAAAGTTCGGGATTCATCAGGGATTCTAAACCCTCTCAGCTTTCCACCATACACTCAAACTGGAAAAACATTAGATAATTAATGATGTGCAATAGGAAGGATGTCTTTTATGACAAAGCAGCAAATAAGAAGGGCAATAAGTTAGTCAGAATACTATAACATTAGAGAGTTCCAGCTTGCTCAAAGGACCTTTCTGCCTAGCTGCCATCTTTAAAAGATTTAAACAATACAATAAATTATATTGGAAGTGATAAAATTTACTCGAAAACAGAATCCGTCTGTATCAATGCAGTCCTATGCCTGGCCCTTAGAAATAAATCCTCATACAGAACAACTTCTATTTTTAAAGGAGAAAAGCAAAATGAAAATATTTTAGTAAATTTGAAGAGTATAATTCTTCTGTAAGCATCCATATAACTGCAGAACATACAAAGGCCTTGTTCCCACAGCACACTTAACCCAGTTAGTCACTAACCCAATCAAATTTCCATACTAGATGTTCTGGCAGTCCATACTAGCTTGATAAAAAAAATCACCATTTGGGGAACACTGAGCCCTTGCCCATTTTCTTCAGCAATTGCCCCATATCCCACTGTTGCAGTGTGACTGGGTTCTTTTGGAACTAGAGCTACATTTTAGTTTGCAAGGATGGCGATTGATACAGAGAAGCAAGACAGTGGAGGCTTTTATGTTTTTTTTACTATATACAGTGAAGCTATTTACAACAAGTATTTACAACAGAAATATACATCATAAACCCGGCTTTTACCCGGCGTTGGGTTTCCCTTTGTCTTTCTGCCAGCGACTATTCCCCTCTAGCTCTCCTGTGAACTGCTTGACTTCCTCCTCCTTCACTCTCTCTTCCTCCCCTGTTTCTTGGCTTAACAAGAGAGAGAGTGAAAAGAAAGGAATGTGCTGGATTTATTGTTTGTGGGCCCAGCCTGGCTTGACTCCTTCTTCTGGATCGGCTCAGCTGAACATCTTCTCCTCCATTGGATCTTCTGCCCAGTCCTTCCCCAGAGCCCAGGGCTTTACCAACGATAGCCAATTCCCTCCTTCCTGTCATGGGGCCTGGATGATGTTGCCCCTCTGGGACTATACTTCCCTTCCTCCAGGGAAGCCACCTGTGGACTCTTCTTCTCCCTCACTGACCAGGAACTGTCAGCTGCTCCACATACTCACATAACTTCACCCTCCAACTTTTCCCTCCAGCCACTCTCTTTTGCAGAGACTTTTTCTCTCCTCTCTCTCTTTCTCTCTCTGTCGCTCCAATTTTTAGTCAGACCAGCAGCATGTCCCCCAACAACTGAGGAGGTGAGTGTCCGCCAGGGCTCTAGTCCCAACACCTATATACCAGACTGCACCAATGGGACTGCTGCCTCTACATCCCCCCACAATTGCCCTGGCTAGCAGCCAGGTCAGCTCTTTACCCTTCAGGATAGCCCAGCTGCCCTTCAAGGCCAGAACTGAGCTTCTTCTCCCCTTTTCTCTCTCCATTTGCTGATTCACACCAGCAAAACAGCAGCCAGGCCAGGCCACTAAAAACCATGCACCACATCTACCAACCCTTGTAACAGAAGAGTACTGGAAAGGCTAATTATATCTCTAGTCTCTTCCCCATTTCTAGGCAGGCAGCAATAGTGGTGGTCTGGCCACCCCAGCCAATCAAGATTTGGGGGATGTGTTCTGTGCTGCCAGTTTTGGTAAAGAGTTTTGAAATAGAGAAGCTTGCTTTTTCATACACTTTCTCTACACCTTTTTTTCTAGGAGAACTCAGACTGCAATTGACCAGGTTCAAGTATTCCCACAACACAAGTGCTTGGATTGAGTTGGTTTAACCTCACTGGACCATTAGGTGTGTTTTGAATAAAATTTAATCCCCAGGCATTAATTGACTGGGTCAATGATCCCAGAGTACATTAAACCTCTCCCTGATCCACTTAGATATCTTGTGGAAACAGAACCAAAGCACAATAAATTGGGTGGCATATTTACAATTTGTCCTGATGGCTAAAGATTCCATCTACCCTTCAAAATTCCAAGACTGCATATAAATGGTCAGTATCATCTGCAAAAGTCATCCCAAATGCTTTTTGCAAAATATAATGAAAAGTGTGATTTATTACAGAGGACCTATATTCAGCTTTATAAATTGAAGGTTTCAACCCTAGCATGTCAATGTTGGGATGGAAAATTAAGACAACTGCTGCCAGTCACAGTAGATGTTGCTGAAGAAAGTGCTAAATTTAGCATAAGGCAATTTTATGAGTACTGACAAGATCTGAAAGCAGGAAACAAATGAAATATATCATTACGGTTTGAGAAATGTAACTCTACCATATTTGATCAATCAGTATCTAATGCAACCTTTCCCAATCTAGACATCTTTTAGATAAGTGGACTTCAATTTCCAGAATTCTCAGAAATGGCCATGTTGGCTGGGTAATTCTAGGAACTTGAAGTTTATACATTGGAAGGATGCCAGTTAGAAGGATCTAATAGAAGTTGTTGCTAATTAATATTGTTCCAATGTGTTTTAAATAACATTGCAGAATAAAATTCAATAAAATAAAATTCAAATAAATTAGATTAGGAGCCACAAATAACATTTCTCCAAATAGATTAGAATATCATCTTCCATATATTTTAAGGAAAGGAAGGAAATGGACAGGATGAGAAAAGGTCAACATAGGTCCTTGTCATTTCTGAAACAAATAGCTACAATACTAAATCAATAGATATACTACTCCCAGTGTGCTTTCAGTATCACAACTGTACAGTTGTATCATTCTTTCATTTACTAACTCCTACAAAATTGTTACCTGTCAGTTGATATGTTATAGTCAGGAAACATGAAATGTAAACATTTCTCCTCCTTTTAGCTGTTAGTTCTTTTCTAATCTCCAGAAAGGCAGCCAAATTTTGCTCAATCACTATTGCTATTCATTGTAATTACTTTACTGATGTTTTATTCAGGTACGTTTCCTGTTGCACCTGAATTTAATATATATTCATCCGTCCATCCATCCTTGTTCTTTGCCTGTAAATAAGGGTAATGATGCATTTTTATTTTATTTATTTATTTAAATGATTTATATGGCCACCCATCTCACAACAGTGATTCTTTTAAGGATTAGGCACATTTTAGGGGGATTCTTTTAGCAAAAGTAAACTAAACTAAGTAAACCAGTTACCTACTGACTATTTTTGAATAGTTATTGTGTCTGAGTACTAACAGTCAACTGGTCTTGAATATGTACAAGGTCTATACCCTATTCAAGGCCTTACAGACTATTGATTGTATTCACTTTACTGTTCTACAGGTAAGATTGAACATACATGCATTCATACATACATACATACATACATACATACACACACACATATTTGATACATGAAAAATGGGGATGACTGGCTTCAATTTGTGAATAGATTAGAAAGTGCAAATTAGGTTAGTTTCCATTAACATCAAATCAAACAATGTTTCATCCAATCCTATTTACAGGCAGTTAGTGTAAATAAGGAAAGGAAAAAGCATCAGAAAGGCACACTGTCAAATCCTTTCTTCCAGGACTACAAAACTAACAGTCTTATTCAGTATTTACACTGTTACCTGCCCATTATGACATGATCACCAGAATATGCTGGTGTGGATCAGCTTCATAGGCCTCTCTTCAATGAAGTAAAGACAAGGCAGAGCCAGAAAATTCTACTTAGATTTCTGTTATCATTTTATAGAAGATATTTTGATATATGAGCTCATCGTTATGCACATATCATGGCTCTGGAATACAAAGGACAAAATCCAAGGAGATATCTGCTAGCTAATAACTTCTGGTAGGCCTAAATGTCTGGTTTCCCCATAGTAATAACACACAAAGTACAAGATGTTTGTAACAGGCCCCTATGGGGCTCAGGGATTTTGCAATTGTGCTTTGAAGATGAATCCCAGTTTTTCACATTAGAAGGACTGAAATCCAACTGAATAATTGCATTATTTTATTCTACAGTTTAACTTGTTCTCCTTTTAGTAACCCTCCAAAAGGCCAAGCTAACAAGAGATAAATGCTGCAGAGAAAGAGAAGCTTTTTATTTCACTGTATTTGGGTGAAGAAAAAAATGTTTGCATCCAAAAAATTTCTTCCACAAATGAGATAGACACTACTGCTCCAACTGCTGGCTCCCTACAGCAATACAAGGAATGAGGTAACACTCATTAGAGGCCTCCGCTGGGGACAACCCTAATTGCCAGATTTACATTTTGTAGGCAATGCATACTTAGACTAATAATTCTACTTTGTGGTGCTTTGCTAGCCAGAAAAGAAAAGAGCATATTCTATTATCCTCAGGGCTTCAAGAGGCGTCTAGAGCAGGCCCAGAACAGCTCCTGCGTAAAGTCAAGCTTTCATATAATTGGCATCTATCCCACACAAAGACTTGATGTTTGACTCTATTTCCATCAGTTCCCAAGAAGGCAATAGGATTCCCAAAGGCTTCCTCAGCCTTTTATCCTTCTCCTGTCTTAGCAACCATCCACTCATCTCATCATTAGAACAATCGTTCCTTTGCTGATTGAAGTGGGGCTGGGAAAATTCCAGCTTTCAACTCCAAGCCTTATTACAGTGAGATATGATTGTATAGCTGCAAAACCCATAGTTTCTTTTTTTTTAAATCCTTATCCATGATCAATCTATCTCAATCTCTGTCTCTAATCTATAGTGGTGCCCCTCTTTTTTCTCCATTCCCTAGTAGAAATAAGTTTATAATCAGCATCCATTGGTCTCAATGACTTTCAACTGACTTCTCTTTGAGGTTGCCCCAAACTTCCTTGGATGAAAAAATCAGAAAAGATGTATTCAAGTGGTTGTCTGCACTATACAATCAGGACTCTTGAGAAGCATAATTTGTACATGAATTTCTTAGGTGGTACAGTCCTCATGCAAGGGCTTATCAGTCACAGGAAAGGTATTTGTCTTAAACTGCTTCTGGCCTAAAGATCACTGAATCAATGACTTTGGAAGGAAGGGGAGGTTTCTTTGTTTGTTTGTTTGTTTGTTTTGGTGCCTTCAAGTCAGCGTTGACTCTTGGCAACTGCCTGGACTAGTTCCTGTAGTTTGCTTGGCAAGATTTCAGAAGTGGTTTGCCCTTGCTTTCTTCTTCCTAGGGGTGAGAGAGAGCGACTGGCCCAAGGTCACCCAGCTGGCTTCTTGCCTAAGGCAGGACTAGAATTCATGGTCTCCCAGCTTCTAGCCTGGTGCCTTAACCATTACACCAAACTGGCTCTTTAAACATGTACTAACTAAACAATATGGCCCAGATGCTTTAGCAGCTTCTGAGGTACCTACAATATTAGGATCCTTAAGACATGCAATGGAAATCAACAATCCAATTTTATAAGGAATTAAAAGTAAAAGGAAAGCTAGTATTAGTTATATATCTGAATTGTGAAATGAAGAACTAGAATATCCAGTTTTGGAGGCTCAGAGGATCCAGGTATTAAGTAATGTAAAATATGCTTCTTATGAGAGTTACACATTAAATTAATGCAGCTGAAAAAAATATTTTGTATTTATGGAACCTCTCAAAGAACCTCTCAAAGTTTAAAAAGAGTTGGATATTAGATGTTTTGTGCTGGTGTTGCAAGAAATTTGACATTTCTTTAACTCATAAAATCTGGCCTTTTCCACCTATAGCCTCATTTTGATTTCAAATTATTATAAATGTCAGTACAATTTTGGAAAGAAATATTATAGTTAAGAACCTTAATGTGATGTTAAACTATATTCTCAAAACATGGAATTTGTCATCCCATGAACAGCTTTGGCTCCATTGAGCCTGGGACATGACAAAGAGGATAATTTAATGTAAATGGAAAGAAAATTAGCATCCTGACTTTAAGAAATGGATTCAGAATATGAGTCTGTTATCTACTTTTGAAAAGTTTCCTTATTCTAAAAATAATAAAATGAAGCAAAATGCTTCTATGTGATCTAACTTTAATAAGATTAAAGATTGCATTAATTATTGTTTATTATATGGATCTTCTCTCTTTCACTCTCTCTCTCACTCTCCTGATTAGCCTTTTTTCCCTCATATTTCATTTATTTTAATCACCATACTATAACTTGGGATTTTTTTTTCTGCACTATATAACCATTATTCCCCACCGCACCTCTTCGTTGGTATTTTATTTATTTATTTATTTTTGGCATTTCACTGGTAAAAATAAAACAAATAAAGCAACGTTTTAAAAACAGTTAGAAGGAACAGCATCTCTCATGATATCAAAAAAAGAGGGGGATATCAAAAACGGGGGGGAGCTAAGAATAGCTCGGAATTTAATCTCGAGTTATCTGATGCTTCACCACTTCTTTTAAATTGTTTTAAAGCAATTGGTATACTGGAAGACAGAAGACAAGGGGCACAAAAGATCAATAATTTTTTCCTTTGTTTCTGCTGGATGAATGTGTAATAGCAATGTCTTACCTAGTGATGCGTTCTTCTGCAATCTAACGTATACATGTGCCCCTGTCAGGCATGACGGCTTTCATAGAACGAGCCCACTGTAAAGCAGGAAGGCACACCAGGTTTCCATCTGTGATTTGCCCTTACCCGTGACATTATGGGTTTATGCTGTATAGCCCAACTGGAGTGAGCTGAAACAATTCCATGTAGTTGCAATGAACCCCTTTTGTTTGTAGCTTGATTTGGGATTACTTTGTCTCAGCAATAATTAATTAAGCCTGGGATTGAACATGTAGAGGCCATTTGGAACCGAAGCTTTTCTGGAGGTACATTATTTGCTAAGTCAATGCTAAGTTAGACAAATCTATTTTCTGAAGTGGTGTGGTCAGTGTTTCAAGTCCTAAAACTGAAGAGAGGACTACTGCACAATAGTAAAATGCACAATTTCCAAGCAGGAGGCCTCCAGTTCAAAACCCCCATCCCATTTAGAGTGTGGTGCTTTTATAAAGCAGGAATGGGCCACCACCCATCCTTAGGCTGCATGCAACAGCCTCTACAACTTCCCAAAGATTGCATCATCAGCATTAAAGGGCAAATTCAGCTGTACCATTTTCAAATAAAAATGCTCATATAAGAATGGGAACAAGATTTCAGCGCTTTGAGGTTTGAACAAACTTTCCTACCCACAAACTTTCCACACAGTCCTCCAAATCAAGTTTTTAATCAGCCTTTAATTTCTCCCACAATCCTGAATGCGAGTAAGGTTACTAGTGTCCCCTGCAATGTTCTAATAGTGTCGACCCCTGAGTCTGACCAGGGCCAGATGTTTGTTGTGCAAAACATACAAAAGAAACAGCTGGAGAAAAGGGATAGTGGGACTATCACATTCATCCAAGAATATAAGCTGCATCACAGTTGCTTTTGAGAGAATTTCAAGTCTATCATTATGCTTCTGAATGTGTATAGATAATTTTGTCATCCTTCAGTGCTCTTGAAAATTTAAAATCTGTGTGCCAGGCAAAAAAGAGGAGGAAAAAATCAATAGAAATGGCTTTTCTGCCTCTCATGGTGATGCACTTAAAGGGAGAGTTTTACCAGGCAAATGTATGCAGCTATGGTATGTGTGAAGAATTTTCTCCAAAAATCAGCCTGTCAAATCTTACAGTGAATTGGGTATTGCTCCTTTGCAAATGTGCCATTTCAAGTGACTGAAAGCAATATGATGCATTACAGTTTTCAAAGTGCACTATTACAACCTTTATTAATTTTTTCCTTGTTATGCTTCAAGTCTCTGGTGACTGGCTATACTGCACTTTTATAGACTCTTTGAATGGAACAGTTTTCTACATCCTTGATAGGCAGATAGCAAGGTTCTCTGAACTTGCATTCTGCCTCTGCTACTGCTTGTCAAGGCCTGGATTTGGTCATTAATTCTGTGACATTTCACAGAAAAAGCTGAGTGTGTGCAAAGTCCCATCCCTCACACGGCATGTTCAACGATGTGGAGAACAGTGAAGACTGAACTACGTGCATACGATTTAAATGTTGGGGATCCAATCATTTAATATACAGAAGACCGCATAGGTGGCCAGATTCATTAGGAAGCTGATGATTATCTATAGCATCTCAAACACTATATTGTATTCATACACTTTTCGTTTTTATATTTACCCCATTTTGACTCTTGATGAATCTAATTTACACTATAGTCCATCATAAATGTCAAGCCAGCAAATCATGGCATTAAAAGCAGAGAGGCCTTCAAATCAAACTCAACTTCTGTTAACGGCAACCATGCAGTTTAAATAGCTTGCCTGCCCCTTCTTCTCTTCATATGTTATAGCTGGGGGAGAAAATTGTTTGGCTTGCATTTGAATACAAATGTAGCTGATTTTGCATTTTAACTGAAACGCGAACTAAAACTCTGTTATTGCTTGAAAGCTACACTTGTCAGAGTATTGCTATGCTGCTTGTTATACGCCACCTCAGTCCAATTGGACTCTAAGGTAGTTCCCATTCAACTGTACTCTTTTGAGGTCTTTGGAGAAGTTCTTCAGGTGGGTAGTGGACTAATAATCATAAGAATTTTTAAAAACTGAAATAATAGCATGACCTTGGCCCTTCTGATGGACAGTGACATGAAATAGCATCATAGCATTTATGGTCTAGTCTCACACTGAAGATCCTTTCAACATCACACCACCTCTTAAAAAACTGAAGATGCTACTGAAAAGAGTCCTTGAAATTCCTTTTTACCTTTACCAAGACAACAGAGAAATCCATATCTCATCTACCCTTAAATCACCCTGGTGGCACATAAATAGCAGGATATGTGGTAAATGTATCTATTTCCAGTAGAAGAGAATATCTGTAGCTTAGAGTTAAACAGTGGAGTTCTTGGTTGTTTGTTTGCAGATGTTTCATTATCCAATTAGGTAACATCATCAGTGTGACTGTTCCTTGGTGGAGGTTTGCCTACATGCAAATTTCTCCCATTTGTGTGTTTTCTGAAGTGTTTGACACCCATATGTGGTTCCAGTAGAAAAGAATATCTGTAGTTCAGGGTTGAATCATGGAGTTCTTGGTGCTCTCTGAACTTGGTTGTTTGTTTGCAGATGTTTCATTACCCAACTAGGCAACATCATCAGTGCAATGATGTTACTTAGTTGGGTAATGAAATGTCTGCAAGCAAACAACCAAACTCAGAGAGCACCAAGAACTCCCTTTATCTATTTATTACTGAATGTATACCGTGCCTCTCCATTACTACAAATTCTGGAGGCAGCTTACAACAATTAATGGAGAATATAAAACTAACAATAAAACTGATTGAATTAAGATCAGAAGCAAATGTTAAAATATCAAATATCAGTACAATTAAAATAATTTAAAATTTGTTTTGTGCTAAGAGACTTCCTTGGCCTTTTAGTGTCATGCTTGGGGCCACATTCAGAAAGGAAACAAGTAAAGCCAGGACTAACATAAAACTGAAACTGATTTATTTTAAAGTAATTTAAATTAAATGGGTTTATTATAATTAATCTTTACGTATTTCATATTTTTCCCATCACTCATGCTAAGCCTCAGTGGATAATCTTGGTGACAAACATCTTGTATCTGAGCACTGATACTGGCTGAAAATTTAGTGGCATGATGGCCAAATCACACACTGAATCAAAAGATGTGTTTTTATGCTTTAATCAAATCTCCACATAAAAATTCACTCTCCCGGCTATATATAAATATATATTTATTTATTTTGGGGAAATACTGTTCACGTTTATTTTTATGGTGATTGAGAGTCTCTATTGGAGAACAAATTGATTTCTGAAGCATTTGCTACAATAAAAGATGAATAATGCTTCAACTAACACAGAGAAATTGGGAAAGAAACATTTCCATTCCACAGCAAACAGAAGGGAATCAGGCCCTGGGGTTCCTGTTTTTCCTCTACAACCACACATTAGTCATTCTGCACATTTTTCTCTCATGGCTGCTAACTCTTGGATGTATTTTCTATTTAAAATAAGGTTGCCATAGTTTCCTTAATTTTTCCTTTAAAAAGTAGACCTGTAGAACAATTAAAGACACGGTAGGCAACTGGCAACATTTCAGCAAATTTTATCTAAAGCAAAACATGGATTTTGAAGGCACACGTATCTTTAAAAGGGAGACATTTTGGCCTTGACATCTGCGCTGCCATCATCACAACACTGCTTTTCTCTTTATTTCAGCTTTCAGAAATGCCAAACCACTTCCATATTATGCTAAGAAAACAATATGGGAATCTTTACCCTCCAAGCAGCCTTCCAAAACCTGGTGACCTCCATGTGTGTCGGTACTTCCCAGACAGTTAACAACATGCATGGCTTGGAATTCTGGGAGCTGCCATTTAAACACTTAGAAGAGCTCATTTTGGGGAATGCTGTATTAAAGTAACCTTCATAGAAATATATTGCAACAATTAAGGTAGCTCTATATTTGTGAACATGATGTCTACGTGCTGAGTGTACGTAAGTAAATTGCATATACCTCCTGCTTGGCAAGTAGCAGGCAACAATAAGTGGGCTTGCAAAGTAGTAGCTAGATTAGAATTAGTGGCGTGCATGGAATAGTATGTGCATGCTCAGGATAAAACTGGGCTTTGATGCCAAAAACAACTGATACTGCCCTTACAGTTAGCAGGGAATTCTGCTTGTGATATGGATACAGTTAAGGCTGCCAGCCTACACTACACATTATCTAATTTATTAAGAAGCATTATGTGAAGCCTCTGTTAATAAAAGCCATGATGCGTGGCAGAGGTCAATATCTTTGGGCCCATCATGATGGTCATGACTTATGGAAGATTGTGACTTGGAGTGTATGAGGAGTAAATAGTAAAGAATGTGAATTAATATTAAATGAAAGAAAGAAAAAATATGCTAGTTAGCATTCTCTCGTAAAAAACCAAGATTATTTTTTAAAAAAATGCATATGAAGTGGCTGAGGCAATTGGGTTTTCCTTTCTTTGAGCACAAAAAAATGTTTCATGTGCTCCCAACAGCACAGAGCCCTCAAAGGCTTCTTCCACATAACTGCAGGACTATGCATAGTTTAATCACATGAACAGTCCAAGAAACACTGCAGAAAAAAAGCAGCCTCTATTGAGATCTCCACACCAGATATCTCATCCATGCTAGAAAGCAAGTCTAATATTTGGGCCTGGTTTTTCATGCTTTGGGAGAATTTTAAGCATGCCATGGGATTGGGAGTCGTCTGGGTGGTAAACCATTTCTGTTCTTAAATGTCCCCCCTAATGTGAAAAAAGGCCAACATTGTGTTGCAATTTTCAGCCCCAGTATGGTTAAATATATTGAAAATCGAGAAAAAAAAATCAGAATCAAAATCTGTCCAGCAAATAGGTAGTAAAATAGATTGGAATTACACTAATCCACAAATTCCGAGTAATAATTGTTTTTGTCCTTTATTATAGAAGAGGAATTTCTGTTTAGCAGAATTCTGGCTACTTGCTTTTGGGACTTTATTACTGGCTGTCTGAAGCACATGTTCAAGATGTCTGCCTGGAATTTCAGTAACCTTGCCGTCCTATTTGCTCCGTTACTTTCCTTTGAAGGGCCATAACAAACACATCATAACGTTTTTATATCTTCTACTTAACCTCTTGGAGCTGTTTCAGCTTCTAGAGATGGTGGGTCTTTGATTTACAACTCTGGTGTCTCTCAGTTTAAGTGAATGTAAATCTCACAAAAGGTGCCTTTCCCCCAAATTCAAATTATGAAATCAAGGTATATAAAGAATAGCTGTTCCAGAAAAATTTACTAGTTTCATACACAGTGACGTTATTTCCCTTCTTCTCCAGTAATTATATTGTTCTCCAGTGCTGTGATTGATCTCTGAACTCTTAACTTCTTACTACCATATAGTATTCCTATTATGATATTCAAATGTTGTTTGTTCCTGACACATTTTGACAAAGGAGGAAGTTTAGACAAAAGGACTTAATTAGAAGCTTACCAAATGAATTCAATTTGCACCTTTCATTTATGTTAAGCTTTTGTATACCCTGTCAAATGAATAGGCCACTAATGTAATTCATATCTCTATATCTGTTAGGATAAATGTATGTCTTCAAAGAAACCTTTCCAACCTGGGGCCATCCAAGATATAATGAACCCCAAAACCTCCAGAATTTTAATGATTACTTGACAACCCGTGACTCATTGAATTATCGTATCAGAAATATTTCCTATCTAAACAGAGAAACAGAACGACCAGGGCAAAAAAAAACAGTGAGAGTGGCTTATGACTTGCTGCTGGCTTCCCCATTGACTTTGCTTGTGGGAAGTTGACAGGGAATTTCAGAAATCTTCCTCCCTCTCTCCCTCCTTTTCCACATATAATATAGGGTTGCACCATTTGCCTTCCCCCCACAACTCTCAGGAGAGCCCCAGTGAAGCCTCCTCCTCCTCCTCCTCAGCTGACCTGCAGAACTACCTGCCACTTTGCTGGGGGGAGGTGAAACAAAGGAAGCCATAGACCATGAGGAAAACTGCACCGCTGCTCCCCATTCTGGCATGTCCCCAAGGGCCCCCTCCCTCAAGGGAGGAAGAGGGCTCACCCATCAACCACCAGCACCCCCCAGCCAGCCCTACCTCACCACCAGGTATCCAAGTCACTCCCTCATCCTGCCCTCAGTTCCCACCACTGTTAAGAGATTTTCTACTGTGTTTCCAAAGCAGCCAATTGCCGCTCACCCATCAGGCCTTGCCACCAGCTGATTAGGCACAGGGGACAGAGGGAGGCAGGAAAGAGGTTGGGTGGAAAGGCCCATGATGATCACATGATCTGGGCCGACTATGGCAGCGTGGCAGTGCAGCAGTGCTGAAGTGGCCACAAATTTCCCAAATTTCAATCCCACAGGAGTAATGGGTCTCAGATTTTGGACACATTTTGTAAATTAGCCCACCTGAGGTACCTTGGTTCAAAAATTGCTGCCCCATGATACACTGTTTTGCCCAGTTGAAGGTTACAGACACAAGAGTTTTAGTAGTATATAGATGCTGGCTTGGAATTCTGGAACATGTTGTTCAACAGCTTTGGAATACAATGGATTGAGGAAGGATGTTTTTAAATACAAGGAATAGTCAAGACTGGTGGCACCTGCCAGAAGAGCAGAAGAGGAAATTCCCAGGGGGTCTCAAGAATGAGTTGAAACAGAGCTGAGGGGAATCCATGAGAGCTAACCAAAAAGCACCAGCAAGAGAGTCTCAGTCACCCAGTGTCCAGAAGTGACTAAACTTCAAATATCTAGAGTGCTGGCAAATGGCAGGCACTAGCAGGTGGAGGAAAGTGCTCACGGGGCCATGGAGAAGTATGATACCTAAAGGAGAGAAATGGCTTTGTACAGTGGGGCAAAAAAGTATTTAGTCAGCCACCAATTGTGCAAGTTCTCCCACTTAAAAAGATGAGAGAGGCCTGTAATTTTCATCATAGGTATACCTCAACTATGAGAGACAAAATGGGGAAAAAAATCCAGAAAATCACATTGTCTGATTTTTAAAGAATTTATTTGCAAATCATGGTGGAAAATAAGTATTTGGTCAATATCAAAAGTTCATCTCAGTACTTTGTTATATATCCTTTGTTGGCAATGACAGAGGTCAAACGTTTTCTGTAAGTCTTCACAAGGTTTTCACACACTGTTGCTGGTATTTTGGCCCATTCCTCCATGCAGATCTCCTCTAGAGCAGTGATGTTTTGGGGCTGTCGCTGGGCAACACGGACTTTCAACTCCCTCCAAAGGTTTTCCATGGGGTTGAGATCTGGAGACTGGCTAGGCCACTCCAGGACCTTGAAATGCTTCTTACGAAGCCACTCCTTCGTTGCCTGGCAGTGTGCTTGGGATCATTGTCATGCTGAAAGACCCAGCCACGTTTCATCTTCAATGCCCTTGCTGATGGAAGGAGGTGTTCACTCAAAATCTCACGATACATGGCCCCATTCATTCTTTCCTCTACACGGATCCGTCGTCCTGGTCCCTTTGCAGAGAAACAGCCCCAAAGCATGATGTTTCCACCCCCATGCTTCACAATAGGTATGGTGTTCTTTGGATGCAACTCAGCATTCTCTCTCCTCCAAACACAACGAGTTCAGTTTAGACCAAAACATTCTACTTTGGTTTCATCTGACCATATGACATTCTCCCAATCCTCTTCTGGATCATCCAAATGCTCTCTAGCAAACTTCAGACGGGCCCAGACATGTACTGGCTTAAGCAGGGGGACACTTCTGGAACTGCAGGATTTGAGTCCCTGGCGGCGTAGTGTGTTACTGATGGTAGCCTTTGTTACTTTGGTCCCAGCTCTCTGCAGGTCATTCACTAGGTCTCCCCGTGTGGTTCTGGGATTTTTGCTCACTGTTCTTGTGATCATTTTGACCCCACGGGGTGAGATCTTGCATGGAGCCCCAGATCGAGGGAGATTATCAGTGGTCTTGTATGTCTTCCATTTTCTAATTATTGTTCCCACAGTTGATTTCTTCACACCAAGCTGCTTGCCTATTGCAGATTCAGTCTTCCCAGCCTGGTGCAGGTCTACAATTTTGTTTCTGGTGTCCTTCAACAGCTCTTTGGTTTTGGTCATAGTGGAGTTTGGAGTGTGACTGTTTGAGGTTGTGGACAGGTGTCTTTTATACTGATAACAAGGTCAAACAGGTGCCATTACTACAGGTAACGAGTGGAGGACAGAGGAGCCTCTTAAAGAAGTAGTTACAGGTCTGTGAGAGCCAGACATCTTGCTTGTTTGTAGATGACCATATACTTATTATCCACCATGATTTGCAAATAAATTCTTTAAAAATCAGACAATGTGATTTTCTGGATTTTTTTCCCCATTTTGTCTCTCATAGTTGAGGTATACCTATGATGAAAATTACAGGCCTCTCTCATCTTTTTAAGTGGGAGAACTTGCACAATTGGTGGCTGACTAAATACTTTTTTGCCCCACTGTATCTATGGGAGAAAACAAGTGATGGATATCCTAGCAAGAGCAATGAAAAATTCCAAAAAGAGCTGAGAGGAGCTAATGGCAACCAACCCTCTGTACCCAGATAGTTGGAAGGAGAACAAGCCAGAGAAGTGGCTTGAGGGTGGGGGAATAATAGAGTGGAATAATAGCAGTAGAGGTAATGATTTAGTTAATATAAGGAAATAAATGGATGCTGATAGAAGAGATAAACTTAGGTTCTCAGCATTCAGGTGGAGAAATATGCCAGTAAGTATAGAGAATAGAGTTTAATGGGTAGAAGCTAAGTCTAACTATAGAAATAATGTTACAGTATAATAATGGAGAACTGGAGTCCCTGGGGTACTCTGAGCTTGGTTGTTTTCTTGCAAACATTTACCGTATTTTTCCAACAATAAGACGCCCCCATGTACAAGACGACCCCCACTTTTCCAGCCCAAAATTAAAAAATCAATACTTTAAAGATAGTGCAAAACACATTTTTATTTAGTAATTAGTTAACATTTACCTGATACACTCGGTGGGAGGAGGTCCAAACTGTCTCTCTGCAGCTCTATTTCCAGGCTCTTTTGCATAACTGATTACATTTAAGCACTAGTGAAACTGCAGATAGCTTGTATCTGCAAACAGCCTTCCTCTAATTGGTTTGTTCAGCATCAGCTGACGTCAGTTACATCAGGCTCGTGATTGGAGGAAGTCTGTTTGGGAGACAAGCTATTTCACTCGTGATTGGAGGCTAGCAATAGGAAGAAGCCTCTCTGCAGAAACAAAGTTTGGCAGTTTTGCAACCACGATTCTCGGCTGACTTCCTTGAATAAGCCGCCCTTCAGTTTTTAGGGTAAGGATTTTAGAAAAAAAAGTATCGTCTTATAGTCGGAAAAATACGGTAATTACCCGGCTGCATAACATCTTCAGTGCTAGAATGGAGTGGGGCAAACCCAAGGTCAGAGAACCCCAACTCCACAGTTCAACCCTGAGCTACATATATTCTCTTCTAATGGAGAAGTTGCAAGGTGATAATGAAATACAATATAGAAGAATAGAAATAATGCATAGTATTATAACTTAAGATACAGATAGAAACAGAAGAAATACAATACAACTCAGAATAAGACAATAAATGAAATTCATTGCAGGAAGGCTTCTACTGCTCTAAAGGATGTCTGATGTTTCAGCAGACAGTTAATTCCAGAATCTGAAAGCATTTTTATTTTATTTTATTATTTTTACTTAAAAGATCCCTAAAGTTGTCCCCCTCAACTTTATGAATCTTTGTGATTTGTGATTCTGGGCAGCATACAAGATGATAGATAGATAGATAGATAGATAGATAGATAGATAGATAGATAGATAGATAGATAGATAGATAGTTTATTTGTTATCTATCTATCTATCTAACACAATTGAACACATAATTGAGGCCAGTGATAAAAAATATGCACATATCTCTCAGAACAGGCTCGTCTACCATCCCAACGCAATGGATAAGAGGAAAGCCAGGTCTTTGCAGCTTTTAGAAAGACAATAGGATCAGGTCCATCCAAACTTCAGGAACAGCTTGTTCTAAAGGGCAAACACAACAACAGAGAAGGCACACCTCCTGGATCTCATTATGTGGCATCTTTTCAAAGAGAGAACTTGAAGCATAGTCATGGAAGAAGTAGAGGTGCCCAGGGAGAGGCAGTCCTGCAAGTAACCCAATACTGTGCCATGAAAGGTTTTATAGGTGGTAACCAGCACCATGAATTGTACTTGAAAACCTCCTGGGAACCAATACAGCTCACAAGGCAAATGATGTTCCATGGGTGTAATGAGGCATGCGCATTACTACATATGCTGGTGCATTCTGAACCAGTTGCAGCTTCCATATGGTCGTCAAGAGCAACCCCATGTAAAACATATTACAGAAATCCAGCTGGGAGGTGACTAAGGCATGAGTGACCATAAACAGGGCCTTCCAAATCAGAAATGGATGCAAGTGATAGACAATACAAAGTTGCTCAAAGGCCTTCCTTGAGCAAGAGCCAAGAATCCAAATGAACCCCCAAATTGTGAACCAGCTTGGCATAGAGGTAGTACAACCCCACAAGAACCACATTTGGAACATATCCAGAACTAGATCCCAGAGGACCCCAAACCCACAGCCATTCAATTTTGCTAGGGTTAGGTCAGAGCCTTTTGTTTTTTTCCATCTAAAGCCTTTCAGCCTCCAGATACTGGGACAGAATCAAGGCAGCATTACTTAGCCAGGGGCAAAGATGTATAACTGAGTATCATCAGTGTACTCATACTTAACTCCATGTTGACAGATGACTTTATCCAGTGGCTTCATGTAGATATTAAGCAAATAGCATGGATACCTGAGGTACTCCGCAAAGCGGGAGGGACTAAAGCTAGACCTCCCAACCCCAAAAAAACCTGACAAGAAATGAGAAGGGAGGCACTCAGCATCATGCCTCCAACTCTTAGTCCCCTGAGCCAATGCAGAAGGTTATCATGGTTAGCCTGGCTTCACTGTGTCTTGTCTTCCTTGAAGAACACTCTTCATCACAGCTCATCACACATGCTGGCTGGGGAATTCTGGGAGTTGAAGTCCATACATCTTAAAGTTGGCAAGGTTGAGAAACACTTTCCTAAGGCAACTAATAGGATATCACTACTTACGCTGGCTATCTTTCCTGACACTCAAACTTACATTGCCATTTTCCTAGGATGTTCTGGAATGATGCCACACCAGGAACTTTAGGCATGGTGAGAAATCTCAGTTGTAGCTGCTAATAACTTTCAGAATGCTGTCACTGCAGTTGATATCATTTGTCACAAAAGCCCAAAGGAGCCTAGAAAACACTTGGTTCAGGTTTTCTGGTTTGGAAGAAGTGCACCTGACATACAAATGGATTCTAAAAGGTTAAAAAAAAAGTTTCTGTACCTACAATAGTTGCTCTCTTCACTTCAAAGGACGGATTCACTTCTCATGCACAAAGAAGTCTGTGCACTGAGGTACTCTAGATGCACATCTGAAATTACCCCCCAAATACAGTTCAGTATTAGAAAGTCAAACCAACTCAACAGAAGCTCCTAGTGATGTGTTTCTTCCCACTTACCACCCCACCCCACCCCCTGCACCAATGCAAAAAGGTAACAACAACCATGCAGGATTAGTCAAGTTTCTAATCCTCCCCTCCTGCAATACGTGCAAAATAAATAAGTAAACAAACAAATGCCATACATTGGTTATGTTAGCCCACATACAGATGTGGGATCTAATTATAGGACTAATCAATATATCAGTGGGAAGCAGTTCCTTAAGCACCCCCCAAGCAGTCATAGATTTAGGGCAAGTGAAAGGGGCATAGTCAGCATCAGCAGGAAAGGGTATAGATGCAAATGAGCCTCATAAAAAAAGGATGAATGATTCTGGCAGTGCAAGATGCTCTGACATAATCTAGATTTCTTCCCTTTCCTTTCTTATCCCCCCTCCTTTTTTTCTAGCTTTCTTCCCAGCAAAACAAATTATAAAAATAAAAAATAACAAGTACAATATTGTTGCAAGTTCTCTAGATCTGATTACCCAAGATGAATATTATAGATCTTCATTTATGCCCTTGCTTCTTTTCTGCAAAAGTGAAACTAACTTCCCCATATCGAGGCACGATAAAATATTGTGTTTCAGTAAATTGTGCACCTGTCAGGTTCATAATTTCAGTGTTGCTAAAGCAAATACTCCTCTCCACTCCCCTCACTGAGCACAGAGTACCAGCTGGGCTAACAACAACTTCAACACATGGCCGACACGCTTGAAGGCATGATATACCCAAGACAGAGTGGCTCATTTTGTTTTCGTTTATTTGCTCATTTATTTAAAATAAATATCTACTAACTTCCTTCTTTCAAGTTTTCAAGGCAGTTTACAAAACCAGCATTATTCTCTGGGACTGAAACAATCATTTTTGTTATCCAAGTCCTTTGGAACTCAACATCTTTGATTATTGTGGTGAGTTTTAATGACATGGTCCCACTGTTGAAAAATTATGGCTTCTTTGTTGGACTTTCACAGGTAGTAGGAGCCTGTGATCATTACAGCTTCAGAATAATTGCTCCATCTAAACCATACTGAGGGTTGGGGAAGGTCCTGTTCCTCTCTATTGGAGTCAATAGGAGAAAATGACTATGACTGAATGCTGCCTTGGCATAAATCTTCTCTGTGCTTGTGGGATGTCTGGAGAATAGGAAGGAGAGCCTAGAATTCAGCATTTTGAGGATCACTAGCCACCTGAGGCTTCAGGTTGTGCATCTGTATTCAATGCTAATGTCTGAAGGGACAAAATATGAGGATGAATGTTTGCCTTTGTATCTGTTAGTAGGTTTTCCAGAAATACTTGGCTAACCATCAGTGGAAAAAATATGTATTTATTTTACTTATTACACATACTTCTATGCAGCTTCACTCATGCATCTCTAAGTGGCTTCCAGCAAAACCTAGAATACATACAAGGCATTATAATAATTCCAAATTATCCAATATGTCCCATAACAAGAATAATAAATACTATCAACATAAGTCCAACATAATCATAATACTGAAAGCCATAACTTCTTATAATATCAAGCAGCCAGATTCATCCTAATTCAAATATATTCCATCCTTCCCTCAGATATTAAAATAGGTGGATCCTTGGCCTGATCTTACAGGCAGAGAGAGAGAGAGAGAGAGAAAGAGAGAGAGAGAGAGAGATTAAATAAAGCCTGTCTGTGGGCACCCTGAAAGCGTAATCTACCATTCAGAGAACAAAATGTGGGTCATTCAAGTGAGGCGTAAAAGAGATATCAAGGTGTCACAGAGGCACTGACCTGGATCTGAGGATCTGACATTTGGTTCACAAATTTCCAATTAGGTTTAAATCCAAACACAGCTTCTCAAATTTCTAATTAATGACCCATCTAAGCAGGCAGCATTTAGAAGACAGAGCACTACAGTATTTTATATAGGAAACTGAAAGGAGAAAAAAAAAAAAGCATGTCCAAAGTAAGGGGGGAAACCTTCTTGAGGAAAGGAGGAGGAATTTATTTTATTATTAGCAGTTTATTCAATTTTCTCTTCACTGTTTTAATTATAACAGCTAACGTTTCCCTGATTCCCTGATTCTACCATTTCTGTCCATATTCTGTCCCCTTTTAAGTTTCCCTGTTCAAGGAGTCTCCTTTTTACTGAATAAAAATATGAGTGCATCTGTATAATAATTAAGCAAAACTAAAAATAATTAACTAATTAAAGGATCTCAGCGTCACAGATGTCTCCTTTTCAGCCTGTACTGAATCACGTTTCTCAAAATATAATGTAAGAACACACTAAGTGTGGGTCCATATGTACTGTATATATCAGTACACTGACATATTAATCAAAATAGAGTATTATGCACCTTTTAATGGATGGCTATGGCATCAAATCTTGAACCACCCCAGTTCTATATATTTTGGATGTTATTTGCTTTCCAGTTTTGTAGAGCAATGTATTTAGCCAGACCAAGATAACTTTTAGAAAATAAAATAAGGATCACACTTTTAAACATAGGATTAAATTTTCTAACGATTAATAGTAGAAAAAAACGTCTATTTTTCTTTTAAAGTAATGCTCAGGTTAGATGTTGTCAGTTTTACAAGTAGGTGTTGGTTTAATAATCCTGTTACCACAGGATTTTACTTCAGAAGATAATAGATCGTTTGCCTGCAGGTCCCTTCTTCTAAGCCAGTTGCCTGAGCCCTTGGCCCAGGTGGCCATATTGTCAAGCACATTGTTCTAAGGCTACTGCTAGTAAATGCCAGAAATGTATGGAATAAAATCATATGAGCCTATGACATGGTGATGGATGAATATGCACACTTGGTGTATATTGCTGAGACCTGGTTTGACAGCAACAGGGATTTTGCTCTTGGAACTCTACCCTTCCAGGTTTTAAGTCGTCAGCAGCAGCCATGACACCAAGGGCAAGGAAGAGGGAGTAGCCATGGTCATGCATGAAAGTCTCACAGTGACAAGAAAATTACCCCAGAGATTATTGTTTATGGAAATTGGCCTCAGAATCATGCAGCCACTGCTGCTGTTGTATGGATTCCTAGCTGCCCAGCAACAGCCTTTCACAAGCTCCTAGATATTATTTCAGGGCTGGTGCTGGAGTCCTCAATGCTACTGGCCTTTAGCAACGACTGTCTTCATCCCTGGGAAAGGCATCTGGTGTATTTCAGAAGTTCATAGCCGCTATGGCAACCAAAGATTTGTCACAAGTAATTAGAATCTTATCACATGTAAGCAGACACAGTCTGGATCTGGTCTTCTCTTCAAAGTAGTTGAAATGTGATCTGAAGATGGAGGATATTAATATCTGTCCTTTGCCATCACTTCACTTTCTGATCAAGTTGTGGGTCATATAAGTCTTGGGCTTCTGCAAGGGTGGAAATTTATTAAAATGGTCTTCTCATAAATTCAGGTTTCCAGAGAGCCCTTGAGGATTTTCCCAACAATTTCATGGGTAGTTCCATGTCATACTTGATTTGCTAATAGATAAAATTGCTCCTGCCTTTTAGGCCTTCTTCCCAGTTACCAATCCCAAGTAGTTCCTGGGTCTGGTCATTTTTGTCTTATCTCCAACTTTTCCTTTTTTATGGAATATTTTTTAGAGCTATAAAGGATCCTAGATTCTTTCAGTCAGGATTCAGGCCCAACCATGAAGAAAAATAGTACTAGTCATTCAGAACAATTATCTTTCCCAGGAAATTGATGGGAGAAGGACACTCCTCCACCCTATTGGACCTCTTAGCATCTTTTGATAACATTGACCATGGTATCATGCTGGACCCCTGCAATGTTGGGAGTAGGGGCACCATTTTATGGTGCTTCTGCTCCTACCTGAATGGGCAGTTCTAGTTCTTAGTCATGGCAGATTGCTTCTTCCCAATTGTTTTTGCCTATTTATCAATCCTTTGATATAGACCAGGTCAGAGTACGCAACGGAAGGAGTACTGGAACTCTATTATTATAGGGTTTAATAGCTGAATCTGGAAAGGCTGTCAGAGTCCCTTCTTATACCAGACAGAATTAAGACAGGGTAATCTTGAATTTCTTTCCCACTCCCTCCCTCTTCACAAGGCTAAGTTGACATTTTCTTCAATTCCTTCTTTAAGGTAACCTTTGTACCCCCCAACATGTCACTGAATTGATGGGACCTGGCACTTGATGACCTTGTCCAATCTTGTATAAAGTTGTTGGAGTTGTTTATGGAACCCAGGAGGCCTCCCTTCTCTATTGCCATGACTTTGGAATAATATCCTTTGGAATAATATCCACTACCTGAGGTACATAGTGCCCCAGCCCTGGTGCCTTTTGAGATGTCACTTAAGACCTGTCTCTTCCTGCAGACTCTGAGCTAGGATGGGATTTGGTCCCAGTAATCATCCAGTATGCAATATAGTTTAGGATTGTTTTCTCCTCAGCATGGTTGCCTTTTTAATGTAACATTTAGGTTTTTATCATTTTTAACTCTGTGAGTTTTCCAGAGTCGTTTGGTAAATGGGTAGCCTTAGAAATCTAAAAAATAAATAAATGGGAGATGAACACTGGAATTCCTGGCTACTCCACCGTGAGTGTAGAGAGTAAGGACGATGACCTTGATGGAGATATGCAAGTTCCATTACCAAAGCACTAGGGGGAAAACATAACTTAAGTCTACAACAAACTTAAAATATGTGGAAGAGGCTCTTAAAGACAGTTCCCTAATTCACATGAGTATAAAAAGGGGGAGGAGGTACAGCCCAGTCAGACCTGCAAGATTATGCAGTTCCTGGTCTGGTCTACCTGGTGGGGCTGACAGTGGGATGCTGTGGCGGACTTGGTGTTCTCCCCTGTGTAATTTAACATCAATACACTGATGGCATTCAGTTATACATTTCTTCCCATCCTATGAATTTCATCATGCAGAGCGCTTCCAGTTAGTAAAATATGTAGAAATATGTCCATGTCACACACGAAGATTTTCCCAGAAAGTAAGTTCATTAAATGTAGCAAGATAAGGAGGACTTTTTTTTTTATCCCGCCTTTATTTTTTTTATAAATAACTCAAGGCAGCGAACATACCTAATACTCCTTTCTCCTCCTATTTTCCCCACAACAACAAGCCTGTGAGGTGAGTTGGGCTGAGAGAAAGCGACTGGCCCAAAGTCACCCAGCTGGTTTTCATGCCTAAGGCAGGACTAGAACTCACAGTCTCCTGCTTTCTAGCCTGATGCCTTAATCACTACACCAAACTGGCTCTCTAGGGGATAATATATGCCATAAATAAATCAATCTATGAGAACACAATCTATCAGTGATAGAGCATATGTTTTCCATGCAAAACTTCCCAGATCCTACCTGTTCTGACAGCTCCAGCTAGGACTGGAGAAGAAGAATGACTGATATCTGAAAAGGTGCTGCTGGGCACTGTACAAAAAATGGCACTGGGCTAAATGGATTGATATTCTGACATTACAGCTACAGTCATACCATATACTGAACCACAAATATCTACAAGCTATACAAATTGAGAATATGTGCCTAACGTAGATGTTAATATGTTGTATAAATTCAGAAAATTGATTTAAATAAATCATGTTTTGGTTAATCATGGGTAAACAAGTCATGTGAATGCCATCTATGATAGCCTGCTTTGACCTTAACCACTACTTGAGTCTTAAATAGTACAGCAAGACACAGGATTATCATTTCTGCAAGTAGGCATCACTCACAGACAACCTGCCCAACAGGAGATTACACACTACATAAAATGATATTATATTCTACCTAGCTAATCAGATTTGTTTACATGATTATGTTATTTAGGATAAGGGAAAGCAACTAAGCAATGTAAGACATTTAACTGAATAAGGGATTTTAAAAAAAAAAATGTAGCCCAAAAAGACCATAAGAAATGGGAAGCTTGTCATTTGTGTGCCTGTTCAAGATATTCCTGAAAAATTTTCACTAGTGTCTGATCAACCCTGCCTGTCTCTGGTCTGTGATTATCATGGCAACAATTATTAATATTAACTATTATTATTAAAAATATGAGCACTATTCTCTTGGAAAAATGCAAGGGTAGAATACAAACTTTATAATACATGTCTTTCTTTGACTAGTTTGTACCGTGGAGTTCAGTTAATGTGAAAAATAATAGCAAGCACTATTGGTATCAGGAAGGCATGTGTTTATCACACTACTTATGGATGCAGGATCCAAATCAAAATGCAATAAAACTCTTTTCCTCCTAATAGAGGATATAATTGGGAGGAATCTCCAAGGAATTTGTTTGCTCCTTCTACATAAAACCCTATTACTGGCTGATCCCAGAACAAAGATTCATTTCTAGTGATCCCCTACCCTTAATCCGCCCAGCTTTCTCCCTAGTGGGTTCACAGGTGCTCAGACAAGTTAAGAACCCTTTTCTTTGCAAGGAAGCTGTAATTGATAAGACTTAGGCATGCTGTAGAAATGGAAATTCATCCGTGAGGCAGGAAAATGATCCTGTGCTATTGGGAGACAAAGAGCAGCTTTATGATCCGAACCACAGCAGGAAAGAAAAAAGAATGGAAGAGGCTGGTGCTCCATACTGGCAAAAAGGTAATTTATCTGAATGCTTAGAAGACTCTGCTGTTGTTTTACAAGGATTTGGCACTAATGAAGTACCAAGTGGACTTGGTGCTACAAAGCGCATAAGTCAGAAGGCACATCAAACCAGCTTCCTGCATTCTTTCCTGGCTGTCTGCTTGAAGAGATCCATTTGGGTCAAAGGAAATGGGTATCCCAGTGAGAAGAAAGAGCTAGAAGCTTCTCCTTCAGTTTTTGTTGTGCAGAGAAGTTTTCATATATGGAGGAACAGTCTTATTCAATGCTGTCTGTTGTCTAAAGTTCTGCAGCCCAAGTTTACAAACTTGACTACTAGGTCAGATATTCTAAGATACTGCTTTAAATATTCAACTCATATTGATCAAAATGGTGATCAGGGGGTGAATATACGAGATCCAGGGTTGGGCTATAGCAGTGTTTTTCAAACTTGGCAACTTTAAGTTGTGTGGACTTCAACTCCCAAAATTTCCCAGCCATCATGGGGAGTTCTGGAAGTTGAAGTCCACACATCTTGCCAGGTTTGAAAAACACTGATCTATAATATGCAGGACTGCCTTTAAAGCAGTTTTGAAGCTTTTGTTGATGCAGAATTAAGCTGCCCACTAAGCTACTAGGGGTACTAGATGATATAACATTGTTACATTATTAGCTGCATTACTGGTCAGAGTATTTCTGAAATGAAGTCAAAGTGCTCCCTATATGGACCTCATTGGGCTTTACAAGCTGACACAAGGGCTCTGTCCATGTGATCAGTAAGACCCTTCAGGTTGACATACACAAAGGACAAGATCTTTCCCAGGCTGGCTCCATTATTGACTGCATTTAAATGAGATCTTAAAGCTTGCATATTTGAAACTGCTTTTAACTGAAAGTATGTTTAATTGATTTACTGCTGGTCAGCAGCTGAGCGTTTTTAGTGCATGCCACTGTTTCAACTAAAGCCTATTTGAAAAGGTTAATTTGTGTTTTGCTTAATTTTATAAGCTATGAGTATATAGAGAGGGGTGGCCAAAGGTGGAACATACTAGATATTAGACATGCATCAGTAGGAAAATAGAAATGTATTGAAATATCTAGATCCCACTTGCCAAGCCCTATCCCTCAGGACCTGATCAAACAAGTAAGGATCATACAAACTTCAATAAGGGATTTTAATGCAACAAGTAGGGGTAAAATACAGAATCTTGGAAACTGATAGGAACCTCATTTCTTAGTGAGTTCATTAAGGTGGGGTCTCTGAACATTTGAATATCTTCTTCCCCAAGCTTTCTGCTAACAAACTTCCTCCTTCATCTGTTATTTATGTCTAACATTCATCCTGTTCCTTTCCCACCCTCCTCACAATCTCTCACACGACTTTTCAGGCAATGAGATTCTACAAGGTACTTCATTATATAATAAAAGCCTCTAAAACAGTATAATAAAATAGCATTTCCTACACTGTTGCCTTCCAGATATATTGGGATTGCAAGTTCCAGATTTTCCATCTAATCAAAAGTTGCAGTACAAACATACTTTGGAAAAAGTGGTCATATATATTTAGAGCCATTAAATTTAATACCATAGCATTGCAAACATCCCAGTTCAGATTAGCAAAGATAAAACAGAAAATACATTGTGTGTATTTCAAAATTCAGACCATGTTATTGCAGTGCTAAGCAAATGGACCAAATGTGGATCATTAAATGGCTGAAACAGCATCATCTGAGCTAAAGGAAGGACAGCAGTATAAGAAGGCTCAGGGGTCATTTAAAAAATACAAAATCCCATACCTTTTTGGTGTATTGTAGAGAGAAGAGAAGCCTAAAAGAGAAAGGGGAACCAAAGCAGCTGAGGAAAACCAAGCCAGTTTGCTGTAATGGTTAAAATTTGGACTAGGGACTCTAGACACCAACGTTCAAGTCAACCCTTCACCATAAAAACTCACCTGTGGACAGGTGATCTCTCAGGATTGTTGTGAGGGTAAAATTGAAGGAGGGATACTATGTATGCCACCGTGGTTTTCTGGAGAAAGGCCAGACATAAATGTAACAATGAAATAAGTACAAATAGCACATTCAATGGCCATAGCCAGTTTCAAGGACAATGGAACAGTGGAAAGAGGGAATGAATAGGAACAACCTGGAAAAGGGTATAAGGTATGTGGTAATTCCCAGGTCAGAGAGAAAAATTACAACAGCATAGATTGTCTGAAAGTGGATTATTTGGACAGTTGCAGTTAGATTGTTGCAGTTGGGTTTCAGGGTGGGATATAATACCAAGATGGCATTGATTGCACTTGTGGATGACATCCGATGGGCCTGGGATAGGGGTAGTATATCCATTTTGGCCCTCCTTAATCTTTCAGTGGCTTTCAATACTATTGATCAAGGTATCCTTCTGGATCAGCTGAGACGGTTGGGGGTAGGGTACATGATTCTTTGGCAGTTCTCTTCCTTCCTCCAAGGTTGGTTCCAGTCAGTGTTGGGAGGACAAAGAGAGAGGTCCAGCCCTAGGCCTCTGGTTTGCAGGATGCCACAGAGCACAACTCTCTCTCCACTCCTATATGCTGATTATATACAACTCTACCCTAGGCTATCCAAGTGATGCCATCAAGGTGCTTTCTCACTGCCTGCAGGCTGTGAGGGTCTGGATGGGAAAGAACCAACTTCAGTTCAACCCTGACAAGACTGAGTGGCTATGAGTTTCAGGATCACCCATATCTAGTGATTTTCCATCATTAATTCTGGTCATATTCCCCCAGGGATAGCTGGCGTGAAATATAGGCTTTCTCCTGGAGTTATGGTTCCTGCTTCCACAGGAAACCTTTGCATAGTTTCATCTTGTGCACCAGTTGTACCTATTCCTAGATGGGGAAACACTGCCCATGGTCACCCATGTCCTAGTCACCTCTCAACTCAAATATTGTAATGCACTCTACATTGGGTTGCCTTTGAAGATCATTCAGAAGTTTCAGGTGGTCCAAAACATAGTGGCATGTGCAATATTGGACAAACCACAATACACCCATTTAACACTGCTTTTTGAGCTGCACTAGCTCTCAGTGGACTTCCAGGCGCAATTCAAGATGTTGCTTGTCATTTTTAAGGCCCTATATAGCATTGGACCAGGTTGGTTTTTGCCCATCCCACTAGATTATGCGTACCCCAAGTCCCATCAGTGAAGCAGCATTACCTGGTGGGCCCCAGGAAGCAAGCTTCCTCCGTCATGGTGCCTGCCATATGGAACAGCCTCCCCCTCAAGATATGGACAGCCCCAACTCTATTGGCCTTGTAAAAGGCTGTGAAGACTTGGTTCTTCCCCGAGGAACTGGGGCCAGGATGTTGACGGAGCTCTGGCATGGGTGTGGTTTTGCTGACATATTGATAATGTAATTATCAACCCAGTTTCATTTGAATTCTATTTGTATAGTTCAGTTATGTTTTATTTCTTTTTGCCATCCAGAATTCCTTAGGTAAACAGGCAGCTATATACAAGAAAGGAAGGAAGGAGGGAAGGAAGGAAGGAAGAAGTGAAGAAAGAAAGATGTGGTCTCTTCCAAGGCCATCAAGAGAACAGCCAAGTATCCACTGATTGAAAAATGCAGGAAGATAAAGCCTAGAATTTAAATTAAATTAAAAAGGTACAGCTGGCAAATCTTTTCCATGCATATGGCTATATCTACTCTTCAATAAAGAGACAAATCTAGCTGAGTCATGTCTGAGAGCCTTCCTGAATAACATATTAGGTATCTGGAAAACCAAGATTTATAGCCTGGTGTCAAAGGGTAAAGCTGACTGACTAGATTTGCACACTGCAGTATTTTGTTTCAGATTCTGTTTAGTGGACCATAGCAAGTATATATTATTGTATTATACTATTTTTCATTCTATAGTTTTATTATGCTTTTGCCATTATTGTTATTTTAACCTGATTTACAGATGTCAGATACATATGCCATTTAGAGTCACTAATGACTGGAATGACATATAAATCCTCAAATAAAATAATATGAAATAAACAACCTGAAGTCTCAGAGCCACGTGTTATCCCTGTACCTTTGAGGAATTTCATTCCCCAAATTTCATAATATAATTGCCAAAAAATGGTGGTGCAATATCCTCCTGTTTTTTGAGCCCAAAACATTTAAAAAGGACTCTAAGGTAAGCTCTCTGATTGTAAAACAATATCCCTCCTAGCTGAAAAGATTAAATTTGCCATGCAACCTAAGAAAGATTTGCTGGATAAATGACAGCAACTGCTGATAAAGATATTCAGAAAGAATTGAGGAAACTTGAAGGGGGGATGGGCATAATGTGTCTGAACTAATGTGGTGTTTTATGACTCTCTGGTGATGATGAAATCCAATCAGGATTACTCTGTTATTTTTCTTTAAAGCCCTCTGAGGATTTCAAAGAGTTTTATAGACCTAACACCTTTAATTGGAAGTAAGTTGCATTGATTTCTAAGGAACTTAGTTCCTTCCAAATGAGTGTCTGTTAGGATCTCAGCTTAATATGATTAATTCCCCACTAACACTGTACTTTACTGTTTTGACAGTTTCTGCATGTGTCTGATATCTACTCTGTGCTTTTTTTGAGCAGAATCAAGATTTAAAAAAAAAAAGATCATTTCATAATACACAGGATCCCTGTATCCTTGCAGGGTCTCTGTAATCTGCTTTCTCTGCTATTACTCCTACTCCCATGTAAATGGAGGAAGGACTTCCTTGAATATTGCAGAGAACTGAATCCTCAGTGACAGGAATGTAGTGAAATAGTTTGCTTATTTCACTTCCATGGAATTTCCTAGCAGCTCATGGTTTAGCTCAAGTTATATAGAAGTTTTAAACCCCATCTCGGCAGACAGGGCAATTGGTGGATGGATACTGTAAGCAAATCAGCTCACCCTGACACACCTACAGCAATATCTCCACTTGTTGGTCTCTTATCCTTTTTCTCCAGTGCCACTACTACCAGGTGACTGATAGAAATTCCTTTTTCTTTCTTTTAAAATACAGCAAGTCAGGCATGCCAGATGGTCTTGTTATTGCATAAAGTTCTAAGCCACAAAACCCAGTGGCATTCTGGGAAATTCTGAAATAGTAGATGCCTCCTCTTTTTGAAATGTTTTTTGTCTTGGTTGGTCTGTCTCTCTTTAATTAGAAAGGTGGGGGGGATGTGAGGTTGTCAGGCCCTGGGTTTCAGTCTTTAAACCTAGTCCTAACATTCACCTTGTTTTCTACCCATTCAGTACACTTCTTGAGACTTTTTGTGAGTCTCTAATTAATTTACTTATTTATTTAATAAACGTATTTACAATGTTCTATCAACCCTATTTTCAGTCCTTCCTCGACATGGTAATCAGAGCTGATGCTGGCTTTAAACTGCTGATCTTAGCATTATAATATTCTGTCTTCTTGGCTAGTTGTAGGCTAACTTCAGATAAGGTTGGATCTCTCAAACTGATGTGAACATATGGGGAACTAAGCATGGAGATTTTAATATGGAAGATATAGTCATATGCTGAGTTTTTAAGGATTCTTAATTAAGCAATCTGTGAATCTTCCTTGCTTCAAGTAAAGAAGAGGAGTAGAATAAAATTACTATCTCTGAAACAAACAATTGCCAGGTAATGTAGGGAGTTAAATATTAGAGCTATTTTGGCCAATAACTTACTCTACAGAGTTAGACATGAACAATCCAGAGGTCTTTAAATTTACATGAGAATATCTCTTCTACATTGACAATGGAGTAAAAACACAAGGGGGGTTAAGAAAGTCAAGATGGTGGGCATGACCAAGTGATCAAAGCCCTGCCCCCTCCTTTTTAAAGTTTGTTGTGTGATGTATGTAAAAAAGGGGTGGGGCTTTGTGAAAGACTAGCTGTCATTTGACATTTTGGGGATGCCCCTGAACATTGAGTCCCCCATTGGGCAGAGATGGGCAGGGGACAAATTTAATAAATAAATAAATAAACAAACAAACAAACATAATAGTTCTGGTCAGAAGATGCAACACCAAATTTGGGGTTTTTTAGTTACCATCCTACCATTTTCCTTTTCAATATGCTCCTTCTGTTCTTTTGTACTCCAAATGGATGTTCACAAACAGTTAAACTCAGTGAAAATCAGTAGTGTCCATTGAGTTATACCTGAATGATTTATTGAATGCAGAAGATTGTCAATAACACAGCTGTCTCAGATGAAAAACTACATATTCATTTGAATGGGTATTGTGTAATCCAGAATTCTCCAGAGAGTAGTTCAAATCTATGTGAAATTCCCACATGAACCACTGTAATCTTACATTTAGATTTCATCAAAGTAACTTACGTGATAGAGGGTGGGGAGAGACAGAGAGGAAAAAAAGCTGCATACTCCCTCCCTATCGATTTCTGAAGACACTACAGATATTCCCAGAACTTCTGCTATATCCACGTCTATTATATGATGAACCAACTCATTACAGCTAAACAAAACCAATCACACTGAACAGCATACATGGTGCAACTGAAACTCAAAAGAATACAGAAAAAAAAAATCTCAGCCTGCAAGGTTGTTCTGGCCTCGATTGTCCTCCCCGCTCTCTCCCCTCTCGCCAAATAAATGACTGCCTTTTACTGAGAGAGAATTGTACACAATTACAAGGACAATTACCAAAGTTGGACAAAGGAATCACAGTCCTAGCCTTGGAAATAAGGCCTATAAAACACAATGAAACTTTCTCCCTTATAATTGTTCATATCAGGTGTTAGCTATAGGTGTGCATTCACAGCTATCTGAACCAAAAGAAGAAATTGGTTTTTTAGACAGCTGGAAACCCTGCCTTTTTGTATCACAAGATGTTTTGCAAAATTGCCTGCATATTTTACAAATGTTAAGGTTCTTTTCTTTAATAAAAGGCATATTCCATATATGATCATAGTGGTATTGACTTCTAGATTCTGTCACTTTAGTTAGCTACATATTCTTTCATATGATAATGATAGTTGGAATTTGTCTTGTTTGTTTTTTAGTAATTTCTCTCATGAGTGCAGTTTGGATGAAGTTCCAGATTTTCTAAGGACTAGTCCAGTCTGGAAGGAAAAAAAGTTTTGCCTGTAGAAATCTTCCTCTTGGACATTTGTCTGAAAGCTGCAGGAAAGTTTTGTTGTCCAAGCTCTAACTTGAAATGATTATCTTATGGTTCCCGTCAGAATCTAAAAGCTCAATGTGGATCCAGAATTTTTGTGAATAGGATTGTTACCTATTTATTTCAAAAACATTGTTACACTGGAGATCCTAGGGATGGGAACACCTATAATTAATCAGAAGATCTGGCCTAGGAGATTTGGACAATAACAAAGTATGTGGCAAATCTTTCTGCCTGACCCTTTTGGCTAATGCTAGCACCCATGGTGGGCTAACATTAGTGATGGACTAACAATTCGGGCATGGGACTGAGTTTCTGCACAAGGAAGAACTCAAGAGACCAGCCATTTTCAACTAATGAGCACATCTATTTCATAACTATTAAGAAGAATATAAATGTTGTAAATTAACATGTTAACATTTATAAGTTGGAGAAGACATCAGTTGCACTTTCACAAAGTGTCTTTCATGATGGACATGGCCAATCACAAACACCTATTTACCACTCTAGTGAAGTTGTTCCCCGCAACTAGCCTTCTAGATGTTCCCTGCTAACTCAGCTTATCATTGTTTCTTTTTCTGGGTAGGTAGCACTCCTTGCAAGCAAAAGCACAGGGCTACAGTCACCTACTACATCAATAATGCTGGAAGCAGGTATTTACTTTGTAGTATACCAGTTTAAGAAAAATCATGTGAGACAGGAAGCTTTGCCACTACCAGATATGGTACCTGTCAATACATAGGTGCCCAGGCCTGTTTATCCCTGCCATATCTCCTTATTTCCTGGGCCAGCTACTCAATCTTTTATTTAATAAATTCTTTAGACATGACTCTAGATGGAATGTTTATCAAATCTGCTCATCATGTGAAGCTAGGAAGAAGAACTAATGTAATAGGAGAGAGTAATAAGATTGAAAACTAGATCACTGTAGCTGAATGTTGGGTGAAAACCAACAAGATAAAATTGAACAGATATAAATGTAAAAGCTTGTCTTTGTTTACAAAAAATATCAAATAAGCAGTGGTACAAGTGTAGAATGGGAAAAATTGGACTTGATAGTAATGCAGTATGAAAGGATCTAAAGAAAAGGATTTTCAAATATAAAATAATATTCAGGTGCTTAAAGAATACTGTCATCCCTCCTTTTATAGTTAACCAACATTTTCAATCTTTCCTCTTGTAGTTGGATTTTGAAACCCATCACTAATGTAGAATCTTCTCTGGGTAAAATCATTTATCCATAGTAGATAGATGGAAAAGAAGTCATTTATTGTGGAATTAATATGGATTTTAAAGGGGATATGGATAAACAATGGACAGATCTGTTTCCAGTCCATGTTAGTTTGTAATGTCTTAGGTCCCAACACCCCGAGTCCCATCTTTCTACTTTAATATGTGACTAACATCTTGTTAATTTACACAAACCTCTATTCATATATGTACTTAAATATATTTCTGAAGTATTGCCTTAGAAAACACAAACATCTAAATGTAATTTATCTTAAAACATTCACACTGGAAGGCATTTTCTCAGCCAGAAACTACAACACAAAACTAGAACTCCAAAATCCAAAGGCAAACTGTGCTTCAATCGTATATTCCTACAGAAAACAGATTCCATCCTGAAGATGTTCATACTTTGGGCAGGGGGAAGATTGAACATCCACTGGATGGCAGGGTGGTGGTGGTGGTGTTTGGTCTGGTTATATGTTGTCTTTGGGCTCCTCATGATTTCTTATTTGTCTTTGGTACTTTTTAATTGCAAAATGCTCCGAGTTAATGAGAGTCAGGCAGGCTATAAATTGTATGTATTTATAAACAAATAAATATCAGGTTCTTTGGATTCCTAAATGTGAGAGTTACAGTTTATTCCCATGGCAAACTTCCTCTGTCTTCACAGCATGGTCTGCATTGTGTACTCTCTACAACCTGACGGATTTAATTTGCCTTTATTAAGAGCCTTGCATTTTACAAGCTGTGGGCAAATGCTATAGCTCAGAAGAGCAGGAGGTGTAAAAAAGCATAATCAGGGAAAATGTTATATTTAGCTGTCATCCAATTCAAAGGTAAATTTGACATCTTTTATCTTAGACTCCCAGACATGTCTCAAATACGATTATGATATTGTGTGAAATGAGAACTATTCCAATAGAACGCAGACACACCAGGTTTATGGTAAAGTTTTATTAATGGAATTCAGGGCAGGTCAAGCCATAACAAAGCACATTTTACACTAAAGGATGTAGTCATTGGTGAAAATAGCATTATTTATCATCATCCTAAACTGGGTTGGAAAACTAAATTATAAAGAAATCGAGGGTGAAGCTGGAAATATTATCTGAAACCGAATCATAACTCAGCTGTTATCTATCTCACAATCAACTTTTTAATATATTACAGCTGTCCTCCCCCACAACACCCCAATCTCTCCAATTTAATTCAGTGAAAGAGAATAGCATCCCAACAAAACAAAATCTTTGGGGTTTAGGTCCTCCTGGTTCTGGGAACCTTCCAACTTTGGTTCTGGATGGGGTGCACTGCCTCAGACAGACCCATTGTGCAATCTGGGAGTTCTCCTGGATTCACAGCTCCTACTCAAAGAGCAAGTGGCAGCTGTGGCTAGGAAGGTCTTTATACAACTTTGGGTTGCGTGTCAGTTGTGCATGTTCTTGAACCAGAAGGCCCTGCTCATGGTCACTCATGCCCTGATAAGCTCCCACCTGGATTACTGCAACACTTTCTATGTGGGGCTGTCCTTGAAGAGCATTCAGAAGCTCCAGCTGGTGCAGAATATGTTGGCATAGGTAATAAATGGCAATAGTTATTCAGCGCATGTGAAACCACTACTTTCTGGGCAGCATTGGCTACCACTATCCTTCTGGGTGCAATTCAGAGTGCTGGTAGTCACCTTTAAAGCCCTTCATGGCTTGGGATTGTCCCTCCCAGTTGTTTCTGCCCATGCTATCCAATCTGACAGGGGTGTCATTTGGTGGGGCCCAAAAGATGAGCCTTTTCTGCCATAGCGCCCGTCCTCTGGAACATCATCCCTCCAGAGATCAGACTGGCCCCAACTTTACTGGCCTTTCATAAGGTCTTAAATACCTGGTTCTGTGCTCAGGCTTGGGGCCCTGAATGTGTGAAAGAGCCCATTTCCTGGCTTTGTTAATTTTTCTCAATTGCTGGGTATTTTTAATTTTTGTACAGTATATGCATGTTTTTATTTTCTTTTAATATTGTTAGCCACCCAGTCAGTTATTGAGATGGGCAGCCATATAAATTGACTAAATAAATAAATAAACAATGGGACTTATGTTAAAAAAGGGAGAAAGCCACAGGACAGCTGCCATTAACTTCTACTTCAATACATCTGTCCCTTAAAAATGCAGACATTAAAAAATGAAGAGCCATGAAGCCAAGGAAAATTCACTACAGCCCTGTGATATATTTTAAAATACGGAAATTAGATACCAAGAATATTTGAAATAATTCAATGGCTACTCAGTTATGTAGCATCTAGCCTCATAAACCTATCTATAGGTCAGGGTGCAGGAAAGGACTCACACTGCTGAATATTTCTCTCTCTCTCTCTCTCTCTCTCTCTCTCTCTCTCTCTCTCTCTCTCAACATAGAAAACGTTGAAACCAGGAGAGAAAAGAAGTATTTCTGAAAATCTAGTGATTTATATGCAAGGATTCAAGTGTATTTGCTTAAAGAACATTGAATCATGTGGATCCTCCACTGCAATATAAAATCAAATCAGATAACAAGCTTACCAACACATAATACTGTAGACTTTAGGTTCAAAGTTTGAATTCTCTAACATATTTAAGTAGCTAACAACAAAAACTGAATCCATTTGTTTAATGTATCTTTTTGTAAGTCTTAGGAAAAATGTGCAGGAAATTAACAGTACTTACAATAAAGTAAGTTCATGATCAAAGTTGATTGAGTGATTTTCCTGAATCCTTTCTTTTTAATTTAAAGGAATGGCTAATTGGGCAAGGCCACCAAAGAAGATAATATGTAACAATGTAGTTACAACCTGACACCGTCTGGAAAGGTTACAATTTCTGTAATATAAACTTAGTGGAATGGAGTGCAATTTATAGATTATGTTCATGGTCAGTGCTTGATGATTTGCTGAAAGAATGAAAAAAAGTTATACTGCAATGGGTTGCGAGAAGATTCACTGGATTACAATAAATAAACTTGCAATGAAACTGTTTAATGAAATCTCAGAAGCCCAGGGATGTGACCTGAATGATGAAATCTAGACATTGAGGATGGAGTTCAGTGAAATTATAGTGATTTATTAACTTCCCCATATTGTTTTCCTTGCTCTCTTTTGAACCCTCTTTGCATTAACTTCCATTTAACTAAATCTTTGCAGATTCTGTCATGTGTCCTTTCTCTGACTTGTATCCATGGCTCAATTACTTTGCATTGTTAGAGAAGATCTTCATTGATCACTTTTATTCACAGAAAATTCACTACAGAAAGAATACAATGTCAAAACTGTTCAGGATCTTGCAAAGCATAACGAAAGATTTTCTTATTTGTTTTCACTCATTTTCTTTCTCTATTAAACGGAGTGTGAATTACACATATAACCAAAATAAAAGAAAATTGGGATATGGATAAATTTATCTCTGCTTTCTATAATTTTTATGTTTTCTGAAGCACAAGATTGCTATTTTTGTATCTGTTTTCAAATGTTTGGATAAAAAGAACTACATAAAAATGAAAGTTTTCATATGCATTTCTTTGAATGGATGGAAAGATGGAGGGACAGACTACATAATCATGTCTGGGGAAATATGGGTTTCACAGTATAACTGCATTCTGATTCATGTATTACTTTAGAAAGTGTGAGCTTGGTTGGATCACAATTAAAATGAGAAGCAATGAGATTTCTCCAAGAGTCTGGCAAATGCTTTAATATGTATAATGTATTTGGGGTTAGTTTCTTTACTGATAACTTATGAAACAAAAGAAAGGCCAAAATGTTTTTAGGTAACTTTAACATTATGAACTATTCCTGAAACAAGATTAAACTGCCAATACTACACCCACTTGCCTGAAAGTAAACTCACTGACCTCAATGATATGCTTAGGATCATGCTGTAACAATTCAATCCTATGCATATCTACTTGTAAGTCTGAGCTGAGTAGTACTTACTCAGTGAATAAGAGATTGCAGGCACATACCTTGCCAATTAAGGTTATATATTTTGTCTCTATGTTGTACAGATTTAATTTTGGCTCTCTGTGAGTAAGACCGCCTTATCCTGCTTCAGCAATTGGTGGCTCATTTCAGAGCTAAAATGTGAATATATCCTAGTACACTGTCCTGAAGTAGATTTTTCATGACCAAACATAAAGTATTTATTAATGTACCAGGAGAAAAAGAAGAAGAAAAAAGAGGCATATTGGATGAGAGTCACAGAAAATTGAAACCACTATAGCAATGGGGAGGGGTGAGGGTATCAATCCAAAATCTAATTCTAGGGAAGAAAAAATAAGCTTAAGCACAGCTGATATTATTTCTGCAGTCTCTGAACAAAAACATGAATCAAGAAGCTATAATGTAAAATAAAAATAAAAATAGGATCCATCCAACCGTTGCTGTTAAATGTGCCAGTGTTGTTATGGAGCCGGATGCTCCTACAGACATAGCCTCTTCCTACTTCTTTGAGCCAAGTTGCAGGCTATCAAGGCAGTTTTTTTGATTAACCCAACTTTCTCAATTCTCTCTGAACCACGAAAATATTATTAGCAGTTTGAGAACTGTGTGAATCTTACATCAGCTTCAAACCACAGTTAAGATCCAAGCTTGTTACAAATCTGATTGCTATCATTTCAAGATTAATTGGAGACAACCTGATAGGGAGGGAGGGAGGGAGGGAGGGAGGGACCGCTTGCAAACCGATAGTAAGCAAAAACTATTGTCTGATTCACTACAATTCAAAACATCCCATAGATTGCAGTGGAATTTGTTTACAAATAAATATGTACAGAGTCCCCTTCATGGATCACTGCCTTGTCATGGTGAAAGGGCTTGCGTAACTCAGTGAAGCCATGAGCTATACCGTGCAGGGCCACCCAAGATGGACAGGTCATGACAGAGAGTTCTGACAAAATGTGGTCCACTGGAGAAGGAAATGGCAACCCACTCCAGTGTCCTTGCCAAGAAAACCCCATGGACAATGTTAAAAGGCTAAAAGATATAACGCCGGAAAATGAGCCCCTCAGGTCGGAAGGTGTCCAATATGCTACTGGGGAAGAGCGGAGGGCAATTCCAAGTAGCTCCAGAAAGAGTGAAGTGGCTGGGCCAAAGCCGAAAGGACGTTCAGCTGTGGATGTATCTGGAAGCGAAAAGAAGGTCCAATGCTGTAAAGAACAATACTGTATAGGTACCTGGAATGTAAGATCTATGAACCAAGGCAAGCTGGATGTGGTCAAATATGAGATGACAAGATTGAACGTCGACATCTTGGGAATCAGCAAATTGAAATGGACAGGAATGGGTGAATTTAATTCAGGTGACCATTATATCTACTACTGTGGCCAAGAAACCCTTAGAAGAAATGGAATTGCACTCATAGTCAATAAAAGAGTGGGAAAGGCAGTAATGGGGTACAACCTCAAAAATGACAGAATGATCTCAGTGCGTATCCAAGGCAAACCATTCAATATCACAGTCATCCAAGTCTATGCCCCAACCACTGATGCCGAAGAAGCTGAGGTTGACCGGTTCTATGAAGACCTACAACACCTTCTAGAACTAGCACCAAAAAAAGATGTCCTTTTCATCATAGGGGATTGGAATGCTAAAGTAGGAAGTCAAGGAGTAATCGGAATAACAGGCAAGTTTGGCCTTGGAGTACAAAATGAAGCAGGGCAAAGGCTAATAGAGTTCTGTCAAGAGAACAAGCTAGTCACAGCAAACACTCTTTTCCAACAACACAAGAGACGACTCTACACATGGACATCACCAGATGGTCAATACCGAAACCAGATTGATTATATACTTTGCAGCCAAAGATGGAGAAGCTCTATACAGACAGCAAAAACAAGACCAGGAGCTGACTGTGGCTCAGATCATGAGCTTCTTACTGCAAAATTTAGGCTTAAATTGAAGAATGTAGGGAAAACCACTAGACCACTCAGGTATGACTTAGATCATATTCCTTGTGAGTACACAGTGAAGGTGATGAATAGATTTAGAGGATTAGATTTGGTAGACAGAGCACCTGAAGAACTATGGACGGAGGTCTGTAACATTGTACAGGAGGCAGCAACTAAAACCATCCCAAAGAAAAAGAAATGCAAGAAAGCAAAATGGCTGTCAGATGAGGCTTTACAAATAGCTGTGGAAAGAAGGAATGTGAAAAGCAAGGGTGAAAGGGAAAGATATAAGCAATTGAATGCAGATTTCCAGAGAATAGCAAGGAGAGATAAGAAGGCCTTCTTAAATGAACAATGCAAAGAAATTGAGGAAAACAATAGAGATCTCTTCAAGAAAATTGGAGATATCAAAGGAACATTTAGTGCAAAGATGGGCATGATAAAGGACAAAAAAGGCAGGGACCTAACAGAAGCAGAAGAGATTAAGAAGAGGTGGCAAGAATACACAGAAGAACTATACAAGAAAGATCTTAATGTCCCTGATGTCCATGCTGGTGTGATCACTGACCTTGAGCCAGACATCCTAGAGAGTGAAGTCAAGTGGGCCTTAGGAAGCATTGCTAACAACAAAGCTAGTGGAGATGACAGTATTCCAGCTGAGTTATTTAAAATACTAAAAGACGATGCTGTTAAAGTGCTGCACTCAATATGCCAGCAAGTTTGGAAAATGCAACAGTGGCCACAGGATTGGAAAAGGTCAGTTTACATTCCAATTCCAAAGAAGGGCAATGCCAAAGAATGCTCAAACTATCACATAATTGCACTCATTTCACATGCTAGCAAGGTTATGCTCAAAATCCTACAAGCTAGGCTTCAGCAGTACGTGAACCGAGAACTACTGGATGTACAAGCTGGGTTTCGAAAAGGCAGAGGAACTAGAGATCAAATTGCCAACATTCGCTGGATCATGGAGAAAGCACGAGAGTTCCAGAAAAACATCTACTTCTGTTTCATTGACTATGCAAAAGCCTTCGATTGTGTGGATCACAACAAACTGTGGCAAATTCTTAAAGAGATGGGGGTACCACACCATCTTACCTGTCTCCTGAGAAATCTGTATGCGGGCCAAGAAGCAACAGTTAGAACCAGTCACAGAACAACCGATTGGTTCAAAATAGGGAAAGGAGTACGACAAGGCTGTATACTGTCACCCTGCTTATTTAACCTATATGCAGAGTACATCATGAGAAATGCCAGGTTGGAAGAATCACAAGCCGGAATTAAGATTGCAGGGAGAATCAACAATAACCTCAGATATGCAGACGATACCACCCTAATGGCAGAAAGTGAAGAAGAACTAAAGAGCCTCTTGATGAGGGTGAAAGAGGAGAGTGCGAAAGCTGGCTTGAAACTCAACATTAAAAAAACTAAGATCATGGCATCTGGACACATCAATTCCTGGCAAATAGAAGGGGTAGAAATGGAAGCAGTAACAGACTTCATTTATTTGGGCTCCAAGATCACTGCAGACAGAGACTGCAGCCATGAAATTAAAAGACGCTTGCTCCTTGGGAGGAAAGCTATGGCAAACCTAGATAGCATATTAAAAAGCAGAGATGTCACCTTGCCGACAAAGATCCACATAGTCAAAGCTATGGTTTTTCCGGTAGTAATGTATGGCTGTGAGAGCTGGACCATAAAGAAGGGTGAGCGCCGAAGAATTGATGCCTTTGAACTGTGGTGCTGGAGAAGACTCTTAAGAGTCCCCTGGACTGCTAGGAGGTCAGACCAGTCAATCTTAAAGGAATCAACCCTGATTGCTCATTGGAAGATTGATAACGAAGCTTAAGCTCAGATACTTTGGTCACCTAATGCAAAGAGAGGACTCTTTGGAAAAGACCCTGATGCTGGGAAAGATTGAAGGCAAAAGGAGAAGAGGACGGCAGAGGATGAGATGGTTAGATAGCATCACTGAAGCAATGAGCATGAAACTGAGCAAACTCAGGGAGGCAGTGAAGGACAGGAAGGCCTGGCGCAATATGGTTCATGGGGTCACAAAGCGTCGGACATGACTTAACGACTGAACAACAACAACATGTACAGAGTCCTTATCTGAGCTGTCCGGTTCTATAGATGGTCTATAAGGTGCACAGCCTTACCTAATAAGTACATAATATACTCCTGGGCTAGCTTTGTTAAGGTTGTAGCCCCAAATATACTTACCAGGAAGTAAGGCAATCACTCACAGTAAGACTTGCTTTTGAATAAAATAAGACTGTGCTCTTATCTTTTAAAAAATATGAGTTTTTATTTCCAACTCCACTGTCCCCAGTCTGCTGCTGGTTTAGGCCAAAGAAATAGATATTTCATATTTTCAAAATTTAACATGAAAATAGCTTAGTTTCCTTCCTTAATTGTAAATCACAGGTGCAGCTGGTCAAGATTCCTACTGCTTATCTTGAGTGTGCAGGAAGGAACTGTGAAAGAAGGCTGGTTATTAGAGTTGCTAGTTGTTTCTTTGCCCCACGGCCAGTCCTGAGGCCTGTGCTTTCTCCTTGCGGGATGTGAGATAAACAAGATAATCTTTCAAAATGACAGGGGCACTTTAGGCTTCTTTACAACAGAAGAGCATTTCTTTTCCTTTATAAAAAAGTAACAGAAACTAACTAGGGATTTAGTTTCATAGCTGAGTGAAGATTTGAATGTGGGTTTGCTTCTGTTAACCTCATTGTCCTAGCTACACTGGCTTTCAGAATATCTTCATATTGATTTGCTTTTGAAAAGGACTTAGACCCATAATGAAGACTAGCTAATGAAGATTGTGAACAGGGTAAAGAGCGTCTTTGGCTGATTTAACCCTGTTATTCTCCCTGCAAAACAGTAAAATGTCTCTAGAACATTCCACATGTGGCACCACATGAAGAACAAAAGCCCTGTTTGGTTTCTTGGTTGCCCTAGAGCAGTGTTTCTCAACCATGGCAACTTAAAGATGTGTGGACTTCACCTCCCAGAATTCCCCAGCCAGCATACTGGCTGGAGAATTCTGGGAGGTGAAGTCCACACATCTTAAGGGTGGGGTTGAGAAACACTGGCCTAGAGGATTACACCAGGAGGGTTGGTGGAGTTTTCTTTCATCAGCATTTTGAGGCAACGCAACTTGGTTAACATTTCCTGAACAAATGCATAGATCAGATTTTTGCATTCTCAGTGACAACTGAATGACAATGTCAGGTTGTCAAAATGAATACTGAAATAACGACATCAGGTTGCATATAAAAATGTAGATTCTGAAATAAAATGTGTCCAAAATTCTGTCACAAAACTCCCCAAATGATTTTTATTAAAAATGTTTATCATTTTTAAAATGCAGGTTAATAAGGAAAAGAAAAGGACAAAATGCACGCATAAATGAATATGCATACATAAAACCAACAAGCTCCAAAAGAAATTTATCTGCCAATTTCGGACATACAGTGTATATAGGAATAGTTAATAGTTGGGCTTTTTTAACAGGTAGTTAGATAGATAGGCAGACAGGCAGTATATAATTTACAGATTCATTCTCTCTTTCTCTTTCTCTCTCTCAATCACTTTTTGTTTTTTTCTGATTTTTGCTTGCCAATGTAAAAATGGTACATATACCATACAGTGTTCGGGACAATCTGGGAAAATAAAATGGTAGTCACCAAAGCAGTTGTTAATATCAGCTGAGCTACCCTTGCAATTCATCCCAAATGAATGAAAATGGATACAAAAGTAATGCAAATCCAATGAATTCACAAATATTTATGACACTATGGCATAAATTACTAATAGTTTCCCAGCCACTATGTAGAACAGAAAGGCAGAAGACTAGCAGAGTGCATCCATGACCACCAACTAGGAGTCAGAAGACACAATGAAAACTCCTTAATCTCACAACACATGGACAGACTCAACCACAGTTTTAACTGGGAAATAGTGAGGATCCTAAACCAAGCTAAATCCAAAAATCCAGCTGGGCACAGAGAGAACTGCTCCTGTCTGTGCTCCTGCACTCTGAAGATGCCGGTCACAGGTGCTGGCGAAACGTTAGGAAACAAAACTTCAAGACCACGGCCACACAGCCCGGAAGACCCACACCAGCCATCATATGCCGGCCGTGAAAGCCTTCGACAATACATTGAATTCCTGGAAGCTTGGCATTCAGACAAAGCAGCCATTGATAGATAGATAGATAGATAGATAGATAGATAGATAGATAGATAGATAGATAGATAGATAGATTTATTTATTTATTTATTTATTTATTTATTTATTTTTCAAATTTAGATACCACCTATCTCACAAAAAGTGACTCTGGGAGGTTCACAATAAAACAGCAATAAATATTAAAATACAATAAAACAATATAAAATACAGTAAAAATAGAATAAAAACCAAACACATACACAAATAATACCTTCCAAGATGCTGATGGTCAGTAAGATGTTAACATATGGGAGCATCTTCAAGGTGCTAGCCACCCCCAGGGTTGGTTGCCCTTTGTTGCGCCCCATGCCAGTTGGCAGAGCCAGGTCTTGACTGCTTTCCGGAAGGACAAGAGAGTTGGGGCCTGCCTCACCTCTGGGGGGAGAGTATTCCATAGGGCGGGGGCCATGACAGAGAAGACTCTCTTTCTGGACCCCACCAGTTGACATTCTTTCATCGATGAGATCTGCAGCATACCCTCTCTGCCTGACCGGGTGGGACGGGTAGATATAACGGAGGTGAGACGGTCCCTCGGGTAACCTGGTTCCATGCCATGTAGAGCTTTAAAGGTGATAACCAACACCTTGAATTGGACCCGGAAGCAAACTGGGACCCAATGCAGCTCACATAGTAACGGTGTAACATGTGCCATCCTTGGAGCATGTAAAATTGCCCATGCAGCTGCATTTTGAACCAGCTGAAGCTTCTAGATACTTTTCAAGGGTAGCCCCATGTAGAGTGCATTGCAATAGTCTATACGGGAGATGACTAGGGCCTGAGTGACTGACTGACAGGACTCCCGATCCAGAAAAGGGTGTAACTGGTGCACAACACGTAGTTGAGCAAAGGCCCTCTTGGCCATGACTGCCACCTACTCTTCAAGCAGGAGTCATGAGTCCAGGAGGACCCCCAGTTATGCACTGGGTCTGTCTGGGGTAGTGCGACCCCATCCAGAACCAAAGATGGTAAACCTCCGGATACAGAGGCGCCCCCAACCCACAGCCACTCCGTTTTACCAGGGTTCAGCTGAAGCCTGTTGTTTGGGGCACCAAAAATTGTCCAGTATGGTGGAATCCAGTGATGGTTTCTTGAGGAGGGGGTGTACCAGTGCCTCTTTAAAGCCCACTGGAAACACTCCCTCTCTCAAGGATGAATTCACCATTGCCTGGACCCACCCACATGTCACCTCCCGAGCTGCCTTAACCAGCCAGGAGGGGCATGGATCTAATTGACAGGTGGTGGCATTCACAGCCCAGAGGACCCTGTCTACTTCCTCAGGTCCAACAGGGTCACACTGTTCCCAGATAACAGGGTAAGTACATACCCTCCGCATCTCCACAGGCCTTGCCCCCTCCTTGGCATCCAACTGGGAATATATCCAAGCGACTTTATCTGCCAGATGCCCAGAAAACTCCTCCACATGGCCCTGTAGGTGGGTCACTGGGCCCACCTTATCCAAAAGAGATCAAGTGATCTTAAACAGGGCTGCTGGGCGGCATTCTGTGGATGCAATAAGAGCAAAGAAATGTTGACATTTAGCCACTCTTACCGCCACAAGGTATGCCTTAATAGTGGCTCTAGCCTGTGTTCGGTTGGATTCAGTCCTTGTTTTCCTCCAGTGGCACTCTAGACGTCTCTTAATCCTTTTCAGAACCCTCAACTCCTCCGTAAATCACGGGGAGCATCAGGCTCGATGGGTCAAGAGAGGTCACACAGGCGCAATCTTGTCCAAGGCCTCAGCCACCTTCCTATTCCAGGTGGCAGCCAGGGCCTCCACTGGACCGTGCAGATCCTTGGGTATAACCCCCAGCTCCCTCTGGAACCCCATTGGGTCCATCAGTCACCAGGGGTAGACCAATCGAATGGGTCCTGCCTCCCTGCAGAGGGGGGTGGCATAAGAGAATCTCAAGGCGACCAGGGCATGATCAGACCATGACAAGGGGGACAGATGTAGTTCCCCCTTCAAATCACATTGCCACTGCTCAGACAAGAAAACCAAGTCCTCTGTGAGGCCACTGTCCCGAGTTGGGTCACGAATAATCTGGGGCAGGCCCATGGCTGCCATGGTAGCCATGAACTCCTGGGCTGCCTCCAAGGCACGTCCCAAGGATGGCAGATTAAAGTCCCCCAGAACCATAAGTCTGGGGAACTCCACCGCCAGCTCCGAGATGTCCTCCAGCAGCTCAGGCAGGGAGGTTGCCATGCAGCAGGGAGGCTGGTACAGAAGCAACAATCCAAACTGCTCTCACAAACCCAGCTTCAGGAACAGGGTCTCACAGCTGGCCACTTGTGGAGCAGTGTTCCTGAAGGCCACAAGATGACAACAGTTACCCCTCCTCCCCTGCCCTGGGGTCTCAGCTGGTGCCAAACTGTAAATCCAGATGGGCACATTTCTGAAAGGGGCACCCTCCTTCAGGGCCCAGCCAGGTCTCAGTAATACATGCCAGGTCAGCCCACTCCTCAGTGATAAGATCACATATAAGGGGCGCCTTGTTGTTAACTGACCTGGCATTAAGAAGCAACAGCCAAAAGCCAGGGCCACCGTGGTTCTGCTATCCAGGGCCTGGGTCTGAGTCCAGAGGGCCGGAACACGCCACCGGTAGCAAACACCGGGGGCGCCTTCCCTGAGAGCCGCCCACCCTCCGACTCCCATCATAACATCCCCTCCCCGTCACCACCTGGATGGTATAACCCGCCCTACCCCCCCCCCACAGCCTCCACTTCCCCCCAATCTCCAGCCTCCAGTTTCCCTGGTTAGGGGGTCCTCCATCCAGCCATACACCCACACATACCACAATCAATCAGAGGGTAGTGTGGGCTCCTCAGCTCTTCAGCTACTGCTCTCAGCGCCGGAGTCCTAACCCCCACTCCTTCTACTCACTACCACCCACTGTGCCCCCTTCACCAGTCTCTCTCACTAGCCAGCAGGGGGTACCCAATCCACTTCCCCTCCCTCCCCGACTGTCAATCGGGGGGGCAAGTATCCTTACAGCACTCACACCCTCATTTGCACTCTATACATTCACTTTGAGCTCCCCTCCCTGTCTCTCACACTAGGGAGGAGCAGTCCAACTCTCACACACAGGAGGGATCCCCACCCACCTCTGCCCTAGACAATCTAGACTGCCCCTCAGGTTGCACCCCAAACTGAGTCTCTGGCCGATTTCCAGGCCTTGGGCTGTCACCACCAATTCTTTGGCAGATGCGCCCAGTCCCATTTGAGGTGCTGCTATTCCCCTGGCCCCAGTCCAGTAAACTTCCAGTCCTTTGGACTGTCCCAGCCCTACTTCGGCTGTTCTCCAGGCTACTGCAGACCAGGCCTCTCTTCCGGGGGCTTGCTGCATTGCTCATCCCAGGCAACTTACTCTGGTGTTCGCTGCGCTGCTCAGCAGTGCAGCCCAGCTCCATCAGCCTCCGACAAGCTGCCACCAGCCTCTGCCAAGTCACCCCAGCCTCCACCAGGCTCCAGCAGGCACAACCCGGCATCCCGAGCCACACGCTGCACCGCTCAATCCGGGATGCCCGCTCCGCCGCGTCTTTAGGATTGGGGCTGCTTGACACTCCCCCCCCGCTGTGCCTCTCAGCTGTGCAGCCTGGTTCAGCTGTGCAGCCCAGTTCTGCCAGCCTCCGCTGAGCTCCACCAGCTCCACCAGCCTCCATCGAGCTCCACTGGGCACCACTCAATTCAGGCCACCTGCTGTGTTCTCTGCACTCACCGCGCCGCCCGGCCCAAACTGCTCGCCACACCGTCCAACTTTGGGCCCCTCAGCTTGAACTGCTCAACCACGAAGTTCATGGGACCAAAGGCACCTCAACTCCTCATGGACTGATGCCAAGGAGCCCCTCAGGACAGCCAGGTAAAACCCAACCCAGGTGTATTGCTCAGCCCCTTGGTTACACCTTCGGCTAGCCTTGTCTAGCGTAACGAGACAGCTGGTGTTTGCTCCCGGTCGCCATCTTGGAATTTATATTCATACAGATGAACCATATTTACATATTCAAAAGAGACAATTAAAAAGCTAAGAAGAAATAAAAAGACCAGAACACATCCTCTTCAGCAGCCAACACTCAGATAAGCAGGGATTAACATCAGACAAACAATCAAGCAGAAAACAATATCCTAATCAAGAAACTACCAAGGAGAAAACCACACCCCCACCCAAACTGGCAAAACTGGTATATAAACAGGGAGAAAACCTCACACTCACTAGCACTGATGATGTTACATAGTTTGATAATGAAATGTCTGCAAATAAACAGCCAGGCTCAGAAAGCACCAAGGACTCCACAATTCAGCCCTGAGCTACATACATTCTCTTCTACTGAAGCTTCTTTCTTTACAGGAACTGTCCCTCAGCCAATGTTCTCTTCTACATTTCATAGCCAGCAGCACAATGCTGATTTCCTAATCAACAACAGCTTCATCTTGGTAAGATTTAATCTGACTTTGTTTCACCCATTCAGATCCTTGGAGCCTCCAGGCAATAGTTCAGGATATCTATGGTATCTGTGGCCCAGCCTGAGGTGGCAGGCTGATACTGATACTAAACAATCCCATTGATGGTATCAACGGCCACTGGAGAAGTGTATTAAGAGGGCCATGAGGAGTGCACTCTCCCCATCTGGGTCACAACAAAAGATCACCAGTGCAAACACTGGTGTCATTTTAATCCCATGCCTGGGCCTGAACTCTGGAAAAGAATCCAGGTAATCCATATTCTCTGTGACTTTCTGTAGTTGATTCATTACCATCCTCTCATGAACTTTCCTCCAAAAGGGGAGTTTGGAGACCCGGTGGAAGTTGGCAAATGCAGGTGGTTTGAAGGGTTTCTTCAGATGAAGGTGTGCTACCACTACCTTTAGGACTAATGGCATTATGCCCACCCTTAGCAAAGCTTTAACTATCTCTCTAATTCAGTCACTCCATCCTGCCTGGCAGCCCACAGAAGCCAGGATGGACATGGATCAAGCCCACAGGTAGTAACTACAGAGGACTAATTTAACTTCCTTGGGTACCACAAGCCCAAAAGAATCTTAGCTAACTCCTGTGGTCCAGACTCTGTGCTCTTTGAGATAGTATTTGAGTATATGAAGCTGCTTTCCTATGCCATTTGTCCTCTTACCCAAAAATCATCTACTGTATTCTGGATCCATGGTTACATCTTCAGAGAAAAAGGAGAACCATACTAATTTTACCCTCTTCATTTCTGACCTTCATAAACAGTACCAGTTTTTTCCTGCAAAGGAATAGAATATTAGAGTAGTGGAATGGAGCAGAAAGTGAGCAAGGCAGGGAAAAGTATATTTACCCTTTCAATATTTTGCTTTGTTTTTATTTGAATGAATATAGTACATGTCTTATAAAGAGACCAATTTACCTTAAAATGTAATTTTTCTGTTCTTTGTTGTTGCTGTTGTTGCAGTCTCATAATGATCCCCTGTTATATCCATATACACTCAGGTCTCCGAGACCAGTTTGTCATTCTGCTCGTCTGAATAAAAAAATCTGAATTCCTTGCATAACTACCTGAAATAGGAGAATGTTGTCTTCTTAAAAAACTACAAATTCTATGCAAGAGAAATCTGGGAGGCTGCTCAGTAATAATCCCCTTGTTGGGACAAGTCTCTTGGCCTCCCTTAAGTAGCAGCCCATAAAAATTCCAATATAAAACACATTTTTCACAAGATGGAGTCAGTCACAGCATGATGACAGCTGCACTAATAAACCAGATCCCTCCCCATTTCTTAGATGGAGGTAAGATTTTGCGTGTTGCATTCACTATTTCCTATTAAATTATCCTCCTGAAAAAACACATCTCCAGGATTCCACTGGCTGCCTTGGCCAACATTCACAGGCTTCCAGATGTTTATTTCCATGTACTCAATTTGTTCTACTCTTCAGAGCCTCCGCTTCCCTTTTTTCCTGCTGAATTCATTTGCTGATGAGAAATATTCTGTTCCTACAGCAAGGTATTATGATGCATCAGCACTTCTGTCTTGCAAAGAAGTAATGAATGGTGACATTTTAAAAAGGTAAGGGGAAAAATTCCACAAATCTGAGCTTTCTTATGTGCCTAAATATTGTTTCTGTGATGCTACAGGAAGACCTTCCTTTTGCACTCAGGCTGAGAAATAAAAAGATGGGCTATAGAACTTAGGTAAGCCAGTGTTGGTGTTATTGAATTTACTAGCAAAGATTTATAATGGGGAAAGCTATACTGCTCTCACTACTATCAACTGATAAGGGTGAACCAAACTGGAATCTGCAGCAGAGTTGATGCTTAGTTTTAATGGCTCTGGTTGGCTTTTCCTAATTATGTGCTTGATTATGCCAGTTGTCCATTAACTGGGGAAGGGATGGCTGGCTGGGGAATTCTGGAAGTTGACGTCCACACATCTTCAAGTGGCCAAAGTTGAGAAACACTGATCTAAAGGGTTCACATAGTTTCAGTGCTAGAGATCAGCCTGTGCCAGTAATCAAGAGCTGGAACACAAAACACTTTTTTCTCTGCAGATAAGAGGGAGCTAGTTTGATTTTCCTTAAAAGAAAGTTCCAAAGCCTGGGAGCAGCCACTAAGAAGGCCCTCTCTCACATTCCTAGTAAATTACAAAGGCAGCCTTACACAGAGATATAGCTATAGCAACTATAGTAGTCCACTGAAAATTTAAGACATGGGCTATCCATTGTTACCTGTGTTACCAGCACTAATTATCAAGGATGTACAACTTTAATTTTGATTATGAGAAGGTTAGTGTTATGAGGATGCTGATAGTACCAAAGCCTAATGCTCTGGACAACTACTCCCAGAATTTTTATGTAGATATTAAATAGCAGGGAGGACAAGACCGACCCCTGAAAAACTCCACAGGGCAATAGACACGATGCTGAACAGAACTGCCCACTGTGAAATCATGCCTTCAAGAAGGACTACAGCCTTCAAGTCCTATCCCAGTCACACAATTTTAGAGGGAGGATATCTATCTATCTATCTATCTATCTATCTATCTATCTATCTATCTATCTATCTATCTATCTATCTATCTACCTACCTACCTACCTACCTACCTACCTACCTACCTACCTTCTTCCTAGAATTTTTCCTGCAGGTGCAGGGTCTGCTTTTCTTTTCAGATTAACCAAATGTTGATCTACTGGTTGTGACAGAAATTGACCAACCACTTATTGCCTAAGCCTGATGTCATGGGCTGAGAGAGAGTGATTGACCCAAAGTCACCCAGCTGGCTTTCATACCTAAGGCGGGACTAGAAAGGACTCCTGGTTTCTAGCCTGGAGCCTTGACCACTAGACCAAACTGGCTCTCGATTCACCCCAGTCCCAAAGGACTCTGGGTTGTATGCAACATCAAACAAAAACTTAATAATAAATCTAAAACAAAACAAAAATTAACCACACAAGAAAAGCAAAGATAAAACCCAAAATATTGAAAAACTACCAGCAGAACCAGAAGATCCCTGTGCCAGTTCCTGACCCAGAGAATTCCCCAGAAGAATCAAAAGTTGTCTCATGTATTTCTATATAAATTAAGCTGAAATACTACATTTTTAAGAAACTAAATGGAGGAGAAAGTAAAACTTTCTTCCCTATTTTACATTCCCAGTCTGTACTGGTAGTGAAGTATTTATTATAACTGGAAAAGCACAGGCGAAACTTAGATTCATTGGGTCTGTATCAACTATGCCATCCAAGGCAGCATGGAGATGTGCAGGTCGGTCACCATAGGCTATAAAGTAGTTGACATTTTCTTCGCATGGCCCAAAATGTAATTAGCTTCTGATCACCTCCCCCCAAAACTAAATTAGATGAACCACTATAGAAAATGCTGTTAGAGAAGAATGATTGCTTCACCTTCATCACTTTGTAAGATAGACCTTCAAATGAGTTCTACCCTGTGCTCATTTCGATTCATTCTCTCATCATGTATAATTAGCCATAGCTGTCCTTCACTTTATTTATATTTTGCCATTTCAGGTGTGCATTTTTTATTTTTTATTTTGTCATGTTCTAAGAAGGTTCTTTTTTGTGTGGAGCTTTACCAATGAACCGAAGCACTGAAGGCTTTGTGGAGTATTTGGAAGGGCACGGCATCTCCTGAAGGCTTGATGCAGCTACTTTGAGCCCCCTTCCTGCCATTCTGTGCATGCATATAAGATACTTCCACAAGCACTGTTGGCAGTGATACTCCAAGCAGTACAAATGCTTCATATAGCTGTAAAAAGCGCTAGTACAACACATTTCGAAAAGCAGGAGAAAAAAATGCAATCAGTGTGATTATATATATAATTGTTTCATGGTAGTTTTGCAAAGGCATTTTATTGATGTGTGTGGGAGCCTGTGTGCATTGATAGAACACTTAAATTTAAAAACACACACACACACTGCAGTAATGTATATAATGACTTCCAGAATGCTTTACTGCAATGTTTTATCAATACTTATATGCACATCAGTAATACAAAGGTGACGAAGGGTACAAATGAGTTGAGGGACAAATATCTGACTAAGGCCTCACTGAGAGATGAGATTATATCCATAATTTTGAAAAACATTGTTATAAAAATCTGTCTTAAATTAAGCTAAACTGTAAAATTCATTATGAGCAAGAGTCAAAAACAAAGAATCAGAATTTCTAAGCCAAGGGTCTAGTAGACTTTAACCCCAAAGCCTGCGCAGTCCTTCTAAGGAACAATGTCACAACCTCAGTAACTCTTTTCCTACTAATATTCCAACCTGGTAGTTCATTATACAGGCCAGTATCATTCACAGAAGGATGAAAAATGCCAAGGTGGCAATCACAACTGCAGATTTGATTCCCTGCCCCTTTGAACATGTGTTGACAACTTGTTCAAACCATCTTGACTTTTCTGACACACACACACATCCCCCATGGATGCCTCAGATACAGAGGGAGTGATAACAGATCTTTGGTATTTCCCCAGCAGTTCCTTAGAAGTATCTGTCCCCTGAAGCAACCGAAATCCACAGTTATTTGGTAAGATGTTATAAATTGAAAGGAAATTTGGAGATTAAATCTGGAAAGAGCTTCAACTCTACCAATGACATTTCCCCAATAATTTCTGCACACCAAAAATGATAGTTACAATAGTGCTAGACTCCCAGTAACTGCACAAATGTTGGGGGCATGTCTCTGACTTTACTATCTTAAACAAAATTTTGATCAAGGTTGCTCATAAATAGCTGGGTGTACAACCCTGAGGCATTAAAATGTCATTCAAGATTTAAAATAAGCCTCATTTTCAGTCATCTCTCTCCTTCTGTTTTTAATTAACAATATAGCAGCAGCATACTCCCAGTTAACAAGAACACAGTCAACTTGGAAAGCAATTTTTTATTGATGATCTTTCCAGACAGCAAAGCCCCCTGGATATTTGTCAGCAAAATGTATCACAATGAATCGCTGAAGTTTAATGTTTCTATGTAAGTTTTATTTGAGTCCCCTCCTAGAAGTGAGGTGAAGTGGGAGCTAAGTATCTGAAGTTTTTCTCACCAATTTGTCCTCCAACATTCATTCATTCATTCATTCATTCATTCATTCATTCATTCATTCATTCAATCAATCAATCAATCAATCAGTCAATCAATTTATATGACTGCCCATGTCATGAATGAATGAATGAATGAGACCTCTCAATGGGCATCTAACCTCCCAGCCCTCAGGCCCTCAAGCACATTCATATCTTCAACACTTTATGAAGGGACACCAGGGTTGGGGTCAATCTGATCTTGTAGGGTATGGTGTTCTAGAGGCGGAGGGGGGGAGTGTGAAAGGCACACTTCCAAGATCCCATAAGGTGACATTCTTTAATTGAAGTGGGACAGGTAGAAACAACCAGAGGGTTGGTCCCACAAATAACCCAGCCCCGTGACATGGAAGGGTTTATAGGTAACAACCAGTACCTTGAGTTCCACCTGAAAGCACACTGAGAACCAGTGCAGTTCATGGAACAGAGATGTAATGTGGACATACCAAGGTACACCTGTAACTGCCTATGCTGCTGCATTCTGGACCAGCTGCAGTTTCCAGATGGTCTTCAAGGGCAGTCTCATATAGAGTGCATTGGAGTAATCCACTCAGAGGTGACTAAGGCATGAGTGACCGTCAGCAGCACCTCCCAATCCAGGAAAGGATGTAATCAGCACACAAAATGAAGTTGTGCAAAAGCCCTCCTGGCTGCCACCTGCTCTTCAAACAGAAGTTGTGAGTCCAGGAGCACCCCAAATTGCACACCAGTTCTGTTTGGGGTAGTGCACCCCATCGAGAACCAAAGATGGAAAAACCCTGGATCCAGGGGGCCTAAAAATTACACATGAATTCAGCAAACATATAAATGAACATACATATCTAATCCTACATACCCAGTTTCACTTTGGGGAAAAAAAATGTATTGATTGATAAGATGCCCTGAATGGCAGCTGGCATAAAAATCCCTGGATGGGGGTAAGATATAAATTTGTCAGATACATCTAAAACATACTCACCTTTTCATACAGAGTCTTAATCAGCAACCTTTGGACATGTTCTAGAACAGAGGCACACAACTTTTAAGAAGCTCAGAGCTGCACTTGGCCTCAGGCTTTAATGGAAAAATCACACTTAAAAAATATATCACTCTTAAACCTTTTAAAAACATTCATGCCACTCTATAGTGTCTCTTTAACCTCCCCAACTGTTGTATTTCTACAATACCATGGCGGGACATTTTCTTCAGGGAAATACTTGCTAAGCCACTGCAGTCTTAAGCTTTTTTAAGGTTAAAAGAAAGATTAAGAATTAAAATCCTTCGTATTCTTCTTAAATGAATTAAGCACCAGTACCCAAACCTCAACCTAAGTACTTATCTGAAATTCACCTACAGTATTTCCCACCCACAAAATTAATTAAAAAGAGTCCCATTTTCTCATGGGAGCTGGGCTACAAAACTGGGGACCAGATTGTACTATAGGGTACGGAGAGCTCCCTGGAACATCTGCTGGGCTGTTGTGAAGATTATTCAGGCTATCTGGTGGATAAAGTCACTCACATTTGCTCCATCTTGGATTCTGACTGGGCAGAGCAGGTTGAGGTGCCCGAGGTACAGTCTGGTGGCATGATCTGGGATGAGTTTGAGCTGGTGACTCCTGAGGAAGTGGACAGGGCTCTCTCTGCTGTCAGCTTGGCCACCTGTTTACTGGATCCAGTTCCCTCCTCAGTTGTGAAAGCAGCCAGGGAGGTGACCTGTGGTTGGGTCCATGTAGTAGTGTTGGCCTCTTTGATGGAGGGAGTGCTGCCCCCAGCCTTGAAAGAGGTGGTGGTGCACCCCCTCCTCAAGAGGCTATCCTTGGACCCAATGGTTTTCAATAACTATCAACCAGTCTCCAACCTTCCCTTCTTGGGGAAGGTTGTTGAGAAGGTGGCCAGTCTGCAGCTGAGGAGAACCCTGGAGGAAATTGATTATCTAGACCCATTTTGGTCAGGTTTCAGGCCAGGATTCAGTACTGAGACAGTTTTGGTCGCACTTGTTCATGACCTGTGGCAGAGCTGAGATGGTGGTATTGCATCCATCCTTGTGCTCCTTGATCTCTCAGTGGCTTTCAATACCATTAACTGTGGTATCCTCCTGAGCCAGCTCCATGGGTTGGGGATTGGGGGCACCATTTTATGATGCTTCACTTCCTTTCTCTGGGGCTGGTTCCAGTTGGTGGGGAGAGATTGTCCCCTAGGCCCCTCACTTGTGGGGTGCCACAGAGTTCTATTCTCTCTTCCCTCCTTTTCAACATTTACGTGAAACCACTGGGTGAGGTCATCCGCCAGTTTGGGGTTCAGTATCATCAGTATGCTGATGATACCCAATTATATCTTTTGACTCCAGGCCAGCCAAATGAGGCTGATGAGGTTCTGTGCCAGTGCTTGGAGGCTATGTGGGTTTGGATGGGGAGGAACCATCTCCAACTCAATCCTATCAAGACCGAGTGGCTGTGGGTGTTTGGACAGGCCAGATCTGGGGATATTCTAACTTTGACCTTGATGGGGTTGCACTTCCCCATTCAACAATGATGTGCAATTTCAGGGGTCTTCCTGGACTCACAGTTCCTGCTCAATGAGCAGGTGGCAACTGTGACCAGGAAAGGTTTTGCCCAACTTCACCTGGTGCACAAGTTGCACCCTTTCCTAGATCGGGGGGCCCTTCAGACTCATGCTCTGGTCATCTCATAACTTGACTACAGCAATGCACTCTACATGGGGCTGCCCTTGAAGACCACCCAGAAGCTTCAGCTGGTCTAGAATGCAGCAGAGCCAGCAGTGATGGGGCATGCCTCAGTATACTCATGAAACGCCTCTGTTTCACAAGCTGCACTAGTTGCCAGTTTGCTTCCAGGTGTGATTCAAGGTGCTGGTCACTACCTATAAAGCCCTATGTGGCATACAGCCTGGTTACTTGAGGGACTGCCTGTCTCCCATAGTTGGAACCCGGTTCAATCTGGCAGGGTTGGCCCGCTCTGGGTTCCAACAATGCCACATTTCAGGACCCCAGAAGCAAGCCTTCTCTATAGCAGCACCTGCTGTCGGGAATGAGGTTCCCACCGAAATTCGAATGGCTCCCACCTTACTGGTACTTTGAAGGGCCATAAAGACCTAACTTCTCTCCCAGGCCTTTGGAGAGCACAACTGATGCCCTTTTCTTCCTTTCTGTTCCCTTTTGGGTTTATTTTCTTTGCCATCATTGCTCCGTTCTTTTGTGCTATTTTCATGTTTTTTGTATTGTTCTGTTTTTTAAATGTTTTAACAATTGTAAACCACCCAGAGTCACTGGGAGTCGGGTAGCATATAAATTTAATAAATTATTACTCCTTTTTATTAAAATATTAGTCATATTTCATTGTCTTTGGGTCTCGTGTGTTGAAATCCTTGTATTTGTAGAGATGGACACAGGTATTAATTTTAGCTTTATAGGATGTTCTCATTTTATTGGCCTCAAATTATCACTGACCCTGGGCTATTCAATAAAAAAAGTTAAATGCAAATATTCTAATGCAGGCCTAGCAACACATATATTTCTACTGAGTGTATTTTGCAACTAATTTTCTCCATCTGAGTTTTTTTATTGGCTAATACATTGCTGTCTGCTTGTTTTTCTCCGTTATTCACATTTAGGTCTGTATTTTCCCAATGCATTTTTTTTTCAAATTTCAAAATTCCATGGCGTTTTATACAGATATGTAGGAATAGGTGAAAAATCCAGTCTTTCAAGATTTTTCACCCATTCCTACATGTCTGTATAAAATGCCAGTGTACAGCTCTTGAAGTGCAATAGAACATTAATTCCACCACCTCTATGGTATTATATGAAAGATTTTTGCCACCTGTGCATGATATGGTGCACCTGAAAAAGTTTTTTTTTAAGGTACAGTAACTGCAGGGACTTGTCCAGGCAGTCAACAGGAGTCAACACTGACTCAGTGGCATAAACAACAACAACCAAAAAACCCTATTACTTTCCCAAACAATCTAGAAACAAAAAGAGAAATATGGATATATCTGGATTTCAAAAATGAAGATATGAGATTAACAGAGATGATAGTCCAAGGTTGATCCTTCTAGATCTGAAGATACAGAAGTCAATGTGCCTTTGAACTTACAACCAAAATTTTGTTATCTTCAAGGATTCTTTGGCAGATGAATCAAAGAGTGCAGGTATGTCAGGTTCAGCCTGAAGAACTCCACGAGACAGTACAGGTCTAGTTCAATAGCTTTTATTAGCTTTCAACCACAAGACAGAATCCTGCCAGGCTGAATCTAAACTTCTCAAGCCAGCAAGCAAACACTGCAAATTCCTTAGGGTGGTGCCAGTCTCATCCTCTCAACCTTCCCACACTCCAGCTAGGGGCTAAGGAAAAGCTTACCTCACCAAGCATGGCCTTCACCAAACCATTCCATCACAAGGTAGTCCTCATTTCCCTACCACAACTGGGACCGGCAACTCTGTTGCTAAGCAATGCGGCTATAAAGTGAAACATCATGTGACCGTGCCCAACTTATGTCAGTTCCAGCTGCGGTTGTTAAACGAATCAGCGTGGTCGTTAAGTGTGACATCATGTGACCATGACTTGCAACTTCCTGCCGGCTTCCCCACTGACTTTGCTTGTCAGAAGCCAGCTGTGAAGATCGCAAATGGCGATCACATGACTGCAGGATGCTGTGACCATTGTAAACAGAGTCACTTGTTGAGATGGGCGGCTATAGAAATCAAATAAATAAATAAATGTGCACTGGTTGCCAAGCACTGAAATTGTGAACACATGACTGTGGGAACATTGCAATGGCCACAAGTTCAAGGGCCAGTCATAAATCTCCTATTTCAGCACCATTGCAACTTTGAATGGTCACTGAATGAGCAGTTGGTAAGCAAGGACTACCTGTAAAGCTAGTTCCCAGAAGGTAGAAAGTGAGGACCTTGTAATAACCATGCATTTGGGAGGTGACAAGAGAAAAATGATCATTCATAATTTTGCCAGACTAACTTTATTTCCTTCTTCGATAAAGTTGCTAGCTTAGTAGATCAGAGAAAGACACTGATATACTGTATCTGAGCCTCAGCAGACAGAGTCTCTCATAATATTCTCCATGATAAAATGGTAGAATATAGGTAAATCAAAAAATGCTAAGATGAACTCACAGTTGGCTGAATGTACAGTTCTGCATTTGAGTAGGAAAAAAGAAAGGCATAAATATAGGATGGGGAAGACCTGCTTGGCAGCGGAACCTGGCAAAATGATCTGTGTGTTCTTGCTGACCACAAGTTAACTTGAGACAGCAAGGTGATGCAGTTGCTAGAAAGGAAAATGCTCTATTGGTGTCCCTTAATAGATGCAGAGCATCCATATCACAGGTAGTAATTGTTCCTTCTGCTCTGCCCTAGGGAGGCCCCATCTGGAATATTGTGTCCAGCTATGGATGTCACCGTTCAAAAAGAATTGTGAAACATTAAACAAATTCAGAGGCAAGTTTGCTAAGGGGCCTAGAAATTAGGCCCTTATCAGGAACACTTTAAAAATCAAAGTACATTTACCATACAAAATAAATTACAGAGGGGAGATGTAATAGCAATCTACAAATAGCTGAAGAGTTATCACTTAAAAGATAAAGTCATCCTCTATTGAGGGTGGCAGGACTAGAACCAGAGGATGAAAACTACAATGAAAGGTTCAGGCTAAACATTAGGAGAAACTTCCTGATTGTACAAGCTGTCAGCCAGTGGAACAGACTGACTCACAAAGTTTCCCTTTGATGGAAGTCTTCAAATAGAGACTGGATTACCATCTGTCAGAGATGTTCTTTTGCATCCTTCACTGGAGTTCAGCTAGATGAAATCTAAGATCTTTCCAACTCTATAATTCAATCATTCATTCATTCATTCATTCATTCATTCATTCATTCATTCATTCATTCATACATTAGATATCCCTCTTGTTTTACAAATCCCAGTGGTATCCATAATGTTCCCCCCACCTATTTTTCCCACAACAGGGAAGGGGGTTGTGAGGTGAGTTGAGCTAAGAGGCAGTAACTGGCCCAAAGTCTTGCCTCCAGCTTCCTTGTCAAAAGGAGGACTAAAACTCACAGTCTACCAGTTTTCAGTCCAGCACCTTAAACACTACATCAAACTAGTGATAGAGAGAGAGAGCCAACCAGCCTGGACAAGTCCGTGCAGTTTGCTTAGCAAAATTTTTTGGAAGTGGTTTGCCATTGCCTTCTTCCCAGGGATGAGTGACTGGCCCAAAGTATTACCCAGCTAGCTTTGTAGGACTACAACTCAGAATCTCCCAGTTTCTAGCCTGGTACCTGGTGCCTTCAACTACTACACCAAATTGGCTCTCATATATATCTATATCTGTTACTGTATCTGTACAAATACTTACACAGAGATATATAATATAATATAATATAATATAATATAATATAATATAATATAATATAATATAATATAATAAATATAATATAATCTTCTACTACTAATACTACCACTCCACTATTACCACTAATACTATCTTCCATATAGTTCAGCCTTCCTGGCTGCCTGAATTTTCTGGCCTAAAAAAATATATAAGGCAGGATGTCTCCTCATCAAATTGTGGGAAGAGAGGGAGGCTGCAGACCCCTGGTAAGACAGGGGAAGACAGAACACACATATCTATATCTCAGGTGTCTTTAAGGTCAGCACAACAACTTTGTACCAAAAAAAAAAAAAGAAGAAGAAAGCATCAGTGTGTAGGAAGATTCATTTAAATTTAGGGAACTAACATATCATTGTATTCCTTAAGAGGTGTCACATTTAAGGGATAGAGAGATCATGATGCCACCTTTTCAAAGTGTCACACAAATTATTGCTGAGTTGGAAATGGAAGGAAATTGCAGAGAGTAACATAAGTAATTCCCCCTAGGATAATACCTTTGCTTAAAGACTTTCTGGGAGTATTTTTATTGCCATCTTTAAAATTCCCCATTAACATTAATCCCGTCAACAGCCCTGCTGACTGATACAGACAGGATGGCAATTATCTAAGCAAAAGCATTGCTTGGAGATTTCTGAAATGGTGTGAGAGACTCCTACAGGAGGGAATAGCAAGATGTGAGGAAAGTACAGGGTTGAAAGAAATCAGCCCTTTTATACCGGTCTTCTCTCATCCACAGTTCAGGAAGGTAGGTTTAGGGCACTGACCTTTGATGAATGTTCTCACACCTTACGCTGCCTCTTGGCTCAGTACATGGTGGGTAGGAAGGAGTCTGATTTTTCAGCTCAATATTTTGTTATGTAGTTCTTAAAAAGCAACGGGCATAATTATCAACCTTGGATCAAAGCCCAGAGAATCTAGAACTTGTCCCCATGAGAAATGAGAAGAGTCCTTCACTTCTAAAGCAAAATGCTGTGGCAGTGTTTCTCAACCTTGACAACTTTAAGATGAGTGGACTTCAACTCCCAGAATTCCCCAGCCAGCCATGCTGGCTGGGGAATTCTGGGAGTTGAAGTCCACTCATCTTAAAGTTGCCAAGGTTGAGAAACACTGCCCTGTTGAATCAAACTGGAGTTCTAACATGCCCAGCATTGTGTGGCCCTCATGATACTTCTGGAAAGCTCACATGTAGGACATAAAGATATTAGCCTCCCCTCACTGTTGTTTCCCACACCCATCAACTGATATTCAATCACAGGCTACTTCCCAACACGAGAGATGCTACGTAAGTGATGAATTCAGAACAATTTGCCAAAAAGAAGAAGAGAATTAAAAAGAGAGATACAATCCAGAGAAAAAAGGGGTGTCATTTTTTATTCTGGTTCATCACACTGCTTGCTTATTCCATTATATGGACCCTGATAGTTTAACTCTGAGAGTGCAGCCCTCAGCTGCAAAAAAGGGTCCTACCCTGAAGTAGTTGTGCATTTGACTAATAGCCACAGATAGGTGGCCTATCTCTAGACATCTGCCTAGTTCCCTTTCAACCTATTCAACCCTTTTAGATGAGGCTTTTATTATGCAGTCATCTGCCTCATTCAAAGAACACTACAGAGATCTAGATAACACTGTCTTCCATTTGTACCCAAAATTTCCCCCATCTTTTTTTCTCACTCCTTCCAATACATTTGGTTTGTTAACACTAGGAGCTGTCTCTCTGGAAAAAGGTCCCACAATAACTTCTATGAAACTTTACTTTCTTTCATCTCTCCTGCTAATGATGTACCTCTCTGTACAGGCCCAGTGGCTGGGTTTTTGAACAGATGATGGAATGAAAGCCATCAGCTGCTGCTTGTTTTGCATTTCAAGTTGCTATTAAAGTCACAAAGGCTGGGTGGAATAGAGTTGGCTTATTTTCCATTGATAAACTGATATGGCTATACAACAAATGTTGACTAGAAAAAGCAAGAGCTGCTATTTAGGAGATTGTAAGGACTAGATAGAGGCTCTGAGAAACTATTCTAGGAGTGTAGGGGATGTTTTCCAACCTGAGCACTTTAAAAGCAATATCTTCCTTATTTTTTATCATATAGATGCTGTGTTCAAGGCTAGGGATGTGTAAGGATCACACACAAAAAGGAGAACATCTTAGATTTTAAGCCATTAATCTAGTTTGTAAATTTTGCACTGGAGTTTTTTTAACTCACTGACCACATCTAACCCACTGACTACATGTAACTGTCATTCATGGAGATGCACTACAGACCTTTCTCTAAGGTATATGTGATCTTTCCTCAAGTAAATTTCCCATTGTAAGCTTTCACACTTACATTTCCCTCATTATGATTTTTATCATTTGTTTGTTCATTTATTTATTAGATTTCAAGGCCATTTGACTCCAAAGCATCTCTGGGTAGCTTTCTCCAATGTAGTCTATTTTTAACATAAATATTCTTAAATATTTTTAATGCAAATATCCCTAGTATATGCTGTTTTGCACAGAACCTCCTACCATATTTTTTTTTTTGACAGAATAATAGTTGTGATGAAGATTATTGAGCAAAGAATGAAGGCTACTAGGAGATTCCATTGGCTGATGCCATCTCCTCTCTAGAGTCCATTTTGGAAGAACAGACCAATTCAGTCCCACTGAAATCAGTGGTGCATTCCTTTTACAGCCCCACCAAGCACTTCAAGCGCCATTTCACAGCCAGGCGCAGGCAAAATGTCAACTTCTTTCAATGTATATCAGTTTTATATTACTTGCAGTTTACCTGGACCAATTTTACTCATATTTTCTCTCTTCAGAGGCAGCTTTGGGGCTCAAGCAAAGTACATTTGCATGGGCTTGCTACAATAGATCTCTGATTTAGCCTTTGATGTTTTCTGAACTTCAGGTATTGCCCTGTTGGAATATTTGTTTACAGTAATATCTAAAGTAGTATAAGAACAGATAAGAAGCTAAAAGTTTGTAACGAGCACAGTGAGGCCATGTTGCAGGGGAGAGCTAGCTCTGTCATGGGTAAATGAGCATGTGGCAAAAGTTGTGTGAAAGGAAGATGAAAGACTTAGGTGTTGTTGTTTACTGCAGGCAATGGTTCTGTAGCCATTGTGACCAACCATAGATAAGAAGGGAGGGGAACTGCATGTGGGATGTCCATGCTAAGACAGTGTAAACAAGTGGAGGGAGCATATAATTGGTCAATGCCGTATACCCTCATTGTTATTGATTGGCTTAAACTTTTGAATTAGAAATCTGTAAGAGAGGTGGCAAGGAATGGCCCGGTGTGGCCACCGCTTATCTCTGCCGGCTTGCTGATTGGGGCTGCATTGCAATAAACAATGTCCTGGTCCCTCCACAAGTGTCTTCCTGCTTTTTATTGTAGCCTGGCTTGCGAACGAACTTCTTTACTTCTTAACAAAACCCTAATTCTTTGGCAAGTATGCATGTATGTATTACAGTTGAGATCAGATGGTACCATAAACCAGGGACTCAAAAGGTGCTTACTAAGGCTCATGCAGACTCCTTTAATCCTCCCCACACAGACAGACACACACATACCACCCCCAGACTGAGTGGAGTCAAAAACACTGGCCCATTTTCCATTTTTTGGATGCTGTATGAGCCTGAAACTACTTAAAATTTATCTTGGCCACCCCCAGTTTTAGTGTATAAGCCTTCCTATGCCATACAAAGCCTGCTGTAGCGCTCATGCAGGTAGATGTTTAGCCCTGTTTAACCCCTGGGTCCTTAACATGGCATCTTCCCTGCCATCATATAATTTTATGTATTTGTTTTACATTCTCGCTGTTTTTGTTTTGTTTTTTTTAAGTAAATGGGAAGCTGTGGAGGCAAACTGCTGGCCTCAGGCATAATCTTTTCTCTTTTTTCTGGACTCTGCATATTTATTTTCTTAGGGGAAAAAAATGATAGGGGGCTGCAGCTAAGTGTTTTCTCTAGAAGTGTACCCACCTCTCCAGAAAAAGAGTTAAATGATCTTTTGGAAGCTTTTCTATGACACTGTCCTTGTCAACATTCCCAAACTGCCTCAAAAAGTTTGGGGACACACAAACACACACGTGTGGCTTTTTTCAGGAGTCAAGGGATGTCACACATGTCCTAAAGTTACTGTGCCTATGATTCAAATGAAGACATCTGCATTGTTGGCACAATGACATCATCATAGAGACCCAGTTTAACATAATGGTTAAGGAAGTGTTTTTCAACCTTAGCAACTTTAAGATGTGTGGACTTCAGCTTCAGAATTCCCCAGCAAGCCAGGAACTCTGGAAGCTGAAGCTCACACATCTTAAAGTTGCCAAGGTTGAAAAGCATTAAGATGTTGGAGAAGAACTAGGAGACCATGAATTCTAGTCTCCCCTTAGGCACAGAAGCCTGTGTCTTTTAGCAGGGCAAGTTCTAGGCCTACACGATCGAGGCAGTCACCTAGGGTGCCAAATTTTAGGAGGCACCAAAATTGAAAAGACTTCCAAAATACATAATATCAATATAAAATCTAACAATCCTTCCTCATTCCTTTAGATAATCTTTCCTTGTTTCTTTAGAACTTTTTCTTTCTACACTTTTTGAAAACACAAAGTCGGTGGAGTAGTAGTGAACAGCACATTAACTGGACATTGTAGGTCACAAAAAGAAATTATGATTACATGGACCTCAGGAAGCTGATAATATTACTGAAGCAAGACAAAGGTCTAAAAGAAAGATACTAAGCAAACAAGGCACGTGACCATCAGATTATCAAAGTTATACCCAGAAAAACAGTAATGGCTTACTCCATGTGCCAGCACACCCATTCAAGGGTTAAATATAATTTCACAGAATTTTTGCTGTATGACAACAATGGGTGCTGATGTAATTAAAATTATTTACAGGTAGTCTTCACTTAATGACCATTCATTTAGTGACTGTCCAAAGTTACAACAGTCCTGAAAAAGGTTATTTATGACAGGTCCTCGCACTTACAACCATTGCAGCATCCCCCGGGGTCACGTGATCGTGATCTGGGTGCTTGGCAACCAGCTTGCACTTATGACAGTTGCAGCTTCCCAGAATCACACAATCATCATTTGTGACCTTCCCAGCTGGCTTTCAGCAAGCAAAATCAATGGGGAAAACCACATGATTCACTTAATGACCACATTGATTCACTTAATGGCCACCGCAAAAAAGGTCATAAAATCGGGTGCAGACATATGATGCTTCACTTGACCACCCTGTTTAATGATGAATTTTCCGGTCCCTATTGCGGTCATTAAGCGAGGACTACTTGTACTGTGATTCATAGTAAATAGGGTGAAAATATCAAAGAAAAAAAATTGCCTGGGGCTGAAAATTGTAAGCTTAATGCTCAAAAACTAGAAAGAAAGAAAGAAAGAAAGAAAGAAAGAAAGAGAGAGAGAGAGAGAGAGAGAGAGAGAGAGAGAGAGAAAGAAAGAAAGAAAGAAAGAAAGAAAGAAAGAAAGAAAGAAAGAAAGAAAGAAAGAAAGAAAGAAAGAAAGAAAGAAAGGCATCTTTTTGAAATTCCTAATAAAATTGGAAGCCAAACCATAAGGAGTGCCAGAATATGACTTTGCCTAGATGTCTAGAGCCGGCCCTGCTTTTGGTTGGTCATTCTCTCATAACCCAACCTACCTCACAGGGTTGTTATTGTGGGGAAAATAGGAGAAAGGAGCCTTATGTAAGCTGCCTTCAAAATAAAGGTATAAGTCTAATAAATAAATAAAAATGAAATAACGTGCATGACATCATTGTGGCTTTTATCAGATGCTCTAAACTGTGGATAAACTACAATAGAAGCGAAATCTTCCAATTCCTGTGTAGCCACAAGAGGTAAGGAAAGAAGATTTCTCAGCCTTGGAAACGGGAATGTTCACTTTGCTTATTGTTCTGCCAAATACAGCCTTTGCCTACAATGCTAGAAATGAGTCTATTTTCTATTCAAGAGGATCCCTCCCTCCCATTTCCAAACAAAGACCCTGACAAATGCTTTCACTGCAAAAACGCTTCGTGTCGCTATTAATGCTTATGAAAACGATGGAGCATTAGAGCCCAATCATTCCTTGCTCAAACTAGTCAATAAATTATTTAGTTTGCAAAATGTCATTATGTGTGGGGTTTACTTAATTGAATAGAATAATTTATGGTAAAACCTTGAAAAGAGATCAATGCAGATGGCATGTGAAAATGATTGAGTTTCAGCACAGGCAATTTGATTTTTTTCTTGTCTCTCATTATAATAATATTAAAGGAGAAGCATCAACTTTCATAAAAATAAATAAATAATAATAATAAAAAAATCAATATTTGATAAGTGCCCAGGCCATGAATTTTAACTAGAGTTTTAGGAGCAAGGTAGAAATAGGAGTAAATAATTAATGCCTTCCCTAGCCTGAACAAATAAGTGTTTTGTTTGGCAAAAAAAAAAAAAAAGTCTATTATCCAGAGATATTTAAGGCTTGTCAGAAAAAGAGATGATTTAAGAACAACTGTTGGGGAATTTGACCTTTTTCAGAAACAAAGTGCAGCATGAGACCCAAAAAAATCTTTGTACTACAGCCTCTTCAGATGCTCCATAGGAAACTGAAAACAATAATTAAAAAATCATCCTTAATTTTGTAGTGAAATGTATGAGTTTTATTGTTGCAAGCCTGCTGTAATGGAAGAAAGAGAAATGTTTTATGATTTTTACACAAGATGGAGCCATGCCAGGCAAAAAGAGAGATAGTGTATATGTATGTTGGGAGGGGGAAGAGCCAGGATTAGAAAATTATTAATTTAAGAGGAAGAAAATTGAAAGATAAATCTGCCCATAGATTTCTACCAGTTATATGACATAAATGTAAAAAGAATTAACCCTAGTAAAATGCTATCAAGCAGTACAGATTTGTTACATGATAAATATGTAAACGAGACAGGCCATGGACACAAGGACACTTAAAGCTTTAAACCAATTAAACTTCTTGATTGTAGTAGCAACTACAAAAACCCATAGGGATCCCCAGATCCAAAATGATAACCCAATCTCTCCTTTCCCAGAAGGACATTTATAAGGTGAAATGTAGATTATCTTGGGTTGACCTTGCTTCAAAACAGCATGTTCATGTTGTTTTCTTGACAACAGTTCAGAAAAATGATCTGCTACTGCCTTCTTCCAGAATATTTTTTTTTTAATCCCCAATTTTAGCATACAACTATTGGGTTTGCTGGTGGTCCCCCATCCAGGTATTATCCATGTGCAGGGTTCTAATCAAATATTGCAGTCACAGTATATCTCAGAGACTACCTACGGTGGAACTTATAAGCTAGCTTTTTTTTTCCTTACATGGAATTGGTTTTCTATGGAAGAACACTGAAAAAAGACACTTCAGGTGAATCTTGAAATAGCTTTGATCATTTATGTTAGGATTCCACCACTACATTTTACTTCACATATAGACTGTAGACTTCTGCAATCAACCTTCCCTCTGTTTCTGATGGACAAAATCTAAAATCCATTCTCAAGAAATGAAGAAAACCCAAAATATGGTATTCCTAGAGGTCTCAGTATGCTGGCTATTAGTTATAGGATCGGAATGAATAGTTGGCTATACTGTATGGGGTTAGCAATAAATTGTAGGTAGATAGTTCCTATTCATCATGTGGATGGATCCTTTGGTTTGACATAGGGGAAGGCTGTCTCACAGTGGCCCACACTGCTTCACCCCAGTTACTAGTATCTTCTATTGTAGGACCTATTCATCTAGTATGTGTCAGAATCAGTGCAGTGGCAGGAAAAGGAGCAATACATAAATAAAATGTTGTACGTTATGCTACGTCCAGTACATTGAATATAGTATGCCCTATTTCTAAACTTGACATGTTGGCAGATATGACCTTCCCTCTTGCCTGAATCTATTGCTCCTCCATGTACTATAGCATAGGAATATTTCTGATGAACTTTTAAAGATGTCTTGCTTTTCCTTCAAGAAAATCCTTACCATCAGAAATGATGCTGGTTGGTCATTCAAAGGACAGCAGACTAAATTCCTCATTAACATTGTTAACATTCCTCTTCCATTGTTTTCTTACAAAGATCGTGCTATATCAATGTTAGGGGAAACAGCCATCCTCATTTTTCACATTTTTATTTATTTCTTTTTGTTATGACTGGTTTCATGCAGTTTTAATCATCTGATTTGAGGCAGCTTACAGCAAAACATTTAACACATAACATTACAATTATTCAGATGTTCCATTACATGATTATGAGTATTCACATTACTACTAATAATAATAATAAAATAAACAATCAACATAAATTCAGCATAAACCAAAATATTATAAAAAATGTAACTGGAAAAAAAAGCTATCCAGAAATGACAACAACCTTATAATATTAAAACAGCCAGATTCATCCCAAACTCAGCTACTTCTAGTTCTTACCTCAGTCCCCAAATGCACATTTAATGCACTAGTTGCAGTTTCCAGATAGCATTCAGGAGCAGTCCCATGCAGCGCTTTCTGAGCCACATGGTTTCGTACAACTTGGTGGATCAAAAGAACTATAATAATTATAATTCAGTGCTACGGTTAGCCCATATCCGGCTTTTCTAAAGAGTAATTGTTCTCCCTCTAGTCTCTGCAAGAACTTGGTACCCATATAAAACACAAAGTCCTCTTGAGAACATTCATGTGGCCAATCTTTTCTATGTATCTATTTTGTATTTTCCATACAAAATAAAGCACAGAATTGTTCTGAAAATGTTGGATTTTATCTTTCAGTGGGAACTTAACTATAAGTTAACTTTTAACTATAAGTGCAGTTCTTTGAGTGGGTTGCCTGTAAATTCATATATTAACCATAACTCACATGTGTGAATCACAGAGACGACAATAAAGAATCTATTTTTGTGCTCATGCTTCCATAAAGAGCAGCATTTTATGCAGATAAGGTTGGTTTTCCAGATAAAAACTAAAAAGGATATCTATGGCAAAAAAAAGTATTCTTTTATTCAGCTACACCCACTCCTTGTTTAGGGACTGAGTTCCATTCCAATGACCAGGTTGTTAAGCAAAATGGTCACTAAGTGAACACATGACTGAGGGAGATGCTGTGAAGATCACTGATTGCCGCCATCTCACTCAGATAAAGTTCTCTTGCACAACTATGCCAGCGTTACTCTCACTCCGGCTATCCTAATTCTTCCCACGCTCCTGTTCTCTGGACTGTGCTGCCTCTTGTCTCCCCTCTCCTGGAATGTGCTCCCTCCTTCCTGAGAAGCTGGTCCTCTACTGCATTCCATCACATCACCTCCCCCTTCATAGATATATTCCATCTCAGAAGGAGGCATGGGTTGAATATAGTGGGGTAGGGGAGTGCATAGTCAACACTATGGTCAGGTCTTAAGACCACCTTTTCATTTGCATTATTATATTTTTCATATCTCACAGGTTCAGAGTGGGTAGGAAGGGACTGAGTGGCAGGCTACTCTGAAACACAGAGATATTGCAATCTCTTACCGTCACTACCTCAAATGTATATTGGAAAAAGCTGGGTAAACTGGCAAGGCAAGGAGGATACAATCAGAGAGTACAGCTGGCCATGAGGGTCGGCCCAACCCTTTAGTGTTTTTCAAACTTGACAACTTCAAAATGTGTGGACTTGAACTCCCAGAATTCCCCAGTCAGCACATGGGAGTTGAAGTCCACACATCTTAAAGTTGCCAAGTTTGAAAGCCATTGCTTTAAACAAAGGTCTCCCATCAGCAATAGCTGATAAAGGCTTATGGGCTTCTCTTCCTCCAGGCTCCTAGGAAATATTTCTGCCTTCTGAAGAGCAACTGCTTTTTCCAATCAGGTGAAAGACTGCCATTTAGAACTAGCCAATCGGAAACAGGTTCCAATCTTCTTCCCCACCTTTGCTCATATGATGATGAGACAAGGCTAGGATAGTCACATGCTGGTCTCTGCATGAATGTGCTTGCCTGAGCAAAAATTAACAATTGGCAAAACCTGTAGCAGGGAAGAGGTGGGAGTGTCTGCAAGCAACACTCACCAGACTATCAGATGCCTCTTTGGGATCTCTCCTCTTGCAACCCTCCACCTGAGTTCCTGAGTATATCCCTGTTCCCCTAGACAAAGAATTGCTAATGCCTATTCTTGAACAGGGAGATGTCTCCTCTCACCTGGAAGCAGCTAATCTCTAAACCCTAAGTAAAAGGCTTCATCTTTTCCTTGCTCTCTTAGGATTGCCAGGCCTGAGAAGTTTGTAGTGCATAGAGCTGGATTAAAGCTCACCATTGAGCATTCAAGAAAGAAGGATTTTTATTTTAATAGAAGCAGCAAAAGTAAGGATTTGAGAAAACAGGTTGTTTTCATGTAACACGTGACATAAGGCTGAGCATTGCATGCTAAAACAAGCTAGCACTTGGTAATCTGTAAATAGTCTGAGCAAACAAAGAAGAGATAAAGGGATAGAGAACTGGAGCAGATAAAAAATTACCCAACATTGATCCTACATTACTTTAAAGAAACAAAGGTTCTCTCAAGCAATTAAATCAATGTTTCCTACCAATTATCTCCCATGGCTTTTTAAGGTTTGGGCTTGAATTCTTAGGCCTTATTCCATGAAAGTTGATTTCCTCAGAGATAGTGGCTGTGTTCAAAGTGTCCTGATAAGACCTCAGGTAGCCAGCCAGCCATGCAAAATTAAGAATCCTTTCTTTGTTTATTCTGCAGTCTGTTAAATCTTGGAGTGGATTAATATCAAGTATTCACTTGCACTGCAAAAGGGAGAATTCAACTTCCTCAGTGTGCTGTTAGTCAAAAATTATTGAGCAGTGATGGCATGTGACCACAAACACCCACAGGATCTTGCTGCTTCCATCAAAATTATGAAAGCATCAGTGCATGGCAAGTTCTGTCCTTTTCCTACAAGCATGCAATGTACAAAAGGGGCAGGGCTTTCATCACAATAGCAGGACACTGTTATCCTTCTACCCCCTTTGCCCCCCCCCCCATGGATTCTATTGCATGTGACACATTGACTTGAATAATGTTTCACCAAAGTCACATAAACCCTATTTTCAAAAATGATGGTAGGAGTTTGTTTGTTTTTTCCTTGCAAAGTGTGAATCCCTGAATAATATGAAAATGGACAGTCCTGGAACATCTTGTTGCTAGTCCACAAAAGCTGTGAAACCTAGGAAATAGTTATTCTAATTGAAAAGCAAAGAAACCCTCATACTACTGTATTGGAAAAACTGTTGTAAGGGAACAACAGAATTGCATTCAGAATGCCGCTAAACTTCACTTGGAGAGCAAATTTGTTTATCATTTAGCAATGAATACCAAAACTCTGTGTTTTTGAAAACATCCTTTTTTGCTATTAATTTTGATGACAGACGAATGAAGAAATGTGTTAAACTGCATACTATATGCTTGATATGTAGCTAAAGATTAATCCTATGTAAATCAACCCTGATTTATTATTGGAAATTTAAGATTTGAAGAGTCCGTGATAAAATCAGAAGTTGCAAATTGACAATTGAGAACAAATTTATCTATTCTGAACATTTTCAAGATTTAAATTTAAATTTAAAAACATGAGGAAGAATCAACCAACTGCAGCTGCTTCACTTTGGGGCAAACCCTTCAGAGAACATTAACCCTGCCAGGTTTCAATGAATAACTTCAAGTATTTCAGTACAATAAGTGTTTGATATATTCCTCCTCCCTCTTTTTTAAGGCAGATATAAGGGCTAAGGAAAGGATGGCACAGCATCCTTGAAAGTGTCCAGGAAAGAACCTATAGGTCAGTGTTGTCCAAACTTGGCCACTTTAAGATGAGTGGACTTCAACTCCCAGAATTCCCCAGCCAGCCATGCTGGCTGGGGAATTCTGGGAGTTGAAGTCCACTCATCTTAAAGTGGCCAAGTTTGGACAACACTGACCTATAGAGAAGTTATACTGAAACAATGCAGAAAGTATCTTATTCTAACTTAAAAGTACAACTGCTGAAAAAAAAACAGCTGTTACTTTTCTACTTGCCTTTCCTGGGTGCCAGGCTTGGCAAGTTACTGAAGAATGACCAATGATTTATGCTTGTTGAGTGGATTTCTGGAGTGCCAGGAGAACTGAGACAGTTATTTGCAAGATCGGTCCTTCCAGACAAGAATTTGGTTGTGTCAGTTTGTTCTTGCTCACGGTACTTTCTACTAGTTAGTTAGGAGAAGCAGGCTGGCCCAGTAAAATTCCTTGCTACACAGACAAGCAGACCATAAAGAGGTTTGCATGCAAGAAAGAAGCCTTGTAGTAAATTAAAACTGTAAATGTTTGGGCCAACACCTCTAGGTTTTGGGCTGTCACCATTTCAGTGTTGAAAAACTTAAACTTGCCCAAATCATGCATAATTTAGAAGTAAAGTTTATTCCTACAGTGCATGCCAGACTAATTAGCCTTAGGGACCATATTCAGAGTACTGAGAACTGAGCTAAAGCCCCACCTGGGTTTGCAGAACCAGCACACACATGTAAGATTTTCCTAGCATAAGAAAGACCAAACCTAGGGCTTGTGGTTGGTCACATTAAGGAAGCTGATTTCCAAGAAAGAGAATGAAACTCAAAGCAATATTAAGCTTGCCTCCTAAAAGGGTTCTGATGGACAGAGTTCAGTGAGGCAATAAAACTCATTGGCCAACTACTTACGACAATGTCCGAGAGCCCATCGCATTACTCAATTCCCACTCCATCGTCCATATGGAAGTGAAGTTGCAACATCATAAATTATCTGCACCAGCTCAGAAGGAGCAGAAAAGCCATTGGATCTCTGAAGTGCTTCAAATTGCTGTGAAATACTTTGAAGCCACTTGATTCAATTTGCTGCTTTGAAGCAGGCTCCCAGTTTGATTTGCAAATCTGCTTCGAAGGATAAATTGAAGTTCCCCTTCAAAACTTTGCACAGCTCTGCTAACGATAATGTGAAGGAAGCAATGCTGTTTCCTAAGCCTTGAAAACTATCATTAAAGTTGCTGATTTCTTTGAAGCAATATTCAATTTCTTCTAAACAAACAAGCTGAATTGGGAAAATGAGTTTGAATTTGCACTAATGGTATTTCAATGCTATGTTTGCAATCAGGATGTTTGGTGCGTGCATGCATGTGTGCACACACACACACACACCCCTTATCAGGTTTGGGGATGTATTCAATCATTCACCAAGCATTGGTTTCCAAAATTCTGCCCAGGATAAGCTTCACTATCAAAGTAATTAATTCCACAGAACCCATGTATTTTATCTTGCTTTGTGAATATTTTAAAGTTGATTATGAAGTTCTTCTGTTCCACACTTAGGTTCAATAGTTGTCAAAGGGAAATACATTTGATGTTATGAGCTGGAAGAAGAAGTCTGCCTATCTTATGAAAAAAGGCCAAATGCTTGAAAAATGAGAGCTTTCATCTGAGATTGGCATATCTGTCAGATATATTTCAAGCCTTGAACACGTGGAATGCTTCACGGAAGAAAACCACCATTATTACTCATTATTATGTAATTCAAGAATTTATAGCCACATTCCAGCTATGGATATAGCAAGTTGGTATTAAAACTTCTCTTCATTTTCTCAACCTTTCAAGGACAAGGTTCTTGAAAAGAATCTCAAGGATGAATTGAGGCAATGTTGTAGCTGAAAATCCCATTTGGAATCTTGTGAGAAACCCTTTTAACGTTTATGTTTAGCCTTAGCCACCGAATCTCCAAGAATAATTTCAGGGACTCGGGTTTGATTCAATGGCTATAGCTTACTCCCAACAAACCACTTTAATTTTTTTTTTTTTTGGTTAAAATATCTCTTTGTTTACCCTAAAACAAGCAAGCAGGCTGGGCATGTCATTGTCTCAATGATACTGTCATATCTCTGCAAAGCTGATTTTTCTACTCTTCTGGCTTTAAACACACAGCAATGCAGCAATGTGCATTGTCCTCTTTCTTCCTTTCTGCCCAGTATTCAAAAGCTAGGGCAAGCAAGCTTCCCCCATATTGATATGGGTAACAATTGGAGGGAATGCTGTGGTTTGATGTAAAAAGAAAAAAAAAGAAGGAAATAAATGTTTTTCTAATTTTACAAATGCTTTGATTTATCCTGAGATTTCTTTCACTCTGAGATTTGAATGCAACCGGAGGGTTGTAGTGGGTATGAAACTTCTATGCGGCATAAGATTTTTATACTTATCAAAAGGGGTATTAGGTAAAAAAAACGTTGAGAAATATTGGTCTAGCTCATCTTATTGGTTGCCGAGTCCTCCAAATAATAGACCTATAGGCCATCTTAAACGTTCATATAGCAAATCCTGCAATTTTCATATTTCCACCTCATTTTACTTTAGCTTCCCTGAGGTTAAGTAGATTCTGCTGCTGATAGATTTATGCATTTAAATGTGTGATTAGAAACAGAATTAAACTTATTTAGGTTGAGGGAAAAAAATCAACAATTGAACAACCTAATCAAAGCATTTAAGGAACTGCCGGATTGTATATTATAAATCATAACATAATTAGAACTGAATTGATTTTTCCATTAACATGAAATTAAGACTAATTTCCTCATGCTATATTTACTCGAATATTCCCCAGATGCAAATGCAGAGTCATAAAACGTTTAGTAAAAATGATTTTCTAATTGTTTCCTGGGCTGATCCATTACATCACCAGCTTGGCTTTTTCTTGAAGGCTCCTAAATAATGCTTCTTCCATCCTTACTTTTGACAGAAGAGACAAAAATTACTTATTTGAATTAAATTTTGAATTCAAAAAATATTAAGGTAGTAATGAGAAAAAAAAATCCCTTCTGCTTCATTCCCTCAAATTGTTTGTTGAACAGAAATTGGTAACATCAGTATACGTTCATCCACATAATGTAATTTATGTTTCCCATCGGAACTGATGATCCTGGCTCTTTCCTGTTTAGCATGAGTGGCCCTGGGTTTTGTTTGATCAGACCTGGATTAGACTGCTGGTCAACTAAGTAGGTATGGGGAACCCACAGTCTTCATATCCAGCTGGCCCATTTTGCAGCATCCAGAAATTAAGTTTTAAAATATGTGTGAATGTATATAAAGTTTCTGAAAATTTTGTACCTATTTTGTACAAAACAAAAACAAAAAAAATCCTCCTTCAAACTTCTAAGAAAAAAGAAAAGAAAACTAACTTGAAAAGAGGATGAGGGGAGGAGAGAGAACACCTGGTAGCCTCCAAGGGATATGAGGTTGCTCATATCTCAGTTGCAAGGAGGAGGCTGTAGGAGCAGCTGATACCCTTATTATTTATCTCATATTCAAATATAATCAAACAGTGTATTCAAATACTCATGCAAGCAGGTGGTAGCCTGATTTGAAAAGCTCAGTAAGGGTGGACCTGGCTAGTACTTGAATGGGAGACCACCAGAAAATACCAGGCATAGGATAAACTGAGAAGTTGGGAAAACATTCTAGAACAGTGTTTCTCAACCTTGACAACTTTAAGAGTTGTGGACTTCAGCTCCCAGAATTCCCCAGTATGGCTGGCTGGGGAATTCTGGGAGTTGAAGTCCACAAATCTTAAAGTTGCCAAGGTTGAGAAACACTGTTCTAGAAGAAGGCATCAGTAAACCACATCTGTACAGTTGCTAAGCAAACAAGAGGGACCTGTCCATGCAGCTACCAGGAGCCAAGCTCACTGTGAGGAAGACTTTACCTTCAAATGTTCAACCCCTGTGGAGAGTAAACACAGTGCAGTAATTCCACCTCCTCACCCCAGCAATGCATGACTGCCATGGGTCTAAAACTGGAAAGAGAATTATGTAACATTATTTACAGGATCATATGATTACAGTTCCTATACGCAGAGGATAAGCTTTATATTACACTTCTCAAATGAGAGCAGATCAAGGCATTTCTTCCTCTAGAAGGCATTGATATTTATTTTCAAAAGAGAAGGAACAACTCAGCCTTTCTTTTTTCATAGCCTTTCTTTCTCTTGTTGATTTTAGATCTAGAAGTTGGTGAGTCTGTCTTACCTTCTGCTCAACCTCAAACTGTTAGGAGTGAGATAGACATAGGCATTAAATTCAGGACAGCAGGGGTGTCTGCAGAGGAGGGGCATCAAAATCTGTGAGATGGTGGGTACAGAATTGCAATCCAAGCCCACCCCTTTTATAACTGCTTGTGACACATCTACAAGAGCTTGGATCATGATTCAGCACCTGCCATCTTGCAGATTTCAACCTCTTCCTGCAGACGCTGCTGCATGATAGATCTCTAAGGACAGCTGAATAAATCACCATTCCACATAGTATTACTCACTCATCAAAAAAAGGCATTTGAGCAATTCTGGAAGAGTCTCACTTCAAAGTCTAGCTGCCACTCCAACAGAGCTGGAGATGCCAGCAATTCTTATTAGCCACACTCTGCTGATTTTAAATAACAGCTTGGGGCACATGTAGATTAAAACAGTACAGGTTTTAAAATATCCATGCCAAGAACAGTTTTATGTATGTATTTTCTTTGTTAGTTAGCCTTCTGGGGCTTAAGGCAGGATACAGAGCAACCTTCCTTCAGCTGTTCTTCATAACCATCCTTTCAGGTAGGTGGTGATCCATGATAGCCCTCAGTCTCTCCGTGAGCTATTGTGGCTGAGGATGGACTTGAACAAGGATCTCCCTCAGATCCTGCCCAGTCCTAGTCCTCCAACCTAAATACTGCACCTCACTGACTTTAATGTCTAGGTATCAGACTGTTGTTCAGAGCAGAAGCACAGACAGGTGGCATCAAAATAAGTTCTCATGATGCCTGGGCAGGAGAGTGTTGAGCACCCCATTGGCTGTCCTTCTTCAAAAGAAGCGTCAATGACCAGATAAAACTTTACTTTCTCTTTACATTTTGCTTAGTTTTCAGCGTGGTTAATCTTAAAAATGATTGACTCCAAAATGTTTTATAAAATGACTGCCTGGATTATCCAAGGACTTCCCTTCCAAAATGAGTAGAGGCTTGTGAAACACATAGAACTGATAGCAAAACTGACAGCTTCCTCCAATGCTCATTAATCTAGATCAGTGTTTCTCAACCTTGGCAGCTTGAAGATGTGTGGAGTTCAACTCCCAGAATTCCTCTACTTCAGTCCCCAGCATGCTGGCTGGGGAATTCTGGGGATTGAGGTCCACACATCTTCCAGCTGCCAAGGTTGAGAAACACTGATCTAGCGGGGAAAAGGTATTTTTTAAAACCAGTCTTTTTTGCTGAGAAATTCCGTCACTCTCTCCCTCACACTTCTGCTGGTTTCCCGTTTCGTGTTAACATGCGCTGCCTTAGGCCCTTCCTTATCCTTCTCCTGATGTAAAGTTTCTGAATACTTGGAGCATATGGCAGAGGAAATTGGGCACTGAGACACTACCTCATTCAAGCACAGAGACAATCAGATTTCTTAGGCTATAATTTCATTTGCTCCAAAGGCCGCCTTAATCACCAAGCTATGCTTTTTAACAAACTAAGACTTTTTCTCCTTTCCTTTTGTCAGCATAATATGTTCTTGACCTTGATGCTAATTGGATCTATATGACCAATGACCAGTGCCAGAGACCTGTCACATTTTAAAGCTAGGGGAACATACAAAATAACAGTAAATTTTGAAACGGCAGATCAACCTTGGTAGATGGAAGGAAATGAAAGAACAACAGTGGCCCAATTTTCATAGTTACATTTAATTTTAGATCTAGAGATTGGCAGGGCTAGGCTTTGGGGAAAATCCCAGAGGAACAAAATGGTAGGAACTAGGAATCCATCCCAAAGAACAATTATGATCAGAACACCACACCAGATACGTGGAAGCTCAAGCAAAGTTCCAGAGGTTCTGGAGGGCCCGTTTCGTTCCTCCCCACCAGGAAGAAGAACCAGTGAATAACCAACATGGTGTCTCTTTTCTTAGAAGCCATAATGCCATGACTTTGCCACAGAGCCAGGAGTTGAAGTTCCTCATGGATATTTATTAGCCTTTCCCTCCAGTTATGTTAGAGCTGCAAGTTCCAGAGCTCTGAGCTGACACAGAAAAAGACATCTGTGAAAGAAAAAGAGGTATTTTTTGCAACTGGAATATGAAGTGGTTGCAGCACAGAATTTCCTCACTCGCTAAGTTGGGGAATGTGCCTTGGGGAAAGAAAATGTTAATGAAACTTCACAGCTTGGCAAAAGCTATTACATTCTTTTTCCTCGTTCCCTAATTATCCTTCTGGAGTGTTGCAATACGTTGTGCTTAGGTTCTGTTTCTGACTGGAAAGCTGCTACTTCAGACATGAGGCAAAGAGGTTCACATACAACAGCTGTATAGCCTTTCACAATACACACACAAACAAACCCCAGTGTTTGTCCACATTCACTGTTTTCAGAGCTACTATTGTTTGGGCACCATCCCAATTTACTTGGAAAGAGCATCTTCACTGAGTGTCCCCAGCCCAATCAGAAATTATATATTGAACATGATTATGAACCACAATACCATGCAAATAGCACAGGACCAAAGGAGCACACCTTCTCTGTTGTGGCCCACACCCTCTGGAACAGCATACACACACACACACACACAGAGGTAAGGACAGTGCTGTTTCTCCTAGGTTTTGGAAAACTCTTAAAATCTGGCTTTGGTTCCAAGCCTGGGGTTCATGTATTGTTATTTGGGGTGGGGGGGAACCTGTTTCATTTTGTTTGATTTGTGTTGTTTTTAGATCATTGTTGTCTGGGCTGTCTGTGTGGTTTTAGGTTTTATCTGTTGTTATGGATTTATTTATTTATTTTGGTTTTGTATGCTGCCCAGAGTCCATTGGAATTGGACAGCTATAATAAAATTTAAATCATCATCATCAGATAGGGGTGAATAAGACAACAGAATTAAGAACAAGGAAATCTGTCCTAATGCCCTCACTCTGAATGAAAAAAAGTGGGGGAGGCAACAGTAAGAACAGTTCCACATTAAAACCAGTTACTGGGGAAGGTGGTCGGCACCATTCTCTGGATGTGTTTAATTGGAGGCTATCTACCAGAAACTCTTTAATTTGGACCCCTGCACCGAGCAGAGGGTGGACTCAGTATTTGAAAGGCCCCGGATGACTCTATGATTCCATAATTCTCAATTTCAGGGCTCCCTCTTAGGGCTGAAAGTAACACAACTATTCAACGTGCCCCATGGGAGGAGCTCTCTTATTACGTCTTCCCTGAGATTTAATGGAAAGGCAAGAAGCCAGGAAAGCTACAGACCCTTGCAGAAATGGTTGCACAGTGAAAGATAAGAGGTTCACACACACATGCCTCTTAGCCACTTCCTAACTAAAAACATACAAGAATAGTACACTCGATTTACAAGATGATACTCTGAATTTTATTTTTCCATTGAAGAATTTCTAAAACAAATGTACTGTATTTTCATCTAGCTGGGTGAAAGATGCAACATAATTTCTCTCCCTGACACTAATTCTTATAAGAAATGCAGGACAAGGGTAGTGTTAGAACAAAAGTGATATGAGACAAAATATCATAGGTGCCCATCAGTCATCTTCTTTGTCAGGATCATGAAGGGTAACAAAAGTAACATCATCATAATGAAATAAATTTTACCAGAGAATAATCTGAAGTATCCTATAAAATTGCATATTCTGCTTCAGAATTTTGACAGGTTCTGGTCTTCTATGAACAACTTTTGAGCAATATCCTTCGCTCTGCTAGCAAGCAACAGTTCAATGTCTTAATGAACTGGTCAGTAATATTTTCCTAAAAATCAAGAGATTATTTTGTCTTTATAAGGAGAAAAGGTCAATATATCATGTCTTAAATATTCCATGTCCTTGCTGCCAGAGCTTAAGACTTTTTCTATTAACTGAGAAAATGAAACCAAATCTAGCTTCTGTGGTAACTATTCTGCTCCATAATAACGTTGCATACATACTTAATTAACCAGATCCAAATATGAATTCTTATAAAGCTCATGAGGTTCAATTGCATCCATTTCTGGGAAGTTCTTCTCTGTAATGAAAATTAAATCAAGTTTCTGGGCACATGGAAATCCAAAAATATTTAATTTTTCCAAGGACCCAGATATTCTGTTGGACCCATGGTTGTCATTTGTGTTAATTTAGGAGTTGAATTCATGGGTTGCTATTAATAATGGTTGTCCATTATCTACTTCAGAGAAAGTGATGTCATAGACTTGTCATTCATCATTCTTTTCACTTAGGTAACTTTGGCTCACTTCATATCAAAAAGAGCCCAATCCTCATCACGTGCCAGGGGTCAGCACCGTAGTGGCATACATGACAGTCCCAAGATGGAATCCACAGGCATCACAAATTAAATATATTTGTCAGGTTTCAGTACTCTGACTTAACATCATGCAAGATTTCAAGGATCAGATTACTAAAGCCTCATGAGATTTCAGCCATTTTTTAAAAAAAGGAGGGTGCCAATGCCATTGATGGTATCCAGTGCTGAGAAGTGCTATTTCTGTCATACATCATGCTTTTGACATCATACTTACATATGATGTCCTCTTTATCCTTCTCATAATCTTGGTCATAAATATTCTGAGGCGGATGACACTGGAGTTTAATGCCAATTTACCATATTTGCACTTTCCAATGTATAGGCATACCAGAAGACAGTTATATGCTAATATCTGCGTACGGGGCGGGGAAGGTGGATATGGATATGGCTTTTGGATGGTGATAAATTCATTCTGGAACGTGCTTCCAGGAATATCTTTCTAGAGTTGAGTTTTGTAATTTTGCTACGCTTTTGAGAGGCTTTAGAGAAGGGATGGGGAAATCTGTGGCCATCCAGATATTGCTAAATTGTAACTCCCTGACTTTGTGACCCCTTCCATTACACTCATAAAATTCCCTTTGTTTGCTTGTCCTGAATTAGCATGTCAGCCTCACTGGGTAGACCAGATCAAGAAAGCAATTCCACAGAAAGTTTAAAACTACTTTAATTGAGATTGGCTATAATAACAGACTCTTGCAAGTCTAATTATGTTGTACCTCCTCCTTCTTATACTTCCATAAATTAGGGAGGTGTCTGAGCCACTTCCAAATGTTATCTGGACATTCTGGACTTAAAATATGTTTTCCCCTTTTTTACCTTGGTAATGGGACAGGGTCCTTAGGACTGTGAGCTCAGCTACCTGCTCTTTAGCTCTGTGCCCCTCCTGGCTTATGAAAGCAGCCTGGGGGGTGTCATGTGAGTGGGTTCTGCTGATGGTTAATTCTTCTCTGAGTGAGAGGGTTGTTCCTTCACCCCCTAGGGGGGCTTTGGTTCACCCCCTCCTCAAGAAGCCATCGCTAGACCCCACAATACTGGACAATTTTCATCCAGTATCGAACCTCCCCGTTTTGGGGAAAGGATGTGCAGCAGCTTCAGAGGACCTTATCTGGATCCATTTCAGATAATAGAATGGGTACAGAATGGGTATGGAACGGAAACAGTGTTGGTCATGCTTTTGAATTATCTCTGACGTGGGCAGGATGGTGGTAGTGCATCCATCCTTGCCTTACTTGACCTCTCAGTGGTTTTCGATACCATCGATCATGGTATCCTTCTGGATCAACTTAGAGGATTGGGGGTGGGTGGCACGGTCTTGTGCTGGTTCACCTCCTTTCTCCAGAGTTGATTTCAGTCGGGGATGATCGGGGATGAGCGATCCCACTCTTGGGCCCTACTGTGTGGGATGCCACAGGGATCGATGGTCTCTCCTCTCCTATTGAACATCTACATGAGACCACTGAGTGCACTCATCCATTGCCATGGAGTGAGGTATCGTATGCTGATGATACCCAATTGTATATCTCTGCTCATGGTGAACTAAGCGATGCTGTGGAGGTCTTATCCTGGTGTCTGGAAACTGTGAGGATCTGGATGGGAAACACTAGCTTTAAATGAACCCTAGTAAGACTGAGTGGCTTTGGGTTTTGAGGCCCTCTGGTTCTGGGACTATACCATCATTGGTACTGCATGGGGTTCCACTGCCCCAAACAGATCCTATGCACTGAGCATCCTCCTGGACTCATGACTCCTGCTGAATGACCAGATGGCAGTCGTGCCTAGGAGGGTCTTTGTACAACTTCATATTGTGTGCTAGTTGTGTCCATTCCTGGACTGAGGGGCTTACTCACAGTCACTCGTGCCCTGGTCACCTCCCAGTTGGACTACTGTAATGCTCTCTACGTGGGACTGCCCTTGAAGAGTATGCAGGAACTACAATTAGTGCAGAATGTGGCAGTGCAGGCAGTTATGTGTATTTCTGGTAGAACACACATTACACCTCTGCTTCGTGAGCTGCATTGATTACCAGTCTGTTTCCAGGTTCAATTCAAGGTGCTGGTGTTGACCTTTAAAGCCCTTCATGGCATGGAACTGGGTTATTTGAGGGACTGCCTCTCACTGATTTCACCTGCCCATCCCTCTAGATCCAGTAGAGTGGGTATGTTACAGGTTCGGTCGTCAAGGGAGCTACAATTGGCAGGTCTAGGTGGCAGGCCTTTTCTGCTGTAGTGCCCGCATTGTGGAATCTTCTTCCCCCAGGGTTGAAGTTGGCCTCATCACTTCTGAGCTTTCAAAGACCCCTTAAGACTTAGTTATGTTAGCAGGCCTGGGGACATTAGGGGACAGGTGAATTAGTGAGGTGGCTCCAGTGTTATTAACATCCCTCCATCCATTATTTTCTTTTTCTGTTTTAGTTCTCCTTTTATAGCTTTTAATGTTTTTAATAATTATTATATAATTTTAAAGCAATGTATATTTTATATATTTATTGTTTCATTGGCTGATGGGTGGCCATAAAAATTTGATAGATAGATAGATAGATAGATAGATAGATAGATAGATAGATAGATAGATAGATAGATAGATAGATAGATAGGCCTTCATGTCCTGCTTATGGACATGCAAGAGGTATCTGGCCATTTTTTAGAAACAGAATTCTGAACGAGACCAACTTTTGATCTGATCCAGCAAAAGTAACTTGCTACAGAACTCAAAATGGTATCTTATGGTAATTGAATGTCACAGAATAGCATTTGAAGGCAAAACAATTTCCTTCTTCTCTGCACTCTTTGTTTCTGTTTCTTGTTTTGCTCCAAGTTCTCAGGTGACCCTCCAGCAAGTGTTATGGAAACAGGGGAAATGGCACCGTGGATAGGAGAGGAAGGAAAAGGTCTGTTATGAGGGTCCACTTGTGCAAATGTTTGAGTAACACTAACTGTTAATAGGTACTCTCAAGAGGCCTTTGTAAGTAAAAAAATCATTCTTCTGGTTCTTTTAAGGACAAAAACATTGCATTTGTTGCAAGCTTTAGCTGAGTTCAAGCCTGAGATTTATATTGATCAGTCTCCATACAGTACATATTTTCTATCTATCCAGTTAGTATTAGATATATTGAGCATCTGGCTACAGAGGCAGCATTCATTTCTCTCAATCACAGCAGAAAATCCAACACACATTAGTAGAAGACTATTTACATTTACATTACATTTACCTTCTTTTGCATTTACAAAGCCAAGTCCATTCATCTTTTATGTGTTTAGCAAAAAGGAGAGATTTTCTAAAGTAGGCAAGAAAGAAAGCTTTTTTAGAAAAAAAAAATTACTAATCACATTACTGTAGAAAATTCTCTTTATGATCGCTCTAATTTGTATGCGTCAAAAAAAAGTTCTAAGAAAATCTGAGTTTAAATATGCATTATAAATCCAGTAACACACAAAAAAGGGGTCCTGGCTAAATCCACCATCATTTTATGTAATTATTTGACTGCACTATTAGTTAATCATATAGTCTCAACCCGATTTCACATCCTGCTTACACTTCATATACCGCCCACAGCAATTACCATGCAGATATTATGAAGTATCTCTCCCTTTCCCTTTCTCTCTCTCCCCCCTGAAACATCATCATTAGACAATCATTTAGATCTGGATCTTTGAAAGCAGCGTTTTCAAGAAGATGTACTTTGGAGCATCCTGTATACGTGGACTTTTGTTTGTTTGCTTCATTAAAAAAGTATGATAGAAGACACGCTGCATGTCAGAACCCTTCTGATATTTTCAGTAGTATTAAATGCAGATGAGAAGAGAACCATTTTCCCACTCATTTATTAGAGGGAGTCCTTTGACATGAAAGGCTGAAGATTTACCAAGACTCAGCTCATTAGCTACACTCATCAAACACAGATTCCTTTCACTGTGTGTGACACGTCTAGAGATTTAAGAGCACAACCTGCAATTCCTTTTCCCTCAAAAGGGGCACTTCTTAAATATCAGAGAGCACAAGAAGATGTTATCCTAATCTTGCCTGATAGGGCACCATGATTTGCCAACTATTCATTAAAGTACTGCGGATGCTGTTTTCAGTGAAAATATATCTCAAGCTTAGATAACAAGATAAGAAGCTTAGAGGCATAGCAGAGTGGTAAGCAACCTTCTGCCCTCCAGGTATTTCAGAGTTCAGCTCCCACCAGCACTCAGCCAGCATGGTCAATGGCAAGGAATGGTAGGGGTGGCAGTCTAAATCTTCTGGAAGGTAGCAAATTGGCAGTCTCATGTATACTGTCACAAAAGGTTTTGGGAGTGTATCACTAAAAACATGCACCTATCAGGGAAATAATCAAGCTAATAAGTAGGACAGTGGTCAGCTCAAGAAGCAGAAACAAACTGGACTTCCAGGGGAGGTGTGGAGAACTGAAGACAGTTCCATGAAAGCAGAGCTGACTATTGTGGCAAAGACCTAGGGACCTGTGAGTAGACCAGTTCCTTGGAACCTTTCCAGATAAGGAGCGGATGGGAGATTGCCAATCTGTGCTCCAGACAGCTGCTTCTCATGAGGAGACCACAGGATAGTGGTTTTCCATGAGTTTGAGCACAAGGAAACAACAGGATTAGCCATCTTGCTTTCAACCACAGCAGAGGCTTTTAAAGGACACTAAGTTCACAAATCTCACTTTCTAATCACTTTTGGAGTGATTAACTACTTCTAAGCTATTAGAGACCTTTGCACTGACAAGTTGCAAAATGCCGGTGAGTCTGCCTTCAATCCTGAATGAAGGAAAATTTTAACTATAACCTTAAGAATTTAAAGAATCTGAAATAAACAGTAAAAAGCTAAATAAGATTTTGATCTTAGAAAGTTATAAATGGACAAAGGGTTCAGATAAAATTGGAATATTGAAACTTTTACAGTAAGATTTTGGAATTAATTATAAACAAACAGCTCATGGAAAAGAGATTCTGTTTTGGTTTTTACAAGACAAAATAAAGATAAACAATTTCATGATTTCAAAAACTGGACACTAGAGGGAACTAAGGTTTTTAGGTAGAGGAAAGATTTACAAGCTTGTAAAATGTTGTAGAGTGAAAATACTGAAGGAGACTTTTGAAGAATGGAATCAGAAAATAGTAGTCACAATGTCAGTAATGATGTCTGCTTTTATGGATAGATAATGTCCAAAATAAGTTATTATGTAGAACAAATTTTATCTGACAAGATAGAGATGACATTGAAAGTGGATTTACTACTGACAGGCAAAGAGAATGACTAGAAAAGGGTGTTTCAATGGATCTACAAAAGAAACTGTTTGACATTTTAAAATTTAAAAGGGAAATACAAATGACAAACCAAGAGAGTGACCTGGATAATTTTTTCCTACTGGATTTACAAAAGAGGCTTGTTAAAGCCCTGAAGAACTCTGTGCAATGGGATAAAGAAAAAATGAAGAAAAATCAAATCCTGTGACAATATTTCAATGAACTAGAGATTAAGACTGTTAGAAGTAAAAGGAAGGAGTATAAGGTGGTTTATTTGATCAAGGTTAAAGCAAGTTATGTTGCTATTTCTGGTAACCCTTTATGGACTTTCTGCTGACACCAGGATTGAAAGGACGAAGTTTTATGGATTTGTTTATAGTTAAGAGATGGGATATGGGATGAAGAGATAAATGCTTGTAACTTTAGAAGGGGTGAAGAGTCACTAAATTTGTTTATACTTGTTGCAAGGAAGGTTGGAGGTCACATATTTTTATATTTCTTTTATCTTTCTTTATTATATTCTTATTCTTATTTTTCTTTTTCTTCCTTCTTTCACTTTTTCTTCTTTCTTGTACTTTTTACTCCTTCTTTCTATTCTCTTTTCTTTAAGTTTAGTTTGTATTAGATTTTACTATTATAATCAAAATCCATATATATGTATGAATTTATATATGGATATTAAATATATATATATATATATATATATATATATATATATAATATTCATATATATATGTATGTGTGTGTGTGTGTGTGTGTGTGTATATATATCAGAAACAAACTGTCAGGGAGAGAGCAGCTTAGTTTTAAAACAATGAGTTACAATCACTCCCTGGTACAAGGAAATATTTGTATGATCAAGAAAGTAGTGCTGTGTTTCCACAACATCATTAGGCTTCTGCAGCTAATTAATTTCAGACTCCGCTCTGTAGGTTAATGCTGAAGCTGCAAAGTGTACAGTTTCTCATGGGTGAGAATTCTCACCTTACCCCCTCTCCTGGCTCCTAACCCCACTCGTTGTATTGAAGTCAAGATATCATGGCATCTCACCATTATTTCAAAGTGCTTTTTAAGCTGCATGGTTCTCCTTCCTCCCTGCTGAAGTGAAGGCACCAGGGTGCCTCGCCACCATTTATCATGCTTCTTAAACTAGGTGGATGTTTTCCTCCTTGATGAAAAAACAAACACAGCAAAGCAACCACAGGAATGGGAGGCGGGTGACCCACTGGGTAGAAGCCTGTTTTTGTGTTCCTTCGGCAGTCAGTTGAAGGTAAAGGTGGTTCACAATACTGAGTGTTGAGTAGAAAACCATGATGATAGGGTGCAGGGTGATGCAGAAAAATGTCTCTGAAGGTTTGGAGAGGGGTAAAGCTGTTGACTGTGTAGAAGTGTCCTTACTCAGCTTAAGGAGTCACATTAAAATTAAAGGGATGGACTGCTTCTGTTATTTGATCCCCATTAAGTTGAACTGCAGGATCATCATCTAATCCCAGTAATCCTGAGATCCAAGAGATTCCTACTTTTTAGCCTTCCAGAGGGCTGTGAAGACCTGGCTCTTTCCCCAAGCATTGGACTAGGATGGGGATTGTGCTAGGAGGCTGTTTAGTCTGGTGCCTGGGGGGCAAGGCCACTTCTGTTTCTGTCCTTGTTTATGTGGATTGTTGTGAGCCTCCTAGCATCATTATATGAGATAGGCAGCCATATAAGTCCTGTAAATAAATAAATATCGTGTCCTTATTCAGCTTAAGGAGCCATCTTAGAATTAGAGACATGGACTGCTTCTGTTATTTGATTCCCACTAAGCTGAGCTGCAAGATCATCCTCTGATCACAGTAATACAACCCTAAAGCACAACAGAGAGCAAGCTAACAGCTTCTTCTGTGGGCAAAAATGAAGTGGCTGTGTCTAGTTACCAAAGTTTTCAGGCTTAGCTCTTTGGCGCAGTGTTGCATGCTGATGCTCTCCAGTGGCTGCTCTGCCGCATCCTAATTCAAATCCGACTAAGAAAGGCTGCTAACTGGCCATATCATATGACTCAACCATAAGTATTGTGATGCACATGTCATCACCTATTTGATTTGGAAAGTTTCATTATACACCAGATGCCATTTGAAAGCTTTGGATTACAAAGTAAATGACAAGGATGGTATCAGAACAGCAGGAATTCTGGAACAACATATTGCATGTTTCTCTAGCATAGAGATGATAAGGACAAAAAAGGAATACAAAGGCATCTTGCCTCTTTTCAAGAGCATGACTTCATTGTTTTAGTCTCAGGGCTCTGAGAGTCCTTATTTACTAGGTGATATTGTGTCTTCAGAAATCAAGTTCTTGTAAATAATCACAATGAACTGATGGGTATTTAATTATATGTATGCCTTATTTTCCCATCAAGGGGATCACAGAAAAATTCCCATTGTCAGGAACTACTGACTAACCCTCCACAGTGAGCTTGTTACTAAGAGACTGACTCCATCCAGATGGACAGGAAGGAGCATAAGAACAGTTTGGGTCACAATGAATTTTGCTTGAGCTACGTCATTTCTGTTACATTATATATTTCTGAAGTTGCTTTTAGAGATGACATCTAATTTAGTCCCTGGTCCTGATCTGTCTTTTATCCTTTCTCCTTACTCCTGCTCTTGTCTCCAAGCTTGTCTTCATCTCATTGCTCTATGGACATGACTGGCTCCAGGTGGCTGTTCATCATCCGGTACTGCCATTCCTCAAGGAAGCTTAGACTCTGCCTTAGAATGAAACCATGTTCTGTATTTTCAGACCATAACATGTCTCTAATGGATTATTTCTAATAAGATACTAAGAGCTCTTTCCTAAGGAAGGTGTACTCAACCTAGAACTCAACAATGTCTATGTAAAGTTCAAAATTTGTATTTAGCATGTATCAGTATCTAACTTAACTTGGCTGATTTTGGAAGCTAAACAGGGTAGGCCCTGGTTACTACTTGGATGAGAGACCACCAAGACTGGGGAGCAAAAAAAAAAAAATCCAAAACAAAGAAATGATATACCACTTTGCAGTGCTGCCAAGAAGACTGCATGGATACAGTCCCTAGGAGTTAAATGCAGATCAAAGACATCTTTATCTTTTAACAACACAACTCTTTGCATTTAAGTGTCAAATCTGATTTTCAGAAGATCATTTCAAAACTCTTCACATTCTTCCTCCGCACAACATTGGTAGAATATCTAATCCTCTGTTTGAAGCAGTAGTTCTAAGCAACTTGCTGGTAGCAGACCAACATGGAATAGAAAGGAGCAGTAGTTACTTTACTGTCTTTTTTTAAATCCCTTTATTCATGCAGAGTAGAAGCAAATAAATACAATTCTCAAGCTGCTTTAAATTTGACTGGCATTTAGAGCAGGAGGAGGGCCAGGATGATTACAATCCAGTAGATCCTCTATCCCAGCTGGCCCTTCTCTTGCCAAATCTCCGTTAACAACTTTCCTAGATAAGAGATTCCCAACTTCCAAAGGACTCATGTTAAAGAGTTTAATCCTCTCACTCTTCTGCTAGTTCTGATTAAGAACCTATCCCTCTGCTCTCAGGAATTTGGATTAATTACCAGACAGTTAGCTGAGCTTTTGGGATTCATTTACCTCCTGAGAAAGCATTTAGCTAACGATTATGCAGCATTTTAGCAACTTTCCAGAAGAGGCCAGACACTGGAAAACATAAATATTTCAGGCAAAAGGCGTATTTTATTCAATAAGCTTTAATCTCTAAATGAACACTGAACTACAACATGGAAATATACACAGGCAAAAATCAGTTAGCAATATACAAGAACAGTTTACAAGGAATCATGCTCATAAAAGGAGTAATGCAGATAGTCTCTGATATTATTTAAATACATTTCAGATCCTGCCTACTGGATGTCTTATGAATAATCATAGAGGTTATGCTCACCTCTTCCCTATTTTTCCTCCAGAAGAGAAAATAAAGGTCACTCAGAGCCTAATTTACAACCTCACAGGAGTCATGCTGAGGACCCCAAATAATAGTGACAGATCTGACATTTTTTTATATATGTTTTTATAAATTTGGGGGTAGATTATTTTACTCTACATTGGATAAGGTTTATGATGATTCAGTGTATGTGTTGGGTTTTTTGTTTCTATAAATTGCCTAAATCTAGGGATTAATAATAAAATACATCTCAAAACAGTTGTCTGTCCCTGGTCTACCCTGGTTGGTAGCCATTTTCTTCCCTAGCCCAATTTCCCGACAACTTGTAGTTACCACAGATTAAATGTAAAATCTATTCCTGTGGTTCAGTTGACTAGAAAGGCAGTGAAGCAGTACTTGGAATTAGAACTATCTTTAAGGTGGAGTTCCAGATTTTCCTTTATTTCAGGCACAGCAGAGATATGCTAACCCTTCAGTGAAATCATAGCCCTGAAAGATGGAAAATCTATATCTTCATAAAATTAGTCCAAAACATGAAAGACAGAAAACCATAATCAAGTGGTGGAGTGTAGAGATTAATTTCATCCCTCACCAGAAAAGCAAAAGATCTGACAGTGGTATTCTAACATATTTACATATTCATCAATAGTATGTCTCAAAAATGTAAATATCTCATCAGAACAACCAAAATACCACAATGTAGTATAGTGTTTAAGATATTGAACTAGGATAAACCCAGGTTCAAATCCATACTATGGAAATTCATACACCAGTTGCTATCTCTAAGCCCAACCTGCTTCACAAAGTTGCTGTTGCTGTGAGGATAAAATTAAAAGAGTCACTTTGACTTCTTGGAGGAAAAGAGGGAGAAGGAAGAGATCACATCTCTTCATATATCCCTACTATCTTTACACCTCAAGAAAACTATGAAGTAGCAAAGATCCTGTGGCCACTTTTGATAAGCTGCAAGAGTGAGTAGGTAGACAGTGATGAAGTAGAAATGGTGAGAACTTAGGAAATTAAGAAACTCAGCAAGCAAAAAAGAACACTTTAATCTGGAGACTTTCCAGGAAATCCAGGTTGCTTCTTTAAAAAATATCATAGTCCTTTATTTTCCAGGTCAAGAACATCCTAAAATAAATGAGGAGAAACTGCTTAGGGTGGCCTTATGTAAAATAGATGAGTATGCTTTGCTTCCTGTAACGTTTCCTTTAAAAATTAATTACTTGAGATCTGTGTGCAATTTTATTTTATTCGCCTTCCCCTACCCACCCCCTACCCCCAGGTTCTGCAAATTTGCATTGAATGGCAGGTGCTTTTCATATGACAACAAAATGGGTGGAATAATGTAGCTCATTTCAGGCTATGCTGTAGTAAAGTAAGAAAAGAGGAGGAACCTTCCAGAGACCAAAGCAAAGCTCTCTTGACATCTACACAATCACTGGAGAAGGAGAGAGGGGGCAATGCATTATTATAGACTGGGAAATATGAAACAAAGCAGAAAATCTATAGAGAGTTAAATGGGAGGGGAAAAATCAGTTCAGAACAGAGAAAAATGCTCCTAAGTGAGTTTGAATCTGCAAAAAAACCCAAAACAAAACAGAATGCTAATAACCACCAGATCCCTACATTCAGACTGCCAGAATGACTAACTGAGGGCTGAAACAGAGATACTGCAGCACAAATAGTAGGCTGACAAGAGATAATTCAGAACCACTCTGATAAGAATAGAAAGCAAAGTGCACTGCTATTAGTTCATATCCTGGCCAGTGATGATGATATCCGGAAGCTACCATGCTCAGTGACATTGAAAGCTGAGAGATCTTCCACACTTCTTAGTGCATCTATTGAGACAAATAAAGCAGTTTCAGTATGAAGTCAGGATCTGAGGCCAGACTTAAATGTACTGAAATTTAACACTGCACTTATTAGGGAGTTGGACTCAGTGACCTAAATACCCCTTTCAACATTATGCTTCTATGATGCAAGAGCCTCTGGAGGTGCTGGCCATCACTGAGACTTTATCACTTTATTCAGTGATAAAGCATCACTGAATAAAGCTGATTAATGAGCACCCAGTAATTTGTAATACAGTCTATTTCCTCCTCTTCTACCCCCTCAAGATTTGCTCTACAAACTTCAAGTATCCCATACTCTTCTCTCTTTAAGTTCAGCTGTTTACCTTCCTTCTTTCAGATTATATTAAATTTAGGAGCCTCATAAACAATATTGGCCAGTATTATTAGTCTACATCTGCTGTCCCCAACCTGATGCCTTCCAGATGCAGAAATTCTGAAAACTGTGATCCTAATACATTATATATTTGCATATTTCTTTGTTATGTTTATATCCCATCATATTTCAAGAGCTCAAGATACTGCACATAGGAGTACCCCTCATTTTATCAGCGCAACAAAAAATAGGTTGAGCTAAGAGACAGTGATGGCCTAAAGTCCCCCAGTGAGCTCCATGTTGGAGTTCAGACTTGACCCCAGATCTCCCTAGTCCTGGACCTAGTCCAGCACAAACCAGACTGGGGAAGGCTATGCTGCATACTCAGGTTTTAACAACTGAATCATCAGGGGCCAAACATTAACCTGGGCATTTCTTTTTGCTGGGTATCACGGATTTTACTCTGAAGCTTTAGATTGAATCCCATCACAGGTATTATGAATACCATCAGAACTTTAGTTTTGTATGGAGTTCATGATTATTGCTAATTATGTAATTGCTAGTTGGACTATTGAGTACAGGTGTGGCTAAGAAGTGATCTGCCCTCTCCTCAAGAAAACATCCTTGGATCCAACAGTACTGGACAATTTTCATCCAGTTTCCAACCTCACCTTTTTAGAGAAGGTTGTTGAGAAAGTGGTAAGCTTTCAGCTCCAATAGGTTCTAGAGGAAGCAGATTATCTGGACCATTTCCAGTCATGTTTCAGACCAGTTTATAGTACTAAGATGGAATTGACCACACTTTGGATGACCTCTGGCTGGCTTGTGACAGTGGTAGAGCCTCCATCCTGGCACTTCAGGATCTCTTGGTGGCTTTTGATAACAAAAACCATCCAGAGTCATTCTGCAGTGAGATGGGCGGTGATAAATCTGAAGTATAAATTAAATAAATAAATAAAAATAAATCATGGTATCCTCCTGAACTAGCTCAAGGGATTGATGCTGGGGGCCTTGGTTCTGCAGCGGTTCTTCTCCTTCTTCTGGGGCCAGTTTCAGTTCACGTTCATGGGGGAGGGAGAGGTTAAGCACAGAGTGAGGTATCATCAGTATGTTGATTATACTCAGCATGATCTCCACCTCTGCCCATAGAAGTGATACTGTCAAGGTTCTTAGTGTCTGGAGGCAATAAAGGTCTGGATGGGAGGAACAGGTTGTTACTCAACCTTAGCAAGACTGAGTGACCATGGGTTTTTTGGTCCCCTGGATCTAAAAACCTCCCATCTCTGGCTCTGAGTGGGCTAGCACAATCTGAGGGTTCTCCTTGAATCACAACTTCTGCTCAAGGAGCATCTAGCAACCCTGGCTAGGAGGGCCTTCACACAAATGTATTTTGTATGCCAGAAGGAATGTCTTAGTCACTTTTGGTTAGATTACTACAATGTACTCTACATGGGGCTATCCTTTGGAAGCTTCATTTGGTCCAGAATGCAGCAGCAGTTCTGGGTACATCAAGATTTATCCCAGTGACACCAGTGCTACACAAGCTGCCCAGGCTCCCAGTAGGTTTCTGAGTGCAATTCAAGATGCTGACTATTATCTTTAAAGCCCTACATAGCATGGCAGGATTGCCTGTCTCCAATGGTTGCAGTCCATTCCATCACATCCAGCGGGGTGGGCATGCTCCAGATCCCCTCTCTGAAACAATGCCACCTTCTGGGTCCCAGCTGATGTGGCTTCTCTGTCCCAGCAGTTGCCCCTTTGGAACAGCCTTCCCCCTAAAGGCTGTCCAGAAGGCTGTGAAGACCCAGTTCTTTCCTCAGGCATTAGGAACAGGATATTAGTGGAGTCCAATATGCCTGTTGGTTTATGAGTTGTTCTGAGATGCTTTGGTTGTAGTATGTTGATTATTCTTAATACTGTATTCTTAATTGCATTCTGTATTGGTTTATATTTTTTATTAATATGGTTTTTACATATTGTTAGCTACCCAGGTTGTTTAAGAAGGAACAGTTGCTCCTCTTTACCATCCTGAAAGGCATTTGGGCAACAGAGTGGCTACAAAAGAAGAAAGGTGTAGGAAAAATCTGCTTTGAGCAGAGGTTTTTTTGGAAGATCCAAGCCTTTCTCTGAGTCACACATGGCAACTACCATTGATGATTGCAATGTCAAATTATTCTTTGTTTCTCTACATATGGATTTAAAAGCTAGTAAATTTATTTAGGTATCATCGGGTCTGCTTTGATTCTTGGTGACTGTATAGACAAAGGCTCACCATCCTGACCTGTCTGTAATAATCTGTAGCAATTCCAAGAACACTCCAGTAATCTCTGCAATATTTAAACCATACTTTGCATTTTATAACAGTTAAATCCAGTTTGCACTGTCATACACAGATACAAAAGCACCATGGACTTTTGCCCCATATTTAATTAAATTGGCAGAGATGTACAGGGAATCAGGACTGGATATGTAATTGATTTTCTTTTGTTGATTATAAGAAGTGCCTCTTAGAAGGGGATTCATATTCTCTTTCGCTTAAAAAAACTCACAGCCACAAGAACATTATGACAGCCACTAAATTAAATGCTTTTAGAAAAAGATGATTAGGTATATTTATGAAGGGCTCACTTATTATTTATCACAAAAGTTAAATGGAAGCTCTGTGTCCACAGGCAGTATATTAGTGAATGCCAGGTTGGGTGAACAAAAATAGAAGTGTGTTCCTGCTTTAGTCTCCATGGGCTTCCAAGAAGCATAAACATTTCAACCACTACTGGAAAGAAGACTGTGGGACTAGATGACCCCTATATCTCATCCAGCTTTCCTAGCCTGATGCCGTCCAAATAGGTTGGGAGTAAAATCTCAGCATTTTCAGTGAACAGGCTGCAATGCTCAGAATTCTGGATAATCTCATACCTATAAATCTGAATATTGTCAGGTTGGAGAAATTTGGTCTGGTCCAACCAGGGTCTTCTGGTGTTCTTCTCTGAGCATTTACTTCAATTGAAACTCACCTAAAAATAAACAATAATCCTCAGTAGAGTGCTGTCTGCCTCCATTAAATGAAAATGCTTTAAGGTGTCTAAAACTTTATGAACCTCTGATCAAAAGACTACAGTGGCTTCTTTGTCTTGATTTTCCTTCCAGCTCAGCACATGTGTTAATCGGGCCTATTTATTAACAGGCCAACAATCCAAGATCAGCTTTTAATGGGAATGATTAAGTACCGTGTAGCACTTAGCTAAATAAACAGAGTACAGTTGCATTCTTGTCTGTGGTTTCTATCCTGAATAAAGGTGGATAAAGTCAATTCTGAGATGGCATACAGAGCTTCCAGACATTGCATTTTGGAACATAAGGACTCTTCAATTTACATATTTTATATTTAAATTATGATGCATATTTTTAGGTTAAGGTGGTGAAAAATCAAGTGTTATAAAATTAGGGTCCATTTTCATGCATTTTTTATTTAAAAAATTGTAAATTAATGGAAAAAGCTCATATAAACTTATGAAAGAACATTTGCAAAATGTTTACTAAAATAAACTGATCAATCTGTACATTAAATATAAGACGTTTCAACAACAAATGACCTGAAATCTTCTAATCTTCATATTTACATTTCATTAAAAGAAAAACAAATATAGACTCTGAGGCAGCAGAGTGCAAAGAATACTAAAGGCAGGGAATCAGTGGGGAATAGTGAACAACCTTGTGAAAAAGACTAAGTTCAGTTGAACGTGCTTCTGAATATATAGGATTCTGGTCTTTAAATTTTTCTCATGTAAAAATTCTAATACGAAACCATTACAACTGAAATCTGTATGCACAAATTGCTTCAATCTATTCTACCATATGTGATAACCAATAATGCTATTCCCAAGTTTGAGAACTGAGAGGGACCAGAAGTCCTTAGGTGTTATGATCCAAGCTAACCCCCTTTTTGATTTTGGTTCAGTTTGGCCCTATTCTAAGTTGTTCCTTCCCCTTGTCCTCTCCCCAAAGCCTGTGTTCAATTATAGCAAAAGAGGGGACAGGGACTCTTACTTAAAAAATGCAAGGTATGATTTCTTCCAAGGAAGGGTAATTCTGATATTCTTTGTATCAGGGACAACTAGATGCCTTAACAGACTGTTTTAGTAGAATTATCTGCCTTTATAAGAAGATTACAAGGATTTCAAAGATACCCAAAACCTCAGCAGAACTTCTAATTTCTCATGGCATGTTATGAGTCCTTGAGTCACACTAAGCACAATTGCATGTATGGTGTAAGAATGGCAAGACTGTTTGGGTACAAATGCATTTCAATGTTGTGTTTGGAGAAAGTACTTGAAAAATACTGCAAGTCAAATTGGAGAGCCTTACAAATTATACTCATGTAAGAAGACAAGGAACAGGGGAAACCTAAACACAGTAAAATAATCTGTCCAGTTTCCAGAAGCTACCTCCATTGAAACTGTCTCGAAGTTTCAGGAAATGGCACTGTTGATTTTTTTTAGAACAGTGGTCAGAGGCAACAAGAGGCAGGACACAAAGGGTTTACTGACAGGACACCATCAATGTACATGACAATTTTCAGAGTACAAGAGGATAGATTCTTTAAGAAGTTAACAGTTTGAAATCTGACACTGGCAACAAGTGATACCGCTGGCTTGTATCTTTAAGGCACAGCACTGAAGCTGCTGTGACCATTCATACCCCAGTTAATGTACAAAAAAGAAATACAAAAAGGGAAATGAAATTGTCTTTCCATAGAGAGACATTAATGTTAATGAAACACTTCCAATAAGTACTGTAACTCATAAAGAATAATGTATCAAACTAAGCACATGACTTAACCATAGGTGTGCAGGTATTCCTCATTTAGCAACCACAATTGGGACCAGTGACCATTAAGTGAAGTGGTCACCAAGTGAAAATCACATAACCATGACTATGTTTATAATTTTACTTCAGCTTTCCTTTGCTTTACAGCATCAGAAAAGCCCAGTGAGCCCAAATAGCAGGGAAGGTTTCCGGAATTCAACTCACCAGGAAGCCCTTATAGCCCTTTTCCCCCTCCCCCACCCTTCAGAATGCTCACCCTGGTGCTGGGATAATTAGCAAGAAGGGAATTAATGTTTGTATTTACATTCATTCTAGAGGAAGGGATTACAAAAGAGTAAGCAGGCACACAATGGGGAATACACATCGAAAGCAATGCGCTAGCACCAGCTGTTTGCCTAGTGCATTCACAGCTATGAACCGTGAGCTGTTTAAGAGGCAAAAGAAAGCCTTTAGTGTGAAACTGATAAGGATCCTGTCAGTGTCAGGCAGCAGCAGAGCTGGCCAGAGGGTTCTAATCAACTAATTAAGGTCACAGAACTGACCTTGTTAACTTGCGGTTGGCACTTTTTAGGGACATGCTGCGCTGCAGAGAAATGCAGCTTAGAAAGAGATCGCTTGTTTAGGCAATCTCTCCACTCTGTGAGGGGGAAAAAAGGAAAAAAAAAATGGTCAGGCACAGGACAATGCATACTAACTGACTATAATGATGAGCATATGACTAAGAGAGAGACGCTGCGAAGGTCATAAATGTGGGCATTGGTTGCAAAGTTATTTTTCACCACTGCTGTAACTGTGAATGGTCACTGTCCAAGACAGTTGCTAAATGAAGACTACCTATAAATAGACTGTCAGGATGAAAAGAAGTAAAAGGATGAGGGGAAGGAGAAGGAAATGGCCACTTCCTATTGGAGGTTGGCAACCATCAATATCATTTTGATATTACTGTGTTTTCAGAGATTGATACTTGTCCTGGAAAAATATAGTGTGGTGGGTTTCCATTGCCTTCTGCACCACTGTGATTTTGGCAAAGGAATGTATTAAATTCCCACGAATGTATATACAACCACAGCTGTTCATAGGCATTAACTGAAATGACAATGATGAAATGTGACCTGGCATCATGAGCCAAACCCCACCATTTCTTACCTGTGTCCCAATATTATAAGATTCATAAGATTTGTGTTGTGACATCACGACACACATTTTGTCATTTGCCTCCCCTTGCTCTCCTTCTACCTCTACAGATGCCTAAACAACTGTTCCAGATGACACACTTCTGCCTGCAGTTGCTACTGGTAGACCAACTGCCTTCAACCAGGTGTATGCAGTTTTACTGCCAAAGTTACAATACTCTCCTTGGATACATGTAGCATTTTTGTCAAGTCAATAATATTCTCCACCTGTTCCTGCTAATTTATTTTATTTATATATCAAATTTGTCACTGCCCATCTCATTGAAATGACTCTGCGAAGTTTACAAAACAGTTAAAACAATTAAAATTACAATATGCAATAATCTTAATAAATAGAAAATAAATAGATCCAAGGATAGGTACAAAATTGGCAGTCACTCAGGGAGCGTCATCAAGGCACCAGCCACCCCCAGCACTGGGTAAGTTTGTTGTCACCCCACACAAGCTGGCAAAGCCAGGTCTTTAATCCTTTACGGGGGAGAATATTCCAAAGGGCAGGGGCAACGACAGGGCATGTGTTCTCTTATATTCTGCTTCTGTTATTGCACATTGCCAACGTCCACTTCTCTGGCAAGCCTGTGCATTTCAGCTAATTGTTATATTTAATGGCCTTTCCACATCTGCAACCAGTGGATGTGCCTGGTACCCTAAAGGTTGGCCCCAAAAAGAGAAGTTTAGAAAAATGTATAATTCTTACCTGAAACCACTGAATGACAATCTTTCACAAATGCAAATTCCCATTCAACAATATTGCTACCTGGGGAAGGTGAAGTCACCATCATTATGTTGGAAATCCTGCTGAGATTTCTTCATCACAACTTTAATGACTAGAAGAAAATACAGAAGTGTCACTTTCTAAAAGCCTCTTGTTAGACTAATCAGAATTAGTGAAATGGACATACAATACATACATATTCATCATGCTGTTCTTTTTGGGAATAAGCAACATATGCCCAAAAGGGGAATAATAAATCAAAGAAATTAAACTCATGATTTTTTTTTAAAAAAAGCTAAATCTAGTTTGCTCCAATGCCATTCACCATAGCTTTCCTTACCTTTCTATCCTTGCGAATCATCCTTACTTCCACCACATTAATACTCAGCTTCACAGGTTGCCTTTTGTTCTTTAAGCTTCTTGCTTCTTTTTCATCAACTCCAGCCCACTACAACCCTCTTGGTCTTCCCCTTTCTCTTGACCCATTCACTCCTTTTTCACATACTAGTTTTGCAGTTAAATTTTATTAAACATCAAAAATAAAATTGCCAATGTCATCATGTCTTTTTACAATTATAGGGTGGTCCTGCCCCATGAATGGTCACAATTCAAAAGGCTAGTTTGGTGTCAGCAAATAACCCAACCTCCTACAAGGCAAGATTACAACGTCTTAAGATTTCAGCTCAGCTAAAAGTAAATAAGGGGGTAGGGACTGATAGAAATGTATAAAACCATACATGGTTGGAAAAAGTAAATGAGGAGAAAGCCCCTCTCATACTGCTTGTATCTGATATCCTCCCATAAACTTTAATAGCAGTTACTGGGGAACCCAATGAGAGTGTGCTATTGCACACATGTTCAACCTGTAAGCTTCTCATAAACACCTGGCTGGGCACTGTAGTACAGAATGCTGGACTAGAATAGGCTTTGATCTGATCCAACACAGCTCTTCTTAAGATCACTGCACACACAGCTCTGCAACTGAAGCCAACTTTGTTCGGCCTTTTGTAAGAGATAAGTACTAGTTAGGTGGTCACCTGAACTAGAAAAAAGGTTAGGGAGGTGGCTTGGGCCTATTCCCTGGCTTTTAGTAGTAATTTAGTCAGTAAAAATCAATGGATGAAGTTTTTTTTTTTTAAGTAAGAAAATAAGGATTATTATATTAGGCATTTCAAAGTCTGTGTCTGGCCTTTGAATAGTGCTGGGGTTTGTACTCCAAAACAGTAAGTGAGACCGGGACAAAATCTAACTTTGCTTTAACTTAATTAAATAAGGGGATTATTTAATAATTTCCCCCTCCTGCCTCATTAAAAACTACAATTCAGTTGCAACTTTGGGGAAAGCTCTGGGGCTCACATTCCAAGTCTGAGCAGTTGCCCGTGGCCCTGGTCATGTCCTACTGATGATATCCTCTAATATCTGTCAATCCCATACAGCAGGAGGAACTGGTTTCAAAGAGGGCGATCCCACAGTTATCTTATTCATTAAGTCTTTGAGTCTTGCTCCCCTAACTCATCAACCATACCCCTCCCACGCTAGCACAAAAGCTTCCCTTGCATACTCAGCAGCATCTATCTGTGTCAAGGGCTCCAGGCAGCTGTAATGTTCTACAGCTGCATGGCATCCAACTGCAATCAAAAGACCTGCTGCCACAGAAGCCCTTGCTGGTAATTTCTTTCCAGCTCAGAGTCTTGACAATGAAGCCTTGGAGCAGCAGATGAAAGACTCTCCTCCTTGTCCTCTTATTGAGCACTGTGGAGCTGGTAAGAATGACCTTGCTCAAGGAACAGCGCAATGCAACACAAGAGCAATAGCTGGCAATACAAGAGTTACACTATGGGGACTGTGGTGTCATTGCACTCTCTTTTTGCAAGGAAACAGCAAGTGTGAAGGCACAGAAAGGTCACTGCATAAAAAAAAGAACATGAAAAAAGCTCAGTTCCCAATCTGTGAGTAGAAAATTCTTCTATTCCCCCTTCCATTGGGGAACCTTTATTCTTCAGATATTTGTACAATGAAGAAAGAGCAGGACTTTTTTCTATCATTACAGGCTCACATCATTTGCTCCACATAGGCCTGATAATCAAAGGTATACCACTAATGTAGATATACTCAGTCACTATTTAACATTTAATGCTACAGAGAAAGAAAATGTCAGTATCCATTGTCTGTTCAAGCAGTGCAAAACCTGAATCAGGATCAGGAGCAAGGGTGTCCGATCCCTTTGTTTCTTTTTAAGTTCTCTCTTCCTATCTGTATTCATGCAGAGCCACTGGACAGGCTAGATTGCAACTCATGATAAGCAATTACAAATTAAGCAGGCTTTGTTTGTGCAACATGCTAACCCATGCTTTGCTTCATTGTGTTTAACTGAAGTATCCTAATGGCCTGAGCTCTCACAACATCCCCCCCCCCCAAAAAACCCAACCAGAGCCAGGATCCAATAGCAGGGGTAGGGCACATGTTTTGAATGAAGAAGATCCCAGGTTCAGTCCTTGGCATTTTTAGAGAAGATGAGGAAAAATTCCCATCTGATAGCCTGGAGAGCTGCTCCCAGTCCGTTCATCTAAACTAGATGGAGCAATGATCTGACTTAGCATAAGGCAGTGTCAGGGAAAAAACCACGTTAAACACGGGAGGCAGGCACACCATAAAACAAGTCACTTCAAAGTTCTAAAAGCTTTATTAAATGTTAGTTCAACAAGCAAGTAAAATTCAACCAATAGCATACAAGGTACTTACTTAGATTCACATTGCAATGCCGACCATCACGAGCAAGCGGTCAGGTAAGACAGCTTAGCCGTGTGGCACTGACCCCCTCAGATGCAATCCCTTTTATCCTCAAAAAGCACAAACCACAGACATGACTCCTAGGTTTAGCAACTGAACCATAACTTCCTTGGTGCTAATTTTACCATACTTTTCTGTTCTATTCGTCCCTGTCATGTCTGTTCCCATCAACAAGTTTGCTTAGTCTTGCAAGTTTACTTATTTCCTGTCATTGCCCTACAGGCCACATTTCAGCTAACTTGGCTTTATTAAATGCAATCAAAACTAACATTAAAACATATAGAAGGCTACTAATAATTTTCCTCTCACAGCAGTTTTCATTGTTTTGATTACATGGTTACTTGTCCCAGAGATTTAAATTGCATCAGAGCCCATCACAATGTTTCTTTCAAGGTGACAAGCTGGAGATGATTTCCACCTTAAGCATGAAAATGCTTAATAACCACCAATGGAAAGAATCCTACTTATAAGACTTAAAACATTTATTATAAACAGGTTGTTGTGTGAACTGCCAGATGCCTCATAGCTGGCCTCTTTTTTCAATTCCAGGTGGAACCCCAAGTTGATTACAGTGTTTCTGATATTTCTGAAGGTGGGTGGAACTTCCATTGAAAAAGACATCAAAGGTTGTGTACAGAACTTTTGGGATCAAATGCATGGTTGCCTGTTGCTATCTCTGAAAAGTGATTGTGAAGGGGAGACCCAAAATGTGTCCAATCCTCTGTATTTTCCCTAACTGCAAGTGTGTGAATATAAGAAAAATGAATATTATGTGAAATATAGGCATGATTAAAACGAAGAGAGCTGGGTGAGGGATACAGGTGGTCCTTGTTTAACGACCACTCATTCAGCAACCATTCAAACTTGCAATGGCACTCAACCCATGATACTTATGACCAATCCTCAAAGTTCCAGCCATTGCAACACCCCCATGGTCACATGATCAGGATTCAGGCACTTGGCAACTGGCCCAGATTTCTGACTGTTGCAGTGTCCCACAGTCATGTGATCATGATTTTTGAACTTCCCTACTGGCTTCCCACAAGCAAAATCAATGGGGAAGTCAGAAGTCATGATCACGTGAGGTCCTCACTTAACAACAGTAACTGGGGACTGCCAGATTGCCATTGCTAAGTAGCACAGTCATGTGACATTGCACTTTACAACCACATTGCTTAGTGATGGAAATTCCAGTCCCAATTACTGTCATTAAGCGAGGACTACCTATACTTAAAATGACCCCTCAAGGAGATGTTTGCTCAAGAGGAGAAGTGTTATTGGTGCCAACAGCAACTTCCCTATTCTAGCAAAAGCAGTTTCAAGACATTGTCAGGATCATAGCATGTGATGAGATATCATGGAGGGATCATTTTTAAAAAGCTTCCTTGCTGCTCAACCTTTCTCTTTCTTTAAGGCTGTCTGATCAAGGGTGAAAAAGTCCAAATGATCTCAAGATGGCAGCAAAGAGGTATAGAAAACACTAACTTTTTGCTATCTTTTATAGGATACCTGAATTTTGGTAGCCCAGCTCTGGTAGCTCAACTTTTTCTCATGACATAGGAAGACATAAATTGAGCATTTGTTTAAAAGCAGTAATGCCCAATCCTACTAAATATAGTTACATAGTGGATGGAGTTATATCAGGCTCCATAATAGGTTGGGAGGGTATTGTTTTCACTGGGCATAGTGTGATGTGTGAAGCCAGCACTGGTTTGAAAACTAAAGTTTATCCCTTCATGTTATATATGAACTAGGTCAGTATGAACAAACTATAGCTAAATACAAAGGGGCAGGGCTTGCATCAGATGGCACAATGATGCTTTTATCATTTGGAGAAAAGCAATAAAATCCAAAGCCAAAACCTTAGTTTGTACAACACACTTGATTCTTGGATTTTGGATTTCACAGTGTTTAATTAATTATAATACTGATTGTTGTATGGTGTTTTATTCTGTAAATTCTGAAAGCTGTCCAGAATTTATTGGGTTTCAGAAAGTGGACAAATCTCCATAAATAAATAAACCTTGGTTTCTGAATTAATCTGTTTTCTGTCTATTAACATTAAACTATCAATTAACCAAATTGACCAAGTTTGCACAACATGCTATACATGTAGTGAGGAGCGAAGTGATGCCTAGAGTAATGGTGATGAAAACAAAGAGTATGACCAATCCCAGGTAGATGCACCTTATACTATGGTGATAAATGTGGTGAAGCAAGCACTCTTCTCTGTGCTTTTGGTGTCCACAGTTTCTTGCTTAGGGGTTCTGTTTAGGGACACCTATTTCTTGTGTGGGAGGAAAAATATTCAGGCTCATCACTGTGACACATTCATGTCCTTATCACCCCACACTCTACATGGGGCTGCCTTTGAAAATGACCTGAAAACTGTAATTGGTACAAAATGTGGTGGCTAGGATGTTAGCGGGACAGAGCTGCTACTGTCACATTACATCAATTCTCTGGTCACTGCACTAATGACCAAAAGGTTTCTGAGTCCAATTCCAAGTGCTGTTTTTTACCTATAAAGTTTTATTTGACTTGGCTCTGGGGTGCCTTAGGGACCATCTCTGTCAAATAGAATCTGCTCAGCCTGTACATGGTTGCAGGGAAGAGCTGCTTAGGGTTCTGTCTCTCTATGAATTCAAAGGGACATGGACCCAAAGGCAACCCTTCTCTATCATAGCCCTCCACTTTGTTGAATATCTTACCCTTAGAAGTACACCTGGTATCCTCTTTGTTTGTATTCTTTGAAACTGTTAAGATAATGGTATTTCAACAGGCATTTGGAGTCTGATTCTGAAAGTTGTTATTGATTAGCAAGCCCAATGCTCTATTTTTGTTCAGGGTTATTGTTGGATATAGTGTTTTGTCACATTTTTATTATTTGATTATATGCTTTTAACCCTATTAGTGTAAACTGGATGGAATCTTAGGAACCGAGTAATATAAAACTATATTGAATAAAAATTTTAAAGAGCAAATGTTAAGTAAAAAGATCCTAAGCATGGTTAACACTAATCGAGTTTAGCATGTTGTGCAAATACCCCACTGACTTATATGAAGTTGTGACTTTATCAGCCCTGTTCTAATGGCTTCAGGTTGCCTGCATGGCTTTATGCAGATGTTAAACAGAAATAGGGATAGAATCAAGCCCTGAGATACCCCACCAAGCAAGGGCCTCACCCACCCCCATCAACGCCAATTGGAAGCAACCCTAGAAAAAACAGAACTGGGATAACAGTGTATTTCCCACTCCCAACCCCCTGAGGCAGTCCAGAAGGATCAGTGACAATTGAAGGCCATCAAGAGATTAAAAAGGGCCAAGATGGATGCATCCCAGTCCCAATATAGGTCATCTACAAGTGTTATCAATGTTGTTTTGGTACAGATCTGAAACCTGACTGAAAGAGTCCAGATAATCATCTTACTCCAAACCTATCTGAAGCTGCAGGCCAAAAAACCTTCCCTCAAAAGAGAAGGTTGGAGACAGGTCAGGAATTATCCAACATTGAAAGGTCTAGTGATAGCTTCTGTGTCCTTCTGTATAGATGGAACCACCATCACTACTCAGGGATGAAATTACCATCACTTGAACTCATGTACATGTCACCTCACTGGAAGACTTGACCAACCAGGAAAAATTATATGCAGATGGTCTCATTAACAGCTCCAAGGATGCTGTCTACTTCCTCAGGGCCATCAGGCTCAAACTCTTCCTGCATAATCTTGCTAGACAATGCCTCAGTTAATTCAGCTGGATCTGAACACCTGGAGTTCAACTCAGAACAAATCTGAATAAATTGACCTTACCAATGCCTGGAATAATTCTCACAACAGCCCTTTGGCTTGGTTTCTGACCTATCCATCCCTAAGACAGATAAAAGCTGCTGGTGTCAGCCCTTCAAAGTAGGCCTGTTCAAAGTCATGAACAGATAGAACAAGAATTCCAGAAATGTTACTTTACTGTTACAGGATATAGCAAGCTGTTGGAAATAAGAGTCATCTTATACCAAACAAAATCAAAGCAGAGTTATTTTGTTTCTTTCTCATGGTTTCTACTTTGTGCAGTCCTTGATGCTCTCTGAGCTTGGTTTGCTTGCAGACATTTCATTATCCAACTAGGCAACATAATCAGTGCAAGTAAGTGTGGAGTTTGCTCCCTGGTTATATACAGTAGTTTGCCCTGCCAGTTTTGGTGGGGGTGTGGTTTTCTCTTTGGAAAGCAAGAGCCAGTTTGGTTTAGTGGTTCAAGCATCAAGCTAGAAACTGGAGACTGTAAATTCTAGTGCCACCTTAGGCACAAAGCCAGCTGGGTGACCTTGGGCCAGTCACTCAGCCCTAGGAAGCAGGCATGGGCAAAACACTTCTGAAGACTTGGCAAGAAAACTTCAGGCATTTGTCCAAGCAGTCTCCAGAAGCCAACACTAACTTGAAGGCACACACACACAGGAGGAGAAAAATAGATCCAAAGAAATTTCCTCAAGAAATCCAATAAGCTCCATTAGGCATCAGGGGTGAACTAATCAAATGGATCCTACCTCCCTGTAGTAGGGAGCAGGTATAGAAAACTCCAGAGCAATCAAATAGTAATCTGACCAAATCACATTGGTACCATCCTGAGACAAAAAACAAATCCAACCTGTGACTCCCACCCTGGCCCTTAGTACTTGGGACAGCTCTATGGTTGCCATGGTGACCCTGAACTCCTGAGCCACTTCAGACTACACACCCAGCAAAGGCAGATTGAAATCTCCCAGATCCATAAGTCTGGGAAAATCATTCCCAACCCAGCTACAGTGTGGAGCAGCTCAGACGGGGAAGTTGCTGGCAGCAGGGACCAGGGCACCTGTCTCATCTATGATCAGATCATGGATGAGGGGCACCTCTATACAGACTATCCTAGCATTAAGCAGCAACAGCCTGAGCCCATGGCTGCTGATGATCTAGTGACTGGTCATTGGGGTTGAGCCCAGGGGACTGGAAAGCAGAATCAGTAAAGACACTGAGTATGCCTTTCCTGGGAACAGTCCACCTCCTGTGTTCCACCATACTGTACCTCCCTTGGCCCATCACCACCACCACATTACTGCCAGTTTCATACTCCCTGAACAAACCAACCCTGCCCTCCGCCCTAAGCCCATCTCTGCCAGGTCCAAAGATCCCCTCTATTTAACTCCCAGATGTAAACCAGCCATTCCCAGCCCATATAGCACATCAGATTCCTAAGCTCACTTCCACTCACACACTCAGCAGCACCTCAGATCCAGATCCAGACAATCCAACTGCCACTCCCACTGTATCTGCCAAAACACCCACATCACATGCGGTTCTGAAACCTCTCACCAGGACTAAACCAGGCATAAAAAGTACCCTCTCAACACAGCTATAAACTGAAATGATTTGAGACACACACACATGCCTTAATATCCACTGTACATACTATAAAATGTTTCCAAAGGATATGGCAATTTTTAGTTGAAAGGATTTAGAGCTTTAATATTTGCAGTGGCCTCAATCCTACTGGCCTTTTGTATGGCATTGAAGACCTGGCTGTTTCCATGGGCATTGGACCAGAGGATTGAATGAGTTCATCTCTAAGGGGTGTTATATTGTATGAATTGGTGTCCTTGGCTACCAATCTGTTTTGTTTGCCTTTGATACATATTGCTTTTATGATCATTTTACAATTTGTTTTTGACCCACCCAAGTCATTTTGTGAGTTGAATGGGCATATAAGTTGAAACAAATTAAAGAAAGAAAGAAAATTTCATTCACAGTACTAGATCATGGGGAAATTTGATATACAGACATGTTGATTTGCAGAGTTCAATTTCTCCAGACTTGGAAAAAAGGATTCCAGACTGTGCTGCCCTCATGACCCCATTCATTGAAGAGTGGATAGGAGAAGTGATCATTTTTATGTACTTCAACAAATCCAGAGCATAATGTAGCAGATAATTATTTGCCTGAGGACAAAGGTAGTCTTGTGTTTTGAAACCTGCACCTCTTGTTGAACCCCACTGTGGCAGAACTTTATATGTATGGTTAGATTGCATCTGATGTAATATAGTCCATGTTATCGCAACTGATCATCTCAAGGGACATTCACATTTCCAGCTTGGACTGACTGGCCTTTGACAAACCAGTGAGCTATCCAAGCTGGATAAACATATTTTATGACCGAATTGCACATGCCAGAAAAAGTCCTTGCTAAGATTTCCCTTTCACACTCAAATTGTGGCTAAAGCTACAAAAGATGCAACGTTGCATCATCATCACACGTAGCTTCCTTCTACACTCCCTCCACTTGGCTTTTGAGTGTGGAAGAGGCTTACACCACAAAAATGATGCCACGCTCCAGGGAAGACCTTTAATTGATATTTGGTGTCTATGGTTTTTACTAGACTGTTTTCTCATTTTTAGATGGCTGGCATTCTTGCCTCAGTTGTTTTATTGCACATTTCTATTCTGAATATAATTCTATAATTTCGCTTGTGCCTTTTGCCATAGTGAGATGGTGTCAGTGAGTTGCTCTTGTGAGTTACCCTAAAGTCTTCTTTGAACCTGAAGTTAAAGAGAAGCACCATCCCTTCCCCAGCCCTAGATTTAAGCTAGAACCTGGGGTCTGCCCTTAGAATCAGAAAGCTAAAAATTGTCATTTAAGTGCAGAGCTACAATCATTCTGAGCTTTCCTTCCTTTTGGATGAATGAGTTCTGAGCACTAGTCAAATCTCTCCTTTTCAGTCAATCTTTGCCCCCTCTTCACTGTCAAAAGGGGAAGCTATTCTTCACTACCTGCTTCTGAGTTCCAAGCGTAGAACTTGGATGGAAAAAGAAGAGACAGAAGAATTTTGTATTGCAGGTGTGATCATACTATTTACCTTCCCTTTCCTTGCTACACACTGGAAATATATTTATTTTGAGTTATCATGCTTGGATTTTTGAAAAAGAGGACACTTGAGGGATTTTTTTAAGCATGGGAAGCAGAAATTACAAAGCTTTACATGCCACCTGCCTTCCCTCCCACCTAACATTCTTGCTCCCAAGACTGAAGGAGATAGATCCAATTTAAGAAGACATTAGTAAAATGTAGATGAGCACCACTAGAAGAGAAAGGAGCTCGACCACATTAGTTTCCACATGGAAAACTTCACTTCCTTTGAATACCTGAGACCTTTTCAGTAACAGTTACTTTTAAGAATTGATTCCCATTCTCAATAAACCTATCCGTGCCCTCCTACTGCTGCCTTCTCCTTGCATCAGAAAACTTCCTCACCAACTATCTCACTCCAGCCTGGTGCCCTCCAGATAACTTTGGACTACAACTCCCACCTCACCCTGCCAGAATGGCCTCGGCTAATATTTCAGGGAGTTCCAGGTGCCTTTAAACAAAAGACAGAGGGAGAGAGAAAAAAAAACAACAAAATAATGGAGGAATTGCAGGACACAGCATGTAGTCCTGAGGGAGATACATCTGCCAACCCTACCAGAAGTTATGAATCAGAGAAAGGACAAAGGAGAGTAGGGATTCCTTGTCTTCTCTTCCTTTGAGGTGGGACCTCTACCCTGTCCCACATGTACCTCTCCTTACTGAGGTCCTTTACAAACTTTAGCCCTGGATTTCATGTGCAGGCTTAGGTACAACAACTGTAACTCACAAGAACTGTGGCAGCATATCTTCCTCAGAAATATACAGGTAGTCCTCAACTTACAACCATTCATTTAAAGACTGTTCAAAGTTAAAACAGCACTGAAAAAGTGACTTACAACCAGTCCTTGCACTTACGACCATCACCGTGTGCCCATGGTCACATGACCACATCACTTAGTGATGGAAGTTTCAGTCCCAATTGTGGTCGTAAGTCAAGGACTACCTGTATAGGCAGCCTATCCTACATCACAGGGTTGGAAAAAACAGATGCACCACCTACCAAAGTTGTGCATGGTTGTATGGGTGGGATTTAAATTAAAGCCTAGATGTAGGCTTGTGCAAAATATCAATTCCTCTAAAATGCTTTTACATTAGTATCTTCTCTTTTTAGTTTTTTCCAACCCAGTAACCATTATTTTCCATCCTTTAGCACTTACTTTTTTTTTTTTTTTTGGTCCTCAATGTCATCTGCAAACTTGTTAAAAATTCTTAGTCCCAATACAGCTTTATCACGATCCCACTTAGGTCATTTCCCCATTAGCAACTCATAGTGTCTTCAGAGTCATCCAACCACTGTTGTGCCAAAATAACAGTAATGAGATTCAGGCTTTATATCTCTTTAGTAACAGCTGGGTGATATATGAAATCACCAGTGAGCACAGGTATCCACGGAGTGGAGCAAAGGGGTAGAAATGTCAACACGTTTGTCATGATACTATGATGCCAATGACATACTGACTTACTGTATTTATCAAAGGTCATCATATCAATACATTATTGTGCCATTTGTGTGATGACATCAAACTGCACATATTATTTTGACATCATCATGGCTTGCTACAGACTCCAGTGCTCATGAGGATATAGCCTTTGCCATCTCTCCCTTTATTCCTCTCTGTCTCCTGTCCACTAAGGGATGTTTCTTCTTATGACATAACTGCTAAGCTTCCTCCGGAGCTTTTGTCAAAAGCCGTTTGAAAGTCCAAGCACACATCTACTGAAAAGAGGGGGGCTGGATAAGAATCTCAATAATTATTCATTACAAACTCAGCATCTGCCAACATAATACGAATATACAACTCAGGCCGCCAGTTGGACTGTATAGGTATTTTGAAAATCACTCATGGCAGTGTCAGATTTTTGGATTCTAACAGACGTCTGCAGAAATGAAAATGCATTGCTAATTCTGCTTCATTGTTAGCATTTGAAAAACATCTCCCAAAAAAGCCTATCACTGGCTCCATTTATTCTTTTGTAAAGCTCTCAATTGGGCTTCTACTGACACTTGTATAGAAAGTGATTCCATCCATTCCAACCATGTAGTTTAATCAGTATGCTGATTCTGCAGAGGAGATACACAGTAGCCACAAAGAATGTTCCTAATAACTGTCATTTCAAGTGATTCATCTGATAGGAAGTACTTTTTTTTTTTTTTTTTGAGATCTCACACACCAGAAAGAGGTGGCAAACAAAGAGACTGAAGCAAAGCAAGCCGTAACACAAAATAAGACACATCGCAGGCCTCCACAACTGTAATCCATGAAGTCAGACACAGCCTGTGAAGGATGTCTACCAAGAGCTTAACAGACCTCCTGTTCCCTTTATCTTCTGGCAAAAACAAGGGCATCGCTCTCTGTGTTTACAATAGCTTTGTCTGCAGTCTTCTGAGTTGGAGAGCAGGCCAGGGCAGGATGCCGAAGTAGGCAAAATTGCAGGCCTATGGCAGGGGTTGACAAACTGTCACTCAAGGTCCAAATGCAATTTCTGAACACTGTGTGTGTGTGTGTGTGTGTGTGTGTGTGTATTTTCCTAGAAGTTTTCTCGGACTGCACCACCACATGTTTGACCAGAACTGCTGGTTTGAACTCAGACTGGAAAGTGCTTGAGTAACTAGCTTTAATCCAAGAAAATCTGATGGTAAATTTCAATACTTTCCCTAGGATTTTGTTCAAAAAGGAATCTTGAGCATTTCTTGGCAATTATCTGAGGTGGCATTGTGGGATCCAGTGGCATTTTATCTTTGTTTTTATTCTGGTTCTTTGTTTTGTTGTTTGAGCAATCACCATAAATTCCCTTAAAGAAATTGGGACACACACTTTCTTAAAGAGGCATTTGCAAACTTTACCATCAGACTAGCTGGTAATTGCCATTGCTGTCAAGGAATAGACTTTAAATGGGCTTTTGCTGTTCTTCAGCTATACTCATTCCTCCAATGACATCTTAGTCCATAAGTGTTCATCCTTACAGAAGAAGTACTTCTAAATATTTTGGAACAGGTTGAGGACACGAGTGAGATCAGAAAGAGTATGACTAAAGCAGAACATGGTCCAAATAAAAATCACATTGTTCTTATCCTCATCCACCCCACCTCCTCCAAGCTTAAATCTTTTAATTTATTGGAAAATCACAAGCACACACATTCACAAAACTGGGGGAGGGGTACCTGTGGCCCCTGTGCTACAAATGGTGCATTCACATATTCCCTGTTGTTCTATGTAAATAGTAAATCTAGAAGTGTGGCAGTCTTTGCAGATCACACTGATCCTATAATGTAGGTTGAAAAGAATTCTGTTATTTTTAGTCACAGAACTTACAGGATCCAAAGGAGAAAATGTGATCGATATGACTAAATAAGAGTGTCTCTCTCCCCTTTCTTGAAACAGAGGTTGCTTCCAACAGATGATGGCAATGGACTTTCACAAGAGTTACATTTGATTTATAGGAAAGCTTGGGTAGGGTCTCAGATGTTTCCAAATGATTAACCAAGAAAGAGAGGCAATAGATATTCAGGGGCTCCATGCAATTTAAACACCAGAGAGGCTATTATTGATTTTTTCCCTTCTCCTAGTCTTTTGCCCTCCCCATTTGAACAGATTAACAATTTAAACAATGTGTTATTATTTCATTTATAATCACAGTGTGCATTATTCTGATGCCGCTGAGCAATTTTTATTATGTGATTTACAGCACACTCCTGTACACTCAGTTGTGTGTGTGCATAGCATAACAACCCCAACTGTACAGAAATTTCTCAATTGTTTTTCACTGGAAAATGAACTGGATTTTTTCTTTGTTCTCAAAAAAAAAAAAAAAAAAAAAGAACTCTTCCCATAGAGCTCCACATAATGCTAGGTCAAGAGCATCATGGAAGTTGCGAAATGCTAGCACAAATACTGCAGCCCACTTCCAGTGTCTGCAAAATAGCAACCAAACACAGCAACCTGGGGCAGAAAGCAAGAAAGAAGGCCCACTTTCCCTGCTAACAGTGATCCATGGCTCCAAGAAACTTCTCTTTCCTCCAGAGGAATGACAGAAGTGATCGGAGCTCCTGAGCAAGAAAATTATAGTCACCCTTTTTTTAAAGTGGTAACTTGGATAATAGAAGAATCACTTTAACCTACCTTTCACAAAAGTACCTGTAGTCACCAGAGATGCCACAACCCAGTGTACAATTTGTTCACTGCACAAGGGGATCACGTGGGGCAGGGAGGAGCATCAGTTGCAAGAAAAAAAGGAAAAGAAAGGAATTGAAAGTTAAAAATAAAAGAGAGGAGATCAATATCAACAAAACAGACTTGCTGGCTTCACACATGCACACTTGGCTACTGAGACCAGTAACAGAACCTATACCCACAACCCTGCAGTCCCTCACATAATTATATTTAATAAATTTTGAATATTAAAAACATGATTTTTGGAGCGGGCGCACTAAATGGAATTGTGCACAAGTGTGTCCTGTAGGCCAGTAGCAACTCTGATAGTCACTGATGGACTGTGAATTTGTCCAGTCCTTTTTCAGCTGCTTTATAGTCACTTCCTAATCCCATGAAAATCACAGCCACTATGATTTCTTTTTCAGCCACACACAGAACCAGTGGTAGGCAACCTTTTTCCAACTCAGAGCTATACTTGGCTTTTGAATGGTGTTGACCTAGGAGTTGCTTTAAACATAATGGGCAGCCTGAAAATGGGTAGACTGTATTCAAATGAATAGTGGCATTAGAAAACTCCCAATCAAATGATGGCACTGAATATTTCCAAAGCATTAAACTTTTAAACGTGGTCTAAAATAACTATTCAAGCCTATGACACCTAGGGAAGTAGACATGGTCCTCTGTGGATGTGAGACAGGTGTGGAAGCTGGGAAATCTTAGGATTAGGGAATGGAATGGAGACTGGAGATAAACAATCAAGAAATAGAAAAGGAGTTCATTGGCCCTGGATGAAGTGTATTACCTGGATTCTTTCCAGTCAGCTATGAGTCCCAGACATGGGATAGAAACTGCATTGGTCATTTTGTGGATTACCTGAACCCTTCCTATTCCTGTTAGATCTCTCAGGTACATTCGATACCATCAACCATAGTAAGTTTTTGGATTGCCTGAGAAGTGTGGGATTTCATTCATTCATTCATTCATTCATTCATTCATTCATTCATTCATTCATTCATTCATTCTTAACCCCATAGACAGATTATTTCCATGATGACATCTCTCCAACCTGGTCCTTCAAACTTTCCAATGTTGCACTCGTTGCCACTGTAACTTAGTCCATCCACCTTGCTGCTGGTCATCCTCATCTTCTCTTTCTTTCCACCTTTCCTAGCATTATAACTTCCCTAGGCAGCTAGGTCTTCACAAAATTTGTCCAAAGTATAATTCGAGCTTGGTCATTTATGCCTCACATGAGAACTCTGGATTGATATCTTCTGTGATCCATTTGTTTGCTTCCTTGGCTATCCATAGTATTCTCAGAAGTCTTCTCCAACACCAAAGTTCGAAAGTGTCAATAATTTTTTTATCCTGCTTCTTCCAAGTCCAACTTTTGCTTCCATAATATGTCACAGGGAAAACCATTGCCCACACCATTCTGATCTTTGTAGTCATAGACACATCCTGGCATCTGAATATTTTTTCCAAGGCCTTCATGGCTATTCTACCAAGTGCTAGTCTGTGACATATTCCCTGACTGGTGGCTCCTTTACTGTTGATAGTCAATCATAAAAGGCAGAAGTTATCTACCACTTCAATATCTTCATTATCAGTTCTAAGTTTGGTCTCCTTCGTATTTAATCTTAGTCTCATTTTTTTAACTGAGCTTCTTGACTTTTATTACTAAGGGTAGGATTGGGGTTACTGTTTTGCAGTAATCCCTCCTCTTCCTGAGTGGACAGTTCCAACTGATGGATGATGAGAGATTGAGCTCTTAGGTACTTCAGTGTGGGATGTCCCAAGGCTCAGCCCTCTCTCCTACTCTTTTCAGCATCTACATGAAGGAGCTGGGGGAGGTTATCCTGTCAGTATATTTCACAAAAAGACAACTCCTCAGCCATTTTCTAAACACCAGCTAGAATGAGAAGTTGATTTTCGTGGAAAGCAGACATACTCCTGTGGAGTTCTCTGATAAGAAGGATGTAAAACCACAGCACACTGACTTAGTCATGAAGTCTAGCAGCAACCATGCTTAGATAACAATCCAAGCAGAAGTCACTAGGGTTTGCAGACTTATTTGGAATGCCTAGCCAGGAGCTTGAGTGGCCTCTCCCAGGAAAACACTTTGAAGTTGCCCCTAGTTATCTCTGCTTGCAGATCTTGCAGGAAGAGCAGAAACTCTGTTGGAAATAAGTATAAGAAAGAGGGAAGAGAGGGTCACAAAGGAAGACAGCATGTAACATCTATGACATCACTCGCCCAGGACTACTCTAACATGGGTAAGATCATTCTGTGGAATTAACTTAGAATTTAAGGTTTAGAATCTATTAATTGGTATGTGGTGTCGAGGCTTGCTTATATCTAAACTATACATACATACTTCTTCCCCCTGATGAATTTTGTCTCATGACTTCTCTTGTATGAATCTTAGTTTCCTCATATCTCTAAGAAATAAGTGCAGCCCAAAGTGAATCTCACACAAAAGCTTCTGTACTTGAATCAATTGTCAGCTGTGTGATTTCCTACAGGATACCCTATTCCTTAACAATTGCCCCAAAAGGTGGACATTAAGAAGAGGAGAGTTGTCCATCCTTTTAAAGCTGACAATTCATCAGTTGGAGGTGAGTCATCATATCCAGTTATATATCTCAACCCAGACCAAGCAGAAGTCTCAGACTGAATTTCAACAAGATGGAGTTACTGTTTATGCAGAGACCTTTAGGTGTGAATGACATTCCATGATAACTCTTCATGTGTGATGGGAAGAAGGAATAACCTTGAGAAACAGGAGGAAGAGCCACAACCAAGACAGCAGTCAGATAAATGAAATCTAAGTCCGGGGCAGAAATGTACTTTCAGAAAGTGTCTTAGACATGATCCTTCCTGGTACTGGAATATAAAGGGAGGGAAGAGGGAAACACATTTAGACTTGAAAGATTCTGTTAGTATAACCTAATATTAAAGTAGTATTAGCTTGCATGTCTTTGGTTTCCATGTTTGGTCTACCTTGGAGGGCTGACGTCATGGCATTCAACTTCTCTTGAAAGACTCACAGGTTCTGCTAAAGCAGCATCTGAAGACTGTGGCCAGGAGAGCCTTTGGCCAGCTTTGGTTCATCTGCCATTTATAACATTTCCTGGACCAGGAGTCACTGCAGATGGTGAATCACTCCTTTGTACCTCCCAGTTAGACTACTGCAATTCATTCTAAAGGGTTGTCCTTGAAGGTGACCTGGAAGCTAAAGTTGACCCAGAATATGGCAGCCTGCTTGCTGATTTGTAGAAACTGAGCAGAGCACCACCTAAACTGAAAAAGCTGCATGGATTGCCAGTAGGTTTCCAGGGCCAATTCAGGATGCTGGTTGTCACCTATAAATCCCTATATGGCATGGGTTTTCGTTACTTTGGGGCCATCTATTCTAGATGGAATCTTCTCACTCAATACATTCCATCCAGGAGAGAGAACTGCAGGTTTCCACTTCCTGAGAGATTAAGGGGCTGGAAATCAGATGAAGGCTTTCTCCATAGCATCATTGTGGAACAGCTTGCTCCCCAAGGTTAGGATGGCCCCCATTCTATTAACATTTAGAAACTGCTTTTCCATAGGGTCTTTGGTAAGGAAACCCCCAATTAGGTAGGCAGAGGTTTGTAGGTATTCTGATTTAGGCTTGGTTTAACTAGTTATAATTATTTAACTGGGTGATTTGTTGTTGTGTTTTTATGATTGTGAGCCACTAAGAGTCCAGAGAGTAGGTGGCAAACAAATGACTTTATGTTTAAATAAATACAAAAAACTCATTGAGATATGCACAGCAGGCCATGCCAGTGAATTTCAGCAGTATCACAGGAAAGGGCCCCAAGAACTGCACTGTATCGTTTGAAGATGGAATACATGGTCTATCAGTCATAGACGTAGAAAAATGAAATACTATCTAAGTAAATTTTATGAGGAGTAATATTTTATTTGAAGAAATAATTTGAGACAGATTGTAACACAAAAAATCCTAGATTCAGTCTATCACATTTCCAGGTAATATTTGATCTCCACTTACTTGAAGATAGTCAGATAACCACTGCCTGTCCAAAAAGTCTGACCGTCAGGCATCTTACTGCACTCTTACCTGCCAAACTGACTATGATGGGATCATACAGCATTTCATCTAACCATTGTTGTGCCAAAATAACAGTAAAGAGGACAAGCTTTATATTATTTCAGTGATGAGCAAGTGATGCTATGAAGATGCTATGAAACAGCACACCAGAGGGGTCACAACAGAATTGCACAACCAAGGAATACATGAGGTTGAAGAATTGTGCTGCTCCGTAGTTTTGTTTTGTTTTTGTAAACCTAGGAAACAATTCAGGGAGCTCTTTTTGTGTAAGACAACTGATAAAATGGGTATCAGAAACGGGAAGCCAGACCATCAGCTTTGGGCTCAAGTATTGGGAAAAGGATCGAAGTAATTAATGCTATTAATCAGCATAGATATTCATGAGAATTGCATTCGAATGGGCACTCTGTTCATGCCTTCTAAAGTCTGCAGATATCAATTGCCTCCTCTCTTTCTTTAGCAAGATAGGACATATTGTGTGAAAACATAGCCTCCAGTTCATTATGAGTTACAGGGTCTTTTCATCAGCACCATTGCCAAATGCAATTGCCATTGACTGGTGGCTAATGAACAGCAATAGAGGGTTTCCTTTGCTTCCATTATTTCTCTTTTGTGGATGGGTGAATATTCAGCAAATGAGCTTGCACACAATCCCTTGCACTGTCAACATAACAAATGACCTGGACCTTTAAGGAAGAAACTATATTCCATAGTAGAACATAAAGTTTGCATGCAGAAGCCTCCCAGTTCAATCTTCTTCATGCACCAATAAAAGAGAACTCAAGCTATAGCATTCATTGGAATACTTGTCAGCCAGAGTAGTCAATACTTGATGGAACAATAGTCTGATAGAGCTATTGGATCACTGAGCAGATGGAGCATAAGTCAGCTTTTTATGTTTTACCATTCATTTGAAGCTGGATCATCATTTTGATTTCTGGCCTGAAAGAGAACATTCTTTCTTTCATGATTCTACTGGAGAGAAGAAATGGTTATACAAGTCCCCACTGGCTATTCATTGAACTGAACTTGCTATATGACTACCTAAACATATAAATCCACAGGTAAAAGCTTGCTCAGTAAAATGTGTTTTAAACTGGGGCAGCATCAGAGAAGACTTGACCTTAACTCACTGCCAGATGAGCTCTTAGCAACTCTGGGCAAACTTCCTCAGATGTTCTCAATAAGCATAAAGGTTCATAGAGAAAGATACATTCTCTCAGACAGCATGGACAGAAGCCAAGTAAGGCTTTCAAGGTAATGACCAAGACTTCGTATTTTGCCAGAAACAGATTGACAGTCAGTACAGTGCCATAATCACAGGCATAAATGGTCTCTTTGCATTCTTCCCAAGACCGGTTTGACTACTGAGTTTTGTACCAACTGAAGTTTCTGGTGCAGGCCCAAAGGCAAACCCACGTAGAGTGCAATACTATAGTCAAGCCTATATAGACATTACCAGCACATGAACCACAGTTTCTAGGTCATTTTTCCTAGAAGAGACACAGTCGTTGTATTAGTCAAAGATTATTAAAAAAAAAAAAAAAATCTGGTCAGAACTTCAATTTGGGAAGCCAGAAAGAGATTTAGGTCCAGAAGTATCTGTAGACCTCCTCTTTCTGAGAGACTACAATCCCATTCAGAACAGTTAGATCTACCGCTTGTCTAGAATTATGGACCCTAACAATGAGCACCTCTGTTTTACCTGCATTCAATTTTATTATCCCTGATCCAGCTCATGACTGACTGCAAGAAAGCATTCAGGGGAAACAGCCCATTTCATGAAGATGGCACAAAGAAATAGATCTGGGTAACATCAGTATAACAATAACACCAAGGTTTAAATCTGATTGTCTTCTTCAACAGTCTTGTGTAGATATTTAAAAAATGGAGATGGAATGTAGTCCTGAGGAACACACATGATAACACCCATTTTGTGGAGTAATTATCTCTAAAGTCACTATCTGACACCTACCTGAGAGGTAGGAGTGGAATCACTGCAAAAGTTATGCTCCACTTCTCCAGTCTCATTTGTGTTACATAAGGATACCATGGACAATGCTTTCAGAAGCTGCTGAATAGTCAAAAAGAACTGAGTCACACTCCCTCTCATCCATCTGGCTGACCAAGGAAGTCAATCCAGCAGCCTCTTCAGAAGCCAGATTGAAATGTGTCAAACCAGTTTGAAATGAGTTAAGAAGAGGCTAATAATTATCTCCTTTCAGCAAGAAGGCATACTGCCCTAACTCAAGAAGGAATTTATGAAATCAACTAAGACATCTTTAATAACCTCCTGGCTAGAAATTATAAATCTTGAAGGTTCTATAATAGAATTCTGGGAGGAGAGGGAGTTAGAAGCAGTTCCCTCATAACATAAAGTAAACCAGTAGGCCATGAGTTTGTGAGTTCAAACACATAAAAAGAACTGTCTCTGCTATACCATAAGCCTTCTACAATAAACGTGCCCCAGGTCATAGGTCACTACCAAGGCAATGAAACCTTGTTTTCACATTTGCTTTTAGTGAATAAGCAAGTTTTTCGGTGTGTTTTGGTGAATGATCACCTGACCAGGCAATGTTAGCCAGGTGATTATACATCACTGTTTGGTAAGGTGATATAAGATGGAGAAGAGTTTCTGTGATGCTGTGAGTACTATATGTGCAATAGGGACTTTTTTAAAGTCAGAAAACAGAAAGATCACCCTTGGATGCTCCCATGTAAAGTTCATTTTCCTTGAGAAGAACAAAATATTTCCTTTTCACTGTATTTTATTTAACCCTGAATACAGGGGGATGACTTTTTTTCCCCTCTCATTGAACAGTAAAGATACCCCATGAAGTGCAAGACTCTCTACAGAAGAAATTTTAAAAGAGTCAATGATACAAACCACCAAACGTTAGTTGCACCTAATCCCCACTGGAATCAATGAACTTAAATGCATAGTAAAGTGCTTCAAATGTAATTGGTTTGAATGAAAACAAATGCATGTCTTTTATAGAACTGCGCTCATTGTCTCCCCGTGGCCAAAATGAAACATTAGCAATTCTGCCTTTCTACATCTGTCTTGAAATTGCAGGCAAATTCCCCTTCTTCATCATCTACTCCATCTTTTATACCCAAACCACATCTATAGATGCACCTCTGAGAACCCAAGTCAGTATGCAGATTCCGCTGTGAGATTGCAGGTGTGCACGTTTTACTGTTACTGCCATGCAACAGGTTCTTTGAGGGGGATGGACAACACGCACAAGGGCTCAGTATTGTCTAAATTGCCTATGTTGAAAGATATTCCAGGCGCTCTATAATTAGCCAGTGAGGAAAAGCATTTCTAATTCATTAGGTCAACTTTAATGGTTTCCTCATTAAAAGTTTTTGCTCTTAAGCTGACAGAAGCTGGAATTTAATAGTAGCTTCCAGCTCTATCTTTATGAGCAGATCTCCATTGAATCTGTCCCTTTACCACCTGAAGAGAGGTTCCTAAATGGAAATTCTTCAGCCCTAAGCAACACAGATTGACCAGAAGCCTAGAGATGGTTCTGCCCTTGCTTTAATAAATGGAGGCCACTATTGCTGCAAAGGTCAGCCCTCATTAGTAATGGCCAAGCAGGCTTTAAATGGATTTTTACTCCCTTGTCCACCCACGTCTTCTTCGCTATTAAACATATAATAGAGGAGTTTATAAACATGGACCTCCACTCTGAGGAGAAACTTTGCAAGGGTTTAGCCACCTCAATCACAGTTATCGTAACCTTCATGCATCCTGTATGAATTTTCTTTATGAAGTGGGAGATAACTTGCCTCTCATATTCAAGCCATAAAATGCTGACCTCTCACTCATCTTTTCCATTCAATCATAGCCTGCGTTTAACTTACAACCAATGCCAGTTCCATCAGACAGCAATCCAAAACTGTTAGGACATAACACAGCTAAACCAGAGAGGGAACAATGTGCAACCAGGTTTACATAGCCTAGTTATTCCTAAAGGTGATTCCTAAAGGTGTGTCTACTAGCAGTAGACCCTGAATGGAGGGTCCAAGAATGGAGAAAGAGCAAGCTGAAATAAGTTTTGGGATACATCACGATCAGATCCTGTCTGTGGATTGGAAAGTCAGTGTAGACAGTAAGATGACCTTGATGGATATATGCAGGAACTGTTACCTAGGCAAAAGGGGCTGAAACATTTTTTAAGTCCAGAAAAATGAGATAACATTCAAAAGCAGCTCAGATAGATAGATACAATAGTTTGTAATAGCAAGAATGCACAGATGGTTAGCTGAGGCAAGAGGCCTACTTCACTTCTTAAACCAAGGGAAGCTCCTAACATTATGTCTCTGACATAATGACCATTCATTGCTGTTTAGCAACTTGTTTAGCTTTGGGAAAACCCAAATAATGCAGAGATATTGTAGATAAGACAATATTCTGTAATTTCACCTTCAAGTTCTTCTTCCAAGTTGAGTAAAGTAGATCTGTGTCAGTAGGGTTAGGCTCTTAGGGAAGAATATTAATTTAAGTTGGTAGTTTCTCTTATTTAACCAAGCCCATGCTTCTACTGAACTGAAACCTGCTTTCAGCTGAAAGGTGGCACTGGGGACATATTGAGGGATTCCAGAGATAACCCACCAGAACTGATTCCAGAAGGGAGAAGCCCATGTAGATGCAGGCCTATGAACTATATAACATCTTGGCAACTGCCTTACTCTGAAAACCCTCATTACAATGGGGGTATGCACATCCCTATTTTGGAAAAAGAACCTGAGATACACAGCCACATACATTTGGACCGACTTTATAGTATACATTATAATTATGATCATTTTCACTGTATTTTTTGTTTTGTTAATATTAATACATTATTGTTATCGTTATTTTAATTGTGTATTTTGATTTGTTTATGGAGGTTTTATTATATTATTTTCTTCTGAATTGTTGTTAGCCAGAGTCATGTATACAAGGTGGGTGGCCATATACATTTTCTAAATAAATAAATACATAATCTGTGCCTTCAAGGAACATGAGGTCTGGAAAACAGCACCCAGACAGCTAAATGATTTAACTTGCTCTGTTTTATGTCCATTGATCCTCCAGCCATATTTTTTTTTAATGTTTAGAGAATAACATGTTTGCTTGGAGTAATTTATACCAAGCTTTTCTCCAGAACAATAAAAATCATACACCTGAAGTTTTCTTCTCAATCCTGAAAGAATAACTATGCATATATCTGCATATAGTAGGGCAACAGCCTATCTATTAGCCATAATAAGGATCTGGAAACTTGGATCAGAAATTGTTTGGACCAATAAATTGATGTAGAAGTTAAACAGAAGGGGGAGTGATATAAAGCCCTGCTTCACCCATTTATTTGAAAAGTTGGGCATGTAAGTTGCCCCTAAGGAATACTCACTACGGGCAAGGAGCCAAAGATCTATTGTTAACACTTCCAACTTCCTCTATAATGTTTCACTCAGGATAGAATCTAAAACCAACTGGAAATCAATCAAGGTGGCAAAAAGGGCTTCTTGAAGCTTAGCATTATATTTCTCAGTCAAAGATTGTAGAATTAAACATTGGTCAGTTGTAGATGACCCCAATATAAAGCTAGCCTGAGTTGTAGAATATTGCTCTTGGGCAGGACCAAACTTTGCTGGATTTACTTCCTAGTGGCAAACTAAGGGAAATTGGTTTATTCATTTATTTAAAAGATTTCTGGATAACTGTTTCAATTCCAAAAAGATACAGTAGGAGCACAAATGTGCATAGCACCTGTCATCCACTGCCATACAATCCCAGAAAAAGGCATGGCTGCTATAAGGAGTTGCAAACAGCATCTTCCTAGAATCAAATCTGAAGCACTGTATAACCCTAAAAAAGAATAAAATAGATAAGCTACAAAATTGAAAGACCTGTCCCATAATAACACTAATATCACCTCCCTGGAGACAGCACACATGATGGGACATCAGAAGATAGATACACGGACAGACAAGTTCATACTCTATTGGAAGAGAAATGATTTTTTTTTTAATGTATCTTAGTCCCAAGCTGTTCTTCAGATCTTTATATCAGCATATTAAACTGGGCTCATAACCTGTGATGGAATGTATCTATGAGGAGGAGGGTGATGTGGGAGATCAAGGCTATCAGGAAGGAGGTGGTGCATTCCAGGAGGGGAAAGGAGACAAGAGACAGTACAGTCCACAGGGGGAACGTGGGAAGTGAAAGAGGTTCAGGATAGACACTCCCTAGAATCCCCAGGGTAGATCTACTAGTTGCTGTAGTATAGATTTAGTTTGGCAAGATTCTGTCTGTAAAGAACATAACTCAACTGGGCTGTTTCACCATTGTTCTTGGGCTGGGCCTGACATCACCAAGCTAAAAATTATAACAAGGTTCTGTTCAGGCAATATGTTGTCATGTAAAATTGAACAAGCAAGGATCAATAAGCAACCCCTCCCCTTTGTACCTAACATTTGCACCAATCCCCTCCAGAAATGGTTTATGCACCAATCCAGCTTTGACCTATGCCACCATGTTCCTATGACATTATCCTCCTTGAGCAACTGAGCCAGTTCTCTTCCAGTCCAATTGCAGGACACCTGAATCTCAGTGCAGCAGTTGTGATGCTGGAATTCCATGGAGCTTGTAGACAGGTAAATTTCCTAAATAGACTTCCACTCTGCTCCTGCCACTGGAACTTTGAGCATTCAGGCAGATTACTCCACAACCCTGTCAGTGAACCTGATCTTAATCCTTTCAGTTTCTAGTCAGTTTCACAATCTTGGTAAAAAGCTACCGGGCTTGAATGTCCCTGTTTATATAACCAGTATGCACCAAATTATTTCTACCCCATTTCCCAGCCTCTGGTCCCCAATAAGACATTACTTCCTAGTGAGATGGGTGGTGACACTTCAAATATAAATAAATTACTCTTCCCCTACATACACGCACACACACACAAGTACTGATTATGTGCCATCAAGTCAGTGTTGACTCTTAGCAACCACATAGGTAGATTTTCTCTGTGATGATCTGACCCTAGCCTATACTTCATGTCTTCTAATGGTGCACTCATTGCTACTGGAAATGAGTCCATCCACCTTGCCAATGGTTGTCCTCTTCTTCTCTTTCCTTCCACCTTTCCCAGACTTAAAGCTTAGTGCATTTACTTTCTATCCAGCTTCTTCAAAGTCCAACTTTTGCTTCCATAGTACGTCACCAAGAAAACGCTGCACTAAACCAAATTTCTCACTTGGCCCTTAGGCTACTGGATTGTATTCCTCCTCTTGCATTCAATCATTTTAGATTATACTTTCCTTTAATCTACTGGTATTCTTTGTGCAAAAGGAATGGCTTTCACCCTGAAAAATTAATTAAATAAAATGCTACTTATTAATGTTAGAAATGCAAAATAAATTTTTGCTAAGATGACTACTCTTAACCAAGTAGCCAAGAGCCCTGTTTAATTGACATGGGAGAAGAAAATACCTCCCTAATAAGTGGCTATCTTCTCTTGCAGCAGAGACTCGTGTTTCCTAATTCTGAAAACATTATAGTAATACTGATGGAGAGTTGCTCAATCACAGCAGAATTCTAACTCCATGTTCAAACTGAGATCAGTTAATCAGGCTGTGAGAAATGTTGTGGTTGCTGCTGCTGTTATTATAGTGCGATCACCTGCATTTTTTCTCAGGAGTAGGCTCTGTGTTGTCAACAGAATTTACTCCCAAGTAAGCATGCATACTGTTCCAGTAGTGGATAGTCTAATAGACAGAGCTGTTCAGATCCTCCAAAGGGTGCTTCATTCTGATACGTTTTCAAACAAAGAGACTATAGAAATGCCTCAACAAAGCACCATGGTGCCCTGCTTCCAACTAGTGGACCAGAACAGTTTACCTTGATTGCCTTGAGGCAAAGTTCTGGCCTTCTGCAAGACCAAAACACTCTTTGAGGTGGATCAGTTTGCATTAGCCTATGAATGACAATTTTGAGACAGAAAGATAGGATATCTTGATATATAATGACCAAGTCGTTTCATTATTCTTAATATTTCTAAGCTACCTAGAGCGACAAATGGGTGTAGGTAGCATGCTAAAGTGATTAAGCTTGGTTAGGGTTTTTTTTTTTTATGGCCTAGAATGTTCTGCCAGCCCATGTGGTTAGTTTAAAGTTTAATGAAAAAAAAGCAAGCTCCAAAAATGAGTAATTTTGTAATCAGGTTAAGTATGTGGTATGGCATAAAGAAATACTGCAATCCAAGGCATCGGCCTGGTTCTGAGTTCACAATCCATGGTTTATTGCACTGGAAAAAGATCACTTGCATCTTCTCCTTCCCCCTTGCATTCAACTTCTGAGGAGTTCCAAAGTTTCTTAAATCATAATTTCCTACTACATCCATACTAAGAAACTGTGCTTGGAATTAGAGTTAGGGTTACAAAACAGGACCAAGTTGTAGTTTGCAACCCTTATTCATCAAGAGGTGTTGCTAAAATCAAGCCATAGGTGACTGGATTAAAGCCCACTGAAATCTTTACCCTTATTGTCATTATACTGAAGAGTAGCACAACATTAAAGCCCATTCAACTTTCCGAACATCTTTTTGTGATCCCTGGAACTCCCTGATATCATACAGCCAAAATTCACTGGCAAACTACCAGAGCTCCACATTCTAGGGAAAAAAAATCCAAGGCAAATTAGTATGATTCAGATTTGTCTCTGTAGAGGTATTTGGATTATATTATTGGATGTGAAAAAAATTAAATATGTGTGTTAAGCTCTAGAAAGGAATAATGCCTAAAAATCTAAACAGGCCAACCTTCCTCCCAAAAAAGAATTGTAGAAGTCCCCTCCCTTTGCATTATATCATGACATCATTGCCCCACATGCTGTTACTGTCACCTGCTGCAAAGAGGAGAAGGTTCTCAACCTCCAAAAATATATCCATTGGTATTATATGGATGAGGAAATGAATCAGTAAAGTACAATAAAAAGGCTATGCAATGGACTCTCGTCTTAATCCTAGTTCCCCAATATGGTGCCTGGGGCTGCCAGTGTGCCCACAGACACCTCCATTGGTTCCTGCAGGCATCTTGTTTCACCTGTGTTTTGTTTTTAAGTTTCTTCAAATTTAAATAAATACATGGGGAACTATCAGTCTGCAAAGCAAAGCATCATCTTCAAATGTTATCTGTCTTTCTAACTATGCCTCTGGGCCTCATTTAGGCCTCAGAGGGATTATTAGAATATGAAAAATAGTGAACAGCTGCAGCCGAAACTTTGTGTGGAAGGGCGCCCATCTGCCCAGAAAAAAAATGGCAAAAGGAAATTGAGTTAGTAGAGACCATCTTGGATAGTTAAAGAAGTTGGCAGAGAGCAACGGTGGTAGTTTGCCTTCTGGGTGATCAGCCACAAGCCCTGGGACAATCCTTTCTTCATAGTGACCATATTGTGTGCCCACTGGCATAAAATCTTTGGACTCCATGAGTTCAACGATTTCTCACAACAGTTTTTTGGCTTGACAGCAACACTCCAAGTGGCAAGCCAGGGCCATATTCAAAATTTAGGCTAGGCCAGGGCAAAAGTTGCATAGAAAGGACAAAAATAAATTGGATTTAATTTTAATGTAATCAAATTAATTATGTAGAGTTAACGTGATTATGCCCTGTGTATTAAATAATTTCTCCTTCTGGCACTTGAAAGATTAGAATTTGGTGGAAATGTTTGAAGGAGTTCTGAAAGTGACATTGCAGCTTTTTAAGCACTGTATGGGCTTCATGGCCTCAGACCAATCACCAAAGCTACAGATCCTTTTCCTTACAAAGGTTATGCAATACAGATAGGTCATGATTAGTGTGAGTTCGAATAATGCGATATTCGATTTGGTGCAAATTATAAGTTGATACCAGGTTGCATTTAATGTGAACCAAAATTCAGTTAATGGGAGGCTAGCACGTGAGCAACTGAGGCTTGCACACGCACCGTTGTGGTTGGGGTTTTAAATGCTGCTAATCTTCATACGTGCAAAATGGAGAAAAGGAAGATTCCATCAGAGGAAAACAGTACAAGCTGAAAAAAGAAGAGGCTCATTATTACATTACAGCAAAATTGGATGCAATTAAACAGCATGAACATGGTCATAGCAATGCTAAAATAGGGTGAGATGTTGGAATGCCTGAATCTATGGCAGAATTTTTTCGTTTTTATTTGGCTTTCCCTAACTACTCCGTGACTTTGTTAACCATAAATTTAAATTAAAAGTATATTCTTTTTATCCCTTACTGTAATATTTCATTCATATACATATAAACTTTTATGTTTAAAATTTTTCATTGCTTATTTCCATCAAGCTGGAACCAGTTACCATATTTTCCATAGAAATATCATTTTGAATAGTGCACATTTGAATAATGCAACCATTTTGTAGGATTCATTAGCTGCGCTAATCGATACCTACCTGTATACCTTATATTCTTAAGAAAGGAATGACTGAGTATATTCCTAAATCTGTTAGGATTTAGGATTACAGTGGTACCTCAGGATACGAACTTAATGCGTTCCGTGACTCTGGGCGTATCCCGAGTTGGTCGTAACCCGATGCAAATTTCCCCATAGGGTTCAATGTAAATCCAGTTAATCCGTTCTGCCCTCCGAATTTGGTCGCACCCCGAGGTTCAATGTAATTACTGTTAATCCATTCTGGCGTCCGCGGACCACGCGTCAAGAGCGGGAGAACGGCCGGGCGCCACATGGCGGGAAAAAGGCCGGGCATGGCGCAGCACGGCGGGAGAATGGGCGGGCGCCACGCCGTGCAGTGGGAAAACGGCCAGGCGTGGCGTGGTGCAGCGGGAGAACGGCCTGGCGCCGCGCCGCGTGGTGGGAAAACGGCCGGGCGCCGCGCTGCACGGTGGGAAAACAGCCGGGCATGGCGCGGCGCAGCGGGAGAATGGCCGGGCGCCGCGCCGCGTGGCGGGAGAACAGCCGGGCGCGGCGTGGCGCGGCAGGAGAATGGCTGGGCGCCGTGCCGCACGGTGGGAAAACGGCCGTGGACCACGTGTCAGGGGCGGAAAAATGGCCGCGGACCACGTGTCAGGGCGGAAAAATGACCGTACCCCTAGGCGGAGTTCGCACATCAAGGTAAATTTTTCCGGCCGGAGCTGGTCGTAACCCGAAAAGTTCGTTAGTAGAGGCGTTCATATCCCGAGGTACCACTGTATGTAGTTTGGTGTAGTAGTTAAGGTGCTGGCTAAGAAACAGGTGAGAAACCAGCTTTGGCCTCGCCTTAGGCATGAAAGCCGGCTGAGTGACTTTGAGCCAGTCACACTCTCTCAGCCCAACCCACCTCACAGGGTTGTTGTGAAGAAATAGCAGAGAGAGGTATTAGGTATGTTCACTACCTTGAGTTATATATAAAAAAGGGCAGGGTAAAAATATTACGAATAAAAATAATGACTATTAGCTCTGTTGTTTCCCACACATAGAAACTATATCAACGAATTCATAATTATACCAGTCTTTAATCTCTTGTTTTTTTAAAAATCACTTCTTTTCTTCTCAGACTTTTTGAGCCACACGGCAGAGAAGTTATTAAGTATGTTGTTAATTTTACAGAATGCCTCAAGGATAGTTGGGAAACTGCCATGATTATGTTGTTTCTATAGAGAGAGAAAAAAATCTAAAATCCTTTTGCTGCATGAAATGACAAATTAGTCTGCAATCCCATAATTTTGAGAAATGTACAGATCAAATTAAACCAGATTAGCCAAATCCTAGCTCTGAAGTACAAACCAGCTATGACTGAATGTTAAATAACCTATTCTATTTTTTAATACAGCAAGTGCACTTGTTATCGGATTGTGGAGTTCTTGGTGCTCTCTGGGCTTGGTTGTTTGCAGATAGTTCATTAGCCAACTAAGTAACATCACCAGCGTGAGCGGCTGAAGATGTTACCTAGCTGGATAATGAAACATCTGCAATCAAACAACCAAGCTCAGAGAGCACCAAGAACTTCACAGTTCAACCCCGAGCTACACACATTCTCTTCTATTGTTATCTGATTGCCAGTCTATTCCCTGGTTATAGAGTATGGAATGAACATGGCAAACTAGATCACCATTTCATTAACGGGATTTTCTCAGGGTTTTTTCCAGGAATTCCTAGCACATCTCTATAACTGTAAATGAAAGACAGATGTTCCTTACTGCTTCAGGTTCTCTTGTTAATTGAATGCATTGGAAGTTGAAATGGGAACTTCACTTATTCATTTAAAACATATAAGCAAGCTTGTTATAGGCTTAAAGTGCAAATCCAAAAAAAGAAAAAAATCTTATATAAAATGTGTGTCCAATCATTTATTCACCACAAAAAAAAAAAAAAACCCACAAGTGATTGGTCCTTATAAATAAAGTCCATGGGACAGTGGGAATCTATGCAAATAGCTGAGGGGAAGGAAAAAATTCACAGGAACAAGAAATTCCAAGCTAGGCCAGTTTGGTTGTTGATCTCAATTGTTTTTATAGTTTTATGGTTGCCTGTAATATACTTATTGGTTTATGACATATCTCTGCTGGATTGATACAGCTCATTTGCCAGCCTTGCCATATGTTGATAGACCCAAATCCTCCATTCCATCTGTGGGTCATAGAACCATAGATAGAAAAGGACAACTAGCGCCAGCTGACATCTGAGCTCCCTTTCTTGAGACACATAAAGAACAAATTTTCTGCATATATTTGGAAGGCATTATTTCTACACTGTTAATTCTTCTACATAACACGCAAGAAAAGAACCACAATTTCATCACGGACTGAAATTATGAGGGAGTATTTGAATTTTGGGTTGGAGGTCTGAGGCCTCAAGTGTTACTACCTTTTGTCCTTGGTAAATATGGACTCAGAATATAAGGTAACTGCCCTGGTAAAAAAGACAGTGTGAGATCACAGATTCACAATTAGGTCTATTTTTAATCTGTTGAATTTTATGTAAAGTTGCTTTACTTAAAGTCTACTTCTCCATATTATCTGAATCCGGGGAGGTTGAGTATGTTCTGAACCAGTATTTGGATGCAGGAATGATGTAGATGACAGTCAGCAAACTAAGACTGAATCCTACAAAATGGAGACCTTTGGGGTGGGTGGTTCCCAGGTTCAGAAACTGGAATATTCACCTCTTCTAATGGGGTTGCACTTGCAGAGAAAGCATACATATGGAGTATCCCACAATATACTCTGTATGAGGCTACCCTGGCTAGAAGATGCAGCTGGTATAAAATATGGCAATCAGATTGCTAAATGGGGCACCTGGCTATGCATAAATTATACCTTCATTGAAACAACAGCACTGCTGCCAACTAATTACCAAGCCAAGTTCAAGTGCGGAGTATGACATATAAGGCTCTAAACAACTTGAGACCAGGATAGCCATAAGATCGCCTTTGCTGTTGTAGGTCTGGATGGTCACTGATCACATCAAGGGAGGTCCTATTGCATTTACCAAGAGCTGTTGAATGCTATCTGAAGGTTGTTCATGGACAGGGCTTCTTTGTGGAAGTACCCATGCTCTGAGAAATCCCAACCTTAACAATCATTTACATGCCTTCTGAAAACTTGTCACCCAGGTCTTCTCAGTATAAATGTTGGGGTATAATGTCTTTCCCCATCCTTTTAATGAATATGTATTAATTAATATTATTTTATTATGTATTTTATTGTGAACTCTCACAAGAGTAAGTCATATGAAGCAGCCCATAAATATAGATAATAAATATGTTAGCTATATTTCCATCCCATTTTTTTCTGGTATTGTATAAATTTTTTATTAAAAGTTTTAAAAAGAAGATAAAACTAACAAAAACTAATTCAAAGTAAAAAAAGAAAGGAAAGGAAAAAAGAGAAAGAGAGGAAAGAACAAAGGTGCAAAAAGAAAAGATAAAAAGAAATAGAAATAGAAATAGAAATAGAAAGAAGCTTCTGATTTCCTTTGCAGCAAATACAAGTATGAAATCATAATTATCTCTTACTCTATAGTTTCAGGAAAAAACTCTTTTTTCTATTATCTGATATTTTCCAATCATCAAAACCACAAATCATACGTTCATTTTTTTTCTGTTCCATGCAAAAAATCTATAAGGGGTTTCCAGCGATCCCATTTTTTTTTCCTCAGAATTTTACATGATTTTGTAACAAATCTCTCAAATGCAACATTCTTATTCTTTTAGTAATACTTATTTAGTAATACTTATAGCCACTTTGGAGTTGGACAGCATCTAATTCAATTAATTAATTTCTTACCATTGCATCAAACTTGATGTACTGAATAAAGCAACCAAGTTTCCTAAAGGCGTGACTCTTAAATATTTATTCATTTATTTATTTATTCATTTATTTGTTTATTTAAATAAATAAATATTTAAGAGTCACGCCTTTAGGAAACTTGGTAGCTTTATTCAGTACATCAAGTTTGATGCAATGGTAAGAAAGAACATTCAGTTATCCTGTTTGGAAGAAGATGGAGATGATTTCCCTTTTCTTTTTTAATTCAAGAAAGCATAGCTTCAAGAATGAGTTAAATAAGATTAGAAAAGACAACTTGGTATCCGACAAGTTAATTAGTATCAGGGAGAGGCAGAGAGAGTTCAGAAATTCAACAAGTTGTGAGGAACCCCTTGGACCAACATTTCTCAGGGATATTCCAGCCCGGATGTGAATGGAAAGGCTTTTTCCTATCCACAGGAAGCCCTTTGATCTACCAAGGGTTCCTCCTGATGAAAGGGAAGAAGGTTTTCATTTATTCTCCTTTTCTCTCTACAATGTCCTATGGAACTGCCCACATTAGTTCAGTTCATTGAAACAAATTGGGGTCGGATGTAAAGGAATATAATGGGATCACCAAAAATCACCTTCAGAAATCAGAAGAGGTTTGAGAGGGAGAACTCAGATTGGGTGATCTAATTTTAAACCTTTTAATTTCTACAGTGATAAGGGAAATTATGCAGGGGTTCTAATATTAAACCAAATAACTGTGCAGTAGGAAGTAAATTTGCTGTTTCCATATATGATGGCTAATGAGTTTAAGCACTATGCACTATGTCCTGGGATATGAACTCCCAGAGTTCCCAGACAATTGTGGATATTTACTTTTTTAAAAAATACACAAAAATTGTGCAAGGGCTGATAACTTCATGTCATATCTGATTTGTCCCTCAGTTTTATTTTAGCTACAGCTTTCATTTTATCTCATTTTATCTAAAATTCTTCTCTGGTGCAATTCTTCCTTCTTTTTATTAGCTAGTCCAGATCATTCTTGTGCTAGATGCAAATACTAACTGGAGAAACGACCATAGTGACAACTGTTCAATTGGGGGGGGGGGGGGAAGCACCCCACAAAGTAATATTAAATTGTTCCATATAATTGCAGAAAACTAGTATTGGTTTGCACATTCACCAAACAGCTAAATTCCCTTCTACGTCCAAGCCTCTCCACATGCTCAGAATCAAATTGAAAAAACGATGCCAGAAAGAGCAATGACAGAATAATAATCAGAAGGAGCAAGGGAGACATATAAATTTAAGGCCCTTTGAAATGGCCATATGCAGGATTTGTTATCAGCTAATCCTAGAGGCCATATTGTTTCCAAAAGTTCTGCAGGAGTGAAACAGAGGTTATAAATTTGATATGCCTACTGTGGGCTACATATTTTGTTGATTTTTCCCTCTTGTAATTCTTGGTAGAAAGCTATTAAAATATTATTTGTTCAAGCATGCCAATAACAGGATTCATTTGTCCCTTAGTGTGGATTAGCATAATGTAAAGATACAAACACACACAAACATAAACACACAAGAATACACTATGAATGTATGTGCTTAATTTAATTAAATCTTAATCTCAATTTCTCCTTTTATTCCTTAAATAAAAAGACTCTGGAAGAACTCAAAGGAATCAACTATAGATGATCAGCTAATGCTTTAGCTTATAATTGGCAGCACCCATCACATCCACTGTCACATTCTGTTATGTTCTATTGTCCTTTTGCCTCTCGAGCTTCCAATTTGGTCAGGAATCAAAAGACACTGTCCTTTTCAATCAAACAGTGGGAGCTGCAAGACAGAGTAGATATGGACTTACTAAACAATAAAAAGCAAATTCATGTTTAGATAATTCCATATACAGTGCTGATTGCCAGCAAGAATAATTACTCCATTACATTGAAATTCATGAATAATTCACCAGCTTCATCCAAGAAAAAATCCAGAAGTAGTAGCTCTTTGATGATCAATGCAAATGACCAGTTTTAAATAAAAGGACAATTTATTTGATTGTTTAATTAATACATGATGTAAATTATTCTATTTTTTGTGTTCTTCTCCCTTTTTTATTTATACAAACAAAGGATTTTTTTTTCTCTCACCGAGATCATATTCCATACTAATCCTGTTCAAGTAAAATTAGAAAGGTAAAAAGAGTGTGTTTGGATTCTATTTTAGCATCTCTCAGACACCCAGTCTGCAAGAAAGCGATGATCGTGCAGGCCTGCCTTAAGAAATGCTGTGAGATAATATCCTTGAAACATCTTGAAGCATGATAAAGTTGCCAGCCTCATTTATACTGTTCACCCTCAATCATAATCTTTGAAGATTACTCCTATTTGGGCAGCTCTAATCATAATAAATGCTTTCACAAACCTCTGGAGGGAGAGAATTCTGTAAAAGCTGGCAGAGGAAAAGCAAGTACAGAACTGCATCGTTCTTCGGATTCAGACACTCGTGAGAATATTCAAGAGATCTGGTGGCACAATGGACAGAGCATCCCACTAGGACTGAAAAGTTCACATCCCCAATGTCATGAAGCTCAGGGAGTGATCTCAAGCCAGATTCTTGCCTAGTTTACATAACATGCTAAGCCAGTGTTTCTTAAACTGGGATAATTACCCCCAAGGGGGTAATTTGGGCATATCCTGGGGGTAATGGAACAATTTGTATTTGCTTGTTCGGGAGTCGAGGATCCAGTTTGGAACTTCCACTGCCAAGGGACATGTGTAACACAACAGTCTGGGGTTTTTGTGGGGGGTAATGACATTTATTTGAGACCAGGAAAGGGGATAATTGGGTCAAACACTGAGAACCACTGTGCTAAGCCATAATGTGGGAAGGCAATTGTATGAATCTATTGTTGTTGTTGCTGCTGTTATATTGGTTGGTTGCATAGTCAGCCAGATGTTTAGACTGGATTTGGCATTTTTATCCACCTACTGAGTCCTCCCCAAGGACCTGGGATAGGCAGGTGTTGTTGTTTGATGGTGTTAAAGGTATCATCGCAGGATCTAAGCTGTTCCAAGTAAAGCTGCCTTTTGCAATTGACTGATGGTGATTTTGTCCATGCCGATGGTCTTCAAGTGGTGCTCCAGATGTTTTGGGATTGCACCTAAGGTGTCTATAACTATTGGTACTATCTTTGCTTTCTTTTGCCATAGTCATACTACTTCTATTTGCAGGTCTTTATATTTTGTGATTTTCTCCAGTTCTTTCTCATCTATTCTGCTGTCTCCAGGTATTGCATGTCCACTATCCAGACTTTTTGTCTGTCTTATCAACAATTGTTAAGTCTGGGGTGTTGTGTGGCAGGTGCTTGTCTGTTTGAATTCTAACGTCCCAGAGCACTTTAGCTTCTTCATTTTCTGTTACTTTGTCTGTTTTGTGGTCCCACAGTTCTTGCTTGCAGGCAAATGGTATTTCTGGCAGATATTCCAATGCACCATGGTTGTTACTTTGTCATGCCCTTGTTTGTAGTCTGTCTGTGCAATCTGTGCAGCAGCGAACTAAGTGGTCCCCCTTCAGCTTCTTTGCAGAGGTGACATTTGTTGTCTGTTGCTGTCTTCTCAATTCTGGCTTTATATACATTTGTTCTTAAGGCTTGGTCTGGTGCAGCCAGAATGAGCCCCTCTGTCTCTTTCTTCAACTTTCCTGCTCTTAGCCATTGCCAGGTCTTGTTGTTTTCTGCTTTGCCTGCTATTGTGTGTGTGTGTGTGTGTGTGTGTGTGTACTGGCCATATAATATTTTGCCTTGCCATGTCTCTTTTCTATTCTTCATTTAGTCTTTCTTATAGGCCAGTTTGGTTTCTTTGGTATTCAGTAAGCCTTCATGGTTTACTAGCTTCAGTGCACCTTCTTCACTGTCCTTCAGATATTCTTCCAATGCCCCTTTTTCTTCTTCAACTGTCTGGTGTACTTGTAACATTCCACACCCACCTATGCTTCTTGGTAAGCAGAGTCTGTCAACGTCACTGCATAGATGAAGGGCATGATTCATTGTCATTATTTTTCTGGTCTTCCTATCCAGGGCTTTTAGTTCAGCTTGAGTCCAGTCCACTATTCCAGCTGTATATCTAATGACTGGAATTGCCCAGGTGTTAATCGCCTTGATGGTATTTCTGCCACTGAGTTTGGACTTTAAGATCTTCTTTACTCTCATGATGTATTCACTACTAACCTTCTTCTTGAGTTCAATGTGCTTGATGTTGTCAGCCTGAAGGCTTGAAGGATGTCCAGGTATTTGTAGTGATCTTCATCCAGACTCTTGTTATTTCCATTGGCCATCTTGATTCCTTCAGTTTTCACTATTTTTCCCTTGTTGATGATAAGGGTGGCACATTTGTCCAGTCCAAACTCCATTGCAATATCTTGGCTGTATTTTTGGACAGTGTTGAGGAACGATTCCATTTCAGATGGTGTTTTTCCATACAGCTTCAGATCATCCATGTAAAGGAGGTAGGATAACCTGGCAGATGGTTTTGGTTGTTGTTATTATTTCTATACTGTATTCCAGCTTTCTGCTTATATAAATACTCAGGGTGTCTTACAGCTTACCATTATACTTACAATTATTTTTTTCAACAAATCATGATTAAACAATGTTAGTTTGTTTAAGCAATTGTAGCATTCTTAAACTAGAAGGCTCATGCATCATGCTAAGCCATATACCATAATTAGTAAATCACAACCACTAATCCACAAAACAGACTAAGCCAAAACCAAATGTACCACATTATGGTTTATTGTGTGAACCAGACAACCCTCTTAGACTCTTTTAACCTTGAGAGATGTTCTGATGATCCAAGTCAAGAGAGAAATAAATAAATAAATAATAAGTCATTGAGAATATGGAATAGATACAAATCCAGGTTGTGCCCAAAAACACCATTGTGGCTTTCAGCACAAGAAGCATTTTATAGATGAGAAATAATAGGCAAACATGAATGGTTAACATAATGTGAGATACTAGAATTCTGTCAAGGGGAATACAAAATGAAATCAAGAGAAGAACTGATGGCAGAGGAACATAACAGTCAATGGTTTTCCTATTTCTTTATATTTATATTTCAAATTTGTCACTGCCCATCTCAATGTGGAGGATACAATCTTTACAAATGGCCACATGTACACCAGTAATATGGGTAGCAATGGCTACCTCCATGCAGCTCAGCCCCATTGCTGATGAACAGTTGTTAACAATTAATTTAATTTAAATTAACAATTAATCAACAATTAATTAACAGGTTATTTCTTTATTTTCTTTTTCCTTCTTTTCCCTTCTGTGTGAAGTGGAGGTGAAGGGATTTTGTTGCTGCCCAACCTGCAACAGCTCGTGGTTTTTGGTCCTGGTTCTCAGCGTTTCTGGTTGGCAGAAGTAAAGATGGGTTTGGGGACTAGCTATAGTAAGGTTGTGGAAATGTCCAATCATAAGAAGGCAGATAGAAGGAAATAAGATGGTTTCTAAGTCAAGTTGGCCTCAGCTATTAAATCCCAGGCTAGTAATAGGGTTTATATGTGTCGTTCTGTAACAATGCATTTGCATGTAGCAGTGCAAAACAGACAACCTGAGTCAGGCAGTGATGCATATTTAAATGGTGCCTATTAATGCAAGTGCATTTGTCTTCCTCTGGTAACTCATTCATTTACATCCTGATTTATGTAAAGTGCATCGAGACCAGGCAAAGGGCAAATGCATAATGAGATTAATTAATGTGATCATCATTTCTCAACATTCTAAAATAAACTTCTTGACCTTTTTCCCTCCTGCATTCAAAATCTGACAGTATTTCTTTGCCATGTTCTAGCTCAAATCTGTTTAAAAAGCATACTAACTTCCATGATTTGTGTAATTTTGGAAGTAGGCTGGGTGTGTTGCTCTCTCAATTATATGTTAAATACATTAAAGCCAGCCTACCCTTGCACTTTTAAAAACAGCTTGATCTGAATAACCCAGCATGTTAATCAGCAGGCAAAGTTTTAATACCAGATAATTGATATCATAACTATATATCCATGCAGCTTTTTAGCAATGCTACAGAAGTGGTTTCCAATTGTTTCCTTCCAGATGTTATTTTGACTTCCCATTCTAACCTAAAGCCCTGATATTTCCTAATGGTCTCCCATCCAAGTACTAATCATGTCTGACTCTGCCTAGCTTTCCCAGGTCAACCAGGATTGATTGGGTGTCACTACCCACTCCATGCACACACACGCACATACACACATACACCACACACATATACACACCTCCCACATCTTAAATATCTCTTTATGTAATTGTGATTTTTATATTATAGTTTTACTTTGTACAACACTAAGAGCAGCATTTAAAATAAATGATTAAACAAAGAAAAATGGAAACTTGCTGAGGCAGATGTCTAATCAACAGAACTGAACAGAATCACATCTCCAGTTTTCTTTCCTTCCCAGCAGCTGGATGTAAGGGCTGGGTTTGATTCATTATATGAAATTCTAAGTCAGGGATGAGCAATCTGTGGACTATGGGACTATGTGCAACCCCAAAACCTTTTTGGTAGTCCTCAGGGCCCATTAAGAACTTGCCATCAAAATCGAAAAGGAATTTGCTATACAAAGAGGAATCTGCAATTTTTTACTTCTTAAAATCAATCTAACGAAACAGGCGTGTTAAGTCTCTGGGCCCTTTTATGCAAATTGTTTCCACTCCCCCAAATCACACAAAGCCACTGAAGCTGGCATGGAGTCCCCCCCCCCCCCTTCTACCAGATTTGAAGTGCTGATAACATGCAGAGAATGCATGAGCCAGTCAGTGCTCCCTCCAACTGATCAACAGTAGAAATACAAAATACAAAAATCATCATTCAGTCAGTGCCCTGTCTCTGAAGGAACAGAAATCTCTCTACACATGCACACCATACAAAAGAAATCAAATTAATTGCTAGAACCTTATCCCCATGTCTGGTTTCAGTACATACGCTTGTTCAATTATATGGCTATTTTTAAAAAATGAGAACCTTCAAAAAGCAAATATAGCACCTGCACTTTTCTTATTCTAAACCAGTGTTGTCCAAACTTGGCCACTTTAAGATGAGTGGACTTCAACTCCCAGAATTCCCCAGCCTGGGGAATTCTGGGAGTTGAAGTCCACTCATCTTAAAGTGGCCAAGTTTGGACAACACTGTTCTAAACAACGCCTACAGACAGGCACCATGAAAAGAATGTTGGAGTGGTTGTCTTGAGTCCAGGAATCAAGTTTAGGAAAAATATCCTACCTGGAAAGACAGGCTGCCCACAATCTCTGCAGAATCATAGCAATCCAAACAGAAAAACTGGTTTTATTCTGGTTTCAGAGCCAGAAATAAGTTGACTCAGCTCTCCAAATTGACCAATGCCATCAGATCAGGAAGATCTGGAGCTAATTTTGACTGGATATAAAGCAGAAGTGCCCTCTGATAGAAGTGCCCTCTGATATGGATATTTTTACTGAATTCTCCCAAGCTCCAATTCAAAAACACAGGTCCCAAATTCCATTTCAAAAGAATTTTGTGTGGATTAAAAACACAACACAACACAAAACTGCATGCTCAGTGAGAAATCAAGACAGAATGGATTTCACTATAAATATAATACGTGCAAAAGTGCCATGAACTAGAATTATACTGTTCCTTCCACCTCTCAATTACTTACCTTTTTACACAGCCACTATTTCCCACCCACTCCCAAACAAACAAACAATAATGCTGATTGCATCGTTTTAGTCTTATTTGCGCAGATAAAAGCTGTAGGCAGCAATGAGTCTGTGCTGGTACCAGACAATTGCCTTGGTGATAGCATCTTCCAGAAATACACGTTTGGTGTATTTGGAACATAACAGAATTAACCCACCATCTGCTTTGTAGCTATGATAGAGATCCAAAGAACTGTGAGATTAACTCAGTGTGTGTACCAAGGGAGACTTGGACGCAGCTCCTCTCAACATTTGCTATATAGCAAACCTTCAATAAAACAATAGAGGCCAAGAGCCTGCCATTTAACAATGACAAAAAAACCCCTAAAACATCATCCTTTTGTACTCTGAAGCCTGCAAGGTTTTTTTTCCCATGCCAAGCTATATATCTTTACTGTTTTTGTGCAATGATTCTTTCCAAGCACAAAAGCTTTCTTACACAGACCTCTCTTCACTCCAGTGAAAGATATATATCTATGTAGTGTAGGAGTAAGCAACACGGCCCTACTGTAGTTAAGAAACATCTTTAGGGATCCCCTTAGTCCCCTCCCAGTACAAAGGCCCCCAACTGGCACCTAACATTGTAAGATGGAAGACACATGATGGAAGTTTATGCATAAAGCGATGTTTCCATTCAGGGAAAAAACAGAAAATCCTGGCCTTGCTTATGTCCTTAAACAGCCCAGGCCACTTTGCATCATCTCCCTAATCACTATGGCCCTCTTCTACTCTAAAAATGGAAATAAGTTAATGTCATACAAAGCTATGACCTCCACTTATTCTGGAGAACACAGTGCTTATTAGGGCTGATCAAGTGTTCAGCATGTGCTGAAATCAAGACTTCAAAGTGTGTGGAGCATGAACAATTAATGCCTGTAAACAAGGTGGAGAAAGCACGTAGCATATGACTTGTGGAATTCTTTCAAACCCCTTAATAGCAGCTCTGCTCTGAGCCACACAGCCAGGAATGAATAGGGAAGGCAGCTTAGAACAGAAGAGTCAGCAGCATTTCCAACCACTGCCAAGCTGCCTCTTATTTATTTATTCAAAATTATTTATTAATTCAAAATTATTTATTTATTCAATTTATATTGTCATCCGTCTCATTTAAGTGGATATGGAGATACATTCGGAGAATTTTTTTCTGGATTTCCTTCTCTGCAAATCCAGCCTGATTTGGCCCACTTCAACCTCAATCTCCCTCCAGCCCCCCGCCCCTTTGGCCACCTTCTCCCCCACACACACCGAATTCCAAATCTGGTCTCCTTCTGTTCAGATTTTGAAGAGTTACTGTACTGATGGATGGACAGACAGTCCTGACCTTTATGGAATTTTTTTCCAAGATCCATTGGGTTGGAAAGAACAAAGATGATCTGTGAGATCAAATAGGCAATTGTTGTTGTTTAGTCGTTAAGTCGTGTCCGACTCTTCGTGACCCCATGAACCATATCAAACCTAGACAAAAGTACCAGTCTTACAATGAAAAAGAATGTAAGTTTTGTTCTGCTATCCAGCTGTGAGCCATCCATTCTCCACCTCAGGAGGGGTGGTAAAACATCTTACTCACACATATTATGCAACAACACATGGCTAAATGCAGTGCTGATGTATGGCCTTTTATCGCGTCTCCATCCCTTCAGAGTAGCACATATCTCCTCCTCACAGTGAAGCAAGTAATTACAAAACAGACAGTGTTTCCTGATCTATTTCACTTTTGGCCTCTCTAATTTGCTGTTCATCTTATCCACAGACAATTGCAATTGTTTTCTTGCAAACTTGCTATCGCCTGCGTGCACTGCCCCAGTATTTATATAGTTGTCTCAAACTCTTGCAGACATCTAATTAAAAGAGGCCATTTTGTGATGAAGTCAGGGGAAATTTTTCCTGCTATTGATAGCACCCATTTCCACAAGCAGTGATAAGAAGGTGGTCACTAATTAAAATAGTTAAGCAATCACTTGTCATGACATGTCTCTCGCAGGGTGTTTAACATTTCACTCCACCACTTGGCTGGACTTCACTTAAAAGAATGGATGTCAGCTTGAAACTTTCCATCCTGAAATCTCCTGTGTTTTCAGGAAGCAAGCTGGGAAAAGAAGCACCCCGTTTCCCAAAGACTTTGAGGGGAGGACAGGTGTTTGCATATGAGAGGGTGACATACCATTTTGATAGTGGTCTGAGTGGTTCGTTGTTGTTGTTTTGCTCCTGCACCCTTTCCTTTTTCTTTAAACAATGGCATAATTCATAATGCTAAAAGCCACACAAAGACTGGTTTGGGTGAAAAAGAGCAATATTAGAATTTATTAGACAGTTTCTCGTGGATGAAAAAGATATTTCTTATCATACTACATATATGATAACTAGCTCGTCTATCCAAGAATGTCTGTGTCAAGCCATCTCCTCTTTTCTTTATGGACACTAGAGGTAATTCTCATTGCCTCTCACCTCTCCCTTCATAACTTATTTGCTTCCTTCCCTCTGAACAGTACTTATCTGTATATATAATGCTATTTCCTCGGAATGATACTCCATGCAGTGGATGAAATGGACTGTGATCCACAAAAGCTTAAGTGATAATAAATTTGTTAAGTCTTTAAAGTGCCACAAGACTCTTTGTTATTTTTACAACATCATTGTGTGTCTCCAGTGGCATTCTGAAAAGAGATTTCTAACTGACTGTCAGCCAGCTTTTTTTTTTTTTTTACTTGTTTCAAAAAGAAAAAAGAAATGAAATAAAAATGACTTGGCTGTCCTGGCACACAGTAAGTGCCTTTGCTCCTGCCCCTTAAACAGTACAGGATCACCTTTCTCAGGCTCTCCTTGAAGGGTGCAGGAATGAAATTAGGGCAAAGGCTGCACAAAATTAGGGAGACAATGCAAAGCCTTGGACCAGTGTTTCTCAACCTTAGCAACTTTAAGCTGTGTGGACTTCAACTCCCAGAATTCCCCAGCCGGCCTTGCTGGCTGGGAATTCTAGAAGTTGAAGTCCATGCAGTTTAAAGTTGCCAAGGTTGAGAAACACTGCCTTGGGCAGTAACTTCATCCTAGACCATCTAGCAACTTTTTAGGTAATCAGGAGATTTGCTTCTATATTTTGTTTCTGGTCCCCACTCCATGCACCCCTTTTTTAATGACATCATAAATGAGGCTGATAGTTTCAAGGAGTTTTCTACAACACCATTTCCTCCTCCCTTCCTCCCCCAATATTTTTCACAGCTGGCTTAACGTAATAGTTCCACCCATTACATACTCCCTCCTTTGGTCCATTACTCCAATAAACCATCACTAGCCTGAAAGAAAAAAGAGATAGAACAGTGGGATGGGAAGACATGCATTTTTCTAGGAAAACCTTATCCAACACAACAGAACTTTATGTTCTACAAATAAAAAGCATTTCTTTAATCTGAAAGAGAGATTAGGAGAGAGTATGTGTGTGTGTTAGTTGGTTTAAAGGGCTAAAAGGCAGGCAGAATTAAACACTTCCAAGAAGTGTAGGCTGGAAAAACTCTTAATATAATATAAACCATAGATGTAGCAGGTTGTGATCCAAGCATATTTCAGATTGTGATCCTGCAGAGTTCACACATATAGTGTCATCCTCTCTTTTTTTGAACACCTGTTTCTTTGGGAATAACAAGGTGATTACTTATACGGTTAATCTATAGTGCTTTATATTTGGTTCTTAGTGAAATAGATGGCTAGATTCTAATCCATTATATGCTTTTGAGAGAAATGTAATAATTATCACTTTTTCTCATGCTCACATTAATGAGAAGTTTGCAATTGGGCAGTATCACCAAGGGGATCAGTCGAGATTGCTGGGGGTCCTATTTCCAATGTTGTTAATCATTAGGTAGGGTAAGATCCAGAAAATGCACTGATGACATTTGTCAGTGTCTCAGTATATCTGTTGAGAGCCTTGTTGTGCTTTGGCATACTTTTCCTATTCAGTGGAAGTATCATTTTAAACCATTTGGTTTCTAGGTACAAAATCGGCTGGCTTATGCATTCATTTCAAAGTGTTGGCATAGGGCCTAGTTAGACAGACTGCCTCTTTCTGGTTGTTTCTGTATCTGGTGAGGACAGACAGAGGGGGTGCACTTTGGTCCTGTTGATTAAGCAACATCACCTTGTAGGACCTAGGAAGTGGCTCCCGTCCTGATGATGTCCAGGCACCTATTAAAGACCTGGAAATTCTTCCAAGCTTTGGGGCAGGGTGATTCTTGACCTCCTGTTGGATGGGTTATTTTGTTGTTTAGATGTTTGTTGTTGGGCTGTTTGGGAGTTTTTCTTTATTTTTCATACTTTTCCTACTTTTTTAACTGTAAACTGGCCAGAGTCTCTGGGAGTCACGCTGCCTCCAAATTGTATTAAATACATACATACAAATATACATGTACATACATATATCTGTAGTGATCAGTATGTTTCAAGGCCTAGATATCTAAGAGACCACCTATCCCACATAGACTCCGCCGTCCCAGTCCAAGTGAACAGAGAACACCTGCTAAAGGTCCCCACCTATCTAGAAGTACCACAGGAGGAGTCCCCAAAGCAGCCTGCCCCCTGAAGTAAGCCTGGCTCTCACTCTTGTGACCTTCTGGAGGCTTGTAAAAATGTCGCTGTTATGGAATTTGGGGGGCACCTGACTGGTGGGGAGTTCACAATGCCAGATGTGTAAAATCTGATCCCAGATAAGATCATATGGGATCTCTCAGTGTGGCCTTTGTAGAAGACGTTGAAAATAAAGCTCTTCCGAAGAGATTTTCTGCTATCTGGGTTTCCTGTTTCCTGAAATTGTTTTGATTTTGTTACTCTTTATGAATACCTTATTTATATTACCTTGGGCATTTTATATATTTTTGTTCATTAGCTACTGGGAATCCTAGCAGATTATGCCAGGTTACAAATTGAATGAATAAATGAATGAATGATGTGTAGATATGTAATTGACATTTATAAAATTATATAAAGTAATCTTTGATTCATTATCCCTAGTATTTTGTGTTTCCACTGGATTGCACTGGATTTGCTGTTGCTTCATATATACCATCTAGGGACTTTTTAAGGTGGATTTGGTTTATACATTGAATAAATATATAATAAATATCTAAACTATTTCTGTATATTTTGCAAAAATGTATTTTCCTTGATAATAGTGGAGACTTGTAATGATTACTACACCCCTTCTTTTGGTAACTTGAATCCAAATTGTACATTTTTTAACAATCAAGGATATTTTTCCTCAAGAATAGCTATTTTTAGCCTTTAAATGCCAAATAGATAGCCATTTTGCTGTTTCGCTAGGGATTTTCTGCCTTAGAGCAATTACATATTCACAAATTAACATTTCTTGAAGAAAACAGACCCATTAAAGGTTTAGCAGGCATTCAGGGCATTGAGGAGTACCTCAGAATGGAAGGGCCTTTAAGGGCATTGAGAGGACCTTAGTATCCCATCAGAAGTTTGGTTTTAGGAAGGAAGAATGGCAATGGCTACCCTTCCAAAGCAAAGGAAATATCCAAAAAAAGAAAAAAGAAAAAAAAAGAGAGAGAGAGAGAGAGAGAGAGAGGAAGGAAGGAAGGAAGGAAGGAAGGAAGGAAGGAAGGAAGGAAGGAAGGAAGGAAGGAAGGAAGGAAGGAAGGAAGGAAGGAAGGAAGGAAGGAGATACAATTGACAGATATGGAATGTTCAAAATAAGATTCTGAACAAAGATTCTTTCCCCTTTCCAATCAATAAGGAATAACAAGCGATAGCACTGGAAGTTGGAGGGATATGAGAATGTGAGACAAATTTCACAGAAGCAGGGGAGGGAGAGAAGAAACAAGAAATAAAGTACAGACCTCTCAAAATAATCCACTATTGCAAAATTTCTGCCATCCAGGTTTCAAAGAATGAATACTAAGACACAACCAAACATACCATCCTTAAAGAGGGACTCAAGTAAAGCCTATTATACCATGGACAGAATAATTACAGAAGAAATTGGTGAATCAATGAAGTACTTTCACACAATTTCTCAGTGGATTAGTAACAAATGGGTTCCCTCCAAATCAGTTCAGATTTTAAAAAGTGTAATTGTAATAGTTTAAAGAAATTTAAACTCAAACAATAGAGTACTGACTGGAACTTTGCTACAAGTATTCAATCCACAGAAAAACAGTACAGAATGCAAGATAATTATATGGGAAGCATCTGGGATTCAAATACCATTTCCAAGATTTGATTTAGTTTTTCAGACAAATTCTGTTAACATGCAAAGATAAATCCTTATTTCCTATGTAGCTAACATTTGCAACAGAAATTAATGCCAAGGACAAATTCTACTTAATGTCAGACTATATCTGCAAAAAGAAGTGTTGATACACAGTCAATTATTTTTGAAATGTTCAGTATTAAATCAATAGAAACAGAAATGCAAATTAACTGCACTGCAATAGAAAAAATATTTATTGGGGAAAAAAGAAAATACACTTTAAATGTGGACTTCAAAGAAGTGCTAACATTGCAACACATACCACTGAAAATCAAGAAATTATGAAGAACAAAAGAAACATTGATATGTTTTGAGAAGTCAGTTTATCTACTCTATAAAAGAAACAAACACAATTAAGAATTGTGTAGCACTTTAAAGACTGACACTTTTGTTGTTGCATAAAATTTCATGGATTGTGGTCCACATAACTATCTGGAAATTAAAATATTAAATAAAACAACTCAAAACATTCTAGAATTTTTGTTTCTTTTTTTTTTTTTAAGAAAATTCTGCTGTATCATTAGTACTTTCTCTTATTATTGGTCAAATCCTTAGACGCAATTCTCTCGATCCTACAGTTAAATTTTCTACTGTCTATCAGTGCCCTGCTTATCTCCTTACTCATTCATGTGAGAAATTCACAAGATTTCAGATCAAATGGTATATTATTGTTGGGACCTACACCTGCATATTCTAATAGGACAGGAAACATCTCCACATAACCAAAATAACAGCACCCACACATAGCAAATAGATTTTAGCAAGCCTTGAGTATCTCTAAGTTTTCCAAAAGTACTCCTCTGCCTCTGCCTCCTACTCAGGGAAGTAACAACTCCAGATGTTTCAGTAATGTGCCAACCTGCTTGGTGAATATGGAAAGTTGATGGTTGAGAAGGTATCTTCATTGATATTCGGCTGGGTGACAGCACCGAGCTGACCTTGGCTGATCTCAGAAAACTATGGAGAGTCAGACCTGGTTTGTATTTGGATGGGAGAGAAATACCAGAGGAACAGGCTAGGCTAAGAAGAAAAAACGAATCCCAGAAGGCAGCAGTGGCAAACCATTTCCCTACAGTTGCCAAGAAAATTACAAAGATATGTCCATGAAGTTGCAGGAGTTAGGTTCAACTTAAAATAAAATTTACTTTGGTAGTTTGACAAGAGACATATTGTCTCTTCTAGTATTGCAACACAGCCTCACAGATAGCAATGGAAGATGGGAAAATATCCCTGCAAAACCAGTGTTGATTTCTCTCAGTTTTTTGGCTTTTCTGCATGAAGGTAAGGAAAATTACATATCTATTAGCTTGCCTTACATGCCTTCCTTTAACTGTGGCACTATAATGCTCTGTGAGTCATTTTTAAAAGTCACATCCTCATCACATTTTCCCCCATAATGAAGAAATGTATTGTATTTCTATTTAATTCTAAATGTGCACATGTACATAAAAATTACCATAGGTGGATTTTATTCAAATCTGTCCTCTCCCCCCCCCCACCACTGAAGGATTTGTACTCATCCCATATCAAGAGAAAGGCTGCAATCAGTGCTGTGTTCATCTTGATCTCCCTTTTGTTGGCACCAAAGACAGATGTTCATCTTTTCAAGTACTTCTCCTTGAGTGCTCATAATATCCCTGTCAGATGATTAGATTGCATTTCCTTTTTTCCCCACAGTTTGAAACATGGCAAGGAAGTATATGCCAAGTCATTCAATCAGCCAGGCAACTGGTCTGTCCTCTTTCTTTTTGTCACTGGGAGCCTTGTTGGCACTAAATGCAAGAGCATTTTGCTCCCAAACTCTTCCAACTTCTCCTATAAGTAGCTGTTGGGCAATGCTTTAGCTTACTCACAGATCCTGGACTGTAATGGCAGAATAAATCAAGTCATGTGCCCATGAGTGATGCTGCAGAGCCATCACATATATGACTTGGTAAAGCACTTGTACATCTTGACATATCAATGCTAAAGATGTGCAATTCTCTCCTACTGAAATCAGTGGGAGCTTACAGTGTTTAAAGTCCAGCAGATTGTGACCTGGGTTTCTAGTCTCCATGGTTACAAAACAAAGTTAAAGAGGCATAAATAAGAGTGGCCATTATTCAAAACCCCATGGGTATTTCCCGCCAATATATCTCACTTTTCTTCCATGATGAAACTCATATAGGTTAACTGGCCACAGCTGACCCAGCAAGAGCTGCCAGTGCCAAAGTCCTCTGAGAAAGGTGCCCTTTAAGGCCCCCGATACAATGCTAGCCCTCGGTTTCTCTCCTCCCCAGTTACCCCTCTGAGTGATTTTTATCCCTTGCTTTTCTTCTCCTTCCCCCTGCACACGTACACTTCCCCTACTTTGTCTAGTATCATTTATGTCCTTTTTTGCTCTTCCCTTTAAGAGTTTAGGTGCCTTCACAGGAAAGCTGCTGCAGGGAAAGAAGGGGAGAAGGAGCCAAGAAAAAAATTCTGTTGAATTTTAAAAGGTTACACATTGCCTTCTGGACCCAGTTCAAAATGCTTTATGGTGCATAAAGCCTCAGTTGGCTTAGGCCCAAATGAGCTGCTAGACTGCTTACACTCGTGAAGCACACCCTGCACTTAAGATCTTCAAGAGGGTTCATCTGGCAAGTCCTGCCAAGGCTATATTTAACAGCGATAGCAAACTTTTTTTGCTTTTTTGCAGGGGGTAGACGATTAAACAACTTGTTATTTAAGTTCAGTTTTGCCCCCTTTGTTACAGTTTAAAAGATAATCTTTTTTACCCAGAACTTGTAGGTTACAGTTTTGATGTCATTGGGTTGTCATGGATTTTCATTGTTAAACTGAATTTTAGATCAGTCAGATTTGTCAGCCATTTACAGCCATTCAGAGCCACAAAATGGAAATAGATGTATTTTAAATAAAATAATGATATATGTGGTACTATTCTGGTTGGTTCTGTGGGAAGGTGAGGCCTTCATCCTGCTCTCAGTGGTTTTCCAATACTACAGGCCAAACTCTGACTATTGAGGCTGTTTTATCATCTCTCATGGGAAATTCAGCCCTGGAGCCAATTTTAAAAAAGGAAAGTTAAATTTGATGCTTTTCACAATGAGAAATACTTGAGGTTGAAAAGTGCACTTCAGAAAACTGTTCTTCCTCAGATGAATTATTTCCAGATTAGGCAGATAGAACCCCTTGCAGTTCTATACACTGGAGGAAGAGGCAATTATTTGAAGGCCCACACTTGCTAATATATTCATAATGGATTCACAATGGATTTCAGAAGCTGCAAGCTGATTGTGTTTCTCTCAACTGAAGGGGGAAAATATGTGAATAAACCCAAAGTATCACACTGTATCACACAGTGATTAAAAAAAAAAAAAGGAATCTGAAAAAAGGAAAACTCCAAACAAATTGTACTGGTTATAGCTTAACTTCCTGCATACTAGATTTATTGTGGGCAACACAACATTAGATGGACAAAGTAGATGTCATCCTTCTCACATCCAAAGCTTATTTCAATGACAGCATCAAGTTCAACAATATAATAAAAAATTATATTTCTTTGAGAGAGAATGGGGACTCTTGATGTAATTCCATCCTATCTCTCTGTATTTTAGAACTGAGGAATTTGGCTTTCAGAAGGCTTCAAATCAAAATTAAAAATCCATCAGAGAAAGCACCCCTCTATCACACCTGCTTCTGGGCTGAACATGAGATTAGTATTTGGGTCATCTTCCAATTCACAAGTATAGTAGAAATGCTTTCAAATCACAAGCCCCTTTGTTGTGTGATATAAAAGATGTGCAATTCACTGTCCATCTCATTTTTTTCCCTCACCATCCATTTAGGGCTCTATCTAATAAGGCTTTTCCCTTCACCACCTCCCCCAGTTAAACTGGGGTTCATGTCAGTCTCTGCAAAGAAGCCATTCAAAGAGTGTGAAAGCGATTACAGACAGTTAAAAAATTCAATGAAATTTCTATACAACAATGCCAACTGTGTGACCAATTGAGAAAAGAGCCAGGACACAAAAAGGATTGACTAATTTCAATCAAGTCTCTCTGGAAATGTGAATGCCAGAGAAAGCAATTGGATCCCACAACTCATCATATCTGAGCTTTGCTTCATTGTTAACATTTATATTAGTGCTGAAGTCCTCTTTAGGGAAACTAATGCTTAAAAGTAGAGAGGCTTTATTCTTTAAAAAACATTAAATTTATAGGGCTAAATACACAAACACACACACATGCAGATAGATAGATAGATAGATAGATAGATAGATAGATAGATAGATAGATAGATAGATAGATAGATAGATAGAGCTAATGAGAAATCAACAAATTAACTTCTGGAGTAAAGTTTGTTTATTTATTTAGTTATTCCATTTATATAGCTGCCCATCTCAAATGACTCTGAGTGGTGAACAATCATAAAATCAATTAAAACCAAATTACAAACACAATACAATACAATAAAAAAATTAAATATATACAGCAGCTGAGAAAATTATAATCCATAGATGTTAACATAACCAGGAAACAGGGCCCTTAACACACTTGGGACCCCAGGCCTGGGAACATAACCAGGTCTTCAAGGCCTTACCTGCAGGGTCGGGGATATCCTAATCTCTGGAAGGAGAATGTTCCAGAGGTCAGGCGCTATGGCAGAAAAGGCAAGCCTCCTAGTCCTCGCCCACTGACACTCCTTGGTTAACAGGAACATGCCCATCCTGCTGGACCGGACTGGGTGGGTAGAAGCAACTGGGAGAAGATGATCACTCAGGTAACCTGGTCCCAAGCCATGAAGGGCTTTAAAGGTGATAACCAGCATCTTGAATTGCACCTAGAAACACACTGGCAACCAATGCAGCTCATGAAGCAGTGGTCTTCCATGTGCTGAGTACCCGATACCATTTACTACCCATGAAGCTGCATTCTGCACCAGTTGAGGTTTCTGAATGCTCTTCAAGGGCAGCTCCATCTACAGCATGTTGCAGTAATCCAGACAGGAGGTCATGAGGGCATGAGTGACAGTGAGCAGAGCCCCTCAGTCCAGGAATGGGCCCAACTGGTGCACAACCTGAAGGTATGCAAAGGTCCTCTTAGCTACGGCTACCACCTGCTCTTCTAACAGGAGTCGTGAGTCCAAGAGAACCCCCAGATTGTGCGCCAGGTCCATCTGGCAAAAAGACAGCTGAGAAAGACAAAGTCTGGCAGAAAGGAAGCTAGCAGAAAGACAAAGTTCTAGAATTGGAGGGATTGGGGGCAAAAAGTGTTGCCTGGGGCCCTCTTGTAATGGTATGTGGAAATGACCTTGGGAGACAGGGGGAAGAGCTGCAGCCAGGGCAATAGTCAGATAAGAGGCAGCTTAGCCCACAGCAGGAATGTGGGCATGACAAATGTCTCAGAAGGGACCCTCACTAGTTTCTTGGGCTGTAAAGGTGACAGGGGAGAAATGTACTTTCAGACTAGCAAGATTCTGTTAATGTAACCTTACAATAAACTAGAGTTAGCTTATCTGGGTATGCTGCTTGTCTGGACTACCTCACATGGCTGATACCTCGAGAGCACTATCTGGTTGATGGGAGTAAAAATGTGGGTCTTTGGGGCATTTTTTTTTTAAATGGAGACAAAAGAGACAATTCAAAATGGAGATGTTTAAGGCACCCATTTTGCTTATTAGAACTGCTGAGAATTCTGGGATTTAAAGTCCACATTTTGGAGGGTGGGAAGGTTTGGGAAGGGAAAGCTAGTGTAGAGACTTTTGAACCAAAAAAAGACCTCCTCCATTTACCTGTCTACTTTAGGAAATCCATTTAACTGGATTTCCAATCCTACAAATCTTTGTTCTAAATTTAATTAATAGCCAATAGAAAAAAGTTGTCATATAAGATTTAGGATAAGACAGGACTTGTACTAATTTTATAAGCCTGATAAGGTGGCTAAGGAGTATCTGCTATCATAAATAAATAAACAAACAAACAAACAAATAAATAAAACTTGGCACACTAACAGCAACAATCTGATTTCTTCCCAGTACTTTCTGGAATGGCCATGTTGCACGACCCATCCAAGAAGAACTAATAAAGAAGCCATTGTTCTGTAAGGAGCCCCAGCACTGCTGTAAGACTGCAGAGCTTTAAAAAGGGGTTTTCTTTTTAAAGGAAAAATATATTTTTGTTCAACTTACAGTTTAGTACAACTCCAACACACCCTCCCAGTATGTATTTTTTTTCCAAGGAAGTACAAACACTTCACCATTCCTGTTAGTATTCGTTTTGCCTGGGAACTACCGTGTACCTTCTGCAACAACATTCTCCTTTATTGTCAGCAGAATCTGTAGCAACTCTTTAAAAAAAAAATTCTACTGATTATGTCTGTATTTATATGTGCATGCAGAGAGACAAGAAAGATGTTAACCCTGAACACTCTCATCACTGGCTTGCTGACCCATAACTGATCGACTGCATTTGGTTCTAGTGAGTAAAAAGGTTATCAATCCCTACCCTATGGAGGAAACAGACTAAAGACAAGCCAGTGAGACAGCTTGGCATGTGTTCCAAGGGAACAGCTCTGTCTAGCCTCTCTGTTAGTGTGTGGCTATGGCCTGGCTGTTTATTATGTATGTTCTGGGTTGGAGCTTCTGACAAAGTGCATACACCTACAGCTCACATTAAAGATTCATGTTTGGCTAGTACATGACTGACTGACTGTTTGTTTGTTTGCTTGTTTTATAGTATTTATAACCCGCCTCAATCCCAAAGGCCTGTGGGCAGCATCTTGATCTTGATCTTGAAGACTTTAGCTCGCATCTGCTACTGACCCACAGTGTAACCAGGATGTGGCTATAGGTGCTATGGATCCGCTGATGGCTTATTCCTGCATTTTTGTTGGTTTGTTTCTATCAGGTTTAAATCTAAGTTTTGCTAGACCTTCTTCCTCATGCTTCAGACAAGTTGTTCTTTGGAGCTGATCACTGTACTTTGTATGATTTTCAGAGCAGACAAGAAGGAAGTTGGCATGGGGCCATGCGGCGGATGTGTCCAAACCACCACAGCTTCCATTCAACACATGGCATACATGTGGCATACAATATCGAACAAAAAGAAGAAAAAAACCTTAATACTAAAGAGCTAAATCTGAATATCAAACCCCCAAAATAACCACAAAAAGCAAAGATAAAACCTAACAGGAACTCCCCAAGTCAGTTGGAAATGAAAGTGCATAGAAATAAAACACTTTTAACTTAGTCAATTGCAGTTGGGGGAGGGGGGGTGACAGTACTCCATAAGGTGGGGGCTCTTACAGAGTAAGGTATGCCACCTCACCCATGCCCTGCAAATCTCACAAGGAGAGGGAGTTTTCAGCAGGTCCTATCTCAATGACCAGACTAGACAGGCAGATTCAATTCTGGCAAGCCACTACCTGATTTGTTGGACTCCAATCTTCAGCCATTACATTGACATAGCAGCTGCTGACATCTCAAACTATACTTCATAAGGTCCGATTATTTTGAATTCTACAAAACCATAAATAATCCACAATTCATATTTGATCCAGGAGAAGTCAGTAAGGTTTGATTTTTTTAATTTGTCTTGCTTCAAGCAAGGTAGCCATCTACTGCTATCTTGAGGTCAAAGTGTTCCCCAATCACTAACAGCCAACTATGGGTTCTTGCAACTACTTAAATAAACAGTCACTGAATGTCACTGTTTCTGGCAGACTATAGATTGCCTTTTCAGCATGAAGGGGATCAAGGCCAATATGGGCAGGGATTAGTGAAGCTCTTGAAAGCATATTTGCCCCCAACATATCCTTGCCTTTGATATAGATGATCTGAATGTCATACTGTAGGAGTTGTAATAACATCCTCTGTAGGCACATTGATACCTTCCTAATGAGCTTTGGAAAACTTGCTTCCAGCAGATTGTAATCATACTGGACCCTCACTTGAGTGCCATACACTCACTGTTGGTACTTAATCATGGCAAAAAGGCCCAAAGTTCCTCTTCAGTTTATATAGTATTTTGTTCAGCTTGTGTCAGCCCTCTCAATGCGTATCAGTGGGTCACTTTTTTGAAGAAGGCACACACCTAAACATGCACCTAAGGCATGCACCTAACCATCACCCTGAATTTTTAGTTGGTCTCCTGGGAGTGATTGTGATGAGTTTAGCCAGGGCATTCTGCTGATCCAATTTTCATTGCCAAAATATATCTTTCCTCAACAGTATTGTCAGAGGTGCTGTCAAACTTAATTTGGAATATATTGTGCCAAGAACTGGTTTTTAAGAGACTCTGAAGGCCTTTCTTTTCTTCCAGTGAGGGCATGCAGTTGATAGCTTCAACTTTGTCAGCATCTGGCTGATACAATGTATTGAAAATATGTGGCCCATATCCTTAAATCCCTCCACTAGGAAGTATGTTTTCTCCTTAATGAATTTGTCCCATCCTTTGGGAAAGTGTGCTCTTTCCAAAATGTATTTTTGAGAATGATATTAAGTTCCTCCAGGATGGCAGTTGCAATAATTGTGATCTGCACTGGTAAGATACCTAGTATGATGTTCCAAAATATTCCTTTGTTATTGCTGGAATACTTTATTGGCTGAATTGATGCCCTTAAAGAAGGCAATTGAAGTGATATCGTGGAGTCCTTGGGGTTCTCTGAGCTTGGTTCTTTTCTTGCAAACATTTCATTACCCGGCTAGGTAACATCTTCAGTGCTAAAATGGGATGAGGTTTGCTCTCTATTTATCTACTGTGGCCTGCTTTGCCAGTGCTGGTGGGGGTGGGGGTTCTGTTTTGCTCATCTGGTAATTCATTGATTAGCATCTGTTGACTGCTTGATTGTGTGCCTGGTGGTGACCTTTGCTTATCTGGGTGATGATTGCTGGAGATGATTGCTGGTGATTGAATGCTGGTGAGGTGATCTTCTGGTCTTTTCTCTCTTTTGAATAGTATGTACAGTAGATGCTGTTAATCTCTATGTGTCTGTTAATTGCTGCCTTGTCTGAATACCAGGCTTCCAAGAATTCTCTTGCATATTTGGATTTGGCTTGGTCTAAAATGCTGACAGTTTCCCAGTTAAAACTGTGGTTGAATCTGTCCATGTGTTGTGCAATTAAGGAATTTTCATCATGTCTTCTGACTGCTAGTTGGTGCTCATGGATGCATTCTGCTAGTCTTCTGCCTGTTTGTCCTACGTAGTGTTTGTTACAGTCCTTACACTGTATGTTGTAGATGACTCCTGTTTTTTCTTTTTGGGCAACTGGGTCTTTTGAAGTGATATCATCACCATGGAGTGGTATACCTCAGCAGATTCTTCATCTAACTTCACCTGACACTAACCATCCTTTGCACCAAAGATTATGAAAAGGTTTTGCTGCCAAAGCCTTTTTCAACATCCTCCATCTGTACGAATAAGTAAACTATGCCTTAATAACACTTGAGTAAGTTGTGTCTGTGTGTCCGTGCGTGTCTGTTGCATGCGTTTACTCCGTCTATGGTGAAAGTAGATCTCACTTGGTTGGGGATTGTAAAGGCATTTTCTGACACCTTGGGGCAACTGGTGCTTAGTACTGAAACTGTTCCAAATATTCAAAAACACTCAAATTTCTATGATTTGCTTGTTTGTTTTCTTGGCTTGGTATTCTCAGGAGTTTTCTCTAATGACAACGTTCCAAAATGTTAATATTCTTTCTCTCCTGCTTCTTCAAAGTCCAACCTTTGCTTCCATAGTATGTCACAAGGAAAACCATTGCATGAATCTTTCTGATCTTTGTACATATAGACATATCCCAGTATCTGAATTCTTTCCAAGGCCTCCATTGCTATCCTACCAATTGCTTGGTTGTGGCACATTTCTTGACTGCTGATTCCTTTACTGTTCATTTTTTAAAAATTATTTGCCAACAAGTGGGGACGCGGTGGCGCAGCGGCTTAATGACGCTGAAAGTTGCTGGCCAGAAATGGTCGACACTTCAGCGGTTCGAGTCCAGCCTTCGCGTTAGCAGGGTGAGCTCCTGTTTCCTCCCCAGTTCCTGTAAACCCAACAGTTCGAAAACTCACGTGAGTAGTTAAATGGGCACTCCGGCGGGAGGAAAAATGCTGGCGGCGCCTTGCAAAAAGGAGTCGGGAGCAGTTGCTGGTAAACGCGAAAAACCGTGCGCACCCAAAAAGGGCACGAAGCAATGGAAACCCCGCCTCCTGAGCTCACCAGCTGGGCTCTGCTCTAGGAAGGAGGCTCTGGCAAACCACTTCCGAAACACTTGCCTTAAAAACTGCAAGGACTCGTCCAAGCAGTCACTGCAGAGTCGGTAACAACTGAGCGCAGATTAAAAAAAAAAAAATGTGCCAACAAGTAGGTATTGATTCTTAGTGACCACACAGATAGATTTTCTCCATGACTATCTGTCCCCAGTCTGGTCTTTCAGCTCTTCCAAGTACATCCTTTGCTGCTGTAATTGAGTCCATCCACCTTGCTGCTGTTTATCCTCTTCTCTTTTCTTCCAGGTTTCCCAGTACTATTCTTGGTAGTTGACACTAAAAGGCAGAAGTTATCCACTTCAGTATCTTCACTGTCAATTCTAAAGATGGTCACTTTACCTAATGTCATTAGCTTGGTTTTCCTTATACTTAATTTTACTCATAATTTTTCCCTGTGCTTCTTGACTTTCATTATTCATTATTCATTATACAGATCTTCCAATACCACTGGAATTGTATCATCAGCATAACACAGGTTATTGATGTTTTATCCTATTTTAAAATCATACTCATCTTTTTCCAAGCTAGTGTCCCTCAATATATATTCAGCATATTGGTTGAATAGATAAGGAGAGAATATGCATCCTTGGCCCACTCTTTGCTAACCTGGAGCCAATCTGTTTTGCCATGTTACATACAACTATGGCTTCCTGTCCTGTGCATAGATTTTATATGAGGACAATGAGATGCTCTGGAATATCCTTTCTTTCCTAAGGACATTCCACAGCTTGACATGGTTGACACAACTGAAGGCCATTCTATAATCAATGAAACACATATTGACTTCTTTTTGATATTCTTCAGCTTGTGGAGTCCTTCGGCTTCTCTGAGCTTGGCTCTTTTCCTGCAAACATGTCATTACCCAGCTAGGTAATATCTTCAGTGCTGGAAGGGGATGGGGTTTGCTCCTGTTTATATACTCTTGCATGTCCTGCCAGTGTTGGTGGGGGTGGGGGGTTGGTTTTGTTCCTCTGGTAGTTCCTCGATTAGGGTATTGTTTGCTGCTTGCTTGTGTGCCCTGTGGTAATCTCTGCTTATCTTGGTGATAATTGCTGGTGAGGAGCTGTTCTAGTCTTTTGTCTCTTTTGAATAGTGTGTGGATGCTGTTTATCTCTATGTGTCTGTTGATGGCTGCCTTGTCTTGGAATATCAAGCTTCCAAGAATTCTCTTGCATTTTTGGATTTTGCTTGGTCTAAAATGCTGACAGTTTCCCAGTTAAAATTATGGTTATATCTGTCCATGTGTTGTGAGATTAAGGAGTTTTCATCATGTCTTCTGACTGCTAGTTGGTGTTCATGGATGCGCTCTGCCGGTCTTCTGCCTGTCTGTCCTACACAGTGTTTGTTGCAGTCCTTGCACTGTATGTTGTAGATGACTCCTGTTTTTCCTTCTTGTGCTACTGGGTCTTTTGGTTTACTTAAGATATTTTGGAAGGCTTTTGTTGGTTTGTGTGCCATGGAGATGCCATGCGTTTGTAATAGTCTGTTGGTGGTTTCTGAGACATTTCTGATGTATGGAAGTGTGATCCTTTTCATAGCTTGTGTAGGTTGTGTTGTAGTAAGTTGAGTGGTGAGGCACTTTTTGATAAAGTTGCGTGGATATCCATTTTGTTGGAAGGTGTGGTATAGGTGGTCTTTTTTCTTCTTCTGCTGTTCTGGGTTGCTGCAGTGTGTTTGTGCTTGCTTGAATAATGTTCTTACACAGCTCCTCTTCTGGGAGGTTGAGTTGTTGCTTTGGTAATGGAGTACTTGGTTGGTGTGGGTTGTCTTCTGATAAACTTGGGTTTCTAGTTTGCTGTTGTTTCTTCTGCTGATGAGGATATCTAGGAAGGGTAGTGTGTTGTTGTTTTCTTCCTCTCTGGTGAATTTTATTCCTTTGAAGATGTTGTTGATGGTTTCATGTGTCTTCTCTAGTTGCTCCTTTTTTATTATAACAAAGGTGTCATCTACATATCAGATCCATACTTTAGGTTGTATCTGTGGGAGTGCTATAGCTTCTAGGTGTTGCATTACATTCTCTGCTATGAGTCCCAACAGTGGTGATCCCATGGGTGTGCCTCTGATTTGTTGGTATATTTGTCCATCAAACTGAGAATAGGTGGTGAGGCAGAGGTTGATGAGGTCCATGATTCTGGGTATTTCGATCTGGGTGAATTTGGTTAAGTCCAGTGTGTTGTGTAGTATTGCCGATATGGATTCTTTTGCTAGTTCTGGGTTTATGAATGTAAAGAGAGCTATGAGATCAAGTGAGACCATAATTTCATCTTCATCTATGTGTACGTCTTTGATTTTCTGGAGGCACTGTAGTGAGGAGTTGATAGAATGTTCACTGTTCTCTGTGAGGTGTCCAAGCTTTTTTGTCAGTTCTTTCGCTATGTTGTATGTTGGGGTCCCTGGTAAAGATACAATTGGTCGGAGTGGTATGTCAGGCTTGTGTATTTTTGGTCATCCATAGAAGCGTGGGAGGATGGGTCCACTACTTTTCATCCACCACTGTTCTTCCTTTGTGATCTGGCCTTTCTTAGTTAGGTCGTTGGGAGTTCTCTTGATTAGGTTGTCTAGTTTCTGTATTGGGTTGGTATTAACAGGGATGTAAGTCTCTTTGTCCTCTAATAACATCTTGGCTTTTTGCAGGTATTGTGATTTGTCCATAATAACTGTGGTTCAGCCTTTGTCTGCTGGGAGGATGATGATGGTTTGATCCTCCCTTAGACTACTGAGGGCTGCTCTGTCCTCTGCTTTGAGTTGGTGTTGATATTGTGTTCTTCTGATCTGTGGTATAATTGTCTGCCTTATGTTTTCTTGAGTCTCTGTGTTGAGTCCTGTCGTTTTGAATGCTGCTTCTAGGGCTGCGCAGAATTGTAGTTGATTAGCATTGTCCATGTTGTAATTGAGGCCTTTCTGGAGGATATTGTGTTCTGCAGCAAATAGTGGCTGGCTAGACATGTTGATTACCCATTCTGGTTCAGGTACCTCTTTGTTTCCAGAATTTAATTTGAGTAGTTTAGTTTGAAGTTTCATTTTTCTTTTCTCTGCTTGTCTTCTGGATGTGTTCTGGAGGGTGGTAGTCCTTGTTATGCTCTGGGGTCATGGTCAGTTCTAGTTGTTCCTTGAGGTTATCTATTATACACTGGTACTTGTTAAGTCTGTGGTGTGCATCCATGATCATAAGTCTTACCATTTTGCAGAATCTTTGGCTTCCCCAGTTATGCAGCATGCATCAACAATAATGTCTCTTGCTTCTCAGTTTTTTTCTAAAACCAGCTCAAATAACTGGCATCTCCCTTTTCACGTATGGTTCTAATCTGCATTGGATGATCCTAAACATTATTTTACTAGCATGTAAGATTAAAAATGTCATAAAATTATTTCATGCTGTGTTAAGTCCACAAAATCTTATTAGTATTATTTGGTCATTGACTGCATTGTACCTAAGTATTGACTTTGATATATCCTTCCTGGCTATGAAAGTAACTACATTTCTTCTTCGTTTTTCATGTCCTGAGTAGTAAAAGGTATGATCTCCAGATGGAAAGTGTCCTGTCCATTTCAGTTTGCTGATACCTAAGATGTCAATTTGTAGTCAACTGATTCTTGCATTCCATGTCCCTAGTGTAATTCTGACTTTGTAGCTTTGGATTTTCTTTTCCTGCATAGCAACATCAGCAACTAGATATCTCAAAGGCTTTAACTGCATCATAAACACAATTAGTATTCTGAAAGATCCTCAGCTTTTCCTCAGTAGCATGTTGAGTGCCATCCAACCTGAACAGCCTATCACCCAGTGCTATATCATCAATCACAATATTGTCTATCCATGTAGTTTTCTTGGTAAAATATAGAATATGAGAGGAACCTGTGCTATTGTTACTACAGCGATCATCCACCTTCAGCATTTTCCTATATCATAGCTGCCTGATATAGATGTCTGCTTGCTTTAGCTGGGCCGCTGAGATGAATTTCACATTTTGGGTGACCCCACTGGGATTATAAACTCTTGGCATATACTCCTAGTGATCATCCTTCATGCCTTTCAGGAACACATCCCATCATTATGAGGCAGTATAGCAGGACTGAGGGGACAACCTTATCATATTAGTTTTTATTATATATTGCTAACATTTGACATTACTGTATTATTATTTGTACTGTATTTTATTATGTATATTGTGAACTACCTAGAGTCCAGCTGGATTGAGGCAGTGTATATTATCAACTCAGTAAGTACTCCAATTGCTCAAACTATGTCTTTCAAACATAAGTTTTTTCCTGTACTTGCAGTAGTTTTTGAAAGCCAGCAAAAAAAATGCAAGAGTTTTATTATTGGGGTCTGCAGACACATCCTGTTTGTTGCTTCTGATCTCCAGAGCTTTGTCCCCAATGCAGTGAAGCATGACTGCAATTGTATAGTCTTCAGACTCTTCCACTGCTTTAGAGACTGTGAGGCACCATTTAAAATTCTGTTCCCATCTCCTCCAATTTTCTCCCAGATTGCCTGTAAATTGCCTGCCTGTTGGAGGTGCAAAATACCCCATAAGTCATAAGGAACTGGTGTAGGTTACTAGTAGCTAAGATGAGAAGCAGGTCCACTTCTGACACCATGAAACATTTGTTCCCCCACAGTGAGTCAACAGAAGTAAACTCACATGGTTTATATATCCCTGGTGGGGTCTGCCCTTCTGTTAGTAATGACAGAAACCAGTAAGTAAAATGAACAGCCTTCTTTATTAAATCAGGGGATATCTATATACAACAACATTCAAAAATAGCAAACCATCTCCTCTGCTTCAACATACATACGACCCTCCTAAAGGAATAATATACATAACAAGCTGAGCATAGCGTTCCTGGAACGTGACCTGGTATTTAAAGCAGCTTTTAAAAAACAGGTAGGCGAGGGAAAAGGGGGATGGAGTAACCTTGGAGACAGAACAGCTGACTGAATGCTTTCAAAACAGGAGGACTTTGCTGACATTTCACTGTAAAACCCAGCTGTATTCAAATATATCTGGGGTCTATACTAAGATGAAGCTGCTTCATAGTGAGCCAGAAGGATACCCTAACCAGCAGTGTCCACAGGGAGGTGTCAAAAAAGCCAAATGGTAGCCATTACTGCACAAAGCTCCGCCCCCTTTATGTGCCTTGTGAAATGCATTTTAAAAAAGGGGTGGGACTTTGATTGCACAGTCATGGCTGCCATCTTTGGCATTTTTTGCTTTTTTTTTTTTTTTTTTTTAACACACACAAGCACACAAATGTGGACACCCTAGCCCTCCCTGCAAATTTATTGATAAAGCCTGATTAAAGAGATGCTTGAGATGGAAGCAGGTGCCTTTTGCAAACAGAGCAAAACTTTTTTTTTTTTTTCCTCCTAATGAAGGCTGAATGGTAACTGAGTTTCTGGATACATCCAAGTAGTCTAATGCTGTGTATTAAAAGGAAATAAAAGACACCTTGAGACTGACATTTTGGAAGAAGTGGCATTTTAAAATATTACCCTGTATGATTTTTATAGCAAGGATGTCACAAAATTCAACTCAGAATAAATTTTAAAGAGACTTTGGAATTCCACCTTCAGGAGGGAAAGTCATACCTGAGAGATTTGACAAAAGTTAACCATTTTCAGAACACTAGTGAAAATTCCCACATCTCTGTATGTTTTAATAAAATTTATTATTCTATTTCTCCAATCTTTCAAAGAGACTGATGGCACAATCCTGCAACTGTATACTCAGAAGGAAATCCTGCTGAGATCAACAGCTTATTGTTGTCTTTTTCCTGGGCAGGTGAGCACATTTCTGCACAGAGCACCAGACTACATTTATTTACCTTTTTATATTCAATAGGGACCTACATGGGAGCCCAGGAGTGTCATAGTCTCTAAGGCTGACCCTATGGCTGGGAAAGACAAGCAGAAGCATATTTCAGGGTCATCCTTATCTGGGAAAAGGATGGTTAGTCCTTTGGTCTTGCATTCTGGGAAAAAGGGTTCAAATGATTCTCAGAGATCCCACATAATAAATTCACTAATAAATTGTTAGAGTTTGGGCTTATTCAGCTTTCCAGATTCTGTAGATTAATCCCTTCTCTTCTTGACAATAGACCTAATTAATGAGACTCATAATGAATCTTTTTTTCTGGGTTGTATTGTGCTGTTAGGAGCTTGATAAACGTTCTTGAAAAGATGATGCAGAAGCTGAGATTCTACTTTGTAGTGAAGTGGGAAAGGAGCCTGATTGACACCAAGGAAGGTGTCCGTGGGCACCACATTGTTACCGTGCGCTAAGTAGACCCTAGGCCTGTTCTAATAGCACCCTTTTTGTGCATCTGTCTGTTCAGTTCTTTGGTTTATAAATGATATTTAAATGCTCTGGCTGCTTTTCCTCCCAGAGATCTTCAAAGCAGCCTACCAATAAAGAATTAACATATCTCTGCAACAATGTAAAAGCAGCCAATAGAAACATAATAAAGGTGCTTATTGAAGTCCAGGAAACAAAAGATTAAGAAAACACAACAGAATGTATGCAAGAGAGAGCGGGGGTGGGGAGAGAGTACATGAATCAGTTAAGGCCTGAGAAATCTCCCCAAGGAAGGAGTTTTTACCATTTGTGTTTTGAATGGATGCTGAAGTGTTCAATCAGACAGTTAAGGACCAAATCCATGCAGACTTCCATCAGAGAAAAACAGATGTTGTAATCAATTTAGTTAAAACAGGGAGCCAATGAAGAGACATCTGGATTGTTTAATTTGCTCATTTTGGTGGAGCCAGAGATCATTCTTAATGCGGCATTCTGAAGCTACAGGTTCACTGTAATAATGGATGCTGGCAAAACTACAAACAAGGAATTAGACTAATCCAATCGAGATGTTACCAACATATATAAAACCGTTTTCAGACTTCCAAGAGTCAAGCAGGAATTAATCTTCCTAACATTAATGACAGGTCTGAGGAGCAGGTGCTCTGATGCTGGATTTTATTTTAATATTTTGATTCATGAGAAAGCATGAATGTGAGAAAATGTTGAAAATCAGTTGCAGTGGGTGACTACAGATATATTTAAAATCAAGCAAATGGCTATTACAAAGACAGAGAAAGCATTGTTTCTGTGATGATACCAAATTAACTCTCTATCCTATAGGTGCTTGGCAAAGTCCAGCCTGTTTGTGGGGAAGGGGTGGGGGGGAAGTTTGGTAAGAGAAATGTGGATAGGTGTATCTAATGGAATTACAAGATGCCTCCAGAATCACCTGTGCATATGTATCATATCTATCATCCCATGATGTTATTTCTGTTCAGTATTTGAACTGATTTATTTTTGGGTCAGCTGTCATATACTTGAAACTGGTGTGAAACTAGTTTGTTCTCAAGGGACTACAACTCAGTGGAATTTGTGATAGGTCCATTTCCCCATGTATCGGAACTCCTGCTCCCATCCTGCTTGGCTCCTGAGCCTCAGCCACTTTAGCAGGTCGTTTTAAGGGGAAGAAGATTTGACAGCTTAGCAGCCCATAGGAACCAGATTCGTTTTTCATATGACCAAAGAAATGCACATGAGACAAAATAAGTAGACTGGGTCAATGTGCAAGCATTTTGCTTTCTCTTTTCCATGGATTGGGGGGGGGGGGGTTATTACTCTGACCTTGCAGTAGTTTAGAGCATTGCAGTGACAAAATTTGATCCTTGTTCTCAACATTTCAAGGTCTCCAGAAGTGAAACCTGTTACAAATCATAATCAAATAGCTTTTCAGAGATTGGGGGATGGAAATGGTAGTGGTGTGGAAGTTGTTAGATTGTCATAGCAAGGACCAGTCTATGGCTACGTGCATGGAAAATGCTGCAATAGGAAGTCTGCATCTGATATTCAGACTGACAACGCAACGTTCTGGTTGGAGTGTTGAACTAATTCCAAGGAGACCCAGTTTCAAATCTCCACTCAGCCCTGAAGCTACTGTGTAATTTTAGGTTGTCACTTTCTCCCTGTATGACCTCAGAGGGTTATTGTGAAGATAAAAAGCAGTGAGTGGGTACTGCGTATGCCACCCAGAGCTCCTGGAGGAAAGATGGCATATCAATGTATTACCTAAATTAATGGGGACTTTTGTATATAGAGCTTCCACATAAACATGACAAGTGGGTGGCATACAAATTGCTGTAAATAAAATAAAGAATAAATTATGGCATATGGTCACCAGCAGGCTTGTCCTCCATGAACTGAATAATCCTCTTTGAAAGCAGTCCATAGTTTGCTCAGTATAAGTATATTGGTGCATAAATCTCACTTTATATTTCCACCCTGGGCCAACAGGACTTTATCATGTTAAAAATGAGATATTCAGAAAAGCGCAGCTGGAAAGGCTCCTCCAAAGCTCCAGGCAAATAGCCAGTATGTTTTAGATCAGCCAGCTTCTCAGAAAATCATAGGTGCGGTGACAAAAAAAAGCTCACTCATTTGATCATAGCCCTACTATAAGCAAATGTATTATTATTACTACTACTACTATTATTGTTATTGAGATACACAGGAAAATCAATTGCTTCAGAGATGAACTGCACAGATCAGTTATTGTTGCTGTTGTTTAATCTGCCCTTTCTTTGAAGCTTAATTTAGGACCACATAAAATCAAGCAACATCTGCATCTAGAAATCCCTTTTAAAAATACTAAACCTTAATCATAGGGTAGGAATACCGATATTTAAAAGGTTACAAAGGAAAGCAAGGGCACACTGATCACAAGTGGGGAGATGACTACAAGCCTATTGATAAATATTCTACCATGGTAACTTGATTTGCTCTGCTATGATGAATTGCTTTTCCTTTATCAGTCTTTTGAAATTTCAAATCCTAATATGAACATTACTGACTCACGTGTCACATCCTGATGTATTTTCAGGCCACGTAAGCTGAGCTAGCATGGAGTTGGTTTCTCACATTCTCTGTTTTATTAGCATTATCTGCTTGCCCATGCAGGCTAACCTGGGGCGAGCTTTGCTGCCAAATATAAAAGAGAATTTTCCTACAGAATGAAGTTATCTTATGTCTCCACCCATGGAAAGATAGAAACCAGATGGGGGATAAGCAGGCAGGCTATGCTGTTTTGTTTTGTTTTGTTTTGTTTTTCTTTTAAGGAATGGGCAATAGCCTGGTTTATATGTAATCACTCTGATGTAGTGGCTGTGATGTCAAGAACGTACCCCATCTGCTCATTCTATTGCATGTTTAGTGGGAAATGTCCAGGGTTTGGTAGATCACACTTTTCATTTAACTAAAATTGTGATTAAATCTGTCAGTGCAAGCCAGAATATCAAATCCCCCTATTAAAGAAGAAGAAGAAAACAACTTTATAGTATGAACTTTCTTAGAGATGTTGCATCCATTTCTAAGAACTGAATAAAATACAACCATAATTACCTTTTGATACCTTCAGGTCACTTTATGGGGGAGGGAAGTTCCCATTTTAAGATTTGCCTATTGCACTGGTAAAAATCCAGTGCAATAGGCAAATCTTAATCTCTTTGCCTAACCTATGATTACCTCCGGACTATATATGGATATGAACTTGGATCTCTAGCCATCGCAGCAGATTGTCTGTTATCCAATGGTGCTAATACATCACCTTCTCCTCCGTTACTCCCAAGCTACAGAAAGCCTTCCAATGGAAATTGTGCTCTCCATCTTCAGGAGGGGAAAAGTCAAGGCCTCTAATATTATTAGCCTCATCTACAAAGGGTTTCAATTGCAGGTTATGTGATTTTAAAAAAAGATATCTGTAGAAAAAGCATTCCTCAAGAAAGTAGTTGAAATTTCTTTGCCTCAATACTTAAACCATGGAAAATAAAAGGACCAAGTTTTAGAAACTAGCAACTGTCAAAACAGAATGTTTTGAAATGCCGTTTCATTCATATCTTATTTCTGCTTTTAGCCATCAGGAGCTGACAACCACTTTATATCTCAACTTTGAATATTGCACAGTGTAAGGATTTGAGGTATTTAACCATATACCTCAATCCATTTGATAGATAGAACTAATGTATTATCTCAGGCTATCAGAGAGGGCACTAGAATGTCAGAAATGCATATTCTCAGATTGCCAGATGGGACAATTGAAGACATTTTACAATACTACAAAGGAAGAATAGGAAATCTAAATAAAAGTTATAAAAATAAGATGTTTGGATGAAATTGGACATACAGTATAATGAAAACATATAACACATATCCAAAGGACTATCTTCTTTTCCCTCACCTTGTTAATCTGTAAGTTAGACTGCCATTTCCCATTGCCTTGTTGAGGTGGCAGGGATACCTATCAAACTGCAGATGATAACAAAATTGGGTAGGATAACAAATACCCTAAAAGACAGAAATAAAATTCACATCAATCTTCATAATTTGGAGAACTGGGCACAAATAATAGGAACCTAAGAGGGACAAATGCTGAGTTCTTCACTTAGGATATGTACAGGTAGAGATTGGAAATACTTGGCATGGTAACAAACCTTCAGAAAAAGATCATACAAATTGATTGCAAACTGAATATGAGCCAATAATGTGATGCAACTGCAAAGAAGAAAAATGCCATTTCAGGCTCCATCAGCAGAAGTGTAATTTCCAAATCATAGCAATACATTCTTCCACTTTATTCTGCTTTTGCACTTCTAGGCAGCACATTTTTAAAAGGATTCAGAGAAATTGGAACCATTTCAAAATAGAGCAACAAAGATTATCAGGGACCTAGAAGTGAAGCATGATGAAGAGAGACTGAAATGGCTGGGTATTTTTAGCCTTTAGAAAAGAAAACTGAACAAAGCTTTGATAGTACCCTTCAGATCTCAGAAAGGTTGCCACACAGAAGGTGGTAATGACCCATTCTCTCATGTTCCAGAATAAAAAAAACTAAAGGACAGGAAGGCAGATTCTGATTTAATATTAGAACACAAAGTGGTGGTGGGTTGCCCTTTATTGGACGTGTTCAAGTGGAGGCCAGACAGACTGCCATCTGTCCAGGATATTGGATTTGGATTCTTGCACTGCATGGCAGGTTGGATTGAATGGCCTAAATGACCCCTTCAAACTCTTAGGATTCTCACCCTGCCCCTGGTCAGAAACATTTAACATAACTTTCAGCATACCAGAGTACGTATGCATGCAGGGGTGTGTGTGTTCAGTATAAGAAGCTGATAGCAGAGCTTTTGAGAAATAACCAATATATATATTTATAGAGAGAGCTAGGGAAAGCGAGAATATTTCCTTAAAGTTGATTTTTGAAACTCGTGTTAGCAATAGTAAGATAAGCAGTTGGAAGGAAGAATTTCAGAGTTTTCATGCTGGTTCCAGCAGTAAACAAAGTTCCTTCTCTCATCCAACCCAACCACCTCCCCAAGTTCTGTAGCTACACTGTTCATTCCAGCTCACTGAAGGACAAAATATAAATGGTTTCCCCTTAGCCACTTTCTGCCACCAAGCAGATGGCAACTGCTGGAAGCCAACAACATGGATGCCGGTCACTGAACCTTCATTGGAAGCTCCCTCCGAGGTAAACAAGCATCTTCAAACAAACTAATTAAAAGGGTGTTTTTCATTAGTCAAGACCATCTGTTAGGCCATGGACCTGGTGGAATTGTAACCCTGGTAGAGAGACTGGAGGTAGCTAAATGTAACATGAGGTCTCTGAAATGTATTTTGTTCAGGGACAGTCCAATGACATTTTTCAACTATATGACTCCTGGTTTGTGTTCTGCATAAAAAAAGCACCATTTCCCTATTCTTCCATCTCAAACAAGACATTGATTATTAGTGCATGAACATTTATTTCTTTTCCCAACTGGAGTTCCATTTTTTTTTTAACACGGAGAGTTCTAACTGATATGTTTTTAAAACTTTGTTGAGAATATGAATTTTTCATACTCTTAAAATTCAGCTATGTTACAAAAGTGTATTTACCCTCAAGAATTCTTCTCCAGCTCACATTACAGCCTGAGCCATTCCCTTCCACAACCCCCTGAATTTTAGGTTTCTGAGAAACCAGAAGAAATCATTCTTTAGAGCATTTTAGTCCATCTCAGATAGCTTAGATCAGTGTTTCTCAACCTTGGCAACTTTAAGATGTGTGGACTTCAACTCCCAGAATTCCCCAGTCAGCATGACTGGCTAGGGAATTCTGGAAGTCCAGACATCTTAAAGTTGCCAAGGTTGAGAAACACTGCTTTAGAAACTATATGTCCCAGGTCATTCTGCCTACTGAATATTGCTGAACATGATACTTTCCAAAGCGCAATAGAAAAGAAATGTGGAAGCAATTGAGCTTGAGAGTGAAAAATAGCTTTCTTAAGATTTAATAGTGACCAGAACTATTTTGTTCAACTCATCACATATGGGCCTTCTAATTAACTGCACTTGATGCATTCAAGTGAACAAATACGTATAATTGCACTTGATGCAATCAGCCAAATGCACATCACAGAAGAACTTTCATAATACCATATATAATATTTAGGAAGAGAAGCACTTCATATATACATATATAGATGTGATTCTTCAAATTTAGAAATATTGTTATTTTTATGTAACATTTATATTCTGCTTTTGTTCCACAATTCTCAGCACTTAGGGTTGCCAGGGATCTCACATCCAATGACTGACAGCGATTTAGTTTCACCAGGTTTTTGGCATATATATTATTTTTATCCAGGATATGGAAAAGGTAAAGAACTCAAATTGCTTTTCTGAACTAATCCATGAGGGTTAGGGAAATGACCTGTTGGAGATAGCAGTGTAAACCATTATAATCTGGAAAGAGATCAGTGTAGATAAGTGAGAATTGCCATGCAAATATTTGATCCCAGTAAAGTGCACTGTTTTATTTGCTCTGTTTCTCCTGTGGAGGCAACTTTGTTTAATACAATCACAACGAGAGCCAATATCCTGAAGAATAACCTTTAACCACATAAAATAAGACAATATGTCTGTATTTACATTATTTTTTGACCCTTAGACTATTATCTTTCTTTTTATTATTTGCTGATTTTATAGCTCCACTAATAATCAGCCATGTGGCTGCCAGCATTGCTGCTCTGCTGGCCAAGAGAGCAGCCAAATACTCACCTTCCCAGCCAATAGTACTTAGTGAGGCATGAACAGCCAGCCATCAGCTATGAATGCATGGCAGAGCAGCAGCTGACATCCATCTCTTGGAAAATTAGGTTTAGGTGCACAAGGATTCTAAAGGTTGGCTTTCATTCATTGCCTTGGAATAACTGAGCCAGATTGCTCTTGTCAATGAAGCAATGATCAGCACCAGCTGAGGAGCTGGCTTGAATTTCCCATTAACTAGACCTTCTCCATTGGTGTGCCAGGGGTTAAAGACAGAAAGATTTAAAGCTCAGCCAAACCAAAGATACATTTGCCACCTCCCAGGTAGCATTACCAGTTTGAGCACAGTCAAACCTACCAATTACTCTTTATTAATAGTTACCTAATATCAATAGTTAGAGTAATTTTAAAATGGTAATCCAGTGACTGGAATATCCAAAATGGTTTGAACATACTTTTCTGTTTGGATAGTGCCCCAGAATAGGGTTATATGAATAGGGACAGGATTTTTTCTACCTGAAAAAATAAGCGCTATTGGACTGGGCCAAGTCCCATCTAGTTTAACCTTCCATACACAGAATGACCAAGCACGTACATTCTGGAAGCTCACAACCAGACAGATGGATGATTACCCTCTTCTACTATTACTCCCCAGCAGCTGGTATTTAAGGTATGGTGCCTGTGATTCAGGTGGTAGTAAGCAACCATCAAGCCCAATCCCTTATGAATTTATCTAAGTCCTCTTCTAAAACTGTCTAAATTGGTGCTCAACACATCTGATTGCAGTTAATTTCACAGTTTAACTGATTGTCCTCCAAGAGAGGAGCAATTAACAAAGTTAATAAATGAGTAATTGTGAAAAAAAATCCCCCACCAAACTGGTGATCAGGAAATACATGGGTAAAATGAAAACCATTGTATACCAAGAGTGTAGGAGTATCAAGGCATGTGTGTGAGCTTCTCACAGGCCATTGCTTGACCAGATAGGTCAAGAAAGAGAAAAGAAAGTAAAGAGAAACCTTAGTGGAGGGAGGTAGCATCCATTATTCCTAAATATCAAAAAAATCAGAAATTACATCATTTTTGTCAATCTGCATTGTTTGCACAATGAAATCTTTAAGAAAATCATGCATATCATCACAACTTATATAAAATTAACATAAGCCTAACTGCCTCATCGAAAGTATTTTGAATGCAGCTGATTTGTCTATAATTTCAAGGGGATGTTAGGATGGAAAACTGTTCCATTGCATCTAAAGTCCACTACATGGGGGTCTTTTAAATTAAAGTTTCACATATTTAATTACAACATGAATATTTAATAGGATTGTGCATGTTTCAAAGATTATTTGGAAGAACTTCTAACTTCACCCAAACACAGCTCCTCTCCGCTATTCATTAAAGAAGCTTGACCCTGAAAAAATGGACACAGTTTTAAGGAACTCTCTCATTAAAAGCAACTCTAAATTCCTTCAGCCTTAGAGATTCTTGATAACAGTTTGTTAGAGAACATGGGTAGGAAGATCCCTAGGTGAATGACTGATCAGATCTAGCAATTAGGTTCTGATGTTCTTACGTTAGATTAACTAACCAGTGAAACCCAAGTGCTCGTATGGATATAATTTTGTGAACATTTTCTCATAAACAACTTCATATATATATGAAGGAATTGCCCAGGATACTTGTCATTTTATAAATACAGTGTTGTACAATCATTTTGGAGAGAAAACCAACTTTTAAAACTTTACTAGGGAGGGAGGGAGGAAGAAAGAAAGAAAGAAAGAAAGAAAGAAAGAAAGAAAGAAAGAAAGAAAGAAAGAAAGAAAGAAAGAAAGAAAGAAAGAAAGAAAGAAAGATGCATACAGTTTATCTTGAACATACTATTGAAGTGCATGTGAAGTTTGATTATTATATTCAAGTTGTGGAAGATTTGTAGTCATTGATTCACTGTTTCAGACATGCTCATGAGAGTTTAGACACAACTAGGGAGTCAAAGAAAAACCAGTTGGAGCCATAAACTCTACAGAGAGCTATGCTTGCTTTCTCTCTGTTATATTCTTGGGTAAAACCGAATAACCAATATTTTTATCTTCCACTTCTTAAGTGATAAAAAAGAGATTATAAATGCTTTTATTTCTTGATGCACATGGTCATAAATGTCAGTTTATTTCTAATTAAAGGACCAGAACTTTAGCAAGTTTTTTTTCCCCCAGAAGTGTTGCTTAGGTGAAGCTTTGACTTTGTAATATTTTAATCATTGAAAATGAATCAGGTTGAAGAATGCTCTTTTTGCCCTAGGTAATACATGTTGTTTTACCCATTATATATTTGCGGATGTTATAAATATATGTATATTTTAAACAGCTGTATACAGAATATACATTTAAGAATCTTGGATTATCTCAAAGTTCCAAGATACATAATTTAAGAGATGTATACCTCCAAATACAATATCAACATTTTATGTGTTTGTTATGGGTAACATTGGTACACTAATGTTCAGCAATATAAAACTATCCCTAGTGAAGAGGAAGCTACAATGCTAATTCTGTTTTTATGTCAGTAAATAAAATCTAATGGAATGGCACAATCATTCTTGTTATATGTTGAAGTTATTGATAGCAATCAAGAGACCATGAAGGTATTCAAAGGAAGAATTGATTTGCAAGAGTTCCAAAAACATTAGTGGAAAAATGATGCAAAACTTTTATTTAGCCACAATCATAAATTTTCTTCCTATTTTAAACTATAATCTTAAAAAAAAACTTTACTAAGATTATGCCAAACTAAAAGAAGAAAGATGAATGAAGTCTTACTGTCACACTCATCTCTCGGGGGGGAAAAATCATTCCTACCTTCCCCTCTATGTCTGGTTTTACTATATTTAAATACACTTATTTAACAGGAAAATATTCTTCCCAAAAGAAGCAGAAAAAAGAAAAATAGCAGTGAGCAAAGCTGCTGATATTTCAAAGTCTTTGATCACTAGTTAAAGATCTTGAAGCCATTTTGCTCACTTTTAGAATAAATTGTGAGGGTGTATAAAGAAAAGCAAATGGGGACAGAGCACAGGTTTGGTACTGACCCTTTAATTAGAGCAGCAGGGGTGGAAGTAAATAAACCCTGGCATCTCTTTTTATGACCTTCGATTTCTGACAGGGACAAGCTGTACTAGAGAAACCTTTTAATAACCATGTTCCTTGCCAGGAGAGGGGAAAAAATGTTTGATCTTTCCTCCACAGGATGATAGTTTTGAGGCCAGGTGCTGCTGACATAGCAAAACAACAACCCACAATGTTAAAGAAAAACATTTATTTCTATCTACATCCTTCGGATTTGCTGCAAAGCCCTTGGTGGAGACAGTATCCTTTAAGGAGTAAGGCTATTTATTTATCTATCTATCTATCAGTCATATAGTCACCGAGACTTGAGATTATCTTTTATGATTTCGCATGACTTATGCAAGCTCAGGTGGCCAAGATGTTTTACACTGTTAAGGAATATGTCGTTTCATTCACAATAGCTTAACAGAAAACAGCGAAAATACTGTTAACCGGTTCAACCATCTTTATCCATGACTTTCTTCTTTAACTCTATGCCATCCAGGAAAACTTACCTAGGAGTACCAGGTAAAGCAGACTTTCCCAACCTGAGTCTCCTCCAGATGTGTACTGTAATTCCCAGGATCCTCAGTCAACATAGCCATGCTGAGAATTCTGAAAATTAAAATTCATAAGCCTGATTTAGTTGATCCAAAAAAAGCAGACCCTGCATCTGCGGGGAAAATGCTAGGAAATTTAAAACAAAAAACAAAAACAAAACCCTGGAGGCTGCTCAAGTTGGGCAAGGCTGAGGAAGAGCATGTCCAGAGGAGAATGAACATCTTAGAGAGTGAATAGCCGAAAGAGCTGAATAGGGTGAACTTGGAGAAGAGACAATGAAGGGGTAACAAGGAAGAAGTCTTCAAAAATTCTGAAGGTATCTTTGTACAGACTATAAAGTTGACTTCATTCCTATTGCTTCAGAGGTCAGCACTAGAGCCTTAGATCCCCAAATGTTGTTGGCTTGCAATTTTCATTACATATAGCCAATAAAAATGACAGGAACAACAACTGGGATCCAAGATAAAGATAGGAAATTAATAAGTCGGTAATAGACACAATCAGACTTAAAAAGGAAAGTACTTTAGAGCTACAATAGCTCTCTTAAATAGTTGGCATACTTCCAAATGTGCTTGCATATACAATGCCAGCACTGCCTATATGTTCAGGCCTGTCAGATATAGTCCTGTTTTACCTCTGGCATCATTCTAGTTTTATGCTTTCTCTTGTGTCTAAGGACTGGATAGGTGAAATTTCATTGCCATTTCTTTGCTGTTACCCCTGACCTTTGTGAACAGAAGTCTGTTGTTAGAACACAGATGAGTTGTACAGCTCATAAATCCAAAGGGTATGAAGGAATCCTTGTCAAGGTTAATGACCTGTTTCATAGGATGGGGCAACAAAGCTTTCAAACCCTCCTCATGGGACACATAATCTGAGAGTTAGCCCTGATTATTTCTGCATTATAATTTCAGACAGAATTGACTCCCCTAACTTAATAGTAGTAGTCTCAAATTGGGTTTATTTTCCTTGCTAATGTCTTTAGACAACCAATGATCTATTCATTGACTGATAATTGAAGGGAAGCCCTATTCCACTCGTTTCCAGCCCCCCCAAATGACTCCATAAATAACCTTTTTGAAGATATGGTGATATGCTGGTTATCCAAACTGGCTCTCCTATGGTGGGAATTTTTTTTTAAATGTATTAGGTGATTTAAAAAGGATGAGACACATGCTGCGCATATAGAACATCCCAAGTCTACCCCACAGAGATTCTTCTCTGAAGCTTTAGAGAACTTCCACAAGCCAATGCAAATTAGACTGAGCTAGATGACTACCACTGCTCTAACTTTAAGGATTATCCAGAATATATTCAAGCAATATGAGGGCAGTTCAGAGTTGAAACCAAATAGGGGAAGTTCTCTTATATATGTGCAAGTATACACAGGTGATATCAGTTGATGAAAACTTATATCTTTCTCTTCTGACTCATCTGAGTTCATTACTAATAGTATGTAGATAACTGAATTGTTTTATTGGTAGCCTCCATATCTTTATTAATTTATCTTGCCAACACTCCAACATAAACTTTAATCTTTTCACACATCTCTGTGGACAGAGTCAGCATTCTTTTGGCAGATTTTTGGAAAACAGAAATTTAAAGATGCAGTTAACATTTAGATTCGGTACGCAGCTGGTAAAAATTTGGAAACTCTTTAATTTATGGCTTGAGAGGTTTTGCTGCTTCACCAATTAAGATTCAGTAATACTTTTGCTAGTAAAAAAGGGACCTCATAAGGAAAGGACTGCTTCAATTTAATATGCATGCAGTAATTACCTATTTTGGGGGGTGACATTTAATAGACTGAAGTTCATTGCGGATCGTTTCATCCTTTTGTGAGTTTCTTGCTGGGAAAGGACATGCATTTAACATTTAGGAACCTGACAAAAAGGAGAAAATTATACCTCTTGGCTATTCCCTTTTGATCTTGTCTGTTCTACCAAGGTGAAAACTAAGGTGTGTTTCATACCAAAGATTTGTAGCACATTTGGAATTTTTGTCTCGTTAGATTTGACTGATCCATTATGTTTTGATTTGGTTGACATCTGGTTTGTCATTCTAAAGTTCTAATCAAAGTAACTTATTTCATGCTTCCTTTCTCTATTTTTAGCTAATAAGCACTTAAAGTATTTGAAGTATTTTTACCCAAATCTAGATGACTAAAGTACCCAAAAAAACTCACAAATGCTCTATTGCCAAAAAAGAAATAAACCATCTCAGATAAGTTTCTATTATAGATAGCTGCACCTTGCTTTGCAAATGGGTGTTCTATCTCTTTCTCTTCTCTCCCTACAGAAAGCACTTGTTCACCAGCAGAAGCAGAAATGCCAACATGATTTTGCCACATGTGGGTAAGTTGCTAAGACTCTATCTTCAAAAAAAAAAGCATCCACAGCAGCAATATACATTTATTTCTTCCATATGTGTGTGTGTATATATACACACACACAGACACGCATATTTTAAAATATAGTGTGGCCATGTTAGTAGACAGAGCTCACATCCAATACATTTGGAGGGCATCTGGTTGGAGAAGGTTGCAGGGCTTCCTTCCTTCCTTCCTTCCTTCCTTTTACCAGTTTTCACTGTTCTGACAATTCTCTGGCTCTGTCAGTATTCTATTTATTTATTAAGTTTATATGCTACCCATTTCTCTCAGAGGGTGACACTGGACAGCTTACAATTAAAATCAAACATTAAAAACAGTAAGAATATAAATATCTATATTAAATTAAATACTATGACTGAATTTCCTTCTCATGAAGATAAAATAATGACCCAATGTCTTTAACAGAAAAGCATTTCCAACAATAACTCAAAAGAACAAGAAATGGAGATGGAAGCAGATCAGTAATAACCCAGCAAACCATTACCAGGCTTCTATTATATATTTTAGGTTAAGTTCCTTTGCTCAGTGAGGGGAGGTTTCGCCGAAGACAAGTCCTACATAAATTTATTGGAAACAGAAATTAGTGAACTGTTCAACAGAGATTCTTCTTTCGGAAGAAAAACAGCTATTTTAAGGTCATATCATTTCAACCGGTCAAGTCATGTTAAATTAGCATTTTTACCATCAAGAGATGCTGACTCACAAAGTACAGCAATATATACAATTCCTAACCAAAGTTCTAATAAATCCCATCTGGTTTTGCTAAGAAGTCAGCAATTTCCTTGATGCAAAATATCTAAAGGTTATCGCTCTTCGTAATACTATCCTCCAAAGCTTTTACTTTTCTGCTCAGCAGCAAATTTTGCTTTAACAAGGGCCTTGGTGCTTCCCTTGTTTAATGAGAGCTGTCCCTTTGCAAATAGCTCTTCACTGCAGAGGAGAGTTTGTGTAAAAGAACTGCAGGAGACCTCAAGTTGGCCAACTCATGCCATCATAGAGTTTCATTTTCTGAGAACGTTCCATAGCTCTAAGTGGCAAATGACAGAAGATCCTAAGGAAATGGTGTCAACATTCTCTAGCCTCCACTCCCACATCAGTTCTGCAGCAGAAATTCTAGAGAGGGCTGGGCACCAATGGCTTTCTGAAAGCCTCTACCAAATTTCTCCAGGAGAAAGAAAACAAAATCTAATAATTTCTGGAAGACAATAACCCCTTTAGTGAGAATTCTGGCAGTACTCTTGAAAAAGCCCAATGGGAGTAGCTCCCTCCTGCCCTGGAGACATTGTTAAACAGTGAAGAACACAACAGCCTCTCTCTCTCTCTCTCTCTCTCTCTCATACACACACCCCCCCCTAATCATCTCATAACTAAGCACGGGCTAGAATACCACACCACAACCATGAGAATTTCTCTTAAATTTTCATCTCTCTGGAAAGAATTTTTAAAGCAAGTGATGTTTCATCAGATACAGAAGGTTTTTTTTTTCCTGCCCAAATCTATATATACAGATAGCAACCACAACTGGGACCAGCAACTCAGTCGTTAAGTAAAAGTGAAACTGTGACTATGCTTATGATCTTATTTTAGCTTTCCTTTGCTTTACAGATTTGCAAAGGTTGTCAATACAAGGATTGATTGTGAAGTTACTTTTTCATCACCGTTGTAATGGTGAATGGTCAATAAATGAGGATTTCCTGTATGTGTAGAGTTATGGCCAAGCAAGGCCCATCATTACCAGCAATAGGTATAACAAATGGTCAGCTATATTCTATGTGTACATAGGCACAATTCATGTGATCTTCCTCCTCATCTTCAATATTCAGTTAATTATTAGTGGCTTAAAGTGTATGTGAGTGTATCTATGCATGTTTGTCTATCTGTCCTTGTTAGGGAAGATAGGACAATGCTCAGACATAAATTAATTGTTCTTCTTGTGCAGGTATATGCAATTTCGGGTGGCCAAGGAGATCTCTTCATCTTTGAAAAACTTGCCAGCAGCCACATTCCTGAAAGTAAGTGAGATCGAATCAAAATCTAAATTTACTTTAATTCAATATATATTTGCATTTAAGTTAAATTAAATCAGTTAAGTTCTATTAATAAGGCTATTCCTCCATACATAATTTTTCCTTTCAGTCACATTTGGTATCATCTGGGGAGACTGAATGCTGTCCTAAGGCTGTATCCCCCTGCTTTAGTATCACCTCTATAATTTAAGCTTAGAGACATTTGGAAAAAGGGACAGTTGTTTATTATTATTATTATGGTTGGTCGCACAGTCAGTCAGATGTTTAGACTGGATTTGGCATTTTAATCCACCTATCAAGTATTCCTACTATTATTAGTGTTGTTGTTGTTGTTGTTGTTGTTGTTGTTATATGACCACCCAGCTTCCAAAGTGCAGCACTCTCTCTTTTGTTGATCAAAAGAAAAAACAAAAAAATACTGCCTCACTGCATGGAGAGCCCCATTTAGGAGCTTCATATATAGCCTTATAAATAAATCAGTCTTCTTGCCAGTACCTTGGTGGAGTCTGAATTCAATAGTCAAGACCCAAGAGACAACACATCTAGTTGGGGCTTTGATGGGCAGCGCAAAAAGAGAGAAAGAGCAATGTTAATCACAACTTGTCAGACTGAAAACATGATGATGATATTCTAGTCATGAAAAACTTTATGCCACCTTCCCCAAAACGAAAACCTTATGTACTTGAGTACAGTGCATATCCATCTTCCAAGCTGTCACATGAAAATATAAAAATCTACATGTTCTGATTTATTCCTGTCACCAACTGATTCCCCTGACGCACTTGGAGCTTTATGAAATGACACCAATTCCACACATACACTAAATGGCATTTGCACCCTGAACTTTATGAACTAAATTATGCTGCCTCCTTCTCCAGCTGCCACAAACCTCCCTAATCCAAAGAAGGTGTGAAGTCCACAATCCACACTCCTTCCCATCTGCTCTAGGTCACAAGAACTTTGGAAACCAGCCATTTGTGAGCCCAGACCCTGATACAAAAACATATACTTTGACAAAATTGCTGAGACAAAGGCACATTATAAAAACTATAGAACAGTTGCTACCTTACTGCTTTTGTTTGCTTGCAAAGATCAGAGCTTAAATGCTTACAAGAGAGATGGCAAAGCAGCCTAGAGAAGAACGAGCTAATTCTCCCCTCTGCCCTCCTAATCTGCAGAGAAACTATGTTTTTGCACTAGAAAAGCTGTCTGTGCACCAGCATGCCAATGAAGGAGCTGAATTTCAGAACTATAACTTGGTGGCAGAGGAATGACATTGAACACTTCAAGTTGTGGCATTTCCCATACGCATGCAAGACATTCCTTCATGCAAACCATGGGCTCATAGAGTATTTTTGGCTTTAGTGCTCCAAAGTCATTTGGTCCTTTAGAGCAGTGTTTTTCAACCTCGCAACTTTATAATGTTTGGACTTCAACTTCCAGAACAGAGCTTAGATGCTGGCTGGGGAACTCTGGGAGCTGAAATCCACATATCTTAAAGCTGTAGGGATTGAGAAACACTGCTTTAGAGGACTTATTAAAAATGGGGAGGGGGGAGTTATTTGGTAGCAAAGCAGCATTTCTGCTTCACCACAATATAACCCTTCCTTTCTAGTTTCGAAGGAGAAAGAAGCAATCACTCTCATCTAGGCAAAGAAAGGATTTTCTTCCTTCTGACCAGAGCAATCTTCTCTTTCTTCTGGGCAATGCAATCTTGTGAGAAGGTAGAAAGAGTGCAGCTGAGGAAAGGGCAAGGCTTCACTTCCCTGAAGCTCATCTGCAGAATCAACTAGTACGATAGGAGGATAATGAAATTCATCTAGCTCACTTCATGAAAAATAGGTATCCCTGCAATCCTTCTATCAACCTAAAGCTGCAATTAAACCTACTTTTCCCAATTGCTTCGTCAAAGTGACTGATGCAAACTTTTTAAATATTAAACCATTATCTGGAGCAGTGTTTCTCAACCTTCCCAAGTTTAACTTCAACTGGGAGTTGAAGTCCACACATCTTAAAGTTGCCATGGTTGAGAAACTCTTCTTGGAGCATGGAGCTTGGGTCAAGTGTCCCACCCCAAGAAGTCGAGTCCAAGGTTCTTACACTGAATTTTAATTTTCCTCAAAATCAGTAACTCTAGTATTCCATGATCATTTCATCCAAGTTGCTGCTATTTTCACTTTGCCAGTCAACCCTCCCTTATTGTTTGAAGTAGGTGGTCCCCTTGTGCCTTAACCATGCCATTAAATATCCATTGATTGATTTTTCCTTGTCTTTCTTTCAGGAGCTCAAGACAATGTACTCAGTATTTCAATACTCCATGACTGTGAAGTAGGCTGGGTCGAGAGATGATAACTGCCCTAAAGTCACTCACTGAGCTCCTGCGACTTTGAACAGACTTGGCTGTGAGCATACCCGGCTCTTCCCAGCACTACGTGAACACATTGCTCACTGCAGTACACTGGCTGTAACTCCCATGAGCCAACATTGATGGTTTACTCCCACTGAAATCCTGGACATTGAAATGTAAACACCATCTCATCATGCTGAACCCTAAGAATGATTTTAGGTCACTCCTTTTGTCTTCAGAAATCTGGGTCTTTCTCCTAAACCATGTCCCCATTGACACCTAACAATGGCACAGTGTTCTGGCAACATTTATTTGCTGCCCTTTCCCCATGATGCTGTTGTCCCATTCCCAGACCATGAATGGGGCAGCCTTTAGCTCTAATTACCTTGAAATAGGTATTGAAGTAGCATTTATCTCCTTTTATCCCAAGGAAAGCCTCAAGGTGGGTAAAATCTGTTAGGCTTTGTCACCCACTACCTTGGAAGGTTGTCAGGTGACTGGCAGGAACAGGGAACAGAGGCAATAGAGGCAGAATAAAGATCAGCCGATTTCACGTGGGAAGTATGTTCTGCCAGTTCAAGGATGAGCGGATAGAGCTTTACTAAGGAGTGGGAAAGGCCCTCAGTCAAATTACATATGCTCCTCAAGTCAGCTCTTTTGCCCTTTGAGCTGCAACTTTGTTTTTATTACGAAAAACTAAACTGATTAGCAGATGGCTGCTCATTTGTTTCCCCTCTGTCAACTTTAATGCAACGCAAAATGGAAATTATTTAAATGAATGCTCAGAGAACTCTTGGGAAAGCAAAGCTCCTGGACATTAAATGCCTAGCTGTTTTGGCAGGTTCCACTAAGCTTCCCTGCTTCCTTTTCCCTTTTTGCAAACAAAGAACATTTGTCTTTTTCAAAAGAGCCTGTTTCTTTTTTCCGTTTTGAACATTTGATGGCTTAGAGTGTCAGGAAAATGTATTGATCTAATGGGTTAAAATAGATAGGGCTAAACATTAACTCAGACATTGGTGTACATGCTCTTTGGATGGGTTTTAGTGTATTCTCCAGATAGACTTCACCACCTCTGCTTTTGTGTCTGGCAAAATCAGCCACCTAGAAGACCCAGCCTGGACATTTAAAGTGACAAGCAGAAATGGGTGAGCATGTCATTTTGAGAGTTTTCATTAATATACAAAAACTCTCCCAGCCACTCCCTCCCCCAAAACATAGGTTTTGACAATATATCCAATATTGTTGCCTGAGATTTTCTACCCATTTTGGTTAGTTTCACACAATACATTGAACTACAAAATAGCCAACCACATTTTAGCCCAACATAAACAGCCTGTCTCATGCATTCAAAGTGTTCCACAAACTCATAAAGTTGGGTTGATTGAATTAACCATCCTCAAGTTAATCATGCATTGCTAATATTGTGCAAATAAAATGAGTGCAAAACTATTTGATTTGGTTTATTAGTTTCAGATATTTTTACTAGTTTCTGCGTATGGTATATTTAGCCAAATAGAAATGGCCCTTTCTTAATTTGATGGCTTTTACCAAAGCTGAGCCTTGAGAACCTTCAATATATTCACCTTCAACACCCCCACTTCTGTCTGCTCAGTCTCTAACTTCCTGTCTAAAAAGAACTTATTGTCATGGTCAGACTAAGAAGAGGCCTCCCTGTCATTTGACTCAGAATGTCAGTTTTTTTTAAGAAATCCTGCTCCCAAGAAGGTTGTTACTCATGTTGAGATGAACACATAACCTCTCCCTCAAGAGCTTTATCCTTAATACAGAAAACCCAAGAACTGTGAAGCTGGAAATAGTGGGGCCCTTTCTGAAGATTGAGTCATATTTGAGCTGGCTAAATACATGCAAAAGCTCTCTTTTTCTAAGCTTTTATAATGCTACCTGGAGTCATTCTGGGTGTGCAATAATAATGCAACAACCCCTGGCATAATGTAAATCTTTCATTTTTTTGAAGGACAGGAGTAGCTTCAAAAGGGGGCAAATTGAGCAATTCCCCAGGGCCCTTCACTTAAGGGAGCCTCAGCTTTGGCATAATTTCACTTAATGGAAAAGGAAACTTACAGTGAAGACTTTGGTAGTCTCCTCCACTTAACAAGGCAGCCAGCTGCACCAATATATATTGTATCATTGTTGACACAGCCTATTTTTGGTAATGGAGCACCCAATTTTTTTCCTGAACACCCATACAGCCTCATGTTATAAATATTAATTGGGAGGATGAAACAGCCAGAGTTTATGTGAGCTTTTGAGTCTTAAATTTTATTATAGTTACCCCCTTTTGGAGTATAATCTCTAAAGCAAATTATTTACGAAACTTTATCTTGGGTTGCTCAGAGGGAAGACAGAGTAAAAGAAATAGAAAGCCTTGTAAATTATCTGAAACCCCTGGAAATAAACCTAGTTAAGGTACTGTATCAGCATCCTGAAGGTTATACCAAAATGTGTGGGCTTCAACACTCCATTTGAAGATTACAACTGAATATAAAGAAATTGGAAGGTTGTGAAATTTGCTATCTAAACTAGACAGTATTTGAGGAATATTATAAAGAGAGAATTTACAATTTCGAACTATGCTCTTAAAGTAATTGCCCCCTCTTTGTAGAGCTTCTGCAAGCACTTTCTGAAAGCTGTTTACAAACTGAGCTGATGAAGGAAAGTTTAGGTAGTAAAACAATGGTCCTCACTAGAGATGGCTATAAACAAAAGGGGTTGTGCCCAGTCACTAAAGATGTGGATGTGTATATTAAATCTCAAAAACAGTCAAGAATTACTTACTTTTTCTCCAGGGGCGTAACCCCAATAAACTCTGATGAGCAGGGCAGTGACACGAAAGAGAGTGAAAAGGAAAACCACACGCCATGTGAATGGCCTTTTGGTCCTTATCGCTCTTGGACAGATGCTACCAACTATTACTACTAAAATTTTAATCTTCCATGGGGGCCCCCAATGACTTTTTTGCCTAGGGCCCAAGGCCACCACTGTTGAAGGATAACTTCGCTGGATGATACTGCAATATTACGCAGGCAATCAGATTTGCTGATATAATGATATCACTGAGACCAATAGCAGGTGGTTGAAAGATAACATTTTCTGTGCAAAGGCTGCATTAGAAAAAATTCTGAAAAGGGGGTGTTTTAACATTGTCAGAACTGTTTACTGAAAATGATACGTAGTCTTGGTTCAGTAATATTGGTTACTAATGTAGTATAATCAGTCCACATGATGCTTTATCAAGAATGGTAAGAGTGGAAAATGATTGTATCAGCATAGTTCTGCTAAAGGAAATGTAGAGAGGGGGGAGAAAAGACTATTAGCAGGGATGGCAAAATAATATTTCAATATGTACAGAAAAAATAGCATTTTTAAATGTTCCTTTATGTCACTCAAGCAACAGGCTGCATTAAGGAAAGGCCCGTACCTCTGTGGAAAAACATTTGCTTTGCCTGCAGAAGATCCCAGGTTCATACCTTGGCAGTGCTAAGTAACTCCAACCTATTATGCAGAATGGGCTCTCTGCTTTTGATAAGGAAGAGGATGGGCAGTGAGTTGAGGCCAAGCTTCCACACATTGTCCTCCTGAAACCACAGCTTCATGGTATCTAAGCTCCAAAGCAGCTGCCTTATAGGGAATATTCGAAAGGGGTCCCCCAAGCACATGGCCACCTTACAATAATTCATGTAAGGAATACAAACAGAATTTCATGGCTCTCTCATCCCCCCTCCCTCCCTTCCTTTCTGGCTTCTGCCTTCAAAGGAATGTAGTAAATTGCTTTATGGCCCAATTGCTCCACCATTTTGAGACTAACTCTCCCTGCCTGCAACTCAATTGCTTCTATTAATATGATAGTGTGCCAATCCCAAGACACAGCTAGATGTTTAGCTACCACTAAATTCCCCAAAGGGGTTAATAAAGGTCTTCAATTACTTGGTAACCTACAGGATTTATAGTTTGTAACCTCTCACGATTGGTGCAATCTTAATCTTTTTTTGTTTGTTTGTTTGTTTAATGCCTTCAGATCCTCTTGTCCCTATAGGCATCTGCACTGGGTAGGCAGATCCCATGCTGCATTGTTCTCCTTGCATTCTGTGCAGACTCCTCTTCAGTGATCTGGAATCACTCTGGATTTGCATCTTTTTAGCAAGCCCCAATGCCTAATTCCATCTTTGCTTTCTAGTCATTCCTTTATTCTCCCATTCTAAGTCTAGTTCCAACTCTACTAACTTCCGATTAGCTTCTTAGCTTACTTCAACTTTCCATCCCTATGACAGATTCTCTTTCTGTGTGGAAACCCTCATCTGATTTTTTTTTTCCAGCTCTTTCCCAGCCTCCACAAGTACAGTTTGTATATCTGGAAAATCATGTGACAGGATGGCAGAGGGTGTTTATCTTCTCCATTCAGTCAAGACCTCTATAAGGTGGCCCAATGGCCAAGGGATAAAGGGTAGAGCTGCTGCCATCAGGGAAGGAATAGGCAAGTGGGAGCATGTGGAAGGGAGATGGCAGGAAAGCAGTCAATCTCTTCCTGTATGAAACAATGAGTCCTACTAGATGGATCAATGGTCTGTTTTCTTAGCAACTTTCCATGGATATTATTATTAATGAGATTTGGCCTGATTTTGGCAGTCATACAAAGGAACATGTTCACGTTTCTCATATCTGGCAAATTGAGACACTGAGCTCCAGATAAATTTGGGGAAGAATGGGCAACATATCTTGTTAGTGTCCAACCAGGGTGAAGAGATTTATGCAACAAACCAGTTCCATATAAAATCTAGACCAAACCCAGTGAGAAGGGCCTCTATAGGATGCTGAGAGCTCTTGCTCACCAATGCTTGGAAGACCACAGGTTCCCATTCCTAGACTCAAAACAAGCACTTTGCTTTGTCTGAAAGGCTGGGCTCTTCTTGCTTCATTTTCTAGCACAATTCTACTTCAGCAGCCACCTGTGATTGGGCCTCAGTACTCTATGTAAACCCCAGAAGGCATCTTCGTTATGAAGTATGACCAAGTTTAGCTGCATGTCTGACTCCTGCAGCCCATTTGCAATTTTTTTTTCAAATAATTTTGAGTCTTGAATACAATAAAAGACAATACAAACTAAAGAAAAAAGAAGAAATGAAAGAAAAAATTATCATCTGCAATTTTTTACTCTTTCTGGTTGTGACTCATCTATCGCAGATACATATCTTACAGCTAACCTTGATAAATGGACTTAATCTCTAATGCATGCCAGGAACTTTAAACATAACCTTTTCTCTAGATGACTGTTCTAGAAAGCACAGTTTGGGAAATCACCTTCCTTAGGCTGTTGTTTTGAGGCAACAATTTAGACGGCAAAGGTTGGATTCATGCAGAGTTGCAAAGTAGTAAGCAAAGGTATTGCAATCATTTACAAGCAAACTTTTTGCTAAGAGAGAAAGGATTGCCATTTTATTTGCAGCATTCAACTAAGTCCATGTCCAAGTCTATATGAAGAAAGTGCCAACCTCAGTATTAGTTTATGCCAGCTGCCCCACACTGTGTCCAAATAGTCATCAAATTGTAATTCACAAAACCGTATAGAATGTATAATAAAATTCTAAGAATAGAAATCCAAACTTTCAAAATAAGATAAAACTTGGAGAAAGATTTTTATTCTTGTGGTAAACAAAAGAAACAAAAACATACAGAAGGTCACTGTAATAGATATGGAATATATAATTCACTCTAATTTTTCAATAAATCATTTTGACTGCATGAATAATATCCATCCGTCTTTCTACTGCATCAATAGAGGATCAGTAAAACTTGGAGAGACATAACTGAAGTTAACAACAAACAAGTAGAAGATACTAATTTATGTACAGACCAGTAGCTGGGTTCACTTGTCATGTTAAGCCACGGTTTGGCTAACCCTGGCTTATTGAATAACCACAACTGGCTAAATTTGCACAACATGTTAAGCCAGGAGTAGGTAACCTTTGGTCCTAGGTAGATCTGGGGTCATATTTCTCCAGCCATCATTGCTGAAACTCAGTGGCTCATTCCATTTTGAGAAAGGAAACAAGAAAACTACAGTGTTAACTCTAAAACAGGCTTAACACTGTTTTTAAAAAGAAATAAAATCCAAACCTCCTCCTAAAGCACAGTAAACAAATTTAAACTCTGGCCTTACCTACATGAATCATCAGCTACCCACAATAGCCCTGTCCCCTTCCACCCTGTCAAAATTGTTCAGTGAAGTTCCCAGCCAGCAAAAGATACCATTCTTATGTTAAAACATAAATCACTGCTGGGCAAACTTTGGGGGCATGGGCCTCATTTCTTCTTCTTTTTTTTTTCCACCCTCACACAGGGTGGAAGATTGTTGTGTCATAGTGTTGGCACTGGGGAGTCATGTCAAGAATTAACATGCTATAAATCATGATTTACATGTTATAATAACTGGGCTAGTCACTCTCTCTCTCTCAGCCCTAGGAAGCAGGCAACGGCAAACCACTTCTGAAATCTTGCCATGAAAACTGCAGGGACTAATCCAGGCAGTCACCAGGAGTCAGTGCTGACTCAAAAGCACAAAAAAGAAAAAAAAGTAGTTTATAAAACCAAATAAAAGTGCCACAAAACCAACAAAGAACTTTGTTTAAAAAAAAATCACAGCAAGGAGGAAAGATAAATTGAAAGTTAAAAACCTGGGAAAAATAAAACAATATTTGTCTGATACCTAAAAGCATATTTAGGTACCACACAACAACTAGCAGGCCTTGGCTGATCTCAAAAAAATTAAGCAGAACTGGACCATAGTTAGAATTTAGATGGGACATCACCAGCAAATCCCAAATCTACAGCCTAGATTGGTAAATCGAAGAAAACATCCTGGGAAATGGCAAACCGTTTCTGAAGTTGCCAAGAAAACTAAATGGATGTGTCCATGAAGCCACCAGGAAAGAAGATCAACTTGAAGAAGACTTTACTCCTTTTAACTGCCCGTGGGCAGTTTAGGAGCAAAAGTGCAATTGAAAGGCTCTATTCCCCGTAACTCCCTGTGTGTCTTCAGAGGGTAAGAACACCTTGAAGAAAATAATGAAGGGCTCAACAATATCAGCAATAAACTGTCACTAAACCCTGAAGCCCATCACTTCCCAATATCAGCAATGCTGGGCTAGTGTAGAAGTTCTTCGATGTGGAAGAAGTGATTCCCTCATCTGTCTAGATTCTTTACATTTATCTCAAGGTCTTATATTTCACACCTTAGGAGACCAGACATTTCACTCTTAATTCCATATTAAGGTATAATTAGGCAACAATTAACTCTCATGGGATGGGATGGACTGAGAGGCAGCAACTTGTCCACACCTTCCAGAGAACTTGTGTAGATTTGGGTGTATGTCAAACACTTGAGTTCCTAGTGGACATGACTGCACAATTTGCTAGCAATCACATCCTACACAATTTTTTCTTGCATGCAAATTCCAGCAAGCTTACATTCTCCCCATAGTATTTCAAGTGACTTAATGTCTCCCCCCCTTCACATTATTTGTTCTGCCTTTCATTTTCATTGTATGCTTTGCAAACTGTGCTAAGGCACTCCAAACAAATAGCAACTTGTTGGTTCCAGTAATAACAGTAATCCACCTAATCATTGTCAATTCAGCTGCTGGTTGCTTTTGGGCATCTCCCTTCCACTCACCCACCCCTTTCTCTTTTACACTTTAATTTCAGGACTCAGTAGGCAAGATCACAGCAGTTAGTTAACAAAAGTATGCTCGTAAAAACCTCCCCTCAGATAGACTCACAAAGGCAGTCCGCTCATCTGTTTTATTGCAACTTGTGATCTGAAAACGGAGCATTTAAAAGAGAAGCTTAGCAGATTTGCTATTTCTCTGATGTGACTGGAAGAATTTGTCAGACCATTTTGTTTAGTCTATGAACATTCCATATAAGAACCTAAAAATCATTCCTACCATCAGTAATAAAGGATTTTGAGATGGAGGCAAATGCAGGAGGGGGGAAGACCCTAATATGAGGAAAAATCAACCCTATACTCCCAAGACAAGGTTTTTATTGTGCCATCATTACGCTTCATTTACAAAATGCTATGAGGGATCCCCATGTCAGCCATTTCTATATTTCTGAGTTCTCCAGTGCTTCTCCCATCTATTTTCTAACAATAGAAACAAAAATCCATTAAGGAGAAAAGATGGACTAGTTGCACAATGCTGTTTGACTGGCAGCCCCAGGCACCATCTATTTGGGAGCCCTCTCTGGGAAGGATAAGCAGTGCAAATAAGCATTAAATTGGCAGCTGTTCTAAAATAGCCTCTCAAATTCTCCTCCCACTTTGCAGGCAAAGTAACTGAAGATTCTTTCACCAAATTTCTCAGAAGGAGGGGAAATTCTCCCATAGTTTGTCAAGGATGGAGCTCACCACAGGTGGTGGCAAGCCTTCTTAAGGAGTTCCCTTTTAGTTTTGGTTCCTTCTTCAATGGCAACAGTGACAGAAGCCATGTTGATGAGATAACCACCATTTTTCATGTGCCAAATGCCCAGATATAATGACATCTGGGCCATTGTAGGGTATATGTCTTATTAATTGCAACAAGACATATACCTCACAATGGCCCAGATGACATTATTTCTATATATCTGTCAAATTTCTAAGGCCCCTGACTCCATAATTACTCTGGGCAGTGTACAATATTAAAAACAGCTTGCAACAGTATATAACACAGAGAAAGGAACAATAACTGTCCAAAGAGAACAAGACATACAATCTGAACACAAAACATTCCCATAACAGGCCCACCAGATATGCTAGCCCAAAGCCAGGGGAAGAGCCAGTTCTCCATAGCCCACTTCAATGAGGTCTGGGAGGATTCTCTTCCAGAGGAGAAGTGCTGCAGCAGAGACGGCCCACCTCCTGGGTCTCATCAGATGACACTATTGAATCAATAGGATCTGAAACATACCGACAGGACAGGCAGAAACTACCGGGGACAGATAGACAGTCCCTCAACTACCACAGAAATGCCTGAAAGATTTGAAAGTGGCTCTTTTCTTGGAATGAAAGTCAAAGACATTCAGAAAAAAAGAATCTCAGAAATTTCCATTCAGTTTTAACTGAATTCCCCTTTTGTAGCCCCTCGGCTTAGCTGCAGCTCTGTGGATAAGTCACTGACATAAGCCAGGAGAGACACCAAATCCTTCGCCCTTCTTGTCTGTTTCTGGCTGGTCTCCTTGAAGCTGCCTCTGCCCACTGCATGGCTCTTCCTTCTCTCCCAAGGGGCATTCCTTGTACTTTGCCTCTTTAAACCTCAGCCTTACTACCTAGTTCCAATTTAACAATTATGTATAAAACCAGGTCATAGGAACACCTATGGGATCCCCCACTCAGGGTATATAGCAGAAGCAGTCATGTGACACCTAGAAAGCATTGCTGTTCCCAAAATCAAACCCCAAGCAAGGATCAGATATATTAATGACACATTTGTCATCTGAAAAGAAAATCTAATTAAAAGCACTCCTCAGCACTTAATGCCACAAGCCCAGGGATCATGTTCACCATATAGACTGAGAAAAAAGAAATCGCTTGATGACCTCATCACCAAACAGAACGATGGCATGCTGCACACCCATGTTTACAGAAAACTCACACACATTGACTACATTTTAAATTTTTGAAGCAACTGCCATCAACAGAGCAAAAACACACTGGGGGTAATACATCCATTGTGGCCCACTTTGATCTCTCAGTGGCCTTTAATAGCACCGATCATGGTATCCTTCTGGGCCATCTCAGGGGAGTAGGAGTGGGAGGCACTGTATTACAGTGGTTTTCCTCCTATATTCAGGGCTGGTTCCACTCAATGTTGATGGGGGTGTGAGAGGTTGAGTCAGAGGCCCCTTCTTTGTGGCGTGCCTTAAGACTCTATTCTCTCTCCACTTAACATCTACATGAAACCGCTGGGTTATCTGTTATCGTGGGGTGCAGTATCATCATATATTGATGACACCTAGCTGTATATCTCTGCTCTGGGCCAACCAGGCAATGCCACCAAGATCCTTTCCTGATGCCTCGAGATTGTGGAGCCATGAATGGGGGAGAACAGGCTTCAGCTCAACCCTGGCAAGACTGAGAGGCTGTGGGTTTTAAGGCCAACCAGCTTTAACTCTGCCTACAGGTGAACTCCCCTTCATGGATCACTGCCTTGTCGTGGCGAAGGGGCTTGCGTAACTCAGTGAAGCCATGAGCTATACCATGCAGGGCCACCCAAGACGGACAGGTCATGACAGAGAGTTCTGACAAAATGTGGTCCACTGGAGAAGGAAATGGCAACCCACTCCAGTATCCTTGCCAAGAAAACCCCATGGACAATGTTAAAAGCCTAAAAGATATGACGCCGGAAGATGAGCCCCTCAGGTCGGAAGGTGTCCAATATGCTACTGGGGAAGAGCGGAGGGCAATTCCAAGTAGCTCCAGAAAGAGTGAAGCGGCTGGGCCAAAGCCGAAAGGACATTCAGCTGCGGATGTATCTGGAAGCGAAAAGAAGGTCCGATGCTGTAAAGAACAATATTGTATAGGTACCTGGAATGTAAGATCTATGAACCAAGGCAAGCTGGGTGTGGTCAAACATGAGATGACAAGATTGAACATCGACATCTTGGGAATCAGCGAACTGAAATGGACGGGAATGGGTGAATTTAATTCGGGTGACCATTATATCTACTACTGTGGGCAAGAAACCCTTAGAAGAAATGGAGTTGCACTCATAGTCAATAAGAGAGTCGGAAAGGCAGTAATGGGGTACAACCTCAAAAACGACAGAATGATCTCAGTGCGTATCCAAGGCAAACCATTCAATATCACAGTCATCCAAGTCTATGCCCCAACCACTGATGCTGAAGAAGCTGAAGTTGACCGCTTCTATGAAGACCTACAACACCTTCTAGAACTAGCACCAAAAAACGATGTCCTTTTCATCATAGGGGATTGGAATGCTAAAGTAGGAAGTCAAGGAGTAATCGGAATAACAGGCAAGTTTGGCCTTGGAGTACAAAATGAAGCAGGGCAAAGGCTAATAGAGTTCTGTCAAGAGAACAAGCTAGTCATAGCAAACACTCTTTTCCAACAACACAAGAGACAACTCTACACATGGACATCACCAGATGGTCAATACCGAAACCAGATTGATTATATACTTTGCAGCCAAAGAGGGAGAAGCTCTATATAGACAGCAAAAACAAGACCAGGAGCTGACTGTGGCTCAGATCATGAGCTTCTTACTGCAAAATTTAGGCTTAAATTGAAGAATGTAGGGAAAACCACTAGACCACTCAGGTATGACTTAGATCATATTCCTTGTGAGTACACAGTGAAGGTGATGAATAGATTTAGAGGATTAGATTTGGTAGACAGAGTGCCTGAAGAACTATGGACGGAGGTCCGTAACATTGTACAGGAGGCAGCAACTAAAACAATCCCAAAGAAAAAGAAATGCAAGAAAGCAAAATGGCTGTCTGATGAGGCTTTAAAAATAGCTGTGGAAAGAAGGAATGCAAAAAGCAAGGGTGAAAGGGAAAGATATAAGCAACTGAATGCAGATTTCCAGAGAATAGCAAGGAGAGATAAGAAGGCCTTCTTAAATGAACAATGCAAAGAAATTGAGGAAAACAATAGAATGGGGAAGACTAGAGATCTCTACAAGAAAATTGGAGATATGAAAGGAATGTTTAGTGCAAAGATGGGCATGATAAAGGACAAAAAAGGCAGGGACCTAACAGAAGCAGAAGAGATTAAGAAGAGGTGGCAAGAATACACAGAAGAACTATACAAGAAAGATCTTAATGTCCCTGATGTCCACGCTGGTGTGATCACTGACCTTGAGCCAGACATCCTAGAGAGTGAAGTCAAGTGGGCCTTAGGAAGCATTGCTAACAACAAAGCTAGTGGAGATGACAGTATTCCAGCTGAGTTATTTAAAATACTAAAAGATGATGCTGTTAAAGTGCTGCACTCAATATGCCAGCAAGTTTGGAAAACGCAACAGTGGCCACGGGATTGGAAAAGGTCAGTTTATGTTCCAATTCCAAAGAAGGGCAACGCCAAAGAATGCTCAAACTATCACACAGTTGCACTCATTTCACATGCTAGCAAGGTTATGCTCAAAATCCTACAAGCTAGGCTTCAGCAATACATGAACCGAGAACTACCGGATGTACAAGCTGGGTTTCGAAGAGGCAGAGGAACTAGAGATCAAATCGCCAACATTTGCTGGATCATGGAGAAAGCACGAGAGTTCCAGAAAAATATCTACTTCTGCTTCATTGACTATGCAAAAGCCTTCGATTGTGTGGATCACAACAAACTGTGGCAAATTCTTAAAGAGATGGGAGTACCAGACCACCTTACCTGTCTCCTGAGAAATCTGTATGCGGGCCAAGAAGCAACAGTCAGAACCGGTCATGGAACAACCGATTGGTTCAAAATAGGGAAAGGTGTACGACAAGGCTGTATACTGTCACCCTGCTTATTTAACCTATATGCAGAGTACATCATGAGAAATGCCAGGCTGGAAGAATCACAAGCCGGAATTAAGATTGCAGGGAGAATCATCAACAACCTCAGATATGCAGACGATACCACCCTAATGGCAGAAAGTGAAGAAAAACTAAAGAGCCTCTTGATGAGGGTGAAAGAGGAGAGTGCAAAAGCTGGTTTGAAACTCAACATTAAAAAAACTAAGATCATGGCATCTGGACCCATCAATTCCTGGCAAATAGAAGGGGTAGAAATGGAAGCAGTAACAGACTTCATTTATTTGGGCTCCAAGATCACCGCAGACGGAGACTGCAGCCATGAAATTAAAAGACGCTTGCTCCTTGGGAGCAAAGCTATGGCAAGCCTAGATAGCATATTAAAAAGCAGAGACGTCACCTTGCCGACAAAGATCCGCATAGTCAAAGCTATGGTTTTTCCAGTAGTAATGTATGGCTGTGAGAGCTGGACCATAAAAAAGGCCGAGCGCCGAAGAATTGATGCCTTTGAACTGTGGTGCTGCAGAAGACTCTTGAGAGTCCCCTGGACTGCTAGGAGGTCAAACCAGTCAATCTTAAAGGAAATCAACCCTGATTGCTCATTGGAAGGATCGATAATGAAGCTCAAGCTCAGATACTTTGGTCACCTGATACAAAGAGAGATCTCTTTGGAGAAGACCCTGATGCTGGGAAAGATTGAAGGAAAAAGGAGAAGAGGACGGCAGAGGATGAGATGGTTAGATAGCATCACTGAAGCAATGAGCATGAAACTGAGCAAACTCAGGGAGGCAGTGAAGGACAGGAAGGCCTGGCGCAATATGGTTCATGGGGTCACGAAGAGTCGGACACGACTTAACGACTAAACAACAACAACAACAGGTGAACTTCCCCAGTCAGAGCTGGCATGCAATTTGAGGGCCCTTCTGGACTTATGGCTCCTCCTCAAAGAGCAGGTGGCAGCCATGGCTAGGGAGGCCTTTGCACAGGTTTGTCTTGTGCACCAATCTTGTGCGCTGGATCAGGAGACGTTGCTCATAGGAACTCATGGCTTAGTCACCTCCTGCTTGGATTACTGTAACACATTCTACCTGGGCTGCCTTTGAAGACCATTCAGAACCTGCAGCTGGTCCAGAATGCAGTGGCATCAATACTTTTTGGCATCTCCCAATAAGTCCATATAACACCGCAGCTCCATGAGCTGCACTGGCTCCTAGTAGGCTTCTGGATATAATTCAAGGTTCTTGCGATCACCTATAAAGCTCTACATGGCGCAGGACCAGGTTATTTGCAGGATTGCCTGTCCCCTAATGTTTTAGTGGTCTTAATCTTTGTACACCATCCAGAGTCTCTATAAATCATTTAAATAAAGAAATGTTTGTTTGCTATTTTTTCATAGCTTCTTTTACAACATTTTGGATCTTTGCCTAATGCCATATATTTCCAAACATTTCTGTATCCAATCGTGCAGAACAGAAACAGACTCATTTTTATAATCAGTCCAAGCCATTTATAAGTTGTTTTTTCTTCACTTGAGATTTTAGGGTCATTTTATCAATCAGCAACTGATCTTTTGTTCCTCATGAATTTCAAGAGTTACCCTTTTCTCCACGTGGATACAATGATTTTTTGCTTAAATAACTCAGAATTGCAGTTGCTAATGTACCAGTTAACAGATTGAGTGTTGTTGGCAAGCAAATAATTGGACTGTAGTTGTTTGCAACTACCCTCTTGTTTCTGTCTTTTATTATTAAAAATGTTCTATGAGTTGTCATCCATTTTCAACTTTTCCAATTTGTAATATTTCATTTAATAGCCTATCTTTTATGGAGAATCATCAGATGCCAAAATCTGTGCACTTCATCTTTCCTGTTGCACTCCAGTTCTTAACTTTCTTTTCTTGCTTTTTGACGACGACGACGACGACGACGATGATGATGATGATGATGATGGATGATTTTGCATCCAAAAATTCACTAGGAAGAGATCATGCTGCTTGAAGGGTGACATCTTCCTGTCCACCAGATTCATCTTAGGCATCCTGTTGCTATCTGAGACCCTGTTGTTAGTGTGAACTTGAACAAACTCATAATCTCTGAAATAGATCCAGAAATTCTACAGAGTTTCATTTGCCCAAGACAGAACAGATAGCTCTAAGCCTTTCTGTTCCTTTTTCTAATCTCTCTGAAGCTGAGGTCCTTATCTGCTTCTTCAGAATCCTGGCAAGCTGCAAAAGTTAAAAAGGTGGTGCTGATGCAGCAACTGCCACAGAAAGGGGAGAAGTTTCCACTGCTCATTAAAACCCCATGGAGGAGATTGGAAAAAGGAAGAATAGGACAAATATGCCTTCATATCAAAGCAATCCTTTCACCCCAATCACCAGTGGCTACCCAGTGATAAGGTCTAACATCCAAGTATAGCAAAGTTTTATGAACTGTCTTAGCAAGTTGACTGCCTTAATGACAGTTTTTATACAGAAAGTTCAGTGAGTTAATCTCTTATACTTTTCTGCATCCTCAACCCCAATAATCAGTTCCAACATATTTCCTTTGCCCAAAAAAACACTCTCAATCTGTTTTAAGCTAATCACTGATATCTTCATAACAGGAATATTTCTTTCACTTGACATTTCATCACATTGTTCTTAAAACAAAAGGTACTGGTACTTCACAAAAAACACAGATTTCAAAAGAGTGTTTCTTGAAAATCCATTCATCAGGTTCTAACTGCCCTGCAAATTATATCCTGTTCTGATCAGAAGAGGCTTATAGATTTGTAGGCATTTGTTTTTGTTTTGTTTTTCATGCTAAATGATGGGATGGAGGAACTCTGTTTTTCCAAGTTCCAGTTCAGAGATTAAAGGGATTACACACTCCCAGCAGTGATAAAGAACGTATTCAGTCATTTCTGGAGCTCATATCCAGCCCTCAAAGCAGATCAATAGTCTCTTAGTGGCTACATTCATGACAGCTTCTTCTGCTGGCTGAGGAATTCTGGGAGTTGAAGTCCACATATCTTAAAGTTGCCAAGATTGAGAAACTCTGGTTTAGATCACCTCTCTCTCTCTCCACCTTCTGCTGATGTTTGAGGTTTTTCTTTTCTTAAACAAGTCTATGATTCTGTGGCTCTTTAATATCAGAAATTATTAACCCTTCTCACAGAGACGCTTTTTAATGATGTTTTTTGATGCCCACAGATTAGTTTCTATAGTTCATTAGCTACTCATTGGGCTTGCCTTGAAGGAACATTGAAAATTTGGCATCAATAAATAAACTGGATGCAATCTTAAGTTATTATTCATCTCACCTTTGAAAGCAAGGGCATTCAGAAAAGGATGTCAGATAAAGAATGTTACCAAACATATATGAAAGAAACTGGCATTTTAGGTATTTGGATGCCAGACCATAGCATAGATGCCATTTGGGATTATTAAAAGCAGCTCCAGGGGGACGCAGTGGCGCAGCGGCTTAATGACGCTGAAAGTTGCTGGCCAGAAATGGTCAACACTTCAGCGGTTCGAGTCCAGCCTTCGCGTTAAACAGGGTGAGCTCCTGTTTCCTCCCCAGTTCCTGTCAACCCAACAGGTCGAAAACTCACGTGAGTAGATAAATGGGTACTCTCACTCCGGTGGGAGGAAAAATGCTGGCGGCGCCTTGCAAAAAGGAGTTGGGAGCAGTTGCCGGTAAGCGCGAAAAACCGCGCGCGCCCGAAAAAGGGGGCGAAGCAACGGAAACCCTGCCTCCTGCGCTCGCCAGCTGGGCTCTGCTCTAGGAAGGAGGCTCTGGCAAACCACTTCCGAAAAACAATTGCCTTGAAAACTGCAAAAAGGACTCATCCAAAAAGCAGTCACTGCAGAGTCGGTAACGACTGAGCGCATACAAAAAAAAAAAAAAAGCAGCTCCTCTATTCACAGTATTATTACATATGCCTTGGATCATAGTTACCTCCATTGTCAGGGTCCTCTCACTACCAGGCATAGCCTGTCCCTCTGTTCCTTTCCAAAGCATAGTCTTAGGCTATAGGAAAGGGTGAGTTGCCTTATCAAAAGTTGGGTTCAGAGCATAACAGTGGTGGCAGGCATTTCAGGACTTTTCCTCTAATAAGTGTGTTATGCGGCATTGTGGATAATAACTATGACAGCTGCTTAGCATTCAACCAGTAAAGAGGATCCAGAGTAGTCATATCCCCAGATGTAAGCTCTCAACAGCTACCTGTATATGGGGATTTTTTTAAGAACCTGAGAGACACAGAGGACAGTATGCTCATTCGAGCACCCCCATCTCCAGTACTTTCTTCTCACAATTGCCCCATTACCCTCCCTTAAAAAAAATAAAAATAAAGGACTTGATCTACATCTGCCTTTTTGGGAACGTGGTAGGGGACACCAAACAAAGAAAAGACAGACCCATACAACTTCTGTGACTGAATGCAGCCCAGCAGTTCTTTGGCCTTTCTCCAAAAGACCTGGGAATTGTCAAGCTGATTGCAGGTTACCATTCTTGGATTAAGCTCAATAAGTCAGATGTTGTACAGCTAGACCAAGAAAAACATGCCTGTATAGCAACAAAAGGCTTAAGCCCCCATGTATGTGATCAGGCTGTGTAACCAAGTCCTAGAAAGGCCTTTCTTAATCTCCATTTTTAAGACTACAGTATGTGAAAGAAATGAAAAATTATTCCAATGAAAAATAAGTATATAAACAGAAAGGGGATAGAAAAGTTACTTGGAGATTTATACTTCCTTTTATTCACAAGGTCCAAGCCATATAAATAATGCACTCAGCAGGCCTACAATAACCTCTCCATTGACAGCTCATCTGTAAAAATATACTGATCCTCCTCTTCTAATGGCTCTTTAAAAAGCTCTTCTGAGAATCTAGCACTTTTGTCATCCCTGGTGCAAATTCCTTGAAGAAGGAATGGCATTTATCACAGGGGATGCTGCCCACAATATATAAGCAACAATTGCAAGAGCAAGACAAAACAGAGGAGATTGAGAGTTTGGGTATGCAATCTCATTTTTAACAGATTTATAAACTACTTCTAGCTGCGTTTGACCATCACATTTTGTTTATTTGCTTGTCAGGAGTTCAAGGTGGCAACTGCTCAAATATAATCAGTAGCTAAGCTTTAGGGTGATTTTCAACATTCATGGCAAACATATTCAAGTTTCATCAGTGCCACTCCTCTCTTTTACTCATTCCTTCTTTGCCTTGATTGTCCTTACCTTCATCTGCTATCACTGCTATGATGGCCAACAGGTTTTCTCAAGGATGACTTGACCTTTTGTCTTATGTAATGATACCATCGATTCTACTGGTCACAATTCCATGAGTCAGGAGAGCAGGGAGAAGCAAGACTGTGGCATCTTGAAAAAGTTAAAGGAAGTAAAAAAAAATAAAAAAATTTAAAAAGCTTTCAGCAAGGCAAGTATTTTCTCAGTCATTCCCAGTTCCTGAATCTGAGGAACCTCTAAACATCAGAAAATATTTGACATTACCAAATACTGCACATAGATGAATCAAAAGTTTGGATCAGCCCTTTTCTTTGCAAAAAGAGAAAGAGAGTGAGGTAGCGAAAGAGGGAAATTTATGACAAACAATTAGAGCAAGCAAATGGATTTGTGTACTTTGGTAGAATGTTCACTGAAGATATGAACATGGAGAAAGGTAGAGGGGAGTATGTTGTCTGTTGTGAGGAATGTTGGTCAAAAGAAGCAAAAATAGCTGCATATAAGAGCACATCTGCCCACTTTGTTATAGGAAAGTGAGAGTTGGTTATGTCAAGAGAAATTGAATCCAGTAAGAATGGGGTACTTAAGAAGTGTGGTGGTAAAACAAAAATAGATGCTGAATGAATGTACTAAAGTAAAATACTAAAGTGAGTGAGCAATACAAAATAGTACACTGAAATGGTTTTGTCGTATAGTGAGAATGAACAAAGACTGAATTGCAAAACAATATATGAAGGCAGAATGAAAGAATCAAGAGGAAGGGGAAGACCAAGAAAGTAATGCTTCGTAAGAAAACAAAAAAGAGGGTAAGAAATATAAAGACATGCAATGTGAAATGGTGTATGGACATGGCGGAAACTGGAATCATTTCCAAGATGGAAAAGTATGTTGTTGTTGTTCAGTCGTTAAGTCGTGTCCGACTCTTCGTGACCCCATGAACCATATTGCGCCAGGCCTTTCTGTCCTTCACTGCCTCCCTGAGTTTGCTCAGTTTCATGCTCATTGCTTCAGTGATGCTATCTAACCATCTCATCCTCTGCCGTCCTCTTCTCCTTTTTCCTTCAATCTTTCCCAGCATCAGGGTCTTTTCCAAAGAGTCCTCTTTTCGCATTAGGTGACCAAAGTAGCTGAGCTTGAGCTTCATTATCAATCCTTCCAATGAGCAATCAGGGTTGATTTCCTTTAAGATTGACTGGTTTGACCTCCTAGCAGTCCAGGGGACTCTTAAAAGTCTTCTCCAGCACCACAGTTCAAAGGCATAAATTCTTCGGCGCTCAGCCTTCTTTATGGTCCAGCTCTCACAGCCATACATTACTACTGGAAAAACCGTAGCTTTGACTATGCGGATCTTTGTCGGCAAGGTGACATCTCTGCTTTTTAATATGCTATCTAGGTTTGCCATAGCTTTGCTCCCAAGGAGCAAGCGTCTTTTAATTTCATGGCTGCAGTCTCCGTCTGTGGTGATCTTGGAGCCCAAATAAATGAAGTTTGTTACTGCTTCCATTTCTACCCCTTCTATTTGCCAGGAATTGATGGGTCCAGATGCCATGATCTTAGTTTTTTTAATGTTGAGTTTCAAGCCAGCTTTCACACTCTCCTCTTTCACCCTCATCAAGAGGCTCTTTAGTTCTTCTTCACTTTCTGCCATTAGGGTGGTATCGTCTGCATATCTGAGGTTATTGATGATTCTCCCTGCAATCTTAATTCCAGCTTGTGATTCTTCCAGCCTGGCATTTCTCATGATGTATTCTGCATATAGGTTAAATAAACAGGGTGACAGTATACAGCCTTGTCATACTCCTTTCCCTATTTTGAACCAATCGGTTGTTCCATGACCGGTTCTGACTGTTGCTTCTTGGCCCGCATACAGATTTCTCAGGAGACAGGTAAGATGGTCTGGTACCCCCATCTCTTTAAGAATTTGCCACAGTTTGTTGTGATCCACACAATCAAAGGCTTTTGCATAGTCAATGAAGCAGAAGTAGATGTTTTTCTGGAACTCTCGTGCTTTCTCCATGATCCAGCGAATGTTGGCAATTTGATCTCTAGTTCCTCTGCCTCTTCGAAACCCAGCTTGTACATCCGGTAGTTCTCGGTTCACGTACTGCTGAAGCCTAGCTTGTAGGATTTTGAGCATAACCTTGCTAGCATGTGAAATGAGTGCAATTGTGCGATAGTCTGAGCATTCTTTGGCATTGCCCTTCTTTGGAATTGGAACATAAACTGACCTTTTCCAATCCCGTGGCCACTGTTGCGTTTTCCAAACTTGCTGGCATATTGAGTGCAGCACTTTAACAGCATCATCTTTTAGTATTTTAAATAACTCAGCTGGAATACTGTCATCTCCACTAGCTTTGTTGTTAGCAATGCTTCCTAAGGCCCACTTGACTTCACTCTCTAGGATGTCTGGCTCAAGGTCAGTGACCACACCAGCATGGATATCAGGGACATTAAGATCTTTCTTGTATAGTTCTTCTGTGTATTCTTGCCACCTCTTCTTAATCTCTTCTGCTTCTGTTAGGTCCCTGCCTTTTTTGTCCTTTATCATGCCCATCTTTGCACTAAACGTTCCTTTGATATCTCCAATTTTCTTGAAGAGATCTCTAGTCTTCCCCATTCTATTGTTTTCCTCAATTTCTTTGCATTGTTCATTTAAGAAGGCCTTCTTATCTCTCCTTGTTATTCTCTGGAAATCTGCATTCAGTTGCTTATATCTTTCCCTTTCACCCTTGCTTTTCACATTCCTTCTTTCCACAGCTATTTGTAATGCCTCATCAGACAGCCATTTTGCTTTCTTGCATTTCTTTTTCCTTGGGATGGTTTTAGTTGCTGCCTCCTGTACAATGTTACGGACCTCCGTCCATAGTTCTTCAGGCACTCTGTCTACCAAATCTAATCCTCTAAATCTATTCATCACCTTCACTGTGTACTCACAAGGAATATGATCTAAGTCATACCTGAGTGGTCTAGTGGTTTTCCCTACATTCTTCAATTTAAGCCTAAATTTTGCAGTAAGAAGCTCATGATCTGAGCCACAGTCAGCTCCTGGTCTTGTTTTTGCTGTCTGTATAGAGCTACTCCATCTTTGGCTGCAAAGTATGTAATCAATCTGGTTTCGGTATTGACCATCTGGTGATGTCCATGTGTAGAGTTGTCTCTTGTGTTGTTGGAAAAGAGTGTTTGCTATGACTAGCTTGTTCTCTTGACAGAACTCTACTAGCCTTTGCCCTGCTTCATTTTGTGCTCCAAGGCCAAACTTGCCTGTTATTCCAATTACTCCTTGACTTCTAGATGGATAATTAAAGACATTAGTGTAAATTAGATTTTTAGCTATATAACCTTCTTATAAACCTTACTCTTTTTTACTCCTTTGCTTTGCATAATATTGCTTACCCCCCAAAGAATACTGTCACAGGTGGGCATGTATGTATGCAACTATGCTCACCATGATAAGCACTGCTGGTGGCTTTTCTGGAAGATACTATTTTTTTTTCTTCTGGAATCAGAGCAGTGGTTTCTATATAATGAATGCTGTTGCATCTGGATGTAGCAGTGTTATTCAGGCGTAACATGTGTGGAAGAGGACATATTGCCCTCCTCTCCCTGAGGCTGCCATATTTTTCTCCCAACAATTCCTCTAGAACAGGGTTGCTGTATCTGAGCTACAAAGCACAGTATCATCAGAGACAGCAGCTCTACTCTAGAATGACACTATCCTGGTACAGCATCATTCATACCGAAGTGTTACAGATTACTATAAAGTGTAATGAGCTTTGCTGATGCAAATAATAAATTAAAGAAAGAAATCTTTTGGGGGAAAAAAGTTTCCATGTTACACATTAAGCCCTGTCACCCACAAATAAAAAAATAAAATAAAATAACATCCTACCCTCTGAGATATGAAAATTCTGGCCCAGGAAACTGTGAAGGGATCTGTGAAAGTCGGCGTGCTTCTCATCTCATCTCTAGTGCAAATATTATTAATTCTGGTCTAAAGCAAATTATGGTTGTGTTCACATATCATGCTTAACCAAGTTGCTGAATGAACCCATTTTCTAGGTTTCCACAATACTTTGAACCCTGAACTAACCAAGCAGGCTCAGTCTGCATAATACAAAAAGCCAAAACTCATTGACACAACTCCCTAATCAAAACTAAGTTTTAGATTTTTGCTCAGTCTTCATCTGTCCTGGTTATGACTGAATGCAGTTCATTAGTAGAAAACGTCTAGTACCTGACGCATCAAAATTGCTCAAACAAATCCATTCTGTGCATAGATGGCAGCCACTTTAGAACTTCTGAATTCCCAAAAGAAAAAAGGGATTTAAATGTCATTAATAAATAAAATGCCACTGTGGACCCACCCACGGGTGTTGGGGAAAGATCAGTAATCAAGGGGGGGGGGGGAAATCCTCTCCTTCTATGTTCTTTTATTTCCCCCACTCCTCAGTCACTCCTCATAACTTAAACTTCTCTAAATCCCAAGGGATAATCTTCTATAGAAATTGTGTCTGCCTCTCATTCTCTCCCAGCCTCTCAGTTCTAGTTTTAAGCCCATATTTCTTCCCTATCTCATGCCATCCTAGTTCTAAATATAGAAGAAGAGTATATGCCAAGGGCCTTGACATGGATAATGATTGCACATTTATGTTTTTTTGACAATAATCAAGGGAATCAGTCATCAGGATGACCTCATGGCATAAAAAATCTTCTGTAAGCACTAGCATTTATACTTTCAAGTATCTGTGATTACCTCATCTTATTCTGGCCTGTAGAATTTTGAAAACAATTACAAGTTATCTTCAGAGCCCCATTCTCCAGCTAAAATTGTCTTGGCTTACATGATTTTCCCCGGAGAAGAAGCTCACAGTTCTCCATTTTCAGAAGGTGGAATGGCTACTTGGTGGCAGCACTGGCCTTTCAGAGCCACTTCCTGGTTGAAATTAGATTGGCCCCCTCCCTAACTGCTTTCTCCAAACAGTTTAAAAGACAACTCTTTCATAGAGCATTTCAGGATTCATCCTGTTCCTTGTTTTTTATTGTTGTTTTTCAACTATGCTTTATTTTTACACTTTTAATTTTTACTGTGGATATTTTAGTTGTATATGCCTATATCTATGAACTGCTGAGAGTCCTTAACTGGATTACAGTGGGATATACATTTAAATAAGTAAATAAATAGTTCAAAAGCAGGAGAATGTAGGCATCAGAAGATACTTTATACTCAAACGAAGTATGGTCAATTCAGTTCAGCATGATCCAGTCCAATTGTCTGTCCAAGTCCTCAAAGATCATTCTAGGCCCTCCTGTCTTAAAACCTTTTTGACTCAAAGCACCAGGAACTGAAACAGAAACTCATGATTGCACAAACAATTTAGCCTCTCACACAAACCTTTCCACCTTCTACTATAGTAATTCTTCCCAAGACAAAAATAGAATAATTTGAGCTATGTTTTATTTGTTGCAGAGATAGCAGACACAGGACCAAATCCAATCCTATGAAACATTTACTCAAGTTTAGGGAGATAAAGTTGGAGGAGACTTCATACATGATTCAGTTTTACTGGATGCAGGAAATCTAGCCCCAGGCCTTTGTTTGAAGACTTCCAGCAAGGAAGACTCATCAGCTTTTGAGATAAAACCATTGTCAAACTGTTTCTATCATCAAGAATGTTCATCTAATATTTAAGTGAAATCTATCTCCTATAACTTATGTTTCTTAGAGCTCGATGATTTTCATGCTAATGATTTATAGCATCATCCAGCCATTGCAGCAGTAATATACGGTAATGTGGATAGGCTTTATATGGCCACATTATATTGGCTGGATAATGCTGTAAATCACAAGCGCAGAAGTCCTTATCATCCTGCTGTGAGGGACAACAAAAATCAAGTGCTTTGCCCTTGCATTTTTGTAGACTTTTATCATCTCCCCTGCTCCTCTATTTCTCTATCTCAGGTTACCAATACCAATACCAATACCAATACCAATACTTTAATGGCCAAGTATAAAACATACACAAGGAATTTATCTTCGGTGATAACAGCAAAATCAACGGTGCGTTTGGATAAGAGCAAAAAAATGATCACATGGTATTCAGCAAAGCAATGGCACGAGGGAAAAAACTATTCTGATGTCTGGATGTTTTAACATAAGGAGCTCTATGGCGCTGTCCTGAAGGAAGAAGTTGGAACAGATTGTACCCAGGATGAGAAGAGTCTGCAGATATCCTCTCTGCCCTCCTTTTGACCCTCACAGTATATAGTTCTTCTACAGAAGGCAGATGGATTGCAATGATCCTTTCTGCAGACTTAACTATTCGTTGGAGTCTGAGTCTGTCCTGTTTGGTTGCAGAACCAAACCAGACAGTTATAGAGGAGCAGATAACAGACTGCCCAGTTCCTTCAAATGTTTATCATAGAATGTGTTTTTCACCCTGTTGGCTGACCTCATTGCTGCCTTCTGTCATTCTGTTGGGACTATAGAGATCAAATTCCTCTATAGCCTTCATAAAATGTGGCATCCACACTTGAAAGATATACTAATTGTATTAGTTAGAGGAGGTCTAGAGGTCTCACTAATACATAATAAAGTAGAAGTAGTTGAAACTTGGAAACATTGATTCTATTAATGCAGCCAGCGCCTAGCTGATTCTGTATGAAAGCTAAGCATGGTCAGATCTGGCTAGTATTTGGATGAGATCACTAGGAAAACCCAGGCCATAGACTAGAACAGGAAGCTGAAAAAATATCATGGCAGAAGATGATGTCAAATCACTTCCATACTGCTGCCACATGGGCCTATCTAGGTAGTTATTCAGCTCAACTTGAAGGATATTTTGCTTTTAAACTTTTGCAGTTTTTCACACAGCCAATGTGAGTTATGGGTGACAAGATGATACATGTACCATAGCAACATCCTGCCAATCTTTTCTGGAAAAATGTGGCAGGACCCTGACCCACCATGTTATCAACCAAGGGCTTCTTCTTGAGACTGTTTTAGCTGTGAGTTATCCAAACCTGATATTCCTTCAGTCCATGAAACACTCAGCATATTCTACCTCTAAAATGTGGATTATTGTTCTAACTAAATAAAAATACTCCTGAATAGAATCAGTCTGAGCTTTCAAAGCAACAGCATCTAATGAAACACCTGGCCACATCTCAGACTTTAGCAAACAGGATGCAATCACACCTAGTGTGTTATTGTCTCCTTTAGATCCTGCAACATCAAAAGAGGGCATTATGTCCCCCACATTCTTTGTCTTCCAATCCCCACACTGGCGGGGGGGGGGTTACAATGACTGCAGAAAAGGCCATATTCAATGTACAAGTAATGTATCTATACAGCAGTCCTTCTATTTCCTAGAAGTATAAGTCACATCTCAAAATGTACAATTAATGGAATGTAGTGCAGGAGCGCATTTCTTATGGAGAGTTCTACTTAAATACACAGGGATGTTACAAGCCTGGGCAGCCCTATGTCTCAGGTGAGGAGGTGGAAGGTGCAAATGTCACATGGAAACAGATGTGATTGAATGGCTCGCTAAAGGGTTCACAGTAGTGAACCTTGGTTAGAAAAAAAGTAATTCAAAAGCATCAGACAGATCTGCCAGGTGTGTCATAATTTTATTTTGTTCCCATGGCCATTATCCTAGATAGCCATATGTGCAAGACCAGGTGGCAACGAAAGCAAACCAGCAGGAAGAATAACGTTAAGGGTGGTGAGTAGAACCAGCGTGCATCGCCTGGCTCCCATCTCTATAGGTTCTTTGGTCCCATGATGCCAAAAACTGGCACAAGCTAATAACTGAGTAACATAATTTGGTTATAAGCTTCCACTCTTGTACTGAAATTTCAGGAGTCTTCAGAAGCTTTATTTGTATGTGTTATTTGTATACACTGGAGCTACACTTTTTCTGTGAAGGGGAGAAGAGGCATCTCTTCCTCCATCCAGAGCAACATTTGGAGTGAAAACTGGGCTCCACTTGGGCTTTGGTAAACTGGGTAGGAGAGCCCCGAAGGCAATATTTGGCAGAAAGGGACAAAGGCTCCCTATTTTTATGAGCAATTAGGGAGCATTTGTTCAATAAGGATAAGCAGTAGGAAATAGGGATGGTTTCTAGTAAATGAAGCAGCTGTAGCCTGTAAGAATCATTCACATCTGGTTCCTTGTGCAAATATAGGTAGTGGTCCAAACGAATAAACAGAACAGAATAGCCACCCACTTTACAACTTGGCTGAAAAATGCCCTGAGATCCACACAGAAAGTCTAAATTGCTTGAATGGCAGTTTGGAGCAATAAAGTTAAGTGCAACTCTTCTTCTTTGCTTATTCTCTACAAAGGTCATTGTAGATCAAAAGTTCAAAGCTCTGCCCTCAAGATTATTAAGCCAGTATTGAATAGGGTGGAGGGCCTTTATTATAGGCTCCAAACATAGCCAAGTGCCTGCCAGAGACTTCCCATGTCACAAATTATCTTTCTTTACAGCAAGGAGCTCAGGAGCAGCTAACCAGCAGGCTGCACCAAAATGCCAGCTTTAATTAGGACCCCGATTTTCCAACACATGTCATAATTTATTCAGAAGAAGAAATGTTCTTTACCATTGGACACACACTCACAGACAGACAGAGGCACACACTTTGCAGACTGCTGAGCTGAGCAAAATAAAGTTTTACTCTATTCCCAGGAGGCTTAGAAATACTGGAGACATTAAACGGAACTGTCTGTGGGTGGCAGGTCTAAGAATCATGCCTTAATCAAAGAGCCAAGGCAGAGGCTGAGTAGCTAACCCTGGATTTCATTAAGGAGATTCCATGCACACACTCACAAACACAAAGAAGAGAAAGTGAGCTCCAAATCCTCCCAGGTTGCCGTTATACATCATTAGACCTGCTACGGAAGGCATGCCAGTTCCATAGTTCCAATAGAAGAGAATATATGTAGCTCAAGGTTGCATTGTGGAGTCCTTGGGGTTCTCTGAATTTCGTATGAATTTTATATGAGTTCCATAGTTTCACAGGCTTTTTTCCCCCTGGTTATTTCTCCCAATAAACAAACAAACAAACAGGAAAACTTTTTTATGACTGTATTTGTTGATGTTTTTAACTTGTAAGCTGCCCAGATTCCCTTGGTGAGTGGACAGTCATATAAATCATTGTCCTACTGTGTCTCAAGCCTGCCTTTGGGTCTGGACATAATTTAAACCACAGTCCTATTTAAATTATGTTTCCTTGTTTAAGGTTGCAGAACTTCAGCAATTTCTCTGTTGATGTCAGGTTCAGCCCAAAGAACTCCAAGAGACCATGCAAATACAGTTCTGTTGCATTTATTAGCTTCAACCTCAAGACAGAAATCTCACCAGACTGAATCCTAGTTCCCAAGCAAGCAGCTACAACACCTTGAATTCCTTAGGGAGGTGCCAGCCTCATCTTCTTGAACTTCCCACGCTCCTGTTGGGGGCTAAGTACACACTTATCTCCCTGAGCCTAGCCTTCATAAGTCCATTCCATCACAGTTGAAGACTCTATTGAAGACTCTAAATATCTCTCTTTAATACATTATTAATTTTATGGATTAGTTGTTAATTAATCAGACATATTTTATGAATTGGTGACAAATGATAGGGGAGACCCTGGTTCAAATCCCCTCTCAGACTTGAAGCTAAATGGGTGGTTTTGTATCAGTGTTACAATGATAGAGTAGACCTAAGGGGATGGGAAAAACTATTACTCCCTTAAGCTTCTTGGAGGAAAGGCAATATGATATGGTGGTGAAGGTATTAGACTAGGACCAGGAAAAGCAATCTCTTCAGTCATTGGGACTAAGTCAGTCACCATCTCTCAGCCCAAGCTAGGTTGCAAAAGGTTGTGGGGGAAAAAATGGAAAACAAAATACTACATATACTGCACTGAGTTCCTGGAGAAATGGTGGAAGGAAGGAAGGAGGAGAAAGTTAAGAAGGTATAACTTTATTATACAAGAAGAATGATGATCATTGGGTACTTCTCCAGAAAAGAAAAAGGCACTTGGGTAGAAACAAGAGCAGAATATATATTAAAAATCCCCTCTCATCCCTATGTGGCTTCCTCAATCTCAGGTCCTCTACCAGAGGCATGGGATTTTGAGGGTTCTGGGCAGTATCTGAGCTGTTCCTAGCACTGCACTCTTTTGGACAGAGAGCTCTGATGTTGATCCTGGGATCTGTTGGAGCCACTCTCCCAGCTGAGGAGTCACAGCCCCAAGTGCTCCTACCACCACTGGGACCACTTTGGCCTTTACTTTCTAGTTCTTCCTTCAGGCCCTGATACTTCTCCAGCTTCTCATACTCCTTCTTCCTGATGTTGCTGTCACTTGGTACCACTACATCTATCACCATCACTGTCTTCTGGTCCGTGGCTACTACCACAACGTCTGGTTGATTGGCCAGTACCTGCCTGTCCATCTGGATCTGGAAGTCCCACAGGATCTTAGCCCTGTTATTCTCCACATTTCTTCTGTGGAATCTCCCATCTGGACTTGGGAGGGTCTAGCCCATACACTGTACAGATGTTATTGTACACAATGCCAGCTACTTGGTTGTGCCATATAGTGTATGCTGTTCCTGCATGCATCTTACACCCTGTCACGATGTGTTGGACTAGCATTGTCTCAGCAGCTCATCTTTGGGTGCCACCTTATTGATGTACTCCTGGATGCTCTGGGTTTTGTTCAGGACAGTGGCTTTGACACTCACCAGATTCCGTCCACCCTCTTTTCAGCTGGTGCACAGTCTCTAGGTGTTGGACTTGTGGGGAGCTTCCAGGTCTTCACATCAGCAGCCTCCATGTCCTCCTTTGGCCAGCTCACTATACCGGCAGGGTATCTGATGACTGGCAGGGTGTATGTGTTGATGGTATGGATGTTGTTCTTCCCATTGAGCTGGCTCTTCAGGACCTGTCTTATCCTTTAGTGCACTTAAATGTTGCTGTTTTCCTTGCTTCTTCATCATGGTTCTCATGAGACTGTGGGATACCAAGGTACTTGTAGCTGGTCTGTATGTCTGCTTTGTAGCCCGCTGGTAGTTCCACCCCATCAGTAATAACAACCTTCCCTCTCTTTATTACTATTCAGCCACTTTTCTCCAGCCTGAATGACATCCCAATGTCCTCACTGTAGATCCATGTCAGGTGGATCAGTAAGTCGATGTCTCATTCATTCTTAGCATACAGTTTGATGTCATCCACGTAGAGGAGGTGACTGATGCTATTTCTGCTCTTGAACATCACAGTATCCAGTCCTTGTGATTATCTGGCTGAGGGGGTTCAAGCCTATGCAGAACAGCAGTGGGGACAGTGCATCACCTTGCAGTATGCTGCACTTGATGGCCAATTGTGCGAGTTGACTTCCAGTGTTGTCTTCCACAGTCCCACTGAATTCTTGAGGAAGGTCCTTAGTGTCCTGTTGACTTTGTCTAGTGCCAGGCATTCACAGATCCATGTCTGTGGCATTGAGTTGTAGACTTTCCTGTAGTCAATCCAGGCTGTGCTCAGATTGGTCTGTCCAGAGCTTGAATTTCGGGCGACTGCTCTATCTATGAGCAATTGGTGTTTTGAGCCTCTGGTGTTATTCCCAATGCCCTTCTGAGCTGTCCTTGTGAACTGGCCCATATGGTCCTGTAGTTTGTTGGCTATGATACCTGATAGGCTTTCCATGTTGTGGGGAGGCAGGTTATTGGACAGTAGTTGGATGGTGCTGTTCCCTTGGGGGGGGGGGGCTTTCATGATCAGCACAGTCTGGATGGGAGCCTGCTGCTAGCAGCTGGTTCATCTGTGCTGCTAGGCATTCATACAGTGCTATTAGTTTCTTTAGCCAGTAGGTGTGGATCATGTTCAGGCCAGGTGCTGCCCAGCTCTTCATGTTCTTGACTCACTTTTAGATGTCAGCTACTGTGATGGTGACTGGTTTCTGTTCTGGGAGATTGCTGTGGTCTGCTCTCAGATCCTGCAGCCACTTTGCACTGGTGTTATGTGTCTTCTCTTTCTCCCATATGTCCTTCCAGTACTGTTCAGTTTCTGCTGTTGGTGGCTCTACTGTTAGTGTGTTGTTGCACTGCAGCTGGGAGTATACCTTGGATGGTTCTTTGGAGAACAGGGCATTTATTTTCTTGGCCTCTGCTTCTCTAGTGTACCTCCTTAGCCTGGTAGCCAGTGCTGTGAGTCTTTGTTTAGCAGTCTGTAGAGCTTCAGGAGTCAGTCCCTTGTATTTTTTTCAGTAGCTGAGTCTTATCCTTAATCTCCACATGCTTCTGTAGTTCCACCAGCTGACTAACCTCTCACCAAGTTGCCTTGATCTTAGCTCCAGCCTCATTTTTCAGGGGGGGGGGTATGTACTGCTGTTCTTCTTGATCGTGTAGTCAAGCATCTCCAGGATTACAGCAGCTGTAGCATATACCAATTCATTGATTTGGGTTATGGTGGTAGTAGGAATTGTTGTGAGGGCTCTATTGGCATCTTCTAGCATACTATGTGATGGTACTTCTCCAATGAGCCTTGGTAATCAGTCTCAAGGGCTGATTGTAGCTTGTTTATCCATGATCTTGTGCCTCATATCAGCTGCTGTGCTCTGTAATGGCAGTGACATTCTAGTTTCAGGTGTTGGCTACACATCCAGTTATTCTTCCAGGTCTTCTTGAGTCTGGGATATAATGTGTAGTTGGCCTATCTCAAGCTGTGAGAGCAGCTTCCTCTTCACTATGTTGCAGCATTGGGTAACTAGCTGTTTCTCAGTTAGTGTGAATGTAGGTCTTCTGTCCATCCATAGTGTCCTCATATGTTTCATATATCCCCTCTCGTTTGGTCTACTATTGTAGTAGCATTCCATCAATTTCAGGTTCTCTTGTGTCATCCATGTATGGTTTGTTCCAGTAGCCCACTTATCATCAGATCACCCTGGGTCCCCAACATCTGGCGTGGACCTTGTTAATCCGGGCAACATCCAAGCCAGCATGACTCTCTTAGTTCATGTCATTCTCATATCCAAGATAGGCAGGTGAAGCATTAGGGGGTCTTTGCCCAAGGACCCCTACTGGTAAGGTAGGTACCAGCTGGGATTCGAAGTCTCCCACATCAAAGGACAGCACTCTAACCACTACACTATATCCTGTATACATACTCATTTAACTAATTTTCATGTTAATTAATAAAGAATAGCCAAGCAAAGCTACATTATAAACATGCATACATTTGTTCTTTAAGAAGATTTCTTACCCCAGAATCCTGCATAAACATGTTTACCTTGAGGCCAGATGAGAACAGTTTTGACCAGCTAGAGATAATGGTGGTCCTACCAACTCAGCAGATCAGCAAGAATTTACCTTAGGATAGTTCTTCAAGGCTGTCCTGTGCCTGCTTCTGTCTGCATCATCTGCTTGCTTCATATTTTCTCCTTTATTAACCAAGTTCCCACCACACATTTTGCATAATTTTGTTGCTGATCCCACTTGTTTTGATCTATTACTGGATGATATTACTTTTCTTCTCCAATTAAGAAACGCCACTGGAGTGATTATATTTTCCTCTTGATTTTCTACATTTAATTTCCAACTTCCCTATTAAGTTTCTATGGCAGCAATGGGCTTGTTTTAAAACCCCTGAAAAATAGGAGACTCTAATGTGCCAATAGCAATGATAAAATAGGGGTTGAGATGGAAAAGAGAAACAGGTTATTCTGGCAAATATCATTGTGGTCCTGCCAAGCTGCAAATCCATCCCTTAAGCCTCAAATAACTGAAGTAAAACAAACGCTACTGGAAGGTATATACTAATTTTGAACTAAACCTGTCCAAGGGCAGGAGTGCTCCATGTGCTCTGGCACTGCTCTGTTTCCATTCATTGACAGCCATGAAGAAGGCAGCTGCAGAAGGACTCATGGTGTGGCATCCATCTTCCACACTAGGTCAGCCAGTTAGAGCAGTGTTTTTCAACCATAAAGAAGGCTGAGCGCCGAAGAATTGATGCCTTTGAACTGTGGTGCTGGAGAAGACTCTTGAGAGTCCCCTGGACTGCTAGGAGGTCAAACCAGTCAATCTTAAAGGAAATCAACCCTGATTGCTCATTGGAAGGATCGATAATGAAGCTCAAGCTCAGATACTTTGGTCACCTAATGCGAAGAGAGATCTCTTTGGAGAAGGCCCTGATGCTGGGAAAGATTGAAGGCAAAAAGAGAAGAGGACGGCAGAGGATGAGATGGTTAGATAGCATCACTGAAGCAATGAGCATGAAACTGAGCAAACTCAGGGAGGCAGTGAAGGACAGGAAGGCCTGGCGCAATATGGTTCATGGGGTCACAAAGAGTCGGACACGACTTAACGACTAAACAACAACAATAACAACTTTAAGATGTGTGGATTTCAACCCCCATGCTCGCTGGGGAATTCTGGGAGTTGAAGTCCACACATCTTAAAGTTGCCAAGATTGAAAAACAATGAGAAGATTGCTGAAACACCATCCCTCTGGCAGCTTCTAAATGCAGCAAGAATTATCTCTAACAATGCTCAGCAACTTCAGGGAGCTATTGCTAGATACACACTTGAAATACAGAAAGACACAAGTTCAAACTGTGCTGCTTCAAGATAAACATTGTCTGCAAAGCTGAAGTAGTAGGTCAGCCGGTTCTATGGCCCCAAACCATGAGGCTTGTTGGCAAAGTTCCTAGCCCCTTGTATTCTTTATTATTATTTTTAATGGTCAACAAAGACAAGAAAAATGCCAAGAAAGCCAAAAACACACATGGGAGCAATTCCAAAGGATGTGTCTAGAAAGATATCTGAGGGGAAGGGAGAAACCATCAGACATCCAGTCGGGAAATGCAGTAAAAAGGAAACCAGATACCAGAAAACATTTCACTCTGATCTGGGTTTTACAATTTCCTAATCAAATTATTAATTTTGCAGGAAGAGCAGAAGACCACATCCTACTCATCGTACTTACTCATTCTTATCAGGAGAGATTGGTAGCCCACATCCATATGGCTGGATTTTTCATACTAGCTTCTCATAAAAATGAAGTAATGTTTGATGGGTTGCATTTGCATTCTCAGAGAATACCATTAGATAATAGCAAACAAACAAAAATATGACCAGTAAAAATAGCCTATAGTATGTTCTTGTTAAAATGGAAGCAGCTTTCTTAAAGGTAGCATGTGTAAACTCCTTAGACACCAAAGGGAGGAAAGATTTTTGAAGAAAAGAAGATCTTTCATGAAGTTCAATCTATGGATCTCCATAGCTAATCCCAGTGGGACCTTAACTTTTTCATTTATGTAGATCATTACACTGTCGTTAAAAGGGTTTGAAACTGTCACATAGGCCAATCATCAGCAAGTTGATGCCTATGGGCAACATGGTACATGTGAATAATCTAAGATAGTGTCTGTGAGACTCACACATTAAATAAAATGGATTTACATTTTTTTAATGGCCAAAAATTTAGGAGGTCACCAAATCTGACAAAACTTCAGTGTTCCCTTTCGAATTAGTAGTAGCAGTAATTTATTTTGTATACTGCCATCCACCAAAGCCTCTTTGCAGTTTACAAAAACAAAAACCAAGATATTGAAAACAATTAAAATAATAATTAAAATTAATAAAATATGTAAAAGCAGTTTAATAATACTAAGGTAGGGACAACCTTGGATTTCCTGACCTAAAGTTTTCTTACTCCCCTGATATGAACAAAAATTGCCAGTAATGCTCTTGTAATACATTTCTAGCACTGATTTTTATATATTAAAAAAGCCAATTCTTCTGGCTTAATAATCAACAAAACAACCTTCATTTCCTCTCATTTTGAGCATAGCAAGTCAAAAGGGCTAGGAAAAAGAAGCCAATTGTCCACAACATACCTTCCTTCCCCTCACTTAGCAATGCCTAGCTAATTATTTTCTGGTTTTAATATTTCATTATAAACCTCCTTCATACTGGGTTTGGAAAGTGAGATATAATCTGTTAAGTAAATGAACAGATTAATCTTTTTTTCCAACTCCAAACTGGAAACTCAGTTATAATACATTATTTTGGAACATGCAGTAATTTGAAAAACTATTTTGTTCTTCAAGTAAAATCTTAATGATGTACAGTATATAAGGAGAATCTATGGCATCTTCAAGATAGAGTGTACTTACTTCAAGAAGCATGTACAGTGGTACCTCGGTTCACGAACTTAATTCGTTCCACGACTCTGGTCGCGACCCAAATTGGTCGCGACCCAAATCAAATTTCCCCATAAGGTTCAATGTGATTACGGTTAATCCGTTCTGAACCATATGTTGTTGTTTTTTTAAACCGCAAAAATATGAAACAAAATACAGTACGAAGAGAGAGAATGCTAACCTTGCTCGACGTGACTTCTGGCGTGGAGGACAGGAAGGCGGGTGGGGAGGCGGTCTGCTTGGAAGGAGAGTCCCCCTCCCTACTGGAAGCCACGACCACGTGTCACGGGAGGGAAAATGGCCGCAGATCCTGTTTGTCACCCGATCTGGCGTTCATGAACGGAGGCAAAATTTTGCGAACGGTGCTGTTCGTGACCCGAGGTACCACTGTATAGGGTAAACATACAGAACCTGTAATTACTCTCTTCTGCAGACACATTTGTCTAGAGTTAGAACTTGTTTAGTTGATTGAGAAAGAAACTGAGGACATTTAAGTATGATGAAAAATATCCCAGACATGGAGAGATATTAAGTTTGCTTGTACTTGCTGTAAAGAAGATTGGAAGTCACTTTATTCTTCCTTTTTTCTTTTTTCTTTATGTGTACCCCTCTTCTTCTTCCTTTCTGCACTTTATTATTTTTTTCTTTCTACTTTTCTCTTCTTTTAGATTATAGTTTGTATTATCTTTTACTCTTGTGAAAATCTTTAATAAAAATTATTGAAAAGAAAGTATCCCATACAAAATATTTAAGCCTCTGTGTTTTTTTGCTTAAAAAAAACAAAGAATACGTAAATACACAATGTAAGCCCTTTCTGCTGCAAAGTTAGGTTATCAAGTCTATTGCAGAAAAAGTCAAATGAGTTTGATTAGAATTAACTATTTAAATTTAGAAACAGATGCCTTTTTGTGAGTTTTGTACAGATTAAAGTAGAGTTCACATACAAAGATGGGATTACACACACTTAAGACAATACCTAGCAGTTTGGTTCTAACAGATGGCCTTCACAATTAGTGGGATAAGACTTTTGCCTTTTTTTTCCCCTTTAGTTGCTATTTAAATTCTCCCTGGGTTTTAGGTTTTAGATTTGATTGCACAGACTTGTAATGGGCACTCCCAACCATATAACACTTAGCTACTTCTAGGATACAACCAGTGCCTTTGGCTGGTGAAATATATGCAACTGCCAGTTGTCTAGCAGTGGCTGAGACCTGGTTTAGCAAGGCATTATATAGAGTGAAATGTGAACCGAAGCTCCACCAGAGAAGACAAGGGCAACTTTTCTGTGCTAGGAGATCCAGGTGAATCTAATGTGGGTGTGGAGACTTCACCAAGTCCTCTCAGTTGCAGACAATTCAGAGTCCAATGCCAGAAGCAGAGAGACTTAGAAGCATTTGTTTGAGGGAAAGCTCCTTGAAGTGAATACAGGTAGTCCTTGGGTTACAACCATTCATTCAGTGACCATTCAAAGTTATGATGGTGCTGAACAAGGGGGACTTATGATGGGTCCTCAGACTTCTGGCCATTGCAGTGTCCCTGCAGTCATGTGATGATTTCCAATGTTCCCTGCCAGCTTCCCACAAGCAAAGTTAATGGGGAAGCTGGCAGGAAGTCGGAAGTCGCGACCACGTGACGTTCTTGCTTAATGACCTCTGAGGCCCTCATTTAACGATGGCAACCAGGACTGCCAGAATTGCCATCACTAAGCAATGTGGTAACATGATGTTACACTTTATGGCCACATTGCTTAGCAATGGAGTTCCCTGTCCCAATTGCCATTGTAACCTGAGGACTATCTGTAAGATTATTTAGAAGCTTTGGACAGACAGATTCTAAATAGAATGGCAAGCTCTGTAGGACACCAGCATCTTTAATTGTACCCAGAAACAAAGTGGCAACAAATGCCATCTCTGAATGTTAATGTTACATGACAATGCCAGGTTGTTGAGGTCAACATATGGGCTACTGCATTTTGCATTAGCTACAATTTCTGCGTGGTCTTTAAGGACATTCCCATGTAGAGCACATTATAGTAGTCTACCTAGAGTAAATGACTATGGCATGAGTGTAATGTGGGGCTGACAATGAGGGACTGAGAAAGGAGCTTGGCAGTAGTCCTTGGTCTGCCCAGGGTGGAGATGTACATCTGGGTATCATCAGCATACTGTTGATATTGCACCGCATGCCAATGGATGACCTCACCCAGTGGCTTCATGAAGATGTTAAATAGGCAGGGAGGTTGCTGTGCAGCTGGTATGTTGCTGTTCCAACAGGAGCTGAGGGTCCAGAAAAAAATGAAGATTGCACACCAGCTCTTTCTGGGTAAACACTGTTTGTGTGTGTGTGTGTGTGTGTGTGTGTGTGTGTCTTTGAGTCAATGTCTAATAAAATTGCTATTGTCCCATGGTCAGTCAGTTTCTGAACCCACAGCCTGTCTTATACTACAATTGAGTCTCAAGCTGTTTCTCAAGGCACTAAGGCAAAGCTTCTACTACATCTCCCTGATGTCCTAGGGTAGAGGTATGTAACTGCATATCATCAGCATATTGATCCTCAAACAACTGAATGATCTCTCCCAGAAGCTTCATGTGGATGCTAGAAGAGATGGGGAAGATGATTGAGCCCTGAGGCATCCCATGCTGGAATGTCCAAGGGCTTGACTTCACCATCCATGTGCATACTGGCTAGAATTTCCCACTCAGGAAGAAGCTGGCTGAATCACAAAAAGAGCACTCACAACTCCCGACTCTCACTGGTGATCCAGAAGGACACAACGGTCAGTGGTACTGAAGGCCATCAAGAGATCTAGCAGAACTAATAAGTCACTCTTCCCTTATCTAAGCCTCACTGTAGATCGTCAATGAGAATGATCAGTGCTATTTCCATTTCAAGCCCAGGCCCAAATCCTGACTGAAAAGGGTCAAGATAATCCATTTCTTCCAAACTCCTTTGAAGGTGATAGTCCACCTCCATCTCAATAACCTTCACCCCCAAAGGAGAGGTTTGAGACCAGGTGACAGATATAGCATTGACCCCTAAGGAGCCATGCCAAGATTTTCTTTAAGTTGCAGAAAATGAGGCTTTGCCCATCCTTAGAGGTGAATTAGTAATACTAAAGAACTAAGAGAGTGGAGTTGGGAAAGCAATTATTTTTTGTAATTCATCCCAATCTACTTTCTTGTGTTTTGTTCTTTTTATGTTGCATTTTATTTTCTGTGAACTGCCCAGAGTAAGTTGGAATCAGGCAGCATCAAAATGAAATAAATAAAAGCAAATCTTGTCCATCTTCTTTTAAGGGAATGAATATTAAAGTATTTTCTAAACAGGAAAAAACAAAACCTAAAAGAGCAGATCTATAAAAATGGATCACCAATATTTCGTGACTCCTAGAGATGTTGTTCCAGAAAGAAACTAAGATTTGGGCCGGGGGGAGGCACATATTATAAAGCTTCATCATTTAATTTAACCAGCAGGACCTGCTTGCCTGCCAGCTGGCTGGCTTGCCTAAATAAATAAATAAATAGGTTCTTTCCAAGATTTTCAGATACGCATCTTGTATTTTTCCAAGAGCACAAAATTAACTTCATCTGAGTTTGCTGATTCGGGGTGTTTCATTCTGTGGTTTCACCGCAAAGGGAATATTGATGAAGCAGCCAAGCTTATTCTTGAACTAAGAAGCCAAGAAAATTGGTTTCTATGATCAAATTTAAGTGGCTTCCCCCACCCTTTCCTCCTAGTCTCATGAAATGGAATTAGCCTAGTGTTCTGTCCTTTTGTAAATATCTAATGCATCTGTTTTAAAGGTTTCTCTGAACATAACTTTAGCAAGCTTCCAGTTTGTAATTTAACATGTTGAAGGACTAAAGCAAAAACTTTACTTGTGAATATTAAAAGGTAGACTGAAACCTATCACTGAGGCAAAGTGCAGAACAAGAATTCATCTTTAGGAGCACAAGTAAAGAAGTCATGCATGTAAGAATGACTTTGCCAAATGTTGATACTTCATTTGAAAGCAGCACTTCAGTATAATGAAATTGCTAAAAACAACAACAACACTGAATGATTGCATTTTTTTTCCTATTTATTCCAGATAGAAGAACAAGCCTTGCAAGACTTTAAAGATGACCACCAGCATCTTGAACTGCACCAAGAAACAAAAACTGGCAACTATGCAACCTCTGCGATACTAATGTCACATGACAATACCAGGTTGTTGTGATGTGATCTCCCCTCTGAAATTCAACTGGCCACAACTCTGTTAGCCATCAGGAAGCATTGAAGACCTGGCTGTTCCCTTGGGCCTTGGGGCTAGGATGTTAGATGAGCTCATCCAGAGAGGTGCAGGATATGCTGTTGTGTCCCAACTCTGGAAGCTAGCAGTTTCTGGGGAATCAATCTACTTACCAATGACTTTCTGTCTGCCACATGGACAGGTTCGGTGGCACTTAGAAGAGCTAGGCAGCTTCTCAGTTAAGTATCTTTAGATCCTAAACTGATTCTGCCCACTCAGAAGACAGCTAGATGCTATAAATACAAAGGAAGTTGTTTTATACTAAGTCAGATACCAAAGCAGATCATTAGTACTAGTCTAGTACTGCTAACAGCTGCAGCTTTCTACAGTTTTAATTAGAAACTTTTCCAGTCCTGCATGGAAACCCGGGATTTTTTGTATGTGGTTTGCCAAGCCTCCACAAGCCCTTGGGAGGAGAGAACAAGGTGATTTCTTGTTCCAGTTGAACCTTGAGTGAGCAACAAAGTCTTCCTTAGTTCTGGCATGGTGTTATATCCTTGGTTGTTCTCCAGTTGAGATATTTCACTTGCTCTTCAAGTCAACATCCTGATCTATCCTTTGGCACTGAATTTCAGTCTGAGTTTTGACTTCAGCTCATCTTCCTGATTTTTCTTTTGATTTTACTTTCCTGGCTATCCTCAGGCTGCTGCATATGACCCAGCTCTAAGAGATCTCATATGGCATTATAGAGTTAAGGATTATGACTAAAGAGAATCCTGTAACCAATGGACCTATCAAGGGTTGTGCTCTGCAGAGGTCTTGCATGTCCTTTCTGTTAAGTGTTGACTGACATAGAGGAAAGAGCAACAAGTACATTGGGACTGGCAAAGTCACTGCAGAAAAGCAAGGCAGTTTGAAAACTTCCAAACAAACCCACAATTGCCTTAGCAACAATGGACAGTGGAAAGATTACGCCTATCCTGCAGGGTGTAATAGAAACCAACTGACTCAAAACCACATGCTGCTGTATTAAATACATGCTAGCAACTGTCTATGCTGTCTGTCTATGGATTCGTATTTTTGTGGGTTCTTTTCTTTTGGTGCCATGTTTTACCTCCCAAAAAACTACAGAGGAAATTCTGTTTTTTACCTTTTCTGTTTTTTGCCCATCTGTATATCATTTTATACTGTATAATGCTTTGGCTCCCACCACCACTTGTCCTTTCTGGTATGGAGTTATTTAGCACTTTCTTAGTAAGAGTCATTAGTAATTGATTCTGGCTACCCAATCCACGATGCCCTGTCTCTGGTGCAAATTTAATAAGAAAATGGAGTCGCTCCATATATCAATGAGCTCTGGATCAGGGTACTTTATTCCATACAAGCTTGGGCTGCCAAGTAAAAGTTCCATTTATTTGATATTACCTCATCCAATAACTTTTTTTCCTCAGCCATTCAATAATGAGTAAGCTAGTCCTTTGTGTATTTACTCAGAAGTAAGTCCCACAGGAATGCAGAAAATTACAGCCTAAGAACTGCAGTTGTGCAATTTCAAAATACTGATCAATATATCAGTACCAGAAAAATGGACACAATAGTTAATATCCTGCAGGGAATATATTTATTTAGATACATATTTCTTTAGAAAGTTACATAAAGCTGAGCAGAAAATAGCATACTACCTCAAAATATTAAAAAGCTTTAAGCCTTTTATTACAACGTTTTAATTGGTAACTTATTGTTGAAGTGCTAATGACTAAAATGCAGAAATTAAGAATGAAAAGAGTAAGGATAGCTATTAGGCCCATGCAGATCCTTTGAAAAAGATGCTTCAGAACACATGAGAGGAGATGTAAAGCAGCTGGAGCCATTTAAAGAGCTACTTCTTTTCCCATGTTCACCCTGTGGCTGCTTTGGAAGCTGCTCCCAGCTGACTTGGCCTGTATGTGGCACATGGCCTGCATGGCCACTTCATTTTGCTTTCTTCCTGTAATGGTCTGTGAGGATGACCTTGGGAGACAGGAGGAAGAGCTGCAGTCTAGACAATTGTCATGCAAAAGGTATCTCAGCCCATAACAACAAAAGGAGTGTGGGAAGCATCTCAGAAGGGACCTTCTCTAGTTTTGGGGAAAGTAAAAGTAAAGGAGAGGAGAAGTACTTTCAGACTTGCAAGACTGATATCAGTCCTTCGAGGTAGTCCAGACAAGAAGCACAAATGAGTACTAACACTACCTTTACTATAAGGTTACAGTAACAGAAGTCTGAAAGCACTTGTCCCCTCCTTTACTTTTACTTTCCCCAAAACTAGGGAGGGTCCCTTCTGAGATGATTCCCATGCCTCTTTTTCTTCTCTGGGATGAGATACCTTTTGCATGATGGTGGTTTAGGCTTTGGCTCTACCTCTTATCTCCCAAGGTCATTCCCACAGACAATTACACTTCCTCAGCAAAGCAAAGTGGCTATAGACAGCAGGGAGCATCACCCAAAGCAGCCATGTGAGTCTGGAAAAAGATGCTATAATGACTTGAAAAGAGGGGCTTATATCCATGCCCAGGCAGTCCAAAGCACATCTTTCAAAGTATTTGTTCAGCCCTGACGGCTATCAAAGAGCACTGAAGAAGTTATATACTAAGGAAGTTATGTTCATACTATGGATCAAGATCATATGGGAGTCTCTTCTCTGACTGACAGATGAGGGTAAAATCCAGCAGTATCTGTCTTCCAAAAGATTGGGGAAATTGTTATTTTCCCCCTGCATGGCCCCCAAATCCACTCCAGAAGATCAGGCAAGGGAAGTCCCATTGCACAAACAGAAGTTCATTTACATGATGTTGGATCTCAGCCAGAATGTCTTTATTAAAACTAGGCAAAGTTTTGTTCTTTGCTTAGAGTGACAGTATTGGAATTCTTTCAGAAATGTAATATTCTAGCAGGATAACATATAATCACAAGTGCTAGGCATAGGCTAAGGAGATTGGTTCAAAGCCCTGCTCAATCAGCTCATTGGGCAATTTGGAGCTACTTATAAATCTTTCAGTCCAGCAGACTTCACAGAGTTGTTGTCAGGGGGATAAAATTAGAGGAAAACCCTGTAAACACTTCCTTGAACTCCCAGAGAAAATATTGAAAATGAATGCAATAAATACTATAAAAGAATATGTTACATCACCAAATGTGGATCCAGCAGGAATGGCAGGAAAAGGAAAGGCATGGTGATTTTTCTATTTCTTGGGCTCAGTAGCTACCTGATCCATTTAGTTCACTAGCAAATCCAGTTGAACACCATAGTGCCATAAGCTCTTTTCCACCAGCACACAATAAGCCATAAAAAGAACATACAGTAGGGTAAAGAGGGTATAGGCTTAAATCTTATGAAAACACAGGCTGTCATGGGTTTTTGCAGATTAGCTTACAGATTCTTGCATAAGGCAATTTATTTCTCTATCTTGCATATGAAAATAGATCTTTGTTTCAATTGCTCCTCCCTAATTTCTTGATTTTCTGTTCATCTTGTCCAGGGCTGCTTTCTTTTGAAGGGCAGTACTTCTTCCCTTGAATGAATCCAGCAGCAGGAGATGAGAAAGATCTCTTTTTGTCTTGATGCTATGGAAAGCTGTCATCAGAGTAGACAATCCCATGGTCAGTGATTACATTTTCTGCTTAAGAACACTTCCTTCAGTCTTGACATGTGATATAGACAAGCTAGAGATTAGATCTGAGGCTTTTCTTTTCTGCATCTATAATAAAAAATATAACCTGCATCCTCCCCTCCAAGCAGACATCTTTAAAGCAGCTAACAACAGCTTGCAAGTAAAACAAAAACAGCCTAACAATAACAGTATAAGAAATACAACACAAATTATTTTTAAAAAGGGAGAGAGAACATAACAAGAGAAAAAAACAGAGGCAGTAACCATCACCAACCACATAATCTTAAGAGCTATAAAATCAAAAGCTGGTCTGACAGAAAAATCTTCAGTCCATTCTTATAGAAAATGCCCTTATGGATTTTGAATACAGGTAGTCCCCAGTTTAAGAATGAGTTCTGTTCCCAAGGTCTGTCCTTAAGTCAAATTTGTATGTAAGCCTGAACTGTATTATTGTATAATACTTTATAAATAGTATTGTGTAATTAACTCGAACCATTGTGTATTTAATTCAAATCATTGTGTATTTAACTCGAATGTTGCTACAATAGGCTCCGTTCTTAACTAGGGGTCATCCATGAACCAGGTGTTCTTAACCCAGGGACTACCTGTAGTCACTGTCACGTTAAATGCATTGCTTTGAGTTATTTTTTCTTACCTTCCAGAGGATCAGGGAGTCAATGAATACAATATGGACTGTCTCTTGAATCACAGACTGCAGATCTTAAATCAGGGGAGCGACAATGAAAAAGGGCTATGGAACTTCTGGACATGGTATTGAACTTCCCTAATATACCTGACTGGGCCCTGGGTGACATGTGATATAGACAAGCTAGAGATTAGATCTGAGGCTTTTCTTTTCTGCATCTATAATAAAATATATAACCTGCATCCTCCCCTCCAAGCAGACATCTTTAAAGCAGCTAACAACAGCTTGCAAGTAAAACAAAAACTGGACTAGATGGGCCCTTAACCTCATCCAGCTGGGCTCTTCATAGGTTTCTATATGCTTAAACCCTTTTAGAGATTCCTACGTTGAGGATAAACGTCAAGGCTGTGTTCAGACAACACGCTTAAACATACTTTGCTGAACCATGATTAACTGAATAAATCAAAATTGGATGGGCACAAAAATATTTGAAACCATAAACCACGGTTTACAAACCATAATGACAGAGTTCTCACAGTATGCTAAGCCACAAGCAAGCAAATTACATCGTAATTCAGCATGTAGTGTAAGCTGAGGCTTAAGGGAACAAAAAGAGGGGAATCTTCAAGCAGGTCTTTGTTTCAGTGGGAAGATTTCTTCCACTCTCTCTCTCTTGATGCCTGCTGTACATCTTCAGAATGAAGCAAACTAAATCTATATATAAACAATAGACTTTTCCCAAGTGCGCAATTGAAGACTTTCTATCATTCAAATTTGGTAGAGAAATTAGTAAAATAAACAGACCACATTCTGATTTCACCTCTTGAGCTCATGATTCCAATTTCATCTCCATAATGAGTCTTGATTCACGCCTTAAGAATAAACATGTGTAAATTGATGAGGGGGCAGAGTCACAAACACAAGAAGAAAGGAAGCCATGTAATAAATTAAAGGTTATTTTGAAGAACAACACCAATGGATAATTTACTGCCCTTTGCTAGAGTTCAGGAGACAGTAGGTTTATATTAAAAGAGCTATGCTCATATAGTGTGAGTCTCTTATGTGGTATATTTGTGATATAGCAGCCTTGGCTGAATGGATCAATTAAAAATGAGTGCAGGCTGGATTGGGATAAAGAAGACAGTACCATGTAAACTGAAAAACAAAGATGATGATGATGATGATGATGATGATGATGATGATGATGATGATGATGATATATTAAATGTATATGCCACCTGACTGCCAGCAACTCTAGGCATAGATGCACCTGCGCTCATCAGAGACTAATGAAATGGCTCACCAGAAGAAACCATGACTGCCACTCGTGAAAGTTTGAGGAACCAGGAAAATAGCTGCTATTAAAGTTAATGATAGAGGAGGAATCTGTCACTAATTTCTATGGGAGAAGAAATGCAATATCTGCCAAAATGGATTCTACCATTGAACAGAAGCTGCTAGTGTTGGGCTTTCTTTGAGCAAAAATCTGCACCAAAAAATCCATATATGAGAGATGGGCCAAAGAAAGAATGTATCACATGTATGTATGATCTAAGTATGTTTCTAAAAGTTGCATACAAATATCAGCTGTTCCATCAAAAAAAAGTTTATATAAGATGCACTTAAAAGATTGCACTGGATAAACACTAGACCATACTATGACAATAGGGAAATGGGTGCATTTAAAATGTTTATTGGGAGATATGTACTGATACCTTAGGGGAAGTTGCTTTCAAAATCCTAGCATGACAGTAGAAATGGAGACAAAAGTTTTTTAAAAATCCCTTAACCTCCCCACCCTACTTCCATCTATATCCCTGGTTATGATGATAATTGAGAGGTGGCTGTGGAGATCTTCTGGTCAGTAATTGCCAGGAAATAGTAGTGGAAGCAGGGTAGCTCAGCTGCTCACTGGCTCCACCTTTGTGAATATCAACAGCCACATCCATTTTCAAGGCAGCTAGCCAATTAGCAAATACAGCCTTGCATGGTGCTGACTGTGGTCCCTTTTCTCCCCTGCTACCTCTAACCTTACAGTTATTATGAAGGGCAGGATTTCCTCTTTACCCTAATATCTACAAAATGGTTCTCAGCAGTTCCCATTATTTAACTACCTCATGGACTGCAAGCGTTTATACAACCAACTCCTGTGCAGGATGGAAAGACGTCACAAACTTCCATTTGCACTATTCGTACAAGTGATCCAGAAGCTTTGTTCAGAAAACTATAATTGGCGGGGACTAAAATAGAAAGGAGGATGGAGATCGTTAAAAAGCAGTGATAGGGCCTTCCCCAATCTGGCTTTCATCCAGAACTGTGGAGTTCAGCTTTCAGCATTCTGAGCAATGGCTGTGCTAGTCAGAAGAGATGAAACCCACCCATCCAGGGGGCACCTAGTTGGGCAAAACTACCAAGGAAGTGATCTATCTGCAATGAGCTCAGGCAGTCTGAGGGAAATCATTTCCCCTCCTTGATTTCCTGTCTGAAACTTCATTGTGACTTAAAGGGCAAAAGAGACGATGTGCAGAATTCCAATTTCCTGCTCAGCATCTATGCCTAATTTCTTTGACTGATCTGTGCCACTGTGTGCAGGAAGGAGTGAACCTATGCTTTCCTCAGCTCCTTTTAAAATCATTCACATATATACTCTGTCACCACATTTTTTAAATCATTGGCAACAAAGTAGTTGGTGGGTTTAAAAGACAACAACAACTGCATGGCTCCAATGTATGTGTCTCTGTGCAGGTGATGTGTGCCTGAAATTTGCTTAAAAAGCAGAGAAATAGATGGAAACATTATGCTTTCCAACCCACTCATCATGGGCCATCATTCATCTGCAGTTAAAGAAATGACTGATATACAAATTGAACATAACATTTCTAGGTTGCCCCTTGCATGCCCTTGAACAGAATGTCTTTTCTACTGTCCAATGGCAGAATCAGCCCTGCTTCCATCCTGTGAAATTCCTGGATTGCATTGCACTCTCTCCCTTCTCCTTAAAAGTTATCAGCCAATTGATCTACTTGTCTCAATAGTGGTCTTTTTTGCAACAAGGATTGATCCCTTTTAACTGATAGCTTGGTGCTTAATGATTTTGTAATTGAGGTTGTTTACCTTCTGAGTAATTGTTATCTCTTCAAATAAATGCATGAATACAAAAGGACAAATAATTAGGATTTATGTTTGTAGACTAAGCTTTGTGCTAACTCCACAGAAAAGTACTGGAAATTTATATAGATTCTCCATGCTGCTGCTATTGTTGTTGTTCTAAACTTTAGTTGATCAATTCAACTTTTCTTATACTCAACTCCTTCATCCCTGGCATTTTACAGCATAATTTCTTAGGACACAAAGCACATGGGTGCATTCTATTATATAACACATCTCTATCCTATTGTTTTATAGGAAGTAATGGACACGGACCAATTCTCTACTCATTCATGCTATTATGTTCTCTGAATTCCTGATCCTTTACCGAAGAGTTAGACAAACAATGGTTTCCAAATGGCCTTTTACTGGAGCTCCTTCCCAAATACTTGCAACATCTAATGACATGGTTTGGATGCTTTGGAATGACAAAGGATGGATATTACTAGATTCTATCCTAGCATCCAAAAACCAACATCTGGAATTTCAAGGAAAGTTATACTTTCAATAGCATTAATCATACACGTTCAACGAATTTGCAGTATAGACAGGCACACATCCTGAAAGTTTGATTTGGATCCATTTGTTCTTGATTCCTCATCTCCTGGGCATTTGAAGCTGATTGTGTAAGTTTATCCCACTAGAGTAGAGAAACTGTGTATGAGAGGATGTGAAATGATACAAATGTCACTCACTGAAGCTGCAATCAATAAGTATGCGAGCTTCATTTTTATTTATATAATTGCTTTAGCATTTAATGTTAAAGGCCTTTTTCAATAAAAGTGACAAACCAAACATTGGTGCCAAATTAGCAGCAAGAACAATGAAACCACAGTATCTTCAATATAAAGAAGAGGTATAGACCTCTTTCAGACAAAGGACCTTTGAATGGCATGTGAGGGTCCACATTTTAACAAAAAGGTAAGACTAGAGCAAAATGGAGGGAAAGCTATAGATCCATAGGACAAGAAGTTTCTCATTCTCACCACAGGCCACCAAATTATTCCAGTTCTACAGTTAATAGGTTAATTCCTTTCCAGTGCAAATAATGAGAAGTATTCAAAAAGAGAACAGACTGAAGAGGAAGTTATAGGAGCTGGTTGATCTCCTTCCTGAGCAAAGTTTTGACTGGGACAATTTCTCCAACAGTTTCCAAACTAAAATCTTTGCCAATTTCTATGAGAAACCTTAAACTCACTAGGCAGCAAGCCACCCACTCACCTGAAATATTATTTCAAAGTTTCTCCCTCAAAGTAAGTGGTAAGTAAATAAATAAATGTTTCCCTGGTGTATCTCTATGAACTGGGAAGATGAACTCATTCAGGATGTCATTAAACCCACATCAGCGTTAAGCAGCAGGCAATTCCACATCTCCATCAGATACAGAACTTCAAGTGTATTTGACACATTCACATTCTACAGTAAGACGTACATTCCAGGTACCCTACCCAACCCAACCCAACCCCAACCTCTTCCTCCCTTCCTTCCTTCCTTCTTTTGCTTTTTTTTGGGGGGGGGAGGGTTGCAGAGTCATTATTGACCCTTGGTGACTGCCTGGACAAGCCCCTGCAGTTTTCTTGGCAACATTTTTGGAAGTAGTTTGCCATTGCCTTCTTCCTAGGGCTGAGAGAGAGTGACTGGCCCTAAATCACCCAGTTGGCTTCATGTCCAAGGCAGGAATAAAATTGACAGTCTCCTGGTTTCTAGCCTGGTGCCTTAAAGCACTACATCAAACTGGTTCCCTTCCAAGTAAATTGGCATATACATTGCTGTACAACCCAGGGTGATTCCCCTCTCTAAAAGTTGTCATCGAATTGTAATTTTTTTCATACAACCAAAGGAGAAACTATGACATTACACTGGAAGCAATACTATTAATTGTATGTAATTTAATTTAAATCAAATATAGTTTAGTCCTGATTTTGACCACTTTTTTGCTCAGATCCCTTTTACTTTTTGGAATGCAATCTCACACACATCACCCAAAGACCAGTCCTCCAAAGATCTGCATCTCCTGTGTAAACAAATATGAATTAGAATTTGATAAAGGATTCACCATATACTGAACACCAGGAAAGGGGAACCTAATCCAGGTTTTGGCATGTCAGGGTATGAGGCCAATTTCCAGGAACTGCTGAATCCTCTTTTTCTTCTTTACTCTTTATAGTCTTGTATTTATTTTAGAAAAACCAGCAAATGCTTCTGGATAGATATACACGATTAAACCATAGAAAGTGAATAATTAAAATAAAATACTGTATAAAAGAGATTATCTATTAACAGTTAAAAATTATTTCTCAGTTTTGATACCGCTACTCCACTTTGCTTCTGATAGCATGTCTACACTGATTTTGGTTTTGTATCCCAAAAATACTCTACTGTGAGTCTCCAGATCGCAATGTAATCAAAGTGAATGGAGAAATGGGGATAAAGCTCCACCTATAGAGTGCCTGTGTCTCTGGACTGCTTTGCAAAGCTTCCCCAATCATTAATCTAAAAAAATACTCTGGATATCTTTTGTTTCTGGCTTGGCTTGGCTTGGCTTGGCTTGGCTTGGCTTGGCTTGGCTTGGCTTGGCTTGGCTTGGCTTGGCTTGGCTTGGCTTGGCTTGGCTTGGCTTGTTCTTCCATCTGTGGCACCCTTGTTTTTGCAGAGGCAATCACTCCCACCTTGATACAACCACTACTAAGTGGTTGAACACTGCAAACACTTGCTTTGTTTTGAAACAGGTGGAAAACCTGCACAGCTCTTGAACCCCCTTTTTTGTGTCTGCCATTGTTGTGGAAATCCCTCTGCCATTATTATTGAAAAATAGTGGTTGTGGTCCACATTCCATACTTACAACCTTGTCCTCCCACTCACTCTCCCATAGACCCACACTGGGTTCATATAAAATACAAAGTTACAACTTAAACTTCTACAATCTTTCTTACACATTTGCCTACACCAAGAATGGGCAACCTGTAGCCCCAGGGCCTCATGTGGCAATTAAACCCTTTTGGCTCTCTTCCCCAAGCATGTTAAAATGATTGTCAGCCACTATGAAACAACAGTAAATCTTCTCCAAACCCCAGAAAATCATGCATTGTCCGTTATTTCCATGCCCACCACAGCCTCAGATCTCCTCTACCAGAAGATGGCTCCTTGGTATATAATGAGGGAAGACTCCTAAGACCATGGAATAAAAACTGATTTGATTGCTGTGAGCCACAGTTTGATATAATCAGATTTTGTTTGCCCCAACATGTGTCTGACAGATTACCTGTGAGAAAATGACATCCTCAACCACCACCACCAATGGTTCCCATTCCTATCTTTGGGTCTTCTGGGTTCAAAATCCCTGATAGCTTTCAAATTGAATAGTTAAGAGGAATCCGTAAGTTCAGACTTTTCTAATAATGAAAGTATATGCATATTACTTAATATATATCACAAACAGAGCTTTCTGGGTAGTATGCATGTATTTTAATTAATATACAGTGCACTTTATACTGATTCTTTTAAGGAGGACAAATACAAATGTCCCATTCCCTATTGCTAGAGAAGAAAAGAGTACCCAATTATTAAAATCAGGAAAAACATTAACAATAGACAAATCTTTTTATTCACATGGAAAAGCTGAAGCAAGCCATTATTGTATACATTTATACAAAGGTTCTGGAGGGGAAACACAACCCCATACATAGTAAGATGATAGAAAATATGGTTCCTTATGAAATGCAATCATTACATACACTATCAAACTTTTCCAAAAGTTATTTTGTTTGGCAACAGTTTATCAACAGTCTCCACTTGAAAGTGGTTTTCTTAAAAAAGAATAGAAAGAAAGGGAGAAAGAGCAGAAAATTCATGCAGCATGTCTAGAAACAATCCTGAGAGTTTGCCTTCCTTAGAAAAACTGTAAAAAGATATATTTGTCTTTCAAAGTTCATAAAATGCAAATGCTATATTTATTGTTAAAACTATACAAAAATATGGACCTAACTTAATAATTACCCCCCTCCCCCAAGAAAACATTTTACCCCACTTCTGTGCGAATTTGGCTGTAAACACAGGATTGGATCCAGACTGGTCATATGACAAGTAGACCCACTGAAATCAAAGGAAATGAATTTATTTCAGTGGGTCTGCTCCTGTGGCTGTCTGGAACCAACTCTTTTTTCCTGCACTCAGAAGAGAGAAATAAAAGCCACAGTGTAGTTAACAGACTTCATCAAGTTAGATTAAGGCAGGGGCTGGCAACTTTATACCCCACCATCCCTCCCCAATTCAACAGGTCATTGGCCCCAGGTTGAACAATGACCAGGCACCCCAGGCATGTTCAGCAGGATGGTAATTAGGGTGGAGGAGCTTTTCCAATGGGAAAAAAACAAGATGGCTATATTGGGGTAACAGAGTCCATGATGCCAACCCCTGGGTTAAGGAATTCTAGGAAAGGGGGTTAGTAATGAATGCAGTCAATTATCAGAATTAGGGCAAAACTATATATTACACTTGCATTTATGTATAAAAGCCCTCATAGTTCTTTCATCTAGTCAAAGAGATTTGAGGCAATTTGTGCTTGACCCATATCCCTCCTGGCAATTTGCCTTCTAGCAGCTCCACAATAATGGAGTAAAGTGGTGGGGAAGGAGTTACACACCTCCTCTTGCATTGTTGAAACTTATTCCCTCCCAAACCAGATTTGACTAGAAGTAGAAGCCACTGGGCCTTTTCTGCAGTCATGTCTGTGCAATAACATACAGGCTGACCTTCATTACCAAGGCTTTCACTGCCTATCTCTTACAGTAGACTTACCAGCAAGTAATCTCAGGCCACTCTGGAGTTCGTACTTTAGGAATGTTGCCCATGAAAATACTTAACTGGTTAACCTATTTATTAGAACTGCTGTCTGATTAAAGAAAACTTGGCCAATCAATTGTTGGAGTTTTGGCCTTTTACTAATCAATTAATTGGTAAATACATTTAAATGCATATAAATAAAAACCAAAGTTCTGAAGAGGAAAAAATAATGTATCTTTTGTTTTAAAAACACACATACATGTATGCTGCAGTAAGCCACCTGGGAACAGGTCTGTGTAAGTAGCAGAAAGAACAGGGAATGCTACAGTATGCCACCTGCCATCCTCAGCTTTCTCTTGTATTAAAAATAAGTTTAAACAACATTTTAAAAATCTGCTGCTCAGCTAATCAGGAGGCACCTTTTTAATCAAACTTATGGTGTTTTAATTGATTAATGTAACAGATCAATCTATCAAACATTTCAGCCCAAATATTTGTATAGAAAAAACATGAAAAAAGCATGTTCATCATGATCAGAAAAAGTAATAATATAAAAACTGAATACAAAGCAAGTACTCCAAAATGTCATTATATAACTTTCCAATAGATAATGTTCATAAAAATATATCAAATCCTAAACCATGAAAAAGCAATTACAATATAATTTTTTTTGTTGTTGTTCTGCTACATAAACCAGCTTTTCCATGAAACAAGGAGGCAAATTCAGGTATGAAAACATAATTATTGCTTTTGCTACAATTTTTGTTTTGTTTTTACATATAGTCATAAATTACACTATACAGTAGAAAATATTTCATAGGAATACATTTTATGATTTGTTTTGATTTGCTGGTTTCAATTCAAGCAACAAATAAAAAATTAAGAAAACAAGTCACAAATGAATGGTAAAGGCACTTTGCTTTTCAAAGAGAGTTAGTTCTCAGAATATTCTTTTCCAGCCTTTCTCTTTTAGAAATCATGGTAAGCTTTGTACAATTCATAGGTTGTTGAGGCACCATAAAGGTTTAGAACATTCCGATTCCTTGACAGTTTCTGGCTTCCACAACATTCTTTGTCACAATAAATTTTCACACTTCCACCTTCACTTTCCAATACACATGTTTTTCTTCCCTCCTTTGAAAGTTTGGTTCTACCTCCTCCAATCCCTTTGCAAATGTTTTCAAACTTCCACTTCTTGTGCTCCATCCTGAACGTCATTGATTACTCCAATATCAAAGCAGGTGACTATCATGACATGCGACTTGCACAGATTCACACACTGCTCTAGTTCATCAGTCACTTGTTCTAATGCCTCCAGATAATCTTGCGATTCCTTATCAAGATCAGGATCAACCTCAACTAGTAGCATAAAAAAAACAAACAGAAGGCATTTAATATTCAAACAAGTATGTAGAAATAAGAATGTAATACTATTTCCCCAATAAATGTGGCACTGGCTGGCAGATGAAATGATATACTGGTCTTGGTCCAGCATGATGCATTAAGAATTTCCAAGAAAGGAGGCTGCAGGAAGGAGGGATCTACAGGGAGGAGGGACCTGTTTGATTGGTTTGCCCCAGGCACCTAATGAACCCAGTGGGATTCTAAAGGAACTTGGAGTTGTTCTTGAAGCTCTGTTACATAGTTCAGCCAAGGTTTTAGTTACTGCTTGGGATGAGCAGGCAATGGTGGCCTTAGATTAAATTGCAGCTATGTGGACTCTGTGCGTGTGGATCCTAGAAGGTCTCTTGGTTTTTGGAGCAGCTCCAGGAGCCACACAAGAGACACCTAAAGTGTCCCCACAGGAAAATGAAGAGTGAATCCAATCAAGCACAGGTAAGAGCCTGTATTAAGGTCTGCATTGTGATGATAAGATGGCAAAACATAGGTATTTCTCCACCCTTATTGCATCTGCAGAGACCCATCCAGTGACCCTGTTTCAGATGACTTGGGGTTGGAAGAGCCTTTGAGAGGCAGCTGTGAGGATTACATGAAGCATCTTTCAGATAAAGTTGCTTGGATCTGCTCACAGTTAGACTCTAGCTATGCTGGTCCTGTGGAGATGACTGGGGCTCAGTCTTGCCTGGTTATCTGGACTAAGTTCAACCTGGTTACTCTCAAAGAAGTGGACAGGGTGCTTGGGTTGTTGAGTTCTGCCACCTGTGTGTTAGATCCATGTCCCTCCTGGTTGGTCAAGACCTTCCAGGAGGTGGCGTATATCTGGGTCTAGGTAGTGGTAACTGATTCTTTACAGGAGGGAATGGTTCTGCATGACTTGAAGGAGGTGGAGGGCTGGCCCCTCCTCAAGAGGTCATCACTGGGCCTGGCAATACTGGACAATTTTTGTCAAGTCCTCAAGCTTTCCTTTTGGGGAAAGGCTGCTGAGAATGTGGTAGGTCTATAGCTTCAAAGGGCAGTGGAGGAAGCAGATTATCTGGACCTGTTATAATCAGGATTCAGACCAGGATGTAGAACCAAGACAGTATTCACTGTGCTTGTGGATAACCTCCGGCTGGCTCGGGATGGGAGTGGTGGATCCATCCTGATCCTACTTGATCTCTCAGTGGCTTTTGATACCTTCTGCGGTATCAAAAGGAGTTGGAAGTGGGAGGCATGGTTCTTCAGTTGTTCTCCTGCTTCCTCCAAGGCCAGTTCTAGACATTGGTAGGGGGTGAGAGGTCTAGCCCTACACCTCTACTTTATAGGGTGTCACAGGGCTCAACTCTCTCCCTGTGTCCCCTCATTTAACATCTACATGAAATTGTTGAGAGAGGTGTCAGCACAGGATCAAGTATCATCAGTATTCTGTACATCTTCACCCTAAGCTGTTCAAGTGATGCTATGGAGGTGTTTTTCAGGTACCTGGAGGCTGTGCAGGTCAGGATGGGAAAAAACCAGCTCAATTCAACCCTTACAAGGCTGAGGTCTGCCATCTTTAACTCTGCTGGGGTTACATTTCCTCAGTCAGAGTTGGTGCACAATCTGGGGGTTCTCCTGGACTCACAACTCCTCCTCAAAGAGCAGGTAGACGCTGTGGCAAGGGCATACATCTTATGAGCCGGCTTTGCCTTTTCCAAGCCCAGGAGGCACTGCTCATAGTCATTCAAGCCTTTGTCTCCTCTCAGTTGTACTATTGCAACATGCAATACATGGAGTTGTCCTTGAACAACATTCAGAAGCTTCAACCAGTCCAGAATGCAGTGGCATGCACAGCAGTGGGCACATTGCAGAAAGTCCACATAACACTACTGCTGTGTGAACTGCACTGGCTCCCAATAGGCTTCTGGGTCCAATGCAAGGTGCTAGTTATCACCTTTAAAGCCCTACATGGCATGGGACCAGGTTATTTATGGGACTGTCTATCCCCAGTGGTTTCTGCCCATCCCATTAGATCTGGCAGGGTGGGCACGCTCTGAGTGCCCTCAGTGCAAGTGGTGGAACCCCAGAAGCAAGTCTTCTCTGTTGTGATGGCCTGGACCTGATGGCCTTCAGGAAAGCAGTGAAGACCTGGCTGTTCCCCCAGGCAGTGGAGCTGGGGTGTTGATGGTGTGGTTGATAGATGCAAGTTTTATTGGAGCCTCAATGTTGTTTTAAATATTTTTTTGTATTGTGGTTTTGATTCTTGTTCACCGCCCAGAGTTCCTTCTGGTAGATGAGTGGCTATATGAGTTTCTTAAATAAGTAAATAAGTAAGTAAGTAAGTAAGTAAGTAAGTAAGTAAGTAAGTAAATAAATATCTTCCCTTGACCTTGGTGAACTGATCACTAGTCTCCCTTTTCCATAATCTTCAGTTTCAGCATAAAACTGAGATGGGATTTTTATTCATAGTGGGCTTGCCTGCACAGGTAATAATTTCATTTCACTAGCCAAGTGATAGAGAGAGGAGATAATCAGAGCAGCTGATGTTACACTGGACATGGACTTGCCAATAAAAGTGTTAGCCCTGTATCAAATGCCGCTGATATTTTTGCTAACCTTTTTCTAACCTTTTATTTTATTTTTTTAATTTTTTCATTTTATTTTTCATTTAAAATTAATTAATTAAATTAATTTTAATTAATTGATGTAATTTAATTTAATTTTTTTAATTTAATTTTTGTTAACCTTGCTCTGCCACCACAAGAGCTCCATATTTTAAAAGTGAATAGCACGGAGCTAGGACAGGGGAGTACAAAACTTGATAAAGGCAAAAACATCCAGTACATCTGAGAATGTAACGGTATGTGGGAATGACCTTGGGAGACCGGGCAACAAGATGCAGCCAAGGGAACAGTCAGATAGAAGGCAGTTTAGCCCGCAGCAAGGAATGTGGGCGGGGCAAGACACTCAGAAGAAATCCTCCCTAGTTTCTTGGGCTGTAACGGGGATAGGGGGAAAGAAGTACTTTCAGACTTCCAATATTCTGTTAATATAACCTTACAATAAAGTAAAATTAGCTCATCTGGTCATGTTTCCTGCCTGGTCTACCAAGTAAAGCTGACAGGAATATAGAGAGGGAGGGGATGACTGTTCTTAGAAATTGAACAGATAAAGAAATGGGAAGACACAGCATGGGGAGGTAGCTCCATTCTGACCTGAAAGGCAAAATACTTCGCATTTATGCCAATAATGCCAAGATTTTTAAATGCCGTGTGGTGAAACAAGCATTTCATAATCAATTCATTGTTCATACTTGACATTATTTAAATTTAGTACAGACATGTTATGTGCCTACTGTACATGCGGAGCCAGTCTTTGACCATGTAGATACAAGATAAATGAGGTAGAAGATGGTCAGAACAAGCCCAAACATGAATTATGAAAAGAAATGCAGGCAGTTAATATCTACAGTATCTCTATACCTCTTCAACAATCTGGATTAAAACACTGCATTAAAATATTTAGATTGCACCATTCTTCGTAGTGTTCTGTCAATCTGGCACTTTAGCTATTATCACTAAATAAATACTTACACTCTCCTTTCCACTTGCTTGGATCCAACATCAACCTGCATTTTGTTTCTTCCAATTCATCTTTCAAGAACTCATGCTTTGCTTTCATTTCCCTAATCCGTTGGTGGCGTCTCTCTAGGATTTTCAGCTTCGTATTAAAATATATCAGGCCCTTTGGGGGGGAAAAGATTACTCATCTGTGACTCTTTGCTGGCCATCTGCCTGCTTCTCCCTTCTTCTCAGTAGCCTACAGTCCTCATCATTCAGCTTCAACTACTGACATGCAGCCTAAACATGCAATGTTAAACATTAGCTGAGTTCTCTCCCACCCTATCCTTGCTGAAAGTGAACTTTCATGGATGCTAATCTAATAAAGGCAACCTGCTATAAGCACTTAAGGCACTTATTGCCATTCTGAGTTAATGTGCTCCTTTACAATACTCTTCAATTACAACCATATGTACAGAAATTATTTTTTCCCCTTGCTCAATGAGAAACCATAATTCCATTAGAAAAAATAAAACTTCAAAATCCCAACCCTATGGGATGCCCAATCATTTCCCATCTGGTTTCCTCCATAACCCATGCTCCAGGTGCCTTGCTTCATTTTAAACAGGCTTCATTTTAAACATGGTTTGAAACTGGATAGGTAAAGGACTTGCAGAGTAAAGGTAGAGGACAGAAAAAAAGACTTCATTCCCATTTTATGTGTCTGATGTTTAAGCTTTCAGGACAACACAAATAAACTATATATAAAACTAAAATAATGGCCCCAATAGAATTCAAATATAATCAAAATTTTAAAAAGCAGCAAAACACAATTTACAATAATGGATACTAAAACAACAGAAGCAATGTATAATAAAAGATCTAAGATTAACTGTGGAGTTAGCAATTAACATAAACATGCAAACATGTAGCGTTTGGGGGAGAAGTTATTTTACAAACCCCCATCTTGCCTATAGCTTCTTCCCTATATATACAACTCACTTAGGGTTCCCTCCATTGGCCTGAGGGCTCTCCACTGAAACCATCCCCAATTGTGTGCACAACTAATTGGAAATTTTATGTTTGTTGCAAAGTACCTAGCTCTGATCGGCATAAATAAGATGGAAATACACGACTTACCTTTTCAACATCCTGGAAAGGCTGTTGTAAATGAAATAAAAGAAGCAGCAGTTATTTTAAACAGGTACCAGACTAATGATTGTAATTCCTGTTACCTACTCAGAATTAACTGGATTGTTTTGCCAATTACAAATAAATTAAATGCGCAGCATCTTGAATTTAACAGAATTCTAACTGTGATATGTTATGCCATTTACCTAAAGAGTTAATGACCCTTTAGTGAAAGGAGGCCCATAAAGTTTCATCAGGCAGGCAATTATTATAAAGCCTACTCATAATGTATTAATTGATATTCTCCACTCACTCCATCAGCTACATTAAATCCAATTAATGGTGGACCAAATTATTTCCAGTGGGCAAGACACCCCAACATATGAACTATTTAAAAAGTGTACTAGGTTTGTTGTGTACTAGATTTTGAGCGACAATCCTGCCTCATAGATTGTGAAATTTATACTGTCCACAGTTGTTGTAAAATGCATCCTGACCTCACTTTCCTCTTGTCGATGTCGCTGTAATCGTTCCACATCATCAATCTCATAAACTTTTATTTCAAATGGCTCTTTCAAAGTCCCTGGTAAAGGGGGGAGATCAACCCACTGGCCAGCAACATTCTGTTTTCTCCCCAGAGGTGTGGAATCAGGAAGAGGAGCTGGAATCAGTCGACGGCGCTGGAAACCTGAGATGAAAAGAACATGACCTTATACCTTTGTCCCCTAAAAAATCCATGAACATTCTAACACAGACAATACAGACATTTTGCTGTAATAATAGTAATTACATATGTGTCTAGGGAAATTCTGTCACAGGGCAGTGTGATCAAGAAGCATAATTCTAGCCGAGACTAAACACATCACACTGGATTTTTACACCTGCAAGTGGTTCTTAACAGGTCAGTTGATCCAATTTCCTTTTCTTCCCCCCCCCCCCAATTTTTTGCTGCCTTAACTTACAAAGTTTTGTGAGTTTCCATATCAAGACAATTGGCAGCCAAAGTAACCCAATGGGATAAGGGAAATTTGCAACATTATGAAATCATGTTAAGCAAAGTGGTGCAGACTTAAAGCAAAAAATCATGTGACTGCGCTGACTTATGATGGCAGTCCCAGTTGCCATCGTTAAGTGAGGATAACGCGGGTTGTTAAGTGAGGACCTATGTGACTGCGACTTCCAACTTCCTACTGGCTTCCCCATTGAGTTTGCTTGTGGAAAGTTGGCAGGGAAATGTAGGAAATCTCAATCACATGACCGTAGGGATGGTGCAATGGCTGGAATTTTGAGAACCCATTGTAAATTCCCCTCATTCAGTGCTGTCGTAACTTTGAACAGTTGTTGAACAAATGGTCATAAGTCAAGGCCTACCTTTACATCATATCCCTGGACAGCTTACAAAACAACAATAAAAACATAAAAACTGTAAAAAACACAGCAAGAGCTCCTGGCGCCCCAAAGGCAACATAAACCCAAACATTCACATTCAGCTGTACTGGGCTCCAGCCTCACTCTACTTCAATGCTTTAGGGAAGAGCCAACTCTTCAAGGCCTTTGAGAGGGCTAACAGTGGGGGCTTGCCAACTCTCAGGGAGAAGAGTGTTCCACAGGGTAGGGGCTGGCACAGAGAAGGTGCACTTCCCAGGTCCCATCAGATGACAGCATTTAAGGGAAGGGACCTAGAGCACACCCATCCTATCAGACTGGTAGAAATGGCAGATACCCTCCAGGAGAGGCAATTCCACAAATAGCCTGGCTCAATGCCATTCAGGGTTTTAATCATGATAACCAGCACCTTGAACTGCACCCAGAAAGAAACTGAAAACCACTGCAGCTCACATAGCAGTGATGTAATATGGGCAAACCATGGAATGCCCAGAATCACATGCACTGCTGCATTCTGAACCTGTTATAATTTCTGGATGGTCTCCAAGGGCAGCCTCATATAGAGGGCATTGCAGTAATCTAACCAGAAAGTGACCAAAGCATGAGTGACTGTGAGCAAGGCCTTCTGGTCCAAGAATGAGCACAACTGGCACACAAGAAAATCTAAATGAAGGCTTCCCTGGCCATAGCTGTCACTTGCTCCTTGAGCAGGAGTTGTGAGCCTAGGAGAACCCCAAGTTCCACACCAGCTCCATCTGGAGGAATGCCTCCCGACCAAAATCAAAGATTATTCCTCACCAGAACCAGGGGACTAAAAACCCAGAACCATTCCATCTTGCTAAGGTTGAGTCGGAGTCAGCTCCTCCCCATCCAAACCCTTATAGCCTCCAGGCCAATGCTGGATAGTGTTGCTTGGTTGGCCAGAGGTAGAAATGTATAACTGGGTATCAGCAGCATACTGGTGGTACCACACCTCATGCTACTAGATACCTCTGCCAGTGACCTCATATATGTTGAAAAGGAGGGGCAAGAGATCCAAGACCTGAGGCACCCCATATTGCAGGGGCCTAGGGGTCAACCTCTCTCTCCCACCAATACCAACTGGAACTAGCCACAGAGGAAGGAGAAGGACCACTACAAACCAGCCCATTCCCAACCCCCCAGAGCTGGTCCAGAAGGATACCACGGTTGATGTATCGAACACCACTGAGAGATCCAGTAGGGCTGGGATAGATGCATTCCTCCCATCCCAAGGCCTCCATAGGTCATCCATGAGCATGACCAATGCTTCTCAATGCTGAACCCTGACTGAAAAGAGTCCAAATAATTCACTTCATTCAGGGCCATCTGAAGCTGAGTGCCTACAACCCTCTCAACAACCTTCCTTAAAAAGGGAAGGTTAGAGACTGTACAGTTGGGTCCCAGGGGGCATACCAAAACCTCCCTCAAGGCAGGTGGAACCACCCCACCCACAGTGAGGCATTAATCACCACTTTGACCCAACTGCATGCCACCTCCGAGATGTCTTAACCAGCCTGGAGGGGCATGGATCCAGAATACAGCTGGGAGAATTTAGAGCCCTGAGGACACTGTCTACTTCTTTGGGAGTAACAAGCTTAAACTCATCTGAACAACAAGCTAAGCTTCTTGGGCAAATTGAGAAAATGGGTGAGTCAGTAATCAGGTTGAGTTCACTTCATGAACACAACTTTGAGACTTTACAACACTATATCTTTATTTTTGTAGGTGCAGATAGTCCTTGTTTAGTGACCTCTTGTTCAGCAACTGTTCGAAGTTATGACAGCTCTGAACAAGGAGACTTACGGCCAGTCCTCAAAGTTGTGGCCATCACAGCATCCCCATGGGTGCTTGGCAACCAACATGCAATTACAATGGTCACAGTGTCCCACGATCACTGGATTGCTATTTGTGACCTTCACTGCTGACTTCCAACAAGCAAAGTCAATGGGAAAGCCAGCAGGAAGTCACAAGTTGCAGTCACATGACATTGTGGTTAATGACCACGCACAATTCACTGAACAACCGTAACTGGAATTGCTTTCATAAGTCAGGCAGTTATGTGATTTTTCACTTTACGACTGCATCGCTTAGTGATGGAGTTTCCAGTCCCAATTATAATCCCAATTAACTGAAGATTATCTGTAGTAATAGTAGAGGTAGTAAACCTGAAGCTCTGACTTGACTTCAAGGACCCCTAAGTTTTTGTCCCTTGCAAAACAGCCCATCAGACAGGGCAAAAGAAAATGGAGAAAAGAAGTTAGGAGGGACTGGAAACAAGAGAAAGGAAGGATATGAAAGAGAGGGCGAAATGTATACCTGGTCATGTTTGGCTCCTGTCCCTCCCACCATGGCCCACTGGATAAACCCAATGAATTATCCTAAAGCTATGCTATCCTCAATGAAAAAAAAAGTTACTTTCCCCAGCATATACAGTTGTACTCATTTACCTGGGGTTAAGCCCAACTGAATTCAGATATACTTTTCAACAGGAATATATAGTTAGTTTTCTTTCTCCCCAAATCTAGAACATCTGACTGTATTAGTAGTGGCAAAGCACTAAACGCTCCGAAAAATAAGCTGTAATTTTTCAGCACAGGGCTATTCCAATTGAGAAAAGAACTGTTTGCCATTTTAAAAAGAAATGCCTTATAAAGCATTTCCTGGGGCAAACCCAAATACAAATCCATCAGCTATAATACCTTCTCAATATGTGGGCAACTTTGCACAGCTGTTAATATTGATTTGCAGGAGAGACTTAGGAAGCTGTGATGTGCTATGAAAAGAGAAGAGCTGCAAAGGCTGAAACTGGGTCTTTAAACCAATAGGTCACACAATAAAGCAAATTGGCTACCAGGACTAGGAAGTACAAGATGATCACATATTCGTATACACACATCCTAGACCTCAGAGGAAATGGTAGCTAAATATCATCTATGGCTTTTAAACTGGAACCATATCACCAAGGGGAAAGTAGCGATAGCATTGCATTCAAACATTCTCTACAAAGGATGGTAGATATCAGACTTATGTTTAGAAAGCAGAGCCTTTCCTCTGACATTTGTGACAACAGTTTAACAACATTCACAGGGCTCTTCCTTTGATAGTCCAGATTCTGTTTATTTCTCCCAGGATCTAATGCAACGTCTTTTAGGGAAAAATACTGAGATGTCACATTGGCTAATGGATGCCCAATGGCTGCCATACCTTTTGTCTTGATGGTGACCTCTAAGCAGTGCTAAGCCTGGACCTCAAGGTAGGGAAAATTTTAAAAGGATTAGTTGCTGAAGAAAACCTCTGAGAGCTCCATTCTTACCTATGCCTTGCCTAAGGAAGAAGGGAAGCAGAGTCACACTATGGACTCTGTTGAGTGACCAGCTATTCTGGGCTCCTATTTTTCCTAAACTATTCCCATTCCAACTGCTACAGTAGCTACTACTGTCAGTTCTTTCACTCTTCCTTCCTCCTCCTGCTTTTTTGTTTTTTCAAGTGTTTTGTTCTCAACTGTGACATACTGTATGTATTATCAAAGCAGAGAAATCCATTTTTCAAAAATTGGAGAGCACAGTAGTAAAGTGTTCTGTGAAAAGAAGCTGTTCTGGAGCTGATTATGCTGGTGAATCTCCAATTTATTTCTAATTTCAGTTGGTCATCTAAATGTGCTGTAAAACTAATGAAAGCCTTAGGTTTGTAGCTTATTAGTTCCATTAAACACACATTTTAGTGTACTTTTTTCCAAATTCCTTTACGTATTTATTATTTTCATTTGGGGACCCACCAAAAATTTGTATGAGTATCTACTAGAATTATGCACTGCCACTTTCAAATAAACACATCTTTTAAAAACACTCTTCACACTCTGAGGGTTGTATTCTTTCTGGTAATAATCTGGTAGCCCATGATGGCAGTTGGCTAGCTGAGCTAAATATGGACTAGAATCAAAGCCATCCATGCCACATTCAACACAACCATTCACAGTCTTCTTTATTTCCACATATCAACATATCCTTATTCACACCCATCACCACCCAAGTGTCCCCTCCTCTTACATACATCCACCTGTCCATCCTGCTTCATAACTTGTTCATTTGCAGCTATTCTGATGCAAATGGATCTAATATCAAATAATAGAAGTATTTGTGGACGAGAGCTGTTATAACAGTGGACCAAATATATTTTAAAGTAACTGTCTGCTCTTTTTTCATGGATCTTCCCTAAAAACATTAGAATAAATAACTACGTGGGAAGGGCTGACAAATTGGATTATTTTTACCTCTTTTTGAGGGAAGCATAAGCTGTTCTTGAAAACTTCAACCTCTCCCATGTAATTTGTATGGAAGAGAGCAAAATGTGCTAGCATCCCCATGGAGCGGCAGTCACACCTGTCCCATAATAGAACAACTGTCCCAAATAGCCATTACTAGTTAACATGTATTTTGGGATTTCAGTGACAGAATTTATTAATCAAAAACATAGTATTGAAGATCTGCCTCTTTCATTAAGCCATGCAAATTGATCACTTGCCTCTTAGGCTAAAGCTCAGGTGCTACTTGCAAATTAAAAATCTGTCAAATATTAACATGCCTTCAGTTTCAAGGACTACTCTGACGGCATTTTCTCAGATACCTTGTTTGCTATAGGTAGGCCTAAGGCTTTAACAGACCTGCCACAGACACAAATCAATAGAAATTCTTATACCAGGTTTTTGTAGCTGTTGTTTTTACCTGCTGATCTTTTTTTGGGGGATTTCAAACTTCTCATGCGACTTGGTGAAGACATCCCACTTTCACTCATAGAATCATGTGCTGAGGAGGCACTGCCAGTGGCTTCACTGTCACGGATCATGCTTTCATAGCCACTGCTGCCACCACTATGATAAAAAAGAGCTGTCCTACCCATTGCAGGTGGTAGTTCCCCACTCAAGACACTACTGTTATCACTCCCATGTCCACTGCTGTAGCGCTGAGGTCTTCTTGGTGCAGTTATCTTACTGTATGGAGATGGCAGCATCAGGATCTGTGACTTCTCATCACTTAGATTAATTCCACTGTCATTGCCACTATCAGAGTCTGTTGAACCCCGGAAATGGCTCATCTTGACTGAGCTTCCTGATGCTAGCTCGTTAACACGACTGTTGGCTGCCCTAATGGCCTGCTTGGTTCCCATAATTGTTCCTCGACCAGGTTTGTTGTTTGTGCCTTGCATGGATCTTGGAGTTGCTTTCCCACTCAAAGGAATGCTAGAGTTCTTCCCAGCAGCCTGAGCTAATGACTTCACAGAGTTGCTCAAAGACTTGGATCCACTGGCCGAAAGGCTACGACTCTTATTCCCACTAACCGCAGTTTTCTGGCTGGTAGCACTTTTTACCTGACTATTTTTGCAAGGTACAGGCACAGTACATGATGGAGGAGAGGTCAGGCCAGAAGTATCAGGAGGTACTCCAAGTCTTGGGACTAGCCGGCCATTCCTGCCATTGCTAAGGCTGCCACCACCATTTTCCTTATTCAGATTGGTTTTTGCTCCAACAGATATCAAGCTATCACATCTTTCAAGGGATGTGTGGCTCCCATAGCGATGGACAGCTTCACTTTTTGATGCCTTGGCCTTTAAACTTGAAGTTGCTTTTGGCAAGGAGTGGTCTCCTCTGAGGCTGCATTTGCTACCAGCACTTTCAGCAGTATATAACCCAGTTCTCAGTCGTGAATCAATCTCATCCTCATGTTTTGCTGCAGCAGACCTATTAGCTTCTAATCCTACAGCTTTGGCCCCTCCATTTTTTTGCTCAAGGCTGGATTTACGCACAGGTGGTGTTGGAGGTATTATGCCATTTGGCCTGGGTAACATACTCATCTTTTGCTGTGTATTCTTCTTTTTCAGGCTCCCAAAGGCAAAAGCAGCTTCAGAATTTCCCCTGTGCATACATTCTGTAAAGGTACCACTGCTGTGTGTCACAGGAACTACTCCCAGTGTGGTGGCTCCTCTTTTAAGCTGTGGAATTTTAGGGAAAGCTTCAGATTTTTTAGCCACTCCACTAGAAGACTTGCAGCTCATTTCACAACCATCTATCACTCTTTGTGAACATGCAAGCATTGTCTGGGATTTTAAAGGTTTAGCTGTGTTACCAAATTGTTGGGTAGATCTTGGTGACTGCTTCTGAGTACTAAATGCCTGAGAATTTGAAGGTAATGGATCTGTGGAATTGGCTTCCAGATGATCATCTGTGCGAACCAACCAGGGATCTTCAAACATCACATGTGGCTTTTGCAGTTCTTTATCACTGAGAGTATTATTATGAGTCAGAGATGAGGTAGCTTTTGTTCTTCGGGGAAGACTGGAGTGTATAGTTTCAATCACTGGTGTGTTTTGAGAATTAGAAAGCTTAACTTTCGTGGTCTGATCAGTGATGCAAAGAGTACTTCCAATCTGACACACTTTGGTTAAGTCATAGTTTTGAGGGCTTCCGTTGACTCCTGAGGCTGTTTTGCTTGAATTCATGCTCTCACTCTCCAGTTCTGAAAAGCAAAAGCCACTATCATTCAAGGTAGTTTTCAAGGGAACAGAGATATTAGGAGAACCCAGAGTTAAAGGCTCCTCCGATTTGTTACAGCCATAAGAGGGTTGCATAAGAAAACCATCACTGGAATGGGCTCCATCACTTCCAATTGTACAGATACTGACTTCACTTAGCCATGAGCTGATGGAAGAACGTCTGCTACTACCAGTGAAAGGTTCTTCAGAAAAGGGTACAACAATATCAATGTTGACACCTGTTGTACTCGTCTGAGAAGTATAAGCATCAAACTCATCATTTATACTGCTGATGATACTAACTGGCCTAGAGCCAGAGGCAAGGGCCTGGAGAGAGCAGTCACTATTAAAGCTGATGATGCTAGCGGGTCTTCCATTGTCCATAATACCACTGATAGATAACTCCTCAACCACTGTAAAGACAAGTTCATCCTCACCATTGAGTTCCACAGGCTGCTGCAAAGTCACTGTTGTTGTCAGTATATCCCTGTCAAAGCACGTGCCTCGGAAAGATGATCGAAATCTATGTACTTCAATACCGTCTGCCTGGTGCTCTGCATTATTAGTTGTGGTGTTATGTTCAGTTTCACTAGCCACTTGTTTACTCATTCCCACAGGTGGAGTCCTGATGGCGTTGTTGTGATCTACCTTTAGATATGCTTGTTTGCTTGTCACTAGAGATTCCTGCTGCTGTGGTGGTGGGGGGGCAGGGCTGGGCAATGGTCTCTTCACATATGAAGATTTTTCTTTCACAACCATTTCAGCATCAGCTTGACTTGATTCATGAGTTTTAACAGAATTACTTGTCGATAATTGACAGGAGTCAGCCACTGCTTCATTATCCTCATTGAAATCCACTCTCTTGCTTTCAGGCTTTGATTGGAATTTGGTGTGTTCTGTTTTTAAAGGAGATAGCTTCTTTTCAGGGCAATTGCTGTTTCGCTGGAAATAAATGTTATGTCCCTTTTTTGGAGCTCCCATTTCTTGTGAAAATGGTTTTTTAAACCCTCCAAGAGGAGAAGATGGTTTGGATTTAGACTGACCATTTTCTGTGGATATGGGCACTGTGCTGTTGGAAGCTGCAGCAATGATGTCCCCACCAGGAAATTTGACAGGTTCCTCACTTCCATCGATACACTCCAACCTCTCCTGCAATTCTGCAAAGGTGTTGCACTTAAAGTGATCTTTGTCAGAGCTTTTTGGAAGACCGCAGTTGTCCTTGCTTCTTTTTTTGTTCAGGGAAGGGATTATGGGAACAAATTCTGGAGGGCCTTCATTATCTGTCAGCTCCCTGTCTGACAAAGCAGTACCGTTGGAACCAACATAGATAACAGTGTCACAGGACTGCTCACTGCTCGAGGAATAATCGTGCTCACTAGAAATATTCAACACAGGAATGTCAGGATCAAGAGCTACAGTCCTTGGATGAAATGGTCTTAAATGAGGAGGTCTTCGTATGTGGCCTTCTTCACATGAGCTTTCTCCTCCAGATGAGCTGGATGCATACTGTTGAATGTAAGAAACAAATAACAGAAAAGGGCTTTTAATACTAAACGCATTCACAAGAGGACAAATTATAAGTCACTTTTTCTATTTCATGCCTTACAAAATAATTTCTGGTATCTATTAGAAGCAGTTCCAATGAAAAATACTTATGATATATTTTTAGATGACTAATTTATGATTAAGTTGATTATTGACTTGGGGACAAAATTATGGTACAATCAAATGTTTAGCTTCCCACTACAGATTCACATTGCAGAGAAATGGTGGCGACATATGAAGTGATACCTTCCAGTTTTCAAAAGACAGAAAAGAATGATGTTGACAATTAAGTGGCACAATCGCCACATTGAGCAAATGGCCAAGTATACAATCATTTTGCATTGGGCAATAGGTTTTCATGAAGCATTAGAATCTGACTGAGATGATTGCTTTCATGTTCACAGAATTTTGGTTTCAGCCCACATTTCACAATGTGACTTGATCAGTGACATACGAAGCCAATGCACAATCCAATCTAGCAATGAGAGACTATGAGTAGGGTCGGACTACAGGTAGTCCTCACTTACTGATCGCAATTGGGACTGGCAACTCCATCGCTAAGCAATGCGCTCATAAAGTGAAATGTCATGTGACCATGCCCAACTTACAACATCAGTTCCAGTTGCCGTTGTTAAGCAAATCAGGACAGGTCATTAAGTGCAATGTCACATGTCTGTGATTTACAACTTCCTGGCAGCTTCCCAACTGACTTTGCTTGTCAGAAGCTGGCTCTGAAGGTCACAAATGGTGATCATGTGACTGCAGGATCCTGCAACTGTTGTAAATGCATGCCAGTTGCCAAGCAACCGAATCATGATCACGTGACCATGGGGACACTCTTCAAGGACTGGTCGCAAGTCTCTTTTTTCAGTGCCATTGTAACTTTGAACAGTCGTAAATGAGTGGTTATGGACTACCTGTATTATGTGAACTAAGCCATTGATATTGGATCTTAGAGACTATATATACTTAGAATATTGATAAGGACCCTAAGCCCATTTCAGAACAATGCATTAACTCCCATAGAAAAAATTCAGAGAGAGTCAGATAATAAAGGGAAATACTTTAGTCACTGTGTACTGAAGGGGTCATTGGAAATTATCCTTAGCAATGAGTCAGACTGGAATGGAGGGGATACTCAAGATTTGAATTGGCCTGTATTCCAAATACTAAATAAGGGCCTGAAATAAATCATGTAGTTAGGTCAAGACAGGGCAATCACTAGCTTTTACTTGCCATGTATATCACTGTCCAGAAGTGGCAACTGTAAAGAAAGTCAGGCCAGTTCAGACATTTCCTTCATGCTGTTATCCCTATCTGAATGTTTGGCATGAAGGATTTTATCATATCTGATCTGGATAAAATAACTAGGATAAAACATTCCATAGAGCCAAACATTCTCACATAAGATGTTTGAAATCAGGGGAAGGGGGGTGTAAAAGAGTCTTTCTAGGTGCAGAGGTAGAATGCAAATAATCATTATCATAATCTTCCCTGGGTTACTGCGGCAGTATTATTCTGGAAGTTGCTTCTTTTAGTATGATCGTACATCATCCATCAGCATGCAGCATCTGGAAGTGAGGATCTCCGATAAAAGAATGGTAACTTGCTCAGACGTAAGCCACCATTATCTCCTAATGATCTGATTTGCCTCTTTGTTCCTACCTTCCAAGCAGTGAATTTACTGATGCATCTAACATAGGTTCCCCAATTTATTATACTTTAAAATAACAATTTGAGCTGCATCATAGCAAATAATGATGATGATTAATGAACTTTTTTGATAATGACTTTGGTAATGCTTCTGCCACATACTATCTCTGATACATCTCCAGGTCAAAAGCTAGCAAGGCAAACTAACTGTCAAGGAATATTACAATCTCCATTGGGATGATGGGTGAAAGTTAAGTAAATTCTTTCCAAATTTAAAAATATATATGAATTTTCTATGCACACCAACCTTGGATTTCTTCTTTCTCATCCTGTGGATACGAGAGGCAAGTTGAATTGTCATGAGACTTTCTGCATAACTTCCTGGGGAATCTGATATGTGGGCTAGCATGGTTGTTCTGCAGTTGATGTTCCCAAGCGACTCTCTCAGCAGCATTGTCAGCTTGTTATCCCTATGAAGCATGCACAGATATAAACAGCGGTCTGAAATATTTACACTTCTTGCCATTATTTTTCCAAGCACTCTATCTCTAACTGATCACAAGCTAATGTGTAAAAAATCTCAGGTTCACATGAAATTTTGTGATCTTTCAAAAAAGGAAGAGACAGTCTAATCCTAATTCTACGGAACAAAATCAGCTTGTGTTTTATTTTAGACTATTATCATTACACTAAAGAGAATGGAGAACTCTGCTCATTAGCCTTCTGAAAGACTTTCTCAAAATAATCATTTTTCTAGTCAAATAACTGAAAGAAACAGTTACATGTATCTTACTCAGACACAGCTGAATCATTTTGGGTTGATCATAGGAGAAAAGAAATTGAGATGCATTATCTTCCAGCCAGTATATGACATGTCTACAAGGTAAATAGTAAGGCTCTGAAAAGCTATCTGAAAGACATGACTCTGATACACAAAGAACAATTCACTTACTTGTATGGCACATGCTTGGCACCATTAATTAAGGCCAGAATGACACTGCCCAATGCAGACAGAGAGAGGCAAAGGGAACTTCCTCCATCTCGACTTTTGCTTAGTACTTTTTCACAGCTTCCCAGGTCAATGAGATGTAAACGACTGCGTCCACCTGACACTGAAAAGCCATAGGAACACAGGTATATACTAATTCAAGCCTGTTTAGGATAATCAAACCCTATAATTCAAGAAACAAGATAAGCAGTATTGCTGTTAGGCAATGACTGCATGATAGACAAAATCAAATAAACCAATAATAATATTGAACAAACTACTAAGAGTCCTTTGAAAAAGATTTGTAAACTATTAGTTGCTTAGTTCTGGCCATCACATTTTAGGGCAAAATAAATGCAAACAAAATAGTATGTGCATGTCTGTGTATGTCTGTATTTAAATAACAAATGAGCATATATATCTTATGGTTTAGAATAGTTTTAAAAGAAGACCAATGTAATGAACACAGCATTAGTAAGGCATATCTTGAATTCAAAGGTTATTTTTAACTGTGCAAACTTGGTCACTGAACTTAATGCTTTAAGATTTCCACTTATAGTTAAGAAGCAATAGTCAACTTCAGATGACACAGAGATATCAAGCCTTGCAAGGGACATTGATAAAACTGGATAACATTTCCTAATTCTACTGGTCAGGGAGAAGTAACTATCTGTTAGCTACCTACAGCTATCAACATCTAGCAAACATCTCATGCAGAAATACCTCTCCACTCGTGCAAGAGGTACACATTTCCATTTACGTTCTAAATCCCAATGAGTTATCAGCTGGGATTTTTAACACATATGAGAATATGCATATTCCAATCCACACAGCTTTCTATCTAGTTATCCACTGATGTGGCACAGTAGTTAGAATGGTAACACTAGGACCAGAAAGACCCTTAAGTAGACTTAGACTATTCACTATTCTAATTCGTTCATTCATTTCAGCCTAAACTACCCCAAGGACTTCTTGAAGACAGAATTGGGAGGGGCAGCCCACATGTTGACTTGATCTCTTGGAGGAAAGGTAAGGTACTACATATTAGGTTTCCAGACTAGATATTCCAAAGAGCAATCAGATTTGCAGTTTTCTTGGATAATAGAATCAGCTTCAGTGTTGATTCTGGATTTTGATAAAAATCATTGTACTTCTTTTTAAAAATCAGTGCAAGAACAAAGAGATTTTGAGCCAAATCAAATCAACATACTTCCTCCTTTGCCACTCTTCTCCATGCGATATTGATATATATGAAGAGTAAAAAACATGTGTGAATTCCTCCGATCTTCTTCATCACATTCTGGTTTGCTAGTACTTCTAGCAGCCAGCGCTGCGTCAAGGAAAAAAGCTGCTTTCTCTGCTGTTGGGGCCCTCAATTCACTTTGATTCTGAAGCTGGAATATAAACAAGAAAACAACTAATTAAGAGGGAGTGAATGATCCCTGCTTCCTGAACAGAGGAAGCCTCAAGGGTGCTAAGAGAAACAAATAAGTGCACTGTGGGGCTGGAGATTAAAAATGAAAAAGTCATTAAAAATATCTTTTAAAATTGGTTGGAATTGTTGACAGATTAAAATATTTCAGGAAAAAAACAAATGTCAGGAAAAAAGGAAAAGCCAGACTTCCCAACCTGCCCTGAGATTTTATACCTGTGTTCCACATATTGGATCCTCTCGTAGGTAGACCCCTGGGGACTGTCCATCTTGAAGACTGCCGGTGGCTACTTCAGCTAACAAATCCTGAAGGTTTTCATCTTTGCCACTGATCTCCACAGCAGATACTCGAATTGAGAAACGAGTCCCAGTCTTCTCCTTGCGCTCATTGATTAACTTGAAGAGCCATGAGATAGCACATGGTACAATGCCAAGGCTCTGTGTGGATTTATCTTTTCCAAACATTGTGTAGGATTTGCCTAAAATGGAAAGCAAAAGGAAATGTAATTGGCCCACCAAGCATGCTACTCTAGTCACAGTGTCAGCTTGCCCTTTCACATATGAAGTGTGGGAATTGTCCGTTTTCTTATTCCTTAGATAGAAGGAAAAAGGAGGATTCTCCTGCTCTCCAGTTCACCTCTTCTAGTTCTGGCAAGGATCTGTTTTGCTTTTTATATTTTGGGAGGATTCACATGCACCAAGACCAACAAGTGGCTTATTTATGAGTAATTAATAAACAACTGAACTGCTGGAAGAGCTGACTTGCTGGTGACAGGAGAAGAAAGGAGGATGCAATGGTGTTTGTGAAAGGAATGAAGCCACTACCCCCACCCCCCATCGTCAATCTTCCCAATGCAGAGAATGGATATTGTCTTTCCTCAGATAAGAACATAAATGGAGGAGAATTTTTAAAAAGCTGCTTCATCTGCTCTCATTTCCCAACAAGTCTGTTCATGAGGTCACATGGCTGGCTGTCCTTAATGCAGCCACGCTCCTCATCAACTATTCTAACAATGGAAACACAAAGTATGCCATCACCCATAATCCCTGTGTAGATATTTCAAGGAAAACCAAATTAGTTCTTCACTCACAAACAGCTAATCTTCCATCATGCAATCAACTGGGAACAATCCTAAATGGGGAATTGCAGTGTAAATTAGGGAAGTAGTGGAAGATAAGCCAGTTCCAAAAACTTGCCAGCTCATGCCTATCAAGAAGAATTTTGCTATTTGTGAGAGGGTACTTCTGGGGGGCTTACTGCATTTTTAAAAATGTCCTAGTTATTGGCAATACTTGTCATCTTAGGCTAATGAAAGCAAAGGACCTAATTCTGGGGTCTTGCGGAGAATCCAAGGCTCCCTATCCTTCATTTGGGACCTATAATCAGTGAGAATAATTAGGAGTAGATCTCATAGAATCATAGAATATAAGGACTAGAAAGCAATTGGAGACCTTCTAATCCAATCCCCTGTCCAGCTCCAGAATCCACTAGCATAGCATCCCCAACTGATGGCCTTTCAGCTTCTGCTTAAACACCTCCAGGTCCAACTGAAATCTAGTTCTATTATTTCTTATCCTGTCTTCTGGATCAGCTCTGAACAATTGTACACTGTCTTCTACAGTAGCAATCCTTCAGATACTTGAAGACAATTAATTATGTCTTTCCACAGTCTTCTCTTCTCCAGGCTAAACATATTCAAAATCTCCAGTCGTTCCTGGTTAATCTTTCCTCACCTCTTACCATTGGCTGTTCTCCTCTGGATACCATTTGTCAGGGTCTTTCCTAAAATCTGGCATCTAGAACTGCATAATATTCCAGGTGTGGTCTAACCAGTGTAGAATAAATAAGAGCAATGGCTTATCTTGAGCCTAGTATTACACTTCTATTAATGCAGCATAACATTTAAATGGCATTTGATTTCTGCCAATCAAGTGCTTTGGAATTGTATCAGGGGCCTCATGATGGATATTCCTCCCCACATTGGGACAGTAATTTTCTACCAGTAAAAAGGTACTTCTTTCCTATTCTAGTTTACCTCATACAGTTATCCAAAAAAAGCCTAGGATTGCATTTTAAGACAAATGGAAATATTTATTCAAAATCAAGTTGGATTTTCCATATATAAAAAATCTACTACTCATACTGCAGCTACAAATCTCAATGGTAATTTTCCAACTGAGGGATAAAAATGGGCTATAAGCAGATAACATCTGACTTATAAAAAGAGGATACCCTGTTCATACATGCCCTCAGATTATAGCCAATGGCACACACCTTAACAATGGGAGAGAAGAGATGCAAAAAGTAGCTTTTACATATTTCATTATTAATCCTTTGGTATTTACTCAATTAATTTTTTCATCCTTTGTAACTTCTTTTTACCTAAAGCCAATTATTTTCTGCAAGCCTTTTGCTCTGTTTGAATTTTGTCACACCTGTCCCTGCAAAAGCCTGCTCCTAAAGAACCTAATAGATGCACATAGCTACTTTTTACCTTTTCTCTAATGGGGTAAAAAAGAAAAAAGAAAAAAGAAAGAAAGAATACGCACAAGTTAAAGTCCCAGTGTAGAAATAAAGCAGGAGAAGTTTGCACAGCTAATTAAAAAGAAATTCTAATCTATTCATATACTCCAGGTTTATTGTTCCAAGAGCTGACAGCATGTAATTACCAGGTTGACACAGTAATTAACTGTAACGAATTTGGGAGCTCACCAAGCTTGACATGGCCAAAGCAAAAGATGCAACCATCTGCACCATTCACGACAGACTGGATTACTTCTGCTACTGTTCCAGAGCATACCTCAGCCTAGTAGAGAAGTTGGAAGTCAGTTAAAAAGCATGGACTCAGATGCGTTGTATTGTTCTTTTTACACAAAAATAGTGGCTCTTAACACAATATACTGTAGTTGTGCATTTCACAGCATTAGTCATACTATTCTAGTGGCTAATATTCCATTTCTTTCCAATAAAATCTATTACCTAAGCCCAAAATGATTTCCTATCCCAGTACAGAGTATCAATTCTGTGATCTCAGTTACAAAGGAAACGCTAGCCAACAAAGCATAGGATTAATACAATGTCTCATCATCCATCTTTTTCCAATACCAGCAGGCCGTGCACTGCCAAGGAGCTCCCTGAAATCTAAGCTTAGGGGAAGGGAATAAACTCAGCACCCCAAATGAAAATTTTTGGAACTTTTCTGTCTTAATATTAATGACAACCACATCCACTGGAACACACAAAGGCCATGCTTTTAGGTCTCATCTGTGTGCTGGGGAAGGAAAGAGAAATGCTACCCAATAGGGAGAAAACACATTTCCTTTTTTCAAATGTAATGGAAGCACAAGAAATAGAAGTCCAAATTATGCACACTTGCTCTATTACTGTTTTTGAGCTTCAGTTGCGTGTGTCATGCCAGCTTTATGTTTTCCTTTACTGGCCAGGGAGCCATTCAGAACAGCAGTAAACCTTCTGCTGCACCATATGTATTTGGCCTGATTCACTCAGACAGTTCCTCAGCTAAACTTCTGTTTCATTGCCATTTTTCTCCTGACAACCATAATTATAGCTAAGGGTTACATTTGTAATATACTGTAAATTTAAGGCCAACTAAGTTGCCACATAAACTAACCTTAGATCCTCATTTTGGATAAACTGTTGACCTTAATCGTGGTTAACATTAACAATCTTTACTCATAAAAACAATGTGCAAATCAGCTATAAGTCCACATTTCAAATTCTGATCAAGTAGAAAACACAGATTTGTTAGTTTTACAGTACATTCAAATCATAGGCAGCTGTAATTCTTAACCAAAATCAAGGCTACTTAGGAAATTCAGGGGAAATTCATGCTACAACAGAAAGGAAAGGGAGCCATAAAACCCACTGACACCTGACTCCATGTCTCCATCTTAGTAATCTAACATATTAGTGGAATATTACATCTAACCAGCTAAAATGAGAGGTCAAGACACACCACACTTAATTGTATTACTGAATTAACTTATTTTCTGAGTTCCCATAATATACTGAACTATATTCTAATCAAGCAGCCTAGGTTCATGTAACATGCCAAGCCACCAAAAAGCTTAATCAAGGTTAGCATATTATGTTAATGCAGCCTTTTCCCATTGTTTCTGTTTGCCCCGCCAGATCCAGCAGAGGAGGCATACTCCGGGTCCCTTCCATTAAACATTGCCATCTTATTGGACCAAGGAGTTGTGCCTTCTCTGTAGCAGCACATGCCTTGTGGAACAGCATCTCCTTGGAGATTCAGATGACCCCAACCCTGTTAGCCTTTCATGAAGTCCTCGCTGTTTCCTGGGCATTCAGGCTAAGTTAGGCAAGCTCTGTTGTAGATGGGATTTTAAGACTGGAATGTATCATTTACCTTGGGCATCATGGGTTATTATTTCTAATTGTTGGGTTTTTTAATCTCTGTGCACTGCCCAGAGTCACTTCTGTGAGATGGGTGGCCATATAAATTATCGAAATACATAAATAAATTCTGACTGACCTAGTCAAGTGTGTTGAGTGAATATAGCAATATACTTCCAGAACTGGGGAGGGCGGGGGGGGGGGGGAAATCCAATGACAGCAAGTTAGGATATACTGGGCACTTATATATGAAATAAAGCATACGTTTTAGCATTTATTTAGTACTTTTTCTCTTTTTATTCATGCCAACTGAATGAGAAAGGAAGAGGGAATGGCAAGAATTGTGGAGAAGGATGGGTTATTTCTCAGTCAGAGAAAAGAAAAAGAAGAGAACAAAGGCGTGGTTGGGTGGATATGCCCCAGTGGATGAAGGAGAGCAGACCATCTTCCTAACACCTTTTCTTCTTTATTTTGATTTCCATGCATTGGTCTCTGTTGACAAAGTAAACAGCAAAGCTAGTGAAACATCCACTGTCAGCTTGAATTTCAAGTATAGGTTATTTCAGTCTTCCCACTGTCTGCAATGGGACACTAACTTGTCTATTGTGAAAATCCAAACATCTTTCTAATGAAAGGTTCCAGGGCACCTTGTAAGGCATGTGCTAAGGGTGCTAGTTAGCCTGGTGGCCTCCTTGTATTGTACATATATGCAGTACAATCCTTCCAATACACATGCATAAGATTGCAGGCTGAGAGTCTATTTGAAACATGAGTCATTGTTCTGCAGTTATGCATCGTCTAGAAAGACTGGCAATGATGGGCATCCATCTTTTAGGGAGACCAGCCATAACATATTTTCTCAAAAAGGCATGCCTATGTTTCCTCAAAAACAATATGAAAATCATTGCAGTATTACAGATTTCCCAGTTCCTTATGGGCTAGGGACTATGAGAAGTGAAGTCCACATACCTCTAGGAAGGACCACCTAGATAAAACTAGACAATCCATTTTATTCTGTCCTTCTACATTCAACAAAATATTTGACGTTCTCTCATAACCCAAACCCAAACCCAAACCAAACCAAACCCATAGCCCAAACTTAAAAATGCTATGCCACAACTAAGACTAAAAAGAGATATGCCATTGTGAACTGTGCAACAGTAAGTCACAAGTTGTATGTGTATGTTGCTTTAAACTACACAAGAAAGTATAAGAGGAATATAATCACTGAACAGAATTATCTCTACAGATATTGCTTCTTAATTTCACATCTGGGCTAAATTAAAACAGCGTGAGACCTTGCAAACTGACTATTAATTAGCATGCCTTCCCAGTAATTAAACCAACTAATTCAAAGGAAAAAAAAAACTGTAAAAGCAGGAAAGAACACTCTTGCCAGAATTAAAGTGCCATGGCAGCAACCCAAATTATGAGCTTTATATGTTCAGCTTTGGTACCTGGGAAGCATCCTGGGGGAATACCGCATCAAAGGCAAACATCTTTGGGACAGCCACAGCTCCTCTTCGGTGACTTGCATTAGACCCACTTGTAGATGGGTCATAAAGTGTGATCTGCTTTTTTCGTGAATCTACCTTCAGAAATGACATAGATTCTGATGTGTTGTGTGTTCCTTGTGACGGGCAAATTCTCACCATCACTTTCACCTAAAAATCATCAAAAATATATGGATTTTAGTCTTCAACTCCAGGTAAACAATAACAATGTATCTCAAATCCTTGCCTTTCAGTGTCTGTACAGCACTGAATGAGACTATGAGACCATCTAGCTATTTAATATACTGTATATATTAGATGGCAGAGGATTTCATACAAGGGTCTTTCCAAGTTCTTTCTGATTTTGACCTTTTGCATACAAGCATGTGCTCTTCCACTGAGCTACAGCCCATGCCTTAAGCTTGAATTAGCCTTCAGAAAAAAATATATTATTGGTCATATAATTTCAAACACAATGGTTTTCCACAAAACCTTCACATATTCTACCGCCTTGCCTCAGTGCAGATGATTTCTTATACATGCATAGTGAGCTTCCCACATCATGCTCAAAACATTATACAATAATGTACAAAGGAGAGATAAAGAGGCCAAGAGTAGGTAACCTTGCACATTCATATTTTACTCAATCTAAAACATATGGAGGAACTTAATGTTACAAGCTGCTGTCTTCAATGTCTGTAAAGAGGGAAAAGACAAATTCATGAAAGATAGTTCTATCAGTGGCAATGAATCATGAGAGCTAAACAGGACCTCCATGTTCAAGGCAGTATATCAATAAATATCAATTGTACTGTAATGCCAGCATTATGTAATGTTTAATGTACAAAATTTGAATGAGAAAGATTCAGGTTCAAGTTCTATTCAATTACAAATCTGAATGAAAGACTTTAACTCAGTCACTTTCTCTCAGCCATGTTTTTTTGTGGAGATAAAATCAGGGGGACACCTCTCTCTGTTCCAATTTACTTTTTGAGCTCTTAAGATAAAAATCAAGAATATATAAACACATATACTGCATACATATATTTTCTAGCCAAAAATACACTGGATTAACTAAACCATGTTGAAGATAGAAACAGATTTCTAAAAAAAAACACCAGTTCAGAGTGCTTTGCCATCTCTAAATATAATTATATATTTACCTATCCTAGGAAATATTTCTCAGTGTGTAGGCCTGAACATTATTTTTTATGGAAAACAACAAGGTTAATTATCTACTGAGGTATTTTTGGCTAGAAACACTTCACTACCAGGAATACAGCACTCTTCAAATATGTTAGCTCTGGGAAATCACTCTCTTATTTTAGCATTTAGGTTTCTTTCCCTCCTCCATCTCCCCCACCATCTAAATGTGATATGAATACGACAAGACAGTCCTAGAAAATAAGTGAACCTTAAAATAAAATAAGCAATTGCTTCAAAGCGAAAATGTGTATTGTAGGCGACACATTCAAGGCTACTTTCCAATAAAAGCTGCATGAAGCTACTAGCAGTACATGTTAGAGGTTCCTCTGACCTTGAGAATGTTGCCAAGGGGCCAAGTAAGTAATATTTTCTGTACAAAAATACACAAAGAGGATATCAATTCAAAAGTGCATTGGAGTATAAGGAACTATAGCCACAAATATTCTCTGCATATATTGGTAAGTGGCATTTATCAGGTTTTGTACTTGTTACACCAAAACTTACTTCAGTCATCATGATTTTACCCTGATTGACCTTAGGAGAATGTTAGATTTCAACAAAGGCAAACTGATCTTCCAAAACAAATGAGTTTATAAAATAAAGTGAACCAAAACTGACTTTCTCAGCAACTAGAATCTAAGAAATGTCTTAATCAGGCATGGTCTTCAATTATGTTACAAGAGGAATGTCAGACTCATAGCATTTATGTCCCTTAAAGCATTTATGTTCCTTGGTTTATCTAGGAAATGGGAGAAGACTCTTTCCACCCAGTTAAAAGGATTGTTATGTTTTTGAGACATCTTGGCAGGCTTGAAAAATACAATACCCGAAACAGCAAAATAGAGAAACAGAAAGGAAGTAGGAACCATATCCTGATTGCAAAATTTGAATCGGGCTCTGACAGGAATCAGCCACAGAAATAAGTAGAACAAGTTAACACCTCTGAATATACAGCGAGCAAAGAACATTGCTTCATCATAATTCTAACTGTTCATATCTAAAATTAAAGACTGGAGTTTGGAGGGACAATTTTTCAAGCCTTTCCCCCCCTTTTTTAAGAAGCTGATCAGTACAAGAAATTGATGTGAAAATAGTTTCCACCCTGCTCTCTCAAGAATGAATGCAAATAGAAATGTTGTAAATCTCTTCTATTCAAGTTTTATGGGCTGGGGAACATATACTTTTGCATAAATATATAATATTTATATTCCCAATTTTTTGTCTGTCTGTGTCTGTGTGTCTGTGTGTGAGAAAGGGAGAGACAGAGACAGAAACAGAAATTGATTCTGATGTTCAATATAGTAAATGGCTCTACAGCAAACAGATTAACAGTAAACACTGTAAAACATTCCAGTCCTGCTTCAGATAACAGAGAAACAGTAATTTCTCCTGAAGTTATGTGATCAGTTAGCCACCTGTGTATTACAACCCAGAGATTAAGAAATGTTCTTCTCTCCAACTCCTATCAGTTCTCTATTGTATATCAAATAAGAACCATGAAAGAAGAAAGAAAACTACACAAAAATAGCATGTTCCATGGGTTTGTGGATAAAATACATGGCATCTCTTTCCTTTAATTCCCTCTTCCACATCTGGAAGATGTGAGGCCATCATCAGATGGGGTGAATTAAAGCAGGTAGCCCTGAAAGGAGGAGGCAGCTGGGGATCAAAGGGAGATCTCAAAGAAAAAAAGCCAGTTTCTTCAAAACCTCACAGGCCAATAACTAAGATAGTGATGAAAATCCTTCAATCACTATTCACTGCTCTAGGCATGAAGGTGCTTCCCTGAAGGTCACAACCTACCCAATCAACAAGAGCAAGAGAAAAAGCCCAGGCTTTAGTTCCTAAGGCTATTGCCATGCATTTAAGTGGAGCAAAGAAAATAAAAGCTATGGATGTAAAATCAGTAGCACAAAGCTAGCAATTTCAAGGAGAAAAAAAAGAAACGTGTAAGACACTAATTTCCATAATTCATTGCATGTCAATATTTCTCCCACAAACATGCAATCTCATTTGTGCATATTGAAAATTACACAAATTTCGGAGTATGAATACACCAGACCTGTGATGTATTCAATTTTTTTGTTCACTTAATTATAATAATATTTGTTTTGTATTTCTCGCACATGTAGTGGCAATGAATGACCTTATCTTAAGAATGAAGCATTGAGGGTTCTATACAAAAATGCTCAGATATGTCTTAAGCTTGGAATTTATACATCTCTTGCACAAAGTTGATCTACTTACGCAGATAAAGATGCAAAGTTCCTGGTACTGCATCATTTCAGACCAAATGGGTGAGTGCACACTCTTTCAATATAAAAATCCCCCTATTTACTGGAAATTACCAGTATCTTCTTTGATATGCTGTGATTGATTCTATGTACAGAGGATTGGTTTAACATGAAAAAACATTCACACAAATAAAATTCCACCTAAGTCTGAACTGATCCAGTCTAGTAAATTATTTATCTACATGAGTGTCCATAGAGTCTTTTTATGCTGTGAGCATAAAGAAACCCTTTTTAATTACATTCTGAGACTCCAGATATTATATACATACACACATACACACACTATGTCCTCTTCCAGGAAACAGCAGCAACCATCTGTGTGATCTGAACTTACCTCTGCCACTATTACATCTGAGCAAACTTAGGAGATTTCAAGAAAAAAAAATACAAGTATAAATATCTTATTTTCTCATCGATCTTTTGTTCCATAGTGGCTAAGCAGCATTTAAGTGGAAAGGATCATGAAGGAAGAGCTGCTGTTGAGGGATTGCTTCTTTAAAATCATTATTGAGGGAGTTTGGAAATGAGAAGCTATGTTTAGAAATACTATAGAGTCTTGTGGCAGCTTGTCCTAGCAAAGCAATCCACTGCTATATTTATTTATTTTATTTTTATTTATTTATTAAATTTGTTCCCACCCATCTCCCCCCAATAGGGGACTCTGGGTGGCTCACAACTCATTAAAAACAATAAATAAATATACAGTTAAAAGCCTATATATACAGTTACAAAAGATGAAGGAAAAAGTCCAGGAGGCCGATGATTCAGGGCAGCAATGCCAGGCCTCTAAGGGGCTGGCCAACCCCACACTTGATGACTTCCCTCCCCACCCCAGGCCAGATGGCAGAGCCAGGTCTTCATATCCCTCTGAAAGGCCAGGAGTAAGGGGGCCAATCTCACCTCCGGGGGCAAGATGTTCCAAAGGGCGGGGGCTACAGCAGAGAAGGCCCGCCTTCTGGATCCCGCTAGTTGGAGCTCTTTTGCCGAGGGGGTCCGGAGCATGCCCTCTCTGTGTGATTGGGTGGGATGGGTTGAAGTTGTGGGGAAGAGGCGGTCCCTCAGGTAACCTGGTCCCATGCCATGTAGGGCTTTAAAGGTGATATATAGACAACTTCTACCCCAAATGAGCAATATCACACTGAAACTGTATGACTATGCAGTTACAACAGAGATGGATCTGACTATGCACAAATTCACCATACTCCTACCACCTCTGGAGATTTTTCAACTTCCACTGTTGTGTTATCACAAGTGATTGAGGAAGATTAAGGAGAGCCCTCAACTTCAGAAAATGAGTTGATAAAACAGACAGATCTGATGCATGAAATCAAGATTCATGGTGCCCTACTATTCAACTTCCAGTCCCTCAGAGTCTTGTACTCCTCCATGCAATTAGGCAGAAGCATATGACTCTAAATGCTGACTGGTTCCCAAGGCCCCTGGATATATTAAAGTCATCTCTTGAAACATTGCTGGATAGGCAGAACAAGCCTATGGGTACCTCCTTTGAATCGTGCTTGGAAAAAAATTGATACTATTTTCCTACTGGAGACACGGTATGAGGATATTTCTTCCCCTTTTTTTGTTAAATGTTTCCTCATGCACCCTTCCACCAGTGAAACTGGATTTGCATGGAAGGGCAAGTGGTGGGCTATCAACTTTGATTTCAGTTGACATTAAGGGAATTATACAGCAGAGGATTGGTCTGATAGTGATCATGTCCAGGTAATCCAGGTAGCTAGTAAATCCTTTAAGTAATCCACTGAGATTACTTTTAGAAGATTACTGACCAGACTGGTTGATTATTGTGACAGGGAAAAATTGAGGATAAACCATGACAAAACAAGGTTAGTGTTATTGTTAGAGGTGGCCAGTTAGTGCCCATCACATAGAGCAACCTCTTTCTTTAAATACTTAGGCATTTCTTTTCAGCAGCCCCTTGGATGGAAAAGACACACATCTACTCTCTTAGCACACAATGGGGCTTATCCTGAAGTTTTTCTATTCCAAAGAAGGGCAGTTAGCAGTACCTGCACTCAAAATATTTGGTGCTAAAGATATTATACGGGCTGAGATCTGGGGGTGGGATGAGAAGGTCATTGCCTTCTTGGAAGTAGAACAAAACAGTTTCCTAAGGAAGATTCTGGGTGTCCCTCAGAGCACTCCTGCTATCTATTATAGGATGGAAGTGGAATTACCCTCAATCTCTTGCTCTGCTAAGATATTATAAGAAATTTGAAAGCCTCCAAGATCCCCAATTAATTGAACAACTTCTTCGTCGTCGTTGTTGTTGAAATCAGTGGATCAAACTTCCATTGCCTATCCTACAATTGCATTTCCTGCCCCCTTTAGAGGAATTTAGTTCTAGGAGCATTGAAGAAATCAGAGATAAATTTTTCAAATGGGATGCCTGTAGAGATGCTGTACAGCTTCATCTTGGTACCACCATTATAATAAATATAAAAACCTCCCCCAATATCTGGTCAACATACAGTAATTGAGGAAGGCTTTTACATTTCTCCAGTTTTAGACCATGCCTACTGCAAAGGGAGATTTTGTAAATGCCCAGTGGAACAGAGCCTCTGCTTTGAGGTGTCAACCAAGTGGGGACATCATCCATTACATCCTCAACTGCCCTATCTAGCGGAAAAATTCTGATGATAAACAAACTGAAGGGATCAGACATCAAACAACTGGACTACCTGCTTGGTTATGTGATTCCAACTGTTAGTAGCTTTTGCCATGCTTCCTTTCTGGAAATAAATTTTAAAGCTCTTTAGTATTGGTTCCATCTTAACTCAACTCCCCTGCATGCCTTTTCTTTGGTTATTTTTCTCTGTTACTTATTATTACTAATTTTCATTTTTTTAAAATTCTATGTAGTGTTGTTACAACCTGTGATCACAACAAATAAACTTACTGATTGATTGGATTGTGACAGCTTAAAGTAAATGTATTATGGCTTGGCCCATAATCCACAAAAGTTTATGCCGTGCTAAATTAGTTTGTTTCACAGTACAATAATATTTAGTAGTGTTTAACTGAGGGAAGACGGAGTGGGTTGTAACACCACAGCTGCAAAGAACTCACCACATGAACCAGTTTTGCCCTTGCCACCATTAAAATGACATCCCATGCGGCTCATGGCTACTGCAAAGAAAACCCCATTCCAGCTATCTGTGCACTTGGATGGCTTAGGAAAGGACTCTCACACTACTCAGCCACCTCTACCATTCTTTCAGTGGAGCAGAGGGCCCATTTTAGCTACCTTCACAGTGAGAGGCATTTATATGGAGGAAATGTGAGGAATGAGTGGAAACAATATGAATGAGAAAAGAAGGTAAATCAGAATAGAATGGAATTAGTGTTAGCAATTAATGAAATAACAGTATCTGTTGTCTCACTGTTCTCTATACAGGTCTGCTTCTATATTCTGTTGATGACAAAATTTCCTATACTCTGGAACAAGGACAGGACCTTGTAGACATTTATGTCAGTAACACAGCAGACAAAAAGCCCTAATGAAGGTCTTACAAAAGTGCACTGAACTTATGGTGACAGAGAGAGATTATCCCTGTCCCCCAAAGTCATGCTGAGAACAGCATCAGTATATACAGTGAGGACCTCTGCCTCCAGATATTTGAGTGTATTGTTCATTTCCACAGAAGCTCAAACCCTGATAATACTGACTTTGTGTTCTCATGGAAGCAAACACACATATATTTGTAGATGTTGGAGGTCTTCTCAAAACTGTTGTCCTCACTCTTCTGGTAAAACTACACAGCGACAATTTTGCGGGGACGAGGAAGGGTAGGCCTTACCTCCTATTACTCATCTGGTGAATTCATTGCCTTTTTAAAACACTTTAATACGATTTTCTTCTATTTTGTTACAGGGCAGGGAACAATATGACAGACATACCTTTCACGTTGTTGGTTATGTTAACTGCATGATCATAATCTGCGGGTTTAGAAATCAAGCTGTAAGGGTTCTTCTACAAACAAATTATAATTCCTGCAAATTATCCTAAAACAAATGCATGCATGGCAGCCCCTCTAAGCATCCTCATAAGAATGGATGCTTGTCTTTATTCATGAGGCTGTCTGTATTATGCAAATTACAAAACTATCTTGCTAATTAACTGCTTCAGTAATTCATGTGGGTTTTGTACATAGTAGGTTAACATTAAACTGCTGAACTTCTCAGATTTATACATTTCAGTTTGAGTCCAAGAGAGAAGTGGTGGTGGGTGGGGTGTTCAGCAGGATTAGTGAGGGAAATCCTATTACAATCCAAAACTACCTGGTTAAAAATAAATAAAAATAGGTGGGAGATAGTTTTTCAAACTATTTTAGGAAAAAGCAATTGAATATTAAAAAAAACTGGAAAGTTCTTTGAAACAAGTGGGGAGAAAGTAAGTATGTATCTCATGACAGTTAAAATATACACTATTTAAATGTCAATACGATAGAGGGAAGATAGATGCAAAATTATCCCTAGAATTCCTTATCTTATTTTTCTGGTTTTCAACATGCAGTGCAAAATCAGTAAAATAAGGTTACAGAAGCAACACACACACTTTGAAATCCTTCTATTCCTATCATTTTAAGGGCATGTTAAGTTGATGCTGAAATGAACAACAAACGAATCAGGTCAACGCTCCCTTAAACATTAATGTACACATATGCAATAAAGCATGTAAAGTAGAGCATAAAAACAAAAAGGAGACATTTCATTTAAACATATTTTCATTTTTGGAGCAATTAAGACTGATAGCATATATGGAAAATACTACATAGAACACAAAGGCCACATGGAATGCAGGAAGTTGCTATTACACTAAATTAGATTACTGCCTTCTCTACACTGATTGCAAATGAATGTTCAGGTTTTCCAGCAGAATCTTTTCCATTCCCCCATCTAGAATCTCCTATCTATAGGGCAATGCATTATCATTGAGTTATAAAGATTTCTTCCTTGGCTTCTGCACGATAGCTCATGGGCTGCGGCCTGCAGCAGTATTTTCTAAGTGCTGATGATACCACCCAACAAGGCCCAGGGTGCGATGTGCCATGTAGATGCACAGGCTGGGCACAGGAAACAATGCAAGAGGAGAAGTGACACAGCAAATCACCATGGCCTAGCCATGCAACTGGCACACCAATGCTTCTTATGTTAAATAGTGCCACCCTCCTGGAACTTCTACTCACCTTTGCACTTATTGGGGGAACTCATTCCTTTTGAGGCCATGTCAGGCTCTCCAGGCAAGGGTAACAGGGAGATGCAGTTTAGCCTAGGAAGACTGGGTGGGAATATGGACATTATTTGACATTATATCCTTCCAAGATTTTTTTTTCAATTTCCTAATCTAATCTGCATTCATGGGACACCTTGCTGGTCCCCAATGAAGTACAAACCAGATCTGACCTTGACTGAACTTTGAAAAGCTAACTGCTATAACCTGGCATCCACTGAAGACCTCTAAACGACGCTCTTGGGGAATAGCAAACTCCTTTAAGATCAGTTGCATCCCTTCATTGCTCTAGATAAGACTCTATTTGTTCACTTTTATCCAAGCTAGGCTTCCAGACATTGGTTCAGGAGACCTACAGCTCCTGGTAACATGAAATTGAAATAACAGAAGAGTTGAATATTCTGTATTTCAATAAAATTGAAAATATTACTTTAATGCCTTAAACAGTTTGGGATTGAATTACTGGAAGGGTAACTTGTATCACCTACATCAACTAAGATCAGGAATGGAGGTCTTCTTGGCCTCTTTTGAAGTTTGTTAAAACTTCTCATTACTGCTTATCTTTAAGGAAGTCCTAAAGGCTGGTTTATTTAACTAAACATTTATTTTAATGAATTTTACTGCTCTCACCAGGGATCATCTAGATATGATTCTAGTATTTTGGAGAAGTGATTTTGAGTTTTAACTTGCATTGGATTTAAGGTTGATTTTATTTATGTTTTATTATACATGATAATACGAGTACATAAACTCTTTAACAGTGCTGGCCCATCAACATGCAAACAAATAAATGTGGGCCATTACTTAAGCTGAGATCAGATACTGTATAATTTCTCTGAAGCAAGGATGGCCAAATGGCAGATCTGCTATTAGCCCTTTGGGTGATTTACAGCAGATCTGCAAAGGTTTCTAACTCTTAATAACTGAACAACAAAAAACCATGTTTTCCCTCTTCGATTTTATTCCTGAAATCAAGAACATATGGATAGAAACCAAATTTCTGTTACATACAGTGATTTGTACACTGAACATAAACTCCTGGACTGTGACACAAAAATTATTATTTTTGCAACTGGCTGCCATTTGCCCAGTATATACAGCTTTGGAGTCTTTGGTGCTCTCTGAATTTGGTTGTTTGTTTGCAGATATTCCATTATCCAACTAGGTAACATCCTCAGTGCAAGTGAGTGTGGGGTTTGCTCCCTGTTTATGTACAGTAGCTTGCCCTGCCAGTGTTGGTGGGGGTGTGGTTTTCTCCTTGGTAGTTCCTTGATTAGGGTATTGTTTTCTGCTTGTTTGCCTGGGGTTAATCCCTGCTTATCTGGGTGTTAGTTGCCAGAGAGGATCTCTGTCTTGACCTCTGTCTGTCTTACTGATAAGGATAATCATTGTATACCATGATTTTCAAGTATGTTTTTCTACTCATCTCATTCCTGCTAATGGCGTTCTGTGGTCTCCTGAATCTTGTAATGATCTGGCACAGGGATGTAGCCTTCTATATATCACTTGTCTATCATTCTACATCTGCTGGAGAGAATGTGTTCTGATCTTTTTGTTTCCTTCTTAGCTTGTTTATTGTCTCATTTGAAGGAGAAAACCACACCCCCACCAAAACTGGCAGGGTAAGCTACCATACATAAACAGGGAGAAAGCCCAACACTTACTCGCACTCATGGTGTTACCTAGTTGGTTAATGAAATGTCTGCAAGCAAACAACCAAGCTCAGAGAGCACAAAGGACTCCACAATTCAACCCTGAGCTACATATATTCTCTTCTATTGGATATACAGCTTTCTCCTACTGTTGCTACTTTCCTATCCTTGAGCTTGCAAAGAAGACTAGCACTCTGAAATAGGTTGATCCCCATCTTGTCATCATTGCCTTTATTCCCAGTCACTGCCAATCATCTGACTTCCTTCCAAGCCAATGGATGACAAACCCTGAGGGATTTTACACACCTTGAGGCTATCCTTGGATGGTATTGGAATAAGAAGGTAAATACTACTTTACTACTGGTGTAGCCAGGAAAATCTATGGCTATTTCACTAATGAGCTAAAAAGATGAGAACCACATCATGAAGACAAGGAGGGAAGTAAGCGTTGCCAGGGCATGACTATGCTGTGATTATGGACAACTGGAGACTAGTTCTAGTGAAAAACAAAATAGATTCTGCATGCCTATAGTCTACTCATTCCTATTTGAGAAAAAGATATAGTTGATTTAGTGTGCACAAGGGACAAAGGGGAATTTAACCCTTTTCTTACTCAAACCTTTTCCCTGAAGGAGACCACCATACCCAGTTGTTTTTCTTTCCTTATTGAGAAAAAAATATAGGAAAATTTTAAGAGGTCTGAAAAGGATATAACAGCCCCATTCTGCTTCTCCTTCTGCACTTTAAGGTGTTTCCACTTTAAATCTCCCACATTCTTACCAGTAAGTTGTACCACCATATCATGTACCAAGGCCTTCATTCAGATCTAAAATGTTCCATGGATTTAACTGCAATTGACTATATAACTCTTGCAGAATTGGTTCCTAGATATTCTTCATATATTGCTTCTGATAACCTATGGTACATTTATATGCAAGAATTGCTATTGCCAGGAGAACAACTATCAAACTCTCTTGGGAGAACCTAAAAGTACTTTCGTATTGCTCTTTTTGGAATATAGCTTCTATTAAGTGACAATTGATTCTCTTTTCCCCAAAGGCTTGCACAAAATCACTCTTTTTTTCAAAGTAGGTACAAAATGAAAGAAATATGTATTCCTGTGCACCTTTCCACCTTTTGCTTCATCTATTAAATGCATTTACTAGAGAGACTATGTTTTTGTCTATATCAATCATTCATACAATGCAGTAAACAAAAAGCAGCTTGGTTTATTATTTTATTATTACTTTATATCATCATTATTAATCTCTTTTCATTCCACCTTACTTCAGTCCTGTAGCAGAGATTACTATTATTCTAATTTTACAAAATGCCTTCAGTTTTTAAAGTGGAGGGCAGGGGGTTTGACCAAACTGAAGGCATAATTTGAAGTCTTCCAGGCAAATAAAGTGATTTATACTGGAAATTGCACTGAAGTCATTAGGAAACAAGTAGCAATAAAGATGACAAAATTAAGTAGCTATTTGTTATCCATCCAACAACTGTCATAAGAAGAAATGGTTAGGACATACAAGCAGTTGAACAAAAAGTCTATATAAGATCAGTAAATCATGATAGGTTATGGCTGAGGAAAAGAAGAGATAAAGACAAAACAAATGTTATTTTAAGAAATGAAAGACAACTAAATATATGATTTTTCAATTGACATGTTAGGTGATGGATTTTTTTCTTCTCCTGGTTCCCATGCATACGCACACACAAACACTGCTTTCAATTGCTTAACGCAGAAGGATTCTATCCTTCCAATAAATTTTAAAAATTGAAAGGACTTACAGAATAAAACAAACACCTATAGTTACTCTGGTAAGTGATACTAAATTACAAAGCATGTGCTGAATAGAGCTCAAAGAAAAATAACATTCTGCATTGAAAAAAGCTCTCTACAATTCCAGAAAGAGGGAAAAGGAAGTCAAATTAGAATGCAGTGCAGCACTTGTTATAAAAAGGATGTCTTTTTTAAATACCACAATCTGATAAATTATCTTAAGTAGCACATTAATGTCAGAAACTGAGCATAATCTAACTTCTTTTGGTTGCAATATTAAATGGCTTTCAAACATCTTCCTTACTACTCTGACATTAAATTTAACAGTGCTCAATGAGACTGCACAAAGAAATTATTCTGTTTTTTTTTTTATTCTATTGCACTAGATCATTGCCTTTTAACAGAATTGAGCTAAAATGACTGGCACTTCTAAGTAACTTGCAGCATAATATCTTATCAAGAGGACTATATGCATTCTTCAGTGTATATTAAGTCTTAAAGGGATATAAGGCTGCCATTTTTTTAAACTTGGTTAATGGCCTACAGACAGGACTTATCACTGGTATGAGTTCATCCCACAGTTAATTTGTTGGCATTAATAATGATTTACATCAAAGAACATAAAATACGCCATAAGAAATTGCTCTAAGCTTGTCTACTTCCAGATGTTTGTGATACCAACTGCCATGAGACAATGGAGGTATCTTCAAAGTATTATCACATCACTTTATTTCAAAATCAAATACAGATGTAGATCTGATTCATGTACAACAGTAAGCCACACTGTGGCTCACCATGTTGTATAAACCAACCAACAATAGTTTAGGCAATAAACCAAAGTTAAATAAAACACAGCTGAGTGTGATACATGAATCAAACAGCAATATTTCCAATCTCACTAACTTTGATTAAAACTAGATTTTGCACTTCCTCCTACCTGTGCAATATGAATTCACTGCAAGCTTCATGTGTCAGTTTAACTCTGATTTAATATTATATCTATACCTATATTGTTTATGGTGAACTTTAATCATATATGGTTAGAGTTTTATTAAGCTGGAAAACCTGATGTTACTGTAGTACAAACATTACTCTAAAATATATCAAAAGAACGCAGAATTCATGCTTGTCAGGAAAATATGTGGGGATGGATTCTTCATTCGCTTCTGAAGCATCTTTTCCTTAAAGGAGGTTTTAATACACTTCTTGCCTTGTGTATTTTTAACATGGGAATGATGGTCAGCTCTCTAAACAGTCCTAAAATGACCTCAAACTACTGAGAAGACTGGAGGGAGTAAAAGCTGGTGACAATTGGTTAATTTGAAGAGGTCACTTTGTAGGGATTGACGTTTTGGCTCTTTTTTAAAGAGTTCTTCCAGACCTTGTAATTTAAGAAAACCTGTGGAAGGACTGGATAGCGGAAGGGTTGGATTTAATATCAGGTGGGAGGTGTTTTAATCAGTGGGCTAGTTGGTTGTACCACAGCAGTCTAGTGAGAGGAGGCTAGCTGGAGGTATTGCAAGAGTGGTATTGGAATGAGTAAAGGGGGTTCTTACTGTAACTGTTCAGAGGCGCTGAGTGCTAGGCAAAAGTGCCTCTGATATTAAGGACCCCTGGTTGGGTGCTGGCTGGATTGTGTGTATGAGGAACAGGGACAGCAGGCTGGAACATGGACTGGGACACAGACAGGGGAGGGAGGAGGGCTCTGAAGAGATGAAGGCAGGTTTTAAAATTTCAGCATTGACAGGTAGAGGGAGGTACAATGGGAGACGAGAAGTGGGCCGCTCACAGGGACCGGGCCACAGGTATATTGTTCCTGTGGCTTGTTCCAGCTTCTTGAACTCGCTCCCGGGCCCTGGCTGGCAGACTTCAAGGCACTGGGTTGTTGGCGGCTGCTGCTGAGCACCAGTTCAGTATGTAATAAAGCCACCTTGATTCATAACTTAATTGTAGATGAAAAGCCAATCTGGCATATATTACCAAGACTTGGCTGGGACAGGAGGGGGGGATTCCCCTCTCTGAGATGTGCCTGGCCAACTTCTGGGTGTGTCACCAGCCAAGACCCTAGGGTAGGGTGGGGGTTATCCAAGAAACCTGGGAGGCATCCAGGGGCTTTGCTCCTCAGATTACCAGGTGTGAGACATTACTAATTAAGTTGAGCATTAATAGGAATCAGTTGGGTACCAGCCTCCCTGCTGTGTAGCAACTTCCCTGCCTGAGCTTCTTGACTCTGTGACTGGGCTGGCAGTGAGGTTCCCCAGGCATATGGTCTTAGGGAACTTTAATTTGCCTTCCCTGGGTGCAGGGTTGGAGATGCCTCAGGAGTTCATGGCTACCATGGTAGCCATGGACCTGTCCCACTACTACAGGAGCTGCAGCGGTTGCCGGTGTATTTCTGGGTGCAATTCAAGGAGCTGGTTGTCACTTTTAAAGCCCTGCATGGCTTGGGACTGGGCTATGTAAGGGCTATCTTCTCCCAATAGTTTCTGCCCGTCCAATTTGGTCTAGTAGATTGGGGATGCTGCAGATGCTGTCAGACAAGGAATGTCAGCTGGCAGGGACCAGAAGACGAGCCTTCTCAGCAGCAGCCCTGCCCTTTGGAACATTCTCCTTTGGAGCTCAGGAATGCCCCGACCCTGCTAGCCTTTCGTAAGGCTTTGAAAACCCGGCTATGTGCCCAAGCCTGGGGTCCCGAAAGTGTCAGGGGCCCCATTACCTGGTTGCACTGTTAATTTTTATGTCACTATTATGATAATTCTCAGCTGCCTATATATATAATTGTAATTGTTTTAATGATTGTGAAATTGTTTGCCACCCAGAGTCACCTGGATTGAGATGGGCAGCTATAGAAATTGGATGGATGGATGGATGGATGGATGGATGGATGGATGGATGGATGGATGGATGGATGGATGGATCTAGCTGCTGTTAATGGTACTCTTTCCAGCTCTATAATTCTGAGAATAAATTCTACCATAACTGCACTTAAATGTTAATGCAACTTATTTTTGAGCTCTCCCAAAATGCTTGCATTTTTGAAGTTTAAAGCACTAACCTTTTCTTTAGCTCAATCACAGAGGAAACTTTCATCTGATAAGGTAATTTAGAAATATGTACACTGGGGAAAAATTCTTGCAAGTTATAATATGTTTCTTTAGTTCTTGTGCTCTTTTATTAGATTTTTAAAAGCTGTTTACTTTACAAGAGAAAAATGTCCAATAAATGACAACAGTTTAATCGGGCGGGGTGGGGGATAACTTGCTAAATGAAAACACATGTTTCCATTCCACACCCAAGTCAAAGCATCTCCCCAGATCACCTTTTCTATATACATGCTTATATAGTCAAAAATAATCTGTAGTCAGAATCTTTATGGCAGCAAAGAAGGGTTGTAGTTGTGATAGAAGTCCACAAGCTGTACATACTTAGTAGTCAGGTTCTGCAGGCTTTGGGAGATCAAGCTACTGATCCAGTTTGCTGCAGATATTTCATCCCACATCCCAGCTAGGCTTCCTCAGTGCAACGGTTGAGAAATGCACTGAGGAAAACTCACTGGGAATTGGGGGAAAACATATGTAGCAAACCTCATCAATATCTTGGTATTTATCTTCCAAAGCCTGGGGAGCCCAACCACTAAGCAGATATAGCAAACTTGGCCTACCTCTCTTCCAAACACTTTTTGTCAACAAGCTGTACAATCCTATCTCTGATAGAGCTCCTGGACTGTCAGTGCCAGATGAAGACCTGACTTTTTACTTTCACATTTGGGATTTAGCAACCACAGGCTGATCATGCCTTTTGGCCCTTAAGAGCCTCTCCATTGATGTTATTTTTTACAGTGGGTTTTACACTGTATTGTTAACACATGTATTATTTGTTCTACTTGGTTGTATTGTTTGACCTTGTTTTTATGGACTGTAATCCACTGTAAGATCCTCTGGATAGTGGGTGGGTTATAAATATATTAAATAAATAATTGTGATTATTATAATACCCCATGTTAGTGAAGCTCAAAGATATATTAATATAGGACATATTGTCAGGTTCAGCCCAAAGAACTCCAAGAGACAATGCAAATACAGTTCTGTTGCGTTTATTAGCTACAACCTCCAGACAGAAAATCTCCCCAGACTGAACCCTAGTTCCCAAGCCAGCCAGCCACAACACCGTGAATTCCTTAAGGAGGTGCCAGCCTCATCTTCTTGAACTTCCCATACTCCTGTTGGGGGCTAAGAACACGCTTATCTCCCTGAGCCTGGCCGTCATAAGTCCATTCCATCACACATATATACCAATGACATAACACCACTGAACTTAATATAACTGAATTGACAGTGTGTACCAATGGCAAAACCCTTGTTCTAGTTGGAAACTGCCAGCCCCAAAATTACATATATCAGATGCACAACACAGTCACATCCTCTATGTCTGGAGCACTTGGGAGCAAAACCATAAAGACTTGATGACAGAATTTTGAAGAGGGTGTGTTAAGTATCGATACTCTCCTCCAAAAAGGAGGGGGAAGGAGGTAACAGTCAAATTTTCAGAACCTTTAAGTACACATGTCACAGTAAACTAGACAGCCTAATTACAATGCTAAACCAGGGACTAGAAGGACAAAACATTCTTATCGCTATGAGAGGGGGCTCCACAGAAAAGAAACTTTCTTTCAAATTGAACTCCTAAATAGTCAAGTATACGGAAAGGATTTTTTTCTTTTCATCTTCTATAACCATATGAAACCATCTCAAAAAAACAAAATCAGTATTTTGCGTCCATGTCCATGTGAATTCTTCTTTTTTCTAAGAGAGAGAGATCTACAAAATGCAATTCAGAATATCACTGGTATTAGTATAACATTATTAGTGTAACAGAAGGCTTGAGCGAGGAAGATACTGGAATGGAGGATCGAGGTTATCAGGAGGGAGGGGAAATGTTCCAGAGCAAGTGCCTCTCAGTCCACAGCAAGAGCGTGGGAATAGAAATAGGAGGAGGCTAGCCCCTCCCTAGGGTCTCACAGGGTTATATCCAGTAGTTGCTTCAGCTAGGTTTAGTCTGGTGAGATTCTGTCTATTAGGTGCAAGCTAATAAAGGAACTGTACTGTGCTGGATTGCCTCATTGTTGTTCTTGGGCTGAACCTGACAATTAGCATAAAATTGTATGATCACTCAGTGGAGCTTGAAGTTCTCCTTAAAACTTTATTACCTCCCTGAAATTGAAATTAGCAATGCCTGTATAATTAAGAATTCAAAAGCTGCATAGTGTGATTTCCAAAGTTTAACAGTCTGCATTAAGGGCTCTGGCATTTCAGTTACAAAATACAAACCTTAATAAATACTTTACTTCATGATCCTATTCTCATGACCAAACTCCATGTTGTACAGATACATCTAGGTCTGCTCTTGCAAATCACCAAGACATAAAGCAGTGACCACAGAACTGGGAGGCATCCACTGGAACATCCATTTGTATTAAAGGATTTCCATTTACCATCTCTAGTAAAGACTTTACTTGAAAACCTTAATGGAAATCAACTCCCTAATTCAGTCTTCATCCCAGCAGTAGCTTACTCAGAAGCTTTCATAGTCAGAACTCTCTTTTTTTGCTGGCTGCTGGGGCAGGTATGGCAAACTGAAGGTGGATCTGTGACAGTGGAGCCAACAACAGTGGCAAAGACCAAGGAATTGGTGAGTAGACTGGTTCCTTGGAATATCTTCAGATAAGGAGAGGATGAGAGATTGCCCATATATGCTCTGGATGGCTGCAGAACAGCAGTTTTCCACAGGTTTGAACACCGGGAGATGAAGGGAGTAGCCATCGTGCTCGCAACTGCAGCAGAGCCTTTTAAAGGTCACCAAGTTCACAAACCTCACTTTCTCATCACTTTTGGAAATTGCCTATTAACTATTCTAAAGCTATTAGAGACCTTTGGAGTGACAGGTTTGAAAAGTCTTCATTCGGTTAATTTATGTTCAACTCTGAACAAAAGAAAAATGAATTACAAGCTTAAGAACTTAAAGAATTTGAAATAAACAGCAAAAAGCTAAATAAGATTTTGATCTAAGAAAGTTATAAACAGATTACGGGTCCAGATACATTTGGAATATTGACTTTTACTACAAGATTTTGGAATTAACTAAAAATAAATAAATAACTTCTCATGGGAAACAGACTTATTTTAGTTATCCTGACAATTGCAAAGTCATAATATAAGATAAGGGATGATTTTAGAAACTGGACACTAGAGTGGACTAAAGATTTTAAGCAGAAGGAAAAAAAATACAAGCCTGATGTCAATTAATAATGGGACTTACAGAATGATACAAAACACTGTAACACTGGAAATATTAAACAAGATCTTTGAAGAATGGAGTCAGAAATTAGTAACTACATTATCAATACTGTCAGTAATGATGTCTGCTTCTATGGATAGACTATGTCTAAAAGATGTTAATGAAGAAATAACAGATGTGGAACAAATTCTATCTGACAAGATAGAGAAGTACAGACTGTAGAACTACAAATGACAGACCAAGAGAATGACTCAGAAAAGGCTGCTTTACTGGATATACAAAAAAAATTAGCTTAAGTTTTAAAAATAAAAACGGAAATACAAATGATAAACCAAGAGAATGACCTGGAAAAGGTTTTCTTATTGGATCTACAAAAGAGGCTTGTTAAAGCCTTGAAGAAATCCATGTGATGAGATAAAGAATTGAAGAAAAATCAAATCCTATGACATTAATTCATGATTGAATTAACGATTAAGTCTGTTAGAAGTAAAAGGAAGGAATATAAGGTTGGTTTATTTGATCAAGGTTAAAATAAGACTTTTTTTTTTTTTTTTTTTTTTTGCAAAGTTCTGGCAATCCTTTATGGACTTTTTGCTGTCACCAAGATTGAAAAGTTGATGTTTTAGAGATTTGCTTATAGATAAGGGATAGGATATGGGATGAAGAGATATCTGTTTAACCTTACAGGGGGTGAAGAGTTACTAAATCTGTGTATACTTGTTGAGATGAAGGTTGGAAGTGACTTCTTTATATATTTTTTCTTTCTTTTTTATTATATTCTCTCTTTTCTTTTTCTTCTTTCTTCTTTTATTTTTCCTGCAGTTTTTATTCTTTCTTTCCATTCTCTTTTCTTTCTCTAAGATTAATTTGTATTAGTTTTTACTATTATAATAAAAATCTGAATAAAAATTATATATTTTTTAAAAAGATCTTTTCTTTTCTACATGTGTGCATCCATGCAGTCATGTATATGAGATATGTAATGAATATGTTCACAATGTATACTATAGAGCATAGGAGAAAAAGTAACAGCCCCATGCCACTTGCAGCCCATGGGAGGGGCTTCTTTGATCAATCTTTGGCCAGGGTTCCTTGACCAAACTGCTATGTTTCTCAACTTTATGTCCCCTAAAAGTAGTTGATTGGAAAAAGATTCAAATGAGATCCAAATCTAACTATAGTGCAGCTGAGGGCAAGGTGGGAGATGTAACTTCAGATCGCAGTGGAAGAATTATGGGGGAATTAGCTGCTGCATGGAAGAAAACTCTACATATGTGTGTGTATATATGTGAGAAAGAGAGGGAGGGAAGGAAGGAGATTTTGGTTCTCTCATTGCTCTGTTATTGCTTTGCAGCTCCAGAATTGCATTTGTTTGTCTATGCAGCTTCAGAAAATGACAGGATAGCATGGAACTCTTAGCATGAAAGATTGGGTAGCATATACTGAAATAGAGGTCAGCAAGGAAGCTGGAGTTCAAATACTAACAAAACAATGCAATGTATACTTTTTTCATCAAGCATAGAAGACAACAAGGGAAAGCCCTAGCAGGTGTTGGTTCTGACCAGCTAATAAAAAAAAGAATATGGTCGTTCACTTTATCCAATGCAAGTTGCAAAAAAAAGTTCACCGGTTTGAACATCAATATTTTATTTCTTATAAAAATAGTATTACCTGAGCTCATATTTTTAACTTAGCACCCATGATTGATCCAATGAGGTCTAAACAGTGCCAAATTTCAAACCAATCTAATAAAAACTGCCATAGGTTCAGCAAGTAAAAAAGATGTTTTCAAAAAATTGAAAACTGACACAAGTACATTTGTGTAATTCATACATTCACAATTCACATTTTCAGAGCGTATCATATATTTACATCAAATAGTGGCATATTTATTCAGAATTATTGAGGAGGCCAATCTTTCATAAGGTTTTTTGGGAGGAGGGGACCCATTAAAGGAGGAAAGGTGGTTGAGACAGATGGGAAGGAACGAGGCAATTAAAAGCGTTTACTTGACAAGACAATGGAGGAGAGAATTATAGCCAAATAACTTCACATAATCTTAGACATGAATATGAGATAGGCAGCAACCCATATTTGGGAAAAGTTTCCCATAGTTTCAGCCTAGTCCTAACACACATATCTATGAATCACCTACTATTATCAATGTCGCAGCACCTCTCCAAAACCTCTTCTTTGGGGCAGCTTTCAAACGCAGCTTAGCAAAAAGGCACCAATTTCAAATTAAAATTTATGTCCATCCACTATCATGATCTGCTTTTGAACTACCAGGAATCTGTAGCCATAGATTACATTCTTGTCAACAGGAACAATCAGCTTATTTGTATCAGATTAGATTCATTCGGGTCAGGATACACACAGCTATCCAATTCCGCTTTATTACTGAAGAAGCAACTAGGAAACAGAGATCTTTAAATACCTTTCCAATCCCTGGGTTGTCTTTGACTTTTGATACAGCTCTTAAAAGGCATGGTGGTGCTGGAGGAGGATACATCTGTAGGATGCCACTAAAATTGGTGGCATAAATAGAGACACCATGGGAGTGCAGCAAAGGCGCATGATGCTTCTTTTTCTTTGAGGACAGGTTAAGTTTCTGGGCAGCTCTGAACAAAACAACACCAAGAAAAAAAATTAGTATTATTATATACAGAAAGAATTCATATTGATATAAAACAGATATTCAGCACCATCACCACTTGTTTAGTAAATCAAGAGACTTTACTCTGTAATCAGATTTTATAAGAACTTAAATGTCAGGAATACTAGAAATGGATTTAAAAATGAAATGGCAAGACATTTGTGTAATTTTCCTCTCTAAAAGAGTTCCAATTAGATACTAACTTTAAAAAAAACTTTGGCAGAAGCTTAGAAGAATCAGATTAAAGGCTGCCAAAACCTCAAGTCATAAAATGCCGAAAGAATCCAGTTATCATTTGCGGGGCCAGATGGGCTTTTGCTGCTGCTAACATTTACACAAAAGTTGTATTAATTTGTACCCTAACAAGTTAAGAGACAAAGAGAAAACTTTTGGCAACAGCAAATCAGTTGGACTGAAGCTCACAAAAAACCCCCTCTAACTATGTGTAAAAAGCAAAAGAAGGACAGAAAGGGGGGTTGGGGGGGATAAAGGAGGAAGAACATTTTGGCCTATAATCAAGTCCAGAGGCTGCCACAGCAACCAGTTGGAATTTAAGCAGCACGGTTATGTGCAGGGTTATAAAATGTGTTACTAATTTCATTATTTCACATAAAAAGAAAAATGCATTGAAGGGTACTTTTTAATGTGCCAAACAGTAGCAGCATTACTTTTGAAAAAATTGATTTCCGTGCACAAAAATGCTCAGGACCACAAGCAATGGAGAAATCAATCTGGTTTCAGATCAAGTCCATTTCCCATGTGTTCATTCCATTCCAACTCACATAAATCTCACATTAATCGATACAAAACATATATTTAAATTTAAATATACACAGTCTTGCCTTCTCTCAAAGTTAGCATTCTAAAAGTCAGTTATATTAAAGCGTTGTTTATATCTTATTTTGGTATACTTTTAATGACAAAATTTAGAGAAGTAAAAAATCTGAAGGATAACCACCTCATAGCCCATGCATTAGCAGCTACGTCCTCTTGAACCCCTCGAAGGTTAGAGAAGTGTTGAGAGAGAGAGAGCATACTATGTGGTCCCAGACCAGAAAAAAAATGCCTACCCTTTCTTTAGGTTTAATCTCCATCAAGAATTATGTTCTGCAACTCTTCCATGCAATCATTGTTTCTTTAACCTGTTCTTCCTCCATTTTAAATTCTAGTAAATGTCCATAAAGTTTTTTGATCACCTTTTCATCAGTACCCATCAAAATTTTATCTAAAACTGTCAGCTCATCATAGATACCTTCTGCTTTAAAATCTTTATCGAATCTAGATTGTATTTGCAAATATGAAAACCAATTCATTTTTATACCTTGTTCTTCCAACGCTTGCATAGTTTTAAGTTCACCCTTTTCATTCAATATCTCAGTATATTTAACTGTTTGTTCCTTTTTATATGTTATTGGATAAGAAAAGGCTTCAATAGTGGATATCCATCGTGGAACTTTTAAATAACATTGTCTTCTTGTCTTCTCCCAGTTTAAAAACAATGCCTCTCGAATATAGTGCCTTCTAAAATAGCCCTGTGTTTTCGTTCCCTTATACCATAAGAAAGCATGCCAGCCCAACAACAGGTCATGTCCCTCTAAGGTCAATAATCTATTATTTCTTAAAGTTATCCAATCCTTTACCCACATCAAATTTGTCGCCTGATAGTATAATTCCCAGTTAGGCAAGGCAAACCCACCTCTTACTCTTGCATCTTGTAGTAATTTAAGCTTTATTCTTGCTTTTTTACCCTGCCAGATGTATTTCAATACAATTTTATTTAAATCATCAAAGAACTCTTTCCCTAGACGAATTGGAATTGTCTGGAATAGATATAATATCCTAGGCAATATATTCATCTTAATAGTGGATATTCTCCCAATCATTGATAATTGTAAATTCTCCCATTTTGTCAAATCTGTTGCAATCTGTCGTTTAAGTTTAACATAATTATCCTCCTTCAATGTACTACATCTTGGTGTAATATATATCCCTAGGTATTTAACCCTGTTTGTGACCTGTATTTCTAAAACTTCTTCCAATTCTTTCTTTCGCCTTGCTAGCATATTCTTTGTTAATATCTTTGTTTTATCTTTATTTATTTTTAAACTTGCTACTTTTCCATATTCTTCTATCTTTTCAATTAATTTAGATGCTGTTTCCAATGGGTCCTCTAGTATAAATACTAGGTCATCTGCGAAGGCTTGCAGTTTGTACTCTTCGTTTTTGATCTTCATTCCTTTTATTTCTTTCTCTTCTCTTCTCTTATATTCCTATTCAACACTTCTAATGTTAAGACAAACAACAAGGGCGATAGTGGACAGCCTTGTCTCGTCCCTTTTGTTATGTCTATCTGTTCTGTTAAATCTCCGTTTATCATGATTTTTGCAGTCTGCTTATAATATATTGTTTCAATGGCTTGGGTAAATTTTTTAGGGTTATGGAATTGATTTAGAGAAGTGGCAAAAACTATGGTCTCAAAACTATAAAATGACAATGTCAACTGCATATAAAGAAAACTTGTATAAGATGTTTTACAGGTGGCATTTACCCCCAACGAGGATTGTGAGAATGTATAAGAACAAGTCTGATAAATGTTGGAAGTGTCATCAGAAGCCCGGCACATATTACCATATGTGGTGGACATGCCCAGAAGCTAAAAGATATTGGATTAAAATTAAAATCCACACATGGCTGGAAAAAATGACAAAACAACATATAGACTTTAAACCAGAGACATTTTTACTGGGAATTATACCGGAAACATATAGTAAAGAACTGAAATATCTGATTGTAAATGTTTTGACAGCGGCTAGAATTGTATTTGCTAAGAATTGGAAGAATGAAAAAGTACCTATGCAGGAGGAAGTTATTAAGAAAATTATGGAATGTGCTGAGATGAGTAAATTGACATTTGAAATTAGAGAGCAAGAAGACAAACAATTTTATATGATATGGGATTTGTTTTATCAATGGTTGGACGAAAAGATATAGTAATGTAATAGATCAGCAAATTATATAATAGAAACTTGACAAATTGATATAAATTACTATATATATATATATATATAATCAATGGATAAAAATGATACAAATCTTATTATGAAACCTGGTGTTATAGACTAGTAACAAATGAATAATAATTGATAACTGATAAATATATAAATATGTGTTGGATAGATGACATGAGACTCTATATAAATGGTGAGTGAAGACTATGAAAGGATGGCACAAATGATTGGTAACTGGCTGACACACGGTTTAAAATGGAAGATGGTTTTTATGTTTTTTATGCTATTGTTTGTTTGTGTTTGTTGTAAAAAATAAAAAAATTATATAAAAAAAAAAGAATTATGTTCTGCAACTCTTGAACTTTCCATCTGTTTCCTACCCCACCCTCCACCCACAAGCCTACAAATATTTTTCTCGAGCATTCAGATAGTGCTTGTTTTGATGCATAAGCAACAATGTTCATTCCTAAGCATGCAATTATGTTTGAACAGATATCTAATACACTCGTTTTCCTCTTCCTTGATCTTTTAATTTATAACCATGAAGTTACATGGCATTATTTTAAATTATAAACCACCTTGGATACATTTAGCAAAAAGATGAAAATCTATTAATGGAGTAACTAAAATAAAGGATAAAAGAAATAAAGGAATACCATGAGTTACTAGCATAATCAAACCTAACTCTCAGCTCATTCTACAAACATAACATAGCGTAACATTTGCCCACTAGAGAATCTGCAATCTGCATTCTATTTTAGCAGGAATCTCTCCTTAGCACAAAATATGAGCTAACACTAGCAGCAAAAGTAAAATTGAAATGCAGCATGAACCAAAGGCCACAGCAAATAGCTCTGGTTTGATAGCACCATTTAATTTGCATGATGTTTACATAAACCTGATTGACAACTAGCACAAGAGTGTCTTGCAGTTCTGGGATACTATTGATGTATTTCTGATACTCAGTCTTAAGATTGTTCTCTATGGCCAAACAGCCTTGAAATGTTCACTGCTTTATAAAAAGACATCTCCATATTTTTGATGAGTAGGGAATATTATGCATATTTTAGCTACCATGATATGCTGTAACATGGAAATAACAAATAGGAAAAAATAGGTCTACAGAATCTTTTCAATGCTCCATGATGGGATACGTGAAATCCTGACAGATTAATGATTGCTTCAGTACAGTCTGCAGCTAAACTCCCCTTGGGAAAAATATATAAAAGAGGAAAATATGCCAAGATTGAATTTGCACATCCAATGTTTATTCAGACACCCAGGCTGAGTGTTAATAGCCAGATACATTTAGTGTACACAAGGGAATCCACAAATGAAAGATGTAGGTCAGGTGTACAATAAAGGTGTTAGATTTGCAATAAAATCCAAGGCTACAATCCAATACTAGGTTAAACTCATTAAAATCAATAAGTTTAAATTCATCAAATAGTATGTTGGATTATGAACCAAGTTTTAAAATAATTGTAAAAGGGAGAGCCAAAATTAGTTGGTATCTGGTTTGAGTTGACTTTTAAAAAATTTGAAATTTGGATCAAACTGAACTTCATTTGAATTCCAAAGTAAAATTATAGAGACCCCATTTTGAAGTCCTTCACAAATATACTTACAGGTCACAGTTAAATAAGAAAGCTTTATTCCCAAAATTGTTTTTGGCAATACATCATCCCTGGTGACCAAAAACTATTTTATGCAACCTTAACTATGGACCCAAATATGGAATCATCAATAATGCAAATGAAATACCCAGGATATTTATTTAAATTAGGAACATTATACCAAATAAAACTGAAACAAAAAATTGCAAAAATTCAAACTGAAACTTGGGTTTTCTTCAAGATCACACTGCTCTACATGTGAAAAGACATAATTTTAATATGTTTAATAAATAGTGTGTACATATTGGCAGGATTGCAATTACCTTTTTTGAATAAACATATATTCCATTTCAGGATAAACAACATTATGCAGTCCACACAAAAAAAGTAAGTAGCAGTAGTAGCTGTAAGAAAAAAATTGATTTCTAACTTCCCCTTCCTTTCAGCTCACTTTTCATATAGTGTTTTGCAATTTGACCTTCATTCATTTTCTCTATATAACTAAATCACCTCAATATACTTCATATTGATCACTCTTCTATTCAATCCACATTCATTCATCACCTATTTATTCTTAACTCTATATCTTCTTGTTTTATCACAAACAATTCTTAAGCAACCCATTCCTACTGAGTTCAACTTATTTTTGTATTTTTCCTGACATACCTAACCCCCACTTCCATATAACAAAAATCAGAAGCACACTCTTACATTTTTACTTCTTTCAACAAGCATTTATTCTTCACAACAGACATCATACAACTCACTACCTTTCTACCAGTGTTTGTACATTTAAAAATTTTTCCATTTTCACATCTTCATTAAACATTCTACCAAGATAAACAAATTCATCTACTTGAAACTATTCACTCTATTTTGTCTGTCAAATACAATTACCCTGGTCTGATTCATTAATTTTCAGATGCATACTCTTCATTGCAACATGTAATCTATCTAATATTCATTGCAAATCATTTGAGTTCTCATCCAGCAATATGGCATCATCTGCATACCAAAGTACACACATGTTTATGCCTTCAATTGACACAACTCTAGTGATACCACAAGTATTCCTTATACATTTTAAATACATTTTAAAAACCAAGAGGTCATTAAACATCCTATTCTTACTTCCTGCTCAACAGGAATCATTCACTAAGTATTCAATTTATTTTCCCACATGACATATTTGCGCAAAGCATTGCACAATTTAAGCCTATTCATTTTATCATATGTGTCCTCTAAATCAACAAACATTTTTTGTTTTGTTTAAAATGTGTTGCTTCCCTTTTCTGTACCAACATGTCGGGAATTGGGCTGACAGATTAACGCGCTATAAGAAAAATCCACTATTTTGAACCCATTGATTAGGCCGTTATATTGATAGACTTTCCTTTAATGTTATATCAGCAGCAGCACACTTCCTCATTGGCTGAAGTGGATTCTCTTCACAGAGAAAGGAAGTTGCCGATCACAGAATAGCAATCTCTTTTTGTCCAGTTGTCACCAGAGATAATTTTGAATGGAAAATAATGGAAACGTTGTTAAGAGGAGAATTCGGACACATAGTTGTTTGTACATAACATTTAGAATAAACAAGAGTCTTTTTGAGGATAACCTGTCAAATTTTATTTTGGAATCAGTGAGAAGGGTGAGGCAGAGTCGTATAAAGCTAACACAAAATCATTGGCAGGTGGTTAAACAGAAGTCACATGTAAATATTCAACCTCCATAAAATACAGTTCAAGTGAGATAGAGATAAGACTGCATGGATAAGCCTGGGTCCCAAAAATGTTGCATCTCTGGCTTCTCAATAAATTTTTGTACATTATATAGGAATGCATATAAGAGGGTTATAAGCTGAACTTCTCCACAGCCCAGAACTGTTGTTAAGGCAGAGCTCCCAGTTGTGGGGAAGTTCAGCTGAATATATTGACAGCTATCCAACAGATCTTAGCAGCCCACAAAGAGGGTTTTATATATGTTTCTGTGTAATGCAGAATAAGGCCATGAGGATGTTCCAATTTTCCTTATCAACTCATTTCACTAAGGCAATCCTATGATTAGTACATATGAACCACTTAATAAATAGGAGATAAATGCAATATAATTCATGGCTTCTCTCTTTCTCCCAGCTAGGAGAGAGTTATGTGGAAAATGCCACACAAGGAATAAAGAATGCCATAAATAAAACTGCTGGATTTGACCAAAGGTCCATCTAATCCAGTTTCTAGTTTCTCACAGAAGATAACCTGATACGTTTTTGGCCTGTTGCTGTTGCCCATTGGCATACCACCCCTGACTATTGGTAAATCTACTGGTAAAGCCATTGGTAGATTTATCCATCGACATTACTTTGTTCAGTCCCTTTCGAAAGCCATCAGAGGCAGGAGGCATTGCCACATCTTGCAACATCAATCTCTAAATTTATTATTTGTTGTATGGAGAAAGATTTCATTTTGTTTGTCCTAAATCAGGATGACTCCAGTATTTAACTGGGAAAAAAACAAACCTCTAATCTCCATTTACAACATATTATTGCAGACTATGACAAACTGTTGTATTGCCCTTGATCAACTTCTTCTAGTATTAAACACACATGCCTGCACGCACACACACAAATATTGTAGCCTCTTCTCAGAGAAAAAATTGAAAGCAGCTGTTATGGAGAGCAATTAACAGTGAGCACAATATGCAATCTTAATTTTACTTCAGCTGCATAATAAATGTCTCTGGAGCATCCCAAAACATTTATTTATATATGAAAACATTCAGTCAACCATCACCAACTGCCATGCTGGCTGGGTTGAGTGGAATTGTAGTCTAACACATCTGGAGGGCAACAGCTTGGGTAAGGTTGTTTTAGAGGGCACTAGAGTTCCTTCTTTAGGGGCAATTTCAGAAGCACCACCAATAATCAGGGGCAGATTCAGAAAAGCAAAAATTCAGGATTGATATGAAATTACAATATAAAGATCAAAATACAAAGATTGCCAAATATCCACTAGATTCTGAATAGCTTTCACACTATTTGTACAGCAGCTGTAAAGCAACCTTCCACTCCCAACCTGAGTATAAACCACTGCTTTATACCACACACACTGTCTTTTACAGCAGAAGCAGCAACTACAATCTTAGTGATCTTCCTTAAAGGAATTTGTTAAGACTACACTGTAATGAAAACTAGCATGGCACTGTGCCTGGAACAGCAGAGAGGACAAGCAATTTTAGTTCCCAGAGAGCCTGCCAATTTCAGAACATTCTCAGCACACCAGTGCTTGGCAAATGTAGACTAATAACTGCATCCCCTGAGGGAAATAACAATATAGTTGTTTTTTTAAAAAAAAAAATACTCTTGAAATATCTTGGATTTTGCCTGGGCCAATTCACAATTCTACACCAAGGAAGAAGGTTCACTGAAAATTTATTTCAGGTTATTTTAAAAAGGGCTGGATTTCTTTGGTCATACACACAAATATTTCTTGACAAGTCTTCACAGAAAAAGTTACCAGAAGGTTGCTTTGTATCTTGGGCCAGGTATAAATGGTTTTGCAAAGACGGAAGTCAATGGGGAAAGTTCTTATTAAAAGCCTGAAATGAAGGCTGTTCATAATGTGAGTATCTTATGAATCTGAGGCAGCAATGGAGCTTATTCATACGGTCCATGTGGACTTGATGCACTACTTCTGCACTTCTAGTTACATAACTAAAAGCTATGGTGGTTGTATGTGCAGAATATTACCTCAGGTTCATGTAGTCAGCTTGATGAGATATCAAGAAAAAAGAGACATGAAAATCAGTGCTCAATCATTCAGTGCATCCATCAATTTCAACAATATCCTGCCTCATAAAACACCCAACCAAAAATGGCAGAGGGAGGGAGAGGGAGGTATCTTTCCCCCAGTTACTAGCATTCTAAAAATGTGGAAACTTCTTATACCTATGGTGGCTACTTCCTGCTGAAAAAAAAATCCTCCAAGAATTTGCCATGAAATTGCTAATCTAAGCCACAAGCCATCACCACGGGGTATCCTTTTGAAACAAAATAACCACAACAGTCTCTGTGGAAGAAAGAAGGAAATAATTCAGTACTAAAGTACATGCTTTAAATGCAAAAGGCTCTAAGTATTTTCCCCACTATCTCCAATATACATATGGAAAAACTTGTCTAAAAAAATCCCAGAGACCTGCTACAATTCTGGGTTGACAACCTGAACTACACAGCCATATACAGTACTAAAAGTACAACTGACAATAACATTATGTCTACATAAAGTGTTACAGTACAGATACTTTGCAAAGCATAGGGGGTCCAATAATAATATCTTCCTCATTAGCTTTCTATGAGTTGGGTTTGTGTCCAATGCCTTCAATAATCATCAGATACAGTCAGGAAAGCTTCACCTGAATCCATGAAGAGCAGTGGACATTAAGGTTGGTAACAACCACATGTCTGATATACTGAAGGAAAACCCTTATATTCTGAGAAAGTTGGAGGTGCATGCACTATCCTTTTCCTTGAGTTTGACTAATCTTCTGAAAAAGACATAATGAAAAGGAGCTAAACCACCCATTCTACCACCTTCTGATTCCCTCCCTAATTAATGCTTTTGGAATGTCACTATATATTATTTTCTCCTGTGACTATGAGATCTACTGTCTGCATTTTGCTTAACTCTTTTCATCTTTAATAGAAGTCTTTTAAGATGCTCCGGAGAGTTCTTTCCTCATAGTGAGGTGCCACAGCAGAAAATAAAAAATAATATACAGCACATGGAGGAGCACTCAAATATCAAATGGCAAGGGATAGGCCTCTAGCTTGCTCTTTTCTCTGTGCAATTTACAGATTGCTAGGTTGGCTGGTTGTACTGCTGTATAAAGAAAAGCCAAGAAACAGAAACCCAGGAAAACCAGTTCACTAATGGTATTCATCTGGGGAACCAAAATTTAAAACAAATCATTACAGTATGCCTAGATAGTTAAAGAAGGGCCTTAAACTTTGAATTATACAATCTAAAACAGGACATCCCAAATTAGCGGAATCTGGTAGATCTTTCACTACAATCTGTTGCAGTAAGAGTAGTAAAGAATCTGGTGGTATCATAAAGATTAAGCCATGTATGCCTTAAGCTTTATTCGTTATGGCAATGATAATAATGATTACTAGAATAGGGAATTTAAGCAAAAGAACATATAAAAACTAGCTTCCTGATCTCAATGTTTCTTCAGGTTCACTTCCAATACTGAAGGCAAATCTAACTTTTAAAACCAGAAGCTGAAAAAAAAAGTCTGATGTTATTCAAGACATACAACATATTTTCCTCCAGAATGAGACTCTGAAAAATAGCTGTAGTTCTGCAAGTGAAAAGCAAAGCAGAGTTATAGACAGACTATTTAGTAATTTGTGACATCACTGAGACATATAGCCATCCCAAACCTATCATCTCCAAAAAGGTTTAAAGACCTGGCTCTGTCAATGTACATGGGGTGATATGGGCTTTACCCATCCCTGGGGGTGGTTAGCCCCCTGATGATGCTCCCTGGAATTACTTGCCAATCTCCTTGGAATTTATTTAAAACATTTTTAGGAATGTTTTTCTGTTGTATTTTAATGAGTTTTTATCTTGTTGTAAACCACCCAGAGATGGGTGGTGACAAATTTGATGAATAAATAAATAAAAATAAATAGTTCTACAACTGATTTAAAAGCACCTTAATGTTTCTCATACACAACATGTGTGTGTGTGTGTATAAATGATCTAACATGTCAGCAGACCTGAAGGTCAGGAGGTGCAGGTGAGCCCATACATTGGTTATGTTAACTTGTGACTGATAGGTCTGTTTTTACCCCAATTGCTGTTTTATGTGTGTTTTTCTCTTTTTTATGTTTTTATATTTTTTTTCTTTTAACACTGTTAGCCACCCAGTGTCATGAACGTGAGATGGGCAGCTGTATAAATTCAATCAATCAATCAATCAATCAATCAGGCTTTACAATGCACTTACAGATATTATTCAACCTTTAAAAGCTAGAATTCTTTTTATCCAGGTAGGAGTTTAAATGTTGTGTTGAATCTACCTCATAATGCCAACCCTATTCTCAGTCTGTGAATGCTAGGGTCCCTTAAAAGAATATTAAGTGATTTTCCACATGGCAGATAAGATTTCCTGATAAGTTTTCTTCTACCTCAAGTGAATTTTAATAAAACACATTTTAGAGCACACTCATATTTTACATAGGGTATCTATGAGATATCCTACATATCTCATAGATACCCTGGCCAATATCTCATTGTGAAATATGATATGCAAGTTTGGGAATCTTCTGGATGATATGAGGATCCTACAGTGGACTCTTAGGATTCTTTAAAAGTCATATATGTTAATGTACAAAAGCAAAAGTTGATGGTGAGAAAACTGGAGACCACTGAATCAATCAAAGAATTTCCTTCTTACAGATGTTAGCTGGAGAGGAGTGAATCTGAATTATATATATTGTGCCTGTACTGTTCCAGTAACTTACATATCAGTCATAAGAGAACTTTCTTCTGATACAATTTCTACTTCTCTGGGATCAGTAACTAGACTTGGTTACTACAAACAGTGCAAAATTGCTATATAAAGACAGCAAATTATTTATATTATTTCTTAACTATGAGAGTTTTTTTTAATGTTTTCTCATATCAATTATTACCAAAAACAAAAAACGGGATCTTACAGTTTGTCAAGGAAACTGTACAATGTCACCCTAAGAACGGTACAGGTTAGCCAGGAGTAGATCCAGGAAACTGACTAAATAAGTTAGAGCTGGTGCTTCAGTGATAGACGAACCAGAGAGATGCTGTTGGATGGATTAAAGTCTATCCACCATTCTTGATAACTTTTTCTTCAGATTTCTCTGATTTGTATATACCTGCAAACAGGGCGAAATAAGGAAATGGCAACAGTTGCACTACCAGTCCTTCTTTAATGAAGTTAATTCTGCAAGCAGAGCACTTGACATTTTGCTCTGCAATACTGCCTTGAAATGCACAGAGGAAAGCCACTTTCAGTAAAAGTTTACAAGCGATTCAACTGCTTGTCCTACAAAGTCATTGCCTTATGTTAAATGACTCACAAAAGTCATTTAAGCAGCATGACAAAATGACATTTTGATTGATACCTTCTGTTGTCTGAAGGCCACTTCTCACACTGAATTTCAAAGACACAGGCCTCGCCCTCTTTTTGGTGAAGAAAAATAAAATATGCAAACTATTTTGTTTCAGTAATTCATTCAGCTGGCTCCAAGCCAAACCAATGAACTTCAAAATACTAGTAAAGATTTGGCAGTTCATGGATCTGGCTCTAAGCCAGAAATGCAGATTACTCCAATTCCAAAAAGTCATTTCCATGTCTCTTGAAAAACGGGAATTTTTATGCTGTGTATTTAAATTATTTTACAAGAACTATTTCCCAATTCTCCCATACACTACGAAAAAAATCTTCTGGATTAAGTATTTAATAACAATACATTTAATTCTTAACCCATTATCTAAACCTGAATTACAAACTGGGATAGTGATCGTCCAGTGAACTCCACACTATATTCATTTCAAAATATACTCAATAATGTTATTTTATAATAATTTTAAAGATAGTCTTATCAACAGGTACAAACAAAATTGCTATTCACCACTTTGGAAAAAAAACCTTGCTCTGCTGAATCAAACCAGATCTATCACATTTTCAGAAGCAGGGCCCAGATGCATTTATTACTCTGTAGCAGGGTGGAAAATCAAATTGGATATGCACTTTCTTGAACAGCCAAATTAATTATCATATAAAGCAAAATGGTGTGAAATGTGAAGAAGAATATAGAAAATACTGGATGATTGCTCAAAATCATACCAGATCACATACCCAACAAAGGAAAAAAGTTACTTGAACTATATTCAATCAAGGAAGTATAAGAGCAATGACAATGTTTCTTGTAGGGTGAGATACATAATGTCACATCTCAACAGACAACGTACCATACTTTGAGTGCTTAGAAAAATCAAAATCTTTATCTTTTGGAAATGGCTAGCTTAAGGAAAGACCTGATTCCAACTGTGTTTTTTCATGAAAGAATCAGAAATCACACTAATGCAGTTCACAGAAACTGGAAGTCAGAAACGCAATAAACAGACAAACAAACAAATAACTTTGTTTGGAAGAACTTATCCAAAGTTTTGTCTATTTTCTATAACATCCACCATTTTCAAATGTTGACTAGGACTCTTCGACAAGTTGAATATTTGTTTAACAATGTTTTTAAATTTGAGCCATATTTATTTTATTTATTGACTGATCGTATTTATATAGCCACCCATCTCACATAAGATGACTCTGGGCAGTGTACAACAATTTAAAAAATACATAAAAACAACTACATATAAAAAACTGTAAAAGCACACAAAACAGGAGGGGATAAAATTAATAAGGGAGCCATCGTAAAATCTCCTCGGTCCCCTGGGAGCCCCAGGCCTGATCACATAGCCAGGTCTTGAGGGACTTGTGGAATGTTAACAGGGATGGAGCTAATCTCACTTCTGGGGGGAGAAGATTCCACAAGGCAGGTGCCACAGCAGAGAAGGCCCACCTCCTGGGACCTGACAAATGTAATTCCCTGGCAGATGGGATCCGCAGCATGCCTTCTCTGCCAGACTCTTTCATTCCCAATAATTTTTGGATTTCACATGGATACAAGAGTCCATCTAGGCAAATCTATAAAGAAAAAAAGTTTTCTTTCAAATAGAAAAAATACTGATAACAGATTTAAATTTCTACGTTTACTCAAATGTTAGCATTCCCATAGCAGACAGTGAAGAAGAATAAACTGAAAATATAATAGCCATATTAATAAAGCGGTAAATGAAGCCTGTTCACATTTTGAAAAAAATGGTTTGAATCATCCAACACAAACCCCCATCACCATATATACCATGTGTACAGACCAAAGTTGTTTCCAGCAATCAAGTTTTCTTTTTCTTTTCAAAGAACATACATGCGCCATGACATACTGTATTACATGGACAAGGTATCCATGTGCAGGTGTTTCTGGTAATAACTGAGGTAACCAGATCTTCTGTGAAAGGAAACTAAGTTTCAAACGGTAGGACAAAAAAAAAAAAAAATCATGAATATGTGTGAAAGTCATGCATGTACATACAAGTGTTTGCACAAAATATCAATGCACAAACTCTTTATTGGTCTTGGCCTGGGAGTCTTTAATCACAATACTGGCCTTTTCTGGACTGACAGCCAAACAGCTTATTAGAGGGAACTTATTTTTAGATTTACAGTGTTTAATAGATACTAACAAGAATAAATCATGCATCAGAAATCATAGCTGTGCTGCTGTTCTCTTTTTGAATACATATTGGAGATTTCTTTGTGTTTTCTTCTTCAAATACAATGGGAAGAGTAAAACACCAAAGTTAGTTCCCAGAGATTATGTCTCACTGAAATCTACTGGGCTTTCACAATTGCCACTGATTGCAGTCAGATTTATTTGTGATAAAGAGAAAAGAAAAACAAGCACCAATACTATTAAAATTATAGCTTAGAGGAGGTTTTTTTTTTAATGTTTTCTATCATGCAGGAAATCATACTCTTAATAAAGATTATTGTACCATGAAATTTGCATAAATATTCCTTAGTGGTACAAATGCTTTTCAGGGCAATGCAGGCTGTTTAAGAGTCCAGAGGACATAAGGCTCTTCTAAGAGGCAAACGACACATTAAAATAGGAACAGGAATTGGTTTGCTCTCAGGGCCAGAATAAATGGCCTACCCACTCCCTCATAGCACACATCCCCATTGCTTGGGCACACAATAACCGTGCAGGAGGAGACATCCCTGCTCTACTCAGGGAACGGCTACCTTGAGACATTCTCATACTTTGAAGTAGCAGGTTTCTAGTAGAAGGAAAACCCTGAGGAACCACCACCTCAAGTTATGTCCCAATGAAACCAACTTCCCTCTTTGTTCTCAGAGACAGAGAGACTCAGCAAAAGCCTTATGAGATGAACTTGAACCATAACCTGGAGGATCCTAATTCTTGCAGTAGAAAGTAAACATAGATTTTCCTCTTGAAATGCTAATGAAGCAGCTGACATTATTTGTAAAACAAAACAACAGGCAGATGAAGGTTGCTTAGTTCTTTCATCACTGTCAATTATCTGCAGCCATAGGGCCACATCTCAGATTAATTGCATACAATCCTTAGCCTCACTTCAAAACCCTCAGTAAAAGATACATTCAGAACTTGTGTAATAGTATCTGTCTTTTCCTGGAAGCTTGGAAAACAGAAGAGGAACTCAGTTTTGATTAGCTTTTCTTTTCCCGCCATTTCAAAACCAGAAGTGAAACCAAGTGCAGGTGAAAAGAGATCAGAATGGCAAGGGAACAGTAGCCTTTGCACTGGACAACATAGGAATGTCAGGCATAGGAATGTAGCAAACATTTACTAGGATGGTATTTAGTGTGCCTTTCAGTGAAATGAATATGGTCGGAGTTTCTCAAGATTAATGGTAGCTCTAGGTTTTAGAAGATCCCTTATAAAAGATACCTTTAATGCACAAATGGGAACCTGTGACCTTCAGAAATTGCTGAATTATAACTCCCAGGATTTCTCACCAGTAATCCTGACAGCGACTGGGAGTTGTAGTTCAATAACATCTAGAGGACCATGGATATCTCAGCCTTGCTCTTGTGGAAGCCCTTGCTGAACTAGGCTATTTTCTGCTAGGTTCTGTCTGTACTACTTATTGATTTGCCCAATTTCTGGGCCCATGTATATAGTTACCAAGAAGAAAAGTTCATAGTAATGAATGGGTTCCCCTCACTGAGGTTCCAATTTGCATGCTCAGAGAGCTAAAAATGAACTAATATGCACAATGAGATTATTATGGACAGCTAGAAAATTATATAAATCCAAGCCATAAAATCTAGAGTGCAAACATACTTAAATGCTGAAAATGATAAAGAATAATAATAGGAGATGCACATGAGGCAGAAGCCCATATGGAGATTGAGTAAGAGGAAACCAATTGACAACTGCATTGAAACCATGTTTTCTTTTAATTCTGCCATTGTTATGAATGTTAATATAGGATGTATGTTAATGTAGGATGTACATAAAGCATATTATCACTGCATTACACTTGGAATAAAGATTAAGATTTATCCTTCACACAACCCAGAGGCAAGCAAACCAAGTCAGAGTCACAGAAAAGGCAACTTAGTCTGCAGGCTTCAGAAACGTATATTATGAATACCCCAAAATGCTTTCTACCATACCAACAATAAGAAGCCAAAATTATTCATGCCAAGGAGCAGACAGATCTTTATCCCTCAGTCTGTCAAGACTGTCAACCCCAGAGAGGCGTTACAGTAGTTAAATATATAATGGTACCAAAGAGTTGGAATGTCACCAATAAAAAAGAGACAAAACAGGTGCACACTGTCAAATTACCGCATGCTTGGAAAGTTACGATTATCACTGTAACTGTGGAATGCTACAAACCCCAGTAAAGCAAAGTACTGAGCGCAACAGCTGCTGCTCTCAACCTGCAGGGACGGAGCTGGGGGGGAATTAAAAAAGAGATCTCCAGATCAAGACAACCAACTAACAGAGGTAAAAGACAGACGCTATTAAGGGAGGAGAAGGCAATCTGGCTAAATGAACAGACCATTTGGAGATTAGACACACAAAAACAAAATAGTGGAGGAAAAGCAAACAAACAAAATCTTCTAGACTGGTGACTGTTTAATGAGAGTAAGAGACATGAGGACAGGAAAAGGGATTGGGGTAAGAAATATGTACAAAAAATGGATGGCGTTTATGGCTCAGAAGAGCAGCTTAATTTTTTTAAAGAAGTAAAAAGTAACAGATTACAGCTATAAACTTGCAGAAAGGTAACAACAGGCACCCCTCTCTGAGTAATTTTTGGTTTCATTTTGTGAAATAAATCTACAGCTCTTTCATTTGCAGAAATATAAGGAACAGCATGCTATGCAACAGTATTCTACCAAACAGCTCATTAAGCAGCCGTGCTTTCAAAAAGATCAGGCTACCCATATTAATGTTTTGGCAGGACTCCCTTGAGCCCCTGGTCAGAGCTATTAGCCAGAATCCTGGACTAGCGCTTGGAAAATTAAGGTTCAAATTCCTATGTAGCCAAGAAGCTCACTGGATGATCCTAGGCCAATCACTTTTTCACAATTTGTATCCTACAGGGCTGTTGTGAGAATAAAATAAGCAATGGAAGGACCATGGTATGCCTACCTCAACTTCCTGGATAAAAGGGAGGTCATAAATGCAATGAATGTTTGCTGCAAATTACACATATTCACTATCCCACTGCAGTGCAACCACTTAAAAACAGACTTCCCTGAGTTGAATGTGGCTCCTGGTAGCAATATAAAATTATTTGCCATCCTCTTCTTCTGGGAAGATTGTTGTTGTTGTCTACAGCTCTAGAATTTCCTGGTGGTCTTTCATGCAAGTCTGGCAAGGTTGATGTAGGCGGCGCAACCAATTACCCAACAGGAAATGATCCTGTTGGTTAGGATGATGGGAGTACAGTATAGCCCAATACATGCTTAGAAATTTAAGTCTGTACTCTCTCCCTTTTAGTTGGTTTCTACCCCACTGGCATTTAATAGAAACTCAGTAGTATTTCATTTGCAACAAGCTTCAGTGCCTAAGGGCTCATGCAAATTGAGACTGTCACCTTTTGTTTAAGAAAAAAAAGAACAGCTTTGCCCTTAAGAGAAGATTAGTACTGTGACAGATTTATGAAGTTCCTAAATTGCAAAGCTGATCTCTCCATCCTATACTCTGTAGTGCCTGAATGAAAAGGGCTGCCTATACTTAGTAGATGCAGATTAAAAGCCCAAAATGGAGTAATACAAGTACGTTTTCTTTGTGAATCCATAAAAACAGAAGAAAAAGAGACTGGTTGTTTGCAATACACAACAGTACCATAAAACTGATTAAAGAAACAAGACTGTATAAGGCCATATAAGGTTGTGTGTTAATACTGATCATTAACCATCAATTATCTAATTCCATAAGTTCTTTTGTTAACACCATCAAAACCTATCAGGAAAGTTTGGCAGGCCTGTATGGACTAGCCTTGCCACAGATTCTCTATTTTGGGGAATTGTGTGTATCTGCTGATCACATACTGCTGGCAGAGGGAGTATTGTAAAGCTCCTAGACTTCCTTTTAATGCAACAGGAGATTCATCTGAATTCCTAACTGCTTTTCTTTGGTAAGAGTTCAAGATACTCTGGGCCAGAAAGGCTTGGCAATAATAATTCATACCCTTATCACCACATGTTTGGTCTATTGCAATGCGCTCTATGCAGGGTTGCCTTTGAAGATGATTTGAAAACTACAACCCATATAAGATGCAGTGGCCAAGCTGTTAGCAGAGGAAATTTACTTTTTTATTGGTTGCCAGTTGGCTTCCAAGCCCAGTTCAAAGTACTGGCCTATAAAGCCCTATATGGCATGGCCCCAGGTTACATTAGGGATCACTTTATCCTATATATAAATTAACTACATAAATCAGAAAAATAAATATATAAACAATGCTGCTCATCCTGTTAGAGTATCTAGAGTGGGACTTCTAAAGGTCTTGCCTTCATTAGAAGTGAAAGCAGCATGAACCAGAACGTAGGCCTTTTCTGTTGTTGCTCCCACATTATGGAATGTGTGGCCCCCAGAGGTATGCTTTAGTGCATTCAGGAAGGCTTTGAAAACGTTTCTGCTTAAATAGGTATTCAACACCTAGCTGATACTGGGCAATCATTTTTCATTATCTTTTAATTACGTTTTTATGTGTGGGTATGATTAATTATGGGGGATGTTCATATGCTAGTGTCTTACTGAACATCATCCAGAGTCTTTTGAATGGATAATATAAAAATTAGTCTAAATAAACAAACAGAATGTACTTCACTGAATTTCTTCAACTTGCCCCCTCTACCAAGGCATTATTAGCTGCAATTCCCAGAATACCCAACCAGCAAAGGAATTGTAGTACTAATATATCTAGACTGGATAAGAATTAGGAAGACAAAGCTAGCTGCAACTGAAAAGATCAGTTATCAGATCTCCCATCTTCTTTTTTTAATTTAAAAACAATATGGTGGAATAACAGGAGGTATCCTCCTACTGTCCCCCATATCTTTTGCTTCCCCAAAGTTATATTACTTGCTAAGGAGGAACTGAAATGGATACCTAGATTGTATTCCCTTGAGTTATTTCTTCCAACATTATTTGGAATAATGTTATTTCTTCCAATATTATTTAAAAAGGGGGTGGTTATTAGCAGCTCAATAATGGGTTGAATGGGTTTAAATTAAAGAACTAGCACAAGAGAAAGTAATTCAATCCCCACTCACCCCAATCCTGACATTACTTGCTTTTTTAAAAACTTGACCTTCAAGATGGGCTGAACCTAACAAATTATAATAACAATAAAAAGTATTTATCCAGACTTTCAGCCGTACAAGAAAAACACACAAATTACTTTTTAAAAATCCCACCATGATACATTTCCAACATTTCTTCCTTCCTATTGTTGTTGGCTCTATCTCATATACCAAATTTTTCATTTTCTTTGTTTCTCTTCTTCGTGCAGATTTTCCAGTGTGCACAGATCACACCTGATACAGTCGTTTTACCTATCCATCGCCACACACCCTAATATTTCATCCTTTGCTCTCTCAGTTCTAGACATAATTTCTATCTATCCAACCTTTATAGGCACAAACCTTCCTGCCTCCAGACTGATCTCATTCCTTATTCCTCCTTCTGATCACATTGGCCCCACATGCCCCCTTGTTAACCCACATCTTTGGTTCTGAACTGATTCTCCCACTCAGCATCATTGTTGTTTCCTGTGCTGATCACAATTTGCTCCTGTCTAAAATTGCCAGTTACTCATACCCCTCCCTCCAATCTGATCACTCAATCCTCCTCCAATATTCTATTAACCTCCCTGACTTCTCCATTGCTGTCAGCCTTTACTATCCTTCCCTTCTAAAACTGCCACCTGCAAAGATATTCAACTCACACACACATATCCTACCTCCTACACACTGCAGGTCTCTTATCTAATCTCCCTTTCCTCATACATTAGTACCCTGACTTTGCCAGATACATTCTTTATTTGCTTTGCCTCCACTCAAAATGTAAACTCTTCATGACAGTAAGCCTTCTCTCCTCTGTGTTCATAAAGTCCTGAGAAATATATACAAAGCTATATTAGAGCTATGGCTTTCTGAGACTCATTTTTGATTGTTTGGATTAAGCATGTCCTTGCAGCTACACATAATGTAGCTCCCCTCCCTTCAAGTGAATAGAATATGAAACAAGCAAATGCTATTTTGTTTGCTATTCATGAGAGAAGGAGAAGGCCACTTACAGTGGCAAAGGAAACACAGTGATACAATATACAGTAATGCTACTAAGCCTAAACTGACATTGCAGTCTGCTACTAAAGTCTTCCAACTGGTTATGCATGCAACCCAAGCAGCCAACTAGAGTAACTAATAAAATAACATTCAGGCAGTGTGTCCAAGGATTTCACCTAATATTGCAAGAGAAACTGGGGCACCATCCTGCGTACAGTTGAAGAAACTGACTGTGATACTAACCGAGATGTTGAAGATAATGGTGTAAATGTTTTGACAATGGAATCTATAGAAGCTAAGAAGCTATCTTATGCCCAAATCAGATTATTTATGTTATCAGTTCTGAGGTATTAAAGATACATTTCATCTGAGCCTTTTACCTAGAGACCCTAGGCCAGGAACATGAAAAAGTATGCACTCTTCTAGAGAATACTATCCATCATCAGGTAACAAAGCTAGCCAATCAAGGAGGCCTGTTGTCATCATTTCCATCAAAACTGGCATGTAACATCCTGTGGAGCTTGTAGTCAGTCACCCATTCCAGCATATACTAAAAAACCCCCAATTTGTTTGTCAACAGGAAATTGGTAGAACCCTTTGATCATCTGAAGGTAGCAAAGGTCAGAAGCAGGGAAGAGTGTAAAAAACATGAATGCCTCTTCTCTCAATAATCCACACAGGATGCTAGAGGAATATCCTAGATGGCTAGTTGTTTCTCAAATACTCAAGGATAATTTATCTTCTAGAATCACCAAACACTGGTCTGTAAAGGCCAGAAAATCCATGTGTGAGTAGTGGTGCACTGTGTCCTTTAAATTAATGAATAAAGAATATTTTTGTTATACATTGATACCTTGAACTGCCTTTGAGGATATTAGAATATTGTTTCAGCATCATAGCAACTCTTTGAGATAGGTGATTTGCTCAAGGTCACTTAAACAGATTTATACAAGTAGGGGATATTGAAACATGCTTTTTCTTGCATCAGACAGCGCAATAACTAATGAACTGCTTGGGTCCAACTCATTTATTAATGAATAATGTTTTCTCTTACATTCTAACATGTAACTAAATTTTCAAATAAATCAACAGATATAGGAGACTATGGAATTGAGATCCCATAGGGAACTTGTAATATATACTCAGCAAAGGTGTTGGGCTTACATAAGAAAGAATACTCAGAAGCACCTTGGTGTTATCCTCTCCCATTTCTGAATGATAAAATGAAGCTTGAAGAACAAAAGCCTATCTTACTACAGCCAGAGTAAAACTACAGTTCACCAACATCTTCATAAGCACTTAAGAAGAAAACATGGGAAGGACTTCATGTGCTTGGTTATTTAGCATAATCAGACTTTACACTAGTCCAAATCAGTATTACCTTTTATTTCCATGGAGCAAAACATTTCCCTTGAATGCACCTCCACATAGAAGAAAATAAAATTTGCCAAATCTTGCTGTAGTGCATCTCATGATAAATTTAAGGCCCTATTTTGTGGACGCATCATTCAAAATAAATGCTCATCACCAGGGACAGCTTTATCACATGATAAATCTGTACTTTATTTAGTATCACACTTCATTCAAAGGGACTTCTCCATTACCACCATAGTAACTCAAAAATGACCATATAAAATTCTCTTAAAAATTTAGACTTTTCTCTATAGCCTCCAGTTATTTTATATGCAATGCTGTTAAAGAACTCACTTGGTATCTGATGAGTCACAGAATCCATTAGCTTCTACTGACCTATATAACTACAGACTCAGTTATGCATTCTCCATCTGTCAATATGGCTTTGCATCATGCCAGCTCTACACTGAGCTGCAGTGCCAGTTATTCCTAGAATGACCAGGGTGAGTAAATATTTCTAGCTATTAAGTACAGAAAATTGGAGGAATATATCAGCAACTCAACAAGGAAATAACACTTGCTTTTAAGAGCTAAAGCAAGACTCGGGATGACAGCTTTCCAAGATTTGGTTACAAATATTTCAAAGAAGGCTATTATTAAAATGTACAATATGTTTCTGTCTTCCTCTACCTCCATGAACATTCGTAAAGTGCTGATCATCACAGAATGATCAAGTTTAACAGGTTAGACATAATATATGCTTCTATTATTCTTAATATATCTTAATCTCCTTTCATGGAATTTCAACCCTTGTCATTCCAAACTACTGTTTCTTTCTCTTTTTTTTTTTTAAGCTGATGCTTTTAACATGTTTCTATGGTTACTAACCAAGGTCACATCACAAAAGCCTGGACAGCAAGCAGTTCAGAAAGACAAAAGGCAGTTCACACTGTTTGCTGTATTAAATAATGTATGAATGTTAAGATGGGGAAGGGGCAAAAATGAAAAGTGTGCACTCCTAAATCCAGGAGGTCTCTGCTATCAAAGACAGTGGAGAAAGTATGCTAATGCTTACAAGAGCTTTGACTGATTTTCATATGCCATGAATGTTTAAGTTAATATGTACATGTCTGGGTGTGTATACACACACCCACACACGCATACATAAACATACATACAATATATGTGTACATAAATATAAAACACCATTAGATACAAACTCTTCTCAGCTCCACATGGTCAAATCACATCCTGAAATCTATTAGTTGACAGCATGAATACAAGAGAAAATCACAGCTACAGGAATAACTATTATGCTTGGCATATTTTAGAAGAAGATGGTGCAGGAAAAAATGAATTTTATGATTTAAGGCCACTGTTTCCTATTTGGTATTCTCCAGATGTGTTGGGCCTACAATTCCTAGGACTACCAACCAGCATGGTATCATTGACTGGAAATACAGAGAACTTTAGTTCTAGCACACCTGGAAGACACCTGCTTTGGGAAAGCTAATTTATGATATCATCAGTCAAATAAGGCTCTATATTACATCAAGATGGGTTTCCCTCTTGCAAGGTAGATGATGGAGCAAGACAAGAAGACCAAGAACTGATCTTAACTTTTTACTGGTCTTAATCCATTTGAGACAATCCTGAAATGAAGTGATCCACAATTCCTTGTATTGGTCTTTTTTTTTTTTAAAAAAAAAAATCCTGTTATCTCAGATAATACTTTCCATTTTCAGCATTCTGTAGCAGAGCGTGCACTTTTCTAAAAAAAATCCTAAATCAATCCCTTTATCACCAATTACAAGAACATCAGATACTAGGACTATGCTAAACTCTAAGCTCTTCTACCTGAGGTCTTGAAAAACCTTAAATAGATTTAATATTAGGCTACACTGGCCCACTATATAAATCAAGTTCATGCACCTTACAAATGGCTTCCAGTAACATGGCCTAAGGTACTCATCTATACATTATCCCAAAAGAGAACAATAATTTTGATAAAATCTCTTTATGGTAATATTTTGTTTATTTGTTTGTTTGTTTAGCTACAGTCCCTGCAGTTTTCTTGGCAGTATTTTCAGAAGTGGTTTGCCATTGCCTGCTTCCTAGGGCTAAGAGTGTGATTGGCCCAAGGTCACCCAGCTGGCTTTGTGCCTAAGGTGGGACTAGAACTCACAGTCTCCCAGTTTCTAGCCTAATGCCTTAACTACCACACCAAACTGGCTCCTGTTATGGTAACATAATCATATTTATTTAGTTCATGCATAAGGAGTCTGAAATCCTCCACATCTGGTTCAATTATAATTCCCAGCAATTCACCCCATATATCCAGTGGTGAAAAAAGCTAGAAGCTGTAGTTCAGGAGCTCCTGGAGCCCATTCCTTCTTAGGTTTTATATGAGGACTCCACAGTGTGCACATCTAATGCATACTATAAACCTTGCTTGTTTTCAACAATGGTCACTGTGTACAAAGCCAAAAATATAGCCCCAAATCTAGGTTCTCTTTCAAGAATAATCACGTGTGATCCAAAGATCAATGGATGGTTCAAGAAGAGATATTTACTGTGTAATTGCCATTGTAATTGTCTCACACACAAAACTTTTACATCCCACGTTTATAATACTTGTCTCTTTCTTCCTACTCCTGAAAACAGAAAGGAAAGGAAAACGGAGCAACTGCATAATGCCTTTTGGTTAGTGCTGCTAGAAGTTACCCATCTGGAAGAACTCAAGGAAGAGACGCTGTCCTTCCCACTGCCACTATCCCATCATTATCCCTAAATGGCATACAAAACATTCAAAGCCTCCTACAAAGTGCTACCCACAGTTCACAATGAAATAGCCAAGTGAACAATTTATTAGAACTAATTGAAGCGCCTGAGCCTTGGAAGCAAAGCACATTAGTCATTTAGCAGTTGTACTAATATTGCAATGCTTTCGTTGCCATTTCATTACTGCTCCAATGGCCTAATCATATGCTCAGTCACTGTTCAATCAGTACCCCGAGTCCTGACAAGCTGTCTTGTCAGGTTTAAAGCTGATAAGATCTCTGCTCTCCCAGTCACCTCAATTATTGACTGTATTTTATGGTCAATCTAATGGCCAAATGGTTATCAGCAAACCATCAGGTGCCTGTAATAGGAGAGTGACCCTCAGTTTATATGTATCATTAATGTTCATTAGCAAATAATTAGATTCTTTAATCTGAAAACTCAGAAGCATACAAATATGACTGAGCATCTGATTCTAGAAATAAGTGTACTAAAAAGCTTTCTTTAAAGATAAAGCACCTAAGTGAAGTTCTGGGCATTCGAGTTACAGAACTGGACTTGGAAGGAGCTATTTAGCCCATCAGATGTAATTCAATGCAGGAATCCAAATTAAAACAACCCTGACAGATGGTTGCTTAGCCTCCATTTCAACACATCCTATGAAGGGGAGCCAACCACCTCTCTGGATAACTGGTTTCCCTGTTGATGCTTTTCCTAATATTCAACTGAATGCTGAGGGAATAGAATATGCAAACTACTGAACTATCTTCAACACCGCAAAAGAATGTTCATATATAAGCAGAACACAATCAAGACAGGGTTGTGTGAGGAAGGCTGCAATGTTGTAAATGTCTCACTTCCTTCTCCCACATTCCATCATATTCTAGAGTAGGCTTCCCCCATCTGGTGCACAATGCCCAGACATAGTAAATCTCAGCCCCCACAACTCTCAGCCAGTATGTCCAGTACAACCAGAAGACACCAGATGGAAGAAGGTTTAGATTTTCTCATTCTTTCAAGATATAGAGGAATTCAGGGATTTACTTCTATTTAAAATATTATCTTGGTACCAGGTACACTAAAGTGTTCCTGTGCAAAAGAGAGCAGAGAAGTGGGGGGGAAAGAAAGAAGACAGAGAGAGAAAATACTTATTCCTTTTGAGGCAAATGAATAAAAATATCAAATTAAATATAACAGCACTACATAATTAAGCCTGGTGAAGTTAAATGACGACTTTTCATTCAAAATGTAAACATGGTCTGCATTTATGGAGAATAACAAAGCAAATTCTCTCCAAGTTATATAACAAATTATGGATATTATCTATAAAAAGACAGATGGAATCAGTGTGAGAAAAAATAATGGCTTTCAATGTACAGAATATTATTCAGGCATTCTTTCTCTGAAGTAGAATCATGCCAAACTGCCCCACCCCAGACTTCGCATAGGCTGACAAGAGAAGTTGCTCTTCCTGGTGCTAGACATACAACATCCACAGAGAAAGGATCATGCAGCATACTAAGAAATGTCATGCAAGAAGCAAAACAATATTTTAAATAGATTAGCAAGTTGTGGTTATGTATCACTCTATATGAATGTTGTCTAATCAGGTGTGAAGAGGTTGTTTAGAAATACAAGTAGTTCTCACTTAACAACCACAAGAGGGACCAGAAAAATTCATCATTAAGCAGAATGGTCATTAAATGAGGCATCACGTGACCGCACCTCATTTTACTACATTTTTGTGGCCATTAAACGAATCACTGTTAAATGAGTCATTAAGTGAATCATGCAGCTATTAAGTGAATCATGCGGTTCTCCATTGATTTTGCTTGCCGGAAGCTGGCTAAGAAGGTCACAAATGGCAATCACATGACCCGGGGACACTGCAACCATAGTAAGTGCAAGCTGGTTGCCAAGCACCTGGATCACAATCACGTGACTGCAGGGGCACTGCAAAGGTCATAAGCGCGAGGACCAGTCATAAGTTACTTTTTAGTGCTGTTGTAACTTTGAATGGTCACTAAACAAATGGTCATTAAGCAAGGACTACCTGTATTGAAAAATTGCCTTTAGGCCATATAGCTCACTGGGGGAGCTTCGAGTCATTCTGGACTAATCCCCAAATTTTTTTGGCAAGTTTTTCAAAATTGATTTCCTTTTTCTTAAGGCTAAGAGACAGAGAGAGACTTGGCCCAAATTCACCCAACTGGCTTTAGACCTAAGGTGGGGCTAAAACTCACGGTCTCCCGGTTTCTAGCCTGGTGTCTTAACTTCTATTGCTTTCTATTTCCAAATTTTAGAGGGGAGTCTTTTCCAATTTTTCCTGGAACCTAAACTTAGGACTTTCTGAATGCAAAGGCCCCTGGTAGCCCTTTCCAAAGCTTCTGAATCAGAATATCTTACAAGAGGGTCCTTACTTAATCATAAGTAAGGCTCCATACGCAAACTTATCGAGATAAGCTATCCCTTTTCTGTTCCTATTGTTGTTAATTGTTACAGCTTTCCACAAAGAATGCCAGGACTTGTGTTGTGGCGCAATTGCTAAGAATGCCTGTTAAGAAAATCACAAGATTCCCCCAAGACCACCGGAAGAAAAAGAATTAATGCTTCAGTGCATACTCTACAAATAAGAGAAAAAACAATGTTGGCAGTAGAATTATACGCTTCTATAACACAGGCAGTTCTTTTTCCTTTTTTTGGCAAAGCAGGGCCAAAAAGGCAGGATTTCCAGCAGATGCACAGTGGGTGGAAGGAGGATCTTAATTTTGCCGTCAGTTTCTCCCCACAATTTCCTGTAGCCGCTTTTTCCCCTCAGTAGGTGTTCCAGACTTGTGCTGCCATGTATAATAATTATGTTATCCAAACAGCCTCACTGCATTCAATTACCTGAGCTGTCACTTGCAAAGGAAGTTTAAGAACATTTGGTTTGCCGCCATTTAATACTCAATGCAGCAGTATTACCTTATGAAGAAAGAAGCTGCTGCTGAAGTACCCGCAGAGACGCCAGCAGGAGCAACCAAACTCTGAGAACCGCCAGTCCCAATCTGGTCACAGTTGTTTTGTCCTGAGGTAACTTGAAAATTAGAACCTTCCTTTCCACACTCTCCTGTTGTTGCCTCCTATGAAAAATTAAATTAAAATTTAAAAACAGTCATTCACAGTATTTATTAAGATGAAGCATTTATTAGCATGGTTTTCAAATAACATGAAACTAAAAGGAACTGCAAATGCTATAGAGGGCATAATTAAAACTAAACTTCACTATGAGAAACTAGAGCCAGACTGAGAAGCCTGTTGCAGAACTGCAATTCCCAGCATGCCTCATAATTTGCCTCTCTGGGTGGGGCTGCAGGGAGCCATAGTTCAGCACACATCCTAAAACAAGAATAATGTGTCCTAAGCAGGGAAATGAAAAAAGGTTATTATCCTTTGCGAGTGTGTTGTAAAGCCAAATTTGTACAGTAATGTGGATGCTCATGAAGCAAAATGACATAATTCACCTGTAAGAGGAAGCCAAAACCCACTCAGAAAAATCCCAATATTTACAACAGTCCAAAAAGTTCTTGATGGGGAAGAAAAGTAAAACAGGTCCCTAAGAGTTTAACTTGCTCAGTTGGTAAAAAATGCTAACTGTTTAAGGGAGGTGAATAAAAAATAAGGATGATGGGGAACTGGAATGGAATGTTTTGAAAGTGGGCATGACTGACTCACTAGATTCAAATGAATTACTACTGTCAGTACAAAAGAGTTCAAGTTAATCTTATGACTCATTTTGCAACCCTTTTATCTGTTAGTAGTCTTTCTAAAATAATTCTTAGGTGGTTATCCATTTTACATGCAATAGTTCTTGTTTGTTTAAGGTGATACTGGATATTTAAATATCACGCAAGAGCAGTCACACAAAAAAACTATTAATTCTATTAAATAAATACATTTAAATCAGCAGCATGATTTAACATATATAAAAGGCTTTCTGAATTAATCACTGATAAAGAGGGCAGAATTTATCATTTGCCTAAGAAAACTCAGATCACTATTACTATTACCACTATTAGTTTATTCATTTAATAGCCATAATGCTAAAGGTCAGTCCAGTCTTTTCCCAATCTGCACCACCCAGAAGTGCTGAAATTGGAGGTCTCGAAATTTCAGGACAGCTGGCTAAGTATCCTAGGAGTAATTGTCCCAGGACATATCCCAAAACAGATATGAGGCAATTCCTACCAATGGACTTACAAGCTGTGTTAGACCAACACAACAGGGGTGGAAATAGGATGGTAGAAAGTAGAACTAATGAAAGGGTACAGCAGCATCAAACTGCAACTGTTTAGGAAACCTAGCAAACATAGAGCTTTAAAAATATCTAAAGAGCGAGAGAGAAACACTTCAATGAAAAGACAAAGAATCAGGATATCTTGATGGAAATCAAAAGATGCCTCTGAAGCTGTGAACAGATCCATACAGTATCCTTGCACTGCTTCAAAATCACCTCCATACCCCTGTGTTCTCCTACCATCATCTGTGTTCAGCAGTTGAGCTGATTTATATTTGCCTCAACTATGGTGAGCCCAAAATTATTTATTTATGACTGAGTGAGTGAGAGAGAGAGCAAGTGCAAGACATAAAGAGTGCAATTATTCCATCTGCTATGCTGAATGTTCTACAGAATCTGTGGAGCTCTTTTCCTATTGGTGGAAACTCTTGTTTCACCCTGCCCCGGGCTTTAGCAGACATAATATTCTGTTTACAGGACTTCAAAAGGAAAGATGGCTTGACAGTTTCATGAGTCACCTTTTATAGCTCCCACTCAGATTGACTGACTGATGGACTGATTTGCATAAGGTCAGAAAAATGCACACCAGACTGCTGATTTTACTTTAAAACATATCTGCAATTATATGGACTGTTTTACTCTGCAAATCCTTGCAGGTGTTCCTCTATGCACTGCAACCTAACCAAAGGAAGTAGGATGAAAATTGACAAAAATACAGTATTTATGGCAGGACACTATGCTGCTAGGGGTGTTTTTGCCCTGAATGTTTACAAGATGGGAGTTGGCAACAATTCCTTTTCTTTCCCTTTTATGTAAGTGGTAGGTGAGGAGATCTCCACCAGGACCATCTTCCTACATAGGCAATCTTCAATTATCTGTTCCTGGAGTCTCTATGCAGGTATTATTTAGAATGCTTCTCCCCCTCTCCTTCACTCAGCACCCTGCAGCAACACGCAACCATGCTGACAGCTACGGGGAAAAGCACCTGGTTGCAAATTGCCTGCAAGCTATCCTTTCAGCAACACAGCTAGCAAGTTGCTGTTTAAAAAATAAATGAATTATATATTTTACATTCTCCTATTTAGTCAGCTAGAGTGACCTCAAGAGGGAGAGTGACTTGAAGAGTGTATGAGATTAGCAAAAACAACCACAGGTTGTCTTTGAACCTGGTTAGTGAGGGAGTGGGAAATGAGAATCATGCAGGACAGAAGTGTTCTGTTTCTCAAAGACTGGGAGATCTTCCAGCTATAAGTAAGAGATATGAGAAGGGGAATTACTTAGGAAGAAAACTTAAAAGGCCTGTGTAGCCCTGCCACTCACAGATGATGGCAACAGATCCTGGAGGAGATACTACTGTGCAAATCAAAAATTACAAATTGAACAGAAGGGTATTTACAAGACAATTTACAAATTGTCATCTGCAAAATTTGGAAGCTGCCTTGCTTTGGATTACATCAACTGAACAGACTGTTTAATCCAGCCTTTCTCAACCTGGTGCCCTCCAGATATGTTGGGCTATAATTCTCATCATCTGTAGTCATCCTGATCCAGGTCTGATGAAAGCCGCAGTCCAACATTTCTGGGAGAATGCCTAATTGCAGAAGGCTGATCTAAGCCTATTGTCCTATCATGTCTGCACATCCCTCATGTCTATCTGACAGGCTACTCTACCCATCTTCCTTGTATTCTGTACACCCCCACAATAAGTAATAAGAAGAAGTTGTGCCTGGCATGAAGCAAGATTAAAACCATGACCAGAGAAAGATAACACAAAGAATGCAGAAAACCTTTGTTATAGGTAATGTACTGTTAAACCATCTGACAAGCATGAAAACACAAAAAACTATAAGCAGAATGCTTTTTGTTTTACAGAATTATTGGTGGCTGGTAGAATTGTTTATCTGCCTCAGTTATCACTGTCAAGAATTATTTCTCAGTCTCACATCATCTTCAAGCTCTTTCTGTTTTAAGAAGAACTTACCAAAGAGTCACATTGGTAACATCTTTTTACATGAGCAGCCAAAAGAATCAAATGAAAAATTCTGGTTTCTTTTTTAAGGATGAGGCAAAATGCAGACAAAAAGTATATACATGCTCCCACATACACACAAACAAAAGCACACAGAACACTTTTATTTAACTCATCCTCCTAGGGCAGTGTTTCTCAACTTCAGCAACCTTAAGGTGTGGACTTCAACTTCCCCATGCTAGCTGGGGACTTCTGGGAGTTGAAGTCCATACATCTTAAGGTTGTTGAGGTTGAGAAACCCTGTTCTAGGGTATTCTTTCTGTCCCCAGAAGCTGTTCCTGTTTCTTACCTTCCTAGAAACGTTTGTAAGAAAAAATGTGTAAAAAATTATTTCTGTTTTCCTTGTTCTGTATGATGACTTAGTGTACAAACCAGAAACAGAATATTTCTGCAAGAGCAGCAATAGCATTATTCTAAATCACTGTGATCTAAAATCTTCAGATTTCTATTCAGGAGTGCAGTGTTTAATGCAACATGGGTTGATGTCTAAGATTCTTTAGGAAAAAATATAATTAAGAGTGCTTCATTGCTGCTTTAAAGTACAATAAACATGTATGGAATAATGTTTTGTATACCATAGCCTATTTGTCAATATATATTTCACTTAGGCCCCCTTCTTATACCTTCTGCCCTATAACTAAAGCAGGTTTAAAAAATGGTCTGCAGTAGTAAGGAAACTCTATAGTAATCTTATAGCATGGGAGAATCTGCATGTTTGAGGCCATTGAAAAGCATATAATTTAATTGCTATGATCCTTGCAACTGACTCTGCTACATGACCAGTTCATTCACATGCACTTACCAACAGTGTAGGTTATGGCCACAGGCATTAGCATCATCATCACTACCACCACCAACATCATTATTCATGTTGTCATCCATCAATACATATTCACTAGATAGCTTACAAAGCAAAAACATAATAAAATGGCTATTCCAAGTGGCAATGAGTCCCTTTAGTTCACACAAGCTTGTATTTTCCAATTCAGAGAACTAAAGATTTATAGTGGCAATAAACAATGACACATATTTGGTCCAATCTCTCACAAAGTGCAGAACCTCAATACATTCTAGCATATACAGAAGTGTATATTTTAATTGAACATTAGGAGAAAGTAAGAGACCTTGGACAATGTATGCAGTAACTAAGACAGGTAATAAGCTCCTCTCCTGGAGATCTTCAAACAGATGCTAAATAACCTTCTGTCAGGAATGCTTTGTGGGCTGACCTAGTGCATAAAGCTGGGGAAAAGGATTAAACTATGCTTTACAAATCCCTCCAACTTCCTTCCAACTCTACCATTTTGTTAGAATGTATGGCTAAATCCTATATATAATTCTTGTCACTTGGAGAAGTAAAGACAGCCAATATGTAAATGGAAAATGAACACTGATACTGTCATGCCAAAAAGGCCTATTAAAAACTATCATGGAAAGTGAAAATCTTAAAGACCTTTCCAAACACTGCATAAGAATGTTTTCTTCTTTGAGCTCTCAGCCAATAACACTATAAGTGTTATTGGGGGGTGTATGTCCATATGTCCCTATAAGGATTGTGTGATAGAGGTCTGGTTCTCCCTTCTAAACATGAGGAATTACTGGTTCTTTAAAATTAAATGGGAAATAATGGAGCTTACATAGCCCTGCTCTATTTTAGGCAATGCCCACAGCTACCTTTCTAACCATGGCCATAGCAAAATATCAGCTGCACAGGAATCTGGGATCATACCCACAGCATGAAAATAGTTGGCAGAGTCTGCCTAGGAGATTGAAGGAAGTGGGGAAAAGTTTAAGTTACTAATCATCATTAGAAGGAAGGGTTATCTTTAATATTTACTTGGTTTTCCATTACACAAAAAAACTTACATCACATATAGGGAAGCTGTGGCTCTTCTATATTAACCAAGCTTCAATTTCCAGCAAACATCACCATCTTAGCCAATAATGAAGGGATGCTGGGAATTTGAAGAGCCAAAAATTCCACACCCTTGCCCTAGAACCAAGGATAAGTTTAAAAACAATAAATATAACTGATTTTTCCCCCCAACACCTATATTTTTAAAAATCTGCCAAAGCCTTCAGCCTGTTACCACCCTACCTGAACAGGAAGAAACCCCTCAGGAGATACTATATTTACTTAGATTTCTATATGTAACTATAATATCGATGCTTCAAGAATGTTTACAAATAACTGATTCAAAAAAGATCAAACAAAGATGGAAGGAGTAATACTGAGGTTTTGTACAGTAGGGAGGTCAGCATCCAAGATACCTTAGAAGATATTCTGTCTAGTAGTAGAAAATGAAGTGATATCAACACTCTGGTCATTACCTAGTCAGAGGTCTATAAAATTTATGGAATATCTACAGAAATATAGCAAGCAACAAAATCAAGTCTAACCAAACTATGCTAGCAAATCTGGAGAACAACACAGTGGCTGACAGATTGGAAGAAGTCAGTCTACACACCAATATCAAGAAGATGACTTAGCAGAATGTGCAAACTACTGCACAATATCTTTTATTTCACATGCTAGCAAAATAATGGTTAGGATCATCCAATGCAGATCAGAGTCCTATAATGAAAAGAGAAATGTTCAGGCTGTTTTATAAAGGGCCAAGGAACAAGAGATGCATGCCAGACAATTGATAAAGTCAAAGAATACCAAGAAGAAGTCAGTATGTACTTCATTGATTATATAGTGACTTTTAATTAAGCCAGCCATGTCAAGCTGTAGAATGCCATTAGGATAATAGAAATCCCAGTGTATCTCACTGTCCTCATGAGAAACCTATACACAGGACAGGATGTCACAGTCTGGATGGAACATGGTGAAAGAGACCAGCTCCACGTTATGGAGGATAGAGACAAAGGAATGAGACAAATCTGTATATTCTCTCCTTATTCATTCAAGAGATATGGTAAATATATATTAAAAGAGGCTGAAGAAGAAGAGTATGGTTTCAAAGTTGAAGGAAGAAACATCTATAACCTGCCTATGCTGATGACACTGCTCTAATAGTTAAAAATGCAGATTATCTGAAAGCTCTAGGAATGAAAGTCAAGGTGCATAGTGAAAAAAATTGGATTATAGTTAAATAAAAAGAACATAAAACTAATGATAACAGACATAGCAACCAATCTTAACACTGGCAGTGAAGTTAAGTGATAGATAGCTCCTGCCTTTTAGAATCAACTTTCAACAGTAAAGGAACTAGAAGCTAAGAAATACCCCACAGACTAGCACTTAGTAGGATAGCAATGAAAGCCTTGGAAGAGCTATTCAGATGCTGTGACATGTCTCTACCTACAAGGTCAGAACTATACAGGCAGTGACACTCTATGGAAGTGAAAGTTGGATTTTGAAAAGCAGAATAGAAAGAATATTGACACTTTTGAAGTTGATGTTAGAGAAGACTCTTGAGAATACCATGGATAGCCAAGAAAACATACAAATGGATGATCAAAAAAAATCAATCCAGAATTCTCACTTAAGGCACAAACAACCAGGCTCAGTTTATCATATTTTGGACATTCTGCAGCTTCTTGATAAGTCCATAATGTTGAGAAAGGTGTAATGAAAGAGAAGAAGAGAATAACCAGAAGCAAGATAGATGCTCCATTACAGTGAAGCCTGTGCACCATTAGAAGACATGAAGGGTCATGCTGCGGGTAGATCAATCTAGAGAAGATCTAACTATGTGTTTGCTGAGAGTTGGCAGTGACTTGATGGAACATACTTAGTTAATCAATCAGCGGCTCAAAATGAGACAAATTTTAAAGTGTATTCAAAATGTAGTGGTTCTTTGATACTTTAATCCCATGCTATCCCTGATCATCTGCTGGCCTTGTTCCCTACTTCCTTACACAAGCCCTTCCTTCTCTCCTACTTCTTTGCATTCAGCAGGTAATCTGAAGAGGGATTATATATGTTTGTTCACCACTTCACACAATCACAGACTCTATAAGCAGATTGATGTGAACATGTATTTAAAGCTTTTCGGACTTCCTAGCTGAACACAAGATTTTATTTATTTATTCATTCATTCATCCATCCATATAATTTATATGGCTGCCCATCTATACAAGAAACTCTGGGTGGCGAACACAATAAAAGCAAAGAATTTCATTAAACCAAAAAAAAAAACCCAAATAAAACTGAATGAAGCCTCAGTAAAACCACAAATACATTACTCACATGTATTCATGTCAGAGCCTCCATGCTAACAGCCCAACCCCAGTGCTTGGGGGAAAACCAGGTCTTCATGGCCTTGCGAAAGGCCAATAGAATAGGGACTATCTGTATTTCAAGAGGGAGGCTGTTCCATAGGGCAGGCTCTATTTTATTTTATTTTATTTTATTTTATTTTATTTTATTTTATTTTATTTATATAACAGCTGTAACAGAGAAGGCACGCTTCCAGAGACCTAACACTGTTTTATTGATAGCCAAAGTATGCCCACTCGGCCAGAGCTGGTAAGGGAGGTAGAAGCCACTGGGAAGAAGTGGTCCTTCAAGTAACCTGGTCCTATGCCACATAGGGCTTTAAAGGTAACAACCAACATTTTCAATTGTACCTGGAAGCCTACCAGGCACCAATGCAGCTCACATAACAACAATATTACACTGGTGTACTATGATGCACCCAAAACTGCATGTGCCATTGCGTTCTGGACCAGCTGAAGCTTCTGAATGCTTTTCAAGGGCAGCACCATGTACAGTATGTTGCAATAGTCCAACTAGGAGGTGACTAAGGTGTGATTGACCATGAGCAGCACCCCTCAATCTAGCAATGGTCACAACTGGGTGATTTAGATCAGTCCCTCATTTTTTATTGCAACCTACCTCCTAAGGTAGCTGAAAGGATAAAACGGAGAGGTGGGTTAAGAGATTAAAGTATCTTCCTTTGAGGTCCTTAGAGAAAAAGTGGGATAGAAATGTTAGTCCTCATTCTCCTCTATGATATATACCTACAATGGGCTTTTAAGGATGATCTAAAATATTATCCTTCAGATGTTATTCCCATCTAAACTGAATCATAATTACAGGTAGTCCCCAGTTTAAGAATGAGTTCCATTCCCAAGGTCAGTCCTTAAGTCAAATTTGTATGTAAGCCAGAACAGTATTATTGTATAATACTGTATAAGTACTATTGTGTAATTAACTCGAACCATTGTGTATTTAACTCAAATTTTGCTACAATAGGCTCTGTCCTTAACTATGGGTCATCTATAAACCAGGCGTTCTTAAGCCGGGACTAACTGTATAACATCTCCTTTTGGTGTGTACCAATATGAGAAATACAGTTCCACTCAAGTATTTTTTAGGAACATTTACTAGAATAATGTCCACTAAATCTTTTAAAAATGCTTAATTAGATCAGATGTCACAATACATATTTTTCACTAGGGTTATCCACTACATGGGATAATACGCATTTCTGTCACCTGAAATACTACTCTGACATTTCAAACTAATTAGTTAAAATAAATTTAGCCAAAAAGAGACAGTGTTGTAATGAAGCACAAATGCAATTAAACACTCTCCAGGATGCCACAAAACTTTAAATTCTTTGCTGCCATAGATCATGTTTTATAGCTATCTCCTATGGTGACATGTTAGAGCCTTTTCATAGTACGCTACAGGCATTGCTCTGCATTTATTACAGAGATGTAAGCAGAGTCCTTCATATCTTATTTGCATTTAGGAAGGCATCATTTGGCATATGAATATCTGGTGGCAGAACTATGATAGTCCTTCAGTGTTGAGCAAAGGAGTACCATGATACTGCCACCAGATGTCCATACATTAGAATGTCCATCTGCAGTGGAGAAGTCTACGTGCAAACAACTTCACAGACACAGATTGCCACACAAGTAGAACACCAATGAAATCAAACGTCTTGAGTACAGATAGTTCTCGGGTTATGACAGCAATTGGGACCAGAATTTCCATCATTAAGTGATGCAGTCATAAAGTGTAACATCACATGACCACATCACTTAGCAGCAGTAATTTTGGTAGTCCCAGCTGCCATCATAACCCAAGGACCACACAGATCTTTAAACGAGGACCTCACATGATCACAACTTCTGACTTCCTGCCAGCTTCCCCATTGACTTTGCTTTTGGGAAGCCAGCAGGGAACGTTGGCAGTCGCGATCACATGGCTGCAGAGATGCTGCAACAGTCAGAACTCTGAGGACCAATCGTAAGTACCATTCGTTCAGCACCGTCAAACTTTGAATGGTCACTGAACAAATGGTTGTAGCCTGAGGACTACCTGCATAAGAAAGTTTATAAACAAGCAGCTGATCAACTTTAGCAGATTTCTTCATTGCAAATGCCCACACAATGGGCTGGATTATTAAAATAAGGCCATTCTCCAGTTAACCATGTAATATAAGTAATGCATGAAGGGTATGTGTATGTGTGTTATATACTCCCAATATCATTGAGGTAAGGACTAATTCATGTAAATCAAAGACTAATTCATGCAATATATAAGGGCAGAAGCAGACAATAATTTCAAAAAGAATTCGAATAAGTAAAATATAGAGATCACAAATATTGTGGGGGGGGGGGTTGTTCTACTGCAATCTCTGATCAAACCTGTTTACACAAACCAAGAAAGCTTTTGCTTTTTGGTAAACAGTGATGCTCTAGGATGGTAATGCCTCCCATACATAATCTGTTTTGACTTCACAGATAGCTTGTCCTCAGAGGAAGAAGGTAATCCAAGCGTAGCTCTGAAACACACAAAGGCAGACTCCAGCGCAGGGATCATGGAAAAACCAAATCTCACTACCCCAGCACCTGCTTCTTCAAATACCAGCCCAAATTCAATGGTACCACCTCTGAGCCAACAGGAGCACCAGGAACACAGAGTTTAACATCAAAGGCTGCAAAGCACAAACATCCCAATCTACAGGGAAGAGCTCCATTCAGGAATAATGGCCTAACTTTCACCCCACTGTTACTTCTGAATAGCCTGGCAGTCTGAACAAGACCAATGCAGACCAATAGGGCCAGAGTACAGGCTGGAGAACTTTGATACTTTAAAAAAAAAACAGTCCATTCTGATCGCCGCCAATTTTGCCATTGCCGCGAGTGCTAACAACTTAACTATCCATTCTTCTAACGTAGGTAATGCCTGATCTTTCCAGTATTGGCAAAATTGATGGCAATCATAAAGGAAAAAACATTGAAAAAATTTAAGAAGCCTTTTCTGATTCCTTGTATGAAATTGAAGATAATCGAATAATGACATATGGGTTTGATGATTCATTATAATAATAGACTATTGGGAAAAGTAGAAGTCTTATTATAAAGTTAAACAAGGTTGTATGAAAAGTTTTTTGTATCTCTCTTTTGCAAAGGAAGTCAGAAGTCATTTTGTTAAATGTTCGTATATGTTTGTATTATTTCTTCTGTTTTTCTTTAACTCTTTTAATCTTTATATATTTTTTCCTTTTGTTTTCTCAATTTGTACATTATGAAAAATAAAAATAATTGGAAATATTAAAAAAAAAACAGTCCAGTGCTGGAAATAACATCTGTTGCAGCCTTTCTTGTGCTTCCAGAACTTTGCTCTAACTTGTTCACACACACATCAGAACGTTGACCTCCTCTTCACTATTTTATATGTAGTTCCTCTGACTCTCTAATACTACCTCAGTTGTTTTGAACCCAATGGGATGTATAATGTAGTACTTTATTACATCCCTGACTTTAGCTTGCCACATTGCATCCTAAGTCTTGGACAGGTCATTTTCTGCAATGCTCTTTGGAAAAGGAGATAGTTTCCAACCAACATGGACTGCCATCCTCAAAGAATATTCTGAGAACCAGTGCCATCATTTAGCACAACCTTGTTGTCATATATCTAAAAACCTGGAAGTTACAGCCAATCAAAGCAGGGAATATCTGATTATAATTATCCCACGGTATAAAGAAGCTTCATATTTTATTTTCCTTTTCAGCAAAGGGAGACTGTTGTATGTTTTTCTAACAGTACCAATTGCCCTCATCTGAGAAACCTATATTAAATTTTTTTAAAAAATGAAATGCAATTAATATAACAATGCCATAGTAATCACTGAAAACAAAATCTTACTCTCCATACATGACTTGTGTCAATGGAATGGAACTTTCACAAGCCCATGCACTGACTGTCAAAGGGAGGAATAGAGTCAGCTTGCCAAGATAAATTAATTAGGAAAATAACCTTTCTACAGATGATCCATATCACTCGACTTAATCTTTAATTACTCAATTAACACACTTAAAGTCAGAAGCTAAACAAGTTTTGCTATATACTGACAGAAGAGAATTTTTTTTAAAAAAATTCCTGCCCCAACACTGAAACATTTTCCCAGCACTTTTGTGATCATATGATGAGGAGACCAGATGGCATAGCTGTAAGCTCAGTATCTGTAAGTTTTCTTGAATATGAAGGCAAAACAATTGGCAGTGGAGAAAAGACCACTGAGCGTCCTGGTGACCCTCAGATGTATTAGATTACAAAAATTTCCCGTCAGCAGGAACCTATGCAGGCTGGGAAGCCTGGTAATTATAGTTGCAGAACATCTGGAGAACACTAACTTGAGGAAGGCTCGGTTAGTGGACAAATCTGACCTTTGCAAGTTACTTACCTCCTCATCACTGTACAATTAGGCTACTGCAATGTGCTCTACATGGAGCTGCCTTTGGAGATGACTTGGACAGCACAATTAGACCAAAATTCAGCACCACAGCTACTAACAAGGATGAGAATATTTAGCGCTACAATGTTGGTGCTGCCGTTACTTGAAAGTTTACTACGTGGTTTCCAGATCAAATCTGAAGTCCCAATTTTAACCCCTAAAATCCACATAGCTTGGCCTTCATGTACCTTCAGGACAGTCTCTTCCAACTATAAGTGGCTCATTTAGGCATTCCAAGAAGGGATGCTGAAGGTCCTCACCTTCCATGAGCTTAATGGAATGAGGGCCAAGAAGTGCTCCTTCTCTCTGTGGCAGTTTCCATACAATGGAAGAAACTTCTCCCCAAGTTCAGAGTTGCTGTCCTCCTTGCCTTTCACACCACCCTCATTCTATGAGGTGGGCAGCCAGTGTGCAAATGATGCACTGCACAAGGGTGCCCCAGGGAGAGGGGTGGCTCCAGTTGCAAGTAAAAAAAAAAAAAAGGAGATACAGTATCAGTGAACAGGCTTGTTGGCTTCACATATGCACACTTGGCCACCAATAGAATCTATACCCATGACCCATCAAATAATATTTGAATACTTAATATTCAAAGTAATTTAAATATTAAAAACACTGTTGGGGGGGCTAAGTGGCATTCTGCACAAGGGCACCTTGTATGCTAGAAGCAGCCCTGAGTCCATCCACCATGCTGCTGGTCATGCTCTTCTTCTCTTTCCTTCTACCTTTACCAGCATTATAGACTTCTCTAGAGAGCCATATTTTGCATAATGTGTCCAAAGTGGGATAATTAGGGCCTAGTCATTTGTGCCTTAAGTGAGAACTCTGGATTGATATCTTCTATGATCCATTTGTGTTTGTTTGTTTCTGGGCTGTCCCTGGGATTCTCAGGAGTCTTCTCCCACACCAAACTTCAAAAGTGTCAATACTCTTTCTATCCTGCTTTTTCAAAGTCCAACTTTTGCTTCCATGGACTGTCACAGGAAAAACCATTTCCTATATAATTCTGATCTTCACTGATACAAACACACTCTGGGATCTGAATAGCTTTCCAAGGCCTTCACTGCTACTGTACTAAGTGCTAGCCCGTATCATATTTCTTGACTGCAAAGCTTACATCAAGATCATGGATACAGCTTTATGCCATAACCATGAGCTTTTTGTTGCTTTCAGTCATGCCTAGAATTGACTGAGTTGAAGAGGTGGTACCCTAAAGAGGCAAGAAACAGTGATACTCCAAGTTTTCCTCTCACTGTCACTTCAATAGCTCATTATCGTCCTACTGTAGACCCACCCTTAATCACAGAGACCTGAGGACAGTGGTTTGTTTCAGAGTCAGAGATGCTTTTCAGAATCACAGACCCTCAGAGTCACTAATATATTGTGCCCCTTGTGGGGCAGTTTGATAAAGAGCAGTCAGCATCAATGGGTAACAGTTGGTTTTTTTGCTGTGAGGAACAGTTCAACAAAAGATAGCCTACTGGTAAACACAGTTGCAGAGTTTATCCAGTTAAAGACAAGCTGGAAAAAAGGGACAAGACTGAGAAAGACAGTGATACCAAAGATGCGAAAGAGTCACCTTCCGTTTCTGGCTGTACCTATCATCTCCATGATTACTCTGGGTGCTGTCTTTCTTCAGGATGTAGAGTGGGGAATCAAGGAGTAGGAAGTCAAGATCAATTTGCTTTTGATTATCTTGTAGGCTCCTACTATGGAATACTGCTCTTAACTATGCAAAGGTTATGGCCAGGTTTAAGAACACTGCTCTCTGGATAAGATACAGAGGAAGGACCAACCTGCAGTGGAAGTGGAAGTGCATTGCCAACCCAGGACTCAGAGGGGAGCTGAGAACACTTGGTTGAGTTTCTGGCCCTATAATTTATAAGATTTAGATGACAGAGGTAGGAGAGGCCAAATCCTCTGTCACTGACAAATATCTGTTGGATGGTCACCTCTCTTTGTTTGGATGTGGGGGCAAGGGAGGGAGGAATACTGCAGGGAGAGTTATGAAGCCAGGAGATAAGTTATCAAAGGAAGATGACAGGAGATTTGGGGGTGACTGGGGTAAAACCTTTCAAGGTTATCTGGGATTTTTTTAATCTTATGGACAGGGTCCTTGGTAATATAAGCTCTGCTGTTGTGGGCTGGGCCCATGCCTCATGTGGTTCCTCTGGGCAACTAATGGGATGTGCACATTTCAAGAGGCAATAAATGCTTCTTTGAGAGAAGGGATTATACCTTCTGCCTTGAAGGAGGCAGTGGTGCACCCCCCTGAAGAAACCATATTTTGATCTAACCATATTGGATAACCAACTACAGTATTTGAGGAAGGTTTTGGAGAAGATGGTAGGACTGCAGATGTAAAGAACCCTGGATGAGTGGATTAATTATCCACTTTTAGACAGGTTTCAGACTGAGGTGTAAAACTGAAACTGCATCAACTCCTCTTGTGAATTACTTTCAATCAGGAGGAATGGCCTTCTTTTCTAGGTCTAGTTTACAACACTGAAGAAGCTTCATATGTGGGGAAAGCACTGTAGTTTGAGCTGGTATAGGACAGAATTTTACAACCTCAACCTATTCAGCCTCCCCCGGTGTAGTGTTCTTCAACTGTGGTCAAACTAGAACTCTTTGCTGGCGAGAAATGGCAATTTTGGGAGCTATATTTCAAATCTATCTGGAAGGCACCTGGTGAGGAAAACTAGGAAATGGAATGGCTCTTAGTTCATCCAGGGCACTGGCCAGCACTAATCTCACTGCCACCCTACATGATCTAAGAATATGCCCAAGAAAAACTACCCTGGAGCTGGTCGTTGCAGGGAAAGATTAATAGTAGTTGGCAAACTATCATTCAGAAAACTTTACCCACCATGAGTCATTTTGTCATTCGGAAACCTAGGAATGCTGAGAAGGGATTTACTTAAGCCTTTCCTTAAAAAAGAGCAATATAAAATTCTTCATAGTTTTTGATCCAGTTCTGACTGGCATATTGACATACAAATCTGAAACATGGTTAGTAGTTTTATTACTTAGTCTAACGCAGTGTTTCTCAACCTTGGCAACTTCAAGATATGTGGACTTCAACTCCCAGAATTGAAGTCCACATATCTTAAAGTTGCCAAGGTTGAGAAACACTGGTCTAATGCATCTCACTGTGGTCATAGCTGTTATAATGGAAATGTAAGAAGTCTCCATTCACAAATAAATGTGCTTGCACATGAAATAATAATACAGTTTCACTTAAAATGCTTTACCTTAAAATTCTATGATCCATGACCGTTAACTAGAACAAATACGATACAAATTCTTACTTTCCCTGTGGAATTTCAAAGCCTATAAAACTTTCTCTGGAAGCATATAGGGTGCATACACGTTCTTGGTTGAGGTACCAGTAAAATTATAGCACCACAATTGCCACTAAAAGTACAGCAAATGCACAGTTTATGCTTTTTTCTGGAGAAATATTTCTCAGCATCAACTTTTTACTGCTCCTTGCCAATGATTCCAGCGGGGCTCATTAAAAATCAGCATAAGAGCAATTTTATGACTAAACTTCACTTCTCTAGATGTTTTAATACTTGCAGCTGCAGCACAGTAGCAAGAAAACTATCACTGCTGTTTGTGTCTAAACACACACTTCTGACTTTTATATATGCACTCTATGTAAGCCATAAAAATTAGCATTTGAAATTTCAAGATAAGAGTTCTGCATCTGTATTATTTCAACACTGCACTGTTGGTGCTTATATAGTATATTATCACTGTTGGTGATTATATAGTACATATATCACTAAAATTATCAACTAACGTTTTCCCCATGTTACCTGTAGCATAGGAGCTAAAAGTACAATCCCAAGGACACTTTGACTATTAATGGCCAAGTCAGACCACCATGGCAAGCCAGGATACTATACAACTGCTAATGAGGTGCCATGAAATGGATTCTTCAAAGCAGCTTCCAAACCTCTGGAAATACTGGTCATGCTGGGCTGAGAATCTGAGAGCTGCAGAAGCACAATTTTGCATGGAAAGGCTCCTTGGGAATAATGTACTGTTCAGGATCCACTGTTGCTTCTGAACTGAGCAAGTGCAGTACACTTGGATTAGGATGGAGGCTTGCATCCTGGATCAGAAAGTTTACTACTTGGAAGTAATCTAGTGATAGAAACAACACCTACACTTAACGTATTCTTGTGACCAGTTCTATCTTGAACTTCTAAACAGAATCTTGTGGATTCTGACTTTTTATACCTTTGCTTTATCTTAGTTTTCTGAATCTTGTTTGGCTTAACTAAAATACTGGGCTGCCTTTAGACCAAATTGTTATTTAATCCCTTGCCTGCCTCTTGTATTTTGGAACACTTCACATCTTTAGCTGTGGGACAGCACAGCACATGGTGGGACAGGACAAAGGCTTACAACAACAACAAAAAAAGATACAGTCACCACTTTTCTCATGTAATTACTGATCATGGAAAATTTGCTCATTCTTCCTTTATGGAATAAAGGATCTACAGTATAAGCTACCTCATTAGTCTAAAAGCCAAAGGTTCAATCTTACTCAAGTGCCTGAATAATCACCACGGGATGTAAATCATAACTGTTATCCAGAAAAGGTCCATGCACAGCTTTTATTTATCTGAACTCAGACTCTTCCCTCAACTATCCTGTATCCTAAAGGCAATTACAGTATTTGGTCAAGATGACCGTGGAGAAGAGACAGAAGCAAAATACAATACATTCTTCATGCTTTGTTATCAGAATAAACTGAAATGGAATAATGGCAGCACCAAGAGTCTCATGGAGGCAGTGTACTATATATTAAATCCCATTTGAAAATGGGATTATGAATTCACAGAGCAATTATCCTAGATCCCAAAGTCAGAAATAAGCCAAACACACAGAATTCTACATTTCTCCATAGGTTCTTGCCCCATGCAAGCAGATCTGCTTAGAAACTAGACCATGGTGTAGGAACTCAAGGGTGACAGATCAAGACTCCCTTAATAATCTTACCTCAGTGGAGAAGTAGCACTTGAAGAAGTTGTCAAAGCTTAATCTCAACTGAAAATTCCAAAAAGTTGTGGAACCCTGTAACGCAATTTGCCTGCTGGTCTTTGGAGCTGTCCAAGGTCTGGCAGATCTTGTACAGGTAGTCCCCAGGTTAAGAGCACCCTGGTTAGGCAACCCATAGCTAAGAACAGAGCCTATCATGGCAAGATTCAAGTTAAATGCACAATGGTTTGAGTTCATTACACAATACTACTTATACAGTATTATATAACAATGTGGTTCTGGCTTACATACAAATTCAACTTAAGGACAGACCTTGGGAACAGAACTTGTTCTTAAACTAGGGGCTCCCTGTATCTTGCCATAGAATAAATGCATGTCATGGTAACTCAATCCCCTCCCTCATGCAAAAGGCCTTGGGAGAAAAAACCTTTCACAGTCCCAATCACCTGCCTATGAAACAGAATGCAAAAATAAAAGCTACACATTCATGCATTTCTAAACATGATGCCATTTGACTTCTGTTTCTCTTCCTGAACCAACTCTGTTAGCTACATGGTCTCATTCAATGTCCTCAGTTATTTTATCATGCAGAATAGTGGCTAGGTTTCTGATGAGAAACAGAAAAACTGCAGTTCAAATCTATGTTCACCCTGACCTAATACACAGAGCTGTTATGAGGCAGGAGGGGGAGACCTATGCATGTTGTGTTGAGCTCCATGGATGAAAGGTGAGTGACAAATGGTATAAACAACATGTAATACAAATTCAGCCAAGTCTTGGTATCTGTAGCTAGGGTTCACTGAATCAAAATGGACTACACAAAATATTTTCACAAGTTGTTGAGTCCAATACCTTTCCCAAACATCTTTTTTTTTTTTTAATTAAAGAAAGATTGTGATTCTGAAGAGACTTCTCAGAATACAATTCAGGAACTTTTAAATCTGTGTGCAAATGGTAGGTAGACATAGAATTCAATAGATAAAAACAGCAGTAAATGGATATGAAGTTATTAGTTAATTTCTTAAAATTATTTTAAAGTAGGCAACAGGCCTGGATTAACTCCTTTAAAATAACTTTAAACTTATACAAATGCTACTTAAAATTCTCAACAAAACCCCAATAATTGATTCTCAGTTGTAGCAGGAAATTACCTCATCTTAGTCTCAAAAGTTCTATTTATATGCCTAATAATCTCATCATTGATTACTGTGACTGTATTCTAATTATAAATCCATTACTGCCTCGAAAGTGAAATAAAATCAATAGCACACATAAATAGGAAAAAAGAGAAACTAAAACTTCACTGTGCTATGTTATACAGATTCTGTCATGAAACAATACCATGTCATTAGCAGGGGTATAATAAATCTTTTTCAATTAGTATATCCAAATTGTTCTTGAGATTTACAAAAAAAAAAAAAAACCTTCAAATTCCAAAAATATAAAATGCTGGCAGAGTCTATGAAACCTATCAGTTATGAATTGGTCAGCCCACCTCATTTTCTATATAAAATATGGAGTCTGAAAACTAATGTAACAGTTGAACACACACACACACACATATGCAACAACCCCATTCATAGAACAGTATCCAAGAAACTTGATATATGATATTGGGCATGAAAATGGTCTTTATTGAAATGTGCAACACCATAGTCAAATTCAACAATATTGTATACTCAACAAATAATATAAGTAAGAATAAAATATCATTCATGTAAAAGCTACAAGCTAACACAGGTATGCTGTTCCAGTCTTTAACCTTCTCTTCTTCAGCAACTTACATGTGTTACAAAGGAGCTAATGGATTTGTCAAGAAGGATTATTTATCTTGATCACACTGGCAATCACTTTGTTTCCAAGTCCCCAGAAAAACATTCATTAATTACTTTCAGAGAAATCATTCTTCACTGATTTGCCTACTTAGAAATTCCTGCATTTTCTAGAAATCTCTCTCTATATCAGCGTTTCTCAACCCTGGCAACTTTAAGATATGTGGACTTCAACTCCCAGAATTCCCCAGCCAGCATGCTAGTGGGATCCTGAGCTCTAACAACCAGAGTTAGTTCAAAATAATGGCTGCATCTCAGGGGTAGATCCATCTACTCATATAATGCCTATCCAGCTTTGGGGAGACACTTGGAAAAAGATACTGTATGTAAGAAGTTTAGTGTTAGGACTGCCTACTGTATTTAGACAATCTATGAATTTCTAATCTTCCATGAATTTCTAATCAACCCTTAATGTTAAAGCTGGTTCCCAATAGGAACAGGTGAAATCTAGGCCACCATTGTTGGTATTATTCCTGTTAGGATTGCTGGCTCAGTGGGCTGCTATAGCTAGTTTGGGCAGGTCCTTTTATGGGATACTGTACTAATAACTGCTTGGCCTGCAGGTAAGAAAAGATCAAACAGAGGTTGCTTGGGAGGGTTTTGTCTGGCAGAATGCCTGGGTTAAAGAGATTTTTAGGACATTTGTCCTCCTTATTGTACTGAGAAAGAAAACATATTGAGAGTCCTGCAGCTAGTTTATGTGCTTTCAAAATGCATTTCTTGCTCTGCTGGCTATACAGTTGAAGCCACAGACTTCTGTGGCATGTAGAGCATGGATGCTTATATGTCTTCTGAACATCTAAAGCCATACTTACTCTTTGAACTGTGCCTTGGGGAATCACTCAAAAAAGTGAGATAAGTCTAGACATGGACAGAAACAGGACAAAAACTAAATCCATTTAAATCAGATACAGTCAATTATTCTAAGTTAAATAAATTTCTCCTCCTGTACTATTAAAATTGCAATTCAGCAGCAATTTGGCTCCTGGAGCTGCACTCCTGATATAGAGCTACACACAACAGGAGGAAAAATCATGCATTTTCATCTACCACTGACTGTGCCTGATTGAAATCTATAAGTTGACCATGATTAATAAGAATAACAAATACATAGAGTAATATGTTTTTTTCAGCTAGTGTTCTGTTAGTTGCTAAATTCTCGCCTTAGGAAGTTAGCTTTCCCCTCTCGCATGCAAGACATTGTAAATTACCTTCAAGCATATTCATTAACACCAACTTCTGAATTGAGTAAAAACAGTTAAGGAAATTATTTATCACAATTTTTACTGGGAAGGGATACAAGCTCTCAGTATATAAAATCCAACTCAATGATACAATTAATATTCAACAATGATAACACTGGCTTTATATATTGGGATAAAAAAGTAAACTTTCTTTTGATTTGAGCTCAACTCCAGATAACTTTCATGGCTATATCCATGTAGTTTCCTTGGCAACATCAGAGAAGTGGTTTGCCTTGTGAAATATGACATTCTTGCACTGATTTTGGCAGATCCAGAAATAGAACAAATGCAAAAAAATAGTCTTATTTCACAAAATGTGTGTGCTACAACATTCACTCAAATGGCTATGTTTGCCTTATATTCTTTAGAATATTAATAATAGTGAAGACAGAAAGGTGTTTTCTCCTTGTTATAACTCCTACATGGTAATTATAATGTTTTATTTTTTTCATCCCTCCAAAGAATTTACCGTATCTTAACTGTCACCACAGTCACCACATTATCTAACTTGCAGACATCATAAATATTATTAGAACAGAGCATTCTTACCCACTCGGGTTTTTTTAATAAGTTAATTGTTTCTATTTTATCATAACTGAATCCAATTTTGGGCTCAAGATTCCACAACATCTTATTTTAAAGAAAAGTTGAAACTTTTTTATTTCAACATGCTTCTGGTCCTAGTTAACTGATTGTGGAAAGTTATCTTGGTCTGATTTGGAGTTTATCCTTGTTTTTTGTGATTTTGGTTTTGTCATTGTTCTATTTATTATTGGGGGGGAATCTTTTTGTTGATATTGTACACTGTCCAGAGTCCTTTGGACTGGGCCAGAACATAAATAAATAAATTGATACGACCATAATCCACTCCATAATCTATTTAATTTCTGTTAAATAGAAATCTATTCTATAAATGTATTCAATGTCTCTCAAACTACCATATGAATGCACTTACTCAAAAACTCTGTATGGGTAGCCATCTAGTGAACTGTCATCAGCTGATTCTGATTCAAAAATGTTTATCCTTTTATAGCACATGCTGATAAAAGAAACAAAAAACTGAAGAGATCTTTGTAGGCCATCTATAGTATACACTTACTTATTCCTAAAAATCCAGAAAGGATGCAGGAAAATTATGGGTGCTCACTTAGAGTGCAATAAAAAAAAAGAGGCCTTTGGGGGGAGCTCAGAGGTTCACATGCAACTTTAATGTTTATAAGGAAAGCTGCACAAGGGTAGGAATAATCCTTCAGTTTTTATATTTACTGCATAAACAATAACTAGAAGCCACCTTGTTTATCTGGAAAATTTTACTGCTCTCAAGAAAGCCACATTATCCACTTTTTCTTTATATGTGGTATATTAATATGTTACCAGGGAATACACCAAATAACTTTTTTTCATGGTAATTCGTCTGTTTGCCCATTTCCAGTAGATTCACAAATTTATATCAATATCTATTAGAATCCCAACTGAAACCCAACTCGAATATATTTTTTGCATTCCTGAACTTCATGTTTTTCTGAGAGTTTACTGAAACCATTTAGATTTGAACAGCTGTCATACTTCATCCAGGATTATCTCTAAACCACACACAATTTGTATTCCAGTTTGTTAACTCTGAGGTGAATAAAAAGCTATTATGAAAATGTAGCATTCATAATTACACTCTTCAACGGACAAAGAAAATGCAGTCGTTCTACACAGAAATTATTTACACAGGCATCACAAAAGATTAAAAGGCTATCTTTATGACAAGTTTAGCTAGCACTGGAGCACATAAAGTGGAAGTGTTACAGTGAGATATTTTGCTCTGTGACTATTCCTGTAAAATTGAACAAAAGACAGCTTAGACTCTCCCAAGCCTTGTCCAGCTCAAGACAAGGATACATTCAAATAGTTCTAATACCAACCATGGCCACTAATTTAAATGTAAGACAACAAAGAGACCCTATAATTTGCTGCCTATGTTCAGAAGTTCTGGCCAGTCCTAAATATATTTACTTAGAGATCTCACTGATCTCAGTTTATTTTTTTTTCAGCTAGATGTGCAATTGGTTATAACTTAAGCAATATGTACTAAAATAAACATTTAAACACTTTTACTTAAGTAATAGCCAAAGACGGAGGGAGGGAGGGAGGGAGGGAGGGAGGGAGGGAGACAGATGATAGATATACACGTATACGTATACGTATACGTATACGTATACATATACATTTTAAAAAGTCCCCTCTCAGCCCTATGGGTAGTATGTGTCTTCCTCAATCACGGTTCTCTACAAGAGGCCTGGGAGTTTGAGGGTTCTGCACATAACCTGCAAAAGTTCTGTCCTTCCTGATGTTGCTGTCACTTGGTACTGCTACATCTATCACCATTGCTGTCTTTTGGTCCTTGTCTACTACCGCGATGTCTGGTTGATTGGCCAGTACGTGCCTGTCCCACTGGATCTAGAAGTCCCACAGGATCTTAGCCCTGTAATTCTCCATGGCCTTCTGTGGAATCTCTCATCTGAACTTCGGCGGGTCTAGCCCTAACACTGTGTAGTTGTTCCTGTACACAATGCCAGCTACTTGGTTCTGCCATTCAGTGAATGCTGTTCCTACCTGCATCTTACACTCTGCCACTACATATTGGACTGTCTCTGAGGCCTCTCTGCATATTCTGCACCTTGGGTCCTGTCTAGTGTGGTAGACCCCTGCTTCTATGGTACTGGTGCTTAGTGCCTCTTCTTGCACTGCTATAATCAATGCCTCAGTGCTGTCTTTTAGTCCAACCCTTTCCAGCCACTGGTAAGATTTCCCAATGTCTGCCACCTCAGCTATCTGTCAGTAGTACATCCCATGAAGGGGCTTGTCTTGACATGGCACTTCCTCTGCTTGAACCTTCCTATGTCTGCTGCTGCCTCAGGTATTCTCTCAGCAGCTCATCTCTGGGTGACATCTTACCGATGTACTCCTGGATGCTCTGGGTTTTGTCCAGGAAAGTGGTGTTGACACTCATCAGACCCCACCCACCCTCTTTCCGGCTGGTGTACAGTCTCTGGTGTTGGGGTGGAAACTTCCATACATTGTGAGAAGCTTCCAGGTCTTCACATCAACAGCCTCCATGTCCTCCTTTGGCCAGCTCATATACTGGCAGGGGATCTGATGACTGGGAGGGCATGTTGATTGCATGGATCTTGTTCTTCCCATTCAGCTGGCTCTTCAGGACCCGTCTTTGGTGGCGCTTGGATGTTGCTGTGTTCCTTGCCTCCTCATCGTGGTTCCCATGAGACTGTGGGATACCAAGGTACTGTAGCTGGTCTGTATGTCTGCTCTGTGGCCCGCTGGTAGTTCCACCCTATCAGTCATAACCACCTCTCCTCTCTTCATGACCATCAGGCCACACTTCTCCAGTCCGAATGATATTCCAATGTCCTCACTGTAGATCCGTGTCAGGTGGATCAGCGAGTCGATGTCTTGTTCACTCTTACCATACAACTTGATGTTATCCATGTAGAAGAGGTGGTGAAGGTAGTTCCACTCTTGAACTTGTACCTGTATCCAGTCCTTGTGATTATCTGGCTGAGGGTGTTCAAGCCTATGCAGAACAGCACTGGGAACAATGCATCACCTTGGTATATGCCACACTTGATGGCCACTTGTGCAAGCTGACTTCCAGTGTTGTCTTCCACAGTCCCACTGAGTTCTTGAGGAAGGTCTTTAGTGTCCTGTTGACTTTGTATAGTGCCAGGCACTCACAGATCCATATGTGTGAGTCACAGGCTTTCCTGTAGTCAATCCAGGCTATGCTCAGATTGGTCTGTTTAGAACTTGAGTCCTGGGAGACTGCTCTGTCTATGAACAACTGGTGTTTTGAGCCTCTGGTGTTGTTTCCAATGACCTTCTGAGCTGTGCTCATGTACTGGCCCATATGATCCTGTAGCTTGGTGGCTATTGTCAGGCCCAGCCCAAGAACAACAACAAGGCAGTCCAGTCCAGTATCGTTCCTTTATTAGCTTACACCTTATAGACAGAATCTCGCCAGACTAAACCTATGCTAAAGCAACTAGTGGATAAACCCCGTGAGGCTCTAGGGAGGGGCTAGTGTCAGTTTCTTCATCTTCTCACAGTCCTGCTGTGGGCACAGAAAGTGCTTCCTCTGCAACCTCTCCTAGAATGCTTCCCCTCCTTCATGATAATCTTGATCCTCCATTCCAGTATCCTCCTCGCACATGCCTTCCATTACAGCTATGATGCCTGATAGGACTTTCCATGTTGTGGGGAGACAGATTATTGGCTGGTAGTTGGATGGTGCTGTTCCCTTGTGGGGGTCTTTCATGATCAGCACTGTATTTCCTTGTTTTAGCCAGTCTGGGTGGGAACCTGCTGCTAGTAGCTGGTTCATCTGTGCTACTAGGCATTCATGTACTACTGTTAGTTTCTTTAGCCAGTAGTGTGGATCATGTCTGGTCCAGGTGCTGTCCAGCTCTTCATGTTCTTGACTTGCTGTTGGATGTCTGCTACCGTGACGGCGATTGGTTCCTGTTCTGGGAGATTGCTATGGTCTGCTCTCAGATCCTGCAGCCACTTTGTACTGGTGTTATGTATCTTCTCTTTCTCCCGTATGTTCTTCAGTACTGTTCAGTTTCTGCTGTTGGTGGCTCTGCTGTTACTGTGTTCTTGCACTGCAGCTGGGAATACACCTTGGATGGTTCTTTGGAGAACAGGGCATTTATTTTCTTGGCCTCTACTTTTCTAGTGTATCTCCTTAGTCTGATAGCCAGTGCTGTGAGCCTTTGTTTAGCAGTCTCTAGGATTTCAGATGGAGTCAGTCCCTTGTATTTTTTTCAGTTGCTGAGTCTTATCCTTAACCTCCACACCCTTCTGTAGTTCCACCAGCTGCCTAACCTCTCTCCAAGTTGCCTTGATCTTAGCCTCCAGCCTCACTTTCCGGGGGCGGGGGGAGGGGTATGTACTCCTGTTCTTCTTGATTGTGTAGCCAAGCATCTCCAGGATTACAGCGGCTGTAGCATATACCAGTTCACTAGTTTGAGCTATGGTGGTAGTAGGGATTGTCATGAGGGCTCTATTGGCATCTTCTAGCATACTGTCTGATGTTACTTTTCCACTGAGCCTTGATAATCGGTCTTGAGGGTTGACTGTAGCTAGTTTATCCATAAACTATGCCTCATATCAGCTGCCATGTTCTGTAATGTAGGGGTGGCAGTGACATTCCAGCCTCAGATGTTGGCTGCACATCCAGTTGTTCTTCGAGGTCTTCTTGAATCTGGGATGTAATGTGTAGTTGGTCTGTCTCAAGTTGTGACAGCAGCTTACCTCATCACTATGTTGAAGCGTTGGGTAACTGTTTCTCAGTTAGTGTGGATGTAGGTCTTCTATCCATCCACAGTTCCCTCATACATTTCATATATCCCCTCTCATTAGGTCTACTGTTGTAGTAGCATTCCATCAATTCCAAGTTCCCTTGTCTCATCCATGTATGGTTTGTTCCAGTAGCCCATTTATTGTCAGATTGTCCTGGTTCCCCAACATCTGATGTGGATGTTGTTAATCCAGGCGACATCCAAGCCAGCATGACTCTCTTAGTTTGTGTCACTCTCTTATCCAAGATAGGCAAGTGAAGCGTTAGGGGATCTTTGCCCAAGGACCCCTACTGGTAAGGTAGGTACCAGCCGGGAGTCAACCCCTGGTCTCCCACATCAAAGGGCAGTACTCTAACCACTATGCTATCCAGCCGCTTCACATATACATATCTCATACATATGAGATACAGTATGTATCTCACATATACATCTCACATATACACATACATATACTGTATATGTGTGTGTGGATAAGAAATAAGTTATGTTCCTTCCACTGCTTTTATTTAGTGAGAAAGAATTATGTGAATTTGGACCTTGGACATGTGGTCCTCCATGTAAGGGAGATAATGTTTCTAATGACAGATATCTTCTCAATGTGAACCTATCCAGACATTAAAGTCAGTAGGACAGGCCCTCGTAAAAATACCCAAACTTTCTGAGATCTCCTATTTGTTTTTAACAGAGTTGTGCTCAGTCCCACACTACCTGCCTTTAGAAAAGGATTCAAGACATCCTCTTCAACCTTTTGAGTTTCACCCTAGTTTTAATAGTGGTTGTAATTGTTTTTATAAAATTTTAACTGTATATGGAGGTTTTTTTGTTAGCCACCTTGAGTTCCCTATGAATAAAACGATAATTTGTAAAATTTGTAAAAATAATTTGTAAAATTTGTAAAAAAATAAAATAGTAGACATGAAGATAGGTAGATATAAACTTTATAAATAAATAATTGCTTTTTGACCACAATTTGCTACTATATGTGTAGATGTTGACTTGAGGAGCTATTTCAATTCTTTTGTGGCTTCAGTAGCACAGGAAGCACTGGCCTATAAAGCCCTACATGGTATGGGACCAGGTTATTTGCAGGACCACCTCTCCCTGGTTACATCTACCCATCCCATCAGGTCCGGCAGAAGGACACATTATGGGTCCCATCTACTAAGGAGCCAGGTCCCATCTGACAGGACCCAGGAGGAGAGCCTTTTCTGCCATGGCACCCACCCTATGGAACATCAACCCCCCAGAAGTTAGATCGGCCCCAACCCCATTGGTCTTTCAAAAGATCTTGAAGACATGGCTTTGATATCAGGCCTGGGGATCCCATGGAGGAATGGAGCCTGTGAGATGGCTGTGTTGCCTGTAAGCTACTGGTTGGCAGTCTTCCACATTTTTATGTTTTATGGTAAATTGTTTTCACTGTTTTCACTTGTTTTTAATTCTTTTTGTTGTCTTTGTTTTGGGCTATTTATATGGGTTTGGTTTTTTGTTATTTAAACTCTGTGAGCCACCCAGTCTCAGGTACATGAGATGAGCAGCTAAATAAATAAATTTCTTTTCCCTTTAGGATCACAGTGTTGCACCACAAGCGCTGGCCCTTTGGGGCATGCATGCAACATTGCAGTGCATATAGAAAAGTAGTGGTGCTTGTGTAGCAACACCACTTTCATCAGCCTAACTCCCACTTACCCCATACAGACACTGCCCCTTATAGAGGAATGAGAGTATTTCTCTTTCTTTCAAAAATGAGGAGGAGAAGGAAAAACCCCACTAGCATCACTCCAAGAGCCTTGAATTCTGTAGGTAAAACATGGCAGCCACAGCTCTGAAATTAGCTCTTGAGTTAGTCTATCTTTGGTGAAGGGGTAGAAGGTGGAAAGGGCACAGCAGGGTAACTGTCCCAAGTTTCGGACATGGATGGAGTCCTGTGTGAAGTATTTGAAATAATCAGGTGGATCATTACTTTTCATTCAGGACAATAAAACTAACCAGCTAAAAAGTAATTCCAAGAGTTATTTCAGTATTATGTACCCTGGTTAACTAAGCCATTGACTTCAATGGGTAAAGAACAATGAAGAAAAATATGTGTTGACAGAGAATGCAGGGATAAGAAAAGTAGATTTCAAATGAACATCCCATCTCCTGGGCCCTCTCAGACTCTTAAAAGGCCCCATGTTGAGTAAAAGCTTTCAAGGTAGAGGAACCTGTAACTTTGTGGAATATCAGAAACATAGTAGACAGTTACTTACTAGACAAGCTTGAGGAAGAAAACTGTTCACTCGGGAGATACTCCACATCCCTTCAAGGTACTGCTGAGCCTGGATCGTTACTGAGCTCAATGCTCCACTAAGGCCACTGGGAGCCACTGTCACTTGAACACTGGAGTTTGGGAAGCCACCTGCACCTTGTGGCCACCCTAGTCCCTTCTTCCTCTCCGTCCCAGAGAAAAAGCTTGTAGTTTTGCCAGGCTGTCTACCCCCCTGTCCAGCCATGAGGGACCCATCCCTCTGAGAAGAGACACTGACCATGTTTTGGGAGGTCAATCTTGGTATCACAGCGGCCATTGCCACGGTACTTTGGGGGGGATCTGTTGCCTCTTGACAGCTGGCTTGGTCAAGGTTGTGGATGACCTGGATTGCTTCTTGCTTCAGCTGATTCAGGTGGGCAGCACAAACATCACACCTGCTTTCCCCTTCACTCCTAGGTTTCTGTAAATATTCAGGCACTTGAAGCTTGTCAAAAATTAAAGCTGATAATCGTGGGTCCTGAAACAAAACAAGAACAGAAGCAAAACAAGTTAAGACCAAAGAATACTACCAGGAAAAAAGTAAAATAAAATCAAATATTAGGGTACAAACTACATTAACCTGCTTTATACTGAATATTTATTCTCTTAGCCCAGAACTGTCCCCCAGAATCACAGCAATTTCTTCCAGGCCTGAAGCAAATCTTTTTCCCTTCAACATGATCTTGGAACCGAATGAGAGATCTATTGCACAGCCTGCATTCTGGCACTGAGTCACAATCTTTCTCCAAAAGCACAGATAAATGATTGGGCCATCCACTGTAGTACAATATTTCTATTTGAATATGCAGTAGATTTCTATGGTCTCCAGTGGAAGTCTTCCTTATCACTGGTCACATGAAAATATTCTAACTGGATATGCTCAGAAGTGAGTTTGGATTATTTTTCATTCAAAGCACACAATCCTCAAATATGTATGCATACATTCTCCTGAGGAAAAAAATCTGTTCTGAAAGGGATGTATTTTCTGTGGAAGAACTGTGAGCTCAGTTCAATTCTGGGCTCATAACTCTAACATTCTAAGTGTATGACTTGTGCATAAGGCTCCAGTTCGGAGATTCGCAAAATTCGTTAATGGAGGAACAGAACATTTCAGAAAACTTCCAATTCTAGTTCCATTTCCCCCTGGACTGTGCCAAATATACCCCGGAACCATGCAGTTACATGGTTTGGCAGTTTCCAGGAGTTAATCCTTCAAACCAAAAGTGATTTAAGGTGTTCCAGATACAGTGCTCCAGCCAAAACATGCCTGTTTCAGGGCTAGACCACCCCAGAACATCTTAAACCACTTTCATTTTGGGAGGATTTACTTCCCAAAACTTCTGAACCATCTCTGGAATACCATGGTTTGTTGAAGGAGGTTCAACATGATCTAGAAGAAACAGAAATTTCCAGAGTTCTCTGGAACATTCCATCCCCAGATCAAGGAATTTAGTGTATCCCTGCTCTTGTTTATTAGTTTATTAGAACTTCAATTGAAATTTGCCTACCTGTACTATAAAGCTTAAAAAAAAACACTTAAAAAGAAAGTTTTTAGAGTTCAAGTATGAACTGAAACTTAGCTGTCAGATATTAGAGAACTACTTTCTATACAATCTCCTCTTTGGCTGTGATTACATGGGAATGTATTAGGCTATCACACACTTAAGCATCATTTGAGTCCTTGGCAGACTCTCCATAGTTGATTAATAAGCCATAATAAGCACCATCACTCTATAATGCCCAGCGTGAAAATGATTATCAGGCACTAACAATAGAGCTTGTGGTGCACTTGATAACTGCTCATCTACTTGCCTTTTAATTAGCTCTCCATTTAAAAAACAGCGATAACTAGGGATGGACAAATCCATCGTGTTCAATATCGCTTCACATCTCATTTTTTACACCAGTTTGTTTCATTCTTTTTCAGTATCAAACTGCATTTAAAAAAAAGAGTCTGCCAGAGAATGTGCACTTTTATACATATTTCTAATGTAGGTATTTGGGGGCACACCATTCTAATATATACATTTGGGGGAGGAAGCAATTTTCTTCAATGTTATTTTTATACTTTCTTCCGGGTACGTGCACAATGTATAGATTTTATTTTTGTTGTTGTTGTTGTTTTTGCAAAATAGTGCTCCAAAATCTAAAAGGAGCAACAAAAGCTGTATCCTGGAATGCAGGAAATACAAATTGAGTTTGCATTAAATTGTAATCTGAACATATTTTTCCCTCATTCCTAACAAGGTCTAATATACTCAAGTTTTATCATGCTCAGAAACAAACTTACTATTTGCAGATATTTTTGTTAACACCACAACTACATTTCAAAGTCTTACAATGAAGGAACAATGCATACTGGAACATCTGAGCATTAAAAAGAGTTCTACCACATCCTGTTAGCCCTTCTATTGTTATTTGTGTCTCTAATAATAATTAGAAAAATTGTACTACAGGCCACCCAATCAAGCAGAAGATGTAGAGGAAATCTTCACAAACCAGATGACCAAGGGATCAAGGAAACATGCCACTGTGACAACAGGGGATTTCAACTACCCTAATACATCAGAAGATAGGCTCAAAGTTTTTGGTAGCCTTGAACATTGGGCCCCATCCAACAAAATGCTGTTCAATGGTGAGAAGTGTAACATTCTGCACTTAGGCAGAAAGAAACAGATTCAGAGATACCAGGCTCAGTAGTAGTACCTGCAAGAAAGATATCTCCTGGTACTCCATAAATTAAGCATGAGCCAGCAGTATGCCACAGCTACCAAAAGAGCCAATGTAGTTTTGGGCTACATCAAGAGAAGTACAGTGTCAAGATGATGGGACGTTACCATACTGCCTTTATACTGCACTAGTCAGACCAAACCTGGAACATGAACATGTGTCCAGTTTGCCATCAAACAAGGAGGATGCTGGGTAACTAAAAAACGTACAGAGAAGAGCAACAGAGATGGTGAGGGACTCAGAGGCTAAATCCTATTAAGAATGGTTTAAAAAATGGGCATGGTTAACCTAAAGAAGAGAAGGCTAAGGGAAGACACAATAGCAGTCTTCCATTACTTGAAGGATGTCACAGGGCAGAAAGTGTGGATGTATTCTCCATAGCACCCAAGGGTAAAACAAGAACCAATGAGTGGAAGCTTTATAAAGGAAGATTGCAAACTTGAAAGAAGGACTATTTCCTGACTGTGAGAGCTATTAAGTAGTGGAACAACTTGCCTCCTGAAGTCATAGATGCTCCATCACTGGAGGTTTTCAAGAAAAGACTGGGCAGCCATTTGCCCAGGATGGTATGAGGATGAGTACCAGAGCTGAATATACACTTCAGAAAATCAAGGGTGGTATAAATGAAGCATTGCTTCTCATAGTATATACAGTTATCCCAGTTCCCCCTTGGTTAGTAAGTTCATCAGGAATTTCAAGTTCATCAAAAGCCTATTCAACTATTTTGACATAAAGTGACATTGGAAGAAATCATGAGTTCACATCATGGAAAAGCAGCGTTACTTTCAACTCTCTACAAAAATACTTTGTAGTCCAACTTTCTCATCATTTGCAAAACCTAGATGCATACTACTAGGACATCTTTATAATGCAACTTATTTGATGAGAAATTCAAGAAAGCTTCTTCCAAGATGCTGTGATATGCACACCAAAGAGCTGATTTTAAAAAAAAAACTACTTTTCTTCCACTGAGTGAATTTCTCTCATAATTTATTTCAGAGCCAGGGTGAACTCCTTGGATTTGCTTCCCCAAACAGTGCTACTGTGAGGATTAAAACAAAAGATTAAATACAGTTTGGGTATAAATCTATAGTTAATACTAATGTCCTCCAACAGACGTGGCCAACTTCAAGGGCTCACTCTGAGCTCTTTCAGCAGTTAAGGTTTTAAACAGGAAATCACAGCATAGACTGATGGTTTGCATTTTAAATTCTAGACAGGAGGATGAGGGATGCTTTAATATGACATAATGAAAGCAGACAAAGCAAATCACCTATCTTAATTAGGACTGTTTCCAAAACATCTTTCCAAATTAGCAAACCTTTCCAAATCTCGCACACTTGCAAATACACATCTCCAAAGTTTTCCTGATTTAATGCCAAGCTGTGAATGATCTTCAGGAAATGTTATCATTAAAAACCTACTACCTTTCCACTTTTAATTGGGACATACATTTAAAGCTATTTTTAAAAAAATGCCCTGACATGGATATACAGAATCTCTTATACTTTTTCAGTATTTAGCTTATCCTTCCCCAACCCATTATATCTGTTGGATTCAATTCCTCCAAGGTTGGGGAACAACTATCTTAGCTTTTTTGGAAATTCCAATAATAATCTGGAGGCACTTGTCTAGGAAATCCTCAAAGTCAAAATAGCAAAAAACATCAGTCATGGGATCCTATACATCCAGAGGAAGCCCCAATGACATCATGATGTAGTCACAGAAATTATGTGTATTACATACTTGCATCATTTTGCATCAGGGTAGCTGAACTGAAATGTAGAATAAGCGAACTGGAATCCCCATTCAGACTAGAAATTCACTAGTTATCTTTGGGGGAGGAAAGCATATACAGTATATCACTCTGAGCTTCATGACACTGTAAGAGGAGAGCCATATTAGTCTATGGAGGCAAAAAAAAAATAAAAAATCAGGAGTTTAGTAGCACCTTTCCCAACTAACAAATTTTATTTGTGAACTTCATGGAAGACCTGAAAACATCACAAATAAAAGCAGATATGAGAAGGGTTCAAACCCTCTCCTCTAAAATTCAGAAACTATTCTATTTCATGTATACATGACAGCGTGAGCAGTAATGGATATGTTGCATTATGCTCATGTGTCCCCACTGCTTTGCAAGCTGCTCTGGTTACCAGTGTGCTTCTGGCTGCAATTCAAGGTGATGATTATCACCTATAAAGCCCTTCATGACATAGGGCCTGGCTACCTGACGGAGTTCTTGTCTCCAAGTGTTCCTGCCTAGCCACTGAGGTCAGGCAGAGTGGGCATGCTCCAGGTCCTGTCGATTAAACAATGTCACCTTGCAGGACCCAAGAAGTCTCCCTTCTCTGTTGCAGTGCCTGCCTTCTGAAATGACGTCCCTCCAGAGACTCATATAGCTCTCACCTTAACAACATTCAGAAAATCATTAAAATGTGGTTGTTCTCCCAGGCCTTGGGCAGGGTGCAGAGTCCCCATGGTTTGGGGGGTTTTTATTGTAGTGTGCTGTCTTTCAGTCAGTTGTGATTTTTTTTCTATGTTGTTTTTCCCTATTAATTGTAAGTTACCAAGAGTCACCACCAAGTCAGGCAGCCTCAAAATTGAATTAAAAAAATAAATAGTGGGGGTGAGGGAGGGAATCAACAGACAGCACATATGTGATTGATAAGCTGCATTCAGTTCTGTAGATAGCCCATAAATATAGGCCAGCCCCCTCCGGTCACCATCCTAGTTCTCTGCAAAGTACTTAACTCCTTAATGAAGATTTTGTTTCATTACTATACATTGGCTACTTAGCACTATTTTTTTAAAAAATGACAAAATACATTAGTGAGCAAACTGACCAAACATTCATTCTAATGCTCAACAGGAATCACAAAGGACATTTTGCCAAATTATATGTCTAAATCCAGACAATCATAGCAAATACAACTAACATTAGCATATTCTCCTGCCAAAGTTAGATGTATCTATTAGCAGGGAACGAAACTCTAACTATTTACTGCCCCATTGTTCCCTTTCCCTACAGACATATGCACACTGTATACCATATTAGTAAACTGATTTATGAGTCCTGCTGAAAGGTATTTTAATTACAGCTTTTCACTCTCTTTGGAGACCTTAGGGGAAAAAAGCCTTTGAAGTTTTAAAGGAAGTTGCTTATATTCAGAGCAAAGGAAGGCCCCTCTCTAGCTACCTGCTGAGAGATGTTTTATACCTACAGAGAAAACTAAACCTAGACTGGTCGTGGCTACTAGCCATTAAAAATAGGAAAAAGAATCCATTCCTGTGCAAAAGTTAAATCTCAAAAGGCAGATTGAAAAAGGCAATAACATTCTTCTGGACATCACACAATACAACTTTGCCATAGTATAGATATATCCCATCTACATATAGCATATGTAGATCTTCTCTGACATGACACCCATTGGAAATGTTGGATTTTATGGCTGAGGATTATAGAAACTAAAGTCCAGTGCATTTGAAGCCACTGGGCTAAGAAGCAAAAAGTATTGTGTTGGGGGGGGGGGGCGGAATCTGTTGTGCTTGGTTTCAATGGTTGTTTTTAGTCCGGGCTGTCATGTTCTATTTTATGTTTCAATTGTTTTCATTACTAATTATTTCTGTAATCCACTTAGAGTCCACTGGAGTGGGCAGCTGTATTAAATCTAATAAATCATCATCATCTGCAAAACAAGAGTTTCTACTGCCATGTAATGTATCCCTGTAATTCGAACTGGATATCCCACTTTTCAAGAGTCAGTAACTTGTGCTTCTGAGTCCCAAAGGCCTGCAAACACTTCCTTTGTACTCTGACAGTTTCCCTGCCTGAAAAGTATTCAGTTTTAAAAATAAATGAATAACCAAATGGAAAGCTGACTCTCTGCAAAGTAGAATACCAGGCTCCAGCAACACCTTTATTTCCAAAAATGCTTCTAAACACCACACATGCTCCTACACATTCCTGGGAAATAAAAATACAGTGGGTGGCTACAGCCCAGTCTTAGGAAGCATCCTCACCAGCTCAGGGAAAAAAAAAACACAGTTTGGCTGTGATGGGGAATAGCTTTCTAAAAGGGCTTTAAAATCATAATTATTCTCTTTTGTTTTTAACTGAAAAAAAATGTAGTATTTCCTGCTGTTCAATGCTTGAAAATCTTTTACTGCTCTGCTATTAACAACATTTAAGATGCTTTTATAATTCTATATTGTATTTTATTGATTTATATTAATGTAATATGAGCCAAACGTGAGTGGCTATCCTAATGTTTATAGTGTTACTTAGAAGTAACAGTGGGGAGGATACATTTGGGCAGGTTTTCCCACTGCAAGATATAGTAACTGGAGGGCAGGTGTGAATTAGATTGGGAAAATGTGATTGTTCTTCCCTCACTGATATGTAAAAACCTTCTTGCTACTCCAAATGACTTGGGAAATCCAATCAAGAATCTCTGGTATCATGACTTCTGGGGAAGCAATGGCAGACTGAAGACAGCTCTGCAGAAAGTGGAACCAATGGCTGCGGTGGAAAGAGGAGCCGGTGAATGGATCGGCTCCTCAGAATTCATCTCTGGAGCAAGGAGAGGACCAGGATCACCCACAAGCACTCCATACAGAGGTTCCCCATGAGAGACCTTATGATAGTGGTCTCCAGTGGTTTTTAGAGCTCTAGGGGGTAGGGAAAAGTCATCTCACCTAAGCTGCGGTTCGGCACCTTCAAACGGACACTGGGTTTGCATACGTCCTCTCTTAGCCTCTTTAAGAAATTGCTTGTTAATGGCTTTTTGGAAGTTAAGAACATTCAGAAAGGCAAGTTTCATTAAACCAGGTGAGTTTCCTTCTATCCTAGAGTAAAGACGTTTCATGCAAGTTTAAGGACTTGAAAAATAAAAAAAATAAAAAATTTGAATAAACAGCAAAAGGGTGACTAGAACATTGGATATGGAAAGTTATAAATGAATTAAGGGACCAGATGGACTATTACAAAAATGATATGGAAAAGAATATTACACTGGATTTACAAGTGAAACAGGCTGATGTCTTAATAATTAAAGGGAACATACAAATAATACATCAGAAGAGTGACTTGGATAGCTTTCTTATCTTGGATTTACAAAAGAAACATGTTAAACTAGTGAAGGAATTTCTGAGAGGAGACAAAGAGAAAATGATTAGAAATCAGCTTGTGGGACGCTATTTGAAGGGATTAAAAATCAAGCTTCTTAAAAGTAAATGAAAGGAATATAAAGTGGACTTATTTGATCAAAGTTAATATATATTAACCTTTCCTTTTTATATTCTTAGTTTGCATTAATTTTTTATCTTTGTATTTGTAAACTTTAATAAAAAAGAATCTCCCATATCATATATAAGCTATAATATATATTCTGTCCTAAAATACATTTATAACAAGAAAACTATCATTAGACAGTCATTTATATAAGACTGCTTCGTTGTATCTCCATCTACTGAACGCATATTTATCAGGACAACTTAAAGTGATTTCTAGATTTCCAGACATTACATGCATCTATTAAACAGGTTTCTTTATTAGACTGTGTAGCATTCTGATACATGCACACGGGACATGAAGACATGGAGGTTCGACACCATATTCCTTCAATAGAAGTAAATCTTCCTAACTAACCATTCATAAAGCATTGGACATGGGGGTGGGGACATGTCAATCTATGATTAAGCCAAAGCCAGCTGGCAAGCACATACTAGAATTGCACCTGCTCTTATTTGATACTTGAAATGCCTTGGCCCTTCTATTTTTGGGAACACATCTTCAGTTTCTACACCAAGAAGCAACCAGCACAGCCTCTAGTAAGTGTAACTCAATGTGTTATGGAAAATAGCCAACATGTATATTAGTGCAGAGAAGTCCAAGAGTGAATTGTTAGCCCTTTCCACAAACAAGATGGTAGCCAGTGAAACCAGAAAAATCAGATGCAGTGGGGGTCAGATTGACATCCTTTCTATCTTGCCCATAAGCTGTTTCCTGAAATACTGAGTCTTCCTAAAAACACCAGTCTTGATTCAGGGGAAGAGGGGAGGGATGAAGAGGGGAGAGACTTAAAAGGGATCACTGCTAACTCCTCACCAAATTATCAGATAGCAACATGGATGTATCTTGGTGGTATATTTGTTAAAATATTCATAGTTCACCCTCTATCAGTGAATCTCAGAGCACAATAAAATCAGTAAAACAATAAAAATATTACAGTAACAATAAAACCAACTACTTTCATATTAACTGCCTTGCTGGTATGTTCTTTTTCATTTTAAATGTTATTCAACTAAATTCTGCATTTTATACTGTTTTAGTGCATTGCTTTGGGCTCCCTTGGGAAGAAAAGCAGGACACAAATAGAATTACTGAAATAAACAAATGTTAAAATGTTTAAAGCAAAGGTCATTAAAATAATCACCCCATAATTCAATATATATAGTGTGGTGAACTATGGCCACTAAGACATAGATACACCCTCAACTTTGAGTAAATCACTCCATCTTCCCTTTGAGCTAGAGTAAAACCATCAGTCTCAGTCTGTCCTTAGGAAATCATGCATTTCATAGTCCAAGAATCCTAATTAAAACAGCCCTCCCCCCCCCCACTCCCTCTCTCTCTCTCATCCTCAATCTATTTTTCCCAGTAGTGCGATGTACAGAAGAGCCCTCTCGGCTGCTTTTAATATTCAAACAGGAATATATAGGGAAAGATCCTCACACAAATGAGATCTTAATGCATTTAAGAAGACTCAAGTATTTGGGAAGGGGAGAGAGTAAAATCCAGGGCTGCAATTATTAAAAAAGAACACAGGAAAATTCTTTTAAAAATTTTTCTCTCCCATCCCTCAGGACTTTCCCATTTCTAAACATTTACTTCTTTAAAGATTAATGTCTGCACTGGTACCTACATGCTTCATAAAGGTCATCCAACTAATGCAAACCCAGTCTTGCTTAAGACTATCTTAAAGTTGGCAGGTATGATACCAGTGGAATTTACTCCTTTTCCAATCTATGCAACTGTAAAGTTGGACAAGAGCAGAGATTATCTAGTTAGGTCCTCCAAATAGCTAAAATTATTGCATCTGCGCTATTCCACTGCAGTTCTAATCTCATCTTCTTTCTGGCATGCTAGTTTTCAATATACAAAAAATGTCTTTTGTCTGGAGAAGGTTTTGGTTAGATATGCTCCTGAGGTGTTATACTTACTCAGAGGAAATGCTGCTGGGGACTCCCTCTAATTCTAACTCCTTAAACTGGGGAGTCCCAGCTGAATAGAATGCCAAAAGGACAAAAGGGAAGAATCCACAGGCTTGGGGGAGGCTTGAGGCTATGTTGATTGGCAGGGGGACAGAAAACTGGAGACAAAGTAGAATGAAACAGAGTGGCTGGAATTCAGAAGAGGAAGTGCATTCTGCTGTACCAATTACCCAAATGTAATTCCATCCATTTAATTTTTTTTTTGAATCCACAAAGAAAATTAAATGTCTGGGAGACAAGTTCTAATCTCATCTTCTTTCTGGCATGCTAGTTTTCAATATGCAAAAAATGTCTTTTGTCTAGAGGAGGTTTTGGTTAGATGTGCTCCTGAGGTGTTATACTTACTCAGGGGAACTAAGCATTAGTTAGTTTAGATGAGTTTAAATATAAACTTCAACAATATTCCCAGGGCAGTTTATAAAGCGAAGCTAAAATATGCAACACCAAAATAACTTCTGGCATTCTCCAGGAGAGCATCCCCTTTCCCAAGCAGCCAAGCAGATGCCTCTGGAACATAAAGATAGCATGTGAGGATATGCAGAAAGATCCTCTTTTCCAGGAGTATTACTTCCTCAATAGGTTGTAAAAGCACTTTAAAATAGTCACCTTTTGTTTTTGCTCTGTAATAATAAAATAATGAGAGGCGAGGGCCCATTCTCCTGCTCTTCCAACCCTGTATCCTGCACCTTGGCTCCCATGGAGGCCCCAGCTGTATGGTGTGATTACTTTTATTTTCCCACTTGGTGCAACAAAAACACCTGGATAATGGATGGGCGTGAAGGAAACACAAGTGACTGTTAGAAACATTAAATGTGACTTTAAACATTCAGCCAGCCCTGTTAAAGAGGTTTTATTGCCCTGTGACAATCCTTGCCCCGCCCTCCCCACCTAATCTTCCCACCAGCACCAGGGAATCTTCCTTTTAATAGCCTGAGTTCCACATAAAACCTTAGAGGGAAGTGACACCCTCCAGTTTTACACAAGGAGGACATTAAAATCTGCAACAAATGCTACCAAAGGTGCTATAAGAAAGAGGAGGGGACTGGGGAAAAGAGGAAACCAATGTAGAAGACGACGACAAGACTATGACGGGAAAGCTGAACATATCGACTGGACTTCCGCACTTAACAACTGTGTTTTTAAAACTATGGAGGAACTTCTATCCCATGCAGTTGCTGAAAGTACATCCCACGGAATGCAGTGAACTTCTGGCCTGCTATTTTAACAATTCTAACAGAATTTTCACCCTCCCCCCTATCTGGAGCTCATCAAAGATGTCCATCAAAATGCAAGTCCCCACCGGCGCTGTTCACAAACACACCCACTTGAAGTTGCAGATAGAGATGATCCTCTGGTAGGTCTACAGATCTACCACTGAGCTACATTCCTTCCTTCTTGTGTCAGTAAACAGGAATCAATTTTCCATATGACTGATATGTGGAGATTGCTGTATCTCTACAGAAGAACTGTTTCAGTCAGATTTAAGTTAGAACATGGATGGTTTATCTATGGCCCTGGCAGTGCAACTTAATCATCAATAAGGGCAGGAGCAAGAGATGGGTTATATTGTAGTTCAAAATTAGGCTTTCTGCTTTCATTTTCTCAGGCTGCATTTTTCCTTGCTACCCAGCTCATGAAAAAAGGAGCAACTCCTGTTCTCTTTTCAAGGTGAGGAGAGCACTAAAAGATGAGAAATACAAAGTCTACATTGTGTCTAAATTGCAAAGGTCTGGCCAACCATTAGTTAGCAGTGAGTTTTCTCTTATCTCTTTGCTGCCAACCAATTGTTGTCCAGATTTCATTATAGCAGGGATCTCTATTTCAGGCTAATAAGCAAAATGAAGTCTAGTAGCCTTCTACAGCACATACACATACCTAGCAAAAAAAAAACAGTGTTAACACTTGTGATCATTAGTGGTCAGTTACAAGATGGTGATCACTTTATATTTCCAGTAACACTCCAAAGTGGTATCAGTCCATGGCACTGTGGGAAATTATGAATGGTAGTTGACTCTGCAAGTACTCTCTGCTAGCTAGAAATAAATTCTGACACATGGGCAGACAGTTCCCTTTCATAATATGCTTCATTGGGTCCCTGGCAGTTGCCTGAGCATGTCAAATACCATTGACTACAACAGATCAAAACATAAATGTGTGACAGTCCTCTTGCCCTACCTCAAGACATCCACATGCAGCACTCAAATTACCTTATGGAAAGAAGCTACATATACTAATTTGAAACTGTTGCTCTTCTTAATCCATGGAAAGACCAAACCACTATGTTTGACCTTGGAGAAAGCATGAAGAATAATATACAATATATTTATTCATTCAAAGTTCTCCGAGCAGCATATATAAATTAAAAGCATACCTTACAAAACCAAAATTAAAAATGGCAATAAACATGAGACGATAAAACCAATTTAAAACCAGCTGCCCCAAAAAACCCAAAGTAAACAACTCATTCACAAAGAAGCACTTCAAAATGCTGGGGAAAGGTTACCCAGATATGAATGGAGAGAGAGTTAAAGATGTGCTTAAATATTTTTCACTGACCTCTGACAAATTTTGAAAGGATCAGCTTTGGCTACTTGCTACTTTTAATACTATCAGTTTGATTTAGCTGCTTAATACAATGTGGGAACTGTAGAATCAAATAGTAGGCTTTCAACTAAACATGGACTAGGATAAAAATGCACTTACCATTCGCCAGTATAACTCTTAGTGTTTGCAGTATCTAGTGAAGACTGGAAAGAGTTCCCTTCACTAACAGAACCATCATTGAGAGTGTTTATATGTACACGTGCATGTGTGAGAAAGAGTATTATTAAACTGGGTCATTTGCCACTGTAAAGCAAGAGAACCGAATTGTCAGAGAAAAATCAATTGACAATTCTGGCGTATATATACAAAACAAAAGGTCTTTAAACACCATCTGGACCACCAACTTTGGTGGATAAATCAGGAAAAGTAGCAAATGGACAGATCCTAAAAACACTGGAATAGTCCCATCCAATCCAACCAAACTGTTTCAAAGTGTAAGATTTCACAAGTAGGCATTCCTAAATACCTGGAGCAAACAATCTGACTACCATCTCACACTGGCAAGTCACACTCACAGTTCTTTCTCCATCAGTAAAAGAAAAAAAAAGAGGTTGTGACCAATCTTACATAGTTATTTTCCTTTTAATTCATATTATTCTTTCAATTAAGCTCTTTATATGCTAAAGTTGCCAACAAAATAATCAGCTTAGTATATGTGTAAATTATTAGTTTTGTGCCTAAGACCTTAAAAAAGATCTCATCAATGTTACCAATATTGTTTGCTATGAACAAGATTGTTTTCAAAACAGAACCGAACAATTTGTAGGCTATTAAACAAATACACACCGCCTGCAACATGTGGCAGCTAACCAGAGAGCCTGCAAACTTTCAGATTTTGCTGGCTTCCTGGTATTCCTAAATCAGAGGGACTATCACGAATTTGGAGGGTGACAATACATGGCAAGTGAACTGCACTTGTCTCAATGGGCACACGTTGTGTGGCTATCTCAATCGATTTTTTAAAGTGAAAACTTTAATCACTGTTTATATTTCCAGATTTCCCATAATCTTGTAAATAGAAAGTAAGAAGGAAAGCAAATAAAGAGAATGTCATTGTTCATTTCTATTCCAATGGGATTCTTATGTGAATGATAACAGCTATAGCAGAGGATTTCTGCAGCGCAATTTTGCACACAGCATGAACACACAGGAAGATACAAATATATAAAAGCAATAAATAAATCAGTAGATAAAACACCATACAGAGCAACTGTGATTTTATTTATATATATATATATAAATAAATAAATAATTATATATATATATTCAACTAGCTCTAGAGCCACATTCTCAATAGGAATCCATACAAGCTTTTTTTGTTTAGCAGATATTAGATTCTTAGTAGAAATCCACTGTTTAAGTGACAAAACAGATTAAATAAGAAGCAAAGACAGAATGTGTTCTTTATCCTGCCTGGATAATATAAATCATGTTTTAAGCCCAAGAAATAAGTAAGAATTGTTGAGCGTCACTAATATAGATTGATTTCTATGGATTTAAATGGCAACTTTCTTTGAATTACAGCATGTGCATATTGCAAACGCCTTGTGCTAATCTATTTTTTTAATTTTGAAATCGTATCATGTTTATCAAAGAAACAGATACTATTTTTTAATAAAATCTTAAGATCACTGCAAATTATTTTCCAAATTTTTATCTAAGAAATATTAATGACTGTATATATGTATGTGAATGTGTGTCTGATCCAAGCGTGTGTATACATACTGTTTTTCTTAACACATACACACACACACACTTTGCAGGAAAAAAAAAATCAATGTTAATGACCTTCTAACTTAATTGTCTTCCCTATTTTATGCTGTCCTGCTTACAAATTAGTTTTTACCTAACATGACATGCTGCAGTATCCATTATTATCCTCCCTATTGATAAAAAATTTACAGGGAAAGGTCTGCTTCCTGCTATCTATTCCTTGACAGAAAACAGAGTAGTGATCAGAAAAACAGAGGCAGTTCATGGCAATCAGGAAAAGGGGAGGATTAATGGTTTGCTTTTTAAAAAGGATTACCAGATGTATCACACAAGTGGTATCAAAAGGCATTTGCCCATTTTCCCAAGAGAACAAGAATACCAGGTATTTATCTAAGGGTATATGATAGTGTAATTCATGTCATTCAATACTTTAGAAAGAGCCAGTAAAAGCAGAGCATTTAAAAAGAGAAAAAAGAAAGCACAACAGTTCATATAAAGGAAAGTATGGTGTCCAAAATAATACTTTAAAAAATTAATGTTCCTCTCTTTAGATGCTAATTCAAGCATTCTGGCTTCAAAGAACTCTTATTATCCTTGGAAACTTTGATTTCTCTGCTATGGAAACTTCGTTAATGTTCTTGAGTGAAAGCCTGTTCAGGTCCAGCTGACATCTATCAGCTTCATCACTGTCCCACAGCAGTTTTCCCAAACCTACTGCTATACAGCTCACTGCAATTTCTGTGCTGCTATCTGGAAGTCTTCTAAAGTTGTGCACTGCAAAGAACAGTTATGAATGGAGAATGTGCTTGTCTGCTATTATTGGATTTTTCAAAAGTTTGCACTGGACCCATAATTAATCTGGAATGAAGCTAGAAAACATCAGTTTCCCTGAAAAGAGCAAACTGCTGACACGTTAATACAATGTCCATCCCATTACCACAGGTGGCCACAGGGAGAAAGTGACAAACTTGAGTTATGATATTACAATACAAACCCTGTGATTTACATACCTGAGTCTAATGCCATAAGTACAAAAGGATGGAGGTTGCATCATGACATCACAACATTCATTTTGTCATTGTTTCCAACATCACAATTTATAACTGATGCTTATGGAGCATGAGTCAAAAAAGTGAAGCTAAAGAATGGAAGCAAGGACACATAGCTTTATCTTCTCCTGACAAAATAGCACTGTAGAGGTGATCAATACAACATCTATAACACCCCAGATCCTAATAAAGAACTCCAATATTAATGTTTGTTCTAAATCCAAATCTGAAAAATATCAGAAATTTCATGTATCATCAAATTCAGAAATGAAATTTCTGGAATCTCACAAGATTTGGGCATTGTTAATTTTTTTTATTTATTTTTGTTGTTGTTGCCTACATTATCACACACATTTGCACAATTACATCCAAAAAGTTTGACCATCCCTGAAATATAGGGACAACTTCTAGATAAGGACCTCAACATCTGAATTCCAAGGTAGGGACAATTTTTAAAAAAAATACACTGTCATTAGGAAGGCACTTCAGGATCTTTGCAAATAAAAACTGGGATGTGATGAACTACAACATGGAAATCAGTGGACCGTGTATCAAAAACTATTTCAGAGCACTTTAATATTGTATTTATCACTTATATGTATCACTATCAACTCCAAACCTGAAATCTAAACTGAGCAGGGTCATCAATAACAATGGCTGCAGGCAAATTCCCAATTGCTTTAATTAGCAAACTTTATCTGCTTGATCTTTTTATTTCATCTCACCAAGCAACATTTAGCAATATGGAATACGGGACATTACATTGTCAATTGAAATTTTATTTATTCCACAAACAGGAAAGGAAGCATGAGACAATCAGGGGAAAATGGAACAGATAGGAGACAGCAAACTCTTTGTACAATGGTGTCACTTTACATCCAAATGATGAGAAGATCCAGCGTTACAGCTTTGGATAGATAGCAGTTACATGGCTTTTCATAATTCCTCATTGTACAGCTAAGTAGCAAAGCTGCAAATCACTATTGCCTACATCAGCCTTTCCCAATCTGGCTTTCTTGAGATGTGTCAGGATGACAACACCCATGATTTCCTGTTAACCTAATTTTGGAAATTCTGGGAACTACAGTCCTCACACATCTGGAGAATACCAGACATGGGCAAAATCATTCCAGAGCAATGTTACTCAAATATTTAATAACTTAGAGCACAGAATAAAACAAAAGTTAAAGGCACTGTTCTATCAGCACACAAACGAAGGTTTAGCAGCAGTCAGAACCTGGCCTTCATAGACCAATGGGATGTCCTGGTATTTAAATTAAATACAAATTTATTGGCTTTTTAAAAGATAGTATCTTAAAATAGCTCATAACAATTAAATCAGAGACTCTCAAAGGTATAGACCAGTGTTTTTCAAACTTGGCAACTTTAACATGTGTGGACTTCAACTCCCAGAATTCCCCAGCCAGCATGGGGGTTGAAGCCTACACAGTCTTAAAGGTGCCAAGTTTGAGAAACACCAGTATAGACCAAAATCACAACATAATGAAAGGATGGTTGAGAGAAAAAGTAGAAAGGAGAAATCAGTTTGATAATGTCACATGGAGTGGTAAGTTAACTCATATGCTTTGGACCTGTCCTACTATTGCCATCGTTTGAGCTGAAATTATTATTTTTAAATCAATTGCTGTGCATCAAGGATGCCCATGTTCTTGGTTATATTTAGTCATTTCTTCAATTAATATCCATTTTCTCCTGGAACTCAGGGTAGCTTACCTGAAGATTCCCCTTCACTTTATACCTACAACCACAACCTTGTAAGGTAGGTTGGGCAGAGACAGAGACTGCCCCAACGTTACTCAATGAGTTTCCAAGGGCTAAGGTTGGATTTAAACCTGAATTTCTCTCGACAAAGTCCAACAATTTAACCATGACACCACAAGGCTTCCCGGTGTCTGGAATCTACCTAGACATTCATACAATAGGGGCAGGGACGGCCAAAAGAAAAGCCAAATTCACACCTAGTTCACAGTTGTGGATTCCTGATAAGTGCTGTTCATCAACAGTTGGTTAGTTTTGTTTCCACAAAGGAGCAAGAAAGTGAGTAATTTGATCAAAATTTTTGGAGTTGTTTTATCCATGATACAAAATGTCCAGGAATTCCCCCCCCCCCCCGATATTAATCATATATCACATCATCAGCACTATGTATATTTCTGTTTGGGTGCATATAAATGTGTGTGAATGTATGGGTGAAATGCGCATGCACACACATTTATACACAATAAAGCACCTACAAAAACAAAATGGTGAAGAGTGTAAACTGCTCTTCTCTTGCAAGCAATCTTGTTCAGCTAGGGCTGCTGCATACGAGAGCTCTTGCTCTGTGACTGGTAGCAGAGACCAGGGGGTGCCTCCCCTAATTTCCACCCTTCCAGCCATTATACAAGTTCAATTTTTTTTTCTTTTTGCAGAAAGTGATCCCAATGAATTTCATCTCCCTCAACCCTGCTATGAGATGTGTCATGTTTTATTTTTATTTTTTTAAGTGTCAATCTAGCAACATGTTGCTGTTCTAATGTCTTTAAGTTACTCAAAAGCCTCTCAAATGCTTTCATATACTTTGGTGGTCTCCCTAAAGTTCTGAAGTTAGGCATCTCAACTGTTTAACAAATAAAACGAGCCCTGCTACTGGAATGTGAACTGTGCTGGAAGCAGGAAATGAAAGCAATCTGGTATCTTTACATCTCAGAGGCCTGTCAGTAACTTGATTGCTATAACATCCTCTCCTCTTATCTTGCAGTCGGACTCCCCCCTTCGGATGACTTCATTTCTAACCTCAAGCCATGTGGGGTGGTGAGTAGGGGAGCCAATCTTTTGGAGTTGTCCCTGAACAGGCAGAGAATTTCAACAAGTCACTGTAAAGTTTATTTAGGGGAAGGAAAACAAAATAAAGCAGTAGCTGTGGTTTTAAAGTAATTACAGGGACACAAAGCCCAGAACCCCAAAGAGATCAGTTATCGTGTTGAAATGTGAAGCAAAACACAGAAACCAGACTACACTAAAAAAAACAGTAATTACCATCTACAAAATATTACTTTTAATCTCCTTTCTTTACTACCTAATTAAACAGATATTTTACTTTGGATTTGCAAAATGTTTCCCTCTTAATTTCATTCAATTTTAGCATTCTATGTATTCTATAAACTACACACCCAAACCAGTCAGTAATTTTATGACTTTTAATTTGTACATTTATTGTTGGTTTTAAGTAATCTTTGCATTATTTTCCCCTTTCATGATTCTTATTGACTTACTGTAACTTTTATAGGCAAGGCAGTGATTCCACCCCAAGCTTTGTCTGTAGACACATGTAGCATTTTTTGGTCACTATTGTTACTGTTTGCTACTGTTGTCATTTATACTACTTTATGCATATCACAGCACCATCACTTATAGCTTACACAGCTGGAAAAACAATCATAAAGCCATTAGCATGTTTAAAAAGCTAACCTGCTTTTACTAAAGTACTTAAGAACATAATCATAGCTCTGCTGGATCAGGCCAATGTCTATCTTAATCCAGCACTTTCCTTCTCCCAGCAGCCAACCAGATGCCTCGGAGAAGCGGAGACGTTCCTGCTCTGGTTCTCTTGCAACTGGTATTTGGAGACATGTTACCCCCACCCCCACCCCACCCTGAAAGCCAGTGTAGTGGGTAAGGCACCGGGCTAGAAACCAGGAGATCGTGAGTTCTAGTCCCACCTTACGTACAAAGCTAGCTAGGTGAATTTGGGCCAGTCTTGCTCTCTCTCAGCCCTAAGAAGAAGGCAATGGCAGATGACTTCTGAAAATCTTGCCAAGAAAACTGTGGGGACTTGTCCAGTAAGTTGCCAGGAGTCAACACTGATTCGAAGAATATATACATCCCCAGCACTGAGATGGTCGGCTAACTGCTGAAGACATGTCTTCACCACAAAACCTCCAACTTGGGATCAGCCTGCCAATCAGGTAGGCTGAAGCCAGACCATAGGGATCCAGCAGTAAAGTGGTGTTTGCCCCCAGAAAAAGCAACACCACTTTGTCCTCCTATGTGGACACCTTTATTTGCATGGAGGAGGATCTGGAGGGGGGTCAGCAGCCTGCAGGGCTCCAATGGGCCTGCTGCAGGAGTGCCTCCTCTCATCTGTCCATAGGGCTCTCCAGAACACAGCCGCCTCTCTGACAACCAAAGGGTTTTCTATGTGGCTCAGAGAGGAACTGCAACCATGGGGAAGGTATTCTATTAAGCAATCTCTGCTGTCACCTCCCACCAGACAGCTACTTCTCCCTTGATTTTTTCCCCTAGGCTTGCTGAAGATGAGAAGAGGCTGGGGAGAAAGGAATTCTTCACCTCGCTCCTGCACTCCACACTCCCCCCAGGGCACCCTGTGATACCCACAGCCCCACGGTCCTATGAGGGCAGCAGCCTTACTGGCCTCATTTTGGAGGCACAGCAAGAAACCATTATGGAGGCAGTGGTTTTTCAAGCAGCACGGTTTTCAGGATCACTACAGGTATGGGGAAAAGCCCTAACAGACTTCAACGAGCCCATTCTCCATGAATTAATTCAATCCCCTTTCAAAGCCACTATGATAACAAATTCCATACATTAACTCTTCACTGTGGGAAGAAGTACTTTCTTCTGTCTGCTCTAAATTCCTTCCAATCAGCTTTATTGATGGACTTTTGGTCTTAGTGAGACAGAGGGATGGAGTCCTCTGAAAAGACAGACATTTTCAGTTAAAATCTCCAAGGTTATTTATTTAAAATTATTCCAGGGCTAGAGAAGGGGGCTTACTATAAAACTGCAACTCAGACCACAAATTTTACACCAGAAGGTATTAAAAAGTTGCAATTGAAGACCAGCTTACACTTACTGGTGGTCCTCATGGCAGGTGTAGCAGCAACTAAAGTATACATAATTTCTAGAAAGGGCATCTTTTCAAGTAACAATAGCAACACAGAGCTTGTGTACTACCCCATATGGATACACTGTATCCACAGCAAGAATATTCAAACTTTTCCTGGGTTGCGCTTAATTTCTGAGTGGAGTGCTAGGGACTATATAGGTAGTCCTTGCCTTCAATGGCAATTGGGACCAAAATATCCATCGTTAAGCAATGCAGTCATAAAGCGTGACCACATCGCTTAGCGATAGCAATCCCTGCAGTCCTGGTTGCCATTAACTGAATCTCATGAACTTCCTGCCAGCTTCTCACAACCAAGTCAGTGGGGAAGCTGGCAGGAAGTTGCAAGTCCCAGGCAGTTCAGTGGCTGCTGCCAGGCGGGGGAGGGTGCACGAGGGTGCGAGGGAGATGCATCAAGGCTTGGAGAGGGTGCGTGGGGTGTAAGGTGGTTCACAAGGGAGGCACGCGAGGGTGCCAGGGAGGCATGGCAAGGCTCAGAAAGGGTACATGGGGGTGTAAGGTGGTGTGTGAGGGAGGCGCAGCAAGAGTCAGGGAGGGTGTGCGAGGGTGCAAGGGAGGCACAACGAAGCTCTGGGAGGGTGTGCAGGGTGTGCAAGTGGCCGGCATGGTGCAAGCAGAGGGGCTAGGGGAGTGTGTCCAGGTGGGGGAGACTCACCCCAGTGATTTGCGACCTTCCCTGCTGGCTTCCCTATTGACTTTTTGGGGAAGCCAGCAGGGAAACTCTCAAATAGTGATCACACGATTGCAGGGCACTGCAACCGGTCATAAGTGTAAGCCAGTTGCCAAGTACCCAGATTGCAATCACATGACTGCAGGGTTGCTGGAATAGCAGGAACTCCGAGGATCAGTTGTATCCACCATTTGTTCAGCACCACCATAACTTCAAACGGTCGCTGAACAAATGGTCATAAATCAAGAATTACCTGTATTGTGAAAAATAGATGAACCAGTTGAAAGCCCCTTTTGGACTTTTTGCAGGAGACAGAAAAAAATGAAATTATGATATATGGATTCGATGATTAGTTAAAATTAATAGATTATACAAACTATGTATGTTAAGAAATAGTTTTAGAGTAAGAGATTATTATATGATTTATCTACATCTGCTGTATAAGAAGTCGGAAATTATTCTTTTTGTATTTTTTCCTTTCTTTTCTTTACTTTCCATCAGTTTTGTATTCTTTCTTTCTTGCTTTCTACTCTTCTCCTCGATTATTAGTTCTTGTTTGCTTTTACCTTTATGCTTTTTATAACTTAATAAAGTTCTTATTAAAAAAAAATAGTGAGCTAGGATTAAAGTTAAATTTACATTTAACTAAAATGAAGTCATACATTTAATATTATTCCCACCCTGTAATATAAAGAATTACAGTCGGGGGGGGGGTGGATGTAGAGGACTCCCAGAGCCATACTCCAGGATTACAGGGCCCACAGGTTGCCTAAAATTACACGTCTACCATGACCCCTAAACATTTAAGCCAGTTAACATAAAGGTTCCCTCTTGTACAGCACTTAATATTACAAGAATGGCATGGCAAAATTTAAAGATGAGTTCATATTACCATCCCCTCTCAGTACTATCCAAAGAGAAGCTAAATCAATCGCTCTAAAAATTACTGGATTTCTATTCAATAGGAATGAAATCTTCTTTTAAAGATATACTTTAGCTTAGATTATCTCATTTTATGCTCTCTGCAGAAAGATTAGCCTAAGATAGTTGGCATCTCTGACTCTGTACAGGGTAACAGTCTCCTGGACAAATCTGGTGTGCAGTTTGGACTCTTGGACTCACAGCTCATGCTGGAAGAGCAGATGGCAGTCATGGCCAGGGGGCCTTTGCACAAATCCATCTTGTGTGCCAGTAGCACCCATTCATGGATCAGGAGGCCTCACTCAGAGTCATCCATACCTTAGTCACCTCCCATTTGGATTACTGCAACACAGTCTATATGGGGATGCCTTTGAAAACCATCTGGAAGTTACAAGTGGTCCAGAATGCAGCAGCACATGCAGTTTTGGGTGCCCCACAGTTGACCCGAGTAACACCACTGCTGCATGAGTTGCACTGGCTTCCAGTTGCTTTCTGGGTGCAATTCAAGATGCTAATTATCACCTTTAAAGCCTTACATGGCACAGGGCCAGGTTACTTGCAGGACCACCTCTCCCTGAGGGTATCTGCCCATCCTACTAGGTTAGATAGGGTGAACACACTCCAGGTCCCCTCCCTTAATGTTGCCAGCTGATGGGACCTTGGAGGCATGCCTTCTCAGTGGCCGCTCCAGGCCTTTGGAACAGCCTCCCCTCAGAGATCCAAGGGATTCCCACCCTTTTCAGCCTTCCAAAGAGCTATGAAGATCTGGCTCTTCCCCCAGGCATTGGCTAGGATGAGGGTCGAATGGCGAGGATGTCTGGTCTGGAGCCTGGGAGGGAAGATACTTTTGTTTTTAACCATGTTTTTATGGATTGTTGTGAGCCACCTAGAGTCATTATATGAGTTAGGCAGTCATATAAGCCCTGTAAATAAATAAATAAGTAAGTAAGATATAAGAGCTCAGTAAATGCCACTCATTAGATTTTATGGCTGAGGATGCATCTGAATATTGGTGGTTCTCCATTTGCTTTTCTTTTATCATTAGATTGCCCCAACCACTTCATTAGATCTACACAAGTAACGAGCTCCTGTGCAAACCAGGCACTTAAAAAGAAACCCTGCACTCAGAGAAGAGGACCTATAATACAATGGCAGGACATACGTTTTGTATGTAAAAAGTCAGTGCTGAAAAAGATTCTAATCTGATATCCTGCAGGAATCTCCTAAGAACAGTCTCTACAGACCAGTGTTTCTCAACCTTGGCAACTTTAAGATGTGTGGACTTGAAGTTAAAGACAATATCGAGTCAGACAGAACAACAATCTGACTTGGGAAAAGGAATCTTTCCATTTCCAGATAGCTCCTCTGCTCAAGGGCAGTTCCAACTCCCAATATCTCTACACAACTGCTGTGGCTTAGCATTTGCCTGACTCACAGCTGATACCAGCTCTGCACCTACCTTTATTCTTTTTATGGCCAGTGCTCTGAGCAGTACCAGGCTGCTGAATAAAGATGGTATTTTGGATGCCCACAATGCCCTTGATGCAGCAATCTTTTGGAATACTGCAGGAAATTACTCACCCAGTGCTACTGCTAATTGCCCACTGTGGATGATTCATGGACCGGCTATTGCTGACTAAGCAGAGACTGTAGGAAGAATGTAAGATAACCAGGCTCCACAAAGGAAGCTCACTGACCAAGCAAACAGGGAGAGCGGACAGGACCTTGCCAGGAGAGTTCAACAAGAAGAGAAGGTTTCTCCCCTGTGGCTCCTGGGCTACAGAATACATTTCCCAAGGCAGGGCATTTGGACCCCACCCTCCCAATACTCATAAAAGTGACAGGAACCCCTCTCTTCCACCAAGTTTTTAATTGTTACATTAATTAACTTAATGTTACTGATTTTAATTGTTTTACATTTTATAATTTGTATTTTAATTGTTGTAAGCCACCTTGCATGTTATATGGAGAGAGTAAATCAATGAATAAATCATCCTCTCTATGAATTTAAGTTAAAGAAGGCAGATTCCACATGAACGTCTGAAGAAACTTTCTAACAATAAGAAAAATTCGACAGTGGAACAAATTACCTAACAAGACGGTGGACTACCCTTGACTCAATGGGTCGCCTCAAACTTAGATCCAACCCTCCACTAACATGCTTCACACTGGGGACTGACTCAATTCATGCAAAGATCAGAATTAATTCTGTAACAGAGTCTTGTTCATTTTCTCTGTGGTTAAAAGTAAAGAAAAACAACATAATCCAGAGTGTCTTTTAAAAACCTTGAGAGCTAATTGTTCACTGGAATCCTCTCTTTCTCTTCCTCCCCCCACCCCCTTCTCAGTTTGTGTTCATTTTTTGTTGAAGGTCCCTCTCCATCCAGTTGTGACAATTGGGGCAAATGTCCCAAGGGCCTTCACCCCATAAAAACAATCTGAAACCACCTTTCACCTATTAGTAGCCTGAAAATGAAACTCAATTGTCCCTAGAAAGCTGGACCTTATTTCTTAAACAACTTTCATTCCAAGAAAGCAGAGGCAATTTCCCTTGCCAATTCACAGAGAACACTTAGCTCATTTATCTCTGAGAACAGCATCACCTTAATTTATCCTGGTGCTACTTAATGGGTTACAGACATAACCTCCTGTAACTCTACTGTACCAAAGATGCACCTTTCATATTGACATATATATGTGTGCCTTCAAATGACTCATGGCAACTGCCTGGACAAGTCCCTGCAGTTCTCTTGGCAAGATTTTTTGGAAGTGGGTTGTCATTGCCTCCTTCCTAGGACTGAAAGAAACTGACTGGCCCAAGGTCACCCAGCTGGCTTCATGCCTAAGGCAGGACTAGAACTCACAGTCTCCTGGTTTCTAGCCGGATGCCTACCACTACATCAAACTGTCTCTTCTTTCCTATTCACACAGACATGCAAAGTACTGTATTTGAAGGAGTTATTTACACTAACCAGCCACTTCCATCGAATCCTGGAAAAAGCTGACTATTCTCTTCTTTATTATGCCCTAGCTTTCCTCCCAAGAGTAAGGGCATAGGCAAGCTAAGCAAACAGAGATTCAATAATTCTGCAATATTATTACACACATGCAGTGATGTCATAACACAAATAATGACCATAGATACTTGTCAGATGTAAGTTGGGTTTTTAGCATAATGACATACTGTATGTTCTATCACTCCTATAGATGCCCATGGCTCACAGGAATATGTATGTAAGTCCACATCTTACAAACCAGGAGACTGTGAGTTCTAGTCCTCCCTTAGGCATGAAGCCAGCTGGGTGACCTTGGGCCAGTCACTTTCTCTCGGTCCTAGGAAGGAGGCAATGGCAACCCACTTCCAAAAAAAGTCTATCATCCAGATATTAAAGATGGACAGGTTTCAGTTCAAATAGAAATACGTGGTATGTACATATACAACACTCTTAAATATGGAGATTCTGCACTTACTTCACAAACAATTACAGATAAGTAACCTTTCATTCCATTTAAGAAATTCCATATTGCCAATTCATCCTTAAATTGTATCTACTTTCAAATTCCTGTATGTAATAGTTCTAGAAATGGAGGGGAATCTTTTGATGGCAAAGAGCTGCATTTAGCATTTAGCCAGCAGGAATTATGTAATTTTTCAACACATCTTTGAGCTGGAGGAGCAACACATGTTTAATTCCTACTTGTACAACTGTTCAAGACACAGGCACTTTAAATAGAGTACACAATGCAAACATAGAGGCAGTTTTTGTACAACAGCTGTTATACTGGAAGGGAAGCAATGCTTAAAATAGAAGGGTATTATATAGTCTACAGACCAAAGGTGTCCTCAAGTTCAGTGTAGCTGTTGACTAGTGTCTTCTGTTCATGCGTTCCAGTTAATATTTAAGAAAATTACTAGATCCACATAAAAAGGATACTAGAAGAAAAAGGAAATTATCCATGCCAGTTATATAACGCAGCAAGTGCATCCATATGCACGGATTCAAATGAGTTATAAACACATATAATGCTTTCTGAGGATGAGCAAAGTTATTTCATTTTCACATAGTCCATGTTTTCATTATACACACACACATACACAAACACACACACATTAAAACCCAAGATGGGTGTGCACAATTTCCATAAAATATCAGGAAGTCCAACCCAGATTCAACCTACATGGAATCATCATCTTATCTTACATAATATTTTCCAGCTAATTTACAGGCTGGATTTGAATGAATCCAAGGTTGATTTCAGCTACCATGAAGTACATTACAACCATACGGATTTTGTCCAGCCTGGGACAACATACTCATGTTCTTTTTTAATACTTCCATGGGCAGGGCAAGAGTGAAGAAATTCAGGGCATCTAATAAACCAGTGTCCCTGATTGGTAAAGAAGAGTTATCCCAATCTCAGTCAGCTCTCTTTAAAAAGATGGGAGCTTGTGAACAAACAGGATGCTGGGGAGGGGGAAGGGGAGAGTGTTGGATGGAGCTGTTGGGTTTGTGAAGCTAATCAGCTGCATTTAAGGAGAGATTGTTTAGCTAACTGGGTGAGGCTCTCTGCCTTTTATCTGCTTCAATTGAGTATTTATTGCTTGCTGGTCATACAATTTGAGGAGGAGGGGCTTAAACCTGCAGCTGATTATTAATCAAGTGATTAGCTAGTGTATGAAGTTACATTCCTCAGGCAAAAACCCAGTCCCAGTTAGGACTCTTTAAAAAGAGGGAGGATATTTAAGAGTTCAAAGCCACAGCCAGAGAACAGAAAAGGAAACAGCAACAAGGATATTTTGCTTTTGAGTTGAGCAGGAAGGACCACACTAATCTTCCACCTCCAGAAAATAGGCTTCAAGGCTGAATTTAGTGGCTGTGTAAGATTGAAGGCAAAAGGAGAAGGGGACAGCAGAGGATGAGATGGTTAGATAGCATCACTGAAGCAATGAGCATGAAACTGAGCAAACTCAGGGAGGCAGTGAAGGACAGGAAGGCCTGATGCGATATGGTTCACGGGGTCACGAAGAGTCGGACACGATTTAACAACTGAACAGCAACAATACATAAGAAAGCCAAGGCTCCAAACATATAACACAGGGGCTAACTTCTAAGTTAAACAGTTTCTAAAGAAGAAAAATATAAATATATAAAAATAGAAGTCTTGATGGGATCCATCCAAAGGTTCTTAAAAAACTCAAATGTGAAAGTGCAATAATATTAACTTGTCCTGCAAATCAGCTTAGTGTCTGAGGACAGGAAGGTAACCAACATGACACCAATTTTTAAAGAGGACCTGAGGGAGATCCAGGAAATTAACCATCAGTTAATGTCTGTTCCAGGTAAATTGGTAGAATTTTTTTCTAAAAAATGAGCATATAGAAAATCAACAGATTCTGCAAAGGTAGATTCTGCATCACAAACTTTCTAGAATTTTATCAAGAGTGTCAACAGGCACAATAGATGGAGGTAATCTTGTTAACTGAAGGACCGCCTGTCTCCCATACTGTAGTGTCTGCCTGACCACTTCATTCTTGCAGGATTGGCGTGCTCCAGGTTCCTTTGATTACACAATGCCATCTATTGGGACCCTAGAAGTGCACCTCCTCTGTAGCAGCAGTGAGGAATGAGGCTTCCCTTGAGATCCAAATGGTCTCCACTCTGCTGTTGTTCAGAAGACCAGTGAAGACCTGGCTCTTCACCCAGGCCTTTAGCGAGGGAGAGAGAGACCCCTCGCTTCATTCCATCGGGTCTGTTGCACTTGCCATCTTTTTTATTTTTTATCAATTTTATTGTAATTTCTTTGATTGTTGTGAGCCACCCAGAGACGTTGCAAGTCAGATGCCATACAAGTTATTATAACTGTTATTAATGTGGATTTTCAAAAACCTTTGACAAAGTTCCTCATTAAGGTTCTTGGGTAAATTTAGTGGGCATAGGATAAGAAGACCTGCCCTTTTATGTATTGTTAATTGGCTAAACACGGAAAGCAAAGACCAGGAATAAATAAGCAACGTTCTTAAGTGAAGAGAAGTAAGAAGTGGAATGCTTCAACAATCTGTGCTGGGACCAGTGCTTTTTAATTTGTTCCTAAATGGACTTGACTTTGGGGTAAGGAGAGAGCTCACCACGTTTGTGGACGATACCACGTGATTAGAGTGGGCAAATCCAAAAGACTGGGAAGAGCTCCATGAACCCACTCCCAGGCTACTGAATTGCTGTTAAACTAGATGGTCAACCAAATGGCAAATGTAATTCAACTCCAGGAAGTATAAAGTGATGTACTTTAGAACAACACACAAACACCCCACCTTAATTTTACTCAGATGCTGATGAGTTTGAGCTCTCTGTAACTAACCAGGAAAATACATTGGGTCACAGTAGGTAATTCAATGAAGATGTTGAACCAGTGTGTGGCGGCTGTGAAGAAGACAAATTTGACATCGGGGATTATTAGGAAAAAGACTGAAAATAAAACTGCCAACCCTGTAATATCCTTTTAAGTAATATCTCTGTACTTACTCATCTGGAATACTGTGTACAGTTCTGCTCACCAGATTTGAAAAAGGATATTTAAAAAATGGGAAAAGTACAGAAAAATGCAGCCAAAGCTTAAACGCTATCCTTACAAGAAAAGGCAGAATGCTTGGGTCTCTTTAGGTTAGAAAAAAAGCAACTGGGAGGGAGGGATTATCGAAGTATATAAAACCATGCAATGCATAGAAGGAAATGTTCTCCTTCTCTCCAAACACTAAGATTAATGGACATCCAATGAAGCTTACTGAAAGGAGATTTATAAAACAGAAAATACTTCATAGTTAATCTGTGGAATTCATTACAAGACATTAATGACCCCTAAATTGGTTGGCTTCAAAAGGAGATTGTATCAAATTCATGGAAGACAGATCTGTTGAAGGCTACTAATCTTAAAGACTCAATGTTACCTTTGGGTTGGTGACAGTCTGACTCCAAATGCCACCTGCAGGGGGAACAATGGCAGGTAAGGGATATCCTTTCATCTCCTATTTCTGAGCACCCCAGAGGCGTCTGGCTGGCCTCGGTGAGAAACACAATGCTGGACTAAGGTGGGCTTTGTCCTAATCCAGCAGGGCTGTTCTTATGCTTTCTGTTTTGATGTTCTGTTGTTAAAAAAGATTCAAATACCTTTGGAACAGATTTGGCTGCTAAGAGTTTCCAAAACAAATGGAAAGTCAATTACTAAGAGGTACCAATCCTAATGATGACATGGAATGAGAAAAATGGATCTGTTTGCTCTCCTCCCAGAGCTGGATTTTCTGGCATCTCCATGAAGAATTTGCCAAGAAAACAAATTGCTCAGCTGATCCAGAAATATTTCAGTGGAGGCTTATAAGGGAAGCAGATATGTTTCCAAAAAAACACATTTTCCATCTCTCTCTCTCACACTCACAAATGTATGCACAAGTGTGCGCATACACACCCCATAGAAGATGGAAAGAGGGATCAAAGCAGTTTAAAAAAAACTGTTCAGGGAAAATCTGAAATGATGAACGTCCTTTTTTTCCAAAGAGGAAAAGATATTTAGGGGCAGTTTTAATGAAAATATTTTGATTGCTGAAACATAAACTTTGAGTAAGATTACCTTCAGATACACTTTACACACCTCCAATATTAGGACTTGGCTGTGCTTCAGATTCAAAGGAGAAAAGGTGCTGCAGAGCATGGGGGCCCCTCATGGACCACCCATCAGCAACTCTTCAAAATACCTGGGCCTTTTCCGGAGATCATATAGCTTATTTTAAGGAGTTGCCAATGTGTGCTATATTAGCATCCTGCGTGCTCCAACAGTCTTTTTTCCTTCAAATCCAAAGCACTGGCATAGCATTACTGACTAAACCTGCCAACCAGCATTGTTACTTTTCTGTTACATTAATACACCACTTTTTCCCTATGCTTAACATTTCTCACGTACCCATACAGAAGCAAACAGCAAAGAATGCAATAATTCTTTAGATAGAGCATTCTTGGGGTACTTGAGACCTCAGTCTGATATTACACACCAAAGCAGCTGGGAGCATTGGATTCACACGGGTTTTCTTTTCATCTTTTCCTCCTTATTACAGAACAATTTTCTGCCCCAATTCTGACATATTTGTTGTTGTTGTTGTTTAGTCGTTAAGTCGTGTCCGACTCTCCGTGACCCCATGAACCATACTGCGCCAGGCCTTCCGGTCCTTCACTGCCTCCCTGAGTTTGCTCAGTTTCATGCTCATTGCTTCAGTGATGCTATCTAACCATCTCATCCTCTGCCGTCCTCTTCTCCTTTTGCCTTCAATCTTTCCCAGCATCAGGGTCTTTTCCAAAGAGTCCTCTCTTCGCATTAGGTGACCAAAGTATCTGAGCTTGAGCTTCATTATCGATCCTTCCAATGAGCAATCAGGGTTGATTTCCTTTAAGATTGACTGGTTTGACCTCCTAGCAGTCCAGGGGACTCTCAAGAGTCTTCTCCAGCACCACAGTTCAAAGGCATCAATTCTTCGGCGCTCCGCCTTCTTTATGGTCCAGCTCTCACAGCCATACATTACTACTGGAAAAACCATAGCTTTGACTATGCGGATCTTTGTCGGCAAGGTGACGTCTCTGCTTTTTAATATGCTATCTAGGCTTGCCATAGCTTTCCTCCCAAGGAGCAAGCGTCTTTTAATTTCATGGCTGCAGTCTCCATCTGCGGTGATCTTGGAGCCCAAATAAATGAAGTCTGTTACTGCTTCCATTTCTACCCCTTCTATTTGCCAGGAATTGATGGGTCCAGATGCCATGATCTTAGTTTTTTTAATGTTGAGTTTCAAACCAGCTTTCGCACTCTCCTCTTTCACCCTCATCAAGAGGCTCTTTAGTTCTTCTTCACTTTCTGCCATTAGGGTGGTATCGTCTGCATATCTGAGGTTGTTGATGATTCTCCCTGCAATCTTAATTCCGGCTTGTGATTCTTCCAGCCTGGCATTTCTCATGATGTACTCTGCATATAGGTTAAATAAGCAGGGTGACAGTATACAGCCTTGTCGTACACCTTTCCCTATTTTGAACCAATCGGTTGTTCCGTGACTGGTTCTAACTGTTGCTTCTTGGCCTGCATACAGATTTCTCAGGAGACAGGTAAGGTGGTCTGGTACTCCCATCTCTTTAAGAATTTGCCACAGTTTGTTGTGATCCACACAATCAAAAGCTTTTGCATAGTCAATGAAGCAGAAGTAGATATTTTTCTGGAACTCTCGTGCTTTCTCCATGATCCAGCGAATGTTGGCGATTTGATCTCTAGTTCCTCTGCCTCTTCGAAACCCAGCTTGTACATCCGGTAGTTCTCGGTTCATGTATTGCTGAAGCCTAGCTTGTAGGATTTTGAGCATAACCTTGCTAGCATGTGAAATGAGTGCAATTGTGCGATAGTTTGAGCATTCTTTGGCATTGCCCTTCTTTGGAATTGGAACGTAAACTGACCTTTTCCAATCCCGTGGCCACTGTTGCGTTTTCCAAACTTGCTGGCATATTGAGTGCAGCACTTTAACACCATCGTCTTTTAGTATTTTAAATAACTCAGCTGGAATACTGTCATCTCCACTAGCTTTGTTGTTAGCAATGCTTCCTAAGGCCCACTTGACTTCACTCTCTAGGATGTCTGGCTCAAGGTCAGCGATCACACCAGCGTGGACATCAGGGACATTAAGATCTTTCTTGTATAGTTCTTCTGTGTATTCTTGCCACCTCTTCTTAATCTCTTCTGCTTCTGTTAGGTCCCTGCCTTTTTTGTCCTTTATCATGCCCATCTTTGCACTAAACGTTCCTTTCATATCTCCAATTTTCTTGAAGAGATCTCTAGTCTTCCCCATTCTATTGTTTTCCTCAATTTCTTTGCATTGTTCATTTAAGAAGGCTTTCTTATCTCTCCTTGCTATTCTCTGGAAATCTGCATTCAGTTGCTTATATCTTTCCCTTTCACCCTTGCTTTTCGCATTCCTTCTTTCCACAGCTATTTGTAAAGCCTCATCAGACAGCCATTTTGCTTTCTTGCATTTCTTTTTCTTTGGGATGGTTTTAGTTGCTGCCTCCTGTACAATGTTACGGACCTCCGTCCATAGTTCTTCAGGCACTCTGTCTACCAAATCTAATCCTCTAAATCTATTCATCACCTTCACTGTGTACTCACAAGGAATATGATCTAAGTCATACCTGAGTGGTCTAGTGGTTTTCCCTACATTCTTCAATTTAAGCCTAAATTTTGCAGTAAGAAGCTCATGATCTGAGCCACAGTCAGCTCCTGGTCTTGTTTTTGCTGTCTGTATAGAGCTTCTCCATCTTTGGCTGCAAAGTATGTAATCAATCTGGTTTCGGTATTGACCATCTGGTGATGTCCACGTGTAGAGTCGTCTCTTGTGTTGTTGGAAAAGAGTGTTTGCTATGACTAGCTTGTTCTCTTGACAGAACTCTATTAGCCTTTGCCCTGCTTCATTTTGTACTCCAAGGCCAAACTTGCCTGTTATTCCGATTACTCCTTGACTTCCTACTTTAGCATTCCAATCCCCTATGATGAAAAGGACATCTTTTTTTGGTGCTAGTTCTAGAAGATGTTGTAGGTCTTCATAGAAGCGGTCAACCTCAGCTTCTTCAGCATCAGTGGTTGGGGCATAGACTTGGATGACTGTGATATTGAATGGTTTGCCTTGGATACGCACTGAGATCATTCTGTCGTTTTTGAGGTTGTACCCCATTACTGCTTTTCTGACTCTCTTATTGACTATGATTGCAACTCCATTTCTTCTAAGGGTTTCTTGCCCACAGTAGTAGATATAATGGTCACCCGAATTAAATTCACCCATTCCCGTCCATTTCAGTTCGCTGATTCCCAAGATGTCGATGTTCAGTCTTGTCATCTCATGCTTGACCACATCCAGCTTGCCTTGGTTCATAGATCTTACATTCCAGGTACCTATACAATATTGTTCTTTGCAGCATCGGACCTTCTTTTCGCTTCCAGATACATCCACAGCTGAACGTCCTTTCGGCTTTGGCCCAGCCGCTTCACTCTTTCTGGAGCTACTTGGAATTGCCCTCCGCTCTTCCCCAGTAGCATATTGGACACCTTCCGACCTGAGGGGCTCATCTTCCGGCGTCATATCTTTTAGCCTTTTAACATTGTCCATGGGGTTTTCTTGGCAAGGATACTGGAGTGGGTTGCCATTTCCTTCTCCAGTGGACCACATTTTGTCAGAACTCTCTGTCATGACCTGTCCGTCTTGGGTGGCCCTGCATGGTATAGCTCATGGCTTCACTGAGTTACGCAAGCCCCTTCGCCACGACAAGGCAGTGATCCATGAAGGGGAATTCTGACATAACTTGCGTGCAAATTATCTTTTCTTGCAAAGCAGCAAATTATGGTTTGACTGGTTTCAGTTATGGAAGGTCAACACATCTGCACAGAAAAGAAGACGAAACAATCCATTTCAATGGACCTGTTCTTCTGCCCACAACACAGCAAAATGCCCACTAGTTTGGCTGGCACATGAAGAGGGTTTATTCATGTACTGACATACATGCTGCAATTCTTCCATGTAAAGCACCTAATCATATGGAGGAATGTTAACACATAAATCAAAATACACATAAAATTCCAGGTGAAATAGGGTGCGTCCACATCTAAGGTTGAGGGCTAAGGTTGATATTATGGAGGGGGCACACAGCCTCCTAAATACGGTGAAGACACCTGAACTTTCCTCATGTTTCCAGGCAAGATAACAATAGTAACAGCAGGACTTATTTCATTGCCAGTTGCAGTTCGTACTTCCTTGTTCCCAAATTCCCCTCGGGAACAATGCTATATGAAGATGCACCATCAGTTTGAAGAGAAATTTGGAGGCAGAGGACTAGACACTGTGGTTAGTACTGCCAATTAACAGTGCTGCCACAATTGAAGAAATGGCATGCTAAAAATGCCCTCAGTAAATACTGTTGAACACTAACCCCAAACATAATAAGTACTCCAATGTTCAATATGCAAACGATTTAATCCTAGTTAACTTGAGCTGGATTACAGTCCAACTATACCATTACAGGATTTTTTAAATCATCCATAAAGACACTTTAGAAAAGAAAATTTCTTTTAAAAATGTGTGTTTTTTGTATCTTTCAAGTTCAAACATTCTCAGATTATAAAGTACAAGATTAGAGATGAGCACTGCTGCTTTCATTTAGACTGTCTATTGGTTTTTATAAGGATTTCATGTGAACAAAGTTTAGATATTGAACTGACTTAAAATAGAAATTTCTATGCATTTCACAAATGGGTTTTTGCAGCACTAACTTATGCTGTCTCAGGCTCTATAATAAATCAGTCTAAGATCTTAAAGTATCTTCCCACTCTTATAGGCAAATTTTCATATTTATTTTAAAGGGGAGCATCATTCACATTTAATGTAGTTCACTAACCTAGGGCTGATTTAACTTGACATTCAATCTGAATCACTTCAATTGTATCTAGAATTTTAAAGCTATTGGCTGTTTGGGAAACATAAACCAATCACTCTTCACAGATTACACTTAAAATTAGCCACTCTCATTGTTCATGTTCTTCTGGTTATGTGGAAGAGTAGTCCAATAACGCAAGCATGCAAGAGATAAATGTTGTGAACCTAAAACTGGTAATCATTAAGCACTAAAGGACAGAAGCCCACATCAAATCTGCATATTTTAATTACATTGTCTTTCTAATAACAAAATTGGCTGATGAGTGCCACCAGAAATGCAGTCAAAATGGGGCCACTAACAAACAAGAGACAGGTCTCAGAATGATCAAGGGTCCCTCAAGATTTGTGGAATTTCCAAACTATATTTTAAATAACAAGATAAGAAGAGTTGAATTACATTTTAAAAGTATTTTATTATTAATTTTAACCATTCTGATTTTAAACCACTTCAAGATATGACTGTATGAAAAGTGGCACAGAAACATAATAAATAAACAAACAACCACAGTCATAGGCTTGGTATATAAATCTTTATCATGCCTATGAAAGTTCAAAAAGAAAAGCAGACTGGAGAGAAGACAAGAGATAGGAAGTCCTATTTGGAAAGAATGACTAGCTGGAGCATTATTCAGAATTTCCTTTAGGATGAAAGACACCTTGCAACATTGTGTGATGGATCCTGCTATTTTAGCATGCAAAATGTGTTTATAAACATTTTTGCCATAGTTATATTAAAAAGAAGAAAAATGCAACATAGAGGTGTAATGCCAGTAACTGGGTGGACAGGCCATGTAGTTTGTTGACAAAGCAACTGGTGCATCCCCTATATCACAGATTAACTACCCAGAGTCAGTTGGAGTTGGGTGGCATCAAAATCAAATAATCAGATAATGGAACTTTGACCATAATATCTTATGATAGAATGGAAGGCTACAATTATGAGTTGCCTTTATGAAGGAATACTTGAGGAGGAGAGAAATATTGCTGATAATAATTCTTTTCTAATTAAAGACACAAATTGCTCAGATCTACAGGTTCTACATTACTCAGAATACATTTCTGTTATGGATGAATGGTCTTATTTTCTTCTGTTTTCTTTTTTTCCACTTTTTGCATTTTTAAAAGTACTTTATTATTAATTTTAACCATTCTGATTTTAAACTACTTCAAGATATGACTGTATGAAAAGTGGCACAGAAACATAATAAATAAACAAACAACCACAGTCATAGGCTTGGTATATAAATGTGGCTCCCATGTGAATGCCATTTTTCATTGTTCTTCATGGCATTTACTGCTACACAATCATCTTTTTAAATTTTAAATTTTAAATGCATCTCATCATGCAGAATGGGGAGTTTTCTATCACCACAAGGCTTAAATAAATAAACAGGTTTGCAGGAAACTTTCCAGTCTGCACTGAGGGCAGGAAAATACAACTAGTTCATCACATGGCTTGTTCACCCAATATGGCAATTTAAAATATTTCCTTGACCCATCAAGGCAATTAATGTACTATTTGCAAATGTGGCACATTTTAATGATCAGAAAGCTTCTTTCTAGTATCAGAATGTGGATGGTCTGCAATTTAGAGACAAAGAAACATTGATGTCAGCCTTGCAGGGCAAACCAGATAGGAATACATGACCAGATGAGCTCATTCTACTTTATTATAAAGCTACATTGACAGAATCTTGCAAGTCTGAAAGTACATTTCTCCCCCTCCTCCTATCTTCTTTACAGCCCAAGAAACTAGGGATGGTCTCTTCTGAGCCTCTTGCCCTCCCCACTATCCAGCTGTGGGCTGGGCTGTCTCTTATCTGACCATTCCTTGGCAGCATCTCTTTGCCCAGTCTCCCAAAGTCATTCCTACATACCATTACAGGAAGAAGATTCATGCCTAGAAAGCAGAACATAAGTGAATCCAAGTTATTTTTAACTGAACATGATATTTCTTTAAGAGAAACAATATGGAAAACACTCTTATATGCACAGAATGTGTGAAGATTTCACATGTAACACAATCTGTCCTGAGTCCAGATAAAACAGATAAAACTTCACTGATTCAGGTTGTTTGCCAAGAAATCAATGCTGAGAGAGGAAATTGCTAGCAAAAGGAGGGAGCACACATAAGAATCATCGAAACTTACCATATATACTTGCATATAAGCCCATCCGCGGATAAGCCGACCCTCAAATTTTTAACCAAAATACCATGAAAAATACACCACCCATGGATAAGCCCACCCACATTTTTCATGGTATTTTGGTTAAAAAATTGAGGGTCGGCTCATCCACAGATGGGCTTATATGCAAGTATATATGGGACATACAGGTACTTTAAAAAGTATTACCGTATGTACTTGCGGATAAGCCCATCTGCGGATAAACTGAACCCAATTTGGGGGTTGTATTTTGGCATCTAAAATTCTTGGTTTATCTGCGAGTATACAGGTGAAACTCGAAAAATTAGAATATCGTGCAAATGTTCATTTATGTCAGTACGGCAACTCAAAAGGTGAAACCAATATATGATACAGACGCATTACATGCAAAGCGAGATATGTCAAGCCTTACTTTGGTATAATTGTGATGATTATGGCGTTCAGCTTATGAAAACCCCAAATTCACAATCTCAGAAAATTAGAATAGTGTGAAAAGGTTCAATATTCTAGGCTCAAAGTGTCCCACTCTAATCAGCTAATGAATCCATAACACCTGCAAAGGGTTCCTGAGCCTTTAAATGGTCTCTCAGGCTGGTTCAGTAGGAATCACAAGCATGGGAAAGACTGCTGACCTGACAGTTGTGCAGAAAACCATCATTGACACCCTCCATAAGGAGGGAAAGCCCCAAAAGGTAATTGCAAAAGAAGTTGGATGTTCCCAAAGTGCTGTATCAAAGCACATCAATAGAAGGTTATGTGGAAGGGAAACGTGTGGTAGAAAAAGGTGCACAAGCAGCAGGGATGACCGCAGCCTGGAGAGGATTGTCAGAAAAAGGCCATTCAAAAGTGTTGGGGACTTTCACAAGGAGTGGGCTGAGGCTGGAGTTAGTGCATCAAGAGCCACCAGACACAGACGGATCCTGGACATGGGCTTCAAATGTTGTATTCCTCTTGTCAAGCCGCTCCTGGACAACAAACAACGTCAGAAGCGTCTTACCTGGGCTACAGAAAAAAAGAACTGGTCTGTTGCCCAGTGGTCCAAAGTCCTCTTTTCTGATGAGAGCAACTTTTGCATCTCATTTGGGAACCAAGTCCCCAGAGTCTGGAGGAAGAATGGAGAGGCACACAATGCACGATGCTTGAAGTCCAGTGTGAAGTTTCCACAGTCTGTGTTGATTTGGGGAGCCATGTCATCTGCTGGTGTTGGTCCACTGTGCTTCATTAAGTCCAGGGTCAACGCAGCTGTCTACCAGGAGATTTTGGACCACTTCATGCTTCCTTCTGCAGACGAGCTTTATGGGGATGCTGACTTCATTTTCCAGCAGGACTTGGCACCTGCCCACACTGCCAAAAGTACCAAAACTTAGTTCAATGACCATGGGATTACTGTGCTTGATTGGCCAGCAAACTCGCCTGACCTGAACCCCATAGAGAATCTATGGGGCATTGCCAAGAGAAAGTTGAGGGACATGAGACCGAACAATGCAGCGGAGCTGAAGGCCGCTATTGAAGCATCCTGGTCTTCCATAACACCTCAGCAGTGCCACAGGCTGATAGCATCCATGCCACGCCGCATTGCGGCAATCATTGCTGCCAAAGGGGCCCAAACCAAGTACTGAGTACATATGCATGCTTATACTTTGCAGAGGTCCGATATTGTTCTATTTCCAATCCTTGTGTTATTGATGTCATGTAATATTCTAATTTTCTGAGATTGTGAATTTGGGGTTTTCATAAGCTGTACGCCATAATCATCACAATTATACCAAAGTAAGGCTTGACATATCTCGCTTTGCATGTAATGCATCTATCTAATATATTGGTTTCACCTTTTGAGTTGCCGTACTGACATAAATGAACATTTGCACGATATTCTAATTTTTCGAGTTTCACCTGTATATGGTAGATTTGGAAAAGGCCAATTAGGCTACGGAGTTCAACTGTCTGCTCAGCGCAGGAATTCAAATTAAACCATTCCCAACAGATGGCTGCTTGAAGACTTCTAATGAAAGGGAACCCACCACCACCTCTCTGGAGGACCCTCTTAAGAGGGTCCCTTTTTTCTCCCATTCAGTCAGAATCTACTTTCTTGTACCTTATATCCATAATTCCCTGCCCCACACTCTGAGTAATAGAGAATAGGTCCCCCTTTCAGACCCTTTATCAGTGGTCCCTCTTCTTATCATTCCTTTCTCCAAGCACTGATTTCTTTCCCCACTGTTGTGTGTCATTTCATTCAAGCCAAGCAGACGTTTGGTAAACCATCACTGGCCTAAATTAGATATAATGGTAAACAATGGTGTGCCAAAACCTCAGAACCAAAAGAAGACCATGATAATTGCAGGGGAGGGGCGGGCAGACAGGTGAGCTCAGGGAAAAACAGCTTCAGAAGTTCACTGAAGGAGGCTATCGGTCTCTTCATTTCTATCTGTGCTCTAGATCTTTTTTAAAGAATGCTATCCTGTAAACTTAAAATTCAGTTGCAACTGCTTGGATTAAAAGGTGTGATAAATTGGAGAGAGTGCTTATTAAAGCGAGAGGGAAAGAGAGGAAACAGAATAGGGGGAACAGGAAAGCTGCCTAGAATGACAAAGTAGCAGAGCCATCTAACTACCAAGTTGCCTGAAGGCATCTCCAGAGCCATCAAAACAACTGCTGATTCCGCCAACAAGCCAGATGCTGCTACTACTGCTGCTAAAACATTTGCGCTAACATAAGCCAGGAGATGTAAAATGCTTAACCATAAGTATGCATCAGTCATGGTTATTACTGTGAGGCTGTGAGAATGTCACCATTACCACTACAATGCTAGGAAGATTCTCAGCAGAAACTTTTCTCTCTCCTCTCCCACTGCTTTGGCACAAGACTATTTTCGAAAAAGATTTTCCTTCTAATTTAAAAACACATGGTAAGCTGGGTGTAACTAGAAGCGACCAATGCTTTTTCCTGTGTTAACAACAGAACCAGGAAAGAGCATCGTCGGTTAAACAGGCGGCCACACGTGCTGCCAGAAAAAGGCCGGCTAACTTATCATCCAGCATAGGAAATTCCTATCCTGTCCACCAATTAGTAACTCAGAAGTGACTGGTGTGTGTTTGCATGTTTATTTTGTTTCACAATCCCAAATTTGATTTTCAGAACAAACTTTCCCCAAGACCTCCCAATAGTCCATTAAACAGCAGGTAGGAACTGTACAATACAGATATATATTCTATAAACCAAAAGGGGACAAAGTTTTTAAAAACACAGACATGCACACACACCCAACTGCACCACCCCAATTACATATTTTTATTCTCCAGTGGGAGATACACTTTGGAGAGTTACTTCCTCTCCCCACCCCTTCTTCCCACCACTCTGCAATGAACAGGCTAGACACTTAATCAAATCCACAAAAACAACAGGAACTAGCAGCTACTAGTTACAATGGGGTCAGACACTCCAGCCAATTCACTGTCCTTGAAGGCACTGCTTTAATCCACTTCTTTCTTCCCACAACAAAAGCCATTAATGAAAGTGACTTCTCTTCACTCTGAAACATCCAGTATTAAAAAGTCACTGCTTTTTCATCACCACCCCAATCAGTACCAAACACTCACAGACTGTTGAACAATAGTACAGCTGAACCGCATTTCCTTTTGCACGTGCGTGCATCATTTGAGGTTGTGCTTCATCACTGCCATTTCAAACTACTAGAGTAAAGGATCTGAAATCTTACAATTAAATGGTATCAAAACACAGACAATCATCCTATTAAACAAAACCATTCACACAGCAGGTTTGTTGAAAGTTTAGCAGATTCCGAAATGGATGTAGGAATGTTTGAAAAGCGCTGGAAAAGACCCTCAATCTGATCCCTGAATTTCACAAACCATAACGGATATACTGTTACAGCCCAGCACTGGTGGTTTGCTTTTAATGAAACCTACTATTTTAAAAGACCAGGACCAGGACCAGGACCAGCAGAAGTCATTAGACCCTCTGCCAAGTCCTCTTCTCTGGAGGTACTCTGATGAGTGCTGGGTGACTGCCATTTTAACAATCCATAATAGACTGAGTGATATTATCTAATTCTAGGCTATCCTGGGCAATTACAATGGTGGCTGGTCCCAGCACTATGCCATGGCCACCTCTTGTCATGTTCTTTTTCCTCAGTGATAGTGAGGAAGTGGCCCTCAGGCTCTCCATTCAACACTTAAATATTGCAGAAGTTCAGAAAGAGAATCTTTTAAAACAAGAGACACAGAGAGTATGCAAACAATCTTATCTAGCCTAGAGCTCTTTAGATCTATCAGGATTGTAATTCCCAGAACTCTCCGTCAAGAATTGGATGATCTAGTACAGGTATAAGAATTATCTCTGTGACTGAATCTTAGGCTTATCTGCCCCTGATATTATCTTGCTAAAGTTGGTTTCTAAACAATACCTACAGACACCCCCCCTGGATAAAAGGAAATATTCTTTATAATGGGCTGACTGTGGCTGACCTCAAAAAGCTAAGCAAATTGTGACATAATTGGTGCTTGGATAGAAAACTGCCATGAAATTTCAGGACTATAGGCTGGACTAAGAAATAGGAAAAAAAAAAATCTCAGAAGAAGGCAGTGACGAAACAATATCAGAATGTTGCCAAGGGAAAGACATGGATGTGTCCATGACTCTACCAAGATGAAACTTTAATTTATCTACAGTGTGGTTCTGGCAAAAAAGACATAGGCCAGCTCAGTAATGCTAGGAAGCTTTCCCCAAGCTCTTCCCACAATCCCATAGGGTCTATCTGATCTTTCTGATCTACACTGGTCATTTATCACTCAAAATATTATTGCCCAGACAATCTAAACCTTCACAACCATGCTCCTATCACCCCAAGTGTATAGCCAATGGCTCTTTATATTCCCCCTTCCCATACATTTCTTCCCAATTTCCACTTGAATCCTAACTTTGAGGGTTTTCTGATGAGCATAGACCACAACAGGGGACTCAAGATCAGAAGTAGCCTCTACATCCTCACAAACTTATTTGGATTTGTGGCAAATCAGCATGAGGAGGAGTAGGGAAGAATATTTTCATATGCGGTATAACTTGGAGAGAATTTACTATATGAGGAACTACATTTCTGAGCTGATCCAACATACTGAAAAATAAAATACTATAAACCTAACGATGATGATGATGGTGATGATGATGATGATGATGATGATGTCCAAAGGAAGCATGCAAACTTTATTCATCAATGGTCTTACAAAAGAAACCAATGGCAAATTCCATATCTTCTATATCTTTAATATTCAGCAGCCCACCCAAAAATGACAAAAATTATCACAATGCTTTATCTATTTGCAGTTACAGAGCCAAGCAAACCATAATGCTATAAAGCTAGAGACTGTGCTAACATTTGCTTTAGTTTTACATGTTCATAAACTGGACCAACAAGAAAGATAATCAATTGCATGGAATGATCCTGACAAAAATGGAAACTTGTTAGACTGTTTCCCCTACATAAACCTCCAACTCAGCTTTAGAAACACAAATCCCGAACAATATTCTCGGTACTTGAAGCTCTACCTTCATTTTATAATGAGCCATATGCATCCAAATAGCATTCATGCCCCAGCTGAAGGAGGATTTTTATTTTCAACCAAGGATCATGCAATAAAATGAAAAGCAAATTCAGAGTCGGAACTATCACAGTTGCACTGAGCATATTTTGAGGCATATGGCAACTTTATAATGGCCATTGGGGATGAAGAGCTCAGACTATGCAGCAGACACTGGATTTAAGATGTTTCACATAAAGCAGATTCTCTTGGAGAAAAAAGGAGGGAAAAATTAACCATGTAACTGCAATGCTTTTCTGCCATCTGAACTCTTTCTCACCAAGGCTAGTGATAACATTTTTTGAAAATATTAGCAGCCTTCAGTCATCACATTGAGCCCAAATGTAGTTTGTCTGGACATGCTGGTCTTCGACCCTAATAAAGATTTGATTAATACTTTGTCTGGATTTGATTTAGCATGTTTTCACACTCAGCCACTGTCTTTTTGAACTATAAGTTATGGCTTTTCGCGTGTTATTCAGACTCAGAACATCACTGGTTCTCATACAAGATCAACAAAACCTGACACAAAAATCACCAAAGTTTCACTTTCACAAAAGGATTTATTTTTATATAATTTAGCAAACAAAAAATCAACAGTTTGCAGCTGAATTTTGACCATGCAATCTTGGAAGAGTCCCACACACCCCAAATGAAACCAGAGCAGCATGGAGTCTGGGTGCATAAGTAGCCATCCTTGTTGGATACTGAGGGCCAGGCCCAGCCTCCAACCAAGCGCTCTGGCAAGTGCTCAGGTTCCCAAAGTCCAAACTATTGCCATTTGGATTCTGAACAGAGGCAGTAGCCAAATAACCAGTTGCAAGCTACCACACGCTTAACAACAGCGAACCTGTACATAAAGAATGGCAAAGGGGGTGACAGCTGCCTTCATGTCTAACTTACAGTTTTCAACCCTAATTATTTCAAATGAAACAAGCACCTCTGGCAACAGGTTTTGGGTACTCTGAAAGAGAAGCAAATTGTTAAATAAGATATTGTTTTACTACAAGGGATGAAGAGACACGTTTTGGGAAGGAACTGGTAATAAAAATACCGTGATCTCAACTCATATTGGGTTGCTTTCCAACTGCAGCAAAACACAAAGAACTGAAACTGCAATTTTCCCTGATTTAATCTTTACATGTTTTCAATATTATTCTTAACCCTGATATTCCCTAAAACGCTGAGAAAAAGAAAAAAGAAAATGGCAACCCTGGTCATTTCCAGGACATGGTTTCATCCAGTTCTGGGAAGTGGATCTCAGAGCTTTTACATCCCTTGGGGTTGGCTGCAACAACCAAAAAAAAAGTGGCCCTTTGCCTAAAAAATGGTTGCTGCCCTAATCTGTGATCTCATTTTGAGACTCCTGATTCTATCTGACATAGCAATTGGGTTAAAGGTAAAAACTCCCTCAAGTACAACTTGAGTCCTGATGAGATGCAGATGGGATAAGTGTGGAAGTGTGGATAAGAGATGGACTTGCTCGTGTTGTTTTCTTGGCAACCAGGTTACACAACCTTAAACAACTTCTTCCAGAAAAGCTGGATCACCATTCACATCAGCTCCATCAACTGAAGGTGATGGATGGAAGGTCACGCTCAGCACTTCAGAAGAATGCCAAGTGGGGGGAGGGCTGTGATGAAACACTGATCTCCCCCTTTTGAATAAGGCTTGCTTGTTACCCAGATACATGCGAAACAGGAAACGTGAATGATTTGCCTAACCGTTTTCCAGGCTGATCAGAAACTTTGTTAAAACATTCAGAGGACATCGTGCTTGGGAAGATTACATTAAACCATAACCTTCCCTATGACAGCCTTTTTTACTCTAAGGGGAATAAAGTGAAGAATATATATTGGCACTCTATGCAGACAAAAGGTATGATTTATACCTTACTTTATGTAACACTTTCCAAGAGTTCAAAATGCTTGACCTATAATGAAAAAAATACCCGTGTAATCAATATTTTTTTTAAAGGGCATGGAAAACCCATCATGCCATCACAAGCTAAGACTGAGTTCCAATTTATATGCAATATCATTCATACAATTAGTAACAAAAAAAATATGGGCAAATTAAGCAAGTAGGAGGGATACTGCTCTGGAGTAGGAGCCTGGCAAGCGCAGGGAATGTAATCCAGATTCAGAACAGAGGTCCCCATACCTACAGTCCAAAAATCACTCACATAATTGCTTGGTTCACAGAGAACAGAGAACAAATTATGTTCAGATCAAGGCAGCGTTAATATTTAAATCATATATTAATATTATTTATTTGGTGGTCTTACATAGGGATACTGATCTGGGCTGCAAAGATCAGGATGACCACTAGCTGGCAACAAAGCGTTAGACATTTCTGCATCTCTTTGCTGAGATCTAACAATCACCCCATTATCTGTAGCCCAGATCTGACTGCCCTAGTCTCACAACTCAAAATCCTCAAGAAAATTCACCATTTTTTACAAAAGTAAGAATTTATACTAGGGATTACATCATGGCAACAAGAGTGGAAAAACGTAACTATTTTTCCACACTTATCCCATCTGCAGATAGCCAACCAGTGGCCTTACCTTTTCAAAATTCCCTGCTGGGGGAGGAAGGGCCACAAGAACACCTACAGGGCCACTAAGCATCTGACAGATAAAGTTGCTCAGATCTGCTTGTGGGGTAGACTCTAATTTGGCAGGTCCAGGCAAGGTGAAAGAGGCATGGTCTTGCTCAGTTATCTGGGAAGTGTTTGATTCTGTAGATCTTCTGTGACTCTGTAGACAGGCTCTACTGTTAACCCAGGGGAAGGGGGAGGGGAGGGGAGGGGAGGGGAGGGGAGGGGAGGGGAGGGGATGGGATGGGATGGGATGGGATGGGATGTTGTTGCACTTAGGCTGTTGGTTATTTAATTCTTACAAATGTAATCAGAAATGCAAATATAAAAGTCTTTGTGGTTGGCTTTGGGAGCTGAAAGGCTAGGATTTTTATCATTCCTTCTAACAGCCAACTCACCTGGTGAGTGCCAACAGGACTGCTGCTGAAACAGGTTCACTGAGAAATGAATAAGAGACAGTTGTGCACACTGGGAAACTTCAAGGCTTACAGAAACACAAGAAAAACTCTTGTATCACCCTAATCCTTGTGATAACTGTGTGTGTGTGTGTGTGTGTGTGTCAAAAAAAACTCAAATAACATTATGGCACCCTTAAATTTATTGCAATAAGCAATCAAAATCAAACCCATTGTTCCAGGATTGTAAATACTTTTGCCAGTCTGCAAAAGAAATGAGCTGCTCATTTACATTAACTGTGTAGTAGAACTGTGTCCCTCTGCCTCTTCGCTACATTAAGGAATGGCATCGTAGCTCCACATTAAAGTACACCCATTCTCTCCAAACAGCCCCCAATTCAATCCCTGACCTCTTCCATTACAGCAAGTCCCCCAACTTTTTGGGCCCCAGGATATTCTCTCTTATGCCACTTACCACTGCTCTTTTTCTGAGCAAATAAATGTATCTCCAAGAAGTATACTGGGCTAAAATCACACCACTCCCTTTTATTTTCTAAGGAAGCTAATGTGGCCTTGAGGCTTTCTTGGCAATAAAGCTAATGCTGGAGGCTGGCATTTTGCTTGCCAGCATGGCAGCATCTACATTCCTTTAGTCAAAAGGGGAGGCTGATATAAAAAGTCAAGCAGGGCAGGGACTTTGTGGATATCAACTGAGGTGCCTGCAGGTATGCTGATGCCCATGGGCGCCATGTTGGGGAACCCCACCATGGTTATAAGACTTCAGCTCCAGACCCAGAAGAGCTCTTGCTAGACAGAACAACATTCACTCCTGGTGGCAAATCATAATAATGAAGCCACTCACTTCACTTGGCACTGCTCATGTTCTATTTATAAGACTTTCTTTCCCTCTCACTGTTCAGCAGAAAAGAAAGCTGAAATTCAGTTGTCTTGTATAAATATAATGTTGATGCCTTGGGCTACTTTCCAAAGTATCTACATTACATTTATACAAAACAATAAACAAACAAAAACATAAAAATGGTCAATATCAAATTATAAATATGGTCTTGCTTCAGTCCAAGCAAACAATTGAGATATTGTTTCCTCCTTTACTGCTAAGAATAAAATTCCTGTTACACTAGCTGACAATTGTTTTGTCTGGAGAATTCCTTCTGATGTACTTATTGCCTTTTCACCAGTAACAGGATGCTCAGCAAGAGACTTTCAGACTGCAAGGAGATACTATATAAATAATAGGCCTTTCATGGCATATGCTATGAAGTGTCACAGTCCAATCTAATTGGCAGAGTCAAAAAAGCTGGTCAGCCTCAATGGAATCAGGAATTGATGCAGTAAGCAAACTCCATTTCTCCAAAAGAGTGTGCATTATTGTTGTTTTCAATACTTTATTGTTCATATTGTTAAAATGTTTATATTAAATCTTGAAAAGAAGTTTTTGGTTTCTACTTCTCAGGACAAAACTGAACATTGCAACCTGTGGGGCAAATGCAGAGTTCTTCTCAGCTCTGTCGTAGGGTATCCAGAATCCCCCTCCGGTTTTGGTGTCACCATTTCCTAACATTTTACAAAGATTCATAATGCCTTGGAATTGTTAAGTGATAAAGTAGGGAATATGAGGGGAGATGGGTGTTTCTTGAATGTGTTATAGCTCCATGCACTTTGGAACAGTGGAGTGCCCAATAATCTACTCCTATATTAATTGCAGCTATTGCATCAAAAGAGGTTGTCTACCTTTGTGTTATAGGTTATAGGAGCTGCCGCAAAGAATGGCAGCCAAGGGTCAACTTCCCTCTCTCCCTCTGCAGGATACAGTATTGTTTCACTGAACATGGCAATCATGAAGGTTTATATTTTCCTACATACACATATACACTTCCCACCAGCAGCAGCCAATCTAGTGCAAAATGATAGTGGCAGAAGAACCACCCACACCCCGTTGCTATCATGATCTGCCATGCCTTTCTCCTTCCAGGTTAGATTTCCTGTCACAGAATGAGGGAAACAAACTGGTCAGATAGGAAATAACCACTTGCTTCTCTAAAGTAGCTCTCTCATCTGCTTGCTGGGGAGCATCTTTGTCAGAGAGAAAAAACCCTGCATCCACTGTTTGAAAGTTGAGTCCACTGAGGATGATATGATGTGGGTGAAGGATGATTTGGGCAAGGAACAGAGACATATAGTGCGGCAGGTTAATATATAGGACTACAAGCAATAGGGATGGAAGCCATAACCATACCTGAAACGGAAATATTTCAGTTTCAGAACTCAAGATGGCTAGATCAGAAGTTCTAGACTCCAATGATTAATCTTCCATCAAAATTAAAGCAGTATTGGTCAACTATCATCACTGTTCTATTTCCAACACTGTACTGACTCAAGCTTGCTGGAACTATCTCAGAATTGTCCAAGCTTTTCTAAATCTGCTTATAAGTCTTGCTTTTAAGTATTATGCGTTTTTATAAAAATGTCCGTTTTCAGAAATCTGAAAGCTTCCTGCCAACCAAATTATATTTTCATGATACTTCCAATACAATCAGAACAGTCTAACTTTATTATTGTGATAAAGCTCCAAATTAACATACAGTGCATGTCCTTGTTTCATAAAATACTACTTCTGTAGAGACAACTTTGGGGAAACTGCAAAAGGAATGTGACCACAGACATCTACAGGTCCTGTTTCTTGTTTGGCACAGTACGAGCTGGAGGAACGAGCTTTCCATTTTAGTATTCACTGCAAAATCTCAATGCAGTCAGCCACCAGAATCTAAGTGATCACATCCAGCAGGCACAACAAAGAGCAAACGATGCACCATCATCAATAAATGTTATGCATGAGCAAACTCTTCAATCACCAATTTAAATCATTTTGCTTTAAGTCCCTCCACTCAACATTACAACATGTCACTGTTTACCAGTTGCATATTGTTAGTCGTAATTACCATGATCTTTATCCAATGGGAAAAAAAATTAGTATGAAAATTATTTTGGAACAACCAGCCGGAATAAGGCATATGGCTGGCACAAAAGCACAAGTGAGTACCACTATGGAATGCAGACAATCTGCGGGTTTGGCTTCTCTTTGCCAACTTCAGAGGTAGAAAATCACAAGGAATTCAAGCACAATCCAGATCACTTTCTGCTTTGCTATTGCTAGCTGAAACCTAAGTTAATTTTTCTATCCCTTACAATCGAAAGAACCTTTAATCATGGTAGGGCAGCCTGCTATAGTTAGTTATTGCCACTGTGGTGGTAGTTAGCCTTCCAATTTCCGTAATACCCAACAAAATATGCCTTTATTTTTCAGGAAAAGATAAATGGGCAGGAATCTCATGCCATCTAGATCCTGAAGGTGATATGCCAGGCTGTTCACCATTACTGTGCCTGAGGTTCAGGAGTTTAATGTCCTCTTCTCTAACAGGGTTAAGAAAAACTGCCATCTGCAGTACAAAAGGTTTGAGAATTTGACCATAAACAAATGTCACTATCCTAGTTTAAACTGTCAGATCTTAACCTTGGCAAGACATACTGTATGTTACAATCTTTAAAAGGCTTTATCTCAAATTAGATTGGCAAGTTAAGGAACATAGGAAGTTCAGAAACATAGGAAGCTGCCTTATACTGTACTCTGTCAGACCACTGGCCCATCTAATCTAGTTTGTTAATACTGATGGCAGAGGGAAGAGAACTAAGGATCTTTTGCAAGCAAGGCAATGCAAGCCAAGAACTTCACTCCAGAGTCTACCACGAAGGCTTTATCCTTTTCAACTTCCAATCTGAAGACTATAGCTGTCTTTGAGTCCATTAATCCACTAATCCATCCCACTTTTTTATTATGGCATACTACATGGGCAGATGCTAAAACTGTTCATTTGGTTTTCATTCTTCCATGGTCTACACTTCCAGGAGCAGAACTCCTTTTTTCTTTATAACAATTTGGTGCCTTGTAAAGTGTGGAATTGTGTCCCTGTTTGAAGAACTACTCCATTCTTTGGCTCTAGGCTTCCTAGTAAATTATTACTGCCAGATTGGGGCAAATGACAAGATTGAAAACAATTCATCAAAGCCTAATAGAAAAATGCTGATTGTTACAAGCAGATAGGTAATTCCATGAATACAAGCTTGCACAATGCACAACCTACCACACTGAATGCAGACTAACACCCATGAGATATGACTTCCCAAGAACCTGACAAACATCCTGAATATGTAGACCCAAGAAAGAAGCAAATCAAAGATATCTTCAAATCTTAGGAAGATTACAGACCACAATTTGCTGACTGTGTTTGGTCGCATAATCCTCCATAGGCATTCTAAGAAAATAAAATGGCAGATGCTTTGTTTGGAAGTAAGACTACCTGCCCAGAAAAAAATGTTACACTGAGGTAAGAAGTGCTTCCTGGAAAGGCTGGAATGTTTGTGAGCAGGCTTCCTCAATTTGTTTTATGGTAAAAAGGTATTTTGTGATTGGCCAGCAACCATTTCATGAGAATGCTGTCAATATTCAAAATGTGCCCACTGATCTAAATGGCTTGGGAACTCTGGGTTAAGTCCCAAGTTGCAAAGAGTTCAACTGAGGAAATCTAGTGAGTGTGAGTGTGTGTGTGTGTGTGAGAGAGAGAGAGAGAGAGAGATTGCCACAGACAGCAACATTTAAAGTCTTCAGCTCATAAAATTATCTCACCTGTCTTGAACTGAAACCTTAGAATATAAGGCTTAAGCGAAGACAGTGACTTAAGCTGCATCATTACAGAAGGTCATGTTAAATATTTCAGAGCAATAGAAAACAACTACCAGTCTAATTCACAAACATAAAAAGCCTAACTATATTTCAGAGAATAAGAGCAATGTTTCCCCAGTGCAAAATATTAACTATTAAAATAAAATTAAAAGCTATATATCCATCATATTAAAATTATGCAAAATTCATACATTAACCCATACACATATATCCCTTTCTCTCCACCCCCTACTCCCTACAATTCATCTCTTTTTCCTGGCTCCTTCAAAGCTGCAGATAAAAAATTAACAACATTGGAAGAAATATCTGCAAAATGCAGAACACGGGTATCAATAATGCATGGTTTTTACTTTATCTTGTAGGTAAATTGCTAGAGGAAATGGTTGCTGAGATTCTGGATGTATTATAAATTGCTTCTCCTTAGAAAAATCCACAAAAGAACAGAAGCATACCAAATTCCATTGCCATCAGTCATACAAATACCATGTGCCCAATTCTGCTGAAGTAATATTGGGCCAATAATTAGTTCTTTTGAGTCAGAATTCAAGATTGTTGTGGGACATGATTTCCATACAGCAGACTAGTTTGCACCTCATCACCAAGATCTAGTTAAAGGAGAACAATGAAGGAAAATCAACCAAATTAGTATAGGAGCCTACAGTATTGACTTGCAACAATTTGCCACATTAACTCATGTGTTCTATACTGAGCTAGCCCAGAAGATCATCTGAAACTCCCATCAGTGTACAATGTAGCACCTGGGAGACCTAAGGATTATGAGAATTAAAATCCAAGACACCTGGAGAGCAAAGCTGGTTAGACCAAAGTGGGCTGAAATTCACACGGCACAATTTAACAGCCCAAGTGGGAATTGAAGAGATATTCTTCCTAAGATAGGCAGTAATCAATATATAAATTCCAACCATCACAGAGATCTTCCAAATATATTAATAGCAGCATAGAAATCCTAATAAACGGAGTACTACATAAAACAGGGGACTAAGAACAACTAATGCTTTGAACATTCACACAAAGACTTTGCTTTCAGAGCTTAACCACATCCCACCCGTCAATGCTGAACTTCAACAAAGGTATCACGTTCCATTTTTGTTCCAAGAGATTTTAGCATTATATCCACAGATCTATATGAAATCTCTCCAAATAGTCTGAGCTGAAGATATGTTAAGAGCTAAATTAGAATTTATTACTTTTCTTCCTGCTGTTCTCTTTAATCACTTATATGAAGATACTGGCATATGGTCTTAAGGCCACATTTACTAAATTCCAAAAGTGGTGATAGGCAACCTGATATTAAAGAACTATTCCTTTCCAAACTGGCCAACATTCAAAGAAGGAAAACTTACAAAAAATACTTTTAAAAAACAATGTTTTAGGAAGAAAAAGGGTTGGAAAAGAATAAGCTAAAAAGTGGTTAAAATACTCTAAATAAATAATGCATTAATGACCACAAACCCTGAAGGAAAAATTAGACTTTCCTTCATATGGGACCTGCTAGTTCTGTAGCAGGCAATATCCTAAAAGGAGCCTTGCATCAGCAGAAAACACTGCCTTTTTGGTTTATATCTCCAGCACCCTCTATTACATCCTTCCACAATCTGGTGCCTCCCAAACGTTTTTAATCGCAATTTCCTGAATGTTCCAACAGCCATTTCTAGTATTGTTAGAAATACAGATTATGCTTTAGGCTGGGGGTTGCTTTGCAGCATGCTATCTTTCCATTCATAAAAAAAAAAATTAATAATTTGGAACAGGGCAGGCCTACTGCTGTGAGGGTCTGTCCAGGTAAAGAACAGGCAAGCAGACTACTCAGTGAGAGGGCCCAGTACCACGGGGATGGAGAAGCAGTATAAATAAGTTGTATTGACAGAACAAGATTGCAGTGTAAAGCAGGCCACCAGAAGGTACAGTTGTGGACCCCACTGTGACTTGTATCATCTCAATAAAGCACTGGTCAAGAGCCATAGAAAGCCCTATGAAAAGTTGAGAATGGAAAGAACATGCCAGGAATATGTCTCCTGTAAATGAGTTTCTCTAGCATTCCAAGCATAACAGGTGGAAAAGATGCATGTCAGACAGTAATCCAGCAACATGTTGTGTGGAGATCAAACATAAGCAAACTGGCATCTCAGCAGAAGTCTTGAACTCCATCAATACATTCCACCCAGCCTACCTAATAGCTGAGATTATGGGAATTTTAGTCCAAAACATTTGGAGAAAACCAGATTGTCCATTCCTATTTGAGATTATAGTTTACAAGAGTAAACTAATTGCAAACAATTAGTTCCTTCAGTCTCAAAGAAACAGCACATTATTATTAACTCCCAAATCATCCATCATATTCCCTCCTGGAAGGTATAAAACTCTGTCTGAAAAAGATCAAGGCTCTCTGGCTTTTTATCATACATCAGAGTCCAATACTCTTAACCCTGAACAATACAATCTTCTCATGTAAAGGTTCAAAAAACAATGGTAAAGCAAAAGGGACTTCAGGTTACAAGAATACCATATCCATTGTCTGTTGTCTTCATTGGCTCCCAAACCATTTGAAGACTCAACCCAATTTGAAGTGCTCACCCTAATCTGCTGAGCCCATATCATGAATGATCTTCTCCTCCTATGTATACTGCGCATGTAATGAGCTTATCAACAGAGATCCTCCACTGACTGCTCTTCTAAAGCAAGATACAATATACAGGAAGGCAGTAAATGGTCTCTTAGCACTTTTTTAATGGGATGTCCTGCTCAAAGTGTCTCTTCTGACACCTACCTTAAAGTCTTTCTAGTAAAGGCAAAGATCTTTCCATCTGGAATTCTATGTTTGACACAGTTGCTTTACATGGTGAATTATTGTGATCTGTGTTATCTGCTACTTGAGATCATGTATAGTTTTCTTTGGTTATTTTAGTGCTGCTTTACTGACATGTACCCAGGGGCAACCATAGGGAGGATTTTAAAAGTCAAGATGGTGACTACAACCTTGTGACCAAAGCCCCACTTTTTTTTAATGTGCAACGTGTGTAAAAAAGAGGCAGGGCCTCTATCATTCCGTTATGGCCACCATCTTGACTTTTTGACACACACATACCATTATTGCCCCTGCTTATATTCCCACAGATTTTGTTATTTTTAAACTGTTTTTTATTTTAGGGCTACTTCCTCCCAAAAAGATTTTTTTTTTCAGAAAGATTAGAGGCAGAACATCTGGCAACAACATGCTTATGCCCTAACAACTGGCATTTATGGAAGGCTGCTGCTGAAAATAGTGTTTCCCTATACCAGGCCATCATTATTAGTAGCCCCTGATAAACCTTTTCCTCCACAAACATATCTACTTCAAACATACAGCACAAGAAGAACCACACGGCACTAAAAGAAAAGCAATGCATGGACAAGCCCAGGAATGAAGGAGAAATTATCCTATGTCTAAATTTTCCATGGGAAGAGGGAGCCAAACCAGTGTGAAAGAATCATCTGAAGTCACACAGGGTGAGTATTCCCTCCTGCAGCTGTGCTATTAACATGTCTGAGAAGTCTGAATCGCCATAGCTGAACACTTGGCAGGAACAATAAAGCCGCTACCACGTATTTCAACAGGTTCAAAGTAACCTCAGATGTCAGGAGCAGATGCTCTTGCACGTTTCCCCTCCCCCTCTATCCCTCAGGACTTTTGAACTCCTTTGTGTGTTTCCTTCCCTTCCCTCTAATAAGCCAGGGTGCTGGAGAAATTAGTTGGGGAAAGGAAAAGAACAACGGTAATTACCCTCCGCCGCCAGCCTGGGAGGCCTAGATAAATTGCAGTCTTCTCCCTCCTCCAGTCTGGATCCCTGATTTTGGGGGGGGGGGGGGGGGAGAGAGAAGTATATCCAGGCCCCAGGGGTCAATGCTGCATAATGATACCACTTCACCTGTCTCTGTGAAACACTCCCCCCACCACCAACCCTCAGTGCAAAACTCATTCATCCAACACAGCTTGCTTAGGGAAAGCACCAATCCCATTTATGATCCTTCTGACAACGCCAAATTCTCCTTAGGCTTGCCTACAGTAGAAGCACTGTAAAATTGTTAAGTATGTCTTTTTGCTCGTTGGCTTATTTCTTTTGGATCTGGGAAAACCACCATTCACATCAGGCCAAGCTGTGCAGAGACAGCATTAATCCTGCCCTACTAGGTCCAAGGACTTGCTTAATTTGATAAACATTAGCATGTAGGTGCTTACCTTGTTTCAAGTTGATTATGTCTCTGAATGGCATCAGCAATGTCAATGAAATGACATCGTATGTCAATGAAATTTTGCCCCAGAAGACACATCTCAATCCTACCTCTGTCCTCTAACATCCATCCTCAAGTACTGTTCCATTAAGTAACCGTGGTTCAGCATCTTGCGGAAACCCAGCCAATATCAAAGCATGTTGTCTGAACCAGTTATATGGTTTACACGTTACGGCACACATTATGTGAGCACAGGAAATATTCTTTCTTAACTTGGCTTAGGCTTTAGAATGGTGCATGAGCCCAGCCATGGTCAAACCATTGGTCTTTTTAATTCAGTGTTACCTGCACTGATTCACTGCACAACCCAAGGTTTTCCAGTTCTACCTACAAATGTCGGAGATTAAATCTGGGACTTCCTGTATGCAAAACATGTGTTGTGGATGCTGGGGTATAATCCCATTCCAATTATTCATGGCAGCTGGCAGGAAGTCAAAACACAATGCCAAATTCCATTGTGTCCTTAAGGATATGATAAGCACTGCAACCCATAATATGGCCACGGGCACCAGAAGCCAGTTCCTGGATGGGGTCTATGACCTGGAGGAACCAAATAGCTTACTGTATGTGAAATTGTAATCATTACTGCCTCCATATTTCTGTATAAGCATTCTAATTATATGTGGAGGCGGGTTGTCATAGAATTGGACCACCCATACACTTTTGCATTTGCACTTCTAAAAATGTCTGCATACCAGACATCAAGGCTATACAGTCATTAGATACACAGCTAGAATAGTGGACTGGACTCAAGCAGAACTAGAAGCCCTGGATAGGAAGACCAGAAAAATAATGAGAATGAATCATGCCCTTCATCCACTCAGCGACGTTCACAGACTCTACTTACCAAGGAGCATAGGTGGGCGTGGAATGCTGCAAGTACACCAGACAGTTGAAGAAGAAGAAAGGGCATTGGAAGAATATCTGAAGGACAGTGAAGAAGGTGAAGCTAGTACACCATGAAGGTTTACTGAATACCAAAGAAACCAAACTGGCCTATAAGAAAGACCAGATGAAGAATAGAAAAGAGATATGGCAAGACAAAGTATCACATGGCCAGTACACAAACAAACTAGCAGGCAAAGCAGATAACAACAAGACCTGACAATGGTTAAGAGCAGGAAAGTTGAAGAAAGAGGCAGAGGGACTCATTCTGGCTGCACCAGACCAAGCCTTAAGAACAAATGTATATAAAGCCAGAATTGAGAAGACAGCAACAGACAACAAATGTCACCTCTGCAAAGAAGCTGAAGGGGGACCACTTAGTTCGCTGCTGCAAGATTGCACAGACAGACTACAAACAAGGGCATGACAAAGTAACAACCATGGTGCATTGGAATATCTGCCAGAAATACCATTTGCCTGCAAGCAAGAACTGTGGGACCACAAAACAGACAAAGTAACAGAAAATGAAGAAGCTAAAGTGCCCTGGGACTTTAGAATTCAAACAGACAAGCACCTGCCACACAGCACCCCAGACTTAACAACTGTTGATAAGACAGACAAAAAAGTCTGGATAGTGGACATGCAGTACCTGGAGACAGCAGAATAGAAGAGAAAGAACTGGAAAAAATCACAAAATATAAAGACCTGCAAATAGAAATAGAACACCTGTGGCAAAAGAAAGCAGAGATAGTACCAATAGTAATAGGTGCCTTGGGTGTAATCCCAAAACATCTGGAGTACCACTTGAACACCATCGGCATTGACAAAATCACCACCAGTCAATTGCAAAAGGCAGCTTTACCTGGAACAGCTTACATCCTGTGATGATACCTTTAATACCATCAAACAACAACACCTGCTTATCCCAAGTCCTTGGGAAGGACTCAATAGGTGGATAAAAATGCCAAATCCAGTCTAAACATCTGGCTGACTGTGCAACAAATAATAATAAATACTAAGATGTTCAAGGTCCTATCCTAAATAATAATTTCTATCTGTATATTGAAACCATAGCATGATGGAATATGCAGAGTTCTGTACGTCAGAAAAAAAAATAACCTTTTAAAAAAGCTTTCTGTGCTACACCTATTGTGAATAAAGTCTTTGTCAGAGAAAGAAAATATGTTTTTTGTTTTGTTCAGCAAGGAGATTAATCCTGCTGGCTGGAAAGGATGAGAGTTCTAGGCTGACACATCTGGGGGGACACGAGGTCAGGAGAAATGGATTTTGCTTTGGTTTGTTCACATACTTCATTTATTTTAAACCTAGAATCAACTGAGTTGTAAAGGAATGGGGATTACTATAAAAAGTATGCATGTTTTGAGCTAAAATTTAACTTAAAAGTTAAATTACTTAAATTAAATTACTTAAAATTTAATTTAAATTTAAAAGTTAAAATTACTTAAAAGTTAAATTACTTAAAAGTTAAATTACTTAAAAGTCATCCTATTAACATTTAATTAAATTTCCATTCCCTATTTCTAAAATATTTTTATGTGGCCCTGCCCCCTTTTGTAATGCATCCCCCAACATTCTATTCAAAGGACAAAGTGGGCTTCAGCCTAAAAGAAGTTGTGTCCCCAGGATGTAGACAGGTATTCAACCTTTATTGCTTTATCAGTCACTGGGAGCCAGCCACACCAACTCTTTATTTGTGTAACTCCAGTCCTCATCATGCCAGAGTGTGAGAAAATTAAGAAGAAGACAGATGACAAAAGTTTCATGAATATTCAATTATGTGTTTGAAACCCACAAAAGGTAAAACAACTGCAAGTTTCACAAGGACTTGTGTGCCTGCTGGTCCTCATGAAACATCGCTTTCACAGAATGATTTCAGGCCAGCGAACCATCTTTCCATTTTCATATCATTCTAAGCTTGAATACAGAAGCATCATTTCTGACTCTGGGAAGACAATTTCCTTCTTTCATCAGTAATAAGGAAAGCTTCTGGCACTCACCCCTTCCATTACCCAAGCACCTATCATCAATCAGAACCAGGTGGAAAGACCCTGATGAAGCTGCGAAGAAAGAGCTAATTATAATGGCAAAGGACATAAGATTTTGAATATATAGACTAAAGTAACCTCACTATGTTTTCCAGAGAGCTAGAGCAGGGCCCAAAGGACCATCCTGGTTTTTTCTGCTGACAGTTTTTCTCAGGTTAGTGTGAAAAGGTACTTCTGCTCCTTCCTTCCTTCCTTCCTTCCTTCCTTCCTTCCTTCCTTCCTTCCTTCCTTCCTCCCTCCCTCCCTCCCTTCCTCCCTCCCTCCCTCCCTTCCTCCCTCTCCCATCTTGTGAAATCAACTGAAGAGGAAAATAAACTCCAATCTTTTGCAGCAGGGAACCTGCAGCCCACATGTAGACTCCATGGCATTCCTTGAGTAGAGGCAGGGGCACAATGTTCACCAGACTCTTTCACCCCTTTCCCAATTTTTTTTTCTAGGACTTATATGGCTGCCTATCTCATATAATGATTCTAGGCGGCTCACGACAGGGATAGAAACAGAAGTGCCTTTCCCCCACCCCCGGCACCAAACCAAACAGCTTCCTAGCTCAATGCCCATCCTAGCCCAATGCTACAAGCCAGAACTTCATGGCCTTCCAGAAGGCTAAAAGGGTAGGGTTCCCTCGGATCTCAGGTTGGAGGCTATTCCAAAAGGCTGGGGCAGCCACTGTGAAGATATCTCAGTGATGTCTTCTGAGGTCCCATCAGGTGGCAACATTTAAGGGAGGGGACCTGGAGTGCACCCACCCTATCTAACCTAATAGGATAGGCAGATACCCTCAGGGAGAGGCAGTCCCACAAATAACCTGGCCCTGTGTCATGGAGGGCTTTAAAGCTGATAACCAGCACCTTGAATTGCACCTGGAAAGCAACTGGGAGCCAGTGCAGATCATGCAGCAGTGATGTTACTTGGGTGAACCAGGGGACACCCAAAACTGCACATACCAATGCTTTCTGGACCAGCTGCAGCTTCCAGATGGTCTTCAAGGGCAGCCCAAGTAGAGCACATAGCAATACTCCAAACGGGAGGTGACTAAGGCATGAGTGATGTGAGCAAGGCATCCCAGTCCAGGAATGGGCACAATTGGCACACAAGATGGATCTGTGGTTGGTGGTTTGAAGACACTCTCTCTTTTAACTTTGTATATTTTTGTAAAGACTTGTATCATGTTTTATCGTTTTTTTATTTGTAAGTCACCTAGAATCACTTATACAGTGAGATGGGTGGCATATAAATTTGATTAATAAAAAAAATAAATAAAATTTGTGCAAAGGCCCCCTGGCCACAGCTGCCACCTGTTCTTTCAGCAGGAGCTGCAAATCCAGGAGGACCCCCAAACTGCACACCACATCTGTCTGGGGGATTGTTACCCCATCCATAGTCCCAAACGCTGACCTTGCCCACTCCGATGGTCTTGTGATGTCACCAGCCATGCCTCCCATTCTGGGGCTGAATAAAGCAAAAACAACATCCGAAATTGCCCACTTCTGCCATATGGGCTAACTTGAGAGGACACCCTGCTGCTCCCAATATTTGGGGCTTTTTTCAGCAAACAAACAGAAAATTACTGTAATTTTAAACACACTGACTAAAACGTAAATCCTACTGAAGTTAGAAGTGAGGAAAAATGGCTAGAACTATTCCGCCAAGTTACATAAGAAATGCTTAATTCCTGCATCTGTGGAAGATCAACACATTGACCCATACGGTATTCTGAATATTCAGATGTTAATGCTTTCCACTCTTAGACCACAATGACCGCTTCCCAATACAAAAAAGACTACACACTTGGAGCACAGCCCAGGTTTCTGCATGTTAAACTGCTGTTAGGAGCAAAAGAAACAGTATTGGCAATCTTGATGCTTCTTAGCATTATTGCAAATGTATAAAAATGGAATGGAACAAGTCTACTTTGCAGGCTATTGTGAAACAGTGCATAACATATGTATTTAATAACTGATTTTTTTCCATCCCCCACTTCCATCCACTATCACTCTGCTATATTTTACTACCCACCCATCCCCTGGTATGTTTTCTTTAATATTACCAGAGATCCATCTGTTTCATTCAATCACATTTTGTCAATATAAATTGCAGGTGCAAGGAGATCGATCCATATCAGGATCACAATAAGGAAAAAATTATTGTTTAAACCTTCCCAAATGACTCCCCTACAGTTACTGTAGAAAAAAAAAAGAAATAATAGTTAATACTTCTATTTATAAAGCAGAGATGGGCAATTTCTGGGTTTCGGTTGTGTTTTTAGTTTTGCTTTATCTAGCCCCTGGGAGATCTGGCTGCTATATCACAATACCATCTGAGTTGGCAAGGCCAACACATTGTGGTTTACAGGTGCTCCTGAAATGTTCCCTTAACCATAACTGCTGAAAATTGGCAAGGCAATTTCCTGTAGTTTGGAGGGGGGAAATGGCCACTCAATGTATGCATAAAGTTGTTTAAAGGAGGGGAAAGGAAGAAAAATGGGGGGGGGGTGCAGCAAAGCCTGATTCTGACCTTATAACCCACCAAATGCCCACCAACTTTCTACCTCACCTAACCTAATGCTGTCCTGAACCTTCCCAACATTTATTTATTTCATTTTAAAAGATTTATATAGCCGCCCATATTGTAATAACAATCCGTGGCAGCACACAAAACAGTAAAAACCACAGAAACCCCCAAACCAAAAATAAAATCAGTAAAAACTCTATCAGTAAAAAATGCATGGCACCCCTATTATGTGCAGCCTCTCATCAACAAAACTCTGCCCACCCCTGTTTTAAAAAGGTGAGTCAGCTGCCTTTCAGGGCTCTGGGAATAACCACAGGAGTGGGAAAGGACTTCCAAGCCTCTGGTGAGCCTCTCTAAGAAACAGGATGCTGAGCAAGGAAGTCTTCTGGTCCGAGCCAAACAGGGCCCCTTTTGCATTTCTGGAAATGTTTTGGGACTACTCAGAAGTAAGTACTGAGAATTAAGCCGATCCAGTAAGGTTCTTCCAAGGCTGCTCTGACAGCAATTAAGTTATTACTTTTCTTAGCATACCCTTGAAAGGAAGGAAGAAGGTGGGAGGGGGGTGGGTCTAATTTCCCCATCATCAAGAACTTATCACAGGGGGTTCCTCAGAAATTGGCACCAATAAGACCGCACAAACAGGCCGGAGGGGAGGGCTTCCTCCCCTGATCCCCGAAATAAGAACCACTGGCTTGCAAACTCTTCACTATTATCTTTACTACCTTTGACAAAGCCTTGTTTATAGAAAAGGCCCACAACCTGCAATGAACTAAAAGCCACAACCAGCCACCCCCACCCCCTGTCCAGAGCAAGGATCATTTAAGCACGATTATGTGTTCCTTGCAAGTCATTATACTCTACAAGCGAACAATGGGAAATTAACCTTCCATTCACTACTAACCGGACAACGGGAAGTCTAACAATCCTGCCGTTGATTTTTTTTTTCATTTCACATAAAAGGAACAAAAAAGGACTGATCCAAACAAACCAGCATAAAAAGACTTCCCATTTCCCCGCTCCACATCCCCACTCTCAACAGGCTTTTCATCAGACTCTGAAACATGACAATTTGATCTCTACAGTCTGACATCATTTTAGCAAAGCCGCCCCTAAAGGCAACTTATATTTAGATTCTATGGGAATTTCAGTTGTTCATAAAGGAACTCTTGAAGGTCAATGGAGGAGGAGTGGCTTCCTCTGCAGGACCTCCTTTCTCTCCCCTCTTATTCTTGCAAGTCGCCAGATAAGCATTGTTTGGAAAACAATACATTACTTCCAACCCAAAATTATTATTATTATTAAGACAAAAAAAACTCCAACATTTCTCATACGTTTTATAAATGACTTGTAAATAAACAACAAGACATTTTCATCTCTCTTTCACCCTATTATAAAGAAAAATTGAAGATAATCTGATTACTGGCTGGTTCATGTCCCAACATGTACCCAGCTCCAGAACAATGCTTATTTACAGAATGCAGTATGCATTAAGTTGCCACTGACTATGACACAAGCCTGCCTGCCCCAATCTGATGCCTTCTTAATGTGTTGGGAAGCCCAGAATCCCCAGACAATACTATTGGTGGCCTAATGCATCTGAAGGGTGCTAGGTTAGAGAAGGATAACCTAAGTCACTCAGAAGGCACTGAGGATTTTGATGCTAGATATAGCATCTCTAACATACAATGATGTCAAAATGACCACGTGCATCATATCATTGCATAAAAGATGCAATTTAGTACAGGTAGTCCCCAGTTTAAAAACGAGTTCCATTCCCAAGATCTGTCTTTAAGTCGAATTTGTATGTAATCCAGAACAGCATTATTGTATAATACTGTATAAGTAGCATTGTGTAATTAACTCAAACCACTGTATATTTAACTTGAATCACGGTGTATTTAACTCTAATTTTGCTCCATTCTTAACTATGGGTCGTCTGTAACCCTGGGACTACCTGTACTTCCGTTGCTGCATCTGGTACAAATATATGTCATTTACATCATGACATACATGCCATAATTTGCTCCAGCCTGGTGGAATCAGCAAAAATCTAACTCCCCATTAAAACCTTCTGAATGAGAAGCATACAGAAATTGATTTAGTTAATGAAGAAAGAAAGTGATAGGGACAACATATATTTGACATTATCTGGATCATATTCAATATTAGTAACATTAATTTTGGATGAACACCTATTAATTGGAGAGTAGAGAAAGGTTTGTATCTAGAGTATGTAGATGTATCTAGAGAGGGATTGTCTTGCAGGTGACATACTCCATGTGCACTTTTCATAGCGTAGGGCTAGCCTAGAGATGTAACATTGGGCTAGGAGCAGGGACATAGCTCCCTTCAACTTTATCAGATAAATGCCTTACATCTGAACATGCAGAGTTCCAGACAACCTGTTCACCAAATGGTTAAATACACACCACAAAAAGTTGCAATTTGGTAGACATTTGTTTACATAAACCACTTGCCTTTAAAAGATTTGGCCATTCCCCCTATCCCATTCAGCATCTACACAAAACCAGTGGGAAAGGTCATCTACCAGTTCTGGGTGAAGTATCATCAGTGATATGTCTCCACCCCAGCCCTATTGGGAGATGAGGTGGAAATCATGACCCAGTGTCTGGAGGCAGTCAGGATCTTGACAGGGAAAAGCAAGTTCAGGCTCAACCCAAACAAGGCAGAAGAACTGTTGATTCAGAGGCTGACTGTACCATCTGTGGCTCTTGAAAGGATTGTGTTCCCCTAGCAAGAGTACTATAACAACCTGGGAGTCCTCCGACACTCACAGCGCCTGCACAAACAGCGGGTGGAGATCATGGCCAGAAGGGCTTTGCACCGCTTCAGCTGTTTATCTGGAACAGGATGCACTGAATGTCACTCATGCCCTTGTCATCTCTTAATTAGATTACAGTAATTCATTCTACGCAGGATTGCCCTTGAAGACCACTTGGAAAATTCAGCTAGCCCAGAACACAGTGACGTGTGTACTTAGCAGTCAGCAACACTAACATGTTACACCCCTGATGCATGAGCTGCACTGGTTACCAATAGGTTCCCAAGTGCAATTCAAGGTGCTGATTGCTACATATGAAGCCCTCTCCATCTCTGGGCTTCCTCCAGTAGTTTCTACCCATCCTACCTGGAAAACTGCCTACTTAAGGATCTCCCTCTACCAGAAGGTACCCATGTGAGGGGGGCCAATGGCAGGTGTTCTCTGTAACAACTCCCTCCTATGGAACAGCTTCCCCTGAAGCACAGATGGCCCCCACCCCCATGGCCTTCCAGAAGTAGGTGAAGACATGGTGTTCCCAAAGGCCCCTTGGGGATTAACTGTACCTGATGGTGCCATATTCCATAAACTTAATCTTTAACCTTTAGTGTTAATTTATTCAAGCAATGAACTGGAACTGCTATTTCAATTAATTCTTGATCTGATTTTGTATTATGTTTTTATTCGGCAAGCTCTGTAAGCCACCTAGAGTCTGGTTGGTTTCAGGCAACAGGAAAAAAAAATCATAAACAAATAATAAAAGACAGAAGGCATCCCGGTTATCACAAAGATTTTTACTTCCCACATAAAACTTTTGAAGTGGGGATGAGTTAATGAGGCTTTGTTGTAAGCAGCAACTGATATAGTTGTCAGGTTGGTCTCCATAAGAAGCAACACCTTTTCTGAGGTGACAATGGAACTTGGAAGGAGCTGGAAAGACAGATATCTCATTACAGAGGAGTTCCTATCAAACTTCTGTACCTCTAGTAAATATGGAAGAAGTGGGATCATTATAGCTTTACACACCTATTATCTGGTTGCACTTTCCAGTTGGCTGCATGTCTGACACTAGTGAGAAAGAGGCTGCATACAAGTGCATTCAACGATGACAAGATATGAGAGAATTTAGAAGTGGATAGATGGTACCACTTCAGAATGCAGATACAGAACCTCCTCTGGAACGCTTCCCTGATTATTTTCCAAGAAGTCATCAAAAACAGTGTTTTTTTTCAATTTGAAGTAAAGCCATTCAATGGACCACCCCATTCTACTACCAACTTAGAGCTGATTGAACATTAGCCCTATGGCATGCAAAGCATTGTAGCATCTTCCCATACAATCAAGGCAATATTCAAAAGAATACTGGCATGGGCACCTGGACAAGCCACAATGACATCACATGACATAACTTGCCTGCACCTTACAATTGCCATGAATGCTGGTGGTATCCAGATGTTATCTCATCCAGATGCCATCAGTCACATGACAGGTGTTCAAGGATAAAGAGAACTGTACCTCAAAACCTGGATGACCTCAGCTTCTCCATCCTTGTGGTCCTGGATGGATTTTCAATGTGGCTACTTTTTCATACTTGCATGCCTGGAGGAAGTAACACTGACAAGTAAAACAGACACATCTGTCTCCTCCACAGGACCTCCACTTCTGGGCTATCCCATCAGCAGCACTGGAATGACTCCTGCAGAAGCAGCCTCCATGCTGTGCCATGTTTATCCAAGACATTTACATTCTGCTCTTTTCCCAAGGATGACTCCACAACACAGTGGGGCCAATTACATTGGGACCTGTGACTGGTCTAAATCCAACTTCACTTGGCAATCTGAACCAGCACCTCTGCTATTCTAGTCTGATGCTTTCACACATTACGCCAGCTGGCTCTTGGGAGAAACACCCTCTCATATTTAAGAAAACTTATTTCCAATTAAATCTGTATAGCAGTGTTGTCCAAACTTGGCCACTTTAAGATGAGTGGACTTCAACTCCCAGAATTCCCCAGCCAGCATGGCTGGCTAGGGAATTCTGGGAGTTGAAGTACACTCATCTTAAAGTGGCCAAGTTTGGACAACACTGCTGTATAGGATCAAGTGGTCAATGCACTTCAGTTCTGTATATCCAGAAGCCTGAATTTCTTCACATTACTTCACTAAGCTTTTGTACTTTTATTAGCAATCACTGGAAACAGAAATATGTGCACAGACACACAAACACCCACACAATCAGCTATTAGCTGCTTTATGCAGATTAGGCTTCCATTTGCCAGGTCCTGAGTTCAAATATCAGCTTAGTCCCTAACTAAATGTAACATCTAAATCTGAAAAATATTAATCCAGTTTCTCAACATCCCATCCCATAACATATTTTAGTACAGCCAAAAGCCAAACAGCAAAGGATTTGGCAAATATGACCAAATTTGGTTTTCAAGAGGTGAGTCATAAATGGCAAGTTTAACCCAGGCCTCAATAGGACCACCCAAAGCTCTTCTCTCCAGTCATCTCTATATGGCCGAGTTTGCACAACGAAGTAGAATAGGCTAAAATTGTGGTTCAGTCACTATCTCCATATTTTGTGCAAACCAGGTTAGCCCATTAAATCATAATATATTCTTGGATATAGTGAATCATGTGAATGCAGACACGTTAACCTAGGGTTAAGTGTGTCGTTCAGTCCAGCCAATAATTAAATACTGAAGTTAGTAATTCCTAGGGTCAAACTAAGCACTACATCTGGAGAGTAAGAGCACAGGGCAAAATCTGCCCTCCGTCTCTAACAGATCCCCAAAGAGCCTTGTTAAAGGTAAATACAGTCTGCTAAGCCAAGCATCAATTTCTTGAGGTTTTTAACAGCAGCTCATTGTTCCTTAGGACCAAGTTGTAGCCCTACCAGAAATCTCTTGATTCACTTAGAGAGAAAATGAATTCTTTTGCAGAAATCTTTGATTCTGAAATGGTGATCTAGAAATCATCTTCCTCTGAGATAAAGTCGCAGTTGTATGTGGGGACCTAACATAGTGGGTTAGGAGTTGGACTAGGAACCATGAGGCTATGAGTTCTAGTCCTTCCTCAGGCATGGAAGCTGGCTAAATGACTTTGAGCCAGTGACTCTGTCAGCCCAACCCACTTCATAGGGGTGTTGTTGTGGGGAAACAGGAGGAGGGAGCTTTCTGTATGCTGCCTTGAGTTGCACACGTGACAGCAGGATATAAATCAAGTAAGTAAAGGCTCAGTGAAGAGCTACAAAAAGCGTACATCAGAAATAAAGCAGATATACAAACCATCTTTCCAAATACTTATTAAATGATTAGTATTTTCCTAGTTAAGATAAATAAGTTACCTTCTAAGGATGAGAATTCATCACATGCAGACATATGCATCAATTGCAGTGCACGACTGACATACCTACAGTTGGATAATGCTCCTCCAGAGCCTGGGAGAACCAATTCCATTGTTAGGTTCCTAGCACTGCATAACTAACACTGCATCAAGGATAAGGGTATATTCATGGCTATTTCTACCACGATTACATGATGCAGTCAGTTCCCCTGCAGCATCAAAAGTGTAAAAAGGAACATTGGCAATATTCAAAGTTATGCACAGCAAAAGCACAGAGCCGCCCTGACAATGTTCTGAAGATACTGAGTGCTACAAAATGATTAGTTTCCCGTTCAGAGAGAAAAAGCAGTTTCTAAAGGTCTGCATAACATTGGGCCTAAGTAATATGAGAATCATGAAGGCCCGTGCAAAGAATATTGGCTGTAATATAATAGCAGCTCTGCCCCAGCCATGGCTACAGATATTGATATGGGTGGTTACTCCTTGGGGCCAGGAGGTGAGACAACCCTCTGCACTGGACAGGGAGATGTACTCGGGAGTTTAGGAACACAAAGACGTAAAAACAGAGCACGGCGTTCTCAAATTCTTGAACTGCTGCAGTGAGAATGGAAATCCCAAAGGGAGCAACAGAATGCACGTTTCCTTCAGTTGTGCAGAGTTACACGTTTTTCAGCTCACAAAGCAAACTACGATGCATTGTGCAAGCACCTATTGTAAAGGTCTGGCTTCCCAGTGCAATCAGCAGTGTAATGCCCCAAGTGCAACATGGAGAGAAACCGCGCAGTACACGTACAGGAAGGCACGCAGTGGACGGAGTGGTTCCCCAGGCTGCAGCGGGCTCTGCCTTGGAGCCCCACCACGGCTCCCAACGTGGCGCAGCGTTAAGGGACAGAAGACTAGGAGGCGAGCACAGGTACATCTGTGACATAATCCCACGCAGTTCCAGGGATATAATCCCCCCTCCCTGCAGCGCCCTGGGCCCCAGTCGTGCAAAACGTCGGAGTGCTTGGTATCTAAAAGCGCCGCGAACGGCCGCCTCGCCGCTCCGGAACCCCCCGTCACCCGCCCCCCAGGCCAGGGGAAGACCTACCGGCGGGGCCAGGGAGCTGTAGCCTGAGGCGAGCTTCGCCGCTTGCCTCCTGAGTTCGGCCAGCTTGGCTTGGCAGCTTCTGCACCATTCCCCTTTCGCGGCTCCCTCGAAGTGGCCCAGCTCGCCCGCCGAGGCGGCTCCGGCTCCCTCCGGAGCGGGACGACTGCCGCATCGGTCTTCAGGGACCGCTGGCTGGAGGGGCCTTTTCCGCTGGGGGAACTCCAGGGAGAGCGGCGTTATTTCGCGCCGAGAGCCGCCTTCGGTTACCTGGAAGACACAAACGGAGGAGCCAAGATTTAGCGCTTTTGGACAATCGGGGGAAGGCGAGAGAGAGAGGAAACTTCCCCCTTCGTGAAGCGCCGAGCGCATCGCGATGTAGGCAGGCTTGCTGCCAGCAATCCCTCCTGGGGCTCTAGCCGCGTCCCACTCACCCCCAGCACCGGTGGCATGTCAGATCCCGGCCCCTGCTCCAGAAACGGACAGCGGTCTCCGGACTCCAGCCAAGCAGACCCGGAGCTGGCAGCAACTATAACAGCGCCGGCGTAGAGAAGCCTCCCGGCTCTGATCTATCCAGCGAGCCCATCGTGAACCGAGCAGTCCACGGGACGCAGGAAGCTCCCGAGTAAGCGCCACTGCTGCGTCTGCACGAAGAAAAGTAGAGGCGAAACTCGGTCCGCTCCGGCTCCGGCTGCTACATGATGCTGCCTCCCAGGTTGCAGAGCAGAAAAAGTTTAGGTTACAAAGTTAAAAAGAGAGAAGTCCCGGGCAGAGCTGACGGGGAGGAGATGGCGAGAGGGGAGGAGAGACTTGCTCGCCATTCTCCGCCCATCCCAGCGCGGAAAGGAGGCCGAGCGAGAGCACGTGGAAATGCGGGGAGGGGAGGAAACCCGCCAGCAGCTGCGGTGTTTTCCCTCGGGGATTCTGAACGCGCGCGGATCTGGGCTGAGGTTCGTACAGGGCTGGCTGTTTAGGCTGCGTTTTGGGCCTAGTTCTGCTTTTAAAGTCAAAATGGGAAAAAGGAGAAGGGGAGAGAATGTCTAGGGATGTTATGAATTATGCTGCTTTTGAAAAAATTCTGGGGATCTTTGCATTATGTAAATTTATCACAGGATGACACCCTTGTCCCATTGACCATAGTGGGATTTATACCTTTGTGTTAGATTTAAAACAAATCACCTTCTTCCTCCAAAATCTGAGCCTGCCTTTCTGATTTGCAAGTAATTAGCTCTCAAGTAATTATCCTAAGCAGTGTTACTTATCAAATGATTTCTTGGCCTTGTCATCACCTGAACCACTTTTTAATCCAATCTGCTGAAGTGTCTAGTGGCTGTGAAGCACCACCTTTGAATACCCAAATAAAAACTAAGGGGAGGCTCAAAAATATTTCTCTCTCTTAATGAGGATTTAGAAAAAGACATAGCTTAAATGAACCTTAAATAAAGGTAAACAGCTTGAGATTGCGAGCCAAATCTACCTCCAAATGTAAAAGGATGGAAGAGGGAGCAGTCTTTATAGTACCAGTAGGGATCTTGAGTGATTGTGCCACGAGATTCCTTCATCACAACTCCTTTGCCAAAGGGACCTTCAGTAAAGATTGGTTGCTGCTCCAAATCAACCTTCCCAACCTGCTGACTTTCGGATATGTTGGAGTTTAAAGCCGTCTTGCTGGAAGCTGATGGGGATTGAATGAAATTAGGTTGGAACAACTGCTGTAGAAAAATGAAGGGCTCACTTCTAATTCCTCTTAGTACCGTTTTGATCCCTAGTTACTGAAACAGACTAGGTGAAACATTCATCTGTCATGGTATGAGTTGGGTATGGTGGATCTCCAGTTCACAGACCTAATCTAACCCATGAGGCCTCTCAGTCCAGTTTACAGAAGACTCAAGTGATGCCCCATCGCCCTTCAAAGCCCTGTCTTCAATCACTCCATGGCTCTGGAGAAGGAGCTTTAAAAAACATGGGGGAGCTTTGCATTAGGTAATGGAGCAGTATGGAGAAAAGAGCAGTCCCAGGTAAGTGCACAGAGAACACATAGCTACCTGGAAGCTAGAGGCTCCTAATCACTCCTTGATCCTAATATGCCCCCCCACACACACTGCCAATTACTTCAGCTTCATCTATGCTCATTCTTTTCTAAGTCATTCAGCTCCAGAAACAAAGTCCAGTCATTGACCATTTTCCAACCTGCATATAAGATATAAGTAAACTTCTTATCTAAAAACTAAAGGGAAATTTCAGTGAACAAAAAAGCTTTATTAATATTTAATCAATTTGTTAGCCACATCAATTGCCAAAGCAACTTTAGGCAGTATACAAAGATAAAAGAATTATTTAAAACAAGATAACATAGCTAAGAATAAGCAAATTAAAAATTAGCCATATGGGCAACAGCAGTACAAACAATGTATAGTAGCAGGGTTGTCCTAAAGCCTGTTGCAAAAACCAGGTCTTCAGTGTTTTCTTAAAGGAAAACAGGGTGGGGGCTATAAAGGCTTTCTGGGGGAATAGTATTCCAAATAGCCCCAGAAAGTATGGCCATTCTGGCCTTTCTCAGCCCGCAAGATGGCATTGCTTCACTGATGGGACCTGGGTGTGCCAATCCTCCAGAATTGGGCAGAAATGATTGGAGAGAGGGGGTCCAGCAGGTATCCAAGCAATGAATGGATTGAAGGGCTTTAGGTAACTGTCTAGTTTTGAAAATTGTGCAAGATGAAGAGATTTCTTTCCTTCAACACCAGCATTCAGAGTCAGCTAGTGAAATTAATTGGCAAAAGGTGTAAAAGAGACAAGAAAAAAGTACTTCTTTCACACTTAGTTCCTATATGGAATTTGCTGCCAGAAAATGTGGTGATAACTACCAGCTTAGTTGATTTCAAGGGGGATTTAAAAGTGGGATTAGACAAATTCATGTAAGTCAGGCCTATCAACACCTATTATCCCAGGGAGAGCTAGAAGGAATGTCCACATTCCGAAGCCGAATAGCATTAAATGCTCACAGGCTGGTGGGAAAACACTGATACTGCTTTTGTGTCCTTTCTGGGGCTCCTTAAAATCATCTGGCTGATCGCTCTTAGTAACAGGATACTGGATTAAATGGAGCCTTGCTCAAATGATGCAGGATTTAAATCCTTTGCTTACCAAGCCATGCTAGTGACACAAAATTATATACTCTTTTACTCCAGTTTAACTCATCCAGAATAACAAACATATGCTGGTTGCTATATACTAGTTTACAGGTCCCTTTACCAAACTCTACCTATTCTGGCTAGCAGACACCTATGATATCTTCTTATTCCCACAGTAGTGTTATATGAAAGCCTGTTTGGTGTAGTGGTGAGAGGCACCAGGCTAGAAACCGGGAAGGCTGTGAGTTCTAGTCCTGCCTTAGGCATGAAGCCAGCTGGATGACCTTGGTCCAATCACCCTCTCTCAGCCCTAGGAAGGAGGAGGCCAGGGCAAACCACTTCTGAAAATCTTGCCAAGAAGCCTGCATGGACTTCACCAGGAGTCAAGAGTGACTTGAAGGCATACACATAAAAAGTGTTATATAACACACACACACTAGTGTTTAAGGTGAGCAAGTAACATATATGAATAGGAGGTGAGCATGTTAAACCCTTAGGCTCCCTTATCAGAGAATTCCAGCCGGTTACCTCTGCCACCTTGTGCATATTCTTTATCCTATCTTAACCCCACCCAACCCCAAGCAACCTACTAGAGCAAATGCCACATTCTTGCAGTCCCAAGCTAGGCAGCAAAATAGGAATATCCCATAAGTCATTTTAGGCTAATGGGCTGTGCTAAGTTTTTGGGGGGGATCACAAATGATTTCAGTGGCTTAAAATTGCCTTTTTTTTTTTTTTGCACCATTTTGCAGATTCAGTGCAGTGCATTATTAAGTAACTCTGGAAAAAATATAAAAAAACAATATCTACCTAAAAATTGGTATCCTGGGCTAATGGAGGCACTTTAAATCAGCCAACTATTAAAATGCCTGAAAAGGAAGAGAGTATTAGCCTCTCCTCTTTTTAGCCTCTTTAGCTATTAGGGGCACTGTATCAAGCTGCTGAAGGAGAGCATCCCAAATGGTTGGGACAGACAGGTACCATTGGGAAGAGGTATTGCTTGAGACAATCTGGCCCCAAATCTGCCCCAGCACTCTGAAATGTGCTTAGAAACAGACTGGCAGCCAATGCAGCTTCCAAACTGCCATCACAGTCCATGCATAATGTATATTAGAATCCCCCTTCCCCACAACCTTCCCCTCCCTGCAAGTCTTGAATCTGTGAGAGGCAGCAGAGTTAGTTACAGACAAGCAGGTTAAGCAGCAACAAGTCACTCTGAAGTTTGTTAAAGTGGAGTAAACCTACTCTTCCTCCTACCCTAAGTCTGCAATCTTATTCACACTTATGCAAGCATTAAGACCTGGGCAAGTGGATGAGAATTGGATTGTATGGCCAGGTTTCACACCTTTCTCTTTTTTAAGATGGGGAATGGAATATAGGTGTACATCAATTGTTTAAAGTGCTGATCTCAACCATTAAAGCTCTGAACTGTTTGTGGCCTGGGGCTAGTCATCTAAAGCAGAGCTGTCAAGCTTGCAGGATCAGCTCTGATTTTACCACAAATCTGAGGACCAGTGGGAGCTCAGTTGTAATAGTGGATTAGGCTTTAAAGGGAAAGGGTTTTTAGTCACTGCTATTCTTTTAGATAACTGGAGTCAGCAGCATTTCTTTTTTACTGTAAATGGCCAAAAGTTCTTCTAATACATTTTAATCCACCTTCTGTTGATCCTAAATGTCTTTACTCATAGGATGCTACCTACCTTAAGATTTGTGCTGGAGGCACTATTCACGTATCTCCTGGTAAACATCCAGGATTTTCTTAATGGTGGCCCCTTAGTTTTAGAGCTTTCTTCTTCATGAATCCTACATGATCTCTTGAGTTTAGGTTTTTAAATGGGACTGAGAAGATATTTATTTAATGCTGCTTTTTTCTAAGAAATGTGTGAAGCATTTTTAAATATGTTTTAAAAAACTATGAAGCATTTTTCAATATGTGTTTATTGTCTATGTACTCTTGGTTGTGTTGCAACCTGAGGCCATGCCAATGGCTCTGGAAAGAGATTATTCAAAGTGAATAATATGAATAAGAAGACACATCTTTAGAAACTCTCATATCCTCCAGGTGTTCTTTTCCTCAGAGAGCTAGGATTCACTGCAGCTCCCTCTGAAGCTTACCCAGGATACCAAATTGGGTATACTGCCTTGTAATCATGATCTTAATTCCAGATATAGGCCTGTAATTACTCAGTGACAGAAACACAGTAATAGAAAGGTGCCCTTATTAACACTGCTACTTTTAGTGAAAGGCATCTGGGATCACACCTGTAATGCATAGATTGGTCCTTTTTCTATGTATAGTAGCTATGTAAATGATTGGGAGTAGTTGCTCAATAATAAATGCACTCTTCACATATCATGGAAAGTACTTTCCTTTATTAGTACAGCATTTTGCAGAATTGGAACTCCGAGATTTGAATCAGAAATCATGGCCAACCCCTTGGTTTAAAGTGAAACTTTGTCATTTTTTTTCATTGCATTTTAATACATAAAATGTGATCACATGCCCAGGGCTAAAGAGTTAAGGGTCTAAGTCACACAGTGAGCTCCGTGGGTTCCTTGCCCATTCAGAAACAGGCAGCAGCCAGGGGTGAATCTTCTGTGCCTTTTCAATAATGTTCCAGATTCCCAGATTGTAGTTAAAATAGCAGATATGAAAAAGTGAAATACTCCCTCTTTCAAATTGTATTTTTTTAAATAACCAGAAATTAGTACAGAAAGACCCTAAGGTTCATTCCATTTGGATGCTGGGTACCAATTCCCAAGATCATAGAGTTCTGGTAAAATTACAAGCGGTACCATAGGCTTGAAGTCTGCTCACTCTCTATTACGCCAGACTGGTTTTTTTTTTTTTCCTTTTCCATTTTTAAAAAATCTCCCCTTTCCTTGACTGCTGTTAGAATACAAAAATGTTTTCCAAAGACCTCTGGGATTCCTCAGTGAGAAGACAGAAAGAATGGTCAAGCCTGTCAGAACATCTTCGCTATTGATTAGCGCGGCTTGTATAACTGACACATCTTTCCAGGTTTGGGCTACAAAACTCTAGGCAATGACTAGATGACAGCCCCTAAGCCAGGAATTTTGTAGCCTCAATCTGGTAGGCTTATCCAAGGTCTCAGAGAGGTCTTTCTGATTATTTGCTACCTAAGTCCTTTGATTGGAGATGATAGAGATGAAAATTGATGACTTTGTAACGTAGAGCAGGGATCTGAAAGGCTTAAGATACCCGTTTTACTCTTGAACCCCCAAATTCTTGGGAAGCTTTGTGGGCCCCACACAATGTTAGTGCGTCATGTATGGTTGCTTTCTCCACTCCTGATGTAAAGCATGAGCTGAACGACTAAGCTGCAGTTCTTCCCATGACCAGGTGAGATGGGCATATTGTACAGTATCCTGCATATTGTCACTTCCCACAAGGAAGGTGGAACCCATCAAGAATGCCCTGTGTGCCAGATGTATGTCTCCCTTAAGCCCTCTGCATCATGCACCAGTTCAGTGGTGCCTGTTTTGTCCTTGTGCAACATTGAAAGGAGCCCTCAGAACACAAAGTGAATTCCAGGACATTCTGCAAATACAAGGAATCTGTTTCAGATTGAAAGGCATGTTCTCTCTTAGTCTTCTTACATACTGGAGCTGCCCTCTGTGGATTTCAAGCAAAGACTTATTTTAAGGCCAGTTGCCAAGCACAAGGCTCAGTCCTTTCAAGGGAGGGGTCTCTTGAAATAAGAGATGGCACAGGCATCTTTCACTGTTGTTGTTTTTTCTTTGCATCTCCATTGTCACACTGACTCTGTGAGAGCTGCCTACTTCTCTCATCCCCTTAGAGATGAATTGATGGAGATGATTTCTACAGAGGAACCCTGACCCAGCAGCTGGAGAAATTAGCATAAGGAACTAATTGCCTAGTCAGCTGCTATTTACCATGGAATACAATTACTGTGTTGTTTTAAATCCATCCTTGGGAGGGGGAAAAAAACTGCTCGTTTTTCTATGTAAAGCATCAAGCCTCCAGCAATGTGCTGAGCCAAGCTCTGTGATGTTTCCACAAAGGTTCTTTGCATAGCACGTGTCTACAGCCTTGTGGATTTCTTGGGCTACTGTATGCCTGACCTGAGGCACCAGAGCTCCATGCAACCCCCAAGAACCTTGGGTGTAGCTCATTATGACTGAAGGAATTGTTAAATACAAGACTGGAGAGTAACCCTACTTTTAATTTTAATTGTCTTTATAAATGGAATGACATTAAACTTAGTTTTTATCCAAAAGTTCACTATCTTCAGGGAAAGCAGCCCTAAGATGCAGTTGGAAGGCTTAGTGGGGCTCCTGGTCTGGAAAAAGTTGTGTACATGTGAAGTCCTTCTTCCCCTCTACTCTGGTGAGAACACCCCAGCAGGACTGTGTAAAATCCCGAACATTACATTTCCAGAAGGACATGGACAGGTCAGAATAAGTGCAGAGGTGGGCAATAAAGATGATACAGGGACTTGAGGACATGCCCTAGGACAGTGTTGTCCAAACTTGGCCACTTTAAGATGAGTGGAACTCCCAGAATTCCCAGCCAGCCATGGGAATTCTGGGAGTTGAAGTCCACTCAAAGTGGCCAAGTTTGGACAACACTGTCCTAGGAGGACAAGCAGCAAGAACATGAGATGTTCAGTCTAGAGAAAAGAAAACTGAAGGGGGACATGATATCAGTGTTGAGGTATATCAAAGGATTCCATAGGCAGGATGATCAGGAGCTATTTTCTATTACCACAGAACTAGGAAGAGAAATAGTGGATAAACATTGTAGCTCCCTAGATTTCATTTAAATATAAGGAAAAACTTCCAAACAATTTTGAATAGGTAACATCTGTACAACAGTGGAAGAGTCTACCTACAGAAGTTGTGGGTTCTCTCTCTCTCTCTCTTTTTTTGAAATGTTTAAGGGGAAGATAGAAAGCCATCTCTTGAGGATGGTTTAATTAGTTTTCCTGCAGAGGATTGAACTAGATGATCCTTGTGGTCCCTTCCAACTCTTCAATTCTATAATTCCATATATTATACTTTTTAAAAGGCTCTGTCTAGTGAACAGGTCACTTGTTTTCATCCAAGTAATGTTTCCCAACCTTATCTTAGTAGCCTGTTGGTGACCAGGAATTTGAACGTTTTATCTCCACATAACTGGCCACTGGTGAAGCAGTTCACACGTGCATACTTAATTTCTACTTACTTTCAGTGAAAATCTTGGGGTGGAAAGTGACACAAAGCAATTGGAAAGTTTCTGCGATGTGTATCCTGCAGTGTCAGTCACCAGTTGATGCACAAGTCATAAATATAAACAGCTAGACGCCAAAAAAGCCTTGCCCTGGTTCTGACCATTTTTAACATTCCTTCTTTTGATTCATCGCGAGAATGGCTGCTCTTAGCGGTTTGAAACCACTTTCCTTGCTTCGGGGCGAAGCAGGGGAGGGAGGCGTATAATCCGTTAAAGAGACGTAACTGCCGAACTAAGGTAAAAGGCGTATTAGAGAAGCCAGTCTGCCTAAGGCCGGCGACCCTCCGGTCCCTGTAACTACAGTGCCATCTGCCGGTCGCTTGTCGCTCTGCAGCCGGTCGTCAAAAGAAAATTAAGCCATTTGCGCTGGCGAAGGAGCGCACGAAATCCATGCTCTCCGAACAGTTTTAATTCCCACGCTCCTCCTGCCGAACAACCTCGCCCTGAATACCGAGGATGACCACGCCTTCCTCTTTTCTTGCCCCGCAATCATAAATGTGTAACCAGAAACTTTTCATGTAGTCCATAAACTAGAATATATACGTACTCGGTAACAGCTCGATTCTATTTCGTGCACCTATTCTCCGTCTTTCTTTATTGTTCTCAGGCACACACGCCGGTAACTGAAACCCACCGAGCCTCATCCGGCCAGCCGCCACCGCCCTGCCCAATGCTAAGCCTGTCTCATCAATCCCCCCGCCCCATCGCTTCCCTGCACTCTTGTCCGCACTTCGGTGAGGAGCTTTCCCTCCCCAGCGCAAACGGCGAATTGTAAATGAAAGGGGATGGCAGCTCCCGGGTTGACGTCTAAGTTTAATCCGTCAAGGTGGAGGGAGGGGCGGTGGAGACGCCCGAGGCTGCCATGCGGGTTGGCTCTGCCTTTGCTCTCAGCCGCGGGGCTAGCGCGAGCAGCCCAGCCACGTCCGCTCCCTCCCGCCTCCCTTTCCCAAGGTTTCGGATGTTTTCAAGCGCGATCGCAGCTTGCTTTCGCTCCACTTCCTCCGGCGCGCCACGGCCGCTAGCCCGCGCGCAACCCCCAGGCGAGTCCCCGAAGGCGAAGTGAGGAACTCCGAAGGGAATGCCCCGTTCGTGCCTCTTCGTCCCCTCCCCGTCCCTCTTTCTTCCCTGCCGCCAACCACCAGCTTTCCAGCCTCATCTCATCAGCCCACCCCTGAACAAGCGACCGTCTCCCCCACCCCGCTGCGCGCCACCGCTGCTTTAGCCAAACGTGGCGCTTCGCATCCAATTTGCGAGCACAGCAGGCGAGGTTCGTGAGAAGCGGCAAGCCCCGCTGTTGGCCTGAGGGAGGGGGTACGGAGAGGAAGGAGGGGTGAAATCTGAAGGTACAGCTCAGGACAGTGTCTCCTTTCAAAAGCCTGAACTCGGGGTCAAAAGTCCTGTAGACGCAGAAATCATGGAGCATGTACAGAGTGCCTTTCTTTCTCCCATCAGCCCCGTTAATTAGTAGACCAATTAAACCTCTAGGAATAAAAGTGTATATCTTGAACCCCAGCATTTCAGAAAATAATAACCCGAGGGGAGGGGACGAGATCTTTCATATGCCGCTCTATAAATTACTTCGTATAAAGCAGCGGCAAACGCGTGACTTTATATTGCTCCAAGGACCAGAGACGCGGACGCACAGCTCTCCGGGTGCTAAATGAAACTTTCCTTAGGGAACAGAGAGAGCCGGGAAAGAAATGATGGAGGAGCCAGGGAGGTGACCCATTGTAGCATCCCGCGTCGTGCGCAGCTGGGGGGAGATTTCATTAGCATTGCTTTCGCTCCCTCGTTCCTTCCCTTCCCGCATCGCAGTTAACCTGGGAGGTGGACAAGGAAGGCGCGCCTTGCACTCGCGCACAACAATAAAGTGCCTGACTCCCGAGCCTCCCCCGCTTCGGCAGCTCGGCAGATCTTCGCTAAACTTGCTTAAATATTTCATGTGTGTGAAGCCTCCTTGGACTCCAAGAAGTGGGGCGCGGAGAATGAGAATTGGGAGAGGAGGAGTGCTAGGGAAAGACGTAGAGTCGTGCTTTGTTTTCCCAGTAGTGCTGCTGGGCGCAGTCCAGGAGCTTTGGAAAAAGAAGGGAAAGTCTACGCTGGAAGAGCAACGGCAATAAAACTCGTGGCGCTATCCGCGGTGCTGAAAGCGTTCTGCGGTCGCCTAAGGAACCTTTGCCGGTTCAAATCAAAAGTCCGGCGCGACGCTTCAACTTTTTCTTCCTAACTCTCCTCCCTTCGCTTATTTATTGCCGTGGCTCTTAAGTTTTTGCTCCATGCGTGGGCCGTCTAAACGGGGGAAGTCCGAAGCAGCGTGGCTGCTATTCCCTCCCGCCTCTTGGAAGCTCCCCAGCCACACCTTCTCTTACCTTGCTTTTCCTCCTGAGAAGGTGGCTGGTAAACCCGAAGATAATCTCGGAATCCAAGCAGAGCGCTCCGATCTCCAACAAACTGGGAGGTTTCCTCGTAGTGCTGGAAGGCTCCGTTGTTTTTTGAAAAGCCATAGTTTTATGCTTGGGGGAAGAGAAGAAGTGGGGGGAGATAATTGACCTCCTCTGCTTCCTGAGCAATAACCAAAGGGTAACGGGGGAGGGTCACTCCTTGGTGGTCTTTTTGCTGAGATCCCCTCTGCTGTGTATAAGGATCCCAAGCCAATCCACGGATCTCTCTCTGCCTCGGATGAAAGCCTCCTGTGGGAAGGGTAGGAGCAGCAGCAGCAGCTCCCCTCACCGTCCCGTCCAGACTCTCGCCTCTCCCAGGTTGAATCCACCAGACAAGGAAAAGCCCCCTCTGCCATCAGCTAGCCGGGGCTGAGAAAGTGCGCTCCAAAGGCGCAGGGTGGGAGCAGATCGCCCCGTTGCCTGCCTTGCCTTCCTCACACTCCGGCAGGTTGGGACCGGTGGTGGTAACTCAGAAGCTTGGTCGAGACTGGCAGGCTGAAGGTGGGCTTCGAGTGGAAGAGCTCGAGGAAACAAAGAAAGCACTTTCCAAATCTGGGGAGAGCGCAGAACCGGGGAACGAGTGGTTGCCTTAGGTGAGCTCTCGCTCTCCAGAGCAAGCGCGCCGCCCATCCATCCAGGCTCGCTGGCTTTGGCCGCCACCGCTGGCCCTCCTTCTTTCCCTTAGAGTCGCTGTCCAGCAGCTGATCAGCCTCGCTGAGCGCACCCTGGAGGCTGGCGCAGGGAGGAGGCAGGAGCAGCAGCAGCAGCAGCAGCAGCAGCAACAGCCGCCCAAGCCATGCTTACTTGGAGCCACGGAGCAGCAAAGTTGCTTGCCTGGCTGGCCAGCCGTGGGCATTGGCTGGCGGCACTCCCCTTGCACTGCCTATGTGACCCAGAGGAAAGATCCGTCACTGCCAGAGCCAGCCTGATTCTGAGACGCCCTGATGCCTGGCTCAAGAGTCTCGTCCCTGCTTGCAGATGCCTCAGGGCTGGGAGGGTGGGGGGAAGAGACAGCAGCTCTCCCCTTTCCTCAAGCCAACACCACCACCACCACCCCCGCTCTGAGCGCAGCTGTCTATGGTGACATCAGCTTGCAGTGACAGACAAGCAGTGCTTACGGTGCACTGAAGGGGAAGAGCAGGATCAATAGCTTCCAAGGCTGGGGAGAGAAGGGAATGGGAAGCTGCAAAGGAGGTGGGCACCATAAATCCCCTCTTCAATACCCCCCCCCATCCTAGCCCCCCATCCCAGGGTGCGTTGTGAAAGTGAGTGGAATAAACTGCTACAGGGAGGGTGAGATGGGGAACTGAGCAAGGACTTGCCCTGTTAATCCTCTTAAGTTGGCCGTTCATTCCTCACACTTCAAGGAGATGGGAAAAGCGATTCTTTCTTTCCCTTTCTCAGACACAGAGCTCCTTTCCCTTGGACCCAGCTCCCACCACACCTAATTATTCCAAGGGAAAGGTTTTTAGGCAGAGCAGGTACCACAGCTCCTTGGATTGTACACTGATTTTCTGTGCAAGTTCACATATGAATGTGTCTTCTTCAATTACCATCAAAGCAAGATTTCAAGGTATAAATTACATATTGCAAGAACTAATACCCCAAGGAGAATTCTTACTATTTGTCAAATACAGTGGTTTTCAATACAGACATCCTTTACAGAAGAATGGAATTATAGATAGTCATGCATGAACTAGCTTGTTGTTCTAGGCCAAGGATAAGCAAAATTTTAGTTGTGAAGGGCCATGCTCAATATTTTTGTGGGAATTGAGGAACACAAAGTGGGTGGGGTGTATCAAATATGGGAGTATAGCTGAGTTTGGGTATGAATTGTAGGTATTTCCTTTATTTCTGAATTGTGATATATCTGCATCTAACACTATATCCAACACTATAGTACATGGATCCTCTCTCCACTGCATGTACAAAAACCACACCTAGCATTGTATGCTCCATAATTTTACCCCCATTCCCTGCCCTCTACATTTGACATCTGGCAACCACATCATTTTGCCTACTGATGGACTACATATGTTCACACCTGCATCTGGAAATCTTTGGGGATCTCTCCCTACCCACACATCTTCACAAGTGGAAATGGCAGGTAGTAATGACACCGGCAACAAAATCCAGAGCAGTGCACATTACAGTCAAAGCACTCAGCTAACCATAGTTCAACTGCTGTGTTTGATTCGCACGACATTAGACTAGACTAAAATGGGATGGGGGTAGTTTATGGTACAGCATGTTGAAGGAACCCAGTTACTGCCTTAGCACATTATGTAAATCAAACCATCACATGAAGCCAATTTTGCACATGGCATGTTATCTGAACACAAGAATTATATTTGGTTAATTTGATTTAGGGTTTAGTGTATTGTGGGAGCCCACCACCTAAATGCCTTTTACTCATCTGTTTGCTAGATTGATTCATAGCATAAACATAGACAGAATGTCAACGAATATTCAAAGTTTGCAGGGATCACATCAATGGCCCTGAAGCATATCTTGTGCATACAGTGCTCCAGATTTTGACTTGTCCTCAGTGCTTTTTCAGCCCCTTAGTACTTAAGGAAACTCAGTGTTACTGAGTGTGGGGAATAAGCCTTTTGGCATAACAGTTGTCGTTCTGCCCTAAAGGACATAATATACTGTATGTGCACAAGGTCCCAGGTTTGACACCAGGGCTGAGTAAGAATTCAGAAGAAAATCCTGGAAAATCAATGGATCATATTGATAGACTAGTGGTATGACTTTTCCGTAGGCTATGTTTTTCCTTTATCCCTTTATGATAAAGCACAGTTATGATGCAAGCAGAATGCAGCCTAGAATCTGGGTTCAAATTATAGTAGAAACATTTACTGCTATTCCCTATTTCCCATCCCTTTGTTCATTATAGCCACAAAGAAAAGTTTGATTCCATTTGAGATTAAACATCCAAACAAATAATTGTATCTATGAACAATTGAACTTGGCATCATAAATTATGATTTAATGTTGGCTTTTTCAACAAATCTAATTAAGATTTACCATAGTTTGTTCTGTATGAAATGACACATCAACATAAGATCTAAAATGGAAGCAAATGGAAGCTTCAGATCTCACCCTCATGGCCATATTAGAGGACAATAAGGGAGAATGCCGTGCAAACCCAAGGCACTTGTAGCTCATCTTTATAACATTTAGTCACCCTCTGGGGGAGATGGGCAGCAAATAAATAAATAAATAAATAAGTAAGTAAGTAAGTAAGCAAATAAATAAATAAATAAATAAATAAATAAATAAATACAGTTTAGCATGATGCACAGACTTGAATAATTCATTTAAGTTGGGCCACTAAGCTTCTTTTGCCCAAAGAGATTGGAATCCACATTTCCTGTTCCCATGAATAGCCCAAGAATACCCATCCTGTAATAACTGTTCTCATATCAGGAGGGAGAGGATTCATATTACAATTAAATAATCAAGATCTTCTTTTAAATGTTAAATTCTTTAGGGTGCACTCATGCTGCAGAGTAGAGTAGGCCAATCTTAAGCACATTTGTGAATTATAAATATTCTAAACTTTCCAGAGATATTCATTTGAGAATGGTCACAGCTGCACTTAAAACAATTTCCTTCCACTCAGGGATGGTAACCTGCTGGAATAGGTTGGAAGGAAGTTGAAGACCTATCAGAAATTATTCAATTTGGAAAACTATGTCTTTTAAAGGAGCAGAAAATGACAACCCAAAAGGCAAGGAGACTGGAGCAACCCTCCAATAAAAAGTGTGTTGCCATGTAATTTTTAAAAAGGAGTAATGAAAGTGGATAGAGAGAAAAAGACTAGAATTTGAAGTCAACCATTACAACTGAATAGTGGGAAAATGTTAAGAGAAAGTCTTTCATAGAACTCATAGTCAATAGAATTTCTAACACAAGATAAATACTACCATCAGTTTGGATGCTTTAAAGGGGGATTGCACCAATGTATTGAAAGAGAATTAAATAATATGTTGAATAGGTTATGAGTGACTCCTATTTATTTATTTATTTATTTATTTAATTAATTAATTCAATTTGTATGCTGCCCATCTCCCCCAACAGGTGACTTGTTCATGCCAGTTCATACCACTGAAAGCAGTATACTTGTCATTGCCAATTTTGGGGATGCCAATCTGTGAAGGACAATGGAATTCAAGTTCTGTTAGAACTGTATAGCCATTGTAAGAACAGGATGCACTAAGTTATCGATCCTGCCTAAAACTAAAAAAAAAAAAAATTGGAAAAGTAATTAGAACTTATCCTAGCACAGAAAAGCCCTAAGTGAAGATGCCCTGTAAGATTGTCTTAGATGGACATTCCATAATCAGACAAAACACCAAAAAGACCCCTAATCACACTGAGGGACTTCCTGGGGAAAGGCCTCTGGTTAAGTTCTTTAGAACTAGAAAGGAAAAGGCCATCATTCAGGCAACTTGCACTCAAGCATTTTAGAACGTTAAAGGGTTAATACCCACAATAAAACAAGTCCCTTCTGATCTCTTTTACATAACTGAACTTTCTGGACTACACTGAAAAAATAATCCCTCAATACAATCTGCATTGCATCCATGAACAATGAGAGTACAAAATATGGATACCTATCACAAGGCTAATTCCATCCAGATAGGGTTGCAACTGGTCTGTCAGTTACAGTTGCAAAAGCTTTAGCATTCTCTTATTTCCCTGCTTTTTTACTCCCCGCTGAGTCTCCTATTGATGCTGTGAATATAAAACACACAGATATACACAAACAAACATACATCAAGAAACAATTATATGCAACTTCTATGTGTCATCAATCCAAATTAATATTCTTGCATTTGTATATGTGCCAGATGAACATCAAGAGACTCAACTCATGTTGGCAGACTTCCCCTTTGGTTGCCAGCATAGCCTGCCTGTGGCTCAGCCCTGCCAACCAGAAGAACCCTTTTCTACTGATAAAACAAGGGTGATGGATTTTGTCTCTTTGTGAACTTCCTGTTTGTTCTTATCAGCTAATGTCATGAATAGTGGAAGCAATTGTCAGGGGCTAGTCAGAGAGTGTTCATGCAAACAAACACACCAGATAGGAATAAGAACATTCAGAGAAGGCTAAAGGATTAAGGATCCCAAAGGACCCAAGGTGAATGAAAAAATACATCAGCTCCATCCATCTATGTAGCCATCCATCTTGTATTACCAAAGATGGGGAACTTGTAGCTCACCATATGTTGCTGAACTACAGTTCCCAGCATCCAATCTCACTCACTGGCCAGAGAGAGAGAGAGAGAGATCTCACTCTTTGGCTATGTTCACTTGCCACAATTAACTGGATCATGACTTAAACTTAAGATTTGTTTTCATTTACCCAATCACTCGCATCATAACTCAATCAAAAATAGAGCAGTGCTCCCTCTGACAAGTTGTCTCCTGTCCTCTATGGCCATATCGGAAGAGGAGGTGATGCTGAGCAGGGATCAGTGAAGCAGATGTTGTATGGTGGGGAATGGGGCATGCTGGAAGAGAAGGGAACAACAGGCACCAACAGCCAGAATGAATAGGAGTAATAAGTTTTTGTGTGGAGCACTATTGCTCTCCTCCTGTTTAAAATCCTTTCCTCTTCACTGCCCACTGTTGCTTGCCTGACCAATGGGAAAGAGAAACCTTGCCAATATTCTTCCTGTGCAATGTAAGGCTACAACATCTGGGCTACAAAAATCAGTTTTCCAGCCCAGATATGATTGCCCTAGTGCAAGGACTCATGACATACATGATCCTTCTGAAAAAATAAGACACTTTGTATTCCCGAAATGACAACATTTGACTCAGATACTACAATTGAGTGCTGCCAGAACTACCCGTTTGACAGACTTAGTGACTGACTAGGTTAAGTTTGTTCAGCAAAAGTCTTCATAAAATGAGTTCTTATATAACTACATCAACATACAATAAGACAATATCAGCCAACTGGGAGATAGGGACCCAAAAACAACTAATGAGAATCACATAGTATACTGATTAAGTTGCTGAGAATGAGCCAGTTGCTGAATATGAACCAGGGAGACTCAGGTTGATGTCTCCACTGAACCTTGGAACTCATTGGATAACTTTGGGCCAATCACTCTCACCAATCTCAGAGTGACTAAGAAATAGAATTCAGAACTGGATTGGTGATGCAAAGCAGTTAGCTCAGTTCACAGGATCATGCTACAATGGTAATAAGTACTGTAACTCTTTTAGTGGAAAGTATAGTTAACCCTTGGCAGCCATGGGACTACAGTCTGAAATATGTTCCTGCTTCAGTTAGAGTCTTGGACCATTTTTCTATCATACATTGACCCTGAAATCATCATTTACACCTAAAATGTGAATCTGACAAAGCATAAGTATGAATCCAGGTTTAGGCCTACACTGTTGCAGTAAGAAATGAAAAAAGTTTGCATTTCTCTTCCCTCATTGCATCAGCAGGCTGGCAGGTGACTGTCTTGTTGGCATAGCCTACTCTCTGTTGGAGAGAAATGAGCAGCTAGATCTCCCTCCTGGTTCCCCTGACCATTTTGCACAGTATTTTGCCTTGATTCTTAATAGTTGGGGTACAGTATGGTGCTTGGATTAGCATCTTGTCATAGTATCTGGGACTTCTTCTGGCCTGTGCACTCTGATGAAATGGATAGGGTACTCCCTAGTAGACCTCTGCTACCTGTAATCTGGATCCATGTCCTTTCTAGCTCCTGCTGATGGAGAAAGAGGAATGATTAGTTGAAAATGGGAGGTTGTCAACACATTCTTGGAGAAGGGGGTGGGGAGATGCCTGCAGTCTTGAAAGAGGCTATAGTATGTTCCCTCCTTAAGAGACCATCCCTGGATCTGGCCATAATTCATAACTATTGGCCAGTATCCAACCTCCCGTTCTTGGAGAAGTTTTTGAGAGAATCATGAGGTACAGAGCATCCTAGAAAAAAAAAAAAAGACTATCTGGACCCTTTTCAGTCAAGATTCAGGCCTGGATATGGGACTGAAACAACCTTGGTCACATTGGTAGATGACTTTTGTTGGGGCCTAGATGGGGCTGGTGCCCCTCTTTTGAGCCTTTTAGACTTCTCAGTGGCCTTCAGTACAATGTATCATGGTTTCCTACTGGACCATCCATAAGGGTTGGGCATTGGAAGCACTGTCTTATAGTGGTTCTACTCTTTCCTTTTTTTTAATAGTAATTTTATTAAAAATTACAATTACAGCAATAAAAAAATAATATAAACTAAAAAAAGGGAAAAAATAGAAGGTGCAGAAAAGAAAAAGAAAATAGAAAAGAAATAGAAAAGAAAGAAATAAGAATATAGTAAAGAAAAAGAAACAAAACATATAAAGAAATGGCTTCCCCCTTCATCACAGGTACTGTATAAACAATTTTAGTAACTTATCACCTTCTCTTAAATATAACAAATGTTCTCTTCTTCCCATATCCCATCTCTTATCTATAAACAAATCCTTAAAAACCTCACCATTTCAGTCCTGATGTCAGCAAAAGTCCATTAAGGGTTATCAGAGATAACACTATATCTATTTTAACCTTGATCAAATAAAGGTTATATTCCTTCCTTTTATTTTTAACAATTGTGATCTTTAGTCCCTTCAAATAATGTCCTGAAACTTGATTTCTTTTCATTTTTTCTCTGTCCCTTCTCACAAAATCCTTCAAAACTTTAACTGGCCTCTTTTGTAAATCCAGTATAGGGAAGTTATCCAGGTCAGTCTTTTGGTTTGTTATTTGGTTATCCCTTTTAATTATTAAGACATCAGCTAGTTTCTTTTGTATGTCCAGGGTAGCATCTTTTTCCATATTATTCTTGTAGCCTGTCATTTTTAAATTCACTTTCAGATCAATCTCAGTCTTGTCTGGTAAAAGTTGTTCCTCTTCCATAACATATTTTAAACACAGTCTATCTATAGAGGCAGACACTCTTAAAATTAACTTCTGAGTCCAATGTTCAAAAATATCCTTCAATATGTTGAACGTTAAAATATTTTGCTCCATTCTGTATTAGTAAAATAAAATATAAGTCAAATTTAAGTGTTCTTCTTTAATTGTAATCCTTAGTTCCTTCTAGTTCCCTCTAGTGTTCAACCTTTAAAGTCCCATTCTATCATGTGTTTTTTTTTAAGAATTCAAAACAAAAGTATTTTACCACAGGAAGGATTCTTATAATTAATTCCAAAATCTTATTTCAAATTTATCTGGACCCTTAGTCCATTTGTAACTTTCAAAAATCAAAATTTTAATCACCCGTTTGCTGTTTATTCCAGAAAAAAAAATTACGTCCTTAAGCTTGTATTTAAAACTTCTTTTGCTAAGGATTGAAGGAAACTCACCCAATGCTGTAAAAATTTGTTGATCCAAAGGTTCCTAATAGCTGAAAATCAGTTAACAAGCAATTTCCAAACGTGATTAGAAAAGGAAGTATGCGAACCCAATGTCCTGAAAGGATTGAGCAAAATGGCTATTCCCTCATCTCCCAGAGCATTAAACTCACTGGAAACTGCTGTCTTGCAGTCTCCTTGCAAGGAGCAACTGTCTGGAGCACTTGTGGGTGATCTTAAGTCCTCTCCTTGTCCGGAGAGGAATTACGAAGATCCGGTCTACTTGCCATCTCTTCATTCCACCATGGTCATTGGCTCCACTTTTATCAGAGCTGTCTTCAGTTTGCCATTTCTTCCCCAAAAGTCAGTGGTTCCCCTCTTTCCTGAATGGGCAAAAGCTACATTTGGAACAGAATCTGACAGCTCACCTACTGGCAGGTGTGAATCATCAGAAACACATAACATCAGTGATTTTGGCCCTGCATTGGTGATCAGTGGTTTTTGGGATGTAATTCAAAGTGTTGGTTTTGATCTCTGAAGCTCTATATGGCTCAGAATCTTCTCCAACCAGAATTAACCCATTCAATTTCCTTGTCCTGAGAGAAGCTGTTGGTTATCTTCCATTTCCATGAGGTGAGGGGGGCCAAGGCCAAGAAACATTTTCTGTTATTGCCCCCAACTTAAGAAAAGTTGCTCCATGGAGAACTGCCATCTTTGGTCTTGGATGGGGTGGCACTACCCCAGACAGACCCAGTGCGTCATCTGGGGGCTCTCCTGGACTCACGACTCCTGCTTGAGGAGCAGGTGGCAGTCATGGCCAGGAGGGATTTTGCACAATTGCAGGTTGTGCACCAGTTGTGCCCTTTCCTGGACCAATAGGCCTTGCTCAAAGTCATCCATACCCTGGTCACCTCCTGTCTTGACTACTGTAATGCGCTCTACATGGGGTGCCCTTGAAAAGTATCCAGAAGCTTCAGTTGGTTCAGAATGTGGTGGCCTGCATGGTTTTGTGCAAGTCTAGATTTGTACATGTGTCACTTCTGCAGGAGCTGCATTAGCTGTCAGTTTGCTTCCAGGTCCAATTCAAGGTGCCGGTTATCATCTTTAAAGACCTACATGGCTTGGGGCCAGGTTATCTGAAGGACCACCTTTTCCCAGTTTCATCTGCCTGACTCAGCAGATTGGGGACGAAGGGTATGTTACAGGTCCCCCCCGTTAAGGAGGCCCATCTAGTGGGACTGAGAAGAAGGGCCTTCTCTGTGGTGGCTCCCTCCCTGTGGAACATCATCCATGCAGAGAAAAGACTGGCCCCACCTTGATAATATTCTACAAGGCCCTGAAGACATGGTTTTACCAGCGGGCCTGGGGATCCCAGGTCAATACGGAGCCCATCAAATGGCTAGTGTAAATGTGTTGTTGTCGCCAGGGGGGTGGGGGTGTGTAGTGGGTTTTGTATTTGGGGTTTTATTTCTGTAAGCCACCTGGAGGCACCATGAGTGAGCTGGGCACCCATATACATTGCTTAAATAAATAAAATAAAATAAATAAAAGTCCTCTCAGAAGTGAGATTGCCCTCTATTTTAATAGCTTTCCAAAGGATGGTAAAAGTAATATTTATTACTTTAAAAAAAAAAAAAAAAGTAATATTATTTAGTGTGCTCTTATAGCTGAATGCAGTAAAGCACATCAAAAATTGATATACAATATTAGTATAAAAACAATAATCAATGTACTTCCTCATTATTATATTGCATTTCCTAATGCAATAAAATAATCAATACAATACATTTCTTAATACTAGTACAATCATGATATAAATATAATAATGAGAAAAATATGTTTTTTCAGCTTCATAAAGGTCCTGTGAAAACAAAGCATTTAAGGGCCTTTTTAAAATTCAAGAAATTGAACTCCAGAGGCAATTCAAGAAGTCAATTCCAGAGTGTAGGAGTTAGATGGGGAAAAGTCCTAAACCATGAGGTGGACATTTAACATGAAGAAAAATTAATCTACTTCAATTGCATGATCAAGACGACAGGAATATGAATTGTCATTAAATTATTCAATGTTCTTCTATGTATGGCCCAGAAAAGCAACACCAGCAGTTTATACTGATAATATTCCCAAAGTCCCAATCAATGTAGGAATTGATGAAAGGAGGAGATGTGGGTGTTGGGAAAAATCCAGGATCACATGAATCACAATTGTGGATGTGAACCAGTAGGTGGAGAACAGAATCAGAAAGACCTACAATAAGCTATTATAGTAATCCAGGTGGTATACCACTAAGGCATGAACTTACTACATAGCCATTTCTGAAGGAAGATATGAATGAATTCTCTGGATGATCAGAAAGTAAAACATCACAAATTCTTGTAGTTTTATCACTGAAAGTTTTACAGTAAGTTTCTCATTGATAAGAATTCCCAAATCAAGGTACCACATGCGGCATCTGCAACTGACAGTCCAAAAAAACAAAAGAAACAATAGAAGATGAAAGAGAAGGATGAACAGGCCTTTTCCAGTTTTAATTTAAGGTGGTGAGAACTCATCCAATTGGAGATACCAGTTAGACAGAGATAGAAGACCAGACCAAAGGAAAGGCAGAGGTCTTCTGGAGAACGTACGGGAATAATCGGTTATTGTCATTGGTGGTGGTGGTGATTATTATTATTTGATCATTATTAGGGATGAAGGGTCCATCAATTTTAAATTTGATCCAATTTAATAATATTATTACCAAAACAGGCAGTGGTTCAATATGCTAATTTATTTGAAATTTTTACCATAGATGTTCTATGGTTGAAATATTAACATGGGTGTTTGTTTTAATAGTTTTGGATTGTTATAAACCACTTGGAGTCCTTGGGAGATTCAACAGTACAAGGGCAATAAATAAATAATAAAATAATAAAACAGTGCAGAAAACAAATCACACTTTCAGGGACAAATAAAGGCTAATAAAGTAACATGTTCTGTATTAGGAACCAATAGCTCCCTTTCTTCTGAAAGTGGCCCAGATGAAGCACATGTAAAATCACTGAGAACAAATGCATTCTCCAGATGTTTTAGACTATGTTATATAATCTTGTGTGCATATCTTTGCTAGCTAGAGATGATGGGAATGACATCCAAAAGATAGTTTTCCTTGATTTTTGCAGATACTCTTGATCATGACATATTATTTGATCTCTGAATAGCTAGAAAACTAAGAAGAGAGAGTGTCTAATACCCCACCTCCATCAGTATTCCTAACTACCATTTTCATTTTCTCCAGTTTAAGGTGATCTAACTAGAGGAAACCTCTTTGATAAGAAGCAAAATCTGTCCACCAGATCTAGTTCCTCAACTCTATGTAGTTGGCTACATTGCTCTCATAAAAGCTTCCTCAGAGCTTGAACATCAGACCCTCTGAGGGGGCAAAGAAGGAAGGAGGAAGAAAAAGAGGTTTCAAATAGCTGTATTAACCACTTTTTATTATAGTGTGACATGATGAATGGATAGAAGAAAAGGTAATGGGTGGAAAATCTCAACACTCACTTCTTCAGCCCTCCTCTGTTTACTGAAGCAGGACAAGTAGTATGACCAGGATTGTCTTCTTAGAGAGAAAAGATGGGGATGTGGAAATGTAGGTGTGCAGTTGGAGAAGGAAGAATGATTACAGTTATTATTTTTCCCCATAATCCAAGCTGGAGTTTGGAAATGAACAGAGAACAATAGAAATGGATACAGGAGTCCTCACTTAACAACCACAATAGGGACTGTATAATTGGTTGTTAGGCAGGCCAGTTGTTAAGCAAGTCACCATGTGAGCAGACCCAATTTTACAACCATTTTTACGATGGTTGTAAAGTGAATCACTGCAGTCGTTAAGCAAATCACATGGTCATTAAGCAAATCACATGATTGTTAAACAAATCCAGATTCCCCAAGGGACTTTTTTGACGGAATTTGTTTAATGACCATGGTGATTCGCTTAACAACCACGGTGATTCACTTTACAACTATCATAAAAAAGGTCACAAATTGCACTTTGTGAGCAATTTTTGCGGTTTGTGATGTTCATAAGTGTGAGTACAGGTTGTCAATCACTTTTTCAGAGGCTGTCGTAACTTCAAACCAACATCAAACCATGGTCAAATGGTCATTAAGCGAGGACCTGTATTGCATGCCTTGATGATCATACACACAAAAAAAGTGGATCCATTTCAGAGCAGCATTCATTTTAGAAAGGCACTGAAAGAGGAATATAGTGGAGTACCTCAGGGTTTTGTCCTGGGCCCAGTAGTCTTTAACATTTTTATAAATGATTTTGATGGAAGGGATGCTCAGCAAATTTGCAGATGACACCAAGCTGAGAGGGATTGCTAACACTTCAGAGGACAGGCTCAAGGTTCAAAAGGATCTTGATAGAGCTGAATACTAGGCCTTTTCAACAAAATGCAGTTCAGTGGTGAGGCATGTAGAGTTCTACACTCAGGTAGGAACAATTAGATGTACTAGTACAAAACAGGTAGTACCTGGCTCAGAAGAGAAGGCTAAGGGGAGACATGATAGCAGCCCTCCAATACCTGAAAGGTTGTCACAGGGAAGAGGGTGTGGATTTATTGTCTGTAAGTGCCCAAAGATAGCACAAGAATCAGTGGAAGTTTTACAGAGAAAGAGCCAGACCTGAAGTGAGGAGTTTCCTGACTTTGAGCGCTATTAAGCTGTGTAACAGCCTGCCTCCTGGAGTCATGGGTGCTCCATCACTGGAGGTTTTCAAACAAATTTGCCTGGCATGGTCTGAGGATTCCCACCCTGGGCAGGGGCTTGGAGTAGAAAACCTCCAAGGACCCTTCCAATTCTTTGATAATCGTTTGGCACTTAAGCAATGATCTGAAGGGCTCATGTCTTGCTGTATATGAGCTCTTGTACGGCCAAAGAAGGTAGTTTATACATTTAAATGTCCCACTTCTTTCTTATTCTTAAGAGTAGGTTATATTTTAATGCTTTAATTATATAATGCGTGTGTGTGTGTGTGTGTGTGTGTGACTGGTTTTATTCATGAGAGATGTTTGTGCTTTTTCTTTTTTTTCTCTTTTTGTATATTCAATAAAAACATAAAAATTAAACAAATCTAATGGATTTTTAAGTAATATGACATCAAAGAACATTCATAATAAGTTCATTGTTATGAACAATGGTTGATGGATTGGGATTTATATCATATCCACTTTTTTATACCAGGGAATAGATGATTAAGCCCTTTTTATGGAGTAGGATCTGAGCAGCTGGAGAATAAGTCCATAGGATTGTGCAATTCTAAGACTTTTTTTCCCTGGCCTTCAGGAATTCTCATTCATGAGCATGTTTTCTGTTGTAAACCTTTCATTCTACAAATTATTCCAATGGAATCTATATGGAGGTGAGTATTTGAGGTTCCCCAGAAGAACGGAGCTTCCCAAGCCTTAAGCATGCCCCCTCACCCTAAGTTCCCCTTAAATGAGCTCTGACAAAGTAAAAAAATCCCCCAGGTGTCCTGCTGATAACAGGGAAGTTATTAGTTTTCATTCATGGTGTCCAAACTAAAGTAAAACATCCACACAGGCGATCATACATAATAATGGACTAGATAAAGTCCATTTTTCTTGGGCCTTCTGAAAGCAATCCTTGGGTGTTAAAGCAGGTCTCTTAATAAATATCTTATCTCCTCCCCACAGAGGCCCGGCTGCAGATAAACAGACATCCATTACTGTATCTTTAATAATAACCCGAATTTCCATCAGGGCCCTTCAAAAAGGCTCCCCCTTTTAAAGGCCTCTTTGAGTGGAAGGCATTGAATCTTGGGAATGGAGGAAAACATGAAGAACAAATTGTGATGTTTCCTCCCCCCTGCCCCCAGCTCCACAGACCCAACCCTAGGACTGTTGAATTCACTTCTCTTCACCTTCCATCACTATCCACAACTGTCTATATATGTACTTTCTTCTGCTTTCTGCAAAAAGCTTCAACATTATCCAAGATTGTTTCTTCTAATATTATTCTATAGAACGTGATAAAAAATCCCACCCCTGAACAGGAAACGTAGAAGAAAAGTATACCCTCAGAAAGCAGTCTACCAGCCTACTTCCCCTGCTATACAGTTTCTGGAGACAGTAGAGTCAACAGGTATAGATGATGGAGTTTCCACAAGAATCCCCCCCCCCCAAAAAAACCCCCTGTATTGTAAATGAAAGTGTTCACTTCCAAATCTTTAGAAGAGGATTTTACCTGGCTTCACATAATTTAGAAGCACTCCGTTTCCCTTCATGCCCCCACATTTCTCAACTCTAGACATGCTGTTGTTGGTTGCTTTTGTTCTCAGTTTTTGTCCACTCTTCAGTTTGTTTTGGACAACTTGGATCTTCACTGAAGATCCCATCATTGTTGCATTTGAATATATTCCTTCTTCTGTTGTTCTACTTGCAATCAAAACCAGATCTGCTAAAACCCCTTTCATGTTTTTCAAAATGCAGTTGCAATGTCCTCTGAGCATATAATACAATCATGAGGCACACAATTTGTAACTGCAGGAGAAACAGAAGATGTGGAAAAGGCCACGTAGTTTTGTCAGCTTGTACTGCACTCCAGCTGATGTCATGCTTGTCTGTGTTTCTTCAGTGCAACATGCAGCAGTTCCAGCCATGTTCTTCTCTTCCTGAGTATTGTATTTATTGTTTGTTTAAGAAATAAAATCTTGTTTGATTGCCAGTTCCAAGCATCCTGTCCTGTACATTATAGTTGTTTGTATTTCTCCCATGCTTGGTAATAAGCTAAGCAAACATTTGTTTTAATCAATCTGAATTTGATCCAGATAATTAGCCAGCCTGAAAAATCTATGGATTGTCTACAGCAGGGCAACCTTTTGGTGACCAAGGGGCACACTTAACATTAGTGAGAGGATGGAGAACTGCTAAATGAATGATATCATACCACCCATGTCAACAGGGCTGGTCCATGGGGAACTTTTGAGTGTGCCCCACCTGAAAATAACAGGAAACAGTGCTGTCAATTTTCAATAATCAGAGATGTACACGATTCTAAGGGCCACAAAAAGGGAACTCAGCACTGCCTTTGAGCGAAGGAAGCTACTTCAGAAACTCTACCTCTGATCCCCAAACTGAATCTTACAGTTGGTGCTCACTATGATTGTACATTGATCTGGATTCAAAGGGGAATATGTGATATGAAGCACATATGAATACAGATATTCTACCTGTCAGCACCTTCTCAAAGCTAATGTGTCTTACTCTGGGATCACATGACAGCATCACATGAGCCCAAAATTCACAACTTCATTAAGGAGTTGTTGACTGGTACAACATGCATGCCTAGGTACATCCCAAATTACCTTTTCCCCATTGAATCCAGATCAGGACACAGCCCTGACTCCAAATTGATCAAAATGAACAGGATTACTTATGATGCCATATAGCCAATCATTTTAGGTTATGCAATATATAAAAAGACAGGTGAAGTCAATTGAAAATGAGGTTGTCATCATAGAAAAAATTGAGACAACTGCATTATTCTACACAATTAAACAGATTTGTATTTGTCATAATTGAAGGTAAATTAACAAAGAGAAAGAAATCAATTTAAAACTAATAAGGAAACATAGCCATTGTTAAAATAAAATACTCAAATATGTGAGTTACTTTTCAACACTACTCCAGAAGTTCCTGAAAGGAGGGAATAGTTACAGCCTGGTCCTATAAAAATATATATAATATTTTTTTTAATGGATACATTTATTGCTGGGTCTTGCAGCTATATTGAATTTATTAAATATATTGCTGTGATTATAATTTTTTTTCCATTTAATTTACTAAGAATGCAAAGGTTTGGTCTAGAGGACCCAAGGGAAATCTAGGAAACACTGAGCAAAATCCATGAAATTCAATGTAGCACACTAATCATGGTGGCATTATAGTATTAATTGCTATAATGTTATACTTCTAATCCTATCTTATACATTGTAGCATGTAATTTCATTGTGAGAAAGAGGGGGAAGGGGTGGGAAAAAGAATTAAATTTGGCTCAGTCGTGTAACTTAATAGAGTAGTTTGACTCCTACATACTCAGGACTGTGAGGTTAATGTCACAAAATGCAATCCACAAAGGGATACACAAGGACAAACAACTTCTGACACCCAGGTAGAAACATGGACATTAGCTTCTTTGCTTTTTCAAGAGGTACCCAGGCCACATAAACGATAATTAGAATTCATTGTAAAGATGATTTATCAAGTCTATCATTGTGTTTGAAAAGGCGAGGTCACCCATGAATGCTGATGAAATTTCCCAAGATTCCATCCCCAAGGATTTTCTGCATCTGCTGCCCTCTGAGATTGGGGGAAATAGCCCCAGGCAAGCTTCTTATTAATGTCAGACAGAAAAAAAGATAAGCATTTTGTCCAAGATAATGTTTTTCTTCCTTTGTCTACCTGACACAATCAGACCTTTAAATAACATGGTAATAGGAAACATATGAATGTCCATGTGGAATGTTTTGGTTGATAGTCCCAGAAGTAACAAGCATTCCCTAAGATGGAGCAGTTTTATTAGGGGCAGTTGTTGCTGGGAAAAATAAGTCATTTCACCAGTGTATAACTTACTATTAATTCTCAATCAAGGTGGGCAGCAACAGCTTTTGCTCTTCCTCTTCCTCCTCCTCCTCCTCCTCCTTCAAATAAAGTGACACATTGATGGTTGCAGAAGTCTTTAAGAACCATATAAGGAGGGGTTGTATTAACACGGTAACACATATATACATGCTATTAGAATCCTAATCAGGGCTGAGTGATATTTTTGCTGTGAAGGGCAACCTTCTCTTGGAATTATTCCATGAGCAACCACATATAGATGGAGCATGAGTGAGCAGGAAGACCCAGTCTTTACACATCCTTTCCCCCACAATCCTTTTTTCTTCCTTTTTTTTCCTTTCAGACACCCTGTTCTAGCTGTGTCTTTTTTTTTTTTTCACGTAGCAGACTAGTATAAATTATTCTTGCAGAAGTCTTACTTATTTGCAGATACTTTTGAAATTAGGCCAATTGGTTGCCCAGCAATGACCTAACAAAATGGTAGTACAGTCTGACATAACCTCCAGCAGCTCATTAGGTGGGTCTTTGGACCATATCTTGAAGTTATTTATACCAGACATGCTTCTGCTTCTTCTAACATCTCAGTCACATGTTTTGAACTTCTGCATCAACATCATTAAATTTTCAGTCCCATAACCACTTATCTGGAAGAAAGCCTCACTGAAATCAGTGGAAATTACTTTTGAAATATATGTATAGATTTTCACTGTAAGAGTCTTAAGTTTGATTTTCACTTCAGCTAAAAGTTCACGGGGATGCCTTTGGCAAGCCACCATCATGTGCCTCAGATATCTGTTTGCACCACATGGATGATAATGATTATAAAAGCCTCTGTGTGTGTGTGTGCCTTTGAGTCAGTCTTGATTCCTGGTGACTGCCTAGACAAGTCCTTGTAGTTTTCTTGGCATCATTTTCAGAAGTGGTTTGCCATTGCCTTCTTCTTCCTAGAGCTGAAGAAGTGCCTAAGGTGGGACTAGAACTCATGGTTTCCTGGTTTCTAGCCTGGTGCCTTAACCACTACACTAAACTGTCTCTCTTGAAATCCTAGTTTACAGAACTGTTGTAAGGATTACTAAGCTAATGCTTAGAATGCATTTGCATATTGTTCTATAAATGCTAGCTATTATTATTACTATTTGACATTATAGTACAACTGAAAGCTAATTCATATTTATCTGAGAGTAAATTCCACTTAATTCAATCAGATATAATTGATTAGACATAGATAGGATTGCACTGTAAACTAATTTCAGTTTAATGAAGTATGGAAACTATAAAGTAATACTAACTTATTTTCATAGGCAGAATGCAAGGGTGCATAAATCTTAGGGATAGAGAGAAACCTGTTATAAATGTAGTCACTTCAGGCAGAAAAGAACAATCATGCAATCTTTAATCCACATTGATCGACATAGGTTTGCTGGCATTTGGGGTCACTGTCTGTAATTTCTGGTTGGTCAATATTATGTGTTTAATGCACAAAATGGTATTTAATTATCTGAGATGAATAAAATGCTTGCATTTGAAATCAACTGAACATAGCTAGCTATTCTTGATGAAGAATTCCACATAATGGAAATGTATTATCTTATCTATTTGATAATCCACTTATTAACTGAGCTTTCAGGAAGCTCTTAGAAATATTAAATGTTGCTTTTGCTCATATAACAAGGATGAGGCTAGAGTGAAATGGGGGAAATCTGATAATCTAAGAGTCCAAACAAGCTTGGTCATTGTTAAAAGGAAGCATGGGTTGCAATACAGAAGCAATGAGCATCTTTTTTTTTAAAAGAATACAATATGAAAAAAGAGATTTCTATTATTTTCTTTAGGCCCCTACAATAAAAGCACCAGGCAAATATTCCTAATGTTGGTGCTTCTGTAAGTTGGAGTTCATTGAAATGTCACAATGTAGAATGTTCTTCTTTATGGTTCCATCTCTTCCAGGACACTCCCTTCAATTCTATCATTCCATTACCTCCTCCTCTTTCCAACCCCTAAGAATTATTCAGCCTTTTCTATCTGTTCATTTAAGTATGCTCAATTCCCACTGAAGTATTGAGGGGAGCACTGTTATCTCTAATGTCTTTGTGCATTTAGAACCCAAATTTAGTGCTCTTTTTGAATGGCTTCAGCAACAGCAATGTGCAATGACATAATACAGAACAACAGAAGCAAAAGATAATAGGGCTCTGAAGAATCTTACACTTTGACAGAGACAACAAAGAGAAGGATTAAGATATCAAGGAGAACATACACCTGATATAGAATAGAGGAATGGATACTTAAGGATGATACTTAATTTAACGGGCACAACCATTGTCTCAAATACTATTATTGAATTATTGGAAGGACAGCATGTTTAAATTCCCTTCATCCACCAGGGCAACAGAGAAGAACCACAAACAGATTCAAAAATGCCACAAATGCAACACAATAAAACTGTAAACAATGTTTTCATAAAAGACCAATTAAAAACATCCAAACAAAAGCAACAACTCTCTAAATAAAAACCTGTCTTATACCTCAGAAATGTCAGGACAAATTAACCAGTTGAATCTGGCATTCCAAATAGGAGATGCCATTACTGCAAAAGTCCTTTTCTCTTGCTCCTTCACAACCTCCTTCCTCAAGCAAATGAAGAAGCCTTTCCTAGGAGTTTAAGTCTTTACTAAGAGTCTTCTTGAGCTGAAAGCTAAATAGCTCAAGGTCTATGCGGTAAATACGTATTTCGAAAGAAGAGAGACAAAGAGAGGTGCCACTGTGACACTTTTATGGGATGAAATTGGAAACATAGGGAACAGCTTGGTACCATATCCAACTGGTAGACCACTGTGACTCACTGAGGCATGCTGAGGTTAACGTCACTGGATAGGTTCACCCAACATGCTTAACCAGATCAATTAAAAATCTAGTGGCAATATTCACTATATTTGTCTAGGGTTCTGTGTGTGTGATCTCTATGGTTTACCACGATTAGTTTATGATTCAATATATTATGCAAAATCCACAAATGAACTTACTGCAGTTAAGCATGTTCCTTACATGGAGCCACTAAGTCATCTGAATCCACTCTGGACTGAGATTCAGGGAGACTGAGATTGAGGGAGATCCTCAACCTTAATCTGGAACCATAATTTGAATTAAAATAATGTAGCTATAGGGCCAAACACAGATGCAAAATTGAACAATGGTCAATTCCACATTTTGGCTTTCAGGTGTTGAGACAAGCAACAAGAACACCACAAACTGGAGTTGCTCCTCCATACCATTTCTGCTGCTCATTACTCATTTGCACTTCCTCCAGAAACTTGAGAGGGCTTTAATGTTAAAAAAAAAAAAAAAAAAAAGGATTGGGAGAAGGATTATCTTGCTTCAGACACCATGGTTCCAGCCTTAAATGAGCCACTGTGCATCCATTTTTCTTTTATTGTAGTTTTGTTAAGATCAACAAAGCAGGAATTACCAATCAGCCATATACTACAAGGGTGGCTGGAGAAAAAGAGGGAGTCGATCAAACCAGTGCTTCAACCACTGACAGGTGTGTCATGCAATGCATCAATGGGGTTATTTGTTATGGGGCTATAATATTAAATATACTCTAATCCAAGCTTAATTGTATTGGTTTAGTCTTTGCAGTAGGAGTTAGTAAGGCAGAAGGTAGGTTAGAACCTGCTGGTAAATTATGTTCTTGTTAAAAGAATTGGGTATTCAAAGGCCTTACTGTAGATCACCCATTAATTTACCAGCAGATTCCAACCTACCTTCCTCCTCTAAGGAATAGAGGAGATATAGAAGGGGTATCAACAAGCCTTCTCTACCCACTTACCTCCTTCTAAACTAGGCTATTAAACGTCCTAACCTACAATAACACAAATACAAAATTGTATGGTTATATTTGGATTCCAAAGCATGCTTCAAGGTTGCCTAACTCCAATTCTGCAGCTGGGCAGACCCACCCAAGACTCTATTTAGCTTTGATTTCCATTATGAGTTGTAAGGTTGATAGAAGAGCTCACACTTAAAAGATGGAAGAATCCACTTCTCTTAGCACTAATAGCTGATAGGACAGACAGGGCATAGGAGCTCTGCACCCACATTGCCTAGCAACTAGGTCAAATTAAAGAAGTTTATGTTAGCTTCTTGCATGCATAGAGAGAAAAAAAAACATACCATGTTCTGTTCCAGGATATGCTTGTGTTGCTCTCAAGCATGGATGGGCTGGACTGGAAAGGACTGGGGTGAGTTCACGTGAACTCCTTGTTAAATTGGGGGGGGGTATCTGAACCCCTTGTTAACCCAGAGAGCCTTGCACTGTGCAATATCTACCACATGGCCAAGTTCTGAGGGACCTATGAGCTCTGGTTTACATAGCAGTCTGCAGATCATATCTCTTCCACCCTTCCTCCTGTCCAGGTTCCAGGCAGTTCAGCATTAGGGCTGAGTTGGTTACCATTTGTGACAAAGAGTAGGCAGAATGAAAGCACCAGCTTGATGGCTTGTATAAGTGCAGCCACAGAGAATCAGATGGCAAAGTTGTTGCCATTGGTGACTCTTGAGCCAGTGAAGGGCACTGAGCCTGGACCTACAACAGGTCAAACCCCCATGCATTGTGGATATCTCTGTAAAGAAAAACCAAGATTTCCTCTATGGCTGGTGAGAAGGAGGGAGGGAGAGATGGAGGGAAAACAACTTTAATTTCAAATATATCCTACAACTACATAAACCTCCTCACAGCAGCAAAGATTACCTCCTCTTCTTCCTCCTCCTCCTCCTTCACCACCACCACCACGACCACCGTGCAGACACTCGTCTATACAGGATTATACCTAGTCCATGAGAATTGCACTCTGTAAAACTTTAATTTACAGAGAGTCTTACAACATTTTTCAAGCAAATCAGTAACACACTCTATTCTCAAATCTTCCATTTCTATTACTTTAGATACCTCAAGCCTATTTGTTTCCCTGAACCAAATAAAGTTTGTCGAGTTCTAAATTTATTGGATTTGGTCTGTTTGTTGAGATACTCTCCTGACATGGATACTCTTAAGAAAAAGTGAGGGGCTGGGGAGAAGAAAGGTGGAAACAAATTAAAAATAGATCCAGGTAAGCCATAGTCTGACCACAACATAAACAGGGAGACAGAGAGGAGGAAAGAGAGAGAGGGAGGGAGATTCCCTTTTAATACTTAAGTGGTTTGTGAAGCACAAACTGTGCTGTAATGGCAGAAGCCTGAGATCCCATTGGAAGAGCTGGGGATGCAACTGTTTTGGTTTTATTGCCCAGAAGTATTTATAGCTGCCAGAATAATCTGGCTAGCCATGAGTGGGTTCACTTTGTGCCCAGGGGCAGTGGCTGCTGTTTGTGACTCCACCCAGGCAGCAAAATGCCTTTAGTTGGTAGAAAATGGTCAATATCATCTCAGCTCCAGGAGATCCTGAGCTCCAAGTGCAAACATAATATGTGAAAGAGATGCACTCTTACAGTCCATATATGACCCTTTAGACTTTACAGATTCCTATTAATAGTGAAATAATTAGATCTTGAAGAACAACTTGGAATAGAAGAAGAAATAAAACAAGTAAAAGGCCCGTCTCAAAATAAGGTTCAGATGTGCATATCTGAATTATATAACTACAGTGATGTTAGTTTTGCCCCAGAAATCTAAATAACTTGTAATAGGGTAAGAGAGGATGAGCTAGGATGAATGGTCTCCAATACCTCCACATTAGTATATGACTGTTCTTCATTGGATTTTACAATTTGTCCTTTTTTCTGTTGAAAGGAGAAAATGTGCTTGTTTCATCCATTTACTTGGAAAAATTATCAAAGGAACTCCAAATACTGTTTATTCTATATAGCTTATTTGGTTCTTAAATTTATGCAGTGTTGACTTTTTAATTGACAAGTAATATGAATCAAGACTGAAAACTAAGATATCCTTGTCCTTATTCTCTTAAAAGTTTCTGCATACTATATAGAAAGAGGAAAGCCTGTTCTTGCAAACACTTGGCCAAATAGGGCCTTGTCATCAAGGTAGACCTCCGTATCCTCCTCTGAGACAAGCCAGGACCATTTAAAAAAAAAAATCTTTCAGAATATGAATAGCAGGTAGCTGAACCAATCAGTTGCAGCTTTTATGGGTAAGTCACCAATGAAAGTACTGGAGTAGTAGTAGGCCTGCCACCTTGCAGTCTGATTGGGTCAGATACCTACTGTTTGTATTTGAATTCTCTCATTTAAATTTATCCACTCTTTCTGTAGTGTGTAATGGCCAGCTGGTAGAGTTCGTATTCCACTAAGCAGAAGACATGAATAAATAGGCTGGGCAGTGAGGGAAACTGACCCCTCTAAAGGTCTTTGTCTTGAGTCTTCTCAAGCTTTGTAGTGTCTCTCCCTGCAGGATCGCTGTTCAGACATGATACTAAAGGAGAAAGAAGGCTGAGGAAAGAAGTGGAGGAGAATCCTTTCTGTCCAATGGATGGATAGAGCAGTTTTCCACTATAACATTTTTTTTTCTTCTGGTGCAAAAGGCCTGGCAAATTTATTATGGTTTAAAATGCATTATATCAATCATTGCATACTCCTGAATATGTATATTTAGGGCTATATCCTAAATGTTCTATTTGCAGAGGGGTTTTTCCCTCTTATTTTTTCAAAGCCCTTTCCTTCATCAATTACAGGAGTTTGAAAGTGGACTTCGATAGTCCATTGTTGCTTATATGGTTGCATGATCCAGTGAGTAGATGAAAAGCACAGTGCAGCAGCAACTGTATTTCTTGCACAAGTGTGACAGCTCAGCTGCAGCTTTCCCGCCATCGACACCATCCTTGGCAGACTATGCTGTTTGGTGAGTAGCTAGCATGCTTGTACCATGCATTTCATGCTGCCTGTACTGCTGCCCCCTCAGTGCAGATAGGCTGGGAAAGAAATATTTTTTCTGTATAGGCTCAGTCATGAGCTGTGCAGTACTCAGAATTTAAGAACCTGCACGTGCATTAATAAGATTTCCCTTCTGGTCCAGCCAAGTCCTAAAAGGGCTCAAAGACTTTTGAAAAGTTGCTGTAAGGGCAAGGGAACAGAATTAGCAATGTAATGAGCAGTAGACCCTTCTCCACCTTGGGGATATCAGAAGATACCCCAACATGCCAACCGTTGATACTGGTCCTGGGTAAGTACAAAAGAAAACTGATAGCAAGATGGAAAGGCTGAAGAATGTGGTTGGGCTAAGGAATAGAGGAAATATATACGGGAGATAGGATCTGTAGGCTTCATGCCTTTAATGGCATTTTGTTGCTCAGGGAAAAATTTCTCAAGACAGGCACGTTGCTGTTGGGTAATGGAGAAGACAAAGACCATTCAAGCTAGGGATATCAAAGCACCAAAAAAACCAGATAAGCTACTGCATATCTGAGATATTCATCAAAATCAGCAGGAAGTCCAAGCCTCGGTTCCAACTCAGTTCCCAAAAGATGAAAATTGGTTCTGACAGTTAGAAGCCAATGCCCATCAGCATTAACTTAGACTTTGATTTTGGTCCAGGCATATCGAAATGTGAAGTTGAGTGGACTCACCCAGCTCTGATGTCTTGGACAACTAATTGAAAAATCCTTACTGCAGACAGTTGTTGAAGGTCGGGGAAAAGCAAGCCTTGACATGTTCCTAATGAAAGACAGTTGCTGGCAATCATTTGCTCAGTTGTCCATAGCTGGGAGGCGTAGGGTTCCCTGCACAGAGGCTTTTCTAATTTCCATTCTAATTTGCAAGTCATAAAAAGAGAAGCCATTTGTGATCCACAAGCTTCCATTTAATTTCTTGTCACCCTAATCATGCCAGTTTAACCCTCACTTGTTTGCCTGATTGCTTTGCATGCTCAGTTGATCCATTGCCTTTTCCTGAAAATGCAGCACCTTCTCAAATGGGGCATCAGATATTTATACTTCCTTGTTGCAGTTTAAGGAAAACAAAACAAAACAAAAATCCCAATTATTTCTGAACAACTTGGCTTTGAGTTGCAATCTAGCACCAGTGTGCAACAGAAACAAAAGGCCAAACTAAGCATATTCAGAGTCTTAAAATTGCTTTGTCCACAAATAGCCTGCTTTATCCTGCAGTAATGTGAAAACTGATTTGATATTAACCATATTTGGACACATAACTTCTAGGCAATGTTAAGCATGTCAAAATATTAAAAGCTTTGAAGGAGATTCTGCCAGACAATTTTTACAGTTTCAGCTCCCTGTATAGCTTACATGTCAGCAAACCCATTTGCTAGAATTCATTACTTTGTTCATAAGACAAATATCTTCTATATATTCCAGGCACAAAATAAACAACCCAAATAAAACTTATGATTTAGAAATATCAGAATGGTAACTAAATAGTGCACCAACCAACCAGAATTTACATTTGAGTGATGAGTCTTCCAGAATAGAAGACTTCATAAAAGGAGCAAAGCCAAGTGAATTTCCTCTTAGGATTCAAAACCCTTGGGATAAATACAGAAAAGACTCACTTCTCATGCCCATCACGGCAGTGCACACAAAATATGGGACGGATTCCATTCTTAGGTCTTGGGCAAGTTTATATAGCAGAAGATGATTCTCAGTGTATGTGCTTTACAGCCACATACAAGAAACTGGAGAAATATTTGGCAGACAGTTTAGAATTCTTAAATCTAGAACATCAAACCCAGTTTCATGTATGCTACTGTATGTTGTTTCACAAACACATGTCAGAATATGCATACAAGTGTACAGAGAAGAATTGATAAGTTCTGATTATTTTACTTACCCTCTTCTGGTATGCATGGAAGTTATCCAATTTTGTCCACAAGTGAATATCATAGCCCAACAGAGGATTTGGTTATAGTCCCCTCTAATTTAACTGTGTCCATTGCATGATGATCAAATAGCCAGGCGAGCAGTCAAATGTGGTTTATATGCCTCAAATATACCCTTGCCATAAGAGATGTATGTGCAGTGCATTGGTTGGGGCACTTATAAATATGATTTTAGATTTGTTTTTTTGACTGAAACTATGCACAACCATACCCTGAGGATCTAAATATGGCTATGTGAAGCCTCTCACTCCATAATCAGACCGTGTTAATAAAGAAAATTATCTATATGGTGTAATCATGTGCATAGGAATCTATCTTTCCTAAGGAAGCTATTGGGGTGTTTTTTTTATGGATGTTTATAAAATAAAACAACTGTCACTGAGAAATGGAGTAGAAAAGTCAGAACATGTTAAATAGCTGCCCCCTACTGGCTGCTGGTGGCAGATAGCACCAAGTGTCCTAACTAAGGGGTTGATGAATATTTAGGACTTTGGAGAGCTCCATGAGTTTCTGTGTAGTCTTTGGACCTGCTACCCTTGAAGGAATAGATTAGGCCGCATTATCAGCTGGACAACTGAATGATATCCACAGTCATTCAACCCCATAACCCAGAGAGATCAGAATTATTACAACCAATTACATCTTCACATCCTATGTAGAGTTATTATTTATATAACCAGCAGACAGAGAAGATGGAGAACAGCTAAGTTTATGCTAAAAATTTGAAATTTTGACACCCCCCCCCAAAAAATGCATGTATATGAATAGGTATCCTTTTGCAAGAAACTCCTGCTGCTCTCCCAGCCTTAAAGTAGCTTACTAGCAAACCTAAACAGAAGCATCCTAGCAAATCATCCAGCCAAAATGTCCCAGCTCCCAAAAATGCAGAAAATGCATTTTTCTGTTTAATAATTATCATAACAAAACAAATGTAGCTGTTGCTCATTAAAAATGTCCATTGAGTTCCAATAAATCTCTTTTACTAACTTGATTTTCTGAAGAAAGGCACTTCATTACTTTTTCTTCTCCCTTTGTTCTGATGCTAAACTCACTGACTGTCTATTTCATAGCTCACTGACACTAGTTCAAGAGCATGTTCTCTATGCAGAGTAAACCAAAGTCACTATATGAAATGGGCAGCTATACAAATGTGATTAAATAAATAAATAAATAAATAAATAAATAAATAAATAAATTTAATCAGAATATTTATCAGGAATGGCATCTCCAAATTCTATCACCCATATGCTCTCATTCTCCACCTTTAAGCATAAGTCTACAATACCTCTCCAGCTTACCTTCCTATATTTACATTTGACACCTTTTAAATAAGAGTGGACAGAAAAGAATTCACATCTTTTACTGACATTTATACAATTATGAGCTTCAAAAATCAGTTGAGTGTTCACTCATTCTAGCACATGTATCTGCTCTCAGATGACTATATAAGGAACAGCTTCCTCCCTTCAGATCAACCATCCACTTCCAAAATAACAAATAAAAATGATTTCATTAGGCAGATACAGTCAGCAGCATTACCAGTCTAGATAAAGGAGCTTTAGATCTCAGATTAGCCAATCAGTTTGCTGGGTTCCTACAACACACTAATTCATGGGTCATTTAATCATAGTTTACTGAATTAACCCAGTTGTCTGGGTTCACACAACACATTAAAACCAAAAGCTAACTACACAGACTGGGTTTACATAATGTATTGAGCCATAAACTAGCCAATCACATTTTAGCCTGGCCTGTTGAATGAACCCAGCCAATTACTTTGCTTCCTGAAACATTTCTTCTCCCTCCTCAAACTTCAGCGCAAAGATCACCAAGCTTTAGCCCCAGAATACATTTTTGAAGGAGATAGCCTGATTCATTTGGCAAAGATAATAAGAGATTGTGAATAAGAGAACACATTTCACTTGGCATGAGCAATAAGAGATAGTGAAGAGGAGCATAAGTAATTCACTTAGCATAGGTAATAAGACACAAGAAATGAATATATCTAGTGAATAATTCCCTCCTCCCTCCAAATTCTCACAGGCCTGGGAAGAAGCAGGATAGAAAAAGAGCTTTTGAGCTTTGGTATTTTATTTATTTGTTTGTCAAATTTATATAGCCGCCAATCTCACGAACGTGACTCTGGGTGGCATGTAGAAGACTCCTGAGAATACCACGGATAGCCAAGAAGCAAAACAAAAATCAATCATAGAACAAATCAATACAGAATTCTCACTTGAGGGACAAATGACTGGTCTCAAATTATCATATATCAGACACATTATGTGAAGACCTAATCTCTGTAAAGATGATAATGCTGGGAAAGGTAGCAGGAAAGAAAAGAGGACAATCAACAGCAAGGTGGATGGACTCAATTACAGTGGTGATGGGTATACAATTGGAAGTTCTGCAGCACCAGGTTGGGGATAGGCTGGAGAAAATCTATCTACGTCACCAATAAGAGTCAACACCATTATATGATGGTATATAATCAATCAATCAATCAGCAGAGATGAAGTTGTATTTCCTGGTACAGTGCTGGATATTTTCCAATAACTCTTTACATTACTCTCAGTACATGCTATGAGTATTTGTTCATTCATGCATGCATGCATGCATTAAAAACATTTGCATGGCCTCCCATCTTAAAACCAAACTCTGGGCAGCTCACAACTAAAGAATAAGACAATATACAGTATACAAACAATAAAAACAGAGAACAATCAAACCATCCATAGTACACACTATGAGAAATATACTAGGAACATTGCAAACCAAAACTGAAAGTAGAACTGGACAGACTCCTAATGGATTTAAAGTTACAGGAAAGCAGATTCTGATTTAATGTTATGGGGGCGGGGGGGAGGGAATTCTGAGTGATAAGAGCTGTCAGGTGGTAGAACCAATTACCCCAAGAATGATGGGCTACCCCTACTAGATGTGCTTAAGCAGAGACTAGACAGAGCCATCTGTCAGAGATACTTAATTTGGATTCCTGCACTGAGCAAAGGGTTGAGTTCAATCGTGTAAGTGTAATGGAATTCTCAGAGCCTGTGAAATGTCCATTTGCAAAATATTACAGGGCCAGAACATCTGCACATTCCTCTCATATCAGGGAAGTGAGTAGCAACCTCCCCACTGTATCAAAAGGCAGTCAGCAAGAAGATCAAAGAACCCCCAACCTTAATTTACAGATAAATGGAATACTAAAGTAAACATATCCAGTTTCCAAGATTATGTAACCTAACCTTTTTTCTTTCAATACATCTGATTAATAAGACTCTTATGAGAATCTAGCTTTGATTGTGAGTGGCAGCTAGAGGCTTGACATCTATGATTTGATTATTCTACTGTGTGGATTGAGTCACAGTATTCAGATTCTAGGCAGTCTTAAATTGCCTAACATTGGCAGTTTCTCAGCACTAAAGCCCTATTTGTCTCTTCTTTAGGACCAGTCCTACCAGATTAAGCAGAACAAGGCATTCACCTCAGATGGGAGGTACTGAGTGGTGAGAGAAGACAGACAGCAGCTCTGTGGACATTCTTCTCTCCTGAAGCCTAGCCTGCATCTCCTTAAATAGCCTGCTACTCCCTAAGTTGAGGGATACTGTCTTATCACACAAAATGAACATGTAGTTGCCAGCTATTTTTATCTTCTCATATAGTACCTGCAGAAAGGGAAAGGAAAGGAAAAATCACACAAGAACACAAATTCCCCAAACCAATCTTATTACACACACACACACACACACGTGTCCTATTATTACAATTAAATGATTCAAATATTTAAATCAATTCACCTAAATGTATGAGAAATTATATGTACATATAAATTAGTGTATACAATCACATTTTGTCAGAAGAATGGGTAGGTAAACATCTTGTTTTTCACTTCAAGGAGCAAATCTTCTTGACCCACGCCTGCCTATTTGTAATTCTAATGAAGTCATCGCTTTGACTGTGCCCATAGTGGAAAAGGAGCTGTTTAAAAATACAGCAGCTACGAAATATGTACAAGTGTCATCATACTGTTACCAGTGTAACTATGCAATTATCATATATATTGATTTATAGCTGTTTGGTTCTTATATAAAGACATGTCCATATTGCTTTCTTGGTAGCAGTACACAAGGTATAAAAATGGACACGCATGAAAGATGGGACACATGTAACACAAGAGGAGAATAAACTATATTTATTCATATACTGGGGTTCCCTTTCATTTCTGCACATCCCATCACTTTTGATGGTCAGTGCCCAGCTGCACACATGATCGAGGGTGTCCACTAAGCTCTCAGGAATGCACAAGATTTGCAAAAATATAAGCAAATCTTCAAGAGAAAAAACTAAGTAGGCAAAAATCAACTCTGTAATGAGGACTGTGCATACTCAGTGCCCTCCACAAGCAAACTAATTTCATCCTACTACAGTTATAATTCTTCCTCACAATAACCTAAGTTTCCCCAGCTTGACGCTTAGACCTTGGGATTGCTTCCCATAGAATTCCAAGCCAGCATGTCCATAGATTGTGAATCCTGAGAGTTGTAGTCTGGATATATCTGGAAGATTCCTGGATGAAAAATGCTAACACTTTTGAAAACAGCAACCCCAAAAATTCTCTTTTGGGAGGAGGAGGAGGAGGAAGAATAAGGTGTGGTGGTGGTGAAAATAGTGGGAAATTAGCTGGAAGGACTTCTTCCAAGACAAGGTGCACTAGAAAAACAAGAGCACATATCAGAGACATCAGTCTTCCAGTAGCTTCTTTCAAAGCTTTATTACAGAGTATCTCTCATATAGCAGCAGATGGCACTATACAGCCATGCTGGAGCATGACATGATCTGTAATAAAATGGGATAGAAAGTTAGAAAAAATTATGTGAAAAGAAAAAGATGTTTGTGAATGGCCTATTATATAAATAAATGATTGCAAGATAGACCACAAAGCAGTATGATGCAGCTGCAGAAAGAAAGTGAAGGAAATTAACAGAACCTTAATTTCCAAGTCACAGAGACATAAAAGTGACATTGCAGAGAAACGGGAAGAAGTTCAGAGGAGAGCAGAAATACAGCCAACTTATGGAATGCTTAAAGAAACTGGATGTGTGTTTAACTTGGGAATGAGAAGACTGGATGTGAAAACATTGCTCATTTGAAGGACTTTCATGTCCATATAGTTTTCTTACAACAGTACTGTATGAAGTTGTTTGCCATTTCCTTTTTCTGGGAATGCTGTTTTTTTCTTTTTTTTTACTTCCCTGTCTACCCTACAACCCTTTGATTTCCTAGTAGTCTCCTATCAAAGTATGAAACAGGCTTTCTGCTGGTTTTTTGGGTCAGCCAAGATTTTCTGTCACCTACTATAGGCTATCATGCAGAAGAGAGCAATTATTTATTCTGCTGTCCTAGAAAGCAGGGCTAGATGTCACAGATTTAGTTATTAGTTAGTTATTAGAAGAACTGTATCTGTATTAGGGTGCACTAGCAGGAGCATAGAATCCTGCTAATCACAGGAAATAATTGTTCTACTCTACTCTGTCCTGGTCATACCCCATTTAGGTTATTATGCCCAGTTCTGGACACCAGTGTTAAAAAAAGACAGTGATAAATTTGAGCAAGTTCAGAAGAGGGCTACCAAGTTGCTGAAAGGTCTGGAAATTAAGCCCTGAGGGGAATGATTGAAGGATCTGGATAGCCTTCAGAAGAGACAATTGAGGGGAAATACGATAGCAGTTTTCAAATATCAATAGGGTTGTCACAGAGAAGTAGGAGTAGGTTATTTTCTATTGCCCCAAAGGGCAAAACCTTTTAGGTTAAAACTAAAGGTTTAGGTTAGACTCCAGGATAAATTTCCTGACTGTACAAACTATCAGGTGATGGAACAGGCTGTCAAGTGAAATAATGAATTCTCCTTTGCTAGAGGTCTTCAAAGATTGAATGGTGGTTCCTCAGAGATTCTCTAGTGGTTTCTACACTGAACAGGAGTTGTACTAGATAACCTCTAAGGTCACTTCCTACTTTATAATTCTATGACAAAGCTGGTGACATTTCACCATCCTTGGTGGTACTAATCACCTCCCAAATCCAACCAACACCCCCCATTAACTTAGCCACCAAGGAGCCAGATGGGCATGGAAACAGCCCATAGGTTGCAGAACTCACACTACAGAGAACCCTATCCACTTCCCTAAGTTTTGCAATATTAAAAGTATTTACTAGGAAACTATTGAGGTATTTTAACAAGTTACCTTTACTGCTATAAGTGAAAACTGCTGGTCTACCTGATCATTTCAAATACTGAGCTATACTGAACCATACTCCATGGGTTGGGAGCAGGGAATTACCTCTACTGTCCTGCTTCTCCAAAAATATTCCAGTGAATTTTCCAGTAGCATTTGGTTTCTAATCCAGTAGGGCTTTTTCTATTTTATATTCTAGCTAGTAAGGCAAACGTCCAGTAAGGCAAAGGTTTATGTCTATGCAAAACCCTTAGCATTGGCTTGAATACTGTAATGGTAATCTAGCAATGCTGCTCTAACTCAAAATACTTTGAGGAAGACATCCTACCCCAGTGGACATATGTATAACACCTGATGAAATTGCCTACCCCCAACCCCAGTCTAATGCATACTTAGGTTATCCAGTGTTTGAAATGCAGTAACTAAATATTATTTTTAGATTTATTTCTTCTTGTCAACCCAAAGAGTCCAGACCTACTTTATGATACTGTGAAGGTTAAACTGGTTATGGAAGAGGGAAGAAGATTTCTGCACACAGCTGCCATAAAAATGTCATGGAATTATTTCTAATTTTACCATCAGCTAAAAAGAAGTCTCCTGGCTTTTTTCCCTCTCTTTTTAAAGTGGGATAATAAATTCAAAGCAATCCAGTGCTGGAGAAGCACCATATGTTAAACAATAAAGGCTGATGAATGGGTAGTTTGAGTAAAGTTGGATGAGGATTACTCTGTATAAGGATTACAAGAGTTGAAGTACATCACATCTGGGGACACCAGGCTGGTTCAGGTTAGTTTACAGGCAGTCATTGAGTGTCTCACATCAGAAGAATCAGAGAACTGTAGTACCACAAGTTCTGTCCATTTGGGGCATGCATGCCATGTCACAACACATACCAAAAAGCAGTGTTGCATTGCAATGCTGCAGCAATGCTTTTGTCAATTTGATACTCACCCCCCATTACCACCCCTCTCTGTAGACACTGATGCTTTTTTTCATTCATACATATATGGGGGGGGGGGTTACATTAGTGTTATCTAAAGCAGGTATAAGCAATTGAGCTAGGGGAAAGGGTACTTGGAATTTAGGAGCACTCAAAAATGGCTGCTATGGGCAATTTGCCTATTCACAAAATAGATGCTATGGTAGGCATAGACCAGTGTTTCTCAACCTCAGGAACTTTAAAATGTGTGGATTTCAACTCTTGGCTGGCTGAGGAATTCTGAGAGTTGAAGTTCATACATCTTAAAGTTGTTGAGGCTGAGAAATACTGGCGTAGACTATTACAAGATACCCATTTAACAGAAGATGAACTTAATCCCCTGCCTGCTCTCTACTAATCCAGTGGAACTTTTGTGCCTCAAAACCATTGCTGCAAATAATTACTGGCAGCATGCCAGTTTTCTATTTTTTTGTTTTAAATTATACGATTTTTTTTTTTTTTTTAAGTTAGGTAGAGCAGGTAGCCTGCTGGATCTCAAGGGAAATATCTGGGAGTAGAATGCGGGCACCACATCCTCTATCCCCACACTAGACTGCAGTTTCTTTCATGAGGGGGTCTGCTTCACATGTCCAGCTGTGGACTGGGCAATTAGAAATTGGTGCTCTTTCAGAAGTTGTTAAACTACAGCTCCCAACAGCACCAACAAATAAAACACAATTGAGGAATACTGGTAAGAGTTGTAATTCAGTAGTATCTTGAGAACCATGGATACCTTTTTAATCAGACAAGACCCAAACTCTACTATGAAGGTGGGGGGGGGGGCAAATTATGAAAGCAGCATGACACCATTGTTGCCCACATGTACAAAAGGGAAGGAGCTTGTGTCACAAGAGCAGAGGGCTGCTTTTGTCATTTTGATGAAAATTTCCAATCCTGTAGACAAGGTGGGGTAGTTCAAAGTGTAGCTGGTCTGATTAAGATAATAAAGTGGAAGATCATTCATAAAAGCTACAGGTGGAGGCCTCCAACTGCATAGTTGTTAGACTTGGTGTTGGCTGACAATTCAGTCTGAACCTTGCATCCCACTTCTGGAATAGAGTTTCTAAAAAATAAGCCTTTATAAAAGCACTGCAGAGGGGCTCATTTCTGAGTAAGCTCATTTAAGATTAGATTCAAATTTCTTTCTAAAATGACTCCTTTGTTCAGTCTCTAAATATGGTTTCATATCCCGGAAACTTGGAAACCTGGAAAGTTTATAATGCAATATCAGTACTTCCCACATTATTAGCAGCCATTCCTCCAAGATGATGGAAACCCCACAATGGATCCTTCTCTCCTCTCAGGTGGGTCCCAGGTCATCTGGTCCTTCCTTTGTCAGGTAAGGTAGGGATTAATACCTAAATGGGTATGCATTCTTGGGGGTTTTTTCCCTCCCCACCCCCTCTTTTCGCCCTTTTGCATTGCATCTAGAGTTTAAGTATTTGGTTAAAGATTTTGTTTTTTGAAACTTGGTTCAGCCCCTGGAAAATATTAATTAAGAGGCATGCAATCAAAGATATTCTGTGAAGCAGCCAGTCATATGATGTGATTCTTAAAGTAAGCAGATTGTCTTCTTCCCATGCATGGTTGTTTCTGCCTTCATTATGGACAATTAAGAAGCTGTCAGCAATGATAATATGCAAGTGTTCCTTCCAGCCAAGCCCCAGACAAAATGCACATGTTTTTCCAAATTTCATTGGGCTTGTTTTGGCCTGCTGCAGAGCTTGAGAAACACTGCTAGAGGGCCACCCTACGGTGACTCCCAGCAAAATTAAACTCATTATGCCACGGTTAATCTCACCTAACCTGTTTTTGATTTGAGACAGCAGAGTTGTAATACCTGTTCCAAGTAGCTTGTTTGACAGACTGATCCGCCGGACTGGCTGGCACAGGTCAGTGTTGGTGCAATTGGTTTAAGTTGTTTTCTGTAAGGTTAGGCTGTGGTGCTGGATGTGCTGACACACTTAATTTTCAGTTTTCAATCAATAATTTATGGAATTATTTCATTTAATTCACTGAATCATTTCACTTAATTCATTTTAAATGAGATTCATGCTATATAGTTTCTACATAAGAATTCAGAGTGTGGAAGATATGTATGTTCAGCCATGAGCCATATGAAAGTTTTATGAGACGTTTAGGCAAAATAGCATAAAGAACTTTAAAATATATAGCAGGGAAAGGAGGGGGGAATACCTTTCCAAAACATCAGAAAAGTATCCAGTAAAATCAATAGAAATATTATAATCACATTCAAAGCATTTAAACGGCAATACATTTAATTGTTTATTAAAATGATAATATATTGAAAAAAAGCATGAAGGAGAAAATAAAGTTTGTGTTGCAACATAGCCATATTTTCTTTCACAGCAGCTTCTAAGTTAATAAAATGTTCAAAATGCCATATTTACAGTCAAAGTGTCCTGCTCCTGAATTTACAGACCATTCCTAATCATATCTGCCAGGTTCCATTGACTTTTATGAGCTTTATTGTGGACATATGGCCGCAGCTTTCCCCTCTAACTAGTTCATTCATGTACAATTTCCCATTTCCTGATTTATTTACAAAATGCATTAAAGCACCCTTGACCGTTAATTCCAGCCTTTCCCAATCAAGTGCCCTGAAAAGGTGGTTGGACTATAATTCTCAGCCTTCTCAGTAACGGTAACTGGAATTATAGAACTTGAAGTCCCACATATCTGGATGGCACAGTGCTAGGGAAGGTTAGTTTGTTCCTTTGCCTATTCCAGTCCTGTGGATTATTATCTAACGTAGGGCTATCATAGCAAGGACAAAAAAATTCAGGCAACCTCTAGATGAAAGCAAGGAAATACAGAAAGCACATGACTTTTGTTGCCATCTAATGGTTGACTGGATGTTTGTTTATTAGGATGATAGTCCTAATAAAATGGCTGTTCCATCACATAGCACAACATCATACAAATAGATCCCAGTGTCAGTCTTAGTTATAAGTTTGAGAGCAGTAATAATATCTTCACAGTGAGAGCATTCACATCAACCATCAAGTACATTGGGTTCACATGGTACATCATTGAGTCACAAAAAATACCTAACCGAGGTTAAAACTAAGCTAGCATATTGTACAAATGTATATGTGACCAGTTTCAGTGTATTGTGTGAACATAGCCAAGATAGATCTCCCTCTCTGATATGAGCTGAAGCTCAAAAGGTTTATGCCTTTTAATGAAATGTGTTAGTTAGAAAAGGTGTTCCCAGATTCCTCCTGATTTTTGGCTATCATAGACTAACATGGCTTTCCTCCTCTGACACATATTTACTATAGCTTGATAAAGTGACTGATGGGTGAATGAAACCCCTAGCATTCCTGCCCAGGCCAGTTCTGAGTAGGCAACGTAAACAGGAGGCCCAGCTAATAACTAAAGTTTGATGTGACTAGCTACAAGTTGTGAAAATTTCACCCCATATTGAATGGAAAAAAGGATTGGGTAACCCTTTAATTTTTCTGATGTTTTGCCAAAAGGTAAAGGGAATGTCACCACACCTTTGTACCCAGCTATGAAACTGGGAGCAGCAACAGTGAGAAAATGCAGCCCAGTGCAACATACGTTCTCTTCTGATTCAAGATTTAAGTGTACACATGTGAACGCCCTGCAATCAAAATCAAGAACATTGCTTTTCTGGCTTTGAAGATAGGACTGAATGGGGAGATAAATACAATGCAATTCATCAAAATTATTCATTCTGTTTTAATTACAGAATCCTAAATATTATGAATAATAATATTAAGTTTATATGCTGCTCAACTCCCAGCAAATCTGAGATGCTGAGGCTCCGTTGCACAACACTGACTTAACCATGGCTTACTCAACTCAATTTTCTGGGTTTGTACCACATAGCTAACTGACTACATGGGCTGAGGTTGTCTAACCTGCTAAACTAAAATACATTGGCCAGTTTTTTGTTCAGGGACTCTTTACACATTTCTTCCCATATCCCCCAAAAAGAAAATAACTTTCCCTATGTTTATTATACTGTATCCTTTTTTCTTCTTCTCTTCTCTTTTTTGGAAGGGGTTGGGTTAGGGAATAGGCCAATTCACTTGAAGTTGTATTCTGAACAATTCTCCTACCTGGGAGTATATCAGATCAAAATCTATGCATTAGTTCCTGAGAAAACAAGGTTTGAGTTGAGTTCTCAGTGATTAAACACTTGTGATTCCAAATAATTTATTCTGCAGTAGCAGTGTTCTGGAGTAAGTAATTATATCATTTTAACAACACAATGAAAATTACTTAGGCACCTGCGAAAGTAGATCTTTGAGGTGAATGCCTGATATTTCTGGTGTTCTTGCATATTTATTCCACTGCAACCAACAGAGGCTTTACTCCAGAATAAATAGCGTGGGTGACACCAGAACCTGTCAACCTTAGATTCCGACCTTCAGCATCAGAATGTACCAAAAAAAAAAAAAATCTTATTCTTCAAAATCAGCCCACTGATCTGTTTTTCATTTTTACTGCTATCCTCATCTTGACTCATATAGCTAATTTGCTGGCACATAGAAAGGTGCTGGTGATCTCATCCTATTGCCACAGCTTAATACACCTGGCTTTTCATAAAGTGATAATTGTTTTATTTTTTATTTAGATTAACAAAGAGCTATCTGTAACATGAAAACCACATTTTAAACATGGAATAAACGGTCCCAACTATTTCTTCTGCTGGGCTTCTCTGACCATCATGACAGCAATTTATAATGATTACGTTTATTTCCCTGCAGCTATTTTTCTAGCACTGCTTAGTGAACAAAGTGCTTTCCATTGCATCTCATTTATTCACCTGTTCTATTACTCTTGCTTCCTCTTTGCTCTTCAGAACTTGCAGTCATCCTGGGAACTATTAACTCAAAAAAAAAAGTTGAATCTGACATTCTCTGTTTTTAATTTTTTTAGTTATATTCTTTCTTGTTTGTTTGTTTGCTCCATTGACTCAAAACTTTTGAGGCAGGAGAAGTTATCCTGAATTTATTTCTCTTCGTTTCTGTCCCATTCAGTCTTTCACTGGCCTCCCTGCAGACAGCCCCTGGCAGGGCCTTTCAAAAAGTGGCTTTAAACCTCCCCACCGCCGCCGCCGCCGCCACCACCACCTACAAAATACAGACTCTTTCTCCAGTGACAGCAGCCTGAAGTCCGTCGTCTCTCTTTCTCTCTCTCTCTCTCTCTCGTTTTATTCCCCTTCCCCTAATCCAGAGGGCCGCATCCTTTCTGTCCCGCGACGCGCAAGCCGTCCGGATCAAGTGGTCCTAAACATTTCACAATTATGCTACAGAACTGTTGAACTGTTAAGAACCACTGCACCCAGCAGGCTGAGAGAGCTCGGATTTGGAAGGACAGAGCTGGGATGGGATGGGATGGGATGGGATGGAGAAAGGGGGAGCGACCTCCCGCCCGCCCCCCGCCGCCAAACAAAAAATCCGCCTCTCTCACACAGCCTGGTTCGTGTTTCTGCACCTCCAGCGACCTGCTAAGCCAGACGAAAAAGAAAGGGGAGAAAAGCAAGCAGTGAAAAAGAAAGGGCGGAGGCACGAAGACAGCACACACAAGTCTGCCTCAGACCCAACTCCTCGCAGGCAGCGCCACTTACAAAGTGCCAAGAAGATCCGGGCGGGGGGCGCCCGCGCTCTGCCCCTCCGCCCCATTCCCGCGCCAAGGACCGACAAGGCCAGCGGGGGATGCCGGGTGGGAGGCCGACGGAGCCTCTTTAAATATCCTGCCGGAGCGTCGAAAGCGAAGCTGGATTCCCTGCCAGGCAGGGAAGGATGGGCGCGCGCCCAGCCCAGCTCCTCTCCTTCCCGCCTCGCCGTCCCGAGCAGCGCTCGAGGTGCCTCGACCTGCTCCTCCTCTTATATACCCGCCCGACTCCTTCGCCGTCGCCTGCAGGGGCAAGGAAGAATGCGGCCCGCGCCCCTGCCGCGACCAGTTTTTCCAGGCGGCCTTTGCAACGACAGCAAGCGGGGTGGGGGTGGGGACGAGGTGTGGAAGGGTGCTGACGGGGTGTGTGTGTGTGCGCGCGCGCGTGGTTTTCCTTTTCCCCACAGCGCTCATCTGGGTCGGTGTAAACGTAAGCAGAGAGCGGGCCGGAGGCAAACCTGTTCTGTGGCGCGTTTGGGTGCCTCCTGCCCCAATCCAGGTGCGCTCCGAAAAGCCTCGTCATTGGGAAGGGAGCAACAGCGACAAGAACAAACAAAAAACACAAAACCGCTCAACAGGTTGGGCCGAGGCCGGCGAGGTCTCCTTAAATCATAGGGGAAGCAGGGAAAGGGAGGTGGAAAGGTGAGTTTCTCAGAAAAGCCAGGCTCTCTCCGCTTTGGGTGTCTCGCACGCGCCAGCGCGCCCCTTGCCAGCATGGCGCAGAGACGAGAAGCCCTTTTCCAAGACCGCAAGGAGCGCTGGGCTGAGGTGAGAACGGGGTAGCCAAAACGCACTAGCCAGGCGCAGGAGAGAGGGGGCTTACGGGCTCTGGGAAGCCACAAGCCTCTCTTTGGGGGCTGGGGGGGGGGCGGGGAGACTTAATGGGAAGAGCAGAAAAGTTCCATGAGGACTGGCCAGTTGGTAAACAGTTGCAATGTGGTGGCACAAAATGGAATGTCCTGGGAAAGAGCCTGCCTGGCTCAGTGCAAGTCCCACTGATAAAGTGGAAAAGTCACAGTTGGAGAGGCACTTATGAATGTAGCTTGCACAGTTTTCCAGCAGCCATTTCTCCATCCTAATATGAGAAAATCTTCACCCACCTTTGCCCCACTTGTGCGCAATGGTATATACAGAATGGAGCCTCCTCCATAGGTCCATTGTTAGCTTTCCTCACAAGTGTCCAATTCACATGGAGAACAAAACAGAAACAGATGTAATGGTGTTCACTTTGTGGAAATGACTTAGCCAGTCAAGCCAAAGTTAGCCACCCTCCTGGATCCTTTCTTCTGTGGTCAGTATTATGGAAAGGGGAGTTTTCTCACATACAACTGATTGTGCATCTTGCACGCCTGGATCCTCTTTTCTGCCATTACATGGTTACAAAAGGACAGGTGGCAGCCCTGGAGATATTGGAAGCAAAATTAACAGAGTTCTGTAGTGTACAAAAATATCCATACTTTATACCCTTGAATGCATACATATATATTAATGTTCAGGATGCCAGCATGATGTTCAGGAAGTTAAGTAGGGAGAGTAAATCTGCACTTGACCAGAGAGATCATTGGGTAACTTCAGGCAAGTCACTGTCTTTCGAAAAATGAGAACAACTCAGTAAATGCATTCACATGACCACAGAGTGATGACATGGGCTAAATGTGCATAACATACAAGGTTAAAATGTGTTGACTCGTTTGTAGTTCAGTATAATACAGCCAGCATGAGCCACTCAAGCAGTTTTTCTATTACTTCCACTGAGCAAGAGAAGGTTGAAAGCATTTCAAGTCATGCAGGCATTTCAACTTTCCTGGAAGTGACTCAGTGGGTGGAACCAAAATTAAGAGTCATTCAGCCTTTCCTGGGTTCAAAATGCAACTGATGTTTAAAAAAAAAAAAAGCTGTCAAGCAAGGATATAGTTCATAGGGGTGATCATCCTATAAGCACTGACCTCCCTCCCAGCACTCATCATGCTTTTGCAGAAAATAGCACATTCAGCAGCTGTACATGAATTGTCTTCAACATGAACCAGAACCCTATTGCAGAGTCCTGTTCTATTAGGTGCACAAAGGCTTTCTCCCATGGACGATGATCGTACTTAATGCATGAACATTTCCTAGGAGGCTGACATAACTTGACTGTGATCAGTGGAGGGCTGATAGCACACTGGATTTGCGAACATTCCAGTATGGTAAATGAAACTTCTTTCTTAAGGATTCTTAAGGATCTTTCTTAGTTCATCTTACCCTGCAAACCTTATAAAACGTTGACGTGCATTTTAAAACAATTCATGGTACACTTTCTTGACACTGAAACTGTTTTGGAGTAATTACCATACTACAGATATAATGATCCAAGACATACCATGCATTAGAGACATCTCTTTAGGAAATTCCCTGTAGGGCAACAGGCTCAGGCTATGAGTAATGGCTTTTGCCAAAGCTTTCAGTAATCCCATAGGCATGCCTTGTATAATTGACCTGTTTCCTGAACACAGAGAATAGCTTGATTTGTTTCTGTGTTCACTCCTGCACTTGTGTTCACTTCAGGCACTGCACTTGCCTGAAACTTAGATATCAGGGCTGGCGCTACCATACTGGCGCAGATGTGGGATGTTGTGAAAAAGCAAAAAAAATAAAATAAAATCAGGCATCAGAATCTGTTTTTATTTATTTATATATTTACTTATTTATCCTATTTATATAGCCACCCATCTCACACAAGGTGACTATCATAGAAAGGGACCCTGAGGAGCTTTTTTGGACTCAGCCACCAAACTAATTTAACTGCCCCTGAGTATGATGCCCCTTGAAGTTAGAATGAGGATGGAGAATCATGTGGTGATCCCCCTTAGGCAGAAAAATTGGCATTTACGTGAAAGTATGAATGCAGCCTATGAGTAAACAATTGAGGGAAAGGGATAGCTCTGTTATACAGCATTGCCTGTTTTGCAGATGAAAGGTTTAATTCCTGGTACCTCTAATAAAAAGGGACAGCTGGGGAAGTTGCACAGAAAGATGGGGTAAAAGTAAATGATAAATAAATAAAGTGGAAATGGTAGAGAGCCTCTCACCGGGCTAAAGGAATTGATAGGGATTGTTCCAAATTGGGCAAAGCCTAAATGCAGGACAGAGACAGAAAAGATTTCATTCACCTGAGACAGGATAACTGATCCTATCCCAGTTCAACAATTTTTGTGAGTTTCTGGCCTCGATTTGCCATTCTGCTGAAGTTTTGGTACAGCTGCCGCATTTAAAACGGGAAGTGTAAAACAAGAAAAATTTTAAAAGAAGTTTACTTGCATAAAATGTCTTGGTGGAGAAGTGACGAGGGTGGAGGAGGGAGAATATTGGATTTAGGGAGAATACTGGATTTAGCAATCAATAGATCTGTCCTGGACTCAGAATGGTTCTTGCAATCTGACCACCATCTGTACATACCAACCACAGCCTTGTGGATGAGTGGGGAGATCATGGGGTCAGTGATTCTCAAGCACTGATTGGACAGTCAGGGAGCCTGCCAAAAAGATCAGAGATGAGAAAGATGGTGGCAAGTTTCAGTCAAATGCAAGCACAAAATATTACTTGGAGTTTTGGACATATCAAGAAAGGCTGAGCAGGTGGATGCTATAAGAATAGAATAGAATAGAATAGAATAGAATAGAATAGAATAGAATAGAATAGAATAGAATAGAATAGAATAGAATAGAATAGAATAGAATAGAATAGAATAGAATAGAATAGAATATGCCAGGCTCAGACTAACAATTTTTACTTGGTTTGGAGGGCACTGCGGTCATTGTGCCTTAAAGGGATAAAAGGGAGAGCATTAAGACGGGTATTTGTTAATGGAATGTCAATCTTCTCTCACTTGGTAAGCCAATGGTCAGCCTGTTCCACCTTTCTCCAGATAGTTTAAATAAGTCCACCGTGGTCATAGATTGGAGGTAGCTGATGTCATCTTAGGATGAGCCTCTCTGTACAGAGCTTTTTGTAGAAAAATTCTGGATGGTTGGTTCTACTTAGACTGGAGTCTTCACTGAATGAGCCACAACGGTGTTGATAGCTTCCCAAAACACAAGTGTTGCTCAAGTAGGCACACAATGGACAGGATAAAGTAACATCATCTGTGTTTTGATTGCAAAATGACACTTGACACTGCAGTTGTAGAGTTTGGTTGCTACATGTATGCTGGATTTTTAAAATGCAATGTTATGTCTGCAAATGTACCCAGGATTGAATGGACTTTCCTTCAGGATGGCATACCTGATACAGATTTTAAAAATGAAATTAATTTCTGTGTTATCAATTCCTGGAAAGCAGCGATCAAGCATTCCAGCCATTTCATCCTCCTTTGTTAATTGTCTGCATTTTGGCTGAGCTCTCTAGTTTATTTGACAATTTCAAAACATCAGTGAAACACAATCTTAATCTTGTCCAGTCAGTTTCACTCCATTTCACTCAGTTTTATAGAAGGCTGCTGAGCTTGAATTTCCCTATTTATGTAAGCAAGAGCACATTTCCAATGCTTTGGTGCACAGATGAAACTGACAGTATTGCAGCTTGGAAGTACATCATTCTCAGCAATACATGGAAGCATCGTAGGAACACGATGGAAAAGATACGTTTCTAATGGGACAGAGGTCCAGGTTAGAGCATGTGCTGTTCATCCCAAGTGTGAGGTAAGTCATACCGTGATGAGAAATTATTCCCATCCAGATTCAGCCTTTAACTATATACCAGCATCAGGATTTAGGTATAGTACATGTAGAAGGAGTTGTTGCCCTGTTCCTTTAAGCACTACCATGAAGGCATTACAGTGGGAAGGGTCTTACGGCTATCAATTCAGGACTTCAAGATACCATTAGAGTTCCAATAGGTCCTATAAATCTGATAATTCAGGCCTGAAAATTCTTAATTTTATTACTTTCCTACCCCAGTCTGAGCATGCTGCCTTCCTTCAGGGCACCCTCTGCCAATAAAACTGTGGATGCTAATGAAATGTACCACTTACTACTTCTGGATTTTCTATAGCCTATTGCCATTATCCATACTTTTAACCAATCATGGTGCAAAGTCGCTTTTGACAATATATTATTGCTGTTGACCATTGGCACTACCAGCAACTATTATGTGGTCATAAATCCCTTTATTACAATCTCTGCATTTTTTTACAAAATTGGCTCCAACAATCACCTTGAAGTGGAATGGCAACAGAATATAGAATAAATCCTTTGTAAAGTAATGTGAAGCAGCATTGTAGAAAATAGTAGATGCTCAAAGATGGGGATCTTTTTTCATCAGGTGTGCTGTGGTGCACTGTTATAAAGTCTGTTAGACAAATATGCCTTAAAAAAAATAAAGTGCTTATTTTTTGTAGAAAAGCAGTTTGCATAGTTATATTGCCCATCACTATACATTCCATATATTATAGACTTCAATTTCCACCAGATTCTGCCAGCAGGGCTAATGGTAATGAATTGGGGAATTTATACTATAAAATGTATAGGCAGCACAAAGTTGTTTGTTCCTGTTTTAAAATATTCATATATGCACTCTCTCCCTTTGAGCATTGATTTTACATGTGCTGGTCCTTTTTAAGCATACTTTTATCACCTTTATCTCTTTTTTGGCTTCATAAAGTTTGGGGGAGCTTGAGGAGGGACAATGTTTAGTTCAGGTTTGAATATGAAATGTGTAAATATGTTCCAGATATGTTTACCACTTTGAATAGCTCATTTTAATAAAAAATAGTACATTTTACTAGAATTTTATAAAAGAGATGTGAGTTGGTATAAAGTATAGAATACTGCCCTGAATGCGTATAACAAATTTTATTCTGACACACTAATATTTATGGAAGATTTTGGCCTGATTCAACAGAGCAATTATTCGTCTACAGTGTTGCTGCAACAAACTATGGCTTAGGTAGTCCTCGTTTAGCAACTGTTCATAGTTACAATGGTGATGAAAAAGTAATTTTGCAACCAATCCTTGCATTTATGGCCTTCTCAAGTCTGTAAATCAAAGGAAAGCTGAAGTAAGATCGTAAGCACAGTTGCAGTTTCACTTAACAACTGCTTTGCTTAACCACAGAGTTGCTGGTCCCAATTGTGGTCACTAAATGAGGACTATCTGTATCCTGTTCAAGGCAGCCTTGAAATTGTAGCTTCCCAGTTAGGACCAGGATGATTTAATGAACCAGGAATTGCTCAAGCCAGGATTCAAGAGGGAAATTTGAGAGACTTATCACAGAAACAGCATTATATCTAAACTTAACCTCTCACTGGGTTCAGACACCATGCTAAATAGTGACTTTTAAAACATTAATTGATAAGTAAATCACAGCCAATGCCAAAACGATCACTAAGCAAGTTGTAATGGTATGTGGGAATGACCTTGGGAAACGGGGAAGAGTCATAGCCAGGGGAATGGTCAGATAACAGGCAGCTTAGCCCGCAAAAGGATTGTGGGCATGGCAAATGTCTCAGAAGGGACCCTCCCTAGTTTCTTCGTCTGTAAAGGTGATGGGGGAGAAATGTTCCTTCAGACTTGCAAGTTTCTGTTAATGTAATCTTACAATCAAGTAGAATTAGCCCATCTGGTTGTCCTTCCTGTATAATCTACCTCACAAGACTGACACAAGTTTAAACAAAAAGAAGGGGGGATAGGAAACACTTTAGAGGATAGTATCAAGATTCAGGTGGATGCTGATAAATTGGAACAATAGGAGAAAACCAGTAAGATGAATTGATGAACTGGTTCTCAAGGACCAGTTGAAGGGTTTGGTATGTTTAGCCTGGCAAAGAGAAGACTGATTGGAGATGTGATAGCTGCCTTCAAGCATCTGAAGACCTGTCATGTAGAAGATCGGACAGAATTTGGTGGTTGTTCCAAAAGACCAAGTGGGAAATAATAGGTTTAAATTACAAAGAAGTAGATTTTGGTCACACATCAGGAAAAAATTCCTTTTTTAAAATAATTTTATTAAACATTACAATTACAAAGATAAAAACTAATCCAAACTAAAGGAGGAGGAGGAGGAGGAGGAGGAGGAGGAGGAGGAGAAGAAGAAGAAGAAGAAGAAGAAGAAGAAGAAGAAGAAGAAGAAGAAGAAGAAGAAGAAGAAGAAGAAGAAGAAGAAATAGTGCAGAAAAGAAAAATTAGAAAGAAAAATAGAAAAGAAAGAAAAAAAAATATAGTAAAGAAAAAGAAATATATAAAGAAATTACTTCCCCCTTTATCACAACAAGTATAAATAATTTTAGTAACTTATCACCCTCTCTTAAAATACAACAAATGATCTCTTATTCCCATATCCCATCTCTTATCTATAAACAAATTCTTAAAGCCTTGTCATTCAGTCCTGGTCAGCAAAAGTCCCATTAAAGCTTACCAAAGATAACAACATATCTATTTTAACCTTGATCAAATAAACCAACTTTATATTCCTTCTTTTTACTTTTAACATTCTTGATCTTTAATCCCTTCAAATAATGTCCTAGAATTTTATTTCTTTCATTTTTTCTTTATCTCTTCCTCCAAAATTCTTCAAAACTTTAACAGGTCTCTTTTGTAAATCCAATATAGGGAAGTTATCCAGGTCACTCTTTTGGTTTGTTATTTGTACATCCCTTTTAATTATTAAGACATCAGCCAGTTTCATTTGTATATCCAGGGTAGCATCTTTTTACATATTATTCTTGTAGCCTGTCATTTTAAATCCTCTTTCAAATTAATCTCAGTCTTGTCCGGTAAAACTTGTTCCTCTTCCATAACATCTTTTAAACACAGTCTATCTATAATGGTAGACACTCTTAAAATTAACTTCTGAGTCCATTGTTCACAAATATCCTTCAATATGACCAATGTTAAAGACTTTTGCTCCAGTCTGTATAATAAGTCAAATTTAAGTGTTGTTCTCCTTTAATTGTAATCTTTAATTCTTTCTGGTTCCCTCCAGTGTCCAACCTTCAAAGTCCCATCCTATCATGTGTGTCTGTGTCTGTGTCTGTGTCTGTGTCTGTGTCTGTGTCTGTGTCTGTGTTTTAATAATTCAAAACAACAGCATTTTCCCATGGGATAGATTCTTATTAATTTCAAAAACTTATTTCAAAGCCATCTGGACCTTAGTCTGTTTATAACTTTCCAAAATCAACATTGTAACCATCTTTTTTCTGTTTATTCCAAAAAAGGATTTTTTAAAAAAGTCTTTAATCTTGTATTTAAAACTTCTTTCACTAAGAATTGAAGGAAACTCACCCAGTGAATGCTATAAAACGTGTTGATCTAAAGGCTCCTAATAGTTGAAAAGCAGTTCAGAAGTAATTTCTGAAAGTGATTAAGAAATGAGATTCAGCAAACCTTATGCCCCTACAGGCTACATTATGGCTATGAGCTCGGTTGGAATCCTTTGACTGCCAGCCACTTGACTCACAAGTTGACCACAAAATCCTTGGTTCCTGAAGTCTATTCATGAGGATCAGCTGTCCAGAGTACATGTGGGTGATCTCATGATCTCTCCTTTTTCCCAAGAGACTTTGCCAGCCAGAATTTGCTGTCTGACCGCCAATCTCCACCGCAATGCCTTTCCCCATTCCTTCAGGGACATCTAGTTCACTCTCCTCATTGGAAGTCCATCAGGAAAAAATTCCTAATGGTTCAGCTGTTCAATTTCCTTCAACAGAGTGCCTCAGTGCACTCTCCTTTGTCAGAGGTGTTTAAAGAGAGGCTGGATGACTATCTCTCTGGGATGCTATAGTAGTGGATTCATGTACTAGGAAAGGAGTTGGACTAGAGGATCTCTGAGATTACTTCCAACCCTAACTTTCTGAGCAATATTATTGAATAATTCATTGTATTGCATTGTATTGCATTACATTTATATCTCAATCTGCTCTAGTTCCCTTGGGATGTTCTCTTTTCTGTCCTACCATATGTTTGGCTGTTTTCTGAGGTGGGCAGATTTCCATTTAAAACACTTGGCTGGAGCCATCCAACATTTTTTTATTTTCTAAGAATGCATAAGAGGCCTAGAGGCATACTTGTAAATAAAGAACATGCTAGAAGTTGGCACTTTGTTTGCAGCATGGCCAGATTCCACTCAACTTTATTTTTAATTAAAATAATTATTTAAAAAGTCAAATGGGAGAAGGAGTTTAGGGAATGCCAGAAGATTTGTGGGTGATGCATTGACACCCATGGGCACCAGGTGTCCCACCTCTGAACTAGGAAATACTCAGGTCCCTTCTTGGTTCAAGGCAGACTTCTTTTCCAGTTTAGCAAAAATTTCTGCATCTGACCCTACCATTAGCTAAACTGAGCAGCCAGTTTGGGTGGCTGAATAAGACAAATAATGGATTTGGCAAAGATTCTTCCTGCTAGATTCCCAATCTGCTACTTGGCAGCTATTCCTTATGCCCAAGATTTGTCACTTTCCAGAACAGTTTGACATCCCACTGGTGACCTGGCCATCTTCGATCAACTTTCCTAGCAATGTTACTATAAGAACCTCCTCAGAGTAAGGTTCATGATATGACCAGCTAGTTGCCAAGCAGAAGATGAATAATGGCTCTACTACTGCTATGGAGAAAGAAGTGCCCAGAAGGATAATAATAGTGGCAGCAATGGTGGGGAGTGGAAGTGTCCCTCTTGCTTCATGGAGCCTCCACCATCTCAGGCAATAGATCATCTTGGGCTACTCCTGAACAGGTCGTACTGCTCTTGTGCTATAGTGGGTGCCACCGAATTCTTCAGCATTCCCCTTGTGCTTTGGATCATGGAGATCTGCTCCAGGGCTTGTTTATTGCAACACAGAAATCAATATTGTAATTTGAGGTCTCATCCCATATCAACAGCATATCTGTAGGATCAAGTCATAGGCTTCAAACTATACTGCCTCACTACTCAATGTGCAAATTATCCTCCTGGATTAATGCTTGTAATTTCATTGCCCCCCCATTCACTCAATCATTCTCTGCCAAAACAAAAACACTGTGAAATCCAGATTTCCTAAGGAATCTAATCAATTTTTTTGAATAGTTACCAAGAGTAAATAAGGAACAAATTTATTTATACTCATAGGCCAATACAGAATTGATGTACAAATGTGCATGTTAATTATATTCCTCTCTCTCTGAAATATATTGTGACTGCTTAAAGTTTCATTTAAAAATCAAGTTAAAAAGTCTCCCTCAAGTCAAGTTCAACTCCTAACAACTACACAAACACATCCATGTTGATTTCCTGGCAAAAACATGGAAGCAGTCTGCACTTGCCTTTTTTGAATTTTTCAATCTAGGCAGCAGTCCTGGGATTTTCTGGTGATCAACCAGCCAAATACAAACTAGGTTCAATCCTGCTTAGCTTTTTCAAGATCAGCCAAAGTTGGCTAGGTGCTTCCATCTGACAAATGCTAGAAATGTTAAGGAACCAACTTGTCTATAGCTGATTATCTGTCTTTTTGGCAATTAATCTATTATTCAATTGTTAGATATATGTCCATGCTTTCAATTTTTAATCTAGATTGAGTTGTGCTAATTATTTGTGTTCTATCCTCATTTGTGTTCTATTCAGAAGAAAGTTTTTGACACAAAACATAAAGTATTCTCACACATGTTTACATCTATGCAGATACCACAACTTTTTCTTCTTGTGGAAATCTACAATTGTAATTTGAGGTCAGATCTCATATCAATAACTTCACCTGTAGCAATAACCTCACCTGTAAGTTGGAGCAATGGACTCTGAACTGTATTTTCTCACTATTCATTGTCCAAATTACCTTCCTGGATAAGTAATTATAATTGTTCTGTACACCTAACCCACTGTTCTCTGATGAAGCAAGGACTCTAATTTCTCTCAGTGGCACTGAGGTATTGACACCAAGAAAGTATGCAGTAACTCCTACCTACTTTAGCATCCAAATAGCTCAGTCAGTAGATTGCTTCTGTCCTAGATCATAATGTTGAGAACTGGGTGTCTACAAATATCTATGTATCCATTTGTGTGCATGCACACATGTGTACAGACCCCCCCCACACACACACACACTTATTTCCTTCCATCCCACCCTTCCAGCAATCTGGAGGATTCTTAGTGGAACAAGAATACATTGATTTTCCCCACTCCTTAAAGATCCCCAGTCTGTTTTCCTCAGAAAGACTGGAAGCCTTATCACCCTCTCTCCCAGTGATCCTGCACATGATTCTTAGTCACTAGCCATGGGAAAGCAGCAAGCTGTCCTTGTCACTAGGAGTTCCTCAACTCTGTAGACTATTTTTGGCAACTGAGAATTACTCAAAATGAGGAGGTCATATGTTGCTCAACCCCACAAATGTATAAGATACTCTTAGACACAGAATCTTGAATGCTAACAACATGTTGAGCAGAGTGTTTAGGGAAAGGATTCGTTTCATCTTCTATTACAAGAATCTGATGAAGTTTGGCTGGGGGAAAAAACTCTTACCTGAGACCCTAAAAAATCAATTTACAATTTTAATATCTAGCCATGTTTTTACATCTCCCTCTCAAAATGTGTGGGTGTTTGTGGTGCTACTGGACTTTTATCCACATATAGTTGTGCACAAGACATATGAAGCACAGTGCATAAGGATGTAGAAATGGTGGTTCTTGAGGAAATGTGGCATGTAAGAAGAGATCTTCACTAGTGAATAGCATCCAACATAGATGGCTTAGGGAACTGCTTTCATCTGTATAGCCATATACTGTAGAACCTCATATCACTGGTAGCAGCTCTCCAAGGTCTCAGGGGGAAAAAAAAAAATTCCCATCCCATCCCTAGTCCTAGTAGTTGAAGATGTCAGGAATTGGACTTGTGACCTTCTGTCAGCAGTATTCTATCACTGAGTTACAGTTAAGCCTTAGCAGTGAGATGAACCCTACAACCATAACAGCAGACATGGCAAGTTTACAATGGAGCACTGAAGCCAGTACCTTGGGCAGGCAGATGGCTGCATGACTACCTAGCATAAGTGACTCAAGTATGCCTATTGCTTGCCTGGAACAATAAATAATGTGGCCTTCCCCAACTTGATTCCCTTCAGATATGCTGAGTTGATAATCCCATGTTAGCTGAGAATTCTGGGAGCTGTAGCTCCAAAACAACTGGAGGGTGTCAAGTAAAGAAAACTGGAATAATAAGAAAAACATATTAAGAAGAGAAATGCAGGTGAGGCACTATCTTATGAAAGCAAAATTATGCACACATGTTCAGTCATTGAGACTGCACCCATATATTGTTTACTTTGCTATTTCCAATTATAAGCTGTCACCATTCTGGACAGCTTAAATTGTGTCCTCAAAGACACAATTGTTTGGCTTCCTTTTGATGTTCTGAAATTATCTTAAGATTTCATTTGTATAATTTGCTGCACAGAGCACATTAACCTACTTGCCTTTACTATACTTGTTGAGGTAAGGCTAGCCAACTAATGGATGTTGAAAAAGTGGCAGATCAGGCTTTGGGTGAATTTGCTACTCAAGTTATCAGATAGCTGATATCCCAGCTGAATTTGGTTTGCCTGGTTTGGAGTTCAAATTACAAATTATAATGTATGTTCAGCCAGAAACATGGGAAGAGCCAAGCTTCTGCATAAGCAGAATTCAGTATAAACTACTCTGTGAGATTCTTGCATATGAGTGGATTTCTTTGTGAAACCATATGGTGAATCCAGATTACAACTAGGCTTTAGTTACTATTTTCTGTTATCATACTCCTTGGAGCATCATTTTACTATTTAGATGAGGGCAGAGAGGTCAATCCTAAAGGAAATTTCAAAACCTATCCTTGTTGATAAGACACAAGAAGAAACATATTTGAGTGTATTCTTTTTGTTGGAAGTATGGAGAGGGTTACTGTTAGTGTTGTTTTCAGTTAGGCAGCTTTCTACCATCCTCCTTGTTGTTGTTTAGTCGTTAAGTCGTGTCCGACTCTTCGTGACCCCATGAACCATATTGCGCCAGGCCTTCCTGTCCTTCACTGCCTCCCTGAGTTTGCTCAGTTTCATGCTCATTGCTTCAGTGATGCTATCTAACCACCTCATCCTCTGCCGTCCCCTTCTCCTTTTGCCTTCAATCTTTCCCAGCAACCATCCTCCTTGGCTGCCCACATTTCCCAGTCTTCAAATGCCCAATGGAAAAGATTCCTTCTTGATATTTTTCTTTGTATTTAATGATCTTGTGGGAAGCTACCAAGACTGTAAAGCATTCAAGAGATTATTATTCAGTGGAAAACAACACACTCAGTGTGTTGCGTGAAATCAAGAACGTGAAAAGTCACTGCTCTGGGCAGCCATGGTTACTTGTGAGTAAAATGCCATATTGGCCCAAACAACACAACATACACACAAGATCACTTCATGCTGAGGAAATAGTTTCCAAATATTTTATTGAAAATCATAGCAACAAAGTCATGATATTTTACAAGTAATAAGCACATAATTCTATTGTATTTGGCATGCAAGACTGAGGCATTAGAAATAGGAACACACAATGCCTACTTGAGAAATATGACAAACTTTATCAAAGTGTTATTAAGTTGCTTTCAAAATTTGTATAGTTATACCCCCCATATGAGATTCTACAGAAGTTTGAATAAGTCTCAAATTTAACTTCACTATCTATAGAAGCTTGCAAATTTACTCAACTGCTTATCATAGTGACATTCTTTGATTTCTGAAATTATCTAGATCTCCCCTGATCTGCCACAGTAAAAATCTCCCAGTTCATGCTAAGATTTGTTTTACACGTATCAAACTGAACATGCCACAAAACATCACAGAACATCCTCACCTCCCAGCAGGCATCTTCTCGTGCAGCATTTCAGGCAGACAGATCTTTTTACAAAGCAGGCCATTTCATTGCCATCTAGTTTTTTATTTTTTCCCCCCGATTTCAACATTTCATGGGTAATGAAGATGTTCTCAATTCTTACCAACCTGGGATCTGGGCAGAAGTAAGATTTCCCCTCTCCCCCCTTTTTTTCTTTTTGTTAAAACTTCTGAGTTTTTCCAGACTTGCTTATATCTTTCCCCCTTGTTTCTCAGTGGTCTCACAGAGGCTCCAGTCCTCTTGGCACTCATCTCCAATTCACTTATCAGAAAAAGTTATTTCTTGGGAAATCTACTATTCAGTTTCTAATGTGATGACAAATACACGATCATGTCATTTCTTAGAATGCTAACGGTGGAAGTATGTACTTTAATTCATTCTAGATTTCATTAACAAGTGTTGATCCACAGTATCTGCCACTGAACTACAGCAAAGAGCTGGAGAGATCTCAGTGGCAGGCAGCATTGCTCTGAGTGCAGAACAGACCTTCTGAATCTAGAGCCTATCCTATCACTCCCAGCCAGTATTGCCCATGGCAGCTAGGGATTTTGGGAACAATAGTCCTGTATCTTGAGGTAATCAAAACTGGGGAGCAACAGCACTAAAGGTTTCAAGTCCTTGTTTACCAGTGAATACTGCAGTTTGATTCAATGTCATGCGTTACTTCCTGAAAGTACAATACAATCTGACAGGCTACTATGGGAACCCAATTTGGATCTATGGTACCCTATGGCACATTATAGGCAACTATTTTCTTTAATAAGGATTCATTTTTTTAAAAATCAGACAGTAAAAAATAAATCTTCATACTAAGCTAATCCTAAACATAGTAAGCATTCAATTGCCTTTTTCAATACGTTGAAGCAGGGTTTGCATGAACAAGTGCCTTTCTTCTCCATAGCCACTGAGGAACATCAGGTATCTAAAGAAAATAGTTTTTTAAAAATGACACACACACACATATATATGCATACATATAGTTAGGTGTCTGAATATTACTATACCTTCCTAGCCTTAATAATTGGCTAAAAAGTAGCTACTGCATTGTGGTATTTGACTATCAAGGTCTTCTGAAATATTACATTTTGTCTTCTACTGCATTTGCTCGTTTTGTTTGGTTTTGTTTGGTTTTTACATGTATATTTGATACATGAGGTCTCTGCTTCCTCATCAAAGTCATTCCAGAAAATATTTACTTCTCAAGCTGAGAATATGAAGCACCCCCAAAATTAGTTATCTCCTTTCTGGCTAATATGAGTCTACTTGAATGCTATTATTATATATAAAACTTTTCTTGATTGTTTCAAACTTCATGGCTGTTGTCAAAAGATCTGTGCAAAAGAATTCCAGGGTAAAATGTTGCTGAACATTTGATTGCTGGAATAGATAGCTATTAAAATGCTGATATCTATTTATATAGCACCATAATATATTGTACTATACAAACATATACACTGGGAACTTTGCCCATAAGGGCTTGAATACTATTTCATCTCCAGAGAAAACTAGAAAGCATTTCTTCATGCCTGTGAAGCAATGTGAAACTTGTTCCACACTATGGAAGGAGCCATTTTTCTAATAACCTGAAACCCCAGTGGGGACTTTGCAGACTTTGTTAAATGTCTATAAAGAAAAGCAAAGTTGTCAGCAAGTGTGCCCCAAAGAGGGAGTTTCAGCCAACCACAGATCCACAGCATGAGTACCAACACAATACACCTTTTAAAATCCCTGTTCATTTCATTTCATTTCATTTCATTTCATTTCATTTCATTTCATTCAGAATTCAAATCTGTCTCGGTACACTAATAAAAAGTTTTAACTAAATGTGTAGCAAAACATATGAGTTGCCCTTCTAAAAAGATGGTGAGTGTAGTTGATTTGATTCTATGGGCCTTCTGTCTGAACCTCATCCTCTCTGAAATCTGTGATTTCAAAACTGACTGTCTCAGGGACCTGGGACAATGAATATGCTACCCTTGGACTCAGAGTTGCAAGTAGGAAAGAAATAACCTTTATCATTTTGTACAGATTGGAAAAAAGAAATATCCCAAAGTCTGTTTCAAGAAGGAAGACTAGCCTTGCTGAATTATATTTAAAAAAAAATTGGAAAGGCACCTTCCTTGTTCTAGGAAAGCAAGTCAGATGATTCCAAAGTGCTTTAAACACCACCACCACCCCCCACACACACAATTGTCTGTTTCCTGATATTGCTCAGAATAGTCTTCTCCAACTTGATACCCTTCAATTGTGTGAGGAGTACAATTCACAGAATTCCCACCCAGCACAGCCAATTCCAGGAGCTGTAGTGCCAGCAAATCTGGAGGTTACAAATTTGAGCAAGGTTGCTTTGGAAACTGACCAGATAGATAGATAGATAGATAGATAGATAGATAGATAGATAGATAGATAGATAGATAGATAGATAGATAGATAGAGTCTAGTCTTTTAGAGTCTTGCAATCTTTGTTTGGGAAAAGTGTTAAAAAGCAGCAATTTCATGTGGGATTTGGTGTTGGAGAATAGAAAGAGAAGTGTGCACTTGAAGAGCTGCTAAACAGTAAAAGCAACTTGGTAATTATGTGATGTATTCATGCAGTTAAAACCTGGCTGTTTAATTTAGGAATCTGTTCTCACTCAGAGTTTATTCTGCTTGTAAACTGACCACAGATTCCAGAGCTTCCCAAGCTCTTTATTCATACATAGAAACAAAACCTGGAAAGTGGCTGTCTTTGAAGATCCTACTGCTGGGGTAAGAGAATCAGCTGTTCTTGTAAATATTTTGTTTCCTGACTCTGAATTTTTTCAGTCTTTTAATATGTGAAGATACAAAGGATAATATCTCAGAGCAATAAGACTGGTCTGAAAGCATCCTCATGGAGTTCAGTGTAAATATAAATGTCTTTCTAAAGATGAGCTGTGAAACTGGGGGGGAAAAGCAAAGTACTGTAAGTCTGAAATTTAAAAAAACCAACAATCTGCATTAAACTGACTGGTTATTTTCCCACCAAAAAAATCTTTTCCCTAATTTTATTTTATTTTATTTTATTCAAACTGAGGTGGTAGCTAAGCTCAGATGGGTAGCTGTTATAATTTATTGTAGGAAAATACAGAATCTTTGGGCACCTTAAAGACTAATATTCATTTTGATCTATATTTTTTCATGGACTGAAGCTTATAAAGTGCTTGAGGAAAACAAGGAAACAGATAAAAGTAGAAAGTTATGTGAAACTTTTGGAAGTAATAAAACAAAGTCTGGAGCTTTGGGAAAGGGCAAGACTGAGAAATGAACCAGTTGCTATTAATTCATTCATGTACATGTCTATAATTGAAACTGCAGAGTGGGCTTGCAGGTTAGCTAAATAATTTACTAGATTGTTTTTACGTAACATTTGTCTTTACTCAAGCTGTTTGAAAGATGCCTCAAACATTCTGCTGGTTCAAGTGTCTTAGCTCCCAGCATGCCAGTTCCATACTCCAATCACTCTTCAAGGCACACCTCATTCAGGCAGGGTTGATAGCTATTTCCTGATGATTACTGTAAAAGTCAGTGGCAAAACTAAAAACTGAAACCAAAGGACCATGAACCCCTTCATCCCATTTTCTACATTGTACTGCATGACCAGATGATATACAACAATGAATGCTCATTTTAAAAAAGCTTACCAAGTTCAGGATCCCAACTTATTGAAAAACTCTATGATTTTTGCATGCCCTGCAGCCTTGGCCTATAAGAAAAAATTGCAACACTAGTAAGCATCATCACGTGCACATGTATATCTTCCATACACATCAGTATGACTTGCTCTTATAAGCATCATCCTATGCTTTACAGCAGGGTTCCTCAACCGTGGTGACTTGAAGATGTGTGGACTTCAACTCCCAGAATTCCCCAGCAAGCATGGCTAGCTGGGGAATTCTGGGAGTTGAAGTCCACACATCTTCAAGCTGCCAAGTTTGAAGAACCCTGCTTTTACAGTATTGTCCGGTCAAGGTTCTGATCCAAAGCTCTTCAATACCTAATGCCAGATTTGTTTCCCTTTCAGAGCTATTTTTGTGATAGTCTCTTTGGGAGTACCTTCCCAAGAAAGATTCAACATTCTTGAAACTTTAAGAAGACAGGATCATTCTTTTTATTCCACAAAGTTTAAAAATCATAGTGTCTATCTATACCCCCTCTAACAATCAGTGACAGCTTGAAAGATACTCGTTGTTTGGAAGAAAAAAGTGAGTGGTTTTATTTTTGTTGACAATCTGATTTTCTATTAACTTTTATGGTTTTTTATTTGTTCTGAGACTTTATGGATATTTTATTATGTATTATGCTACTTTTAAGTAGTGGGCTAGAAGGCTCTTTCAGCTGAGCTGGCAGGATACACATTAAAAATAGATAGATAAATAAGCTATACAATATGTGCTACACACATTTAATTAGAAGTGTTAATTCCATTAATTCTATTAAGGCTATGACTAGCAGTTCTTTCCCTCTACACACACACACACACACACACACAAGCTTGTTGAAGTTGTGTAGGTATTTGCATAAAATTTCTGGCAATTGCCCATTTGAACACTGTAATTCTTATTTGCTGGCCCAGCTACTTCTCTTTATTTGGAAGTAGCAGTATTGCTACAAGTAGCTCCATGTCGCCATGAGAGTCAACTATGCAGAACAGATATAACGCATGTACAGTTGGCCTTGCAAAACCTCCCTCAGTGTGATCTCCATTATTACCACTGAAAAACTCTGATAGAAGGCTTCTAGCACGACCTTGCAATTTTCCCTGTATCTAGAACTGAAATCTGAATATAGCATATAGTCATCCACAGTCATTCTTACCACATTAGCTGGAGTGTTCCCATCATAACCAGGTTGATTCAGATCTACCCCTGCCAAATGCCATGCCAGCAAACCATCAAGATCTCCATGAAAAGCAAGACTGCAAAAAAATAAAATAAAAACCATTTATTATTCTAATTATTCTGAGTTCAGAGAAGTACAGCCTACTTTTCAAATGTACAGCACAACCAAGCTTTATAGAATAGTAATTAACCCTTTTTCATTTCTGCCATATATTTATATTTATGTTTTCTGTAATTGGAATGAAAGTATATTTATTTTATTTATTACAAATACTTTATGTCATTTCAATCACCAGCCTCTAAGAAGCTTGTGAGCATAATGTTCAATATACTGTATAACAGTACACCAATCAATAAATATATTGATATATCAAAAATAAAAGATACAGTCAGTGATAATAATATTACAGTCATCAATCAACCAGATTCATCCCAGATTCAGGTACTTCTATCCATTCTTGACTTAGTCCCCAAATGCACATTGAACAAGCCAGGTTGTTAAAAACTTCCTATATGTTGTAAGTGAGTCCTCTCTGAATCCTCTCTTGTTGCACTTTGTGAGGAGTGGAGACTCTCAGTAAGTACTTCCTACAGAAACAAGCAGAATCTATTTGGAGCAAGTGGTCTTGATATTGTCTCAGAGTCCATCAGTTTTTGAACCCATAGGCACTCGTTCTTGCTATCACTGAGTCTAACCCTTTTCTCTCCATCCAAACAGCATCCAGACACTGAGACAAGACTTCTACTGCATCTTCCAGACAGCCTGAAGTAGATCTATACCTACAGTAGATACCATCAGTATATTGATCATACCAGACCCCAAATCATTGGATGACCTCCCACACTGGTTTCATATAGATGTTAAATAAGGTGCGGGAGTGCCCAGTAGCTTGATCTCTCCTCCCCTATGCACACCAACTGAAACTGCCCACCAGGAAGGAATCAAACCACCAAAGAATGATGCCCCAATTCCAGCACTTGTAAGTGATCCAAAAGATCTAGGCTGCCTCCTTCTATCTAAGACCCATCATAGATCATCAATCAGAGCAATAAATGCAATATCCATCCCCTGTTCAGGCTTGAACTCCAAATGAAAGGAATCCAGATAATCTGTTTCTTCCGAATCTTCTGTAGCTGATGGCCCACCACCATCTTAATCACCCTCCCCCAAATAGGCATTTTAGAGATTGGATTAATACAGCTGGGTCCAGGACCTCTTCCACCAATGACCTTTTCCAGGACATCAGCATTCCTTCCTCCCATAGCAAGACATTTGCATCAGCCCAGACTTAGCTTTCTTTCTTTCTTTTTTTGTTAACTCTCCCTGCCAGGTGGAGCAGGGATCAAGCTCACGGGTGAAAGGGCTCATTTCCTAAAGGACTCTGTCCATTTCCACATAATCTATTCAGGTTTGAAACTCTTCCCAGATAACATTGCTATCCCAGACAACAGGTTCAAAGAAGAGTGATGAGAAAAATGAGAGGGATTCAAAGCACTAGAAACTGAGTTCTATGAAGAAAGATGGACAGACCTGGGAATGCTTAATCTTTAGAAGTAAAAGCTGGAATGTGGGGTGGGAAGGGGGAAGTAGATAGATATTATAGCACTCTCCAAATACCTGAAAAAATGACAAGCAAAAGAAGGCCCTGTCTTCTATCATTCCAGAGTACAGAACACAGAATTATTACTCAGTTGATGGCTCATCTTCACTGGATGTGTTCAAATGTCATCTGTCAGGGATGCTTGAATCTGGATTCCTGCACTGAGTAGGGGTTGGATTCAATTGCCTAAATAACTCCTCACAATTCTATGATGTTATGATTCTTGTGTGTAATTTTATATTTAAGAATTTTCAAAATAAAATGGTTCCCAATTATTTAAAGAAAAATGCTTACATTTTAGCAACAACAGAGATTATAATTAATTTAAAACATTGAAACAGAGTCTTAAATCAGAATGTTAATTACAATAGTAATTTTAAGATTTAAAACATAATGTTACTAAAATCAATTTCTGAGAAACTGTGTTTAGAATTAAAGCATTAATGTGAAATGTTTAAAAAGTGTCAGGTTTGGAAAGAAACATAATAATTGCATCACCTACCCTCCAATTCATATAATGTGCCTCCAGTAACAATTCAAAAATAGATGGGAAAGAACTGACCTACACTTTCTCTGTGCAGACGGAAACATTTAACATCTTAGTACCCAACAACATGGTTATTCATGGAAGCCACAAACATGACTGAAGAAAACCAAGAAGCTTGCTCATTCAGATTCATTTATCGTGTTTGCCCAATCTTTCTTCTTCATCATTCATCTTTACTCAAAATCTCATCCAACTTTTCCAATCAGTATAATTAAATGGCAGTCTTCCGCTGAAATATACTATCTCAAGCTGCAGAGGGAGGAGTGGGCTGCTTTTCCAACACTCGATTGTTAACAGCAAAATCAAAATACTTCACAGGTAAGTGAGGCAAGCTGATTTGTTATTCTACACATGGTCTAACCATCAAAAGCCAACCTATGAACCAGTATGTAGACATGGTGGAAGCATGGATGCTTTATTAGGATAGAAAGATATGGAGAAGGGTAGTGAATGATGTTAGTATAAACTAGCTTTACCTAAATGTCCTTTTCCTTTGTAATCGTATGATTTTAATTTCTTTGGCTTACTATTTCTTACTTCTTTTCTGCAATTTGCCTAATATTGCTTGTCCTAAAAAAGAATAGTGTGATGGGTATGAATGTATGTATGCAAGTATGATATGGCCAATTTTCTTTCTGAGGAAAAACATTATTACCTTCAGAGGAAGCATGATCTAATCTAAAATGGTCCACTCCAGGATGAGTTTTAGTAATTGTTTCTGGTGAATGCATCAACTGGACCATTCACTCACTCATACTTTTTACTATTCATGCTTATCCATCTTGTGAGATATGATAATAGGGCCAAGATAACCTTGTTCCCTGCACCCTCTAATAGGGCTATAATGTCTGAGCTCAAAAAATCTGAACAATGACTAGATGGCAGCAAAGAGTTATTTGCATAGAGTTAGCCTTTGGCTGCCAGCTGGTGGTCATCCAGATTTTTGCAGCCCGTATATGGGAGCCCTAATATTAATATTAACTAGGCAACCCATGACTCATTGGGTCATCGTTTCAGAGATATTTCCTTACCTAAACAGAGAAACAGAATGACTAAGGGCAAAAAAGCAGTGGGAGTGTAAGTGACTTGAGACTTGCTACCGGCTTCCCCATTGACTTTGCTTGTCGGAAGCTGGCACGGAGCATTAGAAATCCTTCCTTCCTTCCTTCCTTCCTTCCTTCCTTCCTTCCTTCCTTCCTTCCTTCCTTCCTTCCTTCCTTCCTTCCTTCCTTCCTTCCCACATATAATATAGGCTTGCACCACTTGCCCTCCCCTCACACCCCTCAGGAGAGTCCCATGAAGCCTCCTCCTCCTCTTTGACTGACCAGTGGAACTGCTGCCATTTTGCTGGGGGGAGGTGGAACAAAGGGAGCCAGAGACTATGAAGAAAACTGCACCCCTGTTCCCCATTCTGGCATGTCCCCAAGGGCCCCCTCCTTCAAGAGAGGAAGAGGGCTCACCCATTGAGCACCAGCACTCTCCAGCCAGCCCTACCTCACCAGCAGGCATCCAAGTCACTCCCTCAACCTTCCCTCAATGCCCACAGCCATTAAGAGATTTCAAATTTCTGCCTCATTTCCAAAGCAGCCAATTGCCATTCGCTCGTTGGGCCTTGCCACCAGCTAACTGGATTCCAGGTACAGACGGAGGTGGGAAAGAGGTCAGGGATATACCCATGACAATCACATGGCCTGGGCTGACCATGGCAACACAGCAGCACAGCAGTGCTGAAGCAGCCACAAATTTCCCAAATTTCAGTCCCATGGGATTTTGGACACATTCTGTAAGTTAGCCCATTTGAGGTACCTTGGTTCAAAAATGTTTGCCCTATGACACCCCATTTCACCCAATTGAAGGTTACAGACACAAGAGTTTAGTAATATATAGATATTAATACCTATGAATTTGATGGAGAACAACACATTTCTTAAAAGGGTGAGAAACAAAAGGCTTGGAAGAGATACCAGAAAAAGGAAGACAAGATTACAAAAGCCCAAATAGCTGAACAAGCAATACTGCTTGATGAATCAGTTGCATAAATTAGCAAGGGCGGTTGGGAAGAAGTTTTCGACAGGCTGGTTTCACCCAGAAGGTGTGCCCATGACCAAAGGGGAAAGAGGCATAGGCAGTTTCATATTTCACAACATCAGAGCTATCCCATGAAATGCAGTTTAAAGGGGATGTCCTGCATTCAAGTTGCTTTACATTTCGTGTTTTTGCTTCAAAATTCAATACTCAAATACAATATAAGAACAAAGCTGCCACATAAGCATTTTATTATTTTTTAATATTAAAAATTATAAAATCTCCAGCCTCCTGAGAGATATTTGCCTCCTCACGTTTCCAAATTAGAGGCCAAAGAGGCATTGCAAAAAAAAAAGGTAGGCAGGACATATAAGGTGCTAATGTACTATTCCTCCTCAAGGGCTGGCCCTATTATTAGGCAAAGTGAAGCAGCCACCTGAGGCAACAGATGCTGGAGACCAGGCGAAGCAGTCCCCTAGCCAGTTTAGCTAAGTCCTTGAACAGAGCTTCATGTACCACATATCCATCCTGGGTCAAATAAAGTAAGAATTTATAATGGTTATTCATAACTAGAAAAGTCCCATTTCCTATTGTTTCAAACACATGTATTTTCTGCAAACATTGTAGATCTTTTCCTAAGGAACATTCAGTGGGCAGGGACTTGATAGTAAGTAGGAGTTCTAGTTTCATGCAGTAGCTTAGAATGCTTTTTTCAAAGATACCACTAAATATAGTATTTTATTGGTTGGACATCAGAAAAAATCCTAAGCACCAATCCTGTGCAAAGATGCATGGAAGTAAATTCCACTGAACACAAAGCAAGAGGCAAAGCAGGCTTTACCTCAGGCTACAATCTAGTCCAGGATAGGACTGCTCACCAGTTTTTCTCCACTTTTCATTTTTTATTAGCACCATCAACCACTGAATCTGGGAATATGTTATCTCCCTGCTGTTCTTTCTACTGAGGGCTTGAGATAATTTTTCTCTACTAGCCTTCATCTATCCTCCCTTCTATTTTCTTCTACTACTTCTGCTTTGGAATTATCCTTATCTTGGAGGATGATATTTGACAAAATGTGGAGGGGGGTCTCCTTATACTACAGTATTTCTTCTGCTGATCTTTTCCTTTCCTTTCTTTATCCTAGGACCCTTTTTCAGTTCTTATTTCTCAACTGGTTAACTGTTCTTTAACTATTGGTAGTTTTCTGAACTCTTTTAAGCATACCCTTCTTCATCCCTTCCTGTAAATCCCTTGAATCACTTTTTATGTTCAGGTTACCAGCCTGTGTCCCTGTTTCCTGTTGTGTCAAAAGTCCTTGAGAGAGTATCCTCTCACAACTGTTCTTCATTTGTTTTCTAATTTTTTTTTCAAACTATCTCCATAAGAATTTCAGGCAAGTTACTCAAGTCAGCATTTTCTCATATTATGGACAATATCCTGGTGGCCAAGTCTGAGCATTTTGTATCAGTTTTGTCTCTGATGGCAGCATCTGACACACTTGGCCATCAGATACTGTTGTCCAGTTATATTCTTGAGACATCACTGGCAGTGCACTTGATTGGTTTGCCTCTTGTCTCCTCATTCTTTTGCAATATTGCATGATAGATTTCAATCTCACGAATAGTTGGTGTCCCTTAGAGATCATTCTTGGGTTCTATTTTGTTCACTTCTTACGCCCTTCCCTCAGGGGCCTTGATTCATGATCATGGCTTCCAATACAATTGTTACACTGATGATACTCAAGTCTATTGGACTTTTGTGGCCTTTGATGATCAACTATGATGGGATGTATTACTAGCATTTCCTCTTGGATGTCTTCCCCACCTGAAGACTAATATGAACCAGACTGAGATGGTTGTGTTTCAGCCTCATCACCCTTCCCATCCTCTACTGAGTTTTCCTCTATCTTCAGGGCTCAGATTGCTCCAATTTCTTCTTCCCACATTCCTAATTGATGGCCAGCTGACTTTACACCAATTTATTGGTTCTACAGCTAGGGTCACTATTTTTCACTTGATGAATATCTGTATGATCCAGGGGATTATGTCAGAGGACACTACAGCCTTACTAATGTACAGTATACCTTGCTTGTCATGCTTAGATTACTGGGATAAATTCCTGGCAGTTGTTCCCAGTCCCTCTGTCTCTCCCAGATCTTAGTCCAGAACAGTGCTGCTTGGGCTCTCTTGAACCTTCCATGTTATTCTCATGCCTTAGTGTAGTGCAGCTTTCTTCACTGGCTACCTATTCAAGTCAGAGCCTAATATACTGTAAATTAGTAGTGCTTTTGTTTACAGCCTTCCAGACACAAACTCCTCAGTATCTACTGCCCTTTTTTCTCCCTACAATTCTGTTTGTTCTTTATGTTCCTCTGAGCAGAGACTTATTGTGATACCTCCACAGAAGTTTATGGCCTCCAGACTGAGAGCCTGGCCCTGTGACTCTGAAATCTTTCTTCATCTTTATAGAAATCTGATGGCCTTTATATTTACTTTGTGGATTAGTGTAAGGTCTAGTTGTTCCACCCTACTATTATTTACCTAACAGTTCCAGGTTAACTCTAGGTTATTTTTAAATTATTATTAGTGTATATATACTCAGGACATTGATTTAAATGTATTTATTATTATGTTGGATGTTTTAGTGCTAATATTTATTGACTGAGATCTGAGATAATTTTATTGACTTGATTTGTAATTATCAAGGTTTTCGTTTGCTTTGTTTTGTTCAGTTCTGTTCTTTGGTAAAGGCACATAAATTAGCACTATAGTTGTTATTTCTGAATAAAACAGATAGGTTTATAGTGGACGAGATTAAGCTACAAATCAGAAAGCATTGCCTCTGCTGAACAGTTCTTTGACCAGCTACTCATTCTCAACCCCTCTGTATGCAATATGGGAATAATTCCCACTTACATGTGTGATACAAGAATGATGCAGGTGAAATATTTTCACCACTTGGACATGTTCTACAGATACTAAGTACTTGCTGTGAATGTTTATTAAGATTACTATTATAATTAAACTATTAAATAAATTTGGTTAGTCACAGGTTCTAGGGATGTGTGGTCACCTAAGATCTAGTTTAAATTGTTGAATTGAGTCAGTTCATTAATCAGAGTAAAAATGTGTATCCATCAAATTGCCAAATCAATTACATGGCACCCAAACTGATGCATGAAGTTGACTTGGCACTTTAATTCATAGATTTGATTTTAAGACAATATAATTCAATCGCCACTTTAAATTGAATCTTCATTTAGCCCTAGCAAGTTCTCAGCCTAACCCACCTCACCAATTTTCTGTACACTAACCTTGGAAGAAAGATCAGATAAGACAGAAAAAAATAAAGTTTATTATTTTGTATGTTGAACACGTCACCTTACCTTAGACTTGAGAGAAGTCAGTGACATGTCATAAGACGCAGCAAGGATTTCCCATAAGAGTTACAGAGAACTGGCAATTTCATATCTTTCCTACCTCTGAGGTCACTTCTTAATCCAGAAGTGCTGATAAAAATGTGTAAGCCTTTGAGGGCATTAAGCATTGGAAAGCAGTGGAATCATCCTGCTGAAACACCCCAGGAATGAAAAGAGAAGGAAATGGAGCCAAGAGTTTTACCCATAGTTGGTAAAATTCATGGAAGGATGCCTGCCATTTTTAAGATACATCCTTTAGCACCAGATGGGGGAAGCTACACTCAACTGGGGAACTAGGACTGAGAAAAGACTGATTCTCTTTGCTTTGTGAGTGGTTAGAAAGCTGTAAAAGAACACCTCTTCTCCATTGTTCTGTGCAAAATGGAAAGAACGGCTGATACTTAAAGTAGGCCTCTGAGTAATCTAGTTAAGATAATGGAACTCTTTTGCAGATACTCCATTATTAAGGAGTGGCCATGGATCAACAGTGCAAGTACATACTTTGTATTGATGAGACCCTAACTTCAGTGAGTGAGGAAACAGGCCCAATCTTAGGCTAAGTGAAGCAGGATCTACCTTGGATAGATACTGAGGGGCAGGCAGTAGCATGGAGGCAGTGAGGGACATTGCTGTGTCTTTATCACAGAACCTGCATTGTGCCCCACTAATCTAGCCTGCTGCCCTCAAGTGATACTGGAAAGAATACCATCTTGTTCTTTGTCTTGGGCATAAAATGTGTTAGACTGAAACTATGTCCTACAGTGGTCTCCAGTTTTTGGTTGCTGCCACCTTCATCTGTCTGACCATGTATAAAGCACAGCTAGGTTTCCATGGTTCCACCAATGTTATTGAATTATAACTCTCAGCAGCCTTTACTACCATCTATGCTGGATGGTCTTCTGGAAGAGATAATTTCAATAACATCAGGAGAGACACAAATTCTTCACTGCTGATATACAGAATTGCCAAGATTCTGGCATGTTCCAGTGTCACCAAAAATCCAAAGCCAGAATAGGAACCAAGCAGTTGAAAAGGCAAAACTACAGAGAAATAGCAAATAACAGGTAGATGCTATCCTAGTGGTTTACTGAGACTCTTCTCGCAGAAAAGTGACTATGTACCATTCACTCCAAAGGGGACATACAGAAAAATCTGAGTATCTAGTGGCAGGAAACAGATAGCTGCATATCTCTGAATAGAGGATATTCCCAGAGTTCATCTCTTCACATAAACACCACAGCTCCATAATTACAATGGGTGTTTTACTAATTTTCAGTAACACTCATTCTAAGCCTAGACAAGTCATGGACCTTCTCAAACCAGGATGCTCTTGCAGATGTGCCTGACATCCTCATCACCTTGTGTTTAGACTCCTACAATTCAGTTTACATGGGGTTGCCTTTGAAAGCAACTCAAAAACTGCAATTGGTTCAACATGCAGCAGCCCAGCTACTTAGAGGTAAAAATACAATAGGTTTAGTAGCATAACATCAGTCCTCTGGTCACTCAACTGCTAGCAGATTTCTGGGACTAATTCAAGGTGCTCTTTTAATCTATAAATCCCTACTGATGCCATGGGAAGTGAAAGAAGTGGAGTCCCAGAGCCACATCGTCACATTGGTGGCTCTGCGCCTTGCCCCTCAGGTGCAGAGACCCCACCTTGCTTGTTTTCACAAAGCAGCCAAGATTATCTTATTCCAAAGAGCTTTTGGTACAAACAGTAATGTTATTTGTATTAGCTTATTATTCTCTTTTGACCATATCGATATTATTGTAAACTGCCTTGAGTTGTTGGAAGTAGAGGTGTAGAGACATGACTGTATAAACAAATGAATACATAATAAATAAAATGTCCTCACAGAAGGGCATCACTACTGCTAAAGTAAATATGTGAGTTGAACTTATACAATTCCCTCCAGTCCTCCTTGCTTGAAAAAAAGGGAACAAAGATCCAATTTTACAGCATAAATATTGTTTCAATTCTTATGATTCTGTGTGATGTTTTTATAAAGCAGTTTCCATACCAAAAGATGGAACCATTCACAGTTAAACTGACTCCATGATTTAATATTTTCCCTAATTCCTCTCAGATCAAGACATCACCATTAAAAAGAATGGAATTGATTAGTACAAGTCATTTATTTAACCAACCAATCTCCTCATGGTTCACATATTGGGTTAATGATATTCCTGGCATGGAAAAATTGCCTTTCAGATTTCAGCCCTTTCTCTCATTATGAGTCAGGAAATTTATTTAAACTGTTTCATCAGATGCATCACTAATTATGTCCTTTCCACCATCTTAGATATACACAAAATTAGTAATATATTGAAAGATACAATAAGTCTTCAAGTAAACTTCATGTATTCAAAAGACCTGTTATTGAAATAAACTTAAGTAAAAGGCTGAGAAGGGAGTTTATTAATTCATCTACAAACCTAAGACCTTTATGGATCAATATTTCAAAGCAAAAATGGCACAATGTAAATCATTATCTCAGCTCGGTTAAAAGAGTATAGCAGCAGAATTAAACAATTGCATGTTTGATATAATATAATCTAAAAACTTCCAGAAGTCTTAGGGATGCAGGCAAGTGCTGTCTTAGGCTTTAAGGCAAAGCAATGCACAGCCTAGAGCCCTAAAGCCATATTTTTTAAATTTTATTTTTATTTATTTATTAAATTTGTCACTGCACATCTCGTTGTACCCCTAAAGAGCACAGCACTCAGAGTCCTACAAATTTTGCTCCAAATTGTCATTTTTCATGAGATAAAAGGGGAAAAATATAAACTACATGACTAGAGAGTAATTATATTAATAATATTTAACTGTCAGTAAATCTAAATTAAATTTAGATTTTCTCCTAGTTTCACCTATTGCTTTTTGGAGTGCAGTCCCCATACACAACTCAAAGCCAAATGTATGATAGCCTTGGCCAATAAAATATAATGCACTTTCTATAGGGTCACAAGCATTTTTGGGGGGGGAGGGGCAATGACTATCTATGGAAATTATGTTTTGATAACTTTGGGGTAAGGCATCCTACCCCAATCTGGCACCTTCCAAAATTTGGCCAGCCTAACCTTCAACTTTGTTCTTTTTTGTTATTGTGAGCCGCCCAGAGTCACCCGTTGGGGGAGATGGGCGGCATACAAGTTTAATAATAAATAAATAAATAAAAACTAGTATGATTTGTTTGGGTTTTATTTAATGGGCTATGCGAACCAAGCCATTTTAATTTAAAAGCGAAAGACATGGCTTAGTACAATGTGTAATGTGCAAAACTATGGTTAATTGAAAAAAAAAAGGCTAAATAAACAATAGTTTAATGCAATAAGTAAACTCAACCATTTTATGCACATAAACTCTATAATCTATGAGTCAGTTTTCCCTGACCTTTTGATTTTCCACCTGGACAGCATGGTCATTACTGAGAATCCTGGAAGTTGAAGTCCAGTCATCTGGTGGCTACCTAGGTTTAAGGAGCCAGCCATGGCTGGTGTCTGCTAAAAGAAGTACAGTTCATAATTTACTAATTGAAGCATAGTCCATCATTTCTATCATCCATCCATCAAAAGCTTTGTAATAGGATTTTGTTGCCTATCTAGGCTTGCAAAACCAAGTAGATTTTAAACATCTTGCAGGGCACTATATCTGGTGGTGGCTTGGTTGACTCACCTTTTCCAGGAACTCTTGCATACCTTCCCACCTTAAATCCTCCCAAGAAGCACATTAAGTCCTGATGGGAGATTCAGATATTTATAGCTGAAAAGTATCACCCAGATAGTGAAGATATCATGCTTCTGTCTTGGTAAAGAGCCTTGATAAGCAAAGTAGAGATTTTAGATGCAGGGAAAATGATTCCACCTGGAGCACATTCAAGTATATCACTGCTATGAGCCTACCCGCCTGTACCTTTTTATGCATTTCCTATAAAAGCTTGTACAGATTCAGTCCATTAAAAAAACCTCACTCCATATTTTATTTTACAAGAAAGATAATCTGGTATAAGAGGCATGGTCAAAGTTCTGTCAGAAGCATAATTTTTTCTAACAGCTATAATCAGAAATGAACAGCATTTTAGCCTGGAGATGGACTCAATTAAGAGGATTGGAGTGAAGCATTTTTGGATTTCATTTATCTAGTTTTTTGATATATAGGAGAGGGAAAAAGGATGGAAAGGAAAAGAGAATTTGATTGCTTCTCTACATCTAAACATTCCTATCTTTTCACATTTTCTTCATTTGGAGAAGCAATCCAGAGATGAAAAGGTCAAGACTCACCTTCTTTTTTCCTATGTACGATATCAGGGATGTCAGTTAAACCTGATCTCTGGTCAAATATGATTTTGCAGTCATTTTTAGAATGGATAGTTATGTTCCTGTAATATACTTTTTTTTCTAAGCCATGAAATCTGATTTGGCAGTTAAGATGAGAACAACTGTGAGTCAGTTCACATCACACCTTAGCAAGCAGGTTTTATAAACAATGAGATACATAAGGAGGTCACAAATTAAGTGATGCCCATGCATTTTGCTCAAAGATTTTTTTTTGCAATACTTGCCTTGCACAAATGGAATCTATAGGTATACAAAATAACATATAGGGATAGTCAAAGGATTCCTAGGGTCCAGCCTAAATTTCCAAAAGCACCTTCTTTTGAGAACATTTCTATTATTTTTTTCTCACACACTACAGAAAGACCATTTGCAGGATTACCTCTGAACATTATTTATCTTTCTTTAAAAGAAAAGAAAGATGCCTACCATTAATGCTGAATCTGAAACATCATGGAGGAAGTAAAGTTATAGCCATACTGCTATTATAGTATTGATATTCTGATCTCAAAAAGCCTTAAAAAAAATCAAACGTCAGTGGGAAAAAAGACAAAAACTGTGTAACTACAAATAGCAAACCTCCCTCCTGAAAAAATACTGGAGAATTTCTCCTTTTCCCAGAGAAATTAGATGAAATGGTCCCTTCAATGTGGCTGGGCCCAAATAGGGCAGAGAATGTCAACAGTTGCATCTACCAGGCATCTGCTTTACAACAGGCCAGTTGGTTGCACCATCTCGCCAAGTACTAGCTTCTGTTATTATGACATACTCCTCCAGACAGGTATGTTCCAGGACTATTAGGCCAATTCCCAATATTTTCAACCAGCATGTCATTTAGAAATTATGGAAGTTGAAGCATAAATTTAGAAGGCACCAGATTGGGGAAGTCAGTCCGTGGAAGTGTTTAGCTCTAAAAGCCACTATGAAAGTTGTAACCAAATGATTTTTTAATGTGAAATCAGAGAAAACGACTAAATGCATATCATAAAAAGATAATAAATGCATTTAATTAATTTAAATGTGTATTGAAGTTAATTACACTGAAGTTAATGACCCTTAGGCCAAAAGAAGAGTTTGCAGGATAAAAAATCTTATACACAGATGAGCATCCAGTATAATGTCCAACTTTCCTCACCTTTTCAAACTAGGTTTCCAATTTCAGTTAAAGTCAATAAATGTCTACACAGGTTATGTTTGTGCATACATGCCTGCCAGAAATTATCCTCCGGGGATCAGAAGGGCCAGGACACCCCTACACACACACACATTGAATATTGCTGATTCAAATTAATTAAGTACTCCATTCAATAAAATTGATTCCCCCATCTGCAGATACCAAGTGTCCTCTCACACACAAATAATTCTCAGAAAACACAAGTGCATGCACACATACATACACATGCACACACGTACGCACATGCACACACAGCCCTTCCAGCAGCCAGGGGCATCCATGGGGAGGAGACGGAGGGGATTTCAAGATGGAGACCGCAACTGCATGACTAAGATCCCACCTCTTTTTCACAAGTAGTGCTCCAATGATGCACATAAATAGGGGTGTGGCTTCAATTACATGGTTGTGACTGCCATCTTGGTGTTTCTGACCCTTCCCTGTAGATACCTCTGCCAGCAGCATCTGTGGAAGGGCCAATGAGGAGGCAGAAAATGAAAGCAGCACTGCAACACTGTGATACAAGCCCCACCTCTTTAGCACATGCATCACGAGGTTGGACATATGTATGAAAGGGGCTGAGCTTGTGAAGCAATGCCACCACACTGCTTTTTGTCATTCTGATAAAAGCAACAAGCTCCTGTGGATACTCATACACTGAACTAAATATTAACCATTATTACTGTTGTTGTATGCTGCCCAGAATCACTTTGTGTGAGATGGGCAGCCATATAAATTTGATAAATAAATAAATAAATAAATAAATAAATAAATAAATAAAATAAAATAAAATAAAATAAAATAAACCAAATGGCCTGGACTCACACAGCATGCTACAACATGGTAAGAACTCTTAACCAACCAAATTTAGCATGTTATGTGAATACAACTGGTAGATCTTTGACCTGGTTAAATTTCTTGTGCAAATATAGCCAGACACTGTATAGGCATTGGTTGGGGCTATTCTTGTGTATGCATTTAAGTGAAACAGCCACATTTTAAACTGATTACAATCTTACATGCTGCTTTAATCTCAAAATAATAAATAAATAAATAAATAAATAAATAAATAAAAGCCTTCCTCGAGAAACAAAACAATTCTTGATTAGAAAAGCGATCTTAGCAAACAAAATGTCTTGATAAAAAACTGATTTATGTAGTTATCATTTTTCTGATTGTTGGAAGCAGCCCCAAAGCCCTTTGCTGTCATCTGTGACTAACCTGTTAAACTGGTTTTTCACAGGCAGAAAAGGCTAAGTGGGTTAATCCTTTATATTTCCTAAAGAATATAAAGGGTTTTTTTAGCCACGCCTCTTAATAATCTTGACAACTAAACAAGATTTCACAAAGCAGATTCCAAGCCTCTCATACTTGGGAGTGAAGGCTACATTAATTGGCTTTATGGAATCACTGTTTGGAAGGCATAAAGCAGAACTGGTTTTAAATTCAAAGATTTTTACCTCACTTCTGTGCCTCAGCACTTTTGAAAGTCTGCAGTATAGCTTTTCTCTAAGTTCTTCTTTTTCTTATCTTCAACAGTTGGATTCATCTAAGCCAGAAATGGCAGAAGGTAACTGGGATCCGCTGACACATCATTTTGTAGTAGATCAGACCAAGAATTTTTGACTGGTAAAAATGAAGTTTAAAAGAGTTCTCTGCTTTGGCTGTCCTCGTGTCAATTAACTATGTCCCAATGTCCTTTTTTGGTAGTTTCCTTTGGTTAAATTAGTTCTGCTTGCCAATTAATTTGTTGCCTTTGAATACATCTTTGTGTAGCTTAAGCAGCCAATTTTAGAACTAATCCTTCCAAAGTACATTTTATGGGCCGCAATAGAGTTCCACTGGTGAAACGTAGGCATTGGAGCAGATTTTGGAAACTGATAGACTGGGAGTAAAATATGTGTTTCCATGAGCGGAAGACCAGCTGTGCAATACTCAGAAGTCTCCCTATGTTTCAAATAACCATAAACCTCTGAAGGCAAGGAAATACAAGGAAGGACCACTAAAGAGCATCTTATCTGCTGGGTTGATCAGTCTTCTTACCTCACAGCATTAACTCAGCTGTAACTCACTTGCAAAATTCCTGTTTGTCCTTGGCACTTTGATTATCAATTATCACATGTAGCAAGTTTAAGAAAGGCTGATGCATGACACCTAACAGCAGCGGTAGGCATACCTTTTAGACCAGTGAGCACATCAGGAATTTTGACAGCACTTTTTTATAACTGTTCACAGAAAATGGCTGCCATGAGAAGGGACATAAGCAGATAGAGAGGTAACCTGTCCAAATTGGCTCTGTTTACAAGATGTATGCTGGTAATGCATTGCAAGATCTGTTTTAGAGGGCAATGAGCTGGCATAAGATAGCGCAGCAAGGAAACAGAGAAGAAGATTGGCTATTCTGATACTAATGAATAAGATTCAACCATCCAATATATATTGGAGATTTGCAAACTGAAGGTGGACACTACTTTGATTTTTGTCTCCAGCAGCAAACGTCTGGAATCAAAGCAGCACATATATTAATGCAGTGTTTTTCAAACTTGACAACTTGAAGATGTATGGACTTCAACTTCCAGAATTCCCTAGCCAGCCTTCCCCACCATCCCCCCAACCCTTAAATGTACAAGTTAATAAGACTCCCTCAGTTGCTTTGTCATCAATATTCTACGATATTCTTCCTTTCATGAACAATTGCATGATATAATATAATCATTTAGAACCAGATATATGATGAAGTCATTCAGCTAATTCAGAGTGGAAGTCTTGCTTTCTGCTACTATTCTGAGTGGATAATACATCTTCAATCAGATTTGGCTAATGATAAATCTTAAAGTAATTGTTAGTGAAAACAGTACTTTTGTTTCCTCCTATGAATCAGCAAATGTTTTTATGACTGTGCAACCACACATAAATACACATTGTCAAGGCAGATAGGAGAAATGTGGGGACAAGGTTCACCAACCTGTTCTCTCCCATCCAGACCTTACAGCCTCCAGGCACCGGGACAGAAAATCGACTGCATTTCTTCTACAGTTGGTTGCGGGGGGGGGGGCAAATTATTATTGGGTATCATCAGCATATTAATGCATAATGTCAGATGACATCCCCCATCAGTTTCATATAGATGTTAAAAAACTGGGTGGGAGGACTGATCTCTGCAATATCCCATAAGTCAGGAGCTACTGGGCTGACCTTACATCCCTACCTAGACTGAAAATCTCCACTGGGGAAGTAGCAGAACCATTAGACAGTGCCTCTTATTTCCAATTCCATAGTCAGTCCACTAAAATACTATAGTTGATGGTACTGAAAGCCACCAAGAGATCTAAAAGGACCAGGAGAGGTTCACTACTCTCATCAAGATTCCAACAAGGTCATCCAGGAGAGTGACCAAAGTGCTCTCAGTCTTACACCCAGGTCTAAAAAGGGTCCAGATGACCTACTTCTCCTAGGATGTTGCACAAATCTGCCACCGCTGTCTTATCAACCTTCCCCTGAAAAGGCAGTCTGGAGACTGGCCAGTAGTTATCTAGGACCACAGGATCCAGAGGTAGCCTTTTTAAAATAGGAAAAACCACTGACTCCTTCAAGGCTGCTGATAGTTCCCCCTGATGCAGGAAGGCATTAACAATCTCATGGATCCAGATGGCCACTTCTCCACCTTAACAGGCAGTATGGTCAGGGGTCCAATCTCCATGTGGCAGAGGACAATCTATCCACTTCCTTGGAGGTCATGGGCCAAAAGGAGTCCCAGATAATATGGCAAGATTCTTCTTGACTACCAAATCAACATTTTGGCAAATCTGAGCAACTTGGTCAGCAAAATGTTGTGTAAGTTGATCACTGTGATCAGGTGGGAGATATATATATAATGACACCTCCCTAAAAGGGAGTTGGCTACCCTGAGCAAAGTCACTGGATGACAACTCACCAACACAGTAAGAGAGGAGAAGCAAGCCAGGTTTGTCTCCCGTATCACCATAGTGTAGGCTCAAAATGAGCATGTATCTGTGCATGCTTGGATTCATTTTTGTCTTTTTCCACCAGGGCTCCAGGCATTGTTTCAGGCATTTCATTTCTCAGAAGACCTCAATAAACCATTGCACCAACCTGAATTGGTACCCAGAAAGAAGCTGTGTGGGGACAAGAGAGTCCAGTGCCTGACTTGCCTCCAGTTGCCAGGCACTGAACCAGACCACCCACCAGGGAGCTGGTAAACTCCCCAAAAACTCTGGAAACCAAGAGAATCCTGAGGCAGGTCATCCAAGCTGATCCTGCTGCCCCATAGAAGTCATCAGTGGCTTTCCATCAAAACTAGAACAAGGTGTGATTTGAACATGACAACGGAGTGGTAGAAATTCCCTCCATCTCCAAATTACTCAACATCTTCTTCAAGACAAAAACAAGTTCTAATGTACAACTGCCTACATGTATTGGGCCTGAGGTTATCTGAGACAAGCCATAATCTCCCAGGCCTTACCAAATCCATTCTCTACAGCATGGAGGCTGAAGTTCCCCAATACCAAAAGGCGGAGGTTCTCCACCACAAGCTCAGAGACCAGCTCCAGCAGCCTGGAAAGGATCTCACTGGGCAGCAGGGCAGCTAGTACAGCAGTAGGATCCCAAGCTTGTCTCTATAGCCCAACCTAACATAGGGGCACTCGCATCCTCATATTTTAGGAGCAGAGTCCCTGATCATAAATAAGTCTCACAATCAAGGCAAACACACACACATACAAACCTTGGCAGTTTTCAGACAAGGCGACATCAGTGCTGCCTCACCCACCACCAAGTCATGGACGAAGGTTGTCTTGTTGCAAATGGACTTGGCATTAACCTGGGTTTTTACTGACCAATATTTCTAGGTTGTGTAATTGTGTCTTTCCCCAATGTGGGTTCTTAATGCTTTTATTGTTACAATTTTTTCCTCTGTTATTGTTTTAAATTGCATTAATTTATTGTTGTACGTCACCTAGAGCTGCTGTGGCAACTGAGGTGGCTTGTAAATAAATAAATCAGTAAATCAGTAAAATGAGAATTAACAAGTCCTTTACAATATTGATTTGAACATTGCAATGGCTACCATTTTATTTATTTATTTTACTTTCTACTTTCAAGTCAGTCTTATCTCCTGGCAACTGCCTAGACAAGTCCCTGCAGTTTTCTTGCCAAGATTTTCAGAAGTAGTTTGCCACTGCCCTCTTCCTAGAGCTGAGAAAAAGGGACTGGCCCAAGGTCACTCAGATGGCTTTGTGCCTAAAGCAGGACTAGAACTCACAGTTTCCTGGTTTCTAGCCCACTGCCTTTAAGCACTACACCAAACTGGCTATCTATCACAATTTTATTATTTACTATTAAAATAAGATTTTGCCCTTCTGCAAATTACATATTTAGCATGTAAGTCTAATTGATATCTTCCTCAATTTGATTAGTAGAAACTGTTTAATTGGTAGGAAGTTGGATAGAACTTTTGACTTGACAAAATAAAGGTGAACCACAAAATTATGAAATAACAGAAAGTGTCAGATTAAGAATGAGAAAACAAGTTGCACTGGTGCATAATGCTGAATCCAGAGCATTATTTCTACTCCCTATAATTCTACCACTATTGACAGAAAGATCTGAGACCAGAGGAATTTTTTCATTTAAAATTCTGCAAAGCTCAATATTTGTTAGGATGAACAAGAGGAAGAAACGGCATTTTGTTTTCCTTTGCCAGCTAGTCTATAGTTATTACACACAAATGAACCTCATTTATTTGCCCTAGTTTCTGGATTACTATAGATTTGTTACTGATTTAGGGGATCAGTAAGTATGTAGGTCCAGTGACTCTCTGGGCACACCCACAAAACACTTCTTAAATGCTCCTAGCTCTCTTCTCTGATCTCAGAGTTTTGGCAGTAGGGAATTCAAATTTTGGGCTTACACCTTAATAACTGAGCAGTGACTAAATGTATGCCAAAACCCGCTGGGAAGGTATTCCAGGGATCATAAAATTGCAGCCTTAATCATAGAAGTCAATATCTGAAAGAAAGAAAAATCACATCCTCAGCTGTTAGTTACCACATGTACCAAATTCCTCAATGGAGAGAAATCAATTGATGTCAATGTATATTTGCAACAGTTCAGAGTCATGAACTTACCTGCAGAGTTCTGTCCCAACATTCACAAGCTCTTGTCTGGAAAGATGAGCTCCAGTTTTGCGGAGTAACTCAATCACATTGTGATTCCTTTAGGAAAGAGCGGGAAGGGGAAAGTTTACTCTTCATCCTGTTTGTGCTTTAATATCTACACCACCTTCAATCCCTTGATAAGCAGGATCAGAGAGTAATTTCCCACATTGGTTTTCCTTCACGATGGGAGCCTGCAAATCACATCTATGGTAAAGAACATAACCTAAGAAGAAAAATGAAAGCTGTGCTGGGAAGACACCTTCTTGGATTTCTGAAGGTCATGGTGACTACTGGCTGTTTCTCCAGGCTCTTGGGCCAGGAGATCAGGTGATCTTGTTGATGTGACTTCTATGATTGGGGCATATTGTTTACTTTGGGAATCATGGGCCACTGCTTATAACCATTGTTTTAATCCTTGTATGCTACCCAGAGTCACTGTTGTGATATAAGTGGCCATATAAATTTATATAAATAAAATAAAATAAGATTTCTGGGAGTTGCAGTCCCAGTACTGCTGGGGGGCTGATTTACATCCATGCCCCCATGTTAAACCACCACAACCAAATTGGGAATTTTGAATTCAAAATATCCAGGTTTCAGTCACCATTAACCAAAAACAGCACCAAAGCTGTTCACATAGAGATATATGACCAGTGCGAGCCCAGAACAGTTTGCTGAAAGAGGTTAAATCATGTGGTATTTAGTGCCATATTTCCACATCTCATCAAGAGCAATACTTCAAAATATTTCATACTCCACACAGAGAATCAAGTCCTGTTTTCATGTATCTCCCTCACCTTATGGTGGGAAATGGGTCCAGTGGTTTTGCACCCTTTGCTCCCCTGGCTACTTCTATTATGCACTATAACCGTCTTCTTTTTTTCTTTCACAGTCCTCTCTGCCTTATTATTCCCACCCCCACTTCCTCCAATTGTACCTTGCTCTCAGTTATTTGTTACATCCTCACCTCTGGGCTCTGCAGTGCTTTGGATACAGTTCCCCAAAGATGCTTCAGAGTGCACAATCATAGCCCCTGTCTGCAAAGCAACCACTTCTTTTCCCAGGATCATGTGGCAGTTGCAGAGGCCAGTGTATGATTCCAGAAGAACATGTGGATGCTTTAAAGAGTTGCAAACAGGTGCTACGTTCATACTCTTGCATGCTGCAAAACACTTTTTTGGTAGCCAGTCCAAAGCACTGAATAGCTTAGTCACCTCAGATGCAAATCTGCAATGTGTTCGGAAAAAAATCGCAAAGATTAACATAGCCCATATAATTGATCAGCAATGTGGGGGGAAATGCTAGATAAATTATGAAGCTGGAGGAAGAGAAAGAAAACAGCAGAGAGCGAACATCAATACATTTGCTGCAAGTATGGAAATGTTACCATAAATCAGAGGCTCTTCCCATACTCATGAATGAGACCATTTCAGCTCAGCTGTTCCTTAGAAACCGCTGAAACAAAGCCCTTGCTGCCTGGTTGGACTGCCAGTTGTTTTCCAGTGCCTCATGGGCCAAAGTATCTCAATGCAAACCCAATTTTGAATTGTGCAGAGATGTGAAGAGACCGAGGCCACTTTCAGTTTTTGAATTCGTTAGTCACATTAACAAAGCTAAAAATAATAAACCATAAATCAAAATAAACCACCCAACCCCCCCCCCCCCAATTAGGCATCATTGAATATTTTTAATTCTAAAAATCAGCAAGCATTTCATTTTGTTAAAACCACCATTTGTGGTTGGAGAACCATGCTAAGTGGTCTTCCATACACATATCCCCCTTCTCTCTTCCATACTTTTCCTCTCATTAAAGAGACTGTTGAAAAGCACTTCAGACCCAAGTTGGGGCTTTTTCATGGGTACGGTAAGCTATTGACCCATTCCTAAAGGTGATATAACAGCTGCATTTCTGTCTAAAAGTAGAACCAAATCTCTGAAGAATGGAACAGAGGCTCCTTCTGTATCTCTAGTAGATAAGAAAGCAAATCATAAGATTTCAGTCAGATTTCTTCAGGGGTAAAAAGATTTAAAGCACCCTCTACCTAACTTAGGTTGTTAGGTATGTGTGAGACCTCTGAGGCATGAGCTGGAAATTTTTTCTTAGTTTTTTGTTTCCCGGGTAAGCTACATACACATTTTTTTTCAAAATATGTTTGTTATGTCTCTATTGCTGTGTTATTAAAATCACAATATCAAGGCAATTGCCCTTCTCCCAGAAAAAAAATATATTATTCAGTCCTTATTCCCTCAGCACAGATGTATTATTAACTGCTATTGCAATTACAGACCTCACACGTTTGCTCATTATCTTAAATACTTCGTTGCAAGTATTTCGTGAGAAACAAAATATCACCTTACATATTTTCCCCTTTTTCAGTTGGTAGCTAACTCATATTTATTTTTTATTTCAGCACACAACTTATCATTTCTATAAATAAATATTCATGGTAAGTGAAAACAACTTGTACCTCAATTAGCACATACCATGATTGGGGGGGGGGGATAATTGGTTGAATTGTGAACCACCCTGAACTGCCGTTCATGATCCCTCTTTGTGGGCTCCTCAGTACTTGGAATAAAATACTCTGAATTTTACCCAAGTGTCAGTCCACAGAATGCCACAAGACTTTTTCCTGAGGAAACATCCATGGGATTTTTGCACTGTCAGTTCCACATGCCTCTAATTGCACAGGCTCACAGACGCCTTTCTGCACCATCAAGCTATTTTGTAATGCACATGCACAGCTGAAGACAATATGGAAATGCTGATTACACTACTTGAGTACTTGAAAACTCTTTTGAAGACATCAAGGGCTACAAAGAACTTGTTTAATATTCAGGTCAAAATCTGAAGCAGACAGACAACTCATCTGACACAGAAATGTATAATGACTGGGTGGAATTCTTACCGAGTTGCATATAATTATATACAGGTAAGTCAGTGCCTTGAATATGTAAACTGCAAGCCCCGTCTCATTTTTTGTGGCACAAATGCTGAATTTTCTGAAGTAATCACAACATGTCCCATTGATTTCAGTATAATTTATGTGTTCCTGCCCTGGATCCTGGATTATTTCAGATGAGAACTCAGTAGGCAGGGCTTAGGCAAGATACTAACTTCAGCCTCAGCTTCTCATCTGCATTATGAGATTGAACAGACTGTAAAGGTAAAGACCCACTTGGGTTCATCCCCTCAATGGGAAGCCCCCAGATGACACTCCTCAGAGCAGAATATAAATAGAACAGAGATAATCTACATTAGTCATACCACTGATCCACTTAAGAACTGCTATCAGAAATCCTTCTCACTCAATAAGCCAGAGAATAAACCAGAAATCTTTTACATGCAAAGCTATAGCACCACCCTAAACACTCTAAAACATTATTATACATGATAAAGATGATTATAGTTATTATGCTATGAGCAAGTATGAAGATTCCCTAATGCTGACAACTGACATTCTTTATTTCTGTGGAGTCCTTTGTGCTCTCTGAGCTTGGTTGTTTGCTTGTAGACATTTCATTACCTGACTAGGTAACATCATCAGTGCTAATGAGTGTGTGGTTTACTCCCTGTTTATGTACAGTAGCTTGCCCTGCCAGTGTTGGTGGGAGTGTGGTTTCCTCCTTGGTAGTTCCTTGATTAGGGTATTATTTTCTGCTTGATTGTTGGCCTGGTGTTAATCCCTGCTTATCTGGGTGTTGGTTGCTGGAGAGGATGTGTTCTGGTCTTTTTGTTTCCTTCTTAGCTTTTTTATTGTCTCTTTTGGATGGTGTGTAATGTGTCTGTGTCTATGTGCCTATTTGTCTATGTGTCTATATGTCTAGGCACGTAACGATAAACCACATTTATACCCTAATCAAGGAACTACCAAGGAGAAAACCACACCCCCACCAACACTGGCAGGGCAAGCTACTGTATATAAACAGGGAGAAAACCCCACACCCACTCACACTGATGATGTTACCTAGTCAGGTAATGAAACGTCTGCAAGCAAACAACCAAATTCAGAGAGCACCAAGGACTCCACAGTTCAACCCTGAACTATATATATTCTCTTCTATTGGATTCTTTATTTCCACATATGTTTTTAAATGGTTTTTCATAGGCTCACTTGGGATTGGGAGTGCAAGTGACTCTTCATGGGAATGAGAACAGCAAGGATAGTTCCTTCTCTCCAGGAATTTAAAGACATGTTAATCCCACCCCTCAGCATGATGGACTTCATTCCATTATTTTATTTGGTTCTCTGGTGAGAAACAAGGATCTTGATCTTTTACATAGGCTTGGCAAAGTTTAAACATAGGGAGCAACAGAGTAGGAGGACTATATATTTAAAAGAGCCAGAACAAGGTGCATACTTGCAGATGACTAATAGCTTTACCATTTTTATTTGCCCTGTGTTTAAGAAATCATAGACTGTATAAATATCATTGGATGCTTATTTTGCCCCCCCCCCCAGAAAAAATACCAACATTTCAAACAGGAATATTGATGTCTAAGCCCCACGCAAGTTGCTTCTATCACATTTATGAATGCAAAAAGCATTACACAGTTATACCTTAAATCCCATAATTCTTTTTTATTGTTAAAGTTTATTTATTTACTTATTTGGGAAAAATGTTGTGGGAAATTGAATACAAGATAAACTTGCTTTATGAGTGACTAGGCACAGTTGTGGGGGACGTGGTGGCGCAGCGGCTTAATGACGCTGAAAGTTGCCGGCCAGAAATGGCTGACGCTTCAGCGGTTCGAGTCCAGCCTTCGCGTTAAACAGGGTGAGCTCCTGTTTCCTCCCCAGTTCTTGTCAACCCAACAGGTCGAAAACTCACGTGAGTAGATAAATGGGTACTCTCACTCCAGTGGGAGGAAAAATGCTGGTGGTGCCTTGGAAAGGAGTCGGGAGCAGTTGCTGGTAAAACGCGAAAACCGCGCTCGCCCGAAAAGGGCGCAAAGCAACGGAAACCCCGCCTCCTGCGCGTGCCAGCTGGGCTCTGCTCTAGGAAGGAGGCTCTGGCAAACCACTTCAGAAACACTTGCCTTGAAAACTGCAAGGACTCGTCCAAGCAGTCACTGCAGAGTCGGTAACGACTGGGCGCAGATTAAAAAAAAAGGCACAGTTGCAGGCCTGTGTATTAGTATGCATGTAATTTTCTCTCACCTCAAATCTTAAGACTATCAGAACACTCCTGTTGAATGAAAGCAAAAACCTACCCCTGTATATTAATTTTGTTCCACTAGCAGTAATAATATCTAATTCTATCAGATTTAAATCATCCTCTTCCATTTTAAGATTTGCTGTGAAGTCTTCCAGCACAGGGAGCCTAAAGCGATCATTCCAGACTCTACAAAATGATTACTAGTAAGTCCCTTCTAGTCTGACAAGAAAATACACTTGAACCCAAACTTCATTCTGTTCTTCCAGTCCCTCTTTTGGCAGCTTTCAAAAGATCAAGCTCCCTTTCTTATGGGAGTGGTAAAGCAAAAGAATCTGAATAACAAACTCATGTGAAATTCCTCAGGCAGCCCTGGGTGTGGTTAAAACACACATACAGAGACACATTGCTGTTTATGGGAACATCTTGCATAGGCGTGCTGAGCAAGTGCCACCTCTGTTCAACTGTAAGTGTATTTAACTTGCACTAGAGACTCTTAAGAAATTCCTCTCCTGTGTTCTGGTATTTGCACGACCTGGCCAGCCATCATATTGTCACAGATCATTTGGAACAGATGCCAAACGTCTTAGTAAAATACTAACCCAAGAGTGTGAAGAACTGACCACAGTTTTTAGTCTTGTTGACTGGAGATGATGGAAATTGTCCTCCAACAGTTCTGGAACCCATCAGAAAGTTATACTAAGGCAGGAATTTAAATGAATTCTTAAAGAGAAAGCTTTACTAGTGATTGTTGTAGAGGGATGAGCCATGGGGAAAGCTGTTATAAGCAAGTATTTAGATCTATTGCGTCAAACTCTATCCATAGATGTGGAGCAGGCATGCTAATAGATGGTTTATATAGAAAGACATATGATTGCAAAAACTGGACTTTCCTGTTCAATTACTAGGAGAGAGACAATGATATAAGCAGTTAAGCCAATTGCAGAACTAAAAAAAAACAAAAAAAAAAACAGATTGTAGTGTACAGAGAGAGAAGCAGAACATATACAGAGTGCTAAAATTCATTAAAAGGCTAAAAAAAAAAGGTCCTTCCTGATTTTGAGTTAACAAACATTTCTACATGTTTTCATACCCGTGAGGTCCTGAAACATAATGGTTTCTTTAACCGGAATTCTACATATTCCATGCACAATTTTGGATTTGATTCCAAAAAGGTGTTTTGGAACACAGAAGGACAGAAATGTAGCGCCTGTCAAGTGATAGTTGCAGCTGATAGCCATTCCAGGGAAAGACACTGCTGCTTTAAAGAACTGCACATAGATGCTATTTTCATGTGCCTGCACACTCCAAAACACCTTTTTGGCATTGATTTCAAAGTGTTGAACACCTACTCTGTATGACCCTGATCAGTGAAATTCCGCACACCACTGCATCTGCCAAAACATCTTCCCAATAGACTCTAAACATTTTTTTCACAACTGAGAAACTAATAATAACCATATTCAGTCTCCATACTCATTGTATTCCTATACTGTAATAACAATACATACTGTACGTAACAAGACTGAAGAGTGAACAGGAACCATCAGTGTTTTATACTTCCTGTTCTTTTACTATCCTATCCTATCAGGAAGCTTCCTCTCTTTATTGCTTGGGATACAGCACATGATCAAAAACATCCCTTTCATTTCCAGCCATGAAAGTTTATTTGCAAAAGACAGGTTTGTAAAAGAATAAACCATGGGCAAGAACTGTCTTTCAACACATGGTACCCTATGTCCCAAAACTAATATATCAAAATAAAACTGGGCTTCAGTTCAGCTGCTCAAGTCTTACTCTTCCAAGGAGCTTGACCTAAAGTGAATTTTAATAAGATACCTGAACTTAATAGCATTCATCAGTGGAGTAGCTCCTAATCGGTCTTTTGCATATACAGTTGCACCAGACTTCAATAGATGCCTGACTATCTTCAAATTGCCTTCACAGGACGCAACATGAAGTGGAGTACGACCATCATAATCACCAGAGCTCAAGTTTCCACCCTATGATAAAGTTGTTTAAAATGTATATAAAATTGTGTATGTCTTTAAATTGTATATGTTTTTTAAATTCTTCTTCAAATATCTCACAAATATTCATATAATTTTATCCATATAATATCCATATCAGGAATTGGGCTTATCACAAACAAGGAATGTTTCCTCCCCTGTTTTATTCATTAATTTAGTATTATTTCATTCATTCATCATGACCAATGGAGAAGACTAACTTAAAACTACTTTCTGTATATCAGTCCAGAACCCTTGAGGAATATAAAAATATAGTTTGACTAAAGTCTCCAACTATACATATTTAAAGATGCAAATAGATTAGGGGTTTTTTGCACATCCTCTGATTTTCAGGAGCCCCTTTTCACATGGAGAAAGACCTAGATGTTGCCAGTTGTACATGGAGGAGCTCTTTTCAGACATTATTATATTAATAAATGAATCCTGCTCTCCCTCTTTGTACATTCATTAATATAAGCCCTTTATCCAATAATGCAATTTCACATAACAATCTGATGACTTTGCTAAAATTCAGAAGTAATAATATAGTATTAACAATTGGGGCAAACTAAAATATAACAAAGAGGCAAACTCACTTTTGAATTTTTCAGAATAACTGCATATTAAGCAAAAACGTGGGATGTAGAATAAGATAAGACGTCCTCCGTCTGCAGTTGTGAAATATTAAGATTACTTGAAGGACGTACTAAGAGTTAATGGAATTTTAATTAGACTGTAAGGAGCAAAGGAGAAAGTTTGCTGCTATCTATTTGAAAATATAAAAGGGTAGCAGTTATCCTAAACCGTTTCCAGTTTTAATCAGTTGTAGCTTTGGGATTCTTTCTAGTAAATATACAAGGCTTCCTGAAATTGGTTATAGATAATCTAGCTTGTCTGGATTTTCACTTTCCTTCTAGAGCCAGATTCTGGAGGGCATGAAATAACCTCTTGAGAAAATGCAGTTGAGATGACACTGGTGGGTGAAAATTGTTTCACGCTCCAAAACAGTCATATAAAAGAAACGAAATAAGAGGTAGTTACCATGTCCTGTAAGGCTTTTAGGGCATTTAAGTCACCATTTTTCGCAGCTACACATGCCAAAGAAGGAGTCAAGGCATCCCTTACAGCTTCTAGTTCCTGAGAAAGGGAAATAAAACTATTAGTAACCTATATTTCCTCTAACTGTGCTTACATATAGCTGGATTCGTTTGACTAGAGATGCTTGTTTGGAGAATCACTTTCTGAGCAGTGCCTACTAGTACACAGAGGTCTGAGATGCCATACTATATGTGCACAAAGGAGCATACGGACAAGATGGCCCTTTTATCATTTTGAGTTCTATGAAATCACAGCTTCCCTCTCCATTAATCTTGTATTTCAGTCATTCCAGCAATCTTCAGATGCATTTTTGATGAAGCATTTTAAATGTTATATAGAATGGTCTTTCTTTAATCTTTAAGGAAAAAGAAGAGTTAGAAAAAATGAAATTAAATAAAAAAACTTGAATTAAAGAGCCTGGAATAGCTAATGCAATTTAGTATTTGGCTATACAAAGGAAACCGATCGTGCAGATTTTCCTAATGTTCTGAATATATAATTGACTGGAAGAAAACATGATGACCATCTCTTCTAGTGTTGGAGGCAGTGGCTGGTGAGCACAAACAAGAGGGGATGTATTGCACGTATACATAGGTATGGATTTCTATTCAACATCTGGTTGACCTATGTAGGAAGAGATCAGTAGACTACATAGACTTTTGGTCTGGTACAGATGGAAATATCTTTTGTCCTACTTGCTGGGTTCCAAAGTTGTATTGGGCCTGCTCCTTTTGGACCTGACAGTCTCATTTGACACACTTGACCATTGGATATTGTCTAGGATACAGTCCTTGGGCATCATTGGCAATGCACTTGATTGGTTTGAAACTTTTCTGTTTTCTTGTTCTTTAACAGTATTGATGGTGGATTAAAGTCCTGGGAAGGGTGCATCCCTCAGGGATCAGACGTGGGTGCTATTCTATTTACCTTTCCCTTTGGGTGCCCTGATTATGAATCATAGTTCCCAATATCAATGTTTACTGATACTGAACTTTATCAGTCTTTTATGCCTCTTGATGATGATGTGTTGTCAACCACACTGAAATGTCTTATTGTTCATAGAGCAGAACAGTGCCATTTGAGTTTATTCTGGACCTTTCACATTATACTCTCATCTTAGTACAATACAGGGCTATTCACTGCCTCCCAAGTCAAACCAGTCTCTAGTTTAAATTAATAGTGCTTATATTTAGACCCTCCAGTCACAAACTCCCCAGTATCTGTCTGCTTTTATTTCTTCCTACAATCTTGTTTGTTCATTATGGTCTAAAGAGCAGAGTCTTATTTTGGTTTCTTGCTTCAGGGGTGAAGGCTGACATTCTGGACTTTAGGAATCTGATCCCATGACTCAGGACCCCACTTCCTTCCCCCCTTCATTGCTGTGGAAATCAGATACCCCTTAAAATGGATTTAAATATCATATTATTTTATTAGTGGGTTAGTTTGGTTGTTCCTGCTCTTATTTATCTGATAGTTCTAGAGTAGTACCTTTTAAAAATTATTATGGATGTACACACACTCAGTCTTATTCTATGGCACTGTTTTTAATCTACTGTTGTTGTGTTTATCGTTTTGTGTTAATATTTCTTTACTGTACTGATGCTAAATTCCAAGCTAATCTTATTGGACTGGTTGCACTTACTTTTTTAAATTTATACTGTGCCTTGGTAAAAGTGCATAATAAATAAAAATATTATTATTGTTATTGTTGCCAAATAGACTTTTGCCCATGCAGCATGGCTTCTCTTTCCTTTCCTCCACTGCGAACCTTCCTTCCATGCTGCCACAAAATCTCTTCAAGAAAGCAGTAATAGGGAAGGGAATCTTTTCACCATGGCATCTACTTTGCAGTTGGGTAAACTCTTCTGCAATGTCCTCTTTGCTTTAACAAGTGCAGTTTGAACAAGTACCTCTTTGCAGCTGATCAACAGATATTTTGCAATCTCTTGTATAAACTTGCAATCTTTGAGAGTTATCTGGGTTCCAATGGGCACAACAGTCATTTCTCCTCTCAGATTCTTACTCAGCATCTGCATAAAGAAAACAAACAAATTTGAAATCGAAATAAAGAAATCTAAGGTAACTGCAGGACCACCTACTCCAATCTGAATTAGCCTATTCAAGGAGTTCCTACCAGGAGAAGATCCTTGTGGTGCCTCAGTTTTGTGAGGTGGGGCATCTGAGGCCAGAAAGCATTGCTAGTCCATCTGTTGTGTATAATGAATTAAATCACAATCTCTAGATTTTATGCAAGAGGGAAACTTTAAGAAAGTGAAATTAAGAGAGAAGGAAAAAAGAGATGGTGCAAAGTCCCACGTCTCAGACTCATTTCATTTTTTATACATAGTATTCAGGACTAAGATTATGTGCTACCTGGTTTATTTAATGGGCACAATGTGCACATTCACAGAAGCCACTGAATCTTTCACCTGTTAATACTAATTTGAAAGATTCCTATATTCACATCCTATACTGTTGCCTGTCTTATAATCATACATTCATTTATGCAAAGGTAAAACCATATTAAATAGCTTGTTGATAAGTTAACTAAGGCAGGGGCAGTAATCGTAGTAATCTGAGGCAATCATCATCAATCACATTATGCCTTTATTTGAAATGCAAGAACAGAGTAAGAAATGTGGGAGAATGTGGGATAGACAAGGAAGGGTGGTATTACAGACATGAAGGAACTGTCTGAATGTACACTGTGCACTGTGCAAGATAAAGGTGCTCACAATCAATGCTTCAGGGATATGCTGAAGAAGGACAAATGACACAGCAGAATTCAAACTTCCTTCTTCTGGAAAGGCAGAAGGGAGAAATGGCTTCCTGAGAAGAGGAGAGGAAGACAGGCTAAGATGCCAAGATGGGGGGCTGCAAAACATCAGAGATAATAAAGAATGGGAGACCCTTTTAGAAATATGCAAAATTTATAATTCTGGGCAATAGTTTCCAAGCTGGTAAACAATTCTGAACTCTAAAAAGCACACAAAATGGGGAGGTGATTTACATATGTGCTGGACCTCTGGGCTGGACCTATGAAGAGGCCACATGAGGAAGACATCATAGACAGTATAAAAGAGGACTAAAATCTATGTTCGGGAGGAACATTCATTTATCACATTGGGCCTTGATCAGTACATATGCCCTGCTTCCTGACCTGCCCTTCATAGGACTTTCAGGAACATAATTGGTTATTCATACCTAATCAGCTTACAAGGTTAGCAAGGTTAGAAAGGTTAGTCTGTCTAGTTCTAAATTCTTGCTAGAATAATAGACATTAATTAATAGTGCTCAGATATGGATTTGGGAATTAGGGGTGTTTTCTCCTATTCTTGTTGACTGTGTATTGGCTTATTCGGATTACAGGTAATCTTCACTTAATGACTGCAACTGGGACTGGCAACTCCATCGCTAAGTGACATGGTTGTTAAGTGAAACATCATGTGACTGCGCCAGACTTACAATGTCAGTTCCACTGCAGTTGTTAAGTGAATCACCTGCGGTTGTTAAATATGACATCACGTGACTGTGACTTGCAACTTACTGCCGGCTTCTCCATTGACTTTGCTTGTTGGAAGCCAGCTGTGAAGCTTGCAAAAGGCAATCACATGACTATGAGGATGATGCAATGGCCATAAGTTCAAGGACTGGTCGTAAAACTACTTCTTCAGTGCCGACGTAAGTTCAGATGGTCACTAAACAGGGCAGTCATTAACCAAGGACTACCTGTACAGTATGAAATTGATGAAAGTGTATGTGAAGTATACATATTTGTTGTGTTATGAGTTAAGGTTCCAAGTCAATTTGTCTCAAGAATCTATTTTTGGATCCAATGTACCAAACTCAGCAATAACAGCAATAAAGACCATTGTCAGCCACTGTGATCTGGGAGCTCTTAATCTGTAAGTTGCCACAGCTAAGCGATCTGGTTCTAACACCACTGATATTTAACAGAGGAGGGGGAGAAGTTCTGGAATAATATGGGGAAAAGACTTAAAACAAAATTAAAACAGTGCTGCAGAATACACGCAGAAGCATTCTGCTTGTGTAATGCAGAATGCTTCCCTGATTAGAGAGAATATGGGAATATACATGCCTAGTGATATCTATCTAGAAGCATGGCTGTACAAAGTTAAAGAAAGCATGAGTACTGTGGGAAAGACTATCTCACTTTTAGCACTGTTTAGGCATGCCTTAAAAAGAATCAAAGAAAGAGAACTTTGTAGGTGTGGGAATATTTCACTTACTTTCCAGGGGAAGTTAGGTCCTGATTTTTTTAATATACAGTATACAAAGACTATTCCCATGCAATAGGATAACTTTTAGCAAGGGACACATGTAGCTGTTTCCTCTACACCAGGTTTCAGCTATGCCCATTCTTTAGCAGCATTTCTAACTCAATTATAAATGAGTAACCAGAGCAGATACTCTTCATATCGGGTTAAATTCTGTAGGTTAATCTTAAATACAACACTAGTCCTCAGAACATAGCCTGCAGGACCAGAGAATGCTGCAGGCTTTGAAACTGTAATTGAGTGGACCCAGTTATCATTAGGTGGATTGCATATGTATACAACATATACAGATCTTCCTCACAGTTCACCAGGTATCCGTCGGTTACAGGTAATACATTGCAGAAGAATATGTAGAACTCTGTTGCTGCATGTGCAAAACTCTGCAGTATTTTCTTGGTTTGCTAGTTTTTACACTAGACATTGAACTAGGAGTACCTAAAGATCTCCATTTGCTCCATAAACCACATTGAGAGCATACCGTGGGAGATTCTTTATTAAAATGGGGCTCTCTTCCACTAGCAGCAGCTAAATTAGGAATAGGTAATTTGATACTATTTTTTCAGCCTCTGAGGGCTGCAAGAAACATGATGAATGGGCAGCAATTGAATGTTAAGGGCTTTCATTTTACTTTGGGGCAGAACTTTATAAAAAGACTTCAGCAGGATTTTTCACTGCTTTGCCTCTGAAATTCAGCAGGCAACAACTGGTTCTGACAATCACTCGGGAGTGGAAGTAAGCTGCTCCCCTTTTTTTTTATTTTGGAGCCAAGATTAACTTGGGATTTTTGATATATCCCGAGACGTTTGGAGGAGAATAGTATATCAAAATCATCATTAAATTTTCAATATTAGCTTTGCTGTTACTATCATGATTCTTATTTATTCTTATTCTTATGAATCATGATTGGACTTACCCATGTCCACTGACTCCACTGGGTGTATTTTCACACACATTAATAATCAGACAAATTATCTTGGTAAGTTTTAACCTTGCTTAGGTTTTTTTGTAGCTCAGTATGTTGTGAGAACCCAGCCAACATCAGGAGCAGGCTGTTCTTTGAGGAATATAGACAGAAACCATCCTTGGCCAACTGCTACTAGTTGTACAGTTCGTTGACTCCTATGTGCAACAAAGGTAGGGAGACTAGACATTTACCAACTCAAAAGACAAAGTCATTTTACCATTTTCTTTTGATCAATAGTAAGTCCAGGTTTGCTCAGGACATAGGACAGCTTGGCAAGAGCAGCTTCTGGTGTCATATCTCCTCCTGGAATTACACCAGCATCCATAAGAGTCTATATTGAAAGCCATGAGAAAAAAATGCAGCTTGAATTAATGCACTGCTTTCTAAAATAAGTGGACTGAAAAACAGTTCTGCAAGTGCAAAGCAGAACTTATGATTTGGGGCAATTACCAAGTGCAGCCTTCTGTTTCACCCAATATTCTTCCAAAGCTGCAAATCTCAAGAAAAATTTTTCAGGACAGGACACATGGTTATGTGAGAGAATTAGTAAACACCAAACCTCTCACTGTACATTAATGAACATGCTTTCTGCTATTGCACCAATCAATACAATTTAGCATTTGTTATTATTATTTACCAAGTTCTGGATGTTAGTACAGGTAGTCCTTGCTTAACGACTGCAATTGGGACTGAAATTTTGGTCATGATTGCTTTGCTCAACAACTGCAATCTGAGCACTCCCAGTTGCGGTCATTAAGTGATCTCCCAGGTCATTAAGCAGATGGAGCAAGAGCTGTCTGCTGAAGGATTTCAACTCCATGTGGAGCTGAAATCCTTCAGCAGACAAGCTCTTTCGCTCCATCCTCTTTCCCCTTCCCTCTCTCAGCGATAAATGGAACACCTGAAGATTTGAGGCCCATAACTACTCACCACTGCATCCCCTCTTCTTGCACCCTTCCCTGACAGTTTCCAATGGGGAAGCTGGCAGAGAAGATTGTAAATGGTGATCAATGATCGCGGAGCACTTGGCAACCAGTTGTAAATGCAAGCCGGTTGCCAAGCACCTGAAATGTGGCCACGTGACTGCGGGGGGGCGGGGGGTGGTGCAATGTTGTATGATGGCCAGAAGTGCTTTACAGGCTGCAAAGCAGCCTTTCTGAGGCTGTCATAATTTCAAACCGACGTTAAACAAACAGTCATTAAGTATGTGAGAACGCCTAGAGTAAAATCTGAGAATGTAAACAAGATTTTAATTTTATTATTCTTTTGATTTAGATGTCAATGTCATTTTGCTGGGTTGTAGACTGTTGGTCTTGGTCATTATAACAGCTAACTTATATCTTTTTTAAAAAAATTGGTTTTATTTGCTCACTTTTGCACACAGGACACATTTTAAGCACATGATGTTTTAAAATAATAATATCTGAAAGCACAATGTAAAGCTAATCAGGAATGGGGTCTGCCTGTTGAAACCATACCAGTGACAAACCTGGGTTTGTTGCTATAGTATAATGTGACATATTCTTAGTATATTTGCCATGCTTTCAGTTACTAGTTATTTACATATATTATAGGCATGCTCTAATATAGCAGTTGGGCTGTCCGGAATTGAATTTTTGTAACAAGCATCCTATTCAACCTTGAAGGAAAGCCATTGAACTTGGAATCTTCCCAAGATACATACTAGTTGAAAATAGATCAGCATGTTTGTAGCTGGTCTTCTAGAATAGTCCCACAGGTTAGTTTCACTCAAATCCAAATTGTACTCAGTATTTGCCTCTCATACCCTTATATTCCTTCTTTTTCATTACCTCAATGGCAGACTCAGCTATTTGCTAACAGCAAACCTTTGAGCTAAAATACTTCCTGGAAAAGCAAAGTCATTTTAAAACAAAAGAAAAGCAGCTATTAGAAACAGTAAGCATACATTCCTATAACCAGGCTTTTTAATTAAATAGTAAAAATAAACAACAGGTGTATCTTTGCACCTGACAAGTCTTTCTTTGTAAGATGAATTAGGCATAAAAATCACAGCCTTAGAAGTCAGGGATTGGTGGCAAGGACTAGTCATCTTTGGAATACAATGGGGATTATAGAAAAAGAAGTGTTAAAAAGTTCAAGTGCCAGATCTGACACAATTCTATTAATTGGCACTACGACTTAAACGTGGTCCTATCCTACTTCTCAGATCACTTCAGCCTTGGATCTAATCTGCCATTCATGCTATATCTTTTGGAGGCATCCTATCAAGATTTTGGCTAACCAGGGACAATGAAGGAATACATCCCTAAAGCAATGTCTTGACTTTCTTTTAGCTTTTAGTTTTAATCCTAAAAACCTCCAGTATTTTCACTCTAGCATATTATTCCTAAATGTATACAGTAGTCCCTATATACAGTTAGACACAAAATAACATTTCCAAATCATGTTGAAGCATTTCCAAAGCAGTAGAATTATCTTCAGATATGGGCATCACCAAGTACAAATGTTTGGCCATGTGATGCAACCACAAGGCACCTCCAGATATTTTTCAAGAGAGTAAAAGACAAACTTCAATACTTATCTCTCATTTTCAATAACTTCTTAATGAAAAAGTCTTAAAAAGATCTTTAGAGGAATCTAATAATAAAAATATCAAGATTTCAAACTAATAAATACCCTGACTTTCCATACTGGTTCATAACAGCACATTTCCTGAGCCAATGGTTCCCACTTTTAAAAAAATATTTAACTAACTGAACAGAAACCTCCAAACACGTTCATACAAAGACAGCATACTTCAGGAACTTCTGCACAAGCTTCTGCATCAGTTAAGCTCTATTCTGGAACACTGGTAAAGTATAGTGTTTCAAGTTATTGCTTGGTAATAGTGTGTAAGTGGCAGACAGTAGCCCTAACGGTTCCTTCTGACTTTATGATTCCATCAGTGTATTCATATTTTTAAGTCGTAGAGTTTGGGATCTGAATGTCACTCATCAAACCTTCTGGATGGAAAATAAGGCTATCCACCAATCTTACTTAACATCACTCTGAATAATCTAAATCATGGCTGGCTGGGGGATTCTGGGAGATGAAGTCCACACATCTTCAATTGGTCAAGGTTGAGAAACACTGATCTAAATCAAGGTATGCTCCAAACAAGACAAAAGATACAGACAACTAGTAAACCCCTTTCAATCTCTCCTGGGCTGATAACTATATATTTTTTCTCAATCCAGAATGCACCCATCATGACAAACCCGAGGATAATCCTGTGGATTCTCAATCAAGTGTTTCCAGAGACAGTCCACCTTGACTTTCCATGAGACTGCACAGCCTAGATAGAGCTTGTTTGGACTGGCAACTCCCACTTGAACGGCAGGTGATGGTTATGGCCAAAAGGGCTTTTATTCAATGACATCTTGCCCAACAGTTGCAGCCATTTCTGGAACAGGGAGCTTTGTTCCTGCCCACTCATGTTCTTGTCACCTGTTGGCTGAAATATTGCAGTTTGCTTGCAGATAGAGCTTCCCTTGAAAACCATTCAGAAGCTTCAGCTGGTTCAGCAAACAGTGGCCTGAGTTGTTATAGGAATACCGAACTTCACCCATATAATATCACTTCTAGGGATCTGCATTGGCTGCTAATCAATTTCAGAGTACAGTTCAAGGTGCTGACAATCCCTTTTAAAGTTCTACATGGCTGAAAGCCTGGATATTTCTAAGACTACTCCCCCAAGTAGAATCCAGTGAAATCCAGTGCTAAGGGTCCCAACTCTGAGGGAATACTAGCTATAGGGACTTCTCACTGGTGGCCCTCCACTTCTAGAACAGCCTACCCTTATTTGGACTATCTCCTCCTTGTTACACTTGAAAGAGCTGTGAACACTTGATTTTGCTACCTGATATGTATATGTATATGTACCTGAACCTTCTTGTTATTATGCTTATGTTAATGAGGATTATGTTTTAATTTGAAATCTTTAGAAATGGAGTGGCCTACAAGAAAAAAGAAGTAAGCATGTTAGCTAGCTAAGCACGTTATTTAAATCAGCCATCAAAAAACAAGTATCCTACAAATGTATTTAAAATTATGGGAATTGTACTGTAATATATCTGGAGAGCACCAAGATGGGAAGATTGACTGAGATTGCAGAATTCCTCTTACCTTTCCTGTAGCATAGACTGAAGACACGGATCCTCGCAGACATTGGGTGCAATTCAAAATCACAACATTGGAATCAGTAGCTTTCCTCAGCAATTCTAGCAGTTCTGGACAATTATTAGGGGCATTTCCACTGCCATAGGTCTCAAGGACAATCCCTTCCATAGAGCTCTGAAGAAATGCCCTTACCTGCTTGGAAAAGGAAAACTGCAATAAGAAATTCCAGTTCAAAAATCATTTGACTCATGCAATACAATTTTATTTTTTCTCAGATCAATCCAAAAAGTATGGATAATCACATTAGCACTGTAATGAAGAATATAAGTGACTCAGAGTTGTCTTTTGACTGGAGTGGCATAGAAGCCTTAGTAAATAACATTTAAAAAATGAACTGAAGTGCTAAATATTTAAGATTAATAAGAGACTGTTACATTATGCACATGTGTATATAAACACACACTCGCACACAGATGCCAACACTTATACAAGATACAACAGTTTGTAGCATCTCCCATCACTGGCTATAGCTGGCTGGAGTTGCTGGGAATTCTAGGCTGATCAAGAGTGGGGAAAAGTATAGCTAATAGATACAGTCCTGCACTGTGTACAAAGAAATGTTGAGTAAGCAGAGATGGGCTATACTGAAAAAAAAGAAAAAGAAAAAATATGATGATTCAGAAAAATGCAGGCAACCTGCCTTTTTTAATTATGATGGATTAAAATAATCTGCTTAAATAAGGACATTTAAATATGACTCCAGAGTGAAAAGCTTGCGCTTAGAATTACAGACACCCAACACAGACCTTGAAGGCTATCTGTTAGGATCTCACCTGGTTCTAATCACTAAGCCTTGATTACACAAGGCAGGAAAATATGCTGCTTGAAGTCTAAGACAGTAGAAGCAGATGGGAGATACAAATTTTAAATGGTCTCCCACTTTCTTTCTTTTAACTGTGCTACCGCAGAAAATTAGGACATCAAGAAAAACACACCTTTCCTTTGTTTACTGTACCAACTTGCTATTTGCAGGTGATTTTAATGTAGAGAAGCATATTATTTCCCCACTGCAGCATAGAGGAGCACCGTCAGGAGCACTACCTAAATTGGGCAACAATGGGCTCCATTGTGGCTCCGTCTCTTCCTCCAACTTGGCCAGCCCCCAGGAATGCCCATTGGAATTTTGCCCTGGATCATGCCCAGACTAGCCTCATTCCCAAGCTAGAGCAGCACACTTGTGAATGTGGCCATAGCTATATGAGAGACAGCTGGTAGGGTGCAAGAATGTGAGTAGCCCAAATCTTCTGCTGGAGATGGGGCCAGATTTAGATATGGTGAGGCCCCAAGCTATGAGAAGCTGTAGAGACTCTATCTGGCAAGTACCAACAGAGAATAAAACTATATAACAACTTGGCAAGAATGCTGCCAAGATTTATAACAAACCCATGTTGGGGTGGGGATGGCCCTCTTGAACAGAAGGTGTCAGTGCATGCAGAAACAAAGCATATCTAGATCAACTATTGAGGGTCATGTGACCATATTGAAAGGTTTAATTTAATTTCATATATGAAGTTATAGTAAAACTGTAGCAAATAAAAACGATTCTGAAATTTTAAGCAGCCTCTTCAGACTGTGAGGCCTAAGTGATAGCATGTTTAGGTTATGTCTAAATTTTGGTGTTCATGAGCTCTCTGTTCAACCTAAGCCTCTGTCTTCTTCAAAAGAAAAAAAAGGAATTCCACAACCAATTTGTAAGTATAATGATCGAATGGAATCCATTCTATCATCACTCTATCATCCAAAACTCCCCATTCTGCTATATTCATAAATAAAAAAGTATGCATAATTAATAAATCCTGGGTGCAAAATGTGAAGCCCATCAGCTCCCATTTGGCGGCCCTTGGAACCCTCCAGCATAGGTGAAGCAAAAACATTTTGGCTGCTTTTTTCAGGTTTTTTAGGTGCTTCAGAGGTTATTGAGGAGCAAAATGGGTACTATAAACCCTGCGAAAATTTAAGGCCGCTGCACTCTGTAAAAGCTCTCAAACAAATTGTTAGACTTCAAGCTGTCTATTTTGATCCCATCTGTCTTGTCCATTGTTGCCAATCTTATACTATATTCAGTATTTAAGTTAAGCAGAATATGCATTTTTGTTTTTTTCACTTCCCTGTTCTGTACCACTCTGTTTTTCCAAACCAAGCACTTGCAGCAGCTTTTGGTTCATTGTAAAGATTTCTCAAAAGAGCAAACAGGTGTTCTGGCACACCCATTTAGCCTTAATATATTTTACATTCTGGCATGATCTACCCAATCAAAGGTCTTGCTGTACAATGATCAATTTAAAAAGATAAAATTCCTTCTTGTATTTTCTTGCTCATTCCATTTTTTGTATTACATTAACAATCTGATCTTGTGTTCCTCCACTGCCTGTTCATTTGGCACCCCAGTTTTCATGTACTATATGGTTCTGTTCATTGTAGATCCTTAAGATAGACTTTGACTGTGCAAGCAGTTAGTACAATGGTTTAATCTGCATATTCTCTTACATCTCTCTTCTTTGGAATATAGTAGGTATATACAGCGAACTTTTCCAGTCTCTAGTTCAGTAGTCTTGTTTTTTATTCAACATAGTACTGTTTGGATTTTAACTGTGTCTTGTCCTCCAGCTTTAAACAGTTAAATAGATATTTCATCTGATAGCTTTTCTATTGACAACAGTTTTATTGTATCCTACTTTCTAATGGAGTTGATTTCTGAATATATTCTCTCTCTGTAAATTTTATCTCTTATTCACATGTGATTCTCAATCACATCTGTAAAGGGTTTCAATATAATTTCCCCATCTTCTTTTAACCTCATTTATGTCAATTAAATCTCTTCCATGATTACTTATGAATAATCCTATCTTAATGTAAATTTTCCTTTGATTTCTCTGATCTTCTAAAAACAGTTTCATTTCCCCTTTCATATTATTTTCTCCAATTCTTACTTGAGGTATTTGTCCGTGTGCTTTCTTACTTAACAGTGAAAATCTATGTTTAGTCACCATATGTCACCATATGAACCTTCAGACCATTTGGCCTTAGACATCTGTCTTGTGGGGTGCCTCAGAGCTCTATGCTCTCCCCCCTCCTCTTTAACATCTACATGAAGCTGCTGGGAGAGGTCATCCATCAGCATGGGTACATTATCATCAGTACGCTGATGAGACTCAGTTGTATACCTCTGTCCCTGGCCATCCTGATGAAGCTGTCACAGTTCTATCCCAGTGCCTGGAGGCTGTGGGGGCCTGGATGGGGAAGAACATTTGGCTCTATCCTGCCAAGACTGAGTGGTTTTAGGTTTTGGGCCCCTCAGATCCCAGAATTGGAGAATTTCCATTCTTGACTCTGAGCGGGGTGGCACTGCCCTGCTGGGACTCAGTGCACAACTGGGTATCCTCCTGAACTTACAGCTCCTTCTTGTGGAGCAGGTGGCAGCTATTGCCAGAGGGGGCCTTTGCACAACTTGTCTCCTTTGTCTCCTCTGACTCTGAGCGGGGTGGCACTGCCCTGCTGGGACTCAGTGCACAACTGGGTATCCTCCTGAACTTACAGCTCCTTCTTGTGGAGCAGGTGGCAGCTATTGCCAGAGGGGGCCTTTGCACAACTTGTCTCCTTTTATGGATTGGGAGGCCCCACTCACAGTCATGCCTTAGTCACCTCCCAATTGGATTTGTCACCTACCTGACATGGGACTACCCTTGTAGACCATCCAGAAGCTACAATTGGTCCAGAATGCAGCAGCACAAGCAAATATGGATGCCTCTCACTATTCACTATGCCCATGTGACACCACTACAGGTAATCCTCGCTTAACAATGCTAATTGGGACCAGAATTTCCATCTCTAAGCGATGCAGTCATAAAGTGCGATGTCATGTGATTGTGCCACTTAGTGATCTCAGTTCTGGCAGTCCCCAGTTACCATTATTAAGCGTGGATTGTGCAGATCATTAAGCAAGGGCCTCATGTGACCTCAACTTCTGAATTCCTACCAGCTTCCCCACTGACTTTGCTTGTGGTCACAAATTGTGATAATGTGACCGCAGGACGCTGCAACAGCTGGAACTTTGAAGACCGGTCATAAGTACCACTTGTTCAGCACCATTGCAAATTTGAACCATAACTGAAGAAGGACCACCTGTACTCCACAAGCTGCACTGGCTCTACATTGGCTTCTGGCTGCAATTCAAGGTGTCTTTAAAGCTCTACATGGCATAGGACCAGTATACTTGAGGGATCACCTTCTCACCAGGGTATATGCCTGTCCCATATGCACTCTGGGTCCCTTCACTGAAACAATGCTATTGTGTGGGACCCAGGAGGTGGACCTTCTTGATAAAAGCCCCTTAGTCCCTATAAAAGCCCCTATTTTATGAAACATTTCTCCCAACAGTTGGCCCCAACTTTACTGGCCTTCAGAAAGACTCTCAATACCAGGCTGTTGGGTCATGATGTGTTAGAGCCCTGATTGGATTCTTTCTGTTTGGATCACCATTTTATTGTTTTATTGTTTTGTTATTGTTTGTCAGTTTACATACTATAGTTTTATATTCTTCTTGTTAGATTTTGTTGAATTTTTTTGTAAGCCAGCCAAAAACACCTTGGTTGAGTTGGGCAGCCACATAAATGTGTTAAATAAACTTTAACTATGTCCTTGTTTCCCAAGACTTTGATTTTCTGCCTTTTCCTAACTATTATAACATCCTGTTCTGCAAACAATTTTGATCACTGGCATATTGGAAAATGTATTTAGGTAGTCCTGGAAGCCAAATTTAGGCTACTAGGTAGCAGCATGAAACAGCATGACATTGCCCAGGTAGCATTCTCAGAAATGTTGCCTAATCTCTGCCCAGAGTCAACTGAGCAAGCAAAACTGAGGGTCTCAATAGAGAGTTGTGCCAGATGAAAGGTTTTAAATTTCTTAGACACTGAGAAGAGTTTTGGAACAAGCCAACCCTGTACAGGACAGACAAGCTCCACTTGAACCAAAATGGAACTAGGCTGCTGGCATATCATATAAAAAAGCTGTAGAGCAGCTTTTACACTGATCCTTAAGGGAAAGCCAACAGATATGGAGCAGTATCCAGTGTGGAAGGGTGTACATATTTCAGAAAATAATATAAGGGTTAGGGACAGTATTGTGAGTTAATCAGTGGACATGACAGTTAGGAGACAAAAAGATTCACACTGGCAACATGTGAAAAAGGATCTAGTGTCTAGGCGTTTCTGTGTCAGTCTCCAAGCCAAGAATGGAAAATTAGAGTTCCTCGTTGCAAACAAGGACATAGTTACAGTGCGTACCACATAACAGAAACCTGCTGGGATAGAAAGAATCAATGGGATACAGTCATTCCTAGATGTAAAATGAATATAAAGGACAAGTTATAGGACATATATCTGAAGCTGTACTGGCTTTTTCAGGGAAGTGATCAGAATAAGTAAAGCAAATTGAGATAACAAGTGAAGGTATTTTAGGATATCTTGAGGGATTACAGAGTAACAAATCACTGGGTGTTAATGGGATCCATCCAAGAGTTCTTCCTCACCAACCTTCTAGAGTTCTGTGAGTTAGTGAATGACACATGCATGTAAATGGCTCTGTCAACATTGTATACTTGGATTTTTAAGCAATTCTCAGAATGGTCTATACAGTCTACCTTCCCTTACACTCTCAGGCAGATATAGATAGATAGATAGATAGATAGATAGATAGATAGATAGATAGATAGATAGATAGATAGATAGATAGATAGATAGATAGATAGATAGATAGATAGATAGATAGATAGATAGATAGATATAGATATATTATATATATATAATTTTATGTCATGCCCTGATGTACAGGGTAGACTATACAGTCTACCTTCCCTTACACTCTCAGGCAGATATATATAGATATAGATATAGATATAGATATAGATATAGATATAGATATAGATATAGATATATAATATATATTATTATATATATAATTTTATGTCATGCCCTGATGTACAGGGTTTAACATGACTTCCACCCCCTTTCTTGGAAGTGGGAGTGGGGAAATTTCTCTATTTTTATACAGTATATATCCTCTGTGGTATTTTTCAGTTACACTGACCTCCAGTAGGCACAAAGTTTCTCACCAAATACTCTTGAGTAAACACAGTGGTCAGGAGATCAGAAGACCTGACTTTGAATGACTAAAAAACAGAAAGTAAAGAAGTGAAGTTCTTCAAGAACCTGTATTAGGACCAGTGTTTTTTAACATTTCAAAATTTATTTTGATTTAGGGGTAAGGAGTGAACTGGCCAAGTTTGTGGATGATACAAAACTATTCAGAGTAAGGAAATAGAAAGTGATTTTGAAGAGCTCAAAAAGGATTTTTTAAAACTTGATTAATGGTCAACCAAATGGCTAAAGAGATTCAGTTTAACTAACTGTAAAATGTTACACATTGGGCAACAAGCTGTAATATCTCAGATGTACTAATAGGGTTGGAGCTATCTGCAACCAACCAAGAAAAAGATCTTGCAGTCATTGTGATTAGCTCAGTGAAGATGTTGACAGTGTACAACTATGAAAAAGGCAAATTCTGTGCTAGAGATCATTAGGAAAGCGATAGAGAATAAGACTGCCAAATTTGTAATGCCCTTATACAAATCTGTGCTACATCCCCATCTGTAATACTATGTACAGTTCTGGCCACCTTACCTGAAAAAGAATATACAGAGCTAGAAAAAGTGCAGAAGATGACTATCAAAACAAATCGTAGACTCAAACATTTCCTTTAGGAGAAAAGGCTAAAAAGTTTAGACTCTAACTTGGAAAAATAGTGAGTGAGGCATAAAAAACATGCATGGCATGGAGAAAATGGGCATGGAGATTTTTTTTCCCTCCCTCTTTTAAAATATGATATAATGATGCTGATTGGAAGGCAATTTAGAAGAGACAAAAATACTTCCTCACATACAGCATTTTCATTATCAAAAGATGTACTAATGACCACTAACATGGATGGCTTTAAAACAGGATTGGATAAATTTGATCAGCTCCCCACTTTATTAGGTTTTTGGAAATTACTGAAAACAGAGCCACTTGGGAAAGCTTTTGAACTATGAATGTCACCTTCTATTTATTGGTTGAATTTTGGGGGTCTGTTTTTCTGATTTTTAAGCTCTTATATCATAGCTGGTTATTTTTTACCTTGATTTGATTACTCTTTTATACTGTGGCTGTTTTAGCATAATTTGATAAGACTGTAACCTGCCAGGAGTCTTTTGATAGTAGTGGGAAGAATATCAAATAAATAAATAGGTTCAAGGAGGTCAGGTCCATCTTGAAGATGGAAGCCTGGAAGACCAAATGCTGCTTCCGGAGTAGAGGAAGCATGCCTCCAAATACCAGCTTACAATGGCAGCCAGGAGAGGGATGTGTCCATCTTTTGCATGCTCAGACTCATTTTTGTAAGAGAAACATCATGGCAAGATATGTAAAGGGCTATTACTTCTCCAATGCAAATTACCCTTTTCACACCTTAACAACCTCAAGCCATAAACAATATGAAAGTGCCTCTCAAGTGTCAAAGATTCAGACAAAGAGAGGGTGGTCCCACTTTTGGCCACAGAAGACCCAGGAATCTGGTAGCTTCACCTATTACAAACATTGACATAACAGTGTTCTTGGAAGTGTTGACCACATCTAAACAAGTCTTATAAGATAATTGATTCAATACTGATTCTCTGAGACAAGTAATGCTAATAGTGAACGTGGGGACAGCTCAGTAATATCAATTGTCTTTTCTCACTGCTCATTAATTATATGGAATCAACACTCCCACACTTGCTCTGAGATGTTCTGATGAAGTAGGAAGCTGACCGCTGTAGCAGTAATTCCAGGGAAGACTCTCAGTAGTCCAACATTGCTGTTCATGTTGGTATGGATCTCAAATTTCTTCATAGTATTAGCTCTCCATATTGTCTCCCAATTAACTGTGAAAACACACACAAAAAGATCCTTCATTCAAGGAGCATTCTTTTCAGTTATATTCAAAATCTCGTTAATAAAGGATTTGGCATTCTCCCTTACAGGTAACCTGAATAATATTTACGCGCAAATAAGCACCACCTTATATATTCAAGTGACCGTATATAAGACTGAAATCTAGTATCACACAAGTGAGTGGACTTTCAGTCACACAACAAAGTATTTTTTCCTCTCCTCTGAAATTCTCCATGGCCCTGCAAAGCTGCTTTGCACCCCCTCCCCTCCCCCATTTTTTTTTTTCTTGAGCAAATATTGAAGATACGTAGGGACTGCAGGGGAAATACGAACTTTATCTTCATTCCACCAATGAAACCCATTCCATCAATAAAAGTGGCTAGCTAAATACAATTCTCAGGTTTCATTCATCTGGAAAGGAAAAGTAAGTGCAGCATACTACATTTTCTTGCATTCATCTCTTGTAAGGCTCTCTTTCTTCTCATAGGTAGGTAGCATCTAAAATTTACAGTGTAACACAATGCAGAGAGAATTTGCCTTATATTAGTCTGTGAGTATCAATCGTACAGCATGACTCTTAAACAAGGAAAAATCATTTCCCTGAGTTCTGCCCAGTTATAGATCCAATATTGAATCCTGCTCTGGACTCAATTTCTGATAGGAATTGCAGGTTTCAGAAGGCCAATAAGAGATCATATGTATGTACTTTTAATAATAGCAGCAATAATGATGTGAAATACAACTAATCTTCACTTTTTATGCTTCCGAAGAAAGGAAAAGAAAAGAGTTAAAGCCCAAGTTTGGTCTTTTATATTTATTTAATGATAAACATTAAAAGCCATTCTTTACTTCAAAGAATAGTGCAAAATTAAAATGAGGAGCTATTTTAAAAGCGTATGTTCAGAAGAAGATTCTGTGAATCCTAAAATTCTGAATTCTGCAAGAAAAAATATAACTGGTTAACAGAAGCTTATGATCTCAGGAGGAACCTATCGGAGGCAGTTTCATGAGTACGTCTCTTATTAAAGAACAATTCTATCAGTGCAAGGATTTGAAACCTTACCCTGTATCTCTTTTTTGCTCAGTAATTGGGGAAAATAGGCACATACTGAGTTGTGGAAAGTGGACTGCCATTATTATCCATGGAAATGAAGTATCCAGAAATTGATCTGGACAGACACTACACAATGCATTCCGGTTAACAATTCACAAGAGTCTCACCAAATTAGAACTGAAGAAGCCACTGAATTTTTCCACAACACCTGTTTATAACAGCCCAAGTTGAAAACCAAGTATGTCAACACATTCCAAATTGTCTGAATAATAATTTTCAAGTGCTTTGTTATTACAAAGATATGAGGATGCTTGAACATAAAAGATATATTCTGCTTCTCTAATCCCGGTTTCATTTTACGTACCCAGGGCAACGGTACCAACATGTGCCTGGGGGAAGAGTGAAGCAAAGCAAGGCCACCTTGCCAGGCGTCTGCAATGTGACACATATTTCACACATCTTTAAAAGACAGATGTTGTTACTCTTACCACTAAACATCTCCAGAGTTTATAATGCAGTTACTAGTGATTAAATAAAATGGCAATGATTCAATTAAGTGTGATTATACATTGCAAGCCAGATGCCAGCTGTTTAACTAATAATCATGCTTCAGTTCCGTTGCTGAAATGCCAAAACATTCATTATTAATTCTGAAAAATCTCACTATCCATGTCTAGCAGACAATGACATGTAAGACTCGAAGAAAGCCACATCCACAAGATGCACATGCATGCACTGGCCAAGATAATGCCTAGTTAAGGAAGTCTGGAGAGACAGACATTTGCACAGTATCATTATATTTTATAAAGCATCTAGGACTGAACATTGCATAGGGCCATTATATACCTGCAAATAAGTGCAAAATTTAAACAAAAATTAAAATTAAAAATTAAAAAAATCACAAGAACAAGGTTTGTTGGTGCCATTCCAAGTCAGAAATGTTTCTGTAGAGACACAGAGATGTTCTAAGCTAATATTAAAATCATTCTGTCACAGATACAGTGACATTGAATTCTGGGATTCTGGGAGTTGAATTCCATACAGCTTAAAGTTGCCAAGGTTGGGAAACAATGATCTACACTCTTAGCTATGAATAAGCCTGATAAAGCTCAGTGCAGGTTACAGTTAAATATACATACTATATATAGCTCTCAGTGCAAAAACAATTTCATTAATAGGCAGCCATGTCTCCTACTACGTATAACATTTATGCCTCAGAGTAGCACTGTGGATGAGTCACTGGATAAGAGTCTGAATAATTATTGAGAAGAAACAGTCATCTTCCATCAGCTCTCCACCAAGACCAGCTCAGAACTAGGTACAGCTTTGGTGGAAAAGGTGTGTTTCTGGTACTTAGGGGATTCAGCAATCATCAGCAGATACCAATAAACCTCTTAAGCTTAAAGGTAAATTCATTTTAAAGATGACAAGTTGAAAGAAGCCTACTTATTATTCCATGGGGAACCTAATTATTAGCATCTAATGACTCTAGATTCACCAAGAGTATCTGCTAGGAACGCAAGAACGTAAGAGATGGCATAAAGCAGATATCCTGAACCAGAGATGCACTGCCTGTCTAGAAGCATAAAACTTATCATCTTTGACCTCTGTTTGTCAGAAAGAAGCCATATTTCTTGTATGCTCAGAATTGGTACCCTGATGATAGACCATGAAAGGATGGGGCAGAATAGCTGAGATCTAACCATTGCTGAAGCACAACTTATTCTGCAGGGTTCCCTGTCACCTGTTGCTGAAGATTTCCTCTAACATCCTGAACTTACACACTCTGGTCAAGAGATGGATGGGGTTTGTGTGTGTGTGTGTGTGTGTGTGTGTGTGTGGTGTTGTGTTTTTTTGTTTTTTTTTTTTGCAGCCAGAGTGGCATACATTTTTCTGGGTGTTTTTTTTCCTTGTGAAGGTCACAGAGGATGAGGCAAGTAATGTCATGAAGCCACCAGAGTGAATGAGCCCAAAATACCTCAACCGTTTGGCATTGGTTTGGGAGGTTTACAGGGCAAAACAGATACTGTAAGACTTGGCTTAAGACATCAATTTTTCCTTTTAAAATCTTTCTCAATTTTTTTTTAAAATCTTTGGGAGTTAAGGGGTGAAATTACTTAAGCAAATGCTCCTACCCCATTCCCAAGGCTTCAAAATCCTTGTCGCTCCAAGGATAGTATGAACTGCAAAACAGTTGCTGGGGGTATTGTCCATGACTGGTCTGCACTAGACAGTTCCTGGTTTCTTTGGTTAGGCAAAACTTTGAGCTAGTTCTGCTACAATACAGAACCTGGAAAATACCTCACAACTGTTGGAGATGTGAGAAAATTACTCTTTACACTTTTCAAACAGAAACTCTGATCTGGCTATTTGTTAATAAAATGGTTTTAATCTTTTTTTTTTTTTTTCCTGGCACAAGACAAAGACCGTACAAGCAACCTGTTCTGACTTGGATAAGCCAAGCATATAAAAGAGGTTTTATTTTATCCAGTGAAAGTAGTCCTTCGCGTTATGTAAATTCAATATAAATCTTATCATAAAAAGCTGAGATAAATATTTAACTGATTTTACTCATGAGAAATAATCCCCAACATGATGTGTGTATGTGCATTTGTGCATGAGAGAGAGAGATTCTATGATCCCAAACACACCAAGCAATGCTAGAAACCATTCCTGCCTAAGATCCCAAAGAGCTACTACTAATCAAATCAGTAGAGTCAGATGTTCTAATATTCTAACTTAGTATAAGGCACCTATGTGAACTCTCAGCATTATGCACAAGACATAGTGATAAAAATTAAATTCATGCACATCTAAACTTGATTTACTATTTTCAAGTGAAGAGATGTTAATTTCTTAATGGTTGTTAAGAATAATGGATATCTAACTATGAATCTGATTCCCAGTTCATTTTCCTATTGCTGCAGAAGGGAACCTTCTGCTGATTGGGAAGGGACATTAATCACACAATCCAGAATCTTCCTGCCCAGGGAATCAAATGTTCTCAAAATCAGAACACTGACAAGCTATGAAACTCCTAGATCTGCTCTAGACACTTTGCTATGAGAACGGATCAGACTGTTTCTTCTCTTGCTGATCTCTCTGCTCTAGGTAGTTGTTGCCAGTGCTTGGACATAAACAAGAAATAATAATTAAAGAAACTCAGACCCTTTTTTAATAGCAAGAAGTGTATTTGAAAACAGAAAAAAAATAAATGATTGCTTGCTTCAGTCTAAGACATAAAACTCAGCTGAGTCCATTCAAAGTTGCAGTTAATGATCCCTAAAACACTAGGGTAAGGGCTGGATAAATGGTCTCCTTGAGAGTTCAATGACCAATATGCTTATTATATCTTGAGTCCTTTTCAGAGCTGGAAAAAGCATTATGAAGTGATCTAGGCCATACTTGCCTAGTCCAGTGACCTGATGGCTAGAGAACATGGGCATTGTAGTCCACACATCAGGGAGGTGTCAGTTTTGGAAAACTGGACTTGCCACTGGCACAGTTGAGTGCTCCAAGTAAAACTATAGTGGTGGGCTGGAATGAACAAGGTTTCTTCAAGAGCCAACAAAGGACTGACATACACTTACACACATTAATGACATGCAATCTGACATCTTAATTGCATTGCCTCTGAGATAATGTCATAACATCATGGCATTTCTGTATTGATTTAGATCTGTGATACAAGCCACTTCATGTTGCACTCAGCAAGTGATGAAATGTAGATGTGGACAATAACGCTTACCCAAGCTGTTTGCCTTTTAGGTTTTTCTTCTTGTATTTTTTGAGTCATCTGAGAACTATTATGTAGTACAATAAGGAATCAGAAAACTATATTAGGCCCACAGAGGTTTGCAAACATTTCCCATCTAGAATATACTTCTTCCTTTCTTATCACATCACTCGGTAGTATGCAGATTGCACTGAAGCAGGAGTAGTTTAAAAGAGACCTTTGAGGTTGCATAAAATCAGCTTGTCCTACCACCATTTGGGGTACAGGGTGGCTTAACAACAGAATCACACTTAGAATATTAGCACTTAATATATTAAACTAACCTTAAAATATTATTAAACATATAAACATTCTAAAAATATTGTGATGTGGTCAATACCAAATGAGGTGATCTCTCAAGTTTCCATATCCACAGCCATTTTTAGGGCTTTATAGGTGTCACCACCTTAAATGGAGTATTGTATACTATCGGCAGCCAGTGCAGTGCTTGAAGAGCTGGGGTAAAGTCCACCCATCTTCTGAGTCCACATACTACTTTGGCTGCCACACATAAGATGGCAGCTGCACGTAAAGTGCATTGCAACAATTCAGTCAAGAGATTACTAGTGCATGCACTACTAATGTGGAGCTACCTTCATTCAGAAATGGACAAAGCTGACTCACCAGCCAAAGTTGTGCATACTGTAGATACTGCTGGTCACTGAGGTCACTGTCCTCCACTGACAATTAAGCATGAAAATGGTTTTATTGGGTGGTATCATCCTATCCAGTATTGGGTTTAAAGTCAGTTCCTGAAAATAAGAACTGTTTAGCCAGAGAATTTCATCCTCAGTCTACTAGCCCTGCTCCATTCCATCACAGCTTAAGAGCACTGATACAGCAGTTCCACTGCTACTCCTGGTTCCTTCAGAAGAGGTAGAGTTGACTGTTATCTACTTATTGATGAAACTTCACTGCAAATGTCTGGCAGCTTCATATAGATATTAAATAATACTGGGAAAAGATTAAACCCTGTGGAACTACACACCACAACTGCCATAAGGCTCTACAGAAATCCCCCAGCACCACTTTTTGGGAACAGCCCCACAGGTGGGAATGGAACCACTATGAAACAATGCCTCCAATTCTCAACTCACAGAAGTGCTGTAATATGATTCTATATCAACAGCATCAAAAATGGCTAGATACAAGAATCAACAGGATGTCACTCTTCCGTCTTACTCCTATAGAAGGTTAATTACCAAAGCAACCAAGCTAGTCTCTGTGCTGGTCTGTGATGGATCCAGAAAATCAGTTACATCCATTATTACCACAGTTCTCCAGTTATCACCCTTTTGATACTCTTGCCCCAAAAGGGGAAGTTGGCAGCAAATGCTTCTGGATCCAAAGGGGTCCTCTTCAACAAGGATCAGATCACTGATATCTTTAAATCTGCTGTCATTACTCCTTCCATTAATGTGACATTCATTATTCTCTTAACCCATTCTAACATCCCTAACCAGCTTGCTTCTAAGACCCACGAAGAGCAAAGATTAAGAGGGCAGATAATTAGGGAAATACCTGCAAGAACTTTGTCAGTCTCCTCAAGCCTCATTGGCTGAAAGTGATCCTATAGTAAATAATCAAATGGTGTTTTGACAACCTCTACCAGGCCTGTTTCAGTTTTGGCAATTTTGTCCATAAAGTGCATGACAAACTCATTACTCTGGTTCTCCCAACTGGAACTTGACAAACTATCATATTAATCCCACTTGGAAAGGTTCATCTGGGTGATTCAGTGTGGGCACAGTGTACTCTTTGACTCCATAATGAGCTCTGTGAACACAAATGTTGTCTTTTCCTTCATAATTACCACATGGTAAGTACAATCATATTCACACTGAATCTTGTACCTTTTTTGCTTCAGCCATATCCCCCTCCGTTTCATTGCTGTATGTTCTTCAGTAAACCAAGGAGCCCTGTGAACTCTCACTATTCTATGGCTAAGATTTGGAGGGGGGGGGAGAGTCATATTGATCAGAAAAGTCCATAAAGTATTCAGGAATTGCTACAAATTCATAAGTCTTAGGGAGCAGACTAGATAATCACTCCTGCAGATAGAAATGGCAATCTACTTAAATCATAACAGGAAGTGATCCAACCATGACAATAGGGTAACACGCACCTCTTTGACTATCACTCCACTATCCATCCACTCAAAAGCAAAAACTAGATCAATCATTGCACAGTGTATCTAGCTTGTGATGTATTCTTAGTGGCCATGAAGTCCTGAGATGGTCCATTTTCAGGATCAGCAGCATGAGCATTGAGGTCCCGAAGCATCAAAGTCCTAAGATTCTCCAACACTGTACTGGAGATCAGTGCAATCAAGGAGCTGCTGGACTAGCAACACACTATTCTGTCCCCCCCCCCAACCTACCACAAAGTATAGCCCCTGGGGAATCTGATTATTGGAAAGAGAAATGTATTCCCTATAAATGGCTGCAGTTCTACCACACAATCTACCTTGATGCTGTACAACATCTCCAGGCAGGCTTATATGGGTTAAACTCAGGCTGCCCAGCTCTCCCACCCTAGTCTTTATAACACAACCAGACCAGCCTGCTGATCCACGATAAGATCATGGATATAAAATACATTTATTGTGAACCATTCTGGCATTCAACAACTGAATTAGGAGATGGGTGAGCCAACTGGTATGACTACCTGGATCTGGGTAACTCAGACCTAAGAGCAGCCCTAAGGGTGCTATATCTTCTGTGTCTGGGAAGAGTGTTATAACTCCCCCCTTCTTCTTGGCCCACAGGTTGCCCATCCCTTGACTATTGCAAGAAAACATGAGTCTAAGATAACCAGCAGGTGCACCATACTAATGATGGCATCCAAACACATGCTTGTAGATTTGGCTGAATTCCTAATCCTTTAACAGCAGTCTGATGTGCAATAATTAAACATGTATAATAATTAAACAAGTACTGGGATGCAGAAAAAGTGATGAGGAAAATTTCACTTGCTTCATTTCCTCCCACTCTAGGTGGTGAAGATATATTACCCATCAGGTTACATAATCGAGTTAGGCTGCTTTTGCAGTCCTTGGGAGTGTATACTTGAGAAGTTTTAAAAAGCCGAAGCACTTATGTCAGTTGCATTCCATTATGCCAGTATTTAGAAAGGCTTTTGTTTCAAAACACACAGAACAAGAAGACGCGGGCCTCTCTACTGCAACCAAGCACACAAGATGCTGTTTAAACTGTGAAAACCCAATATACTATAAGTATTGCCAGCAGGCTTGCATACAATAAAAGAAACACGGCCCAAGAGCTGGAGAGGCCAAACTAATCCACTCATATTCTAGAAGTCAGTAAGGCTAGAACCATGCTGCCATACAGGTTTGAATTCTTTCATTTAAAGGAGTGAGAAGCGACCCCTCCCTAAGAGGGAGGGAGAGGGGAATCCATCTTCAAAATCAAACCAGAAATGCAACTTTCAGCTATTTCCAATCTGCTGGCAAGCTCTGACACTTTTTTTTCATCCCTTCCCTGCTAGGCTGAAAGTAAGCTAACCTCAATTACATAATTTTGCATGTTCATTCTGAGTACAGAGAGGCAGCAATGAGCTGGAAAACCCTGAATAGCCTATAGTGGAAGTGCTTGAACAGCCAAGGCAAGACACACATACAACCACCTTCTCCTGGCCAAAAAAAAAAATGCTATTAGATAATTGACACAAGTTCTCAAAGGCAAAGGTAGCCAATCCCATCCAAACATTAATGTTATGTATAAATATGCTTGCATTTATTGGGTGGGGGTGGAAATACTCATCACTTATCTGTACAGAAGTGGCTTAGCTTTTTAAGCTAAATTAGGCTGTCTAGAACTGCCTCATAAAAATTGTAGTTTAGGTTGAAAGGTTTTAAGCTGAAGTTTTTAAAATTAATGTTGTTAATGAAACAAATATATGAATTATACAAGAACACTAAACAGTGAACTGAGACTGGTTCCAGCTCTATACTGAGCAAGGGTGTCCACAGGGTGTGGTCAAAAAAGTCAAGATGGTAGCCACAATGGTGTGATCAAAACTTGTGTTTTATGCCCATAAAAAAGGGGTGGAGCTTTGCTTTTTTGACCACACCTTGTGGACACCCCTGTTACTGAGTCACAAATCTTGATTTGCTACTGTACTAGGCAAGGTAGAATCAGTGCTATTATTGGCAAGTATTCCCTATGACAGCTTAATATTAAGTGGTTTCTCTTGGGTCATTCAGTCTGTTCTATAGATCTATGTAGAAAAACTAGCATCCCTCACAGATGGATGTTCGGCCTCTGCCAAAAGACCAACAGTAACAACAAGGTTTCAAACTTGCACTTATATTTGGCTCACTGAATATAGGGTGAGTTCTGGCTCTGGGAATCTCAGTGGTCTTCTTATGTGGAAAGTAATTCTCTTCCTGCCTTAATGAAACCTCTGCCAGCTGTTTCAGCAGGTGGCAGCATCTGGCTGCCTTTACTTGGTCTGGGCTCCCAAGCAGGGTTGGGCCTGGGTAGTACTTGGATGGGAGACCTCCAGGGAATACCAGAGTCATAGACTTAATTGGGAAGTCAAGAAATCATCCCAGAAGAAAACAGTGGCAAACCATTTTATATCGATACCAAGAAAACTACATGGATATGTCTGTGAAGCTACAAGAAGCCAATAGCAAGTCAAAGGAGACTTTAACTTAAGTAAGATGATATGGATTTAGCATTGCACTAAATCATATTGGTTCTAAACATGGCTTATTGAACAAGCCATAATAGCTTTCACATATGCTTAGATATAAAGTAAGGATTACAGACCACAATGGCTGTGCTATCACAGTAAGCCAAAACTGAACAAATCATAGTTGCTTTAGTTGAACATGTGAACCTGATCTGTTTGTCCACTGTCTAGTAAGTCAGTCGCACTAATTTAAAAGTCAAGGTGCAATTTTGCCAGGAGAACAGGGCAGGTGAAATGTTTATCCTTCCATTGGAGAGTTAATTTCTAAATATTCATGCTAGGTTTAAGCACTTTGGTTATAAAAACTTTTAATGCAATGAATTGTTTGGGCTTAAAGCGTAAACATTATGCATCTCACTTTCTGTTCTACCCAATCTTATTCCTCAGCTGCAGAGGGACCATGACACAAATTCAGCATTTCCAGAATTCTGAAGGCTGCTATTGAACCCTGTTAACTGGAACCAAGGCATGGAGAGATGAATCCAATTCAAGCTTCAAGCAACTTTAACTGAAGTAGAATTCAGTTTACACTTCGATTCTCCATGGGCCTCGGGAGTATGTTACCTCCTATTCCAATCAACAGAAATATGTATTTCATCAACAAAAATGAACACCAGTCAACCCTTCTCCTGGGGATTATACACTGTGCTCTATGATATAAGCAGAACTCCCAAGACACTAACAGCCCTCCTCTCCAACAACCTCAGTCGGCTTTTTAATATTTATTTTATCATCTGCCTGCAACTTCCACCTTCATTCACCAAAGAAACCTGAAATAACCCACAACTTGTCATCCAAAAGTGATCCATATGTGAAATAGGTTCCATATCATGACTGCTTTGAACAAGGAGAGAACTCAGATGCCTATTTTAATACTGGCAAACCCAAAAAATGGCTTCATACATAAAGGATAAAGATGCTTGAAAACCTGGACCCATTGTGGCCCCACTCCAGGAAAGGGTTGCAGATGGTACAGCTACAATCTGAAAGTTGAAATCACATCACTGCTTACTTATAATATCAACCTCAGCATTTGCAAGCGGAGGCAGGTTAGGTGAGGAAAAGGCACTGAAACTCCCTGCATCCATCTTAGTCACCCGGTTTCCTCTGTACAGTTTATTATCAAAGTACAGGCACACCTACAAGGATGAGAAAAGAAGCATGTCAGTGTGCAAGTCTTGTAATTAAAAGATCCAGCAGATTAAAACATATACACACATAAAGTTGACTTTTTTTCCTATACAATGAAAACTACTTTGGAGAGAGTTATAAATATAATTAGAGTTATGTAGGAGGGTTTTATCTCTTGGTTGCTTTGAAAAGTGCTGTGTCTGTTTTGGATTTTGACAACAAAATCCAGGTAAATTCTTTGTCAGGTTTCCTTCCAAGAACAGGTCTGGCAGCTCTCAAGGTTTTTGATGGACCTCAGAAGTTAAAGATATTTTTAAAGGGAGGTAGAATGGACTTTTAGTAATGTGCAAAAAAAATCTCCAGAAACATTGATGTTCCTGACAAAGCAGGTAAAATTGAGTTACTAGAGAGGCAGGTGGAACATGAGCCTACTTACATATCAGTCAGGTTTATGGGTCTTCTTCTGTCCAGGTTGTCATAACCTGTTGGTAGTTATGCCACTGCAGATTAATCCCAATGGAAACCTTTTGCTAAATAATTCCCAGTAGCCCTAGATCAGGGTTAGTGTTGAGGAATACTGAAAGCTATAGACCAAACGCATTGGGAAGGCCATAGATTCATTACATCTGAAATAAGCAGTGCATTTTCCTATCATACTTTTATTCTAGTCTTTCAAATAATTGGTAAACTTCAAGCCTAATGAAGTTGATTTTCTGCAGCCATTTGTTTCTTTGTGGCTGTATATTAAGCAATGTGACACTAAAGTAGAAGGATCTGATAGTAATAGTAACTTTGTGGTTTTTTAAAAAACTAATTGTGAAATATATAATCATAAAAATGATTGGGAAATCTAATGTCCTTATATGCACTGCAAGAAACTACTGTTTGTGATAATAAAGCTCACCAGCCCTAACATTCAAGCAGAATCTGCCTTCCTATAACTTGTTCTAGTTTCTCTAAGTGCTTCTTCAAGTGTGGTGCCAAGAACTGAACAATATCTCTGGACAACAGAGGTAGGAATCTGGCCAGTGCAAAACATAGAGAAGTTAGTTCATAAGTTCCCATTAGAATTGACAATGAAGATACTGAGGTGGTGGATAGTTTCTGCCTTTTAGGATCAACTGTCAACAGTAAAAGAATCAGAAAATACACTGCACATTAACACTTGATAGAATAGCAATGAAGGCCTTGGAAAGGATATTCAGACGTTGGGATATGCTTGTACCTACAAAAATCAGAATCGCACAGGCAATGATTTTCCTTGTGACATTCTACAGAAGCGAAAGTTGTACTTTGAAGAAGTAGGATAGAAAATCCTATTGATGCTTCTGAACTTTGGTGTTGGAGAAGACTGCTGAGATTGATAGCTAAGAAACTGAGCAAATGGATCATTTGCAAATCAACCCAGAGTTCTCACTCAAGGCACAAATGGCCAGGCTTAAATTATCATACTCTGGGCACATTATGCGAAGAGCTAACTCTCAGGAGAAGGCTCTAGTGCTGGGAAAGGTGGAAGAGAAGAAGACGACCAGCAACAAGGTGGATGGACTCAATTACAGCACTAATGGGTGCACTGTTGGAAGACCTGAAGGACCAGGCTGGGGGCAGAATTTATGTGGTCACTAAGAGTCAACACCAGTTTGATGGCACATAATCAATTACTTCTCACGATTTGGAAATTCCACTTCTATTGAGGCAGCCTTAAACTGCATTTCTCTTTTTAGCAGCCATATAATAGTGTTGAATCAATAGTCTTAATTTGAGGATTAAGTATTTTATAGTGTTATATATAATTTTTTAAAAATTAAAGTTTCCCTCCAATTACTCTTTTGTTGCTGTTTGCAAACTCTGATATTAATTTAACAAAATCAAAAGACTTCTGAAACAACCTCCCCATCACCCCTAGATCAGTGAGGATCTAGAAACTAAGAGAGAAAATGCAGCCCTTACAGGGAACAAAGAGTCTAAAAGCAAAAAAAAAAAAGGATAAGCAGACCTCAGGAATTACAAACTGTCCAGCAATCAACAGTGCCCCCAACAGGTTGGCTCTGCCGTCATTCCTCAGTTCATATATTGGTATCTAGAAGAGAGAGAAAGAAATGATAACCAATTGCTGTTCAAAAAAATCATACGCACTCAGCAGCAAGAGGGAGCGACTCCAGTTGACATAATATAAAGCGAGTGTAAAGCCATGCATAATTTATGAAACATTCTCTTAGTGCATGATTTATTGGAACATGGATGCATTTCTTCATCTCAACTATGGCAGATGGTGGAATTTCTCGTTTTGAATGTAAAATACTTTCTCCCACACCTCATGAAGTTATCCTTGAATTTTGCATACTCTTTACATTAGGGTGGGAGAAGGAATAATTCAAAACAGAAGAAAGATCACTACAATCCTCCCTCAACATCTAGCCTATTTCCTTTCATTTTATTTAGAAGCTTCAGCTAATGCAAAGTCAACTTCCCACCAGTAGTTCATTTTCCCGGGACAATCATGAACTGTCTTGTGGCAAGCAGTTAAATAGCAAATGGTCTGCAAAAATAAGATATTTTACTGGATCCTCCTTTTAATTATCCTTTCTTCACAGTAACCCCCATAAAGAGCTAAATTGATCCTCAATGGTGGTTAAATGGAAGGGATTCATTGCTTCTTTCCAAAACATTGTTCCCCAGTAGAAATCACTCCTTTAAAACTGTTGTAAGCCCCAGCAAGAATAATGCCAAGTATAAGGAGGAGCAGTTTGAATCAGGAAAAGGGGGAAGGTTAAAAAAAAAAAAAAAACCCTCAGCAGTCCCAGTGTCCCAATCAAATTAGATGACCTTCAGGATATTTCCAATAAAGAAAAGAACATTACACAAGGTCATGAATTGTCTACATCCTCTCTCATCACTGTATCCCATGTACAAATAGGGGTGGTAAGATTGTAATGAGTAGGAATTAAATAAAATATCTTCTATACTCAAAACTTATTTTCAGTACAACATATAGCTTGCTTAGTTTTCAAGGCAACTTCTTACCTGAGATCCTGTCAAGATTATGGTTTTACCCAGGTTCTCACACATGAAGGACAATGCTGAGGATGTATAAGCCATTGTGTCTGTGCCATGAAGGATTACAAATCCATCATACTTCTCATAGTTTGCCTGCCAATTCAAAACAAATTGATTGTGGTGAGAGAAACATTCAAAGGGACAAACTGATCAGTATTTAAATAATAAAGAGTGTTTGAGAACTGTGGGGAACAAGAAGGTATTTAAAGGTCAAGTTGAGGATGGACAGATTTCAGGCTTATTGCATTTATATCAATAAAATCAACACCAACCAGGCATAAAAGTAATTTATTTAGAATTAAATAACAGAGGGCAAGGTAATCTAAAAGCAATGTAATTTAGTTTGCTTTCTTTACCCCAACAAAATGAAACTGAGCTCTCATTTATAGCAGAGAGGGTCTTTCAATGCAAATGATACTAGAATTTGTTCCTTATGTCTCTACTTTCTAGAAAGCAGGGAGAGGGGCAAGAACTCAAAGAATCCATTGTCTGTCCAAATGGACACTTAAAAGGTTATGCCCAGCATGGTATCCATCAGATGAGTTGGATGTACTACCTCAGACTAAAGGAGTCCATGTCAGGTAGAGGACATCCAAGACAGAGGAAGGCTGATGGAGACCAATGATCTGATCTGTATCAGCTAGGTTTGTCTGTCCATGTAGAATAGATAAAAGACTTTTCCCCCATCCTCACACAAATGGGTGCTAAAAAATAAATTGAAAAATAAAACCAAAGGAAGGACTTGAAAAATCCCAGCAGGGGACAGCCCTTATATCTGACCAATGCAAGAAAATTCTGTCAATAATCTGTTATTTATTTGAGTATTCCTGTCTAGCTTCTAAGGAAAAACATAATTAATTCTTAAAGAATACAGACAACATAAAATCTAGTGAGGTTTTTTTTCAGTCGCTAATTATGACAACATTCAAAGACTTGTTCTTCAGTGTATAAATATTAATGATGTGTCCTTAACCAGAGGAAGACTGCTAATTAAGAAAAGCTTAGCAGTAGCTTTAAAACAGGAATGTTAACATATGTAAATGAATCGTATGGTCTGATTCCTTGTTCTTGCTTTTACTTTGGGGATTATACCATTTATGGGAGCAGACTAAGCAAACTAGAGCTATTGTAAGAGAGGATATGGAGGAAATGCCATCCTTAAAGATGCTAGATGCTAATGGAAGACTGCCCTCTTCTGTTCAAAGGCAGCACAGAAAAGAGAAAGAGAGAGAGAGAGAGAGAGAGATTTCTTTAAATAATATTAGAAATCTATATGGTCAAAGAATGAATGGACAATTTTTCTATTAGTTCCAGAGATATAGATGCAGTTGGATATATTTTATCTCCCAGATGGCTAATAGTAAATTCTAAGCTATCATTTGCCAATCTTAAAATAATATAATTAGTGGTATCCAGAATCAGACCATTGACTTTTCTGGTCCAGGACTAATTGTCTGACAGGCAATAGGTTTCTAAGTTCTCGAGCAAGCCTTTCTCATCACCTGACTTTTTTTAAACTGGAGATACCATGTCTATTGCCATTTTACTATGGCATCTGATCTCCCATAAGGTGGGAGACAACATTGTTTATATCTAATTATTTTTTCTGAGGTAGAATTGGCAATCATCTTTGTTTTCGTGTCTGAAATAATTAGTTTTCAATGGAGCAAAAAAAAAAAAAAGGATCAAAATCTACTGGTAACTGTCTAGGAGGCTTTCAAATTAGCAAGGATTTCTGGCTCCCTAATAACAGCAAGTATATTTGCAAATATTTATTTGCGATTTATTTATTCTTTTATCTGTCCAAGAACCAAAGTTCTCTGGGCAGATTACAGAATCATGCAAGACATTACAACAGTCAGAAACATTAATAGAGCAGGATGGATAAAAAGTCACAATCCAATATAATTAATTTTTTTAAAAGTAAAAAAAGAAATCTCTTCAATAGCTAGCCTGGCACTAATTGCTTAACTTTCTCAGTGTTCCTCTAGTGTAAAATATAAGCATTAAATGCCATCCTTCAAGTAGGCTTTTATACAGATCCATGGACTAATTTATTCAATTCAGTAATTGAATTCATCCAGTAGTAATGTATGGCTGTGAGAGCTGGACCATAAAGAAGGCTGAGCGCCGAAGAATTGATGCCTTTGAACTGTGGTGCTGGAGAAGACTCTTAAGAGTCCCCTGGACTGCTAGGAGGTCAAACCAGTCAATCTTAAAGGAAATAAACCCTGATTGCTCATTGGAAGGATTGATAATGAAGCTCAAGCTCAGCTACTTTGGTCACCTAATGCGAAGAGAGGACTCTTTGGAAAAGACCCTGATGCTGGGAAAGATTGAAGGCAAAAGGAGAAGAGGACGGCAGAGGATGAGATGGTTAGATAGCATCACTGAAGCAATGAGCATGAAACTGAGCAAACTCAGGGAGGCAGTGAAGGACAGGAAGGCCTGGCGCAATATGGTTCATGGGGTCACGAAGAGTCGGACACGACTTAACGACTGAACAATCGAATTCATACATCCCAATTAGCCATGGTTTACTTATACTTGGCTTACTGAATAAGCCACTATTGGCTGGGTTCATACATCACACAGCTTAAATCAAGCAACCCACATGATGGTTTAACAGGATGTGTGAACTCGGCCGGTGTTTACACATTATAATGCAGTAAATTGTGACATCCTACTGAGCTGTTCTCTTGGGTTTGATTCTACCTCCAGGAGCAATTATTTTGCATTTAGCTCCCATTGGAGTTTGCTCATACTACTTTGTATTGTGAAAGAATCAGAATTAACAATCCTTCAATGAACCCATCCTTGATGTAACTCACTAGTTCAGCATGATTTGATTTGGAATTAGAAGTGGGCAAACTGAAAGTAGCTGGCAAAAAACGAGTTCTGGAGTTTTACAACTGCACTTCAAACCAGGAAGGAAGGAAAGTTGGTTTCATATTGCTGTATCTAAATCTTGGTTCTCAAACTGTGATTAGAGCCCCAAGGAGGTTTTGGTTCCTCGCCATATGAATATTTTACTCTCTGTGTGTATGTGTGTGTATGTGTATTCTATTGTTGTTTTAAACATGTTTATGCATGTAAGATTGTAAGCCATTCAGAATTGGTTGACAATTGGAGCAGCATGTAAGCCCAAATAAATCATAATGTAAATAAATATCTTGACACTTACCTATATACTATATTTGTCATGGTGACCATGCTCAAAGATGCTTACATTTTTAAAATATATAATATTACATCACATGGCATTTTCTAACTAAATAACAATTTAAAAACATGGAAAATATAATCCAAATGTTCTCAATAGCCATCTTCTCTAGATCTAATATGGTCTCTTAAAACTGAGGTGGTTTCATGCACCTTCAGCAGAGGTCCAGATGGAGGTAGACTAGCAACTATGGCTTACAGGACTCACAGCTAGACATCTACACAGCAGTCGGTAAGTGCTAGGATTGATAGAATGATCTTAAGTAGTTGGAAAAAAGTCATCACTGAAAGCCCTTTTAGTTGAGAGGGAAAAATTAGGACAAAGAAAAGGAGCAGTGCCACCTGACACACTGAATAAGCGCATGCCCAATGATCACACTTCACTTTTGTAACCTTTAATATTTATTTCCCTCCAGTGCCTTTTTTACCTTCAATGATACTAATCACCAAATATATAAATGAATGATCCCAAATCATGCAAGTCTGCCTTCTTATGCACCAAGCCTACTGAGATTTGTGAACTGCACAACATTTCAAGTGTGGGTAGTTAAGAATAGGTCATGTAATCCACTTGCCACAGGGAAGGACCACTCTTGCAAAGGGAACATGTATAAGATGATGGCACAGAGCAGTAGATCTGTAGATCAGGACTGGGGAGGTGGAAACCCAGGATCCCACATGTTGGATTTCTCAGGAAGGTCCCCAAATGCAACAGTAAATAATATGCATTTTCACCTAAAGAGTGAAAATGCCCAGATAATTACTAAGTCCAGTATTTAAAATTACCGTATTGATGCTTTTGAACTTTGGTGTTGGAGAAGGCTCCTGAGAATACTGTGGACAGCCAAGAAAACAAACCAATGGATCATCAAACAAATCAACCCAGAATGCTCACTTGAGGCACAAATGACCAGGCTCAAATTAACCCATTTCAGACACCTTATGCAAAGACTTAGCTCTTTGGAGAAAGCTGTAATGCTGGAAAAGGTGGAAGGAAAGGAAACAAGAGGATGACCAGCAGCAAGGTGGATAGAGTCAGTTACAATGGCAATAAGTGCACTATTGGAAGATCTGAAAGACCAGGTTAGGGACAGATTGTAATGGATGAAATCTATCTATGTGGTCACTAAGAGTTGACAGCAACTCGATGGCACATAACCAATCCCTCAAAACTACACCACTGCATACCAGAGCTTTGATTTCCACTAACAAATAATTCTTTCTAAGGCACTAATACACTAGTTCAGTGTTTCTCAACCTTGGCAGTTTTAAGATGTGTGGACTTCAACTCCCAGAATTCCCCAGCCAGCATGCTGGCTAGGGAATTCTGGGAGTTGAAGTCCACACATCTTAAAGTTTCCAAGGTTGAGAAACACTGTACTAGCTTCTGGAAGCTTGAACATATACTAGAGAACAGAAACATCAGTACAAAACCACGTAGCTCAGTATAATTATTTTATACACCATATACAATTAAGACAGAACCAGACTGGCTGGAAATTCTGGAAGCCACAATCCTCACACAGCAGTTACCAATCCTTAGAAATTTTTCCCAAACCAGCTACTGTAACTCCATTGAGCAGAAACTTCAGTGATTAAATACTTCTGTGCACAGAGAACATGTGCTTCACCACTAAGTTATGGGGCCTACATTCCTTATTCCACTGAATTTTATTTTTTAAATTTCATTCCCTCTTGGTAACGCCAGATTGCACTGAAAAATACTTATTCTTCCTCAAATTCCCACTGACAATGCCATCTGTACATTTTGCAGAGCAAAAAGCAGCAGTATATCACCACCTTGTGGTCATATGAATTTTAGCAGAAAGTTTAAAAAATAAATTTTAAAAAGATGATGTGTTCCGTCAGTGCAAGGCAGGCACTGATTTTGTAAGCAAGTCAGTTAAAGTTACCTCAGCTTTTGTTCCCCTCATTTCTTTTCCTAGAATAGTGTTTTTTAAAGTGTGGGCCCTTCTCAGGGGTTCATGAAATCAAAATTATTTGCCAGATATTGAAGATATTTGCAAACATTTGACACAATGTCACTCTTCTTATTACTATTTTTTATTTGTTAAAGTGGGAAGTTGTTAAAACATATAGGGTTTTTTCATGAAAAATATTTCATTTATGTTAATATCTAATGGGTTTAATATTGTTATTTTTACATGATTCAATAAATAAATATTCCACAAATGCATTCATTTTAATTTTAATATGGTAAATATAACCCGTACAAACAAAAGGTTTTTTGGGGTCCTGTATAATTTTTAAAAGTGGGAAGGAGCTGAGAGCAAAAAGTTTAAGAAACACTGTCCTAGAGCAATCTTGGGAGCAGGATCCTAGTTTTTAGAACATTTGTGTATAAAAAATGATTATTCAAGAGATGCTGGACCCTAACTACTGTTGTTCCAACAATATTCCCATGAGTTTGCTTCAAGTCATTTCCCCAAAAAGAAATCCTATTCTATAATAAAAGAAATAGGGGAGATGAAAGATGGCATGTATTAGTATGAGTTTAATAGGCAGCCATCTGAATCACACAACTTGTCAATTAAGATAATTTGTTGGTTTTGACTATGTAATTATCTCAGTTAAAATAAAAAGGGATTTGAAAGAGCTGAAGTTTGGATGCTATATTAAGCAATTGATCAGAAATAATATCTGAGCTATTGATCACAGAGCAACTATGTATCTGTGACCAGTAACATTTATTTTAGAAAAACAAATTACCTCAAGGCATATGGCAATTTTATCCCATTCAGCTGGTGTCATATTTGAAGAATCTAGCAGAGGAGAAAGTTCCAGGATGGTGTAGATGATTCTTTTATTTTGGTTAGAAGAACTGTCATAAAAAGAACATTTTGTGAAATACGCTGTTTTAACAATGCTACTTTTCAGCTCACTATGAACAAAGGTATCAGGGTTATAGTTGATGAGAAAATCTACAAACAGAATTGCTTTCACACAAGGTGCTCCTAGCAACTTGTGAAGGGTTGACCTGATGCAGATGCAAGCCTCAACATCCAGAGTCATTCTGAAGTTGGGCAACATCTAAACTAAATAAATTAAATTAAATTAAATTAAATCAACCCTTCAATCATACCTCCCCCTGCCTGTCACTGTGGAAACCTATTTTCCCTCACTCTCAACCTCCTGAGGCTCCACTACTCTACATTGAACTGATACTCTACATGACTGATAGCGGCCACAGTCAACTACCTGCCCCCCGCCCCTGCCCCCCGCCACAGCCCCGACCTACCATCCACTCAGTCACTCACCAGTATCCACTGTACTGCCTTCTTTCTGGCCATCCCCCTCCTTAGCTCCCACTCACACTGCGCAATATGGAAAAGGGGAATCTCCTCCATAAGCTGGGCCACTTCTCATGCACTGTTGACCTCCTATCTGAGCACAGTCCTCCCCTACATCTTTCTGAGTGCCAAAATTCCAACCAAGCTTTTTCTTTTTTGTTGCCATCCCACACTGTCTTCTCTCTCTTTCTCTCGGCCTCCAGGCCATGCAGGCAACCAGCTTCTAAAGGTGGGCCACACTTTCATGGTCCATCTCTTACAGCTGCAGTGATCCTAGAGCCCACAGTTTATCTCTCTGCTTCCATCTCACCACTTTTGCTACTCTTTGCCTATATTTCAACTTGCATCTCCCTGTGCCATCAATTTTGCCTGATCTCTTTTCCTGTCCATAAGCCCACTTCAATACACCTTCTGCATACATCCTTTCCTTTCCTTTCCTTTCCTTTCCTTTCCTTTCCTTTCCTTTCCTTTCCTTTCCTTCTTAGTTTATTACAACCATCAAGCTCCATCCACTTCAAATCCCCCATCTGCCTTACCTCCTGCAGCCCAAAACTTTTCATCCTCTGCACCCATTCCCAGCCTCCAACACCTCACTAGCTTTACCAACTCCACAAAATATAAAACTTCAAATCTTCTTTTGCACTAACAGCACACAGGGTGCCATCTTTTTTTTAAAAAAGTGAACATCTGTGCTAAAAATAGTGAGGTTTTTCTTTAAAAATCAGCATTAATTAAAACAAATTCAACCATTTTTCATCTATCCAAATAATTGGCCAGACATTATAATTTTACTTCTTCGAACTGCAAGATTCCACAAGTTCGGGATTTTGGAAGCTCCAATCCCGGAGGGTCACAATCTTAAAATATATATATTTTTTTTTAATCCAGGATGCTTCACAGGAAATTCAAAAGCTCAATAAAGTAAAAACATTCCAGTATTCCAAACACATACGGAAGTACCAAGGTGTCAACTCCAAGGCGGTTATATAGTTGGGTTTCCTTGGCATATGTTGCATCATGAAGTACTGTCATCTTCTTCAGAGCCTCTGCAAGCTTGTTAGCCTTGGGGACAAGACCTGAGAAACAAAGGAACACAAAAATCATGAATAAAATAATGTTCACTGAATTTTTATCTGAACTTCGAGACTGGGATGCAGCTCAGTAGTAGAAACACAGTTTGCATGAAGATAATTCCAGGTTCAATCCTTGCATCTCCAGTTAGGGCTAGAAATATTCTTGCCTGAAACCCTGAATAGTCATTCCAGTTATTGAGAAAATAACAAGCAAAAGTGGATCAATAACAAAGGTTTACTATGCTATTCCATGGGAGCCAAAAAGAGAATCCATATTAAACCAATATCTGAAATCATAAAATGTTGTTCAAGCATTTTACTTATCTAAAACTCAAAACAGGAAAGAAATAAAACAGGGGAGACAAAAGAAAGTCAGGCTATCATCTGCAACGGATCCCTACACTGAGCTTACATAGTCACATTACCGCTTAGTGCAATGTCTGAATCAGCCACTGTCTGTACTTTTGGATCCCTCCAAAACTCTGAATGACCAACAGACCTTCAGTAGGTTTAGGCTCAGATTTAACTTACTTCAGAAGAATCCTGAAATGTTTAGAATCAACCCATTTCATTATCAGAGTACTGTAAACACTCGGCTTCATTCCTTGTTGATAGCTCGGCCCAGATTAATATTGTTCTCAAACAGTTTTAATTTGCCATAGGATCAGAAAAAGAAACTTGGTCTTCCAGTTCCTAAAAATTTACCACTGTTTATATAAAATAAAATGTTGCATATTATACAGTGCAAATCTGTGTGTCAAAAATTAGGTTTTCAGGTATGCAAGTGTCTATTAATAATAAACATTTTTTCCATGTCAGCCCTTCCCATGGAGACAGTGCCCTTTAAGTGAGGGGCTCACCCTGCTCAGGAACATCTTACTCACTTAGAACAGTGCTCACTCTCACTATTACACAAGCAGCTGTTGCAATCGACTAGCCAAATAGCAAAGCTACTTTAAAACTTCCAGAGCTAAGCCTCCAGGTTTTCTTCCTTCTGTCTATCAGAAGAAAAAACCAATCTAAAACACCAATTAATAATTATTTTTATTATTTTATTTGGATGCATCTAACACTTGAGCCAAAGAATCCTTCTGCAAGCTGCCCTGTATTTCCAAAAAGTCAGGAGGGGAAATGAAAGTTGGATCAAGAAGCAAATTGTGTATTAATGATTGACACACATTCCTAGGCAAAAACACATAAACATGCAAAGTTACTCACTGAGGGTAAAGTAATATGAATGCATATCAAAAGTTCATGCTGAAAAGTGACTGATTTCAGTGTGACTTATTTCCTGCTAGTATGGGGCAAGCCTATGCGTAACAAGTCAGGAAAACAAGCAGAGCATGGTTTCTTGCATTCTTATCCATCTTTTACCAGCAGTGGCCATAGCAGGGATCCTTATTTTTTTCTGCAGAACGGTTATATCTTTGTGGTGGGTGTGTATGTGTGTGTGCGTGCAAAGGGCCTATTGGGGTGAGTGGATACAAGTTGTCTCTAAGTCTATGCCTGGTCTCCCCTGTGTTGTACTTGTCTCTACGTATGCATATGTACACTGCAAAGTATGAAGCAGGCGACATTCCCTCAGCTCTGGGTCATGCATTTGGGAGGGATGGGGAAGGGATGGAGCTTTCCCACCCCTGGATCACGTGACCCAAAAGGAAGCAAGTAGCAGGCTTAGAATGGAGGGTCAGCAGCATTCTGAGCCAATGCCCAACTGCTCTCCCCTAGGGATGCCTTGGGGAATATTTCTGGAAGAGATTTCTCCATTGCTCCCACTTGGATCCAGCCCATTTGCAAATTTGATCTTTCTTTTGTTGCCTTGCCCCACTACATCAAACTTTGTGTTGTTTTTAGAGAGTTATCTTGCTGACAGAGTCCCAGGCTCCTTTATGTTATTTTTTCCAACAAGAAATTAAAGTCTCCCTCAAATCATGTTCAACTTCTGGTGGCTTCATGGACATCCCCATATAGTTTTGTTGGCAAGGATGCTGAAGCATCTATTTGGGCAATCCTATGCATACTTAGCTCCACATTCACCCAATGAACTCATGAGACCTATTTCCAAATAAATATACCTAATTCAGCTAAGGTCAGTTTCAGGAGGGCAGCCATAGGCTATGATCTCAGGAGTGGTCAGGTGGAAGAAATTCTATAAGTGAGATCAAGATTCTTCAGTTTGCCTTCTCCAGTGCAGGCAAACAATACGTTCTACCACTGAATTACAAACCTCCCCCAAATTAGCTGTGGCCAATAGGTGCGCTGGCGGGGAGAGAAAGAAGTTGTACACTGGCACAACTGAAGAGCACCAGGTTGGAGAGCTTGCCTTAGAATATACCCCCGTTGGATAGGATTCCCTCAGTCAGGCTAAAATTCAATAAGCGCATCACCCCGTGATGGGGGAAAGCGCCCCCTGTTGGATTTCTGCCCGCCTAAGAGGCACGTACAGGGCAGGATCCGCGGGGAGAGAAGATCGCCCCTCCTGCACTGCAGAAAAGCTCCGCGGTGCTCCGCCCGCTACTCAGCCTCCCCGAGCGCCCCTCGCTCACTCACCCTCTGACTGGGGCACCATCCCTATAGTCCCCCCGGTGTTGATCACCAGCACCCACATTTCGGCCTTGCTGCTGCATCCGCCCCCAATTTCAAGGGCCGGAGCGGGCTCGGTGCACGAGAGAGCTCTGCCCAGCTCGCCGTCCTCCGCCTCTGTCATGACGGTTCCGCCGCAGGGCAAGAAGGGTGGCGGTCCAGATGCCCCAGCCGGGCGAGCGGACCTCCAAATACCGGCTCTTAGCGCCGCCCCTTTCCGGGCTCGCCCTCTCTCATTGGCCAGGGCTCGCCCTACCTCCCGAGTTCTGCAGGGGGGAAGCGGAGAACGGGAGGACCCTCTCTGGCTTCCCCCTGTTCAGCCCCTTGGATGCGCGGAGGTGACCCGGGAGGGCGGGTCTCGTTCAGCCCATGAAGCTTGGTTGCCCACCGGCGGTTCCTCCTCCCCCCTCCGGCGATCTACGACCCTGAACTTTTCTCTACGAGCGGAAAACAAAGTGTCCCCCCCGCCCCCGCTCTTGTATTGAAAGCCGGCCGTGAGAAACAAGCCGGGGTGGTTTTAAGAGCCGGTTTCTCTCTTAAAACGTCCCCCGAGAAACCTCAAAGTGAAGCCCCCGTTTGTCTTTTGTCCTCGTTTCAGTAATTAAGTTTTTCAAAATAAAAATACAGGGTGAAGAAGTCCAAAGTCCAAAGCAGAAGAAGAGGGCAAGGAGGAAGAACAAGTATCCTGCTGGGTCAGACCAAAGGGAGCATTGAGTTCAACGTTTCTTTTTGAACAATGGCCAGAGAGATGCTGCAAGGTCATACCATTCCTGAAGGCGCACGTGTGAAAGCGTCCACATTGGACTGTCATGTGCTGTTATACTGGCGAACAGCCTCTAAACGTTTGGTGAACGTTTATGATGATCTGTTAAACAAGTGTGTTAAAATGTTTGATCGTCTAATAATGGAAGAGTAATTTTTCATTTCAATACCCTAATCAAGGAATTACCAACTCAGGCAAACAATCAAACAATAAACAACAGCCTAATCTAGGAACTACCAAGGAAAAAACAACTCCCCCACCAACACTGATAGGGCGAGCTACTGTACAAAAAGAGAGCAAACTCCACTCCGTTCTAGCATGGAAGATGTTACCTAGCCGGGTAATGAAACGTTTGCAAGAAAACAGCCAACCTCAGAGAAAACCAAGGACTCTACAGTAATCTTTCAATTACCGCAGCATGTTAAAATTCATTCAAATGCATCATGTTGCCTCTACCAAAATAATGAATGCATTTGGCACCCTAAAGGGCTCTGGGATTTAGTGTATTCTATTTTTAACATAGAAAGGCCTAATACTGTATATGTCCCAGTAGCACCCAAAATGTGTATCATTACTTTTGTAAGTATTTTTTTAAAAGTCCTCCCCCTGCTTTCAGCACTGTTTTCTTTTCCATAATAAATCCATCCCTTGAGCACCCTTCCTTTTTAATGACTGTACAGAATACGCACAATTTGTACGTGTCCTGTCCTTTTCTTTTTACTTTCTTCCATATATTTTACTGGGAACAATTTAAGATGTTTCACTGCCTGAGGCGGGATGTATGTAGGTAAGTAAGCACATAATGGATTTTTAGGGCTGTCTACCTCAAACAAAGTAGCTCTAGGCAGCATGTGCAAATGGACAAAGAATAATTTCCTCAGATTTCTCTAGGGGAGAAGAAATTCTCCTACAGCTGCTTAAAGCCCACATTTATCAGTTTCAATCGCGAACTTCCCTTCTTTGTTTTAAAGAGGGCTTTAGTTTGCTTTCATTTTTGTTTTCATTTACCACTACCAGATAGTCCCCAGTTTAAGAACGAGTTCCGTTCCCAAGGTCTGCCCTTAAATTTGTATGTAAGCCAGAAAAGTATGATTGTGTTGTCAAGGTTTGCTTGGTTAAAGCAGGAATCCGTCCACTATGTCTTCAGGTCCTAGCTGAAGAAAGTACTCAGACACAATAGTTAGTTTTCAGTGTCTATTTGCATACATACAGCAACATACAGAAGTCCTCTGACAAACAGCATACACCAGTTCCACAATGGTCCAATGAGTCATTATAACAGTATTCAATCCAAGTTCAATGTAGAATAGCGAGCGGGAGAGAGATCAAGAGAAAGTATACAGATACAAATGTACATTTATACATCCAATGACCAATAGGAACGTATATTGCATCATCCTAGTATGTCAGTATAATACATATTTCATCATCTTCTTTCATCAGCTTCCTTTCATTCTTACATCAGCTTCCTTTCAGCTCTAATGACACAGCATTATTTCTGCTGATTAATGTTCTGTATTGTAAATTCTGATGTGTATTTCTACATGTATAAGTAGTATTGTGTAATGAACTCGAACTATTGTGTATTTAATTTGAATTTTGCTACAGTAGGCTCCATTCTTAAATGTGGGTCATCTGTAAACCAGGAATTCTTAAACCGGGGACAACCGGTACTGTATTGCTATTGACAACAATAGCAACAACAGTGTTGGAGCCTTTGCTCCACAATGGCTTGGACCATTTTTCTGGAATATTATGAAGAGGCAGGACTAGTACCAGCTGCCAAAAAAAAAAAAAAAAAAAACCAAGGGAACGAAGAAAGACACTAAACACTAAGGAAAAAATATCATACACAGAGCGTTCTTTTCCAAAGTGGATATTTTGGATATTTTATCAGAAAAAAAATTATTTTGAGAAATTTCATTGCAGCTCATGGTGTCACTTTTTCCTCATTTTCCTGTAATTTTTACTTGCTGTTGTTGCATGACATATTTATTGTTACCTTAATTTACTGATTCCAGGTGTCTGGGTTCACACAATATAACAACCAATACACTAATTCAACTAGCTGAGTTTATACAGCACTGAAATGTAGCTGACCAGTGTGTGGTTTGGTGAATCATCTGAAAATAGCACTTTTTTTTTTACATAGCCTCTTACTTGACTTCACTTTGTTCTTTACATTTCTCCATCCTCATGCCTTTTAATTTCCCTCATTTATTCCTGATCCATCTTATCCACTCATAAGGTCTACCTAGGGAAAAAAGCAGGCTGGGGAATATTTTACCTTGTGTCTAAACCAAAATGAAAACTGTTGTGTTGAGGAAAGTGGAAGAATAAAAAAGACTGATGTGATTATTAAGTTATTAGAGAAGATCATTGATTTCTACCAATAATCCTTCACTTCCCTCCTATAAAATAATGTTGGTTCATGAACTAACTGAAACCAAAACTTTTAAAACTAGCAAAACCCAAAGACTCCTGGACTGTCATAATGAACGTCTGGAAGGATTAAAAAAAAAAAAACTACCACCAAAACAAAACATTTCTGAAATTTAGTAGTCAGAATCAGATTATTAGATTATAGTAACATATTTTAGTAGCTCTTTTTGTCTAGCGATAACACAATGGCATTTAAATTTCCTAACGAAGTTTAATAGAAATACTGTAATTTTTAAGCAACTAAGTGATATAAATTATCATAAGAAATATTATAGAAATAACATAATTTATTGACGATACAGAATTTCCTGTCCTTTGCAACACATATTTGTCAGATACAGAACGTATAAATATATGAATCAACACCACAAATAATGGATCAGAGTTTCTCAAACCACGATCCACAGTATTATTTCCTTTACTTTGTTGTACGTATATTTGCCTTTCTTTTGATCAGCACAATAAAGTTTTAAAAATCTATGTTCCACAGTGCATATCTGCAGTCTCTGAACAATCTGAAGGTATTCTGCAAGCATCTTCAAAAGCACTGAAGGGCCTACTACCTTTTCCTTTGCCAGACCAACTGTGTTGGACTATTTTCATTCAGCCTCCAACTTTCCTTTCTTGGGGGCGATTGTTGACAAGGTGAATGGACTACTGCTTCAGAAGGTCCTAGAAAATACCTATTATCTAAACCCTTCTTATTCAGGTTCCAGATCAGGACATAGTACTGAAACGACACTGCTTGCACTTGCTGACGTCCTTTGGTGGAGCCACGATGGGGACAATACAACCTTCCAAGTTCTGTTTGATCTCTTGGAGGCTTTCAGTATCATTTACCATGATATCCTTCTGGACCACTGACAGGGACTAGGAGTGAGAGGCATAGTGTTCCAGTGGTTATCCTTCTTTCTTTGCGGTCTAGTCAGTGTTGGCAGCCATGGGCTTACCACAGTATGCCCATATAACATCTTAGCTTCATCTGCCTCCCTACACAGTCTGGCAGAGTCAGCATGCTCCAAGTCCCATCAATCAAATAATGCCATCTGGTGGGACCCAGGAAGCAGGCCTTCTCTGTTGTAACCCCTGCCTTCTGGAATGGCATCCCCCCAGAGATTTGTATGACCCCTCCACCCTGACCTTATTTAAACAAACCCTTAAGACTTGGCTCTTTCTCCAGTCCTTGGGCTAGAGAGGATTGTGGGCCCCTTGTGGGTTGCTTGATCTGTGAGACTGTGGTGGTTGTTTTTCCAAGATGTTTCTTTTGTATTCTGTGGACCACATTATTTTAAATGTTGTATATTGTATGCCACACAAAGTCTTGATTATGTTAAATAATAATAATAATAATAATAATAATAATAATAATAATAATAATAATATCATCACCAACAGTAATAGGCACCTTGGGTACAATCCCAAAACATTTGGAGCACCACTTGAACAGCATCGGCATTGACAAAATCACCATCAGTCAATTGCAAAAGGCAGCTTTGCTTGGAGCAGCTTGTATCTATCTATGAGGATATTTTTAACACCATCAGACAACAACATCTGCCTATCCCAGGTCCTTGGGAAGGACTCGATGGCTGGATAAAAATCCAAATCCAGTCTAAACATCCTGACTCTGCAACCAACAATAATAATAATATCTTCCTGAAAGGTATGTTTTAGCAATACCTACCACCGATGCCAAATGCTGAAATAGGCTGAACATTATACTTTCTGTAACATAAATGTGTCAGAATGTGCGAGTTCATACATCCTGTTAAGATATTTTATTGTCTTTTAATCTATAACAAAAGAAAAAAACCAAGCTTAATTATAAAAAACAAAACAAGGTAAACTGAAAATAACTAAAATCTAGAGAAAACAAAAGGAAATAAAATACAAATAGTAGAACAATTAATATACAGTGATATCAAGTCTTAAACCACAAATTAAACTTTGACTCTTACTAAGATTTCTAAACAGTATATTAAATATAAGGGAAAATAGAGCATTATTATGGAATGTAATACATATACAATATTCTTCCTGCCTCCCCACTTCTTTTTAAAAAAAACATTTACTGGTCTTCCTAGTAGCAGAAATGTACTGTTTTTTGTTTTGTTATCCTGAAACATTTAAGAATCTTTTAAAAATCTAGATTCTGCTCTCTTTATTCTGATTTCAAAGAATCCTTTTCTGCTTCAATAAAACTGTTTAATTTTTTCCCCTTGAAAAACTGCCATCTTTCATCAGAATAATTAAGTTGGTTATATTCAACTACATCCTGGCATCTGATATGATCCAAGCCATTGGTCAGCAACAGATCACCATAATACATAAAGATTCTAGTCACACCCACTATAAATTCACATTTCATTTTTGGTCACATGCAGCCCAATGGCAGGGGCAACTAATGCCAATATAGTTGTGTGATCTGGCTATAGAGGGGACTATCACTGCCTCATTCCTGAGTTCTGATAACATCCTGCTCCAGATGAGACTTACGGACATCCTTGAATTCCATAGGGTGAGTGGATCTATTCCGATAGCTACCTATTAGGTGCCAAATCGATCCAGAGGGTTTCCAGTGGATACCCAGGGAGTTTCCCAGTGGATCTGGCAAGCAGTTCCACTGAATGTCACAGGCAACAGGAAACAACCTTAGCACTTGACAAGATAGTTCTTGTTGGCTGATCTTGGATGGCTCCTTGGTTTATTTTACAAAGAAATGCCAGGAGATGAAATTGTAGAAGCAGCATCTGGAGCACCAGTGAAGGAAGATGAAAAGCCAATTTGAACAGGAGTAAGAGCCTCTGTATAAGCCTATTCATAATGATAAGAGGGTGATGCACTGTTACTTTTCCTCTCTTACTGGATCAGCAGGCTGCTCTCCAGGAGCCTTGTTTATCTGCCTAACTACTGTGAACAATTTGTATAGCATTTTGCCAATAAAGTCACTCAGATTTGCCTTGATTGTTCATGAGCAGAGTTCTGTGTGGTAACTGGGATGATGTCTGGTCACATTACCTGGGACACTTTTTGGCCTTCTGCCACCACTAGGCTCAATCCATGCTCTCTTGGGGGGAAAGGAGGACACGGTCATCTGCAGGTTAGCAGCACCTTACTTTGGGAGAGGGTTTGCTGGTAGCCTTCAAAGGAACAGTGGTGCAGCATTTCCTAAAGAGGATTTCCTTGGATCCAGTTAATTTGGACCACTATTGCCGAGTCCCCAATATTCCCTTTCTAGGGAAGATGATTGAGATGGTATTAGGGGGATCTGTGAAAGCACCCTAGAAAAAGCAGATTATCTGTACCCTTTTCACTCACACTTCAGGCCTGGGCATGAGATGGAGACAGCACTGGTCACTCCTATAGATAATCTTTGTTGGAACTGGGTAAGAGAAGTATGTCCTTCCTGATCATGCTAGACCAGTCAGTCTATCAAGCATGGTATCTTTCTGGACTTCCTGCAAGAGTTGGGGATTGGAAGCACTTGTTTGAAATTTATTTATTTTACAAAATTTATTACCTTTTCCAATTCTAATGGACTCTGGGCAGAGTACAAGAAAATCAAGCATAACAGAGAGAAACAAAATTAATGTTAATGTAAACAGTTAAAGTTAATGACCTATCAACAGCCACAGAGGAGGAGACAACTGGGTTTGCTGAACTCACTAGCCTCCAGCACAGCAGCACTGAGAACATTCTTCCAGTCCTTCCTTCAAAGTCCAACATACTCTAAATGCCAGAACCACAGCAACACAGCCTGTCCCTCACTTGGCAGAAAAGAGAGGCAAGAACTTCTTAGGAATGAGAGACAGCGGATTGGAATTACTGTGAGGATGGGCATTTCTAATCTTCTCCAAAAGAAAACTAGAGTTCAGAAGATCATTGGAGGTGATCTATTCAAATAAGGATATGGGGTGCAGAATATACCTACAGCATCCTTAATAAATGGCCGTCTAATTTATATAGCACATACCAACCTTTAGGTGGAGGATTCTATTTCATACAGCTCTTACAGTCTGGGAATTTGACTTAAATATTTAGCTGAAAAACATTTCCCTGCAACTGCTACATTTGTGCTTCAGCTCCCGTCCTCTGAAGTAAAAGAGAACAAGTCAGTGCCATCAGTCATGTCAGCCGCCCCAACTTAGCGTGCTGCAGGTATCTGGGATCACAGTTTGCATGCTGCTCTCCAAGCAGTCCAATGTATTTATGAATGATAATGTTTCCCCTTAATATTATTCTCTTCTATGGGCTAAATTCATCCAGCAGTTTTAACAGTTCTTCAGAGGCCTTGATTTCCAAACACCAGTTATCAACCTGAATTACTTCGTCTAAGCATACTACCAGTAGTAGTCAGCGTCCCTCTGAAAAAACTGCAGCCAGAAATGAACACAATATTCTCAGTTGCAACTTGACCTGTACAGAATGAGAGAGGACTATCATACGATAGGGATGGGAGAGAAATGTGTGTAGTTTGCAGCTCAATGCACATTTGTTTAATTTCATATTATCAAACAAGTATATAAACCAAAACATATCTCATGAGAACTGCTCCAAATTTTGCTCTGTGGTTCATCAACAATAAAAATCAAAGAGGAGTAAGTGCATTAAAATAATATTCAAATGTATTTTATTATGTTTTTGAACATTATTGTAAAAAACAGAACAGTCTGTATGTGTGTGTACAGTAGAAAGAGCCTGGTGACACCTTTTAAGACTAAAAAAAATTCATTATAAGATCTAATGAATTGTAAGGCCTTATAATAAAATTTGTCAGTCATAAAAAGTGCTACCAGATTCTCTACTTTTTGGCTACCATAAACTAGCATAGGTCTGCTCCTATAGTGTCCACCAGGTGGTAGCAAATTCCCAAAAATAAACCTAAACCCATTTTTATTTTTATTTTTACACACAAATACAATTCCTTAAGGTAGAGGGAATTATAAGATCAAGATAAAAAATAGGTAGAGGATCAGAAGATGAAAAGTACATCAGAATATCAAAACAGAATATAACAGCTTTCCAAAAAAAGGAGCTAAGCCAAACAAGAAAAATAAAAGTGAGCGACATACTGTAGAACAAAAAACTAGGATTTTAAACAGTTAAAAAGGAGGAAGAAGTCAAATGAAGATGTAAGTCCCCCCAGGTGGCCCTTGATGGACCATTAAATTGCTGGGGGTGGTTTATTCTAGCTGTCCTGAGTCTACCAGGGTGGGCAGCTATAGCAAATTTAAACACCTCCACTTCCTCAACTTTTGAATAGTTTCTTCCCCTAAAAGTATAGAATAATGAATGAAGATACAGATTTCATATCACTTTCCATATTAAGCAGGAACTCATTCAGAAGGATAATGAATGAACCTTGAGATTTTCGAATGGTAATTCACAATTACCTGTTGGGAAAGGTAGATTCTCTTTCCATGCTTTCAGGCATATCATTGGACATTTTAGTTCTGGTCATTTGCCTGGCATAAGAAATGGTAATTCAACTATTTGGGCTCAACTTGAGAGCATGTGGAAGGATGAACTGCCCTGAAACAGAAAAATGTTACATGCAACTATCAAGGCCAGAGTTTTTTTCTCTGAGTGGTCTGACTGTTCAGCTTAGGTATGTAGGCCCTAAAAGGGAAAAAAAGTTGAAAATTTCCTCTGAAGCACCTGCAAGCTGGCCCATAGGTTTCAAAAGAAAGACATAATAAAAGAAGCCAGAGCAGGTAGACAGAAGAAAGGGGCATTCTTCTAGGCTTGGCAGGAGATGCTACTGAAGGGAGAGGTGACCGGACAAGGTGTGGAGCAGAGAAGAGCCAGAAGCCAGAAGATCCACAGCCAGGGAGAAGATCCAGGAAGGTGCCTGAAATGGCTGAATCCAAAGAAGAACCTGCAGAAAGAAGTCTGCAAGAAGAAAATGCAGCCCTAGACTCTAAATGGTGGCAAAGCAAACTCCATGTGATGCAGGTGCTGGAGAACTGGCAAGAGAGTATTAAGGGGAGAAGCTGTAGATAAGGTAGCCTGGAAGGAAGAAACTAGCATTTTATATTATAAGCAAAGCAGTACAAATTTAAGTTGTTTAGTTACCTTCTAAGCATAGTTTTATGCTAAGTTTAGTAGGTATTAGAATACATATTTACGCTTGGTCACTATAGATAGATATACATACAAACGCTGGAAGAGTATTGAAATTCTCACAATGGAGGAATGGATTGTAACACTGTCAGAATTAGTGGAAATGGCTAAATTGACCTGTTTGGTCAGGAAGAAAACAAGTCCTTTTTTAAAAGACTGGAAACCTATGAATTTTTTGCTAAAAGAAAAAAAAAGTGAAATGAAGATATATGGATTTAATGACTGAGAAAGATGAGAATTTAATATGGGGTTAAAGGGACTTCTGGAAGAGGTAAGAGGGAGGGGAGATGATGGATTTGTCAATATCTGTTGAAGAGAAGGTCAGAAGTCATTATGTTTCATAACTTTAGTTTTCTTTTCTTCCAGTTTTAATTTAGATTTGTCTTTTATGTAAAATTCTTAATAAATATAAATTTACATATATGTATGTATGTTCTGTATATATAAATACTGACACACATATACTTTGCACTGTTTGTAAACAGCACTGTCACTCATTAAAAGCATGTGTTTGTCTGGCTTCTTTCCTATCCATGCCCACCCTCCAACACAGCAATTATTCTATCCCACTGAAATCCTAGCAAGAGTAGTGACCCTTGTTTGGGGATCTATTTCAGAACCTGCATTTAGGGCTGCAAGATAGAAGTCGGTCATAAATGTATTTGTTAGATTTATATCCCAACTTTTGTTCAGGAGCTCAAGGCATTCCCTCCTCCCATTCCATCTGTCAATTGTCCTGTAAAGTAGATTGGGCTGAGAGTGATTGATCTCAATCTGAGCAACATTAAGATATGTGGACCTAACTCCCAGAATTCTGGGAGTTGAAGTCCATACATCTTAAAGTTGCACAGGTTAAGAAACAGTGGTCTAAAATCATCCACTGAGTTTGAGCCTGGGGTCTCCCCAGTACTTGTTCAATATCTTAACCACTACACCATGCCAAAGTAAATCTTATATTCTGGGAAGTTTAAAATAGTAAGTACATCTATTTTCTGGATAAATTGGGCCTCTCTTATCACTGATTTGGATAAACTCAATGTGAAAATGCTGTTTTTATAACTTTTAGAGAATGAAAACAGAATTTACCAATAGAAGAGAATGTGTGTAGCTCAGGGTTGAACTGTGGAGTCCTTGGGGTTCTCTGAGCTTGGTTGTTTTCTTGCAAACGTTTCGTTACCTGGCTAGGTAACATCTTCAGTGCAGAATTTCTTTCTCATAGTGCTTCTTGGCAATTTACACAGCTCAAACACTTAACTGGATTATGTCTTCCTGATGTTACTCCTGCTTCTGAAGTTCCAGAGTGGATGGAAGTTTTTGAGGAATCAATTGTGACTCCACAGCCTTAACTCATTTTTTTCAGAAGTTGATGAAACTGATATTAATAATTTATGCTGACTGCTTGAATGATAAACCTGGAATATTCTGTCCTGGTAACCCAGTGGTTACTTTAAAGAATGTGAAATTACTGTAATTTCCTTTTGAGATTAATAAAAAAAAAACCCTCACGTAACCATACCAGGGAGTGTTTAAAAAAGGCTTAGTTGCCTTGTTATTCCGGACTCTCATACGCTGGATTTATTCTATTATTGCCAGATTTGGGGCTGAAATTAGCAGGATTGTTAACATGGATTTAATGGACTGAATTTAACATTGAATATTAAAGATGTCCATGGTCTTTTTTGGCTCTGTCCCCAATATATGGAATTTATCAAAGCATTAAGAACTGCAGACTTTGGGACACTTTGGGGCCAAAAGAATTATACAGCACTGGGAGGAAAGATCTATATCTGATCCATAGAGAGATTGTTGCTTTTGAATGTTTTGACTTAAAATCCCCCCTCCCCCCGCAAAAATCTCTTTGACAAAGGGGCAAATATGAGGACTTCCAAGACATTTTTCTTCAACTTTTCCAGCTTTTACAAAATTATTACTGCTGACATATTAATGTTCTTACTGTTGCATTTATATTGTTTTCTATTAATTCATTTGACATAAACTGATATATACATATTTTTTCCTCACAAGTTGAAGTATGTGGTTGAGATTTGTTTCACTGACACTGAGAGTAGATTTACCGAACAAGTTTTACAGTTTAATCTGTAACTAAAGCGGCAGCAAATGTAATTTTATGTAAATAATTATTTCAGAGGATTAGCCTGAATTATTTCAGGCTACAGATTTGAAAGGAGAGGCCTTTCTGAAGACTCATGCGATCTAGGGTTCAATCTGTCACCACCAGGTAAGAGTGAAAAATATTCTGCCTTTTTCCCTGGAAAATTTCTCTTAACCAACATAGATAATATTAAGCTAGATGGAACAAGGGTTTGACTCAGTATGAGCAGATTCTGTTTGCTATTGTAAACTTCATGTGGAATTGCAAAGTGACTCCTTACTATGGATGCCACTCCTACATTCCCAGCCAGCAGGACCAATTCTGATGCATGTTGGGTAATGTAGTTCAACAGCATCTGGATACACCATGCACTTTCTCAAGACATTCCATGCTCAGTTAACTAAGGTAAGGAAGCAACAGCATTCTAAATATGATGCTGAGCACACCATTCACTGCTACATTTAAAAACAAAATCAGCCAGTGCAAGATAGGGATTTTCATTAAGATGGTAACAAATGGGTTTGGCAGTGGGATAAGGCTCTCTAACTCTTCCCTCCAATGCTGAAGACCTGAGGAAAATTACCTAACTTCATGGTTGCAGTTAATATCAAGAAAGGAGCTACAGCCACTTGTATTAGAACAAGCAGTGCCATAAATTCAGTAGTTGTTCTGCAAGCAGAACTTTTGTCAGTCTTGCGAGACAGACCAGACAGGAAACATGGTCAATGAGCTAATTCTACTTTATTGTATGGTTACATTAACAGAATCTTGCAAGTCTGAAAGTACAATTCTCCTCCCATCTCCTTTACCCCCAAGAAATTAGGGAGGGTCCCTTCTGAGCCACTTGCCTCACCCACATTCCTGCTGCAGGCTGTTGCCTTTTATCTGACCGTTTTCTTGGCTGCAACTCTTCACCCTGTCTCCCAAGATCATTCCCACATACCATTACAATTTTTTACAATAAGACCCTTGCAGGAAAAAAAACCCCTATAACTCTAGTGGCATGTGACCATCAACTTAATCTCTTGCACAAGTTCTTGATATGTGCTTGTCCTAAACCTATGCAGTCCAACATTTTCTTTAGTTCTTTGTTCCTGGGACACCAGAATTTATTCTAACTATGATCCCTGGATGTTGGATTGTTATTGTATCTAGGATCCCACCAGTTATTCTCTTTTGAAGAATGATGGGTAGAATGAAATTGCTGCAGGCATGTGAAGAATTTGAAGGTTTCTTGGGAGATAAAGTCACTCCTATCTGGTGTGGGTCTTCCGGGCTGTGTGGTCGTGTTCTGGAAGTTTTGTTTCCTAACGTTTCGCCAGCATCTGTGACCGGCATCTTCAGAGTGCAGGAGCACAGATAGGAGTGCCCAGGATTATGTGACCCTTTTGTGGCTGCTTATTTTGCTGCTAATGAGTGGCTGCTTATTTTGGTGTCAGAATGTGTGTGTATCTTCCTGGGGATTAGGCAGGGTTTTTTCTTCTATTGCGTTGTTAATGAGTGGCTGCTGAGGATGATTAGCAAGTTCATTGTGTGAACTGTTCACACGTCCTGGTGGATGAGCTGAGTTCGTTGACCTTTTGCAGGGTGTAATGATGCTGGCGAAACGTTAAGAAACAAAACTTCCAGAACACGGCCACACAGCCCGGAAGACCCACACCAGCCATCATATGCCAGCCGTGAAAGCCTTCGACAATACATCACTCCCATCTGTTTTGCATTGGATGCCAATTGGGCAAAGTCCATGGAAATGAGTAAAACAGTGTCTTATGGTGTAACTGGATTCTTTTTAACCGATGGAAGCCAAGAAAGTGAATAGGGTTCTCTGCCACCTGTGGGCTAGACTTCTTCAAGTGACTAGAAGTACAGGAATAATCAAGATTTCTTTGAGGGAGGAGGTACTGCTGCCATCCCTAGATTTGGCCATGTTTGACAACCTTTGTCTGGTCTCCACCTACTCTTTTTGGACAAGAGTGTTGAGAAGATGGTGAGAAATCAGGTATACAGAAACTCAGAAGAAATTATCTGAATCCTTTTCAGTCAGGATTCAGGCCCAGTCAGAGGACAGAAGCAGTACTGGATGCCCTAGGATGTGATCTATATTGGGATCTAGATGGGGGGAATATACCTTTCTTGATCCTGTTAGACCTCTCAGCAGTTCTTGATATCACTGGCTTCGGTATCCTTCTGTACCACCTATTTCCATATGAGGAGTGGTTTCAGTCAGTCAGTAGTTATGGAAGAGTTTGAGTCCTTGGGAGCTCCAATGCAAGGACCCACAAGACTCAGCACTGTCCCCATATTCTTCAGCATCTACATGTGGTTTGGGGCAAAACGTCATCAATAAGCTGATGAAACTCAATTATATATTGCCAATCTGGGCTAAGCCAAAGATGCTGCAGAAGGTTTGGCCACTTGTGGTAATAAAGTTGAAATATTGCCAAAGACTTTCTCTGACCATAATCCAGTGACTTTAACATACAAGAAGAAAGTTAGAACTTATAGATGGAGACTAAATGAAATATTACTACAAAGTGAATGAATAGTGGAAGAATGTAAAAAAAAAATCTTAAAGAATTTTTTGAGAATAACGCAATGAAGATACTGATATAAAAATAGTATGGGATGCCAGCAAAGCATTCATGCGAGGATAATTTATACAGCAGAACAACAAATTGAAAAAAAACAAAAACAAGAATATATGCAAAAGACAAAAGGATGAACTAATGAGATCTCCAGGGAGAAAAAAAATATTTCACAGCAAATTAAACTCCTACAGCATCAGCTCCATGTTGGTGAGAGAGTTGGAAATAAAATTGACCTTTGCTAAACAGAGGAATTTTGAGTTAGCAAATAAGCCAGGAAAATGGCTGGCTTATAGGCTGGGAAAAGGAAGGGGAAAAGAAAATATTCAAATTACAAAATGAGAAAACCACGATGACTGATAATGTAAGTATTCAAAGAAAATTTCATCAGTACTATACAAGGCTAGATCAGAGAGAAGAAATGTCATCAGCAAGGGCAGATGAATACTTAAAGAAACAAAACCTACCAAAGATAATAGATGTCCAAAGACAAATGATGAATGGACCAATAACAGTCAGGGAAATCTGTGATACTATGAAGAAGATGCATAAATGTAGAGCCCCCTGGTCCAGATGGATTATTGGCTTATAAATATTTTGAAGATGAGCTTTTATTACCTTTGCAAAAAATGATGAACTCCATTTTAGATAATGGAAAGATACTGGATAGTTGGATAGGGGCACATATACCACTGATTCCTAAGGGAGGACAGGATTTGACTTTGCTGAAAAATTATAGGTCAATATTACTGAATAATGATTATAAGATATTTGTGATGATTTTAGCTGAAAGGCTGAAAATGTTCTACAAAATTTTATCCATAAAGGTCAATGTGGTTTCTTACCTAAGAGACAATTAAGAGATAATATTAGAAATGTTCTTAATGTATTAAGAGTACTTGGAGCAACACAATGAAAAAAAAGCCGCCTTAATATTCCTTGATGCACAGAAAGATTTTGCCAATTTAAACGGGACTTTTGTATTTAAAATTTTGGAAGATACAGATTTTGGAGAGAACTTTATTATATGGGTGAAATGGATATATATTTCCACAAATGGCACAAATAATTGTGAACAGCGAATTGACCAAGCCCTGTGAAATACAGAAAGGAACAGGGCAGGGTTGCTCACTTTCTCCATTATTATTCACTCTGGCTCTTGAAGTTTTGAACAGGGACATAAGACGAGAGAACTGCTGGAGTGAAAGTTTAAGAAGAGGTTTACAAACTAAGGGCATTCGCCAATGATTTGGTTTTAATTTTGGAAAACCCTTTAGGAGGGATAGATGTATTAATGGAAAATCTAAGAGAATTTGGTGCATTTGCTGGATTTAAAATTAGTAAGGAAAAAACAAAGATGGTGACAAAGAATATGTAGATGGAAGACCAAAAAGAATTGTCTGTAAAAACTGGATTTCAGATTGAGAAAAAAGTGAAAAATCTGGGTATTACTAACAGGAATTGTATGTTATTTCAAAATAACTATGTTAAAGTATGGAATTAAAGTAAGAAAGTTTTATTAAGATGGGAAGAATTATAATTATCATTGTTGGGAAGAATTTCTGTGGTAAAAATGAACGTGTTACCTAGAATGTTGCTTTTATTTCAGACAATACCTGTTTTGAGAACTGATGCACCACTTAAACAGTGGCAAAAAGGCACATCCAGATTTATATGGCACGGGAAAAAACCAAGGGTTAAATATAAGATTATCCAAGATGCAAAGGAAAAGAGGAGGACTGGGACTACCTGATTTTAAATTGTATTTTGCTACCTGATGTTTGGTTTGGATGAAGGAACGGCTGTTGCTAAGAAATAAGACTTTTAGATTTAGAAAGTCATGGTCTGAGGTTTGGGTGGCATGGTTACTTACGTTATGACATACTTAAAATAAATGTAGATTTTAAAAATCATTATATTAGGAATGCCATACCACAAATACGGAACAGATACAAACCCAGGCTATGCCCGAAAATACCTTTGCTTGCCTCAGCTCAAGAAGCGTTTTATAGAAAAGAATCAGCAAGCAAAGACAAATGGTTAATATATAAAGATTTGCTAGCAGAGGAAAATGGGGAGCTTAAGATGAAATCAAGAGAACTGACTGCAGAGAGATTTAATTTTTAATGGTTGTCATATGCACAATTAAGAGAATGATTTAATATAGATAAAGTATCAGGAATAAAGTATGACAAAGCAGAATTTGAGAATGAATTATGTACAAATGATGAACATGCAATTGCTAAAATGTATAAACTTTTGCTAAGATTTGAAATGGAGGAAGAGCAAGTTAAAGAACGTATGGTAAAATGGGTCAAGAATTTTGGTTATAATACTCAAATGGATCAATGGGAGAAAATGTGGTTAAAAGGTCTGAAATTCACATTGTCTTACAATTTAAAGGAAAACTTTTTTAAAATGATATACTGTTGGTATATGACACCAGAGAAATTGTCTAAGATGTATAAAGGTACTTCTAATCATTGCTGGAAATGTGAAAAACGCAAAGGGGCATTTTATCATGCATGGTGGACTTGTGAAAAAGCAAAAAGATACTAGACAGAAATGCACATGGCGATCAGAGAGTTTTAAAACTTAACATTCAGATGAAACTGGAAATTTCTTTTTAAGACTTATGGATAATCAACTAGAAAAGGCTCATGGATGATTGGTTTTATATATGGTAACTGCAGCAAGATAGAAGACTACAGAAATACCGACAATGGAGGAATAGATTGTGAAGATGGCTGAGTTTGCAGAAATGGCTAAATTGACTTGTTTGACTAAGGAGGGAAGTACAACTACTTTTATAAAAGACTGGAAACCCTTTATGGACGTTTTGCTGAAAATGGATAAAAATATACTGGCGATTTTGCAATTTGATTAAAAAGGCTTGTTTATGGGAAGTAGGGAACCATATGTAGTATGGGAGGGTGGAGATGGTAATTGCTAGGTTTGTAACTGCTGCAAAGATGATCAGAAGTTGCTTCTTTAGATATCTTTTTTCTTTTTTGTTATTCTTGACTTTTTCTTTTACCTTTTTATAATTTTTCTTTTTCTACTTCTATGTTTCTGAAGTTTTTTAAATCTTTGTAAAATCTTCTTTTAATAAAAAAAATAGAAAAAAAAATAGAAGGGTTTACCAACATCTGGAGGCTCTAAGGATCTGGATGGGGCAAAACAAACTCAGATTAAATCCTACCAAGATGGAGTTGCTAGTCAGTGGTGATAATCCAATAACTTTGGCCCAGTTATTACTCTGGAAGGGATCACGCTCCCCGATAGGAGTGATTGAAACCAACCAATCTTGGTTCCTGCTCAAACAGCAAATGGAAGCTGAGGACAGGGGGGTATTCCCCCAATTCTGGCTGTATAATATAGTGCATTTGAAATACATTATAAACCATTTTTCTCTTAAATAAAAAAGAATTGCTTGAAATAATGAAGATGTGTTTTATGCTCACTTGCTATTCTTTTGACTTTCTTTACAAAAAGTGTTTCATACTCAATAATTTTATTTTTTATTTTTCAGGTATACTAGAAATTTAACACAGAATAACTGAAAGCAAGTATCAAAACAGAACACTTCAATTTTCAGAATCCATGAAGGCAAAAATAAAATCTTTTTAAAAATTTCAACATAAATAATTAACTGAGCACTTTATATCGCGCTTCTTTCATAAAGGCTTCTTCTGAGAATGGGTAACTTTTTGATCTTAAATACACTTGTTTGTGAAATAAAAGCCACCCATTAACAATGGAACTTCTTCCAGCATGTATTTAGGCATTTAGTAACACCAACTTATGCAACTGGTATAGAGAGGCATTCCTCCCCCTTCCATCTGGATGATCAGATTGATCAATCACAAGCGATGATCTCAGCTAAAGGGGGAAAATTAAGAAAGTTAGTAATAAACCAAAAATTTTATCCACACATCAGTAAATGGAGCTGCATCTCCCAGAATGCCCAGCCAGTATGGGCAAACATATGTGGAGGGCACCAGGTTGGAGAATGCTACTTTTTAAAAAAAGCTTTGTGGTAGGGAAGGGCTTGTAGTAAAGTTAACTCTTGAGACAGCATGAAATTTCCTCATATAAAATAAGCACAATTGTTACATCAGATACAGAGGGCTACAGATTGCATACATGTGTACGTCCATCCCTTAAACATTCTTTTAGCATCTGACAGTATGATACAGGAACAAAGTATCAAGTAGCACACTTCCCTCTGATAATTCCCCATGTCCTCAAGGCTATGTAGGAACAAGGGTCAATGGCCTTTGGGGGAACTGCAAGGTATATTTGTGTGTGGGGGGGATACTTTTGAAATCTTCTTTAAAAAATCCAACACAAGCAAAAAGAGTATATAATTCAAAACAAAAGTAATGTTACAGATGTTAAAGCAGCCTTAAAATAGGCCACTGAATTTTGACAGCTAACCATATGGATGTACTTCAAGAGTCTGGCAAGGAGAGGACTCCACATTACAGGAACTGTGAATGGCCTGCAGCTGCTCACCTCTGAACCAGAGGCAGATGAATATCTCAAAAAGTGAGCAAAGTTATGCCATCCCATGACTCTTTCCCATCCAAATGGCAAGTTGGCTCTGCTAGGTAGGGAAAACCAGAATTGTACTCAAACACATTTGAAGTTGAGGATGGTTAGGATTTGCATCCAAAACAACCATAATCCAGTCAGGCATACGGGGATTCCTAATTAGGCCTACACTGTTGCTCATTTGAGGATGGTCCAACTTTTAATTTTTACCCTACCATCTTCACAGTTCAAACTCAAACAGGTTTTACTGTATGTATGTATGTGTGTGTGTGTGTGTGTGTGTTTTCCAAGCAATATCAGGTAATTACATTAACCTAAATCTAAGATATATATAAAGAAAAAAGAAAGATACAGAAAATACAAAAAAGATCTGCTACAATGTGACTAAAGAGATGGTTACTACATATGTGAAAATTTACCCTATGTATAGAGTACACCAAAATTATAATCAATTGCTATTAAGGTAAACCATAAAATCCATCCAAATTTGGTAAAATTGTAGTTCCTGCTTCTGAAGTCTCATTACTTTAATTTTATCTTTGATTTTGTCTAATGTGGCAATTGAAGAGGCCTTGTTAATCCACAACTCAACTGTTAGGTTATCTAAATGTTGCACAATTATTGTTTCCAATGTTGTACAATTATTATTTTGGCTACTAAAATTAAATAGATAATTAGCTCTTTTTTTTAATGGTTATGGTTTGGTCCAGTAAATAAATGGAAAGCATTCAATTCTTTGTTTGGTGATAATACTTACCTCTCCAAAAATGTTTCACCAAAAGGGTATAACTTTATCACATGACCACAAGTGAAAAAAAATGACCCTTTTTTTGACAACCTCTCCAAAATTTGGAAGAATAATTTTGATACATATGTGCCAATCTAACAGGAGTCCAATGCCAACGATGTATAATCTTTCACTGCAATTCTTGCATTGAAGCTGAAGTGAATCCACCCGGTTTCCATAACTGCTGCCAATGTGTCTCCTATATGGGATTACCAAGATCAGTATCCCAAGCTTCCTTTAATCCATACGATAGATCTCCTATTACTGATTGCAGTAATAACCTATACATTTAATCCATATGATAGATCTCCTATTACTGATTGCAGTAATAACCTATACATTTTTGAGATTGTTCCTTTTGGTTGTTCTAAATAATGAAGTATTAAATTCTCAAAATTAGTATAAGGCATATTGCTGAAGCTCTAGTATTTCTATTGTCCAAGAGAGATTTGAGTTTATACCAAAAAAGCCATGGTAGCTTATCATCTATTCATTGCTCTATCTGATCTTTATTGAGAGGTTCACTATTACTATAAAATCTTTCAGTCTATAAAGATTATATGCTATCAAAGATTTCATTTTAGCCAAACTGTAATAATTATCCTGATCGAAATATGTTATCAAAGGTGTTAAAGGAGAAACATCCTTTATCAAAACTGTGTATTTATTCTTCAAATTTGAAGCACTGTTTTAATAAAAACATTTTCAATCTGTTTTATTCTAGAAAAATGTTTTGGGTGAAAAAACCACTGATTTATAAACTTATTTGACTCTAACACAGTTTTAGTTGAATCCATTGTTTAGAAGAGTCTTCCATAATAAATGGGATCATATCCCCTAATTGTGCCCTATATTGTTAAATATATTAACAAATTGAGCATGCCCCAGCCTCCCTGTTTCTGAGGTCTATATAAAATCCTTTTATTTACTCTCAATTTCTTGGCATGAAAGCACCAGCTTTCTAGTTTTTTTTCCCTGCCAATGCCCTAAAGCTTCTTCTGGAATTACCACTGGGAGGCTTTGAAATAAAAAGTTAAGCTGCGCAAGAATTTTCATCTTTACTACTGTAATTTGCCCTAAAATATTGAAATGTTTTGAAGCCCAATTTTTCATTTCCTTATTTAATTTCTTCCATCTTGGTATATAGTTATTTCTAAAGATTTTATTAATATTTTTAGTAACAGTAATACCTAAATATTTTAAAGATTTATATACTACTGGAATCCCTAAAACTGCAGAAATTTCCTTTTGAGTTTTTGAGGGAATATGAAAAATCAGATGACATTTATGAAAATTAACTGATAGTCCTGACATCTCTGCAAATGCCTCTAATGCCTATGCTTCTATGGCTAGGTTGAATAGTAAAGGTGATAAAGGGCAACCCTGCTTGGTACCTCTTAAAATCGTGATGGGATCTGAATCATAACTGCTAAGTCTTATCTGGGCTTTAATTGGTCCATAAATATGTTCAATCATATTATGAAAACCAGCTCCAACTTTAAATTTAATTAATATTTGTTTTAAAAATTGTATTTCTAGAGAATCAAAAGCTTTAAATATATCTAAGGAACAAATGGCAAGGGAAGATTGATTAATTTTACTAAATTGTATAATATTTAATAATTTCCTGATGGGGTAGATATATTTCAATTTGGAATAAAGCCAGATTAATCCATATGAATAATTTTACCTATAATCACTTTTAGGTGATTAGCTAACAGTTTAGTATACCGCTCATAGTCCATGTTGAGAAGTGAAATGGGCCTATAAGAAGCCAAATCCTGAGAATTTTTACCCAATTTAAGGATCAAAATTATCTTAGACTATTTCCAGGGCTCTGGTAAAGGGTCCCCTTGGTGCAAAGTATTGCATAAAAATAAAAATTCAGGTATTAAAATCTCTTTAAATTCTTTATAAAATTCCCCTGACAATCCATCAGAGCCAGATTTTCCATTTTGAACAGTACTGAAAACTTCAGAGATTTCTGAAATAGAAAAAGGAGATTCCATAAACTTGGATATCTTCTGGAGCCAATTCTGGGAATGTTAATCTATGTAAAAACTGATTAATTTTTATTAGTGATGGATTATTTGAAGAATATAACTGCTGGGGGAAAAGTATGTATGTATGTATGTATGTATGTATGTATGTATGTATGTATGTATGTATTTATTTATTTATTTATATTTCAAATTTAGTCACCACCCATCTCACTCAAAAGCAACTCTGGTTTACAGCAACAATAAGAATAAAAAACCATTTAAAATACAATAAAAACAGCGATCATAAATAAACAATATAATCCAAGAATTGGTGGTATATTGTTCACTTATACCTTTGGTTTTGGTCATAATTTGACCATTGCTGTTTTTAATTGCACTAATACATTTTTTTCCTTAGCTTTTTTCAATTCGTTTGCCAGCCTTCTAGAATTTTTATTGTCATGTTCGTAATAGCTTTGCTTAGCAAAGATAATCTGAGAGATTTTATCTGTCTCCAAATCATCTTTTATTTACTAGCTGTTTGAAAATACTACCTAATCCAGTTCTACTATAGTTTGCTAATAAATTGTTAATTTCTAAATAAAGCTTACTTGCTCTTTGTGCTGTTTTTTTTATCATACTCATCCGATTCATACACTCTCCTCTTAGTACTGCCTTCATAGCACCCACCTTATTCTTACCGATCTTTCATTTCTATTATTTTCCTGAAAAAATTTCTCAAGGTTTGAGTTAGTCGTTGCTTTGCTGCTACACTATACAGTAATATAGGATTAAAACACCAATTATAAATAAATAGAATAATCTCTTCTAATTTAAGTGTAATAATTACTAGAGCACGATCTAAGAATTGGTGCAATTTTAACTTGTTGCAGGAAATTTGAAAAAGTTTTAGATATCCATATGTAGTCTATCCTAGTATGAGATGTATGTCTACCTGAATAAAATGTACGTGCTTTTGTTGCAGGGTTCATAACTGTCCATGTATCTATGAATCCATGATTATGCATTAAATTTTGAAGTCTCTTATACATTCCAATCTGTTCGGATTATACATTAAAACAGGATTAAAAACTGGGGACAAAACTTGCCTGGCTCCATTCGTATGGGTTTGTATACCACATGGGAGGAATAACCTCACGAGGTTTTGATTTGCAAATTAAGCTGAAAGAGGAAAAACTTATTGTCAGTAAAGAAAAATCCATATTAATAATATCCATTAGATTGAGAAAAGAAGATTGACAGGAGAAACAATAACACTTGAAATGCCTGAAAGGATATCACACAGAAGAAGGTCAAGACTTGTTCTGTCTCATTCCAGACTGCAGAATAAAGCATAAGTTACAGGAAGTCAGCTTAAGTTACAGGAAGGCAGATTCTGATTAATGTTTCTTTTTTAAAAAAAAATAGCAGTAAAAGCAGTTTAACAGTGGAAATAATTATTCAGAGACAGTTGCTGGCCTTCTCTTCACTAGATGTGTTCAAGCAGAAGCTAGAAAGCCTTCACTCAGGGATACTTTAATCTGGGTTCCTGGACTAATCAGACAATTGGATTTCATAATCTAAATGGGTGACTTCCACCTCTAAGATTCTATCATTCTGTATTTGTTCAGACCTATAGCTAAAAAATAAAAAGTCAAGGGTAAATGCAAATAAGATGTATTGTGTGCTTGGAGCCAATCAAGTTATCTATCATTCAAAACAATAGATTTCTTTCCCCTGTATGAGCCTTCTCTAGTTTGATGGTCTCTAAATGTATTGGGGCTGTAACTCTCAAAACTCCCAGCTGTCTAGGAAGCTATTTATAAAAAAGGAAAAAAAGTTGAAAATTATGAAAGGGAAGGGAAATGGCCTTCTAAAAACTATACAATGTAGTAAAATTATCCCATTATTTAGCCTTAATAAGGTACTTAGGGTGATAGGCACTTCTGTGTCCTTGCTCCCATCTCCCAGCAGCTCACATACCAACTGGACTAATTTATTAAGGGCATCCTAACAATACATACCTTTTGAATAATATAATTTTAGTCACTCTCCCAGTGTCTAAACTTTGTATTGAACAGGTATATATATGTAATGATGTGCCATCAAGTCAGGGTTGACTCTTATCAACCACATAGATTTTCTCCATGATGAATATGTACGTATGTATATATATTTATATGCCTCTATCTATCTGTCTGTTCATCCATCCAAAGAGAGAAAAGCTATGCTAGCTATTTTTAGAATGTCTTCTTGTGTGCAGCAACTTGATTGCTACAGATTCTTTGTCTGTCAACTCCTCCCTCTCTAAACATTTATATTCCAATTCATTTTGTCTAGACATGCTTTTCAAAAACATAGCTTCCTCTTAAGTAGTGAAGACATATAAGACATACAATTAACTTAAAATGCAGATGTATGAATTGCCCAGAATACAAAGTTTTGTTGAGGCCCTTTTACTTCTCTAGTACTATGTGTTTATAAAGTTACTCCCTTCTTTATTATTTAATACACTATAGGATCCAAACATATTGTTAAGTTTATCTAATTCTGTATTTTAAAAAATTGCAGAGCAGGTAAATGGGGAAGGAAAGTAAATCATCCATTCAATTTCTGCCAAGTAACTACAAGCTTTGCCATTACTCCTAGAGTTTGAATTGCAGAGTTCCAAAGACAAGAAAAAATCATTTTCTTGTATGTTGTCATTGCTGTATTTCTCATACAGAGGAATCAACAAAAGATTGTCCTTCATCACAGAGATTGTGCTGGGCAGAGAAAGTTAACCTTGGCAATAGGCATAGCCAAACTCCTAACAAGGCAACATCATTTGAATTTTCCAGATCTCAAAACCTGAAATTCTTCTCTTTCAGTATCTTCCTATTTTTGGAGATTTGCACTTCTGATCGGGGTTTTTCAATGCATTAGAAAACATGGGCAACCTACATTACAGCTAACTATAACTTCATATAAACCACCTGAAACCCAGATGAACACTGTATCCAGACATGAGCCTTCTTTTGTATTATTCCATTACTATTCTGTCTTTATTGCTATGTGGCACTAATGTACAGTCCACACAACTTGTTCATATTCTGAGTTCATTTTAAAAAATTTACAACATCCCAGTCAGTAGATAATGGCAGAATATGCTTCTTCCACCCACCTCAGCTTCTTTTCACTCCCACCACACATATAATTATAAACACAGCTCTTTTACAGAGTTGCATGCACATAATCTCTTCTGCTCTATTTCTCCATCCATCCATTTCAGAATCCCAGCATTTCAAAATGCAACAACTATATGTTTGTTCTTTTGGAATTCCAACCCTTTCCCCCAAATAACACACAGTGGAATTGTCTGTTAGAAGGTGGCTGTTTCCCCTCCTATCCTCATAATCTTCTCTATAGGGTCTCTTAAGTTCCATATTTTTGGAGATTTGCACTACTGATTTGGGCTTTTATAATTAAATCGATTATGTCCACTTATAGCTAAAACAGGCATAGGAGAAATAAACCACTGGTTGATAACTAAGAATGACAAGATCATGTGGATGCTCAATGAAATTGCTGCAGAGGTATGTATATAGTTCTGAAAAGTTCTACTTGGGCCTACTTTATGTTACAGGAAATCTGTAATTAGTTCTTTCAACATATTTTAATTAAAAAACAGCCACAGATTTTAAAAATGCATTGAGGAGACTATACCTTGCAATTTTTCAGGCTTAAATTGATCTCTTCACTGAGATAACATTTAGAGAAAGAGCAAAGAAATATTATTGCTTTCATTCCTTGCTTTTCTGGCTTCTTTATTTATTTGATTCAAATCTTACCTTTCATTCAGGAGTTCAAGATGGCGTAGATAGCACTTTCTTAGAGAAAAGGTGAAGGCTGGGGAAGACCTATTATTCAGCCTTCCTCTAGGCTTGATTTAGGATGACAGGCTCTGGTTTCCAGTGGGAAGGACTTAAGTAAGTGTTCCTTCTACCATAATTATTGAAATGCCCCCTCCAGGGTCATCTGCAGCAAGCCAAGATTTTGTTAAAATGACAAAGCATGTGTCACAACATCACAATGCAAGCTCTACTCCTTATGTATTTCCATGTGACACCTGAGGCACCAAAGGGGCAGAGTTTGCATCATTATGTCAGAACTCGTTTCATCATTTATCTCTCTGGTGAATGCCCATAGCCTCCTCCTGTACAATTTACTACATGAAATGGGGAGCTGGTGTATTTTGGCATGGGGAAAAACTGGATAAATCTCCAAAGAGCCTTCTTTAGACATTATACAAAGATGCAACCCTGCCCATTTTCCTCTGTGTTTAAAGGATGTCCAATTATAGCACAGGGCCTTTTTGTTATAACAAGAGGGATGCTTTTTCAGACAATGCAGTTATAAGGAATAGAAGCAAACTTAAACTGTTAAAGAACTGTAGGAAAAATAGAGAGTTTACCTTAAAAGCTTTTGGCAAGCTGTATTCTGCAACTGGGCAATTCTCTCAGGACCAAAATGCAGCAGGCCATTTGGGCCATCAGAGACTAATTTGTTAATGCAAGTCCTTAGAATGTTTATCTATGAAGACAGTGATTTTTTTTTAACAAGAACAGTGACAGTTGGCAATTACTTTTTAAAAAATAAAATGAATTAAACTGTTTAGCTTCTAACAAAATCATTTACTTGATTACATACATTTAGAAGACTTTTAAATTCAAGTTTTCAATCTATTAATCTTGGAATTTCCAGATTCTCTGGCACTACCTCCAGCCACTAAGTCAATGGTTGGGCTGGAGAAGAACCATGAGATCGGCACTCCAGTGCATCTGGAATACCTCACGTTCCTCTTAACAATGAGAACTTATAATTTAATCAATTCATGTCACCATCTTATAAAGAAAAAAGCATATGAGTTTGGTTCAGACATAATACTTAATCAGGATTTTTAAAGTCATAGTTGTTGAACAAGTTGATGTGGCCTAATTTTGCATTATGCTAAGCCAGAACCTAAACACGTCATATTATAGATTCAACGACTGTCTAAATGTTTTTTCTTTGCATATAGTAAACTTTCATTCTCTGGACCACCATTCAGTGGACTTTGGCAATGGACGAAGTATTTTGTTTCTGTAGCTGAACAACTGACATAATGTGCATAATTTACATGTTAAACTTATATCATAATTCACAAATGATTTAAATTGATGCAAAAATCTAAAAGTATCAAATACATAATAACACAAATTATATTACCTTCACCAATTTGCACTTAACTAACAATTTCTTCCACAAATGGTCCATTAAATTGTCAATAGTCATACTCCCTAGGAACTATGGGAGTTATAGTCCTGATATATTTCAGGCATTTCAGATTGGTGGTTAGATTACTAAATGTTCTCAGAATAATTAAGTAAGTTTTCCAAATGCCAAGCTTTTCCACTAATAACAATTTTCACACTTATGCATTGCAACTGCAGACTGAAGGCCCACTTCTCTGCATTTAAGTCTGATGATCCAGACTAAACCCAGCTTTATTGCCCACCAACATTCAGTATCTCTATTAACTGAAACAACTCTTAAATAGTCTTTTTAATGGTTCACAACTAAAAGGTCTTTGGGAATTTGTAATCTGCAAGTAGCCTAGGACAGATTCAAGAATACCCATATTCCTGCTTATATAATGGGAGACATCAATTAGATCCAGCCAATCTGCCAAGCAAGCTGGAAGACAGACTGTTACTTCCTCTTCAGGCAATCATGTTTGGAATTAGCATTCCAGCACTCTCTTTGAGGCCCTGATACCCCAAGTGGGCGAAGCCCAATGCTTGAAGTTTCTTTTTTTAAAAAATGTGTTAGAATTTGGGGCCATTTTAAGAATCAAAATGGATACCTTAAGACTGGCAGAAACTTTACAGCATATCAGTCATTTTTTCCCAAAGTGGCAGGCCAAAATTAAGGACAGTTCTGTCTCTTAAGCCCCATATCTCCCAAAAATAGGAGAAAAACATAGCATAATTTCAGCCTTACCTATTTAAGTGGCATCACAACTAGATTTTCTAGACCAATTTTAAAGGGATAGTGCACAGAATTTCTCCAGGATGAATAAGCAGACAGGTCGGGAGACTTATCTCTCTTTCATTACAGTAGTGTACTTCCTTATCATATTAGCTATATCCATTTGTTTTGCTTCCTCCATGGGTAGCACAGAATGCAGGGGTTTCTGTTTCTCCCTTGTCACCATTATTTTTATTAGCCTTTTTTTTTTAGTCAAAAGAGAAATCCAAATAAAAACTTCTTACAGACTCCTAACTTTTAGGGGCTGAATAATAAATCTGAAAAGCATCAGCTTGACCTGATTCCCTTGGCTCATTCATATTACTTAAACTACTTGTAGTTTCTGTAACCTACAAAATTCAATGAGCTACTTGGGTGAGCAGCTAGAGGTTTGCAGCCTTAGTATGCCATCCTTCTCTCACCATCATTGTTTTGCAAAGCAATTTATGTGCAAAATGAATATACAATACAATGGCAAAATATTGTAGAGAGAAACAAAAACTAGCTGGATTGGTTCATGCATGGAACTAAGACATTGTTTAACAGCTTTGTTGTATTGTCGAAGGCTTTCACGGCCGGCATACGATGGCTGGTGTGGGTCTTCCGGGCTGCGTGGCCATGTTCTTGAAGTCTTGTTTCCTAATGTTTCGCCCGCACCTGTGACCGGCATCTTCAGAGGGCAGGAGCACAGACAGGAGCAGTTCTCTGTGCTCCTGCACTCTGAAGATGCCGGTCACAGGTGCGGGCGAAACGTTAGGAAACAAGACTTCAAGACCACGGCCACACAGCCCGGAAGACCCACACCAGCCAACAGCTTTGTTCTTTGCCTGTTGTTCCATTTCTATTTGTAAGGAACTGCTAATCCATTTACTGTAGGAAGTCATACTTACCATTCTATTATGTTATTCTGCTGCATATCTAAGTTTTAGAAAATAGTCACATCAGACTGTGCCTACAATCCAACAAGCAAAATTATCTGCAAGTTTCAACCAGGCAATCTTGTTTCACAGAAACCAGACAATTTCTTAATTCTGAAGAAGCCAGATTCATTCCAAGAAACCTAAGGGAGTACATTAAGATATGACATTCCAATCATGTGCTGTCATAACATCTGAAAAACTGAAGTACTTTTACCTGTGTGATGTCATCTGCATCAATCTGCACATCAAATGTAAGTTCCATATCATGGTCTTGGAGGACTGGGCTCCCCAGGGCCTGGTTCCAACCCAAACCACATAGGACACCAATGTACCTCTTCCTGCTTTCATCAACCCTGAAGTAACAAGTTTATTGAAGGTAAGTGTAAGAAAAATACAGCACCTACGTCTGATATGTATTGTCATATTGTCATAATGATCCTATACAGACATAACAGTTTGCATCCGCATGTCATTATTGCAAAAGGAAGAACTCCTTCCATTTGCAGAAGGCTTTTTTAACTGGTTCCAGGAGACCCCCAAAGGTAAAGTGGGACTTTCCTTAAATATCTGCAGGTTTCCAGGGGGCTGCAAATAAAACTTTGAGTAGAAGCATTTGTTACAGTGAACACCACGTTTCTCCTTGGAAATGTTCACATACCTGAGGTCTATCACAGGAGCAAACAGCATGCTTAGTAATGCTGGGAGACCCGGAATATGAGGCATGAGAGAAGTTTCCCTTAGTATCATTGTTGAGCCTATCACCATAAAAAACAAATTTATATGGACATTTTCAAGAAAAAAGTCACACAAATACTCAGCTATAGCTTTGATCAGAATTATAGTGTAGGCAGAAAAGGTTATACAACTTTGACAGAGCATTCTTTACCTGTTGCATTTACAGATATGGAAGCAGCAACCAGTATTTGTTGAAATGCATCTTCAGGAGCATCAGCTACAACAACAGAGTTTACACTTTCCTTCTCTATCAAGACTGTTCTAGAGGAAGGAAAAAGAATCATTATGATTTATTATGAGAATTTTTAAAAATCCAAGTCTGCAACATTTCATTGACCCATTGGTTAAGTTTACTGAAAACTTTTCAAATGTTTAAAAATAAATACCACTATTACTATTTAAATAGCCCTCTATATACAAGTATTTACACAAACCATAATAAGCAGAGAACATTTTAGAAATATCTCACAACCATCTCCCTCACAGAGGACAGAATGCAGAAACTAAACACAAAGGAGGAGTGCTTCCAGACTGGGGGTCCAAAGAGCTACCAGATGGAAAAAAAGCTGTAGATTTTCTATCTCTGCTTCCTTATTGGTTAAAAAAGGAGGAAAGGGTAGAAAAATGGGAGTGGTGAAAGGTATTGAAGATGCTGATATCTGGAGCCTGCATCTGCTTCATAAAATTGTTGTGAATGGGCAGGACAACCACAATCACAAACAACAGCTTGTGCTGCTTTCAGCCTTAGCTCTTCATCAATGATCTGGATAAAAGGTCCATCTGAAGCAGTGTTCTGCAGCCTGCAGTGGCCCACTAGCTATCTTGGAAATGCCTAAAAGCGAAGCATGAGGTTTATAATCTTCCACAGTTGTTCCCAAAGCACTGTAGAACAGCATCTTACCTGAATCTGGAAATTCGGGTCATACTGCTGAATTTTAAGTTGTAGGGATTGAAAGGGCCAAGTAGTGTTGCCTTTGGAAAAAAAGAGAGAGAATGAGAATGGGATTGAGAAAGCATATGCAATATTTCAGTTTGTTAGCTTTGGGATTTGTCTTCACTAAGGTAAGTGAAATTCAGTCTTTCATTTTTTTGTCTTCTCTCCCAAGGTAACAAAAAGCCTCTTCTGAGGACCCAAGACAATCCTGCATCTTATAGGATTAATATGCAGCCCAAAAGGAGGCAGAAGGCTCTTGACTTACACAAAATATAATGTAATGCTTGGTCGTGGTTTGAAGATACAAAAATCTTGCACACGTATATCCTATCTCCTCTTTGATCATTGCCAAAAAGAGGCTGTTTAAATAACATGTGAATCCTAAACTGCAGCTTAATCGGGGTATTTTGAAACAAGCCTCTCTTAATCCAAAATCTAACGTTGGTTGTTGCAACTAGTTATAAGATTTAATAGGAAGGAAGGAAGGAAGGAAGGAAGGAAGGAAGGAAGGAAGGAAGGAAGGAAGGAAGGAAGGAAGGAAGGAAGGAAGGAAGGAAGGAAGGAAGGAAGGAAGGAAGGAAGGAAGGAAGGATCCCAAAACCTCCTCCACTAAATCCTGGGGGACAAAAAGTCACACTCACACCTGTGACATTGCCTTGCTCATTCTTCCGAACAAGAAATTGTCTAATTCTCTACAAGCAAGAAACTAATGGCACAAACACTACCATTTCACAATTAACTTTTAGTAAGTACAAAGTATTTTGGGGGGGGAGTTCAGCTGTTTTCTATAAAGGTCAAGAGAAAAAAACAAAAATCACAATTATTTTAATATGGAACGATGAAGCAATCTTGCTGTTCATAGAAACAGAAGAAAAACAGCATTTCATACTTCAGGTGAACCATTAAATGCTCATCAATGAAATGGGAGGGGGGGGGAATGGGGAAGAGATATACCTTTTAAACTTACTTTGTAGTTTGGGGCACTAATCTTGTTAGCAGAGCAGCTCTCCAACATTTCAATCAGGGAATTCTCTTCTCTTGAGATCTTCTGTGGGGGCGCCAATTTCTTCCCCTTACTTTCTTTGGGCTTTGAAAACAATTGTTTGAGATTTTCATGATTTAGCTAAAGAGATTGGGAAAAAAGATTTTGAAAAGTGAGTGAAAAGGCAGGAAGGGGAATGTTTATTTGTGTTGTTGTTTTTATTTATTTATTTTTAAATTTGTATGCCGCCCATCTCCCCCAATGGGTGACTCTGGGCGGCTCGAGTTGTTGTTGTTGTTATTATTATTATTATATAGATTTATAGCCTGCCTTTCTTCCTGGGGGATATACACAGCACTCCCTCCTCCAATTTTCCCCCACAACAATCACTCTTGATGTAGGATGGGCTGAGAAAGAGAGAGAGAGAGAAGCCCAAAGTTACCTTTTGAGCTTCCATGGCTAAAGGTGAACACAAACCTGAGACTTTCCAGTCACACCCCAACACCTTCCCCACTACACCACACAGGCTCCCACAATAAACAATTATTACATCACTATATCAGCCTGTTCTCTTCAGTGGATGAAAAGCACTCTGTACTGTTTCCTACTTCTGTTCACTTCAAATACAGGATTCAACAAGCTTATTCTTAATTCTTTTGGTTGGAGAAGACATTTCCTTACACCTCCTCATGACAAAAGAGAAATTCTTTCTCACGTATAAGGAAAAGTAACAGACCCAAATTCACCAAGAAAATTTCTGAGAATCAAAGCCCAAGCAACAAGATTTAGTAAGTCCAGCTGGAATAACACAAGAAAAAAATGAACAGAGAGAACAGAAAGCTCTTGCAGAGCAAACATAAGGTCATAAACTTCCTTCTCCAATTTAGAAGGGCAGTGAAAATCATTGAAATGGGAACTCTCAACTGCAAGCTGACCTGGTTTTAAATAATCTGCCGAAGCATCTACAGCAGACAGAAGAAAGTGCCAGCTCAAGATGTCTGTTTTATAATGTATTTTACAAAAATAAAACATGAAGCCAATGTAGTCGTGATTCTACCTGTATCTTCTAAATTTAATTATTAAGTCTTTTGCAGAAAAAAACAACAGAAGTCTCTCTAACTGGCACCTTAAGAAACTAACACATGTATTATCTCATAAGATTTCATGGATCACAGTCCCTTTCACCAGATGCATGGAGAAATTTTACATGCGCATATGTAAAAACTACCAGAGAGCTGGGAAGGGAAAGGAGGGGAAGGCAGAATGGGGAAAAAAGAGAGGTGTGAGCAAAGCTGAACTGATATAATAAAGGCATCCTTATACTGATGATCTGTGTAGTATAATAAAAAAAACCCTTACACTCTGCTTAAATCATGAGAATGTTAAATCTTCCAATCAATTCTAGCTCAACTGTTTCACAATGAAATCTGTCTTTCTAATGCTCTTTTGTAAGAATGGCCACCTTGAGGTCAATAACCATCTTCAGCTCCTCACTTTCCTGCTTCTATAAGTTCAAGAAACTACAGTTCCAACCTTTTCTCTAACAGAAATACCATACATAAAATCTCATACTTTTGATTCATAAGAGTCATCTGCAGGTTCAGCATAGCCTTCTTGAATAAGGATGGTGCAGATATTCACAACGTCCATAATGCCAGAGTATCGAAGCACATCCACATGCAAGACGCCATGCACAACTGAGAAAACTTTCACCATCAGGGCACAGCCATTGACCAAAGAAGAAAATCTTTGGCTTGCGGCATAACTCCATTGTTCTCCGCAAACAAGAGATTGTGCAGAGGGACGCATTCCACGCACCTTGAATTCCAGAGCCTGAATAAAAAACATTAAAACAAATATATATTTTCCAAGAACGTGAAACATTTTGACTGCTCCACTTCCCCATAGCACTGTCCCCTCCTTAATTAAAAACTAGAAAATTTTACCTGAAAGGGAAGCTCTCGGAGATGGCTTGGAATCTCTCGTAACCGGCCCAAATCCACTTCTGATCTATTGCCATAATCTACATAGAACACCTGTACAATAAACAGCAATTAAAAGAGACTTCTTCCAAGGCCTAGAAGAAAACAGATCATAAATACAGCCCTAGACAATAGTCAGCTGGCTTACATATACTAATAAGGCTCAGACCATGGTTTATAAGCCACAATGGCTAGGGTCACACATCACATAAAGCTAAACTGAACAAAATATGGCTTAACACAGTGTGCCCAGCTATTGTGAAAGCTGAGGTCTGCTTCATTCAAAACGGGGGGGTGGGGTGTATTTAATTTCCTATCGTTGCTTCAGCTAGCTCTTTCCATCACCTCCCCCAAACAGTATTGTATCTGACTGCTCTTTCCCAAATATTCATACAAACATGGCCTGTACTTAAACTACTCCAAACCAAATCAAACAGCACCCAGGAGAAGCAACAGTGAAAAACAATTTGATCTATGGATACCCCCGGCTCCTTCAAGGGTCTCCCTGCTAGTGCCAGCAAATGCCAGAAATAACCACTGCTGGCAGATATTTTTATGTGACTGGGAGCATATACATCCCTCAGCTCAGCATCCTCAAGTGAGCACATCTGCTGCTGGCTCAGGATGATGGAATTATTGCCCAACATATCTCAAATGCACTAGGCTGGGAAGGCTATACTGTAGCACTGCACGTGGACTCTTCCTGTACAGAAGCTGGATTTTTAAAAAATGTCAGTCTCCCATTCCCTTCCAAAAGAGTGCTTTTATTGCCTTTACTCAAAGCAGTGCATAATGTATTCTTTCAAAACGTAAGCAGAGAGGCCAGTCAAATATTTTTTCAGGTGCTGCCATCTGTTTAACTGTTATGCTATACACATTCTGTACGATTATGCTTGAATATGCTCAAGGATTTGAAAAAGAAGCACCTCGGCCCTTTCTCCAGACACATACAGGACTTGGGCTCGGTAGTACCTCTCATTTTCCCAGTCAGTAAAAGGTGCCAAACAAACCAAGTCCGGATAGGGGCGAACAGGCAAAGAGATCAACTCCAGCCGGCTGATCTCAGCAGACAGATTTTGTAGTAAAGCCATGTTTCTTTCATCTATTCTGTATCCCCAGAAGTGTCCAACCTCTACAACCTGAAAAATATAAGGTATTTTTTATAGCATGCTCTGAACAATCCCCCACCCCCAAACACACATTTTGACAGACAGACTTGCAGCTGCTTGAGCTGGAAAAGTCTAGAAAGGCCTTCCTGGAAACTATTATAGACACATGTCCTTAAAGAATGTGACCCCAAATTCTGCTATGTATAATTTGCACATACACATTTATGACTGCCGCTCTAGTTTATCATGACTGCCACATCTGCATATATAACCAAGTCACACACAGAAACAAACCTAGATTTTCAAACTGCTCTTAATTAACAAGATTCAGTTAATAGTCTGTTTAAAGCACAGTTTAGGAGTCAAGTAGGACAAGAAAAAAAAAAAAGGAGAAATTTAAATAATTTATCTCAGGATTTATCCCAAATTATTATATTTTGCAAGTGTCTATTCTTGAGCTAATTATTTGCTGTTCTTCTGTAACATTTAAATATTTTTACCTACATTGCCATGTCAAGGCATTGCTTTTTCTGCAAAATTAACCATGTTTTAAGGTCTTAGTTTTTAGGAATGAAGCTACAGGTAGTCTTTGCTTGACGACCACAATTGGGACTGGCAACTCTGTCGCTAAGCGATGTGATCATTAAGCGAGATGTCACATGACTGCAATGGACTTAGGACCTCATTTCCACTGCAGTTGTTAAGGAAATCACCTGTAGTCATTAAGCAAGACATGTGACTGTGACTTGCAATTTTGCTGCTGGCTTCTCCATTGACTCTGCTTGTTGGAAGCCAGCTGTGAGGAGCCTGAATGTTGATCATGTAACTGCTGGGGATACTGCGATGATAGTAAATGTGAGGACCAGTCATAAAGTTACCTTTTCAGTGCTGTTATAACTTTGAATGGTCACTAAACAAGGCAGTTGTTAAGGAAGGACTACCTGTATTGTGATTCACAAGCTAATGAAGCTGTGTTTTGTCATCAGAGATCAGGTGCCTTCCAAGGACATAAAGAGAACAGCCAAATATCCATTGACTCAAGAAGACAGGAGGAAAGAGTCTAGCGTTTAAACCCTGGAACACACACACCTATGCAGAAATAGACAAATCTTCTGTGTATCTGTGGTTTCATTCTTGTTTGCAATAAAAAGACATATCTTGCCCACTTGTGTCTGTGAGCTTTCTGTCAAGCAAGCCAAGTGTTGATTAAGATATTAAATGTCTGGAGAGCTGAGATTTATAAATGCACCTGGCATGAAGTTTGACACAAGTCAGTTTAAGGTTTAGTTTCCTAAGAAACTGCTTATCTGGATATGACTCTGTCTGGAAACAAAGGTATTTCTATTAGGCAAGTATAGAAGAGATGGCCTTTTCCTTTGTTACTCCCAAGCTATGGAATGCAGCCCCCTGGAAATTTTATTCAGACCTTTTCTTTTTTTGCTTAGAGAAAAGGAGACAACCCCTTCTTCTTCCAGCAGGTCTTTGATTTAATTTGAATTTAGTTTAATAACTTAAACTTATTTTACAATATTGTAAGTGTTTACATTTTATACTTTTTGGGTTTGGAACTGTTTTAAGTTTCATTCTTTTTATGGTTGCTAGCTCTGAGCAGAGCCAGCTATCAGAAATAAATACTACTTGCGTACATGCTTTATATGCCTGGGTAACTCAGTCATAATTTACTCACACCCAAAAGTTGGTTCCCAATCTCTCCCATTTTAGAATTCATCCCAACTAAAGTTGATGTGGTGCATTCACACACACTTATCACCTACCTCAGTGACACTGATAGATAAATCAAGACTAATTATAGTCTGAAGTTTTTCCAAGGTATTACAGAACTTCTGCATAAGAGTCACAGTATGCTTCTGAAAGTCAATGTTCACTCTAAAAACAAATATCAAACATAATAAACAAAACCCAGTCATTAATCTTCTACAAACTAAAGACATCCCTGTCAATAAGTCACCTTGGAGGCTATTCCAAAAAGATGGCTCATGGACCCTGTTATATATATCCCATTAGGATAAAAATGTTTAGATCAACTGTTTAAATAAATCTATAGGAGTTACAGGCATGCAAAAACTTTTACCACTCTGATGGGGATTGGAAGAGCAAGTATGGAGAACCCCACCCTCCCTTCACTGTATCTCTGCATTTCTGTCCTGGGTGTGGAGTCTTTTTAGTTTCTATGCAAAGGATGGAACATTCTACCACTCCTTCCACAGAATTGTTTCTTGTCTATGACTACTGACAAACTTTTAAATACCAAGCTGGTGCAGATAAAAAGTAGAGTAGGAAGCAGCTAATTAGGGTTAAACTACTCTTAGTTCATGTCAGAAGATCCTGGATCAGGTAGAAAGGTCATATGTCATGTTCTTGGACATTCCAGGCCTCTTCTTCGTTTCAGAGTTCCACATCACTCAGTCTTTCTTTAGTATTCCAAACTATGCATTCTTTCTTTTAAAGCTCATTCCATATTAGAATTTTGCAAAGTACATTTGCAAAAGATATTAGATGTTGCTGAATTAAAGCAAAACAGCTTCCTTGTAAGATAAGGAATCTAATCCAGTTTCGTAATAACATACCTCTCGCCCCTCAGAACAGTGCTAGCTTCTTCTGCCATCTTCCCCTCTATCTCCTCTGGGGAATGTACGTTCAGTTCAAACGGAATCCTCATCTGTGCCATTTTAAGGGCAAGGTACACTGCAGGAAGTGTTTTAAAACGTTCCGTAGGATTCCGAGAAAATTCTACAAAGGCTCTAGGTTAAAAAAATTAAAAAGAATAAAATTGTATCCTAGGGATTAGAACTAAGCAACTACTGCAAAAATGCACTTAGTGCTCAGATCTGTACAACACCAAGATTTTAAGAGGACACTAGAGCCAGTTTGGTGTAGTGGTTACAGCATCAGGCTAGAAACTGGGAGACCGTGAGTTCTAGTCCTGCCTTAGGCATAAAGCTGTCTGGGTGACCTTCTCTCAGTCCTAGGAAGGAAGCCATGGCAAACCACTTCTGAAAAACCGTGCCAAGAAAACTGCAGGGACTTGTCCAGGCAGTCTCCAAGAATCAGATACAACTCAATATGTGTGTGTATTTTCTTATTTAGTCTGCATCACTGGAAACAGTACAGCAATATAATCAAGTTAACCACAATTTAAGCTATCTGCACAGATGAACTGTATGATGAGTCAGCATCCCAACTTAAAGCAACAAAACAAACAGCTGCATCTCAGCTGAGAAATACAACAAATAGCTGCCAGCTGATGTGCTAATGGTTAGACTGAAAACAAGTCTCAATTTTTGCCTCCCATCCCATTTACAGATGGTGAAAGAGAGAGGAAGGAAATTTGGAGGGGGGGGGGAGAAGGATATTGTTGGAAGAATTTTCCTTACAGATGTTGCCTGATGCTATTTGATCCTCCAGGATTCCCATGAAAATATACAGAACCAAAGCATGACTACCAGGAGGACTCTTCTAGCTACTGATGGAACTACTTAAAACTGGAAAATAAGCAGCAAGCAAAAGGGAAAGGGAACCAGAAAAGGGGCAATTCTTATTTCATTATTTGCTGTTGTTTCCTGCCATGATGATATAATAATAGTAACCACAACATAATAAACCATGCCATAATAGTAACCACCACCACCACAATACAAAGATCTGAGAATTCTAAAAACACTCCCAGCTGATGGGTAAGGCGATTTTGTGTGTGCTACAGTTCCAGGGGGAAAGGAAGACTCATGAATGGAGAAGAGCTATGATGATTTCTCTCCCTGAAACTCTCCTTTACCTTAACTCAATCAGCTGTTTCGGAAGGCAAAAATTCAGATAATTTTCAATGGAGGCGGGGAGTCTGACAGTGGTGCTCTTCTCTTATCTATACCTTCCAACTTCATCCTTCCTTTAAACAATACTGCTAGAGTTCTGCTCCCGATACTGCCACAAATAGCAAGGTTTTTTTAAGTGACTTGGCGGGGGGGACATGAAAAAGGTACAACTGTCATCGCCACACTGTTCCATCTCTCTTGCTCCTAAGACAAGTCATTCTTATTACCAATACCACCAAAGTAAGTACAAAAGTACCGTCTCCTTCCAACTTCCATTTGAAGTCAGCCCTAGTATAATATTTTTGGGTCCAGAATTTCACTTCTTGAGTTCCTGCCAGAATCCTCGCAATCAACCAACCAACCATCTTGCTAGTTTACTTGCTTAGTTTCTGCGATTACAGAGAAGGGGTGGGTTGGAAGGTGAGCCATTAGGTGCAGATGGTTCTCAGGAATGCCAAGGCTGTACCAGCGTGAGACCAGGAGAGGACGGTCGACATGTGCAAGAGGGACTCAGAGACAAGGGGGGGAGGTGAAACGGGATGGGGGTAAAATCAAGTTTTGGCACACACGGAACCCAGTTCCAGCAATGGTTTAGAGGCTGTACACTACTTCTCAATAAATGAAGTTTTCTTTGAACTTGCATTGGTTTCAAGGAGAGTTGCTCTCGTTGGGAACTGAGCATTGCAGTTCCTTACACCCTCAGTATTAAAAAGAGCATAAGCATATTTATAACAGTGTATTGTCCAAGGCTTTCACGGCCGGCATACGATGGCTGGTGTGGGTCTTCCGGGCTGTGTGGCCGTGTTCTGGAAGTTTTGTTTCCTAATGTTTCGCCAGCATCTGTGACCGGCATCTTCAGAGGGCAGGAGCACAGACAGGAGCAGTTCTCTCTGTGCCCAGGTGTTATATTTATAACAGCTTTTTACTATGAAGGTATGCTTTAAAGTCCAAGGTTTTCTAGTGGTCTGAGGGGAACTGCAGAGCTCTGTGCAACTGCCAAGGCTACCACTGATCGCTCAGAAGATCATAACAAAACAAAACAAAAATTGCACAATGTGAAAACCTGCAAAAACCACCTACTTGGTTCCATCATAAACAATGGATTTGACTTGACCACATTGTCTGAACAGGGATTGCAGCTGCTTATAATACAAAAAGCCATAGGGAGGAATGTTCTTCAACTGTTAGGAAAAATAAGAATGCACCTTCAGAAATATTTTATTTTGACATTTTCAAACAAACTTTTAACATTATTTTTAAAATAATAATTAAATAAATGAACCATTCTTAAATCATTCTTCAATATTTAAACATTTTAAGACAAATTACCAAGGCAAATGTCAGTTGATTGACATTAAGTCCACTGAAATGTGAAAACCAGTTCTCTTCTTTCCAGTGGCCTACCAGCATCCCAGGTTCTGCTGTCTATGTACTTACTTCCTGCCAGAAGAATATAGTGTCTCTTGGCTCCCATGTAAGGTTTTACTGGTTCCATTTTTTTCTTTGTTCCCAACCTCAATTCCTCCTAGATTTTGCTCCTTTTCTTATATTCTTCTTTCAATCCACTATAAGTGGACCTGAAATGGACTAGGAAGGGAAGCAGCTATGTATGCTGTAGCCATGAAAACTATGTCACAATAAATATGTTAAAATGCCACAAGATTCTTTGTTACATTGGCCACAAAAGATTAATGCAGCTACCATGTGGAAATGTATGATCCCATTGTGAGATCCACTTAAAACTTAATTTACATACCATCACTGTTGTTTTGAGATCTCTGCCTGACAATTCCCTCACAGCAACTTCTTCATCATGTTGCCCAAAAGTAAAATAATTTGGATAGAAAGCTCCAGCCATTACCACCTGAGAAATAAGAGGGAGTAAGTTGCTGTAAAAGGGGCAGTTCCCTCTTAGCAAACCCCTTCCCACTGCAATTACTGAAATATGATCATGTGATCCACACTCCCATTCTCAGGTACATGCTTTTGTTCCTCTAACTTACATATGTTTTATCCCCTTGGTTCCCCAATACACTAGAGAGCCTACCTGGTGGTGACATCTCTGGATGGAATAGCTCCTTAAAATATGAGGATGATTTAATATTACACCTACTGAATAGTAAGTATGCATGTGTGAAAGTCTTGCAAAGAACCCAACATTCAGTTACAGAGCACACATTTTTAAGCAGAAGATGCAGTTTCAACATTTGGGCATTTGTAAGGACAGAGCAGGGAATGTCCCCAAGGAAAATTGCAGCCACTCATTCCTAATGAAAAAAAACCCCTTCCTTGAAGGATCTTTCCATACTTGGAGGAGAGTACTATATATATCTCTTTGAGCCATTGGGAGGAAAAGTGGGATATAAATGTAACAAAGAAACAATACAAAGCACTAAACCATACAAGTTAATTGTATTCGCATATATATGTTCACATCCAGAGGAATACAGAGCTCGTGTTTAAAGACTAAAAACAAGAAAATTATGACTACAAAATCTGTGTATCTTTATTTTAATCATAGTTTTGTCTGTGTTTCTAAATTGTACCATTACAATACAAAAGGAGCAGTAAATGTATTCAAAGCCACACTCTGAAATTAATCTGTTTAAGTCACAACAAATTCATAAATGTTTTGAATATCCCTTAAAATATTTCTAATATAACCAACCCTCTCACCTGCAAAATAAAACGCTGCTTATATACATGGTCATGATCCATGACAGGAGAATGAGTGTTGACATACATATTCAATGCACCAACTCTTTTTTTCAACTCCTCATACAATTCAGCCACCTAAAAATTGTAAAACTGTTTTAAAACTCATGAGGACCTAAAAAATAAATGTGCATGAAGATAAAACACTTCTACGAAATAAAGTCCCACATGTTTATGTCCTAGACTTTTGCTGATAACCTACTTAATATTACCTGAGCAGTAGACTGAGTTAATCCAAGAGTAGCCTTCCCATGTTCTGGTGCCTCTCGGATGTGTAACATTAATAATTTCCAGAATTCCTAGCATCATGCTGGCTAGGAATTCTGGGAGTTCTTCCAATAAGATCCTGGGTTTTCAGTGTGAATATGATTTGAAGGTTGGTTGCTGAATATAACATGAGCTCTGTGTGATGGAAGTAAAGCACATATGGAATGAACAGAATGCTTAACAAACAGTTCAACACTGGGCAGGATTAAGTAATGTCCCCTTAATTGTTTCATGTATTTTAGTATAATAATATGAGGAGTGCTTCTGGTGGTTAGAAGTGTGTTAACTAAGACCATGAATGATTTGTAATTGCACAGGCTGAATGATTCAACAAGGAACATAGGTTTGAAAATTATGTAATTGTGCTTGACATGGAAAATGAAGATACATGGCAAAAAACTAGAGTCAGTAGTTGAATTTGTGCATCTTGGCAGAATGTTTACCAAAGATACAGGATGGATGGAGAAATTTTAATACATACAGATGGTGATAAAAAAAAGCAGTGGGTAGCATGTGGCCTGCTAAAAGAATAAATTATTGTCAAAAGAAGCAAAAATGGCTGTGTATAACAGCATGCTTCTGCCCACTTTGTTACAGAAATCAGACTTGGGAACATTAAGAGAAATATGAAAGTAAGTTGAAAGGCCATGTAGTCTGTTAGCCCCTTCCATTACTGAAAGAGAGAGGAGAGATCAGGGGAACAAGAAGCAGGAACCAGAAGTGATGCTAGCCCTAAGAATATCAGTCTGTATTTTCTCTTTCATCCTGCTACCCATTAAAGCTTCTGGAATACAACCGCTACTAAGTGCTATAGTAACCTTAGTAACAGAGAATGATTCAAAAGTACCCATGAGCAGTTTTTTCTAATTGCTTATAGCAGGAACATGCAGTTTTGTTAAGCAATGCCATGTGATTTCAGTCAACAAATTGCAATTTTCTCTTTCCATTCCACTTTAATAGAATTTAACCGAGATAACATGACTGTTGGTCTTATCTGAACATGTGTCCAAATCTTCAGCAATCAAAATATTAGCTTAGCAGTTTCCAATACTGCGTGATGCTGTTCAGATTATCGGGGGCACCCGGGGTCTTTATGCAGTTAATTAATGAGGTGTTACATGAGCATTTATACAAGGGGGTGCTGGTGTATTTGGACGATATCCTAATTTACACTGAAACATGGGAGGAGCATGTACAGCTCGTGAGGCAGGTGTTGCAGAAGCTATTAGAAGCACAATTATATGCTAAACTCTCAAAATGTGAATTTCACCAAGAACAAACTGACTACTTGGGCTATAGAATTTCCAGTTGGGGGGGGTGGAAATGGATCCAAGCAAAGTCCGTGATATAGTAGCATGGGAGGCGCCAAAAACCAGGTGTCAGCTACAGAGCTTCTTAGTCTTTGCTAATTTTTACCGCCAATTCATCCCCAACTTTGCTCAGGTTGCCCTGCCTTTGACAGACTTATTAAAAACCAAGGGCAAGGACAAGGAAAAAGCACAGAAACCAAGCTCCCCATTAAACTGGACTAGGGAATGCCAGGAGGCATTTGAGCGATTAAAAAGACTATTCACTGCAGAACCCATTCTGAGCCACCCAGATCCAAAGAAACCTTTTGTAATTCAGGCAGATGCCTCTGATGTGGCAATAGGAGCAGTCCTATTGCAAAAAGATGAAGGGGGACTATTGCTACCATGTGTTTATTTGTCCCAGAAATTCACTGAAACAGAGAGGCATTGGTTAGCATGGGAAAAGGAGGCATTTGCAGTGAAGTGGGCTTTGATGAATTGGAGGCACTTGTTGGAGGGGTCCAATCTACCGTTTGAGGTGTGGACTGATCATAAAAACCTAGAGGCTTTAAGATCCCCTAGGGAATTGTCTCCCAAACAAGTTTGTTGGGCACAGTTTTTCAGCCAATTCCAATTTACTTGGAAATACATTCCAGGGGGTAAGAATTTTTTAGCAGATGCCCTCTCGCGCTTGTCCCAACACAATAGTCAGAGGGAAAAGGTGGTGTCAGCAATTATTCTGAACCATCAAGAGGTGTTAGCTGCTGTAACCAGAGCACAGAGCAAAGTGAAAGAACTGGCCCAGGGTCTGCTGAAGGAAATTAACTCCCATATTGACAAAGATGAATGGTTCTTACAAAATAAAGCGGACTTAGAGGAATGGGAAGGAGCGTGGTGGAGGGGAGATACATTGTACGTTCCTGTCGGAGCCCTAAAAGAAGTACTTGAAAGAAGCCATGACAATAAAACAGCTGGGCATTTTGGCTTCGTGAAAACCCTTCACCTCCTCTGGAGGCAATTCTGGTGGCCAACCATCCGAAAGGATGTGGCAGACTATGTAAATACATGCCCCACATGTGCAATGGCAAAGAAGCAAGGGGGTAAACCCAGAGGATTGCTGCAATCAGTGGCAAACCCTACCAGACCCTGGGAAGAGATTGCAATGGATTTCATTGTCGATCTCCCAGAGAGCAGGAAAAGAACAGTAATTTGGACAGTTACAGATTTGTTTTCAAAACAAACGCACTTTATAGCTTGCAAAGCCATCCCCTCAGCATCTGAAGTAGCAGCCATGTTCATCCAACACATCTACTGAATTCATGGATGTCCGGAAAGGGTGATCAACGATTGCGGAATACAGTTCACTTCGAAATTCTGGAGGGCATTCTTGAGGCTGACTTGGACTAAGCAGGGTCTGAGTTTGAGTTTTCATCCACAGATGGACGGGGTGAGTGAACAACAGAATGCTGGACTGGAGCAATATTTGAGGTGTTTTGTAAACTACCAACAGGACAATTGGGTGGACTTGCTACCTTATGCAGACGTGGCATATAATAACGCTGTTTGTGACATACAGGATGTTCACCTTTCAAAATTGCGACAGGGCAAGACTTTGTGCCAATCCCTGAACTACCTCATGAAAAAACAGGAGTCACCTCAGTAGGTGAATGGGTTAAACAGATGCAAGATCTGTGGCCAGTCACGCAAAAAGCTCTGGTTAAAGTGAAAGAAAGTTATAAAAAGTATGCAGACAGAAAGAGGAAAGAAAAATGGAAGGTGGGAGACAAAGTCTGGTTGTCAACAAAGAATTTAAAATCTTCACAGCCATCCAAAAAATTGGGCTATAAATATTTAGGACCGTTTGAAATTGAGAAAGTAATTAACTCCGTGTCGGTTCGTCTTAAATTACCAAAAAACCTAAGCATGATCAATCCTGTATTTCACAGTGATTTATTGAAGCCATATAAAGAATCTGCTAAATGTCATCCCACACCACCAACCTCGGATCCCTTAATGATTGAAGGTGAACAGCACTTCGAGATAAAAGACATTCTGGATGCCAGGAGACATAGGGCAGACATACAGTTTTTAGTACAATGGAAACATTTCCCAAAATCATTTGCAGAACGGGTAGCTAGGAAACATGTGAAAACACCAGATTTAATTAAGGAATTCTACAGAACATATCCAGATAAACCTAAATGAATGTACAATGTAAATACGAACTTATCTACAGTAGTGTGTATCTATCCTAACCATATCCTATTATTTCAGGTCTCCCAAGACATCCGTGGAGGAGCCATTTTCTTTGGAAGGGCGGCATGTCAGAACCTTCAGCAATCAAAATATTAGCTTAGTAGTTGCTTGCTTCGTTTCTGCCATTCTTTAGAAGGGGGAGGGGTGAAAAGGAAAGTAGAGGGAATTGGTGTGATATCAAAGGCCAGGAAGATGGACTGTTATCGGGGGATAGGAATGTGCAAGGTCGCACCTCTGTGGGAAACAGAACTGGCGCCTGGAAAGAGGGGGGTGAGAAATAGGGGTAAAAGAAGAGAGGGAAAAAGTACGGGCTTTAGTTTCAGCAATGCTTTGCCTAGAGTTGCATGTATTGTTCCAATAAATGAAATCTTTTTTGAACCTAATCTGGGTTGCATGAGATTCTTCTTCACTGGGATTTGAACATGTTTCATTTCTCTTGGCCTTGAATAAGCCTACCTTTTCTTAGGAGAAAGCTACTCCTGGAAGCTAAATGCAATGGGAAAGTAACTTTGCTTGAAAGGAACAAGGTTCATGTTTATATCCATGGGGTACTAGCTTCAAACATTTATATTCAAGAGCAGGAAGTAAGGAGCTTATCTGTTACATTTTTTTATTAATTAGACATGTTACAGACAGCAATGCTAATTATGCTAATCACTGTTTTATTATTTTATATTTTCTCCTTGCACAAAAATAAAAAAATTAATTAAGTTCTTTAATAAAGGTGAGAGTGATTGCATATTGTAAAAATGCGTTCTTTTGTTTTGATCTAGTCAGACAGCTAAAACCCAGCATGCTACTAAGACTTATATAAGGCACACAGGACAGCACCTCATGTATACCTCTGAACTCATGAAATTATATCCTTTTTTTTTCCAAAATGCAGTTAGAAGAAAAAAGGGTACAATCAAATTCGATGGATGAGAGGCAAAACTCCTGACAATATTGCTTTCCATGGAACTGTAAGACACAGATGGCCAAATTGCAAGTGACTGGGGTTTTTTAAGTCTAAATCAGCCCATAGGGGAGCAAGGAAAAACAGCCAGAAGTTTTTAACTGGGTGGTGGGGCACTGGGGAAACATCTTCCCATCGTTCCCTACCTAAAATTGCTCTGTAAGAATGAAAAAATAATCATCTGACCTGATCAGACATCTCTTGCATCATCCATAGTTTGTTCTCCAAAGTAAATGTGAAAATGCCTGTCCCAGATAAAAGCTTTAAAAGCAATTTTATTGTACTTCTCAATGCCAAGAACAACATTCTGGGGATACAGGTCTGGTTAATCTGGATCACTTTTATCTTCCTAAGTCAGATGTGGGGAACCAGGGCCCATATCTTCCATCTTAATGGTATTTGGCCACCAAAGATAGTACAGAAATGGTCAATAGTGAGGTGACATCTCTGGCAAATGAACCTGAAAAATGGTAACCTGCCTTTGTGGGCTGGGGGCAATAATTCTAACCATAGAAAGTAAAACTTTACCAGCCTTGCTTCTGAAAAAAAACCCTGCAAAAATAAAAAGCCTACCTGAAATTTGGCACACCACTAAATATTGGCAGTGTAAACTAGAAGCTGCAAAAAACACAAGTAGGTGGGTGCAAAAGTGTAACAAGATGGCCAAGCAATTATTTTTAATCATGTGATGAGGAGGGAAGAACAGTGAAACAGCAAAGATACTATCAAATTCACCTCTCTAATTCTCTTGATGTGAATGTAGTTGGAACGGCCCCAGACCAGTTCATCCTAGACGGAAAAAAAGAGAATTAAAAATAATTCTAACAATAATAATTGTAACCAGAAGCTGAAAAAGCAACTTGCATAATCTCAACTGTTTTTGTTTCTGTGCCATTCCCTTTTTATTTTAAATCTACCAAGATTTTTGTTCCAGTAGTCATTAGCAACCTGCCAGAACTATTCAAGCAGTCAAGCCAAGAGCAAACAATGAAGAACTTCTACTCTAGATACAGGCTCTCCTCTGTCCACAGACTGTGTGTCATGTGAACGCCCAAACTTCCAAGATTGTATCATGCAAGCACGCAGTCTTTTAGCTGCAGGTTGTTTTATACGTGCAATCAGGATTCCAGAAGCAGGCTAAGTTGTGGTATCGGGCCCCCTTTAGCTTCCAGTTAAATTCCCTTCTACCCTATAAGCATGATATCTGTAGGTAGGCCTAATCCAAAAGGGAGAAATCAAGAGAGTCCCAGCTCTCCACAATAATTACTACTAGATGCATGGAATCCTATAGAAATCTAGCAACTCAAATTCATAAATATGCAGAGTGGCATTAGTGCAGGAAGAGCACCCCCAAAATAGCTTGGCAGCTTAGAAAACTTCGAAAAGCTTACCAACCAGCTCCTGCCACATGGATTAAGGCAGGATAGAAATGGTGTAATAAACAAACCTTTTAAAAGCTCACATTTAATTGGCTGCTTTCCCTAAAACAATAGCCAAGGTAATATTCTCAGTGTCAGGGCAACCCAATCTGTTCAAGTACCAAAGCTTTGGATGAGAAATAATCTGGTTAGTCAATATACACCAAATGCAGTCAACCTTTCTACACACAGCTGTTAGGATAAAAGGTCTACTTGAGTACCAAGACCAGAATATTTAAACTCGTTTAAGAGACACAGACCAGTGGACACTAATCTAATCTCCTACAATTGGATATGAGTTCCCCTCAGTTTCACCTCCTTTCTAAATTTAGGACATTAATCCAGCATTTCAAAAGATCAGCTCAGCACTACTGAAAGAGGCAGAAGGAGAAGATACACTCCACAACGGTATATAGTATATTTGATCAATTAAACATTCAAGCTAAAAACAAGATTATCAGTAGAACTAACCTTTGGATGTCTGAGCTTTCCTTTTTGCTTGTTTTCTTGCCATTCCTAACATTAACAACAAAAAAGTCGTAATGTAATTTGTAATTGACCTTGATGCAGCATATTCCATGCACATTGATCCCAAATCTTATAGTCAAATAGCTCTGATTTTTATTTACATGGAAAATATTTTTAGATAGACTTTTAATTTAAAGTTTTAAGGACAGTTTGCAGTATCTCATTAATAGCAATAATTACTAAAGAAAAGGAAAAATAAATAAATGCAGGTAATAACACAAAGAAACCTCTGTTTATTCCAGGAACCTAATATATAAAAGGAGGAACGAGGGAGATGAGTTACCTTAAATGCATCAACAATTGCAATGCAATCACTCTTGCTATTCCCAGAGAAACGTAGCTTGTTCCTGTAGATCAACAAGAGGTCTAAAATACATATATTCCTTTATATAGTTTTCTCTATACTAGTTCTTTCTGTTTTGGCCAACCCTTTTGTTCTATGGGTTCAGAAAGAATATGTATGTAGTAAAACATATTTTACTTGTAAAATTATTTATAGAGTTGCATCAAAAAAGAAAAAAGTTAAGCCAACAACAGACAGGACTCGGAAACAGCAGCAACAAACAGCCTGTAAAATGGATGAATCTGATACCAAGCTTAACTGCATGCAGCTGTAACAACTGTATAATCCTCCTTTGATTATCCCTCTTATACTTGCCTTCCCCTTCTCTATTGCTTCTCTTTATGGAATTTTAAGATGGTTAGATCCTTGGAACAAATTTCATGAAAAACAGTAGTGTACACATACACACACATAAATAAATAAAATGAAAAGATAAAATTTCAAAAAATCAGGAGTTGGCTTTAGGGAGAATACCTGTATCCATCAAGATGTTGCCTGAAAGGTATTACAAAGAAACTGTTCAAAGAGAGGGCTGCAGCTGTAACAAAGAGAGAAAAAAATAATGTTTATTGCTAACAACTCTGTTTTGCCTTTCTATCACAGAGGACACAAATTTTATTTCCGTGCCAAGAAGTTGTATACTCTAATTATCAGATGCAGGGGACTAATGGGGGTACTTATTTATTTATTTATTTATTAAATTTGCCACCGCCCATTTCATTGAAAAGTGACTGTGCATCCATAGGCAGCAAGGTTCATTCTTCCTCATTGGTGCTGCTGGAAACTGCCCTCCTGCAAGGGTGGTGCTGAGCTGAACATGGACCAACCGACATCAGGCTCGAGCGACAAGCCAGTCAGTAAATTTCTGTCACAACTACGGATCAATCGCCATACACAATGTTGAACAATGCTAGGGCGTCCCCCAGAGGCAACAGGTGTCGGCAAAGGCTACCAGTTCAAGGGTGGAACCGGCTAAAAAAGCTAGCTCACACATCACAATTACACACCACCACACTGAACATCAGCACCTTGACCAGACGCAGCCATGAGCTTGCAGATATGCTAAAGCGATGCAAGGTGGATATTGCATGCATACAAAAGATACGATGGAAAAGCTAAAAGTCTCGTGACATCGATGAAGGATACAAACGAATCTACCATGGTGGGTTCAACAACAAAGGTGTGGCTATCATAATAGGCCCTGATCTGTGCAGCCATGTTGCTAAGGTCCATCAACACTCCGACCACCTCATGTCAACTGTCATCGACGCTGCTGCCCATCGATTACACGTTTTCTCGACCTATCCCCCACAAACTGGATGTGATGAAGGAGAGAAAAACAGTTTGGATGGAACTACAAGATTGTGTATCTACATGCCCGTAAGAAGACTTGCTGCTTCTCTGTGGCGACCTAAATGGACATGTCAGATGTGTGCAGGAAGGCTACAATTGTCATGGAGGAAATGGATATGACATGCAAAATGATGGACAGTGAGTCCTGGACTTTTCCAAAGCAAATGACCTCGTCATTATCAACACATTTTTCAAAAAGCACATCAACCACCACAATAGCCAGATTGATTTTGTCCTTGTGCAACAACTTGACTTCCCCACTATTATGGACATAAAGATCATTTCATCTGACTGCCTCGCCCCGCAACATAAGATGCTTGTTGCCAATATGAAGATCAGCAAGCATGCAAAGAGAGGCGGCAGCATGACAGATCCAGAGATAATCAAATGGTGGAAGCTACGGGACCACAAGACAGCCATCATTAACTGCATCACATTTCCTTCAACAATCACAGGTTCGACTGATGCCACATGGACAGGTCTCCACGAGTCCATTACCACTGCTGCGAGAATAACCTTAGGCACTACGAGACCAGGCTGTCATCAAATCAACAAGAAGGTGTGGCTCTGGATGGAGCAAGTGCAGCAGAAGGTACAGGAAAAGAAGGTGGCTTACAAGAACTGGTATGTGCAGAAGACCAATGAGAACTGGCAAAAGTACGTCACTGCAAGAACAGTAAAGAAAACTGTCGCAGACGTCAAAGCCAATCACTACCGGGACTTATATGAACAACTGGCCACAAAGGAAGGTAAGAAAAACATCTATTGACTAGTGAAAATGGCAAGGTGGCAAAAGGCACTGAATACTCCGTGTGTGTTAAGGATAAAAATGGACAACTGCAGGATAAGCTTAAAATCCTGAAATGCTGGCAGCAGCACTTCGACAAAATCTCTAACGTCAAATTTCCACACCTGCCAATTCCCGATGGCTCAGCTAATGCTGGCCCAATCCTGCACATTACACCTGAAGAGGTTACCAAAGCTATCAGCGGCATGAAAAATTTGAAAGCACCTGGCCCGGACAATCTACCAACAGACGTCTGGAAGCTGAAAGAACTTCACGGCACAGCAACTGATAGACTGACAAACTTCTTCAATGCCACTGAAGTCTGGCTACCTGCCTGCTGATTGGGCCATGAGTACCACAATTCCCTTTTTTAAGAACAAAGGTGACCTGGCAGATTGTTCCAACTACCAATCAATCTACCTCCTGTCACAAGCAGTGAAACCAGCCTATCAACCATAACATCACTGAAATCAGTATCAACCAGTGCAGTTTTGTCAAAGACTTGAGTACCACCAATGCCATTTTCACACCTCACATACTCACAGAGAAGCATACAGAAAAGAAGTCATTACACCTCAACCTAGAAAAAGCTTTTGACCATGTCCCGCATCAGCTGATCTGGAATGCGCTACGTGACCATGGTGCGCCTGAGCTACTCATAAAATGAATCCAGATGCTCTACGTTAATACCAGCAACTGAGTGAGATGCACTGCCAGCCTTTCTGACAGCTTTCCTGTGAACGGTGGTGGGCACCAAGGCTTGGCATTATCACCATTCTCGTCATGGATACCGTCATGTGAGACCTGCAACACAGTGCCCCCTGGGCCTTGCTCTAGGCCGACGATGTTTTGCTCACAACTACCACCAGGGAAGAATTACAGCACTCCGTCCAGACATGGAACGACCGTCTTAGCCAATTTGATTTGCACCTCAATATTTTATTTATTTATTTATTTGTTGGATTTCTCCCCCGCCCATCTCCCCCACAACAGGGGACTCTGGGCAACTTACAAAAAACATTAAAACTATAAGTATATCTAAAACACATAATACATCCAGAATTAAAACAATACTAATATTGTTAATACTAATATCAAGAAAACTGAGTATCTAGAGACTAGACCGAGCACCTCCACTATCCAGGTCAGTGGCGAAGATCTAGTGAAGACAAACTGCTTCAGTTACTTAGGATCCCATCTGCAAAGTGACAGTGGCATTAATGAGGAAGTGCACGAGGGTGAATGCAACATGATTGCAGTGGAAGGAGACCACTGGAGCACTCTGCAATAAGCACATGCCAATCCATGTAAACTCGAAAGTGTACAGAATGATGGTCCACCCAGTAGCACTGTATGGCACTGAGTGCTGTTCAACCACTAAAAGTGTTGAGCGTCCTTTACATGCCACTGAGATGCACATCCTCTGTTGGTCATTGGGCGCTTCCTTTCTTGACCACATCAGCAAGAATACAGTCCAGCAGCAGATGGGTGTTCCACCAATAACAGAGAAAATGCAGGGAAAATGTCCACAGTGGTATGGCCATGTTCTACAAGCAGTATCCCACACCGTCACCTGCACTGCCTACCACCTTAACACTGATGGCAAATGCCCATGCAGAAGACTAAAGCAAAGGTGGCAGGACACAATTAATGTGGACGTGAAAATTATACAGTTGGACTGGTTGCTGCGTTTGATCACATGAAATGGAGTTCACTGATCTGAAAAACGGACCCTGTGCCTGTGGGAAAACACTAGGATGAAGAAGAAATGTGTATCCATCCCTCATTACATCAGTATCTCCCTTCCAGCATCACTGAATTTAACAGATTTCTTTCATCAGTTTCAGTGCATTGTTTTCAACCACTTTATTTTTATATTAGGTGGCTCTTTGGCTACAATCATGCATTTCTGGGTTTAAAGATTTGCCTTGTTCTTATTTTTCTATTGTGATCAGTTTGTAAGTTATTATTAACCTAAGCTGAGAAATGTCTGTATTTGTTGACTCACCTATTATAAGTGTTTCTTCCAGGCATCCAAAGACATGTCCAAGAACTATTAGTTTGCCTAGGTGCTGATTCACAGGTAACTGTGCCAGCACCTTTCCTAGAAAGGTCAGCTTACCATCGTAAGGGTTTCTTTCTTCAGAATGATCAACAGCAAGTGCCCCTAACTATTCCAAAACAAAAGCAATAATAATATTAATGGGAGAATGAGTCCCAACAATCATGACTTTTAAGACTAGCCTTTAGCTAAAAGTTACATTCAAAGTTTAGTAGCAAATGATGTCAGGCTAGCACAATTTGCAGCCCACCATGTTGTATGCACATATGTATTGACTAAAGAAAAGAGTAGACCTTTTTCTGAAGCATATGGTCTCATTCTCTGAGACCTGATTTCATTCTTAATTATTCAGAGTAACCTCCCAAAACTTAATTCTGGGAATTGGTTATCCATGCTCAACAGGTGGCACCAGACTGAGGTAGGCTGATTTACAGTGACACAACATATACAAATTACCAAAGTCATGGATTATTCAACTTTTCAGTTCACCAATTAAGCGAGCGCATGGCTTGGTTTTTGCAAAATAGTTAAACTGAAAAGAACTAAGTGCATTTATTTTAACTAATAAAACACTCACCTCTTTAAGGTGCAGAATTGTGCGTTCAATATCACTGATAATAGGAGGAGAGAGAGCTGTTGCTAACAAAGCTCTTGGTTCTCCCATGTCAAGCAGCTTCACTTTTAGTACAGTAGTTTCCAACGGGCAACGCTAAAAGGAAAAATAAATGGCATGTGTTTGACACTCCACAATTCTGCAAGGATACTCTTGTGATTTTTTTTAACAGAAAATTAGTAGTAGCTAGTAAAGCTATTTGCTTTTACGGTATGCCCAGCCTATAGATCATCTAGACACAGTAACTAATTCCTGATATGTTTTTTATTCAATAAGCAGGAATAGTATCTCTTTCTAAAGGATGATGTGAAAGACTGTGAGAAGCAGATGGGGGAGTTCAGCACACCCAGATGTGTAAGGCTATGGGAACGAAATGTTTCAAAGAGACTTTGCCTTAGTTCACTTGCTGTAAGGCTGCCTGGGAACTTAAATCTACAGTTTTCAAGATGATGTTATTACTCCTGACTAGTACTAAAGAACTGAGCAGCAAGATGGAAGCCACATAACTAGCAACCCAAGAGGTGAGAACCACACAACGTTCTCTGTTCCGTTGATGTGAATTCTGTATGGTTCTCACTTCCTTGACACTAAATGATGAAAATTTTGACCAGAAGCCCAGTCTCAGCCCTCTACTTGCACGCTCTAACAAGATGTGGCTTCCATCTTGCTGCTCAGCTCCAAATGGGCAACTACAGCTATCCAAGACACAACAAAAGAAAATGATCAAGGTAAAAATGCCACCTGTAAGAAGGATGAATTTTGTGACTGCAAAGATGAACATTAAAGCAAAACTTCCTACAAACTGCAGCAGCCAAAAAGGAATAAAGGGAAAAGTCAACTGCCGTGTCCTTCTGAGAATGTGCCCTGAGAACGAAGACAGACTATTTACAAAATTTGATTGCCCAGCTCTAGAAAAACAAACTCCACAAACCTGTCACCATAGTCTTGATGGCAGCAATGCACTCATTACAAGGCTATCCTTGAAAAGGGTACAGAAGTTATACAAAAGTTCTGCACAGAAGGATACAGGACTGGTCCAAAATGTGACAAACTGGGGCTAATTTATGCAAGGTACATGGATTATATTGGACTCTGAAGAAGCAGGACAGAAGAAGTATGCTTTTGAACTTTGGTGTTGGAGAAGACTAAGGATACCATGGACAGCCAAGAAAACAAACAAATCCACCCAGAGTTCTCAAAGCACAAATGACCAGTCAATTTACCCTACATTGGACACATTATGCAAAGATCCAGCTCTCTGGAAAAGGCTCTAATGCTGGGAAAGGTGGAAGGAAAGAGAAGAGGACAACCAGCAGCAAAGTGGATGGACTCAGTTACAGTAGCGATGGGTGCATTGTTGGAAGACCTGAAAACAAGGTTAGCAATAGATCAACATGGAGAATATCTATGTGGTCGCTAGGAGTTGAAAATGGCTTGATGGCACATAACCAGTCAAACGGATTATGTAATGCTTTTATTAGAGTATCTGCATTAGTTTCCGACTGCTTAATAGGCAGAATTTCAGGTATTGGTATTAATCCTGGAAAGCCTTAAATTGTTTATGATCTGAGTATCTGAAGAATCACTTCTCCCATTACAAACTTGTCTATATTGAGAACTGTGCTAATAATAGACCCAATTTATTAGATAATGAAGCATTAAAATATTACCTAGGATTCTTGCAAGCCAATTGCAGGTGGTACTAACATACCTGATACAACCTGATCAAGCAGGATTTATTTGTTATAAGCAAGGGACTGACAATCTGAGAGTATTACTTATTGTAAATTTAAGTAAGATTAAAAGGTAATTATGTTATTGAACACAAAAAGTTTTTTATAATAACATTTAATTATACACACACACACATTTTCTTTTCATCAGTAATTCATAAAATGGATTATTCCTTTTTTTATGGGAAACATATAGCAGGGACTACTTTCTTTTACCGTTCGTTAAGGGTTTGGAATCTTGAGAAGGCACAATGAGACACAACAGAAGAAAGGGACAGGTCAGCAGGCTCTAGGAAATAGTTTGTACTATTTGAAGCACTGTTTAAATAATAACAATAAATTAAATTTGTATGCTGCCCAACTCTCAATGACTCTGAGCCATGAGAACATGTCGAAGCACTACCTAAATTTTTCCAGTAAGGTACATGCCTTTTCTCAGTCAATTTGTTACAATGAGTGAATACAAAAAATCAATCACAGGCAGAAAAAAATATTTCCCTTTCAGAGCTTTCTACTGAATGTCCTAGATTTAGGTAACAATTGTTTGCTGATGGGTTAGTTATAGCCAAACATTGTGTGTTTTCTATATCAACTGTTCCTAAGAATGTCAGAATCTAAAACTGTCCTTTTATCATCCTTCCATGTGTTATCAAAGAGTTCTCATCAGTTCCTGTCACTGGTTGTTCTTAACTATAATGGCAACTCTTTTGTAGTCACCAAAATTATAACTGGTCTTCCCAGTCTAAAGACATGCAAATGGTGTATGTTATTCTTACCATCATCTCAGGAATAGTGCTCTCTGGTATATAGCTTGCCCAGAAGTCCTTGTATACTAGTCTGTAGCAGTATCCTTTAGAGACGCGGCCAGCTCGACCTTGACATTAAAGAAAAACACAATTCAAAAGCTGCAATACCACTTACATTTAATAATGGCGACAGGGACCAGCATTGGACATGCTGATTGCTTGCTTGCAATCAAAGCCTCACTACAGTAATAGCTTCTGGAATCATTAAAGGATCATCAACAGGGAGGCCTCAGGAGACTGTTCTAAGACTGATACAGGAAGAACAGCTGGCAGAAATGTGCCAAACTTTGTGAAATTGAAACATTCCATTCCAAAAGTTCTGATGGGCAGCAGTGCATTAAGATGGATTTAAAATATTGACTCCAGTAGATGACAGGTTCAATAAATTCTGATATTTTCATTATTAGCAAAACATTCCACGATACAATGACTGTGAGATAATGATTTAAGACATATTGTTACAAGGCTCACCATTTTTTTTTTTTTACTTAATACAAGATAATTTAAATTAACACATTTCAGGAATAACACTGCCCTTAAGCATAAATCACTGTACTGCAAATGTAGAATTATAGAGTTGGAAGGGACCATGGAGTTGGTCTTGGAGTTAGTCCAACTCCCTGGCTATTGCAGGAATCCTCATATCCACCTGGACAAATGGCTGTCCAATCTCTTCCAGGAATGGAGCACCCATGACTTCAGGAGCCAAGCTGTTCCACTGCTCACTGCTTAATAGTTTTCACAGACAGTTGTCTGAAATTGAAGACTATCACAATTGTGCCAACCTTTGGATAAAGACTTAATGATGGGGAAGGAACTCCCCCCCTCACTCCACCACATGTACACACACTCTATAGAGAGAGGTTAAATTGCTTTGTTGTTTAAAGTGGGTTGGCCATCTGATCATCACTGTTTTTATTTCTGAAATACCTATGTGGTTACTTAAACGATCAGTAGAAAGAGCAAGCACCTATGTCTTAATGTATTTCAAGCACTGCAAAGAATTGCCGATTAAGTAAATAGCTTCACTGCACGTATGTAAGACACACTTCACACATAAAATAATTTTCAGGATTGGGGCCTCCAAGAGACCTGGAATTTTATACAATGAAATCCCTTACCCCTCCTCTGATTGCAGCTGTTCTTAGATGCCCAACAAAGCCTCAAACTCTGATAGTTGGTATCTTCATCACAAACCAGATTTCTAGTCAAACAAAAATCAATGACTGTAGAATAAAAGCAAAAGATACAAATAGATAGGAATTATATTAGAACTTCCTGAAGTACTTTAAAAAGAAATTAGATTCAGTTCCACTTTGTTGGAACATAGTTCATGGTTCTCCCAACTCAATTAAATGAAGGGGCAAAATCCTAAAATAATAGGATGGAATTATGGAGTAGCTATGGGGGAAGGACAAATACGACCTATTTTAGAATCTTTCCCTGCTAGGGTGACATTGTTTTTCTGCAACCAGATAAATTAAGATAGTAGTTTTAATTATACTGCAATGTTATCTGAAATCCCTCATGGCTTTCTGTAATTTAACTCAGAAGTGTCTCTTGAATTCAGCAAGAGTGTTTTGTAACTTTAATTAGAAGATTCCTTCCTATGACTTCTTCCATTTAATTGCTTTTTAAAAAAATTTTTAGAAAGCAAAACCAATAATTAAAATGCAAATAAAGGAAACAGAAACCAGTTGAGGTACAATTTAATGTTATCACCATCCCATTCTTGGATTGCAGAAGAAAAAAGTAGAAGAAACCATCTCATTAAAAAGGAACAGCAACACTAAAAAGCTTCAATAGCTTTCTGATCTCCATTCAGTATTGTGCTAAAACTACAGTACTGTATATGTTAAGTGAATAAAATCTCCATAAATCTAACTGAAAGAGTAACAGCACTACCCTGCAAAATAGTGCAGAATATAATCTATTGGCAAGATTCACTGAATTTCTGTCCTTTCTTATCTCTTTGGTGTTTGCCAAAGATAACCATAAGCATTGCCCTTGTTATTACAAAAACTGAATTAATTAAAACAAATTAAAATTCTTTATCTAATTTAATCCAAAGAGCTACTAACAATGGTCATAAATGAATATCATTTAATAATAATTAGTATTAATAACATGTTCTCACCCTTCTTTTTGTACAAATGTCAGTTGGCTTTAACAGAATTTTATTTTTTGCACAGAAAAGTGCTTTTGGAAAAGCTGCTGGGGGAGAAAGGGAACAGTTTGTAGCAACTGTGCCCTTCACTTTAAAACCGGGTTACAGAAATAGCATTTTCAAAAGTTAGTCCTAAACAAAGATTTCTAAAGATTCTAATCACTGGTGAAGCCAGACTTGTGGTATAACAAGACATACGCACCATATTTGACATCTGGAACTGTTACAGAGCTCTCTGCTATATTTGTAGACAGAAGGATCTACAAGGAGGTTTTAAAATAAGATTTAAGAAATTTTAAAAATCTAATTGTTGATCTCATTTACAATAATTTTATGCAATTACAGACAGTTGTGTGTTTTTCTATTAGCTTATACATTCTGCTTCTCCAAACCTAGATAGAATCCCAAATAAAAATAACAACTAATTTCTTCTTTAAAACATCTTATAAAAGTATAGTATTTAAAATGTAAAATTATTACCATTTTGCACTTGGGGAAACAGGATTAAAGATATCAAATTTTCATGAATTTCATTGATGATCTGCCATTAATTAATCAGTCAATCAATCCACCTCTTCCTTTTCTCTGGCAATATTTTACTGCAAGAATTTTTGTAAGTCTTTTCTAGCTAATTCAGCTGATGCTGCCTACCGTCCACCTTCAAAATTAGAAATCACAGTACTAACTCACTAATTAAAAACTCACTTTTCGATAACCAGGAACTGGAGCCAAAAATATATTATTCTGTTCTTCCAATGTGACAATGGAGTGGAGTGGATATACTTGTAACCTAAGAAAATGCATTTGAGAAGCTGTAAGAGGAAGATGCACATTTTCCCCACAACCCCCAAGCTGGGTCCAAAACCACATATTTGAAACCATCAACATCTACAAATATACATCAACTCTACAAATATACATTGCAAATAAGACAGTACTTCAACCAGACTTGTTCCCTATGTCTCAGTTATCTTTATATATTTGTGACTTAACATGTTTTGTGAACATAATTGTGGTTTATTTTTTAAAACATCGTTAAAAATGATGGCATCTCGATGTATTAACCTGGTCAATGAGTGTGCTTTTGTCTGATTCCAATCTAAAGAGGACAAAAACAATGCAATCATCTAGTGGAAGGAAAAATGCATGAAGCCAAAGAGAGTATTTTTATTCTCCAAACGGGCTCATTCTGGCCCTTCAATCCATCGCTCTGAAAATTTCTTCCCCTCTTGTTTTATTTTGCATGTGTAAGGGATTGTGCATAAAAAGAAAAACTGATGCTACTTGGAGAACCCCTGCAAAAAGCTTTCAGTTAGCTGCAGGATGGGGTAAAACCAAAAGGAGAAAAAGCAAGCAGGAAGAGCAAGAAATCTGTAACTCCTAACCATGTGGAGAGAGATGAAAACAGACTGAAGTCTTCTGCAAGTAACTAGTTGTGGGTTACAAAGCCAATTTGATGTAGGAGTGGGGGGCAATGGGGCTGCACACCCAAAGATTGTGTAATGCACAATCCTTTAGTATTTCAAAATCCAGTCATCAAGACTTTGGCCACCGCCCTATGTTGTCATGGGGTTTCTAATCAATAATCTTTAAAAGAATGTGCTCGAGAGATAAAATACCACATCATTAGTGTACGCCTCCATTTCCTGCATCCCACCTGGTGTAGCTGAGATGAGTCAATGTACCAACAGCACAGTATGCCTCTGTCATGCTATTTTTGTATCTCAAACTCCTCCTCCTTTTTAAAGACCATCCTACACCTCCAATGATGTTCTGTGCTACCCCATCAAACTCCACCTTCATCAGCTGCTTCATCCTTACCCCTTCATAGTGCATTGTCACAGAAAAGGCACCAGCTTTGGCAAGACATCTTGCGACCTTTTCAGAATGTCTGGCATTGTAAACAGAGAAGAATTTGTCTCACCTCCTGTGAACCATGCTTGTGAGAAGCTCATGCAAGTAATTTATTTCCGCCAAACCTAAAGAGTAGAAAATACTGCTTGTTTCATCTCAGTGAAAAAAGTAATGTAAAATAAATAAAAAGAATAATCTAGAAGTTTCTTCAGCTAAAAGTAGCTGTCTTAACAGCATCTCTCAGATGCCTCAACCAAGTACTCAGCTGACAGTTTAACATTCTCATTTCTGGCCATCACACTTATTAGATGTGTAATTATTGTTAATTAAGTAATTAGTAAGTAATTATTCTTACTGTTATTATAACAGAGCAAAGCTAAAAGCCAAGCAAAACACATGGCTAAGACTGTTGTCTGAACACAGCTAATTCTAATTAATTCAATAAACTAGGGTTAAATATGTGATCTAAGACACAATGTTATTTGCACTTCATTCTCCAGTTTACCACTAAGCCTGGTAGTAAACATATCACAACCTGTATATTCCCAAATCTAGTGTCTCTAAATGCAGAAGGCAGGTTTAACTGAACAAGTAAGGACTAAACACAGGCCCTTTCCCTAGGTCTGTCCAATCCAGAAGCTTTATAGTACCTGCCAAAGGCAAGAACTGTTACTGTTGGAATGACTGCTTTCCCCACCCCCAAAATGCTCTCAGCCTACAGTACTGTATATCAGGGTTCCTCAACCTTGGCAACTTGAAGATGTGTGGACTACAAATCCCAGAATTCTGGGAGTTGAAGTCCATACATCTTCAAGTCGCCAAGGTTGAGGAATCCCGATGTAAATCATCAGGCTAGGCTCCTTAACTAAGGCAAGTCTCCTCAATTCCAACCCACGAGTTTCCATCAGTGATGGAGCACATGGCATGCAAAACGTCCCCACCACCTTCAATCACTGGCATCTCCCATGTGCATCCCTTTAAAAATGGTTCACCTAATAATGGAGGACCCAGCCTTTTCAGACTGGTGGGTGCCCTCACCAATGGCCATCCGGAGGTAAATCCTTTACCAGAATGCTGCCTGTCACCCACTCCAGCCCCCACTTACCCCAGGATATTCCCAATTATATTTATTTACCCGTAGAAGTGAATACACCTTCAGAACATGCAGTGGCCACATTCGTTTTTATTTTCTAAGAAAACTTTTATGGCCTATTTGGGTCATTCTTAAAACTAAAGATGGTATTAAAGGTTGGGGGTTTTGTAACATGCCAGCTTTCTATCCTTTTGAGAAGTTTTAAAATGTAAAAATCAAGTGGGACAGGAAGCCTAACAGATACCAAGAGCATACTTTATGCCTCTTTAGTTGACATAGAGATCCCAGACGAAGCAGGAGACAAGGAAGATTTATGCTTAAGTCCTTGGAAGTCATTGCCAAGTTAGGTTAGACAACTGGCTTAGAATGAGAAATAATCTTACCTGCTATAACACTCATTTCTAGAATGGGGGGGGCACCTTCAGACAGTCACTCATGCCCTGGTCACCTCATGGCTTGACTACTGCAATGCCTTTTACATGGGGCTGCCCTTGAAGACTACCCAGAAGCTTCAACTGATCCAGAATGCAGAGGTGTGGTCAGTGATGGGCATGCCTCAGTATGCCCATGTAACACCTCTGCTTCATGAGCTGCACTGGTTGCCAGTTTGCTTCCAGATGTGATTCAAGGTCCTGGTCTCTACCTATAAAGCCCTACATGGCATACAGCCTGGTTACTTGGGGGACCACCTGTCTCCCTAGTATCTGCCTAGCCAGTCTGATCTGGCAGGGTTGGCACACTCTGGGTTCCTTCACTTAAAGAATGCCATATAACAGGAATCTGGAAGCGTACCTTCTCTGTAGCAGTGCCTACCCTCTGGAATGCCACCCTACTTGTGTTTTGAAGGATCCTGAAGATCTGGCTTTTTGCCCAGGCCTTTGGCAAGTGTGATTAAAGCCCCCCTTTTTTTTCTTTGTTCCCATCTGGGTTTGCTATATCTACTATCTTTGTTCCTTTTTGTTTTGGTCCCTTGTTTTTAAATGGTTTTAACAATGTGTTAATTGCCCAGAGTTGCTAGGAATCTAATGGCATAAAATAATAATAATAATAATAATAATAATTATTATTATTATTATTATTATTATTATTATTATTATTATTATTTGCAACAGACAAGGTAAACATTTTCTCCCCAGTTAGAAAACCAGTTCTTACTGTATTAAAAGACAAAACAAAACCTCACCTGGTAAAAATACTAGCACACTGCCACGTTCTGACACAAACTCCAGACTACGATCCCTAGTATAAGAAACACAGTTTTTGCCTCAGTTAATATTAAAGCAAATATTACTTATTTCCTCAGAAGACCTATGGTACATATACATTTAAAGACCGACTAGCACACTCCTGGTATCATTTGGTTAACTCAATTTTTTCCAACCCAAACAGCCTCCTGATCTGTAGACATCAATCCCAGAAGTCCCCAGGCAGACTACTGAAAATTCTGGGAACTGAATTCTGGAAACTGGTATGGTTAAGCAATACTGGATTAACTGGGTAAACAGATCTACCTATTCACAAAGACTCATCTAAAACTAGGTTTGTAGTAATATATATGGAGAAAGATGCTAAAAGCAAATTACAGGTAGTCCTTGCTTAATGACTGTTCGTTTAACAATGGTTCAAAGTTACAATGGCCTCAGAAAAAGTGCTTTACAACCTGTATTCACACAACGATCACAAACTGTTGCACCCCCCCACGGTCACATGATTGCAATTTGTGACCTTTTTTATGATGGTTGTTAAACAAATCACCATGATCGTTAAGCAAATCATGTGGTCGTTAAGCAAATTCCAGCAAAAAATGTCCATTGGAGAAGCTGGATTCACTTAATAACCACGATTCACTTAACTACCATGGTGATTTGCCTAACAACCATCATAAAAATGGTTGTAAAATCAGGTCCAATTATGTGGTAACTCGCTTAACAACTGCCCCACTAATGACCAATTTTCCAGTCTCTTTGTCGTTGTTAAGTGAGGACTACCTGTATTCCCCTAGAAACTTGGCAGAGAAAAAAAATTCTTATACCATATTTTATTTGAAATAAGCTGGAATTACTGTATATAACAAGCTTTTACAAATATGAACCTTTTCTCTTGCAGCAGGGATGGGCAGCTTCCCCAGGTAAAGGGCCTAAAGTGATATTGTTGGATTCTTAGTGTTTTCTAAGATTGTTTTACTGCAGACATTTCACTACCAGGCTAGGTAACATCAGTGCACAGGAGAATGGGGTTTGCTGGTTGTTTGTATATAGTAGCCTGCCCTCCAACCTTGGTTGGGGTGTGGTTTTTTTTCCTGGTTTACAGTATTGTTTCCTCAACAGAAATCATTCCTATCTAGTGCTTTTTCCTGCTTATCTAGGTAGTGGTTGCTAAGGAGAGTGTATCCTGGGCTGTTTGTTTTCTTCCTTGACTTTCGATTACATCTTTTAAATGGAATATAGATGGTGTTTATCTCTACGTATCTGTTGATGGCTGATCTATCAGAATGCCAAGCTTCTAGGAATTCCCTTTGTGAGAGGAAAAAAACTGATTTATTAATACTTAAGGCCTTTGTTAATTGTAACATACAAATAAAACAAGCCTATAGAGCAATAAAGTAAATAAAATTACAGAGCAATAAATAAAATTGCTATGTGGACTAAAGTTTTCAGTCATGGACAGGAAGTTGGAAAATAGATGGACAAAGTAAAGTGCTGATAGAAGGAGTGTGACAGGAGAAATGGAACAGGGAAGTATGGTAAAATTAGCACCAAGGACGTTATGAATCAGTTGCTAATCCTGGGAGTCATGTCTGTGGTTTGCAGTTTTTGAGGATAAAAAGGATTGCAACAAGGGGGTCGGGGCCACTTGGCCAAGCTGTCTTACCTGACAGCTTGCTCATGCTGGTCCTCATTGCAATGTGAATCTAAGTGAGTACCTTGTATGCTATTGGTTGAATTTATTTGCTTATTGAACTAACATTTAATAAAGCTTTTAGAACTTGGAAGTGACTTATGTTCTGGTGTGTCTGTCTCCTGTGTTTAATGAGATTTTTCCCCTGACACCTAGCATTTTAGGATTTGGCATGATTTAAAATTCATCAGTTCCCCAGTTAAATAGTGGTTGAATTTGTCTATGCATTGAGAGATTAAGCAATTTTCATATTATTTTGATTGCCAGTTGATGTTCATGAATGCATTCTGTCAATCTGCTCCCTGTCTGTCCTACATAGTGACTATTACAGTCTTTATATTATATGTTGTAGATGACCCCTGCTTCTTCTTCTTTGGTTATTAAGTGTTTGGGTTTGCTTAAAATGCTTTGGAAGGATTTTGTTGGTTTGGGTGCTGCAGTGATGCTCAGAGGTTGAAACAGTCTGTTGGTTGCCTCAGAGATGTTTTTGATATATGGGAGTTATCCTTTTCATAATTTGCAATAGGTTATGTAGCTGGGCACTTTTTAATGAAGTTATGCAGGTATCCATTATATTGGAAAACACTGTACAGATAGCGTGTTTCCTGTTTGTCGTATCACCGAAAATGTATCATCAGGTAGACATAATATCACGAAGGCAAAGACAGTGTTTTAGTACCTTTTTGGTGCCTTAAAGGTTAGGAACGGGAAACAAAACTAGCTTGGTCTAGTAGTTAAAGTGGATTTGAAGTTGGGAGACCATGAGTTCCAGTCCTGCTGCAGGCATGGAAGCTGGATGGGTGAGTTTGGATCAGTTATTTTCTCTCAGTCTTAGGAAGAAAGTACTGGCAAGCCACTTGCAAAAATGTTGCCAAAAAAACCCTGCAGAGACTTGCCCCTGGAATCACCAGAAGTCAGGGCTGACCAAATGGACCATCCCAACAACAAGATTAGGAATGGGAACAGGAAGCCTACGAAAGGCAATCTACTGTACTACCATTTCCGTTCTTAAAAATCCTCCCAACAATTCTCATCTCAAAATAGCTTGTAATCCTCCTATCAAAATTCAAAAGTAAAATGCCCCAAATTTGACAGGATAAGTATGTATGTATGGATTCATTTACTATGCTGGTCTTTGACTGTAATAAAGATTTGAGTAAATTGTATTTATTTATTTATTTATTTATTTATTATGGCACATCAGATACTTTTTGGTGTTTGGGTTTTGTTTTGTTTTTTAGAGGGGGAATGGAAACAGTTTGTTATACACAGACTGCATTCTAACCTTATCTTTAAAAAAAACCCACACCCACTACTGAAAATCAGCCACTTTCCTACTGAATTTCTGAGAATGGGACATTCCTGAGAATGCTGGAGTAGCGTATGAAAAGTCACAAGCTGGCTGTGAATTGTTCACTTTTGTCTTATTGTAAAGCTACTTCAGGCCTTTAATAAGCATCGTAGGGCCCGCAATGGAAAAAGTGGACAGGTCCAAGTTGAAAACTAAATTTGATTAAATTTAAATTTAATCTGATTAATGAAAAGCTTCAGTGTGTTTTCCCCTTCTGTCACTTTAAAAGCTACAAGTCAGAGCAACTTTTGGAAGGGGACTCAAGGTTTTGTGTAGTTAAGTATGCCTATTTTATTTATAACTAATACACATAGTTGTGCACTGAAGATCAACAAAATAATGCTGTTGTTTTGGACAAATTCTAGATTGAAAAACAAGCTGAAATTGGAACTTTTGAACTGTGCATGCGTGCTTTATCAGTTATACAATATTTGGCATATTTATAGTATACAGCTAAATGCATACAAAACATTCCTTATTAGCCACTGCTAACCAGAAAATGGGGAGTGTACTATAAGTTTATGTGTGTTTTTTTGGATAAAACTATAGTTGATTACAAGGGCAATCAATTATAGCTTAAGAGCAAAACACTATACATTGAGCATTTGATTTTTTTTTTCCTTTTCCCTTCTACTTTCCCAACATGCCCTCTTACTACTCCAATTTGTTTTTAACTGTTTTCTTCCTAGGTAGGTAAGGTATTTTGTTTTGCTTCCAGACAAAATACTGAGGTTCTTCCACTCACTGTTTGTTTAAAAGAAATGACTATGTGGGGCCTAGATACATTTGTGTAAATGAAGATGAAATTAGAAGCTGGTATTTTGCTTTACAGCATGTCAACTTCTCATTTAAAATTTTTGTAAATTAAAATGATTTTTAAAAATAAAATCAGGCAGTGCAGGGAGTCATCCATAGGCACATTTGATTACCTAACCCTGCCTGAGGAATAGAAGAACTCTTATATAAAGTCGGATTATTTTCACATCTAAATGAGCACTTTCTACAATGGCTTTCTATGCTGTGTTTCATAACACACAACCTGATCCCTTTAACGTTCCACAGGCTACTAACTAAGCAACATTCTGCATATAAATTAGGCATTCTTTTATCTGTGACCTTCCTCTTAAAACAAGAGATTGATGGTCGTGTCAAAAAAACTGGTGAGTTACTAGGAACCGTGATTTCACTCTGTATTTTACAAATGCTGAGTTCAAACGGTTTCAAATGTTCATAATTATTTTGTCAAATTTCCACCTTTTAGGGAGTTTTACATCCACTGTGAGTTTCCAGAACAGCAAGCTAATAAATTAACAGCACTATAATTTGAGTCAACTTTTAATAGAATTTTAAACTCCTCCCTGTGAATTTTATTGAACTTATACCCCACTGCAATTATACAACTCTCACTGTCAAGCTGACACCACTGGACAATGGCTCTTCCCGTTACAACTCATTTCAAGAGCTTCTGAAGTAAAACGCTGTCCGTGTCTTGATAAATAAATCTAAATTGAATCATTGTGAGCCCCAAAAGAGAACAAAAAGGTGGCCCTATCCAGGTGGAGGACATGAGCATACAGTATAAGATTTAGCTAAATGGAGGAATGATCTAACTTAGCATAAGGTCATTTTTTATACTGCCACAAATACTCCAAAATTGGTTTGCCTTAGTATAGTTTCCTTGTATCAATGAGACTCTCAAAGAAAAACATGGTTTTAAGTGTCAGGGTTAATTGAAAATGTTTTAAAAAGTATTTTTTAATTTTTTTTTTATTCCGCCTTTTTTATTTTTATAAATAACTCAAGGTGGTGAACATGCCTAATACTCCTTCCTCCTCCCATTTTTCCCACATCAACCCTGTGAGGTGAGTTGGGCTGAGAGAAAGTGACTGGCCCAAGGTCACCCAGCCGGCTTTCATGCCTAAGGCGGGACTAGATCTCAGAGTCTCCTGGTTTCTAGCTTGGTGCCTTCACCACTAGACCAAACTGGCTCTCCAGTTACTCTTACTTAAAGTAAGTCAGACATCCAACAGAGGGAGGTGGATGGTGCAGGGAAGCTTATAGTATTTATTTGAAAAAGATCTTGTATTTTCATGACTTGAAGAAATTATCTGTTCATGTTTTTTTCACCATTTATTTTCTTGCTGCAGTGCGATATAACTAACGAGGTTTAAGAAAAAGACTGTACCAAACGTGTCTTCTTTTAAAATTATATTTGATAACAAATCTTAGTAACAGTACTAAAATCTACTAAAAATACAATTTCAAGTAAAAAATGGTCCCGATTAAAAAAATATTACAGTTCATATTTCTGAACTTCCTGAATGCTAAGCTACAAAATGCTTCAACTAAATTAAATTGCTTTAACCTAGTCTGCACTCTGAACATGGACTTTAAGTATCAAAGCCAGATAAATTGAACAAAATCAATTACAGTGCTTTCTTTCCAATTTCCCTTCAAGCATTTCATTTGTTTACAAAATGCAATCATTTTATACAGAAGACAAACACCCAGATCTTGCCCTGCAGCTAACAAAACAACCTCTTCATCCAACATTGCTTGGTAACTCACTCATACATAGCTGTCACTGAAAATATTTTGAATATCTTTTAAGAAACAATAACATGTAAACACTGATTAATCTGAGCTGAATTCTGCATAACTCTGAAAAAAAAGATAGAGGGGGAAAAAAGAGAATAAAATCAAATACTTGGCAGTATTTTCACCAAAAGCTCCTGAATATTTTAATCAGAGTTGACAATGTCTCATTTCAGCATAGTAATAATATATAATTATACCAGAGTCATGGTGGGGAGAGACTAATATGCTACTCCTTTATCTCTACAAACATTATTATAAGCAAGAAAAGAAAAACTGATACTCAAAAAATCAGTAAATGATCCCAAAACAGAGTTATCCACAACTTCCACAACAGTATCACAAAGCCCAGGTGGTACTGATGATGCCTCCATGACGGTTGCATGCTGCCCACATGAGACAGCCAATAAATACAAGGTCAACAAGGACATTTCCCCATCACAGATTCTAGTATTGCAACACACAAAATTAAACCAGAGAACTCCTTCATACAGGAAGCAATGACCTCATCGGCACCAGTCTCCAGGTATCACTATAGGCAGGACATGTTGACTTTTAAGTAGCATAAATTTTGTCTTTGTTTTAAAGTAATTAAAAAGCAAAACATGTGAGATAAATCTCCAATAGGTACCATCTCCTTTGTGAAAAGCTTGCCCTCCTTAGCCAAGGACATACTACCTTACATAACTAACCCATCAAGAAACTAAAATACAATTTTTCTTCTTGACGTCTAATAACAATATATTAAAACAAAATCAAGGGCTACATCTATCAGCTCCCTGGCAAGGGTTCTAGAACTTTCCAAGGTCTGTTGGATAGAAGCAGACCTCTTCACAGAAACTACACTGAAGAAAATACCTTACCCATTTTCCTTCGTCTCCAGCTCATCAAACCACTGTATCAGAGCAACTGCAGCTTTGTATGTCTCTGGATTTATCAGTGGCTCCTCAATAATTTGAGCAGGAATCTAGGGAGAAAAGAGAGGACAGTAAAGCCATCTCTGGTATTCTTACTCTATATAGGCCACTTCTCCACTGTAGGCAATGGAACAGAATGCAGAATCTGGTCCCTCAGCAAACGGATTTTAAACCCACTGCAGATGAAAAGGCCAGTCTTTAAATAAGATATAAATTCAACAGCCCTTCCTTGCAATTAATCCCTAGCAGATTCAGTCCCTGATTCTGGATAGACAACCATCTAACCATGAGATAACCATCATGACTAGCAGCACCTGAAGAAGACAGCAAAGCTCATCTAAAAACTTTCCTGGCATTAGCTGACCAAAACCAGTTTCTATATAAGCTGTGTGTTTCTCGAGACTTCCAAAAGAAGCTCTGTTAACTTTAGAAAAAAAAAAGTTCAAGATAACTACTGGGTTAATAACTCATCATGCTAAGTCATGATATGGTTTGTTTGGTTTCAGTTAAGTGCTGTATGTGAATCTAATCAGTATGATTTGTAAAACATACTTTATAGCTTAGTGATGTGTGAATCCAACGCATTCTTGTTTAATAAATCATGATGAAACATACTATGCCTAATACAATGTACACAGCCAGCTACTATGGGCTGCTGAATCAAAGCTCTTGTTCATAGATCTCCCCTCTCCACCCAAAAGGGCAAGGTTTAGATTGTGTTTAGACTTGGCAAGCAGCCATATTGCTGAAAAACTAGATGGACAACCAAATGTGACATAATATTCCCAAGTGCAAATATCCCAGGGCAAATATTAAATACCTCAAAAACTCAACAGATAAGAAAGAATTAATCTGTTGCAATCTACTCAAAGAGGAAGTTATTTTTAATCTTCTTGATTTACAGTACTAGCTTGTTGTGGTAAATTACTGGCAACTCCTGATTGAGCAATTTGTCCATCCATATCAAGTTTTTAAACAAGCAGTTTTTTTAAAAAAAGCAACCTTATTAAAACACTTTGTCTGAATATATGTTTTAAAACTAATTACAACTTGTTATTTCATATTACATTAAGATAGCAACTTCTTCCCAATGTTTTTTTTTTGTTGTTAAATCAGGAACATTTATTTTATTTATGCAATTTATCTACCACCTTAATCCTAGAGGGTTCTAGTTTGCAATATGACTTAAGTCATATTTATATATTATTTATTATTGTTCAACATTTGTAAATACAGTACTTTAAATGATTAAAACTAAAATGACAAATATACAATATAGGTACCCATGGCTCCACTGTCAATCCCCAAAAGCCTTCCAGAAAAGCTATTTTTTAAATCAGTCTCTGAAAAGCCATGAGAGTGGTGGCCATCCTCACTTCAGGGGACAGATTGTTCCATTGGAGGGGAGATGCCACCTGCCATCAGGCCCCCTCTCACCACATCTCCTGGTAGGTGGGGACCCTTAGTATGCAAGAGAAGAATAAGATATTGCAACTGATTTATAAATATTTTCCCATCTGGAATATACCTTGGTAGTGGTAAAGGAGGGAGCAGAATAATTTCTAGGGGCCCCTTCATGTGACATGCTTTGCCATGTTAAGGATTTTGCCTCAATGGATCAATGCATCAAATGGATTTATTTTGCTTAAACAGACTGTGGTAGCTCTCTAAACCAGGTAAGCTAGTATGATGGTGATTTCATCTCTAGTAGGCTTGCTCGAACACTGGAATGTACTTTTTGACTGGATATAGTTAAAAGGTGTACGTCACTTTAAAGCTTGTTTTAGCTCTGTTACACCATACCCCCAACACAACTGGCTTTGCACTGTTCCTTCCACAGTATCAGGCTCAAGGCCCTGAACACTTTCATATAATCACACAAAACAAAACTATCATTAGCTCCAGGTTTCCTGAGTTCATCCTGTCTGTTACACGGTGACTTCATTTTTATTTATTTTTTAGAATTGCAAAAATATCATTTAATCAAGCTGAAATGCAAAGCCTTCTTTTTCAAGCAAACCGCCTTCTTTAAAACTACACTGGAGTTATCCTAATGTACAACAAACCATTATCTATAACATCCTAGCTTTTGTTCTCAGTTAAGCAAAGAAAAGGTTGCCACTAAGGAAAGAGACCAGTGAGGGAAAAAGAGGAGAAAAACACAACAGCAGGATACAAAACATCATGAGGAGTAAAGCCACATAACCATGAAAGAAAAAGTAAGCCAGGAACCCACAATAACTCCTGTCCCATTCACAAAGATGCCAGGGCTGGAAGAGGGGGCCAGCTAATCTATCCTAGAGGCAACTGAACATTTGACAGATCTAACCCAATAGCAAAAGGTCATCCAGTGAATGTCCTGGTTATTTTTACAGTTGTCAACCCATCACCAGCAATCTTTCATAAATGTCAGATATTATAAAATCTTCCCTCCTGACACATTCCCTTTGGAGCTGACACATCATTGACAAAATCCTATCGGAGAGATTTTATTTTTTTAATGTTTCTGCAAGACTATTCTCTCTGCCTAGAGCACAGAGCCCATCATCATCATCATCATCATCATCATCTGACTAATTCCTAACACATAAGTTTGTAACTATTAATCACCAATTCTCTGGTGTGATTTGCTATTTAAATTGCATCATGCTGGACAAATCCCTATGATGTAGTTAAGATTAAAAAAAAATAGCAGTTATGGTCTGTAACCAGAGAATCTTCCTCAATGAATTCAGATATATTTTCTTTCTTTGATTTATATGACCTGTAAGTCCTATAACTCATTCAACAAAACAGGGTTGAAACAAGGCATGACACAGCAAGTCTATGAACCCAGCCACTGACAGTATGGAATCTCATCAGATTTAAAATCATCAGGAAAAATCTCTATTTCAACCATCTCTGTAAGGTGCTTGATTATTAATAATACTCAAATATTTTAGATACCCAATGAGAGAGATAAGCCAAAATTGGTTATTCCATACCCTAATATGACCAATAACAGGCTTCAGATCATCCAGGTAATATTCTTCAATCGCATGAGGCTTGCCTTCCACTTGAAATACATAGGCTGGATACAATTTGTTGCAAACTGGTATTGCAAAATAGTTGGCAAACTCCTGACAGTCAATAGTTGCAGACATCAGAATTACCTTAAAAAACAAAAGCATACAAACAAGTTTTACAAGGTACATACCATGGATCAGCAAACTCTGATTGTCCAGAACATGTTTCCCTCTTGGACAAAGAGTTAGAATCATTTGAGTTTGCCAAGATCTCACATTATTTAAAAAAATATTGGGTTTACTTCTTGGAGTAGTCAAAGGCATATATGGACATGTATGTTGCTGATTTCTGCTGCAGAGTGTGAACTACAACAATAAAATACAATCCATCAGAACATAAGGATGGCATTCTGCTTCCCAGGGGCCAACCAGATTCTTCTGGGAAACTCATAAGAAGAACATTCATGCAATAGCCTTCTGCTGCTGTTTTCCTTGAACGCATGGTGTCACAGGAGGACTTCCAGGGAAGAGATGGCAAACTGAAGATGGCTCTTCTAAAAGCGGAGAGAACGACCATAGCTGGCAAGCAGACTGGCTCTTCCTAATTCCTCTCTGGACAAGGAGAGGACTTGAGATTACCCACAAGTGCTCCAGAGAGCTGCTCCTCATAAGGAGACCACAAGATAGCAGTCTCCAGCAGGTTTGGAGCTGTGGGAGATGAGGGAATAGCCAACTTGCTCAAACCACAGTCGGCGCCTTTAAGGACACTGAGTTCCCATATTTCCTTTTCTTATCGCTTTAGGAAATTGCTTGTTAACTGCTTTTTAGCTATTAGGAAGCTTTGGACTGACAAGTCTGAAAACACCAGGTGAGTTTCCTTCATTCCTTAGTGAAAGAAGTTTTAAATACAAGTTTAAGGATTAAAAAAAAAAATTTTTTTTTGGAATAAACAGCAAAAGGGTGATTAGAACTTTGATTTTGGAAGGTGGATTTGAGATAAGATTTTGGAATTATAAGAATCCTTCAGAAACGTCTCAGAAACTACCAACAGACTATTACAACCATATGGCATCTCCATAGCACACAAACCAACTAAAGCCCTCCAAAACATCTTAAGTAAACTAGCCCAAGAAGAAAAAACAGGAGTCATCTACAACATACAGTGTAAGGACTGTAACAACCACTATGCAGGACAGATAGGCAGAAGGCTGGCAGAGCGTATCCATGAACACAAACTAGCAGTCAGAAGACATGATGAAAACTCCTTACTCACAACACATGGACAGACTTAATCATAGTATCAACTGGGAAACTATCAGCATCTTAGACCAAGCTAAATCCAAAAATGCGAGGGAATTCTTGGAAGCTTGGTATTCAGACAAGACAGCCATCAACAGGCACATAGAGATAAACAACATCTACACACTATTCAAAAGAGACAATAGAAAAGAAAATGAAAGATCAGAACATCTCCACACCAGCAATCATCACCCAGATAAGCAGAGATTACAACCAGGTACACAATCAAGCAGTAAACAATACCCTAATCAAGGAACTACCAGAGGAAAAAATAAAACAAAACAAAACCCACCCACCTACCCCCACCAACACTGGCAGGGCATGCCACAGGATATAAACAGAGAACAAACTCCACTCCATTCTAGCACTGAAGATGTTACCTAGCCGGGTAATGAAACGTTTGCAAGAACGTTTGGTGTAGTGGTTAAAGTATCAGGCTAGAAACCCTAGAAACCGGGGGACCGTCAATAGTCCTGCCTTAGGTACAAAGCCAGGTGGGTGACCTTGGGCTAGTCACTCTCTCAGCCCTAGGAAGGCAATAGCAAACCACTTCTGAAAAAGAACCTCACCAAGAAAACTGCAGGGACTAACCCAGACAGTCACCAGGAGTCAACACTGCCTTGAAGGCACCCCCCTCCAAAAAAACCCACCTGCTTATTTTTCAGATTTTTAAAAAAATTTATTCTTCAATATCCCAAAAACGAGAGAACAAAAAAAGACAAAAATAGACAGGAAGAAAAAGTAGCAACTAAAATTGCATACAATAAATTATTCTGCCTAGTTTTTAACAAACCATGAAATCTTGACCACATGAAATAATATTAATCAATCTTCGCATTATATTCATAAACATCCAGATCACAAACAGAATGTGAATACATATCTGTAATCCAAAACTGTAAATCTGTGGTATCTCTATCTTTACTAAATAATAATCTTCTTCGATTGATAAATTTGTAGTTTTTCACATAATTTACAAATTCACATTTTAAAATTGCACCTTATTAACAAACTTAAGGAAATTGCATAAATGGTGTTGTATGCGAAATAAGTCACATATAATGCTGCATTTGTCTACTGTATTAAACTATAATCTACCATTCACAAATCATAATATCTGGTTTCAAAAATTTGCTAAGGCAAAATGAAATAAATCACATTAAGACTTAGGGTGAGGCGTGAATCTTTCCAAAGAACTGCACTTTGGACATTTAAGCATCTTTTTGCTAAAACGAATGGAGCACAGTGGCAGGAATTCATATCTGCTCCATTCCCCAAACTTCCTGTATATGGAAAATGAAGTTCTTCCTTTTATATGCAAATACAACAATACAGGTTTGTGAAAGCACTCCCCCACACTTCAATTTGGCCCTTGTAATCCAAGCAATATCATAGAAAATAGAATTTTCTTAACATAATTTGTATGTAATTTTAGTCACATCTCTCCATTTAAAAACAAAATATATATGAGAAAAGATCACACCATAGTTAATGTGCACAACCAGAAACATTCTTACGTGTCTAAGATCGGGACTGCTCCAAATTTATATATAGAAAATGTCATAAAACAAAACTCATGTTTTTGGCTTAAGACAGGTGATAAATACTTCAGTGTGTAGCTAAGATGCATTACCTCCATTTCAGGCCATGAAATGTATTTAGCTACCTACTTCACCTTTTATCTGCATCTTCCTTTATCGCTGAAGTGTCAGCTATATGTCTGTTGAGGACCACTGGATACAAACACTATCCTCTATATTTCTTTCACAGTTGAGAGAGAATAATTTTACAGCTACCAATACAGCACATTAAACTGTCCATAGTTTTTATTGCCAGAAAATTGTTAATATCAGTTATCCCTACAAGCATTTTATGGGCAGAAGCCAATGTTTAAAGATAAACACTCACAAAGGGCACCCTGAGCTTTCAGGGCTACCCCATTATTGATGCCAGGGAAAACAGCATCCAGACCTCTGCAGCTCTCCAGCTGAGAACACACTTCCCCCTGTACACAGAGATTGCTTCAGAATAAGCCTGGTTGTAACCTTGGCTTTAACTGAGCTGAATTCAGCTATGATGTCCTTTTCAGCAGGTGGGGAACAAGTTGAGTATTAGTAGCAGATGGTAGTGGAGAAAGGACTGAAAATGGATTCAGGAGTGAAAAGAATGAGTTGGTTTTATTTTAAGCTAAGGACTGTTCACTTTCTTAAATACAGAGCAATGCTGAAGCCAAACATTTTAAGAACAAGATATTAGTATTCCTTGTGAATGAGAAAGATAATGAAAGTGATCATTATCAAAGGGAATGAGGACTTTCTACAAACAGCTGTCTATATCGTATTGGTAAATGTTACTAGCAACAGAAAGTTAGAAACTTCTGCTGAGCTGTGGTAGAATATTGCTGTATTGCTGAATAATACTGGAAGTTCTGACTTACCTTCACAAATCGTGAATTCGTGCGCAGCAGTTTACGGATCACCAGCAGCAAGAAATCCATCTCTTCTGTACGCTCATGTACCTAAAACATTATTTTAAAAGATGAGAGGGCTCAACTAAAAATGAGCTTATTATACATGTACATGGATTCTGAGATGAGCCACTAGAAAACAGTGAACTTTCAATATTTATATACAAGAGGAAGGTACACAGTGAACGAGCTTAGCTGAACTGTGGTTAATGACCTAAATGAGGGAGTTACAATTGAAAGAGCTAAATCAGATATGTATGTCCTAAGGCCTCAAGGATCTCATCCAGCTTTCAAAAGCCTTGAGTGTGGCTGTAAAAACTTCCAGCAGTGGTTATTCAATTTTTGGGGGGGGGATATAAAATGCATGATTGAAGAGTAATTATATCAACTGTCATGTAATTCTAACTAAATCAAACATAGATTTTGTCCTGGCTATACCTTTTTCTTTTCAGAGTACAACTTATAGCATGCCACTCAAAGACTGTGTGGTCCTCTGCTCCTGAGATAAATCATTTCCTCCTGAGCTAACTTACTCATATCCAAAATTAATTGGTCCTATACAGGTGAAACTCGAAAAATTAGAATATCGTGCAAATGTTCAGTTATGTCAGTAAGGCAACTCAAAAGGTGAAACCAAGATATGAGATAGACGCATTACATGCAAAGCGAGATATGTCAAGCCTTACTTTGGTATAATTGTGATGATTATGGCGTACAGCTTATGAAAACCCCAAATTCACAATCTCAGAAAATTAGAATATTACATGACATCAATAACACAAAGATTGGAAATAGAACAATATCGGACCCTTGCAAAGTATAAGCATGCATATGTACTCAGTACTTGGCTTGAGCCCCTTTTGCAGCAATGACTGCCGCAATGCGGCGTGGCATGGTTGCTATCAGCCTGTGGCACTGCTGAGGTGTTATGGAAGACCAGGATGCTTCAATAGCGGCCTTCAGCTCCGCTGCATTGTTCGGTCTCATGTCCCTCATCTTTCTCTTGGCAATGCCCCATAGATTCTCTATGGGGTTCAGGTCAGGCGAGTTTGCTGGCCAATCAAGCACAGTAATCCCATGGTCATTGAACCAGGTTTTGGTACTTTTGGCAGTGTGGGTAGGTGCCAAGTCCTGCTGGAAAATGAAGTCAGCATCCCCATAAAGCTCATCTGCGGAAGGAAGCATGAAGTGCTCCAAAATCTCCTGGCAGACGGCTGCGTTGACCCTGGACTTAATGAAGCACAGTGGACCAACACCAGCAGATGACATGGCTCCCCAAATCAACACAGACTGTGGAAACTTCACACTGGACTTCAAGCATCGTGCATTGTGTGCCTCTCCATTCTTCCTCCAGACTCTGGGTCCTTGGTTCCCAAATGAGATGCAAAAGTTGCTCTCATCAGAAAAGAGGACTTTGGACCACTGGGCAACAGACCAGTTCTTTTTTTCTGTAGCCCAGGTAAGACGCTTCTGACGTTGTTTGTTGTGCAGGAGCGGCTTGACAAGAGGAATACGACATTTGAAGTCCATGTCCAGGATCTGTCTGCGTGTGGTGGCTCTTGATGCCTAACTCCAGCCTCAGTCCACTCCTTGTGAAAGTCCCCAACACTTTTGAATGGCCTTTTCCGGATAATCCTCTCCAGGCTGCGGTCATCCCTGCTGCTTGTGCACCTTTTTCTACCACCTTTTCCCTTCCACATAACCTTCTATTGATGTGCTTTGATACAGCACTTTGGGAACATCCAACTTCTTTTGCAATTACCTTTTGGGGCTTTCCCTCCTTATGGAGGGTGTCAGTGATGGTTTTCTGCACAACTGTCAGGTCAGCAGTCTTTCCCATGCTTGTGATTCCTACTGAACCAGCCTGAGAGACCATTTAAAGGCTCAGGAACCCTTTGCAGGTGTTATGGATTCATTAGCTGATTAGAGTGGGACACTTTGAGCCTAGAATATTGAATCTTTTCACACTATTCTAATTTTCTGAGATTGTGAATTTGGGATTTTCATAAGCTGTATGCCATAATCATCACAATTATACCAAAGTAAGGCTTGACATATCTCGCTTTGCATGTAATGCGTCTATCTCATATCTTGGTTTCACCTTTTAAGTTGCCTTACTGACATAAATGAACATTTGCACGATATTCTAATTTTTCGAGTTTCACCTGTATATTCCATTAACTGTGTTGAAATGCTAGATCGTCATTGTGAGTAACAGTGATAAAGGCCAAGAAAGACAGACTTTTGGCACTTAACAGCTCATGGTCCTCCAAACCTTATGAGCTAAAACAAGCATTTTAGTTTTGCAAACATGAAAGAAAGTCACTTTTGTTTTTTTCTCCTCCTTTTCTTTCTTTCTTTCCTTTTTTTCTTGGATTTGTCTTTTATTCTATGCAAAATTGTTAATAAATATAATTTTTTAAAAATCTAATAGGCTTAATCTTATGGAACAGGGCAGCACTACCAACACGTCAAACACTGTCAGGGTGCTGGATCTAGCCGTTAGTGAAATTTAGCATTGTAATCACTTCAGATTATTTTGGAAAAGTCAAACAGCCAGATTCAGCTGCCCAACTGGAGTGCTAAACCAGAATTATTTTTTTAAAAAATAATAATAGGGTTCAGGGCAGTTATAAACCATGTATCTTGGGAACTGCCCAGGGATGCCAGATATTATAATTCATCCTGAGAAAATTAAAAGGTAAGGCCCATGTATATTCCAAAGAGATGGGAACTTACTCCTAATGCATTAATGATTTTACTGTTTAAGGACAAGTTATATATATATAATTAACAGAGCTCTCATGAAGGTGTCTACAGTAAATATCTGTGATAAAAACAGTCTTACAATATAATTTTACATCTGTCTAATCCAAAGTAAACAGACATATTCAAGATAAACAGTCCAGCTCTTACTTCATCTATAAAAACATGGGTGAACTCCAAAAGACTTTTGGCTCCAACTACTTTCTGAAGAAGGACACCAGTTGTCATATAAATCAGCTTCGTGTCCTTTGTTGCAACTTTTTCTAAACCAACCTGGAATGTTGGAAAGAGACATCGCTTGTTGTATTTACTTATAAATCACTGTGAAAACTGTAAGCATTTGTGATAAGCTCACTATTACATCCTAAAGTATTGAAGTATTAAATAGGAATCCTACATTTACTCAAATGAACAGCACAAGTTGCGGCATGTACTGCAATCTCACTTGCTGGAATAATCCCATGGTCCTTAAGCCATTACACACCCACACACACACAACTGAGAATAAATAAAAGCATACAAAAACTTATCATGTGATACAATTTTCTAAAGATTTTTAAAATTACCCCAGAACATTAATGTTGCATTGCCACTCGTTTGCAGTTGATATTATCCATGTTTAAGTTGCTACCACTATGGGTCTGTAAGTTTGTACCTGGATTCCAATTATTTGTACATGATTTGTGCTCACGTACTGAAGTTTCATAAAGTGCAAGACATTTTGGTGCTTGAGGTAGAAAATGCAAATGGAATCCTGCCCCACCATCAATTTCTCAAAGGAAGCCGTATCACTTTGCTTAACACTAGAGACTACCCTATTTTGAAGCCAATAATTCTTCAGTGACAACAAGGGACCACTTTTTGTTCAAAGTATGGAAGTTCATGAAATACAAATGTGTTCCTCCTAAAAAAGGCCTGGCAGAGACAATGCAGTGTTCCTTACAAAATCTGAAGCAAATGGCTGCCTTCTTCTCTAGCTTCAGAGGCTGTATTTTTGATAACCTGCAATCAGTGGCTCTGTATTTCAACCAAAACACCACATTAAAATACTGGATGCCTATAATCAGTAAGCAAGATAATAATGTGTGTTAAGTCCACTGCAAAGAAATAAAGTACCAAATGCTGTAAGTTTCAAAAGGAACTATCACTTGCACAATGAACCTGTGTGAGAGCAAGACCAAATGTGACAAGATGGCTGAATCAACATACTTTGAATCATTTCCATAGCTGGCCTCTTGCTTTACCAGAAAAAAAGCATAAAACTAAGCTCTTCGACTAAAGGGAGGATATGATAAATAAAATCAATAAAAAGTCACACATCTAGGTAGCTGTTTACCTCCATCAGTTTCTTTTCTGTCTAGCTATCTTACTGGAAGTGAACTGGGCTGAGAAACAGTGCTTAGAACACAGATGGAAACCTTCAGACAATGTTGGACTACAGTTCATGTCATTTCTGATCATTAGCCACGCTGACTGTGCTGATGGATACTGGAATGCAACCTCTGGAGGCCACCCTGACTTAAAGCAATATACTAGAAAAATATGGTAGCAGATCTTTTGCTTGGTTCTCCTGCACACTCCTTTATATGTTCAGAATAGAGTCCTTATTCCTACTATCCTCCCTTTTATACATGAACAGATTGGATACACACAGAAATAGGGAGACACGCATGCACGTATAGTCACCTCTATTCTTTAGATAAAAGGAAGATTTCCCAGAACATCTTACGAAAATTTAAAACAAAATTGAGGATTTAAATACAGTTAAAGCAATCTGAACTCAAAAACAGTAGTAATTATGTGTAATGCACTGATAAAACACTGGAACAGAAGCATTTTAAATGTTTGATTAAAAACAAATTCAGAAAAAGCTATACAAACATCTTTACAAAAAAAATCAGAAATCCGAGCTTAGTCACCAAACTGATGGATTTTAATGGTGGACTACAGAAAATCTCTTTGAGCCAAGGTAAGGACATACTAGTGGAAGGAATCCAAGGAGACTTCAATCATAGGCTTGCACCCAAAATACTAAGGGGATGGGTCCAAGGATAATACTTATAGACTGAATTCCTCATCTCTCCTTTAGTCTCAAGATCTGGTCCCAAGGGTTGATAATTGTATAAACGGGCTATTGGTAGAAAGATGGGAAAGTAGAGTCCAGTTCCACTTATGCAATATTATATTTTGACCATTCTCTTTTCTACAAAGCTAGATTTCTAATTTTAGTACACCCAAAAGCTATGTAAAAATTAAATGAACTGCCTCTTAAAGCACAGGGAATGAATGTTTAAAAAGGAGGGGAAGGAAAATATGGATGTGATTTCTATTTCAGTGACATTCACGTGATGCTAAGTAATGCACTGCTTTACCTGGTAGCCCACGAGTTCACCCAAAGGCCATGACCTCTGTTTGCTTATCCACCTTGCAATGCTGCTAGCACCAATTTTCCTAGGCTGTGTAACCACAATGTTACAATAAACAGAATGCTGTGCACAGTGATCCAAAATATACTGTGGAAGTTGTGTGCTTTTGCCACTACCAGTAGATCCATGTACAATTACCACTGAGTTGTTTTCTATCAATGAAATTATCTGAAATTAAAAAAGAAAACAATTGTATTAAAAGGATGAGAGACCCAAATTTTAAAATATTTTCCAGTTCTGTCTTCTTTGTTATACCTTACCACCTTCTTTCACTCTTAACAATTCTAAAATTCTCTTTTCTATATTCGTAGTAGAAATTCCTTGTTGGTGCACCTTTACAGATTCCACACTGCTGTGTGTCACTTTTTAGCCCTTATTTCACTGTCCATAATTCTTATTCCTCCACTTGCAACATCTTTCGTTGCCCCCAATTATTATTTTAAATGACCATTCCTCTTTGCTGATCCAGCTGCTAGGAATTCTCCTCTAGAACATCTACATCAAGAGCAAATCTCCAGGTATTGTTAAATTCCAATTCCATGTTAAAAAAACAACTTCTTTTTAAGCCATATTCCGTAAAATCTATTGGTTATATGTGAATTTCCTTTTGTTTTCTAATCTTTTTTAACCAATACTACTTTAGTTCTCATGTATTTAATTTATGAAGCATCCTATAAATTGCTGAAGAGTACAATCAGCAGAAGATTGCTTAGTGTATTGTTAAATTCATTTTTCATTGAAACAAGCACAAATACCGCCCCCCCCCAAAAAGCACAATATACTGGAGAGTTGGGTTCAGTTCAGAAGCCTGGCAAGTGCAAGACAATAGTTTTGCTGCCTTATTGCAAGGACTGCAGGTCTTCATTGTAACTTCCATGCTTCTGAATAATTCCATTGCAACATTATTGAAGTATGAATGACTGTAGCAACATCATCCACCCCAAGATAGGATTACAACTGGCACATCAACACTGCTGAAGAAAAGCACTTCAGGCCACAAACATCTCTTGAATTTACAAAGTAAGTGGCATATTTAGTAACACTCTGGGCTGTGCACTTGTTACCTTGAGAGGCAGTGAATTTCCCATTCAGAATAGGATCAACAACAAACCCAATTAGCCTAATATAAACTTACATATACACAGACAAGCTTGAAAGACTGAAAAATAAAGTTAACTCAGCATCACAAAAACCATTAATGGACAAAACACAATTGATCAAAAAAAAGTATGGGCACTGGGGAAGAAAGACATAGCAGTTGTAACTTAAACTATGATTTAAAAAGAAGTAGGTACCTCTTCCTTGTATCTTGAGATGGGCAAGTCAGGATATTTGTAATTGCCATCTGGTATGCAAGTAGCAAGAGTAGATTCGTGCTGAGGTGTTCCTGGAGACACAAATGAAGAGATGAGAAATGCAGGTTAACCAAAATGTTGTGCTCAGAGACCACAAAATCCAAGTTTTGATCAGCAGTAGATACTGAATGCATCTCTGCTGAACAGCTGCCTGTTTTTCTAATTCTAATATCCAACTATTCCTTCAACTGTGCACAACATCTATGGTTGGCTCTATCACGCAGCAGCAGCATCCAGAAAGGTGAAGGAGCCTACTGTACTTCAGGCAGGCATCATGAAAAGGGATGAAAAGAAATGAAAGCAAAAACTGATACAGTATCTCAGTGATCTAGCAAGTCAAGTCTGGTCAATCAAAATTCAGATACTGGCTCTAACTGGAAATTCTTTCTCATTCATATGCACCATTCACATTTTACTGTTTCTTTCGAGCACCTGAAATTATGAATTTAGAGAAATAACAGATGGCCTAATTTATACAACATATTAAGGCATAATTTTAGTACAGGTATTTCTCCTGTCACATCATCTGTACCTGCAGCCTTACCATCTTTTCTTCAGTGTTAATGGCTTCCTTTTCATCATTTTTTTCTTCAATTTTAACACTTACAGTATTTATTTCAATACCATTCCTTCAGATACCACACTATCACTCATACAAATTAGTATTCCCATCACAATCATTCTCCTTCCAGCATTCCCACTTCAGTTTCATCACAAATAATGTCATCACTTTTATTTTTAATTCCATTCATTTTGCTGTAAGCTCCTTGCTTCATTTTTCACCCACTTCTAAAATTACTTATTTCCATCAAAATCACCCTGCATTTTCTCTCTTTTAACTGTTCCTTATTCTCTTGAATACATTATTTGCAACTACAGGTAGTCCTTGACTTACAACAGCAATTGGGACCGGAATTTCCATTGCTAAGCAATGCGGTCATAAAGCGCAACTACATTGCTTAGCAACAGCAATCCCCGCAGTCCCAGTTGCCATCATTAGCCAAATCCCACGGTTGTTAGGCAAGACAATTTCGTGCTGGCTTCCTACAACCAAATCAGTGGGGAAGCTGGCAGGAAGCTGCAAGTCCCAGGTGGCTCACAAGCAGGCTGGCAGGCAGTTTAACTGGCTGCTGTCAAGTGGGAGAGGTCGCAAGGGGGCATGTGAGGGAACCAGGGAGGCACAGCAAGGTTGGGGAGGGTGCACAAGGATGCAAGCAAGGATCCGAGGGAGGTGTGGCAAGGATCAGGGAGGGTGCACAAGGGTGTGCGGCAGGTGCAATGAGGGTCAGGGAGGGTGCACAGGGGTGCAAGGAAGGCATGGCGAGGCTCGGGGAGGGTGTGGGAGGGTGAGTGAGTGGCCAGAAGTGCAGAGGGGCTGGGGAGGGTGCGCGGGTGGAGGAGACTTATTCTAGTGACTTGCAACCTTTCCTGTTAGCTTCCCCACTGACTTTCTAGAGAAGCCAGCAGGAAGGTTGCAAATGGTGATCACGTGATTGCAGGGCACTGCAACTGCTCCTAAGTGTGAACTGGTTGCCAAGCGCCCAGATCTTGATCACATGACCGCAGGACTACTGGGACGACCAGAACTCTGAGGACCAGTCATAACCACCATTCATTCATTGCCATTGTAATTCAAACAGTCACTGAACGAATGGACATAGTCAAGGACTACCTATATCTTTTTCAATCTCTACACATTATACCATATTTTTCTCATCCTTATTTTTTGCAACAATTGTTTCGTAGCTTCCCGCATTTTTTCAACTTTTACTTTCATGTTTTTTCTTTTTCATTTTTCCCAAATATCTACTTTTGACACTACCAAGTGGTTGGTCTCACATACAGAACTCTTGTCACACTTCTATCCTTTACTAATTCTTTCAATCATAAATAATCAAATCAACAGTGCTTTAGGTTTACGTTCATATAACACCTATCAGAAACTTCTTAAACGAAAAATATATTTTCCTGAGGTCACACAGCATCTGCAGAAGTCAGCTGCTTGGATGCGTTCTATGCTACATTTTGTCTTTTGAATCTGGATCTCTTCCTAATCTAACTACATAATTACTTTGCACAGTTCTTGATTAGGGACTGCAGAAAGAGGGGACAAACGTTTTTTATGCAGAAGCATACAGAGGAGGATTCTCCTAACCTATCCTGGGATTTAAGTATTTTCGTTTATGATTCTGCCACCTCAGATCTATCTCCTCGTTTTATTTAAAGTTTAGAATGAGCTCTTGGAGACGGAGCTGCAAAGTTCCCATTATTAACCTCATTTTTGTATTCCCATCTTAATTTAAAGAAATTAAATTGTAAGACACTATAAAAAAGCTAATTTTGTTTAAGAACAAAGAACAGCAACCAATAAGCAGTTAAAATATAGTAGCAGTAGTATAAGTTAAGGTCTAACAGGCAAGGCTGACAATGTAGCTTTTGACTCTCATCTGACAACTGGATTCACACTACACAGTAAGATATACAGGTAGTCCTCTGTTAACAATGGTAATTGAGACTGGAATTTCCACTGCTAAGCAATGAGGTTGTGAAGCTCAACGTTGCGTGAGCACATCGCCTAGGATGAAAATCCCAGCAGTTCCTACTGGCATTGTTAACTGAATCCCATCGGTCATTAGGCTTGGTCTCTTCCAGCTCCGGGCCTCAGTAATGTAAGGGACTGCCTCCTCTTGAACTCCCCCACCTGCCTATCTCCCCCCCATCTCTGCCATTTTGGCCACCCACCTACCCACTGCTGCCAGATGCCCTTGCTGCCCAGCCCTGACTGCAGCTGCAACCACACACCAGCCATAGCCTTCTTTCACATATTGAGTTTCTCTTGCCAGTGTGCAAAAGACGGCCCTGGATGTGCTGGCACAAAAGAAGGGCCCTCTTTTGCACCAGCACAGCTGGGGCATTCTTTCATGTGCCAGGCTTCTTTTGTGGAAAAAAAGGAATGGAAGCCCTGGCTGGCATGTGAACAGAGGCCCCGGGCAGGCTGTGAGAGAAGCCCCAGCTGCACCAGCACGAAAGGTGGCATGAAAGAAGACTCCAGCCAGTACAGTAGTGGCGCACAGTGAGGTGGACACAGTGGGGGGGGCAGGGCCAGGGGGCAGGACAGCTGGCGGCAGCAGGTAGGCGGGTGGCCAAAAGGCAGTTGTAAGTGTGGGTGGGCCAGATTGGGCTCAAATTTTGTTCATGTGACTGTGGGGGTGCTGCAATGGCCAGAACTTTGAGGTCCGGTTGTAAGTTCCTTCGTTCAGTGCAGTTGTAACTCCGAACAGTCACTGAACGAATGGATGTTAAATGAGGACTATCTGTAATGTGGTTGCCTGGTTTGTATCTCATTTTGTTGCGCAAGCCCAGCCAGTATGCTTGCTTTATGGTTCAGTATGTTGTGCCCTGTCAATTGAATTAATTCAGTCAATCGTGTTAGCATGTCACGAGAACACAGCCTCTATTATTGACCATGAAGCTACAGTTTGGAAGGGCCTTCACATTATCCCAGTCACATCTGATACTGAGATTTATTAAAGTTATGGCAGTTCATGGAATCTGAAAGAATTGGAAGGAAAGCAGGTATTCATTACCACAGAATCTCCAACAAATGGTCATTTAGCCTCTATTTAAAAACCTCCAATGAGGAGAGCCCACCACTTCCTGAAGCAGTATTTTCCAGTAAGGAGCAAATCTTAACATTAGGAAATTTTTCCTGATATACAGCCAAATCTACTTCCTTGTAATTTAAATCCATTATTTCTTGTCCTGTCTTCTGGAACAACTCTGAACAATTCTGCCCTGTCTTTCACATGACATCCAATATCTGAGGACAGCTATTATGTCTCCCTACAAACTTCTCCAAGCTAAACATATCCAATACTTCATCTGGACATGCTCCAGTTTGTCAACGTCCTTCCTAAAATACAGTACTCAGAACTTGGTGAAATATTCCAGGTGCGGTCTGACCAACACTGAATAGAGAAAAGTTACACAAAGTATCTTGCATTAACTGCTTCCATCTTGTTCAAATAGCCAGAGGTTTAGAACAAGCCAGAATCTTAACCATGATTTGAAATAGACTTGCATAGATCCTGGCTTGTTCCAAATCTCATAATCCTGTTTCTCTGGTTCTGATGCAGTTTAAGTAAAATGAACTGTTTATATATGTGAATTGTTTATATATCTGGGCTTAATAACTAAGATAACTAATTATCATATAAATTTAATAAAATACATACATACATACATACTACAGTATGGTAAGTAAAATTAGGCTATTCTTTTGTTCTTAAAAGTTATAGTGATGACAATAAAATACTACTATTAATATTGGGCTACTTTTAAATATAAATTTCTTCTGAAAGACTCATATATTTTGTCACAACATTATAGAGCTGGCTGGTATCCACCCTCAGGCAAATTCAGAGATGTCAGTATGGAAACATCAAGAGCTCTGTTCAATTTGACCAACTGAGCTAAAAGATATTTCAAGCTGCTAGGAGAAATATTTCAAGCACTGCTAAAAAAAATCCCAGAAGTTCACTGATAGGTGCCTAGAAATTTGTTGGTTAATAACTAGGAAGCTAAATTTATTTTTTTAATCCAGTTCCAAACAGGATTGCAAGCAGAAGTTTGACACTGCCTTGCACAACATTAACAGAAGAAATTATTTTATTCCCAACTGCTTTTTAGTTAAAGCTAAAACACATTTTAATCTCCAGCTTCTTCAGAAATGGTTCCCAAGGCACCACTTTACTCCTATAGTAAACACTATTAATAATTGTACCATAATAAAGCCCCACCCCTTTATAACAAGGCACAACAAAAAGGTGACATCATTTATGAACATTTATATTGCCAAACGCTTCCCTTTTTCCTGATACTCACCACTGGAATTTCCCATTTAAGATACCTTGCTTCATTTCCTTTTCTATATTCCTATATGTGCAAGATCCTTACCTAGCTTTTACTCATCAGTACTTCAACTACTTCAGCTCTATAAGTAGCATCAATATTTCAAGATGTCTAAAATATTAAATGGTTTTATTTGACATGGTATTCTTCTGGGCGCACAACTCTTTGTTCTTTAATGTGTTATTCTACTTTTTTATTGTGTAAAGTGTTCAGAGTCATTGGGAGTCAGGCATTTTTTAAATCTATGTATAAATAAATAACTCATGTCACTGGAAATACAGCTAATGCATTCATTAACTGCCTTAATTAAATGGAGAGACATCTCTGAGACATATCATTCAAGTGTGGCCCCAAAAATATTTATTATAATTTCCTAACTCTATTTTGTTAAGATAAAGTAAGTTTGTTTCGTTTGTGATTCAGTGTATTGTGTTAACACAGGCTACAGAAGGGCGAAATGGAAAAATGGTAACTAGTAAGCTTCATCAGTAAAAAGATCCACAACTAGCAGAAAGTTGGATTCTACATCCTTGTCATCTGTTAGATGACTACAATTTACTTTATATGGAGTTGTCCTTGAAAAGGACTCCAAATTTGCAGCCTGCCAAGGAATGCAGTTGGCTGCTTGCTGATACAGGTATTGTTACAGGTATTCCTCGAGTTATGACAGCAATTGGGATTGGAATGTCTATCAATACGCGATGCGGTCGTAAAGTGCGACGTCACGACTGTATCGCTTAGCAACGGCAATCCATGCAGTCCCTGTTGCCATTGTTAAGCGAGGATCATGGGTCGTTAAGTGAGCAGCTCCTCCCAACTTCTTGCCGGCTTCCAACAACCAAAGTCAGTGGGGAAGCTGGTGGGAAGTTGCAAGTCCCAGACTGCTTGCAAGCAAGCCAGCAGGCAGATTAAGTGGCTACTGCCAGGTGGGAGAGGGAGCAAGGGGGTCCATGGGTGGCCAGGGAGGCACAGTACAAGTGCAGTGGGGCTTGGGTGGCTGCTGCTGGGTGGGAGAGGGTGAGCAGGAAGCAGAGAAGGCATGGCGCAAGCGCAATGGGGCTTGCTTGTGGGAAGCCAGCAGGGAAGGTCACAGATCACAATCACATGACCACAGTATACAGTAATACTTTTTAAAAGTACCCTAACCCTAGGTAGTCACAGACAAGCCCATTTGCAGATAAGCTGACCCTTGAATTTTTAACCCAAATACCATGAGAAACGTGCTATCCGCAGACAAGCCAATTGTGAAAATTAAAACATTCAAAAATTTCAATCCAGCTTATCCCCAGGTGGCACATTTTTCATGATATTTGGGTTAAAAATTTGAGGGTTGGCTTATCCGCAGATGGGCTTATATGCGAGTATATACTGTAATGTTTTTTAACTGGGAATTGTTCTATCATGATTTTATGGGTGATTTTAGTTTCATATATTCTAAGCCACCTGGAATTGCTAGAATACAAATTATGTGAATAAAAAAAATAAAGCTCCTGTTTGCTTATGTGAATAAAAAATAAACAAATCAACTTCTATCAATTCAAGGATACATTAGGCTTTGCATGGCACATCAATAGCTACACTACAAAAATGAGTAGAGCCAAGGACCGTTTCAGGAGAGAGGTTCAGAAGTTGTAAAGATGAAACAGGTGCACCAATTTTAGAACATAATAACACCCCTGCTGGATCAGGCAAGCCCAATCAATACAGCATATTTTTCTTCACAATGACTAACCAGGTAACTTTGGGGTGCTTGGAAGGAGGAAACAAAAACATACCCTTCTCCCACCATGGTTTCTATGCAACTTGTATTTGGAAGCACACTGGACTAGGAGTGGGAACACCCAGATTCTAGTCCATCCTCAGTTCAATGGGTGACTCTGGGCCAATCACTCTCTCTCAGTCCAACTCTCATAGGGTGCTTGTTGTGGAGAAAAACAGGAGGAAGGAGCATTATGTATGCTGCCTTGAGCTCCTGTACAAAAAGATGGGGTGTAAATCAAATACATAAATAAGTAATATTAAATTATCTACACTTTATCTTAACCAAAAAGCCGAGGGGTAGTAGGTTATCAAGATCAATAGCTATCAACAGACCTGCATTAACTTACCCAATTCACTTTTAAAGTTACCCAAGTTAGTGGCCACAACTGTGTCTTATATTAATGAATTCAAAGATTAGCATAAGGGCTATGTGAAGAAGTGCTTTCTTCCATCTCTTCTCAAATTCCTTCCAGCCAGCTTCATTGGATGGACTCTGTTCCTAACGTTGAGGAAGGGTGAAAAACTTTCCCCAATCTATTTTCTACATGCCATGCAGAATTTTATGCACTTCAGACATGTCCTCTTCTGCCATCTTTATTCCACGGTAAAGGTTCCAGTCTTTTCTCCTAGGGAAGTTATTGAATCCCTGATCATCTTGACTGTCCTCTTTTGCACTTTTTCTAGCTCTATTATATCTTTTTTCAAGTGGGGCAACCAGAACTATGCCCAGTATTCCAGATATGAACACACATAAACTCTCAAGTTAAGCCAGAGCAATCCGAAGGACCTTCATAGACCCAGACTAACACAAGAGACGTTCTTCCCATCATCCACAGAATTTCTTGCCTTTTGCTCTAAGACAAGACCCAAATTGCCATCAGCTATGGAACAGAACAGCACTCGGATTAAAAAAGAAATTCTATCACTGGTCCATTTTTAGAAGTAATGCAAAATTATTCATCTTTTAGCAATGAAAGATGGAAGAGCAAATCCAGCATTCTGTTCTGCTTGAACAGCTGCAGCTATCTGGATAACCAAAGCTGTATCTTTTTCCAGCTTGGAAAATGCATGCTCAGCTCTTCCTCTTGAAATTGGTGAAAAACAGAGCCATTCCTTCAAATACAAGATCTCATTCCAATGTTTACCAAATGCCACATTTCACAATCCATTCTTATGATCAATGCATGATTGGAAGGGCTTTCTAAGATAAGGGAGAAAGTGGGGAAAAATTACCTGGTTTAGTGGAAGACCAATTGCCACCTGCTGCATTCAGTTCTTCTGCCTCCAATTGCCTATATCTTTTTACATATTCCACTCCAGCGCTTTGCAGCACAGGTGTCCTAGAAGTAAAAAATTGACTTAAAATGGAAACTTATCATAAAAAATCTGACTGATAACCCCTGAGTACCACCACAAAATAATTTTACAAAGAGGCATAATTAATTATGGGCACAGTCATCTGATTCCACTGTTTCTGTCCATGAAAAAACTCATTTTCTACACAAAATGTTCTGGGACATTGAGCATGCAAGGAAAATGCATAAGACCAACTAAAATAATCTATAAAGTAGGAAACAAGTATTACAGCAATCTTCACAAAGCTGGGTCCTTCCAGATGTTTTGGGATACAGTTCCCATGATCCTTCAACCAACATGTCCAATGCAGACTGGAAGTGATGGAGGTCACTCATCTAGAGTCTCTCATGTTCAAGAAGGTTGCATTAGAGCAGCTTGTTAAGCATTTGAGCAGAACAACTGTGGGTGACATATTTATTGCAAACATTAACAGAACTATATGATTTTTTAACTGAAAACGTTAATAATGAATCAGCATGAGTTCTGCTTTTGCCTTCTCCCGTCTTGTATTCAATATTATATTTCTTCAGAAGAATGCAAGTCCCTTGTGTACTCTTTTATTTTAAGAAACTACAAGGGAAATATTTATTAACCACAATTTATTTATTTTACTACTTTACTATATTAAATAAGATTTACTACATTTAACGCAACTATACAGTACTCTACTGAAGACAGCACACAATTTAAAAATAGGAGTAGGAGCAAAAAGGAGAGAAGAGCATCCCAAGGTAGTAAAGAGAAAGTTAGGGAGCCCCTTGTTATTATTAATGAATTTAAGTTTCCAAGACTAGACAACTAGGGGGAGATAGGAGGGGATAAATTTAATAAATAAATAAATAAATAAATAACATCTGACAGTCCTGAAGGAATCTGCAGATATCATCTCAGAGTCCTTTTCTGTTATCTTTGATAAATTATGGAGGGTAAAAGTTGTTCCTGTCTTCAAAAAGTGTTATAAAGAATTCCAAGAGAATTACTGCATAGACATTATGTGTCAGCTTGCTATCAATATTGCGCAAAATTCTGCCTGGAGTGTAGTTCTGCAAACCTTGTAGTTCTCTTGCATGTCCCTGTTCAGACTTGCTCTTCTTGTACAGGAATGGGACAACTTTAACCATATAAACGACGAACTAAATGTCTGAACCTAGGTCTAGAAAAATGTCACATATGAGATAGAATTACAACTGCTGATCTGAGAAGTACACATTCATATTAAGTACTAAATTTATGTTCATGCTAAGACATAATGTGGCTATCTTTGGCTTAGTGTGTTATATGAACATAGCCAATTGTAGCATAGTGGCAAAGCTAATAGCCCCGATCCAGATATAGTCATGCTCCTCAGATGTTGCATTGGAAGCTGGAGATTATACATTTCCGTCAGTTCTACAACACAAAGATGTATAGACCAAATAAATATAAAAACATAACATAATAGCTGTTTAGTGGTATAAAACTGTCTGCTTAATCTATTTTTCTTGATAAATCAATGGTGCACTAAATGCTGTTAGTACAGCAACTTCATTATCTTTTCAGATGTTGCATCATTTACAGAATCAGATTATTCCTTTGTTAGAACAGGAAATTGTATTTAAGCTGCAAAGTTAATACAAGTGGTTTAATGGAGATCTGGAAAGGCTTTTGGGGAGACAATCCCCTTACCAGACATACATAAGAATAGATATATTGCATGAAAATCTAAACCAGAGTACTGTCAACAGCTATAGCTTACCAAAACTGATAGCACTCAGAGTCTTACAGTTTTAAAAAAAATGACGGAGAACTAACCATTCCAGCATTCCACTAATGTTCTTAATAAGAGAAACTGACAGGGCATTAAGAAGGCAAGTAAAGTATGAAAATTTAAGTGGAAAAAAATAAGACGGAGCAAGGCCACTGGAAATTGCTCTCTTGAACACAAACATTTCTGACAGCATCCCTTCTTTCACAGACCTTGATAACTTTGGGCCCCTATGTTTCCATTTTAATACCCAATTTTCCATCCCAGCATCAACGCTTCTGTAAGGAAAGGGCTGGAGGTTTCATATAAAACTGATGTCAACCACTCTTAATCCAAAGGGTGTGCTTTCAACTACACTGATGCTCTTATGCAACACACATCTCCCTTTTTCTCATCTCCTGCACTTTCTCTTTAAAGGGAAGGACTATGAATGTGCTGCTCAAATGGTAACTGCTCTAAAATTTGTCTTTCCATCATTTAGATGCTGTTACTAAGGGAGCACTTAACAAAAGGCTGCTCTGCTGAATAGAATATACTGTTGCACCTTAATAGCACACAATTGAAATTACACTGTCAGCAATAGCATACATACAGTATATCTATTTTATTTTATTGTAGATTTATAAGGTTGCCTAACTCACAGCAACTTTGAACATCAATGAAAAAAGACCTTCTGATCTAAATGTTGCTTCTAGTATCATTCTGATGCTTCTCAAATAAGGACCCATGCTCCAATTTTCACATTCACAGGACAAAGTCCTGTCAGGATATGCTTTATCAATTCTCCAAGAGAATGTAATGGAAGCGGAGAAGGAGATGCTTTTGGTTTCCTTTCATAACACTAGTGCCTGGGATCATAAGATGAAACAATGATGAGAGATTCGGGGAAGATAAAAGAAAATACTTCTTCATGCATTCTCAAGCTACAGAATTTGCCACAAGTTGGTCATACCCATCAAATCTGAGAGCCAGTTTGATGTAATGGTCAAGGCACCAGGCTAGAAAATGGGAGACTGTGAATTCTAGTCCCACCTTAGGCACAAAGCCAGCTGGGTGACTCTGGGCCAGTTACTCTCTCAGCCCTAGAAAGGAGGCAATGGCAAACCACTTCTAAAATCTTGCCAAGAAAACTGCAGGGACTTGTCCAGGCACTCACTAGGAGTCAACACTGACTTGAAGGCGCACACACTTTACATATTCTCAAGCTACAGAATTTGCCACAAGTTGGTCATACCCATCAAACTGAATGGAATCTGTGCCATCTGTGGGCTGCCTATTGGTACCTAACTAATTGCTATGTAAATAGAATACTAGGCTAATGTAGTATAGTTATGTTTTTTGTATTTTCATAGTACTGTATATGGTTAAGCAATGGAACTTTCTAGCACAAGGTACTAACTGGACAGCTTTATAAATTCATGGAGTATTAAACCATCTAAGCAATTAGCTGCAGTAGCATATACTAACTGTTAAAAGCAATATATTACTTGATACCAGTTGCTATCATGAGCAAGAATGCATTATTTCACTTATATATTGTGGGAGACATGTTGAAAGCTAGAGGTTCCTAGAGCCAGAATGCTAGATATGTCAACAGCCTACAGCCAAGTAGCACCAAGCCTAAAAACTGCAAAGAGAAGTGTCCATCAAGCTGTAGGAAAGGTAGGAAAAATCAGCATCAGCTATAACCTATAATGGGTATAAGCAGCAGCCATATTCTCATATTGACAGAAGGCAATCAACTGCTTAAAGGGGCACTCTTCTTGCATACAATGAAGATTCTTATTTAGCTATGCCACATCCTGTATCTGAGTACCTTTTGTCAAGTTTGAGCTCCTTCTTGAGTTGTTCCAGTTCTAGGAAGAGGACAGGTCTACTTGCTGCATACTACAAGGTGTCAGTCTTTTACACAGGGTTCTTCTTTCATTCTCCCTTATTCTTTAACAGTTATACAGAACCACCAAAAGAAGTATTCTGTTGGTTTGGAGTGAAAAGATATACTGATGATACCTAGAGATGCAGCAAATCACCAGGCCAAGCCAATGATGCAGTGGGCATCTTAACCCAGCGACTAGAGGCTGTACTGATCTGTATGGAAAGACACACACTGAAGTCGAATCCCAGCAAGACTAAGCTGCTGTTTGCCTAGAAACCATTAGTACTCTATCTGCTCCAGTGGTGATTCTGAATGGCGTAGCACTCCCAACAGACCAGGACCCTAACTTGAAGGTCCTCCTAGACTCAATATTACTGCTAGATAAGCAAGTGGATATCATGGCTAAGGAGAATTTTATCCAATTTTGTTTGGTTTGCCAGCTGCAATCCTTGGAGAAATGAGGCCCTGGTGAAAGTAACCCTCCCTCTTATCACAGCTTGTATAGATTACTCCAATGCATTCTTTAAGGGGCTGCTTTTGAAGACTACTCAGAAACTTGATGCAAAGTGTAGCAGCCTAGTTATTGGCAGGTGAAAACCACTACCTGCACAATCCAGTAATGCTGTAGGCTCTGCACTGGTTAGCAATAGGCTTCTAGTTACATTTTAAAATGCTGATTCTGACCCATAAAGCCATATCTGGCTAAGTACCGAGTATCTGCAGGATCACTGTTTCAAACTGAGTCATCCGTTCAGCATGCCAGTGCACATCCTGAGGAGGGGTATAGAGGATTCCTATCCCAAGAGAGATTCAGGAGCAGGAAATCAGTGTATTTCAGTTGTGGCACCAACCTTGTGGAAGTCTCCAGGAGATCCAGATGGCATCCTCACTTGTGATTTTCAGACAGCCTGTTAAAACCAGTAGCTACAGCAATATACAGCATACATCAAACAGATACTCTCACTAGAAAGCTACAGGTAGCTGATGCTTTCTGCTGTTCGATTCAGTTAAATGTATGAAATGACCCCGAAGCACCATTCACACATGAATTTTAAGATGCAAAGTACTGAAATTCAATCAAAAAAATGTATAATGCAGTTTTAACCTAAGGCACACAATGTTCCAGGGTCTGACTTGTTGAATGTTTCAATGAATGCTGAAAAAGACTGAGCAGACTTCAACCAATTTTCACACAAAAAGTGTCATTTTTTTCTAGATGGCATTCAAAACAATGACACTTAAAGCTTCAGTTACTACAATAACCTAAAACTTATTGTAGTAACTGAAAGGAGATGGGGAACTATAAACTACTTCAAGATTTTTTAAATAGGGAGCAAAATAAAACTCCTTTTAAATTAAGAAGGCCAGAGAGTATCCCTAGCACTACTTAAAAAAAAAAATCTGGTCACGTAGCAACAAAAGTAGATTTGCAACACTTCCTGCTTACTTTCTGAACCCATAAAGTCACATTCGTTCACACCTTCCTACACATGTTCTAACTCAAAGTTTAGCTGGGCTACACTAGGTTTGAAATCCAGAAAAAATGAGGCAAGATGCTCACGTGGAACATTCATTTTATGCAATGGCATAAAACACAGAGCGTGATACGGTGGTCCACTTGGGAGATGACTAGAGTGTAATAGTGAGCAGAGTTATACTGATCCATGGTAGTTTTAATATGTATTTATATCTTTATTCAGGTTTTTGTGGGGGGTGCTTTTGAGTCAGGGTTGACTCCTGGTGACTGCCTGGACTAATTCCTGCAGTTTTCTTGGCAAGGTTTTTTCAGAAGGGGTTTGCCATTGCCAAGATCACCCAGCCGGCTTTCTGCTTAAGACAGGAAGAGAACTCATGGGCTCCCAGTTTCTAGCCTGATGCCTTAACCACAACACCAAACTGGCTCTCTTTATACAGAATGGTATCACATACAGATGATACATAGTCCATCAAAGCCTGGCTAGCCCATAAAGCATGCACTCTGATATAAATGCTGTACTTTTACATATATATCATTCTAAAGAAAATTAGGACTAATAAGCACCATATAGCACAATGCATAACAATATTTAAAAATCCTATGGCACAGGGAGTCCATCTGCCTAGCTAGTTTAATAAAAGAACTAGTAATAGGATTCCTTTCCGATGTTTGGCCAATATGACATAAATCTGCTGAAGACCTACTTCCAAGACCTATATTACAAACAAGTTCTTTTCTCATGTCGTAGATTAAACACATCTTGCCAAGGGCATATAAAAAACTTCAGGCATCACAGGTACCCCACCCCTTAATTGCAGAGTCTATCATTAAAGACACCATACTGTTTTATGTCTAAAGATGTTATGTTCCACGTAACCATGTTGTTCAAAACAATATATGACAGGGGTTTTTTTTAGAATACAAACATGTACTCTTAATTACTATGCATTTCAAAGAAAAACAAGTTAGCTAAGCAGGTGCTTTTTCTCCAACGAATTTTGCCAAGACTGTAAGATTAAAAGGCCAAACTCAACAATTTTTTTAAAAAATCACATTTACCAAAGAAACATTCCCTGATTGCCAGGAATTCTGAAAATTATGATCCCAACTTAGAGTTCATCAGATTAGTGAAGGAGCAATAACTAGAATCTTAGGCAAGTATTTGTTCTATATTAGCTGATCCTTTTAACTAGTGATGCCAGTTAAATCTGGGACTTGTTTCTCATGGAAAAAACATGTACCTCTCTCCTTTTTCACAATTCTCTTACCCTGTTTTTTTAACTGAATGAAAAAGCCATAATGAAAGTTAATTAAGCACCTTTATCCACATAGTACAAGTAAAAAACAAAGAGCAACCAGCTACCAAAATAATAAAAATACATCCTTACATAAGTAATGTAAACAGCTTTATATACTGCTCTGGATAAGATAAAATAAAATAAAATATGAGCCTCAGGTTATATGCCAGCTGAAATCACATATACCCATGTTTCTTATAATGAGCTACTAAAAGTATTAATTTGTGTGAAACAAGCATGAAATACCAAACATCATGAGACTTGTATCATATTGTGGCTTAACACAATGTGTGAATTGAGTATTCCATAAATATTGCTATGTTATGTTACAGCTCTTGACAAATTAAATACAAATTAAAATCTCTGCCATTAAAGGCAGGTGCTCCACACTTTAGCAACAACTCAATCCAGACACAAATGGAATCTCTTTGGTGGATGCAAAAATTCCGTTTGTCAAGAGCTGTAACATAACATAGCAATATTTATGGAATACTCAATTCACACATTGTGCTAAGCCACAATATGATACAAGTCTCATGAATCCAGCCAATATCATTCCAAAATTTTGGTGAATGCAATTCCCAGATTTTTTAGCCAGCAGATACGGAGAACATCAAGACAAAGGCTATTCTAGGTGTTATCCTTCTGGTGTATATCTATTTCAAAATACAATAAACCATTGAAAAACCTAGTACTGTTCAATCATACGCTATCTGCTGTTAAAGAGAGGTTCTGCTTTGGTGTCTGGAGGCTGTTGGGGTTCGGATGGGAAAGAACAGGCTTTAGCTCAGCCATAGCAAGACTGAGTGGCTTCAGATTTTAGCTCACCCCACCCACACACTCGGTTTCGGGGACTTCCCATATTTTTTTTCCAAGCAGAACTGGTCACAATTTGGGGGGGGGGGGTGTCATAGACTCATGGCTCCTGCTTGAAGTACAAGTATCAGCCATAGCCAGGAGGACTTTTGTCATTTGTGCTCTTTTCTGAACCAAGCAGCTCTGCTCACCATCACTCATGATGACTTAGTCACCTTCCAAGCGAACTACTGCAATGCACTCTACATGGGGCTGCCCTTGAAGAGCACGTGGAAGCTGCAGTTGGTACAAAGTGCAGCACTGTGGACAGTTATGGGCACTCCTTGATCTGCACAAGGTGCATTGGTTGCCAGCATGCTTCCAGGTTCAATTCAAGGTGCTGATGGTCATCTACAAAGCCCTTCACAGCATGGGGCCAGGTTATTTGTGGGCTCGCCTCTCCACAATTGTTCATCCCTCCCATCAGATCCAGCAGGAGGGGCATACTACAGGTCTGTCCATTATAGAGTGCCATCTATTGGGCTCAGGAAGACAGCCTTTTCTGTCATGGCACCCACCCTGTGGAACATCATGTCCTCAGAGATCAGATTGGCCCTGACCATGTTGGCTTTTCGCAAGAACCTGAAACACTGCTGTGTTCCCAGGAGTGGGGTCAGAGTGTTAGTTAGAGCCCATTAAGTTGTTATATTGAGTTATCCTTAAAAAAAAAACGCTATGGCTGCTGACTGTGCATTTATTTATTTTTTTAATATTCTTTGTTGGTTTTAACTGTTGCTAGCCACCTAGAGTCAGTTTGTTGAGATGGCAGCCATAAAAATTGAATAAAATAAATAGTCACCAGAACAATATATTAGCAAGAAATCAAATTTTTCAGCTGACTAGAGTTATCTGAGAATGTGTTGCATTAGAGATAGGACCACATCAGTGTCCAAATCTTCAGTTTAAGCTCAAATCTTAAACTTGGTTTTAAACTCTAAACCCCCATGCTTCCCTGTTAAAACCTGAAAAACCCCTAAAGGCACATGCTTTTTTCTGTGGAACAGAATGGCTTTTTAAATCAATTTTTAGCCTGATTCCCATTAAAAATAATCTAATATTGAGCTAAATCTGCAAGATTTATAGCCTCTTATAAGAAGCTGACACATGCCAAATTAAAAACTTGATTTTTTTTTTCCTTTACAGAGAACTGTCAATATAACTTTTCTTGGCAGAATTGGAAATGATTTTCAGGCATAGTTGCCTCTTTGAAGAAGCTAAACCCTGCTAGGCTTCAACTGTTGTGGGATGATGATGACTCACATCCAAAGAGGAGAGAAGGCCAACAGGTAAATAGAAACATTTATTCAGCAGGAACAGATACCAATATCATGATGGTTACAGTACTTACAGTCATGCATAACACAATGTGTCCATTTCTCTTGGTTTAAGGTATGCTTTTCCCTTATATGGTTAAACTTTACCATTTTTGTACATACCAGGCACTTTGTTCTCTATACAGTCTTTTAAAACACCAACTGATCACTTCCTCAGCCTAAAATACTGTGATATGTGCTGATTTATTACCTTGATTTCCTTGTGTGTGACCTGTCCGCTTAGAGAAAATGGAGAAAACCCTACAGGTAGTCCTCAGCTTACAATGGCTAAGCAACGTGGTCGTAAAGTGTGGTGTCACATTACTGTGTTGCTTAGCAACAGCAGTCCCGGTTGCCATCATTAAGCGAGGACCTCACACAACCACAACTTCCTGTATATTTATCCTCACAAGGTGATTAGTTACAAGGAGTCCATATTGTTATTCAAAACAACCAATATTGGTAATCTGCTTAATGAAATGGTGAAAAAGTAGCTGCTTCATAGTATTTTAAAAAATAAATGGTATACTTAGTGACGCAGCCTGATACGCTTTTTTCTTCATTTCTCATTCACTACAGATGTTTCTACCAATATATAAAACCAACTGCACCCCTCGAGCTAATGCAACATTATCTGAGTTGGAGAACACTGGCTCAGTATGATGAGTAAAACTGGCCATTCTTACATTATATATTTAGTAAATATAAGGCCTGTTTGATACCTTCCTGCCCACAGACTTGAGGAAGAATTTTTAAGTTTCCCATTGAAAAAGTATACTTATGAAAACACATTAAATCTTATGAAGTAATCTCTTACTTGATTTCCAGACACACAACTCCATTACTCTATTTACATGGGCTCTGAGGATGGAATATTGGACTTTTAAAATATATATCATTTTCTGTCCATACTGTTTAAGCAATCTAGCATCTCCAACAGATTGTTTGCTGAATCCTTAATCCTGCAGAATTTTACTTTCTTGATTCTTCTGCAGAGTGGGTCACATTATCTAAAGTATGTTCTTTTTTCTAATGCAACTTATCACCACTATTTAGCTTTCACAATAAAAGAGTGTATTAACCTGGCAACTATGCCGGCAAAGAACATTTTAATTTTGTCTGAAAATTTGCAAAGGCATCCTGTCATTCTACATCCAACTACTTTCCCCACTTTTTAGCACCACATACAATGCAATGTGAAAACCTTCCAATTGAGGATGATTAGTACTGGCATTTGAATTTTTCCAACATATAAGCAATATCAGCTTTAATAACAGCCACAGATGTCACCCTTTATATACAGTGACATCTAGACCAGATTTGCAGAACTATTCTTCTACAACCGTTCAATTCAACATTTTTGAAAAGGGGATTAACCAGGTGAGACCAGTTCTTACAAAAAGAGACTATTTCTACTGAAAATTACATCAGGAGAAAGAATGAATTAAGATGTATTCCATATTTGTTCTTCATATTTATAGCAAGAAATCCAATAAGGGGAATGGCAAAATGGCTGCTTGATGCTTTTGTGCTAAGAAAAGATAACAAATATTAAAGTGGAAATTACTTCCTCAATCCTCTCCCCAATCTGAATCAAGCGAAGGCAAACTAAGAGAGAAGGTATATTCAAATATGTAAGGAAAATCTAGGATCAGGTATGAATATTTTTTCTCAACAGAGCTGAAATCTAAATTATTGGCAGGACCTCAACTGCATGGTAAAACAAATGTTTTGTATTAACAGGATTCCCATGTCCTAGGTTCTGGTGCAAAAGGTGAATTAGCAGGTACAGTAATAGAAAAGACAGACATGAAATAGACAATACACAAAGCAGCATATATTATGGTTGCTTTATGGCTGTATGTTATGTAAACCCAGCAAACTATACTTCATTCAATGAAGCATAATTTAGTGCAATGCATGAATCTCATCATAGGATATACAATACTGATCTAGATGGAGAAAGACTTGTGATTATATAATGTAAGGCAACTTCTAAGTTCACTGACTTCTTGCCATTAGGATGTTATTTTTTAAAAACCATAACTTTCACATAGTTTCTCTGAAATGTTAGAGGAGCAAGCTTCTTCTTTAAATATACTCATAAGATTAGGAAAAAGATTCACAAACTTGCTGACAGCTGTGGACTATAAATAAGAACTTTGCAAATACTGAAGGATTAATTTAACCACAGACAGCATACACTAAGAATCTCTCTGTATGCTGCTTAGTAGGTAGTCTTAAACTGACATAAATTTACCTGAGATGAGCTTGCAGAGTCTTGTTAATTTTAGTATAAGTATGTTTGTATGTATGTGTTAGTATAACGGTGAATAGGTAATCTGAGCAGCACAATAATTTCTTGTCGCTGCACCTCAAACTAATACGAAGAAGCAGACAACAAATCCAGTCAAAATTGCCCAAAAGTTCAGTCCAACGACAAAAAGCAACTGGGTTATTTTTAGAGCACAACAGGGCATAAAAATACAGCAGTGAATTGTGACCTACAGCTATGCACATCCAAGCATCACATCATCCAACCGACAGTTTTACTTTAGCTAGGAGCACATCTGGCTTGGCTTCAGACTACGATTATTCATATGACTACAGACAATACATTTAGCATCCATAGAGAGCTTCCAAAACTGTTCTCGCTGGCTCAAAACAAAGTCTGTGTGGAAAGGCAGAAACTCTGAATGGGCTTTGTGGAAAGAATTTCAGAAGAATCCATGCCAGAGGGTTCTGGTTCCCTCCTGTTGGAAGGAATTAAGTTATTTTGGAAGCTGGGATAATTGAAAATCACATATGTGGCATTTATCACACGCTTTTCTTAAGTGGGTGAAATGAAGAATACTTGTCTCAGATAGAACATGCTGGAATAAACAATCACCACATCAAGCAGAACTCATCTACAGCCTCACTGAAGAAAAAGATTGTTTTCTACAAATACGGTAAGTATAAGAATAATTTTATTTAAAAATTTTGGATGAGCTGAAATAAAAAATATAAAACTCTTAAGAGCTACTCCAAATATCCTCGAATCTTGTGACCCCATAAAAAGACAATTGCATAAATTTGTTAGTCTGCCATAAGACTCTTTGTTGTATTTGTAATAAAAAATCCTGTTGTAAATATATGTAATCTTGTTATTAAAAACTAGTATTTCCTCTAAACTCTAGATTTTCTTATACTAGATGTTACTTTTTTGTAGGTATCTAGATTTTGAATTGTTTTGTTTTGCTTACATTTAGACTGCAGTTCAGAGTGAACTATACTTGGACACATACAGAATATTATACCTTAAATTATCTTTGTTTTTAAAAAAATAAAAATTGAATTATTTTGGGATGGACTTAGGCAGTTACTTCAAAAAGTACTACAAATTTTGAACATACCCAGGACAGAATAGAACAGAATACAGCTAAAATAGAATATATTAAGAATCAGGGAGGGAAATTATGAATTTTGATTGCACTGTTAGTGACAGCACAATCCTATGCATAGGTAGTCAGAATTAAGATCCACTGAGTTCAACTGGCCTTACTCCCATTTAAACATGGATGGATTTGCAGTTTAAAACTGCCTGGCTATGTGAAAAATGGGTAAAAATTACAACATTTAACTATCAAAATTAAGCAAGAAATCCCCGAGGACCGAATTTCAACTTACCTTTTAGCATCAGTATGTGTGTGTCTCCTTTTGTTTCTGTTTTTTAATTAGTTATCAAAATGCCATTCTTTGGCTGGATGAAATGGCCAAAAAGTTATTCTTACAGAAACGGACAATACCCTGGCTCAGAAGTTGTGACAAAGACACTTCTGAGAGAACTAAAATGGCATTTGAAAGAACGTGAACGGCTGATACAGGAGATTGAAAATGGACATAAAGTTCAGAAAGCTGACAGTGATTACAGTGGGATAAAGAGCTACCAAAATCTTCAAATGACTATCCCAGCCACTGAACAACGACAGCTTGAAGCTCTTTGCTCTCAAATCCAACCATGTCAAACTGGAATCATACTCAGCAGGTAAATCTATTTTATCAAAGTAGCATCACGTAAGCTTCAGGAAAGGAGAAAAGGGATCCCATCTTTGCAGCTTTATGTTAAATGTTATACCTAAAAGAAAACGGCTTCAAATTAATTCCAAATTAGCATGCTTCAGACTAACAGAATAATTCTTGGGAGTGAGTTCAAAGAAACTTACTTTCTGGCAACACACACACCACCTTATTCATAAGTCTCTCTGAGTTGGTTGTGCCATCTCACAAAGCATTGCTAGGATTTCATTTGTTCTACTGAATCGCATGCAGTGAAGGAGCTTCTAAGATTTATTGGCCCCCAAAATGTAATAGAAGAATTCATCTTCAGCTCTTTACAGTCTTTAATGCTGGGCTCAGCAAAATAATTAAATGTAATAATTTAACACATGTCACTCAAATGCTTACTACATATTCAAACCTCTTTATTATTTCGAAAGCTAGTTTGTTTAGTCCTTTCGCTACACATTTCTCACCATATTCATAAGCTATATTTTTATCCTGTGCCCAGCTTTAAAATCTGCATGGTATGACTGTCATTATAAACTGGTGACCCTGACTCACATTTGTTTCATGCAATTTTAATAAGGATAAGACCGTTTTGGTCACAAAACAAGTTTCTCAACAATTCTCCATTCAATATTCTTTATATATAAACTCACCCATACAGACAGCATATGGAATTTAAAACAAAACAAAACCCAGAACCACTCAGTGTTTTCTCTCTGATCCTAGAAAAGGGCTCCAGGGAAATGTCAGTTTGAATCAACTTGCTTGGACAACTTAACATAGAAAAAAATGCTTCAGCTGTTTGTACCGCAAGCATAATTCTTTCCCATTCCTTGTTTTTTCTTCTTTAGAAGGCAATGCTAAAAAGGATAGAGTATCTTCCCCCCTTTATTTTTTTAAACAGACAAGAAGAAGACATGCTAATAGAATTCAGGCTATTTGCCTCTTCTTTCTTCCTTCTCTTTCCTTTTCTAGATTTCGAGAGGTTCTAGCAGAAAATGATGTTTTACCCTGGGAAATTGTTTATACATTCAAGCAAGTTTTAAAGGAGTTCCTTACTAATCTTGAAAAAGAAGCTCAGCAAGATCAACTGGCTGGTGTTGGGAATACAGATCGCTCCAGACAATTTGCAGCATCTAACGCCAACTCCAGGAAAATGGACCAAGAGGAAATCCCAACTGTATCCAGCTACGTTGACAAAAATACGCAAGGCATCCTTCCAACGTTCTCCCACAGGATCTGGAATCTTCCCTATTACTACCCGTCAAGTTAATTACTTTCTCTTCCCTAATATCCATTCAGTTTGGCTATAAGCATCTTGTAATGATTCAGTACTCCAAAATTATCTTCCCATCCCACTATCCTCATGAATGCAATTTAAACTTAATACCAACTACAGCTGGCATAGACAGTCCTTAAATAAACAGGATGGTTGCTTTATGCTAATTAACAGCATTGCATTAAGATCCTTCTAACCAAATACGTATAGCAGAGACTTTTTTTATGGAGGGTTAATATTTTGTCACTTTTCTTAGCATTAATCCTGCATAGTTGCAGGGTCCCCTTGTTTCTGCACTGCATTCACCTAATTATTACAGCAAAGTTTAACAATGCACGATGCCATGAGGGGTTTTGTTTATCAGCTGTCTTGTCGCACAGCCTGATGCTGATGTGAACTGAGAGGGAATGATAGTCCAAGGTCACGCAGCTGGCTTCTCTGACTGAGGGAGGACTAGAACCTGGGCCTTCCCACTCCGAGTCCACCAACTTAACTGGCTATGTTGGCTCTCTTTAATTGGTATACCATTTATTTTGCTCCTCTAAACAGGCAACAACAAATTAAAGATTTAACGATATTCTGAAATACAATCACAGGAAAAGACATTGACAGATTTTTATCTTGCAATTTGCTTACACGTCGTCTTTTCCAAAGATGTTGAACTCAAATCTGAAAAGTTAAAGGAGGAAAATAATGGCTATTTCTCCATTTTGTTATAGATCCCTGATTTTAATAGGCAGGCTGGAAACAGACAGGCTTTATGCAGGCCTAAACAGGTCACAACAACAGCGTCATCTTTTGCCTTTTTAACAAAAAGAAAAAAAGCAGTAAGACATGCCAAACATACATTAGCACCCAAAAGGCACATTTTTATACTCAGATACACCTTCAGGAAAAAATGCGTGCATTGCACAGACTTAAGACATATTTTTCTCTCTTTTATAGTGGCTAACACGTGCCCTCCACAATACCCTGGCATGAGGCTACATCTGGAATACTGTGGAGCCGTGTTTATCAACCTCAGCAACTTTAAGATGTGTGAACTTCAACTCCCAGAATTCCCCAGCCAGTCAATTCTGGGAGTTGAAGTCCTCACATCTTAAAGTTGCCAAGGTTGATAAACACTGCTATGGAGGATGCAAATATTAGCCATACTAATTGCTGAAGTATTATTTGCACTGGCTCAAAATTAAAACCGGGGGGGGGAGATAAAGCTCTGCAAAATCTGCATGATAATTTTATTTTCATCCTGCAGAAATTTAGTAAAAGGTTTGTCCATAAATAGGGTAATTTAAGATGTCATTCATTTATAAGTTCTAAAAAAATGGCTATATAGGCCAAAGTTCCTTTATCTGCAATAGTCTGGTAAAAAAGTAGATACAACAATAAGATATTATGTCTTGCAAACCTTTATCTTTGATACCAAAAAGAGTCATTCTTCCTTTGCTTCAGATCCACCTAAAAGAGAAATACCCAGGAGCAACACACAAAGTAGATTTTATGCTGTAATTTTTGATGAAAGATGAAATCTAGATTTGCAAAGAACTGGGTTTTTTTAATTGTTAAAATAGTATCATATTTTTTTACCAAATGATGCTCATAAAATGTTTTGAAAAGTCATGAATAAGATTAGTATGTATATAGATTTGTATGAGGGCTTAAAATCTGACTAAATAATTGCTTCTGTTAGTGAAAAGTCTGCAGGTATAGAACTAGTCAGCTTCCATGGAGTGTAATTTCTAAGAGTAGCCATAACTTAGGAATATTAAGTCAAATGACTCAGTATCTATAACATGCTGGACTAAAATATGAATAACTAATTTGTATTATATCAATTTACTCAACAGCGTTGGTTCAGGAAACCCTAGTTAGGCTCTGCACAGAAAACAACTATTAAACAACATTTGTGAAAATTAGGTAGTAGAAAAAGGGGGTTGCAAGATGTTTCTTTCACATCAGTGTTATTTTGCCTCACTGGCTGCAAAACAATGCCATAAAACTGTGAAGTTAAAGCAACAAAGAAAAATATTATTGTAAAAGCTGGTTAGTATACTCTTACTGTGAATAAATCTCATTTGATCTGTGATGTTCTTCTTAGTAAACATGTACAAAACAGTGTATTGTTCTTCAGGACCGCAAACCCCAAGTTAGAAACAGGCAACAAGAAAAAAAGCATGATGCTAATTCAGGTGAGATTCAAATATTTTTCTGGCTGTTTTTCCTTAAAAAAAAGTTCCCATTTGCTTTATTTTCAGTTAAAATGCTGAAATACTAAAATCTACAAAAACAACCACACTGTGATAATTTAAACGAGCTAACATTACCTCAGAGGATCATGTTAAGTAATATAGCTATTAGATTTATTTTCAAACTCTCCCTATATACATGAGACTACATAAATAAGAACAATACTATTACAATTTAAAATTTTATAAACACACAGCATGTTTTGCTTGAAAAATCCTCTAATAGGTTCATATTGACTGTGAAAACTATAGCCATACAGTAATTTCACATTCACAGAGCAAGACATCAGTGAAAATAGTTGTCAAGATGGATTCTTCCTGAAAACACATCCAAGCTAAATCACAATCATTGTAAATATGCACTGAACTAAAGGGAGGTGGACTGCTCAGACAGAATAGATATATTTGCTATGTCATTTTCCTGGACTTTGTATCTGTGAATTTTTAAAAAAAGTTCAATTTGGATATTTGCCATACTGGGAAATACTTATTTCTAGTATTAGTACACTGATATCTAGTACATTTTCCAAGTTTCCAAAGTGTTCCTCTTCTCTGGATTCAGCACATACTCATTTTCTTTCTTGGGCTGCTGTCAAAGAGGCTGTACGGATTTTGAAGATCATGACTTGGATCCAACACAACCTTGGTAGCAGCAGAGATTTCTGCCACGCACACAGTGTCCTCTCAGACTTTTACTGACTTCCAACTGAAGCATTAATTTTAATTTCTGCTTTTCATGCGTTTATTCAAAAAGCAGAAATCCTGACAGTTACTCAGGTTTGGATGAGGAGAGCAAGCAAAGAAATGGTCTCATTCACAAATACTGGCATCTTTTATCCTGGTTTTCCCAAGCTGCTAATTCATCGATCTGTCCTGTTAAGTTTTAAAATTGTATCGCTTTTATACAGTTGAGAACACTACAGAATTCTATGAATAATAAAAATAGCATATAAATACATTTAATAAACTAAAGAGATCAAAAGGTAATAATCAGAACAGCAGTTTTGGTCAAATCCAAGATCTATCTAGTTCAGAATTTGTTCCCGCAACAAACAATTTATTTCTACGGGACCGACACGGGTGCAAGAGTTCTCTAAGAGTTATTAGCATGCTACATATGATGCTCAATCACATAATGGCTGGATACATACATTACTCTAAGCCCTACTGTGGCTTGAGTTCAGTTCAGTGTATTGCATGCACATAACCAATTGTACTTTATTAAATAAATCATAAGCAAATTATGGCTTAGCCCTGTTTGTGAACCCAGTCAAGGTATTGGTAAAACTGATGACCTGGCAAGGTGGTTTAACTGAGAGTGGAAAACTTTAAAAAAATTTAAAACTAAAACCAACAGACAAATGTGCTACTTGAAGTTCATATAGTCTGTTAACCAAGATGGCCAAATTGAGCCCGATTGATTAATTTGACTAAGTCATTATTCAATGTATTTTCCAGATGCTACCAGATAGTTAACTCTAATCTCCTGCCTAATGATAAAGGAAGGAGCAATTCCCACTCCTTTTTCACTCTCCTTTAAACAAGAAAACAGCACTATATTCTTTGAAGATCTGACCATGATGTTATAAACGTTCAGGTTGACTTTTTATATGCATACATCCATACAGACCATTTTTCGGCTAGCACTGAGTTTAACTTATTTAGTTCCGTGGTGCTGCTTACTTTGCAGAAGCAAGTTGTGTTCCAGAAACAAATACTCTGCAGCATCTTCAAGCTTAATATAAGCATTGCAGAAGCATTCGCAGATTGAGGCGGACCACCATCAGACTATTACGGGCGGGGGTTACTCAATTTCTAAGGTGGAAAACAAAGCATGCTTGATAATATTGGAAGAATTTGTGCATGGGAGAAATCCATCCCCTTGATGACCGAAGAGGCTTTATTTACACCACTCAACAGTGAAGAACCTGAAGCAGTTTTAGACCTTTCCAAGCAGCTTATACTATAAACCATGCACTCGATAGAGGACCAGCATCAAATTTTTGCTGTAGGTCCCGGGCTACTTACACACGAGCAGCAGGCGCCTGCTCTTGAACACTTCCATCAAGGTGAGGAGCAAACCCAGCAGGCCGGAATTCACTCCCCAGGAATTCCACCCCAGTGACCGCTTTGCCAATTGTGAACCAATCGTTGATCTGATCTACGGTGAGTTTTCGCAACATGGCTCAACCTCAACAAGCCGCTAACAAAGGAAACCATCCAGCCCTCCGCCAAGCGCTGAACTAATTAGTGGGATCCGCCCGCCTTACAGCCACGTGCGCAATTCGACCCCGAGATTCTGCAAATAGTGAGCGAGGCTGCAACTGCTTGCCTGCTTCCCAAGCTACGCTTTCTGGTTAGTTCGATTTTGGCTTCTTAGTCTGGCAACTACTGTATCTCCTATGCACACCTACTTGGGAGTAAGACGCACTGAAAATAAGGAGCTTTATTTCCGAGAAGCGCGCAGGATTGCGCTTGGAAGCAATTTCGATTGTATTCAGTGGCGTTTAGGAAGAGTATAGACAGTCAACGGTATACACTATCGCAGTCTTACAGGGAAAGCACATGCGAGTGCGGAATGGGTTAGGTTTGCATGTAATCCATAATTACTTTAACCCAGTTTTCTGGGTTTTAATAATATACTGAACCATAGAGTATATGGTTAGGTTCACTCAACACACTAGACTAAAATGTGATAGGCTGCTTAGTGATATGATGCATTGTGAATTTACTCAGCATAAAGTTAATTCAGGGTTGCAGTCTAGATCACACCTATTAGATTCAATTCATACTGTGATCAGTGGTAAGTGAATTCCAATTAACTGCATACAATTGCAGTTGGCTTGTGCAACACATTAATTCATGATTAACTGAGCTATAGTTTATGTAGTTAACCCAAGTGGCTGCATTTGCACAACTCAACCATACACCAACTGTACCAGGTGTGTTCTCACAGCATACTGAGCCATCAACTAGCAAATCGCATTTTAGCCTCATTTGATCTCTCAGAGCTCCTAGCCAGGAATTCTGGAATTTGTTATCCCAAGCAGGATTACAACCTCTGGCTTTAGAGCCTACACTGCACATTTGATAGGGTTAGAGGGAGCTTTGCACTGGGGTGGGAGGAGGCCATCTGTGACATCATGCAGTGCACCCTGACAATTGACAGGGAAGTTTGCAAGATTCTCGTTCCTACTGCACCATGCAGGCCAAGAAATGTCAGGCTGTTTTTAAACCCAGGTTTAGCCCTCATTTGAAAAAAAAACACCCCAACTACTGTTTAAAAAGAACCCACGCAACATCCAGCAGCATTACAGGGCTGCACTGTGAAATAGGATTCTGTCTCTTCATTCAACCCCTGCCTACTGTTAGGCTGATCTCACTTTCAAAAGCCAAGTTGATAAGTCTTACCAGCTTGGAAACCTAATGGGTACAGGGGAAGTAAGACTTGAAAAAAGAGTTTCCTCCTGCCATAGGCCAAACCACCCTGAACGACTGTCCAGGGCTCCCAATGTGAAAGTTGCCCAATAGGAGCTGATATGACCCCCTCCAGGAATCACATGTGCATGGTGCTAATGGAATGGTTGGCGAAGCATGTCAGATTGAATCAACTACAAAAAATGTGTCAGGATACTAACACCACTGCAACTAAGTAGATTTAAGTCTGTCTCAGGTATGAGTTGGGGATCAGATGAAAGTAATGACATGAGGACACAACAGAAAAAGAGGTTGTCAGGGCATGTTTACATTGCACGTAGATGGTATTTTTTGGGTGGTATTTTCAGGTTGCTGACTAGGCAAATGGGTAGCTCTGGTCCTAAAATATGGAGGGTGTAATGTTAGGGAGGGCTGACCTAGCATACTGCGTGAACCCAGTTCCCCCTCATTTTTTTTTTAGAAACCCAGAAAGTCATCAGTTACCTGCCAGTAGCAGAAATAATTTAGCTATTAAAGCAATTAGTTTAAATATATTTGCAGTGGTAGAGCATGTAAATAAGTCACACGTGTCTCCAAAGACACACTGGCAAGATTATCAGAAAGCAAGCTGCAGAATTCAGCAGGAGTTACTTTGATATAAACAAGGTTGCACTTTGTTTTGTAATTCTTAGACTGTGTTCATCTACAAACTAGCAGTTTAACTGCAAACTAACAAGCCCACATTTGTGTGAACATAGCCTTAAAGCTACAATCATAAAGATGCAAACAAGCACACTTCCATTGGAAAAACCTGTGTTTAATTAGTACTACAGCTGTTCCACTGTAATTATTTGTTCTAGGGAAGTTTATAAAAGTGATCAGGCATCCCAGTTTATAGCTAGATTTACACAAAATGCTACACTAAAATGTTGGCTAGCTTGCAGTTTAGCATGTGATACAAACCCAGTTAAAATAATGAACTATGGTTCAGTCAATCATGGGTTAGTGTTTTGTAATGAATACAGCTTAATAGCGCATTTCAAAAATAATGGTCTTTGGAATTTCACTAAATCTCTAGAACTGCATTCCATAAAGCCCCTTTAGTAAGATCCAGATTACAGTTTAAAATGTAGTCTTCCTATCATTCTGTTGTTAACTATCAGGATTTAATACAAGCCTCAAACTATCTCAGCAACATGTCTCAACAGCTGAAATAAATTCAGCAGATGTGACTCTCCCTCTTGTGTAGTAGTTCACCTGCCAAACCAGACATCCTGCAACCTGTCAGATCTGTCACTAACCTGCAGATTTATGATAAAGACAAGCTCTTGCACAGATAAATTGACAAGTATAGCAAGTGGGTTGAAGAGATTTATTAATCTGCATTTCATTTTATGTGTGCTTATGAAGAGGTAAATCCCACTGAGAGTCAAGTTGCGTATCATTTTAAAGATGATGTGCATCTCTGTAAGTGTTGTGTATTCTAAGCAACGTTGTCCAACCTGGTGCCTTCCAGATGTGCTGGACAATCCTAGCCATCTCAAAAGCAGCATGGGCCATGGCAGTTAACCGGGATGAGTTATTCTGCCATATTAAATATTGAGAATGGTATGGGATGGTGGAATAAAAATGGCATTTAGTTTATGAAGGATTGAATTCAGTCTTTCTCACCCTGATGCCTTTTAGCTGGGTTGGACTGAAGCTCTCATCATTTTCCTTTTACCTATTAATTTCCAATAAACCAGGATGTAACCAAGTTGAAGACTGGATTCTTCTAATCCTAACAACAATACTGTACGCAATTTGTTATGAAGAAAGTGCTATTTTGTGGTCATCCCACGTTGTAAGAACCAAGCCTGCAATTCTTAATGTGTGAACACTGAATGATCTTTACAAAAATGTTAACCACTGCTATGCCTGTTTAATAAGCACACTTCTACGATGAGTCACCTGTATTTGAGGAACACACAACATATTGTACTTTGAGAGAATAAGGGTAATTAAGGTAGCAATCCTGTACATTCTTACCTGGGAATAAATTTTATTGAAATCAGTATGGCTTACTCTTGTACTTGGATTATTAAATGTAAGCCGAAACAAGCTACGATTCCATGCATATTTTTTGGAGGAGTGTCACACTGAACATAAGAATATCATCCGAGGAAAATCAAGACGGCTTGGTCCATCGTGAATCACCACGGATAGAGCAGATTATACAAAGCGTTAGCCACGTGGACAGCCCGATCCTATGCAAGTCGACTCAAAATAAAGCGTCAATTAATTAAATCCACATATTAGCTTCCATAGTATTTCAACCTCCCTTGGACATAACCTATTGCATTTGGCAGGCTTATTTTCTTCTATGCACTGAATCTTACTGAAATCACAAATGTATTTCCTAAACAAAACTGGCAGTTAACGCTCCTCCCCGTGGAGAAAGAGAAAGCAACAGGGCTTCCTTGCATATCGGTGTCTGTGCCTCGAATTGCATCTTTTACTCGGAAGGACTGAAATCTCCAGAAAACAAACCAGACCCAGATTTCTTCGGTATTCTCTCCCTTTGAGGAGCAGGAAGCGCCTGTTTAGCGTGATCCTCCTGGACAGGGGGTGCTGTAGGCGGCGAAAAGCGGATGAGGCGGCGTTCTAGGCAGAAACTGCTTCCGTACCCAGCAATCCCTGCGGCATTCTTACCTTCTGGTTATCCGTTTGTGACCTTTCTTCCTTGGTGCTTCTCTGACTTCGAAGGTGGGTTCGGTCTTGTCTTCTGGGACTAGCGGGGTTGCCTAACGGATTTTTTAAATCTTTTCCTGTCTGTGCTTGCAACCCTGATGGCAGCGCTCCATCGTGCGCCTTGAGGGTCTCCCGGTCATTTGAGGTCGTAATTAACGCTCCGAATTCCCGAAGGCTACCGGGATGGGTCTGAGGAGCACAAAGACAAGTCAGAGGCCAGTCCCGGCTGTTATGATAGCTGGGGAAGGATTGGGAGTACTGTATAGAGAAAGAGGTGTTGGGGGACTTGCTACCCCACTTACACCCGAGTCCTACCTTGTAGAAGGAGAGCTGTGTTAGTCCACGATGCCAAAAACTCAGGAGTCTAGTAGCATCTTCTCCAACTAACAGATGCTATTAAAAGATATAAGCTTTTCTGAGCTGTAGCTCACTTCCAGGTCCTACCTGTATCTTTTAAAAAGTGATCCCTGGATAAGCAGTCCTAGAGTACAGTATATCAAATTCATTGCCACAGGAGGTAGAAACTGCTACCAGCTTCGATTGCCCTTTTTCTTTTCTCTTTGGGAAAAAGTTGTACAAATTGAGATGGGATCCCTAAATGAAGCTGTTATAGAAACTGATACAGATTGGTGTTGCCAGCGTTGTATACAGATGTGTTGTATTTTGATTCCAGTCATGGAGAAGTCTGGTGTAGTGTATTGGGTGGTAAAATAATGTATTAAGCTGCTTCATCCTGAACCTTTGTACATGAACTGGATACCATTTGCTAGGCTAGAGAAACAAATGTTGTAATAAGGGTGGGCTCTTGGTTTCATGCTCGATTTGTGGATTTTTAAAGGCTTGTAGTTGATCGCTGTGGCAAACAAGGTACAAAGGCTCCATCTCTGGCATCAGGCTCTCAAACAGCTGTTTTCAGCTAGAAAGAATTGTGCTAGATGGAGAACATGTGCAATACAGTTCCACTAGCTGATCTCACTGCAGGGAGATGGTCATGTATTAGCTAAAGCTTTTCATAGGAATGTTCTGGACTCATCTTGATTATAGTGGTCTGTTAGCATCTGATGTTTCACTGTGTTACAACTCTTAATGCTGCAGTAACAAAATGTTCAGCAAAGTTGTAAGAGTTTCCACAATGTATACTTAAAAGCAAATGCTACAAAACACTAAATACAAAGAAAGAATTATGCTTGGTTTTCTTAAGAATGTAGTTAACAGTTCTTTGCTGAAAGCAAAGGCTTTCAGTTGTGAGTCTCCTCTATGTGTATCCCACTTGGGACTTCTGTATTTCTTTTTCAATTTTTTTTTCAAAAACAGGAACTATAATTAATGCCAAGCACTGGTTTACTTTGAAATACTGTTGTTTTGTTCCAACTTACAGATGCTGCTTAATATTTCAAAGTTGTGGACTATGTATAAACCTTCAAAAGAATTTCAGCCTATCCTGATTTCTGCAATTTTTACTGGATACATTTTTTACAAAATTGAATTTGGAGGTAAATTTTATATGCTTGATTTCTGGAACTGCAGTTACAGATGTAATTTTGGATTTCGACAAACTACATTGATTTGGGATAGAGGACAAATAAAATTATGATAGTCAGCTATTGAATGATTAAATTTTAGCTTCCATATAATCAACTTTCATTTAGTTGGATACAAATAATAAATAATATACTGTACAATAATTATATTAATATAATTTTTATTATCATGGAGAAATATAATTTTTATTATCATGGAGAAATCAAAAGGGATTCTTGATTGATCTGTGGCCTGACAAACTGTTCCCAAATTTGCACTGAGGCTTCTTTCCTTAAGTTTGATTGCATCAAAGTAACTTAAGTACAGTAAAAGATGTGCATTCCATTTGATTTACAGTGCATCTTTAGTAGACTGTGAATAGACCAAATTTTCCTCTTATAAAAGATTAACAGATCTTCCCAGTTTGCCTTATGCTATATTCATTGCATAGATATTTGTTACATTATCATACAACTTAATCAATTGTGTATATTGGTCAACATTAATCAGGAATTACTTTTTCTATTATATAAAATAAATCAATAAAATAAAAGTGATAATGTGATATTAGGATGTTCCTGATCCTTTTCTTAAAAAATGCAGATGTTGACTACAACACATCAGCTATCTACTGCTGGAAAACATGCATAGATTTATTCTTCTGGTGCTGTATAATAATTTTTAGCAAAATTATCCACAATTCTTAATGTCTTGATAGGTTTCAAGAACACCATCTGCAGCCTTGATACAAAGGATTTCTGTGGATTTTAGCCCAAAAATATGACAATAGCAGAGCAAGCCCAAGCCATGTGAATTAACATTCTAACTCCTGAATTTCATTTTTAGTACTGAATGGTGGTGATTGCAGCCAACCCTTATTAAACATTACCTGAAGTATTCAAACAAAAGAAAATTTTCTCACTTTAAAATCTAAAGAAAACAATTCATGGATATTAAATTTGTCCCAAATTTTGCAAAAATATCAATTTCATCTCATTTCTTCAAATTCTTATAAAAATGGGTTACTGGTTTTGGAGCTAATATATATTCTTCAACAGTCTGTAATAAATATGGAATTTCAAAGCATTAGTGACATCAATATCAAAATATCCAAATAAATTGTTAAATTGAATAAATAACCAAGAAGCAATGAAAGGTAATTCAAATGTTCACTGAAATTCCTTGATAGAGATTTTTAAAAGTATGTTTAGCATTCCTATTTACAAAATCTCTCCCCAGTGTGGTATAGTATAGTCTTATGCATGTTTTTCCTGAAAGTTCCAGTCCCAGGTATTTGTGTATCATACACGTACCCTAAATTGTGAAGTAAAAGGATTAAGATTTTCTCATCTATGACTACAAAATTTCTGGTCTTAATCCAATTTACAGATTTTTTGTAATTATATTTGTCTTGAATACTCAGGTTCTTATACTGACATTTTCTTCTTCAAATATAGCTTTGTGCTGATATAGCATTATTTAAATATATTAGGAATTATTGTTTGGTCTTTTTGTAATGAAATTCATTTTACCCTTAGGTGAAAAGTCAGCAGAAAGAAGAGCAGCAGAAAAAAGGAGGAGGAGTAAGTACTAGCATAATTGGAAATGTATACATGTCTGTCACATTTATGTATTTCATTCATCTTAATTCATTAAGATTAATCTTAATGTAGAACTTGACAATGGTTCTTCATTTGTCATTGGTGCCAAATGTGTATACAGAGCTCTGAAAATAGTGCTACTTCTTCCGAATATAGGCTTTTTTTCCTGTGTATATCCATTAAGTAAGATTCAGATTTAGGGGCATGCATCTAGGCTAGCTGGGCTCCTTCTTTCCCCATGGTGGAAACTAAAATAGTATGGTATATGGAGGAGTAAGGGGTACTCCTAAAAACTGTTGGTGGCTCCTATGAATGGGTCCCCTTTCCTCTACTTAACCCATTAAACTGGATTATCCAAGACAGTTTAATATTCAGGGGATGGGTAGAAATAATCTCTTGTCAATTTGCTAGGCTAAGGGAAGCAGATGTTATAACAAGGGCAAGCTACTGATATTTTATAGGTTTTAAATCTGGATCCGGTCAATTGTGTATTAAGTTAAGTTAGTCAAAATTTTACCATCTTATCTGTATAACATTTTAAACTCTCTTTCTCACTCACATGCATATGCTTTTCTACTTTTGTGGTTTTTGTTTTTTGCAGATAATGCTATTTTTGAATAGACATTATTTTTGTTCACAATTATTTAAACTTAGTGAATAAACCATTATCTCTCACAACTCCCAGAAATACCTGGAAGAGTCTAGCTGCAATCCTAGCTGTTGCCTTGCAGCTGGTATTCACATTCTTGTGATGTAAACAGTCATAACAGTTCCACTCCAGAAAAAGCAAATCTGTTACCTGGCTGAGGCCTGTGGAAACTTTGCTACTAGATAGGAGAAGGGCTGACTATAATTGTATGGTTACTGGGTCCTTCATATGCTGGCTCTGATAGCCATGTGTTAATGAAGGGAATGGATGGAATGCAAAAGAGCTGTAGTTTATTTTAAATAAGTAATAAGAAACATTGAATATAGTGTGATTGACTCCCAAGTAAACATGCATCGCATTATGCTATTACTTTATTTAGATTGTAGCATGTTATGTATCTGCATAAAATAACACTTAGATTTGCATATCTATCCAGGTTTGATCAGGCACAATTAGCAAGAGGAATAGACTTTGGAAAATTCATAGATAGTTGTATTTTCTGTATCAGAATAATCGTAGATATTATATGCAGTCATACCAGAGGTGTCTAAAATAGTGAGCTAACTGCAACATCATATGAATGGGCTGTTCTTCCTTCCCACTGCAATCTCACATGTACATCCTAGGTCTGTTATGAAAAGTCTACATGATATTCTGGAGCAGATTTGGGGAGGAAGATTTAGAAACATTTGGTGGCATCTTTTATTCAGATGAGAAAGCACAATTATATAGTGCCCAGTGGAATGTGTCATATTATAATTGATGGATTGATTGCTGAATTTTTTCCCATCATTTTAAGTCAAGGTTACATAATTTTTCAGTAAAGTATAGGTATTTTATTAACACTGGTTTATTGTTTGTCTAATTAAGATTATGTTATTACAGGATCCAGGTCTGACCATCATTAAAACTTGCACTCTTCAGTATGAATTTGTGAACTGTCATCTTAGCTGTAAACAAGCCGAGCTACATCATGGGAAACTAATTGTTCTGTAAACAGTGTGCATCATTAGCACAGTGATAATCTGCCATCTGTCATGGACTAAATAAATGTGGTGTTCAAGAAGTGTGCTGAATATTTTATTAATGAATATAGACTTACTCTAAATATCTTTTACCCCTAGGCATGATCAATGTTTCTTTTTTAGAAATGTTCTTCACTTTTTTTTTAAATGTTGCTGTTTAATTGTCCAGCTCCCAAAATGGCATACAGTACAACATAATGACATTGTACAACATGTTTATCTAAAGTATAATACTGTATCCAGCATATTTATTTGAGGGTTCAGGTTCTAGGATATATTACAGAACTTTAGAACATAATAAAGCATATTAAAAACAGCAGGATCTACAGTAATATTATGAGACCATAAAATCTGCCAGCCAAGATAAAGTAGTTTACAATTAAAGAACCTGGGGAAAATCAATTGTTTGCCAACTGCCATAGCTACAAAGCAGGTCCCAAGGGAAAAATCTGAAGGCTGATTCTATGCTTTTGGATAATAGCAATAGATTGGCTCTTTTTACTCCTTTAGAGAAGTAATTTGTCAATAAAATAAAATATCAGACGTGCTAGCCATATGTAGCTAAAACTGCACATCAATGGCAAGGATAAAACTGCAAGGTTGCATGAACCTGAAGTCTCCAGGTGTGAGGGGAGGTAAAACCTGAGGGGGACTGGAGAAATTAGGCTCTTGAATGTATTGAAATATCGATTGCGTGCCAGATTGCAGACAAAAACATGTAGCACACATCCCCACAAGTTGGGGTGGCTCTCATTCACATACAGAATCAGATGGTTAGAAAAAGAAATGTTCTTTTAAAACAGGAGACGTCACAGACCAAGGATGGGACATAGTGGGGCTTACCGTCTCATCAACTCTGGTTAATGCATGGCATCCTAGGAAGAAAGGAAGTCCAGGTAAAAGGAAGCAAAGGATATTTTCTTCAAAAGGATTCTGTTTCTGTACAGATATATTTAGCGAGAAAAGTTGTATTTGAATTTCTGACTTTGAGGTACTATTTTTTCTCTATATATACAAGTGAGAAAAATTGGATTTTGTATCAGCATTGAATAATACTTCATGTACAAGAAGATAACATTTTTCTTTAGAATTTTGCAACTCTTCCCATATCTCTGCTGAAGTTTCTAGCAGGCCAGTGCCATCCTGTGGTCTGCCTAGAGCAATCAGACAACAAACAAGGTAAAAACAAAATACTAAAAGTACTCAGTAAAAATGTTGTCAAGTGGTTTTTTATTTTGTTACCATTTCTTAAGATTCTGTGATAACAAAGTTGGTTATGGTTGGCTTTGCAAATACATTTAATCTTCCATCAATTTGATTTAATTGTTGTATGCCTCCCAGAGTTGCTTTGTGTGAGATGGGCAGCTATATAAATATGATATATAAATAAATATAAATAAATAAATTTGGTATCCATGTTAATGGTACCAATTCCAAAGAAGCATATTTAATGGGCATTGTATAATCACAACAAAAGGTGCACAATACATGAATTATATTGTCGATTCACTGAATGACTTCACTCACCCCATTTAGCATAAGATATAATGCAACATTAGATTTTTGTACATTTTGTTGAAATGGAGTGGATTAGTCTTATCAGAGAATATTCTAATATGGTAAGTATCCATGACCTCTAAATTGGTTAGATTTAATTTCACACCCTAAGGGGGAACAGATAGAGATACATTTTCTATTGTTCTTAAGGTTTTCTTGTTCAGGGATAAATTCCTGTACGTTTCAGCTTATGAATCCGTTATATAAATGGACTGTGAAAAGAATGGCTAATAAGCACTGATAGTTCTAGTCTGTGTTGTGGATTGACTTACATATTCTCAAATGTAAATACCACTCTGCCCCATGGCAGCTTGAATTAGCAGTCTTTAGGGTTCAATTTTGTCAGTATTAATAGCAATATGAAACCATAGGAAGAGAACATATGGTACTTTGTAATATAGACACAAATATTCTGATAATGTTGAGTATGTTACATTACACCGAGTCTTCGATAAAAAGTAATTTCTTTGGTAAACTAATGCTGTAAAGCTATAGTCAGTTGAATGCAAGATGATGGGAGTTAAATCCAGGCAAAATGTAGATCTCATTGGGATATGAACCTGCATAACTTGTTAATTTTGAACTAACAATTGCTTGATCAGGCAAAATATGCATATCTGTCAATGGAAACAATATTCTTGTAGCTGCTATGGTTAGGGCAATATGCCCATTCTTTTTCCTGGAACCTTCCAGATTTTGGGGGTAGGGAGGGCTACAGCTATAAGAAGCCGCAGCCAGTATAGCCAAGCATTATGGGAAGTTCAGCCTAGAGGGCAATGTGTAGTCATGAAAGTAAGGTATTTTGTAAAGTACTTGTTTACATGTTTTGTATTTTTGGGTTGGGAAAAGGTAACATTAAAATCAGTTTTGTGACCAGTTTGATTTCAAGGTGCTGCTTTCAGATTTGAAAGCCATTTATAAATTAAGGCCTTCATGTTTACACTGCTCCATGACCATTGGATGCAAGGCTTCTTTTCCATTTTGATTTTGCATAAATAAGGTCAGTCACCCAAACACTCTGCATTTAGCTTTAAAAGTTGTGCGGCAATACACCTACCTTTAACGGTTTCTACCTGATGGATTTCTCGAGGGCCATATTCTCTCAGGCCCTGGGTGAAGGCAGCTGGAGCCTTCCACGGGATGTTGGTGAATATGCTGTTGGCAGATTCACCATATTGCTCTTTTCTTTCTTTTCTAGTTTGGTTTTTGTTTTATATTTTTACGATATTGTTTTTATTCTGTTTACTGTATTGTGAGCTGTCCAAAGTCGCTTTGGAGTCAGGCGGTGCCAAATCAAATTAAATAAATAAATGGCAAATCTTTTAAAGGGTATGTTTGGGATACAGTTATAAACTGGCTGCTATTCTAATAGTATTAAGCTAGTGTTTTGTTTTGCTGGGTTTTTATTACGTTTTATGTAAATGAACAAAAAAGGACAGTATAGATTAGGAAATGGTTGGCTGGTGAATTATTTTAAACAGTACTAGGACTCACAGTGGTGGGATAAGGAATGCAAATAATCCATAGATATTAGCAATACTTTGAGGATGTAATTTTTTCCAACTTTAGCATTGTATTCACATATGTTAAGCCACACATCCAATTACGAAATAGGCAACACCACTTTCCTATCCCCTCATTGTAACTGCAGTTGAAATAATTTTGGCCAAAAGGGCTAAGAAGGATAATGCAGAGCTAAAAGTTTGCAGCTTCATATGCTTATATGTATTCAGGTAAATTTGAAAAACAGAAGTCTTATGACTTAAGTAGATTGTAAAATATGACAAATGCCTTCTGCTGGATTTCAATCTCAAAAAAAATCCAAAATAAAATTTCAGAGATGCAAAGCACTATATTTTAACAGTAGAAACAGGCCAGACAAAATTTTACATTTTGATTATGTTCCCCATTCTGTTTATTTAAATAAAAGAATAGCACACAATCTCTTCAGCAAACTTCCAATCAGTACAATCTTACTGTATAATTCAACAGGAGGAGTTTAGCTACATTGAAGTAAACAGATATTTCCTAAATTACATGTTTTTTAAACTAACCAGTCATATCCTCTTTGAATATACAGGTAAACTGATACTTTAAACAGTTGTACACTTAGGGCCTAAAAGAGCTAAAAATAGAAAACGGACAAACACGTTTATGGAAATAAGGTCTATGCACCAATTTTGATTGAATTGTTTTTCTATTCACCTGGTGCCAGGAATTACAATAAGATACTGTCTGTTGGATCAGAATACTAATTCATCTAACATGGATGCCTTACAGTTTTGAGAGGTTGTTCTCAGGCCTTTCTAAATCCCTCAAAAAATAATCTGGATATTAAATCTGGATTGTATTTATCTTTAAAATATACTGTTATATGTGGCAGGAAATTATTACAGTAGGTCATTGCTTATCTTAATTGTGCTTCCTTTAAGAAGAAATCACTGGAGACTAATGCCATTTGTAATATTTATGTACAAATATATATGTTCTGTCATTTAACTCATACTACTATATATACTTTTTCCAATTGTTTCCCATCCAAACATTGTTTAGCTTTAGCTCTATAGCTGCATCATGGCCCTCAGGTTATATTACATATTACAATAGCCAAGTGTGTGGTTATGTTCACATGGATGACATAACATGGTTTATTCAACATAATTGGTTATTGTGTATCAAGTCCTTGCATAGTTTCAATTGTTACCATAGATGTTTTAAATCATTTATATTCTGTATAGGCTGCTGAGAATCATTCTGACTGCAGTAGGGTGGAAATGTATTTAATTAATTTCTGGGTTTAATGACACACTGAACCTTAAACTAACCACATGTCTGGGTTTGCAGAATATGCTGGGTTACAGTATAGTTGGCAATTTGTGATTCAATATCTTGTGTGACTATAGACTATGACTTGATAGGGTGTATAATACAACCATTTGGTGAAGGCTAAGGTGGTCTCAATGTGATCAGTAACTTTATGGAAGATCATTTAAAACCCCACATCATCTTGAATTTTATAAGAGAAAAACATGGATATAAATATAATTTCCATATTTTATGATTTCCAATGTAGACTAAGAATTATGTATGTAGTACATTTGTAATTAGTTTCTTCCATCATGCAACTCAGGACAATAAAAAAGAGGTTCCTTAGTAGTTTCTCATCTACATGTACTCCAGATCCAGGTCTCCTCAGTTTTAGCAACATTCAGCATTATGTATCCTTCAGGCCAGATACTTAAAATAGATATTCTGGTTTTAGCATAAAGGGCCATGTCCATATTCATTTTCTCCCTCTTCCTCCCTGCCCCACCAACACATTTCCCTTCCACTCAGTGATATGGGGCATTACTGTTACAAGGAAAGGGGAAGCACTGAGCCTGCACCCTTCTCTTTGTTATAGGAAATCAGCCATTGTATAAGTCAATGAGAGAGGAAAACCTCTGAGCTATCTTGTTGCCATTAGCAGTAAGAAACCATGATCTGTTTTCCTTTGATCAGTCAGATGATGAAGAAAATTGGAATAGCTCCCGGCAGCTCCACAGATTGAAAAAGGTGTTTAAAAGCCACTGGTTGTCAGACCATGATTTAGAACATACTATGGAACACTTTCAAACAGCATCAGTAATTTTGCAGAAGATAAGATTAAAACATCAGTACTATAAAATATTCTGCATTAGAATCCTCTGATCCTTTATAATTGCATTAAGAAAGTTGTCTTCATCCTGGGATCCCATTACAATTGGAAATGAAAAATGTATCAGTTTCTGCTACTCTTAAAGTAATGAACTGCTGGAACACACAAGAAATAAATAACCTATCAGATTTATGATCTAAAACGCATAGCTCTCATTGAGGCAGTAAACAAGGGTCAAACCTCTGTCATTTTAGGTGGTTCCTATGACTGAAAATGCAATGCAATGTTAGAACCTTGAATTAAGTCAGAAAATAGGCCTCTTCAAATTACAAAATTCGTTTTTATGCAAGCATTTAAGCTCAGATGCAGACATTAAAGGGATCCAGTAAAATGCAGAAATAATATGATGATACAGTAGGAGAATAACAAAAAGACTAATAGACCAAGAAAAGGTATAAGGAAAGGGAAGGATCACTAGTTAAGTAGAAACAAGAAATAGCAATATGTAATAGAATCACATGCACTGTTCTTTCTCCAGGATCTACAGCTACTGCACACAAAAGAATCTTGCTTCTGGATTCAAATGCTGATTCCCTGCTGTGTTTCAATGAAGAACATGCACACAATGTTTGCTTTTGTGTCAATGCATTGGTAAATCATTTGTTGCTCTGAGCATGACACACAGGGTTCTGGAATGAGCCCAGATTATCTGATAGTTAGCTGATTAATTCATTCTTTTTAAAGAAGAATTAATCCACTGATATTAAATTCCATTTGCTGGGATTTATATTGAATGAGCACCTTTTTTTAGATTTTTAAATTATTTGACAAAATAGATCCATTTTTGGCTTGATGTCCAGTCCTGAAATATGTCCTTTCAAAATCAATGGATTTACCAATAATTTTAAGCAATAATTTTCATTCAATTTCCAGAAGTTTTTGTGTTTCTTCTCCCTTTCCCATTTTATTTACTTTTTGGGGTTATAATGCTTGTCTTTTTTACTGCAATAAAGTATTTTAAATGGGATGAACAATATAAAAATAGTGCTTTAGTTACTGATTATTTTCCTTTTACATGGACTACCTACTGTATATGCTGATAAATTTTCCATCAGATTAAATGTAAGTCCATTAATTTAATATTGGTCTTTCATTGTTTTAAGTGCATGTTTTCAGTATGATACCCAAGCACTATGCATAAAATATCTTTTTCATAAGAATTATGCCCAATCAGCTCTACATTCAGAAAGCTGAAAGGAGGACAATGCAATATAGTTGCTGCATTAGCCTATCAGATATGTACCTAGAGAAACAGGAAATATTTCATCTTTTTGCTTTTTTCCTCTCAAGGCAACACTTGAGTAGCACTTAAATTATATAGCCACTGCAAGGATATGCTCAAGATTATATGTACTTGGGAATATGTAAGTCCACTCTTCTCAAAATTGAGTAAGAATTCTGCAAATAGGAAAGAAGGAATTACTTAATTCTCATCTGTAAAATTAATAGCTGAATTGTGTCCCTTCCAATTTTCTTCAGATCCACCAAATCAACTGGGTTCTCACATTACAATAAAATGTGATTGCATAGTTTATAGTTCAGTGTATTATGTGAACACAGACACCCCGCCCCCAAATTATTTTAACTAAGATATATACCCATTTATGGCTTCAGAGAATATGAGAGAATATGCACATGTATATACTAAAAACACATTTTCCCTAATGAAGATCCTTCTACCAGTGTGAGGAACCCAAATGCCTTATGTACTAATTCAGCTATAAATTAAAGACCAATTGTCTACCCTTCTACTTTTTCTCCCATAAAATGCTTCTTACTACTACTATTGATCTTTCTCTGGGCTGCTGGGCACACCTCCAAACAAAGCACTGGGCCATAACTCCACCATTTGTGTTTTCTAAAAATGCCTATAGAGCCCATTTGAGGGCTAGAGGCATTCTCTAAAATAAAAACTATGCTGATACTTTGCAGCTTCCCATTTAAAATACATACATATAAAGTTCAAGAGCCAGGTGAACACCAGGTAAGACTGTGAGGGAATATCTTGGATGTCACATGATGGACCACATGTACTGTAACCCAATCTGTGTGGTTAATTAAAGGTTCTGGATGTGCTTACCCAGTTAACTAAGCAAGCCATTGTCAAACAGAGTGTTGTGCAACAGCTGAGTTGACATATATAAGAATGCATTTAAAAACACAATGAGGTTAAAAATAATTGATAAGCAGTACTGGGAGAGGTTAGGGTGTCATCAACTCTAGCCAGTCAGCATTAGGTATATGCAATTTCTTCTGCAAAGAAGCTGAACAGGTTTTCCCTAAGAACAAGCAGGAGCTGAAACACAGGCTACTTTAGAAGTATGTCTCAAACTCTCATGTAGCTAATTAATGTTCATGGGGTGGTGGGAAAAGGAGACAGGAACAAACTGACACAAGGCTGTTATGATGTCAAGGTTACACCTCATCATTGCCAAAAGATTATTTAGACTTCACACTTAAAAATCCAAGGTCTGTTGTTTTTATTCTTTCCAATCTGATAGAACATTGGAGAGAAATCACACAAAGCAGGTCATGATTCTGTCCATCTGCCAGCACAACTACTCTTTGAACTGAATCCAACAGGACCAGATTTGGTCTGGCGGAAGAAGCTAGCAAAAGAAAGATTGAGTTTGAAAATGGGGCAGGGGCTGTGGAGAAAAAGAAAAATCCCCAAAGCATCACAATGGGAGAAGCATACTATGGGTAGCAGTTTGGAATGTTGGCGAATGCTACATTTGAAGTCCTCCTCACTCTGGTTATGTGATGCAGAGCAGAGTGTATGCAGCTCATCCCCTGCTTCTCAGTCCACACGGATGCAATACGGCATGAGTGGAGAGCAGAAACACACAGGGGTGTCGGCAGCATCTGGTCAAAAAAATCACGATGGCAGCCACAATGGTGCAATCAGAGCTCCACCTGTTTTCCACATAGATGGCAGAGCTTCAGTCACACTGTTGTGGCCTTCTTAAACTTTTTGACCACACCCTCTGGACATGTCTGCAAATATGCAGCATGTTACTTTTTTACACGGACAAAAATACAGCTGCATCCCATAGCCACTGTTGGTAAAGGGATGGTAAGAATTCCAGAAACCATGGTCTGCCCACTTTCCTTACCTTATTTAAAATATACTTATTATGCAAAAATAATATATGTATTTTCACTTAATATTTTACTTTCTCTGCGGCCAAATTTTCCACAATGTACTAAAGTAGTCAACTACATTTTAGCTTAAAATGTTGCTTGTGTACAATGCATGTTTTGGATTCTTAGCCTAGAAAATTGGGCTAATTCAGTAAAACCATGACTAAATTAATAACATTTAAATATGAACTATCACATTTCCTGATCACACAATCATTCCAAGTGTACTGGAATAGAGTTTTATTACTATTTTATTGTCACTTCTAATATGATGGTTGGGACCCAAATAATTACATTAGGTATACACAAAGACACGATTGTTTGAAACACAGTGATTTTTCGTCTTTGGAAAAATAAGTGGCTTATGAATAATTTTCAGCAGAAAAACAGTAATGAGAAATTTCTGGTGTTTGGATTATGACTTTTATCATCCCTAGTTGGTATGCTCCTTTAAAGTGACAATATGTTATTGGTTTACATTTAAACTTGACTTGCTGTTACTGCTTCTGAAAAACTTCTAAAAAATTAATATATGTAGAAAGTAGAAAATACTTCTAAAAAATTAATATATGCTAAATACATTTTTCCAAACCTTGTATATACCTTTTCCAAGTCTCCAGTAACATAACAGGAAATCACATCCTGTCTTTCCCCTTTCTCCCCCTTAAATTAAGACCATGTACAACCCGATGGGTTTTTCAATGTCTGTCTCCACTTTCAGGAAACTCCAGGCAGAAAGCCTTGTCCCAGGGGCAGCAGCGGATGAAGGGGGCGTGGTCTCTGCCATCTGCATTCCATGCATACCACAAGTCTGTAATAAGGGGCTGTCAGCTGTGGAAATCCTTTTAAAGTGTATTATGCCTTCAGCCCATTGGGTGTGACATGGAGGAAGAGGACAGGAAGAATTACTCTTGCTCAAGTCATTCTATGTTTAAAACTGCTATTAAGACTCTTACTAAGCAAGGCTGCAGAAAGAGAAACCGGATTTGATTTTTAATCTATGTATAGCACTATAGCTGTGATCACACAACCAAAGTACAAAAAAGTCAATCACATTTTAGTGTTAGGAGTTTTGTGAACCTAGTCTGTTAATTTATGTCCAGTGAGTAGTGTGAACCTACAAAATTAGAATAATTGAGTAGACTCTGGTTAACAGTGAGTAAGTATAGCCTCTAAGTAGAGCTACTGTACTGCCGGTTACTGTTAGCAGATCTTAGCAGAAGGTCCTCAGAAAATTCCAGATGATGGGAGTTCTAGTTCCTCTTGATATCTTTTTTCCAACACAGAGTCTGCGTTTGCACATATTAGTTCAGTGTTTTTCAACCTCAGCAATTTAAGATGTGTGGACTTCAACCCCCAGAATTCCCCAACCAGCATGCTTAAAGTTGCTGAGGTTGAAAAACACTGCATTAGATGAAACAAGAAGATTTACCAGTTATACAGGGGTCATTCAAATTGGGCTGCATCCCTTTTTGTAATATTTAGAAAACATATCTTTAAACCATCATTGTGGCTCAACTGGGGACAAAAAGAAGAGGAGAGGTTGTGTAGCTAGAGCGGCCCCATTTTGGGGGACCACTTTTGGCACCTGTATCTATGCTGGTGGCTGGAAAGAAAGAGTACTCTCAACTTAATGTCATGACAGGGTTCAGACAAAATGAGAAGCCCTGGTAAAATAAAGATAAGCTATGTCTAGGCATGTTGAATGGGCCGATATTATGTGGGTCAGTTAAGGTTTCATCCTTGCCTGATGAGGTGCACTTATTAAAGGTAACATAATGTCATGGACAAGCTTGCTAAGTCTTTGTAATGGCTTACCATGTCACATGAACACAGCCTAAAATTAACCAACTTATTCAATTAGGCCTCAGGGGTTTATACTATAAGAATTTTTGCTGAGCGTCCAACTTCTAAAATATTGACAGATTGGAACAATATCACTAGTGATAAAAAATGTATTGTGGTATCTTAAAAGACTAGCAAGCTTTTTAGCCCTAAAGCAACGTAATCCTAGAAGCATGTAAATCCTTAAAGTGTGAGCCTTTGTTAAAAGTTAAAAACAATACTCTGAATGCATTGTCTATAAGCATACAATATGCTGAATCCCAAACTAGCCAATATTTTAGCACTGGCTAGTTTGAAAACTAATCCAATGTGGTTACTTTAGGATAATCTACCATGCAAATTTGGAAAATTGCATTAATTGGTAAATACACTTAGCTGTTGTTTACTCAGGATTTGCTGCGTTGTGCTATTATTAAGTAATCCATGTTCAAAGAAACTTTGATTTAGTGTGATATGTAAATATATTAATCAGATCAGTATTGGAGGGGTCCATAAATGTGAGCCTCTGCTAAAGAGAGATGAGGTGTTTTGGAGGCCACATTTGACCTCTGAACTTCAAGATACCTCTATTTCAAAACATTAGTTCTGTTTCTTATTTAATGAACATCAAATATCTTCTTGAATAATAATCATATTTGCCATTATGCAGATCCTTCTGAGTTTTATGTTGCCTGATGTGAAAGAAGGCTGGGTTCTATGCCTTAGTAATTCACATGTGGTTTCTTGCTCACCACATAATCTACTTTTCTTCAAGATTTTAGCTTTTACTCCAACCATTGCCCAGATCAAGGTCTAAAAAAACCCAAGCAAATTATACAATACAACGGAAGAAGGAAACCACAGTAGGAACACTGGGAAGCCTTTGATATGCCAGGGTTTGGAGGAAGGGGGGAGTATAATGAAAAGAAATGCATTTATATCTGATTCCTAACAGGAATTATTAGGAATTAGGAATTAATTAGGAAGAAATCCAATTAATTTTATTGAGATTCAATTTCATGTGCGATAAGAATTTTATGTGAACACAATGAGTGAAAAGAACTTTTTTTTAGTTTTACTTTCAGCTAAACACACTGGAAGAGGTTGTAATGTTTAGAATCATAAAACAATTGATTGGCAGGAGGAGAATGGATCTCAACTTATATGAATTAAGAGATTTACAGTATTTGCAATTATATGTGCAGATAACTCCGATGCAAAAAGCAAATTAGGGAGGCAGAATTCCAGGGGAAATAAAGGTCTGTGTGTTCATTTATAAATAGGAGAGGTATTTGACATACTAGTGGAAGAAACCCTCAGAAAGACTTTCATATTAAATCAATTTTAGTATTTAGTACAAATGAATGGAGACTTGTATGGAATAAGGAGAGAGACTCTGAAGATCATGATAAAGAATGGGATTCTTTTCTCAATGACATTGTTTTCCCTCATTTCTCTTTATTAGCTTATATAGAACTATAAAAGGGGACTTAATCCTCCGGTAGCAGAGTCTTTCCTGTCCCTATTACCTGTAAGGAGGTACAAGCAGAGAGGATGTATAAAAATTATTTTTCAGCCTGAGCACCAATACAGCCGGTCCTGCTAGCAAATGCAAAGAGGACAGTACCCGCAGGAGACCTTTGCTTAGAGCAGCAAATCCTTCCAGGGGAAGGAAGTCAGCAGGATGCCAGAAGTATTTAATCCAAGGCGGAATTGGAAAAACAGGAAAAACAGCCAGAAGGAGAATACAGTAGCACATCCAAAACATTTATTTATGGAACTGGGGCCATTAAAAGCGTAAGCCAACCTCTCCCAACTTGGTGCCTTCCGAACGTACTTAATTTAAACTAAAAGTCCACATTCTGGCTGTTAATGGTGGAATAATAGCATTACTAGCGCAACCCTTCTGAAGGGCATCAGGTTGGGGAAAGCTGACGTCGTTTTATTCTTGTTTAATTAGAAACGCATCGTACGCCGACTTGAGAACAGTGGGACTGACTTTTAGTATAAAGATGCGTAAGATTCGTTCAGAATCTGTATGCTCAGGAAAGGAAGCTGAATTCCGCGAACCTGCAGTGACGCACCATTGAACGCCCACGAGAAATGGGGGATGGGCCGATTCTCCTATGCACGCAAAGCTCGCGTAAAATCCACTAGAATCCATCCTCCTATGGCGAAAATCTTGCAGGCGCATTACAAGGGTGGCTCCTTCCCGCATCCTAAAAGGCACCAACAATAATAACCTGGGCTGTGTCACGTGCGGTCCAAAGAGCAGGTAGGCGGGCACGCACTGAGCGCGCCTCGCATTCCTCCCTCTTCCCCCTCCCCTTTTCCTGCTCATTCCAAGGGCAGTGGGAAAGCCGCTCCCCCTTTTCTCTCCTGCCTCGGCCAATGGGAAAGCGCCGCGGTTAACCCCTGGCGAGGCGGAGTAGAGCGAAGCTGGGGGAAAAACTCTGAGGAGAAAAGAGGAGGACGAGGCGGCGGCGGCGGCTTGTATTGCCCGTTCTTGATACTGTTGCCGCCGTCCTCACCGCCCGCGCGGTGAGGACAGGAAGGAAAAAACAGAAAACGAGGACATCATTCCGCGAGGGGGGAGATAGGACGACGGACCCTGGAAACAGTCCCCGAAGCCACCCTCTTCCCCGGTCCCGCGAGCCAGAAGGAGCGGCAGCGCAGTCAGGCCTGGTCCGCGGTCGCCCTGCGCCCCTTCCCTTCGTTGCTTTGACCGGCGGCTTGATTAGCACAATCACTTGATTAGTGACAGCGCCGGAAATGATGCCGGTGAGTAGGATTAAGGGGGGAGAAGACGGGTACAGTTTATGGGGGGGAGGAATCATGGTGGGATAATCTTTTCCCTGTCCCGGGTGTTGCCACGAAAGGGCGGCCAGAGGTAGCCGCCGATACAGCATTAGCAACGATCTAGTATCTGGGGTATTCAGCCTCCACCTGCACAGTTCTTGATTCGATTGGGGGCACGATTGGGGGCACTTGTGGGGGGCATCGCATCGCACGTTTTGTTCTTTCCCTTTCCCAACAGATGCAGAAAGGATCCCCCCACCCCCAAATTCTGTGCCATAAGCAGCTGGATGTGACAGGGCTAGGCTGCTGAGGGTTTTCCTGTAGCTGATAAGGTTAGATGTTGGGGTTTGCTGAAGGTCGGAACGGATTATAATCCTCCCCCCCCCTTTTTTTTTTTGGCATATGGCTAGCTTTTCTCTCAGCCCTCCCCAAGAAAAGATTGGTCAGCCTGTCAGGAGGATTTAAGACACTGCTGCCAATTCCCACCCCCACCCCCAAACCATCAGTTGTTACTTCTTACTGTACTAGGTTAGGTTTATGGTTAGGGAAAGGTTGATTTTTATCATCATATGGGAATATTTTGTCCTTTATTTAAGCTGTTTTTGTAAAGAATTCAGATGGGAAAAACTGAGGTGTATAAGCTGTCTGGCCTTTCATCTCGCACAATCAAGGGGTAATCTGAATACGCATCAAAGAAAACATAGGATGTACTGTATGGTGAAAGGCTAGAATGAGACACATTCAGGCTGCAGTCCTGTCTACTTTTGTATGAGTAAATCCCAATCCATATGCCCTTACTCATGAGTGAATATGGTTGGATTTCTATCCAACAGAAACAGGAAGTATTAGATCAGGCTCTAAAGTTCCTTCTGATGTTTCTGTATTTATTTATTTAAATATATAATCTGTTGCCTCCTGGAAACATGCTTGCAACATGTTTTGCTGCTCATCTCAACATAAAAGAATGTGACCTTGCTTTGGTGTTTTATCTTTTATATCATTGGTAGGATTTTTTTTTAATTTATTCTATCAGAAATCTCTCTATTTTAGCTGACTGTGGTTCTTTATGTTCATGTATATTTTATCTGTAAAGATTAATGAATTACTTATTTGCTTGGCTTAGAAAATTCTTTTTCCTGAATTGCTCTCTGATATGCAAAAAATCCCATGGTTTTTAGGAAGAAATATACCTAATTACAAATCCCATAATATATCTTCCAATAAATAAGGGAGGGGCAGGATTCCTTGCGTTACAAACCATATGAAGAACTGCTTGAACATGAGAATATGAGTAAGAAATAAATGTTAATTGTGCATGCTGAAATTATAAAGTAGTAGCATTGATTAAATTTCTTGTGCTTTAAAATGGGAGTTCTAGTAAGTAATAGAGCATTTTAGTAAGAATAATGAGACAAACCCATTTGGTTAACTCCCACTGATTGTATGTTGATAGTATATTACAGTTGTCAAAAACAAGGATATTAGAATTGATGAGTTTACAGAACCTGCCAATGATTCTAGATCTTTGGAATGGAAAACATTTACAAGCATAATGCATAATTGGGTAATAGCTTTATTAAGTTGAACCAAAATGTTACAAAACATTTTGCAGGGTTTCAGATTCTTGAGAAAGCATGGGTGCTTTTTGTAGCATTTTGATTGGTCTTTACTAAGGTATTACCTAACTCATTTTTTTCTCATGAATCAGCATGGCTTTCTTTTTGTTTGTGTGTATGTAAACTTACTGACTGTCATTGCAGTTCAAAAAGTGCTTCCTGACTTCATTCTACAGTACTGTTTCAATAGAAATGTTCTTTAGACTGCATCCAGTAAATAAGTGTAAGGCATGTCCCTGAATGTAGTTGTATTGAAATATACCACGTAGGAGTTTTTTGCTTTCAAAGTCTTAGCTTGCAAGATTATCATAATGTTATTAGAAAGCAGATGTAAAACCAAGCATAATCATTTTTACAGGCGTTGGGTACAGCCAAAGAGTGTCTTCCATTTTTTGAATACTGTATGATTTCTATATGATTGTGTTTCTTAAACTTTTTTCTCTCAAAACCCCTTCCCACTTTTAAAAATTATGGAGGACCCTAAAAGAGCTTTTGTTTGTATTTATCAATATTTACTGTATTAACAATTAAAATTGACACATTCACTGCTGCTACCACTTCTCACAATTGTTTGATGGGATTTTAATATTATATTATTTTTCAACATAGGCTGGCAAATAATGTTGATTTTGAGGACCCCTGAGAGGGCCTTGGGAGACCCCCAGGGGCCTTAGGACCACACTTTAAGAAACATTGTTCTATTGTATAAACTTGGTTTTTTAATGTCTATATTTTATATCCACAAATTCCTATATCAACTATTGCTGGTTTTGTAGTAATATGATATCACAGTTACATTAATGAATGGTGAAGACTGCTTCAAATCTTTTAGGAAAAAGTAGTAACAAGGAAGATAGTTTCCATAAACTTGGAACAACTGTCTCACCCATTCCTGTGGTGAAGTCTCCTCAGTTATTGCTTTCTTTACTTCATTTTTCTTAGTCTCGATGTCTTTCAGTCCCCATTCATCCTATTTCTTACAGGCCTTGTGGCTGGAGAATTCACATAGAATAGGATGGTGGACTGAAGTTATGCTGAGAATTGAACAGTACTGCAGTGCATCTTTAATATAGTTCATGTTCTGTTTGGAGCTAAATTGTGACTAAGATTTGAGAGAGAAAATTCTAGAGGATAGAAAAGATCCAACTGTGTTCCATGTTTTTTTCCTTCCTACTCAAGTTGGAGCTGGGAGAGGTTTTCTCTTCAGAATGTAATGTACTTGTTTTGCAAATACATTGGAAGTCTGAAAAAGCTAGTCATTAAAGTAAAAAAAAAAGAAAACTGGTTTATTCTCTTCTGTTCTGCAGATTCCACAGTTCTATTATCTACTAGCGAATTTTAGTTATTTGTTAATTAAAAATACAATAAATCAATGAAATAATCAAGTACACGTATTATATAGTTAGCAAATTATATGCTTTCCACACATGTGGATATATGCTTTCCAAACATATGGATCTTCAGATCTAGAAACTTATTTTTATGAGAAAATCTTTGAAGGACTTTTACATTTGATTAGAACCATATTTTGTGAACCTTCTTCAGTCTGATGTCCTGAAGATTCCAACAAACATGACTGCTTATTTAGTATGAAAAGAGTTAGCTGTACATCAACAAATCTGGGAATACTAGGAAGAAATTATTATACATTTCTTGATTTATAATAATGTGGATCAGTAATAAAGAAAATATAAACGGTAATATGCTATATTACCCCAAGAATGTTCTCTCACACGTGGAGGGGGCAATATTGTATGGATTAGTAGAACATTGAGTACATCTCAGTTAATTTGTTTCAGTCACAAAAAAAACAGCTTACAACCACATGAATCCCACCTTGTATAATGACAACCATCTTTCTAATATGGAGAATTTTGTTTAATGTGGATTGATTATGTGCCATCAAGTCAGTATTGACTCTTAGCAACCACATAGATTTTCTCCATGACCATCTGTCCCTAACCTAGTAAGTGACATAAAAGTGACATTATGTGTAGTAGCATCTCCATTTTTATTATTCTAATGAGATTTTTTCTGATTCTGCAAAAAAAAAAAAAAAATCACAATACTTCCTCTCTCACTTTTTTCCTTATGCTGCTTTAAAAATATACAGTGGTACCTCGGGTCACGAACTTAATTCATTCTGCGACACTGGTCGTGACCCGAATTGGTCGCGACCCGAATCAAATTTTCCCATAAGGTTCAATGTAAATACGGTTAATCCGTTCTGACCCCTACGAATTTGGTCACCAACCGATTTTGGTCGTGACCCAAATCAAATTTTCCCATAAGGTTCAATGTAAATACGGTTAATCTGTTCTGAACCATATGTATTTTTTTTTTTAAACCACAAAAATATGACACAAAGTACAGTACAGTACACTATGAAGAGAGAGAACGCTAACCTTGCTTGAGGCGACTTCTGGCATGGAGGACAGGAAGGCAGGTGGGGAGGCGGTTATTGTTTGGAGGGAGAGTCCCCCTCCCTACAGGAAGCCACGACCACGTGTGTCAGCAGGGAAAATGGCCACGGATCCTGTTCATCACCTGATGTGGAGTTTGCAAACGGAAGCAAAATTTTGCGAACGGTGCTGTTCGTGACCCGAATTGGTTGTGAACAGAAGCGTTCGTGACCCGAGGTACCACTGTATATGTATATTCTCAGTGTTGCAATATGCTCTACTGTCATGATAGTTAGTTTAGAATAATTAATAATTCACCATATGTTTTTTAGTTTTCCCTATAGATAATTTTGAATTATGTAGATGAGAAACAGTTTTCTATATAACTTAAAAAAAAATGTTCCCCAATTATTTCTGTATTTAGAACATTGATCATATAGGCTGACCTTCTCCGATTTGACACCCTTCTGATACCAGTCCTGGAACACTCATCAGCAACACCCTTTGGCCAAGCTGGTGCTGTTGAAAAAGGATATTGTAGAGCTGGAAAGTCAAACATGATAACCATGATTAAATGGCTAGAGTAGTTTTATGAGGAAAGAATATGGCATCTGGGGCTTTTTAGCTTGGAGTGAAGATGAGTACAGGGAATTATGACAGGTATTTAAAATCATGCATGGTGTAATTAATATGGATAGAGGTAAATTTTTCTCTTTTCTCATATTGTTAGATATTGCGTTAATCTATTAAAACTAGTAGCAGGGAGGCCCAGGGTTGATAAAAAGTACAAGAACAACAGTAATTGGGACTGGAATTTTTGTTGCTAAGTGATGCTGTTGTAAAATGGTTTAACAAGTGGTTGTTAAATGAGGACCACCTGTACTGCTTTGCAAAATACATAATTAAGCTGCAGAAATTGTTGCTATTAACTGTTGGAATAACTACCAACTTAGAGGCTTTGAAAGAGGATGGAGCACATTCATGGAGGATAGAGCCACAACTAGTAGCATACCTTGAATATCAGCTGCCAGGGAGCAAAAGTTAAGGAAGGCTGTAGCTCTACTGATGGTCATGTTTGTGAGATTCTTGAATACAGCCACTGTGTGACATAGATCCTTTTCAGTTTATAAAAAATAGTAGTATGGGCTGCAGTTGTCAAATTAATAGTAATTTTAATAACTTTAGAGAAGATCACATTGATGAAACAAAACAGATATAACATATTGGTTTTCATCTGTATACTACTAAAACTGTCATTGTGTTTATCTGCTTGTCTGTTTGTACCCTCATGTTAGCCCAAATGGTGCATTATACTGCAACAATTTTTGAATCAAGGTACCTAAAATCCGCTAACTTAAGGTGTAAACAATCTGGGTCCCATTACTCCTGTGGAATTGAAATTTCCACAGTGTTCAGATCAGTTTTATTTGCAAAGTTGTGGCTGTTGCAGCATCCCCGCAGTCACATGATCATGATTTCCGACACTCCCTGCCAGCTTCCCACAAGCAAAGTCAATGGGGAAACTGGCAGGAAGTCGGAAGTCACTTCCACTGTTTTTTTGCCCACCCGCAGTCATTTTCTTTATCTGTTTAGGTAAGTAAATGTTGACTTGTTACTGAAGTTCATTTGCCGCTACAGTGATCTTTCTATTTATGATATATACTCTTCTTACATGATCACACGACTGTCTAGCATTGGGGTAAAAAAAAATATGATCAGCCTAAAATGTAGTGTCCATTCTGGTCACATCAGATTGTACTACCTTTCTCTCAAAGGATGATCAAATGGGTCACAGGGTTGTCTAGTATTCAATTATCATGTATTTCTTCTAAAAGTATCTGATAATTTCTAATATTAGGGTACAGGTAGTCCCCGGGTTAAGAACACCTGGTTTATGGACAACCCATAGTTAAGAATAGAGCCTATTGTAGCAAAATTCAAGTTAAATACACAATAGTTTGAGTTAATTACACAATACTATTTGTACAGTATTATATAATAATACTGTTCCAGCTTAAATACAACTTCGATTTAAGGACAGACTTTGGGAACAAAATGTATAAGAACTGCTTATGTAAAGAGACTTGACTGGTGAAATTCACTTAACAACAGTAAGGGGAATTGCCAGGATTGCAGTCACTAAGCAATGCAGTCACATGATGTCTCTCTTTAAGATCACATTGCTTAGTGATGGAAATGACAGTCCCAATTGTGGTCATAAGTCAAGGATTACCTCTATCTGTTTAAATAGCAGTCAGATAGCACTAACGCTCTGCAAAACATTTGAATAGGATATTTATGAAGTGTGTTTGTGAAAGCATAGCATTCTGTTTGAAGCATTAAAGCAGCCATGCCCTTTTGTGTATGTGTTGTCTGCATGCATATATATAGGACCAGGGACAGCCTTTGAAGCAGCCATGCAATGGTTTGCTAAGATCATGGCTCCTTTACGCTTGGGGAAGGAGTACTTTGCTTTTGTCAATACGCTTTGCACATCTTTCAAATGCTTTGCATAGTTTTAATTAACATTGTGCTTAAATTGGAAATATTTTTCAAAAGTAGATAGATGCATTTATCACATTACCTATTTAATTTTATAAGTAGGGTTTACGTAAATATAATACTTAATATTCTAGGTTTCCACAACTTGTTCTACTTAAATATACAGAGCTATATATTTTATTGGCTGACTTTTGATATTTTTCTAAGTTCCATTAACCCAAAATCTTTGCAGGGTCTCATTTCCCAATAACTTTTAAAAAAAAAACCTAATTGTAGTATACAGCTGTGAGAGGCGCTAAACCTGTGAGTGTGTGTGTTTTGCCAAACTGTGAATAAATTTCTATTATAAGAGTTTGTTTTAATGATAATTAGATTTTTTTGTTACTACTGTTCCAAATAAAAAATTAATGTGGGTTGACTGTTATACTATCCTGTTTAAGTGAAGATTGTATGATTGCATTACAGTACCTAGTTAAAATAATCACATAAACAATAAAATGCCCATAAGTACTAGCTACCAAGAGTTGATTAATTTTAAGATGATTTTTTTAAAAAATTTTCTCCTAACTCATGGGAAATGTGATACAACATTTTGCCATTTTTATAATTCGTATACTGTTAACTTACAAAGGGACATGTATACTCCTTTTATATAACACAGCAACATGCATATCTTTAGTGATTAATATCCTTCTTCCCTGGAAAGTTTTTTATTTTGTCAATTTTGTTAGATCTCTTTTAACTCCTTGTAAATTTTGGTATAATGAAATAGTAATATATTCTCCATTTTTGTTCATTCCTTTTAGCTCCATTCCCTCACTGTGTCTCATTTGCTTGATATGAAAAACCCTTCAAATTATACCATCTTAGGGCAACATAAGGTTTGGAAAAGGTGGCACCATCTAGGTTTTTCAAGATAATGACATATTTTCCAAGACCTTATCTTGAGATTCTCTGAACTTGGTTGTTTTCTTGCAAATGTTTCGTTACCCAGCTAGGTAACAGTGCTAGAATGGAATGATGTAGAATAGATCATCTAGCACTAAAGATATTACCTAGCTGGGTAACAAAATGTTTGCAAGAAAACAACCAAGCTCAGAGAACCCCAAGGACTCCACAGTTAACCCTGAGCTACACTTATTCTCTTCTATTGGTACCTTATCTTGAATATGGTATAGGGCAATAAATTAAATTTTGAAATTGTAGTCAGCCAGATGTTTTTACTGGATTTGGCATTTTTATTCACCTATCGAGTCCTTCCCAAGGGCCTGGGATAGGCAGATGTTGTTTGATGGTGTTAAAGGATGTAAGCTGTTCTAAGTAAAACTGCCTTTTGCAATTGGTTGATGGTAATTTTGTCAATGCCAATGGTCTTCAAATGGTACTCCAGATATTTTGGGATTGCAGCCAGGGCGCCTATTGCTATTGGTACTATTTTTGCTTTCTTTTGCCATAGTCGTTCTATTTCTGTTTGCAGGTTTTTGCATTTTGTGATTTTCTCCAGTTCTTTCTCTTCTATTCTGTTGTCTCCAGGCATTGCAGTATCCACGATCCAGACTTTCTTGTCTTTCTTATCAACAGTTATTAAGTCTGAGGTGTTATGTGGCAGGTGCTTGTCGGTTTAAATTCTAAAGTCCCAGAGCACTTTAGTTTCTTCATTTTCTATTACTTTGTCTGTTTTGTGGTCCCACCACTTCTTGCTTGCAGGCAAATGATATTTCTTGCAGATATTCCAATACACCATGGTTGTTACTTTGTCATGCCATTGTTTGTAGTCCGTCTGTACAATCTTCTTGCAGCAGCTAACTAGGTGGTCCACTGTTTCTTCAGGTTCTTTGCAGAGGCTGCATTTGCTGTCTGTTGCTGTCTTCTCAATTCTGGCGCTGTATGCATTTGTTCTTAAGGCTTGTTCTTGTGCAGCCAGAATTAGCCCCTCTGTGTCTTTCTTCAACTTTTCTGCTCAGCCATTGCCAGATCTTGTTATCTGCTTTGCCTGCTAGTTTTTGTTGTTGTGTGTGTGTGTGTTGCCCATGTAATACTTTGCCTTGCCATATCTCTTTTCTATTTTTCATTTGATGTTTCTTGTAGGCTAGTTTGATCTCTTCAGTATTCAGTAAGCCATCATGGTGTAATAGCTTCATTGCATCTTTTTCACTATCCTTCAGATGTTCTTCTAATGCCCTTTTTGCTTCTTCAACTGTCTCATGTACTTTCAACATTCCACGCCCACCTATGCTCCTTGCTAAGTAGAGTCTGTCAATGTCACTGCGTAGATGAAGGGCATGATTCATTGTCATTATTTTTCTGGCCTTCCTATCCAGGGCTTCTACTTCTGTTTGAGTCCAATCCACTATTCCAGCTGTATAACTAATGACTGAAATTGCCCAGGTGTTAATTGCCTTGATGGTATTTCCCCCACTGAATTTGGACTTTTAAGATCTTCTTCACTCTCATGATGTATTCACTACTAATCTTCTTGACTTCAGTGTGCTTGATGTTGTCAGCTTGAAGAATGCCAAGGTATTTGTAGTGAACTTCTTCATCAGACACTTGATGTTGTTTCCATAGGGCATTTTGATTCCTTCAGTTTTCACTATTTTTCCCATGCTGATGTTAAGGGTGGCACACTTGTCCAATCCAAACTCCATTGCAATAGCTTGGCTGTATATTCGGACAGTGTTGAACAACGATTCTATTTCAGATGGTGTTTTTCCATACAGCTTCAGATCGTCCATGTAAAGGACAGAAGTATTCACTTCTGTGAATACTTTATTTCGTATTATAAATCGACGTTGATCTGCTAGCCTCTGTTCTGTTATTTCTGATTCTGGATGTTGTTCTTTCCAGAACTGGTGCATTCTTTTCAGATATCCTCTTGTCGTTGGACTTGATTTGTAATAGCAGATAATTATTTCTTTGTTTTCAGTCTTTGTATATTTGCGATGAGTAAACAACTTTTCTTCCTGTAGTCCTGCAGCTGCTGGCCCTGGTTGCTCAGCCAGCAGTCCTGAGTCCTGTAACCCACTTGTCACCAGATGACCAGGAACTAGAACACCTAGCGCGGTCCTTGTTGACCTGGGCGACGACCAATCTGGTACAGGTTTCTGTAAAATACATCTCACTATATTGTTTATGGGAGAGACACTCTTCATCTGGCTCCTCTGATGAAACCTGTCCAGTGTGGTTGAACCTCTAGCATCTCATCCTCCTTGGAGCACACAAGCCCTACAACCACGTCAAGGTGGTGCTGACTAGGGGAGGATGATGATGATATCGATATCTGTTCAGTTGTTTTGGATTTTCTAAGACAATGTGGTCTATAGTTACTAGGCAAAAATATTTGGAACAAGAAGAAGAAAATTATTTCAAGAAGAAAAAAATAAGATGGCTATTGACACTCTCTGGTTGAATCACTTTTGCACATGCTAAATGAAAAATTACTCTTCTGGATTATTTCATAGCAGACATTTTGTCCAGCTCTTTGGTCATAACAATTATTTACTACTTGGTTCTGGGATAGAGCAGAGTTGAGCAAATTTTTGAGTGGAAGCTTGCAGTGATGGCTATGGAATCCCACAACCTGACCCAATAAATATTTCGGCCCCCTCACATATTTATCTTTCTTTGTCTCTCCACAGACATATATATATAAAACCCTTCACAAAACAATTTTAAAGAAAAGAAATAAAATCAGAGATGGGGTTTCTCAGAGACCTCAGATTTACACTAATATTAAATTTGAATGGAAGAGGAATTTTATGATATAATTGAATTATCCTGAATATATAGAACAGATTATATTTTTTCTGCATTTAAATTTTCAAATAATTATATGCTTTTTTGCCATTTCTAACGACAAACTTTAAAAGTGTGTGAAAACTGCAAATACATGGAAAAAGTAAAATATATACTGTGCGAGAAGGTTTTTTTTTTTTAGAGGACTTCAAGAAATTGTTTAAAATGTCCATCTTGGCCCTGGCCACTTAATATACCCCCCCCCCCCGATCCTTGATTCCCCCTCAGCCTAAAAAACCAAATATGGGCTTGGTGGAAAACATTGCCCTCTCTCTTCTGCTGCTTTCATATCAGGTGCTGTTAAAGCAATAACTAAGGTAATGTCTTGTAAGGTTGCAACTATATTTACAATAACTTTTTAAAAAACACATGAAAAATTTTGAGAGCCTTTTTATTCTATAAATCAAAGCACATACATAAGTAATTTCTGAACTGAAATATTTTCTTCAGTGCTTACATAATCTTTAAAAACATTTTTTTTTCCTGAGCTTAAATTAGAATGTTAGGAAGGGCTTTTTAAACAACTTTCTAAGAAAAAATTAGACTGCATGAGTGCTGTATAATGAAGACCAGGGTTCCCTACCAAGAAACTTTTAGCTTGCCTCTAGTCAAAACTACTTTTGTCTCTCCTATAAAACTAAATAAAGTGCAAGCACGTATATTCTTAACCATTTCCCAACATGAATCACTTGAAAGCAACTTGTAGTCCAATGGTCCTCAACCTTTTTTGGATCAGCACCAAGCTTCTCAATATATTTCCAATAAGCTTACTTCCCACCTGTATAAATTGCTATTTTTCAATAATATTTTTAATAAATTGGCATTGTTGTTAAAGTAATTGTATTTTGGTACTGTTAATAATTGATTATACTTTTTAATTTATTTAAATTTTAAACTCAAAATTCTAAGTAGTATCTCAAACAAAATGTATTCATTATGCATACAGACCTATTGATAAAATATGAAATTATATTAAAATTGGCTGGTGTGGGTCTCCCGGGCTGTGTGGCCGTGGTCTTGAAGTTTTGTTTCCTAACGTTTCGCCAGCACCTGTGACCAGCATCTTCAGAGTGCAGGAGCACAGACAGGAGCAGTTGAGTGCTCCTGTCTGCAACTGCAAGTGCTCCTGTCTGTGCTCCTGCACTCTGAAGATGCCGGTCACAGGTGCTGGCGAAACGTTAGGAAACAAAACTTCAAGACCACGGCCACACAGCCCGGAAGACCCACACCAGCCATCGTATGCCGGCCGTGAAAGCCTTCGACAATACATTATATTAAAATTGTTTTATTTTTCATTTTAATGTCATACATCTGGTTCATGTCCTTCAACCACAATTTGGTATCAGGCTTTGAAGTTTATAGGATCAAACAAAGATCCCTTTCTGCTATATCCAAGTGTTTTTTTTCTTTCATGAGAACATGAAACACAATTCAGCAAGATATGAAGTTGGAAAAGTTAATATTAATATTAATGAAATTTTATTTTCCATTTGTAGCTAGATTAGAGTCAACTTCTAGACTACTGCAATGTGCTCTACATGGGGGTACCCTTGAAGAGTATCTGGAAGCTTCAGCTGGTCCAGAATGCAGCCACGTGAGCTATTTTTGGGGTCCAAAGAAGGACCCATATAACACCATTGCTCCGTGAGCTGCATTGGGTACCGGTTTGCTTCCAGGTCCAATTCAAGGTGTTGGTTATCACCTTTAAAGCCCTACATGGCATGGGGTCAGGTTACCTGAGGGACTGCCTCTCCCCCATGTTTTCAACCCGTCCCACCCGATCACACAGAGAGGGCATGCTCCGGACCCCTCCGGACTCCCCATTGGGGGGAGATGGGTGGGGACAAATTTAATAAATAAATAAAATAAATAAACTTCTTGTTCTGCCAGAATTGTCAATATTCACTTTGATTAAAATCAGGTTTCCATTTGTCATGGGGAATACTTCCGAAATTTCTTCTTGACACGTAACATCTATTTCACACAAATTTACTTGAATGGATTCATTATCCATGCATCAACCTTCAAATTTATTAGGTCAGTGAATCATGATCTTGTCAGCTCCTAGAACATGTATATGATCTCTATCAGCCCTTTTAAGTTCATCTTTGAGAACAGTTCAGGGATTTGATAGAAATCTTTCTGCAAGTTTTTTTATGTGATTAGATCTAACTAATATGCTACTGTAATTAATAATTGTTACTTGCTTATCCTAAAGTTTCGGATTAATTTCATTAAACTTCTTAAATATCCTAAGGAAGTAAAATTCCCTTTTTCATTCTTAGTGCAGAAATTAATCTTGTGTTTTTTAAGATAGATCTCTAATACTCTTTTGAATAATTCAGCAAAACATGTCAAACAGTTGCCTTTAGAAAGCCACAGAATTTCCAGTATAACAACACATAAATACACTGCTCATCGCTTTCATTACAAAGCAAAATTATCATTCATTCTTGGAATTGATTTTAATCTTCTATTCACCACAGTATTTAGTGAATCATGTAAACATGGACTTAAACATTTGGCAACATGATGTTGCCTGAACATTACATAATGAGTACATAAAAACTTCTGGAACTTCCTTATTTAAAAATATTGTTTTGATATTTTCTAGCATAAATGAGCTCCATCAGATGCACAAACAACATTAATCAGTGGAATATTGGCCTTTTCAGAGTATGCTTTTAATTTAGTGAAAATTCATTTCTTTTTGCATTAACTATGAGATTTTTTTGCACAGAACATTTTCTTTCCTTATGAAGTTGTCAACAAAATATCATACATAGGCCATTAATAAAGCTTTGATGTCCATAATTTGGATTTGCTCAACTGTAGTGAGAATGGTTTTGTTTTCGGTAATGTCATAGGCTGATCTTCAATCTCATTTCCCATTTCATTGGTATAGCTTTGTAAAGCTAATTGGCATTAATTTCAAATTGGATCTTGATGTATTACTGTGGAAATTTTGTCCTGCAAAGCTGGCATTATTATTACATTGTATGGTTAATCATAGTTAGCAGTAATCTCTTAAATGTGATAAATTGCAATAAATTTGTCTATGACCTTTTCAGAACATTTTGTAAAATTATTGTGGGAACTATTAAATGTCTATTAAATAATTCATAAAGATTATATAAATACTCCCAAGTTTTTATCACTTGTTCAGGTGCTTTACATGAAAGTGATCACGAAGATGAGATGATTTATACCAAGATTTAAATGAGTTGATGTGCGCTGTGTGCATGCAGCAGATTAGACTAAAATGTAATTGCTCAGTGTATTGTGTGAATTTAGCCTATGTAGTTAATTATCGTTTTGGTTGTGTGAACCCAACAAATTGGACTAATTCAATAGCAGTTGGTTCAGTTAGCCAGTGGTTAGTGTAATGTGTGAACACAGCTGATTGATTATGTGATTATGTTTTTGACTCCTAGTGACCACATAGATAGATTTTCTCCCTGACAATCAAATTAGCATAGTATATTTTAGCATGTTGTACAAGCACAGAAAATTAGGTTAAATTTTATACAATTTTCTGTTGATTTTTTAAATATCTAATGATACATACAACATACATGCTGGTATAGATGGAATTCACAAATGATACAGGAATGAGTAAACAAGAATATATATTTAAAAATCTCCTGCATTGTAAATTAGTACTATCACTTAAGTATAATAACAACTCTGAATTAATAATTGAAACATCAGGTACTCCTGAATAACAGAGTTGAAGACTACTTATGAATAAGTAATTTAAAAAATACTCTGTAAAAGCTCTTTTTGTACTAGGTAACTGCCCAATCGATGTGTTTTATATGCCAGAGGAGACTGGGAATTTTTTTACTGCACGTTTTTAGTGTATGATAGAAAAACAGGATTTGAGCAGCAGTAGTAATATATGAAAATACTACCTTTAAAATTGACTTCTCCATGGTTGCAAGTCTTGAGTTCTAATTATATAGATGGTTTTAATCATTACACAATAGTTGTCATTTGGACTCAGAATATTTTTTTAAAAATCTGACTTGCTGACATGCTGATTTGAAAGCAGTAATAGAAATGGTTTGAACCATTGCTTCTACCAGTCATTAAATGAATCTCAAGAGTTTGAGTGTTCAAAACTAAGGCTTGCTCAGTCATCTCATTTCTGGTGGAGAACTACAGTTAATAGCAGATTTTGGCAGATTTATTTCAGGGGTTGGCCAGATGTGACCCACCACCTGAAATCATCTGGCCCATAGTCCCCAAAATAAATACTATATCCATCTGGCTTGCAAGAAGTCCTAAAAAAGAAGGGTAAACACTCCCTCCTTTCCAGTGATTGAGGCTCATAGATGAGTCTAGAGTCTGGGCCTGGAAAATGGAGGAAAAAGCAGCTTCTGGCTTCTATGTGGAAGAAGGTTATTGAGCCCTATCGTATTTCATCTATTAGATGTACCATTCTTCTGCCCATCATCCACAGTCAGATGGTGAAACAGAGAGGACAAATTCCACCTTAGAACAATGTCTTTCTTGCCCTCTTAACTACCAGCAAGACAGCTGGCCTGGTCTTTTTTTTCTTTTTTTTCTTTTTTTCTTTTTCTTTTTTTCTTTTCTTTTCTTTTTCTTTTCCTTTTTTTTTTTTTGTGGTTGAGTTTACTTATAATTCAGCTCATGCCTTCACTCAGCTGTTCTCTTCCAGGCCATATAACAGTTATCGTCCTCAAATACTTCCCTGTCTTCATGTTTCTCAGCCCTCTCCCTTTCCAGAGGCCTCTCATTTTCCCTTAGATCTGTATAACTGTCTAAAAAGCTGGATGCTTTCAGCCATATTGAAAGTACAGTGGTACCTCTAGTTACGAACTTAATCCGTTCCGTGACTCTGGTTGCAACTCGAGTTGGTCTCAAGTCGAGGTAAAGTTTCCCATAAGGTTCAATGTAAATACGGTTAATCCGTTCCTCCCTCCGAATTTGGTTGCACCACAAGGCAAATTTCCCCATAAGGTTCAATGTAAATACGGCTAATCCGCCCTCCAAATTTGGTCGCACCCCAAGGTAAATTTCCCCCATAAGGTTCAATGTAAATACGGCTAAACAGTTCTGAAACATATGCATTTTATTTTAAAACCTCAAAAACCTTCCAAACGCCACAAAAACCTTCCAAACGCCACAAAACACACCACAAGCCTCATCAAACGTCTCCTTGCTACCGCGATCTCGCCCACAGGAAGCCGCGACTGCGTGGCAGCAGGGAAAATGGCCGCGGATCCAGTTCGTAAGTAGAGGCGAGTTCATAAGTAGAGGTAAATTTTTGGGGCCGGAGCTGGTCATATCTCGAAAATTTTGTAAGTAGGGGCGTTCGTAAGTAGAGGTACCACTGTACATCCAGTTTTCCACTGTGACTTTCTGATCCTGGAAGGTCTGCTGTGCTCTTAATTTGCCACACCCACCTGCATCTGGGAGGTTGTATCAATTTTTTACTTTCAATACAGGAAGAGTAGACTGTGTAGAATATTTGATTAATTGAATGAATGCATATGAGAACCAGCAGACAATGTATGTACTTGCATACCTCACATCTTCATCAGTTTCATTTGCAATACCTTCACTACTTAAACTGCCCAACTGGCTGAGCAGTGAGGTTTGGCACCTACCTGCAGTTCTGACTCAATGAAAGAGGGGACTTATTTGGGGGGAGACAATTGTATGACTAATGATAAAGAGACAAGAGACTGTTTATTTTGTTTGCTTTCTTTAGGTATTGTACTGTTTTTAGTTATGTGCCACCCAGAGTAGATTTTGAGCTGGAGCAGCCTTATAAATTGAAATTGTAAAGATAAATAAATATAAATGTATTACATTTTAATAAGTATTAAAAGGACAACTGAAAACAATGTCAATGAGGAAAAAATGGAAGATAACAGGAAAAGCTTATGCAGCTGCAGAAAACTCAGTGAAAATCTGAAATCCAGACATTACATAAGAGAAGGGGGAAAGAGGGACAGTCACCAAGGAAGAATACATACAGCTAACCCAGAACAATAGAAATGGTGTCAGAAAAGCTGGAATGAACTAACAGTTGTGCTAAATGTTAACAACTATAGAAAGCTTCAGATGTGTTCAGAATTTAAAAAAGAGAAAAGAAACATCATCTGCTTAATAAAGATGGTAAAATTCTAACATATAACTAAGAGAAGGTAGAATTATTCAACTCTTATTCTGGCTTAGTCTTCTCTGAAAGGAATGTATATATTCCAAAAGGTAGCTGAAGAGACTAGGATGAAAAGACAAGATTGAAGCCTGAGATTTGTCTGTTTACTATATATGAGTTTAAATCACCAGAATTAGATGAATTAGATTCTGTGGTACTGAAGGTACTTGTTGAGGGATGTCCAAATCATTATGTGTTATTTTTAAAATTTTTGGAGAACAGATAAAATGTCAGACAACTGGAAGGCAACAAATATTTTACCTATCTTATTAAAACAAACAAAAAAGATCCTGAGAATACAGAACAATTTGACATCAGGACTTGGACAGTTTCTAAAGCAGGTCTTAATCCAATTGTTTTCAGAATAGTTAAAGATCAGCATGGTAATTATTACAAGTTTAGAATGGATTTGTCAAGAACAAGTCTTGTTAGAGAAACCATATCTCACTTTTTGATCAAATAAGTTTCTTAGTAGATTGTGGGAATGTTATAGATGTAATACATCTTGATTTCAGCAACAGAGAGAACTCTAGCAGACAAGACAAATGTGGACTCGAAGGCATAACAATTAGATGTGTATATAATGGAAGCAAAAAGTATGCTTGAAGAGCATTTGTCAATGTTTATTCGTCTAACTAGAGAAGAGTATTAAATGAGATGTCAGAATCTGAGACTCTGTGTTCTTCGACATCCTTATTAATAACATGGATGGTGAAGTAAATGGAATGTATATCAAATGCTAAAGTTTGGGTGAAATAACTAATACTTAAAATGCAAAAATAAAATGCAAAATAAACTTGGTAAATTAGAGAAGTAGGCTGAATGAAACTTAACAAATACAAATTACCTGAGATTTCCTGATCTTTCTGTAAATGTTTATCATTGTTACTTTTTTTCTCATCAGTGCAGAATGATGGAATCTTGGAATATATACCAGAGGTTACTTGCATATAACTGTATTAAAAGCTCACCTTTTTTTTTCTGTTTAATTCATTGTTTAGACATGCATTTCCTAAACTGATGCACTGGTTAATACTACACACTTGATCAAGTGAATTCTTTTTGTAAACTTACCTAATTAGGTGAAACCCAGTCCACAGTATCTGCTGTCATTAGGCTCTGTCTTGTTTCAGTAGCCTGGCTTATCTTTACACGTCATTATCTCTTGTATTCATTTACTAAGCATCCAGAGGATACCCATTTAAGTAGATTCTCACTGTAGCCTGTGCACAGAGACTATTTTAGATTTTAGTTTTCACTGTGTATTCTTATTTTTAAAATTAACTTTTTTGTTTGTGGTTTACACATGAGGAACACTTTAAGAATGATTCTTCAAAGCCTCTTAAACATATCAAAAGAGAAAAGTTGGCAACTTGGCAGGAACAGCATAAATCAGAGGAATAGAAAAGTAAACAAAATAATTAAAAAAAAGGTGAGAATGAAAACAACTTTTTAATTATTGTGATGCTTTTAGAACAATTTTTATAGTTAGTGTTATCTTGCAATTACGATGTACTACAGGCACAGCAATGTTTTCATCTTTAGAAGTTTACTATGTACATGTATTTGTTTTCACTTGCATGTTTACATTTTTTTGCTTGAATTCTTTTACATAACATTATTTTAGAATGTTGTTATAATCCTATTGCTTGGTAGATACTAGCTTACAAATTAAAAATTACATTACAAATATTAATAAGGGCAGCAGAGATTTCTGAAAAGTAGCATATAGTTCTGGATGCCTCTCATAATATCGCATAATTAAAAGCATTCCACTTGTAAAACAGGCTTTTTGCTGCTCTTTCTTAAAAATAGATTTTTTTTTGCTTTATTACTGTATGTAATATCTGTGAGTAAATATTTAGTAGAAAATTCATTTTTCTGCTATTTAGGATCTTTCATTTATTTTATTTAAATGATGCACATCTGGAGAATTCTCTGGTGGTCTTGGCATCTGTATAATACATTTCTGATTGCCTCCTGCTACTTTACGAAGAATAAAAGTGCAAGACCACTACTAATTCTTTTAACTCTGATAAATATTTGTCAGTTGGAAAAACAATGCACCATTTTGCAGTGAACAAGAGGCTACTGTATAGTCAGATTTAGAAGGTTAGTTTCCATAGTTTGACCTTGCAGTCATAATTTACAAAGTCATGCCTTAGGCTATTTTTACTAACAACAGTTAAACAGCTTTTCCATTTCCTGAATCTGTAGATGAAATAATACATTTCAATTATCTAGAATACTCATTCAATCTTAAAATGTCTGCCTAAAAGTTTTAATGCAGTCTCATGACACATTTCAAGGTGAAAACCACTCTTCATATCACTTATAAAAATATGCTTAAGGGCATTTTACATGATCACTGCTTTGTGCAGTTGTTCTTCATTTATTATTTGCACTTCATATTCTCCTTTGCATAGATTTTGTAAGCTTGAGTCTATATATTGCAACTAGACACCCCTAGTTACCTCTTCCTCTCTTTTAGCAAGACTTCAGTCGCTGTAAGGAAAAGAGACTGGAATTAATTGGTTATATTCTGATAATGCATGCAATTATATTATATCACAGCCTCCTTCAATTTTATTGAAGCATACTTTTCCAAGTAGCAGACCTAATTGATCACAAACAGTTCTTTTTATTAGGAAATATCTCCTAATAGGTAAAGAAATTTGTTATGATTTAAGTAAGTTATATTCATGTTCTTAAAACACTTTTAAAATAGTTGAGCTTCAGAATGTGTTATCGTACATTTTGTCAGTTTGGTTGTAATGTACTTTTTTGATAATAGGACATTGAGAAGGTGATTCTCTGGATTTGGGGTTCTGTTGCCTTTTTCTTATTTGAAGGCAGATTGAGATAATGTATTTCCTACTGAAACAGATATTGTGGGTTGTTGATTCTTTCAGGAAAATATATCATCAAGAATACTTTCTTCCTCTTCTTCATTTCCATAAGCTACAGTTTTGCCAAATAAAATTAAATGGCACATCTTTAAAAAAGGGTTATGTTAATGTGTACTTGATAATGCCTTGCGCAACTAATATGTTTTATTGATTCAGTTTGCATAGTGTGTCTGTAATGTGGCTTGTTTGTTTTTGGTTTAATATGTGAATGCAGCTATTGATCCTGAGGGTACAATTCTGTTCTGTGCTACTGTTTCAAAAGAATAAGCCAAAATTGTAGAGGAATAAACTTATCCTACCTCAGAAGAATTAAAAGCCTAATCTAGCATTTAAAATGAAATAATTGTAGTTGTGGCAGTAAGCTCAATGTGCTTATTTGATTTACGCACATAATTCCATTCATAATAATAATTTTCATAGCTTTATAATAATATATTCTATTAAGCATATATATACAATATGAACTTATATGGATTCTTTTCAGTCAGGGTTCAGATTTTCAACAGCATTGAGATGGCATTGGTTGCACCAGTGGACAACTTGTGGAGGGCTCAGGATGAGGGTGGTGCATCTGTCCTGCCATCCTGGCCCGCTTAGTGGCTTTTGATATCACTGATCATGTTATCCTTCTGAATTGGTTCCAGGTGCTGTGAGTGGGGGGCACGGTTTTGCGGTGGTTCTGTGGCTGGTTCCAGTCAGTGTTGGAGGGGGGAAATTGATGTGGGTGCCTTAGGACTCATTCCTAAGTCTTTCATTCTTCCTCTTTAATGTCTACATGAGATTGCTGGGAGAGGTCATCCAGTGACACGGGGCAATATCATCAATATGCTGATGAAACCCAGCTATATATCTCCACCCGAGCTGGCCAAGTGATGCTATCCCAGTTTTGGTCCAGTGCCTGAGGGTGTAAGGGTTTGGATGGGGAGGAACTGGCTTCAACTCAACCCCAGCAAGATGGAGTGGCTCTGGGTTTTTGGGCCTTCTGGGTCCTCCTCCTGATATGTCATCTCTGACTCTTGTTAGGATAGCTGTCCCGCAATCAGAGCTGGTGTGCAACTTAGGGGCCCTCCTGGACTCATGGGTCCTGCTTGAGGAGCAAGTGGCAGCCATGGCTAGGGGACCTTTGCACAGATCCATTTTGTGTAGCAATTGTACCTGTTCCTGGACTGGGAAGCCTTTTCACAGTCACTTACACCCTGGTCACTTTCTGGTTGGATTATTGTAATTCACTATACATGGGGCTGCCTTGAAGACCATCCAGAAATTACAACTGGTTCAGAATGTGGTGGTGTGCTCCACAGTTTGCTTATATTACACCAGTGCTTTCTGAGCTGCACTGGCTTCCAGTTTCTTTCTGGATGCAGTTCAGGGTTCTGATTATCACCTTTAAAGCTCCAAATGGCATGGAACCAGGTTACTTGCAGGACTGCCTCTTGAGGTCAGATAGGGTGGGTGTGCTGCAGGTCCCTTCCCTTAAGTGTTATCGTCTAGTAGAACCTAGGAAGTGTGCCTTTTCCATAGTAGCCCATGCCTTGTGGAACACCCTTCCCGCAGAGATCCAGCAGCCCCCCCCCCCTTTGCCTACCAGAAGGCTTTGAAGAGCTGGCTCTTCCCACAAGCATTGGGATAGAATGAGTCTGGAACCCAGCAAGATAGTATGTGGATATGTGGGACATTGCTGCCTTGGGACACCATAATTTTTATCAACCTTTTACTGAGTTTTTCTTGAGTTTTTGTTTTGATTGTTTGGGGGTTATGTGCTATTTTTATTGTTTTTGAATAACCCAGGGTTGTGGTTGCAATATGGGTGGTTATATAAGTCTTTTAAAATAAATAAACTTTTATATTGTGAGATGTGGTAGCATCTAACTGACCTTGGCAAATCTCAGATGATAAGGAGTGCCAGGCCTGGTTGGTATTTGGATGGGGAATGTAGGCTAGATTGGGAAGTCAGAAAACATCTTGGATGAAGACAGTTGTAAACCATTGCTCTCTGTTGCAGTCTGTACAGTTTGTGTTTCAATCAATCAATCTTTAGTTTTGCTGTCTGCCTGAGACTGACAAATGACAGCAATGAGTCACTTAGGACACAGTATGTGGCTGGTAGCCAGTGATTGGCTTGATAAGGTATAAATTGTGTGAATTAAGTTTGAGACAGGCTTTTGAAAGGCCTCCAGAAGATAGTTCCTTGGACCCAAAGGAAAAGAGACAAGAGAGAGAAGCAAATAAGAGAGAAATTTTTATTGCTATATAATATATAAATTCTGCCCTTGGTGATTTGTTGCAATATTGCATGCAAGTATATAAGGAGCAGAGCTTGCATTGTGATGTCACAACATATTTTATAATTTGGGCAAAATCTCAGCTTGCTCTGGTCAAACTTGACATGAAGATTCCCTTTAGTTAATGAAGAATCTCTTGTGCTACTTGGAAGGCCTCCCCCCCCAAAAAAAAATTATCATAGAAGAAAAATGAATTGAAATCCAAAGAAGTTCTATCATTTGTACAAATCACTGAGTGTTTTTCTTCACATTTGGTATTACGTATAAATTAAATTTCCCATAGCAATTAAATACCATTTAAAAGCAAGCTCAAATGGCAGGGACACATGTAGTTTCCATTATGTTCCAGGCATGAAGGCTTGCTTTTCAAACCATACTCCATTGGTATATGCCTACTATAAATACCTAAACCCTGATTGCAAATAGTCTTGCTTTTCATTGGGGAAGTATTTGTGCTTGGGATTTAAATGGTCTGTTTGCAGGATTCTGTTGCGCGTACTTTGCAGTGGGAGGACTACTTGTGCTTCATGTATTAGGATTTGTTTTCCAGTCGGGAACTGCATGTACTCTGTATGAATATAAAATTGAAGAATTCTTTTGAATACTATGATATCTTGCCAGATGCTTTGTCACACAGACACTCTCCTAATAAATTATACTAAACTATGACATTATTTATGTTTGCTTGTAAGACAATCCTAGATAATTATGGTTTATTCAATATGCATTTCTTTTATTTTCACATACCATCTATTTCATATTAAGCTTTCCACATAAGATGGGTGCACTCCAGATCCCCTCCCTTATATATTGTCATCTGATAGGACCTCGGAGGTGTGCCTTCTCAGTAGCTGCTCCCACCCCTTGGAACAGCATCTCATCAGAGATCAGAAGAATCCCTATCCTTTTAGCCTTCTGGAGGTCTGTGAAGACCTGGCTCTTCCCCAAACATTGGGCTAGGATGGGGGTTGAGCTGCAAGGATGATGGGTCTGGTGCCTAGGGGAAAGGGTACTTTTGTTTTTATCTATGTTTTTTATGGATTGTTGTGAGCTGCCTAGAGTCATCATATGAGATAAGCGGCCATATAAGTCCTGTAAATAAATAGGTGACTATGGCATGAATGATGTGAGCAAGGCCTCCTGGTCCAGGAATGGTCACAATATGCACACAAGATGGATTTGTGCAAAGCTCACCCCCAGCCACAGCTGCTACCTACTCTACCAACAGGAGCTGCGAGGCCAGGAGGATCCCCAAATCATGTTCTAGATCTGTCCAGGGGAGTGTTACTCCATCCAGATTCATCAGTGTTGTCTCTCCAGACCCTGGGGGACCAAAGACCCAGAACCACTCCATTTTGCTAGGGTTGAGTCAGAGCCAGTTTCTCCCCATCCAGGCCCTTACAGCCTCCAAGCACTGAGCCAGCACCTGAACAGTATCACTTCCCTGGCAAGGGGTAGATATCTATAATTGCGTGTCATCAGCATACTGATGATATCGAACCCCATGCCGCCAGATGACATGAGATGTTAAACAGGAGAGAAGAGAGCCCTGAGGCACTCCATGTAACAGGGGCCTAGGGCTGGACTTCTCCTCCACTAGCACTGACTGGTACCAGCCATGGAGAAAGGAAGAGAACCACCACAAAACATTGCTCCCCACTCCCAATCCCCAGAGCTGGTCTAGCAAGATACCATGATATTGGAAGCTGCTGAGAGATCCCGAAGGGCCAGGATGGACACATCATCCCCATCCCAAGCCCTCTAAAGGTCAACCACAAGCACAACCAACGATGTCTCAGTACTATAGCCCAGCCTGAATCCTGACTGAAAAGGGTCAGGATTCATCCAGGGCCCTCCACAGCTGGGAGCCCACTATCCTTTCAACAACCTTCCTTAAAAATGAAAGGTTAGAGACTGGACGGAAGTTATCCAAGACCATAGGGTCCAAGGATGGCCTCTTGAGGACAGGGTGAACCACTGCCTCTTTCAAGGCCAGCAGAACCATCCCTCCCACAAAGAGGCATTTACCATCTCTTGGACCCAACCACATGCCAACTCCCTGGAGGCCTTAACCAACTAGAAGGGGCATGGGTCCAGAGTACAGGTGGCAGAGCTCACAACAGTAAGGACTCTGTCCACTTCCTCAGGATTGACCAGCTTGAATTCCTCCCAGATAACCAAGCTAGGACGTGCCTCAGGCAGGTCCACTGGATCTGCCCACTTAGAGTCCAACTCCGAATGAAGTCAAGCAACTTTATCCAATAGATACCTAGAATAGTCCTCACAGCGACCCTGCAAGGGTTCACCTGCCCCCCCCCCATTATCCAAGAGGGCCCTGATCACCTGAAACAGGGCCACTGGCCGGCCATATGCAGATGCAATAAGAGCAGAGAAGTAAGCATGCTTCACCACTCTTACTGCCACAAGGTAAGTTCTAATAAAGACTCTTACGTGTGCTCCATTGGCTTCATCCCTCCTCTTCCTCCAGCAATGCTCTAGGTGTTGTGTTGTCAACTGCTAAGGAATTGATTTGTTCCATTCATTCTGTGGATCCAACCACATTTATCTAAGGTCTCATTTACTGGAATTTAACAACATGAAACTATAATAAAAATTATATTCATAAGAATATAATTTTTATTATAGTTTCATAATTAAGGCTTCTTGATGAAATGGTATGCACTGCTTAAATTAGCATTTGATTGAAAACCAGATGTGTACTGTTTTTGCTGACTTGCACTCTGATTGCCAGTCTATGAGTATAATATTCCATTGATTCTTTCCAGTCACATTTTAACCATTCTGAGCCTAGATATAAAACATCACCAGAACATAACTATTTGAGAACAGATGGGAGTTGTAATTTCTTCTATTAACTCTGTTGATCTTTGGGCATTTCTTTATTCCATTTCATTTTTCAGAGAATGTTTGCTTAATTTTATAAAGGCTCTTTGTTCTGTAGTTTAAGAAATCATTGTCTCAGAACACTGCACCAAATTATGCAGATCAGGCTCTGTATGACTTAAAAAGTTTTGCTTTGTACAATATAGTTGTTTCCTGTTTTTCAGATGATATTGACTGTGTTCCTGAGCAATAATGAACAAATTTTGACTGAAGTGCCAATTACTCCTGAAACAACCTGTCGAGATGTGGTGGAATTTTGCAAAGAACCTGGTGAAGGTAGCTGCCATCTTTCTGAAGTGTGGCGTGGAAATGGTAAGCAATACTTTGGCATTCCAAGAAATTTGTCTGTGCTGCATTATACCAGGTTTATCATTTATCAACTGATAACAGTTGCATGGTTTTCACCAACATTTTGAAAAAAAACATTGCTTTGTGATTGCACATTGTCCACAGCTTAAGCTGAAACTGTATAATTTTTCCCAGACTATAGAGAGATTATTGGTCATATGAAAAATTAGCAGATCAGTAAAATATCTGAAAGTATTTTATTTTCAGATATGTGTATATGACATTAAAATGTTGTCTTTTTTGTTTATTTAACCTATTTCTCATCTGCCTTTCAGGATATACCTTTATAATAATGAATTACAGCATAAAACAATAAAGTTGAACATCAAATACATATGCATATATATACTTATATTCACTAAATTGAATTAACATATTTAAATCCATTTTGAAGAAGGAGAGTTTCAAAATAGCCATCGCATAGTTAGCAGTATAAAAAGTCTAAAAAATAAATTAATTTACAGCAAATACCAGAAAACCTTTGGCTAAGATCTAGGGAGAACAGATACCTTTTTAAAAGCCTCCTAAAAGAAACAATAGGTGGGTCCAGCCATATATCACTCAGAACTGCATTCCCTTGGGTAGGACCAGTTTTGAGGCATCTGTCTTAGTGATGCCTGACTGATCTTAGAAGCAAGATGAGTATGATTGCAAGAGGTTGTGTTCATGTAGGTTTTGCAGAACTTTAACAAATCTGGATCCAATTTTTGGGGGACTTGGCCTTCATTAAAGGTCTGCACTTTCAATTTAGCCCCAAAATTGGCAACTTATGCAGGTGATAAATGGGATCTGACTATCTAGCCTGAGAAGAACTAAAACAACCACATTCTATACCAGGTGAAGTTTCTGTAGTTTCTTAAATGCAGCACTACTTTAAGCACATTATGGTAGTCCAGTTTTGTTATGACTAAGTAGGCTGCAGCAGCCAGGTAAAGGCATTTCTGCCGCCTCTGTTTCCACAGAGGTTAATGAAATTTGTCTCTAAATTACTTCTAATTCTAGAGTTTTATAGCTGTCCTGGGAGCAGAATGTGGTAAACAGAGGTAAAAGTTTGTGTTTGATGGATAGATAGATGAATAGATAATGCAGCAGCCCAGAGCTCCAGATGACTTCCCCTAACGGTTCCATGTAAATGTTAAGCTCCATAAGAGACAAATGGAACCCCACAGTATCCCACTAGTTACCTCCTCTCTAAATTTTCACTGCAAGAAGCATACTGTTCAATCTAGTATAATACCATTACTTGTGAAGATGGCATGCCTTTAAACATGAACCTGAACAGAGTTAAATGTGCATATTTAGCCTTAAGCCCATAGTTCTTAATAAAATTCTGATGAGATATTCTGAATGGAAGAGGTTTCTGTTTGCTTGTTCTTGGTAAAAGGTAAAAAAGATCACATGATTATCTTAATTATCATAAATTAGCACTAGCAGTTGGAAACATAGTAAACTGGCATGATTCCAGAAAACTGATGAAGAACAAATGAAATGAAAATATTTAGGAATTAAGCACCAATGCATGTGTAGACATATTGGAGCACTTGGAAAATAAATGTAATGAATAGCAACTTTTAAGAGGCTGAGATCAGGCTATTGCATACTGTTTCTCAGATAAAATCCTTTTGTTAATCTTAATTGCATTTAAGCTTAGATTGGCATCAACATTAACTAGACTCAGTAGTTACTTGTTTTCCTGCTTAACCAGGATTCTGAATTCAGTTTCACATTCTTTTTAAAACTCTTAATAAATAAAAGATTTGATTAGTTTTTAACATGGGTAAGATAGTGCTAAACTATCTATAAACCATGGTTAAATGGGGATAAAGACTAGATTAGAAAGGTCAGAATAATTACTAGCAGTTATTAAGTAGTATAAAAAACAGTTATGCCTGAAAAGTTTAAATATTGCCTCTGAAAAAAATAATTTGTTTTGATACAGAAAGAACCATTCTACCTTGTGCTGGAATAAACTTTGATTTTATTAAAATTTCTTACCAATACTTTTAGCATATTTTAAGAATGCTTGGGAAACATGACTGTAAGAGCACTTCTTAGTTAGGTATGCAATGAATAGAAAATCATGCTTGGAGGATGCATATAATAGATAGTGACATTCTTTAAGTCATTGCTTTGCTTGGTATTATTTCATATTTTCATCAATGCCTTGTTTTGTCAGATAGCAAAATAGAGGTGTAATGTTCCCTTGTTGGCTTTTGTGTTAGGCTGATGGGCTGTGTGGAATGTGGTGGTTTACAAATTGTTTGAGTGTAATTGTTTCTAGAGCAATACAGTGGTACCTCGGTTCACGAACTTAATTCGTTCCATGATTCTGGTCGCGAAGCGAATTGGTCGCGAAGTGAATCAAATTTCCCCATGAGGTTCAATGTAAATAAGGTTAATCCGTTCTGAACCATATGTATTTTTTTTTAACCACAAAAATATGAAACAAAGTACAGTACAGTACAGTATGAAGAGAGAGAACACTAACCTTGCTTGAGGTGACACCAAAAAGCTTCACAGCAAGTGTCTGTCTGTGACTGCGATCTCACCTAGAGGAAGCCACGACCACGTGTCAGAGCAGGGAAGATGGCCGTGGGTCGTGTTCATCACCCGATGCGCAGTTCACGAATGGAAGCAAAAATTTGCGAACTCTGCTGTTCGCGAACCGAATTGTTCGTGAACAGAAGCGTTCATGAACCGAGGTATTACTGTAGTAACTTGGTTGCAAAATATGGGATCCAGTTTGGTGTAGTTGTTTAAAGTGTTGGGAGGTGGGATACCAACACTGAGGTGCTAGTCCTTTGTTGTTTTTTCCTAATGTATTTGATTGAGAAGGGGAAAAGTAATTACAGTGTTCAGAAGCTCATTGGATGACTGTGGGCCAGTTATTCCCTCTTACTCCATCTTATCTCACAGGATACTTATAGTAGGGAAAAACTGGATGACAGAGTGCTGTGTATACCACCTTGAGCTCCTGAATGAAAAGATGGGATATAAATCGAACAAATAAAAAATATATAAATATGGAAGTGATTCACTCATATGAAAGACTTTTCTTGTGCAAACTACAGTCCAGTTCAGCACTACAATCATTATTTTGAGTATTAGAGGCGGTATAATTTAAGTTCTTGAGAATTTTCGAAAAGGTTACTCAGGAATTGGGAAGAAGAAAGAACTAGGTTATCCATTGGAACCCTACAATATTATAGTTTTGATTTTTTGGGGGGGGGAACAAAAATAAAACTGTTATATCTCATTTTATATACTTGTTTACCTTTATTTTAAATAAATTGCTATAACAAGTGACATTCTGTATTCAGAACGACACATACCCTTTGATCACATGATGTATGACCATCTACAAAAGTGGGGACCTCGCAGAGAAGAAGTAAAATTTTTTCTCCGACATGAAGAATCCCCAACAGAAAGCAATGAACAGGGTACGTACTCTTTTATTCTAAAGTGTTTGTTGCTGGCGTAAGTCCTTTCTTGACACACCCACACACATGCTTGCTTTCAGTTCCCTTTTTTATAAAACAAACTCTCCAATTAAGGAGAGGGTGAGGCTATTTTAACCCTCCTTCCCAGGAAGTACCAAAACTCTGGATCCCAGGAGAGAAAAAATGCCTGTTCACTCCACATGGTGAGTTCACTCTTCCACATGCTGTGTCAAGGATATAACTTATGTGCCCCAACTTTTATCAGTTCAAATAAAATCTCCCAATATGATGACAAAGCAGTGTTGGTGATTATTAACTAACTCTATAGGTAAAGTTATTTGCAAGCATTTCTATAGATAATGATCCTTAAAGAGATATATTCCACTGCATCCCATCCTTCTTTATGAGGAATGGGCAACCATTCCTACATAGTGATGTAGATACTGATGACAAATTACAATAAATGTTTGTTTTTAGTTATTGCAGCTGAAGGTGGTGAGACCAGTTTCTGAACCTCAAGGGGAGATTGTTTTATTTATAATAAGTATTATACCTATTCAGTTATCTGACTCTGAACAACAATCTGATTACTTTTAACCTAAGATTACTTAGATTTTTGGGTTATTTTTTCACATTGTACGATGGATGACTTAGTTTATGAAATAAATTAAACAAATATCAAATAATGGTGTTATTTCTCCACTCATACCCTTTATATATTACTAGGATCCACATTAAACTCGTAATAAAATTCAGTGGGAAAGATACGCAAAAATTCAGAAAATCCAAGAGAGAATGAATACTTTTTCATAGAACTATAAAATTGATTTTAATTCTTACAAGTCAGCTGCTAGTTTTTATTATGGAAAACTTGGAGTGGATGCTTTAAATGAAAATAATCCATCCTTTGTTAACCACTGTGAAACAATGTCAGGATTTACTAATGCTTGACAATGATGATTAAAATGTTTGGGTTTGCCTAATATCTTTCTAACATTTCACTTTTCAAGCAAGTCCTGCTGTTCTCTAAAAATCTCTTACTCTCTTTGGGACTGAATAGTCTACATTTATACAATCTATGTTTAGAATCTCATTTTGCCGTTGTATACCTTTTGCCCACAGTGTAATTACAGGTCTAAAACACTACATATAATCCTGATTTAAACCTGTTTAGTCTACAGTCCTAAGGATGCTTATCTAAAAGCTTTTTTGTTTTGTTTTCAATTGCCAGATTGTGGATTTTCAGTACTTTCAGTACTTTTAGGCCCTAGCAAGCTAATTTCTGCCTCAGTAACATATCTTACTTAAAAGCGGCTAAGGCTTTCTAATTTTTTTCTTATCTAGAAAAAGGAATTGAGCAGGATTTTTCTAATATACAGACAAAAACTTTTTTTTTTTTTGAAGGGATAAGGGCAAACTTAGACATCAAAGAAGTAGGAAAGAGTGGGTTCTTCTTTTGGAAATTACACGTAACGCAGTACCTTTAAATATCCAGTACTAAGACTGAAGATCTCAGAATGACTAAACAAGGAGTAAGACTTAAGAGTCCAATTTTAAGTCTGTCTTCATAAGAAAATAACTGATAATTAGACATTTCTTGGAAGGAAAAAGAACCAAAAAGAATAGCTAATAAGATCTAAGGGCAAATAGTTACCAAGCTGGGGTCCATTTCAAAATATTTAACTAACTTGAAGACTGAAACTGAGGCTAACACATAATCCACTAGGCTGTACCCTTCGTGACATAACAGAAGTGTATTTTCCTATTCCAGCAATGTGGGAGTTTAAATTAAGAATTACAAAATCAGTAGTACTAATAAGCAAACGCTAAAATTAGTAAGTGCTTTTTGAGCTTTTGATTTAATATATCAAGGAGGAGCTCTTAATTTGAAGAAGTGTGTACTCTGTATGAAGATACAGCTTTTGCATATCAACCTAGAGTGGAAATCCTCCTCTGCATCCCACATCTTTGGACATCACACCCACAATAAAGAAAAATAAGTCAATGCATCTGTCAGTCAATACTAGTAACATTGAAAGCCATCTTTAATTTCTTTCCCCGGAATCTTATTACTAACTTATTGTCACTGATCCGCTCTCTAAATTTTAGTTCATAAGTATTATTTCCTTGACATTTGTGCTGTATTTCATCTTCTCTGCAGTTGAGTTTTTAAAGCTTTTATTCTTGGACTTGGACTTTTATTCTTGGATTGTATAAATGTAGACTATTCAGTCCCAAAGAGAGTAAGAGATTTTTAGAGAACAGCAGGACTTGCTTGAAAAGTTACATGTTTCTTGTTCCTATTCATCCTTCTTTTCAGTATTATAACTAAATCAGCCACTTCCAGTATTATTACAGAATGAGAATCTGCAACTGTGCAATGCAAACGAGAAGCCGCAACTTCTTTCATATTGGTGGTTCACTTTTTTATTCAGTCCACATTCATTCAGCACCCATTTATATTTGACCTTGTATTTTCTTGTTTTACCACATATGCTTCTTAAGTACCCCATTATTCCCATTTAATTCAACTTGTATGTTTCTTCTGACACATCCAACTCTCACTTCTGTTTAACATAACCATTATTCACAACAATTTTTGTTTTTTTCAGCATTAATTATTCACAAGACTATATACTACCCAATACATCTCAATGTCATCACAAGCATTTCTCATACATGTATTCATAAATACATTAAACAGCCAAAAGGACATCATGGATTCTTATCTTATTTCCTGTACAATGTTGAACTATTTGCTAAGCATTCTGTTCTCATTTCTTTGCTCAATATTCAATTTGCTTTGTTTCCACTGTATACCAGTATTATTGCATTCACTAATCAACTGTCAACTCCATTTGATCATACACTTTCTCTAAGTCAACAAATGTACAATAAACTTTTTTCTCACATTTATACATTTCTCAGTGACCATACAAAGAGCTAAAATTTAGTCTGCACATCCCTGCCTGGCAAAAAAACTACACTGTGCCTCCCATGTTATGCTCACTGTCACTTTCATACACTTTTTGTCAGAAACCTGAACGAGAGGACATAAGTCTAGTAAATAAAATAATAAAACAAACACAACACACCTACCTCCCAGACATGCTTAATATCCCTGTGTAGCTTTTTTTTAATTGACTCTTACTATCTTTCTCTTTTTTTGGATGCACCACTTAGTATTTGTTTTGATTGTACTCTTCAACCTATCAGTATGATTCCTATACACATCTCTAAAATATATCTTCCAGCATTCCTTCGTATCATCCAAAATAATTTTATCACTTTTATTCTTAATAAAACTAAATAACTAACTTTATTGCAGGCTCCTTGTATAGCCCTCTTCACCCACTTCCAAAACATTTTTATTTTTTAATAATAATTTTTACTAAAATTTAAAAATACAGAGATAAAAAACTAATACAAACTAAGAAAAGTATAAAAAGAATAAAAGAAAGAATAAAAAGTACAAAGGGAAAAGAAGAAAAAATGGGGGGAGGAAAAAGAAAAATATATAAAGAAAAAAGAATATATAAAGAAATGACTTCCCCCTTCATCAGGAGAAGTACAAACAATTCCAGTAATTTATCACCTCCTCTAACATTTCAACCAAAGGTTTCTTCATCCCGTATCTCATTTTTATCTATTAATAAATAATAACACCTCATCATTCAATCTTAATCAGCACAAGTCCATTAAGAGTTACCAGAAATAACAATATATATAGCATTAAACAAATAAATCAATTTCATTTCCTCTACTTTACATAATAACTTATCATTTTCTCTAAAAATACAACAATGTTCTTCCCATATTTTATCTTATATCTATAAGCAAACCTATAAAAACTCATTGTTGAAACTTAGTAAAAAAAATTCCATTAACAGCTACCAGAAAATCGTAATCTTTAAACCTTTCATATAATGTCCCACAAATTAATTTATTATCATTTTATCTTCAACTCTCAGAAATTCCTTTGCAAATTTAACACTTCCAATTTCAACATCATAACCCATCACTTTCTCTAATCATAAACAACAAAAATCTTCTCCCCATATCTTTTCTAATAGCAAATTTTTAAGAACTCGTCATTCAGTCCTGGTCAAGAAAAATCCATTAAAAACTACTAAAAGAAAAAACATCATATAGTTTAACCTTGATTGAACAAACCAACTTTATAATCCTTCTTTTTGGTTTTAAAAGCCTTGATGTTTATTCTTTTTAAATAATGTCCCAAAAGCTGATTTCTTTTCATTCTCTCTTTATCTTTTCTAAGAAACTCCTTCATAAGTGTAACACATCTCTTTTGTAAGTCCAAAATAAGAAAGTTGTCCAAGTCACTCTTCTGTGTTGAAATCCACACATCCAAATCATGAGCTGTTTTCATTTGTAAGTCCTCTGTAGCATCTTTGTCAATATCATTTTTGCATTCTATCATTTTTAAATCTATATCCAAAACAGCCTGATTCTTAGTTCTATCCTCTTCTATCTCTTTAAAACCCATTTTTATAGTAGCAGACAATCTTTTAAGAGAAATTTCTGAGTGCATTGTTGCCAAATATCCTTGAAATCTTCCAGAGTTACTTTTCTCCATTCTGTATTAGTGTGTCTCCTCCTTTAATTGTAGTCTTTAGTTCTTTTAGTTGCCTCTAGTAACCAGCCTTCAAGGTCTCCTTTTATCATGTTTTTCTCTAATCCACACCATTTTCCCATGGAAAGATTTCTTACATTTAACTTCAAGATCTTCATATATTTTAATAGGATTTTAAACAAACCACAGGAAGGATTCTTATAGTTAATTTCAAAATCGTATTTCCAGTCAATCTAGCCCCTTAGTCCGTTTATAACTTTCCAAAATCAACATTCTAATTACCCTTTTGCTGCTTATTTCCAAATACATTTTTTCTTTAAGTTCTTAAATTTATACGAAACTTATTTCATTGAGGATTGAAGGAAAATCACCCAGTGAAATCAGACTTGTCTTTCTGAAGGTTCTTAGTATCCAAAAATCAATTTACAAGCCATTTACAAAAGTGACTAAGATGTAAGGTATTCCCCATTTGTCAAGAGAAACTCCCGTGACACGTGTGATTCACAAAAGAGGTTTACTCAAGCGTAACGCAACAGTTACAAACAAAGCCAGGACTGGCTTGGCCCATCTACATTGTTCATTTTATACCTCTCCCCTTCCCGCATTTTCGCCCCGTGATCGCGTTACCGGCTGCGGATTATCAGCGCCCCAATAATCCCCCTTAATTGTCCAGATGGCGGGTTCAGCCCAAGTCCCATTGTTCCTTGATCGACTACCCTTCCGGCATGGGTTGGTTCCCTTGGGGTCCTTTCAGTTGCGTGCAAAACCAGGGTTTCTGGATTGTGTGGTGATCTTAGCTTCGCCGCTCGCGGCTCCGCTCATTGTTAGCTCGCGCCGCTTATCAGTGTAAATTCAATGCTTCCACTCTGCGGTTTCCCGTTTGACTAGGTGCAGGTGGCCCATTAATCAGCTGCAGCTCGCACTTCCTCTTTTCCCCAGCTTGCAAGCAGGCAGCAGAGTTAGCACAGCGGCCGAGCTTTCCTAGGAGCGCCGTGCCGGCTGAACCTGACATAAGAAAGGAAGGGGTGAACCCAATGTCTTTTTGAAGGCTGTGAACCGCAGCTTGGGCAAGCTAACTCTCCCAGCTCCAGAGCTCTAAAACCTGCTGGAGATCGCTGTCTTGTCGCAGGGAGCCTCTGTAAGGAGTCCTGTGGGCGATCCCAAGTCTTCCCCTTTGTCTGGGGAGAAATTTTGAGGCGCCAGTCTGTTCGTCAGCTCCTCGTTCTGCCATGGTTGTCGGCTCCACTGAAAGCGAAATCACCTCCATTGCTTCCCTGGAAGTCCTCAAAACATTTTTAAAACATATTTAATATATAAAAGATACATTTATATATATATATTTGAAAGATTTGTATGGGTGCCCATCTTAAAGAACTCTGGGCAGCTCACAACAGCAGTAAAACCAGTAACTATAAAACATAACCATAAAACAATGAAACAAAACGATCGAACAAAAACAAAAATCCTGCACCTTAATCATCCCCTTAGGATGTCCTACAGCAAGCTCCAATTACTCTCATTCCATTCTTTCTATTCCATTCCATCCTATCCCAGTGCCTTGGTAAAAAGCCAGGTCTTGATGGCCTTCCAAAAAGCTAAAAGGATGGGGGCCTGCCAAATCACCAGGGGGAGGGGGTCCCATAAGGTAGGGGCAGCCATGGAAAAAGCACTCTTTTGAGGTCCCACTAGATGGCAGGATTTCAGGGAAGGGAACTGGAGCATGCCTAACCTATCCAATCTAGTAGGACAGATATTCTTAGGGAGAGGTGGTCTTGCAAATCAGCAGGTCCCATGCCATGCAGGGTTTTAAAGGTGATAATCAGCACTTTGAATTGCACCCGGAAGGAAACTGGGAGCCAGTGCAGCTCATGCAATAAAGGTGTAACATGGGCGAACCTATGAACACCCAATACTTTGCATGCTGCTGCATTGTGGACCAGTTATAACTTCCAAGTGGTCTTCAAGGACAGCCCCATGTAAAGCACATTGCAGTAATCCAAACAGGAAGTAACTAAGGAGTGAATGACTGTGAGCAAGGCCTCCCAGATCAGGAAAGGGCGCACTGGCGCACAAGATGGATCTGTGCAAAGCCCCCTAGCCACAGCTGTCACCTGCTCATCAGACAGGAGCCATGAGTCCAGAAGGACTCCCAAATTGCACACCAGTTTGGTCTGGGGAAGTGCAACCCCATCCAGAGTCAAAGATGACAAGTCACCAGACTCTGGGGGGCCAAAAGCCCAGATCCACTCCGTCTTGCCAAGATTGAGTTGAAGTTGGTTCAGCATCACCTGCTCGGCCAGGGGCAGAGATATGTAGCAGGGTATCATCAGCGTAATGATGATACTGTACCCTGTGCCATCAGATGACCTTACCCAGTGGTTTCATGTAGATGTTAAAGAGGAGGGGGAGAGACCCAAGCGCTGAGGTACCCCACACTGCAGGGGCCTAGGGCTCAACCTCCCCTAACTCACCAACACCAACTGGCCAGGAAGAAAGGAGAACCACCATAAAACGTTGCCTCCCACTCCCAACCCATGGAGCCAGTCCAGAAGGATACCATGGTCGATGGTATTGAAAGCCCCTGAGAGATCCAGGAGAGCCAGGACAGTTGCACCAACCCTGTCCCAAGCCCTCCAAATATCATCAGCAAGTGCAACTAATGCTATCTCAGTGCTGTACCCCAGCCTGAACCCAGACTGAAAAGGGTCCAGATAATCCACTTCATCCAGGGCCCTCTGAAGCTGTGTGCCAACCACCTTCTCAACAACCTTCCCCAAAAAGGGAAGGTTGGAGACTGGATGAAAGTTGTTTAATACGGCTGGGTCCAAGGATGACCTCTTGAGAAGGGGACGCAACAGTGCCTCCTTCAAGGCAGGTGGTACCAACCCCTCCTGCAAAGAGGCATTAACCACCACTTGGACCCAGTCACATGCTACCTCCCAGGAGGCCTTAACCAACCAGGAGGGGCATTGGTTCAAAACACAGGTGGCTGAACTCACAGCCAGAGGACCCTGTCCACTTCCTTAGGATCAGCTGGCTCAAACTCCTCCCAGATAACAGGGCTCAGATATGTCTTAGTCACTTCCAAAGGATCTGCCCAGCCAGAGTGCAACTTTGAGCAAAGTTGAGTGACTTTATCTGGCAGACGCCAAGAATATTCCTCACAACGGCCCTGCAGGAGCTGCCCTGGCTCCTCCTTACCCAGGAGGGACCTGGTCACTCAAAACAGGGTCGCTGGATGGCTATCTGCAGATGCAATAAGGGCAGAGAAACACTTCACCACCCTTATCTCCACAAGGTAAGTCCTAATATGGGCTCTTACCTGTGCTTAGTCGGTTTCACTCTTTGCTTTCCTCCAGTGGCACTCTAGGCATTTCTTGTGTTGCTTCATCTCGGAGCTGCTCAGTAAACCATGGCACTCTACGAGATCCTCATGTACAGAGTCCACACAGGTGCAATTTGGTCCAGCATCCTGGTCGCCTTCTCATTCCAAGCAGCAATGAGGGCATCCAAACCCCAAGTTCCCTCTGAAACCACACTGGGTTCATCAGGCACCTGGGCCAGGCTGGTCTAATAAGCCCCACCTCCCTGTGATGAGGGACAGCTGCTGAGAACTCTAGGGCCAACAGGGAGTGGTCTGTCCATGGCATGGGACTGATGTTAACACCCCCCCAAATCCAGATCATGACACCACTGCCCCAAGGCAAACACCAGATCCACTGTGTGGCCCTCCATGTGAGTCAGGCCATTAATAAGTTGAACCAGGTCCATGGCTGCCATGGTTGGCCATGAACTCCTGTGCTGCCTCAGACACCGGGTCCTGAGATGGTAGGTTGAAGTCCCCTAGACCCATAAGCCTGGGGGACTCTACCACCAGCTCAGATACAAAGTCCAAGAGCACAAGCAGGGATGCAGCTACACTGCAGGGAGGAAGGTAAGTGAGCAGCAATCCCCACTGATCCCTATGGCCCAGCTTCACAAAGATGGTCTCACAACCAGTGATGTCTGGGGCAGGTCCCGTGGAGGCAACCCAGGAGGACATATTTCAGAGAGGGGAATTCCCCCCACTTCAGTGTCCAACCAAGTCTCAGTGATACAAGCCAAGTTGGCTTTCCCATCCACAATCAGATCTTGGATGAAGTGAGCTTTATTGCAGGTCAACCTGGCAATAGGCAGCCAGAGACCAGAGCCACCAAAGCTCCAGAAACCAGGTCCTGGGGCTGAGCACAGGGGGCCAGAATGCGGTAATGGTATTAAACACTGTGGCCACCTTCCCTGAGAGCAGCCGCCCCCGTCTTCTGCTGTACCTCCCCATGTCCATCACCACTCCAATGCTCTCCCCTACCATCTCCCCTGTCTCCCTATCTGTCTCCCCCCCACACAGCCTCCCACCCCCAAGGCACTGGGAGCCATCCACATCCAACCTAAACAATCTAGACAGACAGGCTCTGGTGCTTTGTAACACACTCAGCATCTCCACCCAAGCAGGCCTCCATCCAAACACTTCACACAAACCTTCCTTCACACAACTCTCCAGCACCCAAAACCAAACCTTCCTTCACCCCCCGCCTCACCCAGGCAGTGGAGAAGCCATGCACCCTGAAAGTATCTGGACAGCAGCACCCCCAGCCCACCCCATATCTCACACAAGGGGAGCAAGAAAGCCCAGTCACACCAGCCCCCACTCCAACTACCAAACCATATAAAAGTTCCTGGTCCATACAAATGTCCTTAATCCGGTTGCCAGCAACTTCAGTCCCAAGTTCCCAAGTCCTCCCAGACAGGCAAGGCAATCCACTGAAATGGCTGCTTTACCATGTGGCTGTTTGAGCAGCAGCTTCAAGACACAAGACAGTCTCCCCACAGGTCCACTGTCTTGTTCCTGCTCCTGCTGCCACAAACTGCTTGGCCAGCTGAGCCCTTCACTCCACCAGGGACTCCAACAGCCAGGACCTCATAGCCACCGCCACTTTCTCATCCGCACTGCCTATCAGCTGGAGCAAAGGCAGCTGATCCATAGCGTCACTGAGGTCTGCTGCCTGACACCTGCTCACCAAGGAACTTTCACAATGGAGGGACCACCGCACAACACAATCCCACTTGGCTGCCACCCAGGGAGATGTCAGCAGGCTCCACTGGCCCCTTCCAGCCACAGTCCACTGCTGCTGCACCAGCTGCCATTTTTTTGATTAAAAAAAATTATAGCTATTTAGATTGGCTGCTTGTTTTTATAATCAGTATACTCAAGCAAATTAACTGTTACTCTCCTTGGAGAAATAGCAATCATGGCAAGCAAGTTGTTACATGGAAAGGGTTGGGCAGTGAATACTCCACAGTGGCTGGTAGAAACTCAGGCTAAATTAAGTTTTGACATTCTCTTCTGTGAATAAAATGGCACGATGGTGGTGGGTGTTGTTTGCACAAATAGGTATGGTTGAAATTAGCAGCAGTGGTGGTGATAGTTTTTATGGAGAGGGTAGAATAAACAAACATTTTACCAGCTTAGTTATATAACTGTGTGGAAAACAACATAATAATTACAACTCAGATAACATCAATTCCAGTGATGTTCCTTGAGTTGTTATTGAACTGAAGTTCAAATAGATGTAGAAAAACAAACATCTGTACAACAAAAAAGATGGAAAACATTTTACTTTCCTTCTCTTCAACACCTGAAATTGTGCTTGCCAAATCAACGCACAAGGTTGGACATTATATTTAAACTGTCTAAAGTTTTACCAATGTTAAAAATAGCTATTAGGTGGGAAAACTAAATGTTATAATTGTGTTTTTCCCTAGGGCGTCAGACTCAAAATCATAGAAATGGAATGTCTATACCTGTGGAGAAACGTACAGAAAATGGGGTATGTGGCAAATTGCCAGTTAACAGTATATTTATTTTTAAGTTAATTTGTATTTTTAAACCAGGAATCTTGGGCACCCTTGAGTTGAGCTTGCATGGTTAAGGAGACAGAAAATAAACAAAGTGAAATAAAGTAAAATAAAATAACCAGCATTTTGTAAGATTGCCATATCTTGAGAGATTTTGGTGATTTTGCTCCTGGGATTTTCTACAATATAATGTGAGAATGCCAGAATCTCACATGACTTCATATGAAAATTTAAAAAAAAAAAACCTTTAGGATTTTATAGTCACTATCTAGGGAAGTTATGCATAGTACTTTGGCATTCTCAGACAGTTCTAAACATATATTTAAAAATTTCTTAAACATGTTTTTAAAGTAAAAATATTTTACTTTGCTTTCACCAAGGCAAACAATTTTACATTATCAAATTTATCAAGGGGTTTCTTTTATGAAAGTTATAAGATTATTTTCCTCAAACAATTCTACATTGCAAATGGTCTTAACCACTATAAAATATAGATTCATCAGTCAAAATGTTTGGGGCATGAAGTAGCTTGATTGCCATTTGCTTCTGTGTTTTACTAATATCCACTCCAGTTCCATTTCTGTAGTATTCTGTAGGTTCAAAAATGTAAAAATAATACATTAAAAATAGCACATTCCTGTGATACCTGAGTTGTTGAATGCTAGCTTGAACAAAATACAGGGCTTTCAGAAATACATGTATTTTTATTTTTGTGGATATTTAGGAAAAGGAAACTTCACTTTTGTTAAATAGTTACCATTAATTTTTAATTTGAAAATAGTGAAATAACACTGTTATCTCTATTTGATCCCTTTTAATTATCATTTGGTATGGAGTTTAGTTCTTAACTTTTTTCCCTTCTGAATTTAACACTAAAACAAAACAGCTTTGTATACAGTATGTGGAATGCCTACAAGGATTTAACGCATTGATATTTCTATAATAAGACACAAAAGGTTTTCAGTATATGTTATATATTCTAAAACTGTTATTTTGCAGAAATTTGCTGATAGAACTATTAACAGAACAACTTTTTAAATAGCATTTTTTAAATATTCAGGAGCAGTGTTTACAATTTAGTTTTAATACAGCTAGTGTGATTGTTTGGCATCTTCATGTATTGAATACTATCTTGGAAATACCACATTTCTGCCGTTATTGTTAATACCCAGAAAAACTTGCAGCATTCTTATATATTAATATAAAAGAGCTCTGTTTGATCATATCGGCATCCCATTTCCCACAACAGCCAACCAGTAGCTCTTAAGAAGGTCCACAAGCAAATGTGTGAAGTCAGTAATTCTCTGACCATTGAATAAGTAGCCTGAGTAAATATGCTTAAGGTTTGGTTTTTTAAACTTAAGGGAAATCTACAGCAATATGGGAAGCAGACCACTGATTTAATGCATCTGTACATTACTTGAAAAATGACTCTTTAATCATTTTTGAGAAGAAAGCAGAACTGAATTTTCAGACTCACATTTGACTAATAATTGACATTGGCCATTTTCATTGTAAAGCCTGTGTTTAGTCAGGGTTTTTCTTTTTGAGTCATTGTTGACTCCTGACGACTGCCTGGATTAATCCCTGCAGTTTTCTTGGTAAGATTTCGGAAGTGGTTTGCAATTGCCTCCTTCCTAGGGCTGAGAGAAAGAGATTGATCCAAGGTCATCCAGGTAGCTTTATGCCTAAAGTGGGACTAGAACTCATGGTCTCCCAGTTACTAGTACGGTGGTTTAACCACTACACCAAACTGGCTCCCTTTGTCAGCTGTGCTGGTTCTGAATTCTAATGTCTTTATGTATGCATGTATTTTACTTATGTACTAACTTATTAAACTTATATCCTGCCAAGCTCCAAAGACTCTGGGCAGCTAAGATTACTATAAAAGAACAATAGTATAACATACAGAAAGAAAAGATAACACAAATTAAAAGCCTATGCTGCATGTTTCAGGCTCTAGCTGCTCTAACAAAGAGCCAGGTCTTTGCATGATATTCAGAAAATAGAATAAAAAATATTCATATACTTCTGGGTGTTACATTTATTTGCTAAAACTTGCTTGGTTTGTTTCTAAACTCTCATTGTTTAAAAGCAGAATATTTAGAAAGGATAAGTTACATATTTTGTTTCAGCGATAAATGTGTTTATTAGATGCATGTGGTTTTGTTACTCATTTCATGGAACCTGATGTTGTGTCAGTATATCATTTGTGCAATTAGACTGTTCTTTATCTTCTACAAATATGGTTCTTCCTAGTGTACTTTAGTGCGGTACAAACCTTTGGCTGCATTATTATTTTTAATTTATTTTGTGTGCTGTTCCACTTTGGTCTGCAAATATATCAAAGGGAGTTCTATATGTTAGTTTGCTTGTATTCATAAAACAGCATGTCAGTCAACAGTTTCATGGTATGTCAGTCAACATGGCATCTTGTTTCTCTGAACAGCAGAGTGCTGCAGAGGAAGACAGGGTGACAATAACTGCTTTCCACTTCATTTAGGCACATAGTTCTGCACAGCTTTTATTTCTTTATATCTATCTATCTATCTATCTATCTATCTATCTATCTATCTATCTATCTATCTATCACCAATGCATGCAAGCATGTATACATACACACACATACACACACACATGCATCCGTTCTAATTATCCGACTTTGATGGACTCTGGGCAGCATAGAAAAAAAAGCCCCAGTAAAAGCATTTAAAAACTTGTGGTTAAAAACCACACAGGCTGCAATCCTTAAAAGTTTCTATTCTGCATTGTTTGTGTTTTCAAATTTAAATCCACGATCAGGTGTAAAAATTGAAGTAGCTCAACATTCTCCATTGAATGTGAAAAGGACAAGGCATGTTGCTAATTAGACTTGACAGCTGGTGTGATCGTGTCATGATTAGGCTTTTCACTGCTGGCAAAATCCACTAGACTTTTTGATTCAGTGATTTCTGATGAATGCCCAGAGGCAGTTTTCCATATTGAAGAAGGATTTTGGGTGAGAGGAAGAAGGGGATATCTGGGAAGGGGGCTTTTGTATTTGATTGAAGAAGGTACAAAACCACCTGATACATATTAGTTCTACACAAACTGAGAATGAGGGTTTATTTCTTGTAAGATTTGGGAGTTATTGGCCAACTTGGCTTATAAATAGAGTTTTTGCAGTTAGTTGGTTTTATTTTTAATGTTAATAATAAACAATTGATTATTGTTTCAGTAATAATATTTAGCTGTGAAAATAAATGGTGAAATAGAACAGTTGGGGCATACAAATTTTATACAGGGTACATGGTGCAAATTATACAAATTTCTTATGGAACATTGTCAGCAGTTTAGCTGAAAATGTAATAAAAATGTTGTGATGAAAATGTGTGAGGCATGTAAATGCTTTATGATGCCTATAGCATTAAATTTAATCATGTGCTGTTTTGAATGTCTGTTTTCTGAGGTTATGTCACCTTCATAAACATTGCATTAACCACAGTGTCGGAAAAACAAAAATAAAGTAAAGCCTATGGTATTTCAGAATCTTTTAATGAGCCTTAATCATAGCAGGTTAGAGTATATCAAAATAGGATGGTTTTGTTTCCTCTTTAAACATCCAGAAAAATCCAGTTTCACAAGTTACTGTTCAAAGGAATATTATTTATTTATAATGCTTAATGAGGCATTTCTATTATTCATAATTGCTTTTGAGTAATGAATTACAGTAAACACAAGATTCATATTTTGGTTTGCAGTTCTTTCCAGTTTGGTTAAAAGGAGGATACAAATCATACATTTATTAAGCAGTCTTCAGTTTGTAGTATATTTTGTACATTTCATTTGTACAATGAACCTATGTGCCATAAATTATCTTTTTTCTAGTTGCTTTAAAATTAGATTAAATTTATTACAGCTTTGGAACTGATTATGTTATTAAAGAGCAAAATGCATTGCATGTTTTGACGTATTTGTCACAAAACCAATTAATGTTCTTTGTTCTTTAAAACAGGTCATTAGGAAGTGCAGTCTATTAATTTTAAGTGTAGGCAATGTGGTTCCTTTCAGTGTCCTTTACCATTGGCCATGATTGATTGCTCTTAGGAGTTGAAATTCAACCTTCTGGAGGATACCATGTTGCCTTTTCTTAGTAGACAGGTACAGGTTTTTCTTCCAAAAACTTCACTTGAAGAAAATATTCTAACCAATATACAGTAATATCCAATAGCCATTATCTGAAGACCTCCGTTTATTCTCTTTACTGTTAACCCTGATCTAGAAAAGTAATCTGTATCAGCATGTAGGTGGTGATGCTAAAAGGATGATTATTCTTAAACATGGCTGAATTTGTGTAATTATTCTGCTTCCAATTGTTTCTGGATGAGAAGGATTTGTGGATCCATATCAGTTTTCACCAAGAGGATCATGGGGACCATTAGGAAAGTGTTTACCTGTTAGTTCTTCTGGATTTCTTAGTGGCTTTCAACAACTACCAGCTTTGGTACATTTTTGGATCACCTGTCTGGGATGGGACTCAGCAGCATTGTATTACAGTGGCTTTATTTATTTTTTTCCTCGAATGGGTGTAAAACATTTATTATTGATCCTAGAATTCCATCTTGTTTCCCTGTTATTTAACATGAAGCCATGGTGAGAAGCTGTCTTGAGTTCAGGCTGTTTTGTTTTTTTTTTTTAAGATTTTTATCCCACCTTTTCTTTCATATACGACTCAAGGTGGCAAACATACCAATACTCCTTCCTCCTCCTATTTTCCTCATGACAACAACCCTGTGAGGTGAGTTGGGCTTAGAGAGAGTGACTGGTCCAAAGTCACCCAGCCAGTTTTTTATGCCTAAGGCAGGACTAGAACTCACAGTCTCCTGGTTTCTAGGCCAACATCTGTTAGTATGTTAACAGCTCCCAAGCATTTTTAATAAAATAAAATTATTTATTTACAGTCCCAGACCAATAAATATATAGGTAAGAAAACTCTTTAAATTTTAATTTATTCACAGACTTTGGTAGTTTAGAGGAATACGGAGATAACTTTGAAGAGGGGAATATGAGAATGGTCAGCTCAGCCTTGAGAAAGAGGAACGGGAAAAAAATACTCAAGGTTACCCTGATTTGATTCTCTTTGGTATAAAAGGGGGCAGAGTAAAACTGTTGGGCTTTCAAATTCTATTATTATACCCTATACAGTAGAGTTCCTGTAGTTCTTGTGATGTCTGTTTCTTGTCCTGTCCTATCTAGTAGGGCTGACATCAGTCTTGAAAGTATCACTATTCTCTGTTCAGCCCTTGCTGAATAGAGGGAGATCAGGAAGAAAGCATCAGATCACTGGGATGCTTCATTGTCCACAGAACAACTGTGCACAAGCCGTGCCCCTGCAGTCTACCACCCCTGCTGGTAGAGAGTGAACCCATAGAATGAAGAAGACTCTGTACTCACCACCACAATAGACTCTCCAGTATAGGTTGCAATGCAGCAGGAAGAAATGGAGGATTTTCTAACTCTGTCTGACTCTGTGTGGCAAGACTTGTCTAGTGAACTTGGAAAAGTGCCAAGCAAATGTGGCGAGAGTGACTCTATAGTTGGTTCCCATAGGACCTTGCCAGTATCTCTTTCACATGCAGGAGGGGAAACTGAATCTGATAGGGAAGGTGGTGTATAGGGGGTGTAGAGATCATCTGGAAGAAAGAACATAAGAAACACCAGTCAACCCTGAGAAAGAAGAAGGGATGAGAAAAAAACTCAAGATTACCCCATCTTGATTCTCCTGGGTATAAAAGGGGGCAAAGAGAAACTTGTGTCAGGTTTTCAATATTCTAACCTATGACATAGAGTGCTAATAGTTCTTGTGATCTCTGTTTCCTATTCTACCCCACCTTGAAGGGCTGACAGTAGTAGACTGAATGAGGACATACAACCAAATGCACATAAGACAATGCTTAACATAGGAAAAGACAATTTATTTTTATCTTGGCTGGACAATTCTGAACTACTTCCTTTGAACTGCAGCTTGGGTTTATTCCTAGATTTAAATCCTTGAATCTTTATATCCAGATTTCAGTATAGCCAGCAGCATATTTGCACAGTTAAAGATTTGAATCTATTCTATCATACTCTATATGAGGCTTCCTTAAGATAAGGAAATTTCAACAGGTCTGGAATGTCGCAGCCAGACAACTGATTAGGGCCAGTTATAAAAAGCATATGACTTCCTTGTTACAACTATTTCATTGTCTGCCTTTCTGTTTATGGGTACAGTTCAGTACTGGTTTTGATAAATAATAATCTACATGAACTAACACCAGATTATTTGAAATACTACCTTTTTTATATGAACCTTTTGGAAGACACTTTTCTTTCTGCCCTCCTGTTATCTGAGGAACACTTAGAAGGTTACTCCCAGAATCTGGAGCTTCCTGAAAAAAGAAAATAATGTATTCTGCTGCTGACAGTAATTTTTTATTCAAATGAGGTTTGGGTATGTAAGCTAATTGCTGCTGAAATTGTATTTAATCTATAGCTAGTGTAATTTTTTTTAATGTTTAATTGATTTGTCTTTTAATTACATCTTTGCTATTGCTCACAATTTAAAGCAGTGTTTTAGTGGAATGGTATATAGTTTTTATAATAAACAATGGTATAAGCAGAACTTGGATAATTTTTTAAAAAACTGTAATATTAATGGCATAATTTATTAATTTCATTTTAAATTACACTGTTAGATTAAGTGTCTAGTGTAGATGTAAATATGAGGGCTATGCCTACTTTAAAAAAATTGTGAGTGCTTTAAAACGTTAATGAGTTTTACTTTAATGACTTAATTTCTTAAAGTAACAGCATCTTTTCAGGCTTTCATGGAGGCCTAAAAAATAGCAGAGAAATGCTATGCTCACATGAGGTGCAAAGCACCTCTTCTAAATCATTTTTGAAGTACACAGAACTCTGGTAAATATAATACTAGATCATTAAATAGTGAGCTCTGTGTTCACTGCTTTGATTTTTATATCCAAATACTGTCCTTTATCTAGATTTAGTCAATCTATTATTTTCCATAAAACTAAACAGAATTAGTGCTACTGTAAAATGTTACATTTTCCTTCCCAAATGAATTCTGTGACTTTGTGGATTAATTTTAAAAAATGCAAGGCAGAAGTGTGGATGAAACAATTGATCTGGCAATGACCGTCTGTTTCAACTAAATATTTGTTCATAAGATTTAAACAAGGATTAGTTTCATACAAAGGCTATATAAAATGATGGGACAGTTTTGGAAGTACAGAAATTGAATTTCTAGTGAAGACCATGAAGAGGAATCTTATGGTTTAATTTGTGGTATGATTTGGCCGGCCTTGAGTGTTTTTATGTAACAAGAAAGAAGAGCTAGAAAGTTTTATTCCACAAGCAGAGCTTTTCACATGCTATCTGCTGCAGATACTTCAGAAAAATATAAGAAAGCCCCTGTGTATGCAGATACTGTAGTAAGAGAGCCAGTTTGGTGTAGTGGTTATAATACCAGGCTAGAAACTAGGAAACTGAGTTCTGCTCCCGCCTTAGGCTTGAAGCCAACTGGGTGACCATTCTCTCTCAGCCCTAGGAAGCAGGCAATGGCAAACCACTTCCAAAAAACCTTGCCAAGAAAACTGCAGGGACTTGTTCAGGCACTTGCCAGGAGTCAAGACTGACTGAAAGGCACCCTCTCTCCCCCAAATGGAGATAGTAGAGGAGGATTGTAGTGGTTGCTGAAGTGACAGTGAGCTTCTGGATCTCTGGAGGCTGGCTGTGCAGTCGCTGGATAATTTCAAGATTTGGAAAAATCAAGATTCCATGAGCAGCAGGAATTAAGTTACGCCACATCTGAGAATGAACCATGGGATAAAATAGTTGTTAGGCTGAAGTAACTTAGTAGAAATATATTCACCTAATGACTGTTAATTTGTTGCAGTGCGCCAGATGGGACATAATTTTGGGGGGGGCAGGCAGAATTAAGACTACATTTACCTGTTTTACAAATCATGTGCCTCTAAGGGTTTCTCCTAATGGATAAAGTCACCTGGATTTGACTAGTATGCAGAAACAATGGGGCAAGGATTAGACAATTAATTATAGATTGGAGTCTTTGCTAACTGTCAGAGTCAATTTATTTATTTATTTATTTATTTCATTTTTATTTATTATTAAATTTATATGTCGCCCATCTCCCCTGGGGGGGGTCATTATTAATTGTCATGGCATACTAACAAACGAAGCAAATAAATAAATGGTGAGCCATTGGAAATTGTACTTATTCACAGCTTAATAGCCTATAATGCTCAAGAATTTACATTTATCAACAAGGGATGGTTGTGAAAAAATATCTAGTAACCAGTTTTTTTTCAGAGAACAAAACAAATTCTGCATCAAGGTTCTTGAGTGAGGCTTAAGCAAAATATATAGTTCTATGATGTATGTGAACAGAGAGCTAATACAGACAGTAGCTATCATCCTTAATAGAAGCATGCTGTGGGCCATCTTACAGGTTTGGTTTCCAAAGTTTTAATTTTTAATCTTGGTTTTTGTTGCACATCACTCAAAGCCATTTGGAGTTGAGCAGTATAGAAATGTTAGAAATAAATAAAATGACAAGGTATGGATTTTTAAAACCATGGTTTGTTAAACAATCCATAGTAATTTGCTTATCATATAATATTAAATAACAATAGCAAGGTTTATATATTACACACAACCAAATGTTTGTAACTACATGTGTTAACAAAACATGTGAATTTAACCTACTAATTTGGTTTTCTAGTTCCCAGACTTGGGCATCAGTGACTATTTCAGTAGCTCTTATGTTTTTAGAGGCCTCGTTAATTTGGAAATTATTCCAGCATTTTTATTTTCCTTGCCTTATATTTGCTAAGTAAATATTTAAAAAATACCTGTTGTAAAGGTTGTTTAGGTTTGCTCTTTGTTTTTCTTGTTCCTGAATTGATATACAAGAAGAGAAGATGACTGATTTTGCCTTTACTACTTTATATATCATAATATATACATCCAGGACTCTGTAACATGTAACTTGTGTAATAATATGCGTTTGAATACAGACCAATTATATGTCCCCATAATTATTTATAGCACAGACATTTGGTTTTGTCAAAATGATGAATGCAGTCACAATGCCTATACAAAAGAGGAAAAGACTCTGGTGTGATGCTGCTTTTATCATTTGCATCCCCCTCCCCAATTCTGCCTACAGATTCCTCTGATCTGTAGGTAGATAGTATGGATTTAATAGTTATATCTGAACTTTATCAAGAAGTTTTATTTTGTTGGCAGACACGGCCTTACTCTTTTATGAATCAATACATACTGCCATGGGATATACAGTAATAATACCAACATCATAGGAATGTACACAAAATGGGGCAAATGTTTTGTTCAAAGCCAGAAGAAACCACGCCTCAGAGGTTCTGTTGAAAGATTGTGTGTCAGAACTGAAACCTGGACCACTTTGGTTTTTCCAGGTTTTGGACAAAGCAAAGTCCAGATGGGTGAATAGGGCAAGCTAGTGGGCTTCATCCCTTCTCTCTCCTCTTCTCCTTCAGGAATTCCAGTATGGCATGTCCTACTGACCCCCTGCTACCTTATCTTCCCAGCACCTTCTTTTCCTCCTCTTAGCCATTGTTGTTGCTGGTGATGATGTGATGATCAGTGCCCCAAATTAAGTGTATCCCAGTGGCCAGTCTACCCTCATTTTTCTCACTCTCTTCTCTCCCCCCCCCCCATTCATCTATCTTTTTTCCCATTCTTCCAACAAGCCACTTCTGCCTGGATCACAATAGCTCTGTTTCATCCTCTGGATAAACAAAAAACAAGTGTGTTGCAATCTGAGCATGGACTGAAACATCAAAATCATGCACATTTTGGTTTCAATATGGACTAGACAGAATCACCTGTTCCATACATGCAATATTTTACACATCCCTACAACAGATTTTAAGCAGATGTGAAAACACAGTCTGCAAGATTCCAGTCTGCAATTCATGTGGCACAAGTGTTTCTTCATATACCTTAGCATCTGCAGTGACAAAAAGTATGAAGGTTACAAGTTGATAAGCGTGTGCACATGCTAGGGAACTATATATTTTTCACATTTCTGCTTCATAGTTTATGAAGACTTGCTTCCAATACTGGTGTGCCTAGCAACTTATCTTTGGCGGTTGAACTGATAGAGATTCTTTAAATAAATGAAGATAATAAAACATGCAGGGAATTCAGTTGAATGACAGAATTATTTTAATTGTGATATATAACTTTCTTTCCAGTTCTTTGTCACTGGGATATGATAGAACTAAAAAATAAAGTGAGGCTTCACTGTCTATGTTTCCAGCAGATGATATTTACTTTGCTCTAAAAGATTCCTCAGATGTAAGGAGATAAAATATAAATATTATGTTTTTATGAAGTTCTTCATCCATAGGTTAGTGCAGTCAGAATTACGTTTAAAGTTGTTCCATTTTAAGAGCAAGATTTCTGTTAATAGAAGCCTATAGTTTGTTAGAAAGTGAAGCTCAGAATGAATTTTTGGAATCTGTGGGAGTAGCTATTTTTGTAGAAAGCCTTTTATGAATGTTGGAAATACATTTTTTCGGTCGGTGAATGCCAGGAGGAGGTTTTTGTGTCTTACATTTGATAGGCTCAGGTTTGTTTTGAAAAATGAATGATGTCATTCAGAGAGCAACTATATAACTAGTATGATGAGTACAATATTTAGTTATTTGAGCTCTTAGACCTCAACAAGATTAGAAATGTTTACTACTGTTTTCTTTGAGCTCTGTCTTCTAATAAAGGACTTCATTTGGATTAGGAGAACTGCAGATATTTTTCAGCCATTTTATCTGAACTGTAACTGAATTAGATTAAAAGCTTGAACCTTAATAACTAGACTTTTCAAGAAAACTATATTACTTGAGAATGGATCTATTACTAAGTTATTTAATTTTCAAAGGCTTGGCTGCCCTACTTTGATGGGCCCAACATATTGGTTCTGATCTTCCAAATTTGCAGTTCTGAAGCTGAGCATCTTCCTTGTTCTTCCTCAACCATCGTTTTGTCATGTGGAGGAAAAGAAAGCAGCCAAGAGTAATACTACAGGTTTAAACTTTTGTTGTGATTGTCTCTGTTTTGTCCATATGCCACTGCAGAATAATCACTGGTGGTAAAGCTTTGTCTATAATAAATGTATAGAAAGTATATTTGTGTCTAGCAGATAATTGCCATAATTTGCTGTTATGGACAGAGGGTGAAATCCTCCCCTTTGGAGATACTTCAGTTATTTTTAGCTATTTAGTATTATGGAATATATTCAGGTAACTTTAATATTTTGGGGAAAATGCTAAATGAAATTTTCTTTCACTCTCTTACTGATTTTTGTATGAGAGATAGTTGCAGTTGGCACTTTAACCTAGTCACAGGTTTAACTGTATTTCATAAGACATAAGGTGTTTGTGTAAAAACATACACCTCATTGAAGGAGTTCAGGACATAGCTCAATAGATCGGGACAGAAATAAACTTCCTTTTTACTGGCTAGTGGTTTTTTTTTTCCTCTCATCCTTCTTTTATTTCTTGATTTAATGTAGTTCAGACTGATGGATAAATTGATATTTCCATGCCATAATATTTAATGTTACTTTTAAGTCATTAGGATTATGATGCATTCTTCAGTTGGCTTTGTTTTAGTAATTGGAAGCTCTATTGTCTTATTGTGCACAATTATTTGATGGAAAAACAGTACTGAAAATACTTTTCAATTGTGAAAAATGAAATAAAATAAGTTAATGAAGAAACACATGTGCATTCATTAATCATGACACCATACTAATTGTCAGATAATTTTGTTTGGTAGGCAGACCAGGCTAGCTTGAAATTCATGGATCAGAAATGGTAGAAATTCAAAGTTATTAGTAGAAAGGAAAAAACGAGTCTTCTATTTAAAGAAAAGAGAGAATATATTATATGTGAAATTGTCAAAACAGAAACCTTTGCTTTGTAAATGTGTAATTTATTTATCTTTGAAAGGGCATTTTTTCCACTAATCAGAAAATGAAGCAGTATGTTTTTGTTTGGTACAGATTTAATATTTTACAACAATAGAGTAATATTATCATTTTTGTTCTTTTTCTGTTTGATAATAATACAGTATTATAAGGTATTTTCTGTAAACCAGTGATTTCTATGTAGCATCTAATATATAATATATATGCAATATATTTAGATACTTACTGTTGGTTTTTTATTTTGGGGTTTGTTTGTGGGGGTTTTTTGGTAGTTTATTAATTGTTTTTGTGTTTTTTTATATTTCACTGTTTGTCTACCTTTTGTATTTTTTTTCTTGTTATAAAATATTCTAAACATTTAAAAAAAATTTAAAAGCCTTGATGTATTAGGCATGTAAAAGATATATTTGGTTTCAAGAAGCTAAATTTTCAAACGTATTTCATATGCAATGTATATGTGTCATTTTGGAATTTTGTTTTGTCTTGAAATCCACTAATAAATTATTGCTTCCTTTTAATCTGTTGGGTTTTTTTCCCATTGAAATTGATTCATGATGTCTCCATTCAGTGCTCTTTCTTTTGTAATTGATCTTTTTTCTCTATAGGTTGGAAATCCACGTGTTGAGCTCACACTCTCAGAACTTCAGGATATGGCTGCCAGGCAACAACAGCAAATTGAAAATCAACAACAAATGTTGGTTGCCAAGGTAAACTTGTTCTGGAAGATTTTGAAAATGCACTCTCTAGAAAATACCTTAAATCTCAGTAATACAGAAAATGATGTAATCAAGAACTGCTGTGATTCAGTACTGTCCTTTTCCGTAAGTGTACATATGCAACTGATCTTATGTTATAAGATCTTATATTATAAGATCTTATAATAATTATCTATATTATAATCTTATGTTATAAGATTCTCTGTTCTTGAGAATAACTGTGGACAGTATTCATAGTGAAGGTAACAGCAAATAACATAGTTGGTGATACTGCACCAATGCGGCAGAAATGTCCTGGATGTTTTATAAGGCAGCAATTGAAGCACAACAGATATTCTATAGGTAGCGGGGGTTTTTTTTCTTTTATCAATAGTTTTTTGGAAGTTGTAGGATTAGACTGCCCAGACTATTTATTTGCTCTCTGAGTATAACACATATGGCTTTTCCTGTGGTGTGCAGAATTTTTTACTTTTGGCAGGCCCAAGGTTTGTGCTTATTTGAGCAGAACCAAAAATTTAGTGTTGATGCTTTTAAGTCTTCTGTAATAGTGCTCTGTGAATGTCAAGAGTGATGTGAATAGAGATATTCTGTTGCATACTCTGATTTTCCAAAGGCTTTTGAAAGACTTCTGTGCACGTTTTGGAATGGAGAGATACATGAATAGAGATTATAAGAATAGAGAGATAAGAGATTCCATGCTCCAATTTTTTAAAATTGGAGTATTCCATAAATAATCTGGAATTATAAATGAGTAGCTAAATTTTCCATGCTTGTTTATAGCACCAATTGATATCAGAATAATTAAGAAAAGGGATAAAATAATATAATTATCAGTAATATACTGTTTTTAAACCTACTTACAATACAACTGGACGTGAATAGTATGTACAGTTCTGTCACTAATCTAAAAAAACAGATATTGTAGAATTGTAAAAGGTGCAGAAAGGGCAACCTAAATTATCAAGGGACTGGAACGATTCCCCTGTGAGCAAAGGTTATGACATATTTGGTTCAGAAAAGGGGTAAATAAGTGGACATGATTGGTATGTAAAATTGTTCATGGTGTAGAGATAGACTGTTTGCCTGAATAAGGCTGTATTTTATGTATGAAGATTCCAAAAAAACAATTGTAACATAATTGACATGTATTTTACTACTGCAGCAGTTTTAGCATACGTTAGTGGAATATGTGCTGAATTAAAGGACAGAAGTGAATTTTAGTTTTTATTTTGTATAATAACAAAAAAAATGCTATGAGTAAAAAAGAAAGCATTTCCTGCATTTGTTCAGTTTGTAGGCTATCATTCTAAAGAAGTGATATTTATCTTGCTTTGGATCTCCTTATCTTTGCATGTTTGTAATCCTATGATAGTCACTGTTTCCTTTGGGAAATTGTGTAATAGAGTGTTGGGACCAATTTTGCAGTGGAAGGAAGCATGTTCGAGAAGCAGGAAGTACACATTACAGGAAACTTTGCAACTGTGTTGGAATAAATATTTCAGTTGAATTCTTAAAGTATACATGAGTTTTGATCTTGGTACAAGTTTGAGAGGGAATTAATAATATTTGTTTCTAGACTCAAAAGGAAAAAGATCAGCAGGCAAGAAAGCTGTTATTTAATTTAAAGACTGGCTGTCTCAGTATGCTTTTAATACTAAGAAACTGACTGGTAATATTTTTCTAAAAATAAGACAGCATGATTACATGTTGTACTTGTTTTGATAGGAACAACGTTTGCGTTATCTCAAGCAACAAGAACGCCGTCAGCAACAATCTGTGTCTGAGAGTGAAAAGCTTCAAAAACTTAAAGAACGAGTAGAGACCCAAGAGACTAAGCTGAAAAAAATCCGTGCCATGAGGGGACAGGTGGACTACAGCAAAATTATGAATGGCAATTTGTGTATGAGTGATTTCTTCCCATTTCTGTAGTAATTATTAGTTGACCTTTTTGATCCAGTACTTGATTCAGAGATGGACATGCAGCGAAATGCCTGTCAAACTACTGTTGTATTTCAGTCGTTCTGGTCACTAATCTAAAAAAAAGAATATTGTAGAGTCATTCTGAACATGGAGTTCGTTGGAAGCCATTTCTGCTGTTGAAGTTTTATTTCCCACCCCCTCCATTTTTCATGACAGAGAGAATAGCTGCAGTATCAGAATATAACCAGATTCACATTATTCTTGAGCATGTTGTGAGCACACACTTAAGAGTGAGATATAAAAGTCCATGTGTAGATAAAACTGTTAAACTTGGTATGAATTATCTGAGGAATGCAAGGCATTTATATATTTCAGTAAGCCAGGAATTTTTTTTAACTGTGGCTTATTAAATAATAAATTTGCATATAGTTCACCACCTTCCCCCTGGAGATCCAACAGGCCCCCATCCTTTTTACCTTCCAGAGAGCACTCAAAATCTGGCTCTTCCCCCAGGTGCTGGGATAGGGTGAGGTCATAGTGGGAGGAGAATGTTGCATCAGGGATGTGTGGTTGGAGCACCAGGTTTTTCTGTTTTTCCTAGTTTTGATTTTATTGTTTTTATTTTATTTATTTATTTATATATATATATATATATAAAAATATATATATATTGCTTTTATTGTTGGGGTGTAAGCCAACCATAGTTTGGATTTAAGATGGGCATTTATACAAATGTCTTAAATAAATTAAATAAGTTAAAATAAATATCATTCTAACACATTATAGATGGATTTACATACCATGCTTATTCAAAAAAGGAAACTACATGATTAATCATTATAGTCAAACCAGAAGAGTTATTCAGTATTAATATTCTTTACTGTTTTTAGAGAACCTCTTGGCACTATTTCTCTCTTTCTTTCAAACATATTTATAAATGTATATGTGCTGATTTTCTTGAGTCCTTTAAGTACAAATGCAGGCTTGATTGTTTATGGAATTTATAGGCTACCTGACCTGTCATGATCTGGTTGCAACATAGTGAGCATCCTATGCTTTGCACATGGAGCCGGACTATACAATTTAGTGCATAAGTTTCCATGTCAGTATTCTCGGCTTCCCACATTGGTTCCTCATTGCTTATTATGTGATGACTGTAAGGAACAGAAATAAATTAGAATGTTTATTTATTTAGGGATCAGGAAGCTTATGGCATGAGAATACCCCAGTGAACTTCTGTCAGGTCACAGCTTCTACATTTCTCATCCTCCTTATTTTGCTCAAAGAGATATAATGCAAAGGTTGCAAGGAAATAATACTATAGTGTTGCATGTATACTCTTTGATATGTGCATTTCTTTCATTTTTCTTTTTAATGGTAGCTACTGAAATTGAACATATCAGCGCCATGTTCCAGGAGAAGCAACAAGAATTACAAGCTGCAGTGTTAAAAGTGGACCAGCTTACTCAACAATTAGAAGATCTGAGAAAAGGGAAATTGAATGGGTTCCAGTCTTATAATGGACAAATGACTGGGCCTGCAGCTATAGAATTAAAAAAATTATATCAAGAGCTACAGGTAATTAAGATATTTACTTATTTATTGGCAGACATGTAGCCTTTTCTCTAGTTCCTTTAGTGCATTTGGTCATTTTAAAGTCTCAGGCATTTTTCTAAAAGAAAATGAAACAAAAATAGAGAATATATCAAAGCTGAACAGGACCCACCAGCTATGTTGCACTAATTCAGCCATGGACATTCATTGGATAACTTCTACAGGTAGTACTCAGGTTATGATGGCAATTGGGGCTGGAATTTCCATCACTAAACGATGCGGTCTTAAAGCGCGATGACAGTCCCAGTTGCCATTGGGTTTGCATGGGTCCTTAAGCGAGGACCTCACGTGACTGTGTCATGGGAAGAGGCAGGACTCCCAGGCATGGAGGCCAGTGGGCGAGAGCTACAGGCAGGCAGGCAGGTGCTGTGGGTCAGCACTACGGAGTGCAGGTGGGTGGCTGCTGCAGATGGGTGCTACGGAGCATGGGTGGGTGAAAAAGCAGGAGCAACTTGTGGCAGTGACTTGCAACCTTCTGCCAGCTTCCCCATTGACTTTGCTTGTGGGAACCCAGCAGGGAAGGTCAGAAATGGCAATCACGTGACCACGGGACATTGCAACCATCGTAGTTGCAAGCTGGTTACCAAGTACCGAATCGTGATCGCATGACCGCAGGGACGTTGCGATGGCCGCAACTTCAAGGACCAGTCTTCAGTCCCCCTCGTTCAGTGCTGTTGTAACTTTGAACAGTTGCTGAACAAGTGGTCATAACCCGAGGACTACCTGTATCTCTGACAGTTTCTCCCATTCTACCAGATATGACAGGATGGTTATATTCCAGATCCCCTCTATCAAACAGTGTCATCTTATGGGAATGAGAAGGTATGCCTTCTATGTCACAGTGTCTGCCCTGTGGAACAAGCCATCCAAAAGGCTGTTAAAACTTGGCTTTTTCCCCGAGTGTTAGGGCCTGGATGTTGGGAGAACCCAACGTGTGTTTTTTATGGAATTGTTATGTAGCACCTTGATTATTGTTGTTACTTTTTTGCATTGGATCATTTTAATTGGTTATGGATTTTTCATATTGTTTTTGCATGTACTGTTTGCTATTCAGAGTTATACATATAAGATGGGTGGCTATTTAAAATTTCTAAATAAATAAATAAACTTTCCACCCAGTTTTTTTTGCTGATTTGCTGTTATAAATATAAATTAAGGAAAACATATCATGTGACTACTTTGAGCTTCTAGAGGAATGGAATTTATTCCCAGAGGAATAAATAAATATCATTATAGTAACTGTATTTAATTTATTAAAATTTAAAATTATATGTAAATTAAACCAATTTTTGCTTTTGTTTTAGTCCCGCTTATTTTTCAGAGTGTGTTCCCCGGCCTATCACTGAAAGGCCAAGTGTGGGTTTTGATTCAAAATCTTTTGCACACCAAATCATAAGTGAGACACAATGATTCAATCTACAGGTTCAATCTATATGATAATGTGCAGTGTATGCTTACTACAAATTGTCTTGCTGAATTAATCATAATTCTTCAAATTAGGGGAAAAGGAGACTATGATCTAAAATTGTTTAATTCCTCTTACAACATGCCTTTCTGCTCCTCAGTATATTCAGATCAAAAGTAAGCAGAGAAAAAGGAGGAAAATTACACACTAGCACTTTTCTCTTCATCTCTGAAATGAGCTGAGCAGTAGGACACTAGGAGATCTTGAGTCAGCTTCTTGGTATTAGCTCTCACAACTTAGGTAGTATTGTGACTTTGTCATCCTTTACCTTAAAAACACACATGATCATATATAGGTTAATTTTGGTCTTTGTACATCAAACATATGGGTTTCTAGCTCTGCAGAGCATGGTTTGCGATGTGCTAGAACTGAGATTTTGATGGGATTCTATCTGTCTGTCCCTCCCTGCATAGATGCACATTAAGTGGATGAAATCCCCTTACCTTTCTCTCAGCTCCTGAAAGAGAAGGTTTAGGCTTGGATTTCTCAAACAACAGTCCCTTACCAAACCACTGAGCTTCAAAAATGTCTGAGATACAGCATGAACTTCTGCCATTTCAGTTTTTAAAAAAATGAAACAAATTTCAGAACATAGATGTTAAGTCACTTTTACATCTTGTCTTTTGGATCTTAATTCTTTTCATATATGAGTAAAATTGGGTCAACTTTGAATGATAATTGCTCTTTTTTTTAAAATAGATTCGCAACAGGCTTAATCAGGAACAGAATACCAAACTTCAACAGCAGAAAGAACTTTTGAACAAACGTAACATGGAAGTGGCCATGATGGACAAACGAATCAATGAGCTACGCGAGCGCCTGTACAAGAAAAAAGTTGAGGCACGTCAAAAAGAAAACATTCCTGTAAGATAAGCTATTAAAAGGGCCACATTTCAGTGGCATCTATAAAGCCCAACAAATTTCCATTTTTCTACAGCTGCAGCATTCTGATATCTGGAAATATTCACTCTTAATTTACAGAGAAATTAATAACGTTTCAGAATTTCCATATATCTATTCATACACACCTCCTACACACACACACACACACACAACACAAACACCATTAAAAATGTGTTACATATATTGATGAAATCTGGTGTTTATTTTCAGTATTGCATAAAAGATTGTGATAGTTGCAATAATGTAAAGTATAAAACACATGACAAATTTTACAGAGAGCACTCTGCAAGCTGAAAAATACTAATTCTTGCACAGGAATGCTATTATAGTTAAGACAGTAAAATAGAAATAATCTTCTTCCCCTCCATCCCAACTGAAGTTGTGGGATTAAGAGTAGAATAATAATCTGGTTTTCCTATGGGTTATGTATTAATATTTCTAGTCATATCTTTCTTGCTTCAAACCAGTAGAATATGACTGGGAAACCTCTGCCCATTTATATCTTGCTGAACCACAACTTGCAGAACCTTCAATTAGTGTGGCCAATCATAAGGGATTCTGGCAGTTGTACTTTTGTAACCTATGAGAGGCTACAGTTTCTCCAGATCTGCATCAGGAAGAAAATGGATTACATCTGAGATAATGTCTGATCATTCTTTCTAGATTGAAGTAGATCTTTAGTCATTTAAGGTCTCTGGCATTGAAGGCATCGTTATTCAGTCGTTAAGTCGTGTCTGACTCTTCGTGACCCCATGAACACTTTGACGCCAGGCCTTCCTGTCCTTCACTGCCTCTCTGAGTTTGCTCAGTTTCATGCTCATTACTTCAGTGATGCTATCTAACCATCTCATCCTCTGCCGTCCCCTTCTCCTTTTGCCTTCAATCTTTCCCAGCATCAGGGTCTTTTCCAAAGAGTCCTCTCTTTGCATTAGGTGACCAAAGTATCTGAGCTTGAGCTTCATTATCAATCCTTCCAATGAGCAATCAGGGTTGATTTCCTTTAAGATTGACTGGTTTGACCTCCTAGCAGTCCAGGGAACTCTTAAGAGTCTTCTCCACCACCACAGTTCAAAGGCATCAGTTCTTCAGCACTCAGCTTTCTTTATGCTCCAGCTCTCACAGCCATACATTACTACTGGAAAAACCATAGCTTTAATTATGCAGATCTTTGTCAGCAAGGTGATGTCTCTGCTTTTTAATATGCTATCTAGGTTTGCCATAGCTTTCCTCCCAAGGAGCAAGCGTCTTTTAATTTCATGGCTGCAGTCTCCGTCTGCGGTGATCTTGGAGCCCAAATAAATGAAGTTTGTTACTGCTTCCATTTCTACCCCTTCTATTTGCCAGGAATTGATGGGTCCAGATGCCATGATCTTAGTTTTTTTAATGTTGAGTTTCAAGCCAGCTTTTGCACTCTCCTATTTCACCCTCATCAAGAGGCTCTTTAGTTCTTCTTCACTTTCTGCCATTAGGGTGGTATCATCTGCATATCTGAGGTTGTTGATATTTCTCCCTGCAATCTTAATTCCGGCTTGTGATTCTTCCAGCTTGGCATTTCTCATGATGTATTCTACATATAAGTTAAATAAGCAGGGGGAGAGTATACAGACTTGTTGTTCTCCTTTCCCTATTTTGAACCAATCAGTTATTCCATGACCGGTTCTAACTGTTGCTTCTTGGTCCGCATACAGATTTCTCAGGAGACAGGTAAGGTGGTCTGGTACCCCCATCTCTAAGAATTTGCCACAGTTTGTTGTGATCCACACAATCAAAGGCTTTTGCATAGTCAATGAAGCAGAAGTAGATGTTTTTCTGGAACTCTCGTGCTTTCTCCATGATCCAGTGAATGTTGGCAATTTGATCTCTAGTTCCTCTGCCTCTTCGAAACCCAGCTTGTACATCCGGTAGTTCTCAGTTCATGTACTGCTGAAGCCTAGCTTGTAGGATTTTGAGCATAACCTTGCTAGCATATGAAATGAACGCAACTGTGCGATAGTTTGAGCATTCTTTGGCATTGCTCTTCTTTGGAATTGGAACGTAAACTGACCTTTTCCAATCCCATGGTCACTGTTAGAAGGCCTTCTTATCTCTCCTTGCTATTCTCTGGAAATCTGCATTCAGTTGGTTATATCTTTCCCTTTCACCCTTGCTTTTCATGTTCCTTCTTTCCACAGCTATTTGTAAAGCCTCATCAGACAGCCACTTTGCTTTCTTATATTTCTTTTTCTTTGGGATAGTTTTAGTTGCTGCCTCCTGTACAATGTTACGAACCTCCGTCCATAGTTCTTTAGGCACTCTGTCTACCAAATCTAATCCCCTAAATCTATTCATCACCTTCACTGTGTACTCACAAGGAATATGATCTAAGTCATACCTGAGTGGTCTAGTGGTTTTCCCTATGTTCTTCAATTTAAGCCTAAATTTTGCAGTAAGAAGCTCATGATCTGAGCTACAGTCAGCTCCTGGTCTTGTTTTTGCTGTCTGTATAGAGCTTCTCCATCTTTGGCTGCAAAGTATATAATCAATCTGGTTTCGGTATTGACCATCTGGTAATGTCCATGTGTAGAGTCGTCTCTTGTGTTGTTGGAAAAGAGTGTTTGCTATGACCAGCTTGTTTTCTTGACAGAACTCTATTAGCCTTTGCCCTGCTTCATTTTGTACTCCAAGGCCAAACTTGCCTGTTATTCCGATTATTCCTTGACTTCCTACTTTAGCATTCCAATCCCCTATGATGAAAAGGACATCTTTTTTTGGTGCTAGTTCTAGAAGGTGTTGTAGGTCTTCATAGAACCGGTCAACTTCAGCTTCTTCGGCATTAGCGGTTGGGGCATAGACTTGGATTACCGTGATGTTGAATGGTTGGCCTTGGATTTGCACTGAGATCATTCTGTCATTTTTGAGGTTGTACCCCATTACTGCCTTTCCCACTCTTATTGACTATGAGTGCTACTCCAATTCATCTAAGGGTTTCTTGCCCACAGTAGTAGATATAATGGTCACCTGAATTAAATTCACCCATTCCTATCCATTTTAATTCGCTGATTCCCAAGATGTCGATGTTCAATCTTGTCATCTCATGTTTGACCACACCCAGCTTGCCTTGGTTCATAGATCTTACGTTCCAGGTTCCTATACAATGTTGTTCTTTACGGCATCGGACCTTCTTTTCGCTTCCAGATACATCCACAGCTGAATGTTCTTTCAGCTTTGGCCCAGCTGCTTCACTCTTTCTGGAGCTACTTGGAATTGCCGTCCGCTCTTTCCCAGTAGCATATTGAACACCTTCTGACCTGAGGGGCTCATTTTCCGGCGTCATATCTTTTAGCCTTTTGACATTGTCCATGGGTTTTTTTTGGCAAGGATACTGGAATGGGCTGCCATTTCCTTCTCCAGTGGATCACATTTTGTCAGAACTCTCTGTCATGACCTGTCCATCTTGGGTGGCCCTGCACAGCATAGCTCATGGCTTCACTGGGTTACACAAGCCTCTTCACCATGACAAGGCAGTGATCCATGAAGGGGTTTGGAGGCATTAATAAGTGTTAAAGCACAAATGTCCAGTAGGCTTGAGATGAAGGAAGTGGGGTAGATGGCACTAATTAGTTTTGAGCTGTAATGAAGCAATTCTAGCTTTTATTTCTTTTTTAAAAAGCGTGTTAACACAACTTCGGTTTGTTGTTTTTTAGTTAAATCGGATAAATGGAACTTCCTCACCACAGTCATCATTGAATGCTTCAGGCAGAGTTGCAGCAGTTGGGCCATACATTCAGGTTCCTAGCTCCAACAACTATGCTGTACCAGTTGATCCAGTAAAACCACAGTCCCTCACAATTACTACTAGCACAACTCATGGAAGGTCTAAATCTGGTAAGTAGCTCTTATTGATTCTACCTGTTTTATGCAGAGGGGGGTGATAAAGGAATTTTTCTTTAAGATGGCCCTCTATCTCAGGATGAAATATTGAAATAAAACAAAATGGCCCCTGTGACTTTCTTTCGTTTTAATAATCTTGAGATAAATAATTCCATCTCATATTTCTGTTTCATATCTCAGTAGATTTTTCTAGTTATACAGTATTATGCAACTCTGCTATTAAAAGTTTATTGCAAGAAGCATAGAATTAAAAAGTTATAACATGAATATTATTTCTGAAAATGTGAAAACAGTAAGAGTGCTGTTTAGTCATGTATATGATAATTACATATGTGCTTCTTTTTGAAAGCTAACCTTTTTTCCTCTAGGAAATTAAATTGAAAACAATTTCTAAATAAATTCTATACCAGGTATATAAAACAGGCTCATTCAGAATATGCCAAATATCACATTTTTATTTTCTTATTTCTTATTTCCTGTATTTTCTTGGGGAGTTGGGTTTTTTTTTTTTTTTCGGGCTACATGTCACTTGTCATTTATTTTATAATTTTTCTCCATATCCTGTTCTTTCCCTTCTTTTTCTTTGTGACTGGATCTAGTTATTTCCTGTATATGCAAACTATGGGTTATGTGAAAAAACCTCCAGGTCCTTGGAAGATTTCTGATTTAGACATTATAACAAATCATATTCTGTCATCTGCCTCTCTTCAATCTGCTGTTCGCAATATCCATTCGGCACCTATCCTTTCTAAAATCCTGCATTGTGAATTTGTAGAACACTGACAAGCTAAGAAATCCCAATTTTAATATGGGCATCTGAATTCTCATATACAGATGCACGTTCTGGAATGTTTTGAAGTTTTGTCATATCCACCTATGTATTTTAGATAAATGTGTATAGAAGTGTTTGGGAGGAAGAAGGAAAAGACAGTACATTCAGACATTTCAGTGATTAGCAAATCTTAATGCTCTCTTTACATATCTAGAACAAAATGAATAGTTTGTTAACATTAACTGTGGTACCACTTTCCATTTAGAAAAGTCATCAAATTTTATTTAAAATAAATTCAAAATACTGTAGATAACCTCTGTTTCCAAAGAAGCATGAATGCACATGTTGTTCATCCCATTTTTCTTGTATTTTCCTTTTTAAAATCCTCTGTCTGAACCTTCAAACTTCTTTGCTGAGTTCAAACGAAACAAATGATGTAATTTTAGGAACTTTTTAAACTAATATTTTCCTAATCCCTAGAATGCCTCCTTGGTTAGAATAGTGTTTGGGGATTTTTAAAAAATAATTAAAACAGGAGTAAAATACCCATATCACAAAGTACTTCTAAAGCCTCTTCAATCTGAAAAATAGTTTTCCCTATGGTGCCCAGCTAAGTGGCAACTGATGGTCAACCTCAAAAGGTTAAGCCCTGGTTATTACTAGAATAGAGGTCACCATCAGAAATTCTTAGGGTATAGGCTAGACTAAGAAATTGAAGAAATATCCTAGAAGTCATCAGTGACAAAGCACTTTCACATTGTTTCCAAAAAATCAAGCTTGACTTGAAGAAGACTTTATTTTTCTTTGCCATTTGGTGTGACTGATCTGCTTTCCAGAAAGACCAAGGGAATTCAGAACTGTTTCTACAATTTGTAAGATCAAGAATGCACTTTTTTGGCTTGTTTATCTTTCTTTGATTTCCTTAATATAAATAATTGTTCACCTATTTGATTTATTCCCCGAGCATCTTTTTAATAAAACATTTTCCTTTCTTTCAAGCTAATGATGGAACTTGGCCTGCACTTAAACAAACTGCTGTGGTAAAGCCACCACAGATCTCCAGTACAGACTGGAAGGAATCAAACATGGATGCAACTTTAAAACAAGGAACTATATCCAGTCAGCCTTTGTCATCTTCGGGATTAGGAAGCACTGATAAGCTGGTGGGTTCCTTCCTTCCTTCCTTCCTTCCTTCCTTCCTTCCTTCCTTCCTTCCTTCCTTCCTTCCTTCCTTCCTTCCTTCCTTCCTTCCTTCCTTCCTTCCTTCCTTCCTTCCTTCCTTTCTTCCTTCCTTCCTTCCTTCCTTCCCTCCCTCCCTCCCTCCCTCCCTCCCTCCCTCCCTTCCTTCCTTCCTTCCTTCCTTCCTTCCTTCCTTCCTTCCTTCCTTCCTTCCTATAATATTAAAAATATTATTGCTTTCACCAGTTGGTACAGTATCTCTGTATAACTCATTTGTTAAAATGTTGTGCTGTAGAGCTTCTTGGCAAGATTTTATGCATCTTGTCATTAGATTACATTTCAGGTATCTAGTTTTCTGTATAACAACCAGCCTTTTAAACACTTTTTTTTTCTTTTTCCAGAGTCTTGATGTGGGCAAAATACCACCAACTATTCCTGGTGTGAATAAGCAATTGCCTCAAAACTATGGGACCTATCCAAGCTCTGTTCCTTCAGGACCAGGTTCTACTAATTCGTTGGAAAGACGAAAAGACGGCAGCCTACCAAGACCTAGCTCCACAGCAGCAAACCGGCAAAGACCTATTCCTTTACCACCCACAAGCAGTATTCACCAGCCAAGCTCTTCACAACAGATACAGCAAAGAATATCTGTGCCTCCAAGTCCAACATACCAACCTTCTAATGCACCATTATTTCCAAGCGGAGATAGCAGGCATGATCTTCCTTTAACAGTGGCCATTAGGCCTTTCTTAGCTGAAAAAGGTTCAAGGCCCCAGTCTCCTAGGAAAGGGCCTCAAACTGTGAATTCAAGTTCCATATATTCAATGTATCTGCAGCAAGCAACACCACCAAAGAACTATCAACAAGCTGTGTACAGTACCCTAAATAAGTCAGTTAAAGCAGGTAGAATAATTTTATGCTGCTTTGATCTTCTGACAATGCTTTAGAAATTGCAACTCTTTAGGAATTACTTATCAAACTTGATTTGTTTAATATTTTAATAATTGTTAGCAGTGATCCTGAGATCAAAAAGAAATGAGTGTGTGTGTGTGTCTATGTGTATGAGATAAAAAGGCTTTGGTGAGGCTTTAGTTAGTTTACTTCAAAGTAGTATAAAAAGGAAGATCTAGAAGGATAATTGAAGTAGGATTAAAATGTATCTGGACCTGTTTAGCCTCAAGGAGAGAAAAGAAATGATTAACTTGTTAATTTCTCTTTCTCTCTCATTTCTAAGAAGTGCTTACCTTTTGGTGTGATTATTTGTTGTGATTTCTGCTTAAAATATGTCTTCTATATTTATATCTAAAATATAGATATGTGCCCTGTTCAAAGGGGGCCAAAATAAATCAAACATGGAAGATAATCAGACATTTTTGGCCTTACAGTTTCTTCCTCTTGAGGATACCTCAATTTCTGAAAAGATTGTTGGAGGGGTTGGAGGGTTCTATATGTGTACTGGGAAATGTTACAAAGTCAACCACTGGCATAAGTAATTTTAAATTTTTTATTTTAAATTGATGTAATTCCATTTTACTTTTAAATGTCTCTCTCTTACCTTTTCCTCTCAGTCTATGGGAAGCCTGTTGTACAGTCTGGTTCAACATCTCCTTCACCACTGCCCTTTCTTCAAGGATCTTTGCCTGCCAATACATCACAGCCTCAACCGCCAAATGATTATGGTGAAAAAGATCAAGAGGTGGAAAACACTCCATCCTCTGGTGATAACAGCAATGTGGAAAACATTCCTCGTCCTCTCAGTCCAACAAAGCTCACTCCTATTGTCCATTCACCCCTTCGTTACCAAAGTGATGCTGATCTAGAAGCTCTTCGCAGGAAACTTGCCAATGCTCCTAGGCCTTTGAAGAAGCGAAGTTCCATTACAGAACCAGAAGGCCCCAGTGGACCAAATATTCAAAAACTCTTATACCAGCGCTTTAATACCTTGGCAGGAGGAATAGAAGGTGCCCCTTTTTATGAGCCAAGTAATTCACAGGACTTCATTGGTACCTTGGCAGATGTTGATAATGGGAATATGAACACAAATGGCAATATTGAGGATCCAATTTCAGTACCTTCTACAGCTCCTCTTCCTGATGAGCCTTCATCAGATGCTAATGATAATGAACTACCTTCTCCTGCAACTGAGGAGTTGATCAATGTAGAAACTTCAAATCAAACTCCTGAGACAACTGAGGATGATAACAACAACAACCCTGCTGTGGCTCCTTCTGTTGAGCGGCCTCCTAGTCCAACACCCATGGGCAGTTCCCCAGATGATGAAGTGCAGGTGTTACCTGTTCTTCCTCCTATACCACCGCTTCCTGTGGTAAGTTACAGCAAAACAGGAATTATATGTTTAAGGTAGTACTTTTTTATATAAATGTGTTCATAATATGTCAATGCTCATATCATTTTAAGATATATGTCCTTTCTATAGCAAACTTCTGCAGTGCTGACTTCTTAGCATATGACTTGGCAGGCTGAAAGCAGAATTCACCAGTTAGATAATCTGGACTTGCCAAAGCTTAACAATATTCCTATTTCTGCATTCTCAAATAGGTGGACAGGAAGTTTGGCAGCTTGCTGATGAGCTGTATTTGTCTTTAATGAGTCACAAATTAGAGGCTGTACTTCAGAACTTTTAGTTGAGGGTTTATGATCCACAATCAGGCTGTGGCCCAACCTAAGTAGGTCATGCCAATAACTCAACACATTTTTAAGCAGGAGAGAGATAAATATAATAAAAAATCTGAGTCTTTATCCAATGGTTGAAGATTATTAAGATCCTAGAGTAGCCCAAGTAGATTTTCAATTGCATTGAGAGAATGTGGTAGTGATTGTGTATTATATATACTTAAGAAAAGGTAAAGATCAAGTTGGGATACATCTTGTATTTGTTCTAATTCATGTTCTTATGTTCATTTCTAACCTCTAACAAAAGATTAGAAATGAAAACTGCATCTTCATTAGCTTATGAATAAATTTCATTTAGATAGAATGAAGTAGTATTGTCACAGTGAAGTAGTTTAAAGATAACTCTCACACTGTTGTTTAGACCAAAAGGACCAACCTGAAGAAACCAGACTCAGAGAGAACTGGTCATACCCTGAGGGTAAAGTTCAATCCCTTGGCCCTGCTGTTGGATGCCTCATTAGAGGGAGAATTTGATTTAGTGCAAAGGATCATATATGAGGTAAACTTGGAAATGTGGTCAAATTCTTTTGCTTTGTTTTAATAAACAAAAATATTTCAGTTCATGTAGTTATGCTTGTTTTTCCCTAGGTGGATGATCCCAGCAAACCTAATGATGAAGGAATCACCCCTCTACACAATGCAGTTTGTGCTGGCCATCACCACATAGTTAAATTTTTGTTGGATTTTGGCGTCAATGTGAATGCAGCAGACAGTGATGGATGGTAAGAGCAAAATTTAATAACCCTTCTAACAAGTGGAGAAGAAAAACTAGCAACCAGATGCTAGTTGGTTTCATCTTAGCATATCTGATTGCATCTGTTATTTGCCTTATTTTGAGTTTCCAATATCTACTTTGTTTCAGGACTCCTTTGCATTGTGCTGCCAGTTGCAACAGTGTTCATCTCTGTAAGTTACTTGTTGAATCTGGAGCAGCAATTTTTGCTTCAACCATAAGTGACATAGAAACTGCAGCAGATAAATGTGAGGAGATGGAAGAGGGATATATTCAGTGTTCCCAGTTCCTATATGGTAGGTTTCAAGTTTCTCTGTATAATTTGAAGATTCATAGCCGGTATAATGTATCTTCTCAGCTCAAGTCAAGCTCTATAATACAGTGGTACCTCTAGTTACGAACTTAATCCGTTCCGTGACTCTGGTTGCAACTCGAGTTGGTTGCAACTCGAGGTAAATTTTCCCATAAGGTTCAGTGTAAATACGCTTAATCCGTTCCCCCTCCGAATTTGGTCGCACCACGAGGCAAATTTCCCCATAAGGTTCAATGTAAATATGGCTAATCCGCCCTCCGAATTTGGTCGCACCACGAGGCAAATTTCCCCCATAAGGTTCAATGTAAATACATACGGTTAAACAGTTCTGAAACATATGCATTTTATTTTTAAACCAAAAAAACATGAAAATAGTCGAGATGGTCGACTTCGCCATCTTGTACTCCAATGCCAGATCAGTCACACGAATACCACGATCGTGCTTTTCTATAATGTCCTTCTTAAGTTCGATCGTCACTTTTTTCTTCAAAGCCTTATTCTTGCCAAGCCTGCTCTGCATTTTCTTTGGAGCCATGCTGACAAGCACCAAACACCTTCCAAACACCACAAAACACACCACAAGCCTCACCGAATGTCTCCTTGCTACCGCGATCTCGCCCACAGGAAGCCGCGACCGCGTGGCAGCAGGGAAAATGGCCGCGGATCCGGTTCGTAACTCGAGGCAGAGTTCGCAAGTCAAGGTAAATTTTTGGGGCTGGAGCTGGTCGTATCTCGAAAAATTCGTAAGGAGGGGCGTTCGTAACTCGAGGTACCACTGTATTAATATTTACATTACAACTGAAAATTTATTTATTTTAAATATTTACACACATACACACTAAATTTTTATGAACAGTACTTTTTGTTACCTGAATTTGATTAATCATGTAAATGGAGAAATGGAAAACCTCAACTTCACTTCCCATCTCTCCCAATCTGATGTCCCTCAGATGTCAAATTACAGTACAAGCGTCATCACTGTCTGTCAGATGAAGAAAGCTTTTGTTTAGATTGGCCTCCATAACAGTTGATAAGAATAATGGTTCCTTATCTACTGTTTAAGATTCCAGGTACCCAGCAATTTAAAATATCACCTTTAGGTAATATGGCCAATGGATAGACAGGACTCAGCGCTCTCAAAGAAAATGTGTTTATGGAAGTAGTATGTCAGTATGTGAGAGGGTTTCAATGAGAATGGAGAGATTATAAGGTCCATCTACATATTATTTTCCCATATTCATTTCAATCTTTTCTGATATGAATGAGAGTTATATCTGATGAGATTTGATTTTAGGAGGCATTTACTTTTTTGCCGTCATTACTGGGCTGTATTTTTAAGACTTACTGGAGCAGAAACAGCTGCATCACAGAAGGATAATTGGAATTCACCTCTCCAATCAATAAGATTTCTTCTCTGGGTACTGAAGTGGTAGATATAATGCAAATACGCACTAATCATGTCAAGTAGTAAGGGAAGAGATGGCTTCTTCAGAGATTATTTCTTCATCTAGCAGTAATTTTCATTATGATAGCTGAAGAGATCCTTACCTGCCTTCAAAATAATCTGAATAAGACTGATAAGGATCTTTTCAAATAATACAGTGAAAATCACTGCTTGTTCCAGTATAGCTGAAATGGATTTAGATTTATGCTACTCCATCCTGAACAATGTTGTGTGCCTACAAGAGAGAATAGTAGTTTACAGGAATGGGGGCTGTTATTTGCCACTGGGTATTTCTACAGGGCTGTGGTGAGAAATAGCAGGCAAAGTCACTGAGATTCACTCAGAGTTGGATTCTGAGTGGGCAAGTCCAAGTGAGTTGCCTGGAGCACAGTCTTGTGATTTTATCTGGACTGAGTTTGATTCTGTTACCCCTGAGGAAGTGGACAAGGTCCTTCTGTCTGTTAGTTCAGCCACCTGTTTGTTAGATCCTGGCCCCTCCTGGGTTATTAAGATAGCCCGGGAGCTTACAACACGGTGGGTCCATGCAGTGGTTTCAGTCTCTTTGAGAGAAGGGGTGATCCCACCAGCCTTGAAGGAGATGGTAGTACACCCCCTCCTCAAGAGGCCATCACTGGACTCTTCCGTGTTGGATAATTATCAGTCAGTTCTCTATCTTTTGAGGAAGAGTATGGAAAAGGTGTTGGATAGCTACCAAGGATCTTGGAGGAAAGAGATTATCTGGACCCATTTTAGACCAGGGTACAGTACAGAGACAGCCCTGGTTGCACTTGTTGATTATGTTCAGCAGGGTTGGGGATAGTGTATCCATCCTAGTGCTCCTTGATTTCTCAACAGCTTTTGAAACTGTCGACTGCAGTATCCTTCTGGACCAGCTACAGGGGTTAGGAATGGGAGGCACTGGTTCCAGAGGTTCACATCCTTCCACTGTGGTCAGTTCCAGTTGGTGTTGATAGGGGGAGAGAGATCACATGGGGTGCCTCAGGGCCAATCCTGTCTCCTCCCTTGTTTAACATCTACATGAAACCACTGGGTGAGGTCATCCGCTAATTTGGTGTTTGGTATTACCCAGCTCTACATCTCAACCCCTGCACAGATGAAACTATCAATGTACTGACCTCGTTTCTGGAGGCTGCTTAAGTCTGAATGGAGCAGAATGGACTTTGGCTCAATCATGACAAGACTTAGTGGCTCTGGTAGTTTGGCCTCCAAGGGTTGGAAATGTTACCATCATTGGTCTTGGATGTGGCTGCATTTCCCTATTCAAGACTGGTATGTAACTGGACTCGCAGCTACTGCTCAAAGAGCAGGTGACAGCTCTGGCCAGGAGGGCCTTTTGCATAGGTTCATCTTGTGCGCCAGTTGCACCCTTTCCTTGATTGGCCCTTCAGACAGTTACTTATGCCCTGATCACCTCATGATTGTATTATTGCAATGCAATAATCATGGGGCTGCCCTTGAAGACCACTTGGAAGCTGCAGCTGGTTCAAAGTGCAGTGGGGTGAGCAGTAACTGGTGCCTTTCGGTATGCCCATGTGTCACCACTGTTACGTGAGCTGCATTGGTTGCCAGTCAGCTTCCGAGTGCAATTCAAGATCCTGGTTATTATCTATAAAACCCTGTATGGCATAAGGTGTGCATATCTGAGTGACTGCTTGTCTCCATTTCTGCACACCTGGTATATTTCAGCAGAGTGGGTGTGCTCCAGGTCCCCTCTAATAAACTTTGTCATCTTGTGGGACAGAGGAAGTGAGATAGCAATTTTTAAAAATTGCTTTTTATGGTTTGTTTTTCGCCACCCAGAGTTATGTCTTGGAGATGGGCAGCCATATAAATATGATGAATAAATAATGACCGCAACCTGTCTCCTACAGTTCCTGGCTTTGGTCCCAGGCCTGGGGTTGATGTAAATGTATAATTGCATTTATGGGGGCCCTGTTTTGTTTGATTTGTGTAGTTTATAAGATTGTTTTAGTCTGGGCTGCTGTTTAGTTTGATGTTTTATCCATTTTTATGGATTTTCCAGTTTTATACGCCACCCAGAGTCCTTTGGATTTGGGAGGTTAATAAATTCAAATAAACAAATAATGCAGCTGATATTTTTATTGGCAAAGCAGTGAAGCAGGGATTGTTTACAATTATGCAAAGTTCATAAGCTATTACATTTTTGTTCATACTGGTCAGAAACAAGGAACTGTTCTTTCCTTTCTGTTATGACAAATCTAGATGTCTTGAAACTAGACTGGGTATCTATCTAGAGTTTGGTAAGAAGTAAGTACTTTACTGTAAGGAGATTTTATTGATTCTTCATTGTACATAAGAAACTAGACAGCTATGTTAAGTTAATGAGGAAACTCAGTTTTCAAATTGGTTATTGTTTGTTCATCTTTCATTAAACCATTTGATAACAGGTGTACAAGAGAAGTTAGGTGTCATGAACAAAGGCATAGTTTATGCACTGTGGGATTATGAAGCTCAGAACAATGATGAGTTGTCGTTCCATGAAGGAGATGCACTTACAGTTTTGCGGCGCAAAGATGATAATGAGACAGACTGGTGGTGGGCTCGGCTCAATGACAAGGAAGGCTATGTGCCTAAAAATCTCTTGGGAGTAAGTATGATACACATTTTATCCTACGTTTTGACACAGTGCTCAGGCTGAATGTCTGATTGTTCATATAGTAGCCATTACAAATTGTGCTATTTACTTTGAAACAGGGAAATTTACCACATTAGAAACCATTAAAAATTAGTGTTTAAACCACAGCTTTATAGTGTATTTTGCTTCACCTTTTAATAGCTTGAAGTAGTTGTCATAAAGCCTATCATTAGAAAATAAATAATTAAATGTGCAAATACCATAGTGTAAAAGTAATCCATATGAAGGGATAGAGAATCCTGGCCAATACAAAAAAGCTTTCAATTCTTCATCATGGTCTCTGTGATTCATTCATATACAGTGGGGCAAAAAAGTATTTAGTCAGCCACCAATTGTGCAAGTTCTCCCACTTAAAAAGATGAGAGAGGCCTGTAATTTTCATCATAGGTATACCTCACCTATGAGAGACAAAATGGGGGGAAAAAATCCAGAAAATCACATTGTCTGATTTTTAAAGAATTTATTTGCAAGTCATGGGGGAAAATAAGTATTTGGTCAATATCAAAAGTTCATCTCAATACTTTGTTATATATCCTTTGTTGGCAATGACAGAGGTCAAACGTTTTCTGTAAGTCTTCACAAGGTTTTCACACACTGTTGCTGGTATTTTGGCCCATTCCTCCATGCAGATCTCCTCTAGAGCAGTGATGTTTTGGGGCTGTCGCTGGGCAACACGGACTTTCAACTCCCTCCAAAGGTTTTCCATGGGGTTGAGATCTGGAGACTGGCTAGGCCACTCCAGGACCTTGAAATGCTTCTTACGAAGCCACTCCTTCATTGCCCGGGTGGTGTGCTTGGGATCATTGTCATGCTGAAAGACCCAGCCACGTTTCATCTTCAATGCCCTTGCTGATGGAAGGAGGTGTTCACTCAAAATCTCACGATACATGGCCCCATTCATTCTTTCCTTTACACGGATCAGTCCTGGTCCCTTTGCAGAAAAACAGCCCCAAAGCATGATGTTTCCACCCCCATGCTTCACAGTAGGTATGGTGTTCTTTGGATGCAACTCAGCATTCTCTCTCCTCCAAACACGATGAGTTGAGTTTAGACCAAAACGTTCTACTTTGGTTTCATCTGACCATATGACATTCTCCCAATCCTCTTCTGGATCATCCAAATGCTCTCTAGCAAACTTCAGACGGGCCCGGACATGTACTGGCTTAAGCAGGGGGACACGTCTAGCACTGCAGGATTTGAGTCCCTGGTGGCGTAGTGTGTTACTGATGGTAGCCTTTGTTACTTTGGTCCCAGCTCTCTGCAGGTCATTCACTAGGTCCCCCCGTGTGGTTCTGGGATTTTTGCTCACCATTCTTGTGATCATTTTGACCCCACGGGGTGAGATCTTGCATGGAGCCCCAGATCGAGGGAGATTATCAGTGGTCTTGTATGTCTTCCATTGTCTAATTATTGCTCCCACAGTTGATTTCTTCACACCAAGCTGCTTGCCTATTGCAGATTCAGTCTTCCCAGCCTGGTACAGGTCTACAATTTTGTTTCTGGTGTCCTTCGACAGCTCTTTGGTCTTGGCCATAGTTGAGTTTGGAGTGTGACTGTTTGAGGTTGTGGACAGGGGTCTTTTATACTGATAACAAAGTCAAACAGGTGCCATTACTACAGGTAATGAGTGGAGGACAGAGGAGCCTCTTAAAGAAGTAGTTACAGGTCTGTGAGAGCCAGACATCTTGCTTGTTTGTAGGTGACCAAATACTTATTTTCCACCATGATTTGCAAATAAATTCTTTAAAAATCAGACAATGTGATTTTCTGGATTTTTCCCCCCATTTTGTCTCTCATAGTTGAGGTATACCTATGATGAAAATTACAGGTCTCTCTCATCTTTTTAAGTGGGAGAACTTGCACAATTGGTGGCTGACTAAATACTGTTTTGCCCTACTGTAGGTTCTGTGCAGAAACTTTTGGTGAGTGCCCTGCCCCCACAAACCGTATCTCTATCTGTGTTTAACTACAGTTCTCACCAATGTCAGTTTGGTTTTTTTTTAAATAATCAGAGCAGTAACATATTAATGCAGTAGCTCCAGTGCATTCTTTATTTTATTCTTTCTTCAAAAGCTTCATTCTTCCAAGTTTTGTGTTTGGATTTTACATTTGTTTTTAAAGAAGGTACCAAGAGTCTGTCAGTACTCTTGAATTTCACAGCCTGAGTCTTATGGCCTTGAAAGCTCTTTCACAGTTGTCAAATTTGGAGAACTAAGATTCACTTGTCAGATGGACATTCTGTTTGACTTTGTGCCTCAGGAAGAATCATGTAGTAGACTTCTGTAAACATTGCCAATCCTTTCAGAGCACATCTGATACAACAGCTCCTCCCATCTGAGAGTGACGGTCTGGAAGTACAGGTTGAAGACCATGGTTTCTAAGACTACTAAACCATCCTCCTCAAAGCTCATTCCTTCTCTTTGTTAGTTCTAGATATAACTGTGTCAAAGTTGGTAATTGATGGTTTTCAGGTTACTTTGCAGTTTTAGCTGCAACTGGCTTTCCTGTTTATAAGCTTTTTGGCCACTCAGAAAGCATGAATTTTTTTTGTCCCTGACAAAGGGCTTTGAAAAAGAGGTCAGCCCTGTCATACTAGGGCAGGGCAAAAAAAAGGAGAAAGACAGATAAGGCTCATGGATTGGTCCAGAAATTTCTATGGTGATCTCAGAAAAAAGTGATTAGCAGGAACTATGCATATATATGCAGGGGTATGTGGGAGCAAGACTCGTGCCAAAGTTCTCTAAAGCTTTGAAAAGTTTTGAACAGAGCTCTGCACAGATGCAGAGTCTATGTAAATTCACTGATGATCACTTGAATATCTAGTTGCAGGTAGATAACCAATTATTTTCAGAAATCTGTGGAAATGATTAGAAGTAAAAACTAATAGCATGTTAAATTCAGAAAATGAGTCTGAATAGAAGTTTCACATGGGAAAATGGGTATTTTGTACCTTGGCTCCCCCTCCTTCCTTTTTAATGAAACTTGGTGCTTTCTGTACAAAAGCCAGAACCCATAACTTTATTTTACTACAGTATTGAGTGTTTATTCTGATATCAACATCAATTTTTGTCTGCCTAAACAGGCAAAGCTGAAGAGAACAGCATTCCTTTGATATTGGTAGCATCTGAAACATTCTAGAGTAAAAATTCAATTGATAAATTTATGATTGTTCTAACTATACCTCTTTGTACTACTATAGGCAAACCCAGATATACATAATACATTTTATATAACAACAAAGTAATCTTGTTTCTGTAAAAAAAAGCATTTTTCATCCCCCATACCCATTTTTTTTACAATGCTTCAAAATTTCTAGAAATGTTACATCTCTGTCCTTAGATGTTCATCATTCTTCTTTTGGACTATGAAGTTTAATTCCAATTTCATTTTATTGCAGTTATACCCAAGGATAAAACCAAGACAGCGAACTCTTGCCTGAATCCCTTGATTTGCCAATATTTTTTTCTGGGAACTGGAAGATGAAAAGTATACACTGGAGACATTTCACCACAAATTAAAGCTATTCTTGTTTTAAATGGTGCTCTTGTTTAATATGATGGACAGCATTTGAGATTTTCAATCTGCAGTTTGTAAGTGAGGTCTGCTCATGTTAATTTGCCAATCATTGGGAGAGGTACTCAAACAGTCTACAGTATTTTTTGCCAATTGAATTAAAAGTGCTAGATGTTAAAACCTCTGCAAAATGCAGATACGCTGTCTGATCTGTTATAGTTCACTGTAGCTGCTCTGTTATGTCAAGACCTTTACAATTAAAATATTCAATTGAAATGTTGAGTTTAATGTGTAAATCCTTAAACATCTTGTAAGAGTTGACAACTGGGAGTAATAATCTTCTGGTATAAAAGGTGTTTCTGACATGACAGAGAAGCATTAATGCTGAATGGATTTTGCACACTTCTAAAAACTGCACTTGTTCCTTCACTTGATGTTTTTTCTTGATATTCTGCTTACAGAACAAATTTATCTTCCCAATATTCCATTACACTTTCTCAAACACATCCTGACTTCTATCACCTAGACAATCCTGACTTGAGGGACTTGTATGTCTTATGAAAGAAAAGTGCAATAGTTGGAAAAGGTAAGAGGTAGGCTAGAAAAGCTAAAAGATTCACTTTAAGGACTTTTAACTCTTATTTGTGAAAGTAGGTAGGTGATTAAAGGCTGAATAAAAAGATTTAAGTTGGTTCTGTAAACTGAGGCTGAGAAAGGGGAGAATGTATGGCAAAGATGGCTTGCTTTTTGGACTGAAAAAGTATCTGTGATTCTAGTGACCCTGCATGCCAGGGTGAGTTATGCAATAAATCCAGTATCTACTTTCAAGCAAAAAAGCACTTCACTGGAATACTAATTGTACATGGTTTTATATACAGAAGTCTATTTTGAACTTCCCATTATGTTGTAACCATGCTTGTTTTATAATTTCTTCCCAGTAAACTCTAGATCAATTGGCTTTATTCATTTACACATTGTGCATAATTTATAACCATTCATGCAGTGCTGTGACTTGCTTTTATTATTGTTTAGCATCAACTGTATATATTGTGGTGATGAGAAGTGAAAGGATATTGTAAAAGAATATTTGCTAAATGAAATGTGAGTTAAAAGCCTGCAATACACTGCTAATCCAGTGTGCACAATAAACTACTACTAAGATATTGGTGAAGTTTCAGGTGTTTGTTTTTAACATGTACGCTTTTTCTGAAAGTCATTATGAAGCTTTCATATACATAACACATGTTACATGCTTAATACTGTTATATATTCTCTGCATGCCCTTAGGTATGATGTGCTAAATCAGGTCTTCAAACTGAATCCTATGGAAACCTTCTGTCTTTGTCTTTGTCTCTTACTTCTTTTTCCTGCTTCATTTGTACTTGATTTCACACCAGGCTCAAACTGACACCAATCTACATGTTAGTCCAGTGAACCCTCAGCAGTGCTACATCAGACAAGCTTACATAGTATTTAATAAGGTTTTATTAGCCAAATTGCAAATTACCACAAAACATGACTATAAAACTTCAAAAACCAGTTTTGCTGACAGTTTCATTCAAAAAGGCCAATTTATACAGCACTATTTGTAGTATTTGGTAAACCTTAATTTTTCCAAAAAAAAAAAAAGAAAAAAGAAAAGCTTTAATCTCATGTTACAAACCCCTCACCAGAAGAAAGGGTGGTTCTATATAAAATAATACCTAAGGTGGATTTCATTTGGATATATAGAAAAAAACCTGAGATCTACATTTTTGAAGAGCTTTTTTCTAGAACATCGAAGATTGGTTTTAAGTGAATTACATAGCATACATAATTTGTACTATAAAAGTTGTGCTATATATTTAGCAATAGTGCAGGTCACACTTCATTTTACATATTAAGTGCAGATAAGATTTAACAAAATAAAGTCATAGATGCAGAGCTCTATTTAAAGCATTATTAAACTGTATACATATTGCACACTAAATAAGTGAATACTTATAGGTCAAAATACTCACATTATAATTGGCCAGTGCTCACATGATGAACCACATTTAGGAAAGGTGGAAGGGAGAATCCCTATACCATATGTAGTAGTAAGTCCCTATACCATGTGTAGTAGCAAGTAGTAAGAAGCTTATTTTTAGAGCTGATCTTTTCCCCTCAATTTTGAAAAACTACTGATCCCGAGATTCATAAAGAAGTTTTGCTGCCTGTAAGATGACAAAAAGGAAGAAGTTCTGCTTAACATATTAATTTTCATAGCCAGAAACTACTGGAATTGTACATGCAATTCAGCAGTGAGGCTGAATTATTTCTGAATGCATTCAAATTGTTAGACTAGAATAGAAACTCAAATGAAGATTTGCTAAATATAAGATTCTAATTCACCAACTGGCATAGGGGAAATTTTCCTGTATTTCGTAAAATGAATAACTACGATTATATGAAAATCTACACACAAACACTTATGCTGGTCTATGACCGTAATAAAGATTTGATTTGATACACAAATGCAGTGCACATAACACCAAGTCACACACCTATCCTCTACATTGTGTAAGATAACTTCATACTATTCTTCCTATTGCTGATCTCAATATAATTTGACCAAATAAACATGGTATTATGTACAGGAACAATCCATTCAATACAAAACAATATAAGGCAATACAAGTAGTGTCCTATGACCATTTGGTCAGCAACCAAAGTTATGAATGTGCTGAACAAATGGTTATCCATCCCAACACCCCGTGGTCAAGTGACTGCGATCTCAGCACTTGGCAACTTGCACTTAAGACTGGTAGCAGTGCCCTGCGATCATGTGATTGCCATTTGCAATCTTCCCTGCCACCTTCTCCAGAAAGTCAATGGGGAATGCCAGCAGGGAAGGTCGCAAGTTGCTTGGGTGTTTCCCTACTATACGCACCCTCCCCCAGCCCCTCTGTACTTGTGCTACACTGCCACTCGTGTACCCGTCCTGAGCCGTGCTTGTGCTCTTTCACACTCTCCCCAACCAGTGCCTCTTGCGCACCCTCCCTGACCCACGCTGCACTCTTGCACACGCTCCCTGATCCATGCCGCACCTTCATACACCCTCCCCAACCCACACCTCACACACCCTCGCACCCTCTCCCTGACCTTCACCACACCTCCCCCGCACCCTCTTGTTCCCTCCCCCACCCAGCAGCAGCCACATACTTGCCTGCCAGCCTAGGACTTGCAATTTCCTGCTAGCTTCCCCACTGACTGGTTGTGGGAAGCAAGCAGGAAGTTGCCTTGCCTAACAGCTGTGGGATTTGGTTAATGACAGCAACCAGGATTGCAGGGATTGCTGTTGTTAAGCAATGCAGTCGCACTTTATGACCACACTGCTTAGTGGTGGAAATTCTGGTCTCAACTGCCATCGTAAGTCGAGGACTACCTGTAAATGACTAATAGTCTCTCGTAGCTAAACACCACCTCTCAAAGAAGTGTGGCTCTGATTACAATAGCATGCCTGCCATCTTGCAGATTTTGACTCCCACCTTCTGTGAATTCCCCCGGTGGAAGAGACTGTTGCTAACACAATCTTCCTTATCAATTTCCTATTGGCATCTTGGATGTTGATAACTGAATACTGGATTAAATAGGTTGATCTAAAAATGCTCCTATGGGAGTTTAAGCCATAGTTTAATTAACAATTGCTTTAGTTACCTTATGCATGGCTGCTAGCCAAGTAACGGATAGTTTTTTATTGGAACTGAAGTCTTCACCAGCAGTAAATTTAAGCTGTTTGAGTTCATCTGATCCTGGTACTTTGTACTGAAGTAGCATACCTATAGCACGAGTATTGCCTCCTAAAAGGAAAAAAAATAAGGGGAAAATATTTTTTCTGCTACAAATACAAAGGATTGTACCCAACCATAGCTGTTTTTTTGACAGAATAGATTCTGTCACCAGAATAAATTCCACATTCCAAAATGCAATCCAAAGTTTGAGTAAATCTCTGAACCAGACCTAGAAGAGGGGGAGCAAGAGGAAGTCCCATTGTGCAACTTGAAGTTTGCTCACATGGCATTAGATGTAATCCACAGACTTACACTGCAATGCAAATATAGCTTTATCCTTACAATGGTGGCTGGCTGAACCTTCATCTCTTTCTAGCCCCAATCACTTATATATACAGGAAGGAATGCATTAAACTCTAAGTTACATAGTCACACCAAGAAACAGTGATATGGAGAAAGCCACATGCAAAGCAACTATGGCTGAGCAAGTATTCAGACTTGCTGGCTTTGAGGTTGCAAACAAATGTCTGACAGAACTAATGTTTTTAATGACCTCATATACTGAGAAGAGTACATGTGGAGAATGTGTATTGTACAGAACATTTATTTTGAAAGTGTATCCTCAAACCAAACAAAGCTATGTCCTTGAATTATTAGTAAAAAGTCACAAAATAGAAGAGACAAACAAATAGTTTGCAATAATGGAAAAAACATGGAACAAAATAAAATAATTCAATCCACTAAACAGTACAGAAATTATTCTAACCATCTTTTGGCATGTGGATTCTGTAAAATACAGATTTACTTACAGTATTAAACTGAATTGAACTAAAATGTGACTTGGCCATAATATTTAAGCCAACCCACCTTTATAATGTTTACATCCAAAATTCAGTACTGCTTCAACAAAAAAGAGGAATACTTGTATCTTTGTACAAGTTGATAAAATGTATTTTGAAGGTACAATTTCGAATAAATCTTTCCTGTGAGATTAGTGGTTGAGAATTTAGACTTCAAAATCCCAACTAAAACCATTAAAATCTACAATTGCTCTGTTTGTGACATCAGAAGTCCCAAAGAAATCCTATCACAAAGGCAAAGTCCCTATTTATCCCTTTTTAATAGAAACAAATCTTGATTATCTAGGTTGTGAAAATCAAACATACACAGTTCTAAATCCCTAATGTATTTGCACTGTTGCACAAACGCAGAAACTGCTGATTTGAGAACAACAGAGCACGATCAGCAGGAGGCTGCATAAGGCACACCAAACAAACACATTAGGGAAAGCATGCAGAGGATGGCTCCTTGAATTCTTTCCAACACCAAACAGTTGTGCTTTAGATCACATGACTGAGAAGAATGAGGGAGAGCTGGCAATATGTTAACCTGCTGCCCAACTGCCTCTCTTTAGGGATGCACTGGGAGATTTCTTTTTCGCTGCAGCCCTTGCCTGATGATGTCCATTTTTTAATTCAATCTTTCTTTTGCAATTTCTCCTACTATACCAAATTTAGTCCTATTCTGTTATCCTGTTCTCAAGTTCCTTTACCTAATTTGTTCCCAACATTCTGCTGTGTTGGAAAGAATAAAGACAAAAGGAAAGGGAAGTGGGGGAGAACAGACGGTGTTGCTCTTTCATGAGTAGTGATATAGGGTGGGAATTCTCTTCTGTCATACTTTTCTGTGGACACATTTCTTATTTCTAGAAGTTTAGCTTTTTATGAATCTGACATAACTAATGGAAACAATATCAAAAAAAAAATTCTGAGTTGTAATTTCTCAGAATATATCTAAGAAATACATAACTAGCGCATACAGTGGGGCAAAAAAGTATTTAGTCAGCCACCAATTGTGCAGGTTCTCCCACTTAAAAAGATGAGAGAGGCCTGTAATTTTCATCATAGGTATACCTCAACTATGAGAGACAAAATGGGGGAAAAAATCCAGAAAATCACATTGTCTGATTTTTAAAGAATTTATTTGCAAATCATGGTGGAAAATAAGTATTTGGTCAATATCAAAAGTTCATCTCAATACTTTGTTATATATCCTTTGTTGGCAATGACAGAGGTCAAACGTTTTCTGTAAGTCTTCACAAGGTTTTCACACACTGTTGCTAGTATTTTGGCCCATTCCTCCATGCAGATCTCCTCTAGAGCAGTGATGTTTGGGGGCTGTCACTGGGCAACACGGACTTTCAACTCCCTCCAAAGGTTTTCCATGGGGTTGAGATCTGGAGACTGGCTAGGCCACTCCAGGACCTTGAAATGCTTCTTACGAAGCCACTCCTTCGTTGCCCAGGCGGTGTGTTTGGGATCACTGTCATGCTGAAAGACCCAGCCACGTTTCATCTTCAATGCCCTTGCTGATGGAAGGAGGTGTTCACTCCAAATCTCACAATACATGGCCCCATTCATTCTTTCCTTTACACGGATCAGTCGTCCTGGTCCCTTTGCAGAAAAACAGCCCCAAAGCATGATGTTTCCACCCCCATGCTTTACAGTAGGTATGGTGTTCTTTGGATGCAACTCAGCATTCTCTCTCCTCCAAACACGACGAGTTGAGTTTAGACCAAACGTTCTACTCTGGTTTCATCTGACCATATGACATTCTCCCAATCCTCTTCTGGACCATCCAAATGCTCTCTAGCAAACTTCAGACGGGCCCGGACATGTACTGGCTTAAGCAGGGGGACACATCTGGCACCGCAGGATTTGAGTCCCTGGCGGCGTAGTGTGTTACTGATGGTAGCCTTTGTTACTTTGGTCCCAGCTCTCTGCAGGTCATTCACTAGGTCCCCCCATGTGGTTCTGGGATTTTTGCTCACCGTTCTTGTGATCATTTTGACCCCACGGGGTGAGATCTTGCATGGAGCCCCAGATCAAGGGAGATTATCAGTGGTCTTGTATGTCTTCCATTGTCTAATTATTGCTCCCACAGTTGATGTCTTCACACCAAGCTGCTTGCCTATTGCAGATTCAGTCTTCCCAGCCTGGTGCAGGTCTACAATTTTGTTTCTGGTGTCCTTCGACAGCTCTTTGGTCTTGGCCTAGTTGAGTTTGGAGTGTGACTGTTTGAGGTTGTGGACAGGGGTCTTTTATACTGATAACAAGGTCAAACAGGTGCCATTACTACAGGTAACGAGTGGAGGACAGAGCCTCTTAAAGAAGTAGTTACAGGTCTGTGAGAGCCAGACATCTTGCTTGTTTGTAGGTGACCAAATACTTATTTTCCACCATGATTTGCAAATAAATTCTTTAAAAATCAGACAATGTGATTTTCTGGATTTTTTCCCCCATTTTGTCTCTCATAGTTGAGGTATACCTATGATGAAAATTGCAGGCCTCTTTCATCTTTTTAAGTGGGAGAACTTGCACAATTGGTGGCTGACTAAATACTTTTTTGCCCCACTGTAGCTCTTAGACTATGTTAATGTGAGAATACTTAAAATAGGTACATTCTATTTATTCTTTTTTTAAGCAATGATAAATGTATTTGACTAAATAGTAATGTCTTAAAATAATAAAGTTTTGAATGTGAACCATGGTAAGTGAGCTTTATGGGATGCCTAAACTGTGATTAATAGTATAAACAGCATAGAGGTGATTCAACAACATGTAAAACTAATATGACATTCTTTTCAGTTTTGTTTGATTAAAAAAATCAACATGCTAAAATAATCCTGAGGACACAAAAATGTTTCAGAAAAATATCTATCTCTGAACTGACCTAGCAACTCTGCTGTTTTGCTTTCTGACAGTATGTGCAATGCTTTGGATTTCATTCCAAAATGTTATTTCAGTGTGTGCAAGACATAAATGTAGTACTTTTTTGAAATTCTATAAAGCAGACACATATTTTCCCAGAATCACTTGGCAACTGCAGAGGGCAGTCATGGAAAAGACACGACTGCTTTAAAAGCTGCAAGCAGCTGCTACATATGCTCCCTCATGAAGGCTGAAGCACCCTTTGAAACTGAATCCGAAGGGCTGCACAATCCTATTACTCAAACAGCATGAAGTCGTATTACATTCTAAGTTTATTGTACATACTAGAAAGGTTGAATATATGAATCAACTCCTACATCACTTGGGTAAAAACAATTGATATGCTATGTTCAAACTGATGTAATCAGAACTGATTCACTGGTAAGGCAGAATGAATCCTTTGCTTCAGGTAATTAATTGTGGCCACTTCCTGAAAAGTCATTCTCAGCTCAACTGCTCAAAGCTATCACTTGCCCAGCTCCATCCTCAAAGTGATCCACGCAAGGGAAGTGATCATAGATGACTGTAGTGTGGCAAGCAGAGAGGTATTACAGGTTTCTCAATGTGAGATATGAGTCAGGAAAGGTAGTGAAACAACCAGAAGCAGTGGTAAGATCTGCCACATCCACAGTGAGGTCACAGCCTAAGTATCTGCTCAGATCTGTTATGTGCAATTCTGTAGGGTGCACAGTTGCTTAAGTCTCTACTAAGCAGTGTACTACATCTCTCTTCCTTCCATAGTGCATCATTTTAAATTTAAGTTTAAATGTATATCAAATGTAATTTTTCTTCTGCCTTCCTAATTCTGATCTTTCCCATTTTCTCCATCATAGTCAGGTCCTTAGCCCAAAATAGTTTCACATTTCTGCTGGGGGAGGGGTGAGCAAAGTTGAAACCATATCCCATTAGATCTATGATATTCATGCAGTAAAAGGGCCTTTCTTGCTGCGTGAGCTTTTCCCCCATCTCACCTGGAATTACGAAATGCTCAGACTTCCTTTTTTTACTTAAGCAGAAACAACCCAACTTTTACTCACAAAAAACCTCTGATAGCTTCATTCATGACAGATAATAATCTCTTCACTGGACCCAAATAAATACATACATAATTTTGGAGGAACTTTGAGAAAGGCAAAGGACCTCTGTGACCTATTCTAATAAAAATACCAAGATACTTTCTACACTTTATATTTCACAGTCATACAACTTCGTTTAATGTTTACCTTTTGTAGTCCAAGCCTAGCTGTCAGACGAGAAGAAAAAAGGAACAGTGGCTGGATGTAGCCTTGGGAATGCTATTTGGCCACAGAAATGGTTGATCATATATGGATCTTAAGGTTAGCCATTAAGGAAACATTCTCACAAAAAAACTATATCTGCACTAGGCCTCACGCACTGAAGAAATAATGCAAAAAGCATGCTTAGGAGTAATGAGTTCCAGTGCTGACCTTCCATAATGTGTTCACTTTCGAAGAGGCTGGTATAAGTATGAATGTCGTTTTCTACATCAAGGAAGCAGGCAAGCAATGAAGAGAAATGTTAATCAAAAGAAATACAGAAGTTTTAAAATGAAGATTCAATTTATAGTCATAAAAGTTAAACAGATAGGACTAAGTCATTTGGGAAAAACATAAGCAAGCTACAGACCAGATATGGGTATGAATGCAATCAAATCTAGTGGCAAAGAGTAGTTGAAACACAGGTCTCAAATTTTAGTATTCTTTTATTCCTGAGTTCTCACCACCACATTTTTATGTAATCTAGCTTTTATGGTTTAAAGTTCAGCAAAATCCTGTATTTTTCAGAACTGGCGTTAATGAAAAATCCTCATTTAGTATTTATGCTTGTGGCTCACACACATCTTAAGGAAAAACCAAGAATGAGCTGCTTTCAATACAGAATTTCCTAAAAGCAATGCACTTTAATAATAAAACAATGCTGACTTAATATATGTTTATAATTCAGTTCCACATTACTTTAAGATGTACAAAGCAGAATTTTTAAAAAATTATGTATACTACCAGACTCCCAATAACTCTTGGTGGTTGAACACAACATGTTTTACACTGATTTGTCTAATTATCAGCCACATCTTTAGCAAGTCATCCTGTTGTTAATACCAGCTAAAAGCAATTCCTAGACATTCAGAAAACAATTGAGAGTATCTGATTCACAGCACATTCCCCATCATGTCTCTTGCTTTATTTAAGTTTGAGTTAATGTTTATTTCTAATTGAATTATCATGCCAGTAATAGCCTCCTTTTTTATTTTGCAAATATCCTTACTATTTGTAATTTTGTTTTAAAAAATTATACATTAAAAATAATGTTTGGAATGAAACAATGACTGGGCTTCTCAAGGAATACTTGTAACTTTGTGGTACATTGCAAACACAGCCACAATCAACCATTTTTTGCTAGGTTAATGAAGTGAGAAATAAGTGTTAATTACATGCTTACATCTGTTGCAAAAGCTACTACTACTTAAAATAAATATTTTATTACTTGGAAGAGAAATATAAAGAAACACTTTATTAGTGAATTAGAAGTTCAGTCTCACATTCTTATTATAAGCAAGTTCCACTTTGGGGAAATAAAAAGTATATTTTGTTTCAAACAGTAAAGATTTCTGAAATGGAAACAGCAACAAAAAATAACAATAGTTCTTTTTAAAAAAAGATTAATACAAGGGGAAAATTCTAGAACGCTTTTATAAAAAGCTATGCTTCTAAAATTCATAAAGGTAGGTATTCAATTTCTCCAGCTGTTATGGACTTATTTGCAAGGTCGAGTATGACAGCAATCAGGCAGTATCTGGCAGTTAATGCACTTATTCAACAATACTTTCATTGCACACAAATGTGAAATAAGCCTGTAACAATTATGTTTTATTACATAGGAAATCTAGAACAATTGAAGAAAAAACTTGTTTCTAGTTCATTAGCATATGTAGCTATTATATTAATCTGCTAGTGCAAAAGCTACTAACGTTATTCTAAACTGAATTAAAGCAGAGGTGTCAGTAAGCAATCACATTCTTAAGAAAAATATCCTACAGACTATGTGCACTGCATGGCCCTATAACTGCTCACTATTGTGTTAATAACTACAAGTTAATTATATGACAAAATTCTGAACTATTGCCATCTAAACAGCCAACTTTTTTTCTCCCAACTTCTTCACAGTACTAAAATACTTTCTGAAGAAAGGCAGCCAAGCCAGTTCCTACTTTTACTTATTTATTTGATTATATCACACATTTTCTACAGGAGTTCACCATTCTCTTCCACATTTTCCTCTCCACAACAATCATCCTGTGTGGTAGGTTGGGCTAAGACAGAGTGACTGGCCCCAGGTCACCCAGATAGCTTCTATTGCTGAGGCAGGACTTGAAGCAGGTCTGTCTAATCCTGGTCCAGCAGCTTAACTACTATGCGACCCTGATTCTCACCCTTGTATGCTACAGATAGGAAATACAGTGCATTCGGAAAGTATTCAGACCCCCTTCACTTTTTTCAGTTTTGTTATGTTGCAGCCTGATACTACAATCGTTCAAATTCATTTTTTTTCTCATTAATCTACACTCAGTACCCCATAATGACAAAGTGAAAACAGAAGTTTAGAAATGTCTGTAAATTTATTAAAAAGGAAAAACTGAAATATCACACTGGCATAAAACAACACTTGAAATTTAGCTCAGGTGCCTCCCATTTCTCTTATCGTTGCTGAGCTGTTTCTACACCTTGGAGTCCACCTGTGGTAAAATAAATTGATTTGGAAAGACACATACCTCTCTATAGAAGGCCTCACAGCTGACAATGCATACTGTACCAGAGCAAAAGCCATGAGGTCAAAGGAACTGCCTGCAGAGCTCAGAGACAGGATTATTGCAAGGCACAGATCTGGGGAAGGCTACAAAAATTTCTGCTGCACTGAAGGCTCCCAAGAGCACAGTGGCCTCCATAATTCTCAAATGGAAGAAGTCTGGCACAACCAGGACTCCTCCAAGAGCTGGTCGCCCGGCCAAACTGAGCAATTGGGGGAGAAGAGCCTCAGTAAGAGAGATGACCAAGAACCCGATGGTCACTCTGACTGAGCTCCAGAGATCCTGTGTGGAGATGGGACAAAGTTCCAAAAGGGCAACCATCACTGCAGCCCTCCACCAATCTGGGCTTTATGGCAGAGTGGCTAGATGGAAGCCTCTCTTCAGTGCAAAACACATGAAAGCCCGCTTGGAGTTTGCAAAAAAGCACCTGAAGGACTCTCAGACTGTGAGGAACAAGATTCTCTGGTCTGATGAAACCAAGATTGAACTGTTTGGCCTCAATTCTAAACATTATGCCTGGAGGCAACCAGGCTCTGCTCAGCACCTGCCCAATACCATCCCAACAGCAAAGCTTGGTGGTGGCAGCATCATGCTGTGGGGGTGTTTTTCAGCAGCAGGGACTGGGAAACTGGTCAGGGTTGAGGGAAAGCTGGATGGAGCAAAGTACAGAGATATCCTTAATGAAAACCTGTTTCACAGTGCTCAGGACCTCAGACTGGGCCGAAGGTTCACCTTCCAACATGACAACGATCCTAAGCACACAGTCAAGACTACACAGGAATGGCTTAGGGACAACTCTGTGAATGTCCTAGAGTGGCCCAGCCAGAGGCCTGACTTGAACCCTATTGAACATCTCTGGAGAGACCTTGAAATGGCTGTCCACCAATGGTCCCCATCCAACCTGACTGAGCTTGAGAGGATTTGCAAAGAAGAATGGCAGAAAATCCCCCAATCCAGGTGTGCAAAGCTTGTCACATCATACCAAAAAAGACTCGAGGCTGTAATTGCTGCCAAAGGTGCTTCAACAAAGTACTGAGTAAAGGGTCTGAATACTTAAGTACATGTGATATTTCAGTTTTTCCTTTTTAATAAATTTACAGACATTTCTAAAATTCTGTTTTCACTTTGTCATTATGGGGTACTGAGTGTAGATTAATGAGAAAAAAAATTAATTTGAATGATTGTAGTATCATGATGCAACATAACAAAATTGGAAAAAGTGAAGGGTCATCTGAATGCACTGTATATCCCAGAAGAAAAGGGAGAGAACTCAGAGACAAATATATTGAAAAATGCTTGCCATTAGGAAACAACCTAAGAAAATATCCCAAGACGTTAACTACTAATATGGATAAATACAATTAATTCTAGGAAGATTTGACAAGAAAGACAACAGGTAAAGAAAGCTGGATAAAATAGGTAGACATGTGAAAGGCAAAAAACAAAACAAAAAACAAAAAAAAACAACGGCAACAGAGAGAGAGGAAAGAGAAGCCGATGAGAAAGTAAACAGAGACATGTACAACTAGTAAGAAAGAATCAGGCAGGCAAAGAGAGAGACAATGTATTATGTTGCCTGGCCTGGAGTACAGATACTGATTGAGGAATTCTGCAAATTATGGTTTCAGTCACAGCAACATTACAATCTGGAAAGCCTAAAATATGAAGGTCAAAACACAGTGATCAGAACTGCAGGTTTCCAGTTAACATTTATGCTTAATAAACAAATTACCTCCAGGCGTAAATCCTTCAGTAAGAATTTGGACCGTTGAGATCTGTGCAATTTCTATTTCATAATGGCTTTCTCCATCCAAAAACAGGTATCTGCACAAAGAGAGAAACAATGATGCTCATTTCACATATGTTAATTAGTAATTCTTATAATACTAAATCCCACACTGGAAAGTAAAACTTAAATCATTTATACAATGACAAGAGATTATGTTTGTTAAACTTATGCCTACTCATTACTGATAGTTACCTATGTTTTTGTTGTATCACTCCACAAGTTTGAAGTGTTTCTTCATTAAAAAAAAACAACGGGAGGTAATATATACTGTATACCGAAGGTATACTGGAACCATTGCCAAAAACAATGTACTGGCTATTTGCTCTCAAACAAAATTTTTGAAAGTGTTTCTAAAAATAGGGAAATGCATCCACGAAAACCCCCTCCTAGTTTCTGTCAATGCTCCATACTTATAAACAAATTATGAGATGTCAAAACAATTACCTCTTTAAAGCTTTATAAAATAATGAAAGAAAGGTATTGATTTTCCTAACTCACTAAAGGTGATTTATTCCTGTTTGATAGGAGTGTCCAAGAGTTGGAAAATGTTGGCTATTAGCCCTTTTTCTGAAATATTAAAATTTATTCCTCCATTAAGATCTTGCTTATGCAATAATTAATACCAGGATATTAAGAGGCTACACTAGACTACTTATTAATTATAATAAGAAAAACAAAATGTAATGCATACAACCACAGCCAAATCCTTCAAAAATGGATGGATGCTACAGGAAAGCAAGAGACCTAAGTCTTTAGAATATTCTAAAGAATGACAGGAAAAAATACTTCTGTGTTCTAATCTTTTTACAACTTGTTTATGTCATACCTTAGGTATTTATATTATATTATATGACATGACATGAGATGACATGACATGTTATCATATTATGACTGTACAAGGACAGACCAATTGACCTGTTTCATGGTTGGATCCTCAGCTTGGGTAGTAGCATACTACTAGCCTTGTGCTAGTCCTGGAGTTAGCTCGTTCTGACTTGATTCCAATTCTCAACTATTTGGGAACCCTGAAGCTCCACCCATCAGAAAAGGTTACAGATGTAATTGAATGGGATTATATTTACAGAGAGTTTAGAATATTAATTGCAAGGAAAGAAGGTCCATTTCACAAAAATTAATGCAGAGGTTTTTTATTTATATATTAACCCAATGTATATGGGTAGCCATCTATCCAAGAGACTCTGGGTGGTGAGCTATTATAGCCTTTAAATCCTATTTTATTTAAATTGTTCACAACTTTTCTGTCTGTTACTATGACAAAAAGTGAGACTTGGAATTAAGGAATGAAATATATCAAATTTAATAGAAGTCAGGGCAAGGATTTTCAACTACCTTCTCTGTATAAGAAAATACAGTTCTTGAGCAGTTAGTTACTTTCTCCTCACTAGGGCATTTTAACACTCATAAATGTTAACCTTTTTATAAAATATTTCACTCTTTTAGGTATCCAGTGCTGCCCATTCTATCTAGCACACAGAAATCCTGCACTATGTATCAGTGTGAAATAGAAGATTTTTTAAACTGCAAACAGAACTCATTATATACTGAACACCTCCATCATGCTTTGAGTTATTTGTAAAAACCATTGGCATTTGCCTCATTCAATTCAGGATTTGGGTTGAGTAAGAACATAGTCCTAATTTATGCCATTCTGTTCTGATATTTGTGAGTTCTTAAGAGTACTGTTCTTTAAGTAGTTCATTTTGAAACTGTGTTAAAATAAATTATAATTATTAATATATTTTTCTCATAAATGTCTAGCTGTATCCTATCTTGATCAGTGTTGTGAATTTATCATCTAAACAGTGTGTAGAAAAATCAGTGTCCATAGATAAGCACAATATAAAACACATCCTTGCAATATCTCCAGAACAATCAGACAAGCAGGGTGCTTTTACTGAGAAACTGAAAAAGTACCAATTTTCTGCTTAAGAGCAAGTCATAGCAATATTGCTCAGGTAACACTTTGGATATAACAGTTGGGATGCTAGACAGGCAATTCTTTAAAATGGTAAGACAAAATATTTTAGAGATTAGAGACTGTAGCAAAGGTAATATTTTTCAGGAAAAGACTTCAGCTGATGGGCAACTCTTACTAACAAACACAGCATACTTCTTACCTCTGGTTGTTGGAAAGTCGACAAACCATCATTTCTGTTCTTTCTGATGTCTCTGGAGTTACAAAGAATGTAGCACCTCAAAATTCCAGGAGCAGAAGAGAAAGAATTAAAGATAAATTTTTTAAAGTACAGTATCATTAAAACAAGCTTAAAATTGTGGTTCTCAATCTTATTATATAGAGTTAATGTTTATTAACCTTTCTCAGATCTATTTTTAAGAGGAAAAAGAAAAAAATGCCATTGCTATAGTGATAACAATTAACGGGCCTAAATGTGTTCCATTAATAGAAAAAGTTCTAGCCTAGTTCTAGTCTCGCCTTAGGCATGAAAGCCGACTGGGTGATTTTAGGCCAGTCACTCTCTCTCAGCCCAACTCACCTCACAGGGTTGTTCTGTGGGGAAAATAGGAGGAGGAAGGAGTATTAGGTAAGTTCGCCACCTTGAGTTAATTATAAAAATAATAAAGACGGGATAAAAAAAATCTAAAAAGAAAAAAAATGCAGCTGAAAAATATGAATTACTGGAAAAATATTATTTGGAAATACTTATCTGCAGCTTTATCTATATCTGAGGACAATTTCAACTCATGATACAATATAAAGATTTCAAATAGACTGAAAATAGAATTAATATTTAACAGTTTAATGAGCCACTTGAAAGAAACCAATTCTATGGTTTATTTTAAATTAAAAATACTTTGTTAAACAGTTTTAGCTTTCAAATGTAAGAAATCCTTGTTGTTTATGTTGAAGATTTCTTTGTTTTTAATCTTAATATCTGAAACAAAACCATTTACAAATTAAAATGCTCAGAATTTGATGGGGCTTGAACTTGAATATGTATTAAGTACAGGCAAAGTATTATAAAACAATATATTCTTCAAACTTTCCACAAAAGAACAAATTTTCATAGTACTCCACTGCCCAAATAAAAACCATTGTACAATTTCTTGAATGTCATATTAAAATGAATATGTGTTATGGGGAGAAAGCTATTAGAGAACATCATCTAGAAAAAATGATTTTGCCATATCAAGATTATTCCCATTACAGTGGAACAGAGGTTAACCATTTTTCATTCTGGAGTGCAAACATGCACTTATACCAGAAAAACACAAGCTGCAGAAAAACACAAGCTGAAGCTCCAAAACTTATGTGGACTCAAAACCTTCAGTACATTCCCCAAAGACCTTCAAACATTGTTACTGAAGTGTAATTACTAAAGGGAAAATGGTAAAATATGTGACTAAAATTGTATGAATATTAGCCAAATTTAACAAAATCAGATATATTTCCTATCCTCTACTATCCACTACTGCCCTTGATATACCGCTCAATGGCCAAGTGCAATCTTTGGCCAGAACAAATTTCACAATCCTGATTTATAGTTATTTATTTATTTATTTATTTATATTTATTTATTTATTATTAAATATATCACCCAAAACAAACTCTTATATATTATCTTTTAGCAAGTCAAACAAGAATCTCCAAGTTCTCTATACACAACACTTACCATTCATAAGCACTTTGAGCTGCCTGTCATAGAACTCTGTTTCTTTCTGAGAAATGAGACCACATTCAGCACACTGGCGTACAGGGTCAACAAAGCACATACGAGGCAGAGGCACTTTCTTGCTGCAGCATTTGTCACAAAAGCACTTTCCACATCTCCTGCAGTGGTGCTGGGGTGGAGGTACCAGAAAAAAAGAAAAATGGTTCAGCAAAATTGGATCTTTATGTTAAAAATGTTTGATTCTGGCCTATCACAATTTCCATAGGGCAGAGGAGAAATAAATTCTACAGCGGAGGTACAAGGAGCATGAAGAAGATAAAATCCTGATATGCCTTGTTAAAAAAATGCCAGAATGATTACAAAAACAAAAAACTTGTAGAAAAAGGTCTGATCTAGGTCTGAACTTTCATGTGCTCGAGAAAGCTGTCTTTGCAGGTCATATTGCACTACTCCCTTAGTTTCCGTGGAAGTCTAGCAATCAGTCCATGGAAGTGCAGAGTATAGTAAACAGCATTTTCCTTTCCCTGTTCTAAAAAAACAAGCACATTCAGTAAGTGTTAAGTTTCAGCATGCCAGAATTCATGCTTAAATACTTAGCTTAGCTAAAAGTTATATATTTAGAGAAAATAAACAGTGCTTAACAAAGTTTGTAATCTTCATACCTCATCACAAAACCAATAAATACATAAATAAAATGAGATACCCCATCCCCATCACAAAACCAATAAATAAATACATAAATAAAATGAGAGAGAGAGAGAGAGAGAAAAAGAAAGAAGGGGGGGCGGGCAGGCAGGCAGGCAGGCAGGCTGGCTCTGTGGAAGTATTCATACAACACACAAAGCCACAAGCCAACCACATCTTATACTTAAAGCACTGTGTAAATTCTACCAATATAACTTTTAAGGGTTAGTATACTGTGGTTTTTTAGTACAACTGTGGTTTTTTTCAATAGTCCATCGTTAAGCTGTCAATAGCTCAATATACTGTGTGAAAATGACATATGGTCAACCCAAATACTTCCTTCCCTATCTGAAATAGACTGCCTATCCAAACTATATTTATCACAAAAAAAAACCTTTGTGATGAGAAATTTTAGGGCTACTAGATCAGAATTGCAACAATCTGGATGATCGCTAGATGGCAGCAGAGCTAGAGTGTCCTGTACCTCTGTTGCCATCTAATGGTCATCCAGATTTTTGCATTATACAGCCCTATGCAGTATTCTTATATCCACAGTCCTGTAACAGTTTTTGCTACTGTAGTTGCCTATCAAAAACTCAGTGAAGTTTCTACACCACAAATCAATTACAATATTTGAGAAAGTGTAAAGCATCATACCTACTATCACAATGGCTAAATCCATAGATCATGCAAAGCCATAATTTGACTTATTTCATTTAAACCTCAAGTTATGTATGAACCTAACCACTGTGGCTTTTAACTTAAAAGTTACTTAAGTACAACCAAGACAAATGATTTATTCAACAAATCAAAGTTAAATACATCCTGAATTAATATGTGTGAACCCAGCAAATCTGTAGTATCAAGAAGTGCTCTATATGTAATGTTCTACTTTAATATGTACTATCTGTTTTAATGGCCTGACTAAAAAGACATCTGATTAGAGACTGAGCCCTAATTGCCTCCAGGATAACAATGTAAAAAAGAGAGAGACAGATTTGTGAAAGTGCTTATTATTGCATATGTAATGTGCAATAGTCATGTATAGTAACTTCCTGGGTTCGGTTATGATTAAAGCAAATGATAATTATGAAGGTATCATCCATGTACTGAATATTTTAAAAGTGTCCACAGTGCAGTTCCAAGAAGGTAGAAAAGCCATAAAGAGAAGTTGGTATCACTATTAAGTGTGTTCACTACAAACTACCACTATCCTAAATGCTGCAGCATTTGGTATGCAGAACATTATAGTCAACAGCTAGTGACTGTGGCAAGGACATTTTATTGCTTTCAGGGGAATACTTTAGGATAAATTTGCATCCAAACTCTTACCTTTCTGGTTATGAAGTCAAACTTTGTATTGCACTGCATACATCTAGGACACTATAAAATAATAACGCAAAGATATTAAAGTTTGACGGTTTCAGCCAAGGATTAAAAGAATATATGGCATACTACATGACACAATTCTAAAGTTTCATTGGTTTATATTAATAAGTTTCATAAAATACTTCTACAGAGATAATTTTCCGTTCGATAATATTTTCCTATTAAAGAAAAAAATATAAGATCATCTGTAGTTCAAATTCAAGCACAGTGAGCATGATCCAATTACAGGACTACTTTCTGAGAACACATCTAAAGCCCAGATTTAACACTGCTTGAAATCAATCTCAATAGTTATACTTTTTCTATTTAATTTTTGTCCTTTCATTAAATGATTCCTGCCCAGCAAACTGCTTTTCTTAACCTTTATACTGTAGAATATTTTCCAGAAGAGCACTTGAAATATCACTTTACTTAAAAGAAGGCTAAGGACCAATTATATATTGGACATAAAAATATGTTATATGGGGAAAGGGGAGGTAACCCTGAAGAAACAGATAACTACTTAATATTATTCTTTGCATGTGTTGCTATGGAAACTTATATTTTACAGGATTCTTAATCACAAAGTTCTCTTCATCCACATAAGGACACTATATACTACCAACATTTTTCATAATTCATGGAACATGAAGTATGTTGGGCTGCTGTGAAATGTACTTTATCCAGTTATTCTTGCACAATATTCTAGGCTCCAACAGGCTTCAACCTACTTTCTAGACAAATATTATTTCTGACATCATTTAACAAACATCCCAGAACTGGTATTGTTTACAATGTTGTTGCAATTTTATACTGTATTTTGATAATCCAATATTTTCCAGTATTTGACAAAATATACACAACACATTTGGCCAAGCATTTTATTTTTTATTCTGTTGCTGTGTGAACCCAGCATGTGTAATTTGTAAAGAATGATTTATTACATGAATGTTGTCAATTCTAGTTCGTTCAGTATGTTGTGGGACTGCTGCTACTGAGTATATTTGCATCTTTCTTTCTTTTTTTCCTCCAACAGTGGTTCTGAAGCACTGACTGCTCTTCTGTCACTTCTGCCTTTTAAGATTCTGCAGTTTCTACTTTCATCCCAGTTTTTCCTTCCAAGCCTTGATTTGTTTCCTTCAAGCCCAGATCTCTTTAGGTATGTGGTCTGTTTCCTTAATGATTTCATGAATGGGGACTTCCTCCCAGAATACCTCTCCCTTCAAATCCCTCATCAAAACTAGTTTCTTCTACAAAACTTACACTTAATTCCTCACCCATTATTGAAAGTAAAGCTTATTTTTGAAGATCTAAACTCAATGCATGTTCTTTCAATTATCTCAAATATTTCCAACAGAACTTCACTATGAAGTACAGTAATAGATAAGTACCCCTCAAATGAAGTCACTACTGTTTTCTACTCAGACACCCCCTGCTTGCGAACAGAAGAACAACATAACAAGTTCCAGCCCCATTTTTAGGACGCTGTTCTGATGTTCTACTTGGAAGGTGATTTTAAGGCAGAACGTTCAAAGAATCGACCCAGTGCCTGCAGGGCGATCAATCGCATCCTTGAGCTCACAGCAGGACTTTCATTCCAGGCGAGAGAAAAGCAGGGAAGGGGAAGAGACCTGAAGGTGAAAAATAGGAGGTAAGGCGGAGAGCCCAATTTAGGTTCCGCAAAGGCCTGCTTTTCCATGGTCCACTCGGTCTCAAGGCGAAAAGGGAGGAACTATTGAAGGGACAGGCTTCGGCGGAGGGCGGCAGAGACTGAAGGGGAGAAGGAGGTATACTGTACAAGGTCTAGACCTGAGCCGCCCTACCACCGTTACCTCCTTATCCGGCACCCACGGCGGCTCTTCCAATCCGAAGGGGCTCTGCGCAGCCCGGCATTCGGGGACCATTCGGAGCCCACTAGGGGAGCGGACCAACTTTTTGCCATCAGGGGCCTCGCGGCCCGACATTTTCACCTCAGACCTCGGAGCACAGCCGCCGCCACACGGCGACGCGCCCAAACCACCGACCCACCCCAGCCACCCAATCGGAAGCCACTGCCCCACCACAGCCATCCAATTGGTATTAGACTCACTAAAGATAGACGTCTCTCCTGGCCAATGAAAGTCGAGAAACGTTTCTCTTCGCGGAGCAGAGCTGTTGTTTTCAGCACTACAATGGTGGGCCGACTCCCCCCCCCCCATTGATGTATACTTCTCAACCAATCCCCTTCAAGGCATGTCAGGCACAAATAGGAAAGTGAAATGGGGAGGGAAGAAAGCGAGAGGAGGCTCGGACGCGCGCAGAGAAGAGCATACAACGCCGCATGCGCCGTTTACGTTGACAGCAAAGCTTAGGAAAAGAAGCGGACGGGCGAGGCTTTCGTAGTCCTGATTGGTTATTAACTCTCCTCAGCACTCTATGATTGGCCCACGCCTTCCGCGGGCTAGGCTGACTTCTGGTTGGCGCCTTTCTCTTTTCTGAGGTTAGAATCGTTATTTGCAGGTAGGAAATAGTTTAAAAGTAACTCTTGCCCGTTGGGGTTTTTCAGTGGAGTTTGAGTTGGATGGCTTTTGTCCGACTGTCAGCTTTTGAGAACTCTGTTTAGCTTTCCAAATTGGATTATCTCAAGTTTGTCTGCAGTTCTGACGCTGCAATCGCATATGTGCTCGACAAGAACTAAATACTGAAATCAGCACGTGGAGATTTACGGAGTACGGCACGTTCAGGTTTGTGCCAAGGATTGTCAACGTACTTGTAAGTCAAATGAAATTAATCATGCTTACTTTCGGAATAAACTTTGTACTGTAGTTTTAAACTTCATTTTATTTTTATGCAATGCATTCATTCCATGATGGACTGAATGTAGTCAAAGCAAAACGAAGGGGTCAACCACACACACACAAAAAATCACTTAGGCAACCCAGATGATACAGTTATGAAACACAGGTTTATCAAGGTCTAAGACTCAGTGTTATCCGGGGTTGGGGGTATTATACCTCCAAATACTCGTTGCAAAGGGAGGATGCTGGGAGAGAGGAAAGTCTCCACATCCTCCTTAAGGATATCTCAGAGGTATATCCTTGGCCATTGTGAGACGAAAATACTGGACTACGATGAGCTTGGCCTATTTGAACAGGAGTCTTCTTATGTATGCAACGAAGGTAAGTCTTTGCAAGATGGCAAAATGCCAGTAGAAAAAGCCAAACAGATCTTCTAAGGCTGAAAGTCCACAAATAGCATATTTACTTTTTATGCTGCGGCAATATTTCAAAGAATTGCAAGCTTTTTTATTCTGCAGACTGGCAGTTGTATAAATGGTAGGCTTCCATCTTAAAAAGCTACTCATATTAGAAAGTGAAAGTAGGTGTGATGACAAAAAGGGACCTGTAAAATTGGTATTAAAGCAATACCTTCGTTACTTAGTAAAGTTCCATTGAACCCAAGTGGGACATTTGTTTTAATAAAATTGCCTAAGATTGTGCTGCATGTGCAGGTAGGAAATACTACAAGTTAGGCTGAGTGGAATATACTAATTGGGTCAAAAACATCAGTGAACTCCATGACCAAACTTGAACTAGTCTAAATATCTAAGCCACTGCTCTACATTGTAAGAGTTGGCATGATGTAAGAAATGTTCAAGCCCATCCTATATTTATTTTCCAATATGTGTGGAGATTGTAGAATCACATGAAGGGTCATAAAGAGGGTCTTTTTAACATCTCCAGTGCTTGCTCTTATTTACCCAGATACTCAGGATGTGTAGAAACAAACGTACAAGTGTTGAATGAAAAGTAATGCCTCCAGGGTTACAGGTATCCAGGACATGACAATACTAATGCGCTAGGAACTCTGATGTATTTTTAAGCATCTGTTCTTTCACTTCAATTGGTGGGAAATTGCTGTGAGAAAAATTGTGTTGCTGTCACTTGTGAAATGGAAGCCTGCAATGAGTTCTTGTCAGTGCCCTTTAAGCAATATGCTGTGATTGAATTTTTGACAGGTAAAGAAGTCCCTCCAGTTGAAATTCAGTTTGTTTATAGTGATGATTGTGAAGAGAGTACTGTGTGTTGCTGGGCCAAAAAGTATAAAGATGGTGAACCAGAAAGAGCTGATTTGTGTAATCAGGAAAAAAGTGGACAACTTGTGACATCAGTCAACAAGGTTCACATGAGAAAGGTTGATGAACTGATTAAGGACAATTGGTGGATCACTCAAAGGAAAATTGCTATGAAACTTGGCATTTCACTGGAACATGTGGGTCACATTACGGTATTGATGATCTTCAGTATTGGAAGGTTCATGTAAAATGGGTTCTTTGCATGCTGGCAAGAAAGAGAAAGCTTCAGAAGTTGAAATTTGACAGCAGTTGTTGTCACGCTACAAGAATGAAGGTAAGGAATTTCTTCACAGTATAGTGACAGCCAACAAAACATTGGATGATCATTATGATCCAGAAACAAAGCATCAGTGGATATCATAGAAAGCACCATGGAATATCATGAGAAAACTTCGCTTGTGAATATTTTTTTTGAAACCTAGGCTTCAGCAGGAAAACTCATGCATGGTTACTTTTCAGGGGGATGCAGATAACTTTATTCACATGGATTTTCTAGAACCTCTCATCACTGTCAACTCAGTACATTGCAACGCTCAAAACTTTGAAACCACTATGAAGCAGAGTTTGAAAACACCAGAAGGAAATTTTGCTGCAACATGACAACACTAGGCCTCATACTTCATGAGCTACCCAAGTGGTAATTGTGAAATTGTGTCTCACTGTTTCACCTACAGTCCAGATTTGTTGCCATGTGACTTCAACCTTTTACCAAAATTGAAGGAATAAGCTTTGTGGGCATCTGTCTGACTCGAAGAGGTGGAAAGGACTGTCAAGGCCTGGTTATAGAGGCAAAGTGTAGAGTTCTTTCATGATGGCTTTAAGAAGATTGTCTGTCATTGGAAGAAATGTGTAGTAAATAGAGATTATGTGGAGAAGTAAATACAGGTAACAAAAGAGTTCATTTCAATAATTATTTTCCTTTTCATTTATTAAAATATCCTTACTTAAACTAAAGTCATAGAGATGGAAGCATTATTTTTCATTCAACTATTGTAGGTTTAGAATCTTTTATTCACTTTCAGAACTAAAAGCTTCATTCATATTTCCCCACACATGCTATCCTTCTCAATATCTAACAGGCTAGGTTAAGTCTGAGTACCAGAAGAATAGAGGAGGGGAGCTCCTTACTCATAGTACCTTATTCTGTGTGATTATTGTAAAGTACCGCACTTGCATCCACTTTCACAACATTCAACATGTCTTGGCCAATCTCATGCCTCCTTATACTTTTCCACCTAAGTACCATTGTCTCATCCAGTTTATGTGTGAACCATTCTTCACTCCTCCATTCTTCACCCATCCATTCTGATATTTTTTTCATATGCTACATAACCTGAAAGTAACCAAAACAAACCTATTTGCCTCTGCTTTGAGTGTGTCTCATGTACTTCATTTTACAAGTAGTTGGCACAAAGAACCAAGCAATTGCAAATCAGTATATAACACTGGTAACATATGACAGCATTAAAGAAAATCAGAAAAATAATGCTGAGATCAAGAAGTGAGGCTGATGAGAAAAACTACCTCCAGTCTTTCTGTAAGCATCTTTCCAAAGCTGTATCTTACTCACTTTTCTTCCTCTATGGTATTTAATATGTGCGGCTCTGCATTTGTGAAGAAATGGACTGGGATAAGTTTGAAATGAACCCTAGAGTGATTGCAGCTATTAAAAAAGGTAATATAACTGTTTATGAATCCTTGTTTTATATTGTATACCATCCCTGTATCATTTTGATATATAAATTGTACGAGAAAACTTTCTCTTGCTATATTTGACTGGGAGATTGAATAGACTGCTGTTGCAAGTGGGTAAATTCACATTTAGGTAATGCACTTTGTAACTAAATCTGCTGATTTTGATGAGGTTAGATATATCTAGATCTGAAAAGGAACTAAGGTTGCAATCTGCGATTTTTAAGAACAAGCCCTGTCAGGCTCACTTCTGAATAAACATATGTGAGTGTGTCTGTAGCTGTTGGGAAACTTAGCCTTGCGCTCATTGCTAACCTACAATTCCCAGGAACCCCATAAAGTATAGCCAATGGTAAATGATGCTGTGAATAGTTTAGCAACAGTGAAGAACTGTAGTTTCACAGTTTTGCTTTAGAAAAAGGTACCTGCATAAAAACAGCAGTCTTGCCTCTGCATAATAATTGATGGTGGCAAGCTGTTCATGTCTACTTAGAAATAAGTTGCATTGGGTTGAATGGGGCATACTGAGGTATATGATACAGGATTCCAGAGCAAGAGTAATTATGGTCTGTAAGCCTCCTCCTTTTCAAATAAACAAATCTATGCTGGTTACAGTTAATCAATTTTCTCATTTCAGCAAATATAACATCAATTAAAGACATTTTCCATCTTTCGGGATCAGATTTGCAAAGGTTAACAAAGCTATCCAGGACAGATGTACAATATCTACTAAGAACAATTTCTAGTGCATTGAGAAAAAACTCTGTTCTTACAGGTAAATCTTCAACTAGCTTTTTTTTTCTAATTAATCAATTTAAAAAAATATTAGAGTACTATAAACCTATAAATTTGAGGTATGGTGGGATTTGATTTTCCAGATTTCTGTTAAGAATATAATCAAGCCATTTAACTTGCTCTAAGATTTGAAGTGTTTATATCATAAGATGATAACAAGGCACCTTTGTCTTCTCCCTCTAATTCTGATAACTTGTTTTTTTCCTTATTCCCTGTCCCTTCCCACCTTGTATTCTTTTCCTACTGCCAGAAAGAGAACACTGTGCTTTTGCTGAAGGTCTTAACTGGGTGCCTGCAGAGGATTTCTGAACAAACTGATTAAGAGCCTTTTGTGAACAGCTTCAGGATATCTGGTGTGGGTCTTCCGGGCTGTGTGGCCGTGTTCTGGAAGTTTTGTTTCCTAATGTTTCGCCAGCATCTGTGACCGGCATCTTCAGAGGGCAGGAGCACAGACAGGAGCAGTTCTCTCTGTGCCCAGGATGATGTGACCCTGTTGTGGGTATTTATAGAGATCAGCGAGGGTGCCTGAAGGGAGTTGGGGGGGGGGGTTAACAATTGGCTGCTTGTTTTGGTGTCAGAATATGTATTCTTCCTGGAGGTTAGGCAGGGTTTTTTCTATTGAGTTGTTAACGAGTGGCTGCTGAGGGTGATTAGCATGTTCATTGTGTGAATTATTCACACATCCTGGTGGTTGAGCTGAGTTTGTTGACCTTTTGCAGGCTGTATTTTTCAGGATTGGTAGCTAGGTTTTGTTGATTTTTAGACTTTCCTCTTTTTTATTGAAACTGTGCTGGTGTTTGTGAATCTCAGTGGCTTCCTGGTATAGCCTGGTATAGTGGCTGTTGGTGTTGTCCAGTATCTCTGTGTTTTCAAATAGGATTTTGTGTCCAGTGTGCTTGAGAGCATGTTCAGCTACCCACAACATCATCCTGGGCACAGAGAGAACTGCTCCTGTCTGTGCTCCTGCCCTCTGAAGATGCCGGTTACAGATGCTGGCGAAACGTTAGGAAACAAAACTTCCAGAACACGGCCACACAGCCTGGAAGACCCACACCAGCCATCGTATGCCGGCCATGAAAGCCTTCAACTTCAGGATAATTACATTGAAAGTGGCATACAAGTACATTAAATAAACATGGTGTTGAATTGTCATTTTAGCACTCCAGCTGTTTCAGAACAAAGCCCACAACACTTCCCGAGGCCAGAAGCTGAGTCTGGGCTGCCCAGTTCTAGATGGCTTGCTCCGAGGTGGAATTCCCCTTATGGGAATTACTGAAATCGCTGGTGAGAGCTCTGCTGGAAAGACCCAGCTTGGTTTGCAGCTCTGCCTTTCTGTGCAATATCCATACAAATATGGTGGACTAGAATCTGGTAAGAAATGTATTCTGTCAATTTCTTTTAGTGATTCTGAGCATAATTCTTCACCAACTGCAGTGTTGCATACGTGTGCATTATGATGATTATGGTTTTGTTTATCTTTGGGATAAACAGTGATAAAGCTAGATAGTCCACGCCTTGCTAAAGTTTTAACTCCAAACATTAAAAATCTTCTTCCATTCTTTTGAAGATTTTCAGTAGGCACTGTTCACAAACGTTCAAGCATATATACATCCATAAGGACAAGGAGTTTGGTTTTAAAAAAAAAAATTAAAAGAATTTAGTGCATTTTCCCTTGTTTTGCTCCAAGGGACATGCATGAGAGCCTGCATTTAATTCCCTCAAAAAATGTAAGGGTCGTTACATTCAAGAACAGCTAAATCAAATCAAACTTTTCAGTGTAGGAATTTGCTTTATGCACTTCGGACTATTGTCCCTTCAGCATAGAACCATCTGCCCTAGAGACATTTTCCTTCAAGTGCTGCCTGATCCTAATTTTCAGCCCGCTTTTTTGTCAAAAGATGAAATTCTGTGTAAAGCTTTATGGCATTGCTGGAATCACCTAAATTATGATTTATGGCTGCCAGGGTTGAATCAAACATTTTATTTGCAAGTATGGGTTCTGTTTATGAACTCTGGCCTTTTCATACTAGTGTCCACTGCAGCTTTGGAAGTGGCCCTTTCCTGCCGCTGTCTGGAACACCAGACTTCCCAGGATCCAGCAAGACTCTGCTGGCATTCCAGAGAGCCTTAACAATCTGGCTGCGTTCCTCAGCATGGCTTTCAGGAGGTTACGGGGGCCTGCAAGAGAGGTGTCGCTATGTTGCTTGCTGTTGTCCTCAGCAGCCGTTCTATATATCTATTTATACTGGCTTTTGCTATTGGCATTGGTTTGCTTCTACTGAGTTTTTAATTTTGTTAGCCAGCCAGAGTCAGTTATGAGATGGGTGGCCATATAAACTAATTGAAAAAATAAAAAGGAAATTATTATCCCTTCCCAGCACAAGTATACAGTGGGGCAAAAAAATATTTAGTCAACCACCAATTGTGCAGGTTCTCCCACTTAAAATGATGAGAGAGGCCTGTAATTTTCATCATAGGTATACCTCAACTATGAGAGACAAAATGGGGGGGAAAATCCAGAAAATCACATTGTCTGATTTTTAAAGAATTTATTTGCAAATCATGGTGGAAAATAAGTATTTGGTCAATATCAAAAGTTCATCTCAATACTTTGTTATATATCCTTTGTTGGCAATGACAGAGGTCAAACGTTTTCTGTAAGTCTTCACAAGGTTTTCACACACTGTTGCTGGTATTTTGGCCCATTCCTCCATGCAGATCTCCTCTAGAGCAGTGATGTTTTGGGGCTGTCGCTGGGCAACACGGACTTTCAACTCCCTCCAAAGGTTTTCCATGGGGTTGAGATCTGGAGACTGGCTAGGCCACTCCAGGACCTTGAAATGCTTCTTACGAAGCCACTCCTTCATTGCCCAGGCGGTGTGTTTGGGATCACTGTCATGCTGAAAGACCCAGCCACGTTTCATCTTCAATGCCCTTGCTGATGGAAGGAGGTGTTCACTCCAAATCTCACAATACATGGCCCCATTCATTCTTTCCTTTACACGGATCAGTCGTCCTGGTCCCTTTGCAGAAAAACAGCCCCAAAGCATGATGTTTCCACCCCCATGCTTTACAGTAGGTATGGTGTTCTTTGGATGCAACTCAGCATTCTCTCTCCTCCAAACACGACGAGTTGAGTTTAGACCAAAACGTTCTACTTTGGTTTCATCTGACCATATGACATTCTCCCAATCCTCTTCTGGATCATCCAAATGCTCTCTAGCAAACTTCAGACGGGCCCGGACATGTACTGGCTTAAGCAGGGGGACACGTCTGGCACCGCAGGATTTGAGTCCCTGGCGGCGTAGTGTGTTACTGATGGTAGCCTTTGTTACTTTGGTCCCAGCTCTCTGCAGGTCATTCACTAGGTCCCCCCGTGAGATTCTGGGATTTTTGCTCACCATTCTTGTGATCATTTTGACCCCACAGGGTGCGATCTTGCATGGAGCCCCAGATCAAGGGAGATTATCAGTGGTCTTGTATGTCTTCCATTTTCTAATTATTGCTCCCACAGTTGATTTCTTCACACCAAGCTGCTTGCCTATTGCAGATTCAGTCTTCCCAGCCTGGTGCCAGTCTACAATTTTGTTTCTGGTGTCCTTCAACAGCTCTTTGGTCTTGGCCATAGTGAAGTTTGGAGTGTGACTGTTTGAGGTTGTGGACAGGTGTCTTTTATACTGATAACAAGGTCAAACAGGTGCCATTACTACAGGTAATGAGTGGAGGACAGAGGAGCCTCTTAAAGAAGTAGTTACAGGTCTGTGAGAGCCAGACATCTTGCTTGTTTGTAGGTGACCAAATACTTATTTTCCACCATGATTTGCAAATAAATTCTTTAAAAATCAGACAATGTGATTTTCTGGATTTTTTTCCCCATTTTGTCTCTCATAGTTGAGGTATACCTATGATGAAAATTACAGGCCTCTCTCATCTTTTTAAGTGGGAGAACTTGCACAATTGGTGGCTGACTAAATACTTTTTTGCCACACTGTATATACATATTGAGAAATCTACAGTTGTCCAATCTTGTAGCTAAATTGTTCAGACTGATTGCCACGAAGAGAAGCCAGTAATTTCAGATGGCTTTGCCTTTGCTACAGGTGCAGTTTACATTTGCACAGAAGATGTTTTCCCTAATAAACGCCTGCAGCAATTGATCGAGCAGCTGCCCAAACTGAGAAGTGACGTTCCATCTGAGGTGATGCAGAAGATAAAATTTGGAAATGGAATATTTGTTGAACATGCAGCAGACCTGGTGAGTGGTTTTTCTGGGTGTCAGTGCTTCAAAATCTTAAATCCAATCTGTGCAGCTGAAAAGGATAAGTGATGCTCCATTCAAATGCAGAAAGGGCAGTTTGCAGATCAAAATGACAACACTGTTTCTGTAAATACCACCTCTCAGCAAATCTATACAGAAAAAGGGAGGTTTATTTATTTATTTTTACAAGATATATAAAGTTAGCCTTTCCCTCTCAAATGTTCTCAATACTATGAAGCCAAAAGGTTGCAAACAATACATATAAACCATCCATTAGTTAAACTGTGCAAAAATAAAGAATGGTCTCGTTAAAAAGACCCTAACTTGGAGAAGACATTCAACAGATCAGGTTTGAGCTCCACCACTGCAAAACGCAGTACAGAACTTCTGAAAAATGAGCATTTTTCCTCTATTTTTTTTAACAAAAAGGTAAGCTTTTTGTTCTCAGAGCTGTGAAACTATGCTGGCAAAGTCGAAGAACCCTCAGAAGCTAGAGCAGGGCTGTTATGTGCCTATATTTTTGGCAATAAGTCAACTGAATTATAAAGATCTTGTAAAGAAGCCCATTTCTGTTTTCCTGCACAACCCATCTTGCACATCTTGCCATCAAGAGAAAACTAAAAAATAAAATTGGTGTGAATAAAAATAGATTTTAATCTGTAAAATTGTTCATCATACAAAAACTATAAATAATGTATCCCAAGTCACAGAATCATTGGCTGCCTATTTTTATTTATTTACATATAAAGTCTTAAATGTCATTACTGCCTTGAATTTTAACTTTTAAAAGGTTTGGGCATAGAATGCAGATTATAGTCTGCCTCACTGTTTGGTGTTAATTTGCATTTTTTCTCCACATGCTTCTGATGTTAGAATAGTTTGTCCATTAAGTGGTGGACAGCAGTAAGACTCAGGGGCTGTGATCCAACCGGTCTGCAGTCTTCCACAGATCTATACTCTGGAGACACGGGTGTGGCTCAACAGAGGACAAATTCAACTAGAAGGGGATAGGTGAGATAGAAAAGGAATCAAGCACAGGGAAGACTTGATTTGCTGTTTCAAAGGTGGCAAAGAGAGAGGGGGAGACATTGGCACTGAATTACTGTGCTGCAGGAGTAGAGAATCTTTCCAGCTAGGTATTTCATTGCATGGTTCTGTTTTTAAGGAGAAATTGGTCTGGCTTAATTAGTTGCTTGTTTTTCCTCTGGCATATTCTGTATTCTCTTTTTGTAAGTTCGGTGAGGAGATAAATTGGAATTTCCCCAGTGCACGGTAAACCTTTTGCTTCACATTGCTTCTGTTAATTTTTTTTTTAAGGAAAGCAAAGCAAAAGTGGAAAAATGTACATCAAATGTTTCCCTTTTATTCTTTCCAACCCAATGGCATTGTTCACCGCAAAGTGCGGAACCCCTTTCCCCCGGGTTCTGCCCAATAAGACCCCGAAGACGAGAATTGGCTGTTCGCCTTTTTATTGAAGTGCTTCAAGGAAAAGGACTCCGTCTCGCTAAAGGGAGAGGAGCCCCAAGCAAACTTTTACATCCTTTTTATACTTGTTGAGAAAAAAAAAAGGAATAAACATAATTGGTTACATTGAGATAAGAAAATAGATATGATTGGTTACAATGTTGCGCAGACACATCTGATTCCATGTTACCTATTAGCATCCCATAATTTTAGCATGTTTTATGTTTTCTAAAATCCCCATCTTTGGGGTGTGCGTTTTGCTATGCTAATTAATCAAATATTACCTCTCAGTCAAGCCTCTAGTTTTGCTGATTGAGCAAAGGTTGCCCCTCGGTCAAGCCTCCAGTTTTCTACATCTCTTAACACTCCTCCTTTATCTCTAACATTCCTCCACCTGCCAAACCGCCATGCTGCGGTTTTTACATGACTCAAACTCCCAAGTCTCATCTTCTAACCACAAGGTCTTATTGCTACTCTCAGCATTTTGGAAAGTAATTTCCTAAAAGGGCTCAGAACTGTGGCTGTCCATCTGTCAGAAGAATAATTCTCTCAAACAGAACATAATATAACCATATTTGGTGTGGTGGGAGAAGCTGAAAACAGACAAAAAATATTGATTTAGAAAATGGCCAGGGGCTGCAGAGAAAAAAAACCCCCTCAATGCATCCATGGGGGGGGCAGTTGGGCAGTGGCTGAGCATGCTGTCACTCCTCTCTACTAAACCCCTCCCTTCTTCCTTGATCACATGACCCAGAGCAGCGTGTTTGCTGCTTGGCCTACGCTTCCTGATGTGCACAAATACTGAAAGCCAAACAGATGCAATATGAAGGAAGAACAGAAACTTGTATCCAGAGGCAACACTGATGTAACTATCCTGATTAGAGCCTCTGACACAAACAGATGGGCAGTGCAGTTGTACATACCCCGATTAGTCCCTGGAGCGAAAGTATGTGTGCACACATGGAACACATTACTTTGTTAAACAGAAGAAAATACAAATGCCTCCTATGGCTGCTGCTGGTAAAAGGTTGGAGAGAAGTCAAAAAGCCATGGTTTTTTTTTTTAAGTTTCTGGTGTTTACCTGAACTGCAAGGTCAGTAAACAATGAAATATTTTTTTCCAGTGTTTCCTGAAACTTTCATGACTACACATCAGCCTTTGTAAATGCTTCTTTTTAAAACCAGCTTTTTCTGGTCACACCTCCATATTTACTTGCTGTATTGATACTCCCTATGGGTTCCTGGCAGTGTACAGCATAAAACAGATAATAAAACACAGGATAAAATTTACAGGGTAATATCTTTACTTACCCAGAATGATATTGACATAGCATCTCCCAGTGATAACACCTAAGCATTAAAAGCTCTCCTGAATAACTCCATTTTAGCCACCTTCCTAAATATTAGTAGGGAGCATGCCATACAGACATTGGGGAGGGAGGCTGTTTCAGTTGCTGGAACAGTGGCCAGAAGGGAAAATGAATACAGTACATTAATGCAGTGTTTCTCAATCGTGGGAACTTTAAGATGTGTGGACTTCATGGCTGGCTGGGGAATTCTGGGAGTCCACACACCTTAAAGTTCCCAAGGTTGGGAAATACTGCATTAATGTATTGGTAAGAACCTCTTTCCAGTACGTTGCTCCCGTATTTTGTTTTTCATTGGAATGATTGTCAGCTACACCTCCCACTTTGATGCTCCACCACGAGCAGACAGTAAGAACTGCATAGAGGAAAAACAGATTTATTGTATGGTGCTTTACAAATGGCTTGAAGATTGCACTGGTAGTAGTGCAGCAGAGCCCTGCAGTTAGTAGGATTTACTTCAGGTTGGAGTGGGGTAATTTTTTAGAAGAGTTAGATCACCTTGTGCTGGCCACAGATTGGCGCTTTCCTGTTGGTGTTTAGCTCAGTGCTGATGATGGCATTAGGCAGGAGCCAAGTCAGTGAGTGGGACCATGATTCTCTGGTTTTTCTCTTTCTGAGGTTTTCTGACTTGGGAAGGGAGGAGTATTAGAAGATTGAACTACAGAATGTATTTTGACCCTATTTTAGGGATTTTGCTGGCTCACTATCAGGTTTTGGCAGCACAATTCAGGAGACTTCCAAGAGCATCAAAGAATCTAGTCAGGAGCCATGTGCAGCACATGGGCCATGAATTGCCCAATCCTGGTGTACAAAATTGCAACCTCAGCTCAAAGGAATGTAAACTTTACAATAGAATACCTCTGGCCATACATAGAGTGCTTCTGTCTCACCAGAGCTGGTTTCAAAGCAGTGCAGTGTAGCCATCGGAGAAGAATTCTTGATTGGAATAAGATAAAACTTTATTTTCAGTTTCCTCTTTGTGTATCTTTAAAAAATGGTTCTATTAACATTCTTAAGAGTTCATATAGCTCAGGACCTCTTTTGAACAGACAAAAGTATAACTAGCTACTCTACTTGTATCCTTTGTTCTGCTTTGTTGTTACAAAATCTTTGTAAAGAGAAGGGCGGGGGGCGGGGGGAGATCATCAATTATACCAGTCTTAAGAGAGAAGTATGAAATGCCCCAAAAAGGCCAATGCTCCATTGACACTATTTGTACGATTTTCAATCGCAGTTCCATTCTTAGCAATTATGATTTTGTATTGCTGGTTTCAGTGGAATTTATTAGTCAGTATTAACTTAAGCTCCGGTGTTTTCAGTGAGCCACTTTCATAATGCTGAGAGGGATTGGAATCTTAAATCTCATTTTATAAGCTTAATTAAGATACAGTTTTGGAAAAGGATATAACTCAGCAGGCAGAATATATGCTTTGCATGGAGAAGGTCCTAGGTCCAATTCCTGGACTCTTTAATTATAGATAGGAAGATGGGGATTGACTACTACCTGAAATGCTGGAAAGATGCCACTACTTAGAAAATGCTAAACAATTCAGTAGCCCATCTTGGCAGAAAGAAGCTTTGAATAATCATATTTCCAAGCATAGAAAAAGGGTATCTGGCATATTCTAGAATGAGACTGCTTTAGAATGAGAAGCCATACCAATAATCCTGTTGTAAAAATCTTAATGTAATCCTATTACACATTCAAAGGGGTTAATTGGGACTTAGTCTCAAGATAATGTGCATATATTTGCAACATTTATTTGTTTGTTTGTTTGTTTGTTTGTTAAATTTCTCACCCGCCCATCTCCCCTCAATGGGGGAACTCTGGGTGACTCACACCGAACATCAAAAACATAAATATATATAAATACATAAAACATCAGTTTAAAAACCTTTCTAAAAAGGCAAGTTTTTACATTGCAGTTAAATTCTCACTCAGCTTCCTGAGTCAGTAAGGTTCTGCTTGATTGGTATACAATGCACTGTTCTGCTGGCATTGCAAACAAATGCAAATCAGGATTACTCTAGCTATTGCAGAAATTACTGTGGATCCAGTGGAGCACATATTTTTCACAACTGTGTTGCTCTTGACAGACACCCTGGTGTATTTTCAAATTTCCTTCTTATTACAGGACACTTTCCATGATTGCATTACTAAGAGACTTAGCTTACTGCTCTCCAGAGGTATGGTGCGGCTAGTCATTATTGACTCTATTGCTGCCTTATTCAGATGTGAATTCAGCGCTATGGATTCTCTCCTGAAAGCCAAATATTTACAGGGATTTGGGGCAAAACTTCACAGATTAAGCTGCAGGTTCCAGACTCCCATAATATGCATTAATCAGGTAAGATAGCAGGAGGGCTATGTGCATCTAACTGGTTTTTAACATTTGAATGGACCTTGATTTAAACACTGAAATGAAAGTCATAGTGGAGAATGGAATGTTTGCAGGTAAAAGCTGTTGTTCCCGTGGATCACAGAATTAGGGTTGGCTAATTAACTCTCCCTCTAGTATGCATCAGGAGTGGCAATGCATACCACTTCATAGTATAGCATCAAGTTATATCACCATCATAGTATAGCATCAGATCATGCCTAGAATGGAAGCAACTGGAATCTCCAGTTGGAACTTCATCCTTTATGGGCTGATAGCCAACATAGTGATTTCCTTGTGTGTTATTTGGATACTTGTAAACTGTCAGGTTTGCACATCACTTAGAGTAGGCATTAAGGTAGAGCTACAATATCAAATCAATACAACAATTAGATGATAGCAAAGAGAATTTAGTTGCTCAGACTTTTGCACCCCAGATCTGATAGGCCTACATTAAAGCCAGATAAGGTAGTTGAACAGTCCTCATGCTTGCCTCTGTATTGTAATTTTAGTAGAATTCTTGGCTCAACCAAACACAATATTCTCTTTGAGTAAGGGCCATGGCTATATATGCATGATCTGCTGACAGATACTCTCTTATTCTTTCATATCTGGAGTTAATGCTTATATGATTATTTGGGGGAAGAGAGTACAAAAAATTGAATTAAATTGTGGCTGGGCTTTCTTTTATCTTTTTCATAAGTGTCGTTGTCATAAGGCGCTAGAGAGTACTACAGAGCTTTCATGGTAACTACCCACTTGCTTTTAGCAAAAGCTTCTATTTTGCTGGGAAGGTAAGGGAAGAGGACCTTATCTTTGCTACCAAAAGAAGCATCAGGCTGTGGGGAAAGAACTGCTGTCTTGCATGAAATTATATCCTTCTGTGGGTAACTTGCTGTACTGTGCTCTCCCTTCCTCAATATATGCTGACCATTTTACTTTTAAATGTAATTAGAAGATAAAGTCTATGTCTTCATTTGATGATAATGACAAAAGTATATGGTCTACCCAAAGTACTTTACTTGAAATGAAATTATTTCTTTCCTATTGCTACATTCTGATAAAGCATACCATGTACATTTTTTTCTTGATTTCTTTTTTTGTAATCTAGGTAACTGATGCAGTGGATGAGAGGGAAGACGTTGTTTGGGACGCTCAAAGGTGAGTGGAAAAGGAAATTTGGCATATATGCACACGCGCACACACATACAGTGAGAGAGAGAGAGAGAGATCTAAACACACGCATACATCAACCATTCTCCTATTATTAAAAAAAAGTGAAAAGAGCTGTGTGGTTAATCCTCCTTCTCCAAGCAGCCTGCAGCCCAAACACTGCCAGCTCTGTGTTTACTGCACATAAGAGGACCTTTATTTACACCAGCCTAGCCTGGACAATGCACGTATAGAATGTAGCGGCAAAATAACTGACCAGGGCATCTGGCCATATACTCGGTACTCGTCTGCTGCAATAACTGCACTGCCTGCCAATTAACTACCAACCCAGGTTCAGAGTTTTGCTTCTGACCTTAAATAACCTGTGCCCAGAATATTTGACAGATTTCCTTCAAAAAGGCAAGGCATTGTGAAACCTGGTGAGACAGAACTCATTAAGTAGAATGGAAGGATTGATGGATACACTTTAATCAAAAGGACAGCCTGATAAAAGGGGAGGAGAAATGGCATTATATGTGAAGGAAGAGCACACATGTACAGATCCAGGCATTTTAACATGAGAGTCCATTAAGAACATTTGGGTAAGAACATAAAGAAGGAGAAACAAGTAGGATATTATTATTGGAGCAGGGGAAGGTGCACTGTAGATTACTAAGCCAGGCAGAAGATCTGGATAATTCCCTGCTGGACTGCCTTGTGATGCTTTCAGAGAGAAGAGACATGATAATAAAGGGGGGCTTCAACTTCCAGGATACTGGTTGGAAAATCAGCTCAGCCAAGACTACAAGGTCTCAAAAATTCCTCTGTGTTCTTGCTGTTTCATTTTCCAAAAGATTAAAGAAGAGATGAGGGGATTGGCTTTCCTTGATTTTATCTTGACCAATAGGGAAGTGCTGGTTGAAGAAGTAAAACAGTAGGAGCACTGGGAGAAGTAACCATGCCATCTTCTGTTTCAAGATACTACAGAAAAGGACATTGGAGCATCGTTATACATGCATACTATATTTCATGAGAGCTAATTCTAACAAGTTTAGAGAAATAGGTGGGATTGCATGGATGGGAATCCTCCGGTCAAAGAGTGCAGGAGTACTGAAAGCTTCATAAATATATTGGAAGTACAAGAGCATGTAATTCCAATGCGAAGAAAAAATGGGTGCATTATGAACCATTGTGGATGTATAAGAAGCTTTTGTCTGCACTAAGAATAAAATGAATCACGTACAGGAAAGATTAATCAGCAGAGAAGCATACCAGCGAGTAATTTAATATCTGCAGAAAGTCAGCCAGAAAGGTTAAAGCGGAAAAGGAACGTGAGCTTGCAGAGGAAGCTAAGAGCAACAAAAGACTTGTCTATGATAGTAGCAAATGGAAGGAAAGGTTATTGGGTGGGCCTGCTGCTTGGAGAAAATGGTAGGATTGTAACAGGTAACAGGGAGACAGCCAAGCTCTGGAACTCCTGCTTTGCTTTTGGCCTCTCCGCAAAGGAGAGACATAAGCAGAACAATTGACTTAAGAATGGGTACTAACCCAAATTAAGTGAAGAGATAGAAAGCATGCGCCAACCATGTATGAATATACATCCCTAGGACCTAACCAAGTATTTCCAAGTGTTTTACTTGTGAGTGTCATTCTGAAGCTCCCTTTCTATGATTTTTGAGAAATGGAGAACAGGTCTAGTGCTGGAACATTACAGAAGTGCAAATGTTACTATTTTCAAAAAAAAGGAACAAGCAGGAACTAGGCAACTACAGACCAGACATCTTGACTTTCATCCTGGGCAAAACTCTGGAACAGATTATTAAACAGTCAGGTCTGTGAGGCAGCCTGGGATTGTTAATAATAACAAGTCATGCCAGACCAAACCAATCTCCTTTTTTAATAGAGTGAGTTGGCCAGGGATACAGGGTACTTGAAAAAGTATTTGACAGAATCTCCCATGAAATCCTAATAGAGAAAGTGGCAAACTGTGGAGTGACATGTGCTACTATTAGGTGAATACAGAGGGAGACAATGGGCAAGATAAATTTTAATCGGGCAGACTTTTATTTGGGCAATAAAAATCAAATACATGGCTATTGGATGGGGGCAGACTGCACTGTACTGGACAGCTATGCAGATGCAAAAGAATCTGGGTGCCTTGGTGGATCAAAAGCTGAATGTGAGATAACTGCCAATACAAACCTAGATTGCATCAAATGAACAGTGGTGTCAAGAGCAAGAGAATTAATTCTTTATTCTGTGATGGAAGCGGTGAGCGCCCGTTCTCATACTTGCTGTATGTGTGTGATAGTGTGTGTGTGCTGATATTGGGTTCTTCTAATTCTACCTAGAATAATATGTTTTGAGCTGGAATGAGGTAAGGATGTGTTTACTGATTAACGTGCAATGGAACACATTCTACCTTAATAATGTGATTCTGAAGTGTCTAATAGGATGTTATAACATTTGCTAAGAGGGAACGATGTATAAATGTGACATTGGACTGGGGTACTAGTCTTTTAAGAATTCAACTAAAGTGCCTTAGATCAAATCATACCATTAATTCATCTGCCCCAGGATTGTGTAAATTTTGGGCTGGGGGCTGCACTTCTGAAACAACAAAAATATATACTGTATTTAACAGTTGAATTTAAATGCAATAGTTAAATATGAGTAATATTTATTTTCTGTGTATTTAATAAGATTTCCTTTATTGCAAATGCAGTTTGGTAAAAATTGCTTCAGGGTTTCTGCAAGCCTAGCCCAGGAAACCAGTCTGAAAAAAAACAAGCTTACTCTTCCCAGCTCAAACTCTAGTTAATTAATTGTGTAGATAGTTTTGTAATTGCAAGCTTTGTGTTTCAGCTGCCCAGCCAGGACTGTTATTCCAGCACTTGGAATAACTTGGTCTAATCAGCTGTTGATGAGATTGATGGTGTGTCGCACTGTACACCAAGCACAGATTGCTGGAGAGACCTCGTATAGTAGAAGTGAGCTGCGAATGTTAAGAATTATTTTTGCTCCTCATTTGCCCCAGCATCTTTGCTACTATACTGTAAATTTGGAAGGTGTGAAAGGAATAAGGAAAATCAGCCATAATTATGAAGAAATGTAAAGCAGTACATTTTTGCTGCTTTTCAGTATAGAATGGAGCTATCACATTAAAAAGCCTCAATCTGTTCCTGCCATTGTATCATCCTGCTTATCTACCCTGTCTGCTTAGCAACGTTCTCATGTTACTTGGATTGTATTCTTGGTGAAAGAACGGTAGCAAACAATAATTGGAACTCCAGTTTAGACTACAAAAACAGAACAAGAGGTATCACACCAAAACAACAGTTTATAAAAGAATTCCCTTTAGGAGTATAAACAGATATGTAACAACTGACAAAATAATGTTGAACTGAATAATCTTTGAAGCCAGGTAGGCTATCTTTCTTGAAAGGAAATTCTTGGATGTCAGCAATTATATTTAAATGTATTCAACACAGCACTAAGGTGCTGTTATGACAGTGCTCAGGCTGAAGTAATACTAACTTTGGGATCCATTTGAACTTGCTGCAGTCTTTTTAAGGTGGTGGGATGCAGCTTACTAGGGTAGCTAGGGGATTCTTTCCATACTGGATCCAATATTTACCTTTTAGGTGACCAAGCTGTTAATTTTTTTTTTTAAATTGCTGTTTTCCTTTAGCTTATGAAAAATATATTTATATTCTGCCTGTACACTAAATGTGAATTATCAATAACTTCCATTGCAGTCTTTACATAGGGGGGAAAAATAATGTGGTTTTCTAAATTTCTAAAAAAATACACAAGAAGTCCAAAAGATGAAGACCTACTGCATTAAGTCTTCATGTCTCCTATCTCAGGAAAAAAAGATAATAAGACTTAAGCATCCACAGTTAACTATTTATTTAAATGATTTATATGGGTGCCCAACTCAGAAATAGTGACTCTGGGCAGCTTACATATTGTTAAAAGCATAAAAGCAAAACATAAAAAAACTTCACAATACAGATTAACAAAGGCCAAATCCCAACCAGGACCTGAAATATGCCCACCCTGCTGGATCTCATAGGCAATCTGTCCTACTGATTAAGCTTCATGTACTCCCAAATCATTATCAAATATTGGGCCTATACTTAAGTTTGTTATACACCTTCTGTAACATCATATTTTGGGAGATGTTTTGCATAAATGCTGTAATTGATATCTGCAGTTGCCTGAAGAAGCTTCTCAATGCAATTTATGGATGATTAAATAGAGAATATGGACTGTTCCGTCACTTTGTATTTCATATCTAGAAATCTTTACTATATTGTATTTAAACAAAGATTCCCAATTGTCAGTGGAAGTCCTATTCAAATAATATTTAGCCTAGTTGATCCTATTCATTAAAATATATTCCACATCAGAAAGTTTTGATTAGATAGAATATTGTATAGGTTCTAGTAAATTGTGGATTTTGTTAAAATACAGTAGCTTTCTCTGGCCACAATTTATTCAAGGAGAGGAACTCCTGGACTCTTTATTTGTCAGATTAGAGTATTTGCCCTGTCAATAAGTTTAGTAGGATGACTTCTTGCTAAAATAAGAGAGTTCACAAGATCTCTTAATGCAGTGTTTGATGCATCAGTAAAAAAAAAAAAAATACAAGTATACTTAAAATATCTTGCTTTTCCTGTACCTCACATAACTTTGCTGCAACATTATTTTAGAAAATATATTTAAGAATTTATTCTGGCATCACCACATAAACCCAAATCTTACAAGATCTAAAAAAATATAATTGACTTTGAATGCCTCTGCCTTTATAAACGTATTTAATGGATAAAAGCCAAAATTTGATATACAGCTGCAAAATCAAGATCCCCCCCCATCTCCTATTTCACTGCCATGAGTCTTACACAGAACCTTATGAGATTTCTGTTAATGCAGACATAGATCTTGAATTCTAATTAAATTGTTCTGGCCAGAGGGAACCAAAACGTTTGAAAAATATGTGTTCAATTTTTGTTTCCTAGTTTAATTTCCTTTGCAAATAATCCTTTTGGACTTTCTCTTCAGTTCAAGCAGTCTGAATAAAATAATCAGAAGCAGCAGCAACTAGATAATTGTAACTCTACTTTTTTCTTCTTTTTTTCTCCCTAACTTGGAATACTTGGAATATTTAGTGGAGAACTGTAACCAATCACCAAGCGAGATTCTAAATCTGAAGAAAGTTCCTTAACCGTTGACTTATTGTGACATTATTTCCCTTTTAGTCCTTACCCAAGAAGCATCTGTAGAAAATGGTTAGCAAGTCTTCACATTCTGATATTTCTTACTCAGTGGGATATCCTTTGACCAAGGGAAAAATAGCCTAATAAGGCAAATCAGACTGATTGTCCAATAAACAACAGGGCATTTGATCATCTGTAGCGGATTGACTATCTGCTAGTCAATTTAGTTGGGGATTTAAAAAATCACATTTATTTCCCCTAAGCTCTTTTGGTGATTTAGTGCTTAGGCTACCCCAATTACCTACCTAGCTTTCTTTTTGGTAACTTTCAATTTTCTGTTGAATTTTAAAGAAGGTTTAACAAATGTTCTGTGTTTACTATTATGGAGCTTCTGTTTCTCTGAGACACTGGAGCCTGAAAGACCACCCTAGGACATTACTTGTAGACATCCCTTCTTCCTATTCCAGAGACTTTGATCTTTAATATTTTAACTTCAGACAATAAGAAATTTCTGATTCTGCATTGTACTTCTGTTTTGATGTAGGAACCTACATTGTTATAAAAATTAATACTTGCCATTATCACAAGTCCCCAACATGAGAAGGCAAGAAAAAAGTTTAAATAAAGATTCCCAATTATCAGTGGAAGTCCTTAAGAACATAGTAACAAATGCACTTATAAAACAGTGAAGCTTTAAATAAAATACTAACTGCTGAATTATAACATGAATACTATTTTCTTGGGATGCCCCAAGTATATAGAAAAGTAGTTTTCCATGATAAAACTTAATAATTAAATGTAATAAAATCCAACACAGTGTAAACAAAACAGTGACATGAGGATCTGTTATTGCACAGTCCCATAGGCTGACACTTACAAGAGCCTTTTGGTCCCTCCAAGAGGTTTGTGTTTCTAAAAACTGGGCAGGTTTTTATAGCAACATCCAAGGCACAAGATGCAGAATTAATAGAACAGTCAGTCTGGCCCCAGTGAAATTCCACCCCCCAACTTTCCTGGCTAAAGTACTTTCTGTCTCTCTAGGAATACATGAGCATTTCTTCCTTCTAATAAATCTATACACTGTTACTTAAGCTTTTAACAGAGCTTTTGTTAACACCATATAGCAGTTTGGATGTACTTTAAATCATGGTCTAGCAATAAAAATGATTATCAAAAAGCAGTGTAAGTACTAAGATAGAAGACAGTAAAAGCATTTTAATATACTTTGAGAACAGCAGATAAATGTGAGTAAAGCAGCACCAATGGAAGAATCTTAGATTTTCATTTACACTGAATCTTTTTTTAGTTTTAATTATGTCAGAAATGTCTGAGAAATATCTAAATATCAAGACACATAGACAAGATTCCTGTTAGTCTAGTGGGAGTGTTTTGTCTCTACCCAATAAGATGACTGGAAGACTTAAGTGATACAACTTTATTAGATGCCATTTTAAGCATTGCAGAACTCTGATTTTTATTACCACAGAATTTAGATGGCTTTTTTACAAAATCAGGATTAAATAACCAAAGATGAAGATGTTATTTAAGTTTACAATTGCAATCATTCAGCTTTCCTGATATAAACTATGTTCAAATCTTGTTACTTTACCAGGTTATTAAGTGTTGAGTACATGTTTAGAAATTTTCCAAAGAAATAAAATACTTGATTTTGGCTGGATTGTGTTCCTGAAAAGATTAAATTTCATGTCTCATCATATTGTTTTTAAATTTCTACCTTACTTGAAATACCATATTAACCTCAGAGAAAGATGACCTAAAGATAAAATAATCTAAACAGCTCAGATCAAAAAACACACTCATCTCCAATGCAATATCCTTCAGTGTATTTGAAACAATACTACCCTCTTCAAATGTAATATTACATTTTTTTTTTCAGGGAAAATCTTTGTGTTCTGCTGAGAAACATGCAGTGTTACCCAAAATTATACATTTGTAGGAGCAGTTTCTTTCACAAACTCACCAAAAGGTCATTTGAAATGGGGACCAGTACACAATTCTCTTGAAGCACAAATTATTTATTAGGTACCAGAGGGAGCAAAAGCTAAAAGATGTTGGGGATGCAGCCCCCCTGTATAGAATTATGCAAAGCAAAGTAATTGATTGGACATAGCAGCATATCGGGTATAGTGAGATGGAGTCTATGATAATGGGGTGGAACTACAAAGGCAATGGTTTGGGAGAACAAGGAGAAAATATTCTATGAATGCAGTTACTTTCTAAGGAGTTACATGTATGGGCTTATTTTATACTGGCTTTGCTTCCCAGATCCCGTGCTCTCCTTCCCAGCTTTAACAACATTCCTTGGCTTTCTCAATGTTTTAAAGCTGGGCTGACAAGAGTTCATTTTTTACAAGCCCTTGTAAGGTTATAGGTACAGTGACCCTATTTTCTTAGAAGAAATAAAGGACAAACCTGAAAAAAGGGGCAAATCTGAAAGAGGTTCATAAGGATACCAAAAAAAGTTTATAACTTTGCTTTACAAAGGAAAATTCAACAGCAAAACTGAGAAAATAAATAATTAAATTAAATAAACCTAAAGGACAGCTTTCTGAAATAAAGGACTGTCCTTTATCATAAAGGACGTATGGTCACTGTAGTCATAGGGCTGGAAGGTAATTGGGAATTATTTGCTTCTCCTAACAGGTATTGTATTTCTCCTACGCATTCTCTAAGGAAGGAAGGAGCAAGGATGTGAATAATTCAATGTAACGGTACCGCCTCCTTGCTACCTACGCTCAGGCATTCAGACTTTGAAACTGCATCTGGATGAGGAGAGAGATTCTTTCTGGTATATACACGGGGGAAATTCTTTCACCTCCTTTCCTACACAAGAGAAAGGCAGAAGGGACCTGAGGCCAAGCAGAAAGAACAGGGCTTGTGTTTTCCCTTGCAGCCTCAGAATTCACTGACTCTGATCTCCAGCAATATGGAAGGGAAATCCAGGACTGAGACGGAGGAAAAACCTATTTCAAGAAAATGGGTATCTTTGAAAGCATAGGTGAAAAAACATTTAGCTAAAATATTGCTTAAGGTTTTTTAGTTTTACATGTGTGCTCAAATCTAATCTTTTGTCTCTGGTATTTTCTGTGTACAACCTTACTAATTATGGGTTTTATGCAGCTTGGAACTTCTGTACAGCAGAGCTGCCCTTAAATTAGTAGCAGGCAAGCATCTTCTGATTTGCCCAGATACAGTATTTTCCTTTGTTTTTTCTATGTGAGTCTTTTAAGATACAATTAGTGATTTGACCCATCTCTATAGTTCTATCTCCTTCGACACTGAATGTTTTTCCTTGGGAGATCTGAAGGTTTTTTTTTTTTTAAATAAGTTTGATTGTATTTATCACTTATGAGATTGGTGTATATCCCAAAAGGCGGAGGCCAGGATGTGGTGCCACCAGATTTATTTCATCTTTACTCATTTTTTTTCCTTTCAGTTTGCCAGAAAGGCAATATAAATTGTGGGAGGCCTTTATCTCATATGAGTTGGGAAAGAATGCCAGGGGGAGCACCCCCCGGAAGACAGATGGTGGCAGCAGTAACTGCCAAGCTGCTACAGCAAGGCAAGTGACTGAGTTAGGTAACTCTGTAGATCCGGAGGCTTCTGGGAGAGAAGGGTTGAAAGCTCTACTCTTATGCCCAGGAGAATCAGCCATGCTGCTACCGTCTATTTTGTGTGGAATCCCAAACGTTTTGGTGGTTCTGTACTGAGTTTTAGCAGAACGATTCATGATTCCTGTTTTTACCAAAACAAACTCTGGAGGGGTCTTATAGGGTGAGTAGGGAAAGGCTAATGCATTCTACCCCAATTTTCCTCCCCCCCCCCCATCTGTGTATTAAGCCATCCATCAATCTTCCCCTATCTCCTTTTATCTATCATCACCGGTATCCTTGTTTTTTCCTGCTTTCTCCCTCCCCGCCAAATATAACTATTTTGGTCCAGATATGAATCACTTGAAAGTAACCATTCCATGCACAGAACTTTTCCGCACCCTTAATAAAGAGATCACATTTACATAGCTCTGTTTCAATACTTTATTTTTACACTTTGAGAATAACAAGAAAGCTTTACAAATTAAACAAATGGTTCACAACTCTGTAACATATTAAAACAAAACAAAAAAGAAGAGACACCATGCTATGCACTTCTGGAAAAAGTCTGCTTGTTTAGAATAGCCTAAAGCAAATACTCTTGCTCTAATTTAACATCCATTTAAGAATATAAATAGATTAAGGAAATTGTTGTGGTAAGTTGAAAATATACTTTTTCTAGTTTAAAAAAACAACAACTTGTGACTTTTAAAAGAGCCAATAATTTTTCAGTTTTGCAAATAAATTTATCATGCATTATTTCTTCCTGTAAGAATAAAATTCCTAATTAGGACTGTTTTGTTTTAAGGAGTAAATGCAAATTTTTTTAAACAAAATATGGGGAATCAACCCTGAAAGACTGATCTATCCTGTTTCCATTTTAATATTTTCCAGTGTTAAAACTATACTATTTAGAACTACCATTTACGTATTTCCCTCTTTAAACTGCTGCCTTGTTGATTCTTCTCTGACTACGGTATCCTCAAGTGCTCTGAAGTGAGTTTTGAAAGAGTATGTGAATTACTCCATTTCAGCAGTTTAGCTGGATATCCTGCCATTACACAATAGCCCCATCAGTGCTGCCATAACATAAAGTGCAGAGAGGAAACGCCGTTAGCTACATCCAGTTTTGGTCATACATACAGAGCACAAAAACTATTCCGTTTACTATGTGGGGCACTGCATGCTGGTAATTACACGCAGACTAGAATTAATGTGCTTTTAGTAGTAAACGAGTTCTCCGGTTTAATTTGAGCATATACAATAAAGAAATAAAATTCCATATTTTTAAAAGGCAGTATTTGTAACTTCAGTAAAATATAAACATGTTTTGGTAAAATATTTTTTCAATGAGTTTATGTTACAAGTATGTATTTTGTACTTGAGCACAAAATAGTAGTTTTCAGTGGGGAAACTGACCTTGTTAACAAATCAGGATATTTCAACATTGTAAACAAATTCAGTAAAACACTACACAATCTGTTTTCAGAAATACGTATAATAAAATACTTCATTTTCCATAGTCAGTGGAATTACTAGTTTTAAAACAAAACATCTTTAATCCAGCTTATTTCCATTTAACATGTTGTTAAATCTAAAAAGAATCCCTGCTCTCAAAGAGGGGTATTTGTAGTAAACATTGTCTGAATCGTTTTGCATTAAGCTTTTTCTTGAAACCAGACGGTACTAATTCCAACTTTTCACACGTACTGTACATGAATAACTACTGCATCAAGGCAAGTGTTCTATATAGAACTATCTCCATGTTCCTTTCAAAGAGTTATATCAGGGCTAACTGTATTCTTGGTCATCCTAAATGGGTATAGGAACATCTACTAAAGATGTAACTTAAATACATTATATTTAATTTTGTGACTTTATTATAAAATAAATAAAATTGTGACTTGGGTACTAGTTAACAGTATTGTCCAAGAAATTACATAATGTGATGAGCAATTTAGATTATCACCACCACTTGTACTGTTCTAAAATTGGAGAAAAATCTAAAATTAGAGAAAAAATCTAACTGAATAATGCTGTAGCCAAGACACTTAATGTGCAGAGGTCAGGCAGATTAATATTGCAACTTAGCCTACAATTCATTGCTGTTTTATTCAGAACCCCTCACAGAGTTGTGAGAAATGGCAATCTTCCTAACAGGCATAATCCATGATTGCTGCTCATACTGCTTTCCCTTCGTTTCACTTGGACCCTCAAAACTTATTCTTTCAGATTGCAGTGAGAAGGTCTAAAGGGGACTTCAGTGACAGATGTGGACCTAGTTGGATGGCCCCATTGTTTCCACAAATACATTTCTAAGATAGGATTAAATGATTTATTATGAAGAAGCCTACTTGGTAGGGAAGTAATCATGCTTTAGAGATTATACAAAACAACACAAATTGTTGCTTAAGCTACTTTTGGATGGGAAAAAAAACTTTATAATGGAAGGTTTTGCTGATGAAGAATCAGTTCTTCAAACAGGTACAATAGTTGCACAAATAAAAATTATTTCTGCACCCAACACAGGATTCTAATGAAATGAATGGTATGTCTGATAGATATGTTACTTATTTTTCAACAATAGTCACTTAAATTAGTGAAAGGCTGAACTACTTGTATCATGAGCTGGAAATGTATGGTTATTGTTTCTATATCATTGCTGAAGATAGAATATATATATCCAAGATACACTCAATGGTATATCAGTAGAGTGATAACTTACCATGGCTGCCCATCCCACAACATGGCCAGCCAAAGGTTTTGTGTATATCCACTTACCTAATTATATGTACTGAGTAAATTGCTTCGAAGAAAGATATCAGATAAATTCATTTCCTATTCACTGATAGATGCATAAGCAAGGCAGGACAGTCCTGTGACTAAGAACCAAGTTAGCACAGTCCTATAGATTATTCACAAAGATGCTTTTTCTCATGTGAAAATGTTAGTATTTTAGGTCATTGGCTTATTCATAATATATAATACATCTAGATTGTTTTTCAAAAGTAGATTTCCCCTGCAATTTTCAGAATTTTGAGTCTACATGACCTTCAGGGATTCTGAAATTCCAGTTTCATTTCATCTGGAGGACATAAGGTAAAAGCAATCCTGCTGGACAGGTCAAGATTTTAGTCCCACCAAATTGAGAGAGGGCTGTTGTGGTTCATGCATCTAAGTATACAACTATACTTTTGCTGTAAGATCAAAACAAGATGGCATTAAAGGGCTGCCCGCCTCAACTTTTTGGCAGCACATATTTTCAACTTACTCTTAATTTGCCTGATGCATAGCAAGAGAGATAATTTTATAACAATTTAAAGCTAAAATGTGAATATTTGAAAACATGGTATTTAACACAAGGGACGATGCAATTCACAACCATGTTAACCAAACAGAAGCCAGCTTTATTTTCTCCTCAAAAATGGGGAAGGTGTTTAAAAAATAAGGGAGACTAGTATCATTTTAATAACCTAACCATTTCACTTCAAAGAGCTTTAGATCTTAGTTTCAAAAATGTATTGAATAATGCATATGTATATGCCATTTTGAGTAACAGCCTGAAACTGTATTAGAATATATGCCAATGTAATATTATCTAGGTATTATCTTCAGTGTACCTATACCTATCTCTACAGGGCTTCTTTCTCCCATGGTATAGTAAAACCTAAAGAAACACAGGAAAGTACAGTACAAGGAAGCATCTGTAGCCTTCGCAGACAGGAATGCCAAATACAGCAACTTAAGAATGGAGTGTCACTGTACCTTAGTTCAGCTTTTTGGTTTCTTTCTACTTGCCTTCCAAAGCCTGTTCAGAATTTTAGAGTTTAACTAAGATGGTTAAGAACAATGTAACCAACTCTATTATGAACTTGCAAGTATAATTCTCTCAGATTTACAAATGGTATGGAATATTCTCACAAAATATCTACATAGTTAGCAGCACTGACCAGGTCCCAGAACACTGCTAGGTAAGTTGTCATTGAAAGAGTGAGCTGATGTACCTTGATCACAAATCTTGTTACATATACTTTTCATAAAACTAGAATATCTTCCTTTTAATGCTTTTAACCTCTGGAGTCTACATTAATAACATTGATTGTAATGCTTGGTTATTCCTACTGGCCAGAGATTTAATTTTCTTGGTGTATAGTCACGACTTGCACACACTTCTACTTCCTGGTTGCAAATAATAGTATTGCAAAATGGAAACAGATAAACATGTTTCATTAAATTACTGACTGCAAAACCAAATGCTGAAAACACTTACCCTTCCTTATCTAGTCCCCTGAGGAAAAAAAAGTTTATCACCCAAAAGAGTAATAAACCAATGGAAGATTGAAACAAGTTGCCACTGATAGGCTTTTTTTGCCCTGACAAATTTCTCACGGGGCCCTCTTGCAAGCAACTACTTCACAGTAGTTATTTTTTCCCTTTCTCACTTCAAACTGAAACAGAAGTAAAATTCAATAGGCAGGAAGTAATCATAATTCTGGACTAAGAAAAAAAGGAGTGTTCGGTGAGAGTGAAGTGGACAGACTGAAAAATCTGACTGGCTTTTAGCCAATTCTGCTTTCCTCTCCCAGCTTAAGGTAGATTGCACTGCTTCCATTAATTTTGACTGAAGAAAGCCACAAGTAATTGGCTACTAAGTGCCATTTTCCAGAGGTCAAAGCTATTCCATCCCAATTAATCAGCATCTTGCCTTCCTGATTTAAAACCTGAAGCCCAATACTAATGAGATAAGCTACATGCCAATTTTGGTAACTATACAATGTGTACACTGTCCTCGTTCCATACAATGATGAACTTAATGCAAATCTCATTCTACCAAATGCATACATAGTTAATAATGGATGTTCCTGTAACAGTTTTAAAAGAGCACACTTTTGCATTCCTTTATATTTCAGTTCCTTTTCTACTTTGTGGGATATTTTCCTCTGCTTATGGATACTGCTATACAGCTATCTGTAACACAACTCCGTATTGCTAGTAACAACGCAACAAACTCAGCCCGCTTCACAAAGAAGCTAGTTGCTGACTCTAGGATTCTTTAAAATGCCACTTATTTTAAGAGACCCTAAAAATAGTCCATTCTGTTATGTCTTTAACCTAGAAAGTGCTAGAATGATCATAATGGGGCCTCAAAACCTGCGAATCTCGGTGCTTCATGATTCATACAGACATTTTTAGCTAGCATCTGTTCCAGAACCTCAGTGGGCCAAATCAGTGTGACTGGCACTCATAGCTCTTGAATCTGTCAGACAATTAGTTCGTCCCTGCATAGGAAAGAGAACAGAAAGAGTTTATATACAGTTCCAAATAGCGCAGTCAGTCATTTAAAAATACAAGCTCTGAATAAACAAAAAATGCATGGTAATCCAAAACGAAAAACAGACTGGTACTGTTTACCTAGAATTTAATTGAATTTCAAGATTGTTCAGCACACTTTTATGAACTAAACAGGCTATATTCCAACTTGCAACAGGAACATTTCTTAGCAGTTTTATCAGTGCCTGATCCAGATCTTCAAAGAGAAACCCAAAAGGCTCCTAGTTAAAGTACCTCTTCTTCTACCACAAGCATAAGACTGGAAGCATTTGTTTCTGTTCATAAACTATGGTTATCTTAAGAACATGTGTTTGGACAAATCAAAATATTCTTTATTAGACAAAGTAACAAACCATACTACCAAATTTCCTATCATGCTTGTCCTAGGAGGCGAGCAATTAAAAAAAAAAATGTTTCTAAAGTAGCACATGAGCATGAAAGATCTTTAAAACTGGTTTTTCAGGAACTGAGATATTTTGGAAGGAGATTTAAAAAATCCTAAATTCTATGGCTTGTATCATAGCATTGACTGATCATGTGTTCTGCCACAGGAGACTGAACTTATGAAAATGTAGCAACTTCAGCAATACAAGAAAAAGCACAATGTTGCATCCTGAAAATGCTAAGAGCTATGGTTATTTGTAATCTAAGACGCACAGCACACATCATATATTTATATTCCAAAAACAGAACCATTTTACATTTTTCCAAATACATCTGTAGGAAGATACTCATGCCTGCCACAATCAGGCTTCTCCGCTGATTCAGGGCAAAAGGAGGAGTCCCTATCATGCTATTTTGTGGCCACAATACTAATTAAGTATTTAGTCCTTCAACCTTACTGTTAAGACAAATGTCTCACAACCTAAAGAGTTTATCCCTCCTACTATTCTATTTTTATTAACCCTAGATTACTCTGTTCCATGAGATGTTGGCTGCATTTATAAATAGTTCAGTTTTTAAAATGGTAAAGCTCTTAATCGCTTTGTGTATTTTATTTTGGGCTTTATACAAATGCAATAATATTTCAGACAACTGGAAATACCTGTGCATCAGTTTTTACTCTCCTGATGTAACACATTAGTATTGAAACATTTGTTACATTGCCACATGAGTTAGTTGCAATTATATGTTAGTTAACAGCCACAATATAACACTGGTCATTTAAATAAAACTACTAAATCAAGCACGGCAAATATTAAGACATGTGAAGAAGAGTTTTCATGCAGATATTATTAAAACGTGACTCGAGTTAATATTTTGAGACCTCATTTTTTTCTCATGGAGGACTCTAACCCTACCCAATGTTTTTCATTAGCAAGTACTATGTAGTAACTGAACTCTTAAAAACAATCTTTATAAAAGCATTGCCTGGATGGTGAAAAGACTTTTGCCAGTGCAAATCTTCCTGTAATCACTCAAGGGCATAGTTTGCATTTATTTTTATCTATAGTCCCTTGTGACAGATTAAATGTTGCTCTGGAGGGTAATCCAAGCTACGGGAGTAGCCTCTGACTTTTAGCAAGAGCCAGCGAATAAGAAAGGCCACACCATCCATTAATTTCCTTCTAGCCTAACTCTCCAATTTACATAACCGAGAAACTGTTGCTGATTGATATTTAAGTGCATCAGTATACTGGATGCTGTTCTGATATATTTTAACCTTAACAGTGTGACAGAATATAGATACACTAAACTCCAATAGCCACTTAAAATGCCTGGCCAGTGAAGACAACCTTGCAAACTTCAGAACGATGTTGAAATAAAGCAGCCAAGAACAAGTATGTCTACCTTTCCTTGATAATCAAAGCTGAAGACAAGGATGGTCCTGGAAAGGCATTTTGATGATTTTGAAAAACTGCAATACAGTATAAAAGGAGTAACGGTGGTCTTCCTGGCAAGCAGGACTTGAGCATTCAAGAGTTTATGGGTCTTTCCTAATGCCTTTAATATACTACAAGCCATTACAGAATAACACTGTTATGATGCATACACAAGACAGTAAAGATAATACAATGTGTGCTACCTGAAACTATTTATAAATAGCATATAGGCACTTTTCACAATTCTATCAGCCTCTGCTTCCCTATTATGGGAACATGCAGAGAACATTAAGCTAATAAAGACAGTATAAGTAGTGTTTGGTTCACATATAGCTAATTGTCCTCATCATAAGGTTTCCAGATAACTTCATTCATACGTTTATGACTTACTTTCGTCAGCACAAAAAAGGAAACACATGGACAGATTCAAAAATACAAATCCGCAATTCAAGGAGACATGTTCAATCATACAATACCTGATTGTAGTCTGAACTGTATGGTTTTGCCACCCCATCTGCTATCTGTATGAAAAACTGACTGATTCCATTGACTACACTGGAATTTCAGCCCCAGCATATTCAGAGAACAGGAAGAACAATGAATTAGCAGCAGTCACTAGTATATGTAACGGCCAAACTGCAAATGTTGGTGGCCACTTTAAATAAAATTGTAGGGCCTACATACTAGAAGCTCTGAAATAGATCATTTCAGTGTTATGGCATACAATTAGGAACAAAACACTATCAAGCTTTGTTCCATGTCTGAGTTTGGGTTCAGTTATACCCAAATTCACCATTTTACCTACAGCTATTTTAAGCCTTGCCAGTACCAACTACTTGCATAAGAAGATTATAGGGCTTCTTACTTGAAAATGATCTTCAGTTGCTTTGCCACCCACGTTAAGAATATTCATTGAACTGGCACGCTTCATGCTGGACAGTGAACATGCAAGGATAAACCAATCAGAAGAGGTGAAAATGGAGAGCTCTGAATATACAGACAAACACATATATAACAAGAAAATAACTCCTACACTAATAACACTATTATGGCTGAATGTTTTAAAAGAAATACAATTTAGTATACACACATTTTCCTATATTTGTCATAAAACATCACAATATTTAAGATTTTAAGTACCATTTGATTAACAATTAAATTCTCTTAACTGGACAATTCCACCCTACAGTCAAATTGTATCATTATTTAAAAAGTGGATCTAATACCATCCACATTTTTTAAAAAATCCTTTAATTAATTATGTGCCATTGAGTCAGGGTTCATTGGTGGTAACTGCATGGACAAATGATTGCCCAGCTTGACCTGTCCCTTAATAGTCTATTTAAATTATTGGTTTTTAGAGATTCCATTTTCTGTTATCTGGATTGCAGATTGTAGAATGTAATACATACCAGGCATTGCCAAATTCTGCCCCAATAGTCTAATATTAGCCAACTGAAGTCCCCAATCTTCAGAGAATATTAACAGTAACAAATGTTACTGTATTAACCAATGAAATCAACTCTTAATCCCTAGAGGATGTTATTAGTTATTAACATTTTTAGCTGTAACATTGCGTTATATAAGCATGTAGAGGTTCCATGGTAGTTTTCCAAGACTTATTGAACAATTATCCAACGCTGAACTACAGCTATAATAATTTAGGGGGCTTCTAAAATCTAGGAGGGTTTACCTTAAGATTTATAACCATGTAGTGTAATACGTAAATTACTATTTTTCTATACTCTTGGTTTGTCCAGTGCAGCAAACATTTGCACTGACCTTAAATGAAGCAAATGTAGGCAGCATTAGGCATATGCCATTTAGGATTCTTGTCAGTGTTTACGGTCTAGAACAGTAAAGTCAGGTGACTAAACTCAGATGTTTGGGATGAAAAACATGAGGTAGCTGGCTGTCACTACCCAGTCAGTTTTTGTACTTAGTCATTTGATAAGTTGTAAGATAAGTGATTTTATTGGGAAATTTATGTTGCAGCAGCATTTTTCCTGAACTGGCAAGGCAAGAGTGTGGCGGTTGAAATTACCTGGCCTTACAGATTTGTGGTGAAAATAAAGCAAGTATTATCAAGGGTATATCAGGAGACAGGCACATCATATCTTTTGGCACAGGTTAGCCAAAAGACAACCCCAAGAACACACCTATATATTCTGCTCACCTATGCATTCCTAATGATAAGTAGCACCATTAATATAACAAGCCTTGGAAATTCAAGCAAATTATTATAAATTAAGGTGTATAACCTTGATGCATTACACTGTATTAGTGCCTGTATACTTCTATTTTAACAATATATTTCAGAGCCTCCGAGAACTTTAATGCATGCATATTAAAATACAGCACAAGTGTTATCAACGTAAAGTAATGAGTCATGCAATATTTACATTTTATTTATATAAATAAATTGTAAAGCACAAATTGTTAATCTAAACACAGCACAAATATGAACACAAACACAATTTTTACATGAAAAGTATCCAAAGATGACATTGAAATGTTAAATAATCAATTTTTTGTCATCATACCCAGGGTTTTCTCTTATTTAAATGTAATTGTTTTGGAATACAAGTAGTAATATATGACCAATACAAATATGGAAAATCTTTGACAAGAAAAAATCCAATTTCTGCATGTTTCAAAATTTCCTTCTGCATTAAAATCTGCAACTAGGTCATGATACTATTATTCTTGCAGCACCATTCCTTTGAGTACAAATCAATAAGGTACAGAAAAATTCCTGAGGATTTTAGCTAATATCAGCACTAGATAGCCCACTAAAGAGAGACTGGTGTAAAGCATGAAAGTGTAAGGGATGAAATTGGTAGGGGGAAATTAGCATCAAGAGGCCCACCAGTTATTCATAAAGGTGGGAGGAAGAAGCCTAGAATGTAAACTATGGCTATGGAGTACAGATATATACAATCTCTGACTACCTTGCAGTGCAGTGGGCAATCAACAGTTTAAGGCTTCATTCTTGTCTGTAATAAAAAATCAACTCTAGTCAAGTCACATCTGGGCATGTTCTGCCTAGTGTAGGAAAAAACTGAATAAAGGGTTAAGTGTCTGAAAACCTAGGATTTACTGCTGAGTGCTAACTTGATTTTCTTAAGCATGTTCAGTAAAACATTGGCCCAAAATTCTAAGTTGGGGATGAGTAGGGGTGTAGGTTGTTCTACAAAAAACAAACTAAATAAATCCAACCCTAAAAATTGACACTGTGGCCCAATGTTTTACTGAACACACATAAACACCATTATGTACAGATGTCACTTCAAATGAGATACTAGCTAGAGGTTAAACTGCATAACAGTTTGTATTAAATAAAAGTAGGTAGGAATCTTGTTATTCCTCAATTTAGGTGAATTTCCACTTGCAGCAGCATCCAAAGTGTCATACATCTTGAATCTATGGATTATGTTTCACAAACAGCAGATTCCAAGAGAGTAAGCCTCTTAAGACAGGTTGTCAAAAGCAGTTTGTGATACTGCTCAGAGATCTGCTATTCTGAATCTAAAAATCTCCATGGCCATTCACATAAATAACGTTTAAAGTTGTTCCTTGAATCTTAGCAAAATAATCATATTCAAGAAAATGTAGCAGCTTCAGCCTGCAGGAACATGAAGGTAATATGGGAGAGGAGCTACACAATTATCTACAGTGTAGATAATTCTTTAGTGCAACATAAATACATGATAATTTGAATATCAGAATTTTAAATATTTGTAAAGTTAATTAATGTAGAATGTGAGACTTCAAGTTTCACACTGAATAATAAACAAAGTAGCTATCCAAGATTTTTTTTTCCTGAATGCAAAGACACCCTTGAATGACGCTCATCTCCTGGTTATTACATGGACATATGCATGCGGGGCGGGGGGAGGCACAGTACGGAAATTATTTGGCGCTTTCTTATTTTAACAATTTCTTGGTATTTTAACAAGTTCTTCATATGACTTCTTCTCCTGGAATTTCCTGATAATCTCCCACCCAAAGACAAGCCAGGTCTGGCCATTCTTAACTTTTCTGAGGTCAGCTAAGTTTGGTTGAGTGCTGCCACCTGCTGTGATTGACTAAATTAGGAGATATTAGAAGGTTGGAAGTCTACTTGCATAAAACCAGATACAACCCTTCAGTTCTGAAAAATAAAAAACAGTGGTTCAAAAAGGAAAAACAGCTTTTGTAGGTTTTGTTTAAAAAAGAGGAAAACACTGCAATTGTCCTGAAGGCATTATATAACCAAAAAAGGAGAAATGTTAAAATAAATGAGACTGGGAAAATACTGCAGCTTGGATTAGAATAAAAAATAAAATACGCAATAATAATAGTAATTATGAATTTAGGAGGACACTAGTTCAATTGTGAGAAATTAAAAAATAGTTGGTAAACTTTCCCTTTATTTCCTCAAAATGTAGATAATTCTCTTTTAAAACTGAGTACGGAACTATATAAAGCTAATACACAAATCTTCATTTATTTCCCCCCCACACTCAATACTATTCAAGAACTGATATACTTTCCACATCTATAGATTTATCAGAAAAGATAAAGGATCTTAAATTAGGGGTTCTATTTATGCATATCAGTCCTATAAAATGATTTGGATAAGTAGAGATAGTAAATCTCAATGAAAATAAGGGCACTTAAATAATCCTATAATTATTAAGTAACAGTATTATTTAATACTGCTATTTAACAATACTGTATAGAATGTATCTTTTCAGAACAAATTGGGTTGCTCTTTGGGAAGCAATGAAAGTAGTTAAGTATTTTTTTTTATTTGTAAACCAACCTTTCTTTAAAAGAGATGAAAGCATAAGCTAACACAAATTTTAAAGCAATATAAAACACCTTAAAAATGTATAGAAATATTTAAGTTGTTTTTAAGAAACCTTTTACTCAAAGACAAACAAAAGCTGTTTTTAGAAAGAAAAAATACACCTAAAAGAAACAAAAAACACATTTAAATGTATTTTAAGGGAAGAAGTAAGGTGGCTTTGGAAATACTTAGATATTGTTTATTGACTGAAAGTCTAGAAATTCAAAGTAAAATTATCCAAAGAAAAGTTTAATCAACTTATCAAAAATCTAAATACTAAAATGTTCCAAACTAGAGAGGAAAGTGACAGAAATGGAAAATACTATGGGATGAAGGCCACAATGATTATTAGCAAAGCCAAAGGATAATCACAGGCAGAGCCAACTAGGTCTAAGTATAGCAAAAAAAAAGAATCACATCTGATCTAGATTCTTTCCTTGATAAAAGAAAAGCTCTGCTTTCCTTTATTGATGTTACCTATTTTTTTGAAGGGCCATAGGTAGAAATAAAAACTGGTTTTAATATTTCCAAAAAGGAATGTGCCATTAGGGAGAATGAGCAGAGATTTCAAAAGAAGCCCTGATGGTATTGGTACCAAGCATATCTTTTATGCATCACAAGGACTGGATAAAGAATTACAGTCCATTTTAATATAACAATAGTTTATTCACAGGAATTCTAGACAGAGCAGGTAAAATGGCTTTTATTAATATGTGAGAATTAATAAAAATGTTACATGTTTACACATTTAATGAAAAAATGTAAACAAGTACCCAGTTAAATAGATCTGTACAGTTTCAGTAACCTAGTATGATTATATATTATATATACATGTTTCAACTGTTTTCATATACCAATTAAACCTTAATGCATTTTTCAGAATAAATTAATAGGCTCATATTTTGTTATTAAAGGGAACCTGCTGAAATTCCAGCCAAGTGCATTAGTCATTCTATGTGGGAGGACAGAATAGTCAATTCTTGAACTAGTCATTTATATAATATCAAAATTTTTACAAAGCCATAATACTGTTTACAATCAAATTAAGAGCAAAGATAAGCTTTTCACGGCTGTTTAAGACCAACTTTCAACAACATCCTCTGTACTGCATTTTTGTGAGAACTGCTTCTGGATTAAACTCTTTTGTATTCACGTAGCAGATAAAACCATTACATAGCAAGATAGGCTTAGGCATAACTTAATTCCCGTGTGTTGCAACACATCTAGAAATAATTACCCAGGACTTTCTCGTGAACTTCCTCCCTTCAGTTTTCTAACCAGCTTCTCACTGCTGCGTCTAATTGAAGCACGAAGTTTGCTAAAGGAACCACTGCGTTTTAATGATCCAGTGCCATCCTGAAAAAAATGAGCACATTTAAAACCACAAAATAATTCATCCTTTGTCAGAGTTGAGCAATCACAACTAAACACCAATTGGTTATGTTCTGTAGTTATTAAAGTTAGAAGCAAATATCTCAATTTCAAACACAATTTAACAAAAAATCACTACTTATTCTCCTTAGCAGATAGACTGGATAATCTCTAAGATCACTTCCAACCCTTACATTCTGTGATTCCATGATAATGGCTTTGAGATGAACAGACTAAAAATAAGCACACAGAGTATTATCTACTAAGATTGCATCACATTAAACAGTTCACCCTGATGACAAATTAACCAAGAAGTACAATTTTCGTACATTTCAATGAAACTAAAGTTTTGGTGGATGGTTTTAATAAGAAAAAATGATTTCATTATCTAAATACTTAACTGCTCATTTCCACTGAAATTAAACAAATGTGTATCAAAACAGTATGGGTAAATGCAGTTCCTTGCAGAATATTCAACATTTCTATTAGCAGCATAGGCGCCTACCCCACCACTTCAGTCCATGCAAACCATGATGCAGTAATAATACAATAAAGGCCCACCATCAAGCAGCAGCATTATAGTAACAGCTGAGTGAGCAAGATTTTATTGAGGCTCAATCTCATTTGGCTCATACGTAGCAAGCATGTATTAAGAACAGAAGCATATGATAGCACAAAACATTTTAAGTTCTTGCACTTGAACCTTAACAGTATTCTATAAAGTTAAGATGCAAGTCCATAATTTTACATCAGTATATTTGGTAATATTTTAGTTCCATTTTCCAGAACACAAATTTACATAGTGAAATATTTGTTAACTTTATTCTCTAAGTAACTTATTTATGCTTTATTTCAAGTTACTAATGCCTTGCTGTTTTGGAAAACAAATTCTTTCATACGGAAAAGGTCAGAAAGTACTACGCAGAAGACAGAGACAGACATCAGTTGGACTGAGTTTATTAGACAAATACACAAAGTCACCCATCACCAAGATTAGTAGGGAAAAGCGTAACTGCATTTTCACATGAATACTAAACAGCACTGCTACTTTTGAATAAGCATAAATCAAGACATCCATATTGATGTTAAACCCTGTTATAAGTCTGTAAATACAATGTAAGCATGTGCCTTACTTTTTGGTTTTTTTTTTAACTATTTACTCTGTCAAAGTAACCTTCATGCCGTTTTAATATCTTGTATAATACTTTAAACTATCTTTACTATCTTTTGTAGTGAAACATCTACTTATGAATTTCATTCTTAGCTTTGTTAACTCATCTGTTACACAGCAAATGGTTATTAAGACTACATTCTGTAAGACTACATATCTGGCAAAGCTACACATATACAAGAGAAAGAGGATCCCATCCCAAATGAAAGAGACACCAGCACTGAAGAAGTGGTCATTTTTACAGGAAGTATAGCTGTGACAAAGATCTTAAGGGATTGCTAAATACACAGCAGTCAGTAGTGGAGAGAAGTTAGAGCTTGAAGATGGTGCACGCCCGTCATGCAGGAGACAGTATTAGAGTCAGAAAAGGCATCTAGGCCTGTCGGACAGAAACGGAGAGAGAAAAAGCTGGATGAAACTGTTGCGGAAGAAGTTCAACAGTTTTCAGTTTCAAGCTTGTTAATACTTATTAACAGTATTTCTAGGTCACATAATTATGTGAATTGCTGTGTATAAATACTTAGCAGACAGGAAAAAAATCTAATATTTTTTAAAATTAAAAGCATTTAGGCAGGCCTTTGTCTCTCTCTCTCTCTTTCACAGCTCTTACTATTCACATGCTGAAAAAGTCAGAATCTTTTTTTAACCATCCTGTGCATAATAAATATAGCTGAGAACATACAAACAGCTATATTTTACAACCTATGAGTTTCCATTAAAAAAAAAGCATATAAGCCAAAATCAAAAGGGACAAAAAACTCAAAAAACAAAAAACAGAACAAGGCAGACCAATTTAACCTTTAGTTACTATGAACAATACCAATGGGAGTAAATGTGCTCATAATAATGCACCAATATTCCAAAGCTATGAACAGATGCAGACTGCCTGGCTTTCACAAAAGAGGCAAGCCTCCAGACCTTCACATAAAAAAAGTAGAAGAAATGGGCAAGAGTTTTGCAACCATAAATTGTCTAAATAAAAGTACAGTATAAGATTTCAAAGTGAGATACCTGTTGGAATTCTTGTGTTGTAGCCTCAACCTTTCTTTGAATAAATACTATTTATCAATAGTTATTCCTTCATTTTTGTTCCTTCAATTAACAGTTTTCCACCTACATTGCAAGGAGGGAAGTGTGACAGTACTAAATTTGCACCAACCTCATATTTATTAGTGAGATCTAATGAGACTGACCAGGCCTCTTCTCAAACATCTAATGAAAAGTTGGACAAATTTCAGGCCTGACAGATCTGTTCTGTTGTTTCATTAAAGCACCAGGTACCTTATAATTGAGGCTTAGGTTACCTTTGATGACATGTTCAACCTAAACATTTGATTTCAGTATCAGAACTGAACTTACAACCACCATTTTTATGTGATTTCACCCAAACTCTGATTGTTAAAGCAACTCCAGAGGAGAAAAAATAGTTGCAACAGAGAGAACAGATTATAAAATAAAATCTTCAGAACTACTTAAGATTAGAAAACTCTTATCCACAAGGAGGATCCCAACAGTTATATACATGGAATTAAGGCACATTCATTCTCATTGGTGGACTCTCAAGCAGCGATCAAAGCACAGGAGCTATACTGTTTGTTAAATATATTTAAAAATAACAACTTTTGTATTTATTGTTTAAAGTACTGGACTGGGCTCCTCTAAGAGGAAGAATGTTGTAAGAATACACTGTAAGAAATGAATGAATAAAACACCCTGAGTGGATACAAACATTACTATCTAGGATAACCAAACCTTCTTTAATAAAAAAATATTTTTGAAGGTAACATTTGTTCTTAATCAAGAGGCTGTTCTGAAACTCTTTATAATTTTGTACCTTCAATTCAGAATATATGAACTATATTGTATCCCAGTAAGCATTTGAAATTTGTTTCCATTGCAATTACTTGCATTCATGACAAAGTCCCTTTGGAGAGGTTTAGTGAGACATTAAAGTGAGGTGGGAATACAAAACAGAGAGGCTGAAAATCCCTATTGTATTAAATTTCTGTCCAAGTAAGTATTTCAATACCACAAACTGTCATTTTAAAGGTGACTTTTCAGACAAAGATAGCATTTTAAAACAATACAATATGATTAGTTAATTTCTAAGTGGACAAGAATCTCAAATTTAGTAGTGTTTGATAAGAATATGATGGATGTGTTTTAATTACAGCTGCTTCTGACATGGTTCAAATCTGGTTTATTGGGTACAGTAAACCTCAACCCTAAAGGCCACATATTACTCAAAGTAGATATTTCCATTTTAAAGAAGGTCATTTATTGATCAGAATATTTTATCATATGCACTACTTGTGACCTAGAAATACTGTTCATTTTCTTAAATGCTCTATAAATCGCAAATCTGCATATGTCTTAATTAAAAGTAAAACACATGGAAAAAGTGCGTTCTTCTTGCACTTAAAAAACTGAAGGCATGCCAAGCATAGGAAAAAAATCAGGGAAGAGTACAGTACACAGTTCTAATTCCAACAGGATAAATTAAAGAGTAATAAGGTAGTAGCGTTTCTATTATATGCTGATTGACTGTCTTAGCACTGCTAATACTAAATCAGAAAGAAAGTCAAAGTAGTGCAGGAAAAAAGTCAAAGAAGAAAGGAACAATATGGAGCCTCACAAGCCTTTAGGATTCTAAAATTCAGGCAAGAGTTAGAGCAACAGAAAGAAATCTCCGAAAAATAACCTAGTAGTGAAACTAATCTACACTTCCAAATGCAAGAGTAATTGCTATTTGGTTTAAAATATTTTATAAAAACGAAATTATCACAAAGTGCTTATCATGAGCAACAATTGTATGTGCTCAGGGCATTCAGTTGCAAATCAAAGCTAGAAAACCATCTAGTGCTATTATAAGCTAGAATCATTATAATAACAATACAGTAAATTATCAGACAAATAGAAAAACGGGTTCAATTCTCTGTTAAGAACAATACCAGTTTTAGAAAGTGCTTATTATTTTAACTTGTATAGCACACTTTCTGCATTACCCACTGGGGGCACATGGCATGAGATAAAAAAAATGTCTTTCTGGCAGGCTTCCCTGAGACTTGGAGACAGTAATTTATCCAGCCCTAGAGCCAGATTTTATTTTTGCATCCTGGTGCCATGAAACTGCAGAAATGTTGCATGTAGAAGTAGATTCTGCAGCACAGCTCACAGAATACAGATAGTCCTCGACTAAAAGACAGTAATTGGGACCAGAATTTCTGTCGCTATGCGGTCGTAAAGCACGATGTCATGTGACTGCATTGCTTAGTGATGACAATGCTGGCAATCCCTGTTGCCATCATTAACTGAATCCCACTTAGGCAAGGACCCATCCCGATCCAAGACATTCCTGGCTTAGTCCCTTCCAGCTCTGAGCCTCAGTAAGGTAAGGGAGCCTCCTCTGCCTCTTCAACTCCTTCCATCCACCTATCTCCCCTCCATCTCTGCCCTTTTGGCCGCCCTGCACAGAGGCACTCCTTGGTGGCAGCAGCAGCGCTGGAACCTGAGGCTTTCAGTGGTCACTGTTCTTGCTGTGCTTTGGAAAGCCTTCAGAAAGCTTCTGAGGCCTTCTGAAGCATCACAAGAACGGCAGGCGCTATTTGGAAAATGGCGCAAGTGGCCTTCTGGGTGAAGGTGGCCAGCTGAGACTGCTGAAAGCCCCAAGACTGTTGAAGGCCACTGCCACCAAGGTGTCCCATTGTGCAGGGTGGCCAAAATGGCAGAGATGGAGGGGAGATAGGACGGCAGGGGGAGTTGAAGTGCCCATGCTGTCTAAGTGCAGACAAATTTTGATCACATGACCAGGGGCACTGCAACAGCTATAACTTCAGGGACCAGGAGTAAGTACCAGTCATTCAGCGCTGCCGTAACTTTGAATGGTCGCTGAATGAATGGTTGTTAAGCCAGGACTACCTGAATGGAAAAAGATGGTAGATTTAGTTCCTTTATACGGAAGTCATTTTCACTTAAATATAGAGTGTCCAGTTTTTTCATTCCATCTGAGTTTACAGCAGTGCTTGTTACTGAATCAGAAAAAGGGAACCTTTTAAGTAACAAAGAATACAAGCTGTCATCCTTTGCTTCCGCTAAGAAACCAACCATTACCTTGATTTAGGCCCTAGTATTAACTAGGACATTCAATCAGCATTCAAGCCCACACAGCAAGATCCAAATACTATTTCCTAGATTTTCCTCATCTCAGTGTTATCCAATCGGTTTTAAAATATAAAAAGCAGGATTTATTTTTCTTTTACTCAAACCTGCAGATGTTTTACTCAAATCTTCTTTTACTCCTACTTCTTTTACTCAAATCTGCAGATTTCTTTTACTCAAATCTGCAGATGCAAATCTTTTACTCAAATCTGCAGATTTCTATTTTTCTTTTACTCAAATCTGCAGATGAATATAAACCAAGAATATCTTAAAACACACAACAGAATGAAAACTTGACTGCACTGTGTACTGTACTCACCCCATTCCATTCTAAGCTCATACTCACTTCCTCTCCTCCATCAGGTCCACTCTCATACTTTACCACATCAATATTGAGGCTCTCACGGCTTTGCCTTCTCTCTATACTTTCTGGGTCATTAAGCACTTCAGCAACTCTTTGTTTGTGAACATTGTCAAGTCCCTGTTACAATAAGGAAGGAGAAAATAAACATCAGTGAGTAGCTTTTCAAATCATTCAGAGACTCCACTTTAAAGAACTCACAATAAATGAACGTCAGAAAATCCTTTTACAGTTTCCAAGACTTTATATTTATCCCCAGAGTAGCATTAAAGATACTTTACTAAAATCTGCGTAGTTCTTGCTTCCTTGATCTTGCTCAACTTGGTAGGGCTTGACACTGGAGCAAGTCATATTTGGTTGTGTCTCTTTCAGTCACCTGAGAAATGTGCACTGGATGGCTCACCCTGCAGTCCGTCTCAGTCTCTGAGTAGTCACTGAATAAGCATCGTACTCCAAGAGAGTCCACAATGGTTTACCTAGTCCCTGTACTATCTATATTAGAACAGGATTCATCCACCATGGCCTGTCTACAAACACGTTTGGCCAATAATGGTGTTGCTGGACTCCAGGCCCTAACCCAGCAGGGTCACTACAGGGTGTGCTTGCTCTGAGGCTGCATGCATGAAACTGATGCTCAGGCTGGAGGCCCATTCTTCCCCAGCTAAAATCATCATGCCATGAATTGCCTGACTGTTTTACTGGTAGGTGTGTGTACTCTGTACAAGTTTTTGTCAATGATGGAATTCAGGATACCCTTCTGTATGCAGTAACTGTCTTTGTCAAAGGTAGTCTGAAAGCTCCACTATCAACAAGACAAAGGGCAGTACAAAGTGCTCATTCACATTTGAGCAAAACTAACCATCATCAACATGGTTTAAAATTTTCTACAAAATCTAGATGGATTGTTTTGGTTTGTTGTTGTCTCTTCTGAGCTTTTTGACTGCATCTGAAAAGCATGCAGACAGCATTTCTGGACAGCTCTTGCAAGGTTTTTACTTTGGTGTCATTTGTCCTTGCTTTCTATGCACTGCTGCATTCTCTGGTGACCTTTGTTTATTGATCTGGAGACTTCAGTATTCATTTAAAAATGCAAAAAGAACTCCTTTATGGCTGGCCTGCTAAGCTCCTGCATATACAAACTGTTCATCGTCTTGTGCATCACTGATTAAACAGAGGTGCTTAGACAGATATTAAATGGCCATTTGTCAAAGATGCTAGCAGTGGATTTTTGTACCGGGCAGAAACTTGGGCTTTCAAGACCCCTTCGAAGTGATGTTTCCTGATACGATGAATAGTGCATTTTGCTGCAAAGGCATTCTTGAATGTGTTGGTTTGGCCTGTTTATAGCAGCTTTTCTTTAGCATTTCAAACATTAAAGGAATACTTGTTTGCTGAGCCGTGTATGACCATTCATGATTACTATTTTTCTTTCGTTATGTGTGCAACTGGGTAAGATTGATGATAAATATAATCTCCACTAGTATGGATGGGAGAGATTTATTTTTGTTTCTCCCAGGTAAGCTTTCTTTCTTTCTTTCAGGTAGGAACTGCAAATCCTTGGGTCAAGAGGATGGGAAGCAGCCAGCCAGTGCCCAGAGGGAAAAAAAAAAGATATTGGAGTGGGTGTTTAAGAAACTTAAGTCTTTCTTCACAGTGATCACTACAAGACAGCAAAGAGCCTGTTTTGTCTTCAAAATTCTGTTGTTTACTTGAAATTTCCAGATTCTGAATGGATGGAACTGAAGAGCCGATAGTTAGGCATCCCACTCCACCCAAAAGTTGGCCAGCCCAGAACAGAGCAAAAGAACTTTCAGAACACAGTATAATTGCTCTGTGCACATCTTCCATTGCTTCTAAATTTATGTCTGTTCTGCTTCAAAGATAATGATTATGTAATATCAACACATTAAACGTTTTGAAGAACCTTTTTGTGTTGTGGCACTTGCCTGTTTACGGGACCTCATTGCTGCCTCTTCTAGTGTTTCAGCAGCTTCAAACTTGCCTTGACGTCTGTAAAGTGCTCCAAGGTTCTTTAAAGTAGTTGTAACTGTTGGACTGTTAATTAAAAATCAGAATTATTTCTGACAGCAGTCCATGACAACCCAAACCTACAGCAGTCCTGTTTAAGATTACAGTGCAATATTAAAAGCCAGTGCTCATCTTAAGCCTAATTAATAAAGACATAGGCATTTATTTCCTAACAGCATTGAAATTAAATTATTGCATGCTATGGAAATGTCCATGTGGAAATCAGCTTTAATATTACTAGTGATTTTTGGATAATATACTTGCAAAGGGCACCAACTGTTTTCATAGTTATTGTTATCCATTTTATAGCTAGGCTAGTTCTAAAGCAAAGAACTAGTCTAAATTTTAAAAAAAGATACAAATTGCATTATCAGTTTCTCTTTATCAACCTTGTTCAGTTTTTAAGAAGAAGAAAAACTGCCTAAAAATAGCTGGTATATAATACTCTGCATCTGATATATCATTCTTTGCTACATGTTTCTTCTTAGAGCAAGTGCAACATTTCAGTTTTTATTCCAACAAAAGAGGTAAAATCACCAGCATTTTACAAGCTCAATGCCACATCTATATTATGTACAGGAATTAGCAGAAAGAGAGCTATTGCAGTAATGACACAGAAAATATGAAGTACTACTCCCTTTGGTGCTCCTTCTCTTCAAGCATCAAGGTGCTACCACAGATAGGGCTATGGTGCCTGTCTACCATAATCACTTTAGGCCACATAGTAAATCGAACCTTGGCAGAGCAACACTGGTGGCCTTCACTATAGCTAGTGACTACAGAGGGCTATGCAAAATAGTCTATTCAGGGAACTCAAGAATATTCTGCTTCCTTCCTGATCAATTTGATTTTTCTCTAGACCAAGCTGTTCTGATGGATGGTTTTATGGTTTCCGGAAGTAAATCCTCTGAACTGAAAATAGTTTGAGATATTCCAGAGACAATGCTATAGATGGAACAGAGGTTTGTTTGTTTTTATTTGAGCCGGAACACTGGAAACACTTCAAATGCTTCTAGTTTCAAGCATTTACTTCCAAAAACTGCCAAAACCCTCCCACCCTCCAAGAAGAACGTGGTCCATTTGGAAACAAAATGTTCCAGAGTTCTTTAGAATCATTCATTCCAGAATCAACAAAGTTTGCACATCATTAACAACACATTTCCTAAATAATCGTAACCTTTATAGTTTTAAAGAGCTATTAATCTGATAGACCCCATTAAAATTCTAGTTTAGAAAATTATATGTTTGTTTTTATACAGACTCTAATGTAATATAAAGTCTAGTCTTTTTTTCATTTTTTATTTCTAAATGTATTGAACAGTAATTTGTACAAAGAGAAAAAGAACCAAGCAAAGAGTATACAAAGAATTTAAAAAATGATGTGATTTTAAAGAAGTAAAAGTCACCACTAATAAAAGAAGTCTAAAAGTTGTTCATAATTTCCATATATTCATAAGAATTAAAAAAAATTACACAGGTTGCTGTGTAACATAAGTCATACAACTGTCCAAACTTGATAAAAGTGTGATTCTTGCCTCTGAAAGTTCATTATTCTAATGACCTTATTAGTATTTTTTTTTCCTAATAAAGCAATTGAGAAAGCTCTTTTAATCCACAAATCAATTGTTAGATTTTCAAGATATTTCCAAAATTTCAGTTAGTTTTGTGTCTATTTACTTTTGACAATCAGCTCCTTATTTTTAAGAGAAGCACTCAATTGTGTGCATAGATGCAACAAGCCTAGTTATGGAGAGCCTTCAGAACTTCATTTTGTAATGATACTAATTGCACTCAGAAATTTGCACCAGAAGGGTACTACCTTTTTGCATGTCCACCACATATGGTAAAATGATCCCTTTCATGTACAGTGGGGCAAAAAAGTATTTAGTCAGCCACCAATTGTGCAAGTTCTCCCACTTAAAAAGATGAGAGAGGCCGTAATTTTCATCATAGGTATAGCTATAAGAGACAAAATGAGAAAAAAAATCCAGAAAATCACATTGTCTGATTTTTAAAGAATTTATTTGCAAATCATGGTGGAAAATAAGTATTTGGTCACCTACAAACAAGCAAGATGTCTGGCTCTCACAGACCTGTAACTACTTCTTTAAGAGGCTCCTCTGTCCTCCACTCGTTACCTGTAGTAATGGCACCTGTTTGACCTTGTTATCAGTATAAAAGACACCTGTCCACAACCTCAAACAGTCACACTCCAAACTCCACTATGGCCAAGAGCAAAGAGCTGTTGAAGGACACCAAAAACAAAATTGTAGACCTGTACCAGGCTGGGAAGTCTGAATCTGCAATAGGCTTGGTGTGAAGAAATCAACTGTGGGAGCAATAATTAGAAAATGGAAGACATATAAGACCACTGATGATCTCCCTCGATCTGGGGCTCCATGCAAGATCTCACCCTGTGGGGTCAAAATGATCACAAGAATGGTGAGCAAAAATCCCAGAACCACATGGGGGGACCTAGTGAATGACCTACAGAGAGCTGGGACCAAAATAACAAAGGCTACCATCAGTAACACACTATGCCGCCAGGGACTCAAATCCTGCAGTGCCAGATGGGTCCCCCTGCTTAAGCCAGTACATGTCTGGGCCCATCTGAAGTTTGCTAGAGAGCATTTGGATGATCCAGAAGAGGATTGGGAGAATGTCATATGGTCAGATGAAACCAAAGTAGAACATTTTGGTCTAAACTCAACTCGTCGTGTTTGGAGGAGAGAGAATGCATCCAAAGAACACCATACCTACTGTGAAGCATAGGGGTGGAAACATCATGCTTTGGGGCTGTTTTTCTGCAAAGGGACCAGGACGACTGATCTGTGTAAAGGAAAGAATGAATGGGGCCATGTATCGTGAGATTTTGAGTGAACACCTCCTTCCATCAGCAAGGGCATTGAAGATGAAACGTGGCTGGGTCTTTCAGCATGACAGTGATCCCAAACACACCGCCCGGGCAACGAAGGAGTGGCTTCGTAAGAAGCATTTCAAGGTCCTGGAGTGGCCTAGCCAGTCTCCAGATCTCAACCCCATGGAAAACCTTTGGAGGGAGTTGAAAGTCCGTGTTGCCCAGCGACAGCCCCAAAACATCACTGCTCTAGAGGAGATCTGCATGGAGGAATGGGCCAAAATACCAGCAACAGTGTGTGAAAACCTTGTGAAGACTTACAGAAAACGTTTGACCTCTGTCAATGCCAACAAAGGATATATAACAAAGTATTGAGATGAACTTTTGATATTGACCAAATGCTTATTTTCCACCATGATTTGCAAATAAATTCTTTAAAAATCAGACAATGTGATTTTCTGGATTTTTTTCCCCATTTTAGTTGAGGTATACCTATGATGAAAATTACAGGCCTCTCTCATCTTTTTAAGTGGGAGAACTTGCACAATTGGTGGCTGACTAAATACTTTTTTGCCCCACTGTACATTCCCCTCCAACATTTTGAAGAATGGCTATGTAATGCATATGCCTATCTAGCAGGGGTTAAATGCATCTAGTCTTATTTATATCACACTACAAACATCAAGTGTAACAGAAAAGCAGTGGACTGTGACAGTGGTGTTCTCATCACTGAACCCTAAGAATTAAATAGAAAAATAGTTTGAAATCTCAAAATTTCATGTCACTACAAATGTTTAGAGAAAATATACACCTACCTGTCAACTTTGCAAGCTTTGTACCAGCCTCCATATTCACCAAATGTAGTGCCGTCTTTTTGTTTTCCCTAAATTGAAGACAATATATTAAGAGGCAGAAAAGTGGAATATAAATTAACAACAACATATTTAATTATAAATAAATTTCTGATCTTGAATTCCTTACTTTGCATTCTTCTCTCTCTTCAGCATGCATCCAGATCGGTTTGTTTTCATCTATGTAAGAGTAAGATATTGAATTGTGAAATAAAATTACCATATGTTCCAGAATAATGGTTAAGGAGACATCATATAACTAGAGAAATCTATCCTAGACCCCATTAGTTTTCATAACTCTAGAACATCTAGGTCAATGATAACTAGTGGCTCATACTTCTATTATCTGTAAATAGATTACCCAAACCTTAATTTTTTAAAATAAGCTGAATGCCACAGGAGGTTATCTCATCCCACTGTGTCAGAATGCACCTTGTTTCCTAGAAGCTGCAAAACAAAAAAGAACCTATAAATCTAAATTAGAAAACTGTTAAAGTTCTATTTTAAAGCAGCTTTGATCTCAACAAGCCTGCACACAGCACATGTTCAGAGAAGCTTAGCTATCTGCTGAAGCATATGAAGTTTTGCATTTATCACAGTATTTCTGACAGTTATTCATCCTTGTTGACATAACTGATTTATTGCAACGAAGCCACTACACTAAAACTACTATATACAATCTATATTTATCTGGTCAAACAACCCCCAACTGATTTAAATATTTTTTCTTAGTGTTATATTTTACTACCCTGTGCAAAATTCTATTACTTATAAAAAGAAGCCTAAAGCCAGACAGTTAAGATAAATGTAACCAATGGCATTTGAATGTTTTGCTTTTAAAATGCTTAATATCATAATAAATGAGGGGGATTCCCTCAATTTAAAGGGGGGTTGGGCACGCCTCCAGCTAAGTACAGTTTGAAATACATATCGCCTGAAAAAATAACTATGGTCAGATCCGCAGAACTAATCGAGAAATAAACACTTTATATAAGAATTCCTAAAACGTGTATTATTTTTAAATATGTGATATGCCATTCATCACATCATTTGAAAAAAAAATATCTCTAGCTCTAACGCTTCTTCATAATACAAACATTTACCATCCACAGAGCCAAATTCTCTTTCATGGGCACGAGTGAGGATCTCTTTGTACAAAGTTTCTGCTTGCTTAAATTTCCCTTGTTTCAAATAGCAGGATGCCTGAAGAGAGAAACCATTATTTTAGTAAGTTTTAAATATAAATATCAGTATTAGCACTTGTGTAAGCATTTGTAGGATAGAACTGGCACCTAAGATCACAATGTTTTGGAACAAGTATCATATTTTCAGCAAACGAGAACCACAGTGGCTTGCCTCTCTTTGCTTTTTATTCCACTGTACAAGCATACCAAATTATTCTTTGTCTTTGCTACATTTGGATCATCTGGCCCCAGTTTTGTTTGGTAGATCTCAAGTGCCCGCTGATAGTAGTATTCCACTTCTTCATATTTGCCCTGATTCTGACATAGTAAAGCCAGATTATTTAGCTGCTTGGCAACGTCTGGATGGTCTTTTCCCAGTACCTAGAAATAAAGAGGAATTCCACATTAATACTTTTCTTTGTCAGATGCAGCTAATATCCATTTGGTTGTGGTGCAGAGGTAATCTCTATCTACCCTGTCATCAGCTGCCCTAATTATGGTATTTATATTTATCAATTCATGGCTGATTGAATTGCTGCTACCACATTTACTCCTTCTCTAGTTTTTCTTACTGATATTTTTATAATGAATTTATTATCATAAATTGTATGTTTTAACATCATTAAATGAGAAGTTTTATATAAAAATACTGTAAACCATATTTCTCTCGTCAACCATTTAATTACCGTATTTTTCCGACTATAAGACGATACTAAAATGCTTACGCTAAAAATTGAAGGGCGTCTTATGCAAGGAAGTAAGCCGAGGAGAGAACCGCGCAGTTGCAAAACTGCCCATACTTTGACTCTGCAAACAGGCTTCCCCCTATTGCTAGCCTCCAATCACGAGTGAAATAGCTTGACTCTGCAAACAGGCTTCCTTCAATCACAAGTGAAACTGCCCATACTGTCTCTGCAAACAGACTTCCTCCAATCACGAGCCTTATGTAACTGATCTCAGCTGATGCTGAACAAACCAACTGGAGGAAGTCTGTTTCCAGAGACAAGCTATCGGCAGTTTCACTTGTGATTGAATGTAATCAGTTATGTAAAAGAGCATGGAAATAGAGCTGCAGAGAGACAGTTTGGACCTCCTCCCACCGAGTGTATCAGGTAAATGTTACCTAATTACTAAATAAAAATGTGTTCTGCACTATCTTTAAAATATTGATTTCTTAATTTTGGGTTGGAAAAGTGGGGGTCGTCTTGTACATGGGGGTGTCTTATTGATGGAAAAATACGGTATATCCCAAGTCCAAATACTTATCAATCAACATTACCTGGATATATTTACATGCAATGCAGATGTTAAGGAGATATTCTGGTTCATGATTTTCTTGTTACAATGCTTTAAGATTTTCAGTTACAACTTCACAGAATTTCTTACAGTTAAACAAGCGTGGCCAGCTCTGGTAAACAGTGCCTTCGTTTAGAAGTTTTGGATGGGAAAAGAAAGAACCATGAATAGTTCTTCCATGGCATTATTTACAAAAACATATTGGGAGCCCAAAGCAAATTTTCTAGCACAATTCTGGGTTGTTTTGTGGAGTACAGCCTTCCCTAGAACATAAAGTTTTTTAAGAGTTAATCACTAGTCTCGGAACAATTTAATCTAGAGTATTTTCAATACACAAAGATGCAATGGCAGAAAAGATTGGGCAATTCAATTGTTGGGGTATGCCATTCATATGAATTTAAATCCACCGTGCACTTTGAGCTGGAATGCTTCTGTGAGGAATGATAGCAAGCAACTATCATCCATTCCCTTCAATTTCAAGCACTGAAATTCCCTGGTTATGTAATTTCATATTATTTCCTTAGACTTTCTTTTCTTCTAGTTTATTTGTAGCTCTCCAACATCATTAATTTCTTGATTCCATCGTGTTGATAGAAGGCCTCAAATAAACAGTTTTTAGATAACTTGCAGGAAATTATCTTTGTCCCCTATTGGCCAACTTCTCAACCTCCATCAAGGCATTCTTACTGTTTTCTCCAGAATCTCCTTCTTCTGTTGTGAGGGCTCTACTCTCAGATTTTAGCTAGCAAAGTGGGAACAGTCCCCAATCCCCTTCTTTTTAGATTACAATTCTGTGATTAAGAGAGTTTCCCTTAGAATAAAAAATAATGTCACATGATAAATATGCTTAAAACATTCATGTAACAACTATTTTAAAAAATAACATTTGGCTCTCTTTTTTTTCCTGCAGCACATGCTGATGTTTTCACAGGTTTTTTGATATGTTGATTATATCATGAAACTGCTTGGAAAAAGGTTTATACAACATTCCTTGTTAACAAACCTCCTTGTCCTATTAAAAATATTTTATGTCCTATGATAACAAGTTACAGTATATCCAAATTATGCCAAATATTTATAACAAAAAAATCCTAAATCTTCCAAAATTGCATACATAGTTTCTATTTTAGCCTACATGCATATTATAATTGTAATATATCTTCAACAAACCTAACCCAGGGCATTGTTTTAATGTAATGTTATTCTGGTTTATATTAATATTTGTTTATTGGATTCTAAGCTAATTTTACTGGATTCATTTTTAATTATTGTGTTGTTTGGTAAAAGTATGTGGCAAGTTGCTATTACTGTCAAAACTTTAGAAGTTATTTTGTATACCACCCAGAGTCTCTGGATTGAGGTAGGTGTAGTGGCAATGCAGAAGACCATCGTTATTTCAAGGAGTTTAAGTGCAATACTTTGATTTCTCCTACACATATTTAAAAAGCTCACTTTGAATCATAATAATGTGTAGCTGACTTGTTTTTCACTTTTATTTAGAAGGGGGGTGAGGGGAGAAAAACCCTCAGGATTGTTTAGGTTAAGCACTAGCTTATCTATACAGTTCTCAGGCTCTGGAATTTTTTGATGAGGAGGTATAACATCTGGTCAAGGTAACTTTCAAAGCCCCTGACTCCAAAACAGTCATGGGATTTCAGTGCCAGACTTTAATAAAAAGCCCTGGCATTGCTCCTGGAATTTGGAGCGTGGGCACAGGCCTTGGGACTAGGCGCTGTGTTATCTAAGCTATCTTGGGGTCTCTCTGCTGTTGCCTTATGGTAGCTCCCGATGGTAGGGGAAGAGTTTTATCATCTTGCTTGGTATGTTATGCTTTTATACAATGTTTATATATTTCTGTTTAATTCTATTTTCCATTCTTATATTCCTGTTTAAATCTGTTTGCTAGAGTTAACAGTAAAGCTTAAAATCTCTTTACCTACTGGTGTGTTCATTGTCTCTCAATCTAAAAGAACGAAAAGAACCAACTGCCTGGGCACCTGACAACTGCCTTGACAATTGGCAAAACAGTAGGTTACAAAAACTGTAAATAATATTACCTTTTCTCTGATTTCCAAAGCTCTCTTGCATAAAGGTTCAGCTTCTTTGTATTTTCCTCTTTTCCCATAAAGCACAGCAAGATTATTTAAAGTTGCTGCAACCTGCAGGAAAAAACAAGTACTAGATCAACTATTATACCTGCCAAAATTATTTTTAAAAATTAAGTAGGTCACGTACTTATATTTTAGGGTACCTCAAATGTGAACAATTCTCTTCTCTGAATTGTTTATTCAAGGAATATTGTTATAGACAACACTTGTTTCAGCAAACAAAGGAATATATTGTATTTGGACAAATGTAATTTAAATAAATGGAGCTAAAAAGATTTGTATTCAGTTATTACAAATTCAAAACAATTGAGGGTCCTCTAACTTCAATTTTGTTTAACAGTAAACAAGGACTTTAAAAACTTCCTTTTAAGTTTAACATTAAAATGAGTTTTAAGGAAAAGAATTTGTATTTACATAATAGGAAAAACCAAAATCTGCCCTATATACAAACCGCTGGATGGTCTTTGCCTAAGGTCTTTTCACGAATGGCCAGGGCATCATTCAGTAAATTTGCTGCATCTTTGTATTTATTCTGGTCCCTAAATTTGGAAGAAATAATTAACATACACTAGTTTATAAATGCATTAAATAAACATTATATAAATATTCAAGACTTCACTTCAAAATCTTGCATGTAGATGTTAGTGAAGCTAACAATGAAGCTAAACCTTTACTATAGGATTTTGTGGAACCATCACAAGCATTTGCCAATAGTAAAATAAAGGTGGATCCAGTTCCCGGGTTTAACTAGCAGATATAGCTGAAATAAGACGGTGTATTACTTAGCCTTGTGGAAACCTACAAAAATAAGAGGATTTTAAAAAATTAACAGTACTGTGTCCTGGAATTAAAATGCTATAGAACTTCTATGTACATTTTTAGTAGAGATAATAAGACTTGTAAACACAAAATTCTAGCTTCCAGGTTTGAAGGGATAGCTCAGTTAGTGATGGTGGGGAGCAATCTTGCATGCTAATGAGGAGTGGGAAGACATTTTTGTTCAGCTATTCAGCTAACAGAATGCATCTCAAGAGGCATGTTGGACTCTGAGACTGTCACACCGGAGCCCAGGCGACCCAAGCTCCCCAAGGGTAAACTACTTGAACTCAAGAAACTGGAAATTCCAGTCAAGATGATTGGAGAATGACACAAATAACGACCACTATTCTATCAGTTAATGTTACTGGCTAACTATCAAAGAGATGAACATCCTGGGCATAGGAAAAGATGAGGTAGCAAGAATATAACTAATCCTTTTCTAGCTTACAAACTTCTGGGTTTGAAGAGACAATATGTAAATTATAGCAGAGTCCCATCTATGTCTATTCAAAAATAAATCCCATTCAATTTAATGAGGCTTAGTCCCAGATAGACAGATATAAGATTGCAGTGTTTCATGAAATTATAGGTAGCTATTCTGACCACATATATGAACATCTTATAGTGACAGGCCTCCTGGGTTCAGATCTCTGTCACACAGCACTGGAAGTATTGTGACACTGTAAAATGAAATCCTGTGAATAAAACTGCCATCCTGAATTGATTCGTTATAAACCTAATTATGGTTGGGCTTTTTAAAAAAGCTCTATAAATGGAAATAGAAGGTTAATGGAATAGGTCTATAAACTTGGTTTTGACTCTCCAATCAGAATTTGCCAGTCCTGTTCAATCAGCCCACAAGCAGACACTGTAAATCCCCTTTCCTTGGGAGCTTGGGGAGAAAAAAATGGTGGCCCTGCGCCTTTGGACCAATTTACCTCACATTGTTAACATTTTGAAAAACGGCAAAAAAACTGGCTTTTGTTATAAGCCTTTGGGCTTAGGGTGTTTACTGCATGGGGATGTTTTTAACTTTACTGTCTTAACAGCATTGCTCTGCAACATCAGTATATTCTTAAACACACGATATTTATTTAACTGTATTCATAACCATACTGACCTGTATACTAATGCAAGTATGTTCAACATAGTGGCAACGTCAGGGTGATCGTGGCCTGAAGTCTTTTCAAGGTCTTCGAGTGCTTGTTTACAAAGTGGTACAGCAACCTCATATCTACCTTGGGAAGCATACTGAATGACAAGATTATGAAGGGTCCTTAATCTTGCTGGAATCTCATAACCACCTTGTTGCGCAGCTGCTGCTGCACTGCTATGTGGCTGTTGAACTGGAAATAAAAAAATAATCAGAATAAGCCCATTAAGTTCTAAGACAAAGTTAGCTCCCTCTCTCTTGATCTTCTGGAAGCTCATAAAAGCTTGGCTGTCCCAGAACAACTTTGGGAGGGGGGCTATAAATTTCTCAATGCAGGTATATTAATTACAATTTTACCCGTCGTTTTATATTGTATTTCTGTTATTATAAGTTATGATATGAATACTATGGCAATGGCGGCAGCTGTTGCTTTTGTATACCATTTAAAGTAGCCTTGACTGAAACTGTTTCATTATAAATCAACTAACCAGTCAACCAACCATTACTATAGATGAACTGACTTTCACTAAGATCGTACACACTAATGTTTTACCTATAAAACATTGTGGACTGATTTCCACAAACCTATTATGCTTAACAATATGACATGCTGCTGTTCGAGAATACATCATTTTGGGCACGTTCTGTAAACAATGTTGCAGTGCTTTCATACTGCTTGCTCTTCAAATTACCTGGTTTTTAGGAAAATGTAGCTCAGCTCATGAAAAAGAAGAAATGTGAAGGACCACTCACTAGCAGTTGTTCTTCTCATCTGGCAAGACAACATAACTGGGGGTGGATGGGGAAAACAGAGAGTTCTCCCCAACTTCTAATTTTGGATGGAGGCTTATTCTCAAAGGACTCAGTTTCAGAAGCGAATCGCAGATTCAGTCTAGTCTGGTAAGTCTAGTAACATTAATTATAACTATAACTTACTTCCTTGTCCTTGGTCATCTTCATCATTGGGGAATAAATCATCCAATGGCTCTTTGGCAGAATCTGTGTCTTTGTCCTCCTAAAACGTACCCCAGATATTCAGACAGTTAAAATTACTGAATCAAAACACAGATTCTTTTTGATTTTGGATTGTATGTTGTTTTAATTCTGTTGTTGTTCTTTTAATTGTGAAACTATAACCCCCAAGAGTCGTAAAATTGTGGCGGGATAAAAATCAAATCAAATCAATAAAACATATAGCATACAGCATATATAATATATAGCATAATTAGATTGGAAGGTGCATTTGGGAAACAGTGGGAGCAGAAATCAACTGGTTTTAAAGATGTATTAATTGTACCTATTTAATTCCTGACCTGCCCCACATATTTTTAGACTGCTGTCCTGTGGCTTGCAACTAAAAGCAAAATACAGTCCTTAACTCAAAAGAGGCTACATTATCTTCACTACAAAATTACACATTTTTTGGAATTCAATACTGCAATAAGCAAGAGTCACATTATGTACAAAGATTATACAGTCTTTGTACATACCTATGAATATTAAAAAAAAATAAATCTGCCTTAAAAATTACAAATATTTCCAGAGTAACGTTCATTCACAGAAGGGAATTTAGAGAAAATCGTGCAATTTAATTGATGTTACTTACTGAAGGTGATATGTCATCATCATATTTTTTTAACTGATTCATGAATTCAAGGTGCTTCTTTTCTTCTTCCAGCTGAGCCACAGACTGTTCACTCTTTTGCAATTTCTGCTGGGTATTGGCTAGTTCATCTCTTAACCACTGGTTTTCTTGACACAGCCTACGAACCTGAGCACGTAATTTCTGCTTCTCTGATTCTACAGCATTTAAGTGATTTGACAAAGCCATCATCACCTAGAATGCACCAGAAATTGTTATTTGTTTGATACAGGATTCTGGCAGTTAAACATTTTGTAAAGCAGTGAGGAAATGGATGTTGATTAGATAGATAGATAGATAGATAGATAGATAGATAGATAGATAGATAGATAGATAGATAGATAGATAGATAGGCAGGCAGGCAGGCAGGCAGGCAGGCAGGCAGGCAGGCAGGCAGGCAGGCAGGCAGGCAGGCAGACAATCTTTATTACAGCCACTGACCAATAAATTAAACAGCTGATTTATTTTTTTAAAAAAAGAACAAAGTGCAGGAAGCCATGACATAGGAAAGAAAGCATAAACATTATATAGAAATAACAATAAAAATGCCTTAAAGTCTCTAAGACATCAACAGGAGTGTATATGACATTTACCACGGGACAGTAAGTATAGAGAGCAGGGTATTAAAAATAGAACATAAGTGATAAAAACAAATTATGAAATTAATAAAATACTTTAAGAATAAAATACTAAATTTCTACCTATTGAATATTAAGACTACTGTGTGAATATATAGACCTGAATTTGTGTGTATGTAAGTGTGTATAAGTAAAATCATATATTGATAGGTGAAAAATAAGATATGGCAGGTGATAAAACCTAGATGCAATGTAAGAAACTTAGAACAAAATAAAATTGTACATGAATAAAATCAGAAAATTAAGAAAATAGTTTCCTGCATAGGGCATGTCAGCTGAGAGAAATTTTGAGATTCTCCTAGTGATGTCAGGGTTCTGGCATGACAACAAGGAACAAACAAGATTGTCCTAAAGGCAAGAGGGACTTCTACTGGCAGATGAAAATGGAGTGTAAGTTACTGTAAAAACAGCATTGAAGGAGCATGTGGGCTGAAGTCTCAGGTTCCTCCAGAGCACAGAGCCATGTTATAGTGGCCTAATATGCAGTGAAAATATACCTGAAGAGTTTTGTCAAATGTTGATCACAGAGAGAGTCATATTTATTGTATCAAATACCAACCTCCCACCTTGATTTTGAATATCAGAGATTCAATAAGGCTGTTTTCATGCATTTTATTTACCTGTGCTTCACTTAGTCCCAATTCTAGCATTTCCAAAGACTTCCGAATCATATTTGATTTTTCTTCTACCAGATTGGTCTCATCATCTTTCTTCAAACATTTTAGTGTTTCAAGTAAACTCTGTAAGATGGAATTGTGCTCATTCTTCAAGGCTTCTAGTCCTTGAATCACTTGTTTAGTCTTGGAAATAATCTCATCCTGAGTGAGCTTCTCCAATTTGTCTTCTTTTAGATACACCATTGTGGACATGTTGTCATACATTCTAGGAAAAACAGTTCCAGAGATACTATTTAAATACCATCTAAAAATATTATTTCAATATTAACATTTTAGCTCAAATACCCATAATGCAATTTATTTAACATTATGCCCAATAATGTATATTCTCTGTCACAATGGTGTATAAAGTTCACATTCCCTTAAGCTCAGAGCAGAGATAGTGGTTACATTATGTCATGCCCCTATGTAAGGACCTTTACATGACTTTCACCCCCTCTTGAGGAGGGGGAAATGTCTTTATTTTCATACAATATACATCCTGTGTGATATTTGTATATGCCCATACTATGGAACCTACATGTAGACTATATATACCATTCTGAGAATTTCTAGATATCTCTTCCTATAATCACTGAGCATCAATACCTGGATAGCTCCTAAAACTAATGTAATGTATATGATCATCTGAACATCCACAAGTTCAGTCCCTAGGAGAGAGTTTCAACTCTACAGAATAACATCAGGCTACCTATATCCGACAAGCCCCAAACAGAATTAAGCCAATCATGTAGTACCTGTCATGAGCCACAATTCGAAGTCTGACTCTGAATCTGATTCTGACAATGTTGCTTCAGCTGAGCCTGTGGTACGTCAGGCTCAGGAATCATTAAGCCATGATGCATCTGAGGCTGATCAGCCACAGGCATCTCCTGATCAGCTGGAGCAGTCAGATGATGAGGCATGACCTCCAAACCCTAGATTCAGATGCACGCAGAGGCAAGCAGAGCAGCGTCAATTAAGGAGACTCCTCGCAAGGCAAAGGATGAGGCCTGAATAACTGCAGTCAGCTGCCAGCAGAGATTTATGTAGCGTGCTTTGCCTTCACTTTCTGTTCGAAAACAACCGTTTGAAAACCTAGCTCGTGTCTTGTGTATATCCTATTCTTGAATTCCTGACTTCTGGACTGGCTGACTATCCAATTTGGCTTCGTGACTTTTGGAATTGTAACTAGACTACTCTTTTGCTTCTCGGACTACAAGCAGTACTTTACTTGCTAAGTCTGTGTTTGCAACTTGTCTGCTGTTATCTGCTTCTGCTCCTTGGCAACTGTGTCTTCTACCTTGAAACCGAACAGTACCTATTCCTGGTGGTAGATATATTCTCTGGAAAGCTCACAAACATGAAAACATAGTATCAAAAGGCATTTTATGAGTCTATTAATATGTAGACAATACAGGTAGTCCTCGCTTAATGACCACAATTGGGACCGGAATTTCCATCGCTAAGCAATGCGGTTGTAAAGTGAGATGTCATGTGACTTAAGAATAGTGGGTCATTAAGCAGAGGGAGTCCCAGGCACGGAGCGTGGGGGTGCCTCAGGGGGATGGGGGAGGCCCTGGGAGGGCTGGCATAGGCTGTGCACGAGTTGGGGGGGGTGCTGCAGTGTGGTCCAGAGCAACAGCCGCCTCTGGAAGCCTCAGCTACCCCTGCCCGGCCCAGCAGCATGATGCAAAGCTGCTGCACCCTGGGAAGCTTCAGCTGCCCCAACCTGACCCAGCAGGACTTACGACTGCAGGGCCACTGCAACTCTCCCCACCTGCTTATCTCACCCCCACATCTATGCCATTTTGGCTGCCCTGCACAGTGGCACTCAGCGGCAGAGGCAGGGCTGGGTCTGAAGAAGAGGCCCAGGGCCTTCAGTAGTTTCAGCCAGCTGCCACCACCCCCATGCCACCCCAGCACCATTGCGCAAAGCCCCAGTTGCCCCCATCACCCTATGCCCCACAGGCTCTGCCCTGCCCAGCTGACCTTTGCCATTTTCTCCCATTGCTGACGAGGCAAGCCCAGCTTGCCCTACTATATGCGAGGCAGCTGCTGGCCATGCCAGGCCTTCTTCCCAAGGTCACTTGCACTGTTCTCCAAGCCACTTGTGTCATTCCTTTCCAAATCATGCACCCCATTCTTTCTCCAAATTGCATACCCCATTCTCACAATCCTTTGAAAACCTTCTGGTCTTCCCCAGATCTTGTGAGAATGGGCGCACTATTCTCAGGAAGGCGGGTAGACCAGTCCCACCTTCGGCCACTGGGTAAACTGGGCCAGCCTTAGCCCTCTGGAGCTAAAGCTTTTTAGCTGAAGTTTTTTAGCCTTAGCCCTCTGGAACTAAAGCTTTGCAAAGCTTGGTGCACTAAAAACTTTAGCTCCGGAGGACTAAGGCTGGCCTGGTCTACCAGGTGGTCGAAGGGAGGGGAAGGAGGGGAAAAAAAGGAGAGGAAGGGTAAAATGGGGTGCTTTTTCCCCACAGTGTGAAACAAAAGCCCAGCCCTGCCCCGCCCAGGAGCTTTTTGCAAAGGGGCTTTCTGGAACAAGAAGATGGCGGTCAGCTGGGGCGGCAGAGCACAGGGTGGCAGGGGGCCAAGAGGACAGAGATGGGGGGAGATAGGCAGGTCAGGGGAGTTGCAGCACCCCTGAGGTCATAAGTGTGGATGGGCTGCCAAGTGCCCGAATTTTGATCATGTGACCGCGGGGGTGCTGCAACTGCTGTAACTTTGGGCATGGGTAATTTCAAATGGTCACTGAATAAATGGTTGTTAAGCAAGGACTACCTGTACTGAATAGGTTTCCAGTTGACATGTAAGCACAAGATAAATGAACATACTAATATAAAGTGCTCAACAAATCATTTCATAGGTAGTGATGCAGCTCTGAAAACTAACAGGTAGTCCTCGACTTATAACAGCAATTCAGGCTGAAATTTCTGTCGCTAAGTGATGCGGTTGTAAAGTGCAACTGCATTGCATAGCAACAGCAAAACCCTGCAGTCCTATTGCCATCGTTAACTGAATCCCACAGTTGTTAGGCGAGGCAACTTCCTGCTGGCGTCCCACAACCAAAATCAGTGGGGAAGCTGGCAGGAAGTTGTAAGTCCCAGGCCAGCAGGCAGGCAAGGAGAGAGTCAAGGAGGGTGTGCAAGAGGCACCACATGAGTCAGGGAGGGTGCAAGGGGATGCACGAGAGGTGCAGCACAAGTCAAGGAGGGTCCGTGAGGGTGCAAGGGGGTGGGTCGAGAGGCACAGTCCAGGTCAGGGAAGGTGTGCAAGAGACACTATGTGGGTACAAGGGGGTGTGCAAGAGGTGCCATGCAGGTTGGGGAGAGCTGGAAAGGGTGTGCGAGGGTTGCCAAGTGCTCAGATTGCAATTACGTGATTGCGGGGGTGCTAGGATGGCTGGAACTCCAAGGACAGGTCATAACCACCATTTATTCAGTGCCGTTGTAATTTCAAGTGATTGGTCGTAGGTCGAGGACTACCTGTAACTAAAATCCAAGCTGATCCTCCCTTGCCCCTTAAAATATTCAGATTCCAAAAAAGTATAGAGGGACTATTAGCTATTCGTTCATAACCAAGAGCACTACAATTTGTTACTAAGAGTAAATGAGGTTTGTAGTTTAAACACAAGCCTTTGAAGGCAACATTTATGAAAATCCCTCTTATGTCCCAAGTAACAAGGAAAGACAAATGATTGATCATCAAAAATATAACAAAATAAGCATCAACTCTAGCATCAATTCTACATGCTGAATATAATAGAGATGTGTATGAGATGGGGTAGTATGACACACAATGCTAAAATATAACTTCATTACTGAAAAAATGTCAAATTTTATTTCAATAGAAGAATGATTAACTCAGCTAAATTTTCATGTCTAAGGCTGAGTATTGCTCAATTTCAGAGGTCACCGTAAGTCGTCTTCTTGACAGCAAGGAGTCTCAATTACCTTTATTGTTGGCCACAAACATACATACTGTCTGAAATTTTTTCTTTCCTTCTCTCTACAATTCAGTGGAGAAACGTGTAGAAGAAAACAGTATCAGCAGCAATTGTTGTACTTAGCTCTATTCATTATACTTATATTTTCTCAAGAGTTCAGGGCATAGAGAAATCTCGATCCTGTCATAGCCATGCTTTATTGCTCCTATTTCTTGTCCAATTCTTTCCTTTTCACATAGAGTGGTTCACATCATACAGAATGAAAAAACTATCATTGCTATATGGCTAACATACTCTAAATCCCAGGTAACCTCACACATTTTCATATAACTATGACTTTTTAAAATTGGAATTTTAGACAGTCATTTGAAATTCCCAGCACAAACCTTCATAATCTTCATAACTGGTATAAATTTTGGAACTACACGTTATCAATTCAATATTGAGAAATACAATATACTTCATGTTCTTATAGTATTTATTTCCTAGGTAGGCAACCTTTTGCATCTCTGAAAAGATTTTGTCCTCCTGGGTTTTCAAAGTTCTAGGTCTTAATCTATTTTAATTTTGTTGCTATTTTTATTATAATTTACTTGTTTTGTTCATATGTATCTATTTTATTGTTAGATTTGACTGTAAACCCAGGAAATAAATTGGCTGAATGGCATATTCAAATATACAAAATAAATTAGTAAGCAAAACCCAACAATACTTCCTGCTCATGCCAAATTACCAACACTGGGTGAAGCTTGTCATTCCCAAATCTGACCAAGTGAGAGTACCAGTAGATGAATCCAGCATGAACTCCCCCCATTCCCAGAATCCATTATGACTGAGGCAGTTTATAAATATTTTAAAATACTGAAACGTCAACATACCTACTCCTTCAATCAGTTTGCCTTGGCAAGTCTTAAAAATGCCTAAAACAGAAGTTTCCAAGCATTCATTGTTCCCAGTGCCCCTAGTGATTCCCAAACTGTACAGTTCCATTTATTAAGCTGTAAAATATCTCAAAGTGCCCTATGTTTTTGCCGCAATGCCCCAGGGTGCCGCAGCATGCTGTTTGGGAACTACAGACTTAAACACAACTTCTATGTTTGATAATTCTCCACATTTTTCAGGACAAGAACTCCCCTCATAACTTCCTTTCTAGCTTCCTACTTTTAACTACTGACTTTTTTTGGTGTCACTACAGCAGCTATTAACCAACTAGATACCATCCAGATAATTCAGCCATACTGATTGGGATGAACAGGCTGAAATCCAAAGTACCTGAGTGATATCAGGTATTTCAAGAAACTAATACTGGACTTCTCTTTAAAAATCTAATATTGAAAAACACATTTTAAAAATGTGTTTTACTTTACAGTTAAATAAGAAGCTAGATTTACACACACCAATTCATTTTTATAAATTATTCTTTGTAAAAGCAAGAGACTCATAAACATCAATACATAAAATAATACCTAGACACAGAATATCATTGGCATACAAACTATGAGTCTCCTTGGTATCATTCTGTAGTAGGTTTTATATTCTTTCCTTTCTGAACAACTACAGGTAGACCTTGTTACTGACTGCCTTGTTCAGGGATAGTTTAAAGTTACAATGGCGCTGAAAAAATAACTTTATGACCAATGCCCGCATTTATGACCTTCACAGAATCCTTCAGTCACGTGATCATTATTACAGTCGGTGTATATATTGTGCCTGACCTGTTGTTTTTTCCCCCTTGCAGAGTGGAGAGATTGGAGAGGAAGGGATTACAAGAGAGTAAGCAGGCACACAATGGGGAATACTCATTGAAAGGAATGCAGTGGCCCCAAGTGTACTATGCAAACAGCCAGGTGCATTCCCCATTGTGTGCCTGCTTATTCTCTTGTAACCCCTTCCTCTCCAATCTCTCCACTCTGCAAGCTGGGGGGGGGGGGAGAAAAACGGGTCAGACACAGGAGAAATTGCCTTCAGAAACTGCTTTTTCCTTCCCCCTTCTTGCAGAGCGGAAAGATTGGAGAGGAAGGGGTTACAACAGAGTGTGTTGTGAAACGTGAAATGTGAAAAGGAAAGCTGCCGGCACCACCGCCTTCCTTTCAATATGTATTCCCCATTGTGTGCCTGCTTACTCTCTTGTAATCCCTTCCTCTCCAATGAATGTAAATAGAAACATTAATTCTGTTCTTGTTAATTATCCCAGTGCTGGGGTGAGCTCTAAAGGGTGGGGGAGTGGGGAAAAAGGGAAGCTGAAGTAAAATAGCTAGGAGGCAAACAAAAGCCAAAGGTATGAAACTGATTACAGTAGTCTTGCCAGTTATAGGCAGCAGCTGCAAGCCAGCTATCGCAGCACCCGGTGAGTATTCCAAAGAGCAGAAGAGTGGGAGTAAGGAAAGCACAGTCGCAGTCACATGATTTCCCACTTAGCGACCACTTAAGCAAACGACAGAACTGCTGGTCCCAACTGTGGTCACTAAACAAGGACTACCTGTGGTAGATTTTTGCAGAACATAAAAAGCAAGTCACCATGCTAATTCACATGTGGATCACTACTTCTCAATAGTTGTATCATAGATATACTATTATGCAGTTAGCTTTAATGTTTTAAACATATTTATTTACTGAACTATCATATACTGCAATACGTTTATGAAATATCTACATATGCTAAATCATGCTTATGAAATATCGACAAATACCACATTTCACACTAAGGCAGAAATCCATACATTTTCAGGATGAGGTCCACAGTTGGCCTTTTGATTCCAAAAATCACAAAAGTGGAATGTTATCTTAAATTACATTTAATTTGGCATGAAGCACTGAGGCCCCAGGTTGTCCAACTTTACATACCATAAATTATGGTTTACAACCTGCAATGGCTGGTTTCATAAATATGTGAAGCAAAATCCAACTTTATAGCTTAGAGTGATGTATGGATGCAATTCATTGAAATACTTAAAAGTCAGAGGAGCTAATCCCATTACTGGACTGAATTCAAAGTCTTCATACTGTTTACCTTGGAATATGTGGCCTCTTTAAATCAAAATTTCCCTTTAAACCACACTTTCTTGCATTGAAGGTAATCCCAGTTTACCAGTATGATCTCACATACTGGTAGGTAAATTAAGATTAAACTAATTTCCCAGTTGGAATCTGATTTACAACCTCCTCATAAACTCATCACTTGAAAGGAATATAGCAAAGTGAAGAAGCAGGAGAGGCTTCTTTTAGCTTAACTGAGGAACATTACACATGAAATAGACTCTTGTGTAACATCCTGAAAAAATCAAATGTTCCCAATCCGGTCAGATTTGCAGTATTCCCAAGAAAGAGAAAATTCTTGCAAGTGTCTTTCACAATTAGACAGCTTCACTTCAGATTCTTTTGGCAGTCTAGCATAGCTATTCTTGTGATCTCTCTCTTTCCTGAACATTCTTGATTGCCCAAATTGAAGACCTTGGTGCTGTTGGCAAATAGGTTTACTGAAGGCTGGATACAGGTATCTCTTACTACACAAAACTGACAGAGAAATGTACCTCTACAGGACAATATTTTGCTGAATGGTATGTACATTTTTTAATTTTACAGAAACCATCATATGGAAAACCAAGTCTGAGCTACACCAACACTATCCAAATTATGCACAATTTAAGTAGCAATGGGCAATGGTTTTAGGGCTGAGGCCACATTCAGACTTCAGTAATATGCTAAGAACTATACCCTAAAGGTAATGAATGCTAACCAAAAAATTTAGGATGTGCTAAAAGAGGAAAATGGGTACAGAGAAAGAGAAAGAGAAAGAGCATGTGGTCAACCAAATGCTTCCAAGAGAAAGAATACCATGAAAGCTTTATCAGACAGGATAACATGCTCTCATATAATCTTCCATTTCTAGAGGAAAAGTTATTTATCTTTCACACTTCTATCCCATCACAATCAAAAGTTTGTTAGCAGCTTACACAGACTACAAAACCAAATAAAACATCTACGGTACAAGCTTCCATAAAAAAGAAAAAAAACACCAATCATAGGAATACAAATAATAAAACAAGTGAAGGATGGCATGATAAAATCAGGGAAAGGCCCTTGGAAATAACTCCATCTTTAAAAGCTTCTGAAGCATCAACAAGAAGTGGGCTAGCCTGATCTCTACTGGGAGGCTGCTCCATGGGGTTGGCATTGCTACTGAAAAGTAGTGCCTCCTCATCTCAGACCTCCAAGTCTCCTGAAAATGTGATGAGGGCCTGGAGCCTGTGAATGGAATTTTCCATTAAGAGCTAACGCAAGTAGGGACTTCCTAAGAAAAAGGTAAGTTAGAGTCATGTAATGACTAAAGGGGGGAAAGAAACCACAGGTTGACCTAAGACAGAGCTTTAGCATGATTAACATTTAATGCATTTTAAATTTTAAAGTATTTCAGAAGCATTCATACATCAGCCTTGTAAAGTATAGCCAGTATTAAATACTACAAATGGGATATGAGGCTGAAAAAAAGTTTTTTACAAAGTAGCTTTAAATGTCACAGCCCTTATTTTTACAATATAGTACAGTAGCTGCAATTTTGTCTACTTATAATTACCAGCTTTTCAATTAAAAAGGCTTATTTATGTTATCTATAATAATACAAGCTTACAGTATTTTCCAAGAGAGAGTAGAATGTTTATTATATAATTTGAGAATAGTTAAAGAGGAAAAATTATTTTCCAATGAATCACTGGCTCTGCAACAATTTTTAAGGTTAGCTAAAAAAAACAGCCAAAACAAATCCTTATTTCCTGTAATCAGACATCTATTTGCACATCAGTAATTAAACATGGAAAATAGACTGATAAAGAACAATTTTTTTAAAAGATTTCATTACTCAAACTCCTCTACATATTTGCAAGCTTATAAACATGTAACCCTCCTAAGGATAATCTAAACTAAAAGGATTTGACTTGATATAGGTTCTAAAAATTGACCATCAATTTCCCTTCTTTTCCCCCCAAGAAAGGAATTTCAACAGCCCTTTCAGAGAGTTCTGATTCCTATTGCTGTATATGCTGAACTACTTGTTCTGGGCATTAAAATAATCCTGAAATATACAGGAACCACGCTGTCACAATGTATATATTGAGATTCAAAATTAAAATGTGGACATTAAAGTATGGCTTTAAGGCAGATCAAAGAAATGGAGCCAGAAGAGTAGCTGCCTAATCCTCATGTCCAAAGGGAATTCAGCCCACAATAAGAAGCCAGACACTGCATTACAGGGTACAATCTAACATCCCAAGGGCACTGAGGGAAGTAAGAGAAATAAACAGATAAAACAAGAAAGAAAAGGAGAGAGAAGTAGGTGCAGATTTGGTTAGATCCTTATGGGAAACTCCTTAAGCAGAAAATGTAAGCAACCATTTTTAAAAATGCATCTACTATACGCACTATATTATATGCTGATCTTCATTTTATAAATCTCTTCATTTTTTAAAATATTTAGATATGTTCCATTTTCTTGTTAAATATTTAAAGGCTTTCTTTGAGACTGCAAATATTACTCATACACTAATGACCTAGTTTTTCTTAGCCTTCTCATTCTAAACCACATTTGCTTTTCTCTCTGCTTTAATAAATCCACAAATATGATTATTGTTAAAATACTGTTTCACAGTTAAATATTTTTATTTTAATGCTTTCATATGCAACCTACATTTGGTAATTTCAAAAATGTCACATTAATTCTATATATGAATCCTATTTCCAAGTTCATGGAAGGTAGGTAGATTACTGCAATATAGTATAGAAATGTTATTCAATCTCTGACTTCCCAAAAATTGATTGCATTAAATTTTGGCATGTAAGGTTTGCTAAACTGGTATCTGTTAGGGCCACACTATTCAAAGCTTCAAGCCTGATATCTTCTCATGATAGTTTTCATGGTCAGCAATTTGCTTGCTACAATACAGTTACTGGCTTACAACACACTAGGGCTTTGCCTAATGAATCTGTTTGAACATTACTGTTCATGATTCCTCTGTTTATTATTCCATTTAAGACTTATGACTGAAATATTTTTAATCATTATCAGATTTGTTTTAGCAATTTTTGGAAAAAATATTTTCTAAGTAAGATATTTAAATTAGAAATTAAAATATATTAATATTTATTTGGAAAACATTTATTGTTCTATGATTTATTTAATATACACTTTCTTAATTAGCTTACAAAGCCATACTTAATTCCACTTATAACTTATTTGTATAAATGTTTACTTAGACATAATAAAGGCTGAATTCAACAAGGCTTACTCTCAGATAAGCAGATACAAGATTGGAATCTCAGTTTAGTTTTTACTTCAACTTGGTATTAGATGGTTGAGTTTGACTTATAATGCAACAGCTTCCTAAATTTCATTAAATTTCTTCACCCAAACTATTTCATGTTTCCTATTGCAAAAGGAAATGAATACTTCCAGACAGTCCTCTAAAATACATACTGTACATTAGTAGCCTAAAGCAAAAGATGTAGCTTTGCTTTAGCTATTAAAAAAATGATGCTCTATAAATGAATTATTAAATAAGCTGAAATCCATATCAAGATTATCCATCATAATGCACACAGATAATAAGCTTTGCTATAATACATTTTCCCCATCCAAAATCTTCTAGCCATAAAAAGCCTTTTGAAAAATACAATTGATGGCTCTGCCTACAGACTAAAAACACACAAGAATGGAAAACAGAACTGCCACCATTTTTCTTACATCATTTCAGGAAAAAGCAAACACACAAACCCCAGAAATATCTATCTAATTAAGAAAACAAGGGTACAGAATTTAAAAAAGTATTTCTCCAATTTGCCTCTGAAAATTAATATACCTGTATATATATGAAAGTCTCTTATTGTGGGTGTTTCCTTTTTAAAAGAATGCATATTAAGTATATTAAAAAATAGGAGAACTATGTTTTTATAGCTTTATATCAACAGTGATATACATTAAAAAAAATTACCTACAAAATCTGTCTATGTTAGGTAAAGTTGTGAATGATAGACACAAGCTTTTAATTACTTTTTTAAAAAATCTGTAAAACAAACCTGAAGGGATTTTCTAATGCAGAAGAAAAATAGGCCATAATTATACAGATCTGCATATCCCAAGGACCATACCTCATTATTCTACAGATGTCCTCATTCCTGGGTGTTGTCAGGCCCCAAACTGCAACATAAATTGTGAAAAGCAGGGGAGGGAGAGTAAGGACAAGGGGAAAAAGGGGGGGGGGTCAGAGAAACACATCCCCAACAAACAAACCAGTTCCTTCCTCTTCAATCTTCCCTCCTCAATATTTGAACTGGCTATTTTTTCATTTGGAAGAGCAACATCAGCAGCAGAATAAGGCTGGCTGTTGTCATTAGAGATTGGTCCAGGATTTACAGAAGCCTAAATCAGCCTTTTGTTGTAGATGAGTAATTGGCAACAGAAGACACCTTACACTGAATTGCTTTTAAGCTTCCTATTACCTCTTTTTCTGGAAATATTCGATTCTGTTTCCAGATCTGACCTTTTTTCATCTTCTCAGATGCTCTGTTCAACACGCCCCAGTGTTACATTCCTTCTTCCGTTACCCACCCATAACCTACCCACTCCCACACAAGACCTGCTTCTCATCCTCGTTGTTGCTGCTGGTAAGCACCACTTCGCTCCTTCTCCTCTTTGGTGCCTACTCCCAACTACACGTACATACAAACACAGAGCCCTTCCTACAGATGGCGCCCGCAGCTGCCACCGCCTTGGTCAGTTAGTCCATCCTAAGCGATCAGTCTTTCTGATGGGCGGCAGGCCGCCGGCTTCACTTGGTGGCGGAGAAAGGAAAAAGGATGCTAGAAAGGCTGCGGAGGCCCATGCCGATACTTACCCCTGCTATGACTTCACCGCCCAGGTGGAAACACCGGGCTGTCAGTCACGGGGCGGGGGCGACCCCAGCACCGCCACTGACCCTGACACCTCCGTTCTCACGGCCGAGAGACAAATTCTTCCCGGCTTCCCAAGCCTGACTGAGCGGCCTTAGCCCCACCCCTCTCCTCTCCGAAAATGGCGGTCCCTCCCGGCCCACAATTCTGCGCGTGCCCACAGCCATGATGTCACTGGTTCCGAGAAGCAGGGATGCTGGGCGGGCGGAGAGCTGGAAAAGTTAGAGGCACGAGGAAGAATTCGCGAAGGCTTTGCCACAGCACGCATGCGCCAGTCTGCGGGAGGGGAGAAGAATCTGGGGTTTAATTCTGGCCGCCCGATATTCGTAAGTCTCGGTGGCGACAGACGTTGTGATGCATCTGGTAGACGGTGGCTGCGATCATTTCCTCAGGCATTTGTAGGCTACCCAATCATTGTTGTGACGATATAGGCCAGCAAAGAAGACTGATTTGAAATCACCCCGTTAGTTTAGTGACGCTGAAAGATGCTATAAATCTCTAGTGAAGAAATGGACCGATTACGTTTACATTTTTGCGTAATCCTGGTTTATTGACTAAATCACCATTGGTTGGAGTGAATCAAAATCACAGGAATCTCTTTATGGCATACCTCGTATAACATTTGGAGTGTTCTAATATCTTATTAGTGTAAAAGGATTTTTGTCAAAAATATGTAAAGCACTGAATTATTGAAGATACATATTAAATATATGTTAAAAATCTGCTTAAAGACTGAGCAAAAATCAAAAATAGAAAACTTCAAATGTAATTCTCCAAAACAGATTATAGTAAGTTTCTTGTTTCTTTTTGCTTGATGAAGGAAAGCTTGCAGAGATTATGTAATATGCTTATGATTTTAATTCAGAAAATGTGTTTCCAAAATGAATAGATGCCCCTGTGACACCAACTCGTTACATAAATGTAGATGACTCCATTTACCTGGATCTCAATCCACTTCATCCAATACAAGAAGTACTGTATGGCCTTAAGAAAGAATATGGGGGTACATGCTTATATATTTGCTCTTTTCAAAGTGGGAGAAGAGAGGGAAAAGGAATGGTGAATGGTGAAGATAGAATTATGAACAATGACTTCAAAGCAGTAGTTAGATGTGATAACATTTTTACACTGAACTGGTTAATATATATAGTCTGATGGTTGACTTAGAATTAACAAAAAACAAGGATTTTTATCCTAGTACATATGATAACTAGCTCAACAATTTAAGAAAGTGAGTACAGAATCTTTCCCTTCACCATTCCCTGCTAAGAATATTCTTTCTCACATCTAGAACTACTGTACATGCCTATTAAAGAAATGAATTATGATCCACAAACATTTAAGGAATAATTAATTTGTTAATCTTGATGGTGTCACAAAGTTCCTTGCTGTTTCTTTTGCAAACAATACTGCCATCTCTCTAGAAAACATCTCTCTGATGTCTAAGATCCCAGGACTCTTGGTTCACTGTCTTCTCCATTTTAGCTCTCAAATTCCCCAATTCTTCTGAAGTTATTTTAGCAGGCTATTTTTCCCATTAGGCTCTTGCAACACAATGAAGCATTTCATGTCAAATAAAATGCTTTTCATTCAAGAGGGAAATATACAATATATTTAAAAATAAATCTTAGACTACAAAGTTGTACATGTATCTGTGTGTTTACAAATAACAGAAACATTCATTTTGGTGGATATCTGTTCTATTCAATATTTAAGACACTAGCAGGTCAATACAATTCATATGCTCGAGAATAGAAGCACTCCTATTTTTCTTACTGTTTCTGTCCTATGCAGTTATTTTTGAATTGGCACATCCTATGATATCAAGTAGTACCTTGCTGTTTGTAATGCACACTGGTAGTATTGTAGGAATAAGCCTCTTTATATTGATTGGAAACAAAAACCTGGCTTCTGTAAAGGATTTATTTCTTTTATTTATTTCATAGATTTATATAGCCACCCATCTTAAATATATGGATGGCTATATAAAACTGAGATAAATAAATACAGCGTAATGACTGTACCATCATGACACAGCAAACATGAATTAAGGCATATGGTTTATGGTGCACTCAGTGTAGTTTTATACCTGACCCCACAGGGAAGGTGAAAGTGGGAAATTTCAGACTGAAGAACAATCAAATCTAATCACATTTTTCAAATATATGAAGGGCTGTTACATAGATCGGTGGTTGGCAGAAGTTGATTTATAGATTTCTGACCCCAAATTTTAGCACAAGTGATCACTCCCATTCTACCCCAAATTAAGCTGCTGAAATTAAGAAAAATGGTGCAATAAGTAGAGGCCTTTGATGTGAAAATATTGCCTTTTCATTTTTGTTCTTAACAAAATACCTAGGCTCAAAGGCATCTTGTTCTTTAGTTCAAAGCAAATATTTTACACATCTGGCTGGGTGGATCTTGAGATTCTAATAAACAACTATCTAATTACATTTTAGTCTCGCTTCTTGTATATACTTAGCCTTCATAGTTAGGTGATTGTCATTGCGTCATGTGAATCCAGAAAATTGGCTTTAATAAATACGGTTAACCATGACTGAAGTAAACATGTTTTGGTAAGGCAAAATAAGCATGGTTTGGTTTGGGACATAGGCATCCAGGAAGAACAAAGGACAAAACATCATAACACAAACCACATCACTTACATACTTGTGTTTGAAATTTGGATGCATATACAAAAGAGTAAGGTTAATATTGTGATGTCACAACACATTTTGTTTTTTCAATCATCATGGTTTATACCAGATGCCTATGATTTGGGGTTATGTTGTATGAACTGAGACCTTGTGGTTGTAAGCCATTGTTTATTAACATAATATTTTTTAAAAAAGATAAAGACTCCCTTACGTCAACCTTGACTCCTAATGATGGATGTAATTTTCTTGGCCATCATGGATTAATGCATTATCTGAACTAAGCCAGTATGTTCAGGTAGAGCCCCTGAATCAAAGCTGTCCAAGCAAGAGAGAAGAAAAATAGCAAGGGAGAAGGCAGGCAGGCAAGCAGGCAGGATTTCTGACAGCTTCCCACTAGCAAAGTCAATGGGGAATAAGCTGCTCACACTCCCACTGCTTTTTTGCCCACCAATGGTCATTCTGTTTTTCTGTTTAGGTAAGGAAATATCTCTGAAATGATGACCAAGTGGGTCACAGGTTGTCTAATATTATGCTAATTTTTTTTTTTTAAACACGGTTTGTTGAACCACCTATTGGCTGGGTTCACAGAACTTTCAATGACAGAAAATATGGTATATAAATCACCCTGGCTGGATTCTATTACTGTACATATTAAATCAAAACCAAACCAACCACACTAAGATTGTGTGAACTTGAGAATCTAAAAGCATAAATAATATATTTAAAACCAAAATAATGCAAGATTGAGCCCCTTTGTGGCCAGAGGAAAAAATATTATTTCTAGCAAATCCTGTAGCCATCCATTCCAAATATTTCTTTAGCACATAAAGATGTTGGGCTTCTTTCAGATTATTTTAGGCTATGTTGTTGCTGCTGCTGTTTACATTATGTTGTAGGGACCACTGTATTATATAGCCCCAAGCAACTATGAAGAATTAAAATGAATGATAGATGTTTCTGAATCTAAATGCAAAAGGTTGGCGCTTGACCTTACTGAATATTAAGTAAGGAGATATTGGTGTCTAATAGAGTGAGAGATCTGCGTAGTTCCCATCTTGAGGGTGTTCCAGGAATCTTTAAAAAACAGGTTATTCTCCCAGGCCTTGTGGTCAGGTGGTTCTGGAGCCAGTATCGATTGTGTTTATCTAGTATATGTAGTGTATTTTGTCCAGATGTACATGGTCCCTTCTGTTGTTTTTATTGTTGCATTTTAAAGTAAAAGATTCTCACAGTCATGCAGCCTTTACATCTAATAAAATATAAATTCATATATGAATACTAACACACAATAAAATCGTAACATTATTGGATGGTTTTAAAGAATGTAAAATACATTTAAAAAAAACAGGACAGCGTTACACTCTTTCTTTCATTCATTAGGCAGATGATGGGATCCTATAAATAAATTCTTTTTATAGGATCCCATAATCTGCCTTTTGTTTACCACAGTTTTATAGGAATCTACACAAAAAGATGCCTGTTTGTATAGATTCCTATAAAACTGTTGTAAAAAGAAAAAAATCCAGTTTTAAACCTCAATCACATATACTCAGTGCTGATGCAAAAGTAAGTAGCAATCTGGACTGCATGGCTTTGTGTAGGGCAACATATGTAGGAGTTTAACACAGCCTCTTCTAAAGTGGAGGAAAATATTGTTGAAAATTATCAATTTTTCCTGCCAATCTACCAGGTTATACTAATGTGTGATTTTACAGCTAAATATTATTTTAGGCAAAATAGATTGGATGTGACAACCATGTTTGGGTTTTGTGAAACTGATTGGAGTCACACATTAAAGTAAACCATATTTTCTTTCAACCATTGTTAAAATAAGCGTATGGTGGTATTCATATAAATACCAAATCTGAGCTTGACTCGAGGTTGCCTTTACCCTAGGTATACAGGGTGTACTAAAAGTGAATCCAGAAAATTGACAGTTTATTATATAAATTATGTTAAATGTTCAAATTGGTTGCCATTTTCTTCTAAACCCTTACTTGTTTGATGCGTGATCTTTGAACATTCCTCAGTAACATTTTCTCTGAAAAAAAAAATTAATATATCATATTGTGATTGGCCCATGGGGCCTGACATTTGGTATACCTTTTATGTATGGTACATAATTTATATTTATATTATCCGCTCTTTTTCTCACAGAAATTCACTTCATTCTCCTTTTAAATGACTTCTCCCTCTAGTACGTAAATGTCTGTTTTAAAGGTTATTTTAGAAATTCCTATGGCTTGCTTGCCTTCTGCTTTTTTTATTAAGTTATTTGTTGTCTTTCGATAACACCTGCCTGCCAAAGTGGCTGGCATTACAACCTGCCAGCAACCTGAAGGTCACAAGGGAATATTTCACTGTTGCCTTGGAAGGTAACTTGGGATTATTTCAAAAATAACTGAAACAATGGAAATATACCAAAGAAGCACAAACATGCACACTACATTCCACAATCTTACCTTTCGTTAAGTGGAAAAAATAAATAATAAAGTCAGCTTTGTTTGTATTACAAAGCTTGGGGAATGGGGTGGATCAAAAAACATTTAGGAGTTAATCGTGGATACATGATATGACTCAGCAGACAATAGAGTTTATTCTACTAAATCACCAACCAGACTTCTCTGGAGTAAAATTTCTAGGAAGAAAAATTGGACTCCTTGCAAGTTTATATTCATATTAGATTTCATGAATCATCTCAGTATCTATATAGAACTCCAAATATGCTCATACTATTATTGCTGTCTTGCTGCTACTTTTTACAGACTTGTCTGCTGTTCTGCAAGAATATCTGGCTGACTCCTTATGTGCAGGAAAAGCAAATAAAAGCTTATTCCTCTGGGATGCTGGCAAAGATTGCAGGTGCATATGGCACGTCTTTGAAAGAGATTCCTCTTGTCTTAGAGCTATTAAAAGCTTACTTAAACAATTTCTTTCCCCTTTGTCTCCTATAGTGAACTGTAAAACATTAATATTACATTTATGTTGTGGTAGACATCTAGAGTGTGGCCCCTTCGATCCCATCCCCCCATTTCCTTTCATCTTTTTAACATCTATGTTGTCACACTCAAAAGATTGCTGCTGAGAGGCATGAAGGTCATCTGTATAAGCTGTTTAATGTTATATAGCAGATATAAGAATACTTTACAGCACCTACACCTGGAGTCCACAAGATATGATCCAGCCCCATCTTCCTGTGTAAAAGGCAAAGCCTTCGAGGCCTTCCCATGTACAAGGCAAGATACATTTTTTGACCATAATTGGCTGATACTCTTTTCAGGGAAACCTATGACTTACAGTTCTTATTCTGTATGGCAAGTACGAGACATAACAGTTAACCTTCTCTGATACACTGTTCTGTGTTATTCCTGTTCTTGTACAATTTACTCACCTTTATTTGTGAATGCCAATAATGACGTTCAGAAATACAACAGTTATTATGAACGATCCAACAAATAGGGGAGAGGGCAAGGAAATAACTTGTCACAGCAAAACGTGGAGGAATTTGGTTTATGCTTTCTGTCATGTGCATGGCAAAACGCCTTACCTCTGCCTGAAAGAGAAGATAACTAACTCAGCCTCCAAAACAGGAAGGAAATACTGGCTCAAATTATTTGTCCTTCTAGGTAGTCCAAGAAAAACATTGAGGTCAGGAAATGACTGCTAGGATTTAATATATTTTGTCTGAACGTACACTTAATATATAATTAGTGATACTTCTGATTTTGGTAGAGATGTATAATGAAGTACTTTTCAAATAATTCAATAAAGATATGCTAAACAGACCACTGTTGTCGGCTAGTGGCTATAACTGGTATGAATTCTCTTCTGGAAGAAATCACATTTTGTAAGGCAGAGACAATGTATTTCTCCTGGGCTTCATCTGCTTTGGGCTTACTCTGTATACAGGGTTTATGCAAGAAAATCTTGTAATCTCAGGATTACATGGACTATTTTTATTTTTGATTCTAGGGTAGATTACTCAGCAGATGACAGCACTAAGTCAACTTTGGCTGTGGCTCAGAAACTAAGCAGGGTCAAGTCTAGTTACTACTTGGATAGGAGACTGCCAGGACTGTAAACTAGATTGGAAAGTAAAACAAACAAAAAATCCTGGATGAAGGCTGCAGCAAAATAATTTTGTATTTTTCCCAATAAAATTATGTAATTGTGTTCATGTATTTGCAAGATGAAAGACGTCTTCACCTTTAGGCCAACTGAGCATGTTGAGAGAAGTTTCCAGACATTCTTTAAAACAATACAGGTATTGTACTATACACATTACACACACACATGCATAGTTGATACTGAGTGCTGTTTTTTTTTTAAATCATATTGCCAAAAAAAATAATAAATCTAGCATAAGGAAACATTACATACCAGTAACCTATCCATAATTACCTGGGAGTAAGAGCCACTGAATTCAGTGGGATTTACTAGAGAGTAAGCATAGAATTATGCTTGCTGAGCATCTTTTTCAGTGAACCTGTCTATTTGTGTATATGTTGTGAGTGGAAATGTCTGAGAGTCTGGGTACGAGATGACTTTTTCATCACGTATGGGAATCAATTAATTTTACAAATGTAGTACCCTGTTTTGCAGGCAATACATTTTAATAATTATTATTGAACTATTTTTTTTTTTTGTCCTGCCCCTGTCATTTTTTGGGATTGTGACCTCTGGACACTGCATAAAAGTACTTACGCTCCTATATACAGGCAGACATTTACAAGTTTATCACACACATTTACTAGAAAAGGTGACATCTTTAGGAATTGGGTTTAGTAACAAGATGAAAAAGCTAGGTATTGCACATTATTTTTGTATATTTATAATCTTTCGTCTATTTAATCTTCCTTCTGGTGGGGGTTATTTAAAGTCAGAGTCATTTTATTTTTAAGCAATATGTGTATGTTAAAAAAACTAGCAAATTGGAACAATGCCTGTTATTAGAATCCACAGAGGATATAATTTACAAATGCTTATGCTGTAAGAATTTTGTTAGTCTTTAAATTTGATTTTACTGATTTTGATGGAATAGATAAACTAACACTATGACCCCTCTATATTCAAGGTATCTTCACTCTAAAAATTCCACTATACTAATATCAGATGTGTAGCTTGAAACACATGCCATAAAAAAACATTCCAGTAATAAGATTTCATGGCATGACTGGACAGCAGCATCCAACGGTGTTTCTCAAACTTGGAATAGCAACTTCAAGATGTGTGGACTTCAACTCCCAGAATTCCCCAGCTAGCATGGCTGGCTGGGGGATTCTGGGGGTTGAAGTCCACACAACTTGAAGTTGCCAGGTTTGAGAAACACTGATCTACAAGACGGTCATCTCACAATTCTGCTGATTTTTCAGAACAGTACTGATGTACCGTCTGACTCAAATCAATTAAAAAAAAACTGCACTTGGTGCACACTGCACTTGTGGATAAGTAAGCGAACTATACACTTTAGAATCTCTATGGATCACACCACCATTATTATTAATGGTGCAGAGTACAATTTCCATACCAAAACCAGTTGGATTCATAGAGCAATTTTCTTCTAGATTCAATTCCAGGCTCAACAAAGTGATATCTGAGGCCAAATGACATCTGTGCTGTCTCACTTAGTAGCAGGAAATTGGGAGAAATGGGTACAGAATGGTCATGAACGATCCTTTTCAGATATTCTTTTTTTATTTGGAAATGAGACATCCAATGGGTTAGAAATTGGAAGTGGGGATGCTGGTAATGTAAAAATTGAAATACTAAAACAATAATAGAATTAAACAGTGTCAATTAAAACACTGACAATAATAAGTTATGAAGGCACCCTTCATTTTTTACATGATTAAAAATACTCTGGTTTATTAAATACTCATTCTGTAATAGACAGTTGCAGTCACACAGAGACATCCATAAGAGCTTTTAATGTAGCCTTAATCAGCCTCTTCATTCCCGTTCATCCTCCTCTTTTATTCTAGTGAAACGAACACTTCGATGGAGAGATCCAATGAATAGCAGGAAATAAAATACATGCTTGGAATGTAATAACCATTTCCAATCAGATTAAACATCATGTAGAATTATAAGCTACATAAGCATTACTAAACTGTTTCCTCATAGAACACACAATCTTACTGAAAAATACTAGACAGACAATTTTTAAAGAAATATTTAACCTCAACTGGAAAACAAACATTTATTATTTCTATAGAGAGTCATTGTCAGTTATACTTCCTTCATTTGGTTTGGACAAGAGAACTATGACAGCTGCAGAATTGTTCAGAAAAATCCATTCAGCAGTCTGTATAACTGAATGTATGATACAGTATCAGTAATTATAATGCAGAAGCTGCTCAGATCAGAATTATCTTTCTGCCACAAACATAGTTTTGATGAATCACCGTTCTAATACAATTGCTTAAATAATACCTATTTGGGACAATACCTCATGGTTACAAAAGAATGCAAGATTCGGAGATTCAAGAATTATGCAGCAGGCAATTGAAAAAAAAAAGAAAATAAGGAAAATAATGGGGCAAAAAACAAATGAAGTCTTTTTTAAAAACCAACTTGCCAGTGAAAAGTTCATGAAACTTAAGTTCATGAGCAGTTCTGTAACTGAGTTTGTCCAACAAAAATTGCCATGTACAGTACTGACTTTTTCTTATGGCCAATGGTTGCTTTGGGGAGGCGTGCACGCATATACAGCATGTATGTGCAGGTGAGCCAATCCCCTATTCGAGCTGGAGCCACTAGCATCCTCTAAAAATCTGCTCCAGAGGGGTATAAAATCAGCCAGACCAAATTATTAGAATACTTAGTGGCTGCAGGGGATGGGATGGATAGCAGAAGTTGCTTCCACCTGCCTACTTGTTTCCTTTGTTAGAGGAAATGCCTTCTATGAATAGAAGCAACCTTTCCATATGTGGAATGAATGCAAAGTCTGAATCCATTAGCAGTACTGATCTATGCAAAATCCTTCCTGGCTTTCTATTCAGCCAGGAACTAATCTCAGGGAGCCTGCTTTCAAAATAAATCAATGAGAGTCAATTTCTCAAATGCCATGAGCAAATCATTATATGTAAGACATGCCATATATATTTTGAGCTGAGGGACAGAGGCTGCTGTTTCCATTAAATTAACACAATCTATCACATGTATATTAAACAGGCATCTACTGGATGTGCCAGTTGATGAATAAAGGTAATATTTATTTTAAGATTAGATAGGCAAATACAGATGATCTGTTGTAAAGTGATGAAAGCAATAGCCACCGTACCAGTCCTCCTGAGAAGCCACTTCATCAGACTTTGCCTCTCCCCAACCAAAGGAAGGAAGGAAGGAGATCTATATAAAATCAAGCACTGATGCTACAGCGTTCTTATCATCCCATCCCTTTTTTCCCCTTCTTATATCTTTTTTTCAGATTGTAAATTTCAGTCTCTAAACCATCTGTTTTTATTGATCAATGTGCCACACTGGGAGCACTTCTACCAGAGGTATTATTTTCCCCTTTTTTTAAGTTTGAAGTTAATATTGTTTCACTAATAGTGTTGTCTGTATTTATACTTCCTTTTTATTTCATTTAGAATAATATTTTTAAAATCTTACAAAATACAATATTTTTAAAATCTTACAAAGAGATTCCATTAATATGACTTTGCATTATAGAAGAATCAGCTTTTTCTAGAATGAATAATACTCATTGAGTATAGCTCCTTTCATCATTCATGAGATTAAAAAATAAATACTCCAAATTCTCCATTTGGAGAAGCATATTGTTCTTCACATTCTATTAAATACAGCATTAATTCCAAACTCATCTTAAAATATTTCAGTCATTTAGCAATTGATGATGTGTAGAAAAGGCAAAAAGACTGGACAATGTTGGTAAAGCAGATCATCTGGATCTTGCTGCCAACCCATTTCACTCTGTATTTCCCTGGGGTCCAGGCTGCAGATCCAACACTCCTAAGTACAAATATTTTGATGGGTGTTCATCTGCAGCCAGCTGATTCCTTGTCTCAGAACCAGCCCAGGCAGGTTGCAGGGTGGCGTCTGGGGTGTCTTGTGGGGCAGGTCTGGGATTTCTATTTCTCAGGTCCTTGGACCTGTCCATCTCAAAATGTTCCCCCTGCCTCATCTTAGCATGTGTTGTTAGCATCCACTCTTCAGCCTTTTAGCAAGACATTCTGTATAGACAGTAGACCCTTATTTTGGTCACTACTTTTTGAATGATGTAAAGCAGGACACAGCAATTCATACACAGCAACAAAAGTCTTTACTAGAAGGACCATTCCTAGGTTACAAACGTTGCACAGTTAATCATGACATAAATTAAGCAATTACAGTATCGTGTTCACGCATTATATTGCTGGTATCCATACGCATGATGAGTTCCATGGAAAAATATTACATCCCTTATTTTGATTATTGATAGTTGATACAGTATTAACAAATTTCCAGTCTTTCATAACAAAAGAATCAAGATGACTAAGTATTAAGATGCTCTATGAGCATCAAGTCCCTGAAATATGCAGCATTCTTGTATGTAATATTAATCATTTTTATATTCAGATATTGAGATAGAGTAAGAGCAACTGCAGTGGAAGGAAAACAATTCAACTAGATTCAGTAAGGGGAAATTTGAAATTACACTTTATGAATGAAGTGTAATGTGTATGTTTACAAAGTTCAATGCCATTTTCTCCACTGTTGTTTAACATTTTGATGAAGCACTGGGCATGATCCTAAGTTGGAGGAATGGGTATCATATCTACGATGATTCCCCAGTCTACCTCACTATTCCATCCTTATCCTTGTGTTGCCTAATCATTCTTTAATTGTCTTTTGATTTATTGTTCTGATGCTGCAATTTGGGGGGTTTGGTTATTGGTTTTAGACAGTTCTGTTATGATTGTTTATTGTTTGTTATTTTATAGTTTTCTGACTGTTATATATTGATTCTGTTTGTTAACCATTGCTGTTGGATGGGAGCATCTGGTATATAAATGAACAAATTAAATAAATTAAATCTGTATAAAAATACACCAGAATGCTTTGATGTAATTTAGGACAGAAGATCAATTCTCAGTTTCATCTTTGGTTAACACACTAAAAAGAGAGAGAAGAGAGAGAAATTAGACTAATTAACTTGGGCATGCTTAAAATATAACTATCTTAATACACAGGGCCACTAAGCTAATGCAAGAAACACAACTGGATTTTATCTAAAAAGAAAATTAGGACATTTCCTTCAATATGATATTATACTGATTATTTTCAGTAAGCCTTAAGTGAAATTGGCACATATACTTAATTTAAACCTCCCCCCCAAAAGAAGCATGTTCTTCTACAGAACGGCAGAAGCTGCTACTTAACTGACGGGGTGATTTTTTAGAAACTTGTCAGCTTTAAATTAGTATAACGCTATAAATGTAAATAGTAGCTGATGACTCTGCATGCGTGCACCCTGAAACATAGGTTTTGGCGGCTGTGTTTTTAAACGTCAAAGCTGCAATTTAAGAGTCAACTTTACCCAACAATGCTGCTGGTTAGTTTGCAATCCATTTCGGTCCAAATTTCTTCCAAGCTTTTTCAAATGCTACTTGTCCCATGAGGAATGTGATGGCAAAATTCCGTTTGTACCATTCCCTACCGAGGGAACACAGCAAGAACAGCATCATCTTGAAATAATTATTAAAGAAGAGTAAAAGACTTAGACAAACCTTCCTTTCTCTTTGTGTAATTAAAGCAAAACCTAACAAATCTATAGTGTTGGAAGTGCCTTTCCAGAAAAGTATGCTACTCTGCATTACACGAAGTGGTTTATGTGCAAAAACATATGCTGCATGATTTCAGACCAATTTTTATTTATTTACTTAGCCTAACATGCTGCTGTAGTTTGAAAAGGTCTCTTTTAAAAAGCCTATATAAACTGCAATACTATAATGAGATATTATGAGTGAATATTTTCATTATGCAGTGAAAAAAGAACTAGGTTCAGAGACATCCTAGTATTTCTGAAAGGAGTTTCTAACTCTGTACAGATTCATCAAAAAGTCAAAGTTAGGGTCCTCTTTTGAATGCCTTGCATAGCCCTAGCACATATAACTTCACTATGTTAACCATTTATTAAATTAATACAAAGGAATATTATCTGTATTAATATTTGCTAATACAGATAAATTATTTTATTACTTTTTCCTGATAGATTTTTATCTCTTTAAATATTGTCTACAGTTACTGTTTTTTTGCTTTTTCATTTTGTTGGCTGTCTTGGAAATGTATTTTTTAAAATAGGATAACTGCGTCTAAAAGAGCAGCTATACTTACGTGTATTCAAAAATGTTTACTTAAGTTCATCTGGATTTCCCTCCGACTATGTACAGAGCTATAATACAGTAAATGCTATACTAATATGTCCAGGAAAATTATATTGCTTCAATATTTAATGCTACTCTTATTGCTCCCAGTCTTTGTCCTATTAAATTAAAACTGTGGATAGGATTATATCTTTTTAGTCTTAATATGGTGCCTCATGTAGCCATACTGTATGCAAATAATGATTAAAATCCAGATTCTTAATGATGTAATGAACTTGTACAATATATTCAGGATTGCATCATCTTACCTGGAAGTAAACTAAGTGTGCAAATTACTTCAGCCTAAATCTATAATTTTATGCACATTTATCTGCACATCTCAGTGAATACAATTAAGTGTTTTAAGGCTTCAAGGGATCTGCCTCAGGGCCTTCTATTATCAGTAAGACAGAAGAAACAGTCAATGGGGAAGGATTAGGAATACAGAAAGAACAATGCAGATTGGTAAATGAGTGGATGGCAACAGAGAAACAGGTATAAAGTCAGCTTGTGATTTGGAAACAGATTCCCAAAAATTATTAAATAAATTGGTTTTAAAGAAAGTAATAAAAGGGAAGGGTAGAACTGATTTGAAAAATAAGGAGAGAAAACTATCCTGAAAAGTATATCTCACCTATTGTAGTATACATTTTTTTTTAAGTTTTTACTTAAGAAATCTTTGTAAAATTCAGCCATTTCTTCTGCAGTCAGTGATGCTTTCTGACCTGAAAGGAAAACAAAATCACAATCTACATATCAGGAAAACTTCTTAAACATAACAGTTACTTTCTTTGTTATTTATTATGACAAGTTTCATATCAAACTGAAGCTGAAGCCAGGATATCCGTATTTATGAATTTCTGGTTACATAGTATCTCTCACTCTTCTATGCACAGACAACCCTCCACAAAGTAGTTGTGAAGTATATAAAGGTGATCTTCTTCATAATATTATTTTAAGGATGTTCACATTAAAGATCTGTATGAACCTTGTAAATTAGAAATGCTATATGAATTACAAGCAGTAGTATTAGTAATAACTGGTTAAACAAATAATAGAGTACTAAGTGGAGAAACAAAATTCTTCCTTTATCACCAAGAATCACTCCAAATTCACAGAAAATTACAGATTTCTTCTAGGCTTCTCTGTAACTAAACTTTAATTATATTATTTCTTATCATGGGTTCTCTCTCTATCTTGTAAGTTTACTGCCAAGGAGTGAAGACTCTTATTCCAAAAATACCTTTTCTGCAATAGCATCTGTTTTAAACTATTAAAGGAATTTGAGGATTAGAGACACGGTAAGGATATAAAGTTTTAGCAAAGCTATTCCAAATAATACCCCAAGCCATCTTTGTTTTGGCTTTATTGAAAATATTCATATATGCACCGTTTCTTTGCTCAAAAGTATAAATATTTGACCTAGAATACATTCTAAGATTTAAAATCCACAAGTAATCTAAATCATCTAAGAATGTATACAGTACTGAATGGCAGAACTAATGATCTAACCTTTTTCATCTCTTGGCTGTATACCTTTGGCTTTCAGTCTAGAACAAACAAATTCTTCTTTTTCCTGAAATAGGATTCAATAATATTATAATACAGTGGTTCTTAATATATTGATATCATCTTATAAGCGATTATTATCAGTCATAAGAGTTTATGACTGCAAAATCCACTCCATCAAATATTTTAACTGATGGGGTAGATTATCTTCAAAACAATTAGAGACTACTGTATCTTGTAAATAAGCAATTCTGTAACAGAAAATTCAACAGCTGTCTATTTATCTTGATGTGACTGTTAAACTGAGAGGGCACCCTACTTAAGACTAACATATTTGCACAGCAATACTTCCCCCTACAAAAGAAAAATACATTGGATCTAGGTTATGATAAACTGTTGATTTAAGTTTATTATAGTAAGACTTCATAATTTGTATTGGAAAAATTTAGAAATAAAAATTTATTGTTAAAAATAGCATAATAAATATAAAAGATGAATTACATATAAACAGTTGAACAATAGCGTTGCCTCAAAGCAGAATTCCCTACAATCATTAAAAAAAGCCCCAGTGCCACCAACAGGTTTTACATTTCTACCTTTCTAAATGATATATTTTGATTTGCCCAGAATTCTTGATTCCAAGCCTGGGTTTCCTGCCTAAGTTCTCTCAGTCTTCGTTCCAATGAAGATTCATGTTTAGGAACATAAAATATTACTGGTCGAAGGTTTGAACATTGATCAGGAGGTCCAATCCAATCACAGCAAGAATCTGAAGGTGGGTGAAAACTTGAAACCTTAACAAAAGAGGGGGAGGGGTTAATAATACAAAGCATCAGAAACTATTTCAACATTATATTGTCCAAATGAAAGAGGCAGGATATACAAACAATTATAAAGGTGAGATAAGTCTAGACAACATTTTAAAGAATTACATCTAACGTTCAGCAAAATTCAGTCTTATGTCTATCTTGTAGCTTAGCACACATCACGTAGGACAGTGGTGGTGGAATGAAGAAATGGTCGGAACAAATAATTTAAAAAAAATAAAAGAATGCCAGCAAATTAAAACATAGAAAAAGAGAAGTAAAAGAGACAATTGAAACTGGCAATCTATGGAATGCACATAATTTCCCAAATTCCATACTTAAGATGCTCAAATTTTCCTTTTTTCATGATGAAAAACAGATGTGATAGTTGTAATATGCCTCCACAAGATTTAATATCTCTAGTTTGTCCTTAATCCCCCACACTCCCAAATGTTCAGTTCCAACCCATGACATCATGCATCACTGAACATCCCCATTATAATTTTCAAAACTATAAATTTCCTTCTTTTAACCTGAAGGCCTCAGCTGAAAAAACTGACCTGCCCATAAGGGAGTAGCTCAGTAGGAAAAAAGAAAATAAACTACAAAAGAGGACACCACAAAGGTGTAAAGTTAATGCAGGACCGATAAGCCAAAGTAATTGTAATTTTAACTGTTTGTAATTTTAACTGCAGAGGAGTTGTGGGGATATTAAAATCATTTTATAAGCTGCCCTTCAAAATAGTTTTTCCAGGCAACTTGTAATATTCTAAAATCATGATTTAAAATTAAGACTAACCTAACATGGCAAAAAAAAATGCGAAAGTTTTTTTGAAGATAAATGTTAAAATACTTTAACAATAGAATCACAGAGTTGGAAGCAACAAAATAGTCATTGAATCTTACTCCTAGCTTGAAAGATAACGAAGTAGGTACTAGACATGCCTCACCAGGAACAGCATTCCAGATCAAGGGGGCCACTACTGAGGAGGCAGCGGCATTTGTGGGGAAGGGTGTCAAAACAAGCCAGATATTGGAGTTGATGCTGTGATGCAAGCTCCATTGCTTTATACACACATGTACAAAAGAAGGCAGGGCTTAGATTATGATGCCATGTCCACCGTGCCACAGACACCACAGATGCCACAGTGAGAAGATGTGCTGCATGTCATTTCTTGCCAAACCTCAACATGGGGCAGGATGATCTAAAGGTCTGGGTAGGAATATATAGGAAGAAGCATTCTTTAGGCAGTCCCAAAATATGAAGGGATTTAGGAGTTAAAATCAATTTCTCAGATTGAAACCACGATGATGATGAAGTGTATGTTCAGTCCCAGGCGGTTCTCTTGCTGTCACAGTTTCCAAGCTGTCTTCAAGATCAGTTCTACATACAATACCAAGCTGTAATCTAGGTGAGCAGTCACCAGAGCACTGATTACTAAAGCCAGCCTAACTAGTAAACGCTGTGTTGCACGGAAGGCACTTCTTTTATGAAAAAGGAATCTCGGATCAGCAAAAGGTGCAATATGATTCTTTTATTTCACAAAAAGAAAACCAAAAGCAATATACCAGAATGCACAGGTTATACACCGTCCCTCGTCCAGGATAAGAGGTAATTCCAAGCAGCTTCCTTCATTGCGTTACATCGTGATTTGCTTAACAAGATTTGTTGAATAAATCACAATTGCCTGGATTTACAGAACACTCAAAGACAAAAGCAATTAATCAGATCATAGTTAAATCTTGTGCTATGTGAACCCAGCCACCGCTTCTCCGACAGCAGAAAGCAACCCGATGCCCTCTCATAGTCGCGTCCCATCGTCTACGCCGGCTGGGGATGATGCGAAGGGAAGCCTGAAACTTTGGTAGGCACCCGGTTACCTACCCCCTTATTTCCTCCTCGTTACCTTTCTCTTGGGAGGCGAGGGCGCGCTCTCCCTCTTGGGGTCTTCGGCGTGCGAGGAGCCTCCGGGGGCTGAGGACGAGAAAAACCTGCAGCCGGAGCAGCTCGAGACCAGGCACGGGCGCCCGCCCGCGGAGCCCAGAAACACTCGGCTCCTCACGGCCATCGCTATCCTCGACACAACCAGGGCGAGGACGAAACCGACGGCCGACGCTGCCCGCAGCCGTGAAAACGGAGCGCGCCCGCTGCTTTACGGCAACGTCGCGAAAGGCCGCAGGCCGGGGGAGGGCGATTTCCCTGCCAGTTCTCGCGTGCCCTCTCGTCCACTCAAATGGCGCGGGCGTGAGAGAACGCCGGGGCGCCGCGCGACCTCGGGTGGGAGCCCGAGCTGCTGCAATCAGCCTAGATCCTTTCTGAGCCGCCGGGGAGGTGAGAAGGAGAACGGGGAGGGAGAATGAGGCGGGCCACTGAGGGAGGGACGTGGCGGCGAAGGTGCGACGGGAAGCTTCATCTTGCTGTGCGGTCCTGAAGGAGAATAACGTGGGGATTGGAAAGCGGAGGGAAGGAGAGAGAAGCGCGCCCGCTGGTTCGTGGGGAAGAGAGCCACAGGAGCGGAGCGACGCTGGTGAAATTACCCGAGCCCGCGGTTTCTTGGGGGAGTATGAAGATGACGGGGAAGACGTCCTGGGGAGTACGGAGGCAAGGCCGGGCGGCTGGCACTTGCCGGCGGGGCGGGGAGCTGGGCGGGTTCCAGTTAGCATCCCCGGGTGGCTTCTGCTTATTGGGAGTGTGGAAGTGGCTCGAGGCTTCTCACAGCCTCGAAAAAAGCAAAGGCAGCCGGCCTGATAGGACTGCTTGGGGGCGCGGCTGTGAAGGGCGCCGAGGGTGGCGTTCCGACGAAGGGTTGAATCGAATGGAGGGGCAGGTTCAGCAGAGCCCCGCAGCCAATGGGGTGAAGTGAAAAGCCGCTCCACACAACCTCCGTCGTCGCCCTTGCGAGTCCATCGGTCTGTGGCGTCCTCCCATTTGCCGTGGCTTTTTTTTCCGGCTGTCAAGGTGGACTGTTGGGGGGGAAAGGTGCGGTAGTCCTGGTTTATTGGCGGAAAGGCGGATCTGGATTAGGGGAGGATCGGGGGAGAACGGGACCTGCGGGGTCTCCCTAGGCGGGTAGGCGAAGTGGGCTGCGGGCCTCGTGTCGCGGCGGGGCTGGGCTTCCCGGGGACACTGCGAACAGGCTGCGGCGCAGAGGTACAGTCCTGCGCCCGGGGTCCTGGGTCCAAGCCCCCCTGGCGCAGTGGGGCGGGCTTCCCAGAAGACCTGCTCTGCGTCAGGTCGGGTGGCGAGTCCTGCTACTTGGTGTGAAGAAGCGGGCGTGTAGAGGCCTCGGCGGGCGGACGGGCGGCCGTTTAAGCGTAGCTGAGCGAACGGCAACGGGGTCCCGGCAGGGGGGCGGGTGGATTTAGGCACCAGCTGGGAGTAGCCACGGCTGGGAGTGGTGAACTGAGGCCGTGTCGGGAGGGAAGACCTGCGCGGGAATAGTGCGGGCGCGGATGCTGATCCCCCCGTAAGTGGTTCCTGGTTATAAAGGGTGCTTGGGAACGGGGAAATGCCGAATTAGGCCTAGCGGAGCTCAGCAAACCGGGTTCGCCTTCTCTCCTCTCCTCCAGAACCCGAACTCGCTTGCTTTGGCCGCCTCCTCCGCGCCCGCGCCCCCCCCCCCGCTCCCCGCTTTTGCCATTCCCGGAGAAGCGGCTGGGTGGTCAAAGCGGAATTAGATTGTGCAGCATTGTGAAGTCACTGGGGGGAGAGAGGGCGGGGGAGAAGTTGTTCGCGTGCTCTACCTGGGGGAAGCGGCCCGAGCTCGGGGCTGATTCCTGGCTACCTTCCTGCAGGAATGTAGGATTGATACAGGGGCCGGGGGATCAAGCTCTGTGCACGGGGACTCGCTTCCCCCAAGGAGCTTCTCACTGGGGTAAGAATAGGACGGACCCGGGAGGGTTTGTGTGTATAAGCGGCGGGGCTGGACGCGTTGTGTACGAAGCCAGCAGCTGGTGGACCACAGTGTGATTGGGTGGGGTCGGTGGACCAGACCCAAAGTATTGTCACCCTGAGTAGCTAAAGGACTATTGCAGTTTGAAGTTAAGAGGGCAACTGCCTTATTTTTGGAGAAAAGCGGAGAAGGCAAAGTATAACTTTGTATTTTCCTGGTAAGACCAATGAAGGGTAATGAGAGATTTTTCTTTGTTCATATGTTATCTACTTTTGATACTAGAAGAATATTGTTTGGGGAGGCAGATGGTACTATATTTAACTTTTTTTCCCTGTATATCAGCACTTGTTATGACTTGCCTGTAGTATTTAAAGAGAGTGGGGAAAGAAACCACTCTGCTTGGAACATTTTAGCTCATACTTTTATCTTTAGCAAGGGGAAGACCAATCAAACATATTGTGGCTTCATAGTTAACATGCATCAGATTTAAAAGAACTGGCAGCACCTTTTTAAAAGATTAGAACTATTATATCGTGCCTTCAAAAAGTTGTTATATTGTTACTGTACTATATAATCTCTGGAATAAATAGTAGAACATTTCTTGAGTACTTCCAGCTGCACATATGTTGTTTTTTAGAATATTTTCCAGCAGTCTGTTACATTTTATTGTATTTTGCATTGTTTTTAGCTCTGTTGGAACTGGATGAAGAAAAAGAATGGATATGGGTAACCAACATCCTTCTATTAAAAGGCTGCAAGAAATACAGAAAGAAGTCAAAGAGTTTGAATCACAAGTAGTAGCCTTCAGTGGTCTGTCCAGTGATAGAGCTTACAAGAAATTAGAAAGAGCTTTGACTAAACAGCTTTTTGAAATAGATTCTGTGGATGCTGAAGGAAGAGGTGATGTTCAGCAAGCCAGAAAGAGGGCTGCCCAAGAAACGGAGAAGCTGCTTAAGGAACTGGAGCAGAATGCAAACCATCCCCAAAGGCTGGAGATAGAATCCATATTTAATGAGGCACAAGCATTGGTGGAGCAAGAAATCACACCTTTTTATAAAGGAGGCAACTGTGTAACTGAGGAATTTGAAGAAGGTATACAGGATGTAATTTTTAGGCTCACTCAGGTAAAAACTGGAGGGAAAATTTCTCTGCGAAAAGCCAGATATCGCACCCTGACCAAAATATGTGCTGTTCAAGAAATTATAGACAGTTGTACAAAGCAGCAGCCTTCCCTGCCATTGTCCAGTGATGCACATCCTTCTGTTTCCAAAATTAATTCTGTCATAGGAGATGTGAACAAAGCAAAAGGGACTCTTATTGCTGTATTAATGGGAGTAAACAACAATGAGACCTGTAGACATTTATCCTGTGTACTCACAGGCCTGATTGCTGATCTGGATGCCTTGGATGTGTGTGGCCACCCAGAAATAAGAAACTATCGTAAAGAAGTAGTGGAAGAGATCAATAGATTGCAAAAATATCTGGATCTGGAAGAAGAAGCAGATTCCACTTATGCTTATGAGTTGGCACAAAACAGATGCATTATAAAAATAGAAGAAATACGCAAGAACATGAAAGAAGTTAAAGCTTCCCTTTTAAAAATAGAGAAAGCTTCAGATTTGTATCTAAGGTCAAAAACAGAGCTGCAAGGGTTAATCGCCCAGTTGGATGAAATAAGCCCAGGCAAAAATCCCTGCATCCGAGAAGCTAGGAGGCGAGCAGTGATAGAAGTGCAAACCCTCATAACTTATATTGACTTAAAGGAGGCACTCGTCAAACAAGAAACCTTTGTAGAACAAACAGAAACAGAAGTCCCATCACAAAAAGCGGTTTGGAATATTCTAGGAAATGTGGCTCAGATTCAGCAAGAGGTGTTGTCTTTTGATGGGAACAGAACTGATAAGAACTACATGAGACTAGAGGAGCTCCTCACCAAACAGCTTCTAGCACTTGATGCTATAGACCCTCAAGGAGATGAGCGCTCAAAAATAGCTAGGAAACAGGCAGTGAAGCTTGCACAGAACATTCTTTACTATTTGGACATGAAAACAGATGAATGGGAGTACTAAAATAATATTGGTCTTGTGTGCTAGATGTTGGTTTCTCTCTCTTGCACTTTATACAGTCAGTCTCCCATAACTACAAGGCCAACAGTTCCATCATTTGCTCATCTCTTTGTGGTTGAGTAAAAGTTGGATTGGGTTAAGCAGCAACTTCTTCCTGCTGGTGCAGTCAGGCAGGGAAGGCAGTCCATGTGCCAATTACGTTACAATTTTTGTCACAGCCTGTTTTCTGTCGCTTGCATGATTTGTGAAGAAGACTCGCAGAACTGCATCTCCAGCTGTTGCCTAAAGCTTTCTATATAGAATTCTTCTACATCAAGACAAAATACAGTCTTGTAAAATCAGTCAAAGCAAAACTAAAGAGAAAGTCCAGAGCAAATGTCAGTCACCCTTAAACCAGTTTAGATGTTGCAGTTGTCTGGTTTAATCCAGTTGCAATCCAAAGGATTAAATGCAAATTACTCATGGCTAATTTGTGTGTTTCTTGATGATTTGAGATTTTTTTAATAGTTTGGCATAATATGAGAAACAAGTACCTCTAGAATATAGATATAAGTTGCAGTCACATACTTTCTACTGATTTCCATAGGATTATTTCAGAATTGATTAACAGCAGCTACAGTCAATCAATTTGTACATTCTGGAGTTCTCATTATGTAAACCAGAATATAGGAATGGTAGGACTTTAAAGATAGAATGCACAGCATAGTTTGAACAATATATATTTCCTGAATTATGCTGAACTTTTCAATAATCAACAGTGACCCTGAATTTGGGATCTGAATAGCTGTGGAGATATTTTCCTTTAATTTTGTGATGATTTGGTAGATATTGGGCAGCTTGTCAAATATTCCTTTGCATTTTTCTAGATTGATCCAGTATTTCTTTTTGCATACTAAGCTTGGCACAGAAATGTTACTTTTTCTAAGATTTCATGTGTTGCTATTATACCCTTGATTGTCTAGCCTTTTGTTGTTTTAAATTATTTTACTGATTTTTAAAATGCTGTTCATGATCTATGGAGGCAGCAGATATTTCTTCTGTCTTACGTTTTTCATCTTTCAATCCATCAGAATGACAAACATTTCAGAAAACAGAATTTAAAAAATAAAAATATTGCTATCTGTTACTTTAACTGTCTTGAATAGGTTACATGTACCATTCCTCAGTATGAAAGGAAAAGTTGCTTGTGGTTTTTTTATCCTTTTGTCCTCCACTACCTTTTTATCTTCACCGAAGCCTCATAGTTTATTAACTGTGTCTGATCATATTTCTGAATACACCAAACTTGGTCAGTTTAGGTATAATTGTTCCCTGTTGCTTATAAATTCAGAATAATAGAAATCAACAGCAATCATATTTTTTAGAATGCATTGTTAGTACCCTGAAGAAGTCTGCAGTCAATCGAAGTAATAAGTAGAATAAATGATGTTTCTAATCCAGCCTCTATAATCAAAATTACTGGCTTGTAGAAGATTATTTCTACAGTACATGATTAATGCATGCTAAGATATTGCATTGATGTCTGTGAATAAGATTTTAGTATAGAATTAAAAGGCATAAGGCTTATTCTTAGTAAACAAGTGCCTTTTAAATGACCTTTGAATTTGTAGCACCTTGTAGCTATGACTGCTGCAAGTTGGCTTCATGGTGTTTTTCAGTTAAGTGTTTTCCGTATTGTGGATTACTTATCCACTACAGCTTTTAAAAAGCTACCATATTTGTCAGGCTGTGCTGTCATATTAGCAAGCAACTGAAAGCTAGATGACCACCAACTCCATTTGCTTAGTTTTGTCCTTGGCCTAATCCCATTGGCTCAATTGCTCTGATCTCTTGTGCGTCTCAATTCTGTAAGCTGGAAGAAAGGAGTAGTGGCTCAGTTTACTTTAAAATTAATTTTGATCTTGCTGCACAAAAGGTTTTTTTTAAAAAGCTTAATGTATTTTTTGTTGTTGTTACAATATATTAGTGAATCTTTGTCAGTGACCAGGGTTTTAGGTCTAGGCTTAATAGAGCCCAAAGCTGAATAATAAGCTTTTTGCTTATAAGCTTCATCATCAGTGTCTTTATTTTGTCCTTTTTCCTGTTGATTAAAAAAATTATTTTACATGCTTGTACTGTTCTAGTTTGTGTCCTTAGTAAATTGGCTGGCATATCTCATTAAAATATTTTCACTTTCAGTAGGAGTTTTCATTCTGGCTACATGGGTTTTGGTCCCAACTCTGCACACATATAGAGCTCCCATATGATTTGGATTCCCCATTAATATAATTTTCAAAACAGTAATACAAGTTTTTTCTTCTAGTCCCCTTTTCCCATATAGGACTTCAGCTTCCATGTGGAAGCCATTGCTTATTTGAATACTCTGAAATGAGATGGTAGTATTCTTCAGAGAACAAATAAATAATTGGTTGCATATCTACTTGTCCCTCAGCTCATAGAAAACTCTTCGCCAGAAGACATCATTATGAATGAAAGGAGAAAGATGATTACAGCTGAGTCTTCTCTTTAACTCCCTGGGTTCCATAAAATCAGCTTCAGTTGTTGGGCAGCAGCATTAAATGTGGTATTGGTAACTGTAGAAGAAAGGGCAAGCTTATATTTGGATTTAGTTTTTATGCTGTTAATGCTTCAGAAACAGATTCCTAATGTGAGATCCTGGTTAATGCTTCATGTATCTTGCCTGAATTCTGTTCTCAATAAATTCCAGCTAGTGGAAGAGGAGAGAGTCCTTCCTTCTCATGTAGTTCTGAAGATTTTTAGCAGTGGTTTGGGGAACTTTAAAATCACACATGGTTTAGGGTGGTTTAAAAATAATGGGGAATTGCTAAAAACTTTATCCTGCTTCTTCCAACTGTATCAGAACATGTTTCCCTTCTGCAACTGAAGACCATTCTGTTTGCACTACATGCATCCAAACTGATTTTTTTGTTTGTTGTTTGTTTTAACTTTTAACATTAAAACTTTCTATTAACTTTTTTGTTCATATTTTACACATAACTGGAGTGCTGTTATTCTAAAGTTCAACGTGTAGGCTTCTATTACTCAGGGACATTTTAAAGTTCTCATAAATCTTGTTAAAGTTGCAGGTTTTAAAGGGAATGTGTAATAAAATTAGATACTGTAATAGAAGCATAATTTCCCATTTTTCTATTTAAAAAAGAATCTATAGCTCCCAAATTTAAATGTGCTTTGCTAATCTATATTATTTAGTATAATTATAAATCTGATTTTTGCATGAATAAATATTATAAAGTAAATAAGATAAACCAAAAATGAACTTTGTGAATTAGTTTTGCACTTTTAAGAATTCTTTTTCTACTTAATATGCAAGCAGGTTAGAGCACATACTTTCCACTGCAGTGATTTAACAGACTATTCTGCATTTCTATATTGGACTAAATCAGAGGGTTTTTTTAACATAAAGGCTTTTGTGCAATGCCATAACATTTAGGGCAAGAAACCAGTGTAATTCTGCTGAATTACATCATGATTTTGATTGTATTGCTTTGGATTTTCAGTTGATCTAAATAGCCTTGTTCTACTAGCTTCCTGATAACCTTTGCCAGCAACCATGATACAATTTCCTTTTGAGTAGGTTGAAATTGACTACTCTGATATAATTGGCAAACCATTGTAATCAGCTTTTACAATTAAGCTTTCTCTGGGTGCTAGACCTTTAAGTGGTACATATTTTGTTGTATGTTAAACTTGAAAACTATGAGAACAAGCCACCACATGGATGGAGCTTGCTTTTTTGGAAGATGTGTACTAGCTGATGTTTATGTATTGCATTGTTCAGTGTTAACAGATTCAGAAATCAAATCTTAATAAAATATTTGGATGTTGCTTTCTTGACAGTTCATTTCAGGACAGGAATTTCTTGTGTTATATGAAACGTGTGTGTGTGTGTATATATAATACTTTATATCAAGAATGCTTTCTATACTTTGACATAATAGTCTACAGCCATTACTGATATATGGATGCCATTAGGATTTTAAATTGGGATTTTCTTCTTTTTGATAAAAATATAATTTATCAAAACTTGGGCTTTTCTTTTTTGTTAGGAAATATAATTGCAGAAATAATATGTAACAAAATAATATAATGGAATGCAGTAGTTCAGTACAAACATTTTAAGAAGTTTATTATACAGTAATTATGAACGCGTAAGTGCTTTTTAGTCTGGCAAACAACTCTCGTTCATACTATATAAATTTAAAAAGCTATACAGGAAGTTATAAAGTGTTAAGCAGCTTACTCAAAAGCAAGTCATACTGGAAGTTTAATGAGGAGTCAGATAGCGCCTTTTTTGACTAACAAATTTTATTAACAAGGTACAAGCTTATGCTTTTTAATACAATTTGTTAGAAAACATGCTCTCAGAGTCCTGATTTTTTGCTACCATTGACTTAACCGTCTCCCTTCCTACAATGGAGGAATCATGAATGGGGAGTGAGGAAAATAGTTTGGCCAACTGTCTGTTAGATCCTGCCCCTTCCTGGGTTGTTAAGCGGGCCCGGGAGGTGACCAAGGGATGGGTCCATGTGGTGGCATCCTCTTTGAGGGAGGGGAGTGACATGCCCCCTTCTCAAGAGGTCATTGCTGGACCCTTCCATTCTGGACAACTATCATCCAATTTCCAATCTTCCGTTTTTGGGGAACATTGTAGAGAAGGAGATCAAACAGCAGTTACAAAGAATCTTGGAGGAAATGTTATCTGGGCCTGTGTTAGTCAAGACAAGCACAACAATGAACACTAGTTTTATCTTTATTGTAAGGTTATATTAATTGAATCTTGCAAATCTGAAAGTATTTCTCCCCCTCTCCTTTTACTCTCTGGAAAATTAAGGAGGGTCCCTTCTGAAATGCTTCCCAGGCCCCCTCTCCTTCTTTGCACTGAGATATCTTTTATATGCCAGTTGTCCAGTCTGTGGCTCTTCCTCCTGTCCCCCAAGGTCATTCCCACATAACATTACAACCCATTTCAGACTGCGGTACAGTATGGAGACAGCATTGGTTGTGCTTGTCAATGGCCTCTGGCAGAGCCAGGAGGGGGTGGTGTAGGGGTTGGGAGTGGGGGGGAACTGTGCTGCACCTCCTTCCTCATTGTCAGTCATGGTGTTTATGGGAGGGAAGAAATTGCACCCATGACTCCTCAGTTGTAGGATGCCTCAGGGCTCGATATTGTCACCTCTCCTGTTTAACATCCATATGAAAACACTGGGTGAGGTCATCCAACATTTGAGATTCAGTATCATCAGTACACTGATGATAGCCAGCTTTACATCTCAACCCTGGGTTGCACAAGTGGCATTATCAATGTACTGACACAGTGTCTGGAGGCTGTTTGGATCTAGATGGGGAGGAATAGACTGGCTGAATCCTGATAAGAATGAGTGGCTCTGGACTTCCAGTGAGAACATGGCAAGGCAGACATTCCTGAAGGAGCAGGGGCAACATTATGGCAGAGATTGGTGGCCAGAGGGTGGATCTGGACTGGTGAAATCTCCAGAGTAAGTTGAGAATATGAGATCACTCACATGTACTCTAGACAGCTGCTCCTCACAAGTAGATTGCCGGAACCGAGGAGTTGAGAGATTCCATTTAAGCTCACAGTCGTAATGTAGCCTTTATGGACAAAAAGCCTGGTCGAGCCTTGTTTCTTAATCACTTTTGGAATTACTTTTTTGCTGCTTTTCAAATATTCAGAACTTTTGGAACAGCAAGTTTTATGGCATTCACTGAGTGAGTTTCCTTCAAATTTTAGTGAAAGAAGTTTTAAGTACGAGTTTAAGGACTTAGAAAAATTCTCTTTTGGGGGAATAAACGGCAAAAGGGTGATTAGAGTGTTGTTTTTAGAAAGTTATAAACGGACTGAGGGTCCAGATGGATTTGAAATAAGATTTTGAAATTAATTATAAGAATCCTTCCCATGGGAAACAGCTGATACTTTGAATTCTGGAAAAAAAACATGATGGGATGGGACTTTGAAAGTTGGACACTAGAGAGAACCAAAAGGAATTAAAGATTACACGTGAAGAAGTACACTTAAATTTGACTTGCTAACACAGAATGGAGTGAAATATTTAATATTGGACATATTGAAAGATATTTGTGAACCATGGGCTCAGAAGTTAACTTTAAGAATGTCTGCCATTATAGATGGACTGTGTGTAAATGATGTTATGCAAGGGGAACACGTTCTACTGGACAAGACTGAAATTGATTTGAATGTGGATTTAAAAATGACAGGCTACAAGAATGATCTGGAAAAAGATGATATACTGGATATACAAATGAAACTGTCTGATGTCTTAATAATTAAAAGGTACATACAAATAACAAACCAGAAGAGTGCCTTGGATAACTTTCATATATTGGATTTACAAAAGAGGATTGTTAAAATTCTGAAGGATTTTCTGAGAAAAGGAATCAAGTTCTAGGGCATTATTTGAAGGGATTAAAAATCAAGATTGTTAAAAGTAAAGAAAAGGAATATAAAGTTGGTTTATTTGATCAAGATTAAAATAGATATGTTGTTATCTCAGGTAACCCTTAATGGACTTTTGCTGACCAGAACTTAATGTCAAGGTTTTAAAGTTTTGTTTATAGATAAGAGATAAGATATGGGAAGAAGAGATCATCTGTTGTATTTTATGAGAAAGTGATAAGTTGCTAAAATTCTTTATACTGTTACGAAGGGGGAAATTACTTCTATCTATCTATCTCTGTCTATCTATATCTTTTTCTTTACTATATTCCTATTTTTTCTTTCTTTTCTCTTTCTTTTCTATTCTTTCTTCCTTTATTTTCTGCACTTTCTAATTTTTCTTTTTTCTAGTTTCTATCAGTGTTTATCTTTTCACTTGCAATGCCTAATAAAATTATTGTTTAAACATATATATTTACAATTCCTGCGCAGAGAAGACAAAATATACAATAAAACTCTCAAAGGAAAAGACTGAGTGGCTCTGGCTGTTCGGCCTCCCTGGGTTGGGGCTGTTTTCATCATTGGTCTTGGATAGGGTTACCCTTCCTCATTTGAGACTAGTGTGCAACTTGGGGGGGTCCTCTTGGACTCACAGCTACAGCTCAAAGAGTCGGTGGCAGGTGTGGCCAGGAGGGCCTTTGTACAGGTTCATCTAGTGCACTAGTTGTGCCCTTTCCTCAACTAGGAGGCCCTTTGGACAGTCACTCACACCCTGGTCATCTGACAATTGGACTATGGCAATGTGCTGTACATGGGGCTGCCCTTGAAGACCATCTGGAAGCCTCAACTGGTTCAAAATGCAGCATCTCGAGCAGTAACATGCACTTTTCATTATGTCCATGTGTCACTGCTGCTATGCAAGCTGCATTAGTTGCCAGTGGGCTTCCAGGTGCAATTCAAGGTGCAAACTGTTATCTATAAAGCCCTTAATGGCATAGAGCCCGATTATCTGAGGGACTGCTATCTCCAATTGTTTCTGCCCGCCCGTTATGTTTGGGCAGAGTGGGTGTGCCCTGGGTCTCCTCAATTAAATGTTGTCATCTTGTGGGACCAAGGAAGTATGCTTTCTCTGTCACTGCCCCCTCCCTCTGGAACAGCATCCCCCCCAGAATATGGACAGCGCCCACTCCCCTAGGATTTTGGAAAGCCCTTAAGACCTAGCTCTGTTCCCAGGCTTTGGGTTAATGTGTTGGGGTTTTATTGTTTTGTCTGTTTTTGTCTGGACTGTTGGTTTTTTATATTTTTAACTGTTTTCACTATGTATTTGGATTTTGTGAGCTGCCCAGCGTCTACTGGAGTGGGCGGCCATAACGTTTAATTATTATTAAATTATTATTAATATTAAAAGTAATATGTAAAATTGCAACCTTAGAAACTGACTATCTAGGATCTAACTACCTGAACTCTTGGATGAAAGAGGGGATATAACTATAACAACTAAATGCAATTTAATCTAATGGCCATTTCTCCCCCCCCTCTTCAGGAAAAGAGATTTTCAAAAGGGGAATAGATTAAAAATAGAGTAATTAATACTTCCTCCATCTCCTTTCTAAAACATTCCTCTCTCCTGCTTTTTCCCCACTCCATGGGGTTTGGCATAAGAAATAGAAGATGGTGAAATTTAAATTATTTCTATTGCTTTACTTTAGTGATCATTATCAGAATAAAATTTTACTGAAAGGAGTGGAGGTTGTATTTGCATGTCATACATAGTTAAGACCTATTTAATACACCATAGATAGTTGCTGGAAAGAAAAAGACTAAAAAAATGGCACCTTAATTAACTATATGTGTATTTGGTGCTTTAGGGAGAGTTCTGTATGAATTTTCTGCTACAATATCAAAATAGTGTGGGTTAGCCCATTTTCAGAGTTAGAAAACTAGATTTCACTTAGAGATTGGAATGTTCATAAAGATACCTATGATCACATTGTGTGAGTACAAATAGAAGCATTTTTTTAATCTCAGAACCAAATCATATGTATATTAAGATTAGAGCAAATTTTCTTGCAATGTCATTTTCCCTGGGAAACTTGTTAGGAAGGAAACATATTTGTCTAGAAGGCCCACTTTAGGAATTGGATTACCAAAGTGATTGTAATGAAAGGGCATCCTTATATTCTGGGATTACATTGTATATCCCAGTAGAAATTCTGGAACTAAAACCTTCAAGTGTTGAATATTAGATGCTATTTATAATTTCCCTCCAGCCCAGTTTTTTGAGAAGTTCCTTAGGGAAAAATCTTAAAATATAATTGGAACTGAATCACCTTGGTGCTCCATTTGCAGGAGGGGAGGGAAGAGGAGGCCAGGAAGCACGTTTTGGCCCCAGTACTCTGGAACAGCCTCCCTCTTGGCCAGACCTGCCCCTTAAGTTCTTAGCTTCTGGAAGTTAAAATGGAACTCTTATATAGAGCATTTGGAAATGTTAGCAGAACTTTGCCATCTGTCTAACTGTTGCTCTGTGTTTGTATTTTAACATGGATGTTTTAATACTTTTATTGTATGGTTTTTATTGTTAGTGCCAAGAGTCTTGGAGGATTCAACAGCATATTGATTGACTGATAGATTGAATGGTTTTGTTCCACTTTTTCAGGCAAGCATCAGTTTTTGGAAGAGCTCTCCAGGAAAATCTGCCTTATAAACACTAAATAGAAAAGGGCTTTATTAAAAGGATTAAGGCATAAACTACATCTGTCTTACATTTATGTTTTAATTATTTACAGTCTTATTTGCCAGGTATAAACCCTAACAAAGAAGCAAGATAATCAAGCTATTCTAGCATAATTTGCATGCATATTAACTTATAGAAGCAACTTTTGACAAAACAAGAATAGGCATACTATTATGCAGTAAGTGACTTTTCAGGAAGAGCAGGAAATCATAAGGGAGTGAACAGGAGAATGAAAATATCACATGATGGTTTAAAATAAGGTATCTATAAATATTCAGGAAACACAATGGAGTATATTAAAATAACACCATTTTTAAATTGCTCAATTCTATAACCCCACCACAAACTTGTAAACTGAAAATATTCAGAGTGTCCTGATGAAATAAAGATGGTGCTCTCGACTGATTATGTACCATCAGGTTGGGGTCAACTTATAGCGATCACATAGGTATTCTCCATGATCTGTCCCTAACCTGGTCCTTTAAGTCTTTCAATGGTGCATACATTGCAGGTGTAACTGAGTATATCCACCTTGCTGCTGGTCATCTTTTCTTTCCTTCCACCTTTCCCAGCATTAGAGTCTTCTTCAGACTCCACATAATGTGTCTAAAATAGGATAATTTGAACTTGGTCATTTGTGCCACAAGTAAGAGCTCTGAGCTGATTTGTTTGATGATCCATTAGTTTGTTTTATTGGCAGTCCATGTATTCTCAGGGGTCTTCTCCAACATCGAAGTTCAAAAGCGTCAATACTCTTTCTATCCTGGTTCTTCAAAATCCAGCTTTTGCTTCCATAGAATGTCGCAGGGAACACCATGGCTTGCATGATTCTGATCTTTGTAGGTCTAGAACACCCTCTGGTATCTGAATATCTTCTCCAAGGCCTTCATGGCTGTTTCACCAAGTGCTCGTTTGTGATGTTTTTCTTGACTGCTTGTTCCTTTTCTGTTGATGATTGATCCTAAAAGGCAGAAACTATTTAGCACTTTTATATTTTTGTAGTCACTTCTAAGGCTGGTTGTTGCCACTGTTGTCATTAGTTTGGTCTTATATTTAATTTTAATTCCATTTTTTCAATATGCTCCCTGCCTTTTATTATAAGAGGTCGCAGACCCTTTGCACTTTCAGCTGTCAGAATGTGACATCAGCATAGTGCAGGTTATTGATATTTCTTCCTCCAGTTTTTAAAACCACATTCACCTTCTTCCAATCTAGTTTCCCTTAATATATATTCAGCATATAGGCTGAATAAAATAAGGGGAGAGTATATAGTCTTGTCTCACTCCTTTGCCAACATGGAACTAGCCATTTCACCATGGTCAAAATATAGGTGAGGAAGCCACCTCTATAGGCTTCCTCACCTATATATAGGTGCAGTTTTGCAAGAGGACAATGAGATGTTCTGGGATTCCCACTTTTCTAAGCACATTCTATAGCTTGACATGATTGAGATAATCAAAGGCCTTTCTATAATAAATAAAAGATATACTGACTTCTTTTTGATACTCCTTGGTTTTCTTAGTTATCCAGTGTACATCAGCAATAATATCTCATGATTGTCGGCTTTTTCTAAAGGCAACTTGAATATCTGAGATTTCCATTTAGAGCTCCAATCTGCATTGAATGATCCTAAGCATGATTTTGCTTTATTTTGTGAAAATAAAAATATTGTATGATAGTTTACCCACTGTTAAGTCCCTCTCTCTCTTGGTATTGGAATGTAGACTGACCTCTTCCAAACTGTTGGACTTTGTGTCATTCTCCAGATTTGCTGGCATAGTTTACAGATTCTTCATCTGTCACTTTCCATGTTCCTGTGGGTATTCCATCAATTCCTGTAGCCTTCCAACTTGATAATGACCAAAGTGCTGATCTAGTTTCTTCTAGTACTAGAGATTCTTGTAAATAGGAAATATCTTCTAAGGCATCTTGGATGTGGACATCTCTGCTGTACAGTATTTCAGTACACTGCTTCCATCTTTCTATGATCATATTTGAATCAGTTACAATTGGCCCACTGATGTCCTTTAGCATACCAATTCAAGATTAGAACCTCCTTCTAAGTTCAGATCTTTTGAAAGACTTTCCTTGTTTTTCCATCTCTATTTCCATCTTCAATGTCTTTACATATGTTGTTGTAATACTACTTCTTATCTCTTCTGACAGCTCTCCAAGACTCTTTGTTATGTCCTTTCTTGAGATGTTTGCACTTCTTGGCTTTGGCTTCTCTTTTCTCTTTGGCAGTTTCTATGTTTTTTCTGACATCCAGTTTGCTTTCTTCTGTTTCTTCATCTGGGCAGTCTGTTTTCACATTCATCCTTAACAGCTTCTTTAAATTCATTCCATAGTTCCTCTGGTTCTTTATCAATGAGGTTGCAGACTTCAAAACAATTCCTGAAGTTTTCCTTGAAAATGTTAGGTATATGCTCCAGATCATACTGTGGAAACTGGTTGGCTTTCTTCTTCTTCTTTAGCTTAACTTGAAACGTGCACATAAGCAGTTTGTGATCTGCTCCACAGTCAGCATGTCTTTGATGCTATAACTGAGCTCTTCCACTACCTTTTAACAGTAGTGCTCTCAGCTGGTTTAAAAACTCATTATTGGATGTGGTGATAGTTAATAAAAGTAATTCAGGGTATCAGAGTTGTGCATTATAACTTAGGAACACATATTATATAAAATTTGTTGTGCTAAAGCTCTGAATAAAAATAAACTAAAAACTGCAAAATACCACCATGAATACTGTCTTGGAAAATGTCAAGAGGATCTATTCTATTTACATAGCAGTTTGTTTTATATGATTTTATTTTTGTTCATTTTTAGGCCACCTTTCAGTTTAAATAGTTCCAGATTTATTCATGCATTAAAATCAGTACAAAACCTTAGTACATCAAGATAATATAAATCCTTGAATAAAACTAAGATTGGTATATATAACTGCTTAGCAATTTAAACCTTAGGGAAATAAGGATTTTTTTTGGCCCTATAATAGTTACAATACTTGCCATGTTTTTAGTATGTGTAAGAAAATGCTTACTACCTTATTTCATTATATCTTGTCTTTCTCTAGCCAGTTGCCCAAATAGTCTTCCACCCCATTCAAAGCTTGGCTGTGATACTGGAACCTGTAAGCCAGGTTGGATGAACAGAGTGTAGAAAGGCGAGGCGGAAAGGCAGGATTTGCTTACATGACCATCAGTTTTCACAAAATTAATCATCTGCTTCTACTTCATACGAGAATGGGGTAGAAATGTGATACTGTTTCATAGTTTTACTGATATTTCTTCTCACTATTTGTCCATCTGGACTATGATGTCAGCATACTAAAAGAACATGTCACCAATCTACAAATACGATAGGAGAAAATAAAAATCTCAATTCTTTTCCCCAACTTTGAAGACCGAAGCTACAGTTTGGTTTATTGGCTGCCATTTGATAGAATCAAGGTTTTTTTAAAGTCCAATTTGGGGAGACCTTTTATCTATATGATTATATGTGGTAATTGACCTCATTTTAGGTAAGTCCACTACAAGTTTTCTAAAACTCTTCTTTCTCATGGGCAATGCCCTATCCATGAAATTCATGTATCTTCTGTCTGGGTAAAGCATAAGTTATTGTCTTATTTAATAGTGGTAACAAGTCTGCTTTGAAGAAAAATTTGTTCTCCAACCATGCCTGAAGAAAAGTTGACCGTATGCAACAAATATCTTGGAAAAACTTTGATTCATTAAGTAATTGTACACTCCCTCAAGTTTGATATAATATTTCAAATATAAGGATTAAACTGCAACTTTGTTTTGATTGTTTCGTATATTCACCATGTGAACTATGTCTTATAAATACAAAGCTTAAACACAGCATCCGCTGATCTAAAATGTCATGCAAGGCAAGGATTTCACCAACCTATACAGTCTTGTAGAAAATGCAAATACCATAGTTATCCCTGGTATCACTGAAAAATTCTCATGTGGAATTACAGCTTATAATAACAAAGTCCAATGTTTTGATTCCCCAATGTATTATAGTTTAGTAAATAATTCTTAGTAATAATAATTATATCCTGATGTAGATGATAAAGGCCACAACCCAAGGAAATGTGCTCACGTGGATGAAGAGCAGCTGTTTATTTTGCTTCGTGCTTTTTTGAGAAATAGCTTAATGCCTTCATGATACAATTAACTTGCATTTCCTTTCTGTAAGTATGTGTAATTAAGTGTTAAGTAGTTCAACTAACTATGGTGGTCGGTGTGCTGATGTTGGGATATGCAATGAACTTCATACATTTCTTTGGTACTCCATGTCACTTTCACAGTGGAGCAAAATCTTTAAATTTGCCATCAAACTTAGGTTAAAATAAGGTAGGTTTCTTTAAAAAAAAAAATTAGACTCTCTGGCACCTGATTACATACAGTAGATCCAAGATTCAGACAGGTTTGCTTTCATCTTTCATCTTTCCGAGTCAAACAATATAATCTGTCTAGTTCATAGTAGCATAGGCTGTAATCATATCCCTGAGTTTTCAGAGCCAGAACTAGTCAGGATAGTATAATTTATGCTTCATAAAGAATAAAATTAAGACATCTATTTGATCTTAATATTTAAAGCAGCTTTTACTTTAAAAACAGTATTAATATAAAGGCCGCCTAGCTGAGGTATTTACTATTTAAGCTATACCTCACAAAGTAAATTTTTATTTCCAGAATGAAACTAATAAGCTATACCATTGCTGAAAAGACTCAATTTGTATACTTGGTGGTGACTATCTAGCATTCCGTCTAATTTGGGACTGAGTTACAGTGCCTTAATACCAGTTTTCCCCACCATACAACAGTTCTGTAAATCTTTAGTTAAAGTAAATATTAGATTTTTTTTTTCTCCTAGTAGACATGGTCTCCTATTTTATCTTGAAGTTTTCTTCTACGAAGCAAAATTTTGTAGTACTAATAAAAACAGAAATCATTTAATGACTCAAAAACTATTAATGATAGTTTTTTTCAGTTGTATATTGAATACTGATTTCTCCTAACATTAGAAAGTAATAAAATGTTTGCATTTGTTTAAATGCTATAGTCTAGTTTATTCACATTGCTCCCAAATTGTTTTATCCCGCTGATTCAGTGAATAGCTGAATTCATTAAAAATTGGCTATTCTAGGGAAAGCTAATCCTTCAGTGATGTGACCACTCTGCTTTTCTCCTACTATTTACTTTTTATCTATCTATCTATCTATCTATCTATCTATCTATCTATCTATCTATCTATCTATCTAACTGATTTATATCGCTGGTCAATTGACAGTATACTCAAGGCAGCCTACACAAATAAAAACAACATATAACAATCCCCCGCCCCATTAAAAACAATAAAACATATGCCTGAGGTGACTTCATGCAGTCAAAGATAGTTAAAAGTAATCAAGACAGGTACAAAACCACCTGACCCAGTCCCTGGGGGGAAAGCCAGGCCAAAAGGCAGGTAGGATCAGAGCCATCCAGATCTCAGGGGAAATACTGTTCCATAGGGTATGCGTGGCAACAGAGAAGACATGTCTCCTGGGTCCATCAGATGGTACTGCTTAAATGATATGACCCAGAGCATACCCACCAGATCTTATCAGATGGGCAGAAGTGATTGGAGACACATAGTCTTGCAAATGACCAGTCCCTGTGCCATAAAGGTCTTTGGAGGCAATTGGAAGCATACTGGTAGCTGATGCAGTTCATGGAGTGTTACATGGACACACCAAAGCCCATAATTACTTATGCTGATGCATTCTGAACCATCTGTAGTTTCTGAGTGATCTTCAAGGGCAGCCCTATGCACAGCACATCACAGTAATCTAGATGAGAGGTGGCCAAAGCATGAGTGACTATAACTAGGGCCTCCCAGTTCAGGAATGGGCATAATTGGTGTACAAAATGGATTTGTGTAATGATGGTCTGAGCCATGGCTGCTGTGAGACCAGAAGGATCAATAAATTGCACACTGGGTCTGTCTGTGGTAATGTAACCCTATCCAAAATGAAAGATGGAAATTCACTGGATCCAGATGGCCCCAAAATCCACAGACACTCAGTCTTGGTAGGATTCAGTTTGAGCCTATTTTTCACAATCCAGATCCTCACAGCCTCCTGACACTGAGATAGAACTTAAACAGCATTGCTTGGATGGACAAGGGTTGAGATTATAATTGGGTATCATCAGCATACTGATGATATCTAACCCCATGCTGATGGATGACCTCACCTGGTGGTCTCATATGGATATTAAAAAGGAGTAGAGAGAGAATCGAGCCCAGAAGTATGCTATACAGCAGGGGCTGAGGGCTGGACCACTCTCCCCATCAACACCGGCTGGAACCAGTCCTGAAGGAAGGAGGTGAACTGCCATAACACCATGTCAGTAAAATGTTCAAAATATTTCATTAAAACATTGACATCTTCTATGACATCTTGGTATAACTGAGAACTAGTATAGTATAGTGGTTGAAATGCTTAGGGGCACAAAGAATGGTTTTTAAGGGAGAATTAGTATAACATATACAGGAGAAAGAAATGATCTTTCTGTGGATTAAATAAATGTACAATTTAAGAAGCATGTCAGACTTCCTCCTGGGTTCTTGCTATATTAGCAATAATAAAGTTAGTTTGATTTCTGTGACCGGGTAGCCCCCAAGTTAAGAATACCTAGTTTACAGACAAGCCATAGTAAGAACAGAGCCTATTGTAGCAAAATTCAAGTTAAATACACAATGGTTCGAGTTAATTACACAAAACTACTTATACAGTATTATACAATAATACTGTTCTGGCTTACATACAAATTCAACTTAAGGACAGATCTTGGGAATGGAATTCGTTCTTAAACTGGGGACTAACTGTACTCCATCTGGAGATGTCCATGTATATATGCATCATTTTGGTTGTTTGAATACAGAGTTAGCTATGAAGAAATAATTGGAGTGGCAAAAATTGATGTTGTTTTCCTGCTTCATTTTGGTTTTGTAAGCCATATAATCCTGATATTGTTGGAAAGCTGATGTTCAAATCCTCATAAAGCTAAGAATTTTCTAGATGACTATGAGCCTGTAACTACCTTTCAGCATTTTCTATCTCATCACTTTCTGAGGATGAAATATGGGATTTGAGAACCACTTATGCAACTTTGAGCTTCTGTAGAAAATGTGAGAAGGCAGGGAGAAGTGAGGGCCTCAAACGAACCATGTTTGCTAGGGGAGAGCGCTGTGCACCATGGGGCAGCCTTGGGGGGGGACGGCAGGAGGGAGGAAATACTGTAGGCAGAAGGCACGTTTGCACCAGAGTGAAGAGGGACGGCAGGAGGGAGGAAATACTGTAGGCAGGAGGCACGTTCGCACCAGAGTGAAGAGAAACGGCAGGGGGCGGCTGTTGGGTCAAGTGGGTATTGCAGTGTGTATTGCGCTGATTGGATTAGGAAAGTGGAATGTCTGCAGTTTTGCGGTTAATTAGTGGCGCTCCGGGGCGGTAAAAAAAGGTGAGATTGTGAGCCAAGCCCTCTTAGGAGGGGGAGGACAGATAGGGGGTATAAAAACCTGTCAGACCTTGTTGCGGGGTTCCTCCATTGCTGTGGGAGGGACCCACCTTTGCAAACGTGCCCAATAAAAAAAACTTCTGTCTACTGGACAACTGAACCCGTGTCTGTCGTTTTCTGACAAAATTGGCGACCCAGCCAGGAGTCCTCGATGTGGACCGGACTGTGGGGAACCGGTGAGTAATCGGCCATAACACCCCGTTGAGGTGTCTCCTGTTTTCCCCGGAGTCGGGTCTGGAACGGGACTCCAATCGCCAGTCAGACAGAAGTAAAGAGGAAGTCGGCCGATGAGGGGACCTCCGGGAGGTCTGGTGAGTACAGCCTACCCATAATCTCGGGGAGATTAGTGTGGTTACGAGGCGTTGGATGCCGCAAGGGGACAGAAGAGTCCGGGACCTTCTGTAAGGTGGGAAACGTAGTCAGGAAGGATGGGTAAGGTGCAGAGTAAGAGTGTAAGGCCAGGGGCCAGTGGGAAAAACACAGTAGGGGGAATCTCCACGGATTCTCCATTAGGACAATTGTTGCAACAATGGGAGACACCCTGGTTGTGTCCATTCACCAGGGGTCTGGAGAAACCGACCATGATAACTTTGTGCACTAAAGAATGGCCAAAATATCCACTAGTGGACCCCGAATTCCCCTACCATTGGGATACTCTTGGAATCCCCAGTAATTACTGGGTGACCCAACTAAAAAACTACATTGTGGAGCATAAATTGTTAACCCAGGAACCCTATGTGGAAGTCTGGTTCCATGTTCATTGGGAGGGGCCTCGACCCAAGTTAGCCAAAACTTTTGTCCAAAAAGAACAGGAGGATGAGGAGGACCTCTGGCTGACTGGACCCCAATGGGGGCCGCCACCTCCTCCTCCTCCTCTTCTTCCTACCGCTCCCCCTCTGGCACCCCCACCCTATCCCGGGCTGCGGAAAGAGCTGGACCAGCTGAACAAAGATATTCAGAACTTGCCCTTTATTCTAAGGTCGGCCAGTGCCTTCCCCGTCCGGGAGGTCCCGAACGGGACGAATGCACAGGGGGTGGCCGTCACCAGTTACGTAACGGTTCCCATCAAACCCAGTGAGTTGAGGGAATTAAAAAAGACCCTCCCTCATATGCAAGAGAACGCCCATACCGCCGCCGAACAATTGGAACTTTTTCTCGGCCCGGTGGAATACTCCTGGGGGGAACTGAATTACATTTTAGCCCACCTCTATACGCCAGAAGAGAGGGGCCAGATTCGGCGAGCCATGCTCGGGGCTTGGGAGCGAAGGAATGCAAACGTCCCGAATGCCCCGGCTGCGGATACTAAATTCCCTCTGGTGGACCCAAATTGGGATCCCAATAATGCCGCACATCGGCAGAACATGAGAGACATGAAAGAGATCATTTTGGAGGGCATCCGAACAGCAATGCCCCAGGGGAAGAATTTGACCAAGGCTTTTGAGGTAACCCAGGGGAAGGATGAATTGCCCGGAGATTTTTGTGAGAGGATCCGGGTTGGCCTGACCAAATTCTCGGGCGTGACTCCAGACACCCCAGCCTTTGAGACCTTGTTAAAAATGCAGTTCGTCACCAAAGCATGGCCAGACATTCAGAAGAAGATACAAAAACAGGAGGGTTGGACCGAACAGGGGATAGGGGAACTCCTAAGGATTGCTCAACAGACCTATGTGGGGAGGGAGGAGGCGAAGACCAGGCAGAAAACTCAAATGATGATGGCAGCCGTTCAGGCAGCGGCCAAGAATGAGACGAAGGGGGAGGGACTGAGGGAGGCGCGACCTTCTCCCCATCTGGTCTGGGGACCTTTGCCCCGGAGAGGTGGTGTCGACCCCAGAAGGGAGAGGTGGACTGGGGATAGGCAAGGTTGTTTCCGCTGCGGGCGGGTAGGACACTTTGCTCAGGACTATCAGGTGGATCGCCCCATGGGTGAGAGGAGTTTCCCCCTGTACGACTAGGGGGGTCATGGTTCCCCAACCGGGACCCACGGGGAACCCTTGGTAAACATCACGGTGGGTCCCACCGGCGAGGAACGGCAGTTCCTCGTGGACACCAGAGCCTCTCGAACATCGCTGTGCCAACCAATCCCAGGGATTGCAAAATCCCGGGGCGCATCGGTGATGGGGGTGGGAGGCTCTCCGGTCAAGGCAGACATACTGGAGGGAGTAAGATTGGAGTGGAATGGGAAGGAGGTAACTGCAGATGTGTTACTGATCCCACAGGTGGGAGTGAACCTGCTGGGAAGGGATCTAATGGGTAGTCTAGGAGTGGAGTTGTGGAATGTGGAACAGGCAGAAAGGATGTGTTTGTTGCGGGAGGCGGACGTGGAGGTTGTGAACACTGAGATATGGCCAGGGGAAGGGGGGGCGGGTCAGTTTCGCATCGCCCCAATTAGCATCCCCTTGAAACCGGGGGTGACGGGTTTGCGGCAAGCCCAATACCCACTGTCCCGGGATGGGAGGCGTGGGCTGAAGCCCATCATAGATGGGCTGAGGCAGCAAGGGCTGTTGGAACCGGCTATGTCCCCCTTCAACTCCCCTATCTTAGCTGTGAAGAAGAAGGACAATAGTTACAGGCTGGTGCAGGATCTGAGGAGGGTCAACGATTTGGTCTTGGCCCGGACCCCGGTAGTGCCTGACCCCTACACTTTGATGGGGAAGATCCCTCCCGGGGATCGGTGGTTCACGGTGATAGACTTGAAGGATGCTTTTTGGTCATGCCCTCTGGCAGAGGAAAGTAGGGATCTGTTCGCCTTTGAGTGGGAAGATCCGGAGACTGGGAGGAAGCAACAACTGAGGTGGACGGTGCTGCCCCAGGGGTACACCGAGAGCCCCCTCTTGTTTGGACAGGCATTGGAAGAGAAACTCCAGGGGTTCCGGGCCCCCGGGGGTTCTCGGGTGCTGCAGTATGTGGATGATTTGTTGGTGTCTGGAGAGAAGGAGGTAAAGGTGAGAGAAGACTCAGTGGCTTTATTGAACTAATTGGCTGAGGAAGGATTGAAGGTGTCAAAAGGGAAGGTCCAATTTGTGGAAAGGGAGGTCAAGTATTTAGGACATGTACTCCAGAAGGGCAAGAAGTTGATTGATCCTTCTCGGATACAGGGGATAATGCAGTTGAAACCCCCTCATACTAAAACGGAGGTGCGGTGGTTTCTGGGTCTAGTAGGATATTGCCGGCTATGGATAGATGAGTACATGAGCAAGGCTCAGTTTCTGTATGAGAAGTTGAAAGGATCATCTGACAGGGTAGAATGGACAGATGGGGACACAGAGAAGTGGGGAAAATTACGAAGGAGCCTGGTGACGGCCCCGGCTCAGGCTCTACCGAACCTGGCCCTCCCCTTTCACCTGTACGTTACAGCCCATGGGGGAACCGCCATTGGAGTGCTGACTCAGAGACGGGCTGGGAAATATCAACCAATGGCCTTCCTGAGCAAAGCCCTAGAACCGGTGGTGAGGGGATGGCCGACTTGTGTGCAGGCAGTGGCTGCTGCTGCTGTGCTAGTGACAGAAGGGAAAAAACTCACTTTTGGGAGCCCCGTGATTGTCCATTCGCCCCATCAGATCTTAAGTGTGTTTAGTCAGCAGGCGGCTGCTTGGATGACAGAAGGAAAGATGTTGAAATATGAGACAGTTCTCCGGATAAGTGGTGGTAGGAACTGATGTGGTGGTAGGAACAGACAGGAATTTGAACCCAGCAGAGTTTCTTGCGGGGGAACGGAAAGAATGGGAGCCGGCGGAGCACGAGTGCTCCACCCTGTTGCAGCTGCAAACAAAGACCCAGGAGGACCTGCAGGAGGTCCCGCTGGAGGAGGGTGAGGTCTGGTTTGTGGATGGGTCTAGCCAAGTAGAGCAGGGACAAAGGAAGTCAGGGTATGCGATAGTGACGGCGGAGGGAGAGACAGTAGAGAAGGGGGCACTACCAGCGGACTGGTCGGCCCAGCTGTGTGAAGTGCACACTTTGAAATGGGCACTAGAGTTGGGAAAGGGAGTGTCCCTCACCATTTACACAGACTCGCGATACGCCTGGGGAGTAGTGCACACTTTCGGGAAATTTGGCTGGAACGGGGTTTACTCACAACTGCTGGGAAGGAGGTGAAAGCTCGGCAACTGATAGAGGGGATGATGGAAGCTCTTCAAGAACCCGACAGGATTGCAGTGGTGCATGTAATGGGACATCAGAAAGGGGACTCGATGGAGGCAAGAGGGAACTGACTTGCTGATCGAGTAGCAAAGGAGGCAGCGGAGGGTGTCCCCATTGCCATCATGGTTGCAATCCCCCAAATAGAAGAACCTCCGGCTTGGGCGCCAGGGAAGTTGGACGAGGTGCTGCTGGAAAGGGAAGGTTGCAGGGAGGAAGCAGGTCGTTGGGTTACAATTGAGGGGACCCCAGTAGTGAGCCTGTGCTGACATGAGGGGGATGTTGGAGAAACTGCATGAAGGATCTCACTGGGGGGTGCAGGCTTTGGTAGACACTGTAAAGCCGTGGTACTGGAGCCTGGGGATGTGGACAGAGGCGCAGGCTATGTGCTGGAAATGCCTGATTTGTCAGAAAACCAATCGCAAGGCCATGAGGAGAAGGGAGAGGGGAGGAAGGCCCTTGGTAGTGTGGCCCTTTCAGCGAGTCCAGGTGGACTTTATGGAACTCCCTCCTGTGGCTGGGTTGAAGTACCTGTTGGTACTCAAAGATCACCTCACTGGCTGGGTGGAAGCGGTGCCCAGCCGGAGGGCAACTGCACAGGTAGTAGCAAAAGTTCTCCTGGAACAGATCATCACCCTGTATGGGATAGTAGAGAGTCTGGATTCTGACAGGGGGACCCACTTCACCCACAAGGTGCTGCAGGAGGTCATGCAAAGCCTGGGGGTTCGATGGGAACTCCACACCCCTTGGCATCCTGAATCCAGTGGGAAAGTGGAAAGGGCTAACGAGGTATTGAAGCAACATCTCACCAAACTGGGATTGGAAACAGGGCTACCTTGGACAAAGACACTTCCGGTTGCCCTGCTTCGAATGCGGACAGCCCCTCGCAAGGATGTGGGGGTCTCCCCGTTCGAGCTGATGATGGGAAGACCTTTCCTGGCTCCAATGGGAGAGCCTATCCCCGAGCTAAAGGATGCCTTCCTAAGAAAGTATCTCTTGGTACTGTCACAATCTCTCTTGTCTTTAAGAAAACAGGGACTCCTCGCTCAACGGCCCCCCTTGCTGGAAGACCAACACCCCCACAAGCCAGGGGATTGGGTCCTGATAAAGACGTGGAAGGATGAGAAGCTGAAACCGTCTTGGGAGGGACCATACCAAGTTCTCCTGATAACTGAATCAGCGGTTCGGACCCGACAGGGGGGTTGGACCCACTACCATCGGGTTAAGCAAGCTCCCGACCCCCGACCGTGGACTGCCCAACCGGGAGACAGACTCAAAGTAAAACTTAAAAGGAACTGAACTAAGGCAGGGGAGGAGATGACCAACATAAAGGCTTGCATCCAGGTTATTCTGTTATGTCACTGCTTAGATGCTCTACAGCACAGCTCTAACAACAATTTTTTTGTAGAATTGGCACAGACAGCTTTGAACAGCACAACTTTTTGTGTGGGGCAACTCTTGACTGTGAATGGTGTCACTTCCACCTGTTTCTTTGGAATGCCCATCAGCTTGGAAGCATTGAAGAATGTTACTCAGATAGCGAATATTGATATCACTGGGGATGATCCCCCGTGGGGGGGGATGTTCTATCATTTTGGGTCTTCTCCCATACCAAGACCCTGGACTAATCAAAGGCAAATGGCTCTAACCGTACCCATCCATTGCCCTCAAAAGGTCCTGCTTTCACTTGTGGAGGGGTCTATAATATCCCTTATGCTTCAACCCCTCTATACCTACCTAAAGGTTTCTTTTTGTTATGTGGACATGAAGCTTATACCTATGTTCCAGCCTATAGTTCAGGGGGCCCTTGTGCCGTAGGGCGCCTGACCTCTCTATATGCCCTGCCTCCAATGCAAGTGCACCCATCAAAAGAAAAAAGAAAAAGGGAGCTGCCATCTGATTGTGAGAGTGATGTGACACTCTTGTCCGAAACAGAAGCCATGGCTCTGGCCCTCTCCTTAGTAGGAGTTCCTGCACTAAGCGGAAGAACTTATCTGGACCTAAGGAAGGTGGCCTGCCTCCTGGCTAAAAGTGTCAACCTTACCTCCTCTCTCATTGCAGCTCTCACTGAAGAAGTCACTGAGATCAGGAGGGTGGTCATTCAAAATCGGATAGCTATAGACTATCTCCTATTAAGGGCAGGACAAGGCTGTGAATCTTTTCAAGGTCTTTGTTGCTTTAACCTAACCAACAATGAGAATTATATTGAAGCAAAACTAGCCAAGTTGAAGACCTTAGCCTCTTGCATATCCGAGGATCCAGAGGGATGGAATTGGTCGTGGCTCACTAGTTGGTTACCTAACTTTGCTTGGTTAAAACAACTTTCCGTGCTAGCTATTGGCTTCATTGCCTTACTGGTCCTAGTATGTTGCCTCCCTGCTTGTGGGAATTACCTGTCCCAGTGTGTGAAGCCCGGGTCCGGGACGAGGGAGCAATCCTGTTAGCCAGGTTTGAGGCCCAACAGAGGCGTGAAAAGAAAAAGGGGGGATTGTGAGAAGGCAGGGAGAAGTGAGGGCCTCAAACGAACCATGTTTGCTAGGGGAGAGCACTGTGCACCATGGGGCAGCCTTGGGGGGGACGGCAGGAGGGAGGAAATACTGTAGGCAGGAGGCACGTTCGCACCAGAGTGAAGAGAAACGGCAGGGGGCGGCTGTTGGGTCAAGTGGGTATTGCAGTGTGTATTGCACTGATTGGATTAGGAAAGTGGAATGTCTGCGGTTTTGTGGTTAATTAGCGGCGCTCCGGGGCGGTAAAAAAAAGTGAGATTGTGAGCCAAGCCCTCTTAGGAGGGGGAGGACAGATAGGGGGTATAAAAACCTGTCAGACCTTGTTGCGGGGTTCCTCCATTGCTGCAGGAGGGACCCACCTTTGCAAACGTGCCCAATAAAAAAAACTTCTGTCTACTGGACAACCGAACCCGTGTCTGTCGTTTTCTGACAAAAAGAAGTGATGGAAGTGTAATGATAAAATTAAGATGGGAATAAAAAAAAAAACAGAGAACCAATCTCCTCAAATTCAATCTAGAATGTCAAACTTTGGATGTAGGACTGGACTTACACAGCCCTTGTCCCTGCTTACTCCCAGCAAGGCAACAATGTCAACTAAAAGTCTAGGAAAGTTATTAAACCAGGATTATACCTTCGAACCTACACTTTAGGTTGTAAGTTGCAGTTTTTCTTTCTAGCCACATGAAGTGAAAAGACTTCTGTGTCATAGAGTTTAACCAGTGAGGCTCTAGAGCTGCACTGGCCCAGCTCAACTGAACCCCACCCAATCTGCAAACGGTTGCTTATATATCCAAGTTGTTTACAGCTTCTAGAATCATATATTCTCCAAGTATTTTCTTGAGACTGGTGGCCTCCTTTAATTGAAATAGTTTGCAGATAAGCATGACACCAGAAAACCTCTTTTTCATCTCTTTCTTTCTTTGGAAAACATGTCATGTTTTACCATTCTAGTTCTTTTGCAAAAAAAATAAATAAATGAGAAACTTAACATTTGCCCAACTACCATCTCCTTGAACTTCTGTTTTTAAATCAACTTATGGTAAGGTGGTGAAGCTGCTACAGCCAGATACGGCCAGCTTAAACTAGGTGAAGCCTGCAGAGCCCCCTTTCACCCTGTTCTTATTCAGAAAGTTAATAATTTCAGCAAGTAGCACCCAGCTGATCTTGTCTGGGCTTGGAAGCTAAGCAGGGTTGGGCCTGGTTAGTACTTAGATGGGAAACCTCCAGGGAATACCAGGGCTGTAGGCTGGACTAGATAGTTGAAAAACATCCCAGAAGAAGGCAGGGCCTAACCACTTCCATGTGGCTGCAAAAAACCAAAAAACTGCATGGACTTGTCCATAAAGTCATTAGGAGTCAAACTCAATTCAAAGGAAACCTGACAATTGTTTTAAAATATTTTCTTCTTCATAGACCAAGAGTTTAATTGTGGATAACAGAACAAATCTAAAACAAACAGTATATTAGGGAGTTTAAAAATGAACTGTGAGTCATTAGCAGAGAGATAGGGAAGAATGTTAAAAGGATTCCTATTGTGATGGATGTCAGGTATGAATTTTTCTTGACCTGTTGTAAGCTGCCTTGTCTATGTACGTCACCATGAGGAACTAGTTTGCCTGGCAATGGCTGCTTCTTTGCTTGGATGTCAGGGTCGGCAAGCCACATATTTGTCTGCTGTGAAAATAAAACACCTAGCATAATACATTACTCACTTTACTTCAAATAGTGTAATTTATGTAGCTATGTTCCTAAGATTATGAGTAAGGATTGGAATCTTAAGTGGCTTGACACTGATGACATGGAAGTGTTAAACTGGTTTGTCATGGAGAACTGCCTTTTAAAATAAAATCACAAGCAGGATGCTGCATGAACCTAATTTATTTATTAATTTTATTTAAAACAGTTGGATACTTCCCTTCATTATATTTAATTTCAAGGAGAGGAGTCAATTTACATGGAAACAATATAGTAAAATTTTAAACAACAGAAAGCAAAAGTTGATAAAACCTTAAACATGCCGGTAAACAAAAAAAAAAGTGTTTCTTTTCCTGACACCTACGCGATAGCAATATCAGTGCCAAGTAAACCTTTTTGGAAAAAAAACACAAACTCTAACTAGAGAGCTGTTGCTGAAAAACATTTATGTTGGTCTCTTTTTAGGACGCCAGGGGATGGGGTCCAAACTAGGTGGCAGTAGCTAACTGCCTATGGCTGAATGCCGAAATCTGAGCAAGGTCAGACTTGGTAGGTGATCATAATGAAATCTCAGGCTGTAGACTAGACTGGGAAGTAAGGGGGAAAAGGTTCTCAGAAGAAGACAGGGACCAGAATGTTGTCAAGAACATTGCATGGACATGCCCATGAACTGACCACTAGAGATACTTAAAAAAAAAAAAAAAAAGAGTTTGGAGTAGGTGAATATTTCCATGAGCTCTCCCTGTTCTATGTTTCCCTTTTGGTAATGTCAGTCCTCCACCACCACCATTCCTCAATGAAAAAAGCAAGTTAAATTTGTATATACTCTTTTCACATCAGAAACAGTATAGTAAGATTTTGCGATCTGGTTCTAAACCTGAAAGTTAAAAATTATATTGAATACCCTTGTAATATAAAGTACTTCTGCCAATAGAATATTCTTTTCATATTTCTTTGGTTACAGAAACTACATTTAAGTTCTTGTAAAAATTGACTTACATGTCCTATTTTTAGGGTAGCAAATTCAGCTATAAGATTATCAAAAGTAATTTTTTTTCTGTGGAGAGAATAAGTAATAACGATAGAGCTGTTGATTTTAATTTAATTTAATACAGGATAAGATAAAATATGCTATTAGTCTCTCACAACTGGAATTTGGCAGAGTTTGTTAGAGACAGAAAGCTACAGAAAGCCTTTTAAAGAGGAGCAAAGGCAACATTATACTAAGACCTACGCATGTTGACTGTTCACTGTGCAATCCATATACATCATAAATGTTCCTCACCCTCCATAGATTCTTTTCACACCAAAATTATAGTTTACAAAATTGAGTATTAAAAGGTTAATGTGGGAGTGGTGGGAGGTAAGAAGTTTCAGAAAAGTAAAAAAGAGTACATTCCTCCAAATCATATTAAATAGATACACACATCCCTCTCAGTCATTACCGTAAAAGAAATGGAGAAATTATCTGTAATTTAAGGAGGTAATTGGTCCTTGGTTTACTGAACTGCACTCAAGTCATTTTACAAATCCTCTTTCTTTCTCTAAGTTACCAGCACTCTGCAAAACCCATCTACAGTAAATGGAGCTTCTAGCAAACAGAAGCTGTTGGGGAAGACAGTGAGCCAAATCAAACATATTGCAGAACACAATGAGCCACTCTAAAAGGCAGTGCCAAATATAATTCAACACAGCCCCTAGAACTTCTGGCAAGTTTGCCCTATGCTGGGAAAACTGAAGTAGTTAAGGATTATATTTTCTTCCCCAAAATGCAATCCAGTTTCTCCCAGGTTCTCTCACACAATGGTTGAGCTCACATATTATGCTTAACCCATCTGCTGGTGGTAGGGATAGCAGAGGGATTGGGGAGAGTTTGGCTTAGTGCAATGCACGAGACTGCTAATAGCTGTTCCAGTTAAAACAGGCTCTTGTAGTTTAAAAAGATGGGTGATTGATGATTGATTAATGCCATCAAGTCCGGGTTGACCTTTAGCAATCACATAGATAGATTTTCTCCAGGACAATCTGTCCTCAACATGACCCTTCAGGTCTTCCAATGGTGCACCCATTGCTGCTGTAAATAAGTCCCTCTATCTTGCTGCCAGTCATCCTACCATCTTTCCCACCATTAGAGCCTTCTCCAGAGAGCTAGGTCTTTGCCTAACATGTCGAAAATACAATAATTTGAGCTTGGTCATTTGTGCCTCAAGTGAAAACTTCAGATTGATTTCTTCTATGATCCATTTGTTTCCCTGGCTGTCCATGGTATTCTTAGGAGTCTTCTCCAACACCAAAGTTCATAAGCGTCAATACTCTTTTTACCCTGCTTCTTCAAAATCAAACGTTCACTTCTAAAGAAGATGGGCAACAGCCACTGAATATTTTTTTATCTTCTGTATTTACCCTTGACTTCAGAAATGAAGCATATCATAGTTGGCAAAAACTATTACAAATTTCCCCTAAGAAAAATGAGACTTTGCTTTCAGGAAAAAAAGGAGTCTACCTAGCAACTTCTAAGCAGGAAATCTCTCTTAGACAATCCTCTCTGTTATGAATAATGCACATGTTCTGAAACCCAAGTTCTAATTCCAGCTGGTAATATATAGTTAACTTAGAATTATTTTATTTACTTCATGTGGAATTATTTGAATGATTGCTGCTTTTTCTTTTTTCTACTTTTTCCTTTTCCTAAATAAATTAATGTTTAATATTTTTAGTCGTTTGGTTGCATTGTTTTAAATGATAAGTTTCTCATTGTAATCTTTCTCACATCTAAATCTGCATGGCTACACAGCTTCCTTTTACAAGGTTTTGTTAAATGCTACCTTTCCATAGTTTGGACAAGAAAAGTGGCTTCCTTTTCATTATTTCTATTTCCAGAGCTCGGTGGAAGGGTTCTTAGTAGAACTTAGAACTTCCCAACTGAGCTACGTACACATGGTCACTGGCCTTGCCTCTGAAAGTTTGGCACCACTGCATGAGTGTCCTCCTGTCTCCTATGCTCCATTTCCCATTTTGCCCGTCACTATTCTCTCCAGCTAGAGAATGGGAAGATGCAAGATGTAAGCCCCTTGCCATTCTTCTTTCTTTGCTTCTCATGGTTAGGAAAAAAGTTCTGTCCTCTCCTGGCCTCTATATTCAGAGCATGAGACAAAGATATCCCTCAGAATGACTGGCAAGGATTGGCGAGGGTGATGATGGTTATCACAAGGCATCGTTGCACCTTGGTTAAGGACAGAAACTGAGAGTTTCCATTTCTGCTAATTGGAAAGCGATTCCAGATGCTTAGGGTTGGATTAGGAGCTGAGCTGATAGTTGTTAGTTCACTTTTCCAAAATTCAAGCAAGACTCACAATATCATCCAGAAATAACAATATGGTGCTGGTCTTGCTTGCATCTGGAAGGAGCCTATCCAGAAGTTTAACTTGACAAGTTTAATTTGGTGAAGGACAGGAAGGCCTGGCGCAATATGGTTCATGGGGTCACGAAGAGTCGGACACGACTTAACGACCGAACAACAAATAGAAAGAAAGGGCCCCTTTGTAAGTAAAAAGAGTTTTCCTCCCCAGATTTAAATTCAGATAGGATGTTCTTTTCAGCCTCCCTTTCTAAAAGCCCAATAACATTTTTGTTTTCCCCAATATTATGTCAGCATTATAAAATTATATGTTTCACAGCTTTATAAATTACAGAGAGTACTTCTAAATCTCAAGATGAGGAAGAGAACCAGTCAACCTAGAGCAGTTGGCTGGGGAATTCTGGGAGTTGAAGTCTACACATCTTAAAGTTGTCAAGGTTGAGAAACATTGCCCTAGACAATCCATTTTGGGTGAAACGTCATTCACCAAGTGATTATTGCTATTAAAGATTTAGGAATCTTTTGTCATATTGATCCTAGCAACCTTGTAATACTGGCATTTAAAACTTCCCACAGCCGGGAAGTTGGCTTCGGTTCCACCTACTAACTTAAAAGCTCAGTCCAATGTCCTTGAGCTGGCAGTTTCCAGAAAAAATGGAACCACAGTACCCAGAAAGCCATGAAACAGAAATTCTGTAAACTTAATTTCTGATACATCTAGTGGGATCTGACATGGGAAAGGTATTTTAGCAGCTTTAATATGAAAAAATGGTATAAATGGTTGCTTCACTTTTGAGATCTTCAGAATGTTCAGATGAGTTGCTGTGTTCATATACTGTACTGAACCATAATTTGGCTGGTTAGTTTGCTTTATTTATTACAGTTCTATACTGCTGCAGTCTTCAAGAGGCTCTGCACAGCTCACAAAATAACAATACAGGAAGAAGACATCTGTGGTAGAAACTAAAACATCCATGATAAGTATATAAACTTAATTAAAAGCATACAACCCATAAGCATAATAATGAAGCCATCATACCAAGTAGTACGATCTGTTGTGGGAACCCCATCTCTGTGAGATGATTCTAGAGATATTCCACTGTGGATGGTAATTCTTTTGGAATGCCAGTATGGAGAATCTTTACCACCAGATGGCACTGTGTGTAAACAGTTTAACTGAGATAGTAACTAAGGGTTTCCATGACATAATTCTCTGAATGAGAAAGAGAGAATGCCAATCCATTAACATCTCAAAGATTCAGGATGGATTCCATGATATTGGAAGCAAAACCATGGAATATGTATATTTTAGTATTTTATTGATGTAATGTAATACAATCTAAAATACTCAGATCAGATTCTATAATCCGTGGGCATCCAACAATGGTGAAAAAACAAAATGTGCATTGTAATATCACAACAAAACCCCTGGTCTTTCATACTTCTGTCCAAATGCCAGAGGCAAGACTGTAAGTAATGGGGTTTGCATCATGATATTAAAACACATTTCATCTCTTGCCCCCTTTCCCCCTCTTTCCCATGGATGCCTATACTCTAATCAAAACTCAATCAACCATCCACGTGATATGTTATTGGAACAAGGCTGAGGTGAGAAGCTGAGTCTTTTTTTTCAGAAAACAAGGTCACTTCATATGCTGGTACAAGAGGTAAGATATTATCGCATGACCTACTTTAATCTACTGCTGTTATGCAATAATCTTGCAGATTATCCCATATGTCCTTTGGCAAAAAGTAATTGGTAGTGCCTTTTACTATTGTTTCAGGGCCTTAAATACAATGACACCATTATTTCCCATTCAGGTATGGAGATAAGGGGCCGGCCAGCTTTCAGATTCTTGGTATTAAGAGCACATATATCATCACTGCTATAATGAAGTGTTATGCACAATATCATGTGCACAAGGTGGAGATTTATTCTGACAAACAAACATATCCTACAGACAAGAATTTTGGTCTCAGCAAAAGGGAAAATAAGTTTCCCTAACCTGGGATGACATAATTTGTTGAACTGGGGCCACACTGAATACTGTTAGTTGGGCTTAGAGATGTAAAGTGGCATGGCACTGAAATTGGGGAGGGGGGGAGTTTTTGAAAATTTTCAATACTTACAGTATATCCTGCCCCAATGGGTGGTTGATGTCTTACCTTTTAAATTATGCTATATATATTGCAGGACTTATATTACAATTTTCATTTGTTTCTCACCTCAAAATGGGAATTCAAGAGGTTATATTTAAGTTATGATTTGTTTCATCATGGTTTATTGAATAATCTAAAATAGACAGGGTTTACATGGCATGCTAAACTTTAAATTAGGGATGGGCAACTCACAGATCATTTCCAGCATAGCAGCAGGATCCTGCCACCAACCTTTCTCACAGCATTACTACATGGCCTTCTACAACCTTCTGGGATATTGGGAGGCCACGTTTCAGCCCCTGTGCTTGATTGCCCTACCCTGTCATAAACCACAATGGTGGATTCACCCCTGATACTAATCCAAAATGAAAAAAAAAAGTACAAGAAGGTGTGGCACTATATATGAATCCAATAACTGAATACTCACAGCAAAAGGTGATAATAAACATTTTCCTGTGGATTCTTGTGTGATAGTTGTACGTAGCATAACAGCATTCTTTTCCATCAGTGGTTATGAAGGCTGGGGCTGTAAAATATTATGTTATCCAAGGTGGAAAGGCAGTTTGCTTTTCTAGAAAGAAAACCCTTACTGGACATTTGTTGTGAGAAAACATGGAAGAGGCAATATTATGTACACTACTTTGAACACCCTAAGGAAAGGTGGAATATACATGCAATGTATAAATAAAACAACATTTTAACATTTCATAAGAACATCCTGCTGGATCAGGCCAAAGTTCCAGTTTCTGGGATTCTCCAGTATCCACTAAGAAGACCTGGGTAAGCTGAATTCAGTGGAGAGTTAAAAACAAGTTGCTTCTGAGCAGAAAGATGAAATAATCCATCAGTTGGTCAGGCAAACAATTCATATGGAGTGATGGTTGTATTGGAAAATAAGCACAGGCATAACTGGCCTCACCAGTTACATCACTGATGGTCACCCTTCAGCCCCACATTTGCAAAGTCTTCCACTCCTCTGTCAAGCCCCTTAAATTAGGCTAAACGCAATAAAAATCAAATAAGATTCCTGCTCCCTTCAAACAAAAACAGAAATATACAGCCCCACCTCTTGGCATAATTGCCTGGTCCACTGGGGCCTTGCTTCCCCCCACCCAGCGTAAAATCCAGGGAGCTCTCTGGCTCCCACAAGGATTTTCAGCCATAAGTTAGTGGAGGGCTTTCCACTCAAGGGCGTGGAACATATTCTTCTGAGCAGCTGCTTGTTCCTCTCTGGAGTGGACTCCCCTTTTCTGTGCCACTAGTTTATATTTCAAATGGCCACTAGGAGGTCTTCTTCCTTTGCTCTCGAAGGGGAAGAAACCAAAGACATTCTCCATAGAGATGCTATTCATTAAAAATATGTGGTAATGCTTTTGTGGAGTGCTAGCTCTACTATTTCCCTCCTAATGCTCCCTGGTTTCCTGGGAATAAAACCTATTAAGCAACCCCTCTGTTTGAATTGCCATAGCAACTCACTCACAATGTCAGTGTCCTATTTCTCCCCCTTCATCCCACCCAAGCTCTTGTTTCTGAGCTGACAGCTGTGATTTGAATGCTCCTTGAACCAAATCTTTGCATGTAACGCTGCTTTGCGAAAGGAGGAGGAGGAAGAGGAGGAGGGGTGGAAGTAGCAGCAGCTTTTAATCAGAGCTTGTTGAGCTCTTTTATTTAGGCTTGAAGGGTGCAGAAGGGGCTCTTAACGCTGTACCCTCCTTTGCCAATAGTAGAACAAGTTTTTATAATGACCACAAAAGAGAAAAAGAAAAAAGAAAAGAAGCAGGGGCGGATTCAGCCATCATGTAGATTACATACATGCCATGATTTCATAGGAGCACAGGAAAACAAGATCTGATCTTGTGTAAATCTAATTGCTTGAAAATCTCAGTAGATTATATATATTGTTTATAGTCCTTTGGTTTTTAAAGATGTGCCTGGTTGTGTGGATTATTTCTGAAATTTCAAAAGCCTAAGAAGGGACTGAAGGAGTTTTTTGGAAATTAGGATTTCTTCAAGACCCGGTCTTGTTGCTTGCTCTTCCCAGTGATTATTTAAACAGATATAAACAATGCAAAATAGTTTTAAAATTATAAGAAATTGTAGAAAACAGACAATTTGCAATGATCCCAGAAATTCATTATTGCTATGCAGAGAAATTCTTTTTTGATTTTTCTTACCAGTTCTCATTTAAATGGCTGAAAGGACATATGTTTTAGAAATTTATTCAGAAGAGAATCCCAAAGAAATTCTTATGGGTTGAATGTGATGTGTGCCCTTGCACTTAATTTAGTTCTCAGGTGGCCTCTGGATATGTGTGCAAATAAAAAATGTATGATCCACATGTCAAAGATCTGCAACCTCCCTGGCCTCCCAGGCTTCAATTCCTAGTTCTAAGGAAAGACGTCAGAAGGGACTCCTGCCATTGGCTTTTCAGTAATAGTATTACTTAAGAAGGAGTGAAATAGTTGGAAAAATTCTAAAAAAAAAAATAAAAAAAATCATCCAACTAATTTTTCTGCACACAATTTTGGTGGAGAATTTTGAAAGATTATATGTGCCCATTTGTAAATTCTCCACAAAGCTGCTTTATATCAAATCAGAATAATTTGCCTATTATAGTAATCCCTTTCTGAAGAAACCTGACAGTGTACATGGTTTCTCCTTTCCATACACTATGACTGATTTGTATCCTCTAACTAGCTTCTTGGCTATAATGCAGGACACACTTTCTCAATCTAGTGCTCTCCAACGTATTACAATACTCATCTCCTACAAGAACCTCAATGAAGATTATTGGAATTGACACCCAACTCTCAGGCACCAAGATAGGAAAGGTTACAGTCTACACACATACAACCAGCAACACATCACAAAGGGCTGGAAGCATGAGGCACCACTACCTCAGGTTTGTCTGTTTGTTTGCTTATTGATTTATATTTCAAATTTGTCACTGCCCATCTCACTGCAGGTTGTCATTCACATACATGGGGCAATGTAGTAGTGATGCTATGAGAAGCTTTTTCTTCTGAAGAAGACTGTTCTGCACTTATTGATCATTTATTTTGCCCCAGCTGGTTCCCAGTTGCCTTCTAATGTACTACCTGGGCTCGATGCTCTGGGACAATGAGACAAACAAAACTCTCCCCCGCCCCCACCCAATACATTACACCTACATGTAGGAATGTTCATGCCTGTGCATTAGAGTAAACCAAGTCACTTTTGGATGGACTGGATGGAATGTGTGAAATTTGAGTGGATATATGAGCCTCCTCTGCCTACCAATCCTTATGTAGCAAAAATTTTGCCATTCTCACACAAATGAGAGCAGATGGACATGTGACTAAGTTTTAGTAAAACTGTTTAGAATATTTCTGATCAGAGATACGAGAGAACAGCACCGCAATGGGAATCTAAAAAGAACTGTACTGTATGGTATCTTCAACCTGAACATGTTAACTAGGCATTTTACATGGAGAATAGCCCAGGCCTTGCTAGCTTTGCAATGGTTAGGCTCATTTTTAATAGCCATAAAAGGAAATGTTTTATTTTAACTGTTTATGTTCCTTACCACTATGCAAGTTCTACCCCACTTTAAAATAGAACAATTTTGGTTCTATACTGTGGAGTAGAAGTGCAAAATGACTTTTCTCTTAGCGGTTTCACTTTGCAACATCAGACAATTGTGACTGATAAGGCTTCTAGATATGTGTCATAAAAGTTTCATTTGTACAACTGTTGGGGTGTCTGAATTAGTATTCTGTTTCGTTATTCATTATACAGCAGAATAGAGGACCCAGAATAAATATAATACAAAATGACGCATTGGCTTTTGCTATCAGCAGAACTGAATGTCACATACAAACCCTGCAGGCAAACAGGATAGACAGAAGATGGAGAAATCTGAAGTGTCAGGGTATATGGGTCATCTAGAGCCGCCTCATGCTATCTGGGGCAGCTACCCTCTGTTTTCTCTCCCTCCTTGAGTGCTTGCTTTCTCTTCCTCTGCTTCCCCCCACATGATTTAACACTCTCTACTTTCTTCCCCCACCTCCTTTTCTATTTTTCTGGACCTTTGTATCTCTGCTCCTATTCCTTTATCATCGCTAGGTATCAAATATTTGTCTTTTAAAAACAGGAATCCTATTATATTATTACACCGTACCCCATGCATTTTAGGTTTTGTGATGTCAGACACACAACCTTTCCAATCTTCAAGACGTCAGGCTGGAATACATTACATCTGAATCAGAGTATAGCTACTCTGAGCTTCAACTCTGAGCAGCTTTTTGCTTTCTGTGGTAGGTATAATGTACTTCCTCTGACCCTGTGAAGCAGAGGAAAGCTTAACACTCAGCCAGTATCACCCAATTGCTAACATTATTACAAGTCCATCTCTTTGTTGTTGTTCAGTCGTTAAGTCGTGTCCGACTCTTCGTGACCCCATGAACCATATTGCGCCAGGCCTTCCTGTCCTTCACTGCCTCCCTGAGTTTGCTCAGTTTCACGCTCATTGCTTCAGTGATGCTATCTAACCATCTCATCCTCTGCCGTCCTCTTCTCCTTTTGCCTTCAATCTTTCCCAGCATCAGGGTCTTCTCCAAAGAGATCTCTCTTCGCATTAGGTGACCAAAGTATCTGAGCTTGAGCTTCATTATTGATCCTTCCAATGAGCAATCAGGGTTGATTTCCTTTAAGATTGACTGGTTTGACCTCCTAGCAGTCCAGGGGACTCTTAAGAGTCTTCTCCAGCACCACAGTTCAAAGGCATCAATTCTTCGGCGCTCAGCCTTCTTTATGGCCCAGCTCTCACAGCCATACATTACTACTGGAAAAACCATAGCTTTGACTATGCGGATCTTTGTCGGCAAGGTGATGTCTCTGCTTTGTCCATCTCTTATATGTTTTCAAAAGGATCATCACTGTTCTAGTGGATAACATAATCTGCTTCTATTTTACTTTAAAATAAAACATGGAAGAGATCATCTAAAATATTTGTAAACTATCCCCTGGGATAGAAGATAAAACCAGTAAATTTTTGATAAGGTAAAGTTAACCCCCCTCCCGCACCTGAAATTTCAGCGACTGTAGGTTAATTACTTGTTTAAATATTATATAATAAAGGGGTTGATATTGTTTATGGTCCTATTACCTTTTTGTTACTTTCATCAGCAAAAAGCTCCTTTTTCAAACATCTGCGGTTATATGTCGTCCACATAACCTGCCCTTTCTGGGAAGTGGGAACATATAGCCTAGGCCAGTGTTGTCCAAACTTGGCCACTTTAAGATGACTGGCTGGGGAATTCTGGGAGTTGAAGTCCATTCATCTTAAAGTGGCCAAGTTTGGACAACACTGGCCTAGTGTTCATACACTGGTATGAATGGATGGTTTGCTGCAGCACTGTAGAAACAGAAACAGTTTTGTTTCTTAATTGTATTCGTCAGAGTTATAAGCAACTGTAAAGGGAAGGTTATAAGAGGTAGTTGGATTGGATAAAACTTGTCTAAATTGACCAATGTCCAGAGTTTGAGCTGTTTGTTAGAATGTATTATTATGTATTATTATTATGAAATCTACATAAAATGAAGATTTAAACCCTAAACCTTGACATTTTATCCTGCTGAACTGGCTATGGGATTTTATATATACTGTACAGATAAGTAAGTGAAAAGGGATAAAGGAGGTTGCCACTATTGCTAATTTGCTAGATCTGCTTTGTATCCACTCAGTTATTTCTGATTTAATTAAGAAGTAGAAAAGAATACAAAATCTGGAATTTTTAAGCAGGCCATGCAGAAGGGCTACTTCCGCATCTCCAAAACACGGGAAATCTTACTGACAAAAAGAACATGCATAGTGTAGTGTGTGTGTCCACACATGCACACCCAAAGCAAAACAAAATTGCTTAAATGATATACCTTCACAAAACATATATCTTCACTAATCGTATTCACCAATTTAGACTGGATACAATTTACTATGCATTTTAAAATATGCACAGTTCATCTCACTGCAATGAGACCCGCAGTCACCAGGTGATATTTGTACCTACTGTCACAAGAACCAAAATGCTGAGAGAGTCAAATGGAGTAGAATGACCAAAATTTGAACCTAGAGAAGAATACGTGTGGTACAGGAGCAAGCAAGCTGAAGCAATAAGGAAATCAATTCTGAAATAGCAACCGGAAATGCAGTTGTCTGCCATGCAGCAAATCATGTTTGATCCAGCAACGTAACAGTCAGCAAAAAGAGCTGATGCTTGATGGAGGGCTAAAAAATGCAGATAACAAAGGAAACAAAGGAAGGCTGCAGAGGGAGTATTCAGAAGACCTCCTATTCACACACACAACTATCATCTATGGAGAATTCCTGTCTTCCCAGGAATGCACCACCAGGTCAGGATGCAGCAGGACAAGTGAGTATGTGGGGGGAAGTGTATGTTGCTCAAGCAATTGCTTTCATAGGTTAATATAGACCCTCTGTGTGTTCTTTTCAGCATTTCATTACTGCATAAGATCCTGAAATTCAAATCTGTAACACTATCACTGCATACTACTACTGCCAAAGAGAAAACCAAACCACAGAGTGGTAGTCTAGCCTCCAGTTATTCTGAAAGGCTTCTGCTCTGTGTGTGCCCCACTGAAGCACAGAAATACTTGCTTGCCAGATTTTTCCCCCACTGGGAGCAATTCAGCAAGACTGGAGGCTTACGAGAGAAGTGAAAGGCTGCATGTTGTCTGTGGCTGCAAATGCCTACATGCAATGCTGGAGGATATGGATGGTTGGAAGCAGAGCCTATGGTAATTTCTTCTGCAATATCATCCAGAGGGTATCCTTCCTTATGTAAGAACCTAAAATGATACACAAGCTGATTCTAGAGTGTCATACCTTGTCTGTGTGCAACTGTGCACAGTGTGCATGAAAAGCAATCCATCACAGAACCGACTTTCCAGACTCGGTTGAACTCTGTAATATGAGATGATAGATACACTTTCATTTTCAGCAGGATAAATCCATCCTTTGATTCTGCTTCCTTCTACATCATAACTACCTCTGACAAAGTAAAACATGCACAGCTTGGCAAACAACAGCCTGTGGTAGGAGGAATAGAAATGGTAGAGTTTTTTTCCTCTTTGGCATCTCTGATTTTCAGCCTTCTAGGCCCTTGCATAAACCTGAGGCTCCTCCCACCTCCAACCCAGATCCTCCACAGTTTGGAAGTTGCTTTTTTGTAGGAAAATCATTGCAGTTTGTTTGTTTACTTTTCACTGCTTCTGGCTTCTGAGGACCAGTTGCATTGTTACTGCCCCCATTCAAATGCCAGCACACATAAAGAGGCTTTTTTTCTTTTTCTCTTTCTCCCCCTTCCTTGCCCCTTGGTTTTGTCCTCCAAGGGATCATTTTTATTCAAGTGTGATGAATGATGTGAGCAGAGTACCAGTGCTGGACAAAGGGCTGCATCAGAGCTGGCCAAGCGTACAGCTGCCTTTTTGTTTACAGAGATGAGAGATGTAACCTCAGAGGTAGAAGATAATAGACAAGACTATAGAAGAAGCCTGAGAGTTGGCTTGATTCTGCTTTCCAGAAGCCAAGTAACCTTTATTAAACATAGATCATGTCAACTCTTACCAAGAAAGAAAAAGCCTCTGAACTCTGCCATTCATGTGACATAAAGTAAGGGAACTATAATATTCAACTGCTTTAAACACTAGTGTACACAGCCGTTACGGGGATCAACAATATTTTGGCCTGCTGAAGCAACAAAGTTTGCAATCATCTATAATTATCCAGTTTGCGACAGAACATTTGAGAATGCATAAAAAGGAACTAAGTTGGATATCAATCATTAAGATCAACCAAGAAAGCCCCCTTCAATATATCATCCATTTGCCAAATCATCACACAGTTGAATGTCCTCCTATAATTAAACTGTCAGTTGAATTACCTGTAGAGTTCTGATTATAATTCCCCTCACCATGCAATGATTTCACATTGACCATTCACTGGTGGCAACTAATTTGATAGGTCGACTGATCAGCTGACACTTAGCTGATTAATTGGCAAAGCTCAGTATGAATAAAAACATTATTGTCTTAGATTACTACAATTTATTACAGAATTAATCAGTAGGACAAATTTTAATTAAGGTTTGTTTTCTTTTTTTGCAAATATTTGGCTTTAGATTATGACTGTTTTTTCTAATTATGAATGAGTGCTTTTACTTGTTAGGGTATAAACGCTCTTTCTAGTGAAATTCAAATTTAATTGACTACTCAATCAATTGATTACTCAAGTAAGAATTGCTTGACAGTCTTAGTGTCAGAGTTCAGCTATCAGTGTCTATCAGAGGTGAGGCAGGAACTGCAAGTTCTCTCAAGGACTTGTGCTAAGGAGCTCCCCAGACCAAGAAACATGTTGTTGTTTAGTGAAACTTCCAGTCTAAACCAGAAGTATTTATAGACATTTCTGTCCAAGAGGAACCCTAAGTGGGCAGTGCTTGTTTAGGACGTGAAAATACTTCCCTGCAGAAAGATGTTCCAAACTGTAATAATGATAGCTTGCTATATGGGCCAATCTGACATGGGTTAGTGTTTTTAGTATTAACTCCATGTGAACAGTGGAAAATCTGAAATGGATGTATAAATGCCTATAGGTATCAAGGATGCCTGTAATGATAACTTGGGAATTTGTTGCCCACTTTTCAGTTAACATAAGATTCTTCTCACTAAATAAACAAGCTTTGGTTATTGTACATGCTATATACCCCCAATAAATCTAAGATAACTAGGTAGACCATTCAAGCTTGGATGGCAAGATCTTTTGTATATAAAAGGCATACATCTTCTGTCTGGATATCTCCAAATCAAAACTACTGGGAAAGCTACATTTTCTGATATGAGTAATGGGATGGGTCAGAGGTTAAAGAGACTTTGAGTCAAGCAAAAGTTGTTGGTACCTGGGGGAGTACTCTTTTTTTCCCTTCTTGGCTCCACTTAATTGAATAAACTCTATCTTTTGCTTAACTTTTCAGTTTTCTTATCTATTGTTTCTCCAGATACTGGCACACTTAGGAACTTTTGGAAATCACTGGAATAGGTCCAATCTTAGAATAGCTCCACTGTTGTAAAAGAAGCACACAGCAGAGTTTAACATGAGTCCCAAATCAAATTGAAGTTATTTGCAAGCTTCATATGGGATGAAGTTGCTGGTTAAATGGTTGACAAGGATTTCCTGTGTTTCTGAACTAGATTTATGATTAGATTATGGCTAAGCAGTTATTATTCCTTCAGAAAAAAGACAATGTGGGGTGGTCAGGGTCACAAAGTTAGAGCAGTGTATCTACTCCTCTAATTTTGTTTAACAATTTGTAAGTACCCAAGAGCTTTGTAAGAAAATAAAGGGGCTTGGGGGAGGATCACTTTCCTCCAATCGACTTGGACTGGCTCTGACCCTGTCTGAGCCACCATGCTGTTTTTGTTTTGTTTGCAAAATAAGCAGAATAGGATAAAATAACAGGAAGTGTTGAGAAGCAAGCCCTAAGACATTCGCTGGGATAGCTGCCAAAAAGGAGCCAGACTGGCAAATTGCTGTCAGTCAGAGTTTGCAGTGTCATCTGTGGCATGTTCAAGTGCCTTAATTATTTTCATGCTAGGCCATGTGTAACAGCTGAGTACTCCTGCTTTCCAGTTGCTGTTTTTAGTGGTGAATGGGTTAGAATGCTATTCTCCCACATCTGGACCAGTTGCAGGAGCCATAGTGCTAAATCATGCCTACAAAGTCTCCAGAGCTACTTCACCTGCAAAATCCTAGAAATGTATTGACTAGTTTATACCCAGCAATAAGCCATAACATGGTTTGTTTGAATGGTGTGTGTATCCAGCAATACATAGTTGTTTCTATACTTAAATAAACCATATCTTAGCATGATTGTGAATCCAGTCACTAAACCAGTACATTCTATCTAGATAGTTGCACCTGAGTCCCAATAAACTCTGTTGGACTTGTGTTTAACTGATTTCTTTGGAAATGGTCCAACAAACTTGGTTTGAGTGATCAAGACAATGCTTTTAAAACTGCTGCATAATTCTTTATTACAGAGTAAAGGGGAATTGTATGTAAGAGCCTTCATTTTCAGACTTACTGAGCTATATTTAAATTGTGTTGGTCAGTGTGCAGGTCCAAGGCTGGATTCATACACCATGCTACACAAAAGTGTAGTTATTTGGTTCATGGCTCAGTGCATTATGTGAATGCAACCAATGTGGTTAATTTACAGTTCAGTGTGATGTGCAAAACCAGGTAGCTGGATTAATGCAGTAATTACAAAGTTCAAGTAATCATGCTTAGCATATTTACAAACAGTGCCAATATGGGAAGCAATGTGGGTATTTTTATTCTTTTTAAATTTAGAAGAAGAAACTTCCAAAGAATGAAGGGACTAGTAAAAAGAGTTGAAAGGGTAACTCAGGAAGGTAGAACACATGTTTTTCAGATATTCTGGAAAAAAATGAAAGAGATTACAGTAAGAGAGGCAGAGTTAAAATTCTGCTGTATGCAGATAATATTTTTGTTTTATAGATAAACCAGAAAGGTTTAAGCTAATCTTATCTTGTTAATATCTTATATCTGATTACTTACAAATTGGAAAAAAGATATGTTGCCATTTTGTCTCACTGACAATTTTGATTTTTTGTTTTTGGCTGTATGCTCATTCCTTTGTTTCTCTTGATACAGATTTATAAAAAGTGTTCTCATCTGATAAATTGAATTTTGGCACAAATGAAACAAGACCTCGACAGATGTTCTAGAATTATTTTGAGTATTTGGAGGTAAGATAAACATGATTATACTGAATTTAAGGTTGACTTCTATTTTAAGAGCTCTTCCTATTTTTATTCCTCTACATTATTTTAAGAAAAGCAATATGCTGTTAAATAACTTACTTTCACGGTGTTGGAAAGGGCTATTTAAGTCACTGAGTCTAACCTCCTGCCCAGTGCAGAAATCCAATTTAAAGCATTTCTGACAGATGGCTGTCTAGCCTCTGTTTGAATGTATTCAATGAAGGAGAGGCCACCACCTATCTGGGTAATTAATTCCACTGTCAAGCTGTTCTGTCAGATGTTTTTTCCCTAACATTCCATTGGATTCTGCCTTTCTGTAGCTTAAATCTGTTATTCCATGGCTTGCTCTCTGAGATGTCAGAGAATAGGTCTTGGCCTTGTTCTGTGTGACATACTGTCACAACCCAACAGGTGATTGCAATTTGCACAGTAAAAATCTTGAAGTTGAAAAACAGAAGTAGTTGGCTGTTATAAAGGGCTTAGTGTGAACAATAGTTAACCCAGTGAATGTGTCCCAAATGACTCATCACACCATGGCTGCACACAAATCACACCATGGTTACACACAGTTGCCTCCCTGCTCCTTTAGGCAAGAGTCCCAGCATCCTTTTAATGGATTGCGCTCCTGAATTTCCTATTTACAGTGGTACCTCGGGATACGAACGCTTCTACTAACGAACTTTTCGGGTTACGACCAGCTCTGGCCACAAAAATTTACCTCGATGTGCGAACTCCGCCTCGGGGTACGGTCATTTTTCCGCCCTGACACGTGGTCCGCGGCCATTTTTCCGCCCCTGACATGTGGTCCGCGGCCATTTTTGCGCCCCTGACATGTGGTCCGCGGCCATTTTTCACGCCGCGCCACATGGCGCCCAGCCATTTTCACACTGCGCCGCACCCGGCCGTTTTCACACCGCACCACGCCGCGCCTGGCCGTTTTCCCGCCGTGCCGTGCGGCGCCCAGCTGTTTTCCCGCCGCGCCGTGCCCGGCCATTTTCCCGCTGCGCCACATCGCGCCGCGCCCGGCCGTTTTCCTGCCCCTGACATGTGGTCCGCAGACGCCAGAACAGATTAATGGTAATTACACTGAACCTTATGGGAAAATTTGCTTCGGGGTGCAACCAAATTCGGGCGGAGGGCGGAACGGATTAACCGTATTTACATTGAACCTTATGGGGAAATTTGCCTCGGGGTGCGACCAAATTTGGAGGGCGGAATGGATTAACCGGATTTACATTGAACCCTATGGGGAAATTTCCTTCGGGTTACGACCAACTCGGGACACGCCCAGAGTCACGGAACGGATTAAGTTCGTATCCCGAGGTACCACTGTATTTTGTTAAGTTTTGCAATCTTACAATGGCTGAAATGGGGTTAAGTCATTTTAAAAGATCAACAGGCTGGAACACTGCTTTTATGAGAAAAGGTTTCAGTAATTGGATTTTTCTAGCTTAGAAAAAAGATGAATCAGAGAAATATACGATAGAGCTGTGTACAGTTAATGCTGGATCTGAAGCAAATAAGTAGAGAAGGTTTTTCTCCTTTACTCATTATGCTATAACTTAGACTCATCCAATGAAACAAGTTAGGGGAGAATAAAGATAAGAAGGAAGTGGATCTCCGCACAGTTAAACAATGGAATTTATTCACATACTGTGTGTTATGGTGATGGCCACCAAAAAATTTAGGATGGGATTAGATACATTCATAGAAAGTAAGGCTCTCGATGGCGGCTGGTCATGATAGCCATGTGCTAGCTCTGAAGTCAAAGGCAATATAGTTCCAAATACCAGCCACAGCAGGACAACATCAGGGCACAGCTATTGTTCTCATGTCCTCGTTTTGGATTTCTTGGAGGCCTTTGGTTAGGCCAGTGAGTAAGAGGAAGCTGGACTAAACATTATTTGGTCTGCTGCAGTCAGGTTGTTATACTGTATTCTTTGTTTATGTTGTTATGAATGCATGTTCTTTTCACATTAATACATTTCTGCAGTTTACATCTTCTGTAGAGTTTTAATCATCAGAGAGATTTCCCTGAGCAGTTATCAAAGCTAGCATGCCTGTCACGTGAACTGCTTCCTTCTGAACAAATATAACAAAAATTAGATTCTACTGGCTTTCTTTCAGCAAACTGCCCGTGAATCATGAAATTCTCTTCTTATACAGCTATTCTCCAAACAGCCTTTACAACCCCTGGGGAAGACTGCAGACCGCAATGCTCCTGGAAAGCCAATCCAATACAGAGCAGAAAATGCAATAAATGGAAGGTCACATTAAAAAAAAAAAAAAAAAATTAAAACACGCATCCCATGACATGGGAAAAAAGAACAAAAAAATGCAGGCAAACGTTTCTTCTTTTATATGTCACTTTATTTATGCTATAACTTTATTTATACTGCACACAATACATAAAAAAATAATCTAACACATATGGTATATCATTTATTATCTCATTGTTTGAATACCTAATGCCCATTTTTGAATGTTTAATTAGTTTTGGTGCAATTGTGCCAAAAGCAATTCATTTATTTTAATAAATTGTGTACCTTGGTAGAATATGCATTAAGGGCAGGAACATGGATGAAGACATTTTAAGATGTGCAAATGCTGGTAGAAGAGTAGTGGGTAGTATGTGGTATGTTGCAACACATGAATGTTTGTTGAAATAAGCAAAAATGGCTATGTATAACAGCATGTTTCTTCCCAGCTTGTTACATGGAAGTAACAAGTCACAGGAGTCGGGTATATCAGGAGAAACGTGAAAGTAAATGAAATGCAGCAGGAATGGGATGGTAAAGAAGCGTGCATGCTAAAACAAAAAGAGAGAGGGTCAAGACTGGTTGAGGTGGGTTAATCATACCAGGATGGTGAAAGAGGAAGAGTGAATGGATGAATCAGAAGGGGAGGACTGTGAAACTCATGGTTGGATGTTGTTGATGAGATCCTCAAAAAGAGAGGTGAGAATCTTAAAAAACAAAAGGCAATATATATTGGTGCATGAATGTGGAAGAAAGGAAGGTTTGCAAGGATAAAAAGGTAAAGAAAGTTATGGTGAATGGTGTTGGTGCAGATAAGATTTAGCTACCTTTCCTTTTTTTTCTTTTTCTCTCATACTTTTAGGTTCTTTGGTTTATTATTTTTTACTCCTTTTGGTGCCTTGCATACCATTGCTTACCTCAAAAGGGAATAACATGATAAGTATGTATGTATGTATGTCGTTACCATTCTATCCCATAATCTTTTGCCACTCAGAAGCTGTCTAGCACAATCTGAACCACAAAACATGCACTAGGAGGTTCAAAGGCCTGAATCCGCTGAGGAGCTGTCCAGCAGGAGCTAAGTTTACAAGGAGCTGTCCTCCTAGAGCTCTTATAACAGCAATTAACAAGGAAAAATGGAAAACATTTATAGTGGATAAAGTCTCTTTTTGAAGCTCAGATCCAACACTTGCCTCCTTCAAATATAAGGGAAGATCTATCAGGGCAGGTGTAGGACATCAATGATAGTTTTCAAATAAAAGTAGAAATTATAGCAAACACTAGAACAAAATCAAATCCAAAATAAAGAATAATAAAAATATAATCATATTTAAAAATTGTTGCATGGTCAATTAGGTGCATGTAATGGATGGGCAGATTGTGTCCTCAAAATGTATTTATTGTTGATTTTATACCAGCATACTCTTGCCATGCCAGCATGCAGCAGTTTACAGCCATGAACAGCATTAAACATCATCAGCTAATAAAAGCATCAAAACAAAAATGATAAATGATAGCAACTAAAAGAGTACATAAAATTGAGAACAGCCATTATACTTAAGTTATAGAGATAAAGTGCTATGGTTAAAGAGGGAATTCTTGCTTATAAAAATAGGTTTTCAACTTTCTCAGCTGGTGAGAATGAAGTTCACTGCTCTGGGGAGAGGACCTGGGCCTAGTTGTATCTAGATGGGCATTCTTTTTTGGTGGCACTCATAATAAGCTCATGGAGGATGAACGGCACTCCTAGTTGGTACATAATGGGAAGTCATTCCTTTAGGTAGGCAGGACACAAACCGTAAAGGGATCTATATGTGGAATAATTTTCCACCTACTTACTTAGACCCACTTAAAGATATCAACAGCAGCAGTGATAATAAAACCATAGCATTGCTTGGCTATTCAGTAGATACAGATTGCAATCCACTTTAACCTAAGTGGTGATTGGCCAGGCCCTGAATTCCACCACCAACTACCTGACTGCTATTGTTGGGATGTCTTCCCCATCACTCAAGTGATTTCCACTTGCCAACAATTTAATAACTACTACTGCTTGCCTTAGTCATGTAGGAATGGTCTATCCAGTATGTCTGAATCATAGGAATCAGGAGTGTTATAAATGTTCTTGAAACTAGAATGGTCAAAGGAGAACGCCAATTCTTATGTAGTCAAACTGTACAACCCGCATTCAAAAAGGGAAATCCTGAAGTTTATGCTCAAGGGATGTGGAATGCTGTTTGCTATAAGACGGGTCAGAAAAGAAGAATGAAATATCTGGATGAGGACTTGGTTGTAAAGCTGCAAACTGAGTAGAAGGATTTCACACCACACAAGGGCACCCTCAAAGGGGCAGGACTTTGATCACACGGTGTCAACTGCCATATTGGTTTTTTGAACCCCTGTGCAAATGCCCCCACAGGATTTAAAGTGAGAGTAGAAATTGATTTCTGAAATTTTGGCAAGTTAGCCAAGCCAGTACCTTGTTGAGGAGGGGCAGGAGGAACCAATGTTCATTCTCTCTCTCTCTCTCTCTCTCTCTCTTTTAAAAAAAACTGCTGTAATTGACTCCTGTGTAGCCAAAACAGCGTATGATGGATTATTGAGAGCAAACTGTATCCCTAGTTATTGATACAGGCCAGGTTTGTATGTTAAAGCAAACCCTTCTTCCCAGTCATTTGAGCTACTAAAAATAATATTGTGGAGGATTGGGAAAATTAAACCAGACCGCGTTGGCATCCAGCACCCATAAAACGTTGAGAAACATTCTTGGCTGACAAAGGGAGGTACAGGATCAAACAGGTGTCAGCTGAAGGCCACAAAAGCAGAGAGGAGGCATGTGACTGCTTAAGAGTGCCTCCTCCCCCACTGCTCTCACCCGCCAGAAGAATGTTTAATGAACTGCAATCTGTTAAACTGTCTGAGGTAGCCTTAACAATAGGGCTATTCACCCATTATGTTCTCCTGGCCTTCTGTGTCAACCTACCGAATGAGTTGAATAGGGGAAAGGGCGGACAAAGGGAGTTATTTGGGCTGTGACTGACTCAGCCAACGCCACAAGGGCTTTGGGCCCATTTAATCATCCTCTCTGCGTTTGAACAATAACAAGTAAACAATCCCACCCTTTGCAGTGGTCTCTTTATATTTTATATTTGCACCCTTTATACCTTTATAAAATATCACCAGACAAAACATCACGAAGTGAACTGGTTTCCTTGTTTCTTCACTTTTTCTAAGTGCCCTGGTCTACTTACTTCATTTTATTTTAAAAAAAAAACTTAAGGTTGCATGTTGTCATGAATAATGGCCAGGGACTGGTTGCTTCGTTGGCTGTTCTGAATCTAGAATTATGCAGAATCTGATAAATAAACTTATTTTGAATGGAGTGCACTTGGAAGTTCCAGCTGCATCAGTTTTAGCTGTTCTAAGCTTTGACAAACATAGTATGATGTTGAGATATATGTATATAGATATATAGATATATATTTCTCTACATTTTGATGTGCAGTTAAATCATATGGAGGAGGGTAGACACTTACATGCAGCAGAAGGTAGACACCAAATGCTTATAACATGTCTGTTGGGGTAACATGTCTGTTGGGGTTTGTTTATTTATTAGATTTACGTCTCACCTTTCCTTCAGAAGTTCAAGATATTGTAGATAGCACTCCGTCTTCAATTTTTCCTACAAGAAAAAGCCCCTGAGGTAGGATGGGCTGAGAGAGAGGGACTAGTCCAAAGTAATCCAGTGACCTTCTGTGGCTGAAGGTGGACTTGAATTTGGGCTTTTAGAGTTCTATTCTAACACCTAAACTGCTTCACCACACTAAGGGATTAAGTCCTTTGTCAAGGGCATTGGTGCTACAATTAGAACTAGGACTATTCTGGGGTACTTTCTTTCATTCCTGTTTCCAATTAAATGCATTTCAAAGACTGCATTTGGAAGGCACAGCAAGGCTGACTTATAGATGGCTGAGAATGTTCCCTCTCTGCAAATGGCATGGCTACACAGTACCCACCTGAGTTTAACTCTGAAGTTATCTTGACACTGGAATACACCACAAATGGTTTGTTTCTGCAAGAACAAGCAAGCAAGAGGAAACTGAAACAAATCTTGGGTTCTTGTGCAGGCTTGTTCCAGCTGCCAAAAGTCATTGTGCCATATTCAGATGATGCAGCAACCTCAGAACAAGCCAGAATATGACAAGCTGCAAAATGATGCTGGGAATAAGAGGTCTTCACCTACAGTCTTGATTCTTTGTCAATATTATGCACTGGCCAAATTCCAGATTGAGGACTTTTGTTAGAATCTCCATCACTCAGAAACTGTTAGTTTCCAGGTCAGGTTCTAACTATGGAAGAGAGCATTTATTTGTCTTGTAAGTTAGTGATTTCTGATGGAAATCAAAACTGAAATTATGTTTGTCAAAGGGTGCTGTTTATTCAGACTTTCTATTTGGGTAGGCTTTAGGAGGAAAAGCACATGTTATCATCAACTTAGTTTCTTTTCTTTGACTGTTGTTTACATGTAAGTGCAGGCTTTTGAGCTGTACATGAGCCAAGCAGATTCTTTATGGCTCCAAATTCTGTAAATAGTTTACATAGGCTCACTTCAAGATTACAAATAGATTATTTTCATCCCAAACAGACCTATTCCATTTCCCATGTGGGTTAAACTTTGGATAGCCTAAGTAGCCAATCTCACAGCTGCTGCCTTACAATTCATTCTGGACCAGGATAGAAAAGAAATAGTAATGAAATTTAATGAAAGAAGTTCATATTAAAAAATAACAGCAGTTAGCCTAGCCTAACGTAAGTCATGCTTATTAGGAAATAACTTTCACTTACTGGGGATAGTAGATGTCATTCTCATAATCAGTGCCACATGGCATAATTAAATTAAAACTAACAGAAATTATTGATTGTTAATATATGTATGACATATCTATTTCATTTCTCAAAATAAATATTTAGCCATTGATTAAATTTTGTCAATGCTCATGAGACTGTATTTAACAATAACCAAGTCATGGTAGAAATCAATGTGTTGTTCTGGGGGCCACACTGAGGGCTTTGGAAGGACTGTATGTATCTCTGCAAATTCAGTTTGGGCATGCCACTAGAAATAATACTGTGCTAGATGAACCAATAGCTGTCTTCTGTGTAAAGCAGCTTCCTGTACTCCTAAGAATGAAGATGGAAGACAGAAAATACACAGTGATCATATGATTTTAAATAAGTGAGTGGATCTCATTTTTCTTTGCTTCCCTCTACAAAAACTACTCTGCCAACCCAACAAAGAATGAACAGGATCTCATTTCTCAAATATAGTCAGTAGAAGCCAATGTGATATAGTGATTAAATGTTGGAGTATGGCTGATAAAACCCAGTCTATGCAGGTTCAAGTCTACCCTCAATCATGGACATCTCTTTTGTAGTCTAGCCCAGTGTTTTTCAACCTTAGCAACTTTAAGAGGCATGGACCAACTCCCAGAATTCCCTAGCCAACAAACACAGGTTTAGCCAAAATCCCAGAAGCCACTGTTTTGTACCGGTTGCACTCCTGTCAACTATATCCTCTAGCTTTCAGGAGAAGACTGAAGGTTTGGAGTTCTCCCACTGGTCTGCTGCAAGGGTTTAAAATGGAGCCATGACCCAGGGACCAATCTGTTCAGAGGAGAAAGGAAGAATAGGCAAATCCAAGACTCACAGCAGCTCAATTCTTTTAACGCTAATAAGATCTGAAAAGAATCAATTTTACTTTCGGAGAGAGAACTCAAAAGCACCTGGATGCATCTAAATGTAGTTTTAACTGAAACTTGTGAAAACAGTCTCATGTTTGCAAAACACAAATTGGAAGTTTCACTGTTGTGTATGTAGAAAGAGATCATATAAATGTAATACAATAAATTACCAACATTAAATTAAACTATAATACAGACAGCAATAAACAGTTTGTATTATACAAAATTCTTTTCAGGGAGATCTAGAAATGTAGATGCCTTTCAAAGGGAATTAGACAAATTAATGGAAGATAAATCAGCAATGACGCTCATTGTTATTTATTTAATTGATTTATTTATTGGGCCCTTCAATTGCTGATGCAACTCTAGGCAGCCTACAATGGTATGTAACTGAACTTCAGTTGTTGGGGAGAAATAGCATGAAGGAACTACTTCCTACATGGCTTTCTAAAGAAACAGATTGGCCACTCTGGGAAAGGATCCAGGACTTCAGTTTGATCCTTAGAGTCAATTGTTATTTTATTCATTCATTCATTCATTCATTCATTCATTCATTCATTCATTCATTCATATTGTATTTATTTATATAGCTTCCTGTTCTTGTCATTACTCCTTCTTCAACTGAAGAACTTAGAGCAAAATTTGAAACCCACTGTCTCATGATCCACTTATATTTTTAGCCTTTAGTTTTATTTAGTTTTTGATTATGGATACAGGATCTCTTACTAGCAGGCACTTCCAAATTTAATTGAATTCAGCAGGAAGGACGTGAGACTCAAATCTACGTTTTCTTTCTCTCATTAAAATCATGTTGTGACTTTTAAATTTTTTGGCCAGAATATTATTTTTGCTGCGTTCTAACATGAGTTTTAACATAGGACAGAATTTACAAAGCTAAAACAAACCTCTACTCTATTTTTTCTATTTTTTCCTGTTTTCACATAAATATCTCATGATGTGATTAAACTATTTTGTGACCCAGAAATGTGAAACAGTTATGTTCACAGTAGGGGGCAGTGCTATATGTACATTACTAGTTTAACTGTATCAGACATTTTAGTCACAGGAATTTTTAAAGGCCAGATGTAGAAACTGAAATTGGATTTATCATTCCCATGTTCACTGGACCAAAGAAAATGCGTGCCTTTTAATTATCAGCAGTGGTGACAACAGCTGCATTTTTAGATCAAAGCTGATTTCAAGAACCAAATCAGACTTCATCTATTAAAATATTTTCCATGTATTTACAAGAATGCCCCTCCCGAAGTGATGTTAGCTTCTCATATGCAACAGAAACTGTCAGTTCACATAAAAGGCTCTGTTCTTCTATGTTAGAAACACACCCATCACAAACCAGGGGGATACAGCCTTTTAGTGTTCGCAAACAGCCCTTGAAACAAGCAATGGAGGGCTGCAGCACAAAAGTGGTTATGTAATAAAGTCCTGCAAATGGGTGGAACTGGGATTTCTAGGATGTTGTGAGGAGACCATGCTGGCTGGGGAGTTCTGGGGGTTGAGGTCCACACTTCTTAAAGTTGCCAACTTTGAAAAACACTGGTTTAGAGTTTCTAAGAAGGTGATTCCTTGAATTCTGAAAAAAAGAAGAAAAGCCAGGCCTATTTTATGCTTGGAATTGAAAATAAAAAAGCCACAATAGCAGTGCTATTTACATAAATATACAGTGAAACCAGTCTACACCATTCACAATTTTAGCCACCAACTTGGAAAAAACAATTGCAGAGCTGGAAAAGGTGCATTAAAAAAAGTAACCAAAATAATTAGGGGGCTAGAGCAGATCCCTATGAAGAAACACTAACATGGAGAGAAGGGCAATAATCCTCTTACACAGTTGTTTCATAGTAACTGGTATTTATGGTCTCCCACCTTTGGTTCAGGAGAGAGCATACAGACACCAAAATGAGTAGCTATTGATTGCCTCATACTCCTTGATTTCGTCCAGTTCTCTTTTAAACCATTTGAATTGGTGGCCATAATCACATCTGATAGCACCAAATTATACTTTAGCTAGCCATTGTGTAAATAATTGTTTTCTGCATTTAGTTTGCTGAGTGGCCTTCAAGGTCTAACCCAGGGATCCCCAAACTCTTCAGCTCATTGACCCCTTCATGAAGTTTCAGATTGTTCATCAGCCCCCAAACATTTATTATATGAAAATGATTTAATAAATACTACTTTAACTAATAGTACTATGAATAATAATAACAACAATAATGGATAATCCCATCAACCCTTGAGGGTCGATACTGACCACTTTGGGAACCCTGGTCTAACCTTTATTTATTGATTAGATTTATATCCCCCTTTTCTCCAAGAAGTCAAGATGGCTTATGGTGTTTCCCTTCATTTTATTCCTACAGTAGCAACCCTGTAAGCAAAGGCTTCTTCCAAACTAACCCCACCTCACACTCCAATATTATTCTTTCTTCATAAGGGAGAACTACTGTAAATACATCCCAGCTCCAGGTACCTTTCCCACAGAAATTTTAAAGCAGCTTTGTCAGTGTTTGATATTAAACATCATTAATCGGTGTTTGCTGAACTTTTATAGATTTACAGATTCATAGACATAGTTCATGCATTGCTTTGTGTTAAATTGCTTTACTGACACCACAAGACTGGTTTGCTAACATAATTACATTGTTTGGAGGGCCTCAGCAATGCTAGATAGTAGCTTGTGTCTCTTGCAAAACTTCTGGGAAAATATAGCATAACTAACTGAAGGATCTATCTAACCAGCACAATTAGTTCTAATTTTGTTGATGGCAGCACTTGAAGACTTTACCTAAACAGGTTTGGTCCTCATTAGCATTTAGATGTGAGGTTACATGGAAATTTCTTTCCTCTTTCTTTCTTCTTCTGGTCTGGCAGAGATCTATGTAGATGGGGAAAATATTGGATATATTGCAGTTTGTTATGCTATCCAAATCTGACAAACTTGCCAATTTTAATTATGGTTTGTTTATAACAAGCCAAACCATGGACTAGGCAGTGAGATTGTTTAAATGAATGTTCCTTAGTTTAGTTGTTGACATGCTAAATTCCAGAATCTAGCACAGTGTTTTTCAAACTTGGCAACTTTAAGATGTGTGGACTTCAACTCCCAGAATTCCCCAGTCAGCATGCTGGCTGGGGAATTCTGGGAGTTGAAGTCCACACATCTTAAAGTTGCCAAGTTTGAAAAACACTGATTGAGCATATGATCTTCCAGATGTATTGGGACTGCTACTCTCAGAATTCATCACTAGCAGAAACTTGCTGTGCTGATGGTGACTTTTGGGAGTTGCAATCCCAACATATCCGGAAGGCATCAGATTGGAAATGACTGTGTTAAACTGTGATGATCTGGGATTGGAATGGGAAGATTTCTTTTCAAAGGAGTAGAGGCAAAGGGTTAAATGCCCAAGGCCACTTATGCTTGTTTCATCATGATAAATAAAGGGCAGGCTTTCTTTTTTCTCTTCAGAGTCACAATCCTATAGTAATAATCTTTTGGAACAGCACTGCATGCCAATGGCAGTTGGGCTGAAGGAAGTAGTTGGTGAGGCCACAGCCAAATTGGCTAAAGCTCCTATGTCTTCTTTACCTGGTAATGTAAAGAATCCTTCAAGTCAAATTTCACTCCAGGGAACTCGATGGATACTTATTTTTGGCATCAGGATGGAAATATCATTGTCTGCCTGGTGGTCTTTCTGTTGCTTCCTAGTGGTCTTCCATCTGAGCACTAAGCAAGTTTGATCCTTCTTAGTTTTTCAAATTCACTCAAGGTCACCCAGCTATTGCCACTTTGCTGGCCTGTTTCTGGTACAGCTTAAGTTATTTTATTCTCTCTTTCAGTCACTCTCTTTTCTCTCTTCTTTGTCCCATAGCAGGCTTTTGGGGAACAAACAGATCATTCCTGCCAGAGTGGGCAAGAGCTTTTGAAATTAGGCTGATGGGCAAATTAAATTAGGCTGAAGGCCACAAACTGCCCACTGCCTGTGCTAAATCATAGTTTTGTCTAAATGCAGCTGTTGACATGTATCAGGCTGGTATTGTCATAAACTCACTGAAAATTTAATAAATAATAAAATATTTATTTCAATAGCCGATGGGTTCTATATTTATGAAAGTTTCCAGAGATGGCCATTCTGGAAATGACATACAGTATTCATAAGAATGGAAACAAAATGTTGTAAGGCTGAAAATGAAATGAATAATCAGAAAGACTGTTTCAGACTAGGAACAAAGATAATAAGGAAAAAAACATTAAACCCAAATGGAAGTTCACCCTCATAAAAAGATCCAAGAGGAAAAAAATCCTCACAGCTAGGTCATCCATCTTAAAGTGGAACATTCACCATTGGAACACTGAGCATCATACTTTGATGGGAAATTGGTATTAAAATATGGGACATTCTGGGAAAATGTCACTTACTAGACATTTACAGAATGCTACTTCTACCAGAACCCCCAGAAAAGCTGAAGAGGCCCATCAGATCAGGTTTGTCCAGTCCTGTGGAGTCCTTGGGGTTCTCTGAGCTTGGTTGTTTTCTTGGAAACGTTCATTACCTGGCTAGGTAACATCTTCAGTGCTAGAATGGAGTGGCATTTGCTCTATGTTTATATACTGTGGCATTGTCCAGTCCTCTCAGACTAGAAGCAATCTCATTTCTTGCTGTAATATGGGCATATAAAATAGAACAGATTACTCAGATAACAATGTCACTAGGCAGTTGGGCAAAGTCAGGCAAGGTATAATTAGGCACAACTCTTACTCATCTCCATGGAAACAGTCCTCACTAAAATAGTAAAAGAAAGCACTCTAAATGTCCATTGTACTCTTGACTCAGTAAATTGTTAGTGATCTTTTTGTAAACAAAGGGGAATTAATTGCAAACAAAATCCTAAATTTTCTGGTGGAAGCAAGGATAAGGAAGTGGAGGTCAAATGTTGGTTAAGACCTCAGGGCTGGGGTAACCCAGGTAGTAATATGTGTGGTATAATTGCTTGGAAATGAAAATAAATACTCTGTGTTCTGCTAGGGGTCTCTAACAAGCAGTCTGACTTCCTAAAGCTGCAGTTCCCAGAATTGTTTGGGAAAGGTCATGATAATTAAAACAATTTACCTTCTGAGAGGTGAAGAGGACTACTATTTCAAAACAAAGACTCTCTGGTTCACTTGAGAGAGTCCAAATGAGCTGTGGGCTTATGCTTTCTCTCTCCACTTTTGTTGAATTGAATTAGTATTTACATTGCAGTTTATCTCTCCCCCCTAGATCTTCAGCGCCGTGACATCTGAAATAGCAAGTGGTGCTTAGTGTCTACCTTGGAAGGCAAAATTGGACACCATAGTAAGCATTGATGATAATTTAGTGATTTGGACAGAATAAGGAATTATGCTTAGCACAAAAAAAGAAGAAAAAACACTACCCAGTGGTGGTCTAATCATGCAAATGACCTCACTGTAGAGCCTGAGCAAATTATTAAAGAAAAAGCTGTGACCTTCTAAAACAGGCTTGGCAAAACTGATGTTCTCCAGATATTGTTTATTTATGTAGCTGTTTATAAATCACCACTACTTTGACAGACTCAGGCTGCTTTATAATACAGCACAAACAAAAACAGAAAAGATGAACAACAAAAATTATACTACCAAAAACCAATTGAACAGATTAGATACAGCACAAAAGTCACCAACATAAATATAGTAGGTTAGTAAATAAATAAAGAACCTTTATAACATTTATAAAGGTAGCCCAGGTGCACCTTTCTCACTGAAAGCTTGTCAAAACAGGATTCTTTTTTCACCTTGTGAAAGGTGAGGAAGGTAGAGGCAACCCATACCTCTGGGGGCGAGGTGTTTTATAATATGGGAATCCTCAACAAGAAGGCACATCTCCAGGCCCCACTCCTTTCATCCCACAAAGGTTGAAGAGCCTCCACAGATCTTCTCTGAATGAATGCACAAGGCAGACCAAGTCTGGGTAGAAGAGACAGTTGTAAGTATGCAGATGCCAAGGCATGCATGTTGAATTACAATTCCCATCATCCCAGAATATAGGGCTTTGCTGGTGGGAATAATGGGCATTGGTTTCCCCATAACAGGATGCCTTCTTGGAAAAGGCTGTTCTAGTAGAAAGGGCAAGTAGTCATCTGAATAACTGAAAATTCAGAGGAATAGCAGGCCATTCAGAGACTGAAGGTAGATAATAATGGGAGTTTTGAACCAGCAATGTTAAATAAAGGGAGGAAGACAATGCCTTTGTGCAGGGTCAAGCAATCTTGGTAGACAGGAGCAACATCTTGTGTTATGTATTACTTCTGGTGTCTAGATCCACAGGATAGGGTGATACTGTCAGGACTTTACAAAAGTGAATATTCTAGATATTCTAGTGGTGGGTTTTTGTTTCTTTGTTTTTTGCTTTGTTTGTTTCTTTGTTTATAGGCATATAGCCTATTTGAAGGAACCTCTAGTGGATTTTCAGTAGCTGCCAATGAATTTCATGCAAAAATGTGCAAGGCCTCTGGGGTTGTTATGAAAAAGCTTAGGAATCACATGCCATCTATGAGACATAGGTTGCCCACGCTTCTTCATTCTTGCTTTAGCATCATGGCTGAATTTTACAACGAAGTAGGAATTTACTGATACCCATTTCCTTTGTTGCCCCCTCCCCGCTCTTCCCTATACCTGAATACACCAGCAGCTGAAATAAGAAAATCTTCAAATTTCAAAACTTTCCTTTTCATTAGCACATTTCAAAGCTAAGCAGACCCTGGGATCCAACTTGAAATGAAAATTGATTTCTTCACACATAGCTGTCACAACATGAACAGCCCTGGAGGAGTTGAATGAGGTCATCCTGGCACATCTTCCCACTGCACACCTTTCATCTGTAAAGCTAGATTAATATCTGGCTGTTTAGCAAGGAAGGATGTATTTAACCTTTATGCTCAGGGCTTGCACTAATACTTGGAGCATATATATAGGCTAGCCTATTATAAGGTGACCTGGACATTTATTCAAGTCTTTAGCTGGTCTGTGCAGCTTGTGCCCTCCCAATTTGAAGGTAGACTACCAGCTCAAAAATGCCACAAACATGCTCCAAGCTAACATGGCTGTCAGCCTCTTGTTTGATTCCTCCTCACTGAATAAACATTAGTTGTTATCTGTTGTCTCCCAGTAAGGTGTCCAGTGATTGTCCCACTCTGCTGACTGTATTGGAGGTATCATACTCTACTATGGAATGTAGCCCTTTTCCCTTCACAGAGTGATTGCATGAACCTAAGTCCCATTTTTCCAACCAGTACATGGGGGTGCTGGAAGAAAAAGTGGGATCTGCTTAACAATGTAACTTTTGAGCTTTCAGCTTCTCCCTTATAACAGCCTAAATGCTGCAGAATTGTAAGCTGGCTCAGATATTGTGTGTGAAGTCTTAATTTGGTCCAGGTTTGTTTCACATTATGCTCCAAATACAGAGGATGCAGTTATCTTGCTGCAGCTAAGCAGATCAGCAACCCATCTGCTATTCTGTGTAAGCCATTCTGAGTTTTATGAATGAAGACAATAAATGACATATCAAAAGGCAACTTATTATAATATTCAGTGGAAAAATTCATTCTCAACACTGCTATGCTATAATTTTATATTTTAGCACTTTTATTATCTTGTCTTATATTGGCTGATGGTGTTTTCAATGGATTGCAATTGTTTTATGAATGTAAGCTGCATTGAGGATCAGCTAGAGCCAAAAAAGGCAGAACAAAAGTTGAAAAATAGATATTTTTAAAAATTAGAGTTAATTCTACTTTTGCATGGAATAATGTAGGAAGCGTTCTTTAAAGATATCATAAAAGATACAGTCTCCTTCAAATCAAGCTCAACTCCTGTTTACTTCATGAACATTTAACTTTGATCTAACTAATGTTCTTAGTGCAGGACATCTGTTCAATCCATCCTTAGTGGAAAGATACTTTAAGAGTGATACAGCCAGATGCAGAGAGAAGCCAGCAAATCAGCTCCTGGAAGTGAAAGGATTTATTTTAGGGTGGGTGTGAGATGAAGAATGACAGTAAGAGTCATTAAGGGCACATAGCACTGATGAAGGTTCTTGTAAGCCCTGTCTAAATGTGCTAAAAAGCAGCTATTGAGACCAGAGAGAAATGTTATGCAGATGTTCAAAACAGGTGAGTATGAAATAAAATAATAAAACTGGATCTGGGTTCCACTCTTTTTGAAGCTGTAGACAGAATTTTAAGTGAATTCTGGAACCTCCTTCAAGTAAATAGGTAAAAAGAGATCAGCTTCAGCTTCTTGTATAGAACTGTAATTTTATACAAACTGTGTTATATTGGAAATAGGGTTATACTATGCTTGATGACTGGTCTATCAGCAAAATAGTGTAACCATTATCTGTTGAAATAATGGAGCAAAGGACAAGCAGGAAGGACAAAGAGATTTAGCTTTCTACTCATTTTATAAATTAAGCAGAATCTCAGATTAAACCTATATAATTATTACTCTGGGATGGTATCAGTTAATACACAAATTAAATAGATCTGAATACTTACATTCTTCATGTTTATTCAATCATAATGATATAAATGCTAAATATAAAAGTATTGATGAAATTGCTGGCTCCACCACAGAGTCCCATAGGGCTGTCAGAGCATATGTTATTGTAATGTTATGTGGGAATGAACTTGGGAGACAGGACAAAGAGACGCAACCAAGGTAACAGCCAGATAAAAGGCAGCTGAGCCTACAGCAGGAATGTGGATGAGGCAAGAGGCTCAGAAGAGACTTTCCCTAGTTTCTTGGGCTTTAAAGGAGATGGGGGGAGAGATGTACTTTCAGACTTGCAAGATTCTGTTAGTGTAGCTTTACAATAAAGTAGAATTAACTCATCTGGTCATGTTTCCTGTCTGGTCTACCTTGTAAGGCTGACAGATATGGGCTGTAAAAATCCAGGCAACCACTAAATGCTAGCAAATAGTGTCAACCCTGTGAGGTAGACAAAGTCAAGAAACAGGAACACAAGGGTTTTCAAGAATGTCTTTATTGCTGTTGGGTATAATAACAGAATCTTGGAAGCCTGTCAGAGCCTATATCTTATACCAAAGTGAAGGTAGAGTTATTCTGAGTTTTTTCTTTCCCAGTACTCAGTAATCTTTTCTGAAACCCCTCCCTTTATTCACCACTTCCCCATTCCCAGGGCCAGATTTACATTCCAGTACAAACAGTTAGCTTTCCGAATCTCATTACTGCTATCTAGTGGTTGTCTGGATGTTTGCATCCAAGATATAGTATACCTAACCACAGTGAGCCTTTGGTTCACAGAGTCCTTCCTCCATAAGTGTAGAGGTTGCTGCTTCCATTTTTCAACTAATTACTGTTTCTTCTGATGTCCAGACTTAGACAACTATGATTTGCCTGAAATCAGGAATTGAAACAGCTGTGTGGTCCTGGCTTGTTCAATAATTAGAGTTTAAATAAATAGCTTGTTCACTTAGAGTGGATACTTGGAGAGCTGTGGTTGTTTAAATTGTATATATTTAGAACTTCCTCTTTGCATTTACTATATGATTGGAACAGACCCACATTTATTATATGATGGGAACAGACCCACATTAAGATGCACAAGTATTTTGTTGTCCTATGTGCCTGGGATCTAAAAGCAAAGCTCCTTCATTAGGCTCCTACTAATAACATCTCTGACTATCTTTGGTGCCACATCCCCTAAATTGAACCTATGAAGGCAAGAGACAGAAAGAAATTGACTGAAGTAATGAAATTAACAACCACTTCCAGTCTCTGAAAAGTTAATTACTACCAGCAAATGATAGTAATCAACACATTCTGAAGGACACTGCAGCTAAAAAGTAATTAAGCAGTTTTCAGAGAAACATGTTATAAAAGGAACAGGGCTACAGGGCTTTTTCATCTTTATGAGGCAACTTGTGAGCACTCTAAAGCTGTCTTTTTCCACCAAGTAACCTCTAGATGTATTGCATTGCAATTTCTATTATTGCACAGCCAGCGGACATCCTGACCCTGCAATTCACCTCAATTTAGCTTGGTTGGGTTCTCAGTCTTAATTTTCCAGATCAAGCAAATACAAGGCTGAGGTTGGAAGAGCAGAGACACAACAGACACTATTTTATACCAAAAATGCAAAGTTCTCACTAAGTTCTGTGGGGACAGTGCTTACAGTATACAGTAAGACCTGAAAAACGTGCTGTTCTGAGAAATGGAGGGCATATCCTTGAAGTGCTAAGGTCATTCGAGGTGACTAGATGATACAGGAGTATTGTAAGTCTTTCCAGCTACCTTGTTGTAACTTGTGCTCTCTAAGGATTGCATTTCTTAGAAGGTTTCTCATTAGCTTTACTACTGTTGTGTTACTATGGGACTATTTCATTGTGGAAAAAAGGCAGGGTAGCATAGCTGTTTCCTGTTAATTTTCTCCACAGCTTAAGTGAGGAAGAAAATAAAAGAAGTGAAATTGTAGACCTTATGGTCATTCAAGAGATACAATATATGATTATGAATCAGCTTATAGAGAAAAGAAGTTTTATTCTGCAGTAAAGGAGGAAAAATTTATCAATCCAGTCCATATGGATTGAGTAGAAAGTTCTGTACGTTTTAGTATTTGCTGTTAACCAAGTAACTGGGTGGGCTACATTTAATTTTATATAGATTTATTCAGAAGAAAATGGAACACATAAAGGCTTAAAAAAAATTTTTTTTTAAACCCTGCACATGAAAATGTAAAGCAATCAACAGATTTAAATGGACAATATATTCCTTTATGGCCTGCAGGCGAAGTTTATATTTGCACATTGATGCTACATACCTTAACAAATAACAGTATCTAGGATGGCAATGTTCAAGATTTTAATCAACTATAAAAGTACCTTAATTGTTCAGCAGATTGGAAAAAAATTAAACTATTGCTTTTTAATACACCTACCTGCCAAGTCTATAGATACTAATCTTCATATTTAAAAAAATCATTCTCTATTTTCATACATAGGAAGAAATTCCTTCTCTAGAAGATAATGGCTATGTAGCATTCATGTATGCATCTTGCTTCATAATTGTGCTTTTTAGCTAGAAATTAATCCATGCTAAAATTCATATTTGAACTATTGATTCCATGTTTTACTTAGTATGATGGCTGTCCCCATAATTATCATAACTATTCTTTCAGTGTATTCAATCCAATTAGTCCTACTCAGCTATTAACTCAGTTTTCTCTACAATTGTCCCTCTGAGAATTGAGAAGCAGTGTGATAGAATGGCTAAGATGAGGGACTGGTTTAAGTCTCCATTTGGCTATGGAACTCAACCCAAGTCATGCTCTTGCTCTGAGATCCCTCTGAACACCACCATGGGCTCCCAGAGGAAACACAGGATAGAAATATTTAAAAATAGTGGGATATCAGTATTTAAAGATAGTACAGTGGTATCTCGGTTCACGAACTTAATTCGTTCCGCAACTCTGGTCGTGACCCGAATTGGTCGCGACCCGAATCAAATTTTCCCATAAGGTTCAATGTAAATACGGTTAATCCGTTCTGACCCCTCCGAATATGGTCGCGACCCGATTTTGATCGCGTCCTGAATCAAATTTTCCCATAAGGTTCAATGTAATTACGGTTAATCCATTCTGAACCATATGTTTGATTTTTTTCAAACCACAAAAATATGACACAAAGTACAGTACGAAGAGAGAGAACGCTAACCTTGCTCGACACGACTTCTGGCGTGGAGGACAGGAAGGTGGGTGGGGAGGCAGTTATTGCTTGGAGGGAGAGTCCCCCTCCCTACAGGAAGCTACGACCACGTGTCACAGGAGGGAAAATGGCCGCAGATCCTGTTCGTCACCCGATCCGGCGTTTGCGAACGGAAGCAAAATTTTGCGAACGGTGCTGTTCGTGACCCGAATTGGTCGTGAACAGAAGTGTTCGTGACCCAAAGTACCACTGTATTAGTGGCTGCTTCTTTCCCCTTTCATTTAAAGTTATTTTTGCTCTTTAGTTCCTTTTGCTTATTCATCATGGCCATGGTGTTCCTAAATGATCCTTAATGAAGCACTTGAATATTCTTATTTCATTGCATTGGGAATTGCAAAAGGGTGCTCATAAAATTATAAATTAAAGAGCAATTAATAAAGTCTTTGCTGATAACATGGGAGAAATAGGAATTAAAGACTATCAGACTGACAATTAAAGGCTGCTTCCAGAAGATTACAGCAAGTGATCAGGAAGTAATCAATGACATATTCACAATTCTGATTCTGCAATTGCATTTTATCTTTAAAACAGCCATTTTTTTGAGAGAGATCAGGAGAACATTGGAATTGAATGGGTTGTCTACAGCATTGTCTGATAATGAAAGAAGGCTTTCATTTTAGACTAAAAGGCTAGCAAAGAATCAGTTAGTGGCATTGATCCAAAATAATATCTCATGTAAAGGATTGAGGAAATGGAATAAGTAGAACAGGGGAGGGTAGAAAAGCTGGTAGGATGTTCAAGCATAGCTGTTTTTTCTAAAGACTGCAAAAATATTGGCCATATGCAGAGATTTAACAGGACTGTGAATATAAATACATTTGGTAAGACTCTGGAACTCTGTAGTTGTAGGGAGGGGAAATAATGACATGAAGGATTTTTCCACCATCCATTCCAAAATTAAACCAGCACAGGGGGACTTGACTCACTCATTTTTCAAATTAATTAATTAAAATGTAAATCCCCCTCTTTGATCAAAAGCCTTCACAGACTTTGTTGCTAAGCAGCCGTTCTTTTGTCCAAAGTTATATTTGAATGCCCTTCTTGTATCAGATGGATTTAGGAAAACATTTTGACTCTGACTCTTCCTATGCTTCTTCAGTGCATTTACAGATCCCGGCCAACGATATTTCAGACCATTATTTGGCTTGCAGTGTGGAAAATGCTACCCTTTGCAGGATTAAGATGCAGGGGCAAGTTCCTTTGTTGAAAACAGAAAGAAAAGACAAAGAAAAGCAGGGCTGTAATATTTGGCAAAATCACTGCCTTTTCCCATGAGGATTAGACCTTCTACTCAGGACAATCTGTTCCAACATATCTGGCATACTTTGTCTTTTTCTGAAACTGTAAACATGGCATGATTTAACAGCAGAAATAAGCAATGTAATTGCTAACGTAGAATCCCCAGGCATGAACCATCTACAAGTCCAGTTCATTTGCAGCTGAGTTAAGCATATTCTCTTGGTAATAAATGTAACTTCATGTGAACTTTGACTTAATTATTTCAACTCTCAAAAAAATCTATAAAATGTCCTAGTGATTCCTTTAGAAAGAAGTCCCTCAACTAAATACCTAATATATTATTAGGGTTATCTGATCTGGGCTGTAAAAATCCAGATGTCCCCTAGATAGCGCTACAGGTTTGCTGCTTGTAATGGTCATTCAGATTTCTGTGGCCCAGATCTGGTTGCATTAACATTATCAGGTTTCTAGGAAACGATGAATATCTGGCCTGAGAAATCTAACCCATTTGCACCTAATTTCTTAGTTCAATAATCTTTGTTCACTGGCATTGAAAAAGTATTGCAGAACCTTTGCAAAATTTAACCAGAAATAATATGTGCTTTCTTATATAAGAAATGCAAACTACTTCAAATCTGAATTTTGTAAGTTTCTTTTCTTTTTTTATAATAATTTTATTAAGCATTATAGCTAAACAGATAAAAACTAAAACAAGCTACAAAAATAAGTTAATAAAAAATAGAAAGTGCAGAAAAAGAAAAAGTAAAAATATAGCAAAGAAAAAGAAAAGAAATACATAAAGAAGTAACTTTCCCCTTCATCACAACAAGCATAAACAATTTTAACAACTTATCACATTCTCTTAAAATACAAGAAAAAATTTCTTGATTCCTTATCTCATCTCATATCTATAAGTAGATCCTTATATCCTCCTCATTTAGACCTGGTCAGCAAAAGTCCATTAAGGGTTACCAGAAATAACAATATATCTATTTTAACCTTGATCAGGTAAACCCACTTTATATTCCTTCCTTTTACTGTTTACAATCTTGATCTTTAATTTCTTCAAATAATGTCCTGGAGCTTGTTTTCTTTTTCTTTTTTCTTTGTCTCTTTTCACAAAATCTTTCAAAACTTTAACAGATCTTTTTTGTAAATCCAGTATAAAAAATTATCCAAGTCACTCCTTTGGTTTGCCACTTGTACATCCCTTTCAGTTATGAAGACATCAGCCAGTTTAATTTGTATATCCAATGTAGCATCTTTTTCCATATCACTCTTGCAGCCTGACATTTTCAGATCTACTTTCAGATCAGTCCCAGTCCTATCTAGTAAAGCTTGTTTGTCTTCCATAATATCTCTTAAAAACCATTTATCTATAATGGTAGGCACTTTTAAGATTAACTTCTGGGTCCATTGCTCACAAAATCCTCAAATATGTCCAATGTCAAAGTATTTGCTCCATTCTATGTTAAGACAAATTTAAGTGTTCTTCTCCTTTAGTTGTAATATTTAGTGCCTCTGGTTCCCTCTAGTGTCCAATGTTCAAATTCCCATCTTATCATGTTTTCTTTCATAAAGTCCAAACAACAGCATTTTCCCACAGGAAGGATTCCCACAAGCAATTTCAAAAACTTATTTCAAAGCTATCTGGACCCCTAATCCTTCAGATTGTAACACAGTGTAAATTTTAACCCTTTCATCCATATTTTCCCATTGTTCCATCTGTATATTATATCCAAAAGTTTTAGCCCATTTTATCATATAATCTCTAACTTGTTCATCTTCTGTTTCAATTCTCAACAAAAGCTTATACATTTTAGCAATAAGATGTTCATCGTTAGTACACAATTCAGTTTCAAAGACAGTTTTGTTTCATTCAAAACCATATGTCTTTTTATCAACTTTAAATCTTTTTACAAGTTGTACATATGAAAACCACTGACATAGATATCCTCCTGATATCAAATTCTCTCTTGTGTTTATTTTAAATTCTCCTTGACCCTGGTCAAGAAATGGGCACAATTGGTATACAATATGTGACTGTGCAAAGGTTGTCCTTGCCACACCTGCCATCTGCTCTGAATGGTCCATTCAGAACCAAAGATATTAAGTCCCCACACCTAGGGGGATCTCAAAATGCCCAGCCACTCCATCTTGCCAGGACTGATCTGGGGCCTATCCTTCCCTATCCAGACCACACAGCCTTGAGATGCTGAGAAAAAACCTTGATGGCATCACTTGGATAATCTGGGATAGAGATTTATAACTCAGTATATAGATGTTACATAGGAACAGGGGAGATTAGAGCCCTATGGCACCCTGCACAGCATGGGCTTAGGACTAGATCTCCAACACTGATTGGAACTGAATCTGGAGGAAGGAAGAGAACTACATTATGCCATTCCCCTCATTTCCAACCCCCTGAGCTAGTTCAGAAGGATATTATGATCAGTGGTATTAAAGGCCACCAAAAGATCAAGGACAGCCAGGATAGATGCACCATTGCCACCCTGATCCTGTCATAAGTCATTGACAAGTGTGATCAAAGCTGCCTTAGTAGCTTGAATCCTGACTGAAAGGAGTCCAGATAATCCATTTCCTCCAGGGCCCTCTGAAGCTGCAGCCCAACCACTTTCTCTAAAAAGGGAAAATTGGAGATTAGACTAAAATTGTCTAGTACTATTCGATCCAGTGATGGCTTTTTGATGAATGGACAGACTGCTGCCTCACTCAGAAATGAATTTACCACTGCCTAGATCCAAGCACATATTGTCTTTTGGGAATCCTTGACTGGCCAGGAGAGATATGGATCTACCAGGTGACTGAGTCTACAGCCCCACAGCCCTGTCCACTTCTTGCCTCCTAGATAGCATGTTAGCAAAGACTCTGAGGATAGAAAGGCATGCAACAAAAGAAAAAAGAAGAAAATAAAACAGGAAGCTAATTCTTATTTCACAAGCTGGCCAGTTTAAGTCAAGGTCATAGTTAGGACAAGAAAAAGATATTACATTAGAAATGGAAGGTGGCTTTTCTATTCATTGTGAAAGGCAATCTGATGCCTTTTAGATGTTTTGGTTGTCAAATCCCATTATCCCTGACTGTTACATATGCTTGCAATGCAGTCCAAGGCACACACTAGGATGCCTTCCTTATCAGATCATTCATATTTGAGTTTTGAAAAACCATCTTCTTTTTTTTGAACAATAAAAATCCTCTTTTATTTTTAAACAAACAAGAGTATCTTTCCCATGGCTCAAAATAGGAGGGGATGTATTTACTAGGCCAGTAAGACATGTGGTCCAACATTCCCCATATAGTGGGCAGCTGGAAGAGCTTTTATTTATTTTCCACATTTCTACCCTGCCACAAACCAGAGACTTTCAGCAGCTTCCATTTGGAACCTTGGATTCATTGGTCTAAAACTCCTCCCACCTCCCCTCTCACTTGTTCCAGATCCTGCAACTACCCTCCTTTGGGGCTTTCCAAGGTTGGGATTTCTGAATTTGGAAAGAGTTTGCCAGTGAGAACTGACTGGGGGTGTAAACCGATGCTGAATTCCTCTCTCTGAAATCAGATGGCTCTCTAACCCCAAAAAGAGAAAAACTGGTCAATCCTACAGTGTCTGAGTTGCTGTTCCAATGATCACAGACTTCATTTGAAAAAATTTACAGAATTTTGATAACCAAACATATCCTTAGTTGGCATTCAGAATTAGTCTTTCTCCAACCATATCCATATTTCTTAACCTGCATTGATCAACACAATCAGATTTGATTTTTCTTTGCTTGCATGTCAATGCAGCATGAATTAGATTTTCAGTCAACTCTTCCCACTCATGTCAGGAGGTAGTGAATTGATATTTGAAATAGCTTTGGTCAGGAGGGGAAGTCTGAATCACTGTATGAATCAGGTCTTTAATCCTTAGTGAGGATGTACTGAGTTCATGCAGAATAACTCTGTTCATTTGCTCAGTAAGAAAAGAAGCAAGAAAAATTGGAATGTTTTTCATTGTTATGTACCAGGTATTTATATAGTAGAGGATCAGCAGAAGTAGGAGGTGTGCAGTATATAAATTTAATTAATCAGTAAATCAGTAATAAAGCAAAGTTTGCACATGCATTTTGCATCAATGCAGTGTACGTTAATGCCTATAATTGCATCAATTAATGTTTAGCGACTTATGTACAGGAGGACTTGTTTTGAAAATAATTCAAAGGTTGTTATTTTAGATTGGTTGTCAGGTTTTGGATTGGATGAGAGGCCAAAGTTCTAGATCCAGTCCTCTTAGATCCAGTATAAAAGATTTATGGTTAAAACATAGACTGACAGAGTGTGACTGACGCTCTCAGTGGAATAGTAATGGGTGAAATAGTTGAGAATAGCTAGAATCTTATTGGTTGCTTAAACCTTCACCATAACATGTCCCCAAGCATAACCACTTTCCTCATTACTTTTAACAGCCTGTCTTCTTCTTTGGGCTGAGTTTGTTTTATTTATTTATTTATTTATTTATTTATTTATTAAACCAATTTATATAGCTACCCATCTCACCACAGGTGACTCTGGGTGGTGTACAACAAAGCTAAAAATAATCAATAAATACATTAAAAATGTAAAAGTCAAAATAGAACAGAGAATAAAAAGCTGTTAAAAATAAGGGAGTCGCCTCACTGATTCCCCTGTCTGCTGGGGTCCCCAGGCCTGCTGACATAACCAGTTCTTGGGGGACCTCTGGAAGCTCAACAATGACGAGGCCGAGCTCACCTCGGGGGGCGGGGGGAGAAGATTCCACAGCACGGGTGTTCCACAGCGGGAGGTGTTTTTTTTTTCCTGGTGCATTTCCAGGCATAATTCAATGTGCTGGTTATTATTAAAGACTTAAACGACTTAGGAACTGGGCTATTTTCAGGATCATCTTCCCTCCTATGCAACCGTTACCAATACATTCATCAGCAGAGGCTTTGTTCCATGTCCCTTTCATTTAAAGACTTGGCTGCCCAGGACATTTTTATTTTAGGAATATAGGAAGGCCATTAGTCTATCCAGCTCAGTATTGTCTACGTTTCCTGAAAGTGACTATCTACAGCAAGATGCCCTCTTGATTTTGAACCGCAACTTGCATAACCCCCATTTCAGTCAGCATGATCAATGTTTAAGAATTATGGAAGCTGTGGTCTAAAACAGCATGAAGGTTATCTATCATTGCTAATTTGTTACAGGATTTCAGAGGCTATTTCCACTCTCTAGGTTCATATTCAGGTAATTGTACCCGAAACCAATCCTTTTGACAAAGCCTATTTTTCAAGTCATATCTGCCTTAATTTGTTTTCCCTTCTTCTGTCATTGACTATGACATTGTGGCTCTGGTTCTGAACTTGTAATCCTTGTGTTTACTGCTGTGATTTTATTTCTGATTGTTACTTAAACTCTTACCAAGTTTCCTATGAGAGCTCCCTGGTGAAAGATGGAGTAGAGTTTTTAGAAAATCACGTTGATGTCTCTTTTCCCTACCTAAACTGGTGTGACCAAGTGCAATAAATAGTAACAAGCTGTTGCAGTAGCATAGAGAATAAGATGGTTGGGACCTGGCTGGTAGACTATTCCATTTGAAGTAGGGCCAGAGACATTTATTTCATATTTTAATTTGATTTTCCCAAAGTTTTTCTTTCAAACAAAAATATATTTATTCTTCAAAATTCATACTTCCCTAAACTTTTGGATTGAGTTCGTCAAGAGAAAAATGTCTTTATATACCCACGCATACACACACAACACATATTTTTCTCTTTAATATATATTTTTGTGTGTGTGCATGTGTGAAAATATTTTTGTATATTTTATAAAAATCAGCACAAAATGTATTAACAAAATTGACTATAAAGATAGGTTTAGGAGAAATTCACAAAATTCACAAAAAATGTATACTGAGTTTTATGCACAGTGTTTACTTATATTCTCAAACAGATGCAGAAATCAGACTAAAAATCTGGAAAAATTAAAAATGCTGAAAAAAATAAAATGACAGATTTATCTGTCTTAGGTTTTAAACTTCTGCAGAAATAAATTAAAGGTCACAAGGAGTTTTCTCACAGCATAGGTGAAGGTATTTCCATTTAATCCCATTTGATTTCATGCAATTTATCTGTCTACTTCTCTAAGTTATTTTGTAATCAATGTTCAGTGTTTGGAAGGCTATATTCAAAAGGCCACCCTCAGGCTGGGAGGCAGGTAGGAACTACAGGGCAGAAGTATTGTCCCCACTTTACACTGCCCAATATTAAGCAGAATGATAATTTGTAATAACATCCCTCTCTTTTTCACACAGCCTGCTTCCTCCCTCTCAAGAGGTTCTAGGAAGCAAAGAGCCATTCAGTGCTGTTGTACTAGCTAAATAAGGAATTGTGGAGGCCAAAGTTAAGGCATCTGCAATTCTGTTCATATAAGTGAACCCTCCTGGACCATATCAAAAGTCTGTTTAGCCTAGCATCCAGTTTCTCATCTTGATTGTTCAGAAGCCTCTGGGAAGTCCATAAGTGAAATAGCCTTTCCTCACTGCTCCAAATGTTTTACCTCCGGCCCATAACTGGATAAAGTGTATTCAAACCTTCAAATTCCCACCTCAGGTTACTGTTGTTTAATGCCTTGAGTATTTTGTTCATAAGATGGAATGGAAACTCTTCAAAGTTTGCATGGGAAAGTTTGCATTTGACCAGGCTGTGACATCCCAGTGCTTTGACACAATCATGGACTCTCTGAAGTACTAATTCTACTGCTGTACAAAATGTAGCCATCAATGCTGGATTCCTCACACAGAGCATGGACTTTTTTTTTTAAAGAACAAGGGGATGCATCTAATTTTTATCCGCTCTTTTTTTCCATTTACACATTCATCTGTGGTTAAAGGGAGACTGAATTCCTGAGTGTGCTTTTCCATGTGCCTTATCTCTTCCATTATTCTTCTTGACATTAACAGTTTTCTAGTTAATGCTCAACAGTCTGGTGATATTTATTGTAATCTGATAATACAGCTGATAGAAAGCATTATTTTATCTTTAGATTCTCTTACAATTGCTAAAGAAAATAACAATTTTGTTTTATTTGTATATGTATGGCAGGAAGGGGTTCTAAGAATTTAACAAAATTCTTCATAAATAAGAGGGTGAATTTGAATCATAAAAATGTAATAGAAAATGATTATGTGCCATCAAGTCAGTGTCAGCTCTTAACAATCACATAGATCAGTGTTGTCCAAACTTGGCCACTTTAAGATGAGTGGACTTCAACCCCCAGAATTCCCCAGCCAGCCATGCTGGCTGGGGAATTCTGGGAGTTGAAGTCCACTCATCTTAAAGTGGCCAAGTTTGGACAACACTGACATAGATAGACCTTCTCCAGGATAATTTGTCCCCATCTCAGCCCTTCAAGTCTTCCAACAGTGCACTCATTGGCACTGTAATGAAGTTCATCCACCATGCTGCTGATCAGCCTGCTTCTCTTTCCTTCCACCTTTCTCAGCATTAGAGACTTCTCAGGAGAACTAAGCCTTTGTATAATATGTCCACAACAGGAACTGCCATGCTCTTAATAAGATTTCAGTCCCTGCGTATTTAATAATATGCATGGTGCTGTATTAAATTGCCACTTGTGGGAGGGGTTGCATCATCCCCTTTGGATTTAATAGTTACATTGTGAGCAGATTGAATGTGGTCATCTCCCATCTGAGAATTATGGTAACACAGGCCATGACAGATGTCTTGGTCACTTCAGACCACAGATGGGGCCACTTTTTATATTAAAAGTTCCCTATATTAAAAAAAAGGATCACAGCTTTCAAATTAATTTTGCTGCCGCTTGAAAAAAACACAGTTTCATTTTCTGTTGTTGGTGTGTGTGTGTATGTGTGTGTGTGTATGATGCAAAATATATTTGTGACAGCCAGTGAGGTGTAGTGCTGGACTAGGACCACCTTTAGGCAGAGGAGCTGACTGAGTGACTTTAGGCCAGTCATTCTCTCTCAGCTCTAGACTGGGAAGTCAAAAAACATCTATCTAACAATCTGCACTGGAGTAGCAAGGTAGATTGTGCTACATAACTTTCAGTTAAGTAGCCATTATCCTGTAGTAAATTGTTTTGGGCTAGTAATAATAATAGTTTGTGCATATGTGTGTTTATTGTTTATAATTGCATATAGTCTTAGTATTATTAACCAGAGAATGTAATTCAGTTAATAAATCAAACTACTGTATACATTTTTTGATTTTTGATTTAACTAGATTTGGAGGCCATCCAACTCCCAGACAACTTTGAAGGGGAACATAATATAAACCCATGCATAGAAACTACCTGTCTCAACTAGATAATCTCCAAATGTGATGGATTTCAGTACCTGTAAGATCAGCCAGCATAACCTCCTAAGAGCCTTGTTTCTGTTTTTCCAGTCATCACATCTTTATTTTCAGATATTTTAATTGCTCCCTATGTCTCCCCTATCCTAAGTGTATTGCTGTCCTAACACCACTTACATTAATGAGAGTTTATCTCCAGGTTCAGTAAGGTCAGCACTACACAGACAACTGGCATTGCTACATGAAACTTTTATTGTCAGAAGAGATACTCTGCCACTCTTTAACACACACACACAAACACACATATGCACACACAGCTTTTAAAGTTATTTTGCATCCTAATTGGAAAATACTGCTTTCAAAAAAAATGACCCAGGCATTGGTTAGGAAGAAAATATGCCTTTTTAAAACTTCCCTAAATACAATGAATTAAGAAGTAAGATAGGATAGGAAAGTATTAGACACAAGTACTGAAGCTTTTATGTCATGCTCTTCACAATAGAGATGATAGCGGTCATTGATCCTTGAGCCACAGAGGAATAGCTCCCTTTCACCAGATGGAGCCAGGAAACCAGGCCCACCTGCTAGAGGCTTAGCATTATGTAATCACATACACCAGTGAGGGTGAATCTCTCTCCAGAGCATCTGCTTGTGAGATGATATCCAGTCAGTCAGAAGTGCTATTGATCGAATAACAGTAACAATTACAGGTCAGGTTGCAGCCACCGATACCATCTGTGGCTGGCTTTATATTTGTACAAACTCAAGTTGGCCACAGATAGTGGGAAAGAGCATATTCACGAATTAAGGCAGAAACAACTTGTAAAAAGGTGCTGTTTTTTTTCTTGCAAGCATTTCTGATTTCTGGACATGAAAGCATTGGGATACATTTGTTGACAGACCCAGTTTCTGCTAAGGAAGAAGGTAAAGTTGGGAATGAGCCAAGACTGGGCCAAAGGTGAATAATGGAGAGTTGAAATAGATCTATGGTGGGAAACACTGAAAACCAATATAGTATATTGGTTAAAAGATTGATCCAGGACTGGTGAGATCCAGGTTGAAGTCCACTTCTATTGTGAAAGCAAACAAGATGACTTTGAGACAGTCACTACCTTTCAGACAAAACTACTTCGAAGTGTTGTGTTGTACAAGGACCAAATCTGAGATGAGAGTGCTTTGTACATTACCTTCAGGAAAGCAGTTTATAAATCTTACAAGTAAATAACCAAATAAACATACAATTGCAATGGTCATCGCTCTGAGGCTTCCTCTCCCTGCACTTTAATATATTGGGGTGGAGGGAATATGCTTAACTGGGTCAATAGAGGGGTAAGTATATTCTTCAAACACCATAATTTAGTAAAAATGAAGCAGTTTTCAAACTACACCCATTTAGTCTTCAAAAAAAAGTTACACAGCAGCTAAAAAAACCCAAGCTGCTTCATTGCAAAATTCATACCAATGCCTGGAAGTACAGAACACCTCCCAACCATGGCTTGCCATAGTGCCCCAGTTAATGGTCAAGTCATATAACGAAGCTCTGGCAGTCCTTTCCTGGAACAAGGGTTCAAGGAACAATAAGGCACTCTGTAAAGAAAGCAGACGAGAGCCTGTATTCCCAAAATGACAGTACGTTTCCAGAATTATCAATAAGGAGATTTGATAGGGTTAGTGACTATTGATTGTACAATAATCCATTGTACAAACAATCCAGACCAATGTCTTTGTCTACAGGATGCCTTCTCCTGCTCCTTTGCTGTTATTGCCAAGATTTAGTAATGACTTAGGATTTGTCTGAACCTGATACAGATCTCTACTACTAATTCTAAAATCATAAAGTTGCTCTTATGTTAGAGACAGCATGTCTCTGACTCTCAATTGCATGGAAACTTGAGCTGGAGGATGTTATTGCACTCACATACTCATGGTGACTTTCTCAGGAGTATCTGGATAGCCACTGTGAGAAGAGAATGCTAGATTAGAGAGAGCTTTGCTCTTATTCAGCAACACTCTTTTCATATTGTTATGATTGCCACCACGGGTGGCTGCACTCTTGGTATTACTGCAATGAAGTGGAGATGTGTGGAGATATATGAAAAAAAAAAACACCCAAGAAATAGAATACTTTGCCAAGGGCTTAATAGCTGTTCAGTTGTCTGCTTTGCTTTACACCTTGAATTCTTGGTTCATATCTTAGAGTCCCTGAAAATCTTTGAGCTGTTATTCGAAAATAATATTAAGGAGCTAGGAAAAAGAAATGAAGCTACTCCAACTGGTTCCAGTTTCAGACACTATCCTCTTTCATTCCAAAGTAATGGTACAAACTCTGGGTGCTAGCTGTCTCATCTGGGCTGATTAAGTGTGTGCCACACATTTAATTTCTTGAAATAAAAATTTAATGAAGCAGAAATACCAAATACATTTTATATCCTGAAACCTCATGCTGCCAGTACATTCTACTTCATCGCCTATTACAAGGGTTCTTTCATTAAAAGCCCTTTTAAAGGCATGATAATAAATTGAGGAAAAAGAAAGGAAAATCAATCCCATCAATCACTTGCTTTCACTGGGGCTTTTAGTAGTTTGCTGTTAATCAGCGCAGGATTTAAAAATGTAAATCTTTTCAAAAGGTTTATGCTGGAAATCATGTAGCTGTTCAGAAGCTATAGCCATTAAGCGTAGGGGCCCCATTTAAATATCTGGAAAGCCACCCCTTCCAGCTGCATGAGGGACAGGTACCTAGAGAGGGGACCTAGAGAGCTATCAGATTCTAATTCTTATCATCTCTTGCCAGCAGCACCATCAGTGAGAGCAGCCAAGAACCTCTGGAGAGCCACACATCGCTCACCATGATGCTCTGCAATAGCTGCAGTGAGCTTTCCGTTTATACAGTCATTACCCCATTCTTTCTTAGGAGGAGTACAGAAGTTTCTGTTTCCATTTTTAAACTAATTACTGATTCTCCTGAAGTCCAGTTTTTGATAACTGTGATTTACTTGTTGAAACATCCGTGTGGTCCAGGTTTGTACTCATGAATTAAAATGTAAAAAATAGCTTTTTTCCTTAGGTAGATTGTCTTGGGAAATTGTGACTGAAGGGCAAGCTTCAAACTTCCTGTTTGGAGGGGTGCAAAAGATGAAGACGAGTGATGAACCAAGCCTTACTGTGACTAATTCATGAAACAGGAAACACATGATTTCCCATTATTAAATTAGCCTGGAGTGTTATACTATTGCAATGTATTGCATCAGTTTTCCTCCTCTAAAAAGCACGTATATACTTTGCTAAAAGTATGAGAATCAAACTAACTATTGCTTGGTTATTCCCACACTCTCTTATCTTGCCTGCAACTCTCTTCTCTAGTCACTCTGTCCAGCTGGAGGTCTAGTTGCATATTTGCTGCAATTTAGATAAAAACAAGAGACCACAAGGGAAAACAAGTCCAGCCCTTCCTCCCTATAAATTAAGTTTGTGTGATGTGCTCATATAAGCAGGATGATTTCTTCTCTGTGAATAGAAACATAACAACTTCTCAGAAAGTTCAGAAATTCAGAATTTGTGGGGTAGAGTATATATGTATTACAAGCCACAGGTGGCAGTGGTGAGGAAGAAGTCTCTCTCTGCTGTTGCATTCAAGAATCCCTTTATTTTAGTTTCCCTAGTAACACAAATATTCAACTGAAGGACTATGAGACAAGAATTTAGGACAACTCCTAATCTGTATGCTAGATAGACTCCTGAGGCAAACCATGGGTGAGTATTGCCTACAGATTATAGACCAATAACTGACTGAGAGCTGCAGCACTTGTTAAACAGAAACAATCTTTGAGAATAATTTATGGAGAATGACAGTAATAACGTTCTCAACGATGCCTTGAGTGATCTGTGTACTTAGTATTACTCGCAGATATGTTGGGGGAATGTGATATTTTCTTCATGACAGGCCCTTGTGGACAGAAACCGGGATACATTTTGTGAAAGTAGGACAACCCCAGACAACCAGATGTGGAATTGGCAGATGACATTTCAGGAGAAATCAATCCCTTTCTGAAGTTTAGGGCCTGTCCTCACGGCATAATTATTCACTGACAGCACCATTTTCCCCCTTAGCCTCACAACTTTGACCTTATCAAAGTTCCAGTCCCTGAATGAGAAAGAGAGAGCCTTCAAATGTCATTAGCTGTATCAGTTTGAGAAAAGGACCTTCTTCCTTATTTTGACACTGTTCAAGGACAGCCTTCTTCTAAATGGTTGTTATCTTTTGCCACCCATTTGCCTAAGAGTATGAAGTCAGGTAACCAGTAGTGGGTGTGATCACAGGTGTGTTTTGGGCGGTTGGTAGGTAGGGGAACAACACCACCCCATTGGTCACTATCCAGTTTCCAGGTTTCCAATAAGACAGAGAAGAACAGGCCTCCACCATTTCATTTGTGAAAATATGTTTGTACTAATTCACTTTAACAGTTTTCTTAAGCTGCACCAGCAATGCCATTTCTCATTGCAGTGTCCCCAAAAATAATGAGGATATTGAACTGAGGTTTTGTTACATGTAAGCTATGCTTTCCCAATATTTGTCAGTTTTAATCACTTCTGCCTCCCTCTCCATGAAGTAAGAGTGTATTTGCCAGCTGCTCATCATTTTCAGTTTTTTGTAGAGTTTTTTTTGCTCTACAGAACCTAGCTAATTGCAGATAATGGCAGGGTCTGCCTCCCTCCTCTCTGGGTCTGTTTTTGGCCTGGTTCCTTCCCATATGTTTCTTTTATTTCTTATTATTTTAACCTGGAGCAGAGGAACAGGGACAGACAAACCATTGTGCCAAAAGCAGAGAGAGTCCTGGAATCAGAGTCTCCTATTCCCACTGCAGTACACACTTTGGTGGATGTTCTCGTTGGTGGACTTGAGAGAGATGGCAGCAGAGGCAGAGGAGAAAATCAATCATTCTGCCTGTTTCTAATGGTGGTCACAAGTTAGGACAACATGACTCAAGAGAGGTAGAACAGGACTGGCAATGGAGAGACCAAATTTTTCACCAGCATTGTTTTGTGCTGACACAAGGATGGGTGGATAGCTAATAATGTGCCTGCGAGAAATATCCCATTAAAGACTGTTGGTGTGAAGTTATGTTGAGGGTATGTCAGCAACCAAACTGTCTCCTAATCACAAGCCTGAGATATCCAAAACAAGATTTCCATTAAGCAATGGGAAAGGCAGGAAAAAAGGAGTGCCAGATTTAAATTACAAAGATTGCAGGAAGGAACTGCACTTTCATATTGATAGAAAGCCATCAAGTGTTCAGAGAAGAATCATACTAGTAAGCAATAAAGATTCTTATCTAACCTGTCATGTCGAGTGTCTGGATAACTCCTGCTGGGTTCACACTGGGGAGCCTGACAGTTGGAGACATTAACTTCAAATGCATCTTTATCTATCATAGTCCCGGCAGCATCATGTGTAGCATCTTTGGGCCTTATGATGAACCAGTATTTGTCCTTTGTTATCATCCCCACCACAACTACTTTTTTCCAGAAGTCAGTATTTATTCATTTATTTAAGCTATTTATATGGCCTCCCATCTCACAACTGTAGGCAGGATACAAAGTTAAAGCGACAATTAAAGCAGTCAAAATAATAAATGTCTGAGGACAGCAGTTCCCATTTGCAGCAAAATAACATCAACTGGCAGAGCTCGCTTCACCCCTTGGCCCAAACAACTGGGGAAGCTTTGGAACTAATGTTTCCAAATAATGCTTCCAATGTAGCATTGATTCAGATTATTACCAGAAATTGAAAGGCAGTCCCCACTCAGCAGGAGTCTCCATCTGAACTTCCCACACTGCTCTCAATGGATGCTATTTTTGCACATTGTGGGAAAGGTAAAATAGCAACAACCTGACACTACTTGGAAGAATTCTACCAACCCTACCTCAATCAACTGGGAAGTAACTGGAGATAGCAAATTGAGTAAATGCTGAGGGTCACCTGAACAATGAAATCTTCTACGTCTACATATAATTTTCAAAAAGAAATGTTCATATTGCCATCAGATTCAACAATTTATTGCCTTGATGATGTGACACAATAGAATCAATTGGTATACAAAACACAAGTAATAAAACTTTTAATTGTCCTTTCAAGAGTTGTTCACACGAATGCCACACAGATATGTCTTCACTGTACTACTTCAAGGACAAATAAAACACCCTTTTCTCTTAATGACCTCTCCTCCACTGCAAGCAAGGATTCAAATCTATGCTGATTTGGCCAGGAATTAGAACTACCTCTCCATCTTGTGGGTTTCTATTCTGTTATGAATAACTATAATGAATGCGTTTTCAGACCCTTACACTATTTACCAAGTTACTATGCTGATCTGCAGAGAGGCACTTTTTCCAGAAAAACCCTTCCAATTGCTCAGTCATAAATGAAAATAATCTGAACAGCCCATTGAATAATCTGAATTCAGTTTTAATAGAATAATCAAAACATTGACATCAGCAAATCTGACTGTGAAGTTGCTTAAGCTAATGACTAATGGCTTGTTTTTCATAATGTCTTTAATGAAAGACAGGTGGCTCAAAAGTGAAAGGAAGGAATGCTTGCTTCTACTTTCAAAAGGCAATGGGAATAAAAGTCTCAGAGCCAGATGGGATCTAAGGGGAAGTAGGGAAGGGATAAGAAAAAGCAGGCGGAGGAGCAGACAGGAATGTTCTTACAGGGCCTGGGGTATAGCTAAGGTTTGCATGTGTTCTTGATGATGCTTGTTTTACTTACACCTAATCAGTAAATACCTGAAATATGTTTTGCTGTTCTGCCCATTTTCACTACTGATTGTTGTTCTGTTATGGAATAGTACTTTCCCATTCATGTTAAGAGAGACTTCCACATGCCCACAGGAGTTCATCCCTGTTTTGTTAGGAGGCAGCGTTGAAACACTGGTGATTAAAATGGCTGGTTTTATTTAGTTGTTTTTGGTTCATGAGCTGTCATTCTTGTTGGTGATATGTAGCATGCTGCACTCACTTAGGGAGGAGAGAACACAAGTTTCTACAGGTAACTGTAATAGGGGTAGGTAGCAGTGATAAATACATTATATGCAAAATGTCCTAGATTCAGTCTCTGGTGTCTGCAGGGAGAGTATTTTTAGCCATAGAGAGTCTCTATCAGTCAGTGTGGACAGTTTTAAACTAGATGGACCAATTGGCTGGACTGAAACAAGAAAGCCTCTCATCTTCCTGGTTTATTTGCATGGCCAGGGGAAGTAGGGGATGTCATTAGGGGATTTCTAAGAAAATTGACCTTGATAGAAGACTTCTGCAGGTCTTTGCCCACACATTTATAGGCTGAAAGGGTGGGTGGGTATGGACACATCTGGCCCTGTCTGCTAAATCCATCGTTACGTGGTGCTGAATCTGATGCAAACATTTAAACAGGGCTATAATACATGGTGCATTCAGATCAATACAGTCTTACTTGTGACTGGGAACCTTGCTTTTGAACAGCTCATGTTCAAAGGGAAGCTGCAGAATTTACAGCAGTTAAAGAGGCAAAATCTGAATCATCTTCACAGGCAGCCCAGGACAGAGCATGTTCCTTACCCCAGTGGTTACCCAAGTAATCAGATCTGTTCCTGATCATGCATAGTGCAGATATTTCATCTGTATAGGACCATTCTGATTTTCTGTTGTTTGGCTATTATGGAATGTGACCAAAATGTTAAGTGCAGACTAATAGTAATTCAGAACATACTATATTGTTGATCCATGTTTCTACTGTCTAGCAATATGAGCATTAAAGTAGAAACTCATATCTATGTGTATGTGATTCATATGCCATTCCAGCCTAGGGCTATAAACAGTTGGCCTAACATTTAAGACAATGAATTGAAAAGGAAAGCAACAACAACATTGAAGTAGAATTTCCTTAAATATTCCATTTAAAAAAACCCACATTGTTATTGTTCAATTGCAGCAAATTCATATTCAACTTCTAGGCATGTGTTTAAGACAATCGGCCCCTGGCTGGAGTATTATGTCCTTCCTTTCACTTCTACAACCATGGTAACCCTTCCCATTGTTCTTCTAGACAAGAGGCAAGAAGAAACCAAACTAATCTCTATGTTCTTTCTGGAAGGAGAGTGTAATCTCCCAACAATCCTTTTTTTTAACTGATAACATCACACAACTTTTTGTACAATGCCACCTTGTCCTTTCCTTCACCTCTACAACTGCAGAGTAACAGTGGCTAAGGTGAAAGGTCATATGAATAGAACTGTCACCACTGCTCTTGGAAACATTTGCCCACTATGGCTATAACCGGCTGCTGTTGAGACTGGGTAACAGATTGATCAAGAAATTCTAGCAATCATAACAAAATTTTCTAGATTTCTAGATCTGTTACCTAGAAATCATAACAAAAATACCATTTTATTTCATTTTATTTCCTTCCAAAGGAAAGAAATATCACAACCGGTCTCACCTATACTTCACTGGCTAATATGACTCAAAGTTCGCCAATGTATTACTGCAGTGGTTGTTCAGAGCTACAAACCATATCTTCTAACTTTCTTTTCTTGAGGTTTCTAATGGTGTCAATGAAAACATTTTAAGCCCAGAATCACAATGGTCATTTATAATAAAATTCAAGGACTCTACAGAACTGCGATAGACTTATTTATGTGACTGACCAAAGTGATAATTAGTTATCTCAGAGACTCTGATAAATCCCTTCTCAAATCCTTACCCTACTCTGAAATAGATGAAAGATTATTATTGCTTCCTTATTTCTAGGCCATAATGAGACATGGGAGACAGGCTGTTTTTTCCCCAAATGGAAAATGGTGTTTTATTTCCTAATGGTGTTTATGACGTGGCTAAATTAAAGCCATCAGGATGTGTAGTTGCTGATGTTGCCATACAGGAAAAGATAATCTGAAGCTCCAAAGACAGAATTACAGTGGGAACATGGAACCTAAATAGCATGAATATGGGAAAGCTCAACACAGTGAAAAATGAAATGAATCAATTACACATTGACAACTTAGGCATCAGTGAATTGAAATGAAATAAACAATATGAACTTGGACATTTTCAGTCAGAAGTTCATATTGTTTATTACTCAGGACACAAAAAACAAAGAAGGAACAGTGTTGCTTTCATAGTCAGAAGGAATATAACAAGAACATATTTGGGAACAGTGCAGTCAATGGCTGAATAATACCAGTTAGACTTTATGGACTACTCTTCAATATGACGATTATCCAAGTTTATGCTCCAACCACTGACACAGATAAAAAGGTTGACAAGTGTTATGCTCTAATTCAGTCTGAAACTGGCAGAAGGAAAAAAAAAACCTAGTTGGACTGTAAAGCTTAGGAAACCAAAATATAGAAGAAGAAGAATTTATCAATTTCTGCCAATCGTAGCTAGATCAGCACTTTGGTCATTACTAAGTTGGAAGGCTACAGGACCTGATGGAATACCCACAGAAATATGGCAAGCAACAAAAGAAGAGTTTGTAAACTATGCCAGCAAATCTGGAGAATGACACAGTGTCCAACAGTTTGGAAGAGGTCAGTCTATATTGTCACCCCTTTAAGATAAGCCAGGACAGGAAACAAGCTGTAGAATGTCTTTAGGAAAATGGAACCCTGAAACATTTCATTGACTTCATGAGAAACCTATACACAGATCAGGAAGCCACAATCTGGATGGAACATGGTGAAACAGACTAGCTCCATGTTGGCAGAGGAATGAGTCAAGACTGTAAGTTCTCTCCTTATTGATTCAACCTGTGTAGTGAATGCATGTTCAGGGAAACTGGACTGGAAGAAGATGAGCATGTTTTTAAAATTGGAGGAAGAAAGAACAATCTCTTGTGTTATGTTGATGACACTACCCTAATAGCTGAAAATGCAAATATTCTGGAAACTCTAGTAATGGAAGTCATGGGGCACAGTGAAAAAATGGGACTAAGATTTAATATAAAGAAGAACAAATTAATGACAACAGATATAGCAACCAGCTTTAGAATTAACAATGAAGATACTGAGAAGATAGCTTCTGCCTTTTAGGATCAACTGTCAACAGCAAAGGAACCAGCAGTCAAGAAATACAGCACAGACTACAGTAGCAATGAAAACCTTGGAAAAGGTATTCAGATGCCAGAATGTGTCTATACCTACAAAGATCAGAACCATGCAGGTAATGGATTTCCCTGTGATTCTTTATGGAAGTGAATATTAGACTTTGAAGAAGCAAGATAGGAAGAATATTGATGCTTTTGAACTTTGGTATTGGAGAAGACTCCTGAGAATACTGTGGACAGCCACGAAAGCAAATCAATAGGTCATCAAATCAACCAACCCAGAATTCTCACTCAAGACACAAATGATCAGGCTCAAATTATCCTACTTTGGACACATTATGTAAAGACCTGGCTGTCTAGAGAAGGCTCTAATGCTGGGAAGGGTAGAAGGAAAGAGAAGAGGATGACCAGTAGCAAGATGGATGAACTCAGTTACTGTGGCAATGGGTACACCATTGGAAGACTTGAAGTACCAGATTAGGGACAGATTGTTGCGGAGAAAATCTCTCAACCCAGAGTTCTCACTTGAGGCACAAATGAACAGGCTCAAATTATCATATTTTGGACACATTATGTGAAGACCTAGCTCTCTGGAGAAGTCCATAATGCTGGGAAAGGTGAAAAGAAAGAAAAACAGGATGATCAGCAACAACGGGTACACTATTGGAAGACCTGAAGGATCAGGTTGGGGACAGATTGTCCTGGAGAAAATCTATCTGTGCGGTCACTAAGAGTCAACACTAATTTGATGACACATAATCAGTCAAAAGAGGCAGGCTAATCAATCCTTCATTTAATGAAATATTTCTGTTTCCTCTTTGTACCCAGCCTACACACAATATGCAAGGATCAAACAAAGCCATTGCGTTGTATGCTGATAAGATCTTTGCCAATCTGTCACCTGCATTAAAGTGAACTTTGCCTCTCTGTTGAGTAAGCTATTAGGTGCATTTTTTATTTGCATATAACCCTTTGTACGTGGTAAAGCAAATGACTGATCTTCAGATGTCTTTTAAACTTAGCCAAGCCAAGCAATGTCTTGCTCTTATTGTACTTGCCTTAGTTTATAGCAACCTTGATGCTTTAACCTTCAAATATTATTCCTAAGGTCTTTCAGATTTTCTTGGTCATCTACCTCTTAAGCTTATGCTTAGTAACCTTTTAAAAAAATACTATTTAGTCATCTAATAGCATTTTCTAATGAGACTATGCCCGGAAGAATATTAGTCTGATTCACCATAGCGTTAAGGTTCTCAATTAATTCTGGGTATTTTTGCACAACAAAACAAGTTGTCATAAAGATAATTTTTGGTGCCTTCAGGGAAATTGGTAATATTTAAAGAGCATTTATAAAAAAAATAATCCATTCATTCTTAGCTCATATGATGCATCCCAAGTTTTATCTGTTGTTAGCACATAGGAGCTTTTACAAATTTGTTCCTTCTGTCATATATTCTTAAGATAGCTTCATGCAATTTAGAATCAAAAAGAAATATATTTTAAATATAGTTCATTAAATGAGAGTTGACATGTTTTATTCATTTGATACATTTTATAATTCTACCCATCCCACACTTCTAGGTTCTATATTAAATTATTACGTAAAATAAAAGTTTAATTTATTGTATTTATTAATCCAGTAGTTCACCACCCAGGCTAAAGCAGGTTTCACTCCAGACAAACTTTAAAAAATGCTGAGCCAGAGCAATAGTATTCTCTCAATCTACATTGTGAATCCCTGTACATGAATGCCTGTAATATGAAAACAACTGTGATTGCTGTGTAATTTCATATAGTTTCTAAAAAGCAACTTTGAGTGTACAGAGCCCATGCTGGGAAAGCTGGCAAAAGAAGTGGGGAGAGGGATCTGTTAGCTACCAGGCCTCCAATTGCATGGATCAGCTCTGTGCAACTGGAGAACTGATGGCTAAAGAGCGAGCTCCCCCCCCTTCTTTGTCACCCCTATTCATTCTGACAGCTGATCCTGAGGCTACCAGAGCTGGCAGGGGTGTCAAGAGAAGCAGGAAGCGCCACCACTTCTCAGAGCTGTCCTCTACTGCCGCTTTTCTTGTAACACCTTCCAAATTCAGCAATCTAAGGATCAACTGCTAAGTTTGGGAGCAGTGGCTGGAGAAATGGGGAAGAGATTACTCTTTGCTCACAAGTTAAGCTAACTCATGGATATGTTCTGTAGAACCAGAGACTGTCAGATATAGAGGAACAGCTCAGTTTCAAAGAACTGGACTCTCTCACTGCCAAGAGCAGCATGGTCCTGGGAAACAATGCCCACTTAATGTGATTAACATATGACATATGCAAATATTTCCATCCTCAAGTGTGCAGTTATCGTATTGTCCTCTCAAGCATTCTGGCAAGACAAAGTACTGCTAGTGCTATGGGTCAGTGTTAAACGATCTGCTTTTCATTAAAAAGGCTGTAGGTTCAATTTTAGACAATTTTAGACCAGGAAAGACATGTCTCTGATACCCTGGAAAAATATTGTCCATTAACAAAGAGCAACCTTCTTTAACACTGGTATCCTCCATACATCTGGACCACAATTCCAGAATTGTCTACAGCCTCCATTCTGGATGGGGAATTCTGGGAATTGAAGTCCACACATCAGACAGGGGCTTAGATTGAGAAAGGCCTGCATATGCAATAATGAGTCTAGATCAGTGTTTCTTAACCTTGGCAACTTGAAGATGTGTGGACTTCAACTCCCAGAATTCCCTAGCCAGCCGTGGGAGTTGAAGTCCACATATCTTTAAGCCACCAAGGTTAAGAAACCCTGGTCTGGATCAACAAATATAAAGCTATGAATCTCTGTCTAGAGGTGGGGGGGGGGGAATCCTTCAAAAAATGTGTTAACATATTGTTAAGCATCTACCCAGGGCCTTCATCAATAACTCTGTAACATCCAAGTGAACATATTGTCTATCTGCATAGTCTTGGTAATGTCAGTATGTATTTGTCTGCAGTCTGGAAGAATTAATTGTCTCCTTATATAAATCTGCCATAACCTACAAGTTACTTTATTTCTTCCAGGTTCTAAAGGTGTTTAATGACAAATTGTCAGCTGCTACTGCAGTGTGCTAAATTAAAAGATTACTCTTTTTTCCCTGGATAGTGGAGGACAGAAAAATCGGTATATTTTCTCATTTAGGACTCTGTTTGCAGGCAGAAACATAGCTTATAAAGGAACAAAGAAGAAAATAGAATGACAACAACATATTTCTCCTTGCCCCTGCTTTTCCTTTTATACATATGAAGCTCTAAGATTGCCACGGTCCATCTCAGTTCAGCTGTCTGAACTACTAGGAAAGCTATGCGGGAAACCAGTGCTTAGGTCTTGGTTGTGAGAATTAGAAACAGGATATTTAGTTGAGATCTGCAGCTCACAAATTCTGCTGTTAATTTCCATCCTATTCAGTTATATAATAAAGAAAAACTAGAGTCCAGGCCTAGGTCATTAAATTTTTTCCCATATATTTCAAGATATGGAGTTATGGAGCTGGGAATAGGTATGCATTTTGCTAGGTAACAGAGTTCTAAAAATAATATGTGAAATGTGGTGGAGGAGTTAATGATTTGGACTAACAATCATTACCTGTGATGAAGGTTACAGAATTGCTTAGCTTAAAAAAAAAGTCACTTTGGAACTGCTTATGATATACTAGATTAAAATCCATCTGGTTCAGCTTTTGTTGCCAGTCATGACAAAACAGATTATGCTCACGAGACACTAGCAAGCTACATAAACATATATAAATCTGTATAATGTGTCCAAAATATGGTAATCTAAGCCTGGTACTTTGTGCCTTGAGTGAGATCTCTGGGTTGATTTGTTCAATGATCCATTTGTTTGTTTTCTTGGCTGTCCATGGAATTCTCAGGGGTCTTCTCCAAAACCAAAGTTCAAAAGTGTCAATACTCTTCCTATCCTGCTTCTTCAAAGTCCAACTTTCACTTCCATTGAGTGTCACAGGGAATACTATGGCTTGCACAATTCTGATCTTTGTAGGTATAGACAAATTCTGACATGTGAAAATCTTTTTCCAGGTCTTCTTTGCTACTCTACCAAGTGCTAGTTTGAAGCATATTTCTTGGCTGATGGTTCCTTTATTGCTGGTAGTTGATCTTAAAAGACAGAAACATCCCACCTCCTCAGTAACTTCATTGTTAATTCTAAGGCTCATTGCTGTAGCTATTGTCATTACTAAATTTTAATCCCATTTTTTTCACTGTGCTCCTTGACTTTCATTACTAGAGCTTGTAGATCATAGGCCATAATCCTGAGGTCTCTAGGGGAGTGGATGGTTTTTGTAGGGCACCCTATCCAGCCGTGCAAATAGAAGATCAGAAGGGATCTCTATTACAAGCATAGAGATGTTCTACTCTTGGTGCCCCAGAAATGGTATTGAGTTTCAGGAGAGGAGGTCTTTTTTTTTTTGGCTAGTGCTAGAGCTGGTTAAGTTATTTTCCTTCCAATATTTTTCACCAAATGTTCATCCTGCTGCCATATTCCTAAAAGAGCATTGGTTTTGGCAGTTTTGCTGCCATAAATTCATCCTCCTCATCCACCTTTGTTTTGCTCATTTTCAGGAAATGGAAGTTCTCTTTTGTATTCTTGGCTTTGTTCTAGGCAGCAAGCAGAAAATTAAAATTATTCTCTCCAAATCCCAGTATTCATAGTCATTTAACTAATGTAACTGCCAGGAAACTCAAGTTAAAGAAAGTTATATATTTGGGACAAGCAAGCCATAAATATTCTGAAAAACTAATTCATAAAATACACACCCAACTCACAGAGTTCTCTGTCCCAAACAAGTTATTTTCTGCATTGATGGTCCAGTTTGAGAAGCATTGCATAAGCGCAGATGCTGTCCATGGATTATAGATCTTATAGATGTTTTAAAAATTAGACTCTCTGGGATTTCCGGCAAGAGTCTTTTCCTCTCAGTTTCTACCTGATCTTTTTACAGTAACTAGAAATCCTAAGAATTGAACACAGAACACTTTGCATGCAAACGATGTACTCCATCACCAAGATATGCTCTCTCTGATAAAATAGTTTCTCATCTGCAAAACAGGAATGCTGTTTTATTTTGTTTTGGTTCCATCCATCCATCCATCCATCCATCCATCCATCCATCCATCCAGCAAGCCTGCCAGTTGATGAAAAACTGTATGTAGTCTGCATAGGTTTCCATTTCCTTTCCCTTTCTTCTTTCCTACTGATTAAAATATTAACAGATTTAAAAAATGTTTTTAAAGGCACATTGCCCTGACAATTCTGGCCTCCAAAAGATGCTTTAAGATGAATTTAAACCATACAGCAAAATAATCATAGTAGCAATAAAATACTTTCTTTAAAACTGACACTGAGACACCATGTTATTTCTTTAGGGAAGGAGTTTCAAAGGGCTATCCTCACCACCAGAAGCTGCTAGACCAATGTTTTTCAAACTTGGCAACTTCAAGATGTGTGGACTTCAACTTCCAGAATTTTCTGTCTAGCTACTCTGATTGTCTGGCAAAGACCAGGATCTCTGATACTCAGTAAGGATCTCAGTGTCCATTTAGCATTCTGGGGAAGAAGCAAGGGGAAATAAAAAGAAGTTTAGCTGGACTCCGCACGTTCAGTTTTGGGCTAAAATGCCATTCCTGATTATTAGCTACAGTTCTTCTGTAAGCAGCTGTCATCCTAGCAGTTCACAGGTTCAGACAAGACTCATTTCAGCAGCAGAGTGATGCTGTCATGTGTTCAGACCAAGCTGCAGAGAACAGGTCATTACAGCCTTGGTTACATGCCAAGCACCCGCTTGGAGGCTGGAGAAATTCCTTGCAGTCAGGAAGGACAAAAGAGACACTTTGCACTAAAGGAGGCATGCAGAGACTTGTGTGAGGAATGGCATTTTGCCACCCCATACCTTTAGAGCAGATTAAAGAAAGAAGGCAGCCCAGCAGAATAACGCGAAGCCCAGATTGCTTTCCTGTGGAATTCAGTAATTGGGCTCTTGCTTCTAAGTCTTTCAAGGTCAAACATTTGGTTGTCTCAATGTTGCAGAGAGGAAGGAACCGAGGGAAGGAGAATGGCCCTGGAAGCCAGTGTTTTTCAAAGTTGGCAACTTTAAGATGTGTGGACTTCAACTCCCAGAATTCCCTAGCCAGCATGGCAGGGGAATTCTGGGAGTTGAAGTCCACACATCTTAAAGTTGCCAACTTTGAAAAACACTGCTGTTATCCATCCTTCCCCAGCCAATACTCTCCATATGTATTGGGACTGGATGGGGACATTGGGAATTATAGTCAAGCAACACAACTGCAGATCACCTGAAATCCTGTTACAAATTATACACATATGACTTGATCTGCCCAGCTGAAACTTACTAGGGACTTTAAAAGTTTATGCCAGCTTTTAAAACCTTTAAGCCATAATATATCCAAAGGCAATTTATATCAAAGAGCAGCTGCTATTGAGCAGGCAATGCTTTTTAGTTTTTCTTCGGGTCAAACAGGGACACTACAGTTTGTTGGGGCAAAAATGGGACCCTTTACCCATTTCATTTTGTTTTGCAAATACTTTTGCTTTCAGGAAGATCAAAGACTCAGAATCTAATGTTCAGCAGGGCTGTGTAGGCTTTGAAAATGATTCAGAAGGGCTATTAGGAGCACACAAAAGTGCAAATAAACCCTTTTAAAAAACAACTTTATTTCTTTACAGATTTTTGTACAGGTCTGAAAAAAATGTGGCTGCATTAAAGAGACAGCTCCTTAAAGCAGCAGTGTCTAGTGTCTTTAATGTGATTTCTTAAAGTGACCATTATTTACAGGGTCTTTTGGAAGCCTGAAAATAGAGGTGGCTTTGGAAAAGAAATAGTGCACTCCTGCTCCTATTTTGCCCTATCCAGACTCCAGGTAAAGGGAGGGCAAATTTCCCCATGCAAGAACAGAGGCTGTCAATCTAACCACCTGCACCAGGCAGAACCCTTTCAGCTAGGGAAACCACTAGTCCAACATTTTCCTCTTTCAGAGTGACAAATTAGAAATTCAACAGCAGGACGGGTGGACAGTTGCACCCTTGTGTTTATATTTCCCAGTGTGACCCGCATTACTGTCATAGATTGTATTAGCTTCAGGCATATAATCTACGACATCTGCAACAGATAGCATAGGATGAGGCAAGATCCTTCCTTCTTCCTTTCCTGTGGCACTAGTGGGAGATCACATTTTAGGATGGGCTGACTGCTCTGGGGAGATTCCAAGTAACCCAGTCTTGTTTAGGAAGAAAGAAGCTGCTCCAGAAAGGCCTTAATAACATGCTTACTAAAAAGTCTACTTTTGATTATTTGCAAGTATGTACCAGTTTTATCCTTTAGGGGATAAACCTAATTATCCTTTAGGGAATTTTCTCAAGAAGTGAGAAATTATTTGTTTAGAAATGTTTGGATTCTTTGATCTGAAATATTTGGGGATGTTAATAGTAAAACTATACAATTACTGTGGGCATTATTGGTGATGCCTTAAAGCTAGGAAATTGTAGTTTCAGAATTGTTGAGAAGTATCGTAAATCATAGGTATCTGAATTGTATCTATGTGAATATGTGACAAGTCAGGCTTGGAAGAGAGAAGCTACTCCTGAGGAGATGCAAAGGCCTGAAGAATTGGCTGATTGAAGACATTCTTCTGACTGTTTGCAAGACTCTGGTGATATGATAATGGGATGTGGCCTTCTGCACTAACCTATCAGAATGCCTTTCATTTCTCTTTTGTTTTTATTCTGAGTTTCCCACCATTTCTTAGTATAATTGTACTTCCTTCAAGATGATGTGCTTCTTAAGAATGTTGAAGTTCTTAATATTTACCTGGATAGTTACATATAAAACATTGAATTTTAAGAATAATTTTGTTTAGGTATTTTTCCTGCATTACCATGATAACTACTGTTGGAATTAAGTATTAATAATAGTAGTGATCTGCAGCTGGTATTAAGAGATACATTACCTCTGATATAGAAATAATACAACTTGTAGCCAACAGGAACCTTAATCTCTGTCACTTGGTCTAATCACCTTTTAAAGTTACTGGCCATCTTTCTTGAGCGGAGGATCCCCCCCCCCACTTCTGTTCTCAGCTCATTCAGATACTGAAGTAGATTTTAATTGGTGGTTAATGTATCTTACCCTTTTACTAATGTGTTTTAAAATCTCTTCTTTTTCTTTTAGTTTGTATGATACCTTATATTTTATTATTAATTGCCTCAACTGCTATTTTTAATTAAAGATAGGCTATACATTTAATAAAGAATAATAAAAATTACATATTAACCTGGTAGGCATCCATCTATACACATGTCCTCCTCTGTTCCACTACAGTACTAACTTTACTCAATGCCTTGCTATCCTCTAAGAACTCTCTCCCCCTCCTTATGTACATTTTGGGGAAACTGGGGAAGTTTATGATCAAGCTGGCAATGCTAAACACTTGTATTACACATTATTTATTTTAGTGTAAGGGACATGTATATGAGAAAGGAAGGATGAATACATAGACCCCTATGCGAAGTTCATTGTCTAGGTCCTTCCCAGAAATCTCATCTTGAAAGATATTTCTTTGAAGGCCATTTATTTATTTATTATTAAACTTGTATGCTGCCCATCTCCCCCAGCGGGTGACTCTGGGTGGCTCACAATAACAAAAAAGAAAAAACACACCAATTCCTCCAACAGTGGCTAAAATCCATAAATAATTAAAATCCAAACAAACATTAAAAATGTCCTAACCCCCCCCCCCGTATATTTTAGCACTAACACCTTCAAGATGCTGGGGGGGGAGCCAGAACCCATCATCCCACCAGCCATTTCCACAGATGCGAGCCCCCATCTGGCCCCCAGGCCTTCTGGCAAAGCCAGGATTTAACCCCTTTTCTGAAGGCCATGAGGGAGGGGGCACACCAGACCTTGGGAGGCAAGATGTTCCATAGGGTGGGAGCCACAGCAGAAAAGGCCCTCCAAAAACATTGGTGTGTTTTTTCTTTTTTGTTATTGTGAGCCACCCAGAGTCACCCGCTGGGGGAGATGGGCAGCATAGAATCGAAATTCCTTGACCGGTGGGGTCTGCAACCTGCCCCTTCTGCTGGACCGAGTGGGGTGGGCTGAAATAACCGGGGCGAGATGGTTCCTCAGATAACCTGGTCCCATGCCATGAAGGGCTTTAAAGGTGATGACCAACACCTTGAATTGGACCCGGAAACAAACTGGCAACCAATGCAGCTCATGCAACAGCGGTGTTATATGTGCCCTCCTAGGGGCACTGAGAACTGTCCACGCCGCTGCATTCTGCACCAGCTGTAGCTTCCGGATACTCTTCAAGGGTAGCCCCATGTAGAGCACATTACAGTAGTCCAACCCAGAGGTGACCAGGGCATGGGTGACCGTGCGGAGGGCCCCCTGATCCAGGAAGGGGCGGACTGCCGCACAATACGAAGTCGTGCAAAGGCCTGCCTAGCCACGACTGCCACCTGCTCTTCAAGCAGGAGTCGTGAGTCCAGGAGGACCCCCAGATTATGCACTGGGTCTGTCTGGGGTAGTGAATTTCATCACAAATTCATACCAAACAGATACCTAAATACTGAAGTTGATTGAACCAAAGGCACAGTTTAGGAAACAGGTCTGCTTTTCTTTTCCTCACTGACAGGAAGTCCAAAGGTGACAAACTATCTGGTTGAGAAATCAGGATGCCTCCAAAATGAAATGAATACTCCCCTTTTTCTTAGAAAGCATTTATTTTTGAACTGATCTTTTTAACAGGGTTTTTCATCTTTCATTTGTGATAGAAAAAGAAAACAAATACAGGCTCTGACACACTTCTCAATTAATTGTAGTGCACTGAATATAAGAGGTAAAGAGGGACAAATTTTCAAGGCAGAATTTAGCTTATGCACCCTTTTTGGCACCAACTTCTTTCAATGTAGCCACATTTGTATTGCAGTAAATTAACCCACACTGCATTACTCCTTCTTGCAACCTTTTGACTTTGCCTTGTGCTAATTCAGTGATTTGAGAGTTTCATTTTTTGCATCTGGCACAAAATCATAAACTTGTTAAGGGGCCATTTAGGCCACCAAGTCCTATTCCTGTTCAGTGCAAGACTCCAGCTTCAAACATCCCTGACAGATGGCTTTTTAACCTCTATAAGAAAACATACTCTGAAAGGGAGCCCACCACTTCTCTGAATAATTGGTTCCACAGTCAAATTGCATTGCTAGGAAGTCCCCCCCGCCCACATTCAATTAGTCTGCCTTCCTGTAACTTAAATCCACTGTACCATGTCCTGCACTCTGGAATGTAAGAGATTAGGTCTTGACCTTGTTCTGTGTGACATCCTTTCAGGTATCTGGAGAGGGCTATCAGATACCCCCCATCTTTTCCTCTCAAGGTTAAACATTCCCAATTTTTAAAACCTCTCTTCATAGAATATACTTTCCAATCCCTTGATTGTCCTCATTACCTTTTTCTGAACATGTTCCACTTTGTCTGAATTATTCTTAAAATGTGATGTCTAGAACTGGACACAGCACTCGAGGTGGGGTCTGATCAATGCAAGGTAAAATTGAATAATTGCTTCCTGTGATTTGGAAAGTAAACTTTGAACAGAAGAGAACATGTTGCTCAAGACTGAGCTGTTTGGTTCTTGATGCTTTCTGAGCTTGATTTTCTTGCAGACATTTCACTACCCTTCCTTTGGTTAATGTAGTTTAACTATTGAACTATTGTTGAGCACTCTTTGAATATGATTTTCAGGCCAGCTGTTTATCACCTTCTGCCAGCTAGCTGATATTTAACTAGTTTGCTAATCAAAATATTATATTGTAAAATTTTTTGCAGAAGTCAGGACATTAAATTACAGCATTCCCACACTTTATTAAGGCAGTTACCTAATTAAAAGATATAAGATTCAACAAGTTCATGGTGATGTCTGTGAATTTTCAAGATGCTTACAAGTTGATCTCTTTATGATATGCACTAGCATCTTCCCAGGTGTGTCAGAATGATTGGTCTGCAGTTCCCTAAAAATTTTTCCCCTCTTTTTGAAGATGAAGACATTTGCCTTCTTCCAACTTATCTAGCAATTCACCCACTCTCCTGGATTTCTCAATGATAGATAAAGGTTTGGCTTGACTACATACAACCAGTTTGTGTTTCAGTTGAGTGAATGACCTAAAGCTATGTAATACACTTCTAGCAGGTTGCCTAAGAAGATCACCTAAGCAAGGAATTTATATTCTTCTTGTAGGAAAAGCAGGATATAATGTGTGATTGGCTGGTGCCACACAGCTTCTTTGAAGATCAGTTCACAGTTCACAATGCAGCCAGAGGTCTGAAGAGTACTTAATACTATAGGACGGATTGGGTTAAAGCCCAAGAAACATCCCAGTGGAAGAAACCATCACACTTTCTATGCAAGATTATCTGAGAAAAGAAACATCCTGAATGCATAATAGTAACAATCCACATACCTTTCTCTCTCTCTCTCTTTCCTTGTGAATTTATGGCATTACAAGAAAATATGAAAATTAAATGATAGCAGTAGACAAGTGTGCTTGGAAAACTTGCAATACTGTGCTTTTTATTTAGTAAATTTATATTTTGCCTTTTCTTCATTCAAGCTGGCTTAGATGGGATCACATTCATTTACCTCCACAACTACAACCTTGTGTGGGCTGAGAGGGCAACCAGCCTAAAGTCACCCAGTATGTTTCCATGGCCGAGATGGCCTTAATTGGGCTGCAACATCTTAGCAACCTCTCTTCCAAATAAGCCTTTGCTTCCTAGGAACTGTCTATAGGACAATTGCATTAGTTCCTCTGTAACATCAAGTGTTACACTATTTTAACCTTTGTGTTATATTGCCCAGTTTATTGTGTTAATTTCTTTTTTGAGGCACACCTCTTTTTTCTCTGGAGATGGATATTTTACTGTTATTTACAATTTGTCATTTGGCAGAAGTTAAATAACCTTGCCTGACCTTGGAACCTATGAAGGGTCAGCCTTGGTTAATACGTGGATGGGAAACAACCTGAAGTCCAAGTTGTTAGCTAGATCATGAAGTAAAAGAATCCCACAATGTAATAAAGACAAAAAAAATTTTTCTTGCTGCCAAGAACATAGTTGCTAGGAGCTAAGCTCAACTCAAGTGAGATTTTTCTTAGCCCCCCACGGCAGTGCTGCCCATGAGAGTTTCTCCAATTCTGAAATGGGCTCAAGAGCCAAATATGTGGCAAACTTTCCATTTACAGAAAGCTACTTTGAGTTTTGGAAAGTTAGCTAAAGGTGTTCTGAACAAAATCAAAGCAGCCATGGGAGCAAACATGCTAATATCATGCTCCATTCATACTTCCAGTCTTCTATTTTCCCTTTGTTATTTTTTTCCAAATAAAATACTTCAAGTAAACATTGTGTTAAAGTGCTGAAGGATGACACACTCAGGATCCCTATAATCTATTTCTACAATGGATTCCATCCCAAAGTGCAAGATGTTCCAAGGAAGAACATGTAGCATTAGTTGCGGAGGTGTTAGCAGGTTGAGTGGGCTCTTCCTCCTACTTCTAATTCAGCTGGCCTTGCCTTCGTACAGGTGTGTGCTTTCTCTTCCTTTGCAGGCAAGCCCTTGTGCTACCCCATGAATGATGCAACGGCTTTATCCTACTTTCCTACAAAAGTATTTTGTTGCAGCACGTATTAAAGATTTTCACCTCTTCTGAGGAGAAAAGCCAGTCATAGGCCACTTATGTAACAGCCTCTGCTCAGACGATTTGCTTTCCTGATTTTTAATCTGCTCAGCCGTCCTTTAAGTCTTATCTTACTACCGTCAGTGGTGGACCTTTCGTTAAACTGTTACAGATTAGCACCAGAGCTGTAACCTGTTCAAGGATTCATCACGTTTTTTCTTGTCAAGAAAAGGGCAAAACCAAATTCATATTTCAGGCAGATATACTAAACAGCTTGTACCTGGAGCAGATATACCTTGCGCACTTCATTTTATCAACTGTCCAGGGAGATAAAACTCCTCAATGCAAGAAAGCTCCAAAAAGAATTTAATCTTAAACCATTTGTGGTGATAAATAAAATTACCTCTTACATATAAGAGCGATCAAACAAAGACAACATTTGATGGCAGGGAATAAGAGACGAGGCTATTGCAAACATAGCCATTTATTTATGACCACACAGATCTGTATTTGTACTTAGAATTTATCCACATGAGTAGATGAAGTGGTGCGAATGTTCCTGAATGGTATTGCTACAGGTGGAAAGTAGCAACTGTATTCCATCATGAAAACCTGTACCTGTGGTTTCCAACGTCAGAGAACCCTTTGACCACCTTGTCTGTAGCAAATGTGTTGAATTCCACTGATAAGGAGAAAACTGGCTGTGTTCTCTTATGGAAAGTTACTCTGAAGATAAGCCTTAAGTGACTTACTCCAAGAGGTAGCCCCAGTGATTTATACTGGCTTGTTCCAGACCATAGGGCTTGAGAATGACAACCTAAACAGTGTTGTCCAAACTTGGCCACTTTAAGATGAGTGGACTTCAACTCCCAGAATTCCCCAGCCAGCATGGCTGGCTGTGGAATTCTGGGAGTTGAAGTCCACTCATCTTAAAGTGGCCAGGTTTGGACAACACTGACCTAAAACGAAGCACTCCAAGCTTACCATGGATGTCAACAGGATTCTTCAGCCTGACTTTGACATGATAGCACTCAATACACACACCGACCGGGCTCACGCAGCTATGATAAGCCAGATTAGAACTTCCTGAACAAGTCATGTCTTGAATGGGCTCATGCACTACGTTAAATCAAACCACTCCCTGGATGGATCGAGCTACAGGGTTGCTTCACTCTAAAGGGCTTCTCCATTCATTCCAATGGAAGGACACACATCTACAAAAGTGAAATAGTGTATCCGAATGATACCCACCCAGTGAAGCAAATAAGGAAACTGATTGCACTCATGAGCTGTGTGTGCACGTTAGATGTAAAGGTATGCTCTATATCTAGAGCGGTGTTTCTCAACCTTGGCAGCTTTCAGATGTGTGGACTTCAACTCCCAGAATTCCACAGCCAGTAAGTCAGAAACACTGATCTAGAGAATGTCCCCATGTAATCGCAGGTAATACCTGTGGCCTGATAAATTGTACCTTTAGCAATTTCAGCATATTTCTATACAGAAAGACTCTAATGAATCCATGCTTTATTCCTTTTCTTCACTAGTGAGGGGCAAAGCCAGCGCCTTCATGTATCAGGGCTGTACCACACTGGATTCAAAAGTCAACAGGTACTTTGGAGTGCTTGGGATGCACACGTCGTAGCCCCTTTGACAATTACTGAAAGCAGCTTTGTCTTTCCATGGGGTTGGGTTCAAATGCAGAATGCAGTTGTGTGTTCCCAGAAAAAGATGCATTTGGTTTAAGGAACTAGCAAGAAGAGCCTTGTGTATCTCCCTGTGCACTCTGAAGCACTTTTGGATAAGAATAAAAAACGTGTTTACTTGGCATGATGTGGTTTCTAGCAGCCTTAGTTGAAAGCCACACTAGGCCTCTTTCATATATTTTTTTTTAATTAATACAATATATTTCAAAAGCAAATATTCAGGCATGAAAAAAAAATCCTCATGGCATACCCTCTTGGAGGGGAAAAATGTCAGGAAGCAAAACAAAGCCATATATATATATATATATATATATATATATATATATATGTGTGTGTGTGTGTGTGTGTGTGTGTGTGTGTGTGTGTGTGTTCTCATTCCTGTGACTTTTACTTTGTAAATTCCAAACTGCACCTATCAGCTGTTAATCCATCTTCCTACCTGACAACTAGCCGAGCACTGTTTCAGAACAACAGCCTATTGCCAAGGCTGATCTGGTTAGTGCTCCTGCATAGCTATTTAAATGAAATATCAATCTGACTATATATGGAATTGCCAGGAAGCAAAGAGCTGGGAAAACTATATTCAGAGGGCAGGCAGCAGAAAACCTCTCTAGCCTGTATTTAAAATAGGCTTTTAGTAGCAAAGGTCAAATAGCCTGTGTGACCCACCATTTCCCTAAGCGGCACACCACTCTTAAATTGTATAGTTCCCTGCTGAAGACTTGGATACGAGGCATCTTCATTTGATAGGTTGCCTCCATCAACTCCAGTGTTGGAATTATCCTTAGCTGTTTTTCCAAGATCAGGCATTGGCAAACTAATTGTTCGAACGTTGTACACTCTGAGCAGGATCTCCGAAGTACTAATTTCAGTAAAGCCATGTTCCTCCAAAGCCAAACAGGTCCTTTGAACTTGCTCGATGCAAGGGGAAAAGGAGCATATGCGTCCACCTACAACAGAAAAAGGAAGACTGTGAATGGAAAAACAGCAGGTTCAAGAGTCTCATCTCAGCCTGAGTTTCTAGTAGTGTTATTTAAAGTGCAATTCTATGAATCATGTATTTCCAAAAGAGATTCACTAAAGCCAGTGGGATCACTCTTCTGAAGTAAATTATATAATGACTGTAGTTTTAATTGCTGGTTTATACAAAAGGGGAGTGGGAACTTTGAATCTTACACAGTGCAGCTGGTGGCAGGGGAAGTCATATGAACCGTACAGTTCCATGCACGGACGGAATCAGGAATATGCAGAATTTAAATATTTATTTTAGACTGCAAGCCGACACCATTGATCTGGCAGTACGCTCTGCTGAACTTAATGGTGCTTGCTTCTGAATAGATATGTGTAGGACTGAACCATCAATATATTTCTGCATCAGCTCTATTTATTCTGTACCTAATTGCCATATATAGACAAAACTGGAACAGTCTGTACCTCATTGTTATGCCTTGTCCTTGATTTCTGCTCCACTTCTTAAATTCTTCACACAGAAGTTAGCAGCTCATTAAAGAGGCAGTGACTTTCTCACAATGGCCTTCTGTGTTTTTCTGAGCAGCTCCTAATATTGGGTTTGAATAAACAGCGACGATATATTCAAACACATGAAAACCTTTTCTGCTGGGTAAATTATCTGGAGCCAGAGGAAGATGTTAAATTTGGCTCTCTGTTCACAGTGCTTATCGACAACAGCACCTCTTCAGCTGTCCTCTCCAACCAAACAAAACGTTAAAATGAATTTCCACCAATCTAATATAGCTTTTTTGTTTCTCCTTTGCAGGAAGAACAGCACTGCATAACTTTCTTTGCCTTTGTGCAAATCCTGACACTTCGCCCTCCTTTATGGATTTTTCAAAACTGCCTGTTTTATTATCAGTGCATATATTTGGCATTAAATAAAAAAATCTCCTTCAAGTCAAGTGTGACTTTTACTGACTTCATGGGCAGGACTCTGTAGTTTTCTTGGCAACAATCCAGATGTGGTTTGCTACTGCTGTTTGCAGGATGTTCCTTTGACTTCTCAGTCTAGCTTACAGCCCTGGGATTTTTTTTGGATGGGGGTCCTCCCATCCAGCATTACTAACTCTATTTTATTTTTCACAACCAGCCAAGCTTAGGTGTTGCCCCCCAAGGTGGATGTTCCATCAAGCCAATATGTGAGCCCATAATCACATCAGAAGAAAGCACATTTATATAAGAAGTATACAAAATTCTTTTCTGGAACTAAAAATGATTGAAGGTTGACTAGGGTTGCATGTGTTTGGCTGGATTCAAGAAATGGTTACTATCTCTTTGAGGAAGAACATGTTGCCCCCATCTTTCTTGAAACAGGTGGTAGTGCATACTCTCTTGAAGATCTAGCCATATTGGATAACTTGATTTCTGGAAAGTGTAAGGCCATAGATACAAAGAAACAAGCTCAGGCTAAACCCTAGCAAGACGGAATTACTGTTTGTCCATAACCATCTTGGCTTTCTGGAACTATCAATTCCAGTGGTTGTTCTATGCACTACCACCTGTTTCAAGAAAGATGGGGGCAACATGTTCTTCCTCAAAGAGATAGTAACCATTTCTTGAATCCAGCCAAACACATGCAACCCTGTTCCCTGAAGGAACAGATGCATGACTTGGGATTCACGTCTCCTGGCTGAACAGCAGCAGGAGGTAATGGTTGCAGGGCCTCTGCTTAGTTTTGGCTAGTGTGCCAGTTACAGCCCTGCTTGGATCAGAAAGCCTTGGTGATGGTAATTTATGCCCGGACTACTATACAAGTGGACTACTGCAACATGCTGGTGGCAGAATGTTCAACCAGACTGCTAGCAGTGGAAATCTGAGACTGCAGAGTTATACCTATCTCAAGGTGTTTGCGCTGGTTGCTAGTAGGCTTCTGGGCCCAAGGGGTAACCTTGCCCAGTATGATTCTGCCTGTCCTGTCTAGACATCTTAAATGGATTTTCTCAAGGTCTGTCCCCTATCAGAGATATGAGGGGTATAGGCTGGAAGACAGGCTTTCTCTGTGGTGGCCCCCATGTAATGGAGCACACTGCTTTTATTTTTAGAATGACCTCCGTGCTGCTGCCTATATATGAATGACCTCCAAGGTACATCTGTCCTCTTCTCTTCTGGAATTCTGGAAGGCACTTTAAACCATATTTTTTCAGCAGACTGTTGGCTCCTAATGATGAACAATGGGTGACTGTTTAGTTTTATTTGCCAATCTGTTTAGTGTTTTAATGAAAGTTAGAGTAGGGTTATGGCCTGTATTGCTGATTTAATATAACACCCAGAGTTGGTGTTAGTCCTTGCTGAAGAAGTTGTTCTTAGAGATGATATTTATTAAGTTTAATTTTGTTCACTTTCTTATTTTTCCAAACTTAAGTTTGTCTATTTTTTGCATCAGTTTGAAAAAAGAACCTGCTTGAGTACTGTAATCATAAGCATTTTATATAGATTTCCCCTAAAAGGAACATGCATATATGTCATTTTAAATTCAAAAAGATGTCAGTTTTAAAGTGCAACTACATTTGAGACTGAATAGTAATTTCAAAGTGCAAAATTATTCCATTCATATTACAATGCTAACTTCCCATCCCTTTTGAGGACGGGCTAGATGTTATTGTATTCTCATAACACAAATGTATAGAAGAAAGTATTATGTCACTCTAGAATACAGTTGAGGAATCTTTTAATATAAATAATATAAAATACAATATTTTAAATCTAAGTTGATCTTCAAATAGAAAACAGACAGCTAAGACTGGACTGAACTATTCCATTTTTAAAAAGAAGTATTTTGTTTTGTTTTGTTTTAGACAGCAGAGCATTCAAATATGGCCCATTCCTCCCAACCCCCAGTATAAATCAGATTAGACCAATATAGCATTGCAGGATTCTATCATTTTATGACTTGGCTGGAGACAGGATATTCCAAGTATGAAAAGCAGTAAAGCAGAAAGGCCAAAGTACAAGAGAAGTAAATAGAGATAATGTACTTTATGGAAGAGGACATATTTCTAACATTTAAGGAGCCACAACATAGAATTGTTTTATTCTGGCATACATTTTCACAATTCAAATTTTGCCTCATCAAATGAAATTAAAACTGATTAGTCTCACCAACAAATAACTCAGATATAGATACCATCTTTTCATCCAAGAGTAAACAAAAGGACTAAGAATATTATGCCAAAGAGACAAGAAATATCAGAAGACCAATTATGAGAGTCCTAAGGATTAATCTAATTCTTTATCTTGTCTTACAAAATAGGTAGCCATGTGGCCCTGGGTGGACCATAAGCACGATGCGAAGGAAAAAAACCTCACCTGTGCTCAAGCAAATGGAACTTTAGCCCATGCTCTTAATCTATTCCAGAATGTTCTCCTCTCTTCAAACTTTCATCTGTTTTCCCACTTCTTATTGGCTGATGCAAAATAATGTATAATTTGACATTAGATTTTAGAAAATTACCTACTGGTAGTAATATAAAAAATTAATGTGTGTATGTGTGTAATTTCTGGAAGATTCTATAAAAGAGAATATGATTTCAAACTGAGAAAGTTGTCTTCCCCTTCTTCAGAATATGGCTACAGTTCAATCTAAAACTTCCATTCACTTTGGGGATGAATCATTCACCCAAATACACACTTTGGAGAATCATATAACTATAAAAATTTCAACAAATCCCTTTTATTGAATGCTTGTTTTATTAAAGCCTGTTCACTATATTTTTTTGTTATAATCTACAATTCATCCTACTTAATCTACTTCAGTGGTACAAAATGTATATCAGAAAATTCACAAATCACAAAATGTCCCCATCATAGTAAGACCTTGAAAAAAGATGCCATTTGCACAACGTGAAAATTTTCCTATGCTTAACTGGCACACTAAGTGTGGAAGCAGAAAAGAGCAGAGCAGAAGACCAGATCCAACTGGCCAATGAGTTGGAGGTTCCTCACCTCTGCTGAAAACATTCATAAAATATAACAGCAAATGCACAATCTTTTCTGAAAGATACTTTTAATATGCAGCATGTAAGCCATCCAGCCCAAGAGCACTAGTTCTTTTGAAATTGTTTATTTATTATTCTCAAACAACAGAGGTATAGAATTTCTGTTCCTCTACATGTTGTTAGAACCCTTTCTCTGAACCTATGCATTCCCTCTTATGACATCACTTGCTAATACTTATTTTTTAAAACTAAAGCCACAACAAAGAAAGGTGAAAATAAAGTATAACATAAAGCTAGTGGCAAAACATATTTATGAGAAATAACTGAATAGAAAACGTGTCTTCAGAATTTGGATTACTTTAGCAATGTTGGGGTTATGAATAGCTCCAAAAGAAGCAGGAAATAAAATCTCATCAATAAGGATAATAATGTTCTCTGTGACATCTAAAAGACTACTCTGACATAAACCTTTGTGGAATACAGTTTACTTCACTAAATATAGCCCCCTGGTTCATTAAACTTTGGAGGAAGGAGTGGTAAGATCTTAAGATCTGCTGGAGGGGATGTGTTCTGGTCTTTTTTTTCCTTCTTAGCTGTTCCTTCCAGCAGCCAACACCCAGATAAACAGGAATTAACACCAGACAAACAATAAAACAGAAAACAATACCCTAATCAAAAAACTACCAAGGAGAAAACCACAGCCCCACTAACACTGTACAGGGCAAGCTACTGTATACAAATAGGGAGCAAAACCCCACACTCACTTGCACTGATGATGTTACCTAGTTGGGTAATGAAACTTCTGCAATCAAACAACCAAGCTCCAACAGCACCAAGAACTCGGCAGATTACTCTGCCTGCATTTAATTCAGAGATGGAGGACTATGTCAATTTAAGAGAATGGTATGTATATACAGAATAATCTCCTGTCCTTAAGCGAAGAATCAGGAGACTAGCTTTCTAGCTAAGAGCCCTCCCATCTCTCTGACCTTATCAAGCTGACAAGAGATGGCAATTGAAAATCCCCCCAAGGTTAACAGATCAAACAGACCAAACAGAAGTCTAGCACAAACATTGTTGAGCCAGACCTATTTACAGAGAGTCGGTTTTATTTATCATTGTAATGGCTCAGAGCTTTTTAAGCAAGAGGTGGCTTGCTTGTAAGTAACTCAGCTTTCCCGGAAACGCCATCTCAATTTTATCCCAATGTTACTTCTGCAGCTATGTGCTGCAGATTTACTCAGAAAAGGCATGGGGGCCAAATCACCTCAAGGAATTAAAGGAGGTGTTGTCTGCCAGAAAAACAAGGACTGTGCGATCATGCTTATGATGTAGCATCCCTCTAATATAGGCCTTTGACCCAAAGTGGGTTTTAATGGGGTGGGAAGCTGAAAGGAAAAGAAAAGTAACAGCTGGAGTGGTGTAAATTGTTTTGCTCATCTTCCCTGAATTCCTTCCCATCTTTCTGCTTTGCTGCTGAATCCTCTAATGAAGCAAAATCTCTTACAAAAGACTGTTATGTAATCCAAGATAATAATGCAACTTGCCTGCTAAAAATAAAGTATAATAGGGGTAGATTTATATCTGATTCCTTCTCTTAAAAAAAGAGGAAGAGAAAGAGAAGCTCTGCATCTAAAAATGCCACGGAAAGCATGCATCCTGCAGAATGATTCACAAGTTAGGCAGAATAAGGAAGCACATTTTGGGACCCACAAATTTGAATCCTCCCTAACAACAACAACAAAAAAAATGACGCGAGAATGACAAAATGAAAGTACAGGCTGAAAAATTTCTGGCTGATATATTAGCTTGGTGTTCTCTAACCTACTGGCCTTCAGATGCATTGGAATTATAAATTGCAGAATTCCTAGGCAGTCCATTAGCTGCAGTTCTGCCAACGTGGGGAAGGCTATTATATACAAGCCAGGAAAAATATGTATGTGTGGTATGTGCGTATGTCTTTAATTGTATAGAAATATCATTTTTTCTTTTTAAAAATGGCATCCATAACTTAGAAGCCTCATATTTAATTCATTTCTCTGCTTCAGGATTCCAGTAACTCATTCTTCTGAATAGTGAAACATGTGTTATGGAACAGCATGGATAAGAATAGTACTTTTATAGCTTGACCCTCAAATCAAGAGTTATACATTTTCTGAGACTGCACTATCATCAAAATTAATGAAGCAGCTAATGAATTTTTAACCCCTCTCCCTTTCTCTAAGAAACACAGGGCATGTACTTCCATGTGTTATCTTCACAACAATCCTTTGAAGTGGATTAGACTGAAAAATGGGCCACTGGCCCAAGGTCCTCTGGTGAACATCATAGCTAAATTGGGATTTGACTCAAGTTCCTGTGGTAGTCTAGGATTCTACCTATACACAAATTCAAAAAGCAATGGCTACTTCTTTAAAATGTACTTGAAATTAAATTTGATAAAATATTAACAGTTCAAATAAACCTTACCAGCTGAGGTATAACAGGCACAATGTGCCGAAAAATGCTCCTGACTTTTAAAAACATATTCTTTTAATAAAAATAATTAAGTAGGAAGGAGACATGCTGCAAAGCAAAGTATCAGCTTTTCCCTTACATTTATTTATGGGAATGCCTCTGAGCCCCTTAAGCATTCCATTGAGATAGTAAAGAACATCCAAGGAGGCTGGTTCACTATGTGGTATAACTGTTTTTTAACTCATCAGGCCCAACATAGCACCCATTTTTTTAATTGCACCCAACAAAATGCCAACTATGCCCTTTCCAGAAGGTTGCCTAGTTCTGTAGTATAAGATACAGCAGGTTATGCAACGTATTTGATGTCTACTGACAGATGAGATCAAGATGTCATTTTCCCTCTCTCTATTTAAGCAAAGAGACTGAACTCTAAAGAAAGGCATCCTCAAACGACAAAGACTTCTTGGTTCTACCAGGAAAAGGTACTAGAAAACCAAGACTGTTAAATGGAGGTTGTCAGTAAAAGACAATGGATGCCTGAGAAAGATTATGGGATTCAGCCCTGTACACTGAGTTGTCACTGAATAACTAATTCCATTGCTGCTAATTTGGTTATAAATGGTTTTACGTATGGGATGCTTAGGTCTGCCTAAGAATTAAAACAGTAACATGGCAGCTGAATGTTTACTCGTCTTTTATCATGTGTCTTTAGAACCAAGGATGCCTTTTTTCCCCTTAAATGCTAAAAAGCAACAAATTCCCATCACCTTCATCCTTGCTCTGATTGACTGTAGAGGCTGATGGTTAAATTTTTATATCTGGAAAATAGGATGCATATCACTGACTACAGTCATTAAAATCACTGAACATCTGGAACAAATATCTCTTGCCAACCCAAGCTCTTTGCACGTCTGCAATGCCCAGTACATTTTTAAAGCAGCACAGAAAGTACGGGATCTAATTAACAAATCACAGCTAACAAATAATATATTCCAGAGGTTTGCCACAAACTGAAGGTGGCTGTTGCTTTTAAAGCAGAAGCTGTAAAAAGCAAGGGGGAGGGGAGGAGATGCTCTAATTCTCGGCATTTATGGAAGGGGGGAAAGCATGGTGAAATGTCACCTCACAATAAAGGCTTTGTGCTCAGAGAAAGCGCTGGGGAGACATGAGAGCAACTTACAATTGTTTCCAATAGGCTTTTAAAGCATTTTGTGCTCAATGGTTTACCCCAGAATGTGATACATTAATGGAAATAACATGGTGCCTGGTGATAAGCTATGTTCTAGATAAGGAAAACATAGACATTTCCAATCTTCAAAAACAAAGAAAAACACTCAAGAGCTGTTGAGATGCTCTTCCTAGGCTAAGCCACACAAATCATCTGTATCACCATAGGGTTAAAAAAAAAAATTATTTGGTGATGCTATAAAACCTTGCATGTCACTTCAGCTGCTATAGATTTCCCAGCTGGGAGCTGGTTAGTCAATAGTATTAAGAAATCTCTGAAAAAGTTCCCTAATTTTCATTTCTGAATCACATGCCACAGAATTCCCAAGTGGAAAATTTAGAGTAACTGAGTTTGCATATGTATTGTTATTAATGAAGAATTAGAATGGATATCCTGTAGTCAAATACTGGCTGTCAGCATTATAAAGATGCTTCAGGCACCTTTTGGTGCAGTTTTACATTAAAATTTGAAATATGCTTAAAGCTTTATGAATTCAATTATTTGTCATTATTTATTATTAATGACAACCATTTGTTCTTCAATATTTCCAAATAATTCTCAACATTACATTACATATTTGTATCTTACAAGGTGATAATAAAATCATAAAAGTGGAGGGTACCTTTCATTCCATTTAAACAACACTGGTTCAGGTCAAAAATTAAGAAGTCAAGCACCTCATGGATGGCTAACCAACCTTTCTTTAAGATCCCGAACAAGGGAGAACCCACCATCCCCCCAGTTAATTAATTTAAACTCTGAACTGTTCTAATCAGTAAGTCTCTCCTGAAATTTATCTTCCTCTAAGTCTTAAAACATGTCCTCTGGAACAGAAACAAAAACAAATGCTTGCTCTGTATTATGTGTAAGCCCTTCAGTTATTTGAATAGGAGGGCCATAACAAAAACAATAAGAATTGTGGGGTATAAGTCCACTTTTTGTTTAAAGGAAAAATTTCCTTTAACATTTTCAGGACAGTCAAGGAAAATTTCTGTCCTTGAGAATGCTGGTGTACAGTTCCTGCAAGACTAATTTCCACAACAGAGATTCCCCAGGGAATCCTATCACAGGAACAGCCGCCTAATGAGAGCAATGTGTGCTGTGTGAATGCCAACGTACCTCCTCCTCAAGCAGCTCCTTCAAGTGTTTTTTTCCTCTCTTTCCAAAAAGCTACCACCACGCAATTTGTTTAATGAGATCTGTATGTCAGCCCGAGTTGATATAGTAATTATCCCAGATTAGTCCTGCTCACATTGGGAAGCTGCGTGAGCCTTTTGATCTGAGGGAGCTGCCTTAAAAAATAAATGCTCTGTCTAAAACTGTTGTGATAGAAGGACAGGAAAAACAGTAAGAGAGTCTGTAGAAATTCTTCCATCCCACATCCATTCAGCACAGGGGGCAAACGATTTGCATGGAAAAGACTAAGACGTCAAACTGCCTATTCCTTAGGCTGGAGAAAGAGGTTAGGCAGAAGGCCAGCAGACACTATGATCTGGAGTTTGCACAGATCAAAGTGCAGCTCAGGGTGGAGAAAGGAGAAGGAGGAGAAAGAGGAAACAGTGCGCACACACAAAACAACATTAGTGTTTGGACAGCCTGCTTTAGACCAATGTTTCTCAACCATGGCAACTTTAAGATGTGTGGACCAACTCCCAGAATTCCCCAGCCAGCATGTGCTGGCTGGGGAATTCTGGGAGTTGAAGTCCACACATCTTAAAGTTGCCAAGGTTGAGAAACACTGCTTTAGATGAAAACTGTATCAGAGTCTCTTAGTAATTCATAAACGCATTGTTGCTTTCACAAAGCACAGAGGTGGGCTATTGTACTACCAACAGTTTTGCTTCAAAATTTCTACCACAAGAAAAAAATCTGGACTGCTGAAAAGATTTGCCATTTCATGTTTAATAAGTGTTTAATGAATGTAGTTTTTAAAAAACACCCTTTTCCACTTCATTTTTCATCACTTGTAGATCTGGGGTTTGTTTTGCTTCCCAGTTTTTCGGAAACTCACCACCTGGAACAAAGCATGGCTAAACATTTACCTGGTAGGCCTGAAAGAAAGGAACCCATACAACATATCTGACTTTGGGATGTGTTTGGACAGAAACGCCGCTGTTTCTTGAAGTTGTATTAAGCGTTCAAGGAGGAACAATAAGAACTGTTACTGTAGTTATTGTATGCTTAACAATAACAACAATAAGTAGGAGTCTATTTTAAGACTATGAGCCTCATGGGCAATGTTCCAGGAGATCATCCACCCATCAAGCTATTTTCAACAGTGTCCTTCAGCATCTCTCAGGCTTGTTTTGTGTGGTTGTCATCCACTGTCTAGACCTTGGGTGCCAAAGAGGGCTTAGGGTTTTATAATTGGCATAGGGAACTCATAGAAAATCATCCGCTTCAAGATTCTGAAAATATGCAGTACTTTCTTTCCCAAAGAAAGCTAAGATGATTTATTAAGGATTGCATGCTAAAAAATAAGAGTATCCCAACAGATGTCGAACTGGATATTGCCTTCAGTGGACAAGTACACCTTCCCATTCCAAGTAAATTTCCTAGGAATTGCTTGCAGCACCTTCTCAACTTTAATCCCTGTTATCTCTGAGAAGGGCTGGGAAATATCCACTCCAGGCAACCACTGCCTGTTGGTATGGAGCAGGGATAAGGACTTGACACTTTTCAAATGGGTTGAACTTCAGTTCCAATCAGATCCAGCCAGCAAAGAAAGAAATTGTGGAAGCTACGGTGCAAAACACCTGGAAAGTTCCCTGCCCTTTGTGAGTAGGCAAAACTGAGAGAAGCCAGACAGAATGAACTGTACATATGATGTGGCACAGAGCAGTTTTCCGTGTTTTTTGTATTTTGCTCTTCATACTAACTTTCCCAAATATTAGACTGGATTTTCCATCAGGGAATTCAGTATGTTCCAAATGCCACTGCAGCATCACAACCACAGCAGTAAATTACTAAGATCTCAATGTGGGGATGGTGGTGGGAAGCACTGATGGTCTGTGGGAGTGAGGCAGCAGCATCCGACAACATCCGATTGGCATTTGCTCAATGCTTAGAGCACACTAAAAATACTGCCTTGGCAAAGAGGGGACAGAATGTCCTTTAAGTGAGAAAGCATGTGGGCAAACTGACATTTTGCTGACAAGGAAAACAGGAGGATTCAGCTTCCAGAGGAAACTGTGTGTGTGTGTGTGTGCATGCACGCACACGCACATGCAGGTGTCTATAGTATACACACATGCTCTTGATTCATTACAATGTGCATTCAAGTATCTCTGTACATGTGTTTTTAAGAAATCATATTATCAACCAGCTTGTTATAGTTAATATTTCCAACATTAAATGCATTGGACAAGGGGTAGCTTTTCTGGAGGAAATTAGAGACAAACAGTAGATCACCCTTCCTTTCACACAAGCAAGATTTCCCTAAAGAGAAAATATGCAAGATAGTGTTCAGGTCAATGGTGACTGGTACAACATTGCTTTTATAATTATTTCTCCTTTAACAAAGTAAAACAAGCTTCTAGTATTCACTGCTCTGTTGTACAAACCTGGGTAGTATTTCCATGGGTATATATGCATTACGCTGGGAAGATGCTAGTAATTCTTAGTTTAAAATCCCTGTCCTTTCTATAGAAGTAGTGTTCTAAGCATTTTCTGGGAGAGAGAAAAGGTTTATGAAGTTTCCCATATATCCAGCTGATGAGATGTGCATTCTCACATTTGTACAATTCCCCTTCTTTCTAGGGCTGTTCATTCTTGGCTGTTTATTTGTCTCTTCTTCTGCTTTGGCCTCTGCCTTCCTTCTCAATGCAAAGCAACTGTTAATTATTCAAGAGTTTTAATGGTACAGTCAGAACATTATGCAGATTAAAATTTGCATAGCTTATTCTAAGTGCAACACCTAGGTTCTTCAGTACAAAAGAAACCTGATCTGATATTTATTTGTCAAAAAAAGGTCCCAATCTCTTCCCATTTGTAAGAGGAGGCTTATTATGAGAGAGAACATGAGCACGCACTTGTCCTCAAGTATAGAAACTATAGAAAGATCAAGCTACAAATTATGAAAGACAGATGTGTGCGTATATGTATGTGTGCAAAATGCTACATATGCACATCTAACATCTCTCCTCACTACATTTCTCATTACATTGTCCTTTGCAAGCTACATCTGATATGCTCTTTAGCAGTGTTGGCAAACTTGGCAAAGTTAAGAAGTGTGGTGTTCAACTCCCAGAATTCCCCAGCTAGCATGCTGGCTGGGGAATTCTGGGAGTTGAAGGCCACAGATCTTAAAGTTGCCAAACTTGAAAAGCACTGCTATAGAGCAACGCATCTCAGATGCTTAGCTCAAACTGCAGCCTCCAGGAACTTGATGCATCCTGGGGCTGCTAGTCTTTGCCTGGTAAACACCCTTTGCCATGTAAAACACCCTGAGTTCCTCAAGAAAAAATTTAGGATAGAAAACTATTGTGTTCATTAGCTAAACAGTAAAAAAGAAAATTTCAGGCTCTATAAACAAGAAAATAAAGAGTGACAGATAACTGTTTCCTTAAAGAGAATGCAACAATCCCTACAACAATCCTTTCCTATTATATTAACTGTTACTGACAGTACATTTCTAAAATAGTAATAATATTGGTCTACTCAACAAAGTTCTTATAAATCCTCCTGAGATAGTGTGAAATCTTATCAATAATTACTAAATATTATTATTAAAATGGTATAACCCCAGATGCATGCATGCATTCACACACACACACACGATTATTTAGAGTAATCCTGCACTTAATGCAAATTCAGAATAGAACTCTAAGCTCCACCCACTAGATACAACAAAGTTCACTATTGTTTTTCTGGAACAAAAAGGCCCTTGATCTCTCTTGGGATCATCAATGATCATGCACTTCAATTTAACATCCCATTCATTTGTTGGAAACATAAATGAATCGGAAACTGAAATGAATCTAGGGTTGTAATTGATGAAACATATAGGTGGTCCTTACAGCAAGAAATCTCCATGACAATTCAGTCAAATATCTTCTACATATAGTTGAGCTTCCACTACATTGATGGCCTACAGAAGTTTTTCTAATGTTGAGTTGAAATCAAAGTCAAGCACTGGGTACTGTAACGATTACAGTGAAAAATATTTATCAGCAGATGCTAAAAAAAGGATGAAGGATAGAGAGAGCCTGTGCAAGTTCAGCAAGGAAGCAAAATCTGCAGTGCAGCATCTTTGGGATCCTCCAGAATTCCAAAAATGAAGAGCACTGTTGGCAGAAAATAAGGACCTGCAAAAAGGCACATCAAACATTATTTTTAATTTTTCCAGCATTTTGCAATATAATAGGTTGGGAGGGAGGTCAAAGCATTCTGAAGACAGGAATAGCAGCAAAAGATGTAAACTTAACAGATCATTAACCCTCAGCCTATTAAAATAATGAGCAAAGTTATTCAGAGATCATGACTGAGTCATAGCAGTGGAGGAAAATGCACTCTTTTTCTTTACCTCCTTGTTAAGGATTTGTGGAACATGTAAAATAAAAATTAACATCCTCCATCAAATAGGATGGCACACTAGATCATGGCTAACATTTAGCTTAGAGCAGCATTCTCCAGCTTGTTCCTCTCTAGGTTAGGGGTGGATAGATGAGAGCATGACTTGGTATTTAATTTTTAAAACCCATCCACACTACTGCTAATGTCATGAATGGCTTCTTCTCATCTAGTTTGGCCCTAATAACACTGCAAAGTAAGTACAAAATACTCACTAGTATTTTTCCCACTGAGAACTAACAGAAAGCATCTAACTTTGGAAATGATCAGCAAGATCTGCTGAATTATTCAGCCTATAATACTTCAACACAGTACAATTTGCTCATCTAAGAAACCAGTTAAGTCTTATGGCCATTAGCATGAAACAGAAGGATATGGGAGGGTTATTTTGATGATCCAGCCTGTATAAATTAATTATTTGCCCAAGGTGCAATGGGAATTGGATTACATCTCCAGCCACCAACAGAATCCACTTAAGACACACTCCTAGCAATCTCAATGATGTGATCCCATGGACATTTACATGACCTGTGTTCATAAGGCTAGAGTCTCTCCCATATAATTGGCACTCTCCATTGGGAGGTGGATTGAAAGGAAAAGAGCCCTCCCCTCTACAATACCACTATTAACATATGTGTTCTTGCAATAGTGCTTGAATTATACGGAAGAGGTAGACATAACCCTTCCTACAATTTTGCTGCTTGAGGCAAAGAACAAGACACCCCCCCCCCACACCTCCATTACAAAATCTGGCTGGATTTACTTCAACACTGGCAATGAATCAATGTCCTCTACTTCATCAGAATGCAGAAGTCCAATTTAAGGGTTACAAGACAAACTGTATGGCATGTACTTTTGCCTTCCAATTTCTTGCCACTGCTACTCCAAGCCACTTGAGGCAACTGCTTCACTCTGCTTAATGATCCTTGATAGTATTTTGGGGAAGTGGCTCTTAGTTAAGTTCATAAGCCTCACTCCAACACCTTATTGTTTTAATAAAATTAAGCTTCTTCCCTGTCTTCCAAAAACAATTGGTAAACATAAAAGTTTCTTATCAATATCTGTTGATCATTGTGAAAGAGAACTGTGGATTGGATAGAGTCTTGATCTGATCCAACAGAATTCTTCTTAACTGGTAAGATAGCCACCATTCTGAAATACTGGAGGTATAATTTACAGAAATGGCTCCTGCCCAGCAAGTTAAACAGGAGGAGAAGGTGTGAGACTGTGTCTATTCTATCCAGAGTGTCAGACATGCAATGTTGTGGAGGAAACAAGAACATTATGTCCAAATCACAAATCCAGTAAAAGTGGAAGTTGTACTCTTAAACATCTTCATCATGCCCAAAACAACCCAGTGATTCAATTCAGCTGGGTCTGAGAAATTAATTAATTAACAAGCAATAGACATTTTATGCAAACTTAACTAATAACATAGGCATTTTGCTTGAAACTAAAACATGGATGAGCTTTAACAGATCCAATGTTCTAGCACTCATAGGATGATGGGCGTGTCCTTCTATAGCTCCAGAATCTTGCTACATTACTCTCTGCTCAAATTATTCCAAATAAAAGATCAACACAATTTAAGCAGAGTCCAGGAAACCAGGCAGTTCCTAGGGAAAAAAAAGGAACTAATGGAGGCATTCCAAGACATTTGCTATGAAACAATACAGGATTTAAACTATATTAGCAGTGTAATCCCGCACAGTGGGATTTATACCCAGGTAAGTATAAGATTACAGTACTACCCAAAAGTCTGTTATCCCTGACATACTGGTTACATAAATATGGTTTGAATCAGGAGAACTGGATAGAAGATAACAGTAAATCCTCAGTCTCCATTTGCCATGAACCATCAGTTGGTTTGTCTTGTATTTAAGGTAGCTAAATGTGGGAACAATCATAGAAAGGAAGTGTTCTGCCATTCTTCACGTGAAGAATGACTTCTATTCCACAAGACAGCTATTTGATAATTGCGCTAAAGAAAATGAAGTTGCAAAATCTTTTGTACAACTTATTGTTCACTTTACACAACCTATTCTGCAAAGATAAACACAAATTACTATAGAATTTATATTTTAAAGTAACTATGCAAACTTTGCAGATTAGTGCAAGGAGCTGTATGTTTCCTTCTGCTTACAGTTCTTTGGTTCCAACTCATGATCGTATCTCTAGTGATCCATTCACACTTGTAGATCATCCATGACTTTAGGTTATTATCATGTTTAGGTTATTATCATGGAGAGATAACTATCCATGAGGAGCTCATGTCAAGTGTATAAAATGTATGCTGATCCGGACTAAAACTAAAAGTTCATAAGAAATAGAAACAAAAGTGCCATTCAATCTCAGAATTATCAGCAGAAAGGGACTGGTGTGTGTGTGTGTGTGTGTGTAAGTCACACATACAAACCCTATTAACAAAATGTCAGAGAACATTTACATTCAGCAAATTACGCTACTATGTCTTCCCACACACTTATAGCTCAACTAGAATACGCTTGACAGAAGTTCAAGAGCATTTTCTATTATGCATATGCCAGCTACAATTGGTAATCAAAGACAAACCAGTGGGAGAAATTTATTTTTCTCCTCTTGCCTCTTGTTGAAAAACCTGAAGTTCTTATTAGTATGGTTTTTTAAATTAAAAAGTACTGATTAAAACTAACAGTCTCTGAAGTAAGGCATCCAGTTTATGAAATTAACTGATCTCTCATTCACATGTATCAGTCATTCGAACAGAACAAGCTAGTGTCTGGTATGACCGTTTCTCATGTCTGGCCAGACAAATCTTCTGTAGTTCATAAGACTTAGTTATTCCACAGCATTGCAGCCTTACCACTATGCAGATGATTAGCATTCATAGTTGTCTCAGGAGAAATGCTAGAGAAAGCAGGCTTGGGAAACATTTTCTGCTCTGTGGAATATATGGAACATACGATCCATTAAAAGTTGGCAGCTGCAGCTGATAAAGCTTTACTGCTTATAATCAATGGCCATCATAATATAAATGTTAAAAGGGCTTACTCCAATATATACAAATATTAGCAAAAAAAATGGTAAGAAAAATTCACTCTGGATTTTATAAGGATTAACAGTACATTTATCTTCTCGGAAAACATTTAAGATCAGAAAAAAGAGCCAAAAACGTAAGTCATCCTTTGATCTTTCATATGCTGGATTCAGGTGTTATTTGCAGCTTGAAAAAATGCTTCCTCGCCATTGTAATAAACAAATTACTGTCTGCAAGAAAGGTGTAAGTTAGTGCTAAGATAGATTTATCTGACCTATACAAAGAAATGCACACCTCAGATGGCTCTAGAAATTGGTTGGTACAGTATATAAGCTGTATAAGAATGTAAGTATATAAGCTGCCTTTCACATTAGGGAGCATGCACATACTTCTTCACTTACATACTCAAACAAGCATTTATGCTCATATGTGCTTAAAATGGCACAGAGTACAGAGGCCCAGTTTTCTTTTCCAAAGTAATATGTGACCTGAGAAAAATCATTCTCCCTTCCCCATTTTGTCAACAGAAATTTCAGTCAACTGGGAGCTGTTGGAGGTGGGATTAGGAAGAGTATCCTCTGACTGAAGGTAAGACTGTATCTATTTTGGAAATTATGAAATTACGCAAAGTCCAAATCTTGCAAAAAGTGTGTCAAATCATAGTGATACCCTACCTAGACTATCTTTCCCCAGCCTACTGTCCTCCAAAGATACTGGAATACAATTCCCATCACAGCTATCCAACAAGACAGTCATGCTTACTTGCATGATAGAAGTTGTAATCCAACACATCTGGAAGACAACAGCTTGGAGTAAACTACCAACCAAGCAGTTTTGAAAAAGACACATACCTTCATGTTTTAATGCTAATTTGGCATGGCCTATAGCTTCCCATGGGGATGGAATGTCCAGAAACACCGCATCTGCAACGTTGGTGACGCCAAAGCCATTTTTGCAGACATCCTGGGTCTTGACAGTCACCAAATGCCCCACTCTGTGTTCTTCAAACTCCTCTATGGCTTTTTCAGCTCTCTGTTGATGGAACTCCACTGTATACAGATGCCCTGTTGGGGCAATTGTCCTGATGATGGCATGAGAGAGAGAACCACTTCCAGTTCCTGGGAAGACAAAAACCAAATACATAAATTAAAACAAAAACAGGCAGCTATTGAGAGAGCTAAAGGCAGAACTGCATGGATGCAAGTTGGCAGAAAGTGGTAATCACTTAGTTAATTTGCTAGGATGGAAAGAGAAGTGATTCTAGAAGTTGTTTGGCTCATCTGATTAGTGAGAGGCCACATTTTGCTAAAGAGCAAGCTAACCAGCCTTTCGATTGCAACAACAATTTGTTACACAGTGCCAGATGAATAGGGTATAAAAGGAAAGTCTGCAGCCAGATATTGAATTAGGCAGGTAACCACATAATCACAAAGATTCAGTCCTACAACGTATGGAAGGTGTTCACTTAGGAATTCATAATTATGCCCAAACCAAAAATAATCCACAAATAATTAACCTCTACTTGCATCCTGATAGGGGATGTAATGATTACCCAATAACAGAATAGTCAGATACGGAATTGGTTGTTTGGTTAAAAAAAATCCTCAAAACATTCTCTCTCTTCCTCCAAGATTCAGGTTCTTATGTGGCAAATAAAGTTCCCTCAGTAGCTGAGCAAAGACTACCCCCACCCCACAAAAGTAGGAAAGCCTTCCAATGGTCAGGAGATCTCATATCTTTCTCCAACTGATGCCCTCCCCATGTTCTGAATTCCCTTCATCCTGAATTATTAGCCACTGGCTAGAGCTGATGCAAGCTGCAATCCACAGAACTGGGAAGAATCCAGCTGGCAAAAGGCTGGGTCCCCACCACCTTCTAAACTTCCTCCTCTCCACAATCAGCTGCTCATAAAACCTTACTAACCTTTCTGCCAAACTTTTCTCCATTTTTCTCTTTCATCCCTTTTATACACAAAAGGATGACCCCCAAATCTTGATCTTAGAGATGGCAAATACAGCATCAACATTTTCTAACTCTTACAGAAATAAAAACATGCTTGATTATCCATGTTGGCAATGCCCAAAGAAATCTAAAAAGGGATAAAATTCCTGCAAAAGCAAACAAAGATTTGGAAGGAAAGCTTTGGTGCACTGGATTATACATTCTATACTCAGTAACAAACAAAACAAGATATGCAGCACTGTGAGAATGTACCTCACCTCTGATATACCATGTATTTTAGAATACCGTATTGACTACCCCAGTGTTTTTCAAACTTGGCAACTTCTCCAAACCTTCTCCAAACCTTCTTATCCAGCAACTCTTTGCAACATCTCAAAGCACCATGTCATACCTAAAACACGATCTCTTGCCTCCAGCACTTTGGCTGACTCAGTGTGTCCACAAGTCCTCTGCATTTTACCATAGATCCTACTCTTCAACTGTTTTGCACATAAAGACACTACACCAAGAGCTCATGAGAACAACACGCTCTGTTGAGTCTCTTGCCAGAAGGCACAATTGTACTACTAGGGAGCTGTGCATCCCATTGAGTGTAATGATTCTCCCACCCCCACTGAGTTATCTTTGCCCTTGCTCTGGATCTCTTTGCATTCATCCCCAGAAACAACAGTAGGGACAGAAAGCCACAAGGGCAGCTGCTTGGTTTACCCATCTAATTTTTCCACACTGCAGTCTTCTACATTTTTAATCAGCTGCCTTTTAAGATCTGCTGTTGAGCCACAGGAGAAGATACTGTTCTTGTTTCCTTTCTATAACCCCCAGTAAAACTGGCTGGTTGCCTGGCTCTTGAGATTAATCACCCCCCCTGTTTATGCCAAATCCGGAATCTGATGGTACTTTCTGGTTGATTTTATTTTATTTTATTGCCAGGCACTTGGGGTTCTTGCCAACAGGACAACCCCCTGTGGTGGCAGGAAGCAATCTGCTAAATTATCATTAAAAAACTGCCTTGAAAATACATGATGAAGTGGGAGGGGGAGAAGTTACTGTAGCTTAGAACCTAAGAAAGAACCAGCTATTTTTTCCAACACAAACTTCTAGGAAGCCCCAAAACTATTCATGGATGCAATACAACAGCCCTTTTATTTGTCCCCCGCATCAGGATTTCACAGATATGCTGCTCCTGAACATACAGGTTCTAAAGCTGCTTAAATATCTACAGCAAAGGAGGAATACAGTGGGGCAAAAAAGTATTTAGTCAGCCACCAATTGTGCAGGTTCTCCCACTTAAAAAGATGAGAGAGGCCTGTAATTTTCATCATAGGTATACCTCAACTATGAGAGACAAAATGAGGAAAAAAATCCAGAAAATCACATTGTCTGATTTTTAAAGAATTTATTTGCAAATCATGGTGGAAAATAAGTATTTGGTCACCTACAAACAAGCAAGATGTCTGGCTCTCACAGACCTGTAACTACTTCTTTAAGAGGCTCCTCTGTCCTCCACTCATTACCTGTAGTAATGGCACCTGTTTGACCTTGTTATCAGTATAAAAGACACCTGTCCACAACCTCAAACAGTCACACTCCAAACTCCACTATGGCCAAGACCAAAGAGCTGTTGAAGGACACCAGAAACAAAATTGTAGACCTGTACCAGGCTGGGAAGACTGCATCTGCAATAGGCAAGCAGCTTGGTGTGAAGAAATCAACTGTGGGAGCAATAATTAGAAAATGGAAGACATACAAGACCACTGATAATCTCCCTTGATCTGGGGCTCCACACAAGATCTCACCCTGTGGGGTCAAAATGATCACAAGAACGGTGAGCAAAAATCCCAGAACCACACGGGGGGACCTAGTGAATGACCTGCAGAGAGCTGGGACCAAAGTAACAAAGGCTACCATCAGTAACACACTACGCCACCAGGGACTCAAATCCTGCGGTGCCAGACGTGTCCCCCTGCTTAAGCCAGTACATGTCCGGGCCCGTCTGAAGTTTGCTAGAGAGCATTTGGATGATCCAGAAGAGGATTGGGAGAATGTCATATGGTCAGATGAAACCAAAGTAGAACGTTTTGGTCTAAACTCAACTCGTCGTGTTTGGAGGAGAGAGAATGCTGAGTTGCATCCAAAGAACACCATACCTACTGTGAAGCATGGGGGTGGAAACATCATGCTTTGGGGCTGTTTTTCTGCAAAGGGACCAGGACGACTGATCCGTGTAAAGGAAAGAATGAATGGGGCCATGTATCGTGAGATTTGGAGTGAACACCTCCTTCCATCAGCAAGGGCATTGAAGAAGAAATGTGGCTGGGTCTTTCAGCATGACAATGATCCCAAACACACCGCCCGGGCAACGAAGGAGTGGCTTCATAAGAAGCATTTCAAGGTCCTGGAGTGGCCTGGCCAGTCTCCAGATCTCAACCCCATGGAAAACCTTTGAAGGGAGTTGAAAGTCTGTGTTGCCCAGTGACAGCCCCAAAACATCACTGCTCTAGAGGAGATCTGCATGGAGGAATGGGCCAAAATACCAGCAATAGAGTGTGAAAACCTTGTGAAGACTTACAGAAAACGTTTGACCTCTGTCATTGCCAACAAAGGATATATAACAAAGTATTGAGATGAACTTTTGATATTGACCAAATACTTATTTTCCCCCATGACTTGCAAATAAATTCTTTAAAAATCAGACAATGTGATTTTCTGGTTTTTCCCCCCCCCCATTTTGTCTCTCATAGTTGAGGTATACCTATGATGAAAATTATAGGCCTCTCTCATCTTTTTAAGTGGGAGAACTTGCACAATTGGTGGCTGACTAAATACTTTTTTGCCCCACTGTATGAACATTTTTGGTTTCTTCCTACCATCTTTTGGAGATTCTGGACAATGGGGCTGTTCAGACTTAAGTTCTCTCATGTTTGAGAAGGAAAAAGGTACAGCCAACAATGCAATGTGAGTGAGCATACAATTAACCAGCATGTTGCTGCTCTATCCCTCAACATGTGTGTGTGTGGGGGGTTCACTTGAACAACCCTCCTCTCTGAGGGCAGATGGTTTGGCCAAATCTGGCACATCTTGCCAAGTCAAATTCCATTTTCAGCAAGAGAGACAAAGGCAACATCTAATCCAATGTTTTTCAATTTTGGCAATGTTAAGATGTGCGGACTTCAACTCCCAGAATTCCCCAGCCTGCTTAACACTGCCAAGGTTGAGAAACAGTGATCTAATGAATACCAATTAATGAACACATTTGCTGAAAGGTAATGGACTTGCCAATTCTTAAAACCTTTTCAGAAACTTCACCAAAAGAACAAAACAAAACAAAAACCCCACAAAACCATCCTGAGGTAAATCCAACCAGCCATGTTGGAGACCTCTCTTGTTGCTGGCTCTACAAGCATTTTGGCTCCACTTGCTGAGGTGCCCTCTCTGCCTTAACTGCTGCCTGTCATGCCACGTTATAGATACATATTTTCTTGGAAGAAATAACAGACAAACCTGAAAAAGGGGAAAATCTGAAAGAGGTTCATAAGGATAAAAAAATAATTGTGTATGTTTATAACTTTCCTTTACAAAGGAAAATTCAAGAGCGAAACCGAGAAAATAAATAATTTAATTAAATAAATCTAAAGGACAGCTTTCTGAAATAAAGGACTGTCCTTTATAATAAAGGACCTATGGTCACTGTAATTATAGACTATGAATGAGCATTCCAGTTTATCAGAGCACTATTAAAACCTCTTTTGGCATGCTAAGTGTACAGATTCATAGGATAAAGAGAAGTGGAGCAAAACGATCATATTGAATCTTAGGGCACAATATTCCTGGGAGTCATTCTTTGATTACAGTGATAGACAATATGACCAACAGACAGACAGTTAATACAATATGGGTACACGTGACTGGAGTTTGAAAGTAGTATCAAATGGGATGCAAAAGCACAGAGAAGGAATTTCAAAGAAAGAACATCAAGCACAACTACTTATTCTTGACATTGCAAGGCTTGGAGCAGTAACAACCAGAGTTATCCACAGAGTGTGGTCAAAAAAATCAAGATGGTGACCATGACAGTAAAGTCAAAGCTCCCCCTGTTTTCTATGTGTGACATGCCTAATAACAACCCTGTAAAATAAAAGCAAGTCAAGCTAAGATAAGTTCTTACAGTGGGTGCTGTATGTTGAAACAGAACCACTACAAGGATGGCCTCTCAGTCTTAGATGAATCTGTGGGCATGAAAATCTTTCCCTTTTCTGATTCTTCCCAACGATTTAGCATCATAAGTGGGTGGCCATCAGGCAAGCTCCATTTCTGTAAGCCTTGTAAAAAATGTGATTTTCCATTAACTTGCATGATCCATTCAGATCTTTTACATTCACGAGGACTAGAAGCTTGTTGTTGTTCAGTCGTTAAGTCGTGTCCGACTCTTCGTGACCCCATGAACCATATTGCGCCAGGCCTTCCTGTTCTTCACTGCCTCCCTGAGTTTGCTCAATTTCATGCTCATTGCTTCAGTGATGCTATCTAACCATCTCATCCTCTGCCGTCCTCTTCTCCTTTTGCCTTCAATCTTTCCCAGCATCAGGGTCTTCTCCAAAGAGATCTCTCTTCGCATTAGGTGACCAAAATATCTGAGCTTGAGCTTCATTATCAATCCTTCCAATGAGCAATCAGGGTTGATTTCCTTTAAGATTGACTGGTTTGACCTCCTAGCAGTCCAGGGGACTCTCAAGAGTCTTCTCCAGCACCACAGTTCAAAGGCATCAATTCTTCGGCGCTCGGCCTTCTTTATGGTCCAGCTCTCACAGCCATACATTACTACTGGAAAAACCATAGCTTTGACTATGCGGATCTTTGTCGGCAAGGTGACGTCTCTGCTTTTTAATATGCTATCTAGGCTTGCCATAGCTTTCCTCCCAAGGAGCAAGCGTCTTTTAATTTCATGGCTGCAGTCTCCGTCTGCGGTGATCTTGGAGCCCAAATAAATGAAGTCTGTTACTGCTTCCATTTCTACCCCTTCTATTTGCCAGGAATTGATGGGTCCAGATGCCATGATCTTAGTTTTTTTAATGTTGAGTTTCAAGCCAGCTTTTGCACTCTCCTCTTTCACCCTCATCAAGAGGCTCTTTAGTTCTTCTTCACTTTCTGCCATTAGGGTGGTATCGTCCGTATATCTGAGGTTGTTGATGATTCTCCTGCAATCTTAATTCCGGCTTGTGATTCTTCCAGCCTGGCATTTCTCATGATGTACTCTGCATATAGGTTAAATAAGCAGGGTGACAGTATACAGCCTTGTCGTACACCTTTTCCCTATTTTGAACCAATCGGTTGTTCCATGACCGGTTCTAACTGTTGCTTCTTGGCCCGCATACAGATTTCTCAGGAGATAGGTAAGGTGGTCTGGTATTCCCATCTCTTTAAGAATTTGCCACAGTTTGTTGTGATCCACACAATCAAAGGCTTTTGCATAGTCAATGAAGCAGAAGTAGATATTTTTCTGGAACTCTCGTGCTTTCTCCATGATCCAGCGAATGTTGGCGATTTGATCTCTAGTTCCTCTGCCTCTTCGAAACCCAGCTTGTACATCCGGTAGTTCTCGGTTCATGTATTGCTGAAGCCTAGCTTGTAGGATTTTGAGCATAACCTTGCTAGCATGTGAAATGAGTGCAATTGTGCGATAGTTTGAGCATTCTTTGGCGTTGCCCTTCTTTGGAATTGGAACGTAAACTGACCTTTTCCAATCCCGTGGCCACTGTTGCGTTTTCCAAACTTGCTGGCATATTGAGTGCAGCACTTTAACACCATCATCTTTTAGTATTTTAAATAACTCAGCTGGAATACTGTCATCTCCACTAGCTTTGTTGTTAGCAATGCTTCCTAAGGCCCACTTGACTTCACTCTCTAGGATGTCTGGCTCAAGGTCAGTGATCACACCAGCGTGGACATCAGGGACATTAAGATCTTTCTTGTATAGTTCTTCTGTGTATTCTTGCCACCTCTTCTTAATCTCTTCTGCTTCTGTTAGGTCCCTGCCTTTTTTGTCCTTTATCATGCCCATCTTTGCACTAAACGTTCCTTTCATATCTCCAATTTTCTTGTAGAGATCTCTAGTCTTCCCCATTCTATTGTTTTCCTCAATTTCTTTGCATTGTTCATTTAAGAAGGCCTTCTTATCTCTCCTTGCTATTCTCTGGAAATCTGCATTCAGTTGCTTATATCTTTCCCTTTCACCCTTGCTTTCTCGCATTCCTTCTTTCCACAGCTATTTGTAAAGCCTCATCAGACAGCCATTTTGCTTTCTTACATTTCTTTTTCTTTGGGATGGTTTTAGTTGCTGCCTCCTGTACAATGTTACGGACCTCCGTCCATAGTTCTTCAGGCACTCTGTCTACCAAATCTAATCCTCTAAATCTATTCATCACCTTCACTGTGTACTCACAAGGAATATGATCTAAGTCATACCTGAGTGGTCTAGTGGTTTTCCCTACATTCTTCAATTTAAGCCTAAATTTTGCAGTAAGAAGCTCATGATCTGAGCCACAGTCAGCTCCTGGTCTTGTTTTTGCTGTCTGTATAGAGCTTCTCCATCTTTGGCTGCAAAGTATATAATCAATCTGGTTTCGGTATTGACCATCTGGTGACGTCCATGTGTAGAGTCGTCTCTTGTGTTGTTGGAAAAGAGTGTTTGCTATGACTAGCTTGTTCTCTTGACAGAACTCTATTAGCCTTTGCCCTGCTTCATTTTGTACTCCAAGGCCAAATTTGCCTGTTATTCCGATTACTCCTTGACTTCCTACTTTAGCATTCCAATCCCCTATGATGAAAAGGACATCTTTTGGTGCTAGTTCTAGAAGGTGTTGTAGGTCTTCATAGAAGCGGTCAACTTCAGCTTCTTCAGCATCAGTGGTTGGGGCATAGACTTGGATGACTGTGATATTGAATGGTTTGCCTTGGATACGCACTGAGATCATTCTGTCGTTTTTGAGGTTGTACCCCATTACTGCCTTTCCCACTCTCTTATTCACTATGAGTGCAACTCCATTTCTTCTAAGGGTTTCTTGCCCACAGTAGTAGATATAATGGTCACCCGAATTAAATTCACCCATTCCCGTCCATTTCAGTTCGCTGATTCCCAAGATATCGACGTTCAATCTTGTCATCTCATGTTTGACCACATCCAGCTTGCCTTGGTTCATAGATCTTACATTCCAGGTACCTATACAATATTGTTCTTTACAGCATCGGACCTTCTTTTCGCTTCCAGATACATCCACAGCTGAACGTCCTTTCGGCTTTGGCCCAGCCGCTTCACTCTTTCTGGAGCTACTTGGAAATGCCCTCCGCTCTTCCCCAGTAGCATATTGGACACCTTCCGACCTGAGGGGCTCATCTTCCGGCGTCACATCTTTTAGCCTTTTGACATTGTCCATGGGGTTTTCTTGGCAAGGATACTGGAGTGGGTTGCCATTTCCTTCTCCAGTGGACCACATTTTGTCAGAACTCTCTGTCATGACCTGTCCGTCTTGGGTGGCCCTGCACGGTATAGCTCATGGCTTCACTGAGTTATGCAAGCCCCTTCGCCACGACAAGGCAGTGATCCATGAAGGGGACTAGAAGCTTACCACATACAAAATAGAAGTCAAGAATCAAAAGGCAGGGAATCTCCTGATTTATGGGGAAAAGCCTGAAAGTCAGGTAAATGTTATAGATGACCTTCATGTTATACCAGTGTTTTTCAAACTTGGCAACTTGAAGATGTGTGGACTTCAACTCCCAGAATTCTCCAGTCCACACATCTTCAAGTTGCCAAGTTTGAAAAACACTGTGCATACTATCCCTACCCATAATTGCAATGTACAGAACTCAAGAGACATCTTCAAATAGCTCAGTCTCCAGGCTCTGGAATTATTTTTGCTAATGTGCCAGTTGTTATGAGAACAAAATACCTGAAGTGTGTGTGCCAAATTTTACAAATCAGTATTCTCTGAACAACATCTGATGTAATGAAACTTAGCAGGAGTGCTATATAATGCCAGATGGGCTGTTGTGCACCACCAATTAACTTCATATTGTCCTCTTTCCACAGTTAAAATAGCTTCAGACTCAAATTTATTTATGCACAGATCAGATACCATGAGCATTGAAAAGATGAGATATGAGCATTGAAAAAGTAAACACTCTTTGACCATTCTGGTCTCTGCAGGACTCACTTGATTCAGAGTTCCTTATTCAAATCAGAGCTGCAGATCCTCCCTTGAAAGAGGACAATTTTGCATCTCCAAAACAAATACAATATAAATGGCACATTTACATGTTTCACACACAGGTAGACCTTGTGTAGTGACAACTGGGACTGGCAACTTGGTCTTTAAGCAAAGTGGTTGCTAAGTAAAGCTGCAACTGTGCTTATCATCTTACTTCAGCTTTCCTTTCCTTTACAGATCTGTGAAGGTCATAAATGTGAGGACTGACTGCAAAGTTACTTTTTCATGACTGTCATAACTGCAAATGGTCGCTGTTTGAGGCAGTCGCTAAGTGAGGATTACCTGTACAGAACCCTGCAAAATTGTAGGTAGCCAATACAGCCCCAATGGCCCCAGTTGCATCCATCAGCCCCCAACATAAACTCATTTCATTTTGCATCCTCTCCCCAATGTTGCCATTCACTGGATAGAAAAAGAAACCGCAAGACTATCCCCTCCTTCGTAGTAATGGGAACTTGGAATCCACCATGCCCCTCTGCGGATGGCAGAAATGAGCTACTGATTTCCTTCCCTTTCAATGTGAGGAGAGAACAAGCCTGCAGGCTCCTCCCTTCCTCAAAGCAAAAGGACCTTAACATTGCTGAACAACAGTATCTGAGTGGCAGTTCCTTCCCTCTTCATTGGAAGAGGATTTTAATCACCATAGCACCAGTGCCAGAAATAGAGGTACATCTCTGGGTGTGGAGATTACGTTGGTATGAATATCCAGAAGTGGGTCTTCATGGGTATGTTGGTACATATTCAAACAGTCAAAGGCCTCAGACTCAAAATGTTCCTTATCTCTAAACTAAGGCTCCTGCTCTTTAGCTAAGTAACTTTCAGCATATAAGAAAAGGAAGCGGAAGGAAGGAAGACAAAGGAAGGACCTTCTGTGAAATAATAAGCCCCTAATTCAAAGCTCACTTCTGCCATTATTATCTCATAAGAGGGCTTTATAATCCGTCAAATCAATTCAGCCTCTCCAATCTCCAATGTGTTAAAAAAATGACCTTAAATATTTAGAATCATAGGTTTGGATGGGATTCTGAAGGTTTTCTAGTCCAACCCTCTGCCCAGGGCAGGAATTCTCAGGCCATCCCAACAAATGACTTGTACTACCTTTGAAAACTTCCAGTGACAGAGTCCCCACAACTCTAGGAGGCAGGCTGATTCACTGCTTAGTAGTTCTCAGGGTCAGGAAATGGCTCCTTATTTTGAATTGGATCTCTGTGTAAAATTTCCACCCACTGGTTCTTGTCCTATCCTTGAGCACTATGGAGAAAAAAATCCACACCCTCTTCCCTGAGACAACCCCTCAAGTATTGGAAAACTGCTATCAGGTCTCTCCTTAGCCTTCTCTTCTTTAGGCTAAATTTATCCAGTTCTTTTAACAATCGCCATAAGATTTAGACTATGACCCTCACCCCTGTGCTCTTCTATGCACTCTTTCCAGTTCCTCAGCATTCTTTTTGAATTGCGGCAACTAGAACTGGACACAATATTCCAGGTGTGGTCTGACCGGTGCAGTCTAGAGTAGAACTATCATTTTCTCTGATCTCAACATTATACCTCTGCTGATGCAGCCCAAGATTGCAGTAGCTCTTTTGGCTCTCACACCACACTTAATCTTTGATCAGTGTGCTTAATCTGTGATCTACCATGACTTCCAGGTCCTTCACCCAAGAGCTACTGCCAAGCCAGGAACCATCTATCTTGTACTTTTGTATCTGGTTTGTTCCACCTAAATGCAAATCCTTACATTTCTTACTACTGAACAGCATTTGTTGGTGGGGCCTAATTTTCAAGTCTATCCAGATCCTTTTGAACCTTAAGCCTGTCAGGTGTTAGCAATCCCTCCCCCCCACCCAGCTTTGTGTCACCTTCTATCTCCTTGTTTAAGTCCCATACATCTGGAGGACAGCAAATCTGGAGCAAAAACAAAGACATAAAGACATATAGACAACATATCCAGGAAAAGCATTTGCTGCCCTGCTCTGCCCCTCCCATCCTCATCCCCAACAAGCTAGAGCAGTATTTCTCAACCTCTGCAACTCTAAGACATGCAGACTTCAACTCCCAGAATTCCCCAGCCAGCCATGTCCACATGTCTTAAAGTTCCCAAAGTTGAGAAACAATGAGCTAGAGATTGGTTAATGAAGAGGGATTTTGGCTTGAGCAGAGAAGTATAATTTCTCAGCCAACAATGATTTAGTGACCTTGTGGAACATGTTATATGTCACCCTCAACTATTGGGACAGGAGAGGACATGCAACTATTTGAGGTTATAGTTCACTGTAGGGCAGGAGTGTGCAATATTCACTGGGCTGAGGGCTGCACCAGCTTTTGAATCTGTCAAGGGCTATTCTGCAGAAAGAGTAGGCCCGTATAAAAATGGTTCTGAAAGTTCTGGATGGTGAAAATTAAAACAAACATGAATAATTATTTTAATTAATGTAATTATATCTCTGTTAACACTACACTATAGTTACAGTGATCCCTATCCCCTCATATCTCAGTGGAACCCTAGTTTAAAATAAATTAAGAGAAAGGTGAACAAAGAAAACACATCATTTTCTTTTTGTTTTTGTGCGGGTCTGTGATTATAATAAAGTATTTATCAATCAAAACAAAACTCAAAAGAAAAGAAATGTTCTGTCTTACAAATACACTTATGACCTTCCTAGACACAGAGGTGGTGGCTTGTTAATACACTTGGGAGGAGACACCAGATCTCCTTGATAGGCTTCATGTAGCTCCTACGCTGCAGGTTAGGCCTCCATGCTGCAAGACTGCTTTGCAGGCACCAGCTTTGCACACAGAGGACGTGCTTTACATGCAGAAGACTTCAGTTGCAGTCCCCGGCACTTCCTTTTCAAAACAACCACCAGCAAAATCAGGCAATATGAAAAGTACCTCCTGAACTGTGCAGTTTCTTTAAGATTGATAGCAACTGGGCTGGCTGGAGCTAAAGTATGATCTGGAATACAACGGCTTCCTTTGCTTTGGTGGAGAGCAAAGGGGAGAACAAAATGTATTCCTCGCAGCTTGGAATAATAACATTCAGCAAAAAAATTCCAATATAGGTGCTTCAGTTCCTAAAGCACCTCTCTACTATATACCTCGATACAGCTGAGCTGAGGATGCTTTTTTCCAATTGCAAAGCAACTGCACGCATAAATCAACATTTTGGAGGAAAAACCCAGGAGTGTTTTCCTATCAATAAGAAGAACGCAAGAGCTGTGCCAAACAGAAAAAGGTCCCTTTATCAAATTTTGTAGTGCCAAAATTCCCCTGAATACACCCGGTCCCTTGCTATTCACACAGGCCAGTATAACTGTCAACCTCCAGAATAGAAGGTGCACCATACAGAATAGATGCCCATGATTCAATGCGAGCAAAGTGAAATCCCAACGCTGATTCTCTTAGTCTTAGTGTCACTGTGCCAGATGCACTTCCTAAAATGGCAAGGAAATCCAGCCCTTTGCTAAGTTAACCTGATTACAATCTCTTTAAAAAGTACATCTGTCCATTCTTTAGCTTAACCAGAACACACTAATCATGTATGTGACTGGTGTACAAATGGGAGCAAAATTCTAGGTTGCTTTACACTGTTGTCCTTAAGGATTGTCCTTAGCTGCCTCATTCCTGCTTCAGGAGTCAGCACTGCATACAAATGCCATCTGCAGACCACACACTTTAGACCCATCCATATCCATAAGCTTCAAGGCAGATTAAATATTTAATAATCTCAAAATGTGGTACTCATGGAAATTAAATTGCTGTATCTTAGATTCATGATTCATCTTCCAACAGGCGGGAGGGATTCCACCTGCACAATGTTAAATGCTTTGTGCCTCTTGAGGCCTATGGCCAAAGCAGAGGCTTGGTTGCATTTTCCAGGAACTGCGAGGAATGATTCATCATTCAATACAGGGAAAAGCAATTCCACCTACTCAGAAATGTCTATCTAAAGTTTTACAACCAACTGCTTCTGGGTTTTCCCTCCTTTTGCCTTCCAATATGAATATAATTTGTTTTGCATCTGTGTTCCTCTTCTTTCTGTTGAATGATCTTGACTTAGTAAATGATTTCCACCTGTTTTTCCTGCATTTTTTAAAATGGTTTTTGGTTTTTCATTTTTTAAATCTTTTCCTCTCTTTCTATTTACTATTTTCAGTTGATGATCTTTCCTTCTTGCTGTTCACTCCTTTTCCCTACACCCACATACATCTTAAGGACCAGTTTGGTGTAGTGGTTAAGGTGCTGGACTAGAAACCGACTGTGAGTTCTAGTCCTGCCCTAAGGCATGAAAGCCAGCTGGGTGACTTTGGGCCAGTCACTCACTCTCAGCCCAACCCACCTCACAAGGCTGTGGTTGTGGGGAAAAGAGGAGGAGGAGAAGGAGGGGGAGGAGGAGTATTATGTACATTGGCTTGAGCTATACAAAATAAAGATAAAAAATTTATTTCTGTTCTGCTGCATTTTTTATCACTGGGCTGTTAAATTGCAATTACTGAAATATGCAACCATAATTTGCCATCATGTTGTGGCCTTGCATTGATTCTTATGGTTGGATTTTATCATATCTCCCCCTTTAATATTTTTTTTTCTTTTCCATTGTTTCTTTCTATCATCCAGAGATTTCATCATCTCTTTTCAAATCTCCTTTGCCATGTTCATATCTTGTTTCTCTCTCCTTCTCCTTCTCTTTCTTTTCAAATATTTGTTCTTTTTTTCTTAATATTATTCTGCAATTTATCCTGGCCTAACCTTAGTTTTTATTTATTTTTTCTGTTTCCTGCTCTCTCTTTCTTGGCTACTGCTTTGTTTGAACTTGCTACTCTATCTTTTTCTGAATAGTTACTATGCTTTTTTATTCCTTTCATTACTTCACTTTTTATGACTAAACACTCCTAACCACCCTGCTTGTTGTAATTATTATCTCTTCATGTTCTGTTTTTGATTTTTCAAGTTGCAAATTAAAAAAAAAATACTTGAAAGTAAACTCTAGTAAAGACAGTGAGACTGACCACGATAAATTTTCTTTACTTTTGCCTAAAAATGAGAGACATTTTGTAACTGTTCCCTCCCATATTCTTTAGACTTGGGGTATTGTAGGATTCTAACTTATCCTTAACTCTTCAACATCTGGGAGAAACTATGCAAAGACTGGGGCTAGAGCAGACTCCTCAATCTGGTGTCTTGCAGATGTATTGGGCTTGAACTATCATAACTCCCAGCATGTACAGCCTTTGGGAAATTGAAAACAGTTGGAAGGCACCAGTTGGAAGGCTGCGATTCAGTTATTATCAATACATGGATTCTGTTCCTCTAACTAGTTCCAGGGAAACTGTAGAAACCTTCAGCTCATCTCTAGGGCCAATTTTGAGATGGGCAAGCTATGCCAAAATTGCCCTGGGAGAAAATATTATAAGCAACCAACAAGAAGGCTCTTTCTCATGTTCCTGCTAAAGGTGTCTCTGGTGATGGTGACAGTGCTATGGTTCCTATAGAGGAGCCTAAACCTAAACCTACACATATGGAAGAATGCAACTTTATGCCCCCAAATAGAATGGCAATTTATGAAGTTATTGTAAGAAAGGAATCATGGGCTCCATACCATCGGCCTTGGTCAATAATCTGGCTACAGCATGCTAGGCCAGCTGCAATTTCTGAACACTTTTCAAAGGAAACCTCATCTTTAAGTCTGGAAGAGATGAAAATGTGGTAATCACATACCAATTATTGTGGTATCATCTGCTCTCCAGAAAATCATCTGCCCTGCAAAGGCTGCAATTGGCAGTCAAATGTGCTACATCCTGCACATATTTTTCTGGGAGTAAGTCCCACTGAACTCACTGGAACTTACCTCTGGGTGAACATATACAGGACTGCATTGTAAATCTGCATACCCTGGCATTTTTAACAAGCCTGACCATCAAATTACTGAATACATTTTTCAGCTACATAAAATCCAGATTTAATCAACCTAAAACAGCAAGATCACATGTGGCTCATCATAGCCTTAGCTGTGGCCCCAGCTAAGTTGTGAAGTTGTGAGTTTTAGTTTTTAATACAACTGAAAGATAAATATATCAAATATATCACTGGGGAGTAATCATATTAACTGTATATAATTTCAGTTACTTCTAAATGAAAATAAAATGAAATCAAATTTATTTTCTGGTCCTTTCTACAATTATTGAAGTGCAGCTCCTGGCATGCCACTTTTATCTGCCCCTCCCCAAAGTTCTGCACATCTTCTTTAATCCCTGGAGAACCAGGAGTTGTTGTCTCTCCCAAATCATGACTTATACTGTAATGCCATACATTAGAGATGAGTGTTCTGCAGTCCACAGGCTGCCATGCTGCCAAATTTCAGAGAAACTCATTGAGAAACAATGGTGCAATTTTCTAACACTTTTTCTGGTGGAAAACTGTTGGAAAAACTGTATTTAGGTACAGCATATCCTGAACACCCAAAAAGTCATCCTACCCTCTCCCTCAAGACCACCACAAAAAGTCCAATGCTACCTACTAGGGTGATATAAACTCAACAGTGACCTTCCCATTGTAGCCCTTGACTGCCAAAAATACTGGAAGGGAAAGCGTAGACTTTGGTGGCCAAATAACTGCCCATCTGCTACCCAGGTGGTTCTCCCCACAAGCATCAGGGTAGGATGAAGATGGAGCCCAGCAAGACGGTATGTTGATGTGTGAGAGATGCCATACGTTTTTACTGTGACTGTTTGGATTTTTCACTGTTTTTATTGTCTTGTGAGACACCCAGGGTTGTTGTTACAATATGGCTGGTTATATAAGTCCATTAAAATAATAATAATAATAATAATAATAATAATAATAATAATAATAATAATAAGGCAGCTTTACTTGAAACAGCTTATATCCTGCGATGATACTTTTAACACCATCAATCCATCAAACAACAACATCTGTCTATCCCAGGTCCTTGGGAAGGACTCGATAGGTGGATAAAAATGCCAAATCCAGTCTAAACATCTGGCTGACTGTGCGACCAACCATAATAATGATAATATAATAGGTGCCTTGGGTGCAATCCCAAAACATCTGGAACACCACTCGAACACCATCAGCATTGACAAAATCACCATCAGTCAATTGAAAAAGGCAGCTTTACTTGGAACAGCTTACATCCTACCACAATACCTTTAACACCACCAAACAACATCTGCCTATCCCAGGTCCTTGGGAAGGACTCGATAGGTGGATAAAAATGCCAAATCCAGTCTAAACAACTGGATGTCTGTGTGACCAACAATAATAATGGAATAAATACCACTAAATGTAGTGGGATTTTCTTCTCAGAATGTATATACAAGATTACAGTTATTTTCTAATGTTAAATAGGCCCAAGGTTGAAATCTCATGGGTTCAATCCAGAAGTGTTCTCCCACATGCAAATTATTTCTTCTTACTGCAAGATTCTTGCACAAGAAAAGAAATTCAGGGTGTTTCCATTTGCGCAAGATGTTGCACAATCTTTTACATACAGCCTCAAGATACACACTAGCACAGGCTCACAGAGTATTTCCCACTAATAGATCACAGAATAGCACCGTTATTGAGTGCTAGCCCACGACTTTCATCTCAAGATATGGCATTTTTAAGGTTAAAAATGCACCAATAACAAAATAAAACACCCAATGGCACAACTTTCAGCTATAGATTAACATTTACCATGCACACAAAAACTTTATGAGTATTATGTTACCTAATGAGTTATCCCCTATCTCCCAGATGTGGACTTATTTTATCAAGCAAACTGTCTGCCTCCATTTGACAGACGATACTGTTGAGTGATTTAAATCAGAAAGGCAAAAACATCAAACCAGCTGGAGCACCACATTTGTCTCATCTGCTCATAAACTGTTCAAAAACAAATATAAGATCTGCAAGCCTTAATAACATGATTAAAAATCCTGCCCATCAAGTTGTCAATCAAGCTCAGTACTTTCAAGCCAGAATCAATGCCCCAAATTCTTGGCAGAAACATAGAGGAGCGTACTTGCATGGGATAGAAAGGGGAAAATATTAAACACATAGTTGGAATTAATGGTTCCATTCAGTAATGGAATTCAGTTCACTTGAGTAATGTGTCCAGTTATGGATGCTGCTCTTTAAGAAGAATTCAGAGAAACTGGAACAGGTTCAGAGAAGGATTGTGAAGATGATTGGATGACTAGAAACTACATCCTGTTAAGAAATATTGAATTAGCTGGGTATGGTTTCTTTCCAGAAAGGACTACTGAAGGGGGAATACGATAGCCCTGTTCAAATACCTGAAAAGATTTCATAGGTTGTCTCTCATTTCAACTGTAGGACACAAATAACGAGCTTAAGTTACAGGATGGCTGATTCCAATTATATGTTACAAAAAACCTCCTGAGTAAGAATAGTTCAACAACGGAGCTAAATATTCAGAGAGGTGGCAGGCTCCCCTTTGGTGGATCTGTTCACGCAGAGAATAGAGAGTCTTCTCCCTGGGATTCTTGAATATGGATTCCTGCCCTGAGCAGAATGTTGGACCTGATTGTCTACATGGCCTCTTCCAAACCTGATTCAATGATTCTAACTATTGTTAATGTGAATTAAATGTACAGTAAATTTAGTTTATGTCTTTGCTCCAAACGTTTTTGGATCATATCTCCCCTAATGCTGCTTTCAGTCTAGCAAAAACTTTGCCAGTTAACCAAGACCTCAATTCAAAACAGGCAAGGACATGCCATTTTCAGTAATTCAACTGGATACTGGAGTTGAACCATTTAAAGTTCAGAGGGCGAAGGAAATTCCAAAACCTTTTAGACTTTAATTTATTAATCATTTGGTTGGTCAAGTAACTAAACCTTTTTTGGCTAACAAATCCTAAACCATGCTGGCAAATAAATCTGTAAAACTTATTGACCCCTACAAAAAAAAAAAAAGACTAGCTTATACATATAAACATATAAAGGTAGAAACTTATTTCGTCTGTGCAGATCCTTTGAGTAAGTAAAGCACCTTCCTAGATTCCCAGGGTGAACCAGCCACTTCAAGGCTGAGTGCATCTACTTCAAGGAATCTGAGATTTTTGGAGCTCTCATATGCATGCCCAGAAACCCTTCCACCAGGACAATTATCCTGCCAGAAGGATGCTCCCAACATACATACTGATGTCCGGAAGACCTCAGGAAGGGGAAGAAGCTGAGGCGGCTTTTCGCTGCAGTTCCAGAGAAGTGCTTTACTTAGGAAGGACCTGCACAGCCCTAATACTTATAGTAAGCCCTTGTAACACATGGAAAAAAGCAATTCCCCTTTCCATCCACAGATGCTTCCTGTTTGCTTCTCTGAATGGAATCTTTATTTACTCCAAGGTTTAATACAGTGCCCTCTTACAAGCCATGAGATTAAATCTGCCATCTTGAATTTCTCAACCTGACCTAAGGCAGAGAAGCTAATGAAACAAGCATGGCAAAATTTCATAGGATTTCCTAGCTCCAAAGCTAGCACATCAGAAGGTATTCAGTCCAGAAACTGTTTACCAGTCATAAAGTTTCCCACAGAAGGAGGAGAGAAAGAAAAACATCCTGCCAAATAAGGAAACACAGTAACAGACGGCACTAGTGAAGTCCAAGAAAGATACCATCATATCAGAAGCCTGCCAAGATTATGTAACTGCATTACTTTCACCCAAGATTCATACGTGCTCTTCTACTACAGTTCCAGTAACAACTTGGCTAGGATTGGGCCCTAGCATTACAACACACAGCAAAATCATGGAAAGTGGGGGAGGGGTTCTTGGGGATTTGACTTGACTTATCCAGGCTAGGACATCTTAGTGTAACAGACTTTTATGCATGATTCTGTTTTTTCATTTTTTAAAAATGATTAGAAACCTTTTGAAAATGCATTCACATACTGTATTTCCTCATATATGAATTGTGATACAAAGCAGTATGTATGTATGTATTTATTTATTTATTACTGAGGCTTCTATACCACTTTGGTCTCAGGTATCTAAGCCGTTTACACAGGCTGATACAGTATCAATAATTAAAAATATTACAGTGACTAACAACATCCATAAACATTCAGTAATCCTGTACTCCACACAGCACTCTCATGTGAAAACCCAGAGGAAACCTACCCCCCCACCCCAATTAAACATTCAAACCTTCAGTCCCCAAAAGATCTGCAGCAAAGCAACGTTTTAACTTTTTTTTTTTTTTTAATGTCATGAGATTCAGGGCCAACTTCATTTTAGGGAGCAAGCTGTTCCAAAGGAGTGGAACCCTACCAGAGAACGTTCACTTCTGGGCCCCCTCCAATTTTATCTCCCAGTGTGGAGATTCTCAGCATGCCCTCTCTGCTGGAATAACTGGGTGTCTTGCAGTCACTCAAGTCCCAAGCCATTTAGGTCTTTATAGATTATATCTAGCGACTTGAATTGCACCCAGAAGCAAACTGACCATCACCGCATCTCCTCCAGAGAAGTGTATGTGACTATAACAGGGCTCATCCATAACCAAGCAGGCTGCTGCATTTTGTACCAGTTGAAGTTTCTGAATGGTCTTCAAGACAGCCTGATGTAGAACTACTTACTATAGTCCAGCCATGAAGGAACAAGGATATAAAGGATCAAGTTATGTGCCCCTCAATTCTGGGAACGTTTGTAGCTGCTGCAGCAGCCAATGCTGAGCAAAGGCACTCCAAGTCATGGCTCCCATTTTTTTTTTAGATTTTTTTAGCCCATCTTTATTATTTTTATAAATAACTCAAGGCAGTGAACATACTTAATACTCCTTCCTCCTCCTATTTTCCCCACAACAACCACCCTGTGAGGTCAGTTGGGCGGAGAGAGAATGACTGGCCCAAAGTCACCCAACCGGCTTTCATGCCTAAGGGGGGACTAGAACTCACAGTCTCCTGGTTTCTTCATTTATTATTCTAGCAGGAACCCAGATTGTGAACCTGCTCTTTCAGGAGGTGCACAGCCAAAGTTGGAATCATCCTGGAGTTAACCAGCATCTAAACAACAGCCACTCTGTATTTCAGGGATTAAGCCTGACCCTGTTTTCCTCACCTAACCTCCAACAGCTTCCAAGAACCAGGTCAAGACTTCTACCAATCTCCTGCACCTCCCCTGGGTGCAGATATACAACTAGATACCATTAGCTTAGTGATATTTCACCCCACACTGGTGGATGATCTCTCCTAGGAATTTCATGTATAGGTTAAAATAGGGGGGACCAAGTCTGAGGCACCCCCATAGTGGGTCCTCCACCCCATAGTGGGCCATCCACTCAAAAAAGAACAGAATCAATCCAGCACAATGTCCCACACCTCCAACCCTCAAAGGCCATCCAGAAGGATCTCATGACTGATATCCTTCAAAGGCTGCTAAGAGAGCAAGTAGGACAATGGAAGTCACATTCTCCTAATCCAAGTCCCATCATATATCCATTACAATACACAGCCAAAAAAGAGAGCAAAAACATGTGTTTCCATCCCATGCCCATACCTGAATCTGGACTGAAAAAGATCCCAATAATTCACTTCTTCCAGAGCCCCTGCAGCAGAAGCTCTGCTACCTTCTCAACAATCTCCCTCAAGGAGGGGAGCTAGTAGACAGGGCAGTAGTTGTCCACTATCAGGTGGCCCTTCTGGACTCATGGCTCCTACTAGAACAGCAGGTGAGGGCTATGGCCTTCGCTCAACTCTAGTTGGTGCACCAAATATGGCCTTATCTGGTACAGAAGAACCTGGCTACAATAACTCATGCCCTCATTATCACTCAATTAGACTAATGCAACACATCTTATATGGGGCTGCCTGTAAAGACTACTCAGAAACTACAACTGGACCAGAACCCTCATGCTCTGTGGCACCCAATATTGGGAGCAGCTGACACTGATTCTGCAGGCCCTGCACTGATTGGCAATTGGTTCCAGGTACAACTTAAATTGTGGTTTTGACCTGTAAAGCCCTTTATGGCTTGGCATCTGGGTACCTGCAGGATAACCTACTCCAACTGGAATTGGCCCAACCTACTAGATCACCTACTAAGAAACTTCTCATCATCCCACATTTCCAGGAGACGAAGGGAGCCAAAGCCAGAAAGCGCTGCTTCTCTATGACAGCACAGGGACTTTTGAATAGTCTCCCAGGCTAGCTCCCTCCTTGTTGTTTTTAGGACAACATGAAGAACCAAACTACTTTGGAGAATGTCTTAACAGAGTTCATGCACTGCACCATCATTTGTTGTTTGTTATCTTTTAATTTCCTGGTATTTTACTTCAGTTTACTTCAGTTACATTGTATCTTTTGGTCTGGGGTTTTATCACTGTGATTTTATTAATATTTTTAATCATACTGTGGATGTTGTAATATTTTTTCACATTATATATCATTACATTATATTATATATCATCACAAGAGCTGTTGGACTGCAGCAGGTATAAATGCAACAAACAAACAAATCCCACAACTATTCTGGAATGACATCTTATTGCAAATTCTTTGTTCCCACAATTTCATTGGACATGATAGCAGGACAAGGAAATGTTGGAGGAGTTGGAGATATGCTCCGAATCACAGAAATCAAGCTGAAACAGATTCTAATCAAGTTGGAGGGGGGGACAGAGGTTGCCTGGATCTGGGGTTTTTCCATCTTTACTCCTGATGGGGTTGCACTTCCCCAGTCAGGAGTGATGCACAACTTGAGTTCATGGAACTCAAAACTCCTTCTCAAAAAGCAAGTGGTAGCTATGGCCAAAAGTGCCTTTCATAGCTCCATTTGGTGTACCAGGTGTGCCCTTTCCTGGGTCAGTCAGCCCTCCTGTCACTCACACCCTTGTCAACTCACAGCTCAACTACTGCAATATACTCCACATGGGGCTGCCCTTGAAGACCACTCAGAAGCTTCAACTGGTCCAGAATGCAGCATCGCAAATAGTGACAGGCTTCCTTTGGCATGCCCATGTTACACTCCTGCTTTCCAATTTGATTTAAGGTGCTGGTTATGACTTATATGTCCTACATGGCACAGGGCCTGGTTATCTGAAGGACTGCCTGACTCTTGTGGTTTCTTCCCATCCAGTATGACCTGGCAGAGTATGCGCTCTGGGTCCCCATGATTAAGCAGTGTTATCTTTTGGAACCAGGAAGCACCCCTTCTCTGTAGCAGTGCCTGCCCTCTGGATTGAGGTCCCCCATAAGAGCGTTCCAAAAGGCCTTGAAAACTGGCTGTTCTCCCAGGCCTTGGGGTAAGGTGAATGGGACTCCCCTGTTTGTGATGTTTTATTTGTTGTCTGGATTGCCTTCTTGTACTTATTTTGTTGTTATTTTTGTATTTTGTTCCCATCTACTTTGTTGTATTTGTTGTTTTTGGGTTGCTCTTTATTCTTGGAGAGCTCCCCAGAGTTGGTTGGAGTTGGGTAGCATCCAAACTGAATAAACAGAAATAAATTACTGTGGTTTGTACCAGACACCTCTGTTGGAAAAGAAGAAAAAGAAGTGGCAACAACATTGCAGCAAGTCATGTACCCTTACCTGATTCACACACTATACTCCCTGGTTTCAGCTCAAGCATCATGGTGATTAAAGAGATATCAGTTGAATATAGGATTTGAGTTCTGTGGCGTAGATTCAGAGTCCACAGCTCTGGGGTCGGATGAAGGATGTACACCCAGCCTCCTTTGCTGCAGGTCACCTTGGAGCCGTACTGCTTTCCAATGAGGTCAGTGGAGTGTCTAATAACACCATACTTAGTCTGAGTTTTACCACCATGTTGCACCTTCACTGGAAACATTGATTCGTGTCCCAAGAAGACAATTGCCGTGTCCCCTTCTTTTATCATGTCTCCATATTCAATAAAACTCATCACGATAATGTTGTCACTGGCAGGTTAACTGCAGCTAAGGAAAAAGGAAACACACTTCAGAAACTCCCCTTGCTTCTCCTTATGCTAGCCTATGATTCCTGTTTCTTCCTCACAACCACCCGTCTCATTCAAGTTCCCCATCTCCAGCTCAGATGAAGCATCAGTTCATAGTTCCAAGTCATGGTCTAAAGGCAACCTGATACAGCATCATTACTGAAGCTAAGCAGGCTATGTCTGCTCAGTGCCGGGCAGGGAGATCGCTTTGAAAACCCATGAGCGTGCATTCAGTGCTACAATGGAAGAAAGGCAGGACAGAAATGAAACATGGAACCCCTGCTTTTGCTCATATTCAATTCTTGTTGTTCTCTTTATTGCTATCACCTGCCACCCATCCACCCACTTGTGGCTCTAATCGCTGGAGAATTTTCTAATTCTCTAATCTGCTGCCCTCCAGATATTTTGGAGTATAAATCCTATGAGCATCCCAAAGAATGAATAAAAGCCAGCAATGGGAATTGTAGTCCAGAGCATCTGGAAAACACTATTGGATGAGACACAATAATAATAATAATAAAATAACAATTAGGAGGCATAAAAAGACAAAAGAAAAAACTATAAACAATACTTTCTCTCCTCTTAAAGGGCTGGTGGGGGTGGGGGATACCAGTCACTCAGTTCCCTTCTGGAAGACTTAAGCTCACTGGAGAGGACTGATTGCCCTACAATCCTAAATAGCCTTTTGAACACAAGCAACTCACAAGAGAGCTCAGTAATCTAATAGTTGGAGTGGTTCAACTTCAATTTGATGGCATAAAGAAGTCCAAAACTCAGTCTTTTCCACTCTAAAGACTAGGCACAGGATGCAGCAGCCTGTAGCAGGCTATCTCATACTGATACTTATATAATATTCGGGGAGTCTAAAGGCTGTGGAATGCATAATTAAATCCCAATTCTTCTTCGCATATGAGCCGGGTCCCCATGAGTAGCAATTTTAGATATCCATCCTGTAGAAACACATATTGTCCAGTTTAACACCTAGCAAACTGGTTCCCTAGAATAGCAAATTCCTAGGGACGGGCTTGAGCAGAAAGCTTTCAATTTTCCTGGAAGGTCTAGCAATTCTGAACGAGATTCTTGATAGCCAGCATACCCTCATACAGGAAGATGGTGGCCCAGGGGACACTAACATTTGGGGGAAGGAGGGACAAGAACTGTATTCAGAGTGAGGGATCACATCACACATGATGGACCAGAATCTGAATTTACTTTGCTGGGGGACTTTTTTTCCTTCATTTATTGAAGCAGACTGAGTCTATTTCCCACCTCAAATTGGTTGGAATGCAACCCATTTTTAGTAATTGCAGTTGGAAGTGGTGGCAAATGCTGCAAAAAATGTTTAAGAAAGTCACATATGCCTGGAGGGGGCAGTATCTCAGGTTGCCCACCCAGTGATTAGACAGACTTAAGGAGAATCTGCTTCTCCAGATACATGTGAAAATTGAAGAAGACTACATTCTGAATTTGAACAAGCTTTTAAGAAGCTCACTACAGGATGTAGCAAAAAATTGTGTTTATTCATTTTCATTTATGTGCTACATATCTCAGGCCAAATGACACTGTTATACAATTTTAACAGGAGGAGAAGGAGGAGGATTCATAATATAAGGGTGTTGAGCCTGCCTGGAAGTTGGACCCTGCAAATCACCATGCCTATTCCAAAGGGTTTAGCAGAATTGCAATTACTTGACAAAAAGTCCTTTGAGCTCTTGTGCCATCATCACCATTTGATCTTTTATCTCAGCACTTAGTCACTGACAACCAGAACTAAAAAGTCATACTTTCACAAGGATCCTATACTTAATCTAGTAATCACTAAACTACACTCACCACACATCTGATCTTTGATCACAGGAACAGGAGTACTCTCACAAGTAAGGCTGTATTTCCAACAAGTGCTTAATCAGAATGACAGCCAAATGCAGTTTCAAGCGGAAAAGCTAATGCAGGACTATGAACCTGCACTCTGACTTTACTATCTTTCATTCTGAGTTTATATGCTAATGGAAATTATATGCTAATGGAAACACTGCCCCCTTTATCACTGCAGAAGTAATGGGGCCAATCTCTTAGAACTTAAGGATATTGTACAACAATTTGCTGGATATATATTAAGGGAAGCTGGATTGGAAAAAGATGAGTGTGGTTTTAAAACTGGAGGAAGAAGCATCAATAGCTTGCGCTATGCTGATGACACTACTCTGATAGCTGAAAATGCAAAAGAGCTGCAAGGTTTAGTAATAAAAATTAAGGAGCATTATGAAAAAATGGGATTAAAATTAAATATAAATGAAGACCAAACTAATGACAAGAGGTACAACAACCAGCCTTAGATTTGACAGTGAAGATACTGAAGTGGTAAATAGCTTCTGCCTTTTAGGACCAACCTTCTACACTAAAGGAACAAGCAGTCAAGAAATACACTGCAGCCGAGCACTTGGTAGAGCAGTGCTTGAACGCCTTGGAAAAGATATTCAAATGCCATGATGTGTCTATACCTATAAAGATCAGAATTGTACAAGAAATGGTATTCCCTGTGACATTTTATAGAAGCAAAAGTTGGATATGGAAGAAGCAAGATAGAAAGAGTACTGACACTTTTGATCTTCTGTGTTGGAGAAAACTCCTGAGAATACCATGGCAGCCAAGAAAACAAACCAACTGATCATCGAACAAATCAAACCAGAGTTGTCACTTGAGGCACAAATGACCAGGCTCAAATTACCCTACTTCAGACATATTATGCAAAGACCTAGCTCTCTGGAGAAGGCTCTAATGCTGAGAAATGTGGAAAGAAAAGAGGACAACTAACAGCATGGTGGATGGACTCAGTTACAGTGGTGATGAGTGCACTGTTGGAAGACTTGAAGGACCAGGTTAGGGACAAATTGTCATGGAGAAAATCTATCTATGTTGTCGCTAAGAGGCAACCCCAACTTGATGGCACATAATCAATCAATCAATTGACCTTGCTAAAGAGCCTTTTTCTCCTTTTTGTTCTCCAAGAGAGAACATGCCATTTATAGCAGCAGATGAAATAGCTAGACTGATCTTTATAGCATTAGCAGTTGCTAAGCCATGTATAAAATTGCCTGGCATTTGTCTTGTCTGCTGTGCCCATATATATTCCTTTTACAGTACTATACTCTGTGCATCTGATGACCTAGATAGTGGTCCACAAAGATTATGCAGTAATAATTCCTTAAGTCATCAAAACTCTTTTTTCCCCCTCCATCATAAGAGTTTTTTCAATGTCTCTAAGGCACCAAGAAGAGCATCTGGGAAAATTGCTGTGCTAAATTTCCAGACCGAATTCTGGGGAGTATTTGTTAGAAACTAATTGCTATACTGGAACTTTATTTACTTTTGAATGCCAGTAAATTGGGCTTTTTAAAGAGCAACTGTAACATAGAAGCAGCTAGAATGTATGTTGTTTCCTTTGTGAGTTTCAACAGGCTAGGTATGACAGTGTACATCTGCACTTTTAATATGCAATTAACATACAGAAGTTTTAAAAACTGAATTTTTCTTTAAAACTCCAGACCAAGGAAAAGCATGGGAATTTCATATTTTCTCAAACTCTTGCTTTAAAAAAAAAAAATCCTTTTCTCCACTTTCACTATGATGTTTGGTTTACTGTCCTGGGTGGGATGATGTATTGGCAGAGTCATTTTTCTTGTTTTGTCCCTAATTGCTTCCTTTCCCCATCCCATTTTTCAGCCTGCTTTGCACTTGTGACCTACAAATGACTTGTCCCTGTTTATCTTTTCAACAGGAGATGCTGCTGGAGTGCGGAGGGGCCGCGCGGGAGAGGGGAAATAGGCACAAATTAATACTTGTGCGCTGTATCAGACCATCTTTTGCACTCGTGATTTTACCCCTGCTGACATTCCCTGTTCTACACAGTTAATCAAGCCGCAGAAGCTCTGCCTTCTTTTGGAGATCTGGTCAGTTTCCCTTTTTCCATCATCTTTGGCATGTCTACTCAGAAGTAAGTTCCAGAGTGGCGAATGAAGCGGCCTCTCAGGCAAAGATGCGAGAGAGTGCAGCTCTTGGTTTCGTTTCTCCGCTCCGGGCCCTTAATCTGCAGGTTGTTTTAATCCCACCTCACCCTTACCTTTCCGGCTCTCTACTTGCATTCAGGGAAGATGCAACAGATCAAGATCAAGATCAAGATCAAGATCAAGAGCAGAGCACAGCCCCGGCGGATGCAGACACGTGGTTCCACTACTTCCTCTCTCTTCCTCGTCGCAGCCTGTGACGTTTGTCCTTCCCTCCCTCGCCCTTGCGTGGCCAGTCCGGAGCCAGATGAAGCTCTTCCCCTTTTCCCGCTTGAGCGGAACGACTTTCCTTCCTTTTGCGGTGATGCAATTCGCGTCCTGCCGCCTCTGCCGGTCTCTTTCTTCCTGCTTGTTGTATGGTGCGGTCGGTGCATCGCTGGGTGCCGTTCGTTGTAACTAGTTTAAATAAGGCTCGCAAATGCGCTCTTGTTCGCGCGTCTCCTCGTCGGGTTTAGGCTACAGCTCCATCTTTGCTTACCTGAGAGTAAACCCTTTTGAATTTAAAGGGACTTACTTCTGAGTAGAGAAGTATAGCGTTGCGCTAATAAAATCTGTTCCTTTCTGCGAATACACTGCAAAGCACGGTATTATTTTGCAAGATCAGGTCTATCAAGGAAGGCTTGTATTGATTAAAGCTGGCACGTCACTTCACCTTTACCTTCTCTGTAATACGATTACAGTATAATCTATTATACATGTGTTCCTGGTTTTGAGATTGCTAGCATTCCTATACCTACTTAATCTGTGTGCACATATTTATCGGTATTTGGCTATTATGTACTTATTGTTTTACATTTTCAAAAGATGTGATCTACCCTAGAAATATTTTTAAAGGTAGCAGGTACTTTAAAGAAATAACTACTGAAGAGTGAGAGGAAATGCCGTGGGCCTTACTTCAGTGTAAGTCTCCATAAGATCAAATAGCATGTCTTACAGAATGCAGAGGTGTTTGTTTCTGATTAAACAGAGCTGATCCACACATCACTTTCTTATTATGTGCCCATGCACTGAAACTCGTCTACCCAATGTTTATATACAACATTTCAAATCAGACATGTTTCCTTGAAAATAAGCCCTACTTTTTTCAATGGAATGTGCTGTCTAATATTATTACTGTAAATTTGGATACATTTTTAAGTTGTCAAAGTGCTTATCTGTATTGCTTAGACATAATTCTCACAACACCTGTACAAGGTTGGGCTCTATGGTCTCCTCCCTGTTGCCCTCTGTGTTGTTGAGATAAGGACTTAAATTAAGAGAGAGTGGATTTCCTACAGCCACGTAGTGAATTCATTAATGATGCCTTTGATTCTTTTGTATGTGGAGCAGTCACTGAGTTCATGGGGATATCATGCCAGGTTAGCAAGTACAGAATTTCAGTCTGGGCTTCCCTAATATCCCAGCTCCCTAGCAATGTGGGTAGGATTGCAGCCTAGAGTCATGACTGAAGAACAAGATAAACGAGCTCCAGAAGAAAGGGGTGGGCAGGACTTGGATGTATACTTTATATGGTAGTGAATTCTTTTTTATTAGTGTATGGAGTTTGCCAAGAAATAGCTCTAAAGCAATGTAAAAACTCTTCACAGAACAAGTTTACACATACTGTAAACAAAATTAGGCAGGGCAAATGTAAACAGCTTTGTCAATACAAATTATTACTTTGCTCCTATAATGTTGATCTATGTATCTTCAGCCTCTTAGAGGAAGCTCTTCATTGACTCCTGTCATGAGGGTTTGGAAATATTTTGAAAAATAGCTCTTAGTTCATCCAGCAATTCAGTGCAAAGACTCCACGCATACTTTCTGCTTTCTAAAAAAAGGATTTTGTTGTTGGGAACGAAGCCATTAAAATCAGTCTTTATCCTTCTGAAAACTGATTCCTGCCATCTGATTTAAGTAGAATATGTGGATTAACCTTTCCCTGTCCTCTAACTGCCTTACCATTATCTGTGGGAAAAATAACTGTTTGCTTCCATCTTCATAACCATTGCATTTTACTGATGAAATAACAGAGGCCAAGAATTGACAATGAACCCCTTTTTTGAAAAAAATCCAAGCATTCAGGGCAAATTACAACACATTTTTCTCACAAGAGGCTTTAATACACTTACAATAAAAGAAAACATCCTGACAAAACGCTCATAAATTTTGCATCTTCAGATATTACATTCTTACCTGATTGCATCATTTCACTGGTTTCAGGCAGAATTTAGCTTACAAATAGGAGGGTGGCAGCCTGGGAACTAAATCTTATCTATTTAATTTAGTTATGTGCTATTTGTTATACCAGTGTTTCTCAACCTTGGCAATTTGAAGCTGTGTGGGCTTTAACTCCCAGAACCCTTGCTGGCTGGGGAATTCTGGGAGTTGAAGTCCACACAGCTTCAAATTGCCAAGGTTGAGAAACACTGTGTTATACTACCATATTTCTTAAGGACTCTTGGTGTACAGTTAAAATCAGCCCTTATTAAAATAACTCAAGAAAAACAAACTAATAAACCATATAAAATAATATACAAGAAGAGTATATAACTTATTCATCACCTTTGTTGTCTTAGTGGCCCTTTCTGTGGTTTTTGTCAGGTTTGGTCAGCACGGGGTTTCAGGGAAGCACGGGGCTTCAGGGAAGCTCGCAGCCAGACCACGCGGAATCCACCGGCGGTAGCTAGCGGGGAAAAGAGGAACTGAAAGCGCCGCTAATTAACGGGCCACCTGCGCCCAGCCAAACAGGAAAACTGCAGCGGAAGCTTTTAACTATAAACTGATAACGGTGCGAGCCAGCAATGAACGGGGCCGCAGGCAGCGAAACAAGATCGCAACGCAACACAGAACCCGCGGGCTTGCACGTAACGGGGAGGAACCAACCCAGCCGGAGGGGGACTGGCAGTCAAGGACAATAGACCCTGACCAATCCTGCCATCATGAACAATCAAGGGGGATTATTGGGGGCCAATAATCCGCAGCTGCAACGTGATCGCGGGGCGGGAAAAAAGCGCGGGAAGGGGGGAATATAACAAGTGATGCAATTGTACCAAGCCAGTCCTGGCTTTGCTTGTGACTACTACGTTACGCATGAGTAAACCTTCTTTGTGAACCACACGTGTCACGAGAGTTTCTTTGTCGAACGGGGCAAACCTTACATAAAGCCAGGACTCACCGTTAGCGCTACCCGGTACCACCGAGGAGTGTTTCCTTTTCCAATACAGGCATGACCAGCGACGAGGAATCCGTGGGTCAGCTGGAGCACGAGGAACCCAGGCTCGAGGAGGGACGGGCGGAGCCACCCGGGAGCGACGGGACAGCGGCCAGGACCGGGCACCCTCCAGCCGAGCGGTGGTCAATGGCGTGAACCAAGGGCCAGACGGTTTAGGCGTCACGATGACCCGAGGTTCAGGGTCCCGGAACCGCGAGTGGGACGAGAAGTTCGCCCGACTAGAGGAGAGAGTTGAGCGGCGCCTAGATGCCATGGAGGCGATGCTCCAGACCCTGCTACAGAGAGTGGGACCACCGGCGGTGAGCGAGGGGGCGAGCAACAGGGGTGGCGGTCGGGCACCTCAGCCGGCACTGCCCACGATGCCCCGGTCGGTGGACCGACGGGCGGCAGACGCCCTGAGACTTCGAGGTATCACTGGGAAGTTCTCAGGGGACCCTGAACAGCTGCCGCACTTTTTGACGCACGTTAGGGGGTTCATGCAGAGGGGTGGTCACCTATTCGCTAGGGACGAGGATAGAGTATCCTACGTGGCCGAGCTGCTAGATGGTCAAGCAGCTAGCTGGGTGATCGGACTATACGATGCCAACGCGGCGGAACTACGGAGTTTCCCGGGCTTCATGCAGGCGCTCCGGGACAGATTCGAGGACACATTGAGCGCCAAGCGGGCGGAGGACGACATCCTGCAGTTCAGACAGCGGGGCAAGTCGGTATCAGAGTACGCCCTGGAGTTCCGGAGGTTGGCAGAGAAGCTCACGGACTGGCCGGAGTCCCTGAGGGTGAAGTATTTTAAGAGGGGGCTCAATCCAGAGATCCTGGAGCGGGCACTGGGGCGGGACGACCCGTCCACAGTGAAAGATTGGATCTGGCTGGCCGGAACGGCGGAATCGGCATGGCGGCAGATCCAACAGAGCGCGAGGCGACGGGACCAGACGAGGGACCAGCCGAGGGAGAGAACCCCCGAGGAAAGGCGGAGCAGTCGGCGGCAGTCCACCGGGGTGCGAGAGGCGACCAGAGCCCCGAACCTGTGCTTCCAGTGCGGAGGCAGAGGCCACCGAGCGGCGCAGTGCCCGACGGAGCGGGAAGGAGCCTCACCACGGCCTGAAGTCAAGCCCCCGCGTGCGACCAGGAAAAGGGCCGGCGACCGACCGCGGAAGGGGGCAGTGGCGGCGGTGACCGAGAAAGGATGCGGGGGGTGGTCGACCCCGGAGACGGTGTCCTCCGGAGAGGACTCGGAGCCGGTGGGAAACGAGGTGCGCTTGCACTGAACGGCGTCCCAGTGCGAGCAGGGGAGTCGAGGCGCGCGGACCCAATAGGAGATGAGGACTGCCCTCCGTTCCGGGTGAGAATACACATCCGGGGGGTGAGATCCGGAGGGGAGGCACAGCTGCGGGTGCTACTGGATTCAGGCTGCACCCACTGCTTGATGCACCCAGCTGTGGTCTCGGGGCTCGGACTACAGCTGAGGCGCCTCCGGGAGCCCATTGCATTCAGCCAGCTAGACGGCACACAGGCAGGGGGGGGCCCAGCTCAGTATTACACCGAGCCGGTCCAGATGACGATCGGGAGTCACCGGGAAGAACTGAGATTTGTGGTGGTCCCGGTGGCCGACTACGCGGTGGTACTCGGCTTGGCGTGGCTGCGACGACGGAACCCACGGGTTGACTGGACGGCGGAGGCAGTGCGGTTCGGGGTCGACAGGCCGGCGAAGTGCGAAAGCAGAGGGGACCGAGCCGTGGAGACGGGTGCGGCCGCAACCACAGACGGGCAAGTGGAGGGTCCGGGACACCGGGAGACGGGGCGAGAGCAGACGGAGCCTGAGACCCAGCCGGCAACAGCAGCAGCAGCAGCGCCGGGACCCCGGAGACCCGCAACGATCCCGAGGCGTGGGGAGGCAGCGGCGACTGGCGAGACAACCACAAAGAGAGAGGCCGGGCCCGGGGAACCCACGATGGGCGGCGGAATCCCGAGGCAGTATCGAGACCTGGTGGCAGCGTTCGGGGAGAAGGAGTCCGACCAGCTCCCACCACACCGGCCCAGTGATTGCGCCATCGAGTTAGAGCCAGGGGCGACCCTGCCTAAGCCGAAAATGTACTCCCTGTCAAGTAGAGAGATGGGGGCTCTGCGGGAGTTCATAGACAAGAACCTGGCGCGGGGATTCATCCAACCCGCGAAGTCACCATTAGCGGCCCTGGTACTATTCCGGGAGAAGAAGGATGGCTCGCTTCGAATGTGCGTGGACTACCGGGGGCTGAACGCAATCAGCACGGAGTACAAATACCCCCTCCCCCTGATGAAGGACTTGATGTCGCATCTGTCTAAGGGGAGGGTGTTCACAAAACTGGACTTGCGCGAAGCTTACTTCAGAGTCAGGATCCGCGCAAAAGATGAGTGGAAGACGGCGTTCAACACGCCGCTCGGAAGCTACCAGTTTTCCGTGATGCCGTTCGGATTAAAAGGGGCCCCGGGGGTATTTATGCAGCTAATAAATGAGGTGCTGCACGACCTACTCTACCGGGGCGTCCTGGTCTACCTGGACGACATCCTCATCTACACCGAAACCCTGGCGGAGCACGTGAGCCTGGTGCGCACGGTGCTCCAGAGACTGCTGAAGGCACAGCTGTACGCGAAGCTATCGAAATGCGAGTTCCATCGAGAGCAACTAGACTACCTCGGCTACCGAATATCCAGCCGGGGAATTGAGATGGACCCGGCGAAAGTAAAGGATGTCCTGGGCTGGGAAGCGCCGCGAACCCGGAGGCAACTCCAAAGCTTCCTAGGGTTTGCGAACTTCTATAGACAGTTTATCCCGAACTTTGCCCAAATCGCCCTTCCCCTAACCGACCTGCTAAAGACCAAGGGCACTGGGAAACCCCCCAAGCCCAGCATGGCACTTGCGTGGACTGCAGAATGCCAGGGGGCGTTTGAGGAGCTAAAACGGCGGTTCACAGCGGAGCCAATCCTGCGCCATCCCGACCCAGATCGGCGGTTTATAATCCAAGTAGATGCGTCAGACGTGGCAACGGGGGCAGTCCTGCTCCAGCCCAGCCCGGAGGGGGCCATCCACCCATGCACCTACGCCTCCCGCAAATTCACCGAGACGGAGAGAAGGTGGATGGTGTGGGAGAAAGAGGCGTACGCAGTCAAGTGGGCACTGGCCACGTGGAGGCATCTACTGGAGGGGGCAGCTGAACCGTTCGAGGTGTGGACGGACCATAAGAACCTCGAGGCCCTGAAGACCCCGCGTAAGCTATCCCCCAAACAGGCGCGGTGGTCCCAATACTTCGGGAGGTTCAGGTTCACACTAAAACACATCCCCGGGAAGCGCAACTTCCTAGCAGATGGACTGTCTCGCATGCCCCAGCACGCCAGCCTACGGGAGGAGATTGTGGACTCCATCATCCCTGCCAGCAGACTGGCTGCAAAGGTGGTGACCCGAAGCCAGACCAAGGGGGAGCGACGGGACGCGGCGCCTGAAGTAAGGCAAGGGTTCGCGGAGGCGGCGGAGCGGGACGCTTGGCTCAAGCAGAACCGAGAGGCGCTAACCAGCCAAGAGGGGTTGTGGTGGCACGAAGGAAAGCTGTACGTGCCCGAGGGTTGCCGACGGGAGGTCATGGAAAGAGCCCACGACAGCCGGAGCGCGGGGCATTACAGCTTCGTAAAGACGCTCCACTTAATCCGGCGGCAGTTTTGGTGGCCCACGCTCCGTAAGGACGTGGAGGCGTACTCGGGGGGTTGCCCGGTGTGCGCGACGGCGAAAGGGGCCAAAGGCAAACCTAGAGGGCTACTCCAGTCGGTAGCGGAACCCGACGGCCCATGGCAAGAGGTCGCCATGGACTTCATAGTAGAGCTCCCGGAGAGTAAGGGGAAGACCGCCATTTGGGTGGTTACGGACTTATTCTCTAAACAAGCGCACTTTGTAGCGTGCCGGCGAGTCCCCACGGCAGAGGGGTTGGCGAGACTGTTCGTGCAACATGTTTATCGGCTCCACGGCGCGCCCCGACGGGTCGTCAGCGATCGGGGCGGCAACTTCATCGCGCGGTTCTGGAGGGAGTTCCTGAAGCGGGTGGGGACAAAACAAGCCCTTTCTTCCGTGGCGCATCTGCAGACGGACGGAGCCACGGAACGCCTGAACGGGGGGCTCGAACAGTACCTGCGCTGCTACGTGGGGCACCAACAGGACGATTGGGCGGAGCTACTACCATTCGCGGAAGTGGCATACAACAACGCCGTCCACAAGAGTACCGGGTTCTCTCCGTTCAAAGTAGCCACCGGGAGAGACTTCGTCCCCATGCCGGAGTTGCCTCAGCCGGAATCCCAGATCAACTCCCTGGACGCCTGGTTCGCCCAAATCGACGCGACCCGGCGAGCGGCGCACGCGGCATTGCAAAGAGCCAAAGCCGACTACAAGAAACACGCGGACCGCAAGAGGCTCCCCGAGGAGCAGTGGAAAGTGGGGGACCAGGTGTATCTGTCAACCAAAAACCTAAAGACGCACCAGGCATCGAAAAAACTCAGCCTGAGGTTTGTGGGGCCGTTCCCCATTGCAGAGGTCATCAATCCAGTAACCGTCAGGCTGACGCTCCCGAAAAGCCTCGGGAAGATCCACCCGGTGTTCCATTGCAGCCTGCTAAAGCTGCACCAGCCGGGGAACGCCTGGCACAAGACAGAGGGAGTGCCACCGCCCATCATGGTCGGGGGGGAGCAGCATTTCGAGATCAACCAGATACTGGACGCCCGGAGGCACAAGGGGCAGACCCAGCTCCTAGTGCAATGGAAACATTTTCCCAAGTCCCACAGCGAATGGGTGAGTAAAACCCACATAAGGGCACCGGACCTAGTGCGGGACTTTTACAAGAAATACCCCGGGAAGCCGAAATAGAGCCGGGGGGGGGGAATTGTCTTCAGGGGGGCGGTATGTCAGGTTCGGTCAGCACGGGGTTTCAGGGAAGCACGGGGCTTCAGGGAAGCTCGCAGCCAGACCACGCGGAATCCACCGGCGGTAGCTAGCGGGGAAAAGAGGAACTGAAAGCGCCGCTAATTAACGGGCCACCTGCGCCCAGCCAAACAGGAAAACCACAGCGGAAGCTTTTAACTATAAACTGATAACGGTGCGAGCCAGCAATGAATGGGGCCGCAGGCAGCGAAACAAGATCGCAACGCAACACAGAACCCGCGGGCTTGCACGTAACGGGGAGGAACCAACCCAGCCGGAGGGGGACTGGCAGTCAAGGACAATAGACCCTGACCGATCCTGCCATCATGAACAATCAAGGGGGATTATTGGGGGCCAATAATCCGCAGCTGCAACGTGATCGCGGGGCGGGAAAAAAGCGCGGGAAGGGGGGAATATAACAAGTGATGCAATTGTACCAAGCCAGTCCTGGCTTTGCTTGTGACTACTACGTTACGCATGAGTAAACCTTCTTTGTGAACCACACGTGTCACGAGAGTTTCTCTGTCGAACGGGGCAAACCTTACATAAAGCCAGGACTCACCGTTAGCGCTACCCGGTACCACCGAGGAGTGTTTCCTTTTCCAATACAGGCATGACCAGCGACGAGGAATCCGTGGGTCAGCTGGAGCACGAGGAACCCAGGCTCGAGGAGGGACGGGCGGAGCCACCCGGGAGCGACGGGACAGCGGCCAGGACCGGGCACCCTCCAGCCGAGCGGTGGTCAATGGCGTGAACCAAGGGCCAGACAGCTTCATAAACAGAAATTTGATCCTTATCTGTAGAATGGAATTGCCATGACAAAATTGCATGCTTGCTATTTAATTATTGCCCATCATATCACCATTAAGGAACAGGGAACTTGAAGAGACAAGAATTTAGCAACTTATTCCAGAGTATAAGATATCACAGATCGAGGATACAAATAGGGTTGGCAAGTTTTTAACTGCTCTTTGTTGCACGGTGGAAGCCCTTCTTTGTTCTGCAACTTTTATGGGATAACAGTGTTTTCTGATTTTTTTTTTCATTTTGGCATATCAAGTCACATCTACAGGAGTTAGTGGAAAAGTTGGCAATGCTTGTCACCAGGTGGGCATTTTTTAAAATTATGTCTGTGATTTCACAGCATCCTGACATGCGGATATGTATCAGATGCTTTCCCTGTTGCTTTTCCCTCTCTGCCAGAAAAAGCTCCACTTGCTGAATTAATTTTAGAAAGTTCCACCTACTAAATGCACTTACTAAATAACATAAATGCACAGAAGAAAGTTGATAAAAGGTTGGCCTCCTAAGTAGGGCCCTTGTTAATAGTTCTTTTTAAGGTTAGTTATGTTAACATTTGTAATTTGAAGAGTATAAGGAAATGCTCAAACGTATGTGATTTTGTTATTTTTGTGCACAGAACTTCATCATATTTCTCAGTCTCAGAAATATAACTTTAGCATGATTGCATAACATATGCAGCCCTCCTGGTGTAACTGAACCACAGCTCCTGAAAATTCCATCCAGCATGGCTAATAATGAAGGATGCTGGGAATTATAGTTCATCAACATCTGGAGGGCAACATTGTGCATTCATGTAACACAATTAAATATGTTAGGTTCATGTCCCTGAAGCTGTGGCATTCTGTTCTGTGCAGAGACATGTCCTAAATCCATTAACCTTCAGTGGCAATACTGGATAGGCTGTTAGATTCTCTTGCAACATTTCAGAACTGTAAGCTTCTTTTCTCATAACACTTCATAGCATTTATAATTAAGCCACTGGGGAAGCTCCTAGCATGCCCCTAGAGTGAATTCTCCTCTACTTCTTCCCTGATCTACATGCTGGAAATCTTTGCAGCAATTGTTTACAAAGCCTCTGTATTTGCTTTTTGCTCTATGATTCAGGCCGCTCTGCTGTGTAACTCCAACAAGGTGTTTAAAAACTCAGCCATGGTAGTATGTAATGCTATCTTCTCCTCCAGAGCTCTTGCTTTCAGACTGCAGAGATGGCGAGACGGCGGAAGCATCGTTTCTCAGCAAACTCCCCAAATATAGTGGCCAACATCACACTGTGCTTGAAGCAAAGAACAACAGTGGTAATTAATCTACAGGGAAAACTGGGATGGGCTGATGTAAGAGAAAGCAGGAAGGTCCTTGTATCTGTTCATGATCTCAAGGACATTGTAAAGTTGCCAGTTTGCATTCACCAGGGTACCATTAGAACATTACTCTGGGCACAGAGTCGTGTCCCCGTTTGGCTATATGAGCAACATGGCCCCACCAATAAACTTTGCTATCTAAAAAGTGCCAGTATCAAATTATTGCTATATATCTGGGCTCTAAAATTACTTAACTGTATATGGATTGCAACTAAAGCTTTAGTATATTTAAAATGCTGGTGTGGGGATGCTATGCCAAAAATTAGATCTAAGGGCTGGTCCATTTAATAGCTGTAAGGCAGATTTTAAATGAGACATCACTTTTACTTGCTGGTAATTGACTGCCTAAATTCTAACAGTTGAAAGCTTGTCTCCTATTTTATTTTTTCCTCCAGTCATCTTTTTTTTTTTCCTTGTGTTTTATGGAGCAGAGTAGAAGGCTAGAATTTAAACAATTGCTGCAGCTTTCTTAACACAATGTTTTCCATTTGAGGATCCTTTCCATCCTTTCAATTTTTCCCAGCCATTTATATCCTAAAAGAACAGGAAGACTATATATTTTCCCCTCTAGCAATCTGAATAAAAAAAAGATGGCAACTCTGCTCTTAGAGAGAGGGAGCTTTAGGAGAATGAGTTGACTCTGTGGTTAACCCAGCTATCAAGCCCACCGTATTTAAATTAACCATGGATAAATGTGTTATTCAAACACAGCCACTGCCTGGTTTCTTTGAAGCTGCATTTGGATGACACGTTTCCATCTGAACAAAGGAAGATGGCTTTTCTGGTGAAAAAGGAAGTGAGACGGAAGTGGCCAGACCTCATTTCTGTTAAGATTCTCATTTTACACTAAGTTACAGTATGGCTAGTTTGCTTTGGCCTTGCCTTTTGTGACTCCAATCGGCTGCAGATGATTTAATAAATCATGGTTCAGTCAATACTGCCTAACAAGACGTGTGAATTGGGTGAGTAGTGACCTCAGGCAGTGCTATGTGCAGGACTCTCTGTTTGCACAACATACTGATCCATGGTTACTAAACCACTCAGCCCAATTACTTGGGTTCATACCACACACCAAACCATAAACTAACCACAGTGCCTAGGTTATTACAAAACACTCAGCCACAGTTTAGCAAACTTGAGTTTACCTAGCAGGTGGTGTGAACCTAATGTGTATCTTTTTGCCCCAGGCCTTTTTTTTTTTTTACTTTTTCCAAAGCTTTTGACATCTTTAGGGGGGGACGCGGTGGCGCAGCAGCTTAATGACGCTGAAAATTGCCGGCCAGAAATGGTCGACGCTTCAGCGGTTCGAGTCCAGCCTTCGCGTTAAACAGGGTGAGCTCCTGTTTCCTCCCCAGTTCCTGTCAACCCAACAGGTTGAAAACTCACGTGAGTAGATAAATGGGGACTCTCACTCCGGTGGGAGGAAAAATGCTGGCGGTGCCTTGCAAAAGGAGTTGGGAGCAGTTGCCGGTAAGCCCGAAAAGGGCGCGAAGCAATGGAAACCCCGCCTCCTGCGCTCGCCAGCTGGGCTCCACTCTAGGAAGGAGGCTCTGGCAAACCACTTTCGAAAAACAATTGCCTTGAAAACTGCAAGGACTTGTCTAAGCAGTCACTGCAGGGTCAGCAATGACTGAGTGCAGACAAAAAAAAAAAAAAAGACTTTTAGGTACTTTGTTTTTACACTGCTTTCTATTCTTGTTTTAACTGACATTATTTCACTTTTTTTCAATGAGCATGCTTTTTGGCTGCGGGGGGAGTGTTACTATTATCTTTAGTTGTAAACTGTCCTGGTCGTGCCTGTTAAGTGGATGGACATACACAATCAAACCTTTGTGTGCATTTTGTGAAGCTGCACAGTGAAGAAAAGGCAATCTAAGGTTGTGCTTATGGGGCATATTGTGAATTACTATTTTGCATGGTGATGGCTCTTAGGGAGGTTTGGCTTGAAATCCCAAGAGTGGGTTTGAGCAGGTATGAGGCCTGTAGTGATCAGCCTTGGGCAGCAGCCTACCTGAAGAGGCACATTTCACTATTTCAGACCCAAAATTGCTGCTGCTTAGAACAATTAATAATCCATATCCCTCACATACTAGGCCCTGAAGCTTTAAAAATAACTTCACAGCCAAAAATTAAGCAGGTGAAGAATTTTTTGCATGGAGATAAGTGATAGGATTTATTTATTTATTTATTTTATTTATTGCATGTTAAGGACAAAGGACACATTACCTAAAAAAAATTCACTAGAAAAAGTAGTCCCGCCTTAGGTGGGAAAGCCAGCTGGGTGACTTTGAGCCAGTCCCTCTCTCTCAGCCCAACTCACGTCTCGGGGTTGTTGTTGTGGGGAACATAGGAGGATGAAGGAGTATCAGATATGTCTGCCACCTTGAGTTATTTAAACAAATAATAAAGGTAGGATAAAAAAATCTAAAAAAAAAAGTGGTTTGAGTTGCATTAGAGAACAAACAGCTATAACTGGCTGGAGGCATTAGGAAGTTACAGTAAAACAAATACAGAAAAGGAGAAGTCTAGGAGCACAATGCTTCACTTTAGTATAAAATGAACATAATTTAAGATAAAATGAGGCCTTTAAGGCTGGAATTAAAGGGAATTATCTTGGCTGGAGCTACACTAATGAGACAGGGTCTATTTGTGTTCCTTCGATGGAAGAAATGTTGTGGGAAAAATCTGCAGTTTGGTCTGTATTTTGTCTCAAAATTCTTGGATGCAGTTAGTTAAGAGGAGTGACTGTTCGTTTTTGTTTTTGTTTTAAATGGAGGAGAGCCTATAGCTTAACTGCTCTATCATGAGCTGAAAAACAGTGTATAAACTTTTTCCAGCCTGGGGATGTATTAATGGCTGATGCTTCACCTCTGGCATTTCTGTCTGCTGCTTGGATAAGAAAGGGGCCACTCCAATTCAACACGACTTACATTCAAATGTGTAGAATACTCATTCTGTCCTTTTTTCATAGCAGCACGTTTCTGTTAATGATGGATAAACAGAGAACTGTTGAGTATTCAGCTGGTATTCTTTATTTTTCATCTTATACGCCTGTCACGTATGACTCTTAATTTAGCAGAGACCAGATCTGATGTGCATGTGTGTGTGGATGCATGCACATGTACTTATCATATGCTGTGTTCCCATGATATGCTTACCCATAGTTAATAGAGTCACAATTTAATCAAATAAATCATATTTCCTGGATTCACATAACACATTGACTATAATGTGGCTGTGTATAGTGGATCTTTAGCATGTTGTGCAAATCCAGATTGATTAGGCAATGATTAGAGAGAACACCCCAAGGTCACTTAGAGAGCTCCTTGGCTAAAGCTGTTGGCTCTGATTCTGCAGAAGACGTGGCGGTGTATGTAGCTGTAATCTCATCAGTCAGCCTGCGCTTGAGTAACATTAGATGCAACTCACATGAAATGATTAATTGGAGTTGTTGACAAGTATAATGCCATATCCTGGTCTACATCTTGGACAAAGAACTAGTTCTACAAACTTTTATTAGTTTATTACCCTATTTAAATTAATGGAGCTGCACATCATGTGTTCTTCTGGGTAAGCTTTTTCTAGAGTGTCAACAAGGCAGTTAGGAAGCTACACCAAACTGAGGGTTCAGACTTTTGCCTTCCTTTACTCTGTAGACCTGTCTCTCCTTTGCTGTTTCTCAGTCAAACTCTAGGCTCTTAACTAAAGGGCAGTACAAATTAGCCATAATCCAGTTTTTACCTGCTCTGAGAAGCAATGACAAAAACTGCACTGACTGAATTTTTTGTGTTGTTTAAAGAAGCAGATCTTTTGTCATAAATTAAAAATTGCAAATTTATATATTCATTTCATAGGGATAATGTTATGAGATTTAATTTCTTTTGGATAAAAGAGCTGTACAGACTGATGGTGCCTTTATAATATTTTATTTACCGTACAATTATACAACCAGAGCATAATATTGGAGGAAAATCTACAGGTTCTCATAGAAGCAACCTATAGTTGAGGTAGCACAATGAGAGACATATGGATCTTTAGCATCCTTAAAATCCAGCCACACGGACATACTTTAAGCAACACCTATCATCAGCCACAACACAGGCTGACTTTTCCTGGGAGTCAATGGCCTTTTCACTACTGTCTTCTGCCAGCACCAATGAAGACAGGACTTCTGATCCTTTAATAGTTGAGTAGAAAAGGAATTTCAGCATCTGTCATGCTCAAGTTGCAGAAACATTGTTCCCTTTTATATTTGTATTAGTTTCCAAGACTCAGGAACAAGGTAAATATTTTGGGTTAAATCCCTGGTCCTTTATTCACTGATCAAGATCAATTTACAGTATCGTTCCATAGATGCAACTACTAAGGAATGCTTTGCAAAGTGTTGTGATCCACATTTTGTTCACTGTGATTTTCTTTTGCTCATATCAAAGGGAAATCTAGTTGGAAATTGCAGAGCCCAAAGTACCTATAACTCAGTGTATTGTGAGATCAGTCTCTAAGCTAACCTTTGCTGAATCAAAGCACAGTTGTCTGGGTACATTCATCATCATCATCATCATAATACATTCAGTATGTTATGCCACAAACCAACCACATTTTGACTCAGCATGTGGTATAAAACAAATCTAAGAGTTGTATGGATGGGATGTTTGGTCAGATATAGCATCCATTGTACCATACTATTAGAATAATAGTGGGAGCTTTTCTTCCCCTTCCCTCCAAACCCCAATTATATTCCCACAGAATCCCTGTGAGGTAGGTTAGGCTGAGAAGCACAATGACTAGTCAATGGTAAGCTAATGAATTTCATGGCTGAGCAAAAACTTGTACTCCCTGGTTGAAATCCAACAACTTAATGTTTTTTAAAAAAGTGTTAATGATTTGTCCAGATAGATGAAGGTGCTTTGCGATTATTGGCTCATTCCCCCTGCACCAAAAAGTGTAAGTAGAGTGGAACAGGTAAGAATTTGGATGGGAGACTACTAGGTAATACTCAGGATATAGGCTACACTGAGAAGTTTTTAAAAAATCCAGAAGGCAAACTATTTCCATATTAAAAAAAAACACACACACACAAAGTTGTGCCCATATAGTTGCTAGGAACCTGTCTGAGTCTCAAGGAGTCTTTATATTAATTTCTCCTTTTCATGAATGAATCTCATGTTCCACCTGCCTTTTATCTCCAATCTTCCTCCCACTTTTTATTTTCATTACTTGATTGCAGAGGATAAAAAGTCAACATGGCAGCCACAATTACAAATGATGCACACAAAAAAGGGCGGGGCTTTGTGTGGTTGCAGCCACCATCTTGACTTTTCTGACACCCCCATGGATTCCCTTGCCTGTTTAAATGTCATTCAATGTGGATATGTAAATATCTATGTGTTGGAAAGAATGTCTACGCAATCTGAAAGGACTGCTATTCCTGTTTTATTATTAAAGACGCTTCATAAAATAAACAGGTATCCAGAACTCTAATCCCTGTGGGATGCAGGCTCTTTTATTTGCTTCTGCCTTGGATCAGCCCTTGCTTAGGAAAAATTCCAAGGGCTTGAAGAAGCTCTTTCCACTCCTCAAAATAGGTTTGTATTTTTTTCAAATAGCCTCTGTAGCTTTGCTTTAACAGTGGCATCATCTGTAGGAATTAGGAGGTGAAGCTGCTTGCATCGTGAAGAGAAACACTGCAGTGTGCTAATTCCTGCCTATCGTACTGTTGTTGCAGGTCCTGTTGTTGCCCTGGTTCCAAGTGTCCCATAATGCACCTTGATTGCTCTCTCCTTTTTCAGAGGCTACAACCATCGCATGGAATTTTCAACTCCGAGACAGCCTGATCTATTACGATTTAGTAAAGGATTTCATGCTACCTTTCAGCCTTAGCAAGGTCCTCACAACAATGTACATAACATAGAAAAGCCAGCACCAAGTAAGACAGCATTGGAACCACATTCGAAAGCTTTAAATCAAAATAAGCTGAATTAAAACTTCAGTTATACTTTAAAAAAAAAAAAGATGAAAGCCGAATGGAATTGTATTTTTGCTGCCTTGTATTCCTATCAATTACGTCTCTTGTGATTCCAACATGATTTTGCTGAATGGCTATTAAGGTGTTTCTGCTCTTTTCTTATTCTGGTTTCTGTTTTTCTTTTTCACATTTTAAGTAAAGATATTTTAAAAGGTTATATCACAATTGTACACATAACTAAGAAGAAGTGTGTCCTGTGGACTATGTTCCCATGACATACTGAACCAAAAACTATCCAGCTACATTTTAGTTTAGCATATTGTACAAACTCAACCAAAGGGTTAGGTTATGATTTAGTATAACACAGAAAATTGTGTTGGTAAGATATTATGTACAAAGCCATAACACTTCCTCTCCAATACCTTAGTTTAGACGTGCAGACTTACTGGGTCTTGACTGTGGCCTGGTTCACACACGTTGACTTGAGCCGTAATACAACTGGTTTGGTTTTGTCTTCGTGCAGGATAGACAACGAATGCCTCGTGACTTCCCATTTTATGGAGCCCTCCCCCACCCCACCCCACCCCACCCCCACAGTTTCCCATTATTTTCAGTTGGGAAACAGATACTGTGTCATGGTTTAAGAAAAAGACAGAAGTAAATCCTTGAACTCCACCCAGAACTTAATCCCAGCCACTTTGTGGCTCTCAGCAAAAGTAAAAATGTTAAGTGTGGCTCTTGGCCACTAAAAGACTATCTCTGATTTAGCACGTTGCATAAATTTGGTCAGTGGTTTAGTGCTATGTGAATCTGTTTTTCTATTGTGAAAGTTTTATCTGTATATTACCATATATTGCATTTAATTGTCTTGAACTTTTCAAAAAGGCTAGATATAAATGTCTTAAAGCAGAGCCAATAACAGTAATATATCTCATGCAGTATGATAAGCGAGTTGAATTCTGAAGTGGTTATAAGCTGATACTTTCCCTTTAGAATTAAGGTGGGTGTAATATTTTTTTTTTAAAACCCTCTCCCTGACCTACAAACTACTGTACGTAGTTTTACATTTAAATTACTTTTAAATTTAGACTAGAAAAGATCTAGTTTAGCCTATTTGTTGAGCTACTTTTTTCCCCCCTAGATATAATTTATTATACATGGAAGTAGGAAAACCAACAAGAACAAAAAGCTTTGAATGCTTTGAGCAGAGTTCAGACAAGGGCAAAGGGGCTGGATTTCTTTTCTATAGTGAAAACCTCAAAGGAAATTCTGTTAGGAGTAACAAGGCTTGACGGCTTTTCACACAGCATATAAAGAGTTAAAAGAATGTTTTGTCTGCATCTCTAGCTGAGGAGATGACAGAGCACCCATGGTGCCCCCTTACTGCCCCAGGCAACCTGGAGCCTGTTAAAAATTAGTTGCCAAAGGGCTTTACAGCTGCACCTGTTGAAAAGCTCTCTTTCTCTTTTGCATCAGGCCACCTCTGATAGAATTTCACTTTCTGTTCAAATACATAAAGACAAATGAGACCTCATAAGCAGGAAGAGAATGTAAAAATTCTGCTCTTGTAAGGCCAAGTCTTCCAAATTGCCTTTAGAAATAAATTCAAGAGTCCACCAAAGGACCCATGGCCTTCCAGATGTTGTTAAACTGTGTGTGTTGCTAAACATCAGCATGGCTACTGACAAAATTGTAGTTGAACTGTACTTCAACATCTGGATGGGCACAGGTTCCATCCTACTCCTGAGAAAGACCAATCTTTGTAGAATTAAAATGTCTTAGACTCATGGTGAGGTTCATCCCATTGGAATTAACCTCTTTTACTCCCGAGTATATTTATTTCATTTGGTATTAAGCCTTACTCTTCAATCAAATCTGAAATGTGCTTAGAGTTGGTCTGCAAATACCAGACAGAACTCAATTTAGAACAGCTGTTTGGAATCTCCTACATTAAGGCCACAGTTCTTAGACTTCCTGAGGGCCATATGGGCTGGGAGTCCCAGAAAGCTGCAGTCTCAGTGTATCTGCTGAGTAGTAGATAAGTCTGCCTTATCTGTTGGCAGTTACTATGATAATACAGTACAGAACAACCCTGTTGAAAACCTCTGAGAAGCTATAATACAGTTTCTTGGTCATTTAATATGTGGTGAAAATTCAGCTAATTGTAGTTTAACAAATCATGATTAAAGAAAGCATGACAGCACGGTTGTTGTGTAAATCCAGTCACAGAGAATTTACAATCAACCAAGCACCAAGTCTCTAAACCTCTTGGTTGTATTTCTGTCCATTTTAATAGTCACCCTTGCATTCATTCTCACTGGAAGCAGAAGAAACAGCAGCGAACTGAAAAAAAGAAAGCACCATGGCTCAAACAGGTATGCATTGATCTGAGAGGTCTCAATCCATCCTTATGAATAAAACAAATCGCTGGAGCTTTATTCAGAAAAATTGCATCGGCAGAGGTTTCCTGATTCCCAAGCACTTTGTATTTCGTTCCCTTTCGGTGAGGGGGCCGACGACCGCATCCTTCGTATTTCCCCACTTAATCCCTCAAGTGACTCCCCTTTGTTCAAAGCCTTTGGTTGCGGGCTGGGGCGCCATTCCCGGCCCCGGACATCTAACAGGAGGCCCAACAGCAAACTGGGGAGCAGGGCTAGATATCAAGCAAGCCGAGAAGAAGTCTCCCTCCCCTCCCTGAAAGCAAGTCTCCAATGGAATGAATGGAATATAAATACCAGCCAATGAACAGCTGGCTTGGGGTGTATATAAAAGAGATGGGAAGGTGGAGGGAAAGGCTTCATTTCAGGCAGGTCTTTGTGGCGGAGCTTGTGAGAGGCTAGAAGCGCTTTCCTTTCTCAGTTCCTCTGAAACTCTCGGTAAGTGCGCGGGGCAAGCTGGGCTGGGCAGCCCTTTGGCTTCGGAATAGCGCTTGAACTCGCCACGCTGGCGAGCTGGACGCCCAGCTCGGCGATGTCGTCTTCTGTTTTTCGGAGGGAAAACCGAGCAGGCGTTTTACGGCACGAAAGACCCGTTTCTTTTCCTGCGCGAGGTCGCGTTTCTTTAAGCGAGCACCTCGCCCAGGCGAGAGGGAGACTCGGGTTCTGGTCTCACGCCGCAACGACGGTACCTTCTTTCTGGACCGGGAGAGAGAATCGCCACGTCCGGACTATGGACGTGTCCAACGAGAGCGTGGGCTGGAGATGCGCTTCAGTTTCGATCCTTGGGTTTTACCCTCTTTAAAATTCGATTTCCTTCGCTGTGGGCGTGATGCTGGGACGGCTCGGGCCCCCTGCCTCTAGAATAATTGGTATTTCGCAGAGCATTTATCTACATTCGTCTTAGTTTGTTGTGTAATGATGGGCCCGTTTCATTTTCGAGTCGCTGCTTCTCCCTAGGCTGAGGTGTCTAGAGAAGTGGAAAGAAAGCGTCCGTCCAGTGCACGGGAGGAGGGAAGCCTGCTCGTGATTGCCCTTATAAAGCAAATAGCGCAGGAGTGCAGGGGAGAGCGGTGGCCCCCGCCCGAAGGGAAGGGGCTGCAGAGGGAAGCCAGTCGCGGTAACCAGGCGTCCCAACTCTCCGCCGCCTCATGGCCGTTTTCTTCCAGATCCAGCCGTGCCGGAGCTGTCGCGCACTGCAGCTAACCCGCTAAAGCGAGGCTGCCCTTGCAAGCGGTCCTTCGCGGCTCCCCTCGCCGGATCAGGCTTGAGCAAGCCAGAAAGAGAGCGGGTTGAGTTGACTCGCGCGATCTCCCCGGGAAGCGTGGGCTCCCGTCGGTTGCGAAGCACCGCAGCCAGCGCCCTTTTCGATCCAGTCAGAGCCTCCCGCCCGCCCGCCTTCCGTGCGTTTTCCCAGCCGCAGCCGCCACCTGCTCCTTCCAAAGTGCCTCCTGGAGAGCTGATAGGCATGGGCGGATTGCAGCCCGCGGCCCTTCCCTTCTGCGGTTGTTTGTGCCGAGCGATGCGCATCCCTAACCGGCTTCTCTTCTCTTGCAACAGAGGCAGAAAGATGCCTGGGGCGCGGAGCGAGGCGGCACTGCGTCCTAAGTGGAAGGTTAGAATTTAGGGCTGGCTGGCTGGCTCCTTTGGCTTGCCTGGCCGCTGACTGGCTTTGCAGACGAACCGAACCGCGGAGCAACCATGGCTAAAACCACAGGGAGGGAACTCAGCTTGGCAGTTCCTTTCTCTCTTGCAGCAAAATGTCTGCTGCCTTGTGGTGAAGGTGACCCTCTGGGACCAAGGAAAGGAAGGGAGGCATTCCTCAGCTGAAGCCCTTAGAAGTTCCTAGAGGAAGTTAGGTGGCTCGCTTCCTGGTGCTGCGGCCACAGGTAGAGCACCTTGACCTTGGGCAAGTCTCTTAGTGCTGGCTTCCTATGCATGGCCTAGCCTGGCACGTCACCTGAATGGGGAGGAGTTGAATGATATTTGCCAAGGACTTGGCAGCCCTCTGTAATTGCAGGTGCTCTGCAGATACAGTGTTGAATCGAGCAGGTAAGGCAGAGACTGCAAGGTGACCTTGCTCCTGACCAGGCTTTTTCTCTGCAGTTGACAGCTAAGTTGACACCCTGCAAGAAGCAAGATGATGTTTCCCCTCTCTCCTTTTTCTTCCCTTAGCTCCTTGTAGACAGGCCAGCTATGCCGTTCTCAAACAGTCACAATCTTTTGAAGATGAAATTCAGTGGAGAAGATGAGTATCCAGACCTGAGTGCCCATAACAATCACATGGCTGCAGTGCTGACCTTGGAGTTATACAAAAAGTTGAGGGATAAGCAGACTTCTAGTGGATTTACCGTGGATGATGCTATTCAGACAGGGGTTGACAACCCAGGTAAAGGAAAATGGCTGCTTTTTAAATTTGTGTCTGTTCCTCATCCATTTAACAAGGAAGTGCTGTGCTGTGCTACTTTGAAAATGCCACCTGTGAAAATCCCCTTGCAATCTCAGAAGTACTGCTTACTGAAAATCTTATGGAGTGTTCATGCAAAACCTTGATTGCAATCAGAATGGCTTTATTTACTGAGAAATACAAACCTGTTGATTCCTGTTGCCAAGTACCTGCATTGTCAATCCCCCCCAAATTGGCTAAATATTAATGCTGTTAAATGAGAAATGAACTCCCCGCCCAGGAAGTCCTAGCTGTTAATGACTACATCTTAAAACTGCAGTTCTTAAGAATTAATCCCTGATTATTTGTCAAAGAAGAGCCATATTTAAAGTGGAAGCAAATCTTGGTGGTGGGATATTACTGCATTGTTTTATTTTATTACTATCTAGCAATATCAAATGGGTGCTCTTTAATAACTAAAAACTGCCTCCCAGTGAGGAATATCCAGAGGTGAGTGCCCCCAAGAACCGTGTGGCTAAGGTTCTAACCCTGAATTTGAACTAGAAATTGTGAGACAATCACTCTAAGTAGCTTCTCCTTGTATGATGTCATTCGGTCTGGGGTTGATAATCCTGGCAAAGCCCTGAGGCTTGTGAACCAGCTGATGCAGCCACAGCTTTTGCTCAGGCATGAAATCAGCTGTGGCTATGAAAATGCAAAATGGCTGAAACAAGAAGCCTGATTTAGAGGAAATGGTTGTTAGTTGAGGTTAACTAGTACATGATGGAGCTTTTTAGAGCTGCTTTTCATCCCTTTTATGCCTTGAAAACAGGACTTCAGAACTGTTGTCAGATGGGGTGAAGAGAAGACCATTAACTTCTCTTAACCATTAACAAGGGGACTGAATTAAGTGATGAGAAACTCTCTCTGGCTAATAGTCATGATGGCTGCTATGGACTATGTCTAGAAATAGACTTTTGAATGTTAATGAAAACAATAGTAATAAATAAATAAATAGTGCTTCCATGGTCAACTGCCTTGATATTTCAGAGACAGTTATACTCTTGTCATCCTGCTTGCAAGATTTATGGAGGCATTTTGGTAGCCGTTGTTGTGGACTGGATATCAAGCTTTTTAGTGATGTTACAAAGGTCTGTGGACATCAGTGACTGATGGATTGTAATTTATAAGTGGCCTCTAATGAAAATGGAAATGTCTCTAGAGGTGTTTAGCCTCCACGTGATAATGATTGCATTCCATTTTAGTGATTTCTGAGCATTAAGCATTTGAGTTCCAGGCAACTTTTCTGTAGTTCTGGCAGAAATTAGTCCATCAAGAGATGGTATTGCCAGAGAAGTATCTGGTTTGTTTTGAAACTGACTGGGTGATTTTTTTTTTTTCCAGACATTGATTACAGTCCTCAACTTGGTGCCCTCCAGACAGATTATTTTACAATGTCCATTGGCAGCCATTGGCTGTAAGATTAGTGGTAATGGTAGTTTTGCACATCTGAGGGTTGGCAGGTTAGAGGAGTTAGCCCTACTGAAAGCTTAGAATTTAAAAGTCTGAATAAGATTTCTCAGGTGAGAAAATGGAGTTGCCTTCACCCCATGTTGGTGCTTCCTTTAGTCCTGTGATTCTATTTTGCAAATATATATATTGCAGAATGGATTCTCAAAAAAAAAAAAAAAAAAAGCTCTCTTCAGTTTGAATAATGTGTCCTGATTGTAGAATTTGGACTGCCTGTATAGAGAATATTTGACACTTACACACAAAATACAGTTCTATGTATTGTTGTAGTATTAATAAAATATACAAATTCACTGAAACTAAGGTTTTAGGTTAGCCTAATTTTGAAGCATTCAATGTAAACCAAGTATTCAAAACAGCTTTACCTTCAATATATACTGAATATATACTGTGTTTTTAAATGTGCTGATTTGCCCATTGCACAACATACACAAACTTATAGGTAAACTACAAAGTCTTATTGAATGGAGGATTCACGGCGTATCAAAAAAATTATTTGTCTTATAAAGCTAATGACATGCAAAACCTAATGTGTCTGAGTGGAAATGCAAAGTGCTAGAATGGAACTGGAGCGTTATCCAAACCAAAGCTTTTCTGGCTTCTTAATTCCTGTAGGCCATCCCTTCATTAAGACAGTAGGCTGTGTAGCTGGTGATGAGGATTCATACGTCACATTTTATGAACTCTTTGACCCAGTTATTGAGGATCGACATGGAGGCTACAAACCTACGGATCAACACAAGACTGATTTGAATTCTGATAACTTGAAGGTAGAGAAGCCTTTTAAAAGAAGCATTTATCAACAAATTGCTAACTTGTTCTTTTGATTCTGTACTTTTTTGTGCACACCTAGTAGGCGTGTTAAAAACGACCCACTGGTAGTTTCCTTGACCTAGAATTATTTGTACAATAATGGAAGATGTTTACTAGGGACATTTATGAAGGTTGCAATCTATATGGCCAGTCTGAAAATCTTAATAGATTCCTGCTGTTAAAGAGCAGTAATAGCAATTGCGTAGGTATTGCTTAGGCCTTGCTATTAGATTTGATTTCCATGTGTAGAAAGATCATATTCTTCAGGAGAAAATGTTCATCAGTACTCTGAACATTCATATAGAAGTGTTTGGACAACAAACAACATGAGAAATTGTCTTGTCATTCCTTGACAGTGGGGATTGATACATCACTTCCATCCTATCAATGTGCCCGTCACTATAAAAAACACCTGCCCTTGGCTAGTGATCTGAGCTTCATGTTAGTGGAAGAAAGTTACCTTTATGTTGGAGAGATGATTGAACTGATGCAGTGATTTTCTTCAGGTGCCCTCCAGATGTATTAGACCTCAGTTCAAGGATAGGGAAAGAGGTGATAGTGACAAAGCATTTGAGGAAATTGAAACTTTACCTGTTTCCAGGAACAAGCCTATGCAGCAAAATAATGGCATGTTTTGGGCCTTAAAGTAAGCCCTTGATTGCCAGTATCCCATCTCTGGTATGCAGATGCCCCCTAAAAATGGGCTTTTCTCTCCATGACAATATTTCACAGTTCCTTTATCTACAAGAGTGAAGAGTTGGCTTAAAATGCTTCTTTCAGAATAAGTACTGACCTTGCTTAAAACATCTGCTAGGAAAATTATGGAATGGTGCTGTTTAAAAACGTATCAGCAAGGCTGTCTGTAATAAAAGGTTGTTGAAGTGGAGGCAGCTGGGAACTGGGTATTGGATGGGATTTGTACAGCCAACTCTTAATTAAAGGTTACGGGAGGCCAATGAAAGTGCAGAACTAAGACTTAATATGACTTGTATTTAAATATAAAATATATCAAATAACTCTGGGTTTGCTTTCATTTGCTGAGTAAGTCTAAGCAGAATTTGCTATTGGATCTCTGACTACTATGATGAACTCCTTGCTTTTCTAGGGTGGTGATGATTTGGACCCCAAGTATGTTCTAAGTTCACGTGTCCGAACTGGTAGGAGCATTCGTGGCTTCTGTCTGCCCCCCCATTGTAGCAGAGGAGAGAGACGTGCAATTGAAAAACTTTCTGTGGAAGGTAAAATTCAGCACTGCTTCCTGTGTACAAACCCCAAAGCTGGTAGAATTAGGCTCAGTACTGACAATAATCTAATAATCAAAAAGAAAAATTAGATGTAAAATGGGGTAGAGGTACCCTTACTTTTTTGCATTAGTTTTGTTTAATAAGATGCTTGGTGAGTATGACTGAACTATCTGAGGGTGTTTCATATTAAACTCCTTTGTGTCAGCTAGAAAGCTGTACTAGGCCTGTAGCTCAATGCACCTTTGAAAAGTCTCACCTGCAGCAGAAAATTGGACTGTAGTAATTATGCTTTCCTTGCACATGCTTGAGTAAGGGTTACTTTGGCACCATTCCTCCATTTGTTTGGACAGGGGTGCTGGTAGGTTGTGGTCAAAAAAAGCAAGATGGTGTCCACAATGTGATCGGAGCTCTGCATGTTTTTTAAGTGTGTCGTGTGTGTGGAGCTTTGATCCCACTGTGGCAGCCACCATCTTGACATGACCATACTTTGCTGATACCCCTGCTGGAACCCATTCCTGAAGAGAAAACAAACACTGCTTAGGAGTATCCAACAACTGCACGTTAATTAATGGGGCAACTAAAAGGCAGGTACACTGAGCGAAGGGTGTGATTCTTCCTCCCATTCCTGCCTCGTGACTCTGAAAACAGCCAGCTCCTTGCTCTGCTAGAGAATTGTTAGCATGCCCTGAAGTTGCCTGGCCGAAACTACACTTTTTGCTGCCTTGGCATTAATGGATGGTAAGCCAGAATAGGCACAAGGTTGCATCCTATCAAATAACTCTTTTAAAACAAAATGCTACAAGCCTCCCTTTCCTTCCTTCAGCTTTGGCCAGCCTGGAAGGGGACTTCAGTGGGAAGTACTATGCTCTGAAGAATATGACAGAAGCTGAACAGCAGCAGCTCATCGACGATCACTTCCTTTTTGATAAACCTGTTTCCCCTTTGCTCTTGGCTTCCGGAATGGCACGTGACTGGCCTGATGGAAGGGGGATCTGGTGAGTATTGCCAGGAGAAGTTGTGTCTTTAATGTTGAGCCATTCAGTTAACCTTGATATTGTGATTTATAAATTCTTCTAGCCATCCAGTTGTGGCTTATTTAATAAAGCATGCTTTACAATATCGTGGATTACAACTACATGTGAAACTGGTCAGTGACTTGGTCTGTAACATGTATAACTTAACATATTAGACTTGCTGGAAGTGGCATACAGTAGAGAGTGACAGAAACTCTTTTAACTTAAGATGCAGCTTATGTTACCTGATACCTTAGTTCTGCAGAATTAACTCTGGGGTCTTCTCTCCTGCCCCTTTTTCTGATGAAATTGACAGAATCCTTCAGGCTAGTTAGTTTGTCTAATCAGTTTTTAAACTTGGGTTATTTATAAAAAAAAAATTAAAAGCAAGAAAAAGCAATCAGTGGGGTTCTCTGAAAGACACCAGAGGGGTGGTTTTGACAGAATTTTTTTTAAAAATTTAAATAAAAATGAATCCTAGCAGTTCAGACTAATACATACTTATCACACTAGAGTTAGCCAAAGAATCTATGCTTTGATGTTTGCTTGGGATAAAGGAATGTGGAGCTTACTAGCTTATGTCTTCTTAGGCATAATGACAAGAAGACTTTCCTTGTGTGGATCAATGAGGAAGATCACCTTAGAATTATTTCCATGCAAAAAGGTGGAAATATGAAAGAAGTTTTCAATCGCTTCTGTTCTGGGCTAACCCAGGTAAATATAATTGGTAATGGAGATACGTGGACTTTATCCAGGGATCCGAGTTGGAGCAGGCTTCTCTACAATATCCAGCTCAAAGTGCTGATTTGAGTATAGACTCTAAAACTAGCATAGCAGCATGTATTGTTGATATGGTTTTAAATTATCCATTTAGGCAGAGATGGTGGTACAGTGAGCTTGAAGGTAAGAATGCAGATCTTTCCTGCCTGTGGAGACTTCTTCAATACCTACCCTCCTTGTTTACTGAAGAATAGAGGTCAAATGACATATAATGTATGTATTCCGTTATGTTTCTGGTCAGAAATGTTGGAAGAGTTGCATACTTAAGCCATTCTCTAACTCAGTTGCCTAGCAGGTAGTTGCATGCAACCTTAGCAGGTAGCAAACTCACTAGCAGGTGGTTGCGTGTAGCCTCAGAAACGACTTTCCAAGAGTTGAGATGGCAAATCCCAGCATATCTCCAGAACCAGCATAGCTCATAATGATGATTGGCCACTGCTTTTTTTTAACAGTTTGAGCCATAATAGTGTCTGAGGAAGGCATACATGCTGTTGTATGCCCTCGTAGCTGAGGCTGGGGGGAGGAGTTTGTTTAGTTATTTGTAATCTACACAGTAATTTCCTAAATTCTCTGGACAGATTATGATGCCTAAAATGGTAAAATGTTTCTAAAAAATAAAAAAATAAATGGTAATTAGTGAAATGCAATTTATAAAGAGAATCAAGATTCCATCTTGCATTCATTTAAGATGAAAGCATATTAATCATATCCTTCTATTAAGGATAAAACAAGAAGCTCTATATTGTACCTGCTTTGGGGAAGCCTTTACTTATTTTCCAGTGGTATAGTGGGAACTGCATTTCAGCAAATGGACATATAGAAAGGAGGGGAAATAGTACATTTGATTATTTAAATTCATAGACAAAGTGATATGATTACTTCCCATATATTAATAAATTCCCCTTCTGGTATGTTAAAGGAATTATATTTTGACGGCAATCTTTGAATCGGCTCTGCGGGCTCTACCAAAGTTTTGGGGTCTTCGTATAACTTGGAGACCTTGATTTGTGCCACCCTATGCTAACACTATTGCTCTTCATCAAACTGCTGTTCTACCTGAAAGAGAAATACAGAGTGGGAAAGCTACTTTGCATGTAGAGCCTTGCTGCATGTCTTGTTCCTACAGTGTGGGCTTTATCTCTTCTTCCACTGAATATGTTTGTGAACTGAAAGAACTAAACTGCCTTCATACTATAAAGCAGAGGTTCAACAACCTCATCAAGCAACCCTTTCATGGGATGATAAAAATCTTACCGCTGAGCCACATATTCTTGCATGACAATGCCAAAGATTCAAGTATTCTTACCTGGAGTCTTGTCTGATCTCATAGAAGAACATAAAGTCTCACAAAATGTGATGGCCATATTTTATTGGGATTTGTAGATACCTTCAAGGTGTGTTGCTGACCTTGAAAGGTCTACAGTTTTTGCAGCTTGTGAAAGGAAGAAGCTCTTTATAATCGTTTGTATTTCTCTCTAGCTTGAAACACTCTTCAAATCCAAAAATTATGAATTTATGTGGAATTCCCATCTGGGATACATCTTGACCTGCCCATCCAACCTTGGCACAGGTCTCCGGGCAGGAGTTCATGTTAAATTGCCAAACCTTAGCAAGCATGAGAAATTTGGAGATATTCTCAAGAGGCTGAGGCTGCAGAAACGTGGCACAGGTGAGAAGAGGAAGTGTGGGTGGTACTTGTTTTATTTGTTTGAAATCATTCTGTCCAGGACTCATGGGCCAGATTATGGGGAATGATAAACATACATTCAAACCCATTTAAACAACTTCTGAGAGGCATTTTAAAATGCCACAAAAAAGCATCTAAACAAAAAGCTGGGGGAAGGTCTTAGTGCCAACAGATGAGTCCTTGATGCAGTTTTTTTTTTAAAAGATAAATTTTCTCCTTCAGTCTAGCTTTCTATATGCAGATCTCAGAGGGAACCTCATTCTAGAGGGCAGGCCCTGCTACAAAGCAGGCAAGCTTCTGTGATCCCGATAGATGGCATTGTTTAATTGAAGGAATCTGGAGTGTAATACCCCAGCCAGATCAAATCAGCCAGGCAGATACTATGGGAGATAGGCAGTCCCCCATGTAACCAGGCCCTATGCCATGTTGTGAGGTAGCTAATAATGGCTGCCTGTTCTGAGAAACCACTCAAGCGATACAAAAAGAGCAGCTGTTTCGGCCTGAACCTCAAGGCTGCTCTGGAGAATCAAATACTTTAGGCACAGTGAAACAGCTCTGCTGGTGGTAGATTGTGAGTATACAGGAAATAGGAACTTGGCCCTATTTGTAGTTCTGCATTCTGCTTCGCAGCAGGGATGACCCTGTCTGGCAGGGAGGGTCTGCTCAAAAGAAGGCTGAATTTCTATGACCAGTGCGGTATATTGCTATAAAGGTGAGGCCTATTCTGAGGCTTCTTTGTCTTGATGTAGGAAGTGCCAAGGGCATGGCTTGATTGATTTGACCCCCTCACTGTCTGATAGCTCACATGTACAATTCACTCTTGGAATTTAGGAACTAGATGCTGCTTTTCCTTACTACAAGCTGTTTGAAAGGAAGCACATCCACAGCAGGAAGACACGCAGCCTGGATTTATTCCTCATTTAGCCAAAAAGCTTGTAAAGTAGCATTGTTCAAACATGCTGGATTGAGAAGCATGTGCGTGTATATATACTGTAATTATTTGAATTTGAATTCTGATCCTAATTTAACAATATATTCACTATACCGTGCAGCTTACCATAAACTTCCACCTCTGAATTTTGGTTCCTGACTTCTGTTTTGATTTGTTCTTAGGTGGTGTGGACACAGCAGCTGTGGGAGGAGTATTTGATATCTCCAATGCTGACCGTCTGGGGTTCTCTGAAGTAGAGCTGGTGCAGATGGTGGTGGATGGAGTAAAGCTGCTGATTGAAATGGAGAAACGCCTTGAAAAGGGCCAGTGCATTAACGATCTCATCCCAGCTCAGAAATGAAAAGCACTTTAATGTTATAGCTCTTCATGCTTCTTCCTAACTTATTGGATGAATTATATACACACAAGAAAAGATGATGCTCCAATCAAAACCCTGGAGTCAAAAGAGATTTTCCCACTTAGTAACATTTGTAGAAAGTCTTCCATCCACATGTGTTAGAGTTTATTTTTTTGATGGCTGAAATATCACTCAGAAACTGAAATAAAACATCATTTAGCCTGACAAGTATCTTGATTTGTTATTTGGTTAAAAAAGAATAAGGTAGCTAAAGTTACAATCCTACAGCTGTCTTAAAGCTGCAGTAGCTATAGGAAGACCTTAGGAAGCAACACAAACCAAGTGTTAAGGCAATTGACAGCCATGAGTGGGCCAACATCTATGGCAATAGAGTGGTGTTTTTCAAACTTGGCAACTTTAAGATGTGTGGACTTCAACTCCTAGAATTTCCCAGCCAGCATGTATATCTTAAGAAATCTGCAGGGTAGTCTAAGATCACAAATACGTCTCTGGTATTTCTGCATGAGTTGCTGTTCTGGTCTTCTATTTCCAGTCAGAAAATTTATACCACAGAGGGAATCTGAGCCCAAGTTTTCTCGTTATAAGGCAAGCATCCCTTCTCTCGTCTTTTAAACAAGTTCAAGCAATTATCAAAGGTAGGCCTTTTAAAAACACAAGGAATAGGAGAAATAACCTGTCTGTGTTGCCTTGAAGTAATTGCCTGTTGCAGACAGGTGCTATGTTCACATTCCTGAATCTTCCAACATACTTCCTGGAGATTCCAAACGTTGCACGGCCTTAATATTCATATTTACTAAGCTAAGAAAGGGACAAAGTTAGCTTAAACTAATGTAACTTACTAAATGATTATATTAACAACATGGTGTGCTACTTACCCATATCCATATCTGGCTGATGGATTTTTCTTCCCACTATTTTCTCTTACTCGTGTCTAATGAGAGCCAGGGGACTGACTTTTAACAAACATGGTGCAATTATGTCATTGATCATTTCTGATAGTTAGCATCCTGGGAATATTTTTTTTTCTTCCCCCTTTAGTGTCTCTTGGAAGAAAATAATCTCTGAATCATAATAGGATGGGTTGCTGAAATGCATCAGAAGGGAGGCTCTGATACAAAAGCTCCAGAGAAGTATAATTAAAAAGCGCACCAGTCCAGACCTTGTATCTCTTCTGTCTGACCCGCTTAAACCCTACAGAAAATCTCATCTGGCTTAAATTTTTGATACTTGTTTCCTGATTATTTTTCTTCACAGGAGATTTTATATGGGTTGATATACTTCTGCAGCTGGTTATGGTGTAGTTTGAGAAGCTAAGGCATCACACAATGCTGTATCATTCATTTTTTGCTGCCAAACTCTAATGCTAATAACAGAATACCAGTCTTTCCCAGAGTGTGTTCCCTCCAGACGTGTGGAGTTCAATTCTAAGGATTCTCTCCCATGATCATATCAGCAGGAAATTCTGGGAGTTGAAGTACATACAACTGAAGGGCATCTAGATTGGGAAAACTGATGTCAGAGCAGAATTTGGTTTTCTGCAGTGCCCAATCAGATGCCCACACATCCATCTTAAAGGCAATGTGTGCCTCTTATTGTATCATGATATATTGCTTCTGAACATGGAGGTTTCATAGAAGAATCATGACTGTAGATAAATCTGCCCTCCAGCTTGAGGGAACATGGACTCACTGACATCCTGATGCAATAGTGCTACTCAGACATGGAAATACAATAATGGAATTTCAGGAACTCCACATCTGCTAACTGGAGGAATGATTATTGTCTTAGGACCCAATCAAGAAGATATATATGATTCATGATATATGCCTCCTATTTTAATCCAAAAGACTGTTGTGCCTTAGGTACAAAAACCTGGGCATGAAATCAAGAAAAATGCCTAGATGTTGACTTTTAGTGGCTCCTGGCAGCTATAGTAGAAGGGTTGCCTCTGTCAGGTCCTTCAGTAATTCTAGTTTTCCCCAAAATTGTCCCACAGAGAAAGATTTCTGATATGGGACACAGCATCTTACATTGCACCAACAATCTGATTTAGGTTTCAGTCCTACAACAGGTTTGTAGTCAAGGAGAGAATCAACCCATTCAATACTATGGGTTGGAGAAACACATGGATCTTCCAGTGGTACTGAACTTCAACCTCCCACAGCCCTGACTTATATGGCCCCTCTCACCAAAGAGAATAAACCCTCAAAATAATAGCAAAACACCCAGGCCTTACTAAGTTCCTGATCTTCATGGCTGGACCAAAGAGAATCATTGTCCAGTTGCATCCTGAGTGTATGTTAGTGTACTACATGTACCTTCTGGGCCAATCTGATAAACAAAATCTGAGTCCAAAGCAGGAAAGTAATTTGAGTAAGCGTATCAGAATTGGCCCTCCCTAGTTCTCTGGAACATAAAGGCAGAGAGAGGAGGGGGACATTCAGACTTGCAAGGTTCTGTTACTGTAACCTTATAATAAAAGTAGCATTAGTATTCATGATTTTGGTTTCCTGGTCTAGACTACCTCGAAGGGCAGACTGAGAAGTGCCCATAATTACACAGCATTGTGCAAGTTCAGTAATGATGTTACAGATGCTCATAAGATCTTAAGAGAAAAAATGAAACATAACTACTGTGATGAAAATGGAAGTCTCACGCCTTAGTAGGCACAATACAGGGATGATTTGGTCCTTCAATAAAGAGGAAATTGTTTTAAGTACAAGTGAAGTGTGTTCCTTACTAAGTAGCTGAGTCCATTGAATCAATTTAGATTTCCCTCTACCTCTTGACAGATATTTATTTATTAAACAAATGTGTATATTAATTTTCCCGAAGAAGTTAGTTGAGCTTTGATGGAATCCCCAACTCCTAGCCACTGAACTCACAAGTAGACTGCAAAAACGTCAGTTCCTACTGTCTACTCATGAGGAGCCGCTGTCTGGAGTACACGCGGGCAATCTTACGATCTTTCCTTTCTCTGGCCAGTGATTTCAGCTATAATGTTGTCTCAGCTTCTTCACCGATGTCTTCAGTTCACCATGTCCTCACCAGAAGCTCACAGGTGTAATGTAGCTTTTAAGGACCTATGCTTCAGCTGATCCCATTTCTTAATCACTTTGGAATTAATTATTTATTGTTCTTTAAATATTGAGAACCTCCAGAAGGGCAAGTTTCATGGTATTCACTGGGTGATTTTCTTTCAAACCTTTATGAAATAAGTTTTAAGTATGAGTTTAAAGATTAAAAAAAAGGTTTTTTTGGAATTAGCAGCAAAAGGGTGACTAGAGTGTTGATTTTAGAAAGATATAAATGGACTAAGGGTCCAAATGGATTTAATAACATTCTGAAATTAAATAAAAGAATCATTCCCATGGGAAACTATTCATGTTTTTGCATTCAGAAGAAAAACAACACGTTAAGATGGAACCTTGATGGTTGGATACTAGAGGGCACCAGAAGGAAATAAAGGTAATAATTACAGGGGAAGAAATGCAGAATGGAGCAAAATCTTTAACAAAGGATGCACTGAGATATATTTGTGAACAATAGACCCAGAAGTTAGTTTTAAAGATCTCTGCCATTATTGATAAACTAAATGATGTTTCAGAAGAGGAACAAGTTTTACTGGACAAGACTGCAGTTGACTTAAATGTGGATTTAAACATGACAGTCTACAAGAAGGATATGGAAAAAGATGAAATATTGGATATACAAATGAAACCGGCTGATGTTTTGCTAACTAAAAAGGACATACAAATAATAGACCAGAAGAGTGTCTTGGATAACCTTTCTATATTGGATTTACAAAAGGGATTTGTTAATGTTGTCAGCAATTTTGTGAGAAGAGACAAAGAGAAAATGAAAAGAACCAAATATTTGGACACTATTTGAATGAGGCGGGGGCACTGAAGACCACACCAAAACTCTGTATGGTTTTGGTTAAGTCTCTGGTTTGATCCCAGCTGTTCAAGCACATCCATGCAGAGGGTCAAAAAAAGTCAAGATGGCAGCTGTGACTGTGCAAAGCCCCAGCCCTTTTTATGTGCCTCTTGCATAAAAAGGGGTGGGGCTTCGATTGTACAGTTGCAGCCTTCTTTAATCCTCCCCCTGCAGCCGCTGTGGTGTATTCACTCTGGAACTGTGAATGCAGCCCATTAAGGTTATTCAGTTGTGGTTGGAGGCTTATTTTTTAGGGCACTGAGAACTACAGTTAGGAAAGCTGTAGTTAGGAAAGCTTGAGACAAAGTGGGTGGCTTTGTGACACAAGAATGGAGACTGAATGTTATTTGGAGAAAATAGAGTTTTTCTTTGAGTTTATTTTAGCTCATTCAAAATGAGCATTTTATGCATTTCCCATCCTTAGGACTGTAAACTGAAATTTGATGGCTCAGTTGGGCCAGGGGCTCCTGAGATTCCAACAAGTCCACAGATAGCAAATAATCCCTCCTTCAATAATGACTGAGAAATGATGGTTTGTCTCAATGCATGACTGCTCCTCCTTTATTATCACTGTCTTTTCTGTTAAGGCAGTAATGCAAACAGTGCCACAATGCTGGGGCTCAAACTGAATCTTTCATCAAAAGGAAAGCAGAAGTGAGGAACATAAGAATTACAAGCAGAAGGTGACCTCTGGATTCCCTGTAAAATTCTATGAAAAAGGCAGGAGGATGTTCAGTAAGTCTAGACAGGAAGCCTTTTTATGCATCCCTAGGTTTTAAATGGAGCAAAAATGTGTAACGGTTGTAAAAACGAACAGCTATCAGGTAAGCCGTAAGCAAGGAAGCTACCCTGCCTCCAAACAGGAGCATCCGCAGTGTGGGGGTGTCAACAAAGTCAAGATGGCGGCTGTGCAAAAGGTGGGAATCCATTGCATTGTTGCAGTTACCATCTTTGAGTTTTTGATCCACCTGCCTCCCCCCGCCCCACAGATGCCCTTTCCTGCGAACCCTTTTCATGCAATAGAAAGTGATTCCATCTGAGTATATCCTTCGCTAGCCTCATTTCAGCAAATCAGCCTCTGCTTTCTGAACCAGATGTTACAACCCTCCTGTGGTCATGGGTTTCTTTCCCAGTGTATCAGCCCAAACTTGACTTTGCATGCATCTCTGCTGTCTGATCAGATGTAGCCTTAGCTGATAGCTGACTAGCTCCATAATAGAAAACAGACAGCATTTTCAAGCACACACCCAATTCTCTGGTTGCATCTTCTCTTCAGCTGAATAGCAGGAATAGTACCAAACAGACACACTGGGAACGCCAACTGATCCTCATTTGACTGACTCATGGCTGTCAGGAACATGTAAACAGGAGCTAGACTTTTAATCAGCTGCAAGAAACAGGGAAGCCAGAGGCTGCAACTATTGTTTCTATGGGAATTAGGCAAATAAGAGCCATTTCAAACAAATGTTTTGTTTGCACAGGGACGTTTACATCTCCTAATGCAAAGAGGGACAATTGCTGTTTTACTATAGAAGAACTATTTTGCCAGGATGTAGCAGAATTTGTTTTCATATTCCCCTCTCATATCAGATGGTTTTGTCCAGGATGCCCCCTGACTTTTTCCCCCAAGGGACAAAGATCTCAGGTCTACTTCATTAGCTTTTAGAAGCCTGAATTTTTAGAAGCCTGACATTAAATTATTTGAATGTCATTTATCTTGTCTTGATGGTTTTACATTAGGCATCTCTTCCTGCTGTTGCGATGACTGCCGACACATTGACTTATAGTTGTGAACTGTTTGAAGAATCATTAAAAAGCTGAGCAGGTTGACTCTCAGATTGTTCCATGGGAATCTTTTCTGCTCCTGTGGTCCCTGAATTCCCAGGTGGGCATCGCAAAAATGACATTGGTGCAGTATTTAGGGTATTGCAATATGTGAATGATCGGGCTACCCCTGGAGAACACTGGGAAGCTTGAGTGGTGTAACAATGCAGCAGTGAGGCTCTTACCGGCTGGAAGATCCATTTTGGCTGTTGTTGATTTGCTGGTCTCAATTCAAGGTGCTGGTTTTAATTGTTAAAAACCAGAAGAGCCTCCCTGCTTCAGTATGCACTTACCAGATTTTGCCAAGATAACAGCAGTGAAGAAAAATCCTCTTATTTTTAGCATGAAACACTTTAAAAATAATTCTGATAATGGAAATTTGAAAGCAAATAATGGGCTGGAAAGCTTGGGAATACACTGAATACAACAGTCAAGCTTTGAATGGTTGTAACATCTGCAGATGTGTCTAGAGGAATTAAGACTTCCCCTCCTCCACTGCAGATTGTGGGCTGAGACTGAAATGGCAGGAATAAAACTATCTTGCAATGCTAATGATTGCTTTCATTGCAACAGCGTAAGATAGGTGGAAAGAACAGAATGCAGGGTAGTTGAGTATTATATTCAGTGGCAAATTGGATGATATGCTACAAACAAGAGTTGATTACCGAGCCTCGCAATATAATCCGTTGTTAATCTTATTGGGCAGCAGCAATGCTGAGATCACTTTTAATTCCCAATAAAAGTCACTCGTCCCTCCCTCCCCCACTGCAGCAAAGCAAATGCTCCCTAGATGTACTCCTAGGCCAAAGTGAGCACTCAGTGTAGCCAGAAGCCTTGCGCTGTAATTACTTGCAGGCAGATTGGTTGCATTTATAAATACCCAATCTCTCTCTCTCATATCTGTCTGTCTATCTTCATCTCACAATCAGAGCAAAAAAGTTGAAGCTGCTTTTTTTCTCTTGTTGCACTCTTTCCTCAGACACACCCTCACATAAATACATAGCTGTCAAGGAGATGCACTGCAACATTTTGTTTGTGAGGCTCCACTTCCTGCATTCCATTTTAAGAAAGCGACTAAAGGCAGACGTTGTGGTTTTTAGTATCAAGCCAGTCTTTCCTCTAACCCTCACTTGACATTTTGTGTGTCTATGTGTAGTTATCTTGACTTCCTGTGCAATTACACTTCCTAAGTCCTAATAGTACAGACTTTTGCAAAGGCTAACACCAGACTGAAACTTGAAGGATGCCTTGCCGAGGCTGAGCATATTTGCTTTTGTTGAGTTCTTGAAACACTATGGAAACGGCTTTCCACAGCCTGACGCCTTCCAGATATGCTGGACTAGAGTTCCCATAAATGCAACTGCGTAACACCAATCCTAAAAATTGCTCCATGAGATTCTACTGAGCTACTGGGCTCATTCAAGATGATTTAAGTTTTTAAAGCCCTCAGTGTTTTAGCCTCCAAGTATTTAAAAGGGGACTGATCTTACTATTAGCCAACATGTGCACTGACATCTGTTAGGAAGGTCCTGCTGCTTGTAGAAAAGACACTCAGGTTTTCTTGGTAGTGGCACCTCTTCTAACTCAGTTGTATTGTAACACAGCCAGACCACTTTTTGATATTTGAGGATTTTACATTGAATTTTAAACATAAATTTAGGGGTTTTAAAATTGAGAGTTTTTTCTCATTACTTTATTTGCATGCTGCCTTGGAGCTCTGCTAAAAAAAAAGCCTTAAAAATAAACCAACAGGTCTGCCAACAAGCCAAACCAAATATCCATCTCCTGTTATTTATTATAATTTCATCACTCATCTTTCAGCAGATCTCTCTAGGGATGATAGCATCAAAAAGTACATTTCTGCACCTGAGAGACATCATGTGGCCACAAAGGTCATTACAATTTCCTGGGCTTAGCTTTGCTGTACAGTTAGCTATGAATTCCAGAGGTACTATGTTTATCCCTATTACAAGAACTCTTAAATGATCGCTCTGTCATCTCTCCAAGCGCATAGCCTTCTTGCAAAGCTCAGATGAACAGATTGGTTATACCATTCATTTCCAAAAACCCTTCAATAGTCCTTTCCCCATTGGTTGATTTGTATATATATTTTGGGCACATCCTCTCTGTGCCTCCAGGTCCACTGCTGGGATTGCAAGGACTTGTTCTTGTCCCTTCAGTGAAAGGGCATCCTATTTACTATTTATCCTGAATTCAATAACATTTATTTCTGAATCAAGGTGCATAGGGTTGTACTGTTATCCACAGGCACAGGAGATCTGTGTACATTAATAAAAGACAAATCTTTAAAAAAAAAAATCCTGTCCTCAATATACTCCAGCCTGTTCTACATAAGCTGGTGGAAAAACACAATACACAAGACCTGCTGAAAAGGAATTGGAGTGGCTTCTACAAAGAAAGCCATGTCTAATGAACATGTAGACTGAATAATTAAGTAGATGCTATTACATAAATGTAAAATTTCCTAATTTATGTGTTCAGTGAGACCTGGACCACTAATTGCAAGTGTGCTAGTTCTGCATGCCAGCCAGCGAGATACCATATGCACCTGGAAATGAATAGTGAGGTAATCAAATAATTGAAGGACACCTACTGAGGAAGGTAAAATCCAAAACTGACTATGAAGAAGAAACCTAGAACTGCAAGATAGAAGTTCAGAAGGAAAGTCCCATTTTCACTTAGACATTATGATATCTACGGACAACCTGGAACTCTTCAGGTGTTTTGGACCGTTTGCATAAGCTTTCATTAGCATTAATACTGGGGGATGGGCATTTTAATTCTAAACATCTGGAAGATATTGGGTTGCTCATTTCTATATTCTAGTAGCTGTGACTGCATCAGAAATAAGTACATGTTCAATATACTGTTCAGAATATTCTAACAGCCACAGAATCTAATGGAACTGAAACTGTCAGAGGCAGCACCTAAGAATGCCAACACTTAACAGATGGTGATCAATGTTTGTTGTTTTTATTCCTGCCACTGGGTTTTATACAACTGATTGACCACTGTGGGAAATAGGATACTAGACTAAATAAGTTTCTGGATTGAATGGAGCTTTTCATACTTTTACTGTATAGGAAACAATACTTACAAAGTTACAGTATAAAATTAAAGCAGAAACAGTGTAAGAAATGATTGGGTTAGTATAATATTTGTTTCAAGCAATATTATCTCATTCTTCACCAAAATAATATATCCCGAGCAATATCAGGTACTGTATCAACTAAAGATGGGCACTGACAACATACTCAAAAAGCACACTGGAAATGACATTATTCAAATTTGCACTACACTTTAGGATTCAATTGGAAGCAGGTTGCCTAAAAAAGAAACTATAACAGTGGTATAAGCAAGAATTTGAGTTTCTCTGGCAATAACAGCACTTGCAAAAAGTTGCCTCTAAGAAAGGGTAGCAAGACAGCCCTTACAACAGGCAGGAGATATTTTCCTTTCCAATGTGTATGTATACAAGCTGGCTGCACGCATTCTGCTAAGATAAGTATGCCAGTGTGTCCACTGGTAGAATAAACAGTAGCTCCTGAATTGGATGAATTATGAAGCAAACAATGGAACCTTTAGTTAATTAGCTGCTTTGAAATCCTAAATCTTTGTAATGAATTCAAAATTAAGATAAGTGCAATATATGTCATTGACAAATAGAAGCAAGTTATGGCAGGTGACAAATTTATTAGAAAACCTATAGCATCACTGGAAAGTTTGTATTGCAGAATATCTTCAGCACAGAAATTATGAACATGGTAAAATCTCATTCAGCAAGCCTGCAGATTCTAAAGAATATATTTTATTATCATCTTGAAACATCCTTTTTATTCTTCACTTTTGGCCTGGCTCTCTTCAGAATATAAAAATGGGCAATTTTTATGCATTAAAAAGTTCAATTAGCTTAAAAAGATTTAAACAGGAAAGATAACAGGACAGATGGATACTCACCTGAAGTTTTAAATAATTGCCCTGAAATGCTGTTTATTGCTTTGACAAAATGGAGGATCAGTACTTGTTACAGCCACTGTTGAACAATTGTTATAATTATATCTCTATACAGAATACTGTTCTTTTCTTTTTTAAAATAGAAGTCAGTCATTTTATGCTATACTACAGCAATGCAGGATTAATATAACATCTTTACAAGGTTTCAAGGAAGAATTACACATAAATGAAAAATGTCTGAAACATTCAGTATTCTGTATTACCATTCTGGATTGGACTTTAGTTGGGTGCATCCAAATGAAATGAAATATTATAATTCAACTCACTGCACTTTAAATGAAGCTTTTTGCCAGACCATATATCTAATACATGATAATTAAGCTCCTGTTGAATTTGAATCAGAAGACATTGATACAGTCAGCAGAAAATATTATATCACCCTATGATTTGATTTAGACAAACTACATCCAGTTTAGTAGGGACCAGTAAAGGAGATAGCAGTTTGAAAAAAGGCAGATAGTTACAGCCAATTCATGTAGTTGTGTACACCCTAAAAATTCCTTAGTATCACCTGCAATGCAGGATCAGCAAACCTTCTTAAAAAGAGTTTTAGTCATCACAACTACACTGAACATCTGAAGCTTTGTCAAAAGCTTAGAAAATAGAAGTTTAGATAAAAGTCCAGGGATTGGATTTATGCACCCAGCATAACAGCCAAAATTTAAGCCTTTTACAATCCCTGTCTAAACTCCAAGGCAATGTGACTAAAATATTTTTAGATATGAAGCTGTGCAAGAAAGCATATAAACCTGTACAGATTTAGAGAAGTATTTCCAAATGGAAATTGTGAGCTATCTTGTCACTGGCAGGCAACCTTCCCTCCTCCCCTTTTCAACAGCTTTTTGTCTCTAAGTGCAGAATTTTCTGTATAAGATGCAATTGATGACAAAGGAAGACTGGACCAGCAACAAGGCTTTAAGGAAGTTTAGGCCACTGAATGTGCCTGACAAAACTGAGACACCATTAGGTAGATTTAGAATAGCTTTCCTCAATCCTTTAATCTCCCTGATATTCTTTACAATTTCTAACTGCATAACCAATGCTGAAATCTCGACAGAATCCAGTTGGGGAAGACTAATCTAAAACATAAATCCTGACCGGGCAGGTTGTACTTTCTTACTTTTACACTTTTGAAAACGATGCTGATGGTGTTTTGTTTATGATCAATATTATCAGTCATTGGATAATAACTACAAGAAAGTAAAATTATTGGAATTCAAGAATTTTCTTGATCTTGATAATTTTTTGCTGATCTGACCTAGTTATTTTGCCACAGGAATTTCTGTCACACTAGAAATGTCTGAATACATGTTTTTGCTTCAGTATAAATTATTATAAATGCAAAATTTCTATCGATTGTTCAGGCTGTTTCTACAGGATTTCATCAACAAGAGGTTTTCCCTGTACCAGCTTCACTGAAATGAATGGGAATTGAGAGCAAACTTTTCAAGTAAATTTTAAAAAATAATCTGTACTAGAAAAAAACAAGATGAGGATAAAATGCTCAACCTGCTCAGCAAAGAAAAAAAGGAAAACTTGAAGCATTTCCCCACAATTTTAATTATCACAATTAAGTAATTTAAACTGATTTCAGGCTTAAATAATAATAAATAGGTGGAAGAATGAATGATTTGGGGAAAAAATTAAATTACGTCATGAAAATTAATTAAAAAAAAACACAGGAATAACGTTCACACCCATAAACCCAAACCTTCATAATTTTAAACACAACAGTGAACTTTGAAACTTGCGTTTACTGATTATTTAGTATTCTTAAGGGCTTTCACCTTGGCCATTTCAATTTTAGCACCAAAATTAACCCCAGAGAGGTACTGGTACAGCTCTGATGCTATTAATGAATTGTTTACACATAATACTTTTATATTATAATTATACACACATACTGTACATCCACACATCCACACAACAAGAGGAATATCCAAATGTATACATGGTGTGTTTCAGATTGTTCGCCAAGACTCAGAGCAATGGAAATAAAGCAGAAGGGAATATTTTACATAGGCAACTTTAATGCTGTAGTGCACTTATAAAAAAAGTCCAACTTCCCTCCCAGCTCAGCAGCTTGTCTGAACTGTTTGAATATCATGATCCAGAAGATGCAGAAGTTATTGCCCTAAGTATTCTATACATTACATTGGTGTTCTCAAAAACAAAACAAAACCACTTGAAATTGCTACTTAATTTACAAACTTGATTGCTTTTCTCATTACAGCTTTAATTCATTGGCAATTTTGGAAGCAATGTTTTTAAAAGCTATGGATGTTCCCGATATCCGTTTAAAGCGAACTCCATTCAGGGACAGTCTGGGTAGCTTACACACCTCCATCTCCCATTGCACGAGGTTTTCTGCATGGCCATCCCCATGGACACAGAAAAGCAAGAAACGTTCCCTCTGTTCATAGTCACAATTATTGGCATCCAGGACCTTGCGAATTTCCCTCATCATATCATTAGGATCCATTGAACTGGTAGTTTTCATGCTCCAAGTAAATCGTAGTGAACGGGGTTTGGCTTCTTTGTTGTCATCCTTCTGATCAACAGCCACGTTACGACTGAAATGAAATCAAGGTTCAGTATTCACGGATGAACCAATTTCCTTGGAAATTGCTTTGTTAGTAAAAGCCATTGTCTTTTGAGGCATGCATTATTTAAAATGTTCTTCTATCAGTTGCTACCAATCCCAGTATGATTAAAAGCTTAGGTTAGTGTTTAGCAACACATGAATTAGACACAGTTCTATAATGCTAAAGCTAAAGAGGGCCACAGTTACCCCCTCCAGAAAGCAGATGTCCGGGGGGGGGGAGCTGCAAATGGGAGAGTGGCTAGGGTGTTGTATATTACTACTTTGCTGCAACTTCTGCTCCAAACCTTTCTCCATTATTCCTCACAGGATACCAAACACACAGGCTTGCCTGTGCCAAATTTTATATTGAAGCAAATTGGGAATTGGAATTTTTAAGGTACAATTTAGATGTCCCCCACTACTGAGACTTTTCAGGGAGAGCACAATAAATTGGTGCTGCACTTAGAGCATGTGCAAAAGTCCTATTAGAAAGGACTCCTTGAATCTTTCTAATTGCTAGATCATGCTTATGACTTCAGACTTTTAAAATGTCTTATTTTCTTTAAAAATAAACAGATTATAATTTATCATGTTTTGTATTAATAAGTATGGGTGAAAACTACCATGAAAGTTTTGCTCCAGGAAAAATGGCAAAATTCACATATTTATTCCAAAACTGTTATATTGTGTATATAAGTAAATTAGAACTAAAACCATAGCTGCAGTCTAGTTCAATTTATACCAGCAGCTGTAAGATTTTGCTTATTGTTTGTTGGACTGCAGCCTTCTGAGTGAAAATACATTTGCTTCTATATGACAAATGCAACCCACCCTGGTCCTCATTCCTTTCCCATCCCAATTCCCTTACTCTTTGGGGATAAACTAAGAAAAAATGAGGTCACAGGAATTTTTAAAAGTTCATACTGTTCAGCTGCTTGATCCTGTGAATTAATTGCCATGTCCCTTTGAAAAGAATTAATCACCTAAATTCTTTTTTAAAAAAGTTATCTGGCACTGTTTTATGCATGGAATCAGAATTGCACCAGAAGTTTCAGAGATAACACTGTGGCATTCAAGAAAATGACATTTCATTTAAGTTTCCAGTATGTGGTATTTTCTAGGAGGATCCTAGAGGTGGTGGTGGTTGGGATTTTTTAGGCCAATAAAATCTAAGAATTTCTGTAAAAAAATTAGCTCATCATTCAAAGCAAAGCCCTTGTTACAGACATTTCTGTGATTAATTCCTAGTCACATGAAACTGCTTCTATGCTAGAATGTTTTCCCATCCGTAGATCTGTACTGGCAATTTCAGCACATACATCCTTTATCTGGCAATGGAAGTACAATCTGAAGCTAAACAGGGAATGTTCTTTAACAGCAAACAATCTGCTGGATCTCTCAGAGCTGATTTATTACATTGTAGCTAAGATCCTGGATTCTTTCTAGGGATGTGGAAGCAGATCTATACGTGCATAAGAAGTCAGAATCATGTACTCTGAATGATTTAATCACAGTTTTGCAGATAGGAGGCATTCTGGGTTTCAGATACTTGTTAAGCTAATGATGCCACCGCCGCTGCCACCACCACCCTTACACCTTTTGGAGGAGGGGAGAAAGAGATATACTAATCTAAGTTAACATTTTAAGCGAAAAACAGTGTTGCCCTCACCTTGAGCCCTCATATCTCCCGTTCCTCTCATATTCAGTCGGGAGCCTCAATGAAAACAATGCCGAAGCACAAAGAAAGCAGGAAAGAGAAGACAAATCTTACACTAGTACAGATAAGGTTGGCAGAACACTGCACAGTGACATCTCATTCAATTTAATTGCAATTCACTGCTTGGGTTTAAACACTGAAATGATCAGTTAATTCAGGATATCAAGCATGCCTTTTTCTATATAAAATATATTGGGAAACCTCAAGTATTTGCTATTAGAGCTATTCTAGAGATATTAGAAACGAACTGTAACCATGATGGTCATGAAAGATTTAGCTACTTGCAGAAGATGCTAGACAGGAAGGGAAAATAAATTAAAGCAATAAAAAATTCATTTCAGTTTAAGATAAGCTAATAAAAAACACCCTATATTTGTGTTTTATTCTTCCCAGGATTTTAAAAGCATTTCTTTGATACATAAATTGTCTTAATTTTACAGCCAATTTGATAATTGCTCTTCACAGTACCCACATTTTCAACTAGAAATTTTACTACTCTGTAATCTCATCTACATAGCATCCCTCTCCTTTACCTGTTAACAATAAAACTTTAAAGGAAACAGAAACAATGCGAGACATGTGTTTCAACTCTTTCAGGAAGAGATGGAAAGAAAACTTGCACAAACTGGATGCGAAACAAGAATCTCAACTAACCTTCCATATTTTCTAATTAATATTATATGGTTTTTGAAAACATATTTAAAATCTCTTTAAAATAAATTTCTGCCTACAGACAAAATTAACATCAATGGATGGATAAATACCTAACTGAACAAAAGGGAAGAAATCCTTTCTTGGCACTGTTGGCTCAGAGCTACCTATCATTTTTAGTATAGACTGAGATACTTACTGAACTGAAAGCACACTGGCAAAGCAGTCTTTGCACAGATCTTATCCGAACCCCTGACTGCAGGGCTCTCACAGCCTCGTGTGGAATTTTAGTTCCCTTGATACAGAAAGTTTTACCTCAAAAGTCAGTATAAAATATAGTAACAGTAAAAATATATTTGATTAGCTCAACATATTCAGGTGAAGTTGTACATGTATTCTTGCACAGGAAACATGTACAGAGTCTAAATATACTAAAGGCAGAGTCTATGGAGCCTGGCTGGCTGCTATACGAAAATAAAACTGACTGATATAACAGTCTGAATTATTTCACAATTCTGTGAAAACTACACTTATTTCTCTTTGCAGTTCAGCGCACTATGTATTAAATCTACAAGGATGTTCTTTATCACTACATAATCTAGAACTCCATACAGATAAGAAGTCTAATTCTGCACAGCAATAAAATTTGACAGTAGCGTTCTATAGAACAATTCAAAGGCTAATTAACATTATAACATTAAAGTACTGCTCTCTAATATAACATAACAATAGAGATGGAACTTTTCCCATTAATTTGCATTGTGTCTTAGAAAGGCAAAATATACTGGAAGATAGTAAAAGAGAAATAAGAAATATAATCTTGGGCTGTAATTCATTGTTTTGGGCCCTGTGTTATGTAAGAACACTTGTACTGGTAAATTTTGTAAATTTGTTAATATAGCAATGCAAGATATATGCTAAACATTAGAAATTAAGCAGTTAACTCACATGATAAGAATTACCCAATAGGATTCTATAATTGCAAAATTGATGTACAGCTGCAAAAAAACCAGATGGCTTTTATGTTGTCAATTAAGCTGTACAATACAAGCAGAATGTACTTAAAATTTTAAATACCTTAACACAGAATCAAAATTGCTTTTTAGATAGGCTTTTCTTAGTGATTTCAGTGCCTGAATGATTTCTACTGCTGTTCTGTTGCTTGTTTTAATAAAGATGTTTTAATAGACTTTTATATTTTTATTATTTCATTTTTGGGGGTTACTGCCCTAAGTTTTTGTTTTTTGTTTTTTTTGGAAAACAGTGCTAGAAAGTTATAAGTAAACAAAATTGAAATATTCCACTGGTTGCATACCCTATTAAACAAGAAGTAAAATGTATTAGTTTTAATTGAAAACAAGTGTGCTTCCATTTGCTACTATCAGAGAAGCTGTATAAAACTACATTAAAAGACATACAAGGCTGTTATGATGCAGACACCACTGGGGAAATATATGGAAAAGTGCACAATTTAATGCAAAATAAATAATAATTGCATTTGAAATTGTTCTGGGGAGAGGTCTTAACTAATTTTACAGGAGGCAGCAGCATTTTTTATGTGCAGGAATGCAACATTACATTTGTGTATTTTTGTCTCAAAAACTGAAATGAAATGTCTCAAAGATCATATACTTTTATTCCAGATTATTCAGAAAATCCACTGGCCTAATTAACTGAGGTGCTCTCATAAAAATTAAAAACAGGCAATGTCTATAGAAAATATGCTTTTCCTTAAGGTTGATTTTGGATGTAATTGAAAATAGTGGGGAATACTCTTCTTACCGAGGCCTCGTGTATTTCATTTTGTGTGAAACGAGCAACGCCTATGTCTCCTGTGATGCCCACTGACGACAATTTTCAATTATGTAACCCTTACAACATATTCTGGCCTACAGGGATAACAGCTGAATTCAATCTATTAAGCTCAAAACCTCAAGGACTGACAATGCAAACCATTGCAAACTGACAACTATATATGTAAAACAGTTCTAACAGTCTTAACTGTTATATCTATCAAATATTGAATAGTATTTGCCAATAGAAAAGATTCTCCCTTCTTCCCCCAAATCTGCTCAGAAGAACTGAGAGAGTGTCTAACAGCCAGGAGAGGGAAAATAAAGCAAAAGCAAGTTGCATAAGAAAACTCTGCTTATATAACACTGGATGCAGTCCATATGAAAGTGGAGAAGCTCTCAGTGAGAAGAATATGATATAAAAAATTCAAAGCAAAGCATATGAAAAGAGGCTGAAGAGAATTAATGCAGTGACCAAAAGAACTACAAGTAAGTATACATTAATTGATATGAGTAATTTTGCAAATGGCAGACACTGATCCAACCAGCTCTAATTACACATATATGGAATAAGCTACATTTCACTTTTTCAGAAACCAAGGAGTATGAAAAATCTGGGTAAAGTGTTATTTTTCCTAGAAGCCAAAAGTTATGGTTTTTTATGCCATAAGCCATGCATGGTTATGTATTAACAGTCCTCAGGATCCCTTACAATTTATTTATTTATTTCATTCTAATAAAAAACAAAGAAAATGTAATCATGATATTGTGCAGATGAGTTTCAACGGCCAGTTCTTAAACTTGCAGAACATTCAGACAAGCTCCAACAAGCTCTAATACCCTTGCTGGCTGCAAACTGACAAGAGAGAAGTAGGAAGCAATAGTCCTGTTTTTCCTTCTTTTCTAATTTACGTATTTGTCAATATCAAGTAAGCAGCAGAAATACCACCTTCCATTTTTAATCAACACATACACACACACACACACCTGCTGAAAATCCTTGAGATACTTAAAAGTGTCACTATCAATATTAATAGTTTATGTGCAAATTTAAAAATAGCTTCCAAATGTATTATTAGCGGAAATTTACAGAGTTCTGAAACTAAAATGTGAATGATAAAGTGAGTACTGAGTTACTTACCTGTTACTTGTATATTACTCGTTTAAATCAGTATCACCAAACATCACTCTCCAATCACAAGCATGCTAAGTGTATTAGTATAAAGAATAAAATTATTTTGGGTACTATTGAAGTAAGTAAAGCGCACAAGGCATGCTTTGCATATCATTACTCAGGTGTCAAAGATCCACAGGGATTATCATTAGTTAATAAAGGGTTTTTTAAATTTATTTTCTTGGGTTCATGAAAAGTATTTAGTTCTCAGCAGAAGGTTTAGTGTGGTTTCATTTTTTAAAAAGAAAAATCAAGGCTAGAAAGCCAAATTCAGTGTTAATTGCAAGAGCTGGTTCTTAAAATACGAATAAAATCCTACCTTTTGATAAACCTGAATGACATGTTTCTAAAAGAAATTAAAGCCAAAATAATAATTAACAAATGGGTTATAATGAAATAAACTGAAAATCTATTCATCATGTGAGACAGAATGATAAAACTAGCTGAATGAAATATGGAAACAATTCAGATTCATTAATCAAATTTAAAAAGTTATTGAAATGGATGGCCTTTCAGTGTTAAAAGAAATTCAACTTTTTTTTTTCTGTGTGCTCCTAGTACTTATCAATAGTTGATCTAGCACCTCTTCTGAATAGCAGGAAATCATGTCACTTCTGCTTTCTATATTTTACAATCAACCAAAGATCAAGTTAAATTAGAACAGTGTATACATTTGGATTACTGTAGACAGTATGCATATTTCTAGTTCTTTAAGTTCTGGAAGAGAGTATGAAAATGAAGGATATCAGCCCTCAGGCAGGTAGAAGATGACTTGCTTCACCAACACACAAATGCTTTGATTCCCTTCACAATGTTTTACCAGAATAGAAGACATTGAAGAAGAAAAAGGTCACCAAAAGCTGAATGGAGAAAATTTTGACAAGTAGGGCAGGAACATTTCTGCCAGGTTTTCTGTGAATTTTTTCTACATCCCCTGACCCTGAGAGAAATATTTGGGGAGTGGGAGTAGTCACGTGATTTAAAGACAAGGGGTGATCAAATCATTTCTGCCTGCTTCTCCTTATAAGTGAACATCTATATCTAAACCGGTATATTTTAAAGCACTGGGGACTTGGAAAAAAGAAGGATGTATCTTCCCAGTTTATTTCCTCATTATATGACCTAAATCTACTACTTTTTTTCTATTTTTCAAGGACAGAATCACAAATATTTCAAATAAGATAAACACCCATCTTTTTTTTAATGCTTTAAATGCCTAAACAACATTGTTGTAGGTTATAAATACATAGACAAAAAATGATGGTTTGGGGAAATATGTATGAATTATTCCAAGCATAAAACTACTACATTTTGGAGTGAAAGTTAAATGTTTGGTCAGCTGTTATACATAGCTCTGATCAGTTGCAGAAATAATGCACATATTACATCTTTGGTAACATGATATGAAAAGTGCTACTTTCTGAATGTACATGTTTTAGGAATCAACTCTGAACACTGCAACATATATGTACATTATAAACAAGTTTCTACAAATATGATCAACTATTCAAAAGGACTTTGCTTACAAAGTATGCCAGTAAATTAGAGAACTATTTATGTATGATTCAAGAGTGTAGATGTGGATTGAAATATTGTACAGATAGGCAAATACCATGCACACTTCAGGTTGTTTACAGACATTCTTTGAAAAATTCAGATATAATGGGAACTCACATTGTAAGCATTTGATCATTTTAGACTAGGGATGTACAATGTTTGGCTGCTCAGGAACAAAACATTCCATTCCCAAATTGCTGAATTTTGCACATCCCTGTTTTGGACTAAAATGACTTCTAAAAAGTAAAACCTCTGGTATTCAGTGAAAGAATTGAAAACAACTAAATGGCCCTAAAGATCATCCATAGGACTCTAGCTTTTGTTACAGCACTCCACATCCAAGTTCTCTGCTACCAGATGGATAGGATTTTTTACACAGGACCTCCCCTTTTTCATCAGTCATAAGATTTGCATTGGCAAATGTGTGCAGTACAGACAAGGATTAATATTGCATGAGTGGTTTAAACACCTGGCAGGCATAACTAAAATAGTCTGAGCAATGGTGGTACAGTAAAACAGAAAAGAGCTGCATGTTTGGAGATTTCCAATGAAAAAAACCAAGGAGTTCAGTTAATCAATATATATATGAACTACTGCAGACATCCACATTTTCAGTGCTTTTTCTGGTTTTGAGTCCCTTTTTACAGAGATGTTGAAGATAGAACCTGGTATCTTCTCCTTGAAAAACTTATCATCTACAAGTGAGGAATGGACTTCACCCATTTGCTTAATTAGCTGCAAACTGGAATCTCTGTAACGTGGGAGTTTTAGATGTGCAGCTCCCAGTAATCAATGTTGTCCAAAGCAAAGATAAATGCCCATGAGAACAATACTGTTCCTGACATATCTTGTAAAATCTGCAACTGTAACTTTAATTATGTGAATGTAGACAAAAAGGTATAAAAGTTGTTGTTTGGAACTTTTACATTCTCAGATTTTCATTTTGAAACAATAGCACCTATACTGTCCATCTGCCTCTGTCTCTACAAGTCTAAAGCACTGAACATTAACATGGTCTCTAAAGCTAATACTTTGTATCCTGTATGTGGCACATTTTGAGAAAACTTCTTATAAAGAAATCACATTTTCTTGTGATATGCTACAGAGCTGAATCACAATAAAGTGAAACTACTAAGTAGTTAAACTGCAAAGAGGCAATATTCTAGAAATGCTGGCCGGAACAAGAGTCTGATTATAAGATTTCCTAAGTTAAAACTTGGCATAGCATTTCTCCCCTGCCTGTCTGCCCCCCAATCCTCCCAGTGGATTCATTCCCTTCAGCCAACACCAATATCCCCGCTTGGCATATCCCCCTGGCCTGCCATCCCCCAGTCTTCCCAGCACTTTCTCCTGCCTCTCTTCAGTTACCAGTGTTCTTAATTTTTTGTTCTTCTCCACTCTAAACACTTCCGCCCTAAACAACTGTTGCCTTTGTGCATGGACCAAAGTATCTGAAATGGGCAAGTTTCCATTCAATCACAAACCTCCTGAATCCAACTGATCTAGGCATGGAACATTTTCTACACTCCTATTCATTAAAATACTTTGCATTACAGCATGTTCTACACCATATTTCACACTTTTTAAAAAATGGGTTATTTTAACTGACTTCTGCAAACTCCTACTGAACAGTTTTTGAGGTTAACTCCACAACTACAATCCTCTTTGCAGGATGAAAACCTACTGTATTACCCATTTTAGGGAAACATTTGTTTGAGAGAAAAAGGCAGGCTGCTATTACAGAGTAATGCTCCTGAACTTGATATATAATTTGCATACTTTTATGGCCAATATTTAACTTTTAAAAATAGTTACAGAAAAAAGTCACTGATACATAAAAACCCAACACGTATATAGGTGTAATTCTTCAATACTGAGCATTCCCGTGGTGGTCATAACTTAGTTTGTGATTCTTTAAAAAATACGTACCTTCTAGTCAGCTTTGAAGTCAATTTACTGAACAAGTTAGTGGAGCCCCTACTTCGTGTCTGTGAAAGTGGTGTTGCTTCATGAGATAAACTAGGTGATGCAGGGGGTCCATTATACGTGGCAGTGCGCCTCTCTCTAAGCTGACCGTGGAAAGTACTACGACTGGCAGTTCCTCTTGGGAATCGGATACGATCAGGTGTTGTTGCACTGCTGATGCTATGAGTTGAAGCAACTGGTGTCCTTTGATCAGGAATGGTGCTAGAATAAAATCACAGGGGTCTTAAACATTTCAACTGTAGAAACTCAACTGCTTACAAAGCTGGGTTTATAAACAGCATAATATAGGAGAAAAAGATTTGTACTTATAATATAGGAAAAGCATTATTTTTGTAGATAGATATATAAGTTTTACAACACAAAAAATATATTAGAAAACAAAATGGGAATTCAAAATCTGTATTTAGAAGGGAAAAAAGGCTTTGTATAGATTTTAAGGCTAAAAAAAGAATGCAAAGAAGTATTAAATGCAACTTCCTTCTTAAAATACTGATTTTCAAAATATTTTGCAGAAGAAAAATATATTAAAGACACTTTAATTTAAAATGTTGATTCTAGTATTTTCCCAAAGCTGATTATAATAGAAGGCAAGGTTGAAAGGATTTTTGGAAGTATTAAAGGAATACAGAATACTTAAAATATTGATTAAGAAAGGATTATTCCACAAGGCAATTGTAAAAAGGACAAGGGTGGAGGAGAGAAAATGGATGCCAATTAGTTTGATATTAATGTAAGCATTTAGTATATATCCCTGAAGTTATCTGTACCATTCTTTACTGGAGGGAAAACTATTTTCACATGCCAACAATGACAATGACTTCTGATGTCATAGCCAAACATCAGGATATGTATTGGGGTGAGCTGCATAAATGAGCATTTCAGGCAGCTCCCGAGAGAGCTGGATTCAGTCACAGGCAGAAAGAATACAAGGAACCAGTGATAAACATGCAAGCTACTGGGTTGCAAAAAGCAAGCAAAACAAAAACACCCTCCCCCAAAATATCCTACATTTTGGCCACAGGTTCATTCATAATCACTTACCAAGGCTTAACAGACCACAAGGGGGGTTTGACTTACTTGCTAGACATAACCCTTTTACTTCTTTATCCTGAGCTGGACCACTGGGTTATATAGCTTGGTATTAGGAATGTGCAAACAATTAAAAAAATGGTTTTCTTCCATGCACAGAACATGCATATTGAAGTCTGGCAAGACCATTCAGTGGAGGTTAAGGTTTTTACAGGGCAAGAAGGGCAAATCTCTGCATCTCACCCCTCTTCCCCCCTCCTCCTCCACATGATTTGGGATCCTGCCCCTCCTCATTCTTCCTGCTTCTTCCCTTCCCTTAGCCACGCACTGCCATTGCTGTCACTGCACTTTATTCCAGTGCTACTAGCGGAGCAACCTTCCCATGTTTCTTTCCCCCTTACTCTGCTTAGCTGTGTTCCACTACGCGTGCCCTTCCCTCTGGCTGCTGCCTTACATTGCTTCCAATTACCCTTTCTTCCTCCCACACTCCTCACCTTGGAACACCTCTGCCCAGAACATACATTTTCCAGACCTGTGTTGGAACCAAATATGCACATTATTGGACTGTGCCTGGCCAAAAAGTTCATTTTTGTTTCAGCATGGAGCACCCAAAACTGGTTGTTCCAGCTACTATTTTGCACATCTCTATTTATTATCCATTTGACCAACAGAAACTTTTCAAATTCTCAAAGGTCAGCCCTAGCAGAACACTTTAATCAAAGATGTGAGGAAGTGAACTGGGAAGCTTATGCATACCAAGAGACCACCTGCCTCTGAGATATAGGTGGTTCTTGCTTAGCAACTACTCATTCAGCAACCAAAGATACAATGGCACTGAATGAGGAGACTTACAACAGGTCCTTGTAGTTGCAGCTGTTGCAGCATCCCTGCAATCACATGATCGCAATTTGGGTACTTGGCAACCGGCTCGCAATTACAATGGTCACAGCATCCCGTGGTCATGTGACTGCCATTTGTGACCTTCACTACTGGCTTCTGATAAGCAAAGTCAATGAGGAAGCAGGCAGGAGGTCATAAATAGTGATCACATGATGTTGTGCTTAACAACTGAGAGGGATTCGCTTAACGTAAGTCAGCGTAATCATGAGACACCACGCTTTACGACTGTGTTGCTTAGAGACAGAGTTGCCATCCTAACTACTGTTGTTAAGCAAGGACTACCTGTATATTCTTTTCGTTCTCTAAATTTTAAAAAATATGAGACTTGGGCTTTTTAGTCTTCATTTGTCCTTTCCTTCAGTGTAACCACAATAGCATAACAGGCTTTTGCTGTCTTTTTCAATTATGTGGTTAGTACTGCTAATGTGGCGGCAGCACTAACTATGATTTACTGAAACATGTCAGAATCATGCATAAGCCTGAGACTCATACATATAGCACTAAATGACAATCCGCTATTAGCGAATGCAGACTCACCTTCTGACAAATGAGTCAGCTATTATGGTTACTAAAAAAGTCCCCCAGCTAAACATTAAAATTCACTAATTAAACTGTAAGCTCTCTGATAATGTGAAGTATGTTTAAACTGGAATTTTGTGTAAATGCTACACTACTATCAATCAACCCAACAATATACCTTGCCCTCATTCCTGCATTTGTCTGTTTGTATTCAAGTTGTGCCTATGAATTCTGCAATATTCTTGTTAATTTTCTACTTTTTTTCTGTTTTTGAGTTTGGATACTCTGCTAAGTAGTATCTTTTCTTTGAAGTGCTGTTACGAGTTCAAATCCTTTTCAATGAATTGGTACTTCAAATGTACTTTAATATTTTACATACCAAATTTACAAAGATCACCCTATCAATGGCATATTAATCAAGAGCCATATATAATTAGACAGAGGGCTGTTGAAAGAAACAACTTACCTAACATTCCTACTGAATTCCTCTTGAGCAAAAATTTCAAGGTTTCTTATCCATTCTAATATTTTAACTAAATGTCCTACACCTGCCTTCTCTACTCAATTATTTACATACTGTTAATTTTTATTATTTATATCCCATCTACCTCTATTAGGTAGCAGGACATAGCTAAAAGGCAGCAGATTTTTCTGGTATTACCACCAGAAAAGAAAGTATTTGAAAGTCTTTTAAATACTGAGCAGGCTTACTATCAATGTGCAGCAAAATAACACAATTTATTTCCTCTTTGCATAATCAACAATATTAGGCAAAAAAGATCTATCCTGCCACTCCAAAAACACACATTTACATAACCTTTTATTTATATTCTCTGCTTTAAAAAAAAATACACACATAAAAATTCCCAAAAGATGTGCAAACATTACACATTTTGTAATCCAAAAGATGGATTAAACATTACAAGAAGAGATGTTAGATAAATAAAAGACCTCCCCCTATCTTCTTCCTCCTGCAGTCTCCCTTAAATAAGCTCTGTAAAGTGTAGGGTCCTCTGGACAAGATGCTAAAAGGGGGGGGGGATTACTTTCTGCCCATTTTTATATTCTGTTTTACTTTAGAACTTAAGAGCCAATCACATGCATATTAAAAATGTTTAGTTAAGTCCTAAAATTAGGTAGAAATAAAAAAATGATATTTGTTACGGCAAAAAACAGCCATGTCGTATAGAAATCCTGGTATTGTATACTGATATGTAATAGAATGTGAATGCACATAGGTGTCAATAGAAAAAATTTATTTGTATGTTTTGAAAGTCTAGAAGAGACTGAAAACAAATATAAATTTATTGTGGGGTATAATATGCACCTTAGTCTTCAGAGGCAGACTTTTTTTTTTACAGTTATATTTAACTGTCTTACAACAATAATTCTTTTAATATATGTACAGTAATAAGATGTGTTATTTTATTTTCAAAGTTGATAAATCAGGATACGCCAAAGTATGTAATTGCAAAATTAAGTAATTCAGCTATTGATTAATTTTGTGCAAAACTCCATTCCAAGCATGAAACATTCTGGTGTTCCCAATAATATTCTGTTTTTCCCTTGGAATATGCCAGTCTGGCAGATTCCAGGAAAAAAACAGAACATTCTGGGAAACACCAGAACTTTCCATGCCCAGGACGCAGAATTTTGCACATCCCTGTTTTGCTTGCTTTTTTCATGCTTCACTATAAAACACCCCTCTACATATATGCTTTCAATAATAAAGAAATCCTGAAATAGGTATCTAAGCCTCCTTTCAGAAACTCTTACCTGCTTTCCTTGCCATTTTGAATTACTGAGTGTCTGTCTGCGGTTGTTCGTTCACTACAAACATAAGTGTTTCGTCGTGTCATGGCTCCAGGTGTAGTGTTGCTCTAGAGAAAAGAAAATGCACATTTACACTAATTTCCTAAGGAAGGGATCATAGCAGAATCTTAGTATAAAATAATTTGATTATGTTTAAGATGCAACTTAGATTAAAACACAAATCTAACATGTACTTGTAACAGCTGCAAAGAAAGCATAGTTAATGGAAAAGTAGGTTAAAAACAGAAAAGGTATAGGCAGAAGTGTTGGACAATGCATGATGAAATACTGATACAAACATAAACACATAGACAAAGAAAAAATAAGCACAAGCCTGTTTAAAAAATTTCATTTGGGGGCAATAGCACAAAAACAAAAGTTATTTTGCCTCTTTCTTTCCAGAGAAACAATGCGGAGATATGTCCAAGTCAGTGAACAGTTTTCCATGAATGAGCGTGGAATTATTAGATAACAAGCTGTTTAAAAAGAGATATGCAGCAAATAGCAAATAGCAAAAAAAAATAAAAATTGATGCCTTTGAACTGTGGTGCTGGAGAAGACTCTTGAGAGTCCCCTGGACTGCTAGGAGGTCAAACCAGTCAATCTTAAAGGAAATCAACCCTGATTGCTCATTGGAAGGATCGATAATGAAGCTCAAGCTCAGATATTTTGGTCACCTAATGCGAAGAGAGATCTCTTTGGAGAAGACCCTGATGCTGGGAAAGATTGAAGGCAAAAGGAGAAGAGGACGGCAGAGGATGAGATGGTTAGATAGCATCACTGAAGCAATGAGCATGAAACTGAGCAAACTCAGGGAGGCAGTGAAGGACAGGAAGGCCTGGCGCAATATGGTTCATGGGGTCACGAAGAGTCGGACACGACTTAACGACTAAACAACAACAACAATGCAGCAAACAGACAAGGCTTCCTGTCAGGAAAAACATGCACCCATTGTGACTAAAGAAGAAACAATAAAATCTGGAAAGTTTTGATCTTTTCCCCTCTGAATAATGCAACTAATCAAGAATGTGGACCAGAAATGCAACAAGCATTCCATTATGATTCCCTTTATCTGCTTCAAATTTCAAGAAATTATGACAAGAAAAGTTCTTAAGTCACAAATGAAATAGTTTTGCAATGGCTGTTTTCACTAGATTTGCTTAACCTATATACTAATTAAATGTCTTAGATACAATCTATGGTACGACTTTTAATAGATTACAGAAACTACAATTTCCATTTAACTGTGGGAGATTTTTCTGAACATTATTGTTGAGACAAGGGAATACAGCACATTGGAAGTACAAGATAGCATACTGAAAGCAGCTACCTGGAGTCATTTTTATGAGATGGGTGACTATATAAGTGGAATAAAATAAATTTAAAAACAGAATTTATTTAAATAAGGAAAAACTTCATGACACTAAGATCTATAAAACAATCTATTTATGGACTTCCTGAGTTCTCCATCTCTGGAGGTTTTTAAGAAGTTGGACTACATGATCCTCATGGTCTCTTCCAACTCCTTAATTCTATGATTCCATAGTAGGCATGAATAAGCTAAGCAGTACAAAAATGACACAGTACTCAATATCTTGTATTATTGTATTATTTGAGCAGTGTTACTGATTGGAATGAAAAATCTAAAGACAGTTTAGAGCTGGACAAAGATGGAGAGATATATCTTTGGAAGAATAAAATCAGGGATTGTAACAGGCAGCTATTCTATATGGAACTCTGGAGAAAACATGCTAATTTAATGGATTCTATTTATTTTTAATATTTTTATACAGCCTTTCTATCAAAGTCACTAAGATAGATAACAAAAGAAAATGCCATGTCCCCCAAACAAAAACAAACAAACAAAAAACACAAGTGTAATAGTACCAGAAAACATTAAGTACATTTTAAATGTACAGGTTAAAAAGACGGGTCTTAACCCCCATTTAAAAACCCAGAGTGGATGTTATAAATAACATTTTGTTTTGTTTGTTTTGTTGCAGTATTAGGGAAATATGATAATGTTATTGTGTACTTTTCAGCATTTTCAAGAATAACCTCAAGTAAAGCCAAGGTGAAGTAATCTAAATGCAGTGCAACCAAAGAATGGATAACTTTTGGCAAATCAGAGCTTTTCAGGAAAGAGTAACTGACACACGCTAAATGAGCTTGAACTCTTAGCAAATACTATTTAATAGTTATAACGGAGACCTGATAGCATGGCACTCATGATTGGAATATGGCAACTGAAGAGCATAAAGTGTTCAAAAAGACCAAAAACAATGGAATGGGAGGAGGACTTGCTCTTTATGTTAAAAGTACCCACTCTTGCTCAGAAATCCAAGTAAATTATCCTGGTGATACTGTAGAGAGTATCTGGATTAAAATAAATGGAGGAATGAACAAAAGCAATATTGTTGTGTCTACTATCTGTTCAATCAGGGAGAGAATTTAGAGAGAGTAGATGCATATAGTAAAGATGTTTTGTTTTCTTAATTACCCTAACCTCTGTTGGAAGATAAAGTCTATAAAGCATGATTCTTTCAGGAATTCTTGATTGATCTTGCTGACAACTTTCTCTTTCAGACGATGGAAGAAACTATAAGAAACTACCTCTGACTGGGTGTTAGCTGATAGGAAAATTTTCATTGTGTAACAAGAATAGCAGGAACACCAAGGAAAAATGACCATGCTAATCCTGTAGTTATTGATTTTAAGGTATATTCAAGTTGAATCATACTTGAATCTTGTAATTCGAAACAATGGATTTTAATAAAAGGAATTATTCAAATATGTTCCAAATAAAAAAGAATCATTGTATTGCTGCTCACTGAAAATGGTAACATATTAAGAATAACAAAGAAAAGGCAGAGCTACTCAACCCTTATTTTGGCTTGGTTTCTTCAAACAAAATGGCATGCAATTCACCAGGAGTGAAGTTTGAGAATGGCAAAAATACACATATGGATATATATTTACTTCAAATGAGTTTAAATCTACAGGATCAGATTCACTGCATCTCAGAGTATTATGGAAATTTGCTGATGGTCAGACTGATTATGTTTGAGAAAGCATGGAGAACTGGGGAAAAAGAACAACCTAGAGAAATACGGATTATTTTGTGAGGACATGACTGGGATGCCTTCACTGTCATGTCCTCCAGATCAGGGTTCCTCAACCTTGGCGAGTTGAAGATGTGTGGCCTTCAACTCCCAGAATTCTGGAGTTGAAGTCCACACATCTTCAAGTCGCCAAGGTTGAGGAACCCTGCTCCAAATGATACCAAACTCTGCATTTTCTTTCTCCATTTCTATTTCATTTACCTCTGGTCCCTGTTAAATCAGAAAGCTTACCTGGCTCTAAAGCATTACCAGAGCCATCTTCGCTTTCCACAGATCAAAGTTTCAACAAACGAGGCAGGTATTCTCCAACTGTATTTGGAAAACTAAATCTATCATATGTCTGAAATGGGTCAATGTCTACTTCCCTTATAGAACTCCATACCAGTAGCCAGTCCAAAAATAATTATAAACATTCAGTGTTAGTACCATGAAAATGACTTGGTTCACCCTAAGCTCAAAGGTTGAGTCAGAAGGAAAAAACTAATCAACAGACTTTCACAAGCATATCCATATCCACAATCTGTGGTGAGAGAGTTTCAAGATTAATAGGCTACTAAGCTAATTTATAGTATAATGATTATAGCACAGAATTTAAAAGGCCTGAGGTATCCACTTTTCTTACTGATAAACTTAAAAAAAAATTACATGTTTTGCCCCAAACTGCTCCTAATACATAGTATTGGTTGAAGAGTAAGATACTCTTATAATTTAAAGAAAATCTACAACTTACATTGGGTGTAGCAGAACTTCTTTTACGTTCAGGAATATCAGCTTTATTTGGATTGCTTGCATTCCCAAGCATAGGGCTAGCAGGAGCAATTCCTTTTCCTCCAGCTGCACTGCTGCTAGACTTCCTTGATGGAATCCCTTCTTCTTTGAGGTCACTGTCAGTAGTACTAGTCTGGCTTCTTTTTGGATATGCTACTACCGGAGGAATAGATGGACCAGCTTAAAAAAAAAAATAGTTGTCATATTATGATTGCAAAATATCCATGGAAACGTAACACCTAAGAAATAAGCACGTACACCTAAGAAATATATAGTGGGGACATTACCAACAATACATCTCCTTTTCTTAACTCCCCACTCTCTAGGGCAATTCTTTTGTCTTCTACTACTAGTGCAGCGTTTCTCTCTGAAACCCAAGTATAAAAAATTAGAGACATGTCCTAATTATTTTAAGAATGAAGATAATTCAATTAAGAACATGCATTCTTGAATGAGGGGGTGTTGCTTCCTGCCTTGAAAGAGGCATCATTATGCCCTTCCCCCCACCTTAAGACACCATCACTTGACCCCTCTATTTTAGGTAACTATAAACCAGTCTCCAACTTTTCCTTTTTAGGGAAGGTTGTTGCACTACAGCTACAAAGATTCCTGGATGAAATGGATTAACTGGACCCTTTCTAGTCAAGATTCAGGCCTAGGGGTTGGACAGAAACCTCACTAGTCACTCTTGTTGATGATCTCTAGTGATGCCAGCATAGGAGGAGTGCAACTCTTGTGGTACCACTTGATCTCTTGTGGCTCTCCATACTATCAATTATAGTGTCATTCTGGGCTGGCTGTAAGGATTGGGAATGGGTGGTACTCTTTTGTAGTGGTTCTCCTTTCTGAATGGTCAGTTACAGTCAGTGACAGAATGAGAGGAAAAGTCAGTTCTTTCTCTGTCAGAAGCCTCGCAATCAATAAGACCAGCCTGCTAGTTTGCTTGCTTCATTTCTGCCATTACAAGAGAAAGGGGGGAGGAGGGAAAGAGCTAGAAGGTGAACCATAAGGTGCAGACGGACTGTTATCTGTTTCTCAGGAATGCCCAAGGTCGTACCAGCGTGAGACCAGGAGAGACCCAGTGGCATGCGCAAGGAGGACTATGGGGTAGAAGTGGGGAGGTGAAAGGGAAAGGGGGTAAAATTGAGTTTGGTGTGTGCGGGCTTTTAGTCTCAGCAATGTTCTAGAACTGTACACTAGTCCTCAATAAATGATTTCTTCTTTGAACCTTAAATGGTTTCAATGGGAGTTGCTTTCATTGGGAACTGAGCCTTGCAACTTCTTACATTCTCCCTTACTGTTTGCATGAAACTGTAAGAAAAGTCTTCCATTGACCTATGGTGATTAGGTGATCAGATTAACATGCTGATGATACACAATTATACAGTGGGGCAAAAAAGTATTTAGTCAGCCACCAATTGTGCAAGTTCTCCCACTTAAAAAGATGAGAGAGGCCTATAATTTTCATCATAGGTATACCTCAACTATGAGAGACAAAATGGGGGGAAAAAATCCAGAAAATCACATTGTCTGATTTTTAAAGAATTTATTTGCAAATCATGGTGGAAAATAAGCATTTGGTCAATATCAAAAGTTCATCTCAATACTTTGTTATATATCCTTTGTTGGCAATGACAGAGGTCAAACGTTTTCTGTAAGTCTTCACAAGGTTTTCACACACTGTTGCTGGTATTTTGGCCCATTCCTCCATGCAGATCTCCTCTAGAGCAGTGATGTTTTGGGGCTGTCGCTGGGCAACACGGACTTTCAACTCCCTCCAAAGGTTTTCCATGGGGTTGAGATCTGGAGACTGGCTAGGCCACTCCAGGACCTTGAAATGCTTCTTACGAAGCCATTCCTTCGTTGCCCAGGCAGTGTGTTTGGGATCATTGTCATGCTGAAAGACCCAGCCACGTTTCATGTTCAATGCCCTTGCTGATGGAAGGTGGTGTTCACTCAAAATCTCACGATACATGGCCCCATTCATTCTTTCCTTTACACAGATCAGTCGTCCTGGTCCCTTTGCAGAAAAACAGCCCCAAAGCATGATGTTTCCACCCCCATGCTTCACAGTAGTTATGGTGTTCTTTGGATGCAACTCAGCATTCTTTCTCCTCCAAACACGAGGAGTTGAGTTTAGACCAAAACGTTCTACTTTGGTTTCATCTGACCATATGACATTCTCCCAAACCTCTTCTGGATCATCCAAATGCTCTCTAGCAAACTTCAGATGGGCCCAGACATGTACTGGCTTAAGCAGGGGGACACGCCTGGCACTGCAGGATTTGAGTCCCTGGCGGCATAGTGTGTTACTGATGGTAGCCTTTGTTACTTTGGTCCCAGATCTCTGCAGGTCATTCACTAGGTCCCCCCATGTGGTTCTGGGATTTTTGCTCACCATTCTTGTGATCATTTTGACCCCACAGGGTGAGATCTTGCATGGAGCCCCAGATCGAGGGAGATTATCAGTGGTCTTGTATGTCTTCCATTTTCTAATTATTGCTCCCACAGTTGATTTCTTCACACCAAGCTGCTTGCCTATTGCAGATTCAGTCTTCCCAGCCTGGTGCAGGTCTACAATTTTGTTTCTGGTGTCCTTCAACAGCTCTTTGCTCTTGGCCAGAGTGGAGTTTGGAGTGTGACTGTTTGAGGTTGTGGACAGGTGTCTTTTATACTGATAACAAGGTCAAACAGGTGCCATTACTACAGGTAACGAGTGGAGGACAGTGGAGCCTCTTAAAGTAGTAGTTACAGGTCTGTGAGAGCCAGACATCTTGTTTGTAGGTGAGCAAATACTTATTTTCCACCATGATTTGCAAATAAATTCTTTAAAAATCAGACAATGTGATTTTCTGGATTTTCCCCCCCATTTTGTCTCTCATAGTTGAGGTATACCTATGATGAAAATTACAGGCCTCTCTCATCTTTTTAAGTGGGAGAACTTGCACAATTGGTGGCTGACTAAATACTTTTTTGCCCCACTGTATATCTCCACTCTGGGCCACACAGGACTTTTAGTGGAGGAACTGACCTGGTGCCTGGAGGGTCTGGACAGGAGGAAAAGGCTTAGATTAAACATGGAGTGGCTGTAGAGTCACAAGCCAACTGCTTTCAGAGACAGTTTATCCCCGACTCTCAATGGAGTTGTGCTCCTTAAGATAGAGCTGGCTCACAATCTTGGGATTCTCCTGGACTCACAGCTTCTGGATGAACAGCAGCTGGAGGCTGTGGCCAAGAGAACCTTTATACAATGTCATTTGTACATCAATTGTAGCCATTTCTGTAATTGGAAGCTCTTGGTCATTCATGCCCTTATAACCTCGCAACTGAACTACTGCAATTTGCTCTACATGGGGCTGCCTCTGAAGACCTTAAGGTGGTTCAACATGTGATGCCCTGAGGGTTATGGCAATATGTAAGTTCACACACTACTACTGAAGGACCTGCTTTGGATGCAGTCAAATTCTAGGTGCTGATGGTCACTTTTTAAAGCCATACATGGTCTAGGGCCTGGATATCTCCAAGATTGCCTTCTCAAGGGTAGTCAAATGTGTCTACCCAGTAAGATCTAGTAGGGGGGTCTTGCTGAAGGTCCCAAATCTGAAGGAATGCCATCTACAAGGACTCCATGCTGGAATCTTCTCAGTGATGGCCCTCTACCTCAGGAACAGTCTACCCCACTGCCCCTCAATATTTGGACTATCCTTTCCCTATTATACTTTTTGTAAACATGTGGTATGCTTGAAGATCTTGCTGTCTGAAGGGTGTCACATCAAGGCCTTCTTATTATGTTGGGTTATTTTATGTTTATAATCTGTAAGTCACCCAGAGTCTTCAAAAATGGAGCAGTATATAAAGGCAAAGTAATCAATCAAATAAACAAACATGGTTTTAGTATTTCTACAAAGCTATAAAGTATAAATGATCTTTATAAATATATGCAGTTATGTAATTTTAGAGTGTATATATGTAGACACTATGTTTTATTTTTTATCATCATCATCATTATTGTCATCATTTATCTTGGGGCAAAAGCATATTGTTGCTATTTCACATTTTTCCTACTTGTTTCTATATTGCAAACCTCTTCCTCTACAGTTCTCAAATCCAGACATTCTTCCAAATTTCAGAGCAGATTCTGAAATTGAGTGGGCAGATAGGCTAGAGATGAAAGCAAGAACTACTAGTGCAATACTCTCAGATTAGAGACAGCCACAGATTCTATAAAATCCAGGGTTTGACAATATTAAAACTGTGGCTTTACTTATAATTTCTGGTTTCTCATTACTTCTCATTACTTCCATTAGATCAGCATATAAACTAAAGGATGATATTAACATATGAATTATATAATTTAATTTTTTAACTGCTGCTTTTATCATATGCCTATAAAAATAAATCTTGCATTATCTAGCAACTTATATATGTAAAATTTCAAAATACAACAAAATAATATGCAGTCACTTTTGCAATTAAACATGGACTAAGTTTTTTGTTAATTTTCAAGCTAAACTAGTTCTAGGACATTAGTATTTTAAAGTTAGGTGGGAATTTATTCTTAGACACCTGATGGCATTAGCTCTTTTGGAGAAAAAGAAGAAACTGAAATAGTAAGCCATGTTTTACCTTTTGCAGCTCTTAGCAAGAGCTCCAGAAAGAGTTTAATAATGCATTTATTTGTGAAATTTATGCCATTCCTATTGTTCAAGAGCTCAAAGTAGCATGCATAGTTCTCTCTCTTCTCCACAACAATAATCCTCTGAAGTAGGTTGGGAAAGTGACTGTCCTGCTGAACTTCTGTGGCTAAGAGTAGATTAGAACCTGGGTATTCCAGTGCTAGTACAACACCTTAACTACTACATCACACAAAAAATGTATAACAGTGATGCAACCTATTTCCCATTTTGTATACAGGATAACTATTACAGATTTCTTTTTCTATCTGCTGCAAATGAACTTGTCACAGAATCTGCAGCATTTTTCTTCTAAAAACAATGAGGATCAAAGCTAAAATTTTATACCGTTAAATATAATTTTGCTTTTATGCAGTTGGTAATGGAATTTACTATAATTAGATCTTATATATGTATATGTGTATGTATATGTCTGTGTGTGCGTGTGTGTGTGTATGTATGTATAAAAAATTCCCCTCTCACCCCCATGGGTGATGTGTGTCTTCCTCAATCTCGGGTCCTCTACCAGAGTTTGAGGGTTCTGTGCAGTATCTTAGCTGTTCCTAGCACTGCACTCTTCTGGACAGAGAGCTCTGATGTTGTTCCTGGGATCTGTTGGAGCCACTCTCCCAGCTTAGGAATCACAGCCCCAAGTGCTCCTACTACCACTGGGACCACTTTGGCCTTTACTTTCCACATCCTCTCTATTTCCTCCTTCAGGCCCTGGTACTTCTCCAGCTTCTCATGCTCCTTCTTCCTAATGTTGCTGTCACTTGGCACTGCTACATCTATCACTACCACTGTCTTCTGGGCTTTGTCTGGTTGACTGGCCAGTACCTCCCTGTCTGTCTGGATCTGGAAGTCCCACAGGATCTTAGCCGTGTTATTCTCCATGACCTTCCGTGGAATCTCCCATCTGGGCTTGGGAGAGTCTAGCCCATACACTGTGCATATGTTCCTGTACACAATGCCAGCTACTTGGTTGTGCCATTCAGTGTATGCTGTTCCTGCCTACATCTTACACCCTGCCACTATCTGTTGGACTGTCTCTGAGGCCTCTTTGCACAATCTGCACCTTGGGTCCTGTCTAGTGTGATAGACCCCTGCTACTATGGATCTGATGTTTAGTGCTTGTTCTTGTACTGCTATGATCAGTGCCTTAGTGCTGTCTTTTAGTCCAGCCCTTTCCAGCCACTGGTAGGATTTCCCCAATGTCACCCACTTCAGCTATCTGCCGATGGTATATCCCATGCAGGGGCTTATCTTGCCATGGTACTTCCTCCACTTGAACTTCCTCCCATGTTTGCTGCTGCCTCAGGCATTCTCGCAGCAGCTCATCTTTGGGTGCCATCTTACTGATGTACTCCTGGATGCTCTGGGTTTCATCCAGGACAGTGGCTTTGACACTCATCAGACCTTGCCCACCCTCTTTGCGGCTGGTGTACAGTCTCTGAGTGTTGAACTTGGGGTGGAAACCTCCGTACATTGTGAGGAGCTTTCAGGTCTTCACATCGGCAGCCTCCATGTCCTCCTTTGGCCAGCTCACTATACCGGCAGGGTATCTGATGACTGGCAGGGCATACATGTTGATGGTGTGGATTTTGTTCTTCCCATTGAGCTGGTTCTTCAAGACCTGTCTTATCCTTTGGTGGTACTTGGATGTTCCTGCCTTCCTTGCCTCCTCGTCATGGTTCCCATGTGACCGTGGGATGCCAAGGTACTTGTAGCTGGTCTCTATGTCTGCTATGTGGCCCACTGGTAGTTCCACCTCATCAGTCTTAACTACCTTCCCTCTCTTTACTACCATCTCGCCACACTTCTCCAGTCCGAATGACATCCCAATGTTCTCACTGTGTCAGGTTCAGCCCAAAGAACTCCATGGGACAGTACAGATACAGTTCTGTTGCATTTATTAGCTTCCACCTCAAAGACAGAATCTCTCCAAACTGAATCTAAACTTCCCAAGCTAGCAAGCCAAAACACCATGAATTCCTTAGGGTGGTGCCAGTCTCATCTTCTTAACCTTCCCACACTCCTGTTGGGGGCTAAGGAAATGCTTATCTCCCCGAGCGCAACCTTCATCAAACCATTCCATCACACACTGTAGATCCATGTCAGGTGGATCAATGAGTCATTCTTAGCATACAGCATGTAGATGAGGTAGCTGATGGTAATTCCACTCTTGAACTTGTACCTGTATTCAGTCCTTGTGATTATCTGGTTGAGGGGGTTCAAGCCTATGCAGAATAGCAGCGGGGACAGTGCATCACCTTGGTATATGTCAGACTTGATGGCCACTTGTGAAAGCTGTCTTGAGTTGTCTTCCACAGTCCCATTGAGTTCTTGAGGAAGGTCCTTAGTGTCCTGTTGACTTTGTATAGTGCTAGGCATTCACAGATCCATGTGTGTGGCACTGAGTCATAGGCTTTCCTGTAGTCAATCCAGGCTGTGCTCAGATTGGTCCACCTAGACCTTGAGTCTCGGGCGACTGCTCTATCAATGAGCAACTGGTGTTTTGAGCCTCTGGTGTTGTTCCCAATGCCCTTCTGAGCTGTGCTCATGTACTGGCCCATATGGTCCTGTAGCTTGGCAGCTATGATGCCTGATAGGACTTTCCATGTTGTGGGGAGGCTGGTTATTGGCAGGTAGTTTGACAGTGCTGTTCCCTTGTGATCAGCACTGTCCTTCCTTGTGTTAGCCAGTCTGGGTGAGAGCCTGCTGCTAGCAGCTGGTTTATCTGTGCTGGTAGGCTTTTATGCACTGATGTGAGTTTCTTTAGCCAGTAGGTGTGGATCATGTCCGGGCCAGGTGCTATCCAGCTCTTCATGTTCTTGACCCACTGTTGGATGTCTGCTACTGTGATGGTGACTGGTTTCTGCTCTGGGAGATTGCTGTGGTCTGCTTTCAGGTCCTGCAGCCACTTTGCACTGGTGTTATGCTTCTTTTCTTTCTCCCATATGTTCTTCCAGTATTGTTCAGTTTCTGCTGTTGGTGGCTCTGCTGTTACAGTATTGTTGCACTGCAGTTGGGAGTACACCTTGGATGGTCCTTTGGAGAACAGGGCATTTATCTTCTTGGACTCTGCTTCTCTAATGTATCTCTGTAGCCCTGCAGCCAGTGCTGTGAGCCTTTGTTTACGGCTTCAGAGGGAGTCAGGCCCATATATTTTTTCAGTAGCTGAGTCTTATCCTTAATCTCCACACCCTTCTGTAGTTCCACCAGCTAACTTCTCTCCGAGTTACGTTGATCTTAGTCTCCAACCTCATTTTCCAGGGGTGGTATGTACTGCTGTTTTTCTTGATCATGTAGCCAAGCATTTCTAGGATTATAGCAGCTGTAGCATATACCAGTTCATTGGTTTGAATTATGGTGGTAGTATGGATTGTCGTGAGGGCTCTATTGGCATCTTCTAGCATACTATCTGATGGTACTTTTCCACTGAGCCTTGGTAATCGGTCTCGAGGGTTGACTGTAGCTAGTTTATTCATGATCTTATGCCTCCTATCAGTTGCAGTGTTCTGTAATGGAGGGGGTGGCAGTGATGTTCCAACTTTAGGTGTTTGCTGCACATCCAGTTGTTCTTCCAGGTCTGCTTGAGTCCAGGATGTAATGTGGAGTTGGTCTATCTCAAGTTGTGAGAGCAGCTTCCTCTTCACTATGTTGAAGCACTGGGTAACTAGCTGTTTCTCAGTTAGTGTAGATGTAGGTCTTCTGTCCATCCATAGTTCCCTCATACATTTCATATATCCCCTCTCATTAGGTCTACTCTTGTAGTAGCATTCCATCAATTCCAAGTTCTCTTGCCTCGTCCATGTATGGTTTGTTCCAGCAACCCACTTATCGTCAGATTGTCCTGGTTCCCCAACATCTGACATGGACCTTGTTAACCCAGGCGATGTCTGATCTGGCATGACTCTCTTAGTTTGTGTCACACTCATATCTGAGGTAGGCAGGTGAAGCGTTAGGGTGTCTTTGCCCAAGGATCCCTACTGGTAAGGTAGGTACCAGCCAGGATTTGAACCCTGATCTCCTGTGCCAAAGGTGGTCTATCCAGCGCTATCCAGCTGCTTATAACAGTATGTATTGTTGCGAGTCTGCTAATTTACTCACAAAAGTGAAACTGAAAGTGCAAATCATAAGAGAAATTTCCCTGCAGAAGTACAATCTGCAACTCCCTAAAAATTTATCCCCATATTTGGGAGCTCAAAGACACACACAATTTTGGCAACAAAAGAACATATGCCTTTCCATCTAATCCAAATAAATATACTCTTTTCTTAGTTTAAAAATTTCAAGACACCCTTCTTCAAAATGAAGTTGCTGCATTTGAAATAAAATCACAGTTACCTCAAAACCAAGACATACTTTACCACAGCAGTAAGCAAAATGGTCTTGATCCATTTAAGATTTATCAGCTTTACTAACATGTTTTAAGGTTGTAGGTATCTGGGTAGAGGGTATATAGCCTCTGGAAAATTAATTCAAATGCAACTTGTTTCTTCGCCTTGTAACCTATTGCACTAGTGTAAGAAGTTGGAGCTTGTAATTTTGTTCATACAACTTTTAGAAACTGAGTAAGAAAAGAGTAATCTTTTTCAGTTTGGGATTAAGCATTCAAATGCATATAAAATAAGATGTCTGCTTTTATTACATCATACAAAGCAAATTTCATTGAGTTGCTGCTCTGCATAACTAGAAACTTGGTGAAATAAATGACAGATTCCCCACAGAAAGAAGGAAAAGAGAGTAAGAGTAAACATGAAGTTCCCAAAGAAAACAAATGATACACATGTGCATGCATACACATACACACTCATACAGCAGGACTAAAAGAAAAGGGCTTTTGTGGCAAGAAACCTTGAAAAAGAATGTGCTTACTAAACTAATCAATTAACCAAGCATGCTGTTCAATATAAATATTTGTTCTTATTGGTAAGTTTTAAGTAAAACTATATAATACAAAAATACATTTTTAAAATTGCACTATGGATAACGGAATATCCGCTCAACCAATATAACATATCTGATAAACTCCTATTCTATAATGAAAAGATATTTGGGCACAAATATATATAAATGTGCCCAAATATGCATTTCATTATAAAATAGTTCATCAAATATCCCATTAATAGCTTTCAGAATTTATTTGGCATCAACATTTGTAGCCTATTGTCTTGAACAGTATCTGAATCTGCAATGAGAGTAGCTGTAGTACACAGTTGTCCTCCACTGTTAATTCAAACCTTCTTGATTAGCCATATGCTGAACTCTTCAACCTTGGCACAACTTTTTCTTTTCCTACAACAGAAGAGTTCCGAGACAATGAAAAATCACTCACCATGGTCACTGTACCTTCGTTGCTTCTGGCTAGAAGATATACTTCTTTGAACTTTGTGATGTGGAGACTGTCCAGTGCTATTGTTGAGATCACTACTTGGCCTGACTTTAGCAAGAGAAAGGTTGCTGCTAGAGCTTGAGTCACTAGCATCCAACTAAATATAAGTAGATAGGACAAAGGTTAGCTTATTAGCAATGTGGATCTGCACACAATAAGTATATAAAGAAAACTAAGTCTAATTCTTTGTGGCTGAGTTTACATCTCAAGCTAAACTATAATATGCAGGGGGGAGGAGGTTGGATTAACGTGATGTATGAAGCTAGTCATTATAGGTTATTCCATCAAACACGGTTAAAATAATTCATGGCTTAGTACAATATGTAAACCCAGCCCATGTATCCCTTGAGGGCTAATTAAAAAATACAGAATTGACTACATTACACACAGGGAAAAAGCAAGAGACCATAACCTAAGTTAAGGCTCTGTAGCATTTTGGATTCAAAAGCCAAGGTATTTCAGAACACATGGGGGCTCAAATGTAGCACCTGTCTGCAACTCTTTAAACCAAATAAGAAGCTGGGGAGCACCCAGAAATAAGTTCGGGGCCCATGGGTACAAAGTTAGAGATCCCAGTCATAAAGAGAAGCTACAAGACAAAGCTGAGATCCTTTGAGCACACAGGGCTTCATACACATAGCCTGAGTGACTGAATGACTTTTATTTGCTTGTTTACTCATTTGAATTTGTATGCCCTCTCAATTCTAGTGTAACAGGCTGTGTGAATAACCTTGGGACACTGGAGGAGGAGGAGCCGCAGCCTGGACAACAATCAGACAAAAGACATCTCAACCCACAGAAAGAAGGGACCCTCTCTAGTTCTCTGGAAAGTAAAAGGCAAGGGAGGGGAGAAGTGTTTTCAGACTTGAAAGGTTCTGTTACTGTAACTTTACAATAAAGGTGGTGTTAGTACTCATGGCTTTGGTTTTTTGTCTGGATTACCTTGAAGGGCTGACACCTAGGCTTTAGATAGCTTACAATACAACACCACAAAAGAAGAATAAAATCAAAATAATAAATAATAAGAACATAATCAAGCTCAACAGTATTCATATATATAACACAGCTTGCTATCTATCTATTCATTTCCCAAAGATTCTGCAGAAGAGCAGTGTCTTAATAGCCCTCCTAAATCTTAATAGGGAGGGAGCCACCCTAACTTTGGAGGCAGACTGTTAGGGTGGGTTTCTCATTCTTCTTAGTTCCCAGAAGATGGGGACCTAAGGCATATCCTTTAGGCCAGTCTGTACTGGCTGACAGATTTCATTCATTCATTCATTCATTCATTCATTCATTCATTCATTCATTCATTCATTCATTCATTCATTTTGTATGCTGCCCATCACCCCCGGAGGGTGACTCTTAATTCTAGATTCTACTTGGAGATAACCAGGAACCAAACCATATAGGGCTTTATTGGTAATAATTAGTACCTTGAATTGCACTCAGAAGTGGACTGACAGTCAATGCAGCTCTCATGATAGAGGTACTAAATAGCTATAATGGTTCTCCCTCATCAGAAAGTGGACAGCTGCATTTTGCATCAGCTGCAGCCTCCAAATAGTCTTCAAGACCAGCTGCAGGTGGAATAAATTAGAGTAGTCCAGACAAAAAGGTCACAATAACATGAATGACCACTGCCCTTGTATTCCATTCCAAGACTGGCCACAAAGCTGAGCAAAGGTTCTCCTCTCCACAGCTTCCTCTTACTGCTCTAGCAGGAGTCGTGACTCCAGGAGAACCTTCAGATTACAAATTTGCTCTTCGGGTATGTGCAACCCGATCTAGTTCTAGGATAGTTCCAATGGTACCCTGTTATTGGGCAACTTTTGGATCAAAAGCCACTGCTGGGATTAAATCTAGCCCTGTTTCTTTTCATCCAGTCCCTCATAGCTTCTAAATACTGGGTAAGGATATCTATCACACCTCCTGTTTGCCCAGGGATGGGCACTGTGTGTGTGTGTGTGTGTGTGTGTATACAACTATCACCTGCACGTTGATGATACCTCACTGTATACTGACCTCTCCCAGCAGCTGCATGCAAATGTTAAACAAAATGGGAAAGAGGGGTGAGCTCTGGGACATCCCATAGGCTAAGGGTTTGATTCCCCAACTTGAACACAACCACTGCAGAACAATGCCTCCAATTCCCACCAATGTATGTGGTTCAGGTGCTATGGATGAAATTATCTAGCAGTACCAGAAGGCCCACACTGTCTTTATTCAAGTCCACCACAGATCATCCACAAGAGTGGCAAATGAAATGTCCATCTCATGCTGTGGTCTGAATACTGACTGAAAGGAACTAGATAATCTATTCTTCCAAGTTCCTCTAGATGGGTCCTTCTTCAACACTTTCCCCAAAAAGGGAAGGTTGGAGATGGGGCAGAAGTTGTCCATAATGGCTAGATCAAGGGATGGCACCTTCAGAAAGAGATGGTTCATTTCCTTTTTCAAGGCCAGTAGAACTATCCCCTCTTTCAAAGAGATATTCTCCACTTCCTGAATGTATTCCACTTCATCCCTCCCTGGCTGCTTGAATAAGCAAGGAATCCAGCCCACTTGTTGTGGAGCTCATCCTAGAGAACTCTGTGTGCTCCATCAGAATCCACCAGCTCAAATTAATCACAGAAAATATCACAAGGCATCACTCCTGTCAGCTCACTGGACCCTACTCAGCAGTACCTGAGTAAGTATGAATGATTTTGTCCAGAAAAGAGATCAGCAAAAAGGTAAATAGAAACTGCTGGAAGTTCTGGCCCATCATTCCCAACCAGTGGATCACTTTAAAAAGCCATACAACATTATACAGATGAAATAAGGGCAAAGAAGTATGATGCTTCACCACCCTTACGCCACAGTATAGGCCCAAACCAAAGTTCATACTCATATTTGATTGCATTTCTTTTCTTCCACCAGTGCTGATTCCCTGGATCAACAAATAGGGAGGGGCAACTGGGGGCAGTAATAAATAGTGCATTTATCCCTTCAGTATTCCAGAGATAAATTATGTGTATGGTAAAACTGCCTGTTCAATCATGGGGAAACTCTCCAAGTGCCAGTCAAAAACAGAAAAATTCATAAGGCACTTGAGGTGGGCCGTCCTAATAGATTCCTCTCCTTTGTAGAGGTTTATGGTGTCAATAAACTTCAAGACACTAAAAAGTGTCCTGCCAAGACAAATGACCGATGATACCACCGGATCACATCAATTGCTCCGAGGTAAATACCAGAGTGTATACCCTTGTTAATAAATAAACCAGAATGTTTTATGTGTGGGTTCAGCTGAGGAAAGGAAAAGGAAAAAGAGAGAGGAGGAAAAAGAAAGTGGAAAAACCAAAGAGGTGAAGATGGTTGATTTCATTGCTGCTGACTGCTTGTCGTGCTGCTGCTGATTGGAGTTATGTTTGCTGTTTATCAAGCTGGGGTTGGTACTGTCACTGGAAGAGGGAGAACTAAAATATTTCCTATCATTTTGGAGAGTTTTAAAGGTAGTAATGGGAGCAAGAGTTTTCCCAACCTTAACACCTCCTGGAAAAAAAGTCAGACCAAAATTACTATTTTTGATGCTGTTCCTAGGCCCCTGGTCAGGGGGCTGGGAAGATCAAGAATGGGGATAGGAGGGCTTTGCCTGCCAGAGGCTTCCTGCTCCCATTTCCTACCTTAAACTTGGGGGAAAAAAGCCACTGCAAAAATTAGGCCATTTTGCCAATGAATTCGGATTGCACAACTGCAGTGTGCTGGGAGGCTGCATGCAGCCTTCAGGCATCCTACCATAAGGCATCTAGCTGAAATTAGTTCAAACTGACAAAGCCCAGAATTATCAAAAGCTTTTTTTCAAAGCCATCCAACATTTTAAGATCAGAATCATGTGAGTCTTAGTATTCCCTATGACGCTCTACGGAAGCGAAAGTTGGACTTTGAAGAAGCAGGACTGGAAGAGTATTGATGCTTTTGAACCTTGGTGTTGGAGAAGACTCCTGAGAACACTGTGGAGAGCCAAGAAAACAAACCAAAGGATCTTTGAATAAATCAACCCAGAGTTCTCACTTGAGGCACAAATGACCAGGCTCAAATTATCCTACTTTGGACACATATGCAAAGACCTAGCTCTCTGGAAAAGGCTCTAATGCTGGGAAAGGTGAAAGGAAAATGAAGAGCAGGACGACGACCAGCAAGGTGGATGGACCCAGTTACAGTGGCAATGAGTGCCCCACTGGAAGACCTAAAAAACCAGGTTAAAGACAGTTTGTCATGGAGAAAATCTGTCTATGTGTTTGCTAAAAGTCCACAACAACTTGATGGTGCATTATCAATCATTCAATTCAACATTTTGAGCTGCTGTGGTTATTTTCTCTTTTCCTAATTCCAATTAGGAACTAGGAAAAAAAAAGACAGATTTCATTTTAAAACGTTGACAGCTATACAGAAAACATAACATTCACTAGCGCTTCCCCTACCACTGCATGTTTGGTATCAGTTGGCAACTGCCACTGAATAATCAGAGCTTATAGTACTTCAGCATCACTGAAATTAAGATGTGCATCTGACATCTTGCATCTGCATCTCCCTTGATCACAGAGACCCGATGTAAGAGCAGGACATCGTAAATAACTGGCCATTTCTTTCTATAACCATCATCTTCAGTTTATCAATGCTGAAAATGATCCTCTCTCTTATAAAAAGAAAACAGATGCATGTAAAATAATAGAAGCACAGTGAGAAAATGTAATCCTGCTTAAATAGAACCACTACTGTTCCAGAACTCATGTTCTCCCGGTTTCTAGCCTGAACCTTAACTACTACACCAAACTGGCTCTTTCCTAAACATACTACTTCAAGTGTATTAAGATGCTTGTTAAGCCAAACTATCATTTGTTTTTATATTCAAGGCTATAAGCCAGTTCAGATATCTTACACCATGGTTTACCAAGAGGGGAATGAGCTGCTGCAAGCCTTAAATTAATGTGTCTACTTAAAAAAAACTGCTGCACAATTGAGATGGGAATTAACTTGTCCTGCTAAATACTGAACACACACAGACACACACACACACACACACTATACACAGAGTGCTAATTTTTAAAGGGTTAATAATATGCTTTGTGATTATACTTAGCCTATAATATCTAATGTTAGCTTGCAAATTTTACTTACCTCTGATGATTTCCTCCCCAGTAGTAAGTATGTAGCAGTGATTTCATCATATTTCATTTTACTGAGAGATTCCTGAATTTCTTCTTGAGAATATCCCATTCCAACCATAATATCTAAAAAAGGAGTTTTCAGGGTTGATTGACATACTATATAAATTAGAGATTTATAACAGAACATTTAATGTAATTTACATAAATATTATCATGGCCAAGATCTTTCTCCTGTCTAAATTTGCACATTTAAGGAAGCAATATCTCATATTACAATGTACACAATTTACTGTATTAAATATTCATGCCTCCTATCTTCATCCATTGGTTACCTATTCTCTTCTGGTCTGAGATGTCTAGTTCTGGTTCCACAAAAGGTTTAAGTTCATCATCCTCATGTCCTGCATTGATCCATCTGTCCTTCATTATTTGCTGCAAAGAGAATTTTTATATTATCGTAACAGTAACAAAAATCTCTAGTAAAACTCACATCTTAATACTTTAAGTAACTGAAGGCAAGTAAGCTTGCCTTATCTGAAGAATAAGCACTGGCACTTGCCTTTTCTTCCAATACTCACACTGCCTTCATCCTATATACAGCAAAATAAATAGTATATATTTGTAATCTGTGGCAATATCATTTTCCCAGATCTTACTTTGCTGTTCTGCATACTAATGCACCAGATGTTGATTTTAAATTCTAGAAATGGCTAAAGAGGGTATATACTTAGAACTAGTTCAGCCTATATTGAAACATCATGATTCTGTGACCTAGCCTTTCCATTGCAGTCCATCATGTCCCCCCACAATTGTAACTACTGAATCTTCTGTTGGACACTTACTGGGGAAGGAACGAAAGTGTGGGATGTTTCTGGTACATAGATCCACTTTGATCCAAAGAAAGGAAGAAGTGGTTCCCTCAAAGGGAATAGGGAGAAGTATGGGTCATTTAAACAATCTTTGACTTCTTCCTAGGAATGAGATGGGATAGATGCTTTCTGCTAAAAAAGACAAGTCTTAGTGGCCAAGTCTTAGCAGCTATAATCTCTGTGGTCACAATACAAAAGAAAGAGAAGGGGGAGGCATGTTAAGAGAAAAGGAGGCATGCTAATAAGAATCCTCCATGATTCTGTAGCAAAGACAGAGGGTCAAGAGGTTGGGTCCATTCAAAGGGAATCACCTGTAATGCTGAAATTTCAGATATCCTGTAGTCCTTTTCCTTAAATATCTTCTATCTGTAATGTCTTCTCTTTTTGCCATTTAAGAGATTGTATAAAAGAGTAGGGACATTTCTCTCACAAGGGGTATCAAAAAGTCTGCTGATTCACTGTAAGTATCATTTCATGTATGTCATATTTCCATTGCTATGAAACCATAAAGACTGTATCCAAGGGTACATTCTACCAGACGTTATTTTCACCAACAGCTTACCAATAGGATGGTTTGTGGAGGAATTAGCTTGTTATATTTTTCTACTTAATTCTGAGATAGCATGGTACAGTGGTGTGGTGGCTGGCTTGTACCAGCTTGCAAGAACTGATTGTTAAATTTTCTGGAATTTTGTGCTGGTTGAGAGCAGAGCTGAACTACTATGCCAAGCATGCAAATCAGCTGTTCAGCTGTTATCAGTGCAGCATGGTAGCAATGAAACCAAAAGAGCCAATTGTTAAACATTTACAAGCATACCACTTAGTTGGTACTTAAGATTCCTTCACATAATATAGCTAACACAAAGGATAATATCTGGGCTGCAAAAATCTGGACAACCACTAATGGCAAAGGGTGTTTTCTGGATTTTTGCAACCCAGGTACATTAGACCTAGGATAAGGCTAACAAAACATACTCATCAAGATGGTTACATAGTATTTCAAGCATATCAGAACCAGTTCTTGAGAAACCCAAAGAGAATGATATTACTCTTGTGTCCAGCTTGTGGGCTTCTCAGAGACAGCCTGTTGGCTACTATTGGAACAAATAGTTTAGACAGATTCCTACTCTGATTCTCAAAGTGTGTTCATAAATCACTTTGAGGCTTGTTTTAAACAAGTGATTTCTAAGGGAGAAGAGATTATAAGGGCTAACATGGACACAACATGGGTATACAAATTACTTTTGCTTTCATTTCTTCCAGAAAATAAAATAATCTAAATATTATTTATTTAGGATGTGTGTCTGTGTGTGTGTGTGTGTAAACACTTCTTCTGCCAAAACATCTTAATGCAGTTAATAAAAATAGTAATAAAATACATAATAAACAGTACATTAAACAAATATAAAATAATACTCAGTATCAAACAAAGCAATCACTAAAAAGGTGGAGAAAACATTTTTCCAAATGTCATATTTTAATAATTTAATTTAATTTAATTTAATTTAATGTTCTACTCTCAGCAAAAACAAGAGCAAAAGAGAACTTCTGAGAATTGACAAGAACTATTTTGAGAGGATTCAACCAAATCATCTGGGATTCAAGCATAACTTGCTTAACAGGGAAATATATTAGAGGAAATTAAACAACATTTAATGTTTAATTATGCACCAAGCTCTATGTGGGGCTGCCTTTGAATTGCACCCAGAAGATTCAACTGATCCAGAATGCAGTAGCATGGGTAGTGATGGGCATGTATGAGTGAGTGAAGCCCCCTTTGGGTTGTGTGGGTCAAGAAATTGTCCCTTACTCTACTTGTTCAAGACTATTTTAAACAAGTGTTTTAAAATATCAAGTTAACATTAGAAGCACCAATACAATTGTTGCCAAAGCTCAAATTTGTGGGGAGTGTATTGGTACAAAAATAAATCTAATGATTGGCTAGTATTAGATTGCTATAATGAAGATGTTTAGTTGGATTTAAACTCACAAACAACACTTTAGGTGGGACATACCACCTCTATAAAATTAAAAAACTTAAAAGCACCAAGAAGAGAGTTCGTAACTGACAATACACTGATTCAGTCAAACTGACAGCACCATGGTTTTCTGAGCATAGTAGTCAATGTTTGTACAGCCAGCAACAATGAGACTTGAGTTTTTCAAGTAATGAACAGGGCATGGGAGGTTAATTATACCTGGTATAAAATATGCTGCATGTATTTTAAAATATCCAACCCTATTTTCTCTTTCTGCAACTGAAAAACAACTTGGAGATCTAGGAGATAAAAAGCTAGTAAGGAATATATTCTATGCAAAAATAAATGTAAAGATTACTAAGTTTAGTAAATGAATTACAGTGAAATAAGAGTAAGTTTATCAAATATGTTATTACCTCAAGAGTGCCTCTTTTAGTTGGGTTTAGCACCAGGAAACGTTTTAGGAGGTTTTCACAGTCTGTTGACATGTAGAAAGGAATCCTGTATTTTCCTCTTAGCACTCTCTCTCTCAGTTCCTTAAATCAACAGTGATCAGAAAATTATAAAAAGCAGTCAATATGCTGATACAGCTGTGAAATGACAATAGAAATGTCTCCCCTCCCTCACCTTTTAAATATAAATTAGGTATATACCTTTAGATTCTGTCCATCAAAAGGTAGAGATCCACTCACAAGAGTATAAAGAATGACACCTAAGCTCCAAACATCTACTTCAGGTCCATCATATTTCTTGCCTTGGAAGAGTTCTGGAGCAGCATAGGGAGGGCTGCCACAAAATGTGTCCAGTTTATTTCCAACTGTAAACTCGTTACTAAAACCAAAATCGGCTATTTTAATGTTCATGTCTGCATCAAGTAATAGATTTTCAGCCTAGAGGAAAAAATAATGTGATAAGATTTTTAGTATGTGTGTGTGGGGGTTCTTGGCATAAAAAATAAATAGTTTTCTCTATCTGATGGCCCTCAAGATATGGTTTATCTAACTGGCCTAACAGTTAATAAGATTTAACAGATAAAAAGCTGAACATTATCTGGCAATTGGAAACACATAAGGCATGTAAAATATACCCAATCATATGTTACTGCTTAATAAAGACTCGTTTTTATGATAAGATAGCAAAAGGAGTTGATTTTTCTGAAAGCTGAAGTTTCATAATGACTCCTAAGATAGCTTAACCTGTATTGGTTCTGATAACAGGATTTCCTGAATTAAAATTGTTTGGAACTGAGGAAAAAAGGAAAGGGATGATGGAGGCCTTTGGTAGTGAGAAACTGAAGTAAAACAGTTAAAGAGACTTTTGAAGGTGGCCATTGAGGAAGGAAAGCCAGGAAACAGGTTTAAAATCTAGGAACAGCAAATGAAGAACTGAACAAATGGAAATTTAAGCAGAGATGCTGAAAACCCAAAAGAAGATGGAATTATGAGGATATGAAAGTATGCACCATCTGGAATGTTGCTCCTGAGCAAGAACAACTTTTCCTAGAGACAAGGAGTGATAGAACAAGAAACATAGATAGTGTGAGGCTATGTAAAGCTTAAAGTGAGAAATTAGAAGTGCTGCCTCTACTTTTGCCTTTGCAATCAGCTTGTACTTGTGCAAGAGAACTCTATTTAGTATTGAAAACATTTTGAACCACTTTTTTTGTATCTGTTTCCCTAACAATATGCTCAACTTTATTAAAATGTCATCCTATTGTGGTTAATAAGGCAAGTATTTTACTCTTAACATGCCAAGCAATAGTTCACATTTGTCACAGAATGTAATCCTTTATTTTTTCAGACTAAAGCATAAGTTAAATGCAGGATTTAAAAAAATAGACTAAAAATGCAACTTATTTTCACATAAAATTCTTTATAGTTCTCTTCTTACCTTGAGATCTCGGTGAACAATATGCTTTTGATGGCAATACTGCACTGCAGATACGATCTGGATAGAAAATAGGTTCAATAATAAAAATTAACATTGTTTGTAGAAATAAGATTTGCAGTCATACATTCTAGCAATTGTGCTTAAAACTAGGAGGAATTACAAAGTCAATACAAGACATATTATGAGTACTAAAGGCTGCAAGTCTAAATATATTTAACTGTGGATAAGTCTCACCAAAATTAGTAAGGAATTATTCAAATAATAATATTTAGGACAAGACTGAAGGCAAGTCTATTATTTACATTGGCTATTGTTGCAGCAGCAACCCACTGTTTTTTTTTTAAATTTTATTTTCTAAGAATTCCCATGGGTCCCAAATAGGCATATTTGAAATAAAAGGCATTCTTGAAATAAAATTAATGATGCAAGCCAGTCCTTTACTCTGTAGCATGTTAATCCCCATATTTAAAAATAAAAATCTATTTTTAAAAAGTAAAGTGAGGGTAGGAACCTGGGTGCTAAGAAAGTTGTTTGCAGATTCTAATGGTGATACATAATTATGCAAAAGTAATTTATTGTAGATTTCAGGAAATAAAAGCTACTTCAATAACATAGACAAGGATTTATAATATAAAGCCTGAAACAACCAATTCTAATGAGGGAAGCAAATTTGCAAGACGGCACAAGAAGCCTATATGGCCGCAACAAAATGCTCAGTGAAGATCTGAAAATTAAAACAGCACATATAAAGGGCACATATAGGTGGAGGAAAGAGTGACATGTCACCAAGGAAGAGTACACAGAGATAGTCCACAATTGCTATGGCAAAGGATGCTAAGAGCAATAAAAGGGTCTCATTCAAAAATGTTTAAAATAAGGAAGAGAAATAAATCTGTGTATCATCTACACAATTAAGACTGCAAAATACTAGCAGGTAAAAAAGAAAAGATGAATTACTCAATTCCAACTTTTGCTCAGTCTTCCTCAATAAGATGGGATGTGTTCCATTAGGCAATTGCAAAGAGCAGAATGAAGGGGCAAGATTAAAGCATGGGACTGACAGAAATATGGTCAGGAAATAGGTTTACTTTGAATAAGTTTAAATCTCCAGGGCCAGATGAATACTGAGGAAACCTCTGACTGAACCTCTATGAATTGTGCTGGAGAAATCCTGAACAGCTGTTGAAGTATCAGATGAACGTAGAGACCAAATGCCCCTACCTTCAAAAGAGGGAAAGAGGAGGATCCATAGAACCCAAGCTGGGTTTTAGGCTGGGTATGAGACTGAAATAGCATTGGTCACATTTGTGGATAACAACCTCTGGAAGGAGTGGGGTGGAGGGAGTGCTCATCAAATTGGAGAGAGGAATCATGTGGAATGCCACAAGGAGCTGTTTTGGGTTCTCTACTCTTCAATATTTTTATTAATTATTTGAATGAGCAGGTGAAGGAAATGTTTATCAAATCTGCAGATGACACAAAATTGGATGGAATAGTAATATCCCATACAACCAAATAACATTCAAAACAATCTTCACAACTTACAAAAATGAGCTAAAATTAACAGAATGAAATATAACAGAGACAAAAGTAAAATTCTTCACTTAGGAAAAACAAATCAGTGTACAAGTATAGGATGAGGAACATCTGGCATAACAGCACTTGTGAAAAAGGTCTTCAAAAACAAGTTGGTTGCAAACTGAATATGAACCAACAATATGATTATTACAAAAACAGCAAATGAAATTTTAAGCTGCAACAAAAATATTGAAATCACAATAGTTCTATCTCTTACTTCTACTTAGTTTTACTACTACTAGGTTAATCAGACCACCCCTCAAATGTTGTGCCCAGTTGTGGGCACCATACTTTAAGAAGAAGTGAGACAAACTGGAACAGGTTCTGAGACTAGTAAAACAAATTATCGGGGGACTAGAAACTGAGTCCTATGAAGAGACATTGAAAGGACGGAGGTGTTTAGACTGAAAACAAGAGGGAATATGACAGCATTCTTTAAACATATGACAAAGTGTCAAACAGAAGAAATCAAAATCTGTTCTCATCCCACAAGGCATAACAATCAATTTAAGACAGAGAAGGCACATTCTCACTGAATATTAGGAACATTCCATAATAACAGCAATACTTTTGTTCTTCTTTATTTGACATACTAAAGCAGAAGTGTGACAGACATAAGTTGTCAATGCTTTTAGATTCCTTCATAGAGTGGAGATTAGACTTAATGGCCTAAACAGTCTCTTCCAGCTCTATGATTGGATTCTTCTATTAAGAATATGCTCCACTAATTTTAATGGCTTCCTTGTAAAAACACTGAGTTATGGAGGAGTTACCTTTCCATGATGCTGTACCATATAACTACAGCATCAACATTGGTAGACTGCAGTCACATTGTTGAAGTCAATTTTATCAGTATTTTCTACCATGAACAAATACCACCCTATGTTAAGGATGAGATCAGTCACTGACTGGAGGAAATCTTGAAACATTTTATATCAAAACATCTTCGTACCTGTCTAAATTTTGCTCTTGCTTCCTTTTCCTTCATTCTTCCATGTGCAACTAGATAATCAAATACCTCCCCTGTAATTAAGGTACATGAAAGAAAAACAGATAAGTTAATGTTCAAATAGTAGTTAAATTATTGTTCATTGTGACAATACATTTATAACTGGAAATAAACAGAAATAGAAATACTTGTTCATGTGTAATCTTATATATTTCTAAAAGTGGACCATCTTTATTTCATGTTATATTTTATCAAACATTTTTAGAATTGTTATACTGTTTCTATTACTTTTCTTTCTGTTTTATATTTTAATACTTTAGAATAATTTTACCACAGCTAATTTTAATTAATTTTAATTAGCTAATTAATTACAATTAATTTTAATTTTCAGCAACTGTGAACTGTCTGGAACTCTGTGGAGGATAAATGGGGTATAATTGTTTAGATATGTAAACCAAAGGTCTACAAGCAATGATAGCAGGAACAGACAGTGCAGGCTAACCCTCTCTCACTCATGTTGGAATTGGTATCCAAAAACATGCTCTTTCTAAACTTGGTGAAGCAAGATAAACATTATGACTAATAATAATCAATAACACCATATCTAATTTTGATCCAAAATGGTGATTCATTTATATTAGTAGATTGCATAATTCAACTACATGTTGCCTGAAGGAGATTCTTTTGCCTGTCCTCAATCTCCTGCAATAAATGTCATTGGATAATTAAATTTTAGTAACATGAGGAAGAAAAAACTATTATTCTTTATACTGTATATTATACTATTTTTAGTTTTGCATATGATTTGGTAAGCCATGATCATGTTTCATTTTTTTCTAACTGGAAAAAAATGGTAGTCTTTCTTCATAGGGAAGCATGGACTGTGTGCATGGGATAATTCAAATATTGGGCATGGCATAGTACCAACTTCTTCCCCATTCTGTATATTAAATAAGGTCAAAATTATTGTTGTAGCAGTATCACAGAAAGCTAGATCAATACTGGTCGGAAACTAAAGAGGTTTATAATGAGTTGTATCCAATGACAGCAGGAAGAGTAGAAATGTGATATATGATTATAATATGAAGGGGGAAATTGTTGTTGTTTAGTCGTTAAGTCGTGTCCGACTCTTCGTGACCCCATGAACCATACTGCGCCAGGCCTTCCTGTCCTTCACTGCCTCCCTGAGTTTGCTCAGTTTCATGCTCATTGCTTCAGTGATGCTATCTAACCATCTCATCCTCTGCCGTCCTCTTCTCCTTTTGCCTTCAATCTTTCCCAGCATCAGGGTCTTCTCCAAAGAGATCTCTCTTCGCATTAGGTGGCCAAAATATCTGAGCTTGAGCTTCATTATCGATCCTTCCAATGAGCAATCAGGGTTGATTTCCTTTAAGATTGACTGGTTTGACCTCCTAGCAGTCCAGGGAACTCTTAAGAGTCTTCTCCAGCACCACAGTTCAAAGGCATCAATTCTTCGGCGCTCGGCCTTTTTTATGGTCCAGCTCTCACAGCCATACATTACTACTGGAAAAACCATAGCTTTGACTATGCGGATCTTTGTCGGCAAGGTGACGTCTCTGCTTTTTAATATGCTATCTAGGCTTGCCATAGCTTTCCTCCCAAGGAGCAAGCGTCTTTTAATTTCATGGCTGCAGTCTCCGTCTGCGGTGATCTTGGAGCCCAAATAAATGAAGTCTGTTACTGCTTCCATTTCTACCCCTTCTATCTGCCAGGAATTGATGGGTCCAGATGCCATGATCTTAGTTTTTTTAATGTTGAGTTTCAAGCCAGCTTTTGCACTCTCCTCTTTCACCCTCATCAAGAGGCTCTTTAGTTCTTCTTCACTTTCTGCCATTAGGGTGGTATCGTCCGCATATCTGAGGTTGTTGATGATTCTCCCTGCAATCTTAATTCCGGCTTGTGATTCTTCCAGCCTGGCATTTCTCATGATGTACTCTGCATATAGGTTAAATAAGCAGGGTGACAGTATACAGCCTTGTCGTACACCTTTCCCTATTTTGAACCAATCGGTTGTTCCATGACCGGTTCTAACTGTTGCTTCTTGGCCCGCATACAGATTTCTCAGGAGACAGGTAAGGTGGTCTGGTATTCCCATCTCTTTAAGAATTTGCCACAGTTTGTTGTGATCCACACAATCAAAGGCTTTTGCATAGTCAATGAAGCAGAAGTAGATATTTTTCTGGAACTCTCGTGCTTTCTCCATGATCCAGCGAATGTTGGCGATTTGATCTCTAGTTCCTCTGCCTCTTCGAAACCCAGCTTGTACATCCGGTAGTTCTCGGTTCATATATTGCTGAAGCCTAGCTTGTAGGATTTTGAGCATAACCTTGCTAGCATGTGAAATGAGTGCAATTGTGCGATAGTTTGAGCATTCTTTGGCGTTGCCCTTCTTTGGAATTGGAACATAAACTGACCTTTTCCAATCCCGTGGCCACTGTTGCGTTTTCCAAACTTGCTGGCATATTGAGTGCAGCACTTTAACACCATCATCTTTTAGTATTTTAAATAACTCAGCTGGAATCCTGTCATCTCCACTAGCTTTGTTGTTAGCAATGCTTCCTAAGGCCCACTTGACTTCACTCTCTAGGATGTCTGGCTCAAGGTCAGTGATCACACCAGCGTGGACATCAGGGACATTAAGATCTTTCTTGTATAGTTCTTCTGTGTATTCTTGCCACCTCTTCTTAATCTCTTCTGCTTCTGTTAGGTCCCTGCCTTTTTTGTCCTTTATCATGCCCATCTTTGCACTAAACGTTCCTTTCATATCTCCAATTTTCTTGAAGAGATCTCTAGTCTTCCCCATTCTATTGTTTTCCTCAATTTCTTTGCATTGTTCATTTAAGAAGGCCTTCTTATCTCTCCTGGCTATTCTCTGGAAATCTGCATTCAGTTGCTTATATCTTTCCCTTTCACCCTTGCTTTTCGCATTCCTTCTTTCCACAGCTATTTGTAAAGCCTCATCAGACAGCCATTTTGCTTTCTTGCATTTCTTTTTCTTTGGGATGGTTTTAGTTGCTGCCTCCTGTACAATGTTACGGACCTCCGTCCATAGTTCTTCAGGCACTCTGTCTACCAAATCTAATCCTCTAAATCTATTCATCACCTTCACTGTGTACTCACAAGGAATGTGATCTAAGTCATACCTGAGTGGTCTAGTGGTTTTCCCTACATTCTTCAATTTAAGCCTAAATTTTGCAGTAAGAAGCTCATGATCTGAGCCACAGTCAGCTCCTGGTCTTGTTTTTGCTGTCTGTATAGAGCTTCTCCATCTTTGGCTGCAAAGTATATAATCAATCTGGTTTCGGTATTGACCATCTGGTGATGTCCATGTATAGAGTCGTCTCTTGTGTTGTTGGAAAAGAGTGTTTGCTATGACTAGCTTGTTCTCTTGACAGAACTCTATTAGCCTTTGCCCTGCTTCATTTTGTACTCCAAGGCCAAATTTGCCTGTTATTCCGATTACTCCTTGACTTCCTACTTTAGCATTCCAATCCCCTATGATGAAAAGGACATCTTTTTTGGTGCTAGTTCTAGAAGGTGTTGTAGGTCTTCATAGAAGCGGTCAACTTCAGCTTCTTCAGCATCAGTGGTTGGGGCATAGACTTGGATGACTGTGATATTGAATGGTTTGCCTTGGATACGCACTGAGATCATTCTGTCGTTTTTGAGGTTGTACCCCATTACTGCCTTTCCCACTCTCTTATTCACTATGAGTGCAACTCCATTTCTTCTAAGGGTTTCTTGCCCACAGTAGTAGATATAATGGTCACCCGAATTAAATTCACCCATTCCCGTCCATTTCAGTTCGCTGATTCCCAAGATGTCGACGTTCAATCTTGTCATCTCATGTTTGACCACATCCAGCTTGCCTTGGTTCATAGATCTTACATTCCAGGTACCTATACAATATTGTTCTTTACAGCATCGGACCTTCTTTTCGCTTCCAGATACATCCACAGCTGAACGTCCTTTCGGCTTTGGCCCAGCCGCTTCACTCTTTCTGGAGCTACTTGGAAATGCCCTCCGCTCTTCCCCAGTAGCATATTGGACACCTTCCGACCTGAGGGGCTCATCTTCCGGCGTCATATCTTTTAGCCTTTTAACATTGTCCATGGGGTTTTCTTGGCAAGGATACTGGAGTGGGTTGCCATTTCCTTCTCCAGTGGACCACATTTTGTCAGAACTCTCTGTCATGACCTGTCCGTCTTGGGTGGCCCTGCACGGTATAGCTCATGGCTTCACTGAGTTACGCAAGCCCCTTCGCCACGACAAGGCAGTGATCCATGAAGGGGAGGGGGAAATTGCCAGAAATCAAATTGAGTTTTCCTATACCACTAGAGCAAGATTCTTCTGCCCAGTTATGACCAATTTGCCACCATCTACTTTGCAGCGTAGTCCCATATTTAGAGCCTCTGGTTCTCCTGAGATATTTTTTGCACACAGTGACCTGCAGATGGCTATTGGGGAAATTACATGAGCTGCTTTCCCATCATATAACAAATATAGTCCACATATTATTAGAGAATTGGAAAGAATTTCTGGATAACATACCTTGCATTCCTCTAAAGCCCCCCCTCCCCCGCCAACAAATGCATATGTAAGAAATTACTTCTACAATTGAGGGAGCAGAGACTGCTGTCACTATGCTTCTATACTTGAGAGAGTGGCGTGACTACAAGGAAGATCCCTATAAATGTTCCTCAAGCTTGGAGTTTGCAAGAAAAACCTATGCCGAAGCAACAAGTCCCAGTCTTGGAAAACGTGTGAAAGCTCCTCACAAACCCATTTCTTCAGGCTCTAGAAAAGGGTGGTTCAATTTCCAAAATATTTAGGCCCCACAGAAAAAAATCATACTCCCAATACCAGTTCCAGTTTGGAAGTATGTGAATAAATACTGCAGTGAGGGATGGTCCTGTTTCAGCCAACTAACCATGCTCTCCTCCATTCCATTCCCACTCTCCAGGTTTCTGTTTTCTTACCTTTAATCAGTCAGGATCCACTAACGTAGATATCCTTAGTTGTCACTGGGATATTTTGAAAAGCCCCCCCAACCCCCCATGCATCAATAAAATTGTTTTGGCTGTACAAAGAGCAGCAGTTAGAGAAATGTGCCCAGCATGTTAGAAAATGTAAACTGATTACTATATTAAGATACTTATTTTTTTCCTTTTAAGTTTTAGTATGTGGCCAGACAGGATACATCTTCATACTGTCTGAAAATATGTGGGAAAAAATACTTAAATATTTTAGAAAAATAACATTGTTCCAAACTGAAACAAAAAGGTTACCTGAAGAACTGTCTCACCCCCATCACATCAACCTGTCCCACCCAGTCAGGCAGAGAGGGCATGTTGCAGACCCCATCAGTGAGAGAATGTCGGCTGGCTGGGCTCAGGAGGAGAGCCTTCTCTACCATTGCCCCCGCCGTTTGGAATATTCTCCTCCCAGAGGTGCAGCAGGCCCCTGCCCTTCTGGCCTTCTGGAAAGGATTAAAGACCTGGCTCTGCCAGCTTGCATGGGGTGATAACAATCTTACCCAATCCTGGGGGTGGCTGGTGCCTTGATGACGCTCCCTGAGTGACTGCCAATTTTATATCTATCCTTGGATCTATTTATTTTCTACTTATTAAGATCATTGTATTTTGTAATTTTAATTGATTTTAACTCTTTTGTAAACCACCCAGAGAAGGGCGGTGACAAATTTGATGTATAAATAAATTAAATAAATAAATAAAAGCTATGTACTGATTAAAGAAAATCCAATTAAAAATACACCCTAAATATATTTACAATACAGCAAATTTTGATTGGCTCAGAATGAGTCTTCCAGGAACATGCATGCTAACAAATCATGCTTTGTTATATTAATTAAGAACTGTAATTTGTTCTTTTCAAACCAGCTAAGAGAAAAAAATCAGAAAGACACTGTGAAACAAAGAAGTGCCCCTAATTTAGTATAATATGCAAATGAAAAATAAAAGGCTACTCATAATTTGTTAATATATTCTGTCATGGGAAGAACCAGTTGTATTATGAGTAGCTTATACCAGAACATGTTCATCTGCTACTGAGGACTAAAGTCATGAAAAAGTCAGGTGTAGTCAGGGACATCATTGATTATCCCCCATCCCGTCCCGTCCCATCTGAGTTTGTTTTAATTTTTTCCTGTTCTTATCTGTCAGTACATCATTATTTTCTCTCTCTTTACAGCAGTGATACAGCAATGGAAATGGATAAACATTACTTCCACTGCCAGTAATCTGACAATATATATCTTTTAGCTAGTCTTTCAATCTTTCATACACATTTTAAATATGCATTATCCAAAGTTAGAGTAAAATAGAAGGCCAACTAGAAGAACAAAGAAAATCAGATATACTTTGACATACAGGTAGTCTTCAGGTTATGATGACATTTGGGACCACAATTTCCGTTGCTAAGCAATGCAGTTGTAAAGCGCAATGTCATGTGACTGCATTGCTTAGTGACGGCAATCCCAGCAGTCCTGGTTACTGTCATAATTCCAGAACCATGTGGGTCGTTAAGTGGGAAGAGGTGGGAGTGCCAGGCAAGCAGGCCATGGATGTGTGCTGTGGGCAGGCGCTATGGAGCTGGGCAGGTGCATGGGTGCTGCGGGGGGCGGGGTGTTGCTATGGAGTGCGGGCATGCAAAAAAGCTGAAGGAACAGAAGTGACTTCCTGCCAGCTTCCCCAATGATTTTGCTTGTGGAAAGTCGGCACGGAACTCCAGAAATCTCAATCAATAGATATGTAGTTATTTCTGGTAACCCTTAATGGACTTCTGCTGATAAGGAATGAACAATGAGGCTTTTGGATTTTATTTATAGTTAAGAGATGAGATATGGGACAAAGAGGGCATTTGTTGTATTTTAAGAGATGGTGATAAGTTACTAACATTGTTTATACTTGTGATGAAGGGAGAAGTTACTTCTTTATATACTTTCTTTTTTTATTTTATTCTTTTTAATTTTTTTTCCTTTTCTACACTTTTCCCCCTATTTATGCACGCATGCATGCATGCAATTTCTATAGCCACCCATCTCAATCTAAGTGACTCTGGGCGGTGAACAATTTCAATCATTAAAACAATTAAAACAATTACAAATTATACATATAGGCAGTCGAGAATTATAATAATTACATAAAAAATAACAGTCGAACCAGGTAACGGGACCTCTCACGCTTTTAAAGCCTTATGAAAGGTAAGCAGGGTCTCGGCCATCCTGAGCTCCAAAGGAAGGATGTTCCAAAGGGCAGGGGCTACTACTGAGAAGGCACGCCTTGTGGTCCCCACCGGCTGACATTCCTTGGCTGACAGAATATGCAGCATCCTCAATCTACTAGACCGAATTAGACAAGTAGAAACTATTAGGAGAAGACGGTCCCTTAGGTAACCCAGTCCTAAGCCATTCAGAACTTTAAAGGTGACATACAACCAGTACCTTGAATTGCACCCGAAACATACCGGCAATCAATGCAGCTCCCATAGTAGTGGTGTTACATGTGCCATATATCTGGCACCATTTACTACTCATACAGCTGCATTTTGCACCAGTTGAAGCTTCCAAATGCTCTTCAAGGGCAGCCCCACGTAGAATGTGTTGCAGTAATACAAACAGGAGGTAACGAGGGCATGAGTGACTGAAGAGAGCCTCCTGGTCCAGGAATGGGTGTAACTGGTGCACAACCCGAAGGTGTGCAAAGGCCCTCTTAGCTACGGCTGCCCCCACTCTTTGAGCAGGAGCTGCAAGTTCAAGAGGACCCTCATATTGCACACCATGGGGCAGTGCCACCCCATCCAAACTACCAAAGTAGTTTGTATTAGTTCGTATTATTTTAATTGTAATCTCTAATAAAAATGATTATATATTAAAAAGGAAATTGCAATCACGTGACCATGGTTCACTGTGATGTCATAATTGTGAGCCAGGCACCAAGTGCCCAGATTGCAATCATGTGACCGCAGGAATGCTGCGAAGGCTGAAACTCCGAGGACTAATTGTAAGTCCCCCTCATTCAGCATCATCATAACTTTGAACAGCTGCTAAATGAGTGGTTGTAACCAGAGGACTACCTGTATAATGGTCGTAACGAGAGGACTACCTGTAAAACCATTCATGAAACTCTTTTATAGGTTCTAGGCTCAACTATTTTACATAATTTAGATAGATAATTTAATGAATCTAATCCCAGTATTAGTTTTAGACTAGGCACTGTGTTATGTTATTGACAATTTGCTTTTCCCCAAGCTGTATTGTTAAAAGCAGAATACAGAACAAATAAAATTGCAATAACTAAAACGAACAAGCCAGCTTTAAAAATTTAGAAACAGCAGAATACCCTTCCCCCTCCCCCAATTTAAACAAATGCATTAAATACTGAATGCTTCTTTAAGTAAGCAGGGTCCTGAGGTGTCATCTGTCCAGATGGTAAGATTGGCTGGAGAGGCCCTCTTTAAAAAACTCCTGAATTCAAAGGCTAGATAGAAAGGACAGGGCTTGGAGAATGAGGAATCCATTAGCTGCTCTGAGTGGTCAAGGGATTTAAATCATCATCATCGGCAATGGGAAAAGCCATAGATTTTCCAGGCATAAAAAATATTGCTCAGTGTTGACATCATCAATAAAATAGGTGCTTCTTGTACCCATCCATCTTATCCCTAGTAGGCCTCTGAAGCCATTGTCAGTGCTCGGCAGGTTAATGGAGTGAGACTGATCTTGGATAATCTAGCCTAAGGCCATTAAGTGCTTTAACAATCATCAACTGCATTTTATACTGAACCCAGAAACAACAGAAAAACAATGGAGCTGGTAGAAAATCACAGTTCCAAGTTGACTGTTGGGAGTTAGCCAACCAGTGGTCTAGAAAAGGATTAGTTTTGCCTTATTTAGATGGTAATAAGATCTTATACAGAGGGGTAAAATTTTGCATGCATATATCACTTATTACATAATTCCTTGCCAATGCTTATGCTGCATAAAATTACTTATTGTATTTTTTTGTGGAGGAGGAAGGGAGATTCTTTGCTATAAGCCTGTACAATTATTGATTCATTCAGCTGAATTCTATTCATCACCCATATAGAGTGGCCCACCTCCCATTTTGCTGCTGGAGCTGTCATGCTTCTAGAATACAATAATATAGCTATCACATGAAACAATCTGTATGCATGTATTTGTATGCATGTTTTTGTTTGGAAAAGGAAGGCTTGGAATAGCTTTCAGCTTGTAGGCACTGAAATATGCCTCTTTCTACCTGCAGGGCAAACTGCAAGAAGAAATCAGAACAATCAAACACCTCATTTTTGGAAGACAATACAACATCAAATATTGGGACTGTCCAGAAATTAATAAGGAAGTAAAATTAAAAACTGAAAGTGTGACTAAACTAAACTAGAAAAATGTTAAAATTGCAACTAAACTAACCAATCTTCTAATCATAATATAAAAATACTTTACAAAATACTTTAATGACCAAGTATAAAATATATACAAGGAATTTGTCTTCGGTGACAAACAGCAAGATCAATGGTGCGTTGATTGTGAAGCCACAAGGGATTTAATGTCAGTTGAAGCCCAATATGAAGAGCACCCTGACAGGAAGTCCTCGTCTAACAACCACAACTGGGACCAGAATCTCAGTCACTGAGCAAAGCGGTTGTTAAGCGAGACACCCACGTGATTGCTTCGCTCAACGATCGCAACCCACGCATTCCCAGTTGCAGTTGTTGAGCAATCTCCCAAGTCATTAAGTGGACAGAGCAAAAGAGCTGTCTGCTGAAACCCATGTAGAGCTGAAATCCTCCCAGTAGGCAGCCCTTTCACTCTCAAATGTTCCTAAAGCCTGCCGAAGGGTTTGCCCTCCCCTCCATGGATGGAGGGGAAATCCTTCCTGAGGATGGAGGAACAGAGCTCAAATCTTCAGGATCTGAGCTCCATTTCTACCTACCCACCACTGAGGGGAAGAGGAAACACCTTGGTGGTGTGAAGGAACAGAGCTCAAATCCTGAAGATTTGAGCTCTGTTCCTTCACATTGGTGAAACCTGAAACCACCCACCGCGGAGAGGGGAAGGAAAACCTGTCAGCGGTGTGAAGGAACAGAGCTCAAATCTTCAGGATTTGAGCTCCGTTCCTTCACACCGCCAAGTCCCCAATGGGGAAGGCAGCAGAGAAGATTGCAAATGGCAATCACATGATTGTGGGGTGCAATAAATGCATAAATGCAAGCTGGTTGCCAAGAGTCTGAAATATGGCCACATGACCATGGGGGGAGGGTGGGACGATGTTTTACAATGGCCAAAAGTGCTTTATGGGCTGTAAAGGACCCTTTCTGAGGCCACAGTAACTTCAAACCATCGTTAAACAAATGGTCGTTAAGCAAGGACTATCTATATTTCATTTCTAACTTTTAAAATAAATAGTTAAGTAAACAAAGCTAAATATGAAATGTACAAACACAAAATTATTTAAGAAGTAACTGAGGACTGGGGGAAGCTAACTGGTTCTAGAATAGTAAGAAAGTAACTGTACTGACTCCTGAGGAGATAAAGTATCAAATTATTGTTAAAAATTGACAAAATTATTTCAAAGCATTATTCAGATGCTTTGAAACCATTTAAAAATTATTTTGTAATTGTATTAAATATGAATATAAATGAACTGTTCTCAGAGTTAATCTTTAATCTGAATCAGTGTTCTTTACCAGTGTTCTTTATCACTGAGTAGAAGGAAGCTATTCTATATAAATGAAGAATCTGTCTGATCATTTCTTACGAGTATTTATATCTGCTATACATAAATAAATTGTTCTGTCCAGGAACAATCAGATCTCTTTTATAACTCTTCATGACTGAGATTTCATTTTGCTTTCCAAAATGCAGAGTAAAGAGGAAGTAGTAAAGATAAAATTATCTTGTTTGCAGACAATTCTCAGGCTTAACCCCAAACGCTATTTTGACAGCTAATCATAATAGTCTGCATATGAAATATTTTAAAGATAGTTCCTCTACAGATAAAAAAGAAAGTTGCAACTGATATACTGTGTACAAAGGACAAACCAGTGTAAAAATGGTTATTTATTTGCAAATTAACATGTTTTAGGAATTAAGTTTCCAACACTATTTAGGAAATATATAAAGTACCAAAGACATCTGGAAGGAATACAGAGAAAAATACGCATTTCAAGAATTGTACTTTTTACTTATTTGCCCAACTGGATGGAAAAGTAAATATGAATAAGTAAAAAAACAATTATCTAAATGTGGCAAACAAATTAATAAGTACAACTATCCTTTGAAAGCACAAAACATCTAAAGTTTTTGGAGCTGTATTCTAGATGACTCTCTTAGTCCTTACTTAATAATGAGGGAAAACTAATCTGAAAATAATTAAGTATCTTTATATTTACAATGAAAGGAAAGGGGTGATTCTCAAATTTCTTGTTCAAACATCTAATTTTATGTATATGGATGCTAGCTAAGTGTTTTGCTTGCAAATGTTTGAACTTACCTCCACTTGCATATTCCATGATTAAGTAGAGTGTTTTTTCAGTCTCAATTACTTCAAATAATTTAACTGGAACAATAACAAAAACAAAAAGAGAGAGAGAGAGATAACTGGTTTAGAGATGCTATCAGTTATACATATCTACTTGGACAATTTTTGTCTATGTACTTCATTCTCCTATCTGATATTCCAAGTGAGTGTTATCAAATATCGTAAATATTGATAAAATACTTATTTTAATCAAGTTTTCCCTGGCATGCAAGAACAGCAAGGTATTGTTAAGCACATTACTAGTACAAATTTGGCTCCTTATGCAAATTGCCATCCCAATTTTCTACTTAATGTCCTTTTGCTAGAAATGCTAAGGACTGACTCTAAAAAGTATGTTGTTTTCACTGAGTCATAGCCTCTCCTTAAGCTGAACTGCATATTCTATAATTAAAATCACAGGGGAATCTCAAAAGCAGTTTACAGGCAGGGATGAATATTCATAGAAAAAATGTCAAAAGCCTCACGAAACATTTGTCTAAAGAAAGCTCTCTGCATTGTAGCAGTAGCATTTTTTTTTTCTCTATTAGGTGATGCAGACTAAAGTTGCAGTACTGAAACCACGTACAAAAGCCATAAGACCAGATCCCTAAGTGGTTTCAGAAAGCACCAACTGATTATGTTTTAGGAAGCCAACTTTTTCCCCCTAGGAGAACAAATCAAAGGCTAATGCAGAAACATTCAAGTGATACTATCCTGTTATTTCACAATCACATATAGGAGGTTTAATACACTAGGTAAGTAAACGTATATTAGAGTTTGTGGTATACAAGGCAACTAAATCTATTCAAATAAGCAAGCTAAAGCTATAGTAATGAAGTAATAATACCAAGATATTATATCAATCATACAAGAATAGACAGTCATAACCTAGCTCTCAATTGAGTATCTCACAATTCTCACTTGAAATCAACACAAGATTCGCTTTAGACATCTTCTCAAGATAATATAAGAATTCATTAACGCTAACAATAATTTTATTTTAAAATCTGAAAATCAACTTTTGCCATTATCACTCTTTCTTAAGGAAGTCAGAGAATCATGAGTTCTATCTAGCTGACTAGGAGTCAAAGAGAAAGTTTTATTAGGAACAATTAAAATCCTAATGATACATCTTAGCTCTGAGCCAAACAGATGATATGGGAGTTGTATTCCCCCATTCAGAGGTGTTTCACAATTTGGGGGTCCTATTGGGCTCATAGTTCCTGCTCAATCAGGAAGCAGCAGCTGTGGCAAGGACTTTTGTACCGTTACATCTTATGTACCAATTGTGGCCATTCCTGGATCAGGGGGCTCATAATTACTCATGCCTTAGTGACCTTCCATTTATATCACTATACTACATGGAGCTGCCCATAGAAAGTATTTAGAAACTACAGCTGGCAGCTTCTAAAAGGCAGTGACCCAGGAAGTGATGCTTGTCTCAAGTGATTCCACCATTTTGGAAACTGTTTTGGTTGCTGGTTGGCTTCTGGATGTAATTCAAGGTGTTGGTTGTCACCTCTAAGGCTCTACATAGCTCTGGACTTGAGTTATCTGAGGGACCACCTTCTGCCTTATTCATACACAAATCTGATCAGGTCAAATCAGGTCAACTTCAGACAAAGCTTGATAAAAGTATGGAACCTTACAAGAAAAATAATAAGTCCATCAATTTCACTGCTAGTCTGTCCTTTAAATGCTTTTTATGCTGGAGACAACTACAAAGTGGAATTACATATGTAAATATGGTCCATTCAGATCCCACGAATAGACACAGGAAGAATTATCTGGCAAAGGCTGCAACATACCATAGCTAATGTACCTACAAATTGTTGGAAGAATATAAACTGGCTTTAAAAACGAGGGAGGGCTTCTAAGAAAAATGACAGAATTTGAAATGCTCATATAGAATCAATACCATCTATTAAGCGTATATATAAACTGTTACTTAGATATGACACTGAGACAGAACAAATGAAAAAATGGATGATAAAATGGATGCAAAACAATACAATTATGAAACAAATCTATAAAATTTACTCCAAATTATAACTTAAGAGAAAACTGGTATAAAATGTTTTATACTGTAGATGGTATACATCTCCGTCAAAAATTGCCAAGATAGACAAATCATATAGTAATACATACTGGAAATACCATGAGACAGAAAGACATGTAAGGACATGCCCATATGGGATGGACATGTAAAAAAAACTCTAAAGTACTGGGTAGAAATACACAGCACTATTCGGAGAATTTGAAATGAAACTACATTTTTTTAAACTAGGCATTATTCCAAGACATATCAACAAAAAATAGTTTGATTTTTTTTACTAAGATACATGTTCACAGCCACAAGGATAAACTTAGCACAATGCTGGAGACACGTTACTGATATCAGACCAGGAACTTAAACCTTGGAGAATATGCAGTTATGGCAAAATTAACGGCATATATTCATACTAGAAGTTTGACCAAATTTAAGCAAAAGCAACTTCCATATAAATTACCCATTATGCAAAAAGTATGGTTTTTAAAGAGAAAATAATTGACCAAAGAATTGAAATCAGAAATACATGAAAATTGTAAATATTTATAAATATTGTATATCTGTCAGAGTACAACAAAAGGGAAGTTAGAAACTAAAACTTTGCTTCTAATGTTTTTAGTAGTTTTTTTCCCTTCCTTTTTAATGGTATCTTTAAATAACAAAATAAAAGAGACTTTAGCATTCAGCTCAGAGATTCAAAAAGATCTTTAAAATCTTTTCCTTATTGTTAAAAATAACAATGTATTTTGTTTTCTATGATTAATTTCCAATCAACGATATACTGAGAGCTAACTGTACAACTTTCGCAACTTCTTTGTCCACTTACTGATATTATAACGTTGCATCATGTTTTCCTTTCTTCCTTTTTTGCTTCTTTTTTTCCCCCTTCTCTTTTTAAAAAAGATTAATAATATTTTAAAAATATCAGGTTAACTTCCTCCGGGTCCTTTCTATGTGCCATTTTTAATTGCTACCACTGTATTTTGGAATTCCCTCCTTATGGAGACAGCTTCCTCCTTCCCTCCTGGGATTTAGGAGAGCAATTAAGGTGGTTGTTCCATCTAGTGCAGGAGGAAGGCATGCTATGAATGACTGTTGGAAACTGATGGGCACATAACTTTGTATATTTTCTCTTTATTATTTTGTTGTCAATTTGGAGATTATTTATTACTTTTGAGCAAGTTGCTTTTTTATTTGATGCCGATCTAGATTGTTACCCTTCAGGAATGGACAACATGCAAATGAAGCAAATAAATAATGAAAAGAATATCCAAAGTGTTTAAATTTACAATGATTTCATCCTAGCTGCAACTGTTACGGTTTTTGAAACCTTTTCTTCAAAAGCAGTTGAAAGAAATCAAAATGGCCTTGAAGTAAACCAGGAAGAAACATTATTGCTCAGCTTCCTAATACTGTATATGCACACAATATCATTTAGTTGTTTGTGCTAGGATATTATCTATGTTTAGATAAAGAAGTGATAGATATTTATAAATTAATTTGAACAGAGATGAGCATATTGCTACTGGAAGAAATTTATAGAAATAAGGCAAATGGCCTTCTGGTATTAATGCATCCATTTTTCGTAATTATAAACTCTCTATATTTCATCTGGTTAGTTAAGTCTCAAGCTAAGATTACAATTTTTATTCAATTTCCGGTGAATTTATGAATCTTATTAAAGAACAAGTCTTCCTACATACATGATTATTACAAAATTTAGTACTAATTGAGAACTAAACATTGCTACAGAATGATACTGATTAGAGACATACAAGATTCAAAATGATTCCTCTCAAATAATTCTTCAAATTAATATTCACAGCTGAAACATATACTCAGATGACATCTCAGAAAACATGTGATCTAATTCCTTGCTTTTCTCAAATTAGAATCATATGAACACAGCTACAATACTAATTAATGTATGGTTTTTTTGAACTAGGTGTTCTTTAGCATGGCAGCTCCAAAGAACACTTGAACTACATATCTTGAGAAAAAAAAACATTAATTTAAAAGAAAAAAGAAGAAAAATGTGAGTTTTTTCTGACTGGTTTACAATAATAAAGAATCCCTGACATATATATAATGTAATCAGTGTTGACGACATGAGAATTTAATCCAAGAGTAATACTCTCCTAGCAGCTGCAAACTAGTTACCTCTTTATTCTCTTCAATATCTAAACTACAAAATTGCTAACCCAAAGAAATATGTACAGTAAAATCTAATTTCAATACTGGTATTTACTTTTAAACTGGTTGGAACCGATTAAGATGATATAATTCAATCTCATTTGAAAATAAATGTTTGTCTGGATTATAAATTCAACATGTGCAACACTCTGCTGAATGCTGCAGAGCTGCAGCAGATCCAAATATCTTAAGGGCAGATGATTAGTATCTTGAAACTGGGGAAAATTTTTCCAACCAGATAAATTATTTTATGGATAACTTTCCAGAAGTTGTATATCAGCAGCAGATCAAATGGAATGTAATGGTGCATACCATTTATTAAGGCTATTAGATCTGAGCTGCAAAAAAAGTTTACTGCCATTCAGTGGCCATCTACATTTTTTTCAGTCTAGATCTGGAAGCCTATATTCTTACCCTCCATTCATATTTCCCCCAAATCCTTTCTGCATTTCTTTCATAATCCTTTTCCCCAGCAACACTTCTAAACCTTTTCTTGCTCTCTCTCCTCTAGTGCTCTCTGGTGTCATCTTCTATCCACGTCCTTGCTTTATTCTCTATTACTCCCACTCTTTTTTCCTGTGTCTTCTTCCTCTCCTGTTACCTTGAAGCTCCTCAACATGTCACCCAGGTGAATGAGGGCTTGCTTGGGGATGGAGGAAGACAGAAACAAAGCTGAATAAGTGTTTGTTGAGAGCAGCCCAAGCCTTTCCAAAAAGAATTAATCTAAGTAGGGCATGCTGGAGCAGATATAAAGAAGAATAGTGCCCAAGGTAGTAAGACAACTGCACAAAAGACAAAACCAGGGCAGAACCAAACATAGAAAGCAGTCTCTTCAAATGAGTGGGACCAACTGAAAAGCTTTTCAAGATGCATCTAACCCACTGGTTCCCATATCTCAACAATTAATATTCTTCAATATACTTCAGAAAAAATCTGGATTATCAGCTGCAGTGGATATGTACAACTGCTTCCTCTGAAAGGGAACAAATTGTGGGCAATAGAAAGTATTCATATACATCCAGAGGGCTTCTGACTTTGAAAACTGCCTTCCCCTGCAGAATGCTGCAACTACTTGAGTTATGAATGAGCCAATGCTATCTGTGCTATCTGCTCACAATATACTGCAGAATGATTGGTGATATTATGATGAGTCCATTGATTCTGCCTTGCAGCAAATAAGTAAGGGAGAGGCACGCACAGTAGAAATGTTTCACATGCAAGAGATAACCATGTAATCAATCTGCTTACCAGGACTTTTGACTTTTAAATTGAGTATGGTTGCATGCTTGTGAAAACTCTGGAAATATGGGAAGATACTGAATGCAGCAGGGGAGAATGATTCATGCTCTTTAAAAAAAATTGATGTGGATTGTGAAGATGCTATATGTACATATTTACACATATATTTCAAAAATACATACTTGAATGCATAAACAGATCTATGCAGAAAGAGAACATTTAAATCATACTCTACCTATATTGGGATGATTTAAAATCTTCATTATCCTTACTTCCCTAAACAGCTAGAACAAAAGAAAATTAAAAAGTTAGTATTACATAGCCAGCAACTGTGAGAGCATGTGCATGTAAGAATGTTAAGGCTGTAATCATATTGAAGAGCCTGGAAAATTACAAGTATACCAGAAAAAAACTGTAAAAGAAATAAGTGCTTCCCCCCCGCTTCAAATACAAGCAAACATACTTTGAAGACCAAGTTTTAATACTAAAAAAATTTCAGAAGGACATTCAAGCTTCTTTCAGGTTTTCTTAATATGAACATTAGAAATAACTTTAGTTCAAGTGCCAAAGCTAGAACATTCTAACAATATTTTACAATTTGATGAGTGACTGGAATCTGTCCAGTTCTGAGTCAAAATCAAGTATTTATCTCAAAAAAGTTACACAATAGCATTTGTAATTTTTTCAACAGCTTAGTAGAAATATTTAATAGGAAAGGTGTTGGGAAGGAAGAAGACTTACTCCAGTGTGAAGACAGAAAAACAACAAAGCATGACATGTTCACCAAGATTTTTGTTATGACATATCTTGCTTATAATATAAATTGAGATTTGCGTATACCAAATTCAACTACAGAAACATAGTCAATGAAAAACTTCCATGCCTAATCTAACTGGTTTGACTCTCTATAACAGTTCCCTCATTCAATACTGCTTGCTTAGATGATGTAACAAAGACTAGCAGAAAACAAGTGATTTATGGTCCTGAGAAATTCTGCTCCTAATAAAATTCTGGATATTTTTATTTATTAATTTTAGTACATTTATATTCTACCTTCTTTTTATATCTATCTATCTATCTATCTATCTATCTATCTATCTATCTATCTATCTATCTATCTCTATCTAAATTTTTATTAGAAATTTTTACACAAGTAAAATATAAACATGAAAATATATAAAGTAGAATAAAGAAAAACATAAAAGATAAAAGTGCAAGAAATAGTAGACAGAAAAAGAAAAAAAGGAAAAGATATATAAAGAAGTGACTTCTAATTTTCTTTACAGCAGTTACAAACTTACTACCTCTCCTCTCTAAGATTACATTACATGAATACTTTCTATATTCAACCCTTTTTAATCAGCAATCCATAAATCATCAATTCATTTTTTTCCAATTTCAGCAAAAAGTCCATGAGAGTTTTTTTTAATGAAAGTACTTATTGAGTTATCCCTGATCAAGCAGGTCAGTTTTTCCATTTTTCACAAACCACTCCTCCATTGTGGGTATTTCGTTGTTTTTCATCTTTGTGCATATAGTAGTCTCGCTGTGTATCCAACCTTCTTTTTTGTCCTGGAAGTCAGGGCAGCATACATGTGCTTCCCAAGCAACCTACGTAAGCTGCAACCATATGCAGTACATTTTCCATCATGAAGTATGTTCTTGTTCCAAAGGCCATCAACTATGCTAATACAGGTAGTCCTCAACTTAGGACCACAACTGGGACCGGAATTTCTGTCACTAAGTAATGCAGTTGTAAGTCATGTGAATGCATCGCTTAGCAACCACAATCCCAGCAGTCCCAGTTGCCATCATTAACTGAGAATTGAGGGTTGTTAAGTGAGTACCCACCCCAATCCAAGCCATTCTGGTCTTGGTCTGTCCCAGTCCTGAGCCTCAGTAAGGTAAGGGATTGCCTCCAACTCCCACCACCCACCTATCTCCCCCCATCTCTGCCCTTCTGGGCGTTTTGGTGAGCTGCAGCTCAGGGCTGTTTTTGGCTTTTTCTTCCGCAGCTGAAGCTCAGACCAGCCAGGCCCAGCAGCATGCCAAGCATGCCTTGTCAGCAGCAGGAGCAAGAAGACAGCAAAGGACAGCTGGAGTGGCAGAGCCCAGGGTGACGGGGGGGAGGGCATAGACGAGGGGAGACAGGCAGAATGGGGGGAGTTGAAGTGCCCTGTGGTCATAAATGCAGGCTGGCTGCCAAGTGCCAGAATTTTGATCACATGACTGTGGGGGTGCTGCAATGGCCATAACTTTGGGCACTGGTCATAAGTCACTTTTTTCAGTGTGTTCGTAACTTCGAATGGTCATTGAACAAATGATCATAAGTCGAGGACTAACTAGGTTCCTTTACATTGCCACTGTACATTCCATGGTTGCTAAGCATGCTTTGGCCTTCTTTGAGTACAGGTAGTCCTTGGGTTATGATGGCAATTGGGACCAGAATTTCTGTTGCTAAGCGATGCAGTCATAAAGCACAATGTCACATCACTGCATTGCTTAGCAATGGCAATCCTGGCAGTCCCCACTGCTGTTGTTAAGCAAGGGCTGTGAGTTGTTAAGTGAGGTCTTCCTGTGACCACAACTTGCGACTTCCTGCTGGCTTCCAATGAGCAAGGTCAACAGAGAAGTCAGCAGCAAGCCACAAGTCCTGATTGGCTTGCAAGCAGGCTGGCAGACAGGTGAGTGCTATGAACTGCAGGTGGGGATGCTGTGCAGCCAGGTGGGCACTACGGACTGCAGGTGGGGGGTGCTTCAGATTCCTTAGGAGAAAAAGTGGCAGAAGCAACTTATGGGGGTGACTTGCGACCTTCCCTGCCAGCTTCCCCACTGACTCTGACTCTCCTACACCGTTCACCTGAGTTGGATGTACATACCCTCAAATTAAAGCTGACAGTCTGCAGTTAAGGCACATTGTGTTTGTTTCATTCCAAATCCATTGTGGTGGTGTATAGAGCCAAAGATGTTAGAATTGTGTCGATGTCCCAATATTTCTGGACCTGACTGTATGTTTTTTCCCCAGATATAACTTGATTTCACATATTAAATAGGGAATATGTTAGAGAAGTTTTTTTTTTAAATTGCATTCATATTTGCATGTTGCTGTTAAAACACTTGCTCTATTTTTGGATATTTGGATATTTTTAAAGATAACAGGTGTTAAAGGAAAGAAAATTATTAGCCTTTTTTATTCTTTCCTGTAAAATATAAGATTCTATTTCAATATGTAGCTAGATTGTTCTAGACTGAATATATACCCATTACAGTATATTCATTAACTGGGAAACTAAACTGCATGCTAATTTATTTTCAACTCTTCTGATCCAAAATAAGACATTTTCATCAAGCTGTTAATAAAGTAAACAAAATATTCATTTGACAGCTGGGATTTTCAGTCAGGAAGATTCCAAAAGTAGACTGATTCCTAAGAACTGCATGATCTCCACAGTAATGTTTTTCTCTTTCTGCCTTTCAAGTAACTATGGATTCAGGTTGACGTTCCAAACATTTGCTTTGTTATTTTCTGCTCTTAATACAGAAAGGAGGCAGAGCAATCAAATGGTTTTATTTTAAACCAGCCAATGTCTCAGAGATAACACTACCAAACTATCATTTCATTGCTGATAGAACAGAACTTTTAGGGGGAAAGATCCAAGAGGAATTAGCATTCAAACAGTCATCAAGCAGCTATAAAATTTACTAAATAAATAATAGAATCATTCATAGTCTGGAAATATACATTCAACACAAAATCCAGCCCACTGCTGGAAACCTAAAAATGCAGCAGGGAATGTTCAGTTGTGAAACAATGGGCAAGACTGAATGTTTAATCTTTCCTACACTTCCTCCCTACATCTCACCCTCTTCCAGCTGCTTTTCTACAGAGAAGCTTCTTGATACAAATTTGGTACACAACTCAAGGAAACATCCTTGGGTGATGGGAAGTTACAGGCATGGGTTGTCTCTCCTCCACTGCTCTGACTCCCAGTTGGTTAGCAATTTGGATCCCTAATTTCAATATATGTGGTTCCAGCCTAAAGATGTGATCTATGAAGATGTTGTTTTTATAAATTTTGTCCATAAATCAAAATTGCAGACACAAGAGATCTTATTCAGTTTATGCTGCAGTTTTAGATATGAAAATATAGAAATAGTACTTATTTCAGCTTTTTTGGTGAAAATTCCTACTTCAGATTGGGACTGTTATTAGATTATATGACTCCCTCCATTCTATCCATTGGTAGAGAAAATAAATGCTGTATAATTAAAATGAAATCACTATTGAATATGCAGTTCTTAAAATAAAATACAATATTTAAAAATAGAAGCAAATGTGCCAGAAAAGAAGACTTTAAACATAGTACACCTAAAAGACTGAACATCTAATAAACTTACCTTTTGTAGACTAGTTGGATTCAATTGAGTTTTGTCAATTATTTTTATTGCAACCTAGAAAAAAAAATGCAATTAATGTTTGATTTAACTTTAGCTATATTACAAAACAGAAATATTTGAGTGTTAATAGCACATTACCTACTGAGCAACCAGTGCACAAAACAAAGTTAAAAGCAACAATAATAATAGTAATAATAATCTGCACATTGACAAAATTTCCATCTATCAATTACAAAATACATTATGACTACAAAATACGTAAGGTTCTTGGGAAGAATTCGATGCAAATTAAGGCCAATACCAGCTAAAGAACTGGCAGCTGTGATTTCATGTGGTTGTGTATAATAATAATGTATTAAATATATACAGTGGGGCAAAAAAGTATTTAGTCAGCCACCAATTGTGCAAGTTCTCCCACTTAAAAAGATGAGAGAGGCCTGTAATTTTCATCATAGGTATACCTCAACTACGAGAGACAAAATGGGGGAAAAAATCCAGGAAATCACATTGTCTGATTTTTAAAGAATTTATTTGCAAATCATGGTGGAAAATAAGTATTTGCTCACCTACAAACAAGCAAGATGTCTGGCTCTCACAGACCTGTAACTACTTCTTTAAGAGGCTCCTCTGTCCTCCACTTGTTACCTGTAGTAATGGCACCTGTTTGACCTTGTTATCAGTATAAAAGACACCTGTCCACAACCTCAAACAGTCACACTCCAAACTCCATTATGGTCAAGACCAAAGAGCTGTTGAAGGACACCAGAAACAAAATTGTAGACCTGCACCAGGCTGGGAAGACTGAATCTGCAATAGGCAAGCAGCTTGGTGCGAAGAAATCAACTGTGGGAGCAATAATTAGAAAATGGAAGACATACAAGACAACTGATAATCTCCCTTGATCTGGGGCTCCATGCAAGATCTCACCCCATGGGGTCAAAATGATCACAAGAACGGTGAGCAAAAATCCCAGAACCACATGGGGGGCCTAGTGAATGACCTGCAGAGAGCTGGGACCAAAGTAACAAAGGCTACCATCAGTAACACACTATGCCGCCAGGGACTCAAATCCTGCAGTGCCAGGCGTGTCCCCCTGCTTAAGCCAGTACATGTCTGGGCCCGTCTGAAGTTTGCTAGAGAGCATTTGGATGATCCAGAAGAGGATTGTGAGAATGTCATATGGTCAGATGAAACCAAAGTAGAACGTTTTGGTCTAAACTCAACTCGTTGTGTTTGGAGGAGAGAGAATGCTGAATTGCATCCAAAGAACACCATAACTACTGTGAAGCATGGGGGTGGAAACATCATGCTTTGGGGCTGTTAGTCTGCAAAGGGACCAGGACGACTGATCTGTGTAAAGGAAAGAATGAATGGGGCCATGTATCGTGAGATTTTGAGTGAACACCTCCTTCCATCAGCAAGGGCATTGAACATGAAACGTGGCTGGGTCTTTCAGCATGACAATGATCCCAAACACACCGCCTGGGCAATGAAGGAGTGGCTTCGTAAGAAGCATTTCAAGGTCCTGGAGTGGCCTAGCCAGTCTCCAGATCTCAACCCCATGGAAAACCTTTGGAGGGAGTTGAAAGTCCGTGTTGTCCAGCGACAGCCCCAAAACATCACTGCTCTAGAGGAGATCTGCGTGGAGGAATGGGCCAAAATACCAGCAACAGCGTGTGAAAACCTTGTGAAGACTTACAGAAAACGTTTGACCTCTGTCATTGCCAACAAAGGATATATAACAAAGTATTGAGATGAACTTTTGATATTGACCAAATACTTATTTTCCACCATGATTTGCAAATAAATTCTTTAAAAATCAGACAATGTGATTTTCTGAATTTTTTTCCCATTTTGTCTCTCATAGTTGAGGTATACCTATGATGAAAATTACAGGCCTCTCTCATCTTTTTAAGTGGGAGAACTTGCACAATTGGTGGCTGACTAAATACTTTTTTGCTCCACTGTATGGCACCAACTCCCAGAGATTCTGGGCAGTTTACAGATTGTTTAAAACATTAAAGACAAGAAAAACAACAAGAGACAAAAATGAAGAGTAAAGATGGCAAGGATGACAAAACTGGATGGGAACAAAGGAAAACAACCCACACAATCTAAAGGGAGTTTTTCAGTTAAAAAACATTAAGTATTAGAATGTGCAATAATTTATCTGGACATTGTATGAAAATTCAAAAATTGTTTTTAAAACCTGTGAAGCTAAACTTGTAGAAATCTGTAATAAGTCAACCATTACTCATTACCAAGAATCCCTATATAAAATAAACCATAGATTGTATCCCATCAATTCATTCAGCAGTTGAAACTTTCAAAATCTAATACACAGATGATTATTAGTATCCTGTATTTACTGTAGGTACGTAAAAAGCAAATGTGAATTAGCTCAAGAAATAATACACAGTACCAAAATAATTCCCACTAATGAATCCTGAAGAGTTTCTGGTTTAAAACTGAATATTATTTATAAGTAGGATCTAAACAAACTGATACATACACATGTTACATTTATATTCTACTATTAAAAAAATGTTGAAGGTGGTGAACATATTCCATTGTTTTAAAAAATCCAAATAAATATTAAAAAACTAAAACCAGTTAAAACCATATAAACAGAGAGCTGTAAAATCAATCAACCAAACATACGTTGAGATAAATCTGTTAGCTTGTCAGTAGAAGGCCATCACTGAGAGAGCTAGATCCAACATCCTGAACTGTGGTGTTCTAAAACCTGGGAGCAACCAGTGAGAAGGCCCCTTCTCATAGATATCACAGGTCCTGTCTTATGAATCTCAGTCCTGAGCAGATTATGGGAGATGTAAGCAGAATTTCAAATAATCTGATCCCAAGCCATTTGGTATTCTTGTCAATCATTCAGCCACAATACTTTGCTTCTATTTTATATATAATTTTATTAAAGATTTTTTAAAATAATATAAAAATTAACACAAACTAATATAAAGTAAGAAAAAGAAATCAAAGAGAAATGCAAGAAAGGAAAAAGAAAGTAAAGAAAAAATAGAAAAGAAAAAAGATACAAAAAAGTAGCTTCTGATTTTCTTTTCAACAGTTATAGGTACAATTGTAAATTTACCTCTTACTCTATGGTTACAACATGCCTCTCTTTTTTCTATAGTCTATTCTGTTTAATCATCAAAACCATAAATCATAAGTTCATTTTTTCTGTTTCATGCAAAAAGTCTATAGGGGTTTCCCGTCAGCAATAAATGTAGATACTGTCTTTTCTCTGATCAAAGAAATCAATTTTGCCATCTCAGCAAGTTCCATCATTTTCATGAACCATTCCTCCATTGTGGGTAATGCCAAATCTGTCCATCTTTATGCATACAGTAATCTCGAGAATACTTTACTTCTCAATAATTCTATTCTATTTCTCTTGTGTGTCTCATCCTACTGCATGTAACTTGTCATTTTAAGTACATTAGCAATAGCATTTATACTTGAAGATTGAAAACAGAAAAATCAGGCTTTAATGCTATTCAGGTATGAAATCATTTATAAAGAATAAGAAAATAGGCCTATGCCCTAAGGCTTTTACAGGTAGTCCTCGGTTAACAACTACTTGTTCAGTGACCATTCGAAGTTGCAGTGGCACTGAATGTGTGGTACTTACGACTGGTCCTTGAAATTCTGGCCACTGTAGCACCCCTGCGGTCATGTGATTGCAATTCAGGCATCTGGCAACTGGCGTGCACTTACAACAGTTGCAGTGTCCCGCGGTCACATGATCGCCATTTGTGACCTTCCCTACCAGCTTCCCACAAGCAAAGTCAATGGGGAAGCTGGCAGGGAAGGTTGCAAGTCACTTTTGTAAGTCACTCCCACTGCTTTTTTCTGAGGAGATTGCTATGGGATCTCGTACTCCGTAACACATATCTGCTTGCAGCACCCCCTCGCCTGCATTCCAAAGCGTCTGCCCACCCAGGCTCACACTGCAGCACCCCTTCCCCCACCTGGCTGCACTCCATAACACTTATCCACCCATTGGCCTGCTTGCAAACCACCCGGGACTTGTGACTTCCGGCTGGCTTCCCCACTGACTTTGCTTGTGGGACGCCAGCAGGAAGTTGCAAGTTGCAGTCACGTGAGGTCCTCGCTTAATGACCCATAATCCTCACTTAATTTTAAAATATTCTTAGGAAGAGGAATGTATTAGAGAAGCCATATGTGCAAATCTCATACATAATGTCAATATCAAATAAAATCACTACTTACTTTTATTAAATGTGAAACTATTATTTTATAGTTTATAACACCTCCAATAATACAGGTAGTCCTCATTTAGCAACCACAACTGGGACCAGCAACTTGGTCATCAAATGAAGTGGTCAATAAGTGAAACTGTGGCAGTGCTTATGATCTTACTTCAGCTCTCCTTTCTTTACAGATCTGCAAAGGTTGTAAATGTGAGGATTGTAACTGCTAACAGTCACTGTATGAAGCAGTTGCTAAACAAGGACTACCTGTATTCAAGAGGATTATTCAAAATGCACCTTTTTAAAAAAAATATTTAGAATTATAAGAAATGGTTAGTCTTTGACACAATTGGTGTACAAATCTCAATATATAATTTAAAGGTAACTGAACATTAGGTAATAGGAGGAAAAAGAAGGCTTATTTTAAGGTGGATGATGAATAATTTTGAATACAGCACAAAAATGCAATCACTGAGGGAGGTCACCACAACTTTTGAGTAGGGTATCATCAGTATGGAATCCACAGAAGCAATTCATAACTATGAATCCTGCCTAAATTTGATAATGAGCTGCATAAAGAAGAACAAGTTGGAATTAAATCAAAACAAGACAGATGTGCTGTTGGTAAATAAGCTCTAAAATTAAGGGTCAACCTGTTCTGGATGTTTTTCTCCTCAAAAAGAAAGCCCACTGTTTTTGTGTTGTTATTCCTTCCCACAGTGATATTCTGTTAGTTTATGCAGTTCCCATACTTCATTTCAGAATGCAATAGAAATACAAGACAAGGTTGTAACAGGTACTCTGATGTCCAGGGCCGCCTCCTGTTGCTATTTGCTGCTGCTAAATCTGAGCAAACCCAGCAATAACATTGTAAAGGAGAGCTTATTTCTCTGCCTTTCTATGATTCCAAACTGCCTGTGCTGCTGAATACAACATGCAGACTCTACCAACTTACTTATATGCACACAGATACAGGTACCATTCACCTGACACAGGGACTATTACTCAATTTGGTTTCAGAAATGCTCAGTGTTTGCCTGACTGAGAAAGTAACTTCTGAGCTCCCAATGCATGTATGTACACAAACAAGCACCAAACATAGGCTCATCTAACACATTCAGCTGCTTTCCAGAGCCAGGTTTGCAAAGACTGAAAGACACAGAGTTTTCTCTCTGCCTCTTTCTTACTCCTTCCATAGTGAAGGAAAGCAGATCCACACATTGCAAAGGTTTGGGCAGTATTCTGTATGGTTGTTGGCTGCAGCGGTTAAAAGATGGATCAAACAGTTTACAGGGAAAAAGACACAGAACGCTTTCCAAATCCCCTGAGTCAAACTAAAAAGCATCTCAACTTTTAAATGTTAATTATATACATTTCTAAATACTTTTCTTGTTATGGCTGAGAGGAAGAAGAGAAAAGTGAGCCAGTAACATAAATGTTAATGCCAACTGCCAATTAAAATTACAACAGCAATAATTGGCTGCTGTTTTCTATTTCACTAAAGAGGAGGACTAATACATAAATGCCACATCTTGAATTTGCTAGCATTGAATGGATGTTACTATTAATGTCCCTGATGTTAATTTCAAGAATACAGTTTGTTATCTCAGCCCTCTCTTCTTGGTGATCCTGCCCACTTTTAACCCACCTCTACTTACTTTGGTGGGTGCAGCTTCTTCAAAAAGATCTGCCAGAAGAGGATGCCTATACCAGTTCTATATACTAGAACAGAGCTCCCCAATTTGGGGAGCCAATGTTTCTGTTCACGAACAATTCGGTTCATGAACAGCAGCGTTCGCAAAATTTTGCTTCCATTCACGAACTCTGCATCGGGTGATGAACACAACCCATAGCCATCTTCCCTGCTCTGACACCGTGGTCATGGCTTCCTCTAGGTGAGATTGCAGTAGCAGACAGACTTGCTGTGAAGCTTTTTGGTGTGCTTTTTAGCACATACAATACATCCAGCATGGCTCCAAAGAAAGTGCAGAGCAAGCATGGCGGTAAAAAGAAAGTGCAGAGTGGTAATGAAGGTGACAAGAATACACAGAGTAATAATGAAGGTAACAAGAAAGTGCAGAGCAAGAATGGTAAGAAGAAGGTTTTGAAGAAAATAACCATTGAATCGAAGAAGGAAATTGTAGAAAAGCATGAGCGTGGTATTCGTGTGACTGATCTGGCCTCGGAGTACAAGATGGCGAAACTGACAATCTCGACTATTTTGAAGAATAAAGATGGCTTTAAAAAAATACATATGGTTCAGAACGGATTAACCTTATTTACATTGAACCTTATGGGGAAATTTGATTCAGTTCACGACCAATTCAGCTCACAACCAGAATTGTGGAATGAATTAAGTTCGTGAACTGAGGCACCACTGTAATTTGCACTCTCACAAAATGACTGCCACAGAAGCAAGTACCTACCATCATTTTTTGCCTTCATAAAATAAGATGTGCCAAGATTATTTTTCAGTAGCATGTGCATGTTTTCAATTAAGAACTTAGTAATTGTTATTCAAGTACAGTAGACCAAAGGCATATCTATACTAGCATTTGAATGTCACCATGGCTAAACAGATGCTTATAAGAAATGTATAAACAGGACATGAGTGCAGTAGCAGACCTTTTCAAAACTAATATTTAAACATATGATACTGGTTGCAATATATAGCCACTGTGAATAGCAATTGTTGATAGTCTTACTTTCACTTTCATGAGTTTATCCAAGGGGAAAAAACAGTTATCACTAATCTTGCGAGAGCAAACTGTTTAACTATGCACCTTGCAAAATAGCAACTCTTAAAATCTCTTCTGAATCTCCTACTATTAGCTTCACTGGATGGCTCTGACATCTAATATTTTGAGAGACAACTACTTTTATGCAGTTTCTCAATATTATGGTATCATATTCCTAATGGCTTGTCTTTTTAAAACAGCGAAGAATTCACAGGAGAGTTGCTCTAAATAATTTGGGACTGACAGCACATTACTGAATTTAATTCACTTACTGAATTAAAACACACACATACAACCTAATAACCTATAATTGCTTGGGTGATTCTACTATTAAAAACCAATTACTGTAAGAACTGTCAATTTTTTCTTGTTTTTTGATCTTTCACCAGTCAATGATCAATAACAAAACTTTTCTTCAAACCCCCTCCCTAAATACAGTCCATCACCAATATTTGCAATATCACTTCTGCAATGCAGACAGGTATTTGGTACTAACAATGGATAGTCAGGGTGTTGCCTAGTACACAGAAAGTGATCTCCTGGACCAGACCAAGACCAGACCTTGCCCAGCAGCCTACTTTCCCAAATGACAACGCAAGAGCTTTTAGAATATTCAGAAGCATGACTTAAAATGTAACTTCTCTTTCTTACTGTTGCTCACAAACAGCTAATACAATAAGGAATGTTGTTACTGATTCTTGACAATTTTCTTCATAAATTTCTCTAATACTACCCCTATAACCATGTGAGCTACTTGCAATCACCATATTTTAGGGCAACCATCATTTATGTACTTTATAGTTACTGAAACTAGAGTTCTGGCACAATTAGAAAGCAAAAATGTATCTGTCTACTTCTTCAATGTTATGAATACTTTGCAATCATGACCTTCATCTGGCCTCTTTAGATATCCATCAGCACATGCCAAATAGAAACATTTTAACTGTTCAAAAAAAATGTTAAAGCACAGTGGACCTCAAAATTATGATGAATTCCACTGTTTTCTTCTGTGTTTGAGTTACTGATATGAGTCAATCAACCAGCTTTAACACAAAACATAACTCAACCCCCTCTTAATATAAGCCTCATCTCCTTGATTCAACTTCATGTCCAACACAGATATCCAGAGCTGTTGGAAGTTGGGCAGCACATAAATTTAATAAATAAAAATAAAATTGATGTGTAGATAACAGAATATTGCTGGTTGTAACCATCTTCTGTTGTATATAAGATCCCTATTGATACATGGCTTTATTATCTTCAGACTGAATTCATTATATCATAATACATTGGGGCATGCAATAGAATTGCTTGAAAACACCAGTTGGTATAAAAGACAGCTGTTTGCAAATACTGCTTTCCTCTTTAAAGCAGTGTTACTATACTTCTACAGTAACTAGCAGTAAACAGGTGATATTTATTTTCATACTTAATTTTTCTTATTTGAAAAAGGTTTACCTGGATTTGTCATATGATTTGTATTATCTTTATTATTTTCTGTAATTCCTTTCTACTTAGATCTCCTTCTGTTGTAATTTTCTGCCCAAAATATCCAAAGGTTTGACCTTTTCATTAATAAAAGGCAAATATATGAGCTAAGAGTGCTAAATCTATTATCTCAACATTACGTTCTACATGAGGATATAAGGCACATATACTGAGTAAAGAGACTGCCTCTAAAAACATATTTAAGGGAGTCTGTTCTTCCAAATGGTATCACAAGAATATTTAATGTTATCAAAATTCATCCATCAAAGATTCCTAAATCTGCAAATGAAAGAGCAGAAGCATATTTTAAATGGTGCATGCTTGTCTGTTTCTAGTGTTTTTCTTACAATTATGTTCAAGGTGACTTAAAAATGCACATATTCTCATGAAACATAAGATAAATTGCTACATAACTAGTGACTAATAAAGGAGTTTTAAATAATTTTAAATTCAGGCTGAAAAGGCTCAACACTTAATTAGTGATTAAAACATACTAGATGTGTGCTGGATTTGGATCTGAAGTGGAAAAAATTCTTCAGATTCAGCATTGGCATACTTGTGCTATACTGTATATCAGTGGCTCTTTAAAGAAATGGTGCCTTTTCCTAGGCTTGCACAGCAGCTGTGCAGTTTCAGGAAAATGTGTGTCTGAGGTAAGGAGGCATTAAGGAAGCATGGCTTTTTAAAAAAGCCACTGGCAGGTACAGCAAGTACAGCAAGCAAATCCAGAATGGCAGATTCTGAAAAGAGATATAAAGATGTTGTACCAAAATATTGCCAAGAATATAAATGAAATTAATAAATCTATGTGTCAAACCAATATTTCTACAAAGAAAAATGTTTCAGCTTCCCATAATGAATACAATTTATTGGGATTTACAAGAACTTTAATTTAGCAACATTTAATCCTTTTAATTGTACTTTTTAGACTAAAACATTTCTTCAGTATTGATTAAAGAGACAAGAAACAACCTCCTGCTAAATTTACATGATTATATGCAAAGTTCACATTATTTTAGTTACTAAAAATAATTATATTAGGAACTACATCCTGCAAAATCTAAAATAAAATACTAACATAAGACTTTACCTCTCTGCCAGTAAGGATGTGTCTGGCCAGTTTCACTTTTGCAAAATTTCCCTTTCCAATTGTTTTAAGGAGTCTGTAATTCCCAATATGAGGTTGCTCATCTGCACAGGAAGCTATAGAATTCCTACAGCGGGCCCCAGACCGACTAGATCGGGAGGAAATTTCCTGTCGTCCTTCACCATGAGAGGTATGCTATAATAAAAGAAAGAAGAAATTTAAGATACACTATAGCCCAATAGACTAGAATTCATAATTAAGTTGATAGGGTATCAGATTAGGAGATGGAAAATAAAGTATTGCTTCACAGAATGTTGAACTATCGTAGCTTTTGCTAACAGCTGGTGATAGCCACCAACTCAGATGACTTTAAAATAAAACAGTTCACGTCTGTCACCTATGATAGCCAAATAAAGCATCAATATTTAATAAGAAAATATTTCTGACAATAGTTGTTGGGAAAGCCAACAAGGAAAGACCTGATTTTTCACAACTTCAATAGGCACAATTCTGCCTATTGAACAATTTCAGTAGCTATTGGGAACAAGATGGATTACACGATCCTATACTTTTTATTTCTAAGGTTTTCTTTTAAATACTAAATAATGTAATGACACTTCTACCGAATAAGCACTGTTGTTGAATGCTTCAAATCAGTAATTCAAATATAGGCATTTCCTGCAATAACCTGGAGAGATTCTGTCAGTTTCCATCATATATCACATAATAGTATGATGTAAAGCCAAACCAATATTTTTGCATAATTACTGAAAATCTTTGACTGTAAGAACTGTAGCTTAAAATAAAAAGTAAGTTTTATTTTAAGGGGGGATGTTTACTTCTTTCAAGGAGTTATTTTAGTGTTTTAATCATAATTTGTTTATAATTTTACTGCTGATAGTCTTAGCACCTTTTTATTGTACAAGTGAAATATTTGTTTTAGACATATAACAAGCATCCATTTACGGTCAAAATACTTTTCCCAGCATTTTATATAACCTAAATTAGACAATTTATCTGTATGTACAAACTGCCCATTGCAATATCATATGCAAAGCAAGCTTCTAGACTTTATATTTTTGGCCCTGTAGTTGGAATTATAATAAGGTAACATATCCATATGTATTATAAGAGTTTTCTTTTCTTTACAATCATCTTCTACTTTCATTATTTCTTCATATTCTTCCTTATATTTATATTGTGGTATTTTCTTTATATTTTACAATTAATATCCTATATTTTACAATTATTTGTATCCCCAAATATCTTTCCAATATTCTTTCTGCCATCATTTTCTAACCTGATCAAGTAATTTATGTATACAGTGGTACCTTGGGATACGAACTTAATGCGTTCCGTGACTCTGGGCGTATCCCGAGTTGGTCGTAATCCGATGCAAATTTCCCCATAGGGTTCAATGTAAATCTGGTTAATCCGTTCCGCTCTCCGAATTTGGTCGCACCCCGAAGCAAATTTTCCCATAAGGTTCAATGTAATTACCGTTAATCCGTTCTGGCGTCCGCGGACCACGCGTCAGGGGGGGGAGAACAGCCGGGCGTGGCGCGAGAACGGCCGGGCGCGGCGCGGCGGGAGAACGGGCGGGCACGGCGGGAGAACGGCCAGGCGTGGCGGGAGAAGGCCAGGCGTGGCGGGAGAAGGCCGGGCGTGGCAGGAGAACGGCCGGGCGCGGCACGGCAGGAGAACGGCCGCGGACCATGTGTCAGGGGCGGAAAAATGGCCACGGACCACGTGTCAGGGCGGAAAAATGACCATACCCCGAGGCGGAGTTCGCACATCGAGGTAAATTTTTGCGGCCGGAGCTGGTTGTAACCCGAAAAGTTCGTTAGTAGAGGCGTTCGTATCCCGAGGTACCACTGTACATGAATTTCAGTGTTGTTGTTCTTTCTACAAAATAATGAACAATACTGTAGCATATTGTAAGTCTAAAAGCAAGAATAGTAGACTTAAATCTATTGATATGTCTCTGGATGCTCTGCAACAGTTTGATCAGGTTTTGTACTCTTCACTGTCTAATAACAGCAATACTTAAATGAATACTCCCTCCCCAAATTTAATTGCTTTAGATTAGAAAAACACTGGTGATGGGATAGACTAAGAGCAGATTTTTTTCCATGAAGGTCATTTCAGCCTTGGTACTGGTACTAAAATCTGAGTTCTGGATTGGAATGTGTGCTCAAAAATATCTTTTTTATTAATTTATATGATTGCATGCCTGAATCAGTATTCTGCAATTGCTCCAGCTGGCAGCCTTCAGGGCTATACTAAAAAAACAAGATCCTGCAAACTTCAAATTTGCTCATCCCAACATAATGACTGCTACATAATCAGCAACCTTCATTCAGTGATTGAAGCTTAATTCTCATATTTTTTAAACCCATTTACAAATGTCAATGCATCACAAACTACTGCAGAAGCTACCTTTCATTGCATAAAGAAGATATTGCTCCTTTCCTTCCAGTCCTCTATAATATCAGACACAGTAAAACAGCCCAGGATTTATCTCTTAGCCAACTGAGAATTATTTAGTTTAGCACTCTATGCTGCATTAATTTTCAAGTAAGTAAATGTTATTCAGCTTTTCTCCACAGGTACCAAAATATTTTGAGCACATCCAAAGGCCTTAAAGTCAAAATACAAAGAAAGCAAGATGTAGGACAAAAAAAAAAAACCATGAAGAGAAACTAAAATTAAAAGTGATAGTCTAATTTTTTTTTTCCAGAGGAAAACGTATGCAGAGTCTAACTTAAAGTAAGCATATGTTGAGAAATCAGCAATGTACTGGGAAGGGTAAGTAGCACAGATAAAAGGTGACCAACTCCCTTTGTAAGACTCCTACGTAAAGAATTTTAGATAAATTTACTTAATCCTAGGTAAATAAGAATTGTAGATTTCATAATTATATCACTATCCTATTTCAAAACATCTAAGTCTACAAAGTATTCATAGAAAGGATTGGTGATTTCACAAACTACCTCCTTGTTAGCAGCTGGATACAATTTCATTTTCTGGAGATCTAGAATAAAGTCAGCAAACTAAGAATAGAGAAATAAATTTGGTAACTAATATTCAGAGGAAAGACAGAAATAAGCTTGCTTTTTGAACAAAAATTAAAACCCACCTTTTCACAAAAGCTTTCCCCTACAGATGTTCCAGCATCCTTTTTCATTAAGAAATAGGCATGGTGAAAGCAAGAAAAGAGAAAAATAAATAAAAATAAACTTGTCAAAAGGGGCAGTCAAATTTTATTAAAGGGATATTTTCAATTTAAACATATTTCAAGAAGTTATGATAAGGATACATTAACAATTAAAGGAGGACAATATTCATTAACATGCACAATAAATTACTGGCTATTCTATAGAAATATTAAGAGATCAAAAGCTAGACACATATGGTTCTATGCCTGCTGAAGGAAGAAAAAACACTTTATCATAGAATGGGCAGGAAATGTAACTGTACTGTATTTTTATAGGAATTTATATATACAAAGATTGTATATATAAATGCTTGTTCATCTTTAAAAATTTACTGTAAACACTTAACCATCATGAATTGCTGAACAGAAAAAATCCATATATTCAGACTATGCCATATCATCCTAAACATATATGTACAATAATAAACCCTCTGAATATATGATTGATCATCTCCAGACCTCAGAGGTCAAGTTAATTATTACTTAAAAATATAATAATGGATTATTATATTATGAACCAATATACCTAAAAGCTACTATGAATGGATCATTGTTATGCGCCTCCCCATTCTGCCTTAGCAGATGAAAACCCTATTTGCCCTCTGCACAATTTGCTTACTTAACTCAGTCTCTATGGCAGATAAGTTCAGTAACATGAATGGAAAGATCTGTTTTTTTCCAAATCAGCATTTAGTGGAAAATGTATTTCTAGGAAAAAGCTGTTATCCCAAAAAGATTCAACTAGATATTATTCCTTTCTTTTGAAGAGCGAATTTCTTTAGCATTGTAACTCCTTAGCAAGTATAGCTAGTGCTTGTTTAATAACCATTCATTCAGCAACTGTTTGAAGTTACGGTGGCATAAGTAACAAAAGGTACTTATGCCCAGTCCCTGAAGTTACTGCCATTGCAGTAACCCTGCAGTCACATGATCAAAATTTGGGCGCTTGGCAGCCCACCTGCACTTATGACTGCAGGGGTGCTTCAACCCACCTATCTCACCATCTCTGCCCTTTTGGCCACCCTGCACAGCAGCACTCCTCAGTGCTGAAGTCAAGGCCTGAGGCCTTCAGCAGTCTCAGCTGGCCACCACTGCCCCCAGGCCTCTACATCAGCCCCAATGCTGCCGCCGCCACCGAGGACTGCCATCTCAAGCCCCGCACCACAGCCAGTTACCCCAATGCCACAGTGCAAAGCCCCAGCCGCCTTGCGTTCCGGAGGCCCTGCTGCACCCAGCTGACCTTTGCCATCTTCTTCCCACTGCTGACAAGGCGTGCCTGGCCTGGCCCTATGTGAGGCAGCTACTGGCCGTGCCAGGCCTTCTCCACTTCTAGTGCGTGCCATTCTCACCTAGCTGACTCCACCTAGCTGAACTTCTCCATCTTTCTCCCGCTGCTGACAAGGTGCGCCTGGCTTGGCCCTATGTGAGGCAACTGCTGGGTGTGCCAGGCCTTCTTCTTGAGGCCGCGTGCACCACTCTTGCAATGCTTCAAAAAGCTTCAGAGGCCTTCCAAAGCATTGCGAAAATGGTGCGCGTGGTCTGGAGAACAGCAAGCACAGCCTTCTTGTGAGGTTTCAGAAGGCCTTAGAAAGCATCTAAGCTTTCTGAAGCATCGCAAGAATGGTGTACGTGGCCTCAAGAAGAAGGCTTGGCGCACCCAGCAGTTGCCTCACATAGGGCCAGGCCAGGTGCACCTTGTCAGCAGCAGGAGAGAGACGGAGAAGATCAGCTAGGTGGAGTAGGGCCTGCAGAGTGCAGGGCAGCAGGGGCATCTGGGGCTTTGCAGTGTTGTGCTGGGTTGGCTGGCTGCAGCGCGGGGTTTGAGGTAACACTCTTTGGTAGGGGTGGGGGCAGTGGCAGCCAGCTGAGACTCCTTTAGTCTCTGGGCGTCTATTTCAGCCCCAGTGCTGCTGTGCAGGGCACCCAAAAGAGCAGAGATGGGGAGAGATAAGCAGGTGGAAGGTCTTGAAGAGGAGACAGTCCCTTCTCTTACTGTGGTTCGGGGCTGGGAGGGACCAAACTGGAAATGGCTTGGATCAGGATGGGGACTAGTGGGATTCAGCTAATTACAGCAACGGGGTCTGCCAGGATTGCTGTCACCAAGTGATGCAGTCATGTGATGTTGCGTGAAACCATTGCTAAGTGATGCAGTATTGTGACATCATGCGACACCCCGGTCAACACTGGCAGGGTGAGCTACTGTACCCAATAGAGGAGAATATATGTAGCTCAGGGTTGAATTGTGGAGTCCTTGGTGCTCTCTGAGATTGGTTGTATGCTTGCAGACATTTCATTGCCCTACTGATACCAATGCTGGTAAGAGTGCTGGTATCAGTGCAGGTAACTGATGATGTTACCTAGTTGGGTAATGAAACGTCTGCAAGCAAACAACCAATCTCAGAGAGCACCAAGGACTTCACAGCTATTGATTATAAACAGGGAGCAAACCCCACGCTCACTTGCACTGATGATGTTACCTAATTGGGTAATGAAATGTCTGCAAGCAATCAACCAAGCTCAGAGAGCACCAAGGACTCCACCATTCAATCCTGAGCTACATACATTCTCTTCTACTGTAATCACAAATATTGAAAAGGTAACTAAAATTGATCTAGATTTTTTTCCTTAGTTATACTATTGACAAAGGAAAGTTACTTATTATACCCAGGAAAATAATAATCACTCAGTGATGTCTGTTAGCTACATCAAGTAACTCTGAATACAAACAAAAGAGAACCTGGCCTCATTTACTCCATGGCTTTTCCACTCTCCTACTCTGACCTTTGGTCATCAAAAACATATTTAAAAATTTGAATAATTTATTATACAGATTTAAAAAGAAAATGAATCTATCTGAATATGCAGCAGTTTCTAATCTATTTCCCTCCTAAATACTGAAATTAAGTGACAGAACACTTTCATAAATACAATGATGACTCATGAAAATTTATCTATTTTTTATTATTCCAGTTCTGAAATCATAGAAGAAAACCTGTAAGCAATATGTGATGAATCTATTTTCCTGGATGACACAGATTCTTTTTATAACAAGATAGGGGATGCAGCACAAACTTTTCTATACTCCTATTTACAACCTGAAGTTTAAATGGTGATTTCTATTTCTACTCACAGTTTATCACATTTTCCCAATATTCATCAGCAACCCTTATCTGTTACCAGTCTTCTCCCACTATCCTTTTTAAGGACTTCTTGTCTTTAAAACAGAGGCAGGCAAACATTCAGTAGCCAGATGCCACACACTTTAAAATTACTAGTTTAATAACCATGGGCCACAATGGAAGATATATTTTAATGCATACCATCCTGCACTCATTCTGAAACCTTACAATAGCCACCCCCTCCCCCACTGCTCTGTTGCCCTAAATGCTGGCTGGAGATTATAGGATGATTATAAGAGTTATAGCTTATCTAAAGGGCACTACGCTGAGGACAGTATACAATACTTGACTGAAGTGTTCACTGTAAGAAAGTGAGTTTTAGCAGAGTTGTGCCACAATAAAGAAAGTTTATTTTTATGTGCTGAATAGGACATGTAATCACATTGTCACTGTGAGTTTCTATTTCTTGCTTACCTAGATTTGGTATGGGCAGATTTCAGATATCAACTTTGTTATTTTGTTAGATCCCAAAGATCAGTTATTGAATATTGTGAGATACATTCTGAATGATTTGGATCTACAAATACTGACTTTAAAGAGCTAATCATCCAGTTAAAAATGGAGGAGAGATTTTCCCCCCCCTATTGTAGGGCTATGCCAAGCATTTGGAGGGTAATTTCCAAAGTGATAAGAATGCCTGTCCAAACCTGCTGCTCAAAATGTTGAGGCAGCATATCCTCTCAGAGGCTTCCCACGGCTGCTTCAAGGGCCTCCCATATTGTCTGAGTCTGCTTCAGTAGCAATCCCAGTGAAAGTGACCTGAATCAGCCACATCAAGTTTTTGAAGCCATGACATCCTGACACTTCAAACAGTAGGTTCAGAGAAGAAATTTGGTTATTTCATGAAGTACCCTTCCAAATACATTCCATAACCCTATTGAACAATTGGGAATTGGAAGTCATTGTCCATTCAGCAATCTATTCAGCAAACCGTTCAGCAATCTATCAGTGTTTTCCTGTTCTGTAGATTAGTATAAACAGAAGGTGAAATTGATTTAAGCTGTGGATTAAGCCTGGGATATTTAAACAGCTATATCATAACATCACACATGTTCTTGGTTTTATATTAATATATATATTTCACATCTGATCAACCCAGAGTTCTCACTCGAGGCACAAATGACCAAGCTAAAGTTATCCTCCTTTGGACACATTATACGAAGTCCTAGCTCTCTGGAGAAGGCTCTAATGCTAGGAAAGGTAGAAGGAAAGTAGAGAAGACAACCAACAGCCAGGTGGATGGTTTCAGTTACAGTGGCAATGGTTGCATGATTGGAAGACCTGAAGGACCAGGCTAGGGACAGATCATCATGGAGAAAATCTATGTGATCAATAAGAGTCAACAATCACATGATGGCACATCATCATCATCATGTTCACTGTGAACTCCAGAATGTCATTCTACCAGAATCATGTTAGTACTATGATAATCTTTAGCAATAATCTATGCTACCTTTGAATTTCTATGCATTCAACCACCCTTCTCCAATCTAGTGCTCTTCAGTCACATTTGGACTAAAATACCACGCTGGCTTGAAATTTTGGGCTGCATTTAATGCAGAAGACTGTATTAAATTATCTGTTTCTGCTGAGCAGTTTAATTATTTATTTAGCTTTTTTCCCAGGTACAATTCTATCCTTTGGATAAAAATAAAGTTCCTCTGGTAAATAAAACCATCTCTCAAGGGAATCTGTTAGAGAGGCATACATATTGGACCACTGCTCCCCATCTTAGTGAGAAAAGAAAGCAAAATAGATATTAAGAGAGATATAATGAAACAGCCACAGTGAATTAGAAGACTGTAACCAGAAACCATACTGCATTTTAAAAATTGTAACAATGTACAATATAATATAACCCCCGCTCTCTGGACCTACTTTTTCTTCTGCACAATTATGCAGCTATTAAGACTGCTGAACTAATTGACCAGATTCACTACGTGATATTTACCAAAGGATCATCACTTTACTGAACAGCTCAATCTTCTGAACACATATTTTAATATTTGTCTATATTCAAAAATTAATAAAATGCTTTTCAACAAATTAAATATTTAAATCTGACTGGAAACTACTGGTCTAGAGTACCACAAAAAATGCAAGAGGAATAGTATATTCAGCAACCACTAGAAAGCTAGCAATATTGTCCTGCGAAGATAAGGAGTTGACTCAGCAACATGGAGTCCTTCTTCCTATGATATTCTCATCTCTCAGTATAACTTTATTTCACATGAAAGTTTAACAGCAAAAGTCAAAGACAACAACATGTATTCCAAATATAGAATACTATCCATAGCCAATCGCCAGACTGGACAAGAGTGACAAAGCTAGGCATCATCATGCCAAAGAAGAACTGGGAACAACTCATTAAACTTTGGCAGTATGTATCTCCTCATCACCAAGAGGCTCCTATAGCACTTAAATTCATATTTTCATTGGAACGTTTCTCAGCTTTTGTTTGGTTGCATCAATAACTAAGAAGCAATTTTAATTTGGATCACTGTATATTATAATACCATCATGATAAATAATATATAATAATTAGGTACAGTTATTAATCACAAAGCACTCGTATTTCAATCTTAAATTATGTCAGTATATCTCAGTTACCTGAATACCTGAATAAAGAACTGGCAACCATTTTGAGCCAGGAAGCATATTTGGAAATTTGAGCACATGCCATGGTCATTCTCAAAGAGTAACTAACGGCTACTGTAGTGAACATGGCCAGTTATAAAATACAGTATCAATTTTACTACAAGCTGATGATTGTGCTTTCTGAAATCCCTTCCAGACTCACAGAATATTCTGTACCACCCTAATACTTTTTAATTTTTCTGTGGAAGCATGGCCAAGATTCAGCCTTCAAGACACAAGTCAGCAGAATGGCACCCACAGCCACCAACATTTCTACAACACTCATGTATGCAGGCCCTGCACCTTAAGTAAACACACACACACACACACACACACACTAAACATAGCTAAACTCTCGAGCTTTTTGCATATGGCACTCCTACAGGATCTCATCACTGAAATTTTGGGAAATTTTGGTAATTTTTATTTTCAGTTTTACATACTTGGATGACTATACCATCTCACAAAATCACACAAGTGCCTGAAAAGGATGCCAGCCACTGTTACAAATGAGAATATTACTAGAAACTGGCACACTGCTCTACAGCATACCAATTTCACAATTTTATTTTTCTACTTAAAAACAAATGATACTTGGTAGATGTCAAGAATTGTATCCATGGGCATACTTGTACCCAAGGGCACCACATTTCCCATGAGCTGCATACTTGGAAGCAAAGTGTAGCACTGAATTTATCACAAAATAAAGAATGAATTAATTAGGAACTAAGTGGATCACCTGTACAAAATAAATTAAACTAAAACAAACGAACTATTTTGCATAGAAGAACATTCCAGCTTCATTTTTACTTTAAGATGAGAACAAAATTGCTGTTTGTTTTACAATCTGATATACTGTCCCAGTCATGCCAAGCTTGTTCACCAATCAGAGTAAGTTCTTACTGTCATCAGCACTGAAATGTAAATATAGCAGCTTAAGAGTAAGACATAGGCAAGCCTGATTCATCAATAAAATTGTCAACCTAGGCCAATTCTCATACGGCTATTGTTAGTGATTATGTATGAAACCAGAAAAACATCCAACGGGCAAAGATCTGGGATTTGTGTTAGGAAATCCCTCTTTAAGATTTTAATCTCATTATGCAATAAAAAGCTATTTTAAAAAGTCAAATTTTGCCCCAAAAGTTCCTTTAGAGATCAAATCCCAGAGATATGTTAAGTTGGGAATTCAGGAATGTAAAGGTCAAATGTCAAGCCTAAAGATATATATGATGGAATCTCATTACTTAACTGCTTTTAAAAAACCCCAAAACACCATTAACAAAATGCTGTGAAACCTACACACTCCAATATACATATTGTATAATGTGATATAGCTGTTAAGTATTTTTAAGATAATATACCTTATTCTTGATTTTCATTTCCAAAACAACTGCATTCACACTTATGTAAGAGTAATCCCCATCTCTAATAACCTCAATGGAAATTACTTCCAAGTAAAAAGCCATTGTGAAAATAGATGATACAAGATTATATATTACTGCATTGGTTGTGATTACTGCTTTTGTATACATGGAGTAGCTTTGACTGAAGAAGTTTATAAATTCATAAATAAAGATGCATCAGCAAGTACACTGGATTCATACTCCATAGCAATGTCCCAACCCTTAAATGTTACTATATAATGGTTCATTTAAAACAAGTCACTTAGCATAGGCAGTTTGATTCATGAACTAATAGTACAACTTAATTCACTATGAAGCCCACAGACTACTGAGAGAGACTACACTGCAAATGCACCATATTGGAATACTGCATGAACACATTCAAAAAGTGATACTGGTAAATCACTTAAAATTTATCCCTTTTGATTTAAATACAGTAACTGATCTATGGCAGATTTTATGGGGCCATAACAAACTCCAATTTTATCCAATTCTTTTATTTCATGCTACAAATGGGTCTTTTAATCATTGAGTAAGATTTGTAGTTAGTTCACAGTGCCTAGAAAAATGCATACCTTATTAGAATAATGTTTTCCAAGTTACTATAACCCAACTTTACTCAATCTGGGGTTCTCCAGATGTCTTAGACTACAGCTCTGCCTATGTTCAACCAGCATAACTATTAGTTGTGTTAACTAGGCTTAATAGCAGTTGCAGTGCAATACACCTGGAAATATCAGCCTGGGGAAAGCAGGCCCAAGCCATTACAATAATATAGTTTAGAAGAAACTCAGTAGCATAAACTAAAGGAAATGTGTGCCTTCAACTCCTGGCAACTGCCTATAGTTTCTTGACAACATTTTTGGAAGTGGCTTGCCAGTTTCTTCTTCCTAAGAGAGTGTGACTGGCCCAAAGTCACCCCACTGGCTTTATGCCTAAGGTGGGAATAGAACTCAGTTTGTTTTCTAGCCTGATGTCTTAACCACACCAAACTGGCTCTCAATCTAAAATAAATTAGGTTTATTTTAGGAACAGTGCAAAGACAATGGGGCATATGCATGTGTGTTTTGCTAGCTAAAATAACATTACCTAATGAGGAAAACTTAATTTGCATCACATATTATTTCCATGTACTCCAATAAAATGAAACTTTGATTTAATGGACCATTTGTGTACAGGGGGTCCATCTTTCCCAAGTGCCCATTAGATACTGAGGTATTTTCTCATAATGATGCAAATGACAACATTTAAATTTAAAAATTAAATTTAAAAAACTATTTTTTTAAAAAAATGCCTTGTCTGGACTACTTTGGATACAACAGTCATGTCCCATATTTCATGGGGATGTCTGGTTGGAAATGCTGCCAGTGGTATCCAAAGTGTATTAAACTGGGAGAGAGGTTATCCATTAAATTGAGGTTTCTCTATACATTTTCCCCCTATATTTGACAGCTGTGGCTTGCAAGGGAAGTATCAAATGTGAAAGCCACAGGGAGAACTGCTCTACACCCCAAGGGTGGATGTTGCAAGTGGAAAAAATAGCGCTAGAATACAAATGAGCATATTCTATGTTGTTAGAATATGAATGAGCATTACATTAGAGTATTGTATATAGAATCTCACAATCAAAGCCAGATTCACTTATAGTGTTAAGCAATGTTATGGTTTGTTTTAGTCTTGATGTGATGTGCAAACCTACTCATTACAGTTTTATGTTATATTTCTGAATCAGACTACAAAGACTTGTTCAACAAAACACAAATAAAAATCCTGTACTCACAGTATGTATGAATGAAACCAAAAAGAGAAGCTCAAGAGCTTAGGTTTGTAAGCACAGTGAAATAATTCCAGAAAGTCAGGTCAAAAATTATAGATTCAGAATAAGCCTTCTGATTTCAGAATATCAAAACCCGAAATTGTTTTTAGAAAATATTATGGTCAGCAGTTTTAGCAAGAAAAAATGATTTGCTGCACTAACGTATACAATTTCACTTTAAAAATTACTTACCAGTATTCCACTACAAGCAGAAGCAAGAACAATGCTCAGTCAGCAGTTTTCTAGAAACCAATATGAAACTGTAATAAACATTATCTATCTTTCCTAGCACCTGAATACTATCTTGGAAAATGTGCACTGGCTCCATTGCATATCTTCTGTACCATCAGAAATGACTAACTTTTAAATAACAAAGTACTGAATCCGTAACAATTTGATAAGGTGTTTTCATTTTAAATCTAGTTCACCTAAAACTTCCCCACTAACAATTATCATATTTGCAGTGAGGAAGTATTTCAACATGAAGAATTCAAGACAAAGCAATTTCATATACAACTCAAATTACAGATATACATTCTGAAATTTAAAATGTATTCAGAATTGTGTATTCTATTCCTGTTTGATCAGAGACAGGCTATAATGGTGCTAGCACATTCATACAAGAAGCCAGTTTTCCTTATTGCTTAGTAGCAGGCTATAACACAATTACAGATAATATGATCTGCAAAGAAGTATAGAAACTTTGCCTCCAATTTGCTAATCCCTACTATGTTTGTCCCCAAGGTACACGCATACTTCAGACTGACAATAAATACTCAATTATGTTCTTTTTAAATAACAATGATACATTCATAAGCTATTTAACAATTCACATAGTCTGGAACTTGAATAATCACATTGGAGTAGAGCATGAGGGCAATCTTCACACATGACTTCTAAACTGCATTAAATGGTTGATGTAGACAACACTAAAATATATAAAGTGGTGTAAAGAAAGTGTAGATGAATAATCCTACTAAATAATTCTTAAACTGACAATGAATTACAGAAATAACCAGTTCTGAACAGTTTTATCTAAAATGAAACTTTGGGAGCTTGAGCTGAAGTCCAAAATGTTCTATAGATGAATTACTGCATTTAACTTTTCCTGAACACAATTCTGCAGGTTGTATCAAGAGCTAAAGCAAACAAAGGAGAAAGTTTTATCAACAGTGATACTGAATACAAAACCTTGATAATGCAACAATTGTTCTAAGCATATTTTCCTCTTCTGTATCTAAACTTGTGTCAATCACATTCAATTAATAACACTGAATTGTTTAATAAGGTGAATCCATTACAAAACATTCAGCTATATTTATCTTTCCTGCATTCAAAATTCTAATGGAACTTAACATTTTCCTTTCATGGAACCTAACAAGCTTCTAGTTTACTATTAACTTGCAATCAAACTAAATGCAGAAAAGAAGCATTTATTTCTTATGTCTTAAGACCTCTATCTATTAACATGTTTCTTCTACAGTACATGATTTCTTTGATAGTCTATTTAAAGTGACAGACCAAGCCAAATGCTTGGATTCAACATACAGTGTGCTTTTCATTTTAAACTTCCACAGAACAGACATCTTTATCTAAGTTGTTTGACACTGTTAAAAATATCATATATTTTATCTAAAATAGAACAGTCTTTTTTCCAATATATATGAAATCAGTAAATTTACTATTTAAAGGTGGATAATTCCTCTTCCACTACTGCCCCCAAAGGGAGCTTAGCTCTCTTATTACCCAAGTGAATATCAGCATCAAAGTTCAAATGGTTCCTTAAAGGAAATACAAATTAGATATGAAAAATATTTATTTAGATAATAGCGTTCATTACCTGTCAGAACAAATGACCCATTCTTTCTCCCAGTATGTTTATTCATGATCCCTTTTTTAGCAATTAATATATTTTACATTTAAGAGTATATGTTCATTTCCCAATTCTCCATTGTATTCTGAAAATGTGTATTTCTAAGCGTGAGGGGCTTATTTTGAAAAAGGTGATAGAAAAAGTAGGATCCCAAAAACAATAAAAAAGAAAGGTTATTACAGGCAGGCCTCATAAGAGCTTTTTTACTGTTGACATTTTGCAACAAACAACCTATAAAAACAACCATTATCAGATTTTCAGCTTCCATAAAACAAATGTTACAGTAGAGAATTCCCAAGGTAGTATCATGCTATATTTTAAATGAATGTTAACTATTTCTCTATATATTATCAGTATTATTACAACTGCTTACACTGATTTTTTTCATTGAAAATAGCAAAGGAAAAGATTTTTTTTCAATAACCTAAGGATCTGCATTATCACATACACTCTGTATGATAGAGGTTAAACATTAATTATTAAAATGGTATTCAGTTACTATGAAACTATAGATTGTACCAATGAAGAATCCTTAAATGCACTCACATTTTCAGTGTCGCGTTCATTCACCGTGGGCAATGGAGTTCTAGTGGACATTTTCATTCACTTAAGCTGAAGCACCGTTTGCAATGGCAAAATCCAGCTATGTATTATATAAAAATAAAAAAAAATCCTAACACCTCCCTCCCTCCAAATACATATATATATATTTACAAAAAAATGTGATTTTACAGCATGATAGCGGTTATCAAGTGCCACCATCAAGAAAAAGGGAGTGTGGGGAGAGAAATTTGAGTTTTTTCCTCCACCACCGCTACCCCTCTTTCTCATCTATATTCCAGTCTGATAATGGAGCATTGTATTCCCCTGGGAATCTTCAGGAATCATCCTATAGACAGATTACGGTCCTTAGAAGTTGGGGATGACAGATTAGAGAAGATTCTCATGGAGCACCAAAAGAAAACATGGGCCAAAAATTGCCCGGTGCCGTAAGAGGAAGAGAAAGCGGGGAACGAACTAGCAACTCGCGAGCGGGAGAGATGGAGCAGCACGCGAGAGTGCAGGGCGCTGCAGCAATACAGCCCAACTAGCAGGCTGCTGAGGAAGGGAAGTGAGAAACCAACAGTCGCTTTCCGCGCAACCACTGTCGGCTGCGAAAGCAGCAAGGAGCCACCCAGAGTTGGTCAAAGGAGCGGGCCGAGCCCCTCAACCTTTCTATCTCTACGCGGATCGCTTCATCGGGCCTCGGCTCTCATGTTTTAATTGCGCCCCCTCCTCTTCCTTCTTCTCCAGCAGAACTCCCAACTCCTCTTTGCCGCCTACCCCAACCCCAAAGAGGCCGGCTCAGGCCCAAGGAGAAAGACTCTTCCGCCACAGCCTGGAGACTCGCTGGGTGGAAAAGAGGAGAACCCTCTGCCGCCGCGCCGCCGCCAAACGAGTTCCCTTTGCTCCCTCAATCAGTAGCAACAGCGGCAGCAAGAGCGCCGCTGCTCCCAGATGATCCAAGATGGCCGCCCGGCTTCCTCTGCTCCTACATGAACCGGAAGAGACCACCCCTTGCACGGAGAAAGGCGGCGGGGAGGGAGAGGCCGAGGGCGCAAGCGCAGGCAGGTGTGCGTGCTCGGGTCGCCTCTTGTTGCTAAGGTGTTTGGCGGAGTTGGAGGGGAGCTTTCCGCGTTGAGGAAGGAAGAAAGTGTTTGTGCTCCTCTTTTGACAGACTGAGGGCTGAGGTGTCCGCAGTCGCCCGCACAACTTATGCTCCCCTTAAGGTTTCGATCATTTTTATTACCGAACTTGGGCGTATCCAGAGAAGAGGCTCTGCGAATGGTTAGAAAATCGAATGTGGAAAAACTAGCCATGGTTAACCTGCACATGAGAACATTCAGGAGAGGTTTAAAGGTACCGTAATTCTAGTATCTGAAAAGGTGATCTGTGTAAGAGCAGACTTGGTTTTCGCTGCTCCAAAGGGCAGTTCGGTACCCGTGAGTGGAAAAAGCAGCTTTTGTTTCCTAAACAAATCGCCTTCGGAAATAGTGGATTCATCTTCATTGGAGTTATTTGAACTGAGGTTGAACAACCATTTCTCTGGAGAGGCAGCTGTGGCTGCAATCAGCAATACAGATCGTTAGGGAGGAAGCCCCTTAGAAGAAGCTCTGTCTCTTCAGGAGAGTGTATTTTCAAATAAGACATGAGTTGCCCATTCTTCAACAGTACATAGGGTACTATAATCAGAAAAGAGTCTATGTCTTGCCCTATAACAGCAAAGAAGAATTATTCTAGTGATATATTATGGTGAGAATGTTCAGGACTTCTGGAACCTACCAAAGGAGATAGCAGATGTGTTTTTCTCAGTTGTAGATATAAGAAACTATTTCATTTACTTCCTATTGTAAAAGTATTTTGCATATTGTATGAAGTGCTTCGCCTTTGAGAAATTCACTCCAATTTACCAGGAGTGCTTGAAATCATGGCAATTTATTGGGAGGAAAAATAAAATTGATCCACAATAGCCTTTAAATATATAAAGTATACTCTGAACTTAACTCTAATATTTCCATGTAAGTAAATGCTCTTGACTCCTAGGATAGTTCCATACAAAGCCTTTGCCACTTTGAAAGCTACTTTAGTTCAATTCTACTTTAACTGTTTCCAGTAGTTGACCTGATTTGTTTCTAACACAACTGCAGAATAATTGAAACTGCAGTTATATGAAGCTTTGCTTTAAAATGCAGTAGCTCTCTGGAGCTTCTGGAATGGTCTGTTTCCCCTTTACCAGAAAAAAAAAAAGTACTTTATTGTGCTTCCCAGCTCCTGGGCTTAATTGGTCTTTCAAGGAAAAATATGGCATAACACCTTGACCATGAAAGAAATTATCCCACCTACGAAAAGGAACTCTGAGGTCAAACCCACAAGAAGGCAATGGCAAATCGCTTCCATAGCATTGCCAAGAATATTGTATAAAAGTGGCTGTAACATTTGATTTGCGTTTGGATGCCAGATTGAGACATATCTATCAGTAGGAAAGTAGTCTTCTAAGAGCTGAGAGAGAGTACAGAACTTCAGAGATTGATCTGAAGGCAATAAAATATAGTAAACCACAAAGAAATCTGGTAATTCAGGATATAAGTATTGAAAGAGTAGTTGTTTTCTTTTCAAGACACATAATAGGAACATGGAAAATGAAAAGCATAAACTAAGGAAACATTGAAGTTGTCAAAGCAGAAACAGAGCATGCTAAAATGGATATTTTAGGAATAAATAATTTAGGTAAACTGAAACAGGCCATTTTAAACTTAGATGATTATGTAATATTGTACACTATTCAGAACTGGCAGCTGCACTAGGTAACCCAGATCAAGAAATCAACTCTATAGGAAGAGTAGAACTACCTTCATTGAGACCGGCTATAATAATAGAATCTTGCAAGTCTGATTGTGCTCTACTTCCCTCCCTTCTTATATTCCCATGAATCAAGGAAGTGTCTGCCTGAGCCACTTCTAAATATTATCTTGTTTTCCAAGGCTTAAAAAATGTTTCAGCCCCCTTTGCCTAGGTAACAATTCTTGCATATTTCCATCATGGTCATTGTCCTTACTATCTACAAAAGCATGAGTCCATATGAAAGAATGAAGTAGCAGTGTTATTCAGAAAAGACTTTGTGAAGCATGTGTTTGGCAGTAAACAACAGGATCACATCTATTGTAGTTAGAAAACAAATACTACACCATTGTATATACCTACTGCAGGGGAGGAATGCTTTGAGGAACTCTATTGCATATTGTAAGAAGTACTAGATGCAACATGAAGAAATAATGTAGTTGTTGGTGATTGGAATGCAAAAACTAGAGAAATGGAGGAGCCTACAATGAGTGGAGATGTAACTATAAAGTTTATAAATTATGTAATAGAATTTTGTAAAGATAATTGTTTATTGCCAAACCCCACTTCAAGCAACATAAACACAGACTCTTTGCACAGATATCACTAGATCATACCATCGGAATCAGGTAGGATATGGAAGATGAAGACATGCAATTCAGTCAGCTAGAACTGCAGGTGCAAATTGTGGAGCAGACCATAAAGGGTGATGTCAAATATATGGGTTAAACTAAGAAAATATAAGGAAGGAGTTGTGCCATTAAAATATGACCTAGATAACATATAATCAAAATATAAGATTTCTTTGATTATTTATGACAATAAGTTGCTTCAATCAACCAATAGTAATGGTTGATTGAAAAAAGCTCTGATAGAGGCAGAATGAGTTAAAGGAAGATGGAAACACCCTTTCCCATGAGGATTATAGAATGACAGAAACATTTCTAGAGAGAATATATTCAGGCAGTGAAACTAGTAGAAAGTGAGGTATGGTGAGCAATAGATAGGCTGTCGAATAGGAGAGCACCAGGTACAGCTAAAATACCCATTGAACTGTCTAAAGCTGTGGAGGAAGAGGCAGTTAAAGTGTTCACAGCTCTATGCCAGCAAATAGGGAACAAGACTGTTTGGCTTTGAGATTGGAAAAGATTGGTACCTATACCTGTACTAAAGAAGGGAGATTCAAGAGAATGGCAAATAGTAAAACAGTTAAAAAGAAGCTACTGTAAGAACTGTTGGTAATGGAGTGAGACAAAGATGCATATCTTATTTAATTTATACAATGGTTATATTATAAAATGACAGAACTGGAAGAAAAGGTGGCTGGAATCAGTTTATCCTAGAAAAAATAAAGACTAACCTCTCAACAAGTAGAAACTCAGATATCTTGGGCATGTAATAGAAGCCGATGAAGGCCTAGAAAAAACTAATATGCTTGTCAAGGTTGAGGGAAATAGATGAAGGGGAAGAAATGGATAAAGCAGACGAATGGGATCAAAGAGATCCTGGAATGTCCTTGGAGGAGCTATGAATTAATACCAGTGACAGGTTAGGAAGGCAAGCATCTGTCCATGCTGTCAGGAGGTAGTGGCTCCTAGCTACTGTTCTGTATTTTGAGGTCAGCAGATTTGAAGATCATAAATCCTCTTCATACTGCTTTTGAGAAATTGGGGAATAGAAGCAGAGGTGATATAAAATATAGAATATAAAATTTTCTGTTCAATCCCATATTGTAAATTATCACTACAGCTTTATTAAATGTGCTTTAGAAGTACAGTTCCAAACATCATTCCTCACATTGTGTTGCCTCTGGCTATTTGTTGTAGCTTCTGATTTCATTGTGCCTTTCACATACAGCAATTTTTTAAAGAGTACCAAAGGATGCTTTCGTATAAATATGTAGGTGATTCTAGCATCTGAAATACCTGTTTAAGGTTAATTAGTATATAGGACACTTTTTCCCCTCCTCTCCTACATTGTACGACAGTGCCAGTTGCAGTGTTGACATTTGTGTAGTGCCAGCAAGCACCCTGTTTGAATTTTTGTATTATTTTAATAGTTTGCTAGTTTAATATGTGTACTTATTAGTAGAGTAGAGATACTGAGCTGACTATTCAATATCCCATCTGCTTAGGTTGCAGGACTGAGCTGAAACAAATGTTTGCATAGTCTGAGAGTAGCTAGTGAAGGAGAAATGTTACTGAAATTGTTCTTTCCTGAATGTGTAATTTTGCAAATGAAAAAGAATATATGATGACAATTCTGTTGTTTCTTCATCCCGTAATAAAACTGAGTGAATGAATTGCTGTCCCTGAATGCCTTGCTGTGAAAAGAAGTGTGAAAGATCAATTTAACTCTGCAGTAGGCTATGTGCTTGATTTTAGCTTTGCGGGAAGTATGAACACAGCCACTGTAATTTGAAATCTATGCAATCTTAACTGCTATGGTTGGTTCAACAAATCATTATTAAAATACAGTAAAGCATAACTTACTGCAGTTTAGCTTGGAACAAAGGCAGGTAAGGAGTAAGATGATAAAGATATGTATGGTATAAAGAGAAGTTTTCCTCCCTCTTTTATAATTCAGAACCAGTCAAAACTAAATTCTGGGAGAGTCAGGACAAAATAAAATCAACTTTCTAAGACAAGGAACACCAAACTTAAGATCTAATGAGAGATCTGACAAAACCTCTTTGTATATGGATATAGTGTTTGTGTAGTTAGTATTTCAGTCAGTCTTCAGGCTGGGATTTAGTACAAAGACAGCCATGGTTGTGCTTTTATATGACCTGTGGTGAAGCTGGGATGGAAGTGGTGCATCCATCCTTGTGCTCCTTATCTCTCAGAAGCTTTCAATACCATCGACAACAGTATCCTTCTGAACCTGGTCCAGGAGGTAGGAATGGGGGGCACTGTTTTACAATGGTTCTTTTCCTTCCTTCTGAGCCAGTTCCAGTCGACGTTGGTGGGGTGCTACAGAGTTTGACTCTCACTCCCATTCTATTCAACATTTCATTTCTCTTAAGCTTTTTCAGGTCAAGAATTCGTCTTCAACCTTAGCAAGCAATATAGCATTCACTTTGTTTTTGTTGTTGTTTTTAGCAAATATGTGCTTATTTGTAATTGTAGCTAAAAGTGGAAATGATATGTGGGCCAATTTAGTAACCAAATCAAGTATTGCTGGATGATTTTACTTCTTTCTTTTACCTCAATAACATTTATCACAAAATATTTCTGTCTCCCTTTTCAAAGTTGTAATTCAGGAGCAAGAGAAGATAATTATCTTATAAGGAAGTCCTCTTAAAGTAATGTGTAATCATTTACTCATCTCAAAATATGTCAAGCCACAACTAGTCATTCTGCTGAGTGGGGCTCTGGTTTTTTTCCCCAAGGGATTTCTGCCATATTGATGCTGCTAGGTATTTGCTTCTCCCTTCTTGCTCTGTGGTGAGTTGTCCGTGACTGCAGAGGCAAAGAGAAATGACCCCAGCCAATGGCTGGTTCTGTGCAAGCAAGAACATGTGTAACAAAGGCCAGTGAAGAGAGAAGCATTGCTGTCTGTTGCAACAAAACAAACAGGGGCTATTATACATCATAAAGACTGATTTATATTACATAAAGTTTTATATACTAGATACCACATTTCATCAGTTGCTTGGAGAGTTATCTTCAGTTGGCAAATACATATTGTTGACAATAGTAGGCGATGTACATGGGGTAGATTGTAGGAGGTGAAGACTGAGACTTTTGTTTTGGCAAAACTTAAATGTATACATTTAATATATAAATAAAGATAAGAACCATGACCTTCACTAATAACCTGTCAGCTTTGCTTTTGTTAATCTGACATTAAACCTCAGATGAATACAGTTAAATTTGCTGAATGCTTATATTTCCAGTATTCAAAAGTAGCATGGATGTATTTGTGTACTATTAAAAATACTTCTTTCATTGGCTCCCCACTTTATTTCAGTGTAAAATTTCAATGTAAGTGTAAATCTAAGGAGCTTGTCATGCAGCATAATATAAATTGTCATTCAGCATAATATAAATTGATATACAGTAAATCTCTTTGTCTTTTCTCCATTGTAATTACAGCAAAGAAAATTGTGATGGTGTTACTGGTACAGCAGAAGGTGGTACACATAGTGTACTTTGACATTTAAAAAACTATTTGACAAGTTAGTCAACAATGGCTTCCAAACAGCAGATATAGGATACGTGAATAATATGTATCAGTGATTGTGTATAGAAGAGGAAGCAGAAAACCAGAGTAAATGGACAGTTCTCCCACTTGAGAGATGTAAAAAGAATCAGTATTGAAAACAGTCCAAATAAGTTTGTTCAAAAATGAATTGCTGGGCAGTGAGATGGCCAAGGTTCCTAAATATGAAAGTTATTTCTGAGTGATTTAGAGCCCAGAATGATTTCTCCAAGATGCAGGAATGAGTGTTAAAATGACAGTTGCCATTCAGTGTAAGCATGCATAAATGCAAACAGTGACTAAGGAGGAAACAGATTTTGGGCTAGCCCTGACTACTGCAGTTAAAAATGACCTGTGGCTGCTCTGAAAAAGGTAAAACCCATACTAGAAAACTTAGGAGAACGATAGAAGAGCCTTCCCCAAGCTGGTGCCTTCTAGATCTATGGGACTTCCCTAGCTATAGACTGCTGGTTGAGGATTGTGGGAACTGAAGCCTCACACATTTGGAGAGCATCAAGTAGAGGAAAATGGATAACAAATAAAATAGAATAGTTTCATACAAATCTGTGTTACCAGCACTCTTGAAATACTATATGCACTTCACTTAGAAACCATATTGTAGAAAAGAGACAAGTAATTCACATCAGAGAGATCCCAATTGCCTTTTCTCAACTAAAAGAATCAATGAGAATAATTGCTAAATGTATACTAACTTGGACCTTATTCCTAACTAAACAAGTACTGTAAAAGACTAAACTCTAAATCCATTGTCTGCAATACTAATCATATTTTTCTGGATTGTACATAGGGGGTCTGATTTCTTGGTATACCTATATAGGATTGTGCTGAAAGTGTGTCTTATTGATAGCAGTACTAGTTAGCAGCCATGCCAATATTTATGACACTAATTCCATTCATACTGAACTCATTATTTTAGTTAAATATGTTTAATATTGGTCTGTTAGCTTCCCATAGCTTATATAAAGGATACTCAAACTCTGTAAATTAAATGCTATTAAGAGCAGCAGGTTAAATTTTCCTTAGCATTTTTCTCTTGAAGGTGATGAAGTCATGCTAATAATTTTGCCCAACAAATTTTAAAAACAACAAACTTGTTTTATAGCAGTCTCCTATTCATATCACAGCATGTCCTCTTAGGCAAGTCACCCTCTCAGAAGGATGCTCTGCCTTCTGAGTCAGGCATGTTACTGTTCCACCAACACTATATTTCCTGTGTGGAATCAAAGAGTCCATTTATAGTGATAGGAAGAAAGACATGATTTCAGTCTGTGTAAGAGTTTTAAGTACAAATTAATTATTGATGGGCTTGAACATTAGCAGAAAGGAACTTATTCTGCAGCAATGAAATATGCAGCCTAAGCTTTTTTTATACTAAGAGGAGGAGGAGGAGGAGGAGGAGGAGGTGGAACAATAAGAGTAGTAATCTCACAATAGCGAACTGAAACTGATAATGTCATTTTTCCACTGATGGAATTGACAGCAAAATACGGGAAGGATGTTTTTTTCCCTTCCTTTCTGCATTATTCTAAACTACCGGACAAAAGCAAATATAAATACATACAACAGTATTAATGAAATGATGTGATTTCAAAATTAATAATTATAATAATAAAGAAATATGTTATAAGCAGTATTCCAAAAACTTTTGATGTTCTTGGGTACTGTTTTAAAGTGTTGTTTCTTGCTCCTTTGTTTTAAACTTGAGCAAACTTTCACTTGCGTAGTTTTGAATTTAACACCTTAGAAAAGTCTCTAGGGAGCTTATAAAAGTTTACAATTCAATTTTGGATTTAAACATAAAGATCTAATAACAATAGCTATAATAGCACGACTTTTATGAGGCATATGTATCCAAACCACCATGTTCAATGCTTCTAAATTTTGTCAGCTACCAGACAAAATTGTTTCATTTTGCATTTTGTTATAGATTCAGATCCCTAATATTTGGCATTGGCAGTGCATTTGGAAAATGTCAAGCTTTTTCAAATCATTTGAAGCAAGATCCAAGATTCTGCACCATACAGCAGCATCAATAGTATTAATGATTGATAGATGCACATTTTGATAGCAATATTTAGAGGCACCATTTCAGGCTGAGGCAGCCTGGCTGATTCAATTGCTGATATTGGCTGTGGCAGCTATCTTCTGTTCCTGGACAATTGAACCAAGATATTTAAATTATTCAACTTGTTCAAACTGAAGTCCCTCAAAGTGGGTCTCGTCAGTATTGATGGTTAAGCCATCTGGATAAGCAGAAGTTTATATACTGAGTAGGATGTCATAGGTTTCTCTTTCTGTCTGCAAAAATCACATTGTCATTGACAAACATTAATCTGTGATGAATTCATCTTGTCCAAATTTGATACCCCACCAATTGGCATGGATTTTCCGTATGATTGCATCAATCATGATGTTGAACAGAAAAGGAAATACAATGCAGCTTTGCCTCACACCAGTATGTGTTTGTATATTTTGCCATTAACACAAACAGAACTTCATGATCCCTCATATAGCTGCAGCAGGAAGCATACTATTTTAGCAGGCATACATTCTGCAGTGTATGCCTTCCATAGTGTTGGCTGATGGGCATTACCAAATGCCACTGCAATTCAATGAATACACTGATTAGCTCTTTTCCACATCTGGTGTGTTCCTTGAGCAATTTTTGTAATACAAATATTTGGCCACAGCATCCTCTTGACAGAACCTCTTGACTTGTTCTCTTCTGAAGCCTTTTTTGGACTACTTTCATAAATACCATGCCCATGATTGACAACAGGATAATCCCATGATAATCCCATGATAATCCTTTCTTGAAATCGGCACTATTGTTGCCTATTTCCACAAATTTGGTATTTCCTAAGATTGCCAGATTGTTTGAAGAAGTGGAGCCAACAATTTAATATATCACCACCAGCCTTAAGCACTTCTGCAGTGATTTAGTCAATTATGTATGCAGTTAAAAGAGAGAGAGAGAAAAAAACCATTCCTGAAAGAAATCAAAAGCTATAATTAAATACAAGTATGTAGTCCAAAGCACCCTATATACTAGATAATCTGAAAATGAAACTTTTTAATCATGTATCTCTGCTAAAATTAGCATTGTTGCCATCGTAATAAGCAGCCAGACTTCCAAAGCAGAAATATCAGGCAATCCCTTGTTTCATCTTGTGGTGAGCCTTCTGTAGGCTCACCATACCCTGGGTAGAGAAATATTAACTTTTAAGTCTTCCACCAATAATTTTCCTTAGTTCATAGACAATCACATCTTCATGTTTAAAGGAATACAAAGGGCAAAACTATGTACATATATCCTAGACAAGAGGTGGGACAATTGAAGATAAGATGGCTATGTAGAATCTAGAGCATCTACAGTATTTTTATGCACTGATTTGAAATCCAAGGAACAAATTGCTTTTAAATAAATACATCCATTCTTAACTCTTACTTTGAATGTCTAGGGATTAATACAATTATATGTCATGGACTTTTTAGTTTACAGGCTCCTTATTTTACATCATGAAGAACCAGTACAGAAGTACCTTCCTACCTACCACTTATATTATCTCTCCATCTGCCATAGAATCATAGAGTTGGAAAGGGCCATTTAGGCTGAGTTCACCACCTCGTCAGCGCAGGAATCTAGATCAAAGCATCTATGACAATTGGCAATTAAGTCTCTGCTTCAATACATCCAAGGAGGGAGAGTCTACTTTATCACTGGGCAGACTTCCTGTCTTCTCACAGTTCAATTGAATATAAAGGGGAGACACGAAGAAGCCTTTTTCCTCCTAGAAGCTGAAATATTACTACTGCTTACAAGGAGTCCTGACCTTGAGAAATTGGAAAATGTGTCCTCTTCTGAAGAAATTTTAAGAAACCATCTACCCAATTTCTTTGCCTACAAATATGGTGAAGATTTTTAAAAGACCCCTTTCTGGCTAGAATTTAAAAAGTTTAATCAGACTCTTACTGCACTGGATTCAATTTCAGTTGGAAAATGTATTTTCATTTCTTCTTATTTTACTTGCTTTTTAAACTACGAGTCAAAGCAGCTTTTAAATCTCACAGAAATTAAGGAGAATAAATAGTAATGTCAGTGTTGTAAAATTTCATAATAAAAATATCAGCAATAATGAGGAGGAGGAAAAGAAGAAGACAACTCATGTCAACTAAATGCCAACTAGAATAAATGAGTCTATGACAAACAGGAACCTGAGTCCTGCAAGATAGGACAGGTTGCAAGTCACTCTATTGTCTGTTTGGAGGTATTCACTGCCACCACCTGTATGATTAATAATAACTTAAACCCTGAGTACAAAAACATTCAAGCTCTTGGCCTCTGTCTAGGGAGAAAGATAGGCTGCTTTTCCAGAGTCTCCTTTGATCTCTTGAAGCCACTTAGTGTAAACGTCAGACAGTTCAACCCATGAATAACATCAACTTCAGGCTGAACAGGAGAATTCAGTCAACTCTAGTTTCCCAATTAATATATATTTGTTAAAGAATCATGCATAATCAGGAAGGTCAGTTGATTTTAAAATAAACTGAAATACTGTACAGAATTTGCAAGATAAGTATAACTAAAACAACTTTGCAGGTGGAGGATACCTGATGCTCTATAGCATGTCAGAACCCAATCTTGATTCTTTTGCTATCACTTGAATATAAAGGAAGATTTTACAAATCTTTTGAGTTGTGAGTGTAGAAACAACCAGTCTTGAAAATATAGTAATGTAAATTTTCCATTTCTAAAAATGCATTGTCAAGGCTGAACCTACTAGGGCCTATTTCCAGGTCTGGATGTTCAAAAGGCAGATCAGGGTGTGGAATTTCATTTGTCACAAAGCTAGAGAAATCTTGCATCTTTTGTGTCAAGAGGGGGAAGATAGTGCAACCAGGTAATGGCTGTGTTACTGTTACCAATATTATCAGCAATATTGCATAATTTTTGCAATTTATTTCTGGGGCAAACTTGGCCTTTGAATGATGGCCCATGGTCACACTCCTAAAATTCATTTATGTTGTAAATACAATTGTTTTCTAGAAAATGTCATTAATAGTAATCGTTTCCTCCTCACATTAAAAATTATTAATAGTAAAAATTCTGGAAAGTTTCTGGAAGCCACATGCAAAGCTTTTCAGGGGCAGTATGTAGCCACAGGCCCTCAAATTATGTACGTCTGTTGTACCTGCTCAGTCTAGTGAAGAAAGGAAAATAAAAACACCTCTAAGTTGAGCTTGAGTCCTGTGACATCTATTAATTTATGCCATCATTGTCTTCTCGGATACGTCCCTGATATTTCCTGGTAATCTCCCATTCAAATACTAACCAGGTTTTGCTTAGTTTCTGAGCCCAGGCAAGTTCAGCCAGATGCAGCTACCTACTGAAATAAAAAGGAAAATTTAAAGTAAATAATACTAAAGCATGTTCTTGGAAATAATCCCTGCCACCTGCACATTAGAGACTGAATCCGTAATGACAATCACTTGATGCTCAGCCATAGAAAAAATAAGCTGTACAGACTAAGGTAGGAGTGTTTGTCATGTTACCACAATTCTTATTTTTCAGCCAATATGCAAGATGACCTACTAGAATTATATTAACTTTTTATAAGTGCTAAAAAGCACTTATGCATATAAAACAAAATATTCATTGAATCATATAAACAAAGATATTGGAAACAAAAGGAAAGAGTTGGGGAAATTACTCACCTTTCAGCTGAAATACTTGCCACAATGTAATAATAGTCGTTTCTATTATTAAGAATGCACAGAGCAGCATATATAACAATTCTGATGCAATAAATCAACAACCTTTAAATGTTTAGTCTATTATTTTATCATTTTGAGTCAAATGTAAACTGAGGAAGAAATTAATCAATTTTTATATATTATAGCTCTTCCTAAAATTATGTATGATCAAACTGCTTATTTAGCTGCAGTTAAATCCATGAAAACTCAGAAAAATCCTGGTGTGATAGTCTTATGGTACAAGACATCTATAGAATACCATGTCCCAATATTATTGGAGGTCCAAGATGATGCCTTTTTAAATACTATAAACATTTTCCAACCTCCTACAATAATGCTTGCACCACTGTGATTTTGATGGCTGATAAGGTTCCTGATGACAGTGCAAATTATCATCCAATTTCATTGTAAAATGTTGATGTCAAAATATTGACTGCAACCATGGCATGTAGAGTGTAGATGATAATTGCTTTTATTATCCATCCAGTACAATCTGGTTTTATAAAACTTTGCCAAGCATCAGATAACTTTACACTATTAATTGATATTCTTGACATACATTCTAAAAAACTGAAATCTGCAGTGATTTGCCTTATTGGATGTGGAAAAGACTTTTTATATGGTACAGGATCAATATGTGGTACTTTCCTAGAATTATTATAAATGGTATTATCTCCTCATCTGTCAAAATATCTTCTGGAATTTTCAAAGATGTCCTTTATCTCCTCTCATTTTTAATTTGATATTAGAACCATTGTGCTGCTTTATTATAAATTTGGCATATAACAGTAGCTAGAATTTAACACACTGAGCCTACGATGTTATGTATTATTGATAATTTTGTGTCCTCTGTACTAAATCTTGGTTTTTTAGAATCTGTATATATTTACTGTTTATTAAATGGATCTCTATCAGTATAATGGAAAGACCGATCAACATCATTCTGCATGGTCAGGGTTTAATGATGGGTTTATAAATTGGGCAGAATTATTTTTCATATGTAATATAACCCATTTCTGTTGTTTTTTCTCTGTGTGTGTGTGTGTGTTTACTGTTCCCTTTTTATAGGTAGCCCTTGAGTCATTTGTTCAGCAACTAAAGTTATGATGTCACTGAATGAGGGGGACTTATGACCAGTCCTCAAAGCTGCGGCCATCGCAACGTCCCCACAGTCATGTGATCGCAATTCAGGTACTTGGCAACCAGCAACCATAGCACCCACCCACGTGCCCAGCCACACTTGCATCATGCTGCAGCACCCACCAGTCTGCCTGCACTCTGTAGCACTCACCCGCCATCCAGCCTGCTTGCAAGCCACCTAAGGAAAGGCTTGTTGTGACCATGACTTGAAACTTCCTGCTGGCTTCCCCATTGACTTTGCTTGTTGGAAGCCAGCAGGAAGTCGCAAGTTGCGGTCATGTGAGGTCCTCACTTAATGACCCATAATCCTCGCTTAACTACCGCAACAGGGACTGCAGGGATTCCTGTCTCTAAAGCGATGCTGTCACATGACATCATGCTTTACAATTGCATTGCTTAGTGATGGAAATTCTGGTCCCAATTACCATTGTTAAGCAAGGACCACCTGTACTCTCTCTTGTTGTTGTGGAAGGACAGATTACCTGAGCCCATTAAAAGCATCAGTGCTCCTTCTTCCTGGTCCCCTCTTGGCCCTCCTTCATCATCAGGACGTCCCAGCTGCCAATCAAACAGCAGTGGCCAATCAAGCATCAGTGTTGGGCAGGAGGTGAGAAGGAGGGAAGACAAGATGGCTGCCTGGGAGCTCTGCTGCCCCAGGCCTCACAACTGTATAGGCTGAATAAACAAAGCCAAAGCCCAGGAATCAAAGTAAAGAGGCAAACTAAAAGATAGAGTGCCCAGATGAGAAGAGGCAACAGGAAAGGGGGCAGCAGCTGAGAAAACTGGGGAGAGACAGGTGTTTCTTTCCTTTTCTCAGACTGGTGTGAGGTAAAAGTTCTTCAAACCGTTTCCCTCAAATGGAGTAAAGATTCAGAAGAAGAGAAGAATCAAGAAGCCCAGCCAGGATCAAACAAGGAGAAAATATTAAGAAAAAGTGAAGACTTTGACAGTACAAAAATAGAAAGCAGAAACTAAAAAATACAGATTGAACTATGTAAGCTTTCCTTTTGTAAAATAAAATTTTCCCTCCATCCACTGAAGACAGATACAAAACCCAGCCAACTGCAAGTTTTCAGTGCTTTGTGTCTGTTGAGTATGGGTCAGTCTGGTAATTGGTGGTTCAAAAGAAGAACCTACGACAGTTATAAATTAAAGCAATTAAAAATGTAGAGAAACAGACCTCCAACATGAGAAATGGAAAACTGGTGGCAATCCCTGGCGTAACCAAGGGAATGTGTCAAAAATGCTGACACATGTGACTGCTGTAAATATTTTCCTTTCTATGTTCCCCTCCCCCGCTTTCCTGTAAGTTAGGACAGGCAATCTTTTAGCAGCCAGGAGGACACTTTATTTTGTGGGGGTCAAAAGCTGCAGTGGAAACTAATTTACTACAAATTAGTAAAACAATATTGATAGGGGGAGAGATTCTTAAGGGGCTGTTGGGATAGAGTTGGATGTGGTTTTTGTTCTATGTTTAAAGAAATGTGACCCCTTTTTAGCCACATTCTCTCAGGGATGGCCAGCTGGGGTCCATTTGGTGGATGCGGCTGAAGCTCAAGCCACAAATAGGTAGGGACTTCAAATTCTCTCTCTCTCTCTCTCTCTCTCTCTCTCTCTCTCTCTCTTTTTTCTTCCTAGTGCTTTTCCTGCAGATGCAGGGTCCAATTTTTTTTCCTGGATCAATTGAATGTTGATCCATTGGTTGCAACAGGAATTGACCAACCAGCTTGTTGCCTGAGTCTGATGTTGTAGACTGAGAGAGACTGACTGGCCCAAAGTCACCCAGCCGGCTTTCATGTCTAATGCAGGACTGGAACTCGCAGTCTCCTGTTTTTTAGCCTGGAGCCTTAACCACTAGACCAAACTGGCTTTCTCTCCAAATTCTCTGTCGTTTCCTTTCTCTCCCTTCTGTTCTTCTCTTATAAGAGATGTAAAATTAGGACAAAAGCTGCATATGATTTCCATCACTGAGATTTACCACAGTAACAGACAGGATACAGTCAGCCAATTTATGAAAGACTTTTTTTCACAAGTTTCATTCCTGCAGTCAGACAGTATATCATGGGAGGGCAATCTGCAACTCTTCAACTTCCCCTTTTTGAGGCCTTTGGAGTTCCCCAAGATCACATTGCTGAAAATAAGTGGCAGATCAGCAGCAGTTGTATGTATGTATACATGCATGCGCACACATATACACACTTCAAAGAACAAGTCCTCCAAGCCAAAATAAAAGTTCAAAAAAATCAGGCTGGCTCCCCACCTTCCTGCATCAGCACCATGCTGTCTAAGCACTTAGAGACCAAAAATACACGGATTTCTCAGCCAGCATAGAGATTGCCCTCCCATATATATTGGTGATCCTAATAAGAAGCTCTGGCATAAGATATACTAGATCTTTTCTCTGCCTTTTTCTACTATTTTGCTTTTCCGTGTTCATAAGTGTAAGCATAATCTTGTCCTAGACTAAAATGGCTGCCTCTGTAGAAATGGAGGTTGAAACAATCCCCAGAGCTGCAAGAACAATCTGATATCTCCCTTATGCTTAAACGACATCAATTATTTACTTTATGAAAAAAAAGTGGGCAGCCCAGTCTGACAGCCTGCTAGCTTGAATGTCATTGCTGTGTTTTTGCCCCAAAAGCCTCTTTTGCTGAGGGCATCTGTTAAACGTGAGCTTCTTGTCAGCATCTTTCATGCCAGCACTTAGAACAAACTCATTACTTCCTGAATATACAGAGCCAGAAAGCCTGACTGAGAAATGAAACCTAGAGAACATCCAAACCAAGTCCTTTATGGGACATGGATGTGTTTGCCCATCAAACTCTGAGCATATTCTGGTGTTGTAAACAGCTGTATGTAGATGCCAAACAATCTCCAGCGACTTGTAGAATAATGAAATGCAGTGGAATTGCATCTAGTTGTCTGATTATGTTCAAATAGACAGATTAAATTGCTGGTGCTAGTCAGCTCCAACTCTGAAAAGTTTAGCATTTGCTAGCCAATAAATTTGACAAAAAATCTAGTGGCGTGCTAATAAGGCAGGAAATGATCAAGGGTATTCTGTACTCAGACACAGTGGTTGCTGATTCACCAGTAGTACATCAGTATTTTGCTTAAGATAGAACATTTTTAAACCATCATGTTTGCAGTGTTTCACTTCACATGTAGCTTTTAATAATGTGTATTTTTAGTCTTAAGTTTGTGATCTGAAGAAGATTCCACAGGAAATTCTGTATCAATGGAATATATTAAAAAACGGGATTTCCCTGATTATGTTACATATATTAACAGAGAGATGATCTAAAAGCTTACTCTTTAAAAACAACACAGAGCCTATAAATACTTGCTCCAGCTGTACCAATATCCCTACATCCCTCTTTTTCTTGAAGGCACCTGTTGACATGAATGCCCCAAGTTAAGATTAGCAGCACAGTATGGAATGGGGAGGCACTAAATCTGTAGGCAGTTTTAGCTGCCAACAAGACAATATATGTTTAGACAGACACCCGGCTGCTCCATTCCAGAAAATCACATTGGTAGTTAGAAGAAGCAGATCCAAGAATATAAGTTGTGGTACTGCAGGGGGGTTCCCTACTGGAAATTCAATATGACTTATTATAATTGAATTCCCACTAAAAATTGGGGGAAACGTCCGATTTGGTGGTTTGCTAACAAATCTCAACAGTGTTTGTGGTGTGGGGAGGAGCTCTGGGGTTTGCAAAAAATGGTCTAGGGACTGTAAGAAACATGAAGGCCATGAATTGTGCAGCCGTGTGGTACTGGAGCTCCTCTGGAAAAACAGTGGTTTCAATCTAGATAAGTTTTTCACCATTCCCTGGTTCATTTGAAGAAGAACCACACATGAGGGTTGCTGGGAGCCCACATCTTAAATCCTATGGAAAAAAACTAAAGACCTTGGTAGGTTTATCACATACCCGCAAACAATCCTGATTTAGCCATGTTTGTCCCAATTTTCAAGTCCTGCTACAAAGTCTCTTCCTAATAAATTCTAGAAATCAGCAGCTTTCTGTACTGCTGCCACATTCTAATATCTAAAAAAATATCATCTGCATCATGATAGAAGCGTGAGAGAATTAGTTTAGTGATTGTGCTGCTGTGGCTATTGAAATACGGAGCTCATGGGATATGTTCATGAGATATGCATGTGTGACTCAACCCCGTTCACAAACATGATAACTACCCTGGGATTAGCCTTCATTTCTCTGAGATGTCAGGCCACCCTATTTCCACATCACTGTAGTGATTGCTGGATGTTTTCTTACCAACTGGTAATGGCTGGAGTGGGTGAGACTGCAAAACCAGTGAGTTAAGCTAATAGCTGCTTTATATGTCCTGCACATGCATGATCAGGACACAACTATTTGTCAGTGAATCACAACAAAAACAGCACAGGTAGGACAGGGATTAATAGTGGGGACAGGAAATTTTATGCCAGTTTTGTGCCAACTCAAAGATGGATGGATAGCACTCAGCAAAGGAGATAGGCCCTGTATTTTTCAGTGACCTAGCTTCTGCCTCTATCTACCATGGGGGAGCAGAGAGAGAGCATTGGCTCACAGATCACCACAGTACTTGCTTCTCTGTTGCTGCCATAACAGAGTACTGAACCAAATGATTCCTTCTCTGGTCCCCTTGTCGCCATGATGCTGGGGAATAGGGTGGCTGTCATTTGGTTTAGAGATCAATCTGCTTCAGCTGCAGAATTGCAGACTGCAGCTGCATATTCAAATGGCTTCCATCCTCTATCTCCTCCGAAAGCAGAGGGGGAGCAATTGACCCAGAAATTGCTGTAATTTCTATCTCTGCTTCTACACCCATGGTAGAGCAGCAGGACTCAACTATAGAGAGAGATAGGAAGAGACAGTATGGGTTAGGTCAGGGCATAAGAGAAGCCCCTTGGCCATGATGGAAGACTATGAGGAAGAGTTTAGGTGAGCAATTTTCATGAGCAAAAGAAGAAACTTTGTGAGGATCTGATAGTGTCAGCCCTACTAGAAAATCACTCCACAGGAAAACTAGAACTATACAGTGGTACCTCGGTTCATGAACTTAATTCGTTCCACGATTCTGGTCGCGAGTCAAATTGGTCGCGAACCAAATCAAATTTCCCCATAAGGTTCAATGTAAATAAGGTTAATCCGTTCTGAACCATATGTATTTTTTTTTAAACCATCTTTATTCTTCAAAATAGTCGAAACTGTTGACTTCGCCATCTTGTACTCCGAGGCCAGATCAGTCACACAGATACCACGCTCATGCTTTTCTACAATTTCCTTCTTCAATTCGATGGTTATTTTCTTCAAAACCTTCTTCTTACCATTCTTGCTCTGCACTTTCTTGTCACCTTCATTACCACTCTGCACTTTCTTTTTACCACCATGCTTGCTCTGCACTTTCTTTGGAGCCATGCTGGATGTACTGTATGTGCTAAAAAGCACACCAAAAAGCTTCACAGCAAGTGTGTCTGCGACCACGATCTCACCTAGAGAAAGCCATGACCACGTGTCAGAGCGGGGAAGATGGCCGCGGGTCGTGTTCGTCACCCGATGCGGAGTTTGCGAACGGAAGCAAAATTTTGTGAATGCTGCTGTTCGCGAACCGAATTGTTCGTGAACAGAAGCGTTCGTGAACTGAGGTATTAGTGTACTTTACTGAGATAGGCCATAATAACAGAATCTTGCAAGTCTCATTTTGCTGTGCCTTCCCTTCTTCTTCTACCCCAATAAATCAGGGAGACGTTTGCCTGAGTTGCTTCTGAATATTATCTTGCTTCCCAGGACTTAAAGAATGCTTCAGCCCTCTTTGCCTAAATAACAGTTCTTGCATATTTCAGTCAAGGTCACCTCCCTTACTCTCTAACTGAAGCCAATTAGATCAGTTTTCCCCCCTGAAATAATTGATGAAGAAAGCACCATGCTTTTCTGACTGAAAATACATTATATTTCAAAAACTTGTAAGAGTGAAAATTAAACTCTTTTTCAAAATCAAGACTAAATTATTTTCACTTTGATCATGAAAAGTGACCTGAAATGTGTGAGAACTACTTGCAGCTGACTAGTGTTTTGTCAGTGACCAGTTTAATTCAAAGAATGAAAGCTTCTTTTCTTGTCTACAAATTTCTGTATGTGGCATGTTTTTTGTGCATGTGTGTGTAGATTAGATTTGTGCCTAGTGATCATTCAGTGCTCTTGTATTACTTACATAGACTAATCTTGGATGTCATCATCGCACAGAGAGTGATTCTAATAACATTTTGCATTGCTCCAAGAAGCATGTCCTTCTGCTGACTTTAATATTGAACTTCTAACCTTGGTTGCATTTTTAAACATGCTGAAACTACCTTCACAGGAAGTGTTACATGTCATGTGAATAACACATATGAATAACAATAACAAAATGAAAAAGTTGTTTATAAATAGTCTGGAGTGGTGAGTGGTGAGATTAAAAAACTTGCTGATCATTTCAAACTTTTCTGGGTAGTAAAATCAAGAGGGACTGCCTATCATTCCAAAGCTCTTGCTCCAGGCTGGTGAATAGTCTCAAAATGGCAAATGCAGTTCAGTATAAGAAAGTGCAGATTGATGTACATGGGTATACAAAATCCATATTTCACGTGTACATTAAAGGGTTTTGAGTTGGAAGTGACCAGAAAAAGTGCTCAGGAAAAGGATTCTGAAGCAGTGCTGAAGGCCATCCCATCAAGTTACAGCATGTTTTAGCACAATTCACAGCACAATTTAGCACAATTCAAATGAAGACCTTTTCAGGCTGGAAGGGAGGCAAGGCTGCTGCTGCTGCTGAAATAGGGGTGGAGGTTTGCCATTAACAGCTCAGTATTATCTGCTAAAAGGACACATTGCTGATTAGAACTACATGAGGGCAACTTCAGGGCTATAAACAGTGTATCCTTGAAAAGGAGAAAAAGCTATTTCTGGCGGCAGGAACTGAACCTTGTAGTTTAAAAAGTGTGTAATTATTGTACAATACCAAAACATCAGAATGAAAATAATCCTTCCTAGACAGGAGAAGAAAGGGAACAACTCCTAATTTAGACTGGCAGTAATACCAGTGCAAATTTGTTAGAACCAATATGTACTGCAGTGGTTAAGTTGTTGACTAAGACTGGGGAGACCCAATGATCAAGTTCTCTCTCAGCCACAGTATCTCTCTCTCTCTCTCTCTCACACACACACACACACACAAAACCTACCATACCTCACAGGTATGGGGATTATGAGCCTTTTGAAAGTTATTTTGTATCTGTGCCCTCCTAGAAACAAAGCCCAACATTGCAGTTGAGCATCTGCTATAAGTAGAATCCCTTTTTGTAGACTCAGATTGACAGTAGTGTCTGATGATCAGTGATGAGGGTAGATTCCCTTCTGTACAAATAGTGCTTCATACATTTAGCTCCCCAAACTAAACTTAGTGCATTTTTTCTCTGCAGCTGTGAGTGAGCATTATGCAAAAGCTATTGGGCGTTCACTGCTGCCTTTCCTAAAGTATAACATAACTGCTTCAGTGCCATATTGTGAGGCATCACAAGCCACTTTCACTGGTAAGTGTGGGTTATAATCTGTGAGCCCTGTACCTGATCGCATCATTTTCTTTGCTTCCATGAAAGTTTGTTCACACTATTATGTCCATTACATGCCCTCTCCACTTGTAGTAAAGTGTTCAAGGGGTGGCACAAATTTAGCACAGTGGCTAAATTTGGCAGGAAACTCTTATAATAATTAATGAACACTAAACAAGATTGTAGCTGTGACGTATATTGCAGCCTTGGGGCATTCATAACTGCTTAAGCTTTCTCTGCACATTTATTTAGGTCATGTGCATCAATGGTATAATTGCAATATATAATACTAGCTTTAGAGAACTCATATTTGTCACATTAAGTTCTAAGGTTTTAGTCATCCCATCTCTACAAGCACTGTCTTGAAATTTGCAGATGCACCCTATCATTTTGTTCAGTCAGAGGACATCTAAATAGCACTGGGTGTCTTGAGGACACTCCTGTAGCACTTAGTCCGTTGCTCTCTTCCAAAGTGCTGGGACAAATGCTATTTCAAAAATAATTCTATTACAATAATGTAGTGGGTATTTATAGTGAGAAACACCTTGGAATCTTCCTCCATTTCCATCTGTAAATAAGTCTTTGCTAGGTCTATTTTGTTGAAATGTCCCCCAGTGAGCTTAATATAAATTTTCTCAATTCTAGGCAAGGGGTATTGCTCAGCCTCTCATAGTGGATTAATTATAGCTTTAAAATCACTACAGATCATAACAGTTCTGTTCTTTTTAGCAATTGGAAACACGTACGTAGGCCATTGGATCTAATCAACTTTTGAAATAATTCCCTCAGCTATCCTATCCAGCTCAGTGCGTACCTTTTTGTGCATAGTTTATGGAACTGGGCATGTTTTGTGAAACTTGGATGTGGCATTTTTGTGTAACACTATTCTACCATTGATGTACTTGAGACAGGCGCAGCATCATCCAATGTGGTTTTCAGCTTACTCTTGGTGATAGGAAGTGAAGCAGGCAGGCTGTTGATTGATTCCAATCCAACAGCAGTTTTTTCAGCAACAATGACCCCAGAGTGTTGATCCACCTGCTTTCACATGTAAGTCCAGCATACTTTATACATTACATTTACAGATATCACTCCAATGGGAATTATCTTTTCTCCAGCATGCATTTTTAATTGTATTTGTGATTGCTTTAATATTTCAGTATGTCTGAAATGCTGTTCAAATTCATGCTGTAATATAACTGATACAGCAGAACTGGAGTCCAATTGTACTGATATGTTTTTGCTATTCACTTCTTTCATGAGTCATATTGCTGGTCTTCAGTCATTTTTTATTATATAAATTAACAGGTTAATCAGTTCTGTTTAATTTTTATTATCAAATTCTTCATCTATAGCACTCCTCTTAAAGAAATGGCTTTGTTGCTTCTTTTTAGCACATAGTTTGAGTTTACCTTGAGTGATAGGCTCTTTGGCTCTGTCCCACTATATTGCATTTCCTGCAGGTTTCTCCTTTAAATCTGCATTGAGCTGGTGATGTGAACCTGTGCTTCAATAATAGCACAGTTCATTTTGAACTGTTACTCTCCGTTTGTATTATATTGCAAGGTTACTCACATCTGCTTCCATTCCTGACTGCAGGTCTATAAAACTCTGGCAGGAGTTTTCATGAGAAATAGCCATTTCAAATACTGTCTTAAGTCTGCCTCTGTTAAAAGTCTTTTTTTAAAAATGCTTCCTTTCAGAATTCCATGATTATGAATCTCTCAATGCATCATTTAGCCTTTCACCAAATTTGCTGCAATGAACTCTCCCTCTTTCAGTTAGTGCTTATGAAACTTGAAATGCTCTGCAAGTAATAAAGGGTTTGGCACCAAATGCCCCTGCATTATTTTTACCAATTCTGCAAAATTGAATTGCTAGGAGTTTTGTGCTCAGTTAAACTTCTTAACAAGCAGTGTGCTTATTCATTTGCCTCAAAGAACTGTTAAAGTCTCCCTATATATAATGTCCAGTCATCTATGGCACTAGCAAAGGCATTAATCTTCCCAATAAAGCTAGCCATCCTGCTATGCTCTTTTCCCTTTGTCTTTACTCACTGTGACCAGTTCATTACTATTCTTCCTGTCTTTTTTTGGTTTTACTGTCTTTTCTCCCCTTCCAGAGATAAGGTGAGGCTTGAGAGCCTTTTTAAAAAAATGATTCCCTTTTATCACCATGGTTATATCTTTCCACTTAATAATCAAATGAAAGACACAAGAGTCAGGATTAACTTTTGCTGCTACTTGCTTTGCTGACATTTCTAGAAGAACCATCTCTAGTGAACCTGCAAAAATTGCAACATAGATAGGTAATCAAGATTGCAGGTATACTTAAGTCCAGCATATTGTTCTTGCTTGGTCCATCAGATGCCTGTGGGAAGCCCAAAAGCAGGACATGTGTATTAGAATTCATTTACTAATTTTCTTTTTCAAACAGGGGCAGGCAGCTTTTGAAAGGAAACTAATGGCAATTTAAAGCCACCTTGAATAGTAGCCAGTTCTAGCTGTTTTCTCAATCCTAGCTGTTGGCCATCATTGCATTGTGGTTACAAATTCCAGAGTTTAATTATATGCTGTGGGGAAAAAATACTTCCTTTTGTCTGTCTTGCATCTCCCACCACTCAGCTTCATTCAATAACCCTGGGATCTACCCAGGAATATAGTATTATGAATGATGGAAATAAATACCCCACTTTTCCATACATAATTTTGTACATGTACTTAATGTCCTCCCTTACTTTTTTTTTCTTCCTAAGTTAAAAAAAATGAACATTCTAATTTTTCCTCATAGGATGCTGCTGAAGCCCTTTATGAGGTATGGTGGCCAGAACATGATATATCCTGTGTTCTATGGTGTATTTGTACCCTAGGTATGTATGAAAATGTCACTACCTCATGTCCATTATCTCTCTCCTTATCAATCACAGACAGCTTCAACACCGTCAGCGTATATGTGAAGCGGGGGCATCCACAGGGGAAGCTTAAAACAGGCAAGATGACAGACATGGCATCATGATGCAAGCCCTGTTCCTTTGGTACACGTGCCATACACATGTACAAAGAGGCTTGTACTGCAATGCCATATGTACTATCTTGCCTAATTTGACACCCACCCACCCTGTGGCTGCTGCTGTTTTTTGCAAGAGCGTGCATAATTTCACACTTAAGGTTAAGCCCACAGATACACCAAACTGAAATCAAACTTAATCGCATTACAAAGCCATTACTACGGTTTACAAATTATAGCTCTGAATCATGTATTAACTAAGCAGCTATTTTAATCTTAAAATATTGTGCTAAATCAGCCTCTGCAGCTTATTCTACAAATCATAGTTAATATAAACCATGGATTAATGAGATGTCTGAACCCTGCTGTTGACATTTTTCTTCCATGACAATGACCCTAAGAACTTTGAATTAAAAAATACATATGCTAAGCCAGTCTCCTTATGATGACCAATTTAGTCATCCTGAGATGATGGACATTCTCAGCCTAAGCTGTTGGTGATGGGCGAGCAGCAGAAGAAGGCAGAGATCTTGGGAAGTGTAAAAACACCTCCTTTGATATATTTGGATCATCTTTAATAACTGACATATGTGACTCAACTGTAGGCAATTGGCAAATAATATTGCTATGCTGACAGGCTCCACATGCTACCTAGCAGAATACCATATGTAAAGCACTTACACAAATAAGTGGTTTCGCACTACATGCTGCTAACTCAAATCAAGCTACTCTGCAGGAAGAGCAGCTGTTTATATTAATTCTCTGTAGCATGACTGTGCTTTTATCCCAATGATCCTGGGTAACTGCTCCATGTGCATAAGCAAAATGCATAGCAATAAAAATGATCTTCCATTGCAACTGATGTGTTCAAGCTAGGGGGTACAATTGGGCAATTGAAGCCCTGCCCTTTTTGCCTGTATGGAGTATGTATGATACACATTTAAAAAGGGCACGGTTTTGATTGCCTTGTCTTGCCTGCCATTTTGAAGTCAGTATCTATCATTGTGGATCCCCCTGATGTGGGTCCTTCTGTATAACGTGGCTTCCAAATATCTGTTTTTTAAAAACCCACACGTTTCTGGTTCTCAGGCTTTTGATATATGCTGGATATTTGCTAAAGACTCAACTAAGGATGCTACTCCTTGGCTTTTGTTGAATCATAAATGCTTGGAGCAGCTAGATAAAAAGGCAGAAACAGCAGTAGGACTGCAGGGTTGTGGGTTCAGCAGATACCTGATGATGTTGTCTCCTGATATTGAAGTTCTGCAATCAAGGAAGGAGCAGAGTCGTGTCTCAGTCAGAATCTGGTTCAAATTCAATCACAGCATAAAACTTTCTGGATCTCTTTAGAGAACTATGTGGTATTTTTTAGTTACATTGACTGCCAGGAGATACCACATTATCAGTTTCATCCGTATTGGAAATCACCAAATACAGGTAGCCAGTTGTTATTCAGCAGGGTTCAAACCCTCTATTGGGAATTGAACTCACAGACCTTTGCGCTTTAGATAAGTGCACTATATACAGCACATTAGCTTTAGGAGCTGTCTAGGTCCTGGTGCTCAGAAGCTGCAGGAAGAGATATCTAGAAATTCCATACATGGGGGCCTAGCATAATATCTGTATTTCTCTGCTCTGAGAGCTTAAAGGAAGGTGGACTATATATACCATTCTGAGAGTTTCTAGGGACCTATGCAATGTAAATTAAATGAGCCCAGCCTAAATGAGACAACTTTTAGTCAAGTGTGTGCATCTGGAATTTTGAGTGCTTATAGCATTGGACTACTGTAGAACCAAGGAAGATCCAGGTTCAAGATCACTGGATGATTTTTGGCAAGTCACTATTTCTCAAATGATCCCACCTCACACTTCATTTTAAGGAATACATATACAATACAGAATACCTACACTGCAGTATTCTGCTGCAGTTTTGCTGTATGTAAGGTTGCTGCATTCCTTAGAATAAAGGAAAACACTCAAATTATTCTGGACTCTGAATAAAATTATTTCTATAAATGCAGAAGTGAATCACAGTTATTCCAGTGGGTGAAAGACAGGAGAAGAATGTTGGCTGGAAAGAGTTTCTTCTGAAAATGTAAGTTGTATTTTAGAGCTTCAGAATTCCCTTCTTTACAATATTGCAACCTCCTATGAATGCACATCAATTGCATTCCTTTCTTCTTTGAAGAAACCCATTTTCTGCAATGAAATTGGAAACAAGCTGCAATTTAAGATGTGCTTCCAGGCAATATAAATCATGACTTTATTTCCTGAATGGCCGATACAGTTTCATTGCACCTAAAGGAACATGGGATTTATTTCTCAAGTGTGTAAGAATAAAGAGGGGAAAACAGTGGTCCACAAAATATGATTATATATATATATATATATATATATATATATATATATATATATTTGGTTAAAAGGTAGCTCCTTTAGAGAATCGTTTCCCGAAACTCTAGTCATACTGTTTTGTTCTTTACTGATAGACTGCTGGGTATGCAGATCTTATAAACTAGTAAAACCTGAAAGAGTTTCGTCCTAGATTACAGGTGAAGGCTGCAAGTGAAATAGCTTGACATGAGCTGGCTTTGCATGATGCACTTACACATGGGTAATTTAGTCCAATGTTTTAGATATACACAACATCTTGTACTGTAAACAAACCATATGGACTGGTTTAGCACAACTTGCTAATATGTGATGGGTTAGCTCGTGTCTCGTGCATCAGAATCGTTCACGCTCTCTTTGGAGTTCAGGTTGCTGTCTTATGTCTAGCTGGCTAACAAAAATTCTCCACAGTTTTTATAGATGGGAGTTTTTTCAGAGTTTTGCCTGGAAATATCTGGTCTGGACTGTTCTTTCATCCATATTATCTACTCAAGGTGCTTTTAATATGGTATTTGCTGGGCTTCCTACCTCAGCTGAATGTTCATGTTTTAATTGGGTTCTTTTAATTAAATAATATTAATAAATGGAAAGCAAAGTGCCAGCATTTATGATCAGCCTCCTCACATAAGGCCCATAGGAATTCTTAGGAAATGAAAATGGCAGGAAGTCTACTAATTTAGAAACATGCTAACCTGCCCAGAAAAATCCAAGAAAAAAGCAAGCTTAGAATAGTAAGGAAGTATTGGTGGGCTAGAGAGCAGCCTTGCCATTTTGCCTTCTAACAAGGGATGTTTTGTAACTGGCAATGCCCACCACAGCAGCCAATTTGTAAAACTGCCCATAACATGTTATCATAATACCAAATATACCCATCAGACCAATCAGTTGAAATGCAATCTCTTGTTTTCAAAGTCTGGAGTCCCTCAACTGCTGAATTATTAAACAATTTTGTGCAGAAAATGAAAGAAAATCCATTAGTTAAGGAGGAAATGAATTGAATATCCTGCCAATACCACCTCTGGTGTTATAATTTCATTGCCCTGCCTACTGCAGCAGTAGCAGCAGCAGCAGCAGCAGCAACAACAACAGTAATACAGCAACAACAACAACAGTAATACAGCAAGTGTGGTGATGTAGTAAAGTTGTTGGACTAGGAGCAGGGAGACCAACCTATTCCCTCAGCAATGGAAGCTCGTTGGGTAACTTTGGGCCAGCTATTCCCTCTCAGCCCAACTGACCTCATAGAGTTGTTGTTGTGGGGGAAAATAGGAAGAAAGAATGCTGTGTATGTTGCCTTGAGCCCCTGAATGAAAAGCAGAAAAGCAGAATATGAATCAAATGAGTAAATAAATTATCACGATGGGGTTCCTATGATAAAATGATATAAAATACTACTCAAAAAGGATGTAATCTATAACTGCAGGTCCTTCCCTGCTCTCCAAAACTTTGGACACGGCCCCCTGAACAACTTTAAAACTTGCTACAAAATTATAATTCTTAATATATAGGAAAGGAAATTGTGAAGTACATGTGAAGAAGCTGTATGCATAGTGTTCATTAAATTAAATCAAACCAATGTTGATATTTGTCTGGGCCCCACTAAGTTCTTTGTCTTGGCCAGCCCATTTGGAGTACCAGCCCCAGCATACTCAACGTCCAAGTAAGGCTTTTGTGCCAAAACAGGGACTCACTCCCATCTTATACATAAAGAGGTGATCCTGGAACAATTGCCCAAGGCAGAGATCCCAATAGGTAGGATGCAGCAATGAGAAAAGGCCAAACCTGGGTCATTGCCCTCCCACTATAGACAGTACTCATTTGCAGTACCGTACCTTCTGGAAATTCATGGCTAGGACACTCTGCCACATTAGTTCCCAACGACTGGTCTTAAGAAACATACTAGCAAATGGTATTAACAAGTCATATTAATAATGAAGGTACTATGTAGCCATCAGGATTAACAGCCATTGATAGCCTCATTCTCCATAATTAACTACACTGGAGCCAGTTCAAGACTGTGCTTATATGCCCATTCAAATGTGAGTGAATGCAGCAATCAAGTAAAAGTAGATTAATTATATTAATCTCCTTGGCATCAACAAAGTTTGAAATGCCCTTTCTGTGATTTGCCAGATTCCCAACATAGACGATTACTGATTTTTATTAAAAGTATTTATACCTAACCCTTCAGTCCAAAAGATTGCCAGAGTAATAAAAAGAATAATATAAATTAGCCATTCTGCTTTTAGGCTTAATGTTATAAAAAGTAAGAATACAGAAGGAGAAATAGATGGAGAAGATAAAGGAAAATGGAATTAGTCAAGGAACCAGTACTTGATGGCAAACTCTTCCAGTAATGGCCAGCCATGGTAGAAGTGAGTGATTCAGGGAGGTCAGATGACTCCATCATTTCTGGACACTTCTTGTCCTTCCTTGCTGGGCAGTAAGTTACATTGGGCACCATGAGGAAAGGCCCTTAGCTCAGCTGGTCACAGTCGCACTATAAGGGAATGGCAACCCTTTGCTTCATCTCCCCATCTCCAGCTTTCAGTTCAAAGAGCTCTGGACAATGAATCCCCTGTGGTACCTGCCCTTTACATTTGGTGGAGTAGCACTGCAATACTGGGTGAGTCTAAACACTTTTTAAATTTCCCACAGTACCCCAGGAAGATGATAGGTTGGGACATTATGGGAGATTAAAAGGGTGTCTCCAGTCAGCTACATCTCTCTCTCTCTCTCTCTCTCTCTCTCTCACACACACACACACACACACTCATTCACATACAACTGAATATTTAATTTTCTGCTGAGCAATGGTCAGCATAGTTTTTCTGCTCTATTAAATTCCTGTCCTGACATCATGATAAGGGACATAATTTGGGCCAAATTGCTCTAACTGTGTGCCTCATTCAATGTTAGACAGGTTGGGGGTACCCGTGTAGGCTCCTAAAGCCATGGAAAACACTGTGAAGAGCTTCTGATGGAAGGAAGGGAATCTTATAAACAACATGATCTGTAATTTAGACCTATTTGCATAGTTCAAACTATTTGGGAAACCACTGACAGTTGGGTTACAAATGGCAGGACATTTAGAGAGTTTTGTATCTTTTCCAGATAAAAATCTGTAAAACCTCTGATATGTGTCAGATTTACTGTCAAAGAAGCAGATTATTCCTGGTTCTTCCAAAACTATGTCTACATCAATATTATCAGCTCAAACTTGTGTTACTCTTCGGTCGTTTCAGAGCCAAAATGCTGGAATTTTGGTACCATTAAGCTTCATTTCTCTTTGGTTGCACATTTTGTAGTGCAGAACCTAATTACTGCCCCTGAGCCACCATTTCATCCAGAGCAAACTTCAAGGCTAGTAATCCAGACTGGGATACCCATACCATAGTACAAGGATGTATCCCCATGTTTGTGATGGAGAACTACAGTTTGCTTCTGAAGCTGGGCAGCACAACTGAGCAGGTTGTGTATGTACAAACTGAGTAGTATTATTGTCTTTGTTTTTCAGTTGTTTTATAGTTAACTTTTGGGAAATGGGGATTTGGAGAAATAGTCCAGTTTGCTTCCATGTTCTTTTCTCATCAACTGAAATATAAAACCAAGGAGCTTGGTAGGCCATATAATCCAGCTCTGGCCAAAAAAATAGAGCACCTGCCTGATACATGTCTATCTAGCCAATGCCTGAAGATGTCCAGGGAAGGAAACTTACAGTATGCTACTTTACATTTGGGGCCATTATTGAGCTGCTCTTATTGCATTTCTCCTAATGTTTAACCAAAATCTAATTTAAATCAGCGAGATCGAATCCAACCCTTATAAACGGTAGACGTAGGATGGTGTTCCTTTTCCTCTCCCCAGCCTTTTCTTTTGGGTCTTATCTTGTTAAGATGTAAGCCAGAGAACAGATTGTCTCATTTTATCAGTCTATAAGCCCTTTGGGGAATCTGTCAAGTTGAATTCAGAGGGATTGTGTGAATGTTTGCAGCCCAAAAGAACAAATTATCCTGTGACACCTTAAAGATTAAGCGATGTATTATTGCATAAGTGTTTGTGGATAATTAGATTAATGGAGTATATTCCTGAGAAAAGTGCATGATAGACACATTCAGATATATTTGTCAAGAGCGGAGGGAGAAAAAGAGGAGAAATGTAAGTGCGAGAAACAGGAAAGGTAGTGACCATTACAGTAATGTGACACAGGCATTCTGGCATCAGTGAGGCAGATAATAACAAATCTTAGTCTCAGTTTATTCCATGAGATGTTAAAACTTTTGATGAATTTGAGCTTAGTGTTTTCCTGATGAATTTGTTCTTTGTAATTCTTTTTTTTTTAGGGTTTCTCATCTTAAGAATAATATCAAAGTGTCCAGGAAAGTTGAAACCTTACCATCATAACTGAATTTTGGCTTGCCATTTCTGAAACAGCCCTATCTGCAACCTGTTTTAAAACCAGCATAATATACAGCCAGTTGCTGGGGTCAATATTTAGCCTCATGCCATGAAAAACTATTGTTGTTGTTGTTGTTTAGTCGTTAAGTCGTGTCCGACTCTTCGTGACCCCATGAACCATATTGCGCCAGGCCTTCCTGTCCTTCACTGCCTCCCTGAGTTTGCTCAGTTTCATGCTCATTGCTTCAGTGATGCTATCTAACCATCTCATCCTCTGCCGTCCTCTTCTCCTTTTGCCTTCAATCTTTCCCAGCATCAGGGTCTTCTCCAAAGAGATCTCTCTTCGCATTAGGTGGCCAAAATATCTGAGCTTGAGCTTCATTATCGATCCTTCCAATGAGCAATCAGGGTTGATTTCCTTTAAGATTGACTGGTTTGACCTCCTAGCAGTCCAGGGGACTCTCAAGAGTCTTCTCCAGCACCACAGTTCAAAGGCATCAATTCTTCGGCGCTCGGCCTTTTTATGGTCCAGCTCTCACAGCCATACATTACTACTGGAAAAACCATAGCTTTGACTATGCGGATCTTTGTCGGCAAGGTGACGTCTCTGCTTTTTAATATGCTATCTAGGCTTGCCATAGCTTTCCTCCCAAGGAGCAAGCGTCTTTTAATTTCATGGCTGCAGTCTCCGTCTGCGGTGATCTTGGAGCCCAAATAAATGAAGTCTGTTACTGCTTCCATTTCTACCCCTTCTATTTGCCAGGAATTGATGGGTCCAGATGCCATGATCTTAGTTTTTTTAATGTTGAGTTTCAAGCCAGCTTTTGCACTCTCCTCTTTCACCCTCATCAAGAGGCTCTTTAGTTCTTCTTCACTTTCTGCCATTAGGGTGGTATCGTCCGCATATCTGAGGTTGTTGATGATTCTCCCTGCAATCTTAATTCCGGCTTGTGATTCTTCCAGCCTGGCATTTCTCATGATGTACTCTGCATATAGGTTAAATAAGCAGGGTGACAGTATACAGCCTTGTCGTACACCTTTCCCTATTTTGAACCAATCAGTTGTTCCATGACCGGTTCTAACTGTTGCTTCTTGGCCCGCATACAGATTTCTCAGGAGACAGGTAAGGTGGTCTGGTATTCCCATCTCTTTAAGAATTTGCCACAGTTTGTTGTGATCCACACAATCAAAGGCTTTTGCATAGTCAATGAAGCAGAAGTAGATATTTTTCTGGAACTCTCGTGCTTTCTCCATGATCCAGCGAATGTTGGCGATTTGATCTCTAGTTCCTCTGCCTCTTCGAAACCCAGCTTGTACATCCGGTAGTTCTCGGTTCATGTATTGCTGAAGCCTAGCTTGTAGGATTTTGAGCATAACCTTGCTAGCATGTGAAATGAGTGCAATTGTGCGATAGTTTGAGCATTCTTTGGCGTTGCCCTTCTTTGGAATTGGAACGTAAACTGACCTTTTCCAATCCCGTGGCCACTGTTGCGTTTTCCAAACTTGCTGGCATATTGAGTGCAGCACTTTAACACCATCATCTTTTAGTATTTTAAATAACTCAGCTGGAATACTGTCATCTCCACTAGCTTTGTTGTTAGCAATGCTTCCTAAGGCCCACTTGACTTCACTCTCTAGGATGTCTGGCTCAAGGTCAGTGATCACACCAGCGTGGACATCAGGGACATTAAGATCTTTCTTGTATAGTTCTTCTGTGTATTCTTGCCACCTCTTCTTAATCTCTTCTGCTTCTGTTAGGTCCCTGCCTTTTCTGTCCTTTATCATGCCCATCTTTGCACTAAACGTTCCTTTCATATCTCCAATTTTCTTGTAGAGATCTCTAGTCTTCCCCATTCTATTGTTTTCCTCAATTTCTTTGCATTGTTCATTTAAGAAGGCCTTCTTATCTCTCCTGGCTATTCTCTGGAAATCTGCATTCAATTGCTTATATCTTTCCCTTTCACCCTTGCTTTTCGCATTCCTTCTTTCCACAGCTATTTGTAAAGCCTCATCAGACAGCCATTTTGCTTTCTTGCATTTCTTTTTCTTTGGGATGGTTTTAGTTGCTACCTCCTGTACAATGTTACGGACCTCCGTCCATAGTTCTTCAGGCACTCTGTCTACCAAATCTAATCCTCTAAATCTATTCATCACCTTCACTGTGTACTCACAAGGAATATGATCTAAGTCATACCTGAGTGGTCTAGTGGTTTTCCCTACATTCTTCAATTTAAGCCTAAATTTTGCAGTAAGAAGCTCATGATCTGAGCCACAGTCAGCTCCTGGTCTTGTTTTTGCTGTCTGTATAGAGCTTCTCCATCTTTGGCTGCAAAGTATATAATCAATCTGGTTTCGGTATTGACCATCTGGTGATGTCCATGTGTAGAGTCGTCTCTTGTGTTGTTGGAAAAGAGTGTTTGCTATGACTAGCTTGTTCTCTTGACAGAACTCTATTAGCCTTTGCCCTGCTTCATTTTGTACTCCAAGGCCAAATTTGCCTGTTATTCCGATTACTCCTTGACTTCCTACTTTAGCATTCCAATCCCCTATGATGAAAAGGACATCTTTTTTTGGTGCTAGTTCTAGAAGGTGTTGTAGGTCTTCATAGAAGCGGTCAACTTCAGCTTCTTCAGCATCAGTGGTTGGGGCATAGACTTGGATGACTGTAATATTGAATGGTTTGCCTTGGATACGCACTGAGATCATTCTGTCGTTTTTGAGGTTGTACCCCATTACTGCCTTTCCCACTCTCTTATTGACTATGAGTGCAACTCCATTTCTTCTAAGGGTTTCTTGCCCACAGTAGTAGATATAATGGTCACCCGAATTAAATTCACCCATTCCCGTCCATTTCAGTTCGCTGATTCCCAAGATGTCGACGTTCAATCTTGTCATCTCATGTTTGACCACATCCAGCTTGCCTTGGTTCATAGATCTTACATTCCAGGTACCTATACAATATTGTTCTTTACAGCATCGGACCTTCTTTTCGCTTCCAGATACATCCACAGCTGAACGTCCTTTCGGCTTTGGCCCAGCCGCTTCACTCTTTCTGGAGCTACTTGGAAATGCCCTCCGCTCTTCCCCAGTAGCATATTGGACACCTTCCGACCTGAGGGGCTCATCTTCCGGCATCATATCTTTTAGCCTTTTAACATTGTCCATGGGGTTTTCTTGGCAAAGATACTGGAGTGGGTTGCCATTTCCTTCTCCAGTGGACCACATTTTGTCAGAACTCTCTGTCATGACCTGTCCGTCTTGGGTGGCCCTGCACGGTATAGCTCATGGCTTCACTGAGTTACGCAAGCCCCTTCGCCACGACAAGGCAGTGATCCATGAAGGGGTGAAAAACTATAGCTCCTAATTTATACAGAGCAGGGGTATCGGGGGGGGGGTCAAAACAGTCAAGATGGTGGCCATGCAATTGAAACCCTGTCCCTTTCTTACATGCTACCTTCAAGCACAGGAAAAACGTGGCATTTAGCTGCTAGTTTGTGTGAAATTTCTCAGAGCTTATGTGATCTGGCAATTGGATGAGAGATCATGCTGATTTACACATACTGTTTCCTAATGCTTCACTGTTCACATCCTAGTTCTGCCACCACAAGAATGCCTAGATATACCTTCTTCACGACTTGAAGAACATACATACTTCACATCAAAAGTCAAGATGGCAACCACAACTGCACAGTCAAAGCTCCACCTCCTTTTACATGTGATACATGTAAAAATAGGCGGGGCTTTCTATGGCCACCATCTTGACCCTTTTTACCATCCCCACAGATGCCCCTGTGCTGAGTAAGTAAGACCTTACCTTACTTTTCTTCTCTACCTTGATAGCTCATAAAAATAATATAGGAAACCAGAGGTGAGATAATGTGAATCAAAAAAATCTGGCTACATTAGGAATCTTAAAACAATATATTCCTCATAGTCTTTTTAAAAATAAATTTTATTAAAAGTTTTAAAGAGAACATAAAAACTAACACAAACTAATACAAAATAGAGAGAAGAAAGAAAGAAAGAGAGGAAGAAAAAAAAGCAAAAGTGCAGTGAGAAAGAATAAAAAGAAATAGAAAAAAGAAACTTCTGATTTTCTCTGCAGCAAATATGATTACAAAATTATCTCTTACTCTATGATTATGAAAAAAACTCACTTTTTTCTATTATCCATTTTTCTTCTAATCATCAAAACCAGAAGTCATAAGTGCGTTTTTTTCCATTTCATGGAAAAAGTCTATAAGGAGTTTCCAGTCAGCCATAAATGTAGATATTGTTTTTTCTCTGATCAAGGATATTAATTTAGCTATCTCTACAAGCTCCATCATCTTCACCAACCATTCCTCCAATTGTGGGTAATGTTGAACCTTTCCATTTTTGAGTATATAATAGTCTTGCTGCAGTTATCATATATAAAAACAAAGTTCCATGACTTTTTTCTAGTTGCCTGTCCATTAGTCCCAAAAGAAAAGTCTCTGGTTTCAGTTGTGCTTTAATCTTTAAAATCTTCTGAATGTATGTATATATTTGTATCCAAAATGTTTTGGCTTTTTTACATGTCCACCAAAAATGATAAAAATTTATCATCATGTTATTCACATTTCCAGCAAAGATTCAAAGTACCTTTATACATTCTAGACAATTTCTCTGGTGACAAATACCAAAATATATTCCTCATAGTCTGATAAACACCTCAACATTTACTTCTGCAATACTGTATCCCACTAAGGAAAAAAGACATTTCCTACTATAGATGCGCCCTCTACTGTATCCTTGCTGCATAGTACTAAGTGCATTATTTGCATATTTTTCATCATATGAAAAACAGCTGGGATATATTAAAAAAAATTTCCTCTCTCACCCCTGTGGGTGGTGTGTGTCTTCCTCAATCTCGGGTCCTCTGCCAGAGGCCTGGGAGTTTGAGGGTTCTGCGCAGTATCTGAGCTGTTCCTAGCACTGCACTCTTCTGGACAGAGAGCTCTGATGTTGTTCCTGGGATCTGTTGGAGCCACTCTCCCAGCTGAGGAGTCACAGCCCCGAGTCCTCCTACCACCACTGGGCCCCTTTGGCCTTGACTTTCCACATCCTCTCTAGTTCCTCCTTCAGGCCCTGGTACTTTTCATACTCCTTCTTCCTGATGTTGTTGTTTTTTGTTCCTTCAAGTCAGCGTTAATTCTTGGCAACTGCCTGGACAAGCCCCTAAAGTTGGCAAGATTTTGGAAGTGGTTTGTATTGCCTTCTTCTTCGCGGCTTCTTGGTTTCTAGCCTGGTGCCTTGACCACTACACCAAATGGGCTCTCCTCCCCTATTTGTCCTGCTCTTATTTTTGGGAGTTATGAAAAAGTTCTGCACCAATAGCACTAAACCAGCTCAGCATGCTGTATCCTACTGGTGATAAGATTCATATTCCTGTACCTGTGAGACAGAATCAGTTCAAAATGAGAATTGTTTAACCGGGTAGTTTCCCCACCCCCCTTCTCAGCCAGTATAAAAACAAAGTCTCCTTCAAGTTCTGTTTTTTTCCTTGGGAGCAGCTGGCCATGGACTTCTTTTTTCTTGGATTGTTTTTTCCTATCTTCCAATGTAACTTACAGCCTTGGCATGCTCTGGGGTTCTCTCATCCAAGTATTAACTGGGCCAGTGATGGCAAACCTATGACATGCATGTCAAAGGTGACATGCCACAACGTTTTGGGTGACACGCCAGCTTTCACCAACACCCTACAACAACTAACTATTCTCCCTGTTTGAGTTACCAAAGAAACTGACTTTGTTTTACTCGTATTTCATTTTTGTAATTATCTGATGTTTCTTTATACAATACCTAGCACCACACGTGATTGGACTGTATTTTTTAAAAAATAAATGAATACGTAAAGAATTGTTTCTCTTTTGTTCGAGGGCGGGGGGTGACACACCAGCAGAGTCAAATTAGGCATTTTCCGAATCTTTGACATGCTGAGCGCAAAAGGTTCATCACTGAACTAGGCTGACCGAATTTAGTTTCTAAGCCCTGATTTGATAGTTAGGTGCTGCCTCCTGCCAAGAAAAACCAAAACTAATTCATAAAGGAAATCTAAAAAAATTACCTGAATTGATATATAAATGTTCCTGAAGGAAGAGACTTGGACAGAAACGTGGCAGCAGCATTGTTTTAAGTAGCATTATTTTCCCAAGTGGAATAGGTCATATCATACTCAAGAAAATTATAACATTAAATCCAATTGCAAAAACATTGAGTTGCATCTATAATAGTGCTATTTTATATAGCATTCTCAAATGTCCAAAGCATATACATGCTTTAGTTATAATTGTATTGCTTTTGTTTTTTGTTAGCTGCCCAGATTCATGTATTTTATCTATCTATCTATCTATCTATCTATCTATCTATCTATCTATCTATCTATCTATCTATCTATCTATCTATCTAGCCAGCCAGCCAGCCAGCCAGCCAGCCAGCCAGCCAGCCAGCCAGCCAGCCAGCCAGCCAGCCAGCCAGCCAGCCAGCCAGCCAGCCAGCCAGCCAGCCAGCCAGCCAGCCAGCCAGCCAGCCATCATGAATAAATGATTCACAACAACAGCCCGATAAGATCTATAAGTGTTAGGATTATTTCCCATATTGCAGAGAGGGAGCTAAGGCTAAGATTGCAGCTTTCCTGTGGCCAATGTGGTTGTGTGGTGGTGGGATGCAAACCAAGGGACCATAGGCTTCACAGTTCACTCTTGGCCCACCCACTGCATCAGGAATGGAAAACTTTGAAGGCCAAGTGTTGCAGTTGACTTCGAGTCATATCAAGGGCCAAACTGGTTGGTTTTGTAAGAAAGCTAAATTTGATTTAATTGCATGCTTAAACATAAAATGAATAGTTAACAGGATTTTTGAAAGGGCAAAGCCCAGACTTCTAGGGCAACAAGTAGCCCCTGGCCTCAAATTGTGAGCTTCTGCCCTTATACCATCCTTAAATGGACCATATCCTAAAAAGCTACTGTATTTTCTTAGACAGAAACCTGTTTTTTCCTACTTTTAGAAGATAGTTGGCTACAGAACTCCTGTCTTGGAAGTTCTCTCCCTTTGTAGATGCCTACAGCATCTCTTCATTTTCTTTTAGAGTCAAATTAAATACACTAATAATGATACCTTTGAATCCCCAATACTTATTATAATTAGCAGGGTAAATAAATTAATAAACCATTCTTTTTATATTTTTTTTCTAGTGCAGAGTAGAAAATAATTAAAATAAATAACCACAGAAATAATTCCCTGTACTACAGTAGTAGCTTTGGGAAAAGGGTGTTTTTCAGGAAGTGTTGGGGAAAAGGGTTACTTTCCCAAATGTTCTGATTCTGCTTTTCCCACAGTGGTAGCGACATGCAAAACATTCTTTTCTGGTTTCAGGTGGTCCATGGCCAAATTGTTTTGGACCATACACAATGAAATGGGCTAGTTTTATTGTAGATTAGGCACAAAACAGAGTTGTTCCAGCCAACAGTAAAAAGCCAAGGTTGAGGGGTTTTCTATGATGCTAATAGTCTTTCCATACTTGCCATGCAAAATTACTCCGGGATCTCTATGGCTGTTTCAGTCAAAAGCCTGTAACAACCAACATTCCAAGATTTGCTTTAGAACCATGGATAATCAAGTATGCTCTGATGGATTTCTGGAACATGATTCTGAATTCATAATGTATGTTTCCCCTTTATGCTCACCCCTAGTAGCTACTTTGATGGGAGAAACTGCACATGCATTGAATGCAGGTGATCCAACCTCTGCACTGCCCATTAATAGGCAGCGAGAGAAACACCCTAGGCAAATTTCTTAAGTGGTCAAAGGTGAATTTGCTAGAGAAAATGTAAGACCTTAGGTGTATGAAACAGCCCATCATGAAAAGTTCTAACCCTGATACAGACCACCTTTACCTCAGAATCTCTCATTTTGGAATATAATTCCATGATGGAATAATCAGCTGTTTACATTCCCAACTTTAAAAAAGGGAGAGTATACAATTCAGTGGCACAGGATCATGCGGCCAGACATTAGGGTAGATTTGTTCATGGTTGTCAGCCACTGATTTTAGCAAGTCTTCATTTATTCATGGTTTACAATGTCTCTTGCTGTATTTTATTTCTTAGTATAAAGTATTTATAATTAACTTGGCTTCTCCAACTTTTCACCCCCAATGAAATGAATACTGACTCATGAATAAAACTACTTGCTTACTGGGATTCATATTGCACAAGAAATACACTTACCTTGCACTTAAATGTCTACTAGCACTTACTGGAATATTGATCACCTTTACATTTTCTTACCACCAAAACAGTGTCTCCATGTTGAAATGGTACAAATGTAAAGGAACACCTGCAGTAATTATGTCAGCGTTCCAACCTTTCCTGCAATACCTCATAAGCCTTTTAGAAAAATTCAGTCCTCATGGTTGCTTGCGACTGTGGGGACATATCAAGTGATTTGCAATCTGCAATGAAGGCAATCACATCTGTGCTAAGACAAACCCAGTTCTGCATGCTTTATATGCAGCTGCAAGTATTTTTTTTAGGAAAGACATATTTAAATGGGTTAACTGAAGAACATCAATTATAAATTAAACCCAAGTTGGCCACAGAACTCTACAGCCTTTTTGTTTGGAGCAAATTTTTCATTTCATAGCTATTCCATATGGATTACATCCTAACCATATACTAATCTAAAGCCTGATGCTGAGTCAACATCCAGACCACTTGATTATGTTAGAATATACATAGCTCAGAGTTGAACTGTGGAGTCCTGGGGGGGTCTCTGAGCTTTTCTTGCAGATATTTCATTACCCCTCCAGGCAATATCTTCGGTGCTAGAAAGGAGTGGGGTTTGCTGTTTATATACAGTAGCTTGCCTTGTCATATTGGTGGGGGAATTTTTTCTTTGGTAGTTGCTAGATTATGCTGTTGTTTACTGCTCGATTGTCTGGTGTTAATCCGGATGTTATTTTAAGACAGGTTTTACATTAACAATATCCCCAATACTTCCCTCTCCTCCTCTTGTAGTGTACCAAGTGAGAAAACATTCAGGAAAGCTGTTCAGATGGAAACTAAACGGGTTCACAAATACAACCCAATTTCTGATTATTGCCCACAGTAGGCTGTGATAGCCTATCATGGCAGTGAAAAAACACTAATGTGTGTCAGGACTGAAGATTCCAAAACCAAATCCTTTATTTTCACAACTGTATAAATGTGCTCCAAGTATTTATGTCCAATACAAGTTTAAAAGGAACATGCCATACAGCAAACTTGGATCAGTCTGCTGGTGTATTAACTCCTCTCATCTGTTAAGCTTAGTTACAAATACCAGTCATGGTAACATACATTTGAGTTCAAGAAGTATAGCATGATGTTTATAGCTATTATAGCTTGTGCACATATGTTGCACTTCTGGCAAGAGATGCAGAGAAGTATGCATTGTAACACTGGAAACTAGTTTGATTCATTTTAAATAGCATCAATATCAATGTCATCTTCCTTGTTGTTTGCAGTCTTCACTGTTTCAACTTTAGGTACACTGGCTGTCTTGGAGTACACCACCTGCAAGAATAGGCAAGTTTAGTCAGAGTAACAATGATGTCTTAAACATCTGAGGTGTTTTATCTCTCTCTACTATATGATTGGATCACTTCAATTAGATGGCTTCAGCAAAGCATTGGAGCAGGAACTCCTTTTCAACCTAACATAAACATTTAAATATTTCAAATCAGAGCTTTCAATACATGTGGGAAAGAACACTTATTCAAAGCTCACCTCAATGTTTTCATCTTCATCATCTTCTTCCTCATTGCCAGATGATTCCTCTTCGGCTTCTTTCAGCCATTTAATGAATGGCTCTGCTTTAACACGAATTTCTTTGGCAAGCTCTTTAGAAACATATTTCTTTGAGGCCTAAAACACCAGAACAAAGTTTGAAACATATGAATGTGCAGATTTAAGTATGGTATTTTAAACCCAAGTAGTAAAATTTTATAGGGTATACCAAATGGTTAGAATGTGAAGTTTTAAGTTCAAATTACTGCTTCAATTGACTGAAATACTTAGTTCCAAGGTTGGAACAGACGTTCTAGCCACGAAATCTTACCTTGAACTGAAAACAGCAGATCCAAAGAAAGAACGACTACTTCAAGCTCTAACCCACTTCACTCGAACCCTTTTGCACATCCCTATATTTAGAGGAATAACTAAAGGTGCTATACAAATGTAATTATCAGAAAATATCAATGTATTTTGAGCTTGCCCCTCCCATTATAAAGATTTCATTTGGAGTGGAGTTTCTCTTTTCATTTTTAGCATCAACAATGAAGTACTTCCAAGCAAAAATCATGCAATACAAGCAATTTTTCAAACGCTGAGAATAATTAGATACCTTGCAAGAGCTGCTTTGATTCGTAAAAACTGACCTTTTCTGCCCAGCTCAATATGACTTCTTCTTCCAGAAGATCTGCATCATACATTTCCTTCAGGATGTGTGGAATTTTAGAAATCAGCTGTGATTGATGCATAGCTACTACGCATTCCAAGCCATGAAGTAGGTATCTCTGGGCCTTCTTGTTGTTGTGGCAGAACTAAAATGTGAACCAGAATGCAATAGTTAATAGGTGTAAATTAGCATCACTTGCTTGATCATATCAGCTCAGTGAAATTTCATGCAAAGCAAGCCAGATAAATGCCAAAACTCTGTGTTTTTAGTTCTCCACATCCTCCCTGCTCAGTCTAGAAACTGAATTTTCAACAGATACTATGTACTACACCCTGTGCTGCTATGGGCAGGAAGCTAAAATTTCCTTTACCTTCAACTGCCAATATAGTAAATATCAAGGTCATCAGTAAAAAAGCACCACAATGTCCTCATTTTGATATGAAGTGTTTCCATCCTGGTTATGAAGCAAATTTCTACACATTCTGTAGTGAATCAAATTGGGATAGGAAGCATGAAGCTCTCCCATGATCTCAGCAGAATACTTCTGGCACAAAAATACTTACACGCAAGAAATGGCGCCTGTATTTCTTTATCTGTTCTCTTATTTTTTCATCAAAGAGGACTTCAGTCAACACCAGGGGGCCCATAGCTTTAACATCTAATCTTTCTGCTTCTGCCACAATATCTTTGTCAGAAGACTCTATGACACCTTCTTCTTTCTTTTTCTGGATCAGGAAAGACATTTTGTTTTAAATCAAATATATTTTTCTACAGTTAAGATTTCACTAATTGAAATTATCCCATTTCAACTTAAAAGTTTATGAAATGAGAAAACTGATAGTCCAACAAATGCACAAACATGCCATTTATCTTGACAAAGTATAGTCAAATACCTTAACAAAGTCAAATAGTAAATTGACTCTTTCTTCAACAGTCCTTTCTAGATCATCAGTCAATGTGAGAACTTTTGCACGATCAGTGATTTCATCCATTCTGCGCCTTTGGGCTTCTTCAGTGGTATCTTCACCCCAGTCATCATCTTCCTCTTCCTCCTGAAATTTAGGTGGTTAACTATTTTCATATATTACCACCACAGTCTTTAAAAGATATGCAAAATTCAAGAGCTTGGATACTGTTTTCCTGGGGGGCGGGGACAAAACTAGTTATTCCTTCAAATAATTAACCTTAAAAATGAGTTGTTTTTTCTAATTTTCAGGGGAAGGTCACCATAAATTCAAGCTCATCTTCAAGAAAGCACAGTGTTTACAATGAAACCATACATTTGTTACTTATTTTGCTGTGACCAAATCTACTTACCACTACATTTGGAGGACTACATTCTTCTGGTGGTGCTGACTGTTGTGGCAGCGTCTCAGTAGTAGACACACAACCGTTCTCTTTATCCTTGCCTTTTCTATTTTTCTTTTCTTTCTCTTTCTTGCCTGTACCAGACTCGCTGCTCTCTGTGAACATTAGCAAGAGTCCAATCAAATGGATGATTTTTTAACAGATGTGCATCCAAACCATTCCTAACTTACAAACTCAACTTCAGCTGGCCATCATCTCAAATTATTTGGGTATACTCTAGAGACTTATTTAAATGAGACTGGTCCTATATAATTTTCTGAACTACAGAACCATAGTCTGTCCGATTATAAAGCCTATACTTTGGTTCAGTCTGAATATGTAACAAATAACTTGGCTTTCCCATATGTAATTTCTCAGCCTACAGATTATTAAAATGTTTTTCTAGGTAGAGTTACATCTTCTATAATGCAGGCATTACAAAACTGTGGCATAGACCCTTGTAAGCAAGAGTGGTGGGGAGCTGATTAGCGAGTAACAGAAAGCAAACATTGGACTCTCCAAGGATGTAGAAAACCCACTGGTGTCTATTCCTAGCTCAAGTACTCCAGCAACCAACCTGCTTTGAACACTCTAATTTCTAATTTAAGGTTATTTTTTAATAATTTCTGAGATAAAAACTCAAGCAAAATAACATCAAACAATCATTATGTACAAGAACACTAATCTAGGTCTGTCTTGATTGCACACAGCTCGAAACATCACCAGCATCTGCCCAGCCACAGGTACTTACTTTCAATGGCAGTACTACAAAATTGGAAATGCAGCCATGAATGTATCTAATACAGCCTAAGTCCAGAATATACAGTGTTCGCTTATACAGAACACCCAGCAATATGTTGTTAGAGTCTGTATAACAGATGGCCTCACTTATAAAGACCACTGGAATAGGTCAGGCTATGTTTAGTATTGCAAGCTTAAATTGAGATAGACAACTAAGTTATCTACCACAGAGTGTTGCTTGCATCGCAGTCTTCACGCAGCACTCTTTTCCAGATCAGTTTGAACACACGCACTTTGTGATCTAAAAACTTCCTCCAGTTTTCTGCCTCAATTAGATAAGAAATATATTATAGGTCAACACCAAAATCAAGAGGAACACACATTCACTCACCAGGTGGGTTTTTAAGGATGAACGTGCAGAGTTTATGGTTTGTGTCAAGCATGCCTCGATAGCCACAGGCTTTGCAAGAGTTACCAATAGTTTGTTTCTTAGGATTGACATGCTGCCAAAAGAGAACAATAGTTTTAAGACCAGTTAGTTTTATTTCATTTACAAGTATATATGCTGCCTCCTCCCATTTTATAGCTGTTTCCTAAAGAAAATGAAACAGCAGAAGCAAACAATACACTCTAACTGGGTTATGCGGAAAATTCTGGAGCTTGTTTTGATAGTTTTTTTCTTTTAAAGCTATCCTGGAATTTTTTAATCACTGCAGATGTTAGAATGGTAGGAGCCACTTAGACATTGAGAGCTTACCATTTAACTAACCTACTACAAAGTCTACTCAAATTTACTCACAGGTGACTTGGTATATAATTACAGTCTAGCTTGTATTATTGTTGCACACACTGTTTGTCCTTTGTTTTAAGTACCAAAGTATTCCTCTGTTTGAAAAGTTGTCCTATAATTAGTCCTGCTTAGCTAAATATTTATCTCCTGCATTTTTTGGAAGAATTTAATTGGCATTGGTAGGCCACTTCCTGGGAAACCTCAGGGCTGACCAGATACAAAACTCTTGTTTCAGTGAGACTGCTCAAACTAGATTGCAGGATACTGTTCGTTGACTTAATGTATAATAGTTTTCTTTATAAACTCTTAGCATTCTGGCAGCATCACCTACCAGATCAGTTTCAGGATTTTCACACTCAGGACAGAGAACAAATTTTTTAATGAACCCATCCAACATGTCTTGTAGCTTATTCGCCTCATGAGATCCATTGACAATGTAACGGTCATTCTTAACATCAAACTGGGTCTGCGCTCCCAGCTCACAACCAAAAAATTTGGTGGGATCTTTCCAAAAAAAAGAGAGAGAGAGAGAGAAAGTAGTAATGAAACTTCCCATCATCTCCCTTCCCACACCCATTCTGATTAACCCTCTGCAAATTTATTTCATTTGATTCAATTTCAGCACCCCTCAACTCTAAATCAACTCTGGGTGACTATTTCTTCCTCCATTTTTCTTGAAAAACAGTAACAATGCTATGCTTATTTAGTAACAATGCTTATTTTATTACCAGTTATCTTAAGACTAGCTTTAGAATCATCTGCCCCAACAGTAATGAACTGTTTCTGCACAGAAACAAAATTCCCTATTTAGTACAGAATACCACAAAAACCAGCATTATGCATCACTTCAGAGTACTGCGCACAGTAGAATTAGCTATCATTACCATATCAAACTATTCACTCAGCTCTTTTCTTTTCTGCCTTAAAATCTGCTGACTCCATGAGGCAGAAAACAAAACTGAGTATTTAGGCTGACATAATGACAATAACACTGATATTGACAGTTATCTTGCACTTCCAGGAAGCTATGGAAACTGAAAGGGGAGAGGAAGATGAAAAAATGAAGTAGGGCTCTGGAACTCAAATATGCATTAAGTTTTTTAAAACTACAGTACATTTGCAATTTCTATAAGGTACAACTTTAAAATGGTTTTTGCTAATAAAATGAAGCTCAATGAAAAATTATATACAACTTACACGTAGGAGGCCGATTAAGCGCCTTTGCAACGTCAACCATGTTGACGATAACTGTCTTTATCCCATTTCCTTTGCCCTCAACCTGAAAAGAGAACTCTACTGTAGTTAAATATGTAAGAAATCACACCATTAACTGGCAACTTTAATCCACATTTAAAGAAAAATATGGAGGTATTTACCTTGGCAATCAGACGGGGCATTTTGTAGCGATAGAACTGATCTGAAACACTGCGGTTGACGTTGACAGACATTTTGGCTTATTAGTAGCTTTATCAATAAGATGGAGAGATCTTTGATTGCAACTTTTTGGTATCTTCTGTCTGGAGAAGACGTGATGACATAAACGACTGCAAGAGTTCTCGGTCTCTGACATGAAAAAATTTTCGCCACTGAGGCTGTGAGGTTCTTGCTTGTATGCTATATTTCCCCAATACAGGTACCAATGGCTGCGCAACAGCTCTGTAATATTAACATTTAAAAAAAGCTTTTATAGTATGGGGGAAGGGGTACTTGCTCATGATTAATAACCATCACTTGCCAAAATATGTATTGCTTTAAAACATTTTCAGTAGTCTCATTTATGCAAGCAACATTTTAAATTTAATCTTTATTTTTCACACCCAAATGCCAGTATTTGTTTTATTGTTTATTTGTGGTTGTTTGAATTCAAATATTATGACTAAATGGTCTGCTATGATTTTTATACAGTAGATACTCAACACAGAAGCTTCAACAAAAAGCACAATACAGAATTATGAATGCTGGTTTTGTCTAGAACATGATGAACTTGTTAAAATTATAAGTCAGTTACGTTGCAGACTAGGTTTCTGGGCTTGGTAACAGTTACAGCTTATTACATTTTATTGCTCTATGGCTAGCAATGACAAAACATTTTCATTAAAAGTTATTTTCGTTAATATTCATTAACCGGTCCTTGATTTTGGCAGAATAGGAGACATATTATAGTTTGCAAGGTGGCTACTTCAGTGATTCGCTATATTAGTGAATGAACTTTGGGAGTTTATGGGGGTGAGAGAATCAATGAATATCTAATTCTTTAAAAATGATAATAAAATATTCTAAAACGTATCTGAGTGACCTAATTACACTATACCTCATAATAAATGTAACTGCTGTTGCCAGAATTAAAAAATCAAGCCATTTACTCCAGGTACAGTATTACTTAGGGAGAGATGTAGTTCAAAAAACCAGCAAACCTTCTCTTTCCCTCCCCCACGTGATCCAAACACGTGCCTGTAACAGCATGAAATACAAGTGGGAAGAAAAAAAACTTAGATGGCGGGGGGGGGGAAGAGATACTCAATTATTTTACCTGGTTAGAGATAAACCTACGATGAAGCGATCGCACATTTTCCCCCCAAAAGAAACTCCTCCCTCTCTTCACCCCAGCGTCGGAATGACTCAGAAATGCAGCAATTAAGCACTGAGTCAGCCCCAAATACAAAGCGGCAAAAGCGGGCGGCGGTGCCACTGCCACTCATCCCTCCCCGCCCCACCGCCCCTTTCCGAACCTCCGAAGGCGCCGAAGCGGAGCCGCCCGCCCGCTGCCCTCCCCCTTCGCACACTGCGGGTTTAGGAACTGCGCCACAGAGCGCGCACTCCGCCCCCCCGAATCACGAGGACGGAGGCGCGGAAGACCTGGCGGCCGCCATCTTGTAGAGCCGCGCGTTCATCCAAGGAGGGGGAAGCGGCCACCACGGGCGGCAAAGGAAAGGAGATGCCACTCCCGTCCCTTGCAGACTTCTCTTCTAGAGATGTTGGACTACACGGCCTATCACTCATACTGTTTAGGGAGAGGCGGTCCAAGACATTCAGGGGCCGAAGTCTGGTCTACGACTCCCCTTCTTGTCTCCCGCCTCGAGGTAGAGCGCCGCTTTTGTAACGACTCCCCGAAGGGCTGTTTCGAGAAGGGAGCGGCCGCAGTGTCTTGTCTCCTCGTCCCCAACAGCCTCATCCTCAGCATTCTGCCCCTCTGCCGCCAGGAACTTACTCGGGAGTGGGATTACAACCCACTATTAACCACCCTCCCCTTACAGTTTTGGGGGGGAAAGGCGAACGACCCGCAAGCGCCTCGCTCTTCAGGCCACTGCCCATCCTCCCCGCCACCCCGGTCCTCCGCCGCCCAGCCCCTCCAGCACGGGGAGCCTCACCCCCACTGCCCACCCATCCCATATGCCCAACGTCTCCCTTCCCTTTTACTTACCGTTTTCGTCCAATACAGACATAAACCCAACGCTGCTCGCCCCGGGCTGTGACGAAGCCGAATTGGTGCGAGGAGAACGATGGCGGAGCTGAGGGTGTCACCGAGCACCCGGACTCTTTTCCTAAAGAGATACAGATATCGAAGGCGGAGGAGGCGGACGCCGCAACCGCCAGGAGAGGGGAGGGGGGTCCAAGCGTCCTGAGGCGGCCGGGATCAGCGGGAGCAGCCTTGCCGGTTACTCTGCCGGAAAAGAAAGACCATCAGCCGAGGCAGCATTGTTAGTCTGGAGGCGGAGCGCGCACACAAACACTCAACCCGAGCTGAAACCTGCCATAGCGGCAGCATCAGGATGTTTTTTTAAAGGAGGGGGAGGGGCAGAGCTATAATGGCTGCCGAGCACTTACCTCTAGAATGTTCTCGCGCCGACTGAACAACACCGTCACCAGGGCTGGGATCAATCAGCCGTCGGAGAGTCCACGCCTTCCTCTTCGTCGTATTGGCTCATCGTTCGCCGTTCTTCTTTTTCATTGGTTTCAGGTACTTGTCAGTCATGATGTTCGGCGACCTCTCCTTATATTCGCTTTCTTTCTTTCCACCCCTGTCGACCCCGCTGATCGAAGAAATACCAGCGCCCAAAAGGACATCACGTTTAGGAACGCGACCCAGACTGTCGCGAGAGTTATGCTGAAGGGGAAGAATGAGTCAGTGTTCTCTGTGGGGGGGAGGGGCGGCTTCCTATCAGCTCGCGTGCAGAGGATGCGTGTAAAGAGATAATTTTACTCTCCGAAGGTATTCGAACTTGGGTACCTTTTTCGCCTTCTGTTCTACTGAATACTAGTGTTGCATTAAAAAGCATGGTTGCATATTTTTTTAAGGCGGGAAGTGAATATATTTAATTTATTATTCGATTTATATCCCGCCTTCTACGGGCTCAAGATCGCTCTTCCTCTTATTGCCACAACACCCCTTGGTTGGGCGTAGAGGACCAACCTTACGCCCTGGGTTTCTGTGGTCGAGGACGGACTTGAACCCAGGTGTTCCCGACCTTGTCCAATGTTTTATTCACTACACCGTCCTAGGACGGGTTGGTTGCGTTGAATGCTCATCTGAGTAACTGCTGTAGTAGATTGGGGAAGTATTGGGGGGCACGTATTCCGATGTAGAGTATTGTGATTTAGTCAAGAAGCAACTGAGTAAACTATCAAGAGTTGGCCTGTCACTCGTTCTCATGTGCTTCCTGTGTCTATATGTTGTAAAAGGTGAAGCGATTTTACATGAGAGTTTTGTCGGGTGTTCGCTTTGTAGTTTAGCTGTTTATCATGTTAATCTTTAGTGTGCAGGAAAATACGGATGATTATTTCCACTAAAATGCATAGTTAAAAGTATTTTAGCATTACTGTGTGTGAAGTACTTTGAGACTTTGCGTCTATGCATATTCAGTATGGGGTACAGGCCCTCAGCCTCCAGGCCATCATAGCCTTGATCTGACCCCAGTCATCTGAGATGTTTTGTCAGTCAACCGGCAATTGGATTCAGAGGAATACAGCCTTTAAAACATTATCATTTCTGGCTTTCATTATCAAGAAGTAGAAGTGAATGTACACACCTTTAAAAATAGAAATAAATATGGTAAGGTCTCTTAAAGACGAATGTGATGATGCAGTTGCTGCATAGTTACTATAAGCATATAGGTGAACTGCAATGGAAGGACAAGGTGTTTTGAGGTACAAGGGAAATAATGAGGGAGAAATTGATTAGAGAACTGAATTCTTGAGCCTGCTTTCTAAATACATTTGAGAACTCAATTCAGCTCCTCCAGACTGAATGAAAATAGCTTATCTAGTAATCATCAGAAGTTTTCTATTACAACCCCCCCAGCTCTTACCATTATACCATTATTCACTGTCACTATGTAGGGCCTTAACCAAGAGACAAGAACTCTCTCTTTTTATTTGCGTTTGCTAATAACTTTAAAATGCTTCTCCCCCACACGCACCACACACTCCTTCCAAAATCTAAAATTGGAACAGTCCTAAAAAAAAAAAGGGAAATTTTATTCGGGAATAATATAAAATAATACAAAATACTATTTTCCCTGTGGTTTCCATGTCTTTGACATAGAGTATTGTGTTATTTATTCAGATTATAGGTTAGAGAGTATGTCTTTATCTCGTGGTTCTATTTGTAACATGCAATAATAGTATCCTAACCCATATTCTCCAAGGAAAATTATGTTGAATTGTCCAAGGCCACCACTGAACAGACGATTTAGTCCCAATTTCATGTTACCCTGATCTGTTTTCCCATATTTTTATTGCTTCTAGTAAAAATGGATTCCTGCCTTACTGAAGGGGATTGCATATTTCCAGATATGCAAAAATATCCAGAGTATGCATGGAATTCTGGGATTCTAAAATTCTGGAATTTTAGCAAAAAAACCCAAACCTTCAGATAGGATAACACAATATGTTGTAACATTTTATTTATTTATTCAATAGACTTCTACAGCTGCCAAATTGGAAAGACTCAAGGCGGTTTACATTAACACTCAAAACAATCAGCATGCAAATATAATGATGCTGTGAGGAAGTCCATAAGATTGGCCAATATTTCATTGTTTTCTTATACTGTAATTCTCCTTTTTAACATGTACAAAAACATTCCTATTGTAAACAGTAAAAATAATCTTGAAGCAAAACTTAGTATAAAATAACATTTGCAGTCTTTATCCCATTTCATGAACTGCATGAAATGTTGAGTTACAAATATACTGTAAATAAATAAATACCGTGCATCCACTTGAGAGGCATTTATAAATAATGTGGTCAGAAGGAAATGAAATAGAGAAAAGACAGTGATAACTATTATTGAAGGAAGCTGTTCACAAAAGTTGATATGGACATGTTGGTATTGAAGAGCTGATTAATACAGCCTGAGTTGTTTTAAAAAAACCCTTTTGTTTCTGCTCAGACAGAAGAAAAAAGCTGAACTTAATTGTAGCTCGGAAGTTTGTTTAAGAATGGACACCTTAATGTCAGTGATTAAGGCTAAGTCATAATGCTGTTTGCTTTGTTTGAGCTTATGCTGTTGTGGGCCTTCAGGCATTGTGGCTTACATGATAAATCATGCAACCCAGTAAATGCCTTGAGCAGCTGAAGTACTCCCTCTAGTTATTGATTGATTAGTTCCTGATACAGCATTTGTGCCTATTAATTCTTTTGCATAGGCACTAGTTTGCTTAGAAGATGTTCCGATTTGTATTTTAACTTGATTTAACTATAGAATGTGATTAAGTCAGATTCTTCAGGTGGATTCTGAGCTGCTCTTGATTGTTTTAATCTTGGTCTATGAAGAAAAAATCTGCAATAGTGGTATGCATCTTTGTGTCTGGAATGTATGCTCCAGACATCACAATGTTTTGGGACAATCTTAATTAAAAATATATAACCAGTAAAAAAATTAAAGTATTTCTGGGCTGAGGTAGGTACTTCTTGTCCCTAAACCCAAACATTTGAGAGAAAGAATAATTACCATCTATAATTATTGATCTGAATTGTGCATTTTTGTTTGGAAGAATGGAGGGATGGAGAGAATATAAAAAATATATTATTACAATAGAAGCATGTTCCTTTTTGTCTTGAGGACAAAAAGAAAAATACCACTGATGTGGCCATTGTCAGTATCACATGAAACATGAAATAGGACTGGTGAAAAAACTGAACCAGCCTTTGTGATTGCTAAAGAATGAATATGTGTTTTCTCTTTCCGTGCAGCTGACTGATAAGGAGCTGATTCCTCCATCATGGCTACTGCCCTAGATACGGGTCTTCTTTCAGTCTGCTAAACAGCAACTCTTTAAAGGCAGTTAACTGTAGTCAATCAAGCATGTATATGATGCTATTTGAAACAGGAGAGGTTAAAACATTTAGTTAAAAATATTTAACAGGAGACTTTACATGTATATTTAAAATGTGGCAAAATATTTCATGTGACTAGTGGAGTCTTTAAACAATTTCCTAACTGTCTCCCAAAAATAAGATCAGTATTGCACCAGTAATAAATCTACTCCAAGGAGAAACACAGGAAAACCGGTTTGCTTAGAAGGCTGCCAGAGCATGGCATTTACTGAATCCCTCCTTCAGTTTCATAATGCAATACTTCTGTTTAATCAATTACAGCAGAGAAGGAAATGTAATCCTACCAATATTATTTCATTGTATGGTGCAAAAGGGGAATTCTACTCTGAACTGTATGCTGCATGACAAAATGAAATAGGATTTAACAGTGTTGTGACATAAACAGCTTTCATTTAACAACTAATAAACTGCTATTAACTTAAAAAGAGTCCTTCTACAATGTTTGCATTGCAGCATACTAGAGCACTCAGTCTGTAAGAAATAAGTCTGCTGACTCAATGCCACCTTACCAGTTGTCTGAAAAATAGACAATTACGTACATGATTTTTGAGGCACTAGCTTTTTGTAAATGATAGTATCAAAATATAACCAGTACAGAATGCTTCTCAAAATGCAATGCCAGTTTTTAAAATCTTACTTTATATTATTTATTATGTTTACATTCTGCTTTTCCTCCAAGATGCTCAAGAGGATGTATATGGACCTATGCCCTCACCCCGTTTTTTCTGGACTGCATATATGGGGGACAGGTTAGGCTTGGGAAGCAGGACTATTTCAAGATGGGAAGGTGGGAGAGGGGCTGTTGGAGAAGAAAAAGCTAATTTCCCCACATGCTGGGGTCTCAATGGAGTGAACAGCCTGCCATTCACATACTGATGTATATTTGTTAACGTGGTATATTATACTATAATAGTTCTTGTGGTTTGTTTGTTTGTTTTTTTATGAACACATATGTAAGATTGGATGCTGAACATGGCTGGAGTAGTGCTGGGGTAGGCATAAAAGGCTGGCAGAGTTCAGAAGGACCTGTCTGTTGGAAAGATTGATCATCTCAGCCAATAATTAAATCAATTCATTTAACAGTTGGACTTTGAAGTGGATACAGACAAAGATGAGGTGATATTGATGTCAGCATTTAAGTTCAAGAAGGAGGGTGCCATAGAAAGTTGAAATTATTTATGTGTTTGTTAATATTCTCTTGAAGAAAATAGGATATAAATTTAACTGATATAGCCGGCAAAGGATTCTGTAGCAATAAGTACAGTATGTCCATGCATGGGCGTATACGTGTGTGAGAGACAGACATGGTTTAGACATTAAGCATGTTCTTGTTTTCATCTGGGATGTTTTGAAGGATATGATCGTGTTGTGGTTGTAAGTCCAAAATCTTGTTCCTATCCTTGTTGCTGAATAATCAGGCCTTCCCTGAGAGAATCCCAGTGGTTTGCAGCGTGAATGCTGCATTCTTCTTCCTCCAGACTGGTCTTTTTAATGTGTGTGCCCTTCCTTTCTACGTATCAGAATGACTGACATTTTGCTAGTCACTGTAAAATGCTTATTGGTGCTTTAAACAGGAACACTAAATATTTATAATGCTATCCACAGATGCAATAAACACTTTAAAGGCAAAAGTCTAGTAGAAAAGCAGATGAAAGGGGAAAGGTGGAAGACAATCTCTAAGAAATAAATCAGGATGAATATCTTTCCAGCCAGTCCAAAGATATACAAGATGTTTTAACCCTGTTGTATGGTTTCCTTAAAGCATTTTTTTCCCGGTATGGCATCCTTCTGCATACGTTTTACTTTTTGCAGTTTTCTTTTTCCTAAAAATAATGTTTTCTTTGCATAAGAAGAAAACTGCTTCATATTCTGTTTCATATTCTCCTCTTCTTTTGTTGAAATCTGTGAGGCTCTGGGAAGGAAATGGAGAGTAAGTTTGCCCTGGCTAAATTTGGCTGTTGCAGGGCAGAGTGGAAATGCAGGATTATTTCATTATAACCCTAAGTCATGAGATTGGAACAGTATCTTTCAAATTCTTTGAATGCTTTAATAGTTTGTTACTCAAATATTTTTCTTTGACTCTAGGAATTATTTTCTAATGTTCAGTTCCAATAAAAGAGCTTTTTCCAAACTGATATCCTCCAGATATATTGGAACTAAAATTCCCAGGGAAACTAAATCTAAAACTAAAATTCCTACAATTCTGGGGATTTTGCAAATTGTAGGCCCAACATACCTGGAAGCCTCAGGGTGGGAAGTCTGCAATAAATACTTAGATTGGGATTTTTGTTTTTCAGTGTGGTCAGTGGATATGCTGTAAAATGCATACTAGTTTGTAGTATTATAGAGGACTAGACAAATTAATGGAAGGTAGGTCTTTCAAATGGTTAATAGCAAGGAGAGATTAAAATAAAACCTGTATGTGGAGTCTGTATGCCTCTGGTTATGAGATGCTCAGACTCTCAGTCACATTTTGCTTTGAGTATCATGGGAATTTGCAACTGACTTTTGTTAGAAAAAGCGGCGCTTAAGCAAAATGAATGTTTAATCTCTATAAGGCAATTCCTACTTTTCATTCATATGCAAGTTAGTATTTCTAGTAGCATGTGGACTTCTTGGAAATATGAACAACAGGGCTGCCGTTATGGATACAGAGTAAAAGTATTCAATTTTGGAGTCTAGTCTAAGAAAGGCCTGAGTCCAGGACAGATAACATATTTTGATATACATTGTATGTACATTACATAATCCATAAAGCACTGTTGCTGCAATATGTATTGATGGGCATCAGTGTAGGAAATTGTAAAAGGTGGGGGGGTATGCAAAATAGTGATAGTGGAGATTTTCAACAATGATTATTAACCAGGGTAGGTAAATGGAACCTTCATCTTCACCGACAGTATCTCCTTGAGCACAAATACCAGTTTTTGTTTTCTGTCATGTTTGAGATTTGATTTTTATAACCATCTGTCTGACCGCTGCAAGGAAAAGAACAGTAGGCTAAGTTAACACATCTGGTGGGAAGCCTTTAGGATTACGGAGAATATTATATTCCCATAGAATTATTCTGGAGCTGCCCAAAATGGCAAAGCCATACCAGACCCATTAATTTATGCACCTTAGTTTTTCTATCCAGTCATTGGGTTGGGGAGAGTCCTTATTTTTACCTCTACTCCCACCCAGCAATCATGCTTCAAATTATTGATTTTCTATTGCAATTTGTCTTTTTATTTATACAATTTGTCTGCACCTGAAACCAACCAGACTCTGGGCAGCTTACAGAATTTATAAGGAAACAGTAATCCAAAGCATAATTGATGTGGGTGAGGGGCGAGATACATTTATTTCTTACTGCAGATCACTGCTCTTTATCAGATTGGTGTTGTAGAAAAGTAGGTAGAGCTCCTGGGGCAGTTTTTGAGTTAGGAAGGCACATTTAGATTTAGGGAGGCATGTCTGAGAACAAGTTGTGGGTTCCCTGGCTGCTGGTAGGGCTTGGACGTGAGGAACATAAGTGCTTTTAAAACACAGTTTTACCAAAACAGTACCTGCCATCTATATAGCTTTGCCCTCATCTACAGGACGGTCTGTAACACTTCTGTTTATTTGTGTCCTTTTTCTGGTCAGGTAAGCACACTTCCAAACAAAACACTGGGATGCATCCATCCATTATTTTTATTTTCCAAGAAAGCCTAAGTGGCCCCTTTGAGGTGCTTCTGCTGATAGACAGTTGGCCAGTCAGTCAGATGGGCTAAAAAATCTGGCAAGAAAAGCATTTGCAGGCACATTGATGTCCCTAGGTGCCACCTTTGGACTCCAATCCTAGGGCTACAGAAAAAGAGAAGTCTGCGACCCAAGGGTCAGGGGTTGCTTACATCTGCAGTAACTAGATAGACCTTTGATCTTAACCAACAGGGGTTTCCTTATGACCTCTGTCTGCATGCAGTTGATAGCTTATCAGGGTCAGAAAAGCGGTAATATGGTCTGCTTATGATAGAAACTTTTTACAGTTTTCGTACTCTAGTATCTTCAGTCTAGAAGGTTGTATAAGATGTTTTGCTCTTAAAATGTGGCCTGGAATAGCTCCAGGAGCAAAACTAGTTCAATGTAAACTTTCACTCATTTGTGAATTTCTAGTGTATGGTGCCCATGATGAATAAGGCATTTCATCCCCCACCTCTCTTGTCTGTACCCTTAGACAGTTATGGAATTCTGAGATTGTAAGTTTAAAAGCAGGAGGTGAAGGGACTGATATGTGAAAATATGGGTGCATAACTCCCTACTTGACTTTCCTTAGGAAGGAAAAATACACAAAGTTACTCTGATATGAAATTGGCTAGACAACAAACTCTTGCAGTCTGGTCCTAGTATCTTTTATAATTTCCTTTAGGTCTTCCCATGTTCATAACTATATGAACATGGGAAGACCTAAAACCATGAAAAAGGAGCAAACAAATTAAGTTTCGTTCACATCCCCTTCCTCTACTATAGCTGTATGATTGTGCCATTAATCAGGCTCTGTGTGCCAGACCAGAACAATTGCTATGATAGGAAGGAAAAGTCACTTGTGAACTGTGAGATGCTCTGGAAGTGGAAACATCCCTTATGCCTACTCTAAGCTACTTTTCTTTCACTGACTATTGCTGTTATCCACTGCTGCAAATGCCTCTTTCCTCTCTTAACTCAAATTAAGGGATTTTTTGCAAAGCATCTTGTTGGCTTCAAACCCTCAGTGGGCTTCCCTTGTGAATTATCCAGATAGTATAAGGTTCATCTCAAGGGCTGGAATGAGGATACATATAGCAAATGAGCAGCAGGTTGATGGAGAGGTCTGAGATGGTTGAAAATCACAGGACCAAAACTGGAGTTTAGCTTCTAAACTCAATCTTTTGCACAATGTTTAAATCAACATGCATTGATTTGAAGGCTGTTTTTCAACTAAAATGCTGCTTTGAAAATATTTCTCAATACTATTTAATAAATTCTTATTGCAGTTTACATTTTAAAAAGTTTTCAAAGCAGTTCCACAATGACATAACAATTGATTACTCTCAGTTGCAACAAGAAAGAAAGAAACTTAACATTAGCATCAATCTTGGTGCCACCACCATAATAAAACAGCAAATATTAGATTAAAAAACTGAAATATCAAAGTGCTCACACTGTCAGATAAAATCAAAGAGAATGGAGCTAGTAAATAGATTTTAACAGATGGGTAGCTGCTATAGAAAATACTGTGCTCCTGATTAACCTATCTTAATATATAGCAGAAGACAGAAGATGCTGATATTGAAGGGTCATTCCCCAGATTGTTTTCCAGTCCAATTAAACTGATTCTCTTAAGACCGTAGGCTTCTCTGTATAATAAACACTATCTGAATTATGCATGAAGGCTTTGTAACAAATGTACATTTGAATCTAGACACAATGCATTCTTTTCATGGAATGAATGCTTGCATAGGCTTGTTCAGATGTATGAATATACATGGCCTTCCACATTGTTTGTTCTTTACAAAATGGTCTGAGAATTTCAGGTATACAGTAATTTAGCTTTTCCTTTCCTTTCCTTTCCTTTCCTTTCCTTTCCTTTCCTTTCCTTTCCTTTCCTTTCCTTTCCTTTCCTTTCCTTTCCTTTCCTTTCCTTTCCTTTCCTTTCCTTTCCTTTCCTTTTTCTTTTTCTTTCTTTTTTTTTTTTTTTTGCCTTCGAGTCAGTATTGACTCCTGGTGACTGCCTGGACAAGTCCCTGCAGTTTTCTTTGCAAAATTTTGGAATTGGTTTGCTGTTGCCACCTTCTTCCTGGGGCTGAGAGAGAGTGACTGGCCCAAGGTCACCCAGCTGACTAAAACAGCTATGGATTATAGACGTCTCTCTTGTGTCCAATTACAGACTTTGGGAGGCATGGGACTTCAAAATAGCCAAGTATGAACATCCAGACCAAGTTGCTGAGATCACAAAATGGGCTGCTACTCCTGCCATGATTCAACACCTTCCTGTCATTGTCTCAAACCGAGGTCTCTTTTATGACCCCTCTGGATGTGGACTCTGGACCTTGGGCTTGAGCCATAGGGATATTATGGATCTTTGCCTGCTTACTATGGCTCTCTCAAGTGCTATGACCTCTGCACGAGAGGCACAGGGATTGGACATTAATGGCACGCATAGGGGCTGACTATGACCTATGACCTGCCTCTGGCAGCAATAACTTCCGTATTACTGTCTAATAGCAATGTATTGCCTTAGAGCATTGACTCATGGGGGGAGGAATGGTTTTCTTGTATTTCAGTTTTTCTTACCTGTACTGTTGATGAGTGATAATAAATGTTAACTAGCCTAGTTCCTTAACCACTACACCAAACTTGCTCTCTTAGCTTATTTACAATAACAAAATATGCAAACTCTTTACAGTGCTTTTCTTGGTAGATACTCTTATTCTCCTGCTACCTGTGCTTCTGTACTTTCTGGGTTTTTCTTTGGCCAATAAGATATTGGCTTAATTTCATTGATAAAAATCACCTTTCTCTACATACGTTTTGATATAACTAAGTACACATAAAAACTTCTCTTGTGCAGAATCCCTTCCCCCCATTGCTGGTTTAAGATTCAAAACTATTTGAAAAATGATACCCTCATAAATTGTGGAGGTGACCTTTCAGAGCTGGTATGATGCAGTAATAATGAAGAGGTTGCGTTATGACTCTAGGAGTTCCTGGATTAAATATATTTTCAGTCACAAACTCCTGAGATGGCCTTTGATTGATTGATTAAATTCCATCAAGTCATTGTTGACTCTTAGCGACCATGTAGATAGATTTTCACCATTATGATCTGTCCCTAACCTGGTCTTTCAGGTCTTCCAGTGGTGCACCCATCACAACTGTAATTGAGTCCATCCACCTTGCTGCTGGTTGTACTCCTCTTTCCTTCCAGCCTTCCCAGCATTAGAGCTTTCTCTAGAGAGCTAGGTCTTCACATGTGTCTGAAGTAAAATAATTTGAGCTTGGTCATTTGTGCCTGGAGTGAGAACTCTGGATTGATTTGTTCAATGATCCGTTTGTTTGTTTTCTTGGCTATCCACGGTATTCTCAAAGAGTTTTCTCCAACACCAAAGTTCAAAAGCGTCAGTGCTCCTAATCCCGCTTCTTTAAAATCTACCTTTAGCTTCCATAGAGTGTCACTGGAAATGCTGTGGTTTGCATGATTCTGATCTTTGTAGGTATAGACACATCACAGTATTTGAATGCCTTTTCCAAGGCCTCATGGCTGCTCTATTAAGTGCTAGTCTGTAGTGTATTTTTTGACTACCTGTTCCTTTACTGTAGATGGTTGATCCTAAAAAGCAGAAGTTATCCACCACCTTTGTATCTTCATTGTCAATTCTGAGGCTGGTTGTTTTAACTGTTGTCATTATTTTGGTCTTCTTTATATTTAATTAGTCCCATTTTTTTCACATTATGCCTTAACTTTTATTACTAGAGCTTGCAGATCCTTTGCATTTTCAGCTATCAGAGTAGTGTCATTAGCATAGTGCAGGTTATTGATGTTTGTTTCTCCAATTTTAAAATCACTCTCATCTTCTTCCAATCCAGCTTCCCTTAATATATATTCAGCATATAAGTTGAATAAATAAGAGAGTATACAGCCTTGTCTCATTCCTTTGCCAACCTGGAGCCATGTTTCTGTCAGTACTGTGGCTTCCTGTCCTGTATATAAGTTACTCATGAGGACAATGAGGTGTTCTGGGATTCCCATTTTTCAGAGCACTTTCCCCAGCTTGATGTGATAGATACAATCAAATGCCTTTCTGTAACCAGTGAAGCACATAGTGACTTTTTTTTGGTATTCTTTGGCTTTCTCAATTATCCATTGTGCATCAGCAATAATGTCTCATGTTGCTCAGCCTTTTCTAAAACCTGCTTGAACATTTTTTTCCATGTAGGGCTCTAATCTTCATTGGATGATCCTAAGCATTATTTTGCTAGCGTGTGAAATTAAGGATAGTTTGCACATTCTGTTAAGTCTTGTTTTTTTGGTACTGGAATGTAGATTGACCTCTTCCAATCGGTTAGCAGCTTTGTTGTTCTCCAGATTTGCTGGTGTAGCTTGGCTAGAATTTTATTGATTCTCCTCCTGTTGCTTGCCATATTTCTGTGGGTATTCCATCAGTTCCTGTAGCTTCTGACTTGGTAATGACTGGAGTGCTGATCCAATTTCATCTTCTAGAAACGGCCTTAGGTAAATTATTCTTTCAGCCTCTGCCTCCCTTTTTCAGATACCCAACTTTCTCTCTGCTTTGGAATCTTGTGAGCAGAGATCTGTTCAAATTAAAGACATATGAACTGAGTGGCCCCTAAACCTGGAGGTTGTACATGCTTGGAAGTTATAACTTGGATTGATATTGGTGCCCGCTCGCTCGCTTCCTCCCTCCCTCCCTGCTTGCCTGCCTGCCTGCTACCCATCTCATAACTCTGGGTGGCTGATAGTTAAAACAGGATAAAAACATAATAAAAGCAAAAGTAATAATTAAAAACATAAATAACATAAAAAGTAGCAGTTGAGAAACTGTGAGAAACAGGCTCACCCACACTGTTAAGGCCCCAGGCTTCATGGCAGAGCCAAGTTTTTAATGCTTCACGGAAGGCCAGTAGGGTCGGGGCAAGTCTGTAATCAATACAGCTCCTGAAGCAGCAGAGGTGGTACCAGCTGAAGCTTCCAAATACTCTTCAAGGGCAACCCCATGTAGAGCGCATTGCAGTAGTCCAGTCAGGAGATGACTAAGGCGTGAGTGACTGTGAGTAGGTTCCCCTCCAAGAATGGGTACAACTGGCACACAGCATGAAGTTGTGCCAAGGCCCTCCTGGCACAGCTGCCATCTGCTCTTCTAAGAATGTAGAATGTACTTTTAATTAGGGTACTAGATTTATACTACAAAAATAAAGACTGCTGCTAGGTGGTAGAATAGAGGCAGGAAAAGTCTTTTTGCTGCCATTTAGTGATCACCTGTTTTTGCGCAGCCCATATCCAGTAGCCTTACTTTTAGCAGAGTCTGGCTAGGTTTACACCTTGCACTCAACTAGATCAGTTGCAGACTTAGCAGCTACATTTGCGAAAAAAAGCTAAACCTGGTTAGTTTGAATCTGTGGGCTTTGCATGTGTCTTACTTGTGTGAACTCAGTCCATTTTGGTAGTTTATGGGTTGATGAATTGAGTTACCAAGTTAAGTGTGTTGTGTGAAACCAGCTTCTGTGTATCTTGCTTTATGTTTTCATTGTTATTATAATTGTCACTTGTCCTTTGTTCAGTGACCTCCAGTTTTTACATTCACAAAAAACTCTGCAAGATACTTAAGCTGGTAAAAAAAATCACAAGCCTAAAGTCGTCACTGAGTTACAAGGTTCAGAATTTCACATGCATGAGTGTGTGCATCTTTTTATATATTTGCAAGGGACTTCCAGGAATGCTTTCAAAGTCCAAATTCATTACATCGTATTGGCTCTCCACGTAGGTTGCTAAAGGTAATGAATAGTAATGTTACAAAGGATTAATTTTTGCTCTAGGGAGAAAAATTGCAAAATGCTTTAAAAGGTTTCCATGTTGTTTCAGGCACAGTGCTGTCTATCCATGCGCTCTCCATTTCATCTGTTTCTTGCTATATGCAAACAGGGTGTCATTTACCATGGTAACTACTTTATTGCTCTCAGGCTTCAGTGGAAAATGTGTAAAAGAAACTGAACTTCGTGAGTACGATTAGTAATAGCCAGGGGAATTTTACTGTATCAGGAGATCTAAAAATAGAATTCCATTAAGAAATCTGGACTTCTACCTGTACATAGTAATCAATCTCAAATGTATGAACTCTAATATGTGCATATTTTTATTTGTCTTATTTTGCAGATATTCTGTCCAAACTACTTAGACTAGAGTGAGGTGTAGCATTTGTAATACATTTTGCAGTAAAACCATAAAAAATAGTCAACAGACCACACACACACACACTCACAGACAAAGCTTTAAAAATAATAGTATTCAACTATAATACAGTAGGGCAAGGACAACTGTTTTATAGGAAGGCTTTTTATAGCGTGCCATATAAATTTAAATTAATAAATGGATATAAACAATCCTTACGAGAGTCTTTCTAAACACATAAAAAAAAAAATCACTGCTCTAGCAGTGAAACACAGGGAAGAAAGTAGCCAAGTGGATCTCTTTTGATAGACCAATCTGGAATTCAAAGGTAAATGCTTAATGTGAATTCTGTAGTAGAACGACCTTGTACAGATTTGGTTTGTTGCCCATGATTATGTACAGATGGTTAGTTGTATTCTCCCCTCACCTATCTCAGAAACAGTTTTAAATATTTCACTAATGATTATACTTACGGATTTATTTTTTTAGACCATTTTCACTATACCAGTTAAAATACCTTGGTCAAAATTATGGCATGAGGAGGCAAAGGAAAAACAGGCTGACCCTATAATCTGTCCAGTCTTTAAGCATAAATTGATTTTCAGCACAACTAAAAGAATTCAACATTGACAGGGTTCAGATGAGATGCTAAGATAGATAAGAACATAGTGTTACACAAACCTAGATCTTGAGAGAGCACCTTAACCACAACTTTTCTCCAAGGTTTGTTAAAGGTTTATTCACCTTAACTTTCTCAAAAGTTAAGGTGAATAAACCTCAAATTCACTCTTTCGAGAAAGATAGGGTTAATTGAAGTAATTTTTTCCTCTAGCCTGTGGACTCAGAGATAGACTAGAATAGCCACAAAATGGGACCACTCTCCCCCAGTTTGTTTTCACCTTAAAGGCAGAAGGGGCTGCTGTCCAATTGCCAGTACTGAACTCTGGTCTGATTGGCCTCCCTAGATAGAATGGGTGCAGGGTGTAAGTGGGTGCTATGTTGTGCTTGGACACAGGTAGAGAAATGTCTTGGACTGCCCCTGCTTGTTCCTGTCATGCTATATGCTTATGAAAGCTGGATTTATCTAGACCTTGTTCTGATGCAATTGTCATGGTCAAACAATCTCCCTCTATAACTTTGTGGTTACAGTATTGTTGCTGAAAACATTAGAATTGAAAAGGAAAAGAAAATAGTGTATGAAACAACCCCTAAGGAGTTCCACATCAAACTTATTATAGAGAGGATTGTTTCAGGTGCTTTAAAATCACAGGACTTTCTAAAGATTCTCACACAGGCACCTACAGAAAGCTTGTTTTCTTTTGTCAGTGTGGCTTGCCACAGCTTTCTATATGTGCAGATAGTCCTTGCCTAACTACCATTCGTTCACTGACCATTTGATGTATGGTGGCGCTGAAGGAAGTTATGGTTGTTGCAGTGCCCCCACGGTCATGTGATCAAAATTTGTGCGCTTGGCAGCCTGCCTGAACTTATGACTGCAGGGGTGCTTCAACTCCCCCACCTGCCTATCTCCCCCATCTATGTCCTTTTAGTCCCCTGCACTCTGCAGCCCCTGCTGCCCTAGCTGTCCTTCACTGTCTTCTTCCTCCTGCTGCTGACTAAGCATGCCCAGCCTGGCCCTTCATGAGGCACACAAGGCTTTCTTCCCAAGGTCATGCATGGCAGTTTCCTTGCGAGACCTGGGGAAGATGGCCTCACATGGCTAGCAGCTGCCTCATGAAGGGCCAGGTCAGGCATGCTTCATCAGCAGCAGGAGCAAGAAGACAGCGAAGGACAGCTGGGGTGGTGGCGCGCAGGGAAGCAGGGGCCTTGGAGTGCAGGGTGGTTGGGGCAGCTATAGCTTCCAGGGGCGGCTGCGGCTTCATACCATGCCATGCTGCTGGGGTGGCTGAGGCTTCTTGGGACAGCTGCAGCTTTGCGGTGCACTGCTGGGCTGGGCTGGGGCTTCACACCACACCATGCTGCTCGGGTGGGCTGGGGTGGCTGAGACTTCCAGGGGCGACTGCAGCTTCATGCTGCGCTGCAATTTATGGGCTTCTTGCAGCAACAGAGCTGTGGCATGCCAAGAAGCCCCTGAGCCCCGCGATTCTGGGGCTGCTTGCTGCCCTGCAAGGCAGGGTGCAGGGCAGCCAAAAGGACAGAGATGGTGGGGAGATAGGTGGGTGGGGGGAGTTGGAGGCAGTCCCTTATCTGACCGAGGCTCAGGGCTGGGAGGGACCAAGCCTGGAATGGCTTGGATTGGGGTAGGTCCTCAGCTAAAGACTGGCAGAATTCACTTAACGATGACAACGGGGAGTGTCAGGATTACCGTTGCTAAGCTTTACGACTTCATCGCTTAGTGATGGAAATTCTGGTCCCAATTACTGTTGTAACTCAAGGACTACCTGTATTTCATTTTCCCTTTTAATCACTCCTCCCTCCCTTGGTGCTGTGGTGGGTGGTGGATGTGCCTTTCCAGGTTGGATCCTCCAGTAAGGCATCTGTTGGTTCTTGGTCCTTCACCTCATCCTTTCTTTCCTGTCTTGGTGGTCCTGCCTGTCAAGACTTCTGTAGAATATTATTTGTTATATTACTGCCTCTTTTGCTAAGAAAGGTGTTCCTAAGCTTCTGAGTACAAGTTTGATTTAATTTAGTTTTCATAAGAAAAATGCCTGCTCTAAGTGATAAGCTTGGAGGATGTAGAGGAGTGAAGACTATAATATTCAGCACATTTTAACACATATAAATAATCCAGAGCATTAAAGCACCATCTAAAAATAAAAAGCTCCATGGCCTACTTTGCAGTATGTTACCAAATGTTATTAAGGAAAAATGTGCACAAAACAGTGATGAAAGACCTTTTCTGTTGGGAAGCTGTGACAATTTATAGTGTCATTAATTATTTATAATTTACTCAAGACTTTCTTGTGTTGACCCTCAACATAAAGTTTTTTTCTTTGCTTTGTAAAAGGAATCATAACAGTGTATATCCAAATAAATACAGCAATAGAAATTGATGTTGAACTATAAACTCTAAAGATTTCAAGAAAAGTTAGGAAGAATATTTTGCAATTTTTAATTGATTGCCATTTCTATATATCAGCTATCTTGGAGCAAACCAGTATGAATTTGGTCTTTTTTAGTTTATAAAGAAGGGAAATAAGAGGAAGGACATGAGCAAAAATAAGTTGTTCCTCATCTTATAAATTAGAATCCAGTGTCCTTTGATGAAGCTGCATGGGGGAGATTCCCAACAGAAAAAATGAAGTAGTTTTTCACATGGCAGTTAAATTTTGGAATTCATTTCCTCTTGATGTGTGATGGTTACTGAAATGAAATGAAATGATTGGATTAGATTTGAAGTTTTTCTATTATGGATTGGGCCTTAAAGCTCTTCACCTGCCCCAATCTTTGTCTGTATTACATTTCCCCCCAGTTTTTCCAGTTGTGGTTATTTGTTCTTCTGTAAACTATTCCTGGTTTGGGCTCCCTATAGTGAGTAAACTTTATTTTCATTAGGAGGTGAGCTCTTTAATAATCACCTATCTAAATGATGCATCATTTGGGCTAACTTGAGGGCACAAACAGACAAACAGGTAAACACAATGAGAGTTTTAGTAATATATAGATAAAGCCTGAAATGGGATGTCTTTGTATCAATTGCCTATTTTAAATATTTTTATATGAGTAATGGCCATTGCTTGTCTCATTTGAAGTTGAGGCTTGTTTTTCATTTTGAGTTTAAAAGCTTTTAGGGAACATATGTTTTTCTGATTTTATTGAACTGTAGGTGGGCATTTTCATTCAAGCTGAAAATCTAGGTCAACTATTCATAAAAATAACTCAAGTGTTCATTGTGTAAAAGGTACAAGCCTCCAGCAACTAAAGGAAATCATTTCTTCTTTGCACTTCCTTTCCTAAACTTTTAATCATTATCACTAACAAATTTAACATCCCATTTACTGTGTACAGTCACAGTTTTTTATGTAAATAGGATTGTCAGAAGGGCTACAGACATAAAGCTACAGACATAATGGACATAAAAGAAATTCTTGTTTGTTCGGATAGTAATGATGGATTTGACCACAAGCAGAAAATTCATTCATTCCCAAAAGGGAATAATATGTAGCAGTGGCTAAAATAATATTTTATTCATAAGGTAAGGCATAGGAAAACCTAATGTAGACTAACAATGTTTGTTTAAACAGAATATCATGGGACTGAGCTGAGACCCCTAGCACTGTCAGAAATATATCCTACCTGGGTGGTTTCATTTATGGAATGTGTTTTCCAACGGGGTTTTAAGTGACATGTTTTCTCACAAAGGAAAAGTGACAAAAGCTCTGGTCACCAAAAAAAACATTGTGAACATCTAAGTTCTGCAGAATTTATAATCGGAAAGAATGGGGTGGGGAAAGAAAGACCAAAAATTAGAATGGGTTTTGCAGCCATAAAGTACACGGTTAAAGGCTGTCTCAGGACTAAGATTGCAGATTGGTCTAATTGGCACGAAATTTCACCTAGCAGTCAGGGACAAAGAAAACTATTCCAGCCAGATCTGAAAACCCCATTCCTAGACTGAGTTTCAACTGCCAAGCACAAGCAAGCCCTCATACTTGTAAAGGGTTTTGCCACTTTGTGAACCAATCCATTTCAACCTAGTGAAACTGCAGCATGTTGAAATTCCATTTTATTTCCATGGGAGGGTGTAAGGAAGTGCAGCATGGTGTAGTACAAAAATATTTGAAGCAAGACATTTCTACTGTTAGATGTTTCCAGACACAGTGATGTACATACATGTGCACATACTCTTTTCTTATACTTATGGAAGGCTGGTTCTGCCCTGAGGGCAGAGGTTCAGATCCTTCAAATCAAGTGAAAGACTAGAATCCACAATTCTATCTCGCTAATAGCCCAGGCAAAGAATATGTAGAAGTGTGTTTGAAAATATCAAATGCTCAGTATGGTGGCACCAGAGCCATAGCTTTGCCCTGTTAAGTTGTTGCTAGATTTTACATAAGAATCAGGGATTAATACTCAGCAACTGAAATAAGATCAAACCCAGTTTATCTCTGGGTTCATACATTGAGCTAAATCATAATATAGTTGGTTTTGGCTTGGTGCAATGCAAACATCCAGCTATCATAGTCTGGAAATTAGACTTTATGATTTCAGTATGATGTATGAACCTGACTACTATAAATTGTTCAATACACTACAAGCAAGCATTATCTTAAAGTGTGATAGTAGAAACCAGCCTATGATTATAATGATATATCTTGCTAACCAATGGTTTGCTTAGTGTGTTACAGTTGATAGGGTTCAGCAACACACTAAACTATAAATCACTGTTTATTAGCCAAAATGCCTGGATCTATATATCACAACAAAAAAATAGAAACCATATTATAGCTTAGTTCAATGTGTGACTTCAGCTTATGTTTTGCCGTTTGTCCTGGAACCCATATGGGAGCTCTCCCAGGGGCGAAAGAAGTTGGCCTCTTCCTGCTTTCTGAATCTTATATCCATTGCTTATTATCTACTGGTTGGTGCTGGAGTTTCCAAGTTTCAGTGGACAGTCCTCTAAGTCTCATTGGCCTGTGGCAGACACTCGTGCTGACAAGTACAGAAGCAGTGTTTCTCAAGACCATTGTTCATTTCGTTTCCTATACAGCTTTGCACATTTAAAGTACAAGTAGCCCTTGCTTAACGACCACAATTTGGACCGGAATTTAGGTCACTAAGTGATGCGGTCATTAAGTGAGGCATCATGTGACTGCTTCGGTTAGTGACCGCAATTCCAGCACTCCCGGCTGCCATCGTTAAGGAGAATCACTGATCTTTCGGCAATTTCCTGCCAGCTTCCCACAATCAAGACAGTGAGGAAGCTGGCAGGAAGTTGCAAGCCCCAGATGCTCCCAGGTGGGGGAGAGAGTGAGGGGTGCCTGGGAGGGTTGGGGAGGGTGCCTGTGGGTATGTGAGGGCCTCACAGCCACTTGGATTTTCAGCCCCGGAGTGGAGAGGTTCTGAAGCCTCTCTACTCTGGAGCTGAAAATACTCCATGGCTGAAAATACTGTTTGGATTTCAGCACAGAGCTCTTTCAGCCAGCCCCTTGAGATGACAGGCAGTCCTCTTGACAGGTGGCAGCAGCTTGCAACCTTCCCTGCTGGCTTCCCCATTGATTTTCTGGGGAAGCCAGCATGGAGATTGCAAATGGTGATCACATGATTGTGAGGTGCTAGGCAACTGGTCACAAGTGGAAACTGATTGCCAAGGACCCAGATCGGGATCATGTGACTGTGGGGGTGCTGCAGTGGCCATAACTTTGGGCACAGGTCATAAAACCCTTCCTTCAGCACCATTGTAAATTGAACAGTTGGTAAACAAATGGTCATTAATCAAGGACTACCTGTAAATTGATAATATGCCATCAGGTTGATGTTGATTCTTAGTGACCACATAAATAGACCTTATTCAGAATAATCTGAATAATCAGATCAGAATGACAGAATAATCTGTCCCCAACCTAGCTTTTCATGTCTCCCAACAAGTGCCCCCATAGCTACTGTAATCAATTCCATCTACCTTGCTACTGGTTGTCCTCTTCTTTTCTTTCCTTCCCAGCATTATGGACTTTTCAAGGGAAGTGGATCTTCACATAATATATCCAAAATATCATTTCAGCCTGGTCATTTGTCCTGCGCGTGAGAATTTTGTATTGATTTTTTCTATGATCCATTTTTCGTTTTGCTTTCTTGACTATCATGGTATTCTCAGGGGTCTTCTCCAACATCAAAGTTCAGAAGCATCAATACTCTCCCCATCCTGCTTCTTCAGAGTCCACTTTTGCTTTCATAGCGTTTTACAGGGAAAACCATTGCCTGCACAATTCTCATCTTTGTAAATATAGACACGTCATAGCATCTGAAATCTTTTCCAAGGTCTTTATTACTATCTCACCAAGTGCTAGTCTATGGTGTATTTTTCTAAGACTGGTTGCTGTACCTGTTATTAGGTTGGTCTTCTTTATATTTAATCATAGTCCCATTTTTTTTCACTCTGTTCCTTAGCTGTCAGCAGATGATTTGCATTTTCAGCTATAGTGTCCTCAGCATAGTGCAGGTTATGGATGTTTCTTCCTCCAGTTTTAAAAACACACTCATCTTCCAACCCAGCCTAAAGTAAATTAGTTGATTCATAATAAAGAATAAATAATTCTGGAGGCTCAAGAGTCATTCTGCACCAAAATCCCCAGAGATGGGGAATAGTTAATGATGGGTAAAAGGAAAAAGATGGAAGGCAGAGTAGGAAAGGAACTATTGTCTGGAATTCTTAAGTGGCAGGCTTTAAGGAAATTTGTAAGCATGACCCCATGATAATAATGGAATCTTTGTCAGTCTTTGTTTCAATATCCAGAAATAATGTGTTGGTCCCATTGCCTGAGTTACAATCAAAGCTACTATAACTTAAAATCATCACTAGTTCATTGTAAATAAGATCTGCAATAAAATATTCCTTTGTTAAATGTCCCCGCTCATTGTTCTAGTCGCCACAGTGGCCACTCAGCCATGTCCCCTTCCAGAAAATTCCATCCCATTCCCAAGGAGTTTATCTTCTCCCAGAAGACATTCCATATTCTGTGTCCATTGATTAAAATCAGTGCTCATTAAGCTCTGTATCCATGTCTATGCATATGCATACTTGCCTTTGTTTCCTTATATTTTCTTGCCTATGGATACTGCAATCACAGGCCTCCCTGAACAAAGCTGATATCTCATTCTTGATTTTTTTAGCGCATCCTCATTTTGTTTACAGTCTTGTCTATGCTCACTACTGACTTTGTCATTAGAGGGAATGATGCATACAAGAAGAGGCCATATAACAGGAAACATCAAGATTTTTTGCTAGCCCAAGGTTGCATGGCTCTGTTTTTTTCCAGAGATTATCCCTTTCCAGCCGTAGCAGCTATACATCAGTAACACTGATCCCTAACTTACAGGATGCATATTTGACTTGTAAATGTGTAACTATAAAAGGAAACAATTATAAAACCATGTTTTAAAAACATTGCTCGTAGGAAGGGAAACCCACATGAACTTCAAAGCCCCAGTTCTTGCTATCCTTTTCTCCTTTGCTTTGTGAATTCCTACTTAGACATAAAAGACTTTGTCTTTTAGGTGGATATTTGGAAAGAACAGCTAATGCTGAAAAGAGTCTTTTGTTCCTGCTGGGGATTGGTAGGGAAAATCAGTCCTGAATTGGTAATTCCCTTTCTCTGCCATTCACTACAAAGAATGCTTTGTGATCCAGCCTAGCAAATGAATGGGCAAAGCATAAACAAACAAATGGAGCACCCTGGCATTTTAAAGGCAGGATTTTAAATGTTTTGAATGGCCATAGCCCCCACCTCCTTTGGTTAGCTAAAATGCTTTTTTCAAAAAGTATGAAACTTAGTTAATAATCAAAGCAGTATGCCAGGCAAAAGTAGGTTTACAAATTTACTGGGGCTGCTACTTCATAAGGATCCAAATAATCAGAAGGTACAAAGTGTTTTTTTCCATCCCTTGATGAGGAGATGCAACACTCAATCTGTAATATATCATGACACTTGATTTATAAATACATAGATACATGTCAAGCAACCACTACTTGTTCTTACTGCAGCATCAATTGTCTCAAAGCAACAACATAATTTTCATTTATGGGTCAAAAGACAAGAGGGCATCTCCTCCTCGGTCCGCGTATTGCAGATGACTGAACTTTCTTCAATCCTGGCAATAGAACAGTGGTCTCCATCGTATCAGAGGCAGGAGGGAGCTCAGGACATATGTGGCATCCATAGGGCTGGCTTTCAACAGAACAACCAAGATTCTCAGAAGGAGAGATAGGAGACTTCCATCTCTGCCCTCTACTACCAGTACAGTATCTGCTGCCTGAAGCAATTGCCTCCTCCCGCTTAGGAGTCGGGCTGACACTGCAAAAAAAGTTGCTCCTCAGCCTGCCATATTGGCGCTTCTTTGCAACTTTCCTCCACCACTCTCAATTGTCATTCCCTTTTGTGTATAATTATACAGCAAGTACAAATTGTTAGTCTTAGCTCCCCATACCCAGGAGGTGGGATGTGACAATTCCAGTGTCTTAATAAGTACCCAACATTTATCAAGGCCATTCATTATTCAGAATCTTATTTCCCATAATCAAGTGCCAAGCTATAGAAGAGTCTGGAGACAGAGTGTTGTTCTGCATATTGAAAGGGCTTGTACTGTTCACACAGTGGCTTTGATGGACTGCGTGTTAAATAGTAAATGTCTTTGATTTCATGGAAAATCAGTTGTAAAGACCAGTTCACATGACCTCTGCCATGCAGTAATACACATGTGAGGTTTTTTTTCCTGAAACTGACTTGAGTAGTAAAGAGATGGTCTGATTGTTGCTCCCACATGCTCAGTTTCCTGATAAACATATGGAAAAGTCTGCCACTATTTTAATTCCCCACTTTGTGAAGCTTTAGATGGAAGAAGCTGGGAAACAAATAAGGCTTTGCAACATACCCAGCTTCCAAATCATAGTAACCCTGGATTATTAAGAGCTTATAGATTATGAAAAAGAAGAATTGTTAACCTTTGGAATAGTTTGTTTATTTATTTATTTATTTATTTATTTATGAATTCATCAAGCTCATACTATAATCTCTGCTTTTAAGCCCTTTCTTTTTGAAGCATGTGTGTCCCCAGGCCAGCGTGACCCCTGCTCCCTTTTGTTTTCTGCAGCCCTTGGATTTCCCTTTGACCACCATTGCTGAAAACTGATGGCAAAACTGGACAGGAAACTCAAAAAAGTATGTCGTATGAACTTTAAAACTGGCACTTTATAGCATATAGCTCTACTCACTGCGACCTTTCACCTCCCAAATGTTAGATATATTAGAATTACACTTTCGGTTAAGATGGCGGAGAGAGAAGGAGCCACATTCGGGCTGTCCTCTGGCTTGGGCGTGTTTGTATGATGTTTCTTCATTTTGGAGGCGCTTGCCTGGATGGAAGCGGTTCAGGCTGTTCAGGCTGGAGGCTCAGGAGTGGGTTGGACTGGACTGGAGAGCGGCATGCTGGAGGACAGCAGTGTTGGTGGCTTTGCTCCACTCTTCGCTTTGCTTCATTTGGTGGCTTTGCTGTGCTTGTCGTTTTGCCACGTTTGGTGGCGTTTTGCAATATTTTGCTGGCTGTGCCTGCCAAGCCACTTTTGGTTGGTTGCACTGTGCTGTCCTGTTGGGCAGTGGTCTTTTGGACTGGGGGCTGGCTTTGGACTGGTTTTTGGAGGATTGAAAACTGCTGCTGCTGAGGACTGGCCTGCTGCCAGATGCTAAGGGTGGGTTGAGTGGCGGGCTGCTGCAGGATGCTGTGGGGTGCTGCTGCCAGATGCTGCTGCTGGACACTGACGGTAGAGTGGCAGGCTACTGTGGACCCCCTTCGCCAGGGAGACCACTTCGCCTGCTCTCTGAGTAGCCCTGAGAAGGCAGAAAGGAAGAAGGAAGGAAGAAATGTGGCTCCATCTGCTTTCTTTCTTAAGTGCCTTGTGACTGGACTGTTTCCTCCTCTGGGTGAGAGTCAGGGGAGGAATTTGGTGGGTGAATCTGGGGAGCCCTCTTCCAGCAGGTGGGAGCTGCAGGGAGGGAGCCTGTGTGTATGTTTGAATGTGTTGTATAGTGTGTGTGTGTGTTTTATAGTGTGTGGGGAGGTGGCAGCTGGGTATCCTGTTGGCACTGAGAGCTCATGAAGCTAAAGTGCTTCAAGGTGCCTGGATTCCCCTTCCAGGGGTGGCTGAGGAGGACACTGGGAGGTTACCAGCCTTGGGTCTTAGGGGGCTTGGTTCTGGGGTTGGGCTACCATTGGGGAGGAGGAGGCGGGCCAGAACATCATGGTGGTGTTGGGCATGGGGAGATGTAGTGGGAGACAGGGAGTGGACTGCCCTTGGGGAACATAGAGTTGTTGTCCTTCTTGATCTCAGCCCAATGCCCTGTCAGCAGACCTTCAGTGGCCCTGGCCTCCGACTGTTGCTACTGAACTCCAGGCCGACCTGCAATAAGGCTTCCTTCATTCATGATCTAATCATTGATGAGAGGGCCAACCTGGCATATATCACCAAGACGTGGCTGGGTCCAGAAGGGGGGGTTGCCTTTTTGGAAATATGCTTGGCTGGGTTTCGAATGTGGCATCAGCCAAGACTCAGAGGTAGAGGTGTGGTGATTGTCATCTGGGAATCCCTTATGGCTCCTTCCTTTCTGACTATTGAAATAGACTCAAATCATAAACTTTAGCTGACCTATCTTTGAAAATATGAGTTTGCCCCAATTATAAATTTAGGATAGATCCCCTAATTTTAAGAAATACCCCCTTCCCCAAAATGTTCAACCGACAGGTTCTGAATTGTTTCTCAATCCATGAATTAACTCCTTTCAGTTTGTTCTTTTACTCTGGCACTATTATATCCATGGCCAATTAAGACTCAAATTAAATCCAACAGGAGAAAGAAGTTTGAGAAAAGAAATGTAGGGAGAGGGTCACAGAATGGATGGGATTTTCCATCCCGCAGTCATGAGAAGTTCACTGGGGCAATCAAAGCATAAGAAAAAACAAACTTAATTCCTAATTATAATGGTTATCATCTAGTGTGGCTAAAACATGACAGCTCTTGTAGATAAATGTTATCCTAACACTTTTTCCAACAGTGAATTGTGTATTGGTTGATATAAGTTGCTTTGTCACAAAATATTAATCTCCCCAAAGTGCTGTCTACCCATGTAGTCTACATATTGGGGCTCTGGCAAGGAAGCCCTAATTCCAAGGTGGCTTTATATCTACTGCCTGCTGTTGGATAGAATATTGTTTTCCTACAGCTGTTTTCCCTAGACAGTGGAGAGTCTTGAGCAGCCCTTAATTCATGGCTGAACATTTTTATGCCCTGGGGAATTATATATCTATCTATTTAATTTTGACCTCCGAGGACTGTAGAGGGTATGCCCACTAGTGCAGTGGGTACTAATCTGAAACATTTCAGCCTTTTAAAAAGACTTGAGGTTTCTTTTTAGCATCAACTTCCACACTAAGCCTTATTTTCTACCTTTTTAAAATGCAAATTAAACAGAAAATCTTGCCACCCAAAATTGGTAATTTTCCAATTTGAGGATTTACCCCTTCCTTAAATGTTGCCCACCTAAGCCTTAAAGAGTCATTTCCCTTCAGAGGGGAAACCATCAGAATCATTTAATATCTTTATAATAATGATCTTACCTTCTTGAAAGGTGATTTGTATTGATTAAGTGTACCGCTTATAACAAGCATCCAGGCTAGTTGTTCTAGAGTCATGACAACTTTAGTCCAATTTCTGGAGTTCAAAACTTAAAGTGTTGATTTCCCAACTCTCTTGGCCCGTACTTTCTTCATGTCTTGGCCTGGGCACATCAGTCCCAACCTTCTTGTGTGATGGAACATGGCATAGACCAAGGTGGTGTACATAGCACATGGAAGTGTCTGCTGCCCTCCAGCAGAGGCCAAATCATGTCAAGCACCTGCAAACACATGGCTATTTGGGGTCCCGTTTCCAAACCCCATAATATGGAACTAGCTGTTCATTACCTGTTTGCAACCAGTGTGTTACAATCTAGGGATGAAGAGAGTAAGGTTGCAGCTGAGAGCCTTGCCTTAGATCTACACGTCAGATTCTTATGCACACTTAGATTATAGGCAGATTAGCTCTGAACACCTGCATGCACACACACAGAACAATTGGAAGCAGACAGACCTATAGGTATCCTATTTACAGGCTTCTTGAGTCTCTTCTAGTAGCAAATATACTGAGAATTGAGGCTGCAACCACAAGCAGAGGTTCAATCTGTACACATATATTGGAGAATCATCTGGAGAAAACACACAAGCACCATCTAGTGGAAATTAAAAGATGCTGAAGATGCTCTTCCTTTCTACATGGTACTGTAGCCCTTTATGTAGAGAGGTGGGGAGCAGACAAACAGTTGCAAGTGTCAGAAGGCAATTGCTGGATATACAAAGGAATAGGAAAACTGAATTAATTCATTCACATCTGCTCCTTTAAACTCTCAGGGACAGGGTTTAAAAAAAAATACTGTACAGTCTCCCCTGTAGCCTCAATCTGTCAAACTATTTGTAACAGCTAACTAAAGAGAGGAGCAGCAATTTATCTCTTTTTACAGTTTCTCTCTCCAACAGGCGAGCCTGGAATGGAGACTTTTGCACCTGCAGACATTTTCCTTTACAATAGCTAGTTCCCTTGCTTTCTACCTGGCATTCCTGTTTGATGGAATGGTTTGATCCTCTGCCTGGGAAGCGAGCTGTTTTAAGGCCAGCCCTCTTTGTAGGATTACTGAAGTTTTACAGGCCTGAATAGAAAAGTCCAGCAACAGGGTTTTTTTTTTTTTTTTGGTCTTTTGTTTTCTGTAGGTTATCAGTTGAATTCATTGTCTTACTGGTTTGTCCCCCTGCACCCCCCCAGCCTTTTAGCTTATCAGGCATTGAATCTGAAAATACTTCCTGTTGGTGAGGCTTACTCGCTTACTCTCAAGGAGGCTGGTGTTGTCACTGCCAACACTCCCTACCAGCTTCCCACAAGCAGAATCAGTGGGGAAGACGGCAGGAAGTTGCAAGTCCAAGGCCAGCAGGCATGTAAGTGGCTGCTGCCAGGTGGGGGAGGGAGTGAGGGGGTGTGTGAGAGTTGCAGCGAGGGTCAAGGAGGGTGTGGGGAGAGAGGGAGGGAGGAAGGAAGGAGGAGGGAGGGAAGGAAGGAAGGAAGGAAGAGAAAGGGAGGGAAGGAGGGAAGGGAGGGAGAGGGAAGGAAGGAGGAGGAGGGAGGAAGGAAGCAAGGGAGGGAGGGAGAAAGGAAGGAACAGAGGGAAGGGATGAAGGAAAGAAGGAACAGGGAGGAAGGGAGGGAGGAGGAAGGAACAGGGAGGGAGGGAGAGAAGAGGAAGGAAGGAAGGAAGGAAGGAAGGAAGGAAGGAAGGAAGGAAGGAAGGAAGGAAGGAAGGAAGGAAGGAAGGAAGGTTGGTTGGTTGGTTGGTTGGTTGGTTGGTTGGTTGGTTTCCAATGCTCCCTGCCAGCTTCCCACAAGGAAAGTTAATGGGGAAGCTGGCAGGAAGTTGGAAATTGCTCCCACTCCTACTGCTTTTTTGCCCACCAATGGTCATTCTGTTTCTCTGTTTAGGTAAGGAAATATCTCTGAAACGTGAATCCAACGGGTCATGGGTTGTCTAGTTGTTCTATATAGACAAGGTAGTGCAAAGAGGAAAGAACTGTTACTTTTTTCATTCATTGCTCTTTTAATATTTCCATTTGTTGCATAGTCCATTTTTAAACATTGTATTTGTTCATGATCAGGTAATTTGTTTTTCTGTTGATTTCAAAGAGTTACTTGATCAGTCTCCTGTTGTCTGTGCTTTCTAACCTAAAGACATGATAATATGAACTCCCTCCCTGTACATGCTCCAGTCTGAAATTTTTTAAAATTAATTTTTAATTGCTTCTAAAATAATAAGAAATGGAAAAGAAACAAAACACAAAGATAATTGTGATGGAAATATATAAATTGTCAAAGGGAAAAAAACACTTAAAACTGCTTTAACAAAAAAGGGAAAAAATACAACAAAGAAAAAAAGAAAAACCATGGTACGATATATCATTATAACAGTAAACAGCTACAATTCTATATATACTTATGCAAATATTACTCAAGTTCGTATATATTTCTAATACACTTATATAACCACCATGTTTTTTTAACTTACTGTATTTTCTATAAATGAGTCCTATATTTCCTTATATTTATCCATACAAAGTCTATGTCTGTAGGCAACCTGTTCATAGTGCAATTCGGTTTTCAATCCATTGAATAAATGGGGCCATAAATGTATCTTTCCAATGTTTCAATATCAGATTTTTGGCCATAGTAAGGGCATGGAGAATCCATTTACCTTGTCCGGTTGTCAAATTCCAGTCTGAAAATCTTTCTGTGACCCTGTAGGCTTTTAAATATAGCCTTACCTTTCACTCCAAAAACTTCCATTGCTGTTTCCTTTCTGCCTTCCCTGTGTGATCTTTCAGTGACTTTTATGCACAAGGTTTCCTCAATTTATTACTGTACACTCCAAAATCTGTTGGATTTTAACTCCAGTATGTGCTAATTAGAGAAATGGGAATTGAAGTCTAACATCTCTGGAAGGTACCAGATTAGAGAAAGCTTGTACAGATTATGATTTCATATAAAATAGCTTATTTTTGTGTATTCACACTGATATTTGAAATTAAAATGTAAAAGTACTGGTTATGTTTTTAATTTATAAAATTAGAAAAATGAACATGGTTCAGATAGATGTTACTTACTCAGTGATAAATTTTGGGAGCTGTTGGACAACACTTCTATATTACCATCTTTTCTACCCACTTACCAATGTCTCAGAAGCATTTGGGACCCAGCTCCTTCCCCATTTGGATAGATTTCATGTCTACCAGATACGTAACATAGAGGGGGGGAGGAGAACAGAACTAAGAGGCCACCAATGGGGAACAACCTTTCCACAAACTTTGCAGAGCTGAAGTGCTTCATGAGCAAATATCAGATTTTTGATGCAATTTCATATGCATTACAGTGAAGCTAGCAATAAATTAACAGTTCCCAGCTGAGCCAACACTGTGAGATTAGGCAGGCCCTGAGCTGTTTCTGAATTCTGCAAAGACCTCATGTAGAAGTGCCCTGAATACATATCTGCTTTCCCTGATTGTACTCTCATCACTGAGCTCAAAATAACTTGTCCTCCTAATCTTAGCACATCTGACCCTTGCAAAGATAGTCTACTTTGAGTCAACCTCGACCCCTAGTGATTACATGGAGATGTCCATGTTGTTCTTTTGGCAATGATATGGAAATGACTTGCCTTCTTTCAGTTTTTTTCAAGTTCCCATTCTAACCAACACTCATGGGATGTTATGGTGGTCTCTTATTCCGGTACTAACCAGGTCTGATCCTGATTAGCTTTTTCAAGATCAGTTAAGGTTAGCTAGGAGCTGCCATCTGTAAAATGTGTTGCTAAATATTGCCTACATTTATTGCAGTGCAGACATATTTGAAATCAAAAGCGTGGAAAGGGCTTGGTTAAGTTTGTTAATAACTCCTCTCCAGAAATTACACATCACAATTAGTATTGCTTGCTGGTATCAGAAATAAAAGTCAGCATGTTGTCATTTGGTTTAGTTCTTACTCCCTTGCCCTAAATCAATACTGTGCCTCTCATGGTTCAAAACAGAGCAATGATCTTGCAAAAAGGGAGGGTTGTTTTTGTGCTTGAGATTTACAGCTTTCTTTCATCTAGTTTTCCCACTGGTCCACAACAGATATTTTTCAGCCACCACAGAAAGGGTAACCTCATGTAAAAGCTCTACAAGCTTTCCCCAAATTAGGATACAGGAGTGTCAGAGCATTCCATAGCCAATGGTTGATTCCTTGAAATGGTGCAGAGTACAAGAAGGAGCCAAACAGCTGGGTGCTGTTTAAAAAACTTGGAAATTTCTTGGGGCTTCCAGGACACATAATATATTGATAGCAACAACTCAGATGGAATGTTGGTTCCTCTGTAGCCAATGTGGGACCATCCATACACAAAATGGGGGAACTGGCAAGCTCAGAGGAACCCCAGATTTTGCAGAACCAACCATTTTTATAAGCACAGCTCAGTGATGAGGGAGTATATTCAGTTGTTCTGTAATGTTTCTTGGACAGAGTGGAATGGAGGGTCTTAGCAGAGTCCTCTCTGCTGTGACATTTTGTGGCAGATCCCACTCTAAGAATTGCTTCTATATACATGCAAGACCTTTGAATGAGCCATTTTGCTGGCTAAATGTTTGAAGAAACATACATACAGAAGTGGACTGTCCTTTGGATAAGGTCCACAGTGGGCAGATACAAAGTGGATGGGAGACCAGGATTTTTTTCCCCCTGTTTTCTTGGCAGGAGGATGGGGATATTTATTTATAGATTGTATTAAACCTACTTTAAGGCTTGTGCTATGTCTCTGTGTTACTGACCTCAAAATGTAGAAACCCATCCTGCTAGCTTTGGATAATTCTGCCACAAGAATTCACTGATGTACTGAGAGTAGGTTCCAGACCCTGGGGAAAAAAGTGGGTGTTGGAGATGCATATGCCTCTGGATCTGCAGGTTGCCCATCCCTGGTTTAGCGCAACCCAGAGGAATTAAAGAAACAGTAGAACTTTTTAAATAGAAACAACACCATCCAAATCAATCACAAAAAGACCTGTCTTGCCTTTCGTCTTAAGGCCCAAAGTGGTTTTATGACGATCAAAGGGAAGAAGCTGCAAGCAATCGAACCATAAATACCGAGCAAAACTAAAGATGAAAGCATCTTAATGTAACATGAGACTTCTGATTGAGTGACATTAAAATAAGGTGGGGAGATTATGACTCCTTAGAAGTCATTGTGCTGCAATTCCTGTCATTGGCCATAGTGGCTGGGACTGAAAACATCTGAAGGTCCCCAAGTGTTCCTTGTGTGGCTCCGTGTGCCCTAGGACTTCAGATTGTATACCTCTGGTAAAAATAAATTAAAATTAAAATATGCTTGCAACAAAAAAGTGCACATAATATAAAGTAGGCATCTGGTCACAGCTGAGGAGCCATGACTGATAAGGAGCAGTCTGAAGATGGCCAGGTTTCTGCAGCAAAAGGTATGTTGTACAGCTGACTGTTTTGAATTCCACCTGCAACAAATGCAAAAACATGCAGTTTTCTCCACATACTCAACTTGCACTCTTCTGCACTGCACTACTGTGTATACCAGGCCCAAGTAAAGTAGAGAGTAGCATGAGAGCAAAAAGAAGCTGATGACATGAGAGCTGGATGCCGGAGTTAGCTCTAGGGACATGCAGATTGATCTAAATCAAAAGGGGCTGGCAACCTTTGTGTCGTCATGCAATCTTACATGATGGCCCAAACATGAAAGAGCAGAAACAAAGCAAACAGTGTCCCCCGCCCCCAAATCTCACTGAATTTTACTCTACTGAGTGATAACCAGCATCTTTTGTAATGTTCTTGCTCATTCTAGTTTTTGCCCAAGGGGGGCTCCAGAGCTCTGTCAGCTAAATTCCCCCAGTCATTGGGTTGGTATATTCTTCACAGTCACATATCACAGTTAATATCACTGCACTGAGATGGGAGAAGTAAGAGAAGGAACAAAGGTGGGATTGTTCCCTTGGTTGGAAGTCCCACATTTTGTTTGCTTGTTACTTTTTTAGATTTATGTTCTGCCTTTTCTCTAGGAGTCAGGTAGCATACATTGTACTTCCTTCACCATTTTTCCCCACAACAATTTAGCAAAGTTGTGTAAGAGATAGTAACTGATTCAAAGGTTGCCCAAAATAGTTTTCATGGCTGAGAGTGGACTTGAACCTAGGACTTTGCAGACCAGATCCAACACTTTAATTTCAATGCCACCCTGGCTTTTCTGTAATACCTAGATCCAGAGAAAGAATCATGTGGCAGGGTAAGAAGAAAACAGATAAATCTGGCAGCCTTATTTTCTCCAGAGGCAATGAACCACTTTTTCTAGCTACTTTGAAGGATCCTTTCTTAGTGCCTGGGTTCAAGGTGATTACTCTTTCTATGTGGATTATACAGTCAGCCAAAATTAAAATCTTTCCACTAGATGGTGGTATTTGGATGCACACAAAACTCTGGCTAAGACATCCGCTTTCTTTATTGGCATCTTGCTTTCTTAGCCTTACAACATGGTTGCTAATATAATAGTTGTCTAAGTTATAACATTACAACCAGAGTAACTTAAAAATAAAATGACAAAAAAGCTATCGAAATAACACATAATTAAAATAATATTCCAAGGCGCACACATAAAATTATATCAATATAAACAATATTTAGATTTACCCCACTTGAAGCAATCATTTATGTTCCACCATAGCCAGTGTACAGAACCAAGCTACACTACCTGAGATCTCCACTTCCTGGTCAGCTAATAGAGGATTGAGGTGGTCATCCTCAGTCTTGCCTAAACTTTGGGTTATGGTTAGGGGAAAATATATAACCTGAATATTTCTATAAAAGAGGTAGCACAGCAGGATATGACTCAGTATTTTGATGTCCCTATCACCACGTGGATAGAGATGTTTCTCTTTTGGAATCTCTGTCTTTAGAAATGTTGCAGAACCTGCCTTCCCAAAAAAGAGATGGAAGAGCATTACAGCAGATCAATGTATGGCATTTTTGGATGCAATATTAAAGAAAGAAAGGTCAGATGCAACACCTTGAGGCATGACCACATGGAGGCAATCAGAAAAGTCAACATGATGGCCATAACCATTTGGTCAAAGCCCCACCCCTTTTTACATGCATCACAATCCATGTAAAAAGGGGACAGGGCTTTGATCACATGATTATGGCTGCCATCTTGACTTTTTTGACCCCCCCATAGCAGATCTGGTCTCATTGGGATAAAGTAAGATGAAATCTGGCTGAAACCATTTAGGAGTCAATATCTTTGGTACATTGCTTAAAGAATGATTTGGCCTGTGAAAACCCGTTGAGATCAGTTCATTAGGTCAATGTCCACAATAACCTAGGGTACAACTAAACGATTTCTACCAAGAAGGCTGAAATGTATTTGAAGAGTCAGAGAATCCAAACTACTTGGGTTGAAAGTTAATATGAATCAATCGCTAACTTATGTTATCTGCATTCAAGTTTTAATTGATGCCATTCTAGCCTCAGCCAAAAGAATTGGGTTTGGAATGCATCATAGAACCAGAAGTATCTTCTTTAGAAATCCTGACTGAACAGCTTCTAACAGCTAATGCAATATTATTATATTATTATGCCCTTCCCCCTGCAGAGTGCTCCAGTCTTTCCAATAAAGTAATGGTAAGTGGTGGAGATTGTTCTATACTGCCAGTTGCGCACGCGCGCACACACACACACACACACACACACACACACACACAAACCCCAGTTTCTGATGCAAACTTAAGGTATTTATTGCAGTTGTAAATCCTTAACTTGCAAGCTGGGAGCTTTTGGCTTTGAGAATGAAAACTTGAAAGCTTACTTTTCAGATAGTCCAAAGAGACAGAATGCCAGTTCAGAAATGATCCAAGAGAATGGTCAGGTTCTAGTCCAAAGTTCACCTAGGTAATCCGAGGAATTCAAAGCAGCATACCAATCAGGTCATAAGAGGTAGAGGGTAGAATATTGATTGCCACAAAGATTTAGTGAAGCTGCAGTGTCCTTAATATAGCCCTTACTACCAGCATGACTAATTTCCTGAGTCATGCTTCTTTTTTTTAGGTAGCTAGCAGAATGGTATATACAGTCCATCTTCCCTTAAGCTCTCAGAGCAGAGAGAGAGATAGGTGTTACATTATGTCATGCCCCTAGGTAGGGGTTTGATAGGCCCTCTCTATTTTTACGCAGTATGTATCCTGTGTGGTGGTTTCAGTTACATCGACCCCCAGGAGGCACCATGTGGCTGGTTCCTTTTGAGTGGCTAGCATGACTTCCTTTGCTCTTCTTAATTTACCTTCCAAGCTTTTTCTTATATCAATATTGATTTGATCTTACATGGTTTTCTGCTTATTTCCAACAAGTTTGATCCTATTTTATCTTTACAAAGAGATCAGAGTTGTCAGTAGCATTACAAATCAACTATCCAATCAAATAACCATATTTCAGAAAAAAGAAAGACAGAAAGCAGCACATAACTAAATCATATAATGAACTCATCAGTGACTAAAGCCAGCTGTCAAATCAATATTTCCTATACAGTAGAGCTAAAGTCATTAATTGACCATCTTGCCCAGAAGCTGGACCAGAGTTTTTAAAAGGGCCAAACTACACATCCTCCACAGTTAAATGATGTGTGTGTGTGTGTGTGTGTGTATAACTTCTTTCATAACAGTGCATTTTTTACACTTTTTATTCAAGAACCAATTGCAAAATTCAGAAGTATGTGAATATCGACTAATAATCACATTCCAGTTTATTTGTAGGGTTGGGAAATGTGACATTTATTTATTTAAAAGACTTTTATAGGACCCATATTATGGACCACAATCCTGGGCGGCTCACAAGACAAGAAAAACAATAAAAAACAACCATAATAAAAAAAAACTCATGGTCTTCAAGGGCAGCTCCATGTAGAGTGAGTTGCAGTAATCCAGTGGGAAGTGACCAGGGTGTGAATGACTGTAAGGCTTCACAGTCTAGGAAAGGCCGCAATAGGTGCAGAAAATGAATATGTGCAAAGGTTCCCCTAGCAATGGCTGCCACCTGCTCCTTGAGCAGGAGTCATGAGTCAGGAGAACCCCTAAGTTACGCACCAGCTCTGTTAAAGGAGAGTGCTACCCTGGCAAGAGTCAGAGATGACACTTCACCAGACCCAGGGCCCAAAAACCCAGAGCCACTTTGTCTTGCTCAGGTTGAATCAAAGCTGGTTTTTCTCCATCCAGATCTTACAGCCCCAGCCATTGGGCCAGTACTGGGATAGCATCACTTGGCCAACCTGGGGTGGAGATGTATAACTGGTATCATCAGCATATTGACGATACTGTGCCCTGTGCTGCCTTTCCCCGTGGTCTTGTGTAGATATTAAAGAGTAGCAGTGAAAGACCTGAGCAATGAGGTACCCCACACCTCAGGGGCCTAGGGCTTGATCTATCTCCCCTCCTTCAATATTCAGGGAGAAAGATGGGGAGGTGATCTGGAGGTTAACAGAAATTGATAGAACTTGAAACACACCATAATTAAGAAAGCATTCAAAAAAGTCACATGATTTCCTTAAAACTGCTTTCTTTTTAAATCTGTGGTTAACATTTCAAGAGTGAGTCATGCCTTTTCCCTTGGAGGAGATGGGTTTTTCCCTAGACAGCATTTGGTTTCCTATTGCAGCCTGTCTTGTTTCTCAGGCTTTTCTATTGTGGCTGAATTTCGACACTGATGTACCCAGAGGAAAAGGGAGGAATTTAACACTGTCAGGCTGATATTAACTCTGTCAGCAAGGTCATGGACCCTTTTCACCGACACATACATGAAATGCTGCTCTGTGTTGCCGGGGAAAAAAATGAAAAGCTATATTATGACATGTGGCTTGAATGCCTTTTTGTTGTGACATTTTGGCCCTATGTTTTTCAGGGGAAACATAAAAGAGGAAAGCTATTTATTGTGATGACTTATTTCTTTTCTCTGTTGTAAAAGACCCACATTTTAAAAACAGTCATAAGGGGCTAATAAATTTTCTCTTGTTAGCCATTAGATTAGAAGCAACAACACACTGGAAGTACGTGGCAGATCTGTTGGAGTAAAGAGATGGACTTTGTTTGGATAATTCCCCTGTAGAAAAATAAACTCAGAATTCTAACTCAATAAAAGGACATAAGAACATAGAAAACCTGCTGGATTCAGCATTGTGTCTCACATAATACCCAGCTAGGTTCATTTGGAAGCTCACAAACATGGACAGGAGGGTGATAGTCCATTTCCACTGTTTATCCCTAGAACTGATATTAAAGGTCTACCCCCAGTGATTCTGGAGGCAACAATATAGCCATCAAGATTACCGGCTATTGAAAACGTAAACCTTATACATTTGTCCAGTCTTCTTTTAAGTCAACTAAAGTTGTGATCGTTATCACACCTACTGCAACAAATTCCATAGGTTAATTGTAGAAGGTAAATCAGACACTTTTATTGGGATAGGGTCCCCTTTAATCTTCATAGTATATGGACTCCACATTATCATGGACTCCAAAGCAACAGCTTGCTTTTTAGAAAGAGGACTTGCTGAACAGGCAATATTTATGCAATTTTCCAGATTATATTTATCTTTCAACTATGCTGCTGTGATACATTATCAGTGTTACGGCTACTATTTTATAATAATTCTTTTGGAGGAGGAGGAGGAGGAGGAGGAGCCACCTCCAAGCCTTCCCTTTCTTAATAGAGATCACCTTGCCACTGGAGGTCAGGATGAATCTATATTTATTTTGTACCTCTCCTTTCCTTCAGAGGCATCCAGTAGTGCTCCCTTCTATTTTTCCCTATATCAACAACCCTGTGAAATAGGGCAGGCTGAGAGAAAGTGACTGGCCCAGGGTCATCCAATGAGCTCCCATGGCTGAGGGTACACTAGAATTGGGTCTCCTTGCTTTTAGTCTAATCACTTTATGTTGAAATGAAACTTTCGACATAATGTTGGGGCAGAGGGAGGATATTTCAATCATCTTGAAGAGCAGCAGCATTAGCTAAAAGGGAAAAAAGCTCTTGCCAGTCTATAGACTACCTGTGCACCTATGGCTTGCCTCTTTGTTTAACTTAAGGTGACTCTGGGTGAACATTATTACAATTATTTGTGTTAGGCTTATCATGATGAGCCATACTGTGGTTCTTTAGCTTTAGTTTTGGTTTAGCCAGAATGCTAAGCCATAAGCAGAAGCTTACAATGGATGGTTTCACAGAATTTATAACTTAGCCAAATAGAGTTGAGCATGATGGGTGTACTCAGTCACTGTGTCTGTTTCCTGACATAGTGAAATGCTACAGTAAATGATCTCTAAGGCAAAGATCCATGGATAAAAAGAAGCAAGAACCTGTTTCTCTGGTTGTGTGAAGAAGAGTAGCAAAAAAGAGGAATGGAATTTCCAGCTACCTTCTGCATATTTGTATTTTAAAGGTATAATGACCTGACACCTACATCTCCCAATTGCAGTAACTCTCCTGGCAACCATTCATGACAGCAAAAGAAAGTTCATTTATTGAGAATAAGTGTACAGATCCAAAGCATTGCTAAGACTGAGCCCGCGTGTGCCAAAAGTTGCTTTTACCTTTTTTCCTCCTTCCCCCCTCACCCCCCTGATGCCCTAGTCTTCTCACATTCTCCCATTGGTACGACCTTGAGCATTCCATTGCCTGTGATAAGGGCCCATCTGCCTCCAATGGTCTGTTCCTCCATTCATCTTCCCATAATCTTCCATCCCTCCCCCCATGTCCTTTAATGGCAGAACCGAAGCAAGTGAAAAAGCAAGTGAAGAAAAAGCCAAGCCAATAATTAGCGTGATTAATACTTTGCGAGGATTCTGACAAAAGGTTTTAGATTATGTCTCTTATTCACTCTCAGTTGTAAGCTTCATATTTTTTTTATTGGCATAGTTTACTTTTGGGGAGTTCTACCTTACTCCCAATTCAATTACATTTTTTGTTAGGGCTACCAAAATATCTGCTCCCGTCTAGTGGTCACTTGGATTTCTGCAGCCCAAATGTGTTAGCCCTATTTTTTCCCCATGTTCACCCAAGGATTAGTTCTAAGTGGTATACAGGGTATTTGGGGATTTCCCAGATTATCATGTTGACCATTGCATGAAATACTATGCTAGACTAGGTGCTCTTTTGCTTAATTTAGCAGGTTGCTTTTATTTATCTACTTTTTAACTGTTCCCCCAGGAAATAACATATCTCAGTGCAAGAGTATTTTTCATTTATTATAATATACTGAACTAAAAACATCCACAAAAATGATTAAAACAGAATCTGTTCCTATCCGAATTATATCGTGTCCAAATGCTCTAAAAAGGAGACTGTCTTCAACAGTTTCCTGAAGAGCAACATGGCAGGGGCCAGCCTAATCTGAGGGGGCATGCTGTTCCAATGTGAGTTGGCTTAGAATGGCATTATTAGAGTGTCAACTCCTCTGACTTCTTGCAGGGAGGGCATCCATAGCCTCTATCACATTTGGAGGCACCTAGTTAGAGACTGCTCTAGTCTTTAGAGCAGACTGCTGTAGCTCTTTAAGGCTTCAGAAGACATGGATCTTTCCCAGCCTTAAATATAGAAGTTTCCCTAGGTTGGAACATTGGCTAGCAGAAGTTTTTCTACCCCTCAGCTGTGGCCCTTCCAGGAGTGAGGTATCTGTGGCCTTGCAGATATTGCTGAAGTATAATTCTTAGCATCCCAGCTAACATGGCCACTGATGAAGGACGAAGGGAATAATAGTTCAGCAACTTCTAGAGGAGCATAGCTTCTCTAACCTGAAGTGCCTGCTGTATGTTAATTGGACCATTGAGACATCTCATTGACTATCATCTAATTGCCTGATAGTGATTTTCCAAGTTTGCAGACAAGAATATTTCCCAAGTGTATCCAGAGTTTCTGGAAATCCACTTTAAACTTAATAACTTTTGCATGAAAAGCAAAAAAGCTTTTTGAGTACATGCTAAATGTCATCATACAATGGGATTTGTGTGGAGGAAGCATACTGACTCAACAAGATTTGCCCCAAGGCTCATGTCGAGCTATAATGAAGACTTATTTGAATGGAATCAATAAAAAAAAATTGTTTTAAGTGATAAAGATATTCCCTTTTCTGCTTTTCCCCACCTCCCCAAAACACATACCCAAGGAACAATAGGTATGCCATCATGTTTTTTTTCTTTTTGCAGTAACAAAAGTTTATTTCATGCTTGTTCAAAGGTCTAAAAGCATTAAAGCCACATGGATATTTTTAAAGACAAATGGATTACTGAAAAAAATTAGTTCAGAAAACTTTCACCCAGCCCATCCTTTTGTTTGTTTGTATGTTGCATTTATACCCTGTCTTCCTTTCATTTATTTATTCAGTTTGTCTTCACCATAATCAACAGAATTCTCCATGAGCTCAAGATGATATAAATGGTATCCCTTCCTCCAATTTTATCCTCACAACCATGTTGGATGGGTTGAGCTAAGGAGAGTTCCTCACCCAACTCACTCATGGTTAGTTTCCATGAGTGAAGCTGGACTTGAAATCGGGCCTCTCAACCATCATGGATGATCTCTGGTGGAAGCGGGATGAGGGTAGTGCATCCATCCTTGCTCTTCTTGACCTCTCAGTGGCTTTCGATACCATCAACCATGGTATCCTTTTGGGCTGACTTAGGGAGTTGGGCATGGGCAGCACATTTTTGTGCTGGTTCACTTCCTTCCTCTAAGGTCGGTACCAATCGGTGTTGATTGGGAGCAAGAGGTCCAGCCCACGGCCCCTCTATTGTGGGGTACCGCAGAGTTCAGTACTCTCGCTGCTCCTTTTTAACATTTATATGAAACCACTGGATGAGATCATCCGGCACCACAGGATGAGGTAACATCAATATGCAGAGGATGCCCAATATATACATCTCCATCCTGGGTGATTTGAGTGATGCTGTGACCACCCTTTCACAGTGCCTGAAGGCTGTAGGAGTCTGGATGGCGAACAACAGGCTTCAGCTGAACCCTGGTAAGATGGAGTGGCTGTGGGTTGGATGCTCCTCTGTATCTGGGGGTTTACCATCTTTGGTTCTTGATGGGGTTGCACTGCCCCAGATAGACCTGGTGCATAATCTGGGGGTTCTCCTGGACTCACGACTCCTGCTCGAGGAGCAGGTGGTAGTCCTGGCCAGGAGGGCCTTTGGGCAACTTCATGCTGTGTGCCAGTTATGCCCCTTCCTGGATCAGAAGTCCCTCCAGTCTGTCACTCACAGCCTGGTCAACTCTTGTTTAGACTATTGCAATGTGCCCTACATGGGGCTATTCTTTGAAGTGTATCCGGAAGCTACAGCTAGTTCAAAATGCAGCCGTGCGGGCAACCTTGGGTGCCCCAAGGATGGCACATGTAATACCTTTGCTGTGGGAGCTGCATTGGGTTCCAGTTTGTTTCCAGGTCCAATTCAAGGTGTTGGTTATCACCTTTAAAGCCCTACATGGCATGGGTCCAGGTTACCTGAGGGACCATCTCATCCCCATTACATTGACCCGTCCCACCCGGTCTGGCAGAGAAGGCATTTGCAGATCCTGTCAGTGAGAGAATGTCGACTGGCAGGTCCTAAGAGGAGAGCCTTCTCTGCTGTTGCCTCCGTCCTATGGAATACTCTCCCTGCAGAGGTGAGGCAGGCCGCTACCCTCCCAATTTTTCAGAGGGAATTGAAGACTTGGTTCTGCCAACTTGCATGGGGTGAGGAAAGATACAATCGACCGTGGGGATGGCTGGTGCCTTGACGATGCTCCCTGAGTTTATTAACATGTAATTAACATCAGCCTCTTGGAAGTATTATAAAGGAAGTTTGTTTTTAGCATATTTTAATTAATTAATTAATTAATATTTGTCTATTTTAATTAATGTCTATTATATTTTTACTGTAAACCTCCCAGAGTTACTCCACAGTGAGAGGGGCAGTGACAAATTTGAAATATAAATAAATAAAATAAAAATAGTCTAACGTTTAACCACTATATCACTGACTTTCATAGGAACAAGTAAGGTACGGAAGAGACATCCAATAGAGAGTTACAGTGCTGTGACTACTTTTTGAAGTTTTTCTAAAAGAAATTGCACAAATAGCATAGCAGAGAACTGAAATGCATGTAGTCCTTGACTTAAAACAACAATTGGAACTGGAATTTCTGTTGCTAAGCGATGTGGTTGTAAAGTGCAACTGCATCGCTTAGTGATAGCAATCCCTGCAGTCCCAGTTGCCGTCGTTAACTGAATCCTATGGTTGTTAGGTGAGGCAACATCCTGCCAGCTTCTCACAACCAAAATCAGTGGGAACCAGCAGGAAGTTGCAAGTCCCAGACTGGCAGGCAAGTAAGTATTTACTGACGGGTGGGCGAGGGAGTGAGGGGATACATGGGGTGCAGGGGAGGGTGCATGGGGGTGTGTGAGGGGTGCCACGTGGGTCGGGGAGGGTGCGCGGGTGGGGGAGACTTACCTCAGTGATTTGCGACCTTCCCTGATGGCAATCCCCATTGACTTTCTGGGGAAGCTGGCAGGGAAGGTTGCAAATAGTGATCATGTGATCTTGGGGTTCTTGGCAATGGGTCGTAAGTGTGAACATGTTGCCAAGCACCCAAATTGCAGTTATGTGACCACAAGGGTGCTGGGACAGCCGTAACTCTGAGGACCAGTCATAACCACAATTCATTCAGCACTGTCATAACTGTGAATGATCATTGAATGAATGGTTGTAAGTTGAGGACTACCTGTAAGAGAAGCTACAGCCACTGGTTTACTGCTACACCACCTCTTCCTGTTTCCATTCTGGAGAAGAGAGACTGAGATTTGGTAATTTGTGTGCTTGTAACCTCAAGCCTAAATTATTGTAATATACTCTGTATGGGGTGACCCTTGAAGTTGATTTGGAAATTGCAAGTGGCCCAGAATGTGGCAGCAGAAATGATAAACGGGGCTACCTTGAGCTCCCACTCTCACAATCCCTTGCTGAAACACCTTGGCTGGATGCTGATTGCCTTCCAAACTCAATTGAAGTAGCTTTTGATGTATATAAAGCTAATGCTGCTTGGGCCAAAATAGGACTGCCTCATTCTGTACAGTCTACCTGCCCTCTCAGGTCATGAATGGAACACCTATTGCAGGTCCTGCCATGTATATGTTTGGTGTGAACAACCAGTTGGACATTGTCCATGGCAGGGCCCATATTATGGAATAAATTGCTATTGGAGTCAAAGCCAGTCCTCCCTTTCTACAGCTGAGGAGTGGGCTCAAAACATACAGTACATCTTTTTCATTAAATGGTCATTTAATGTCACTGTTTTTGTACTTCATGTGTATTATCATTATTTTTTAATGGATGTTTTTACTGTATTTTGAAAGGTGCGCAAAGCTGTTAAGGCAGCATATATATTTTCTAAATAAATAAACAAGTAAATGTTTTAAACAACATGTATCATCTCAAAGTTCTCTAGTTATTGGGCTGGTTAAAAAAATCATCAGCAACAATGACAAATAATATTCTAATAAACTCTTATTAATTTTTGAGCTTTATTTATATGTTGTCTGAGATGCAGTTTTTGTTACTGGAAACATTGAAAAAAATCCATGGGGAAAAAAGAAAGAACAAAATCCACAAGTTCCCTTCTCTTGTCAACCCATCCTCATTTTTCCATCCCCCACCCTTTCATCTCTAGCCTAATTGTATCTTGTTCTACGAGGATGGTATGAAAATTTTAAAAATAATGAAGAGTTACAAATGGACGTATATTATCAGGAGCAAAATAGATTAGCGGCATTTTGTTTTTCTTTTTAAATTAAATCTATTGTGGTTTTGGATATGTGCTTGATTCTTCCACTTCAAACCATTTCAAACTAAGAGTCTGCCAAATTACATCAGATTTGTGATTGACCTCCCTAGCTACACATGAACCATGGCTTCTGACTCTTGTCTGGGCATCTGCCAGGGGTGGAGTAAGAATGTGTTAGGAAAAAAAATCCCTTAATGTAAATGAAATGAAATGGAGATGAAATGGAGTGGAGTTGTCTGCAATCACGCAGGGAAAAAAATCCCCGAATTCCTCAACTTCAGATCACGATGGATGAATCAAATGGCTGTCTGGCATGGTTCATGATTTATACTGTATACAGTTTATAAACAAAGTAAAATTATGGTCAATCCAAGAATGAACAAGCAAAGGAAGATTTGGGTTTGCAGTGCATAATCTCTTCTTTCACAAGCAGTATATCTATTGCTGGGTTGCAGAGTGTGGAATTACCATTCTTCAAAGTTTCTTAGTTGCTGTTTTTGGCAGGAATATGTCATTTTAGCTCATCCCTTCTAGCTTGCAAGTACTCCTATTTGCATTTTTTTTTTTCTGTAGCCAAAATGTTTTTTGATATTACATGCATTTAGGAGATCATTTCCTGGATAAAGATCTAAGAGGTCCAGCCAGGATTCTGCTGTGGCACGCAGAAACAGTACAGGTTGCATATTTTGTCTTTTGGACTAGGGAATTCTGGAAATTATCATTCCAACACAACTGGAAGGTGCTAGATTGGAAACGGTTGCTTTACGAACATCCAAATCATCTTAGGCTCTTGACAATCCTGATCATGTCATGCCACAGTACTCTACTTTTTCAGCAGAGTAATTTTACAGTACAGAGTCTCCATGACTGTAGTGAATATACAATCTCCAGGAGCAATATTTTCCCATCTGTTAGTTTTGGGCAAGTTAGGTCTCTCCACCCTTTTTTCCATTCTTCTCATCATGAGTTTTTTGAAAAATTCAGTTGGTCTTTAGGAAGTTCATATTCTTCTCATGTCCTGCTGATTTAGAATCTGGCCTGCACTAGTTAATTCTAGCTCAGTTACATAAATACGATTTGATCCAGTAGTGTTGGTTCCTTCTAAAGCTGTACTTTTCAGTCTCTGGGTTCCCAAAACATTATTTTTATTGAAGCATCAATGGACAATGCCATGAAAAGAAACAGGCTAATGTTCCACCTGACATTTGACAATAAAAAAGCTGCAATATCTATGGACTTTTAACCACATATGAAATTATACTAGAGCCAGGAACATGTATCCCTGTTGGACAAACTGACATATCTGCCATATAAACACACAAATATTTCCTCCAAAACATATATTACCTTGACTGGCATTATAGCATAACTGCTAAGGTTATCATCCAAACTAGTTCCTCTCTTCCTTCTTGTGACTGCCTGTTTATCTGGCTATGCTAAGAATGTGATCAGATGTAGGAGCAAGGAGAGTATGAATTGCAGATTCAGCTGACTTATCCCTCCAGATTCTGCATGGATGTTGCCCAAGGGAAAAGGGCAAGATGGTGGCTAAAGGCAAGAGTAGTAGCTCACTCAGGAAATCTTATTGGCATTAAGATGGCTTTTTTTTTTTTTTTTGTTCCAGCATAATTCTGTCTTCCCTTGCCTGTAAACCTCCCTCAAGATTCAGTGGGGGAACCCCCAACTTGGGTAGAGGAATGATTGGTGGAGGGAAATGGCCTTCTCAATGGCTACACCTAAATGGTGCAAGTCCCCAGGTGGGAGACTAGCACCCCCTCTTTGGTGACCTTTTGCATGTTGATTAAAGCCTTTGGTTTAGGAAGACATTCATTCCACCACCTGTGTACATTGTACCTCAACATGTGATCTGTCATTTCCTATTTTGATTAGATAATTTTCTTTCACCAATTTTCTCTTCTTTTCAGTGATGTTAATTTTGTACCAGTTTTCATGATTAAGACACTTGAAGGACTGCATACATCTTAAAAGATCAGGATACAATTTTAAAAAGAAATAAATATATTGGGTGTATATTTAAAAGAGATCTAGAGATCTCTTCAAGAAAATTGGAGATATCAAGGGAACGTTTTGTGCAAAGATAGGCATGATAAAGGACAAAAAAGGCAGGGACCTAACAGAAGCAGAAGAGATTAAGAGGTGGCAAGAATACACAGAAGAACTATACAAGAACGATCTTAATGTCCCTGATGTCCACGTTGGTGTGGTTGCTGACCTTGAGCCGGACATCCTAGAGAGCGAAGTCAAGTGGGCCTCAGGAAGCATTACTAACAACAAAGCTAGCAGAGATGCCAGTATTCCAGCTGAGTTATTTAAAATACTAAACGATGATGCCGTTAGTGCTGCACTCAATATGCCAACAAGTTTGGAAAACTCAACAGTGGCCATGGGATTGGAAAAGGTCAGTTTATGTTCCAATTCCAAAGAAGGGCAATACCAAAGAATGCTCAAACTACCACACAATTATGCTCATTTCACATGCTGTGCTCAAAATCCTACAAGCTAGGTTTCAGCAGTACGTGAACCGAGAACTACCAGATGTAGAAAGTGGGTTTTGAAGAGGCAGAGGAACTAGAGATCAAATTGCCAACATTCGTTGGATCATGAAAGCACAAGAGTTCCAGAAAAACATCTACTTCTGCTTCATTGACTATGCAAAAGCCTTTGATTGTGTGGATCACAACAAACTCTGGCAAATTCTTAAAGAGATGGGGGTACCAGACCACCTTACCTGTTTCCTGAGAAATCTGTATGCGGGCCAAGAAGCAACAGTTAGAACCGGTCATGGAACAACCAATTGGTTCAAAATAGGGAAGGAGTACGACAAGGCTCTATATTGTCACCCTGTGTGATGGACTGGAATGGAGGAAGGGGGGTGAAAACGGTGCTTTCGTCTCCAGAGCAACGCTCTGGAGATAAGCGGAGAAAGCTGGCGCATCCCTAAACATTCCAGAAGATAGTAGAGAGTTGTGCCTGGGAACTACTGGTCAGTCTGAAAAGATTCTGTAAATAAGCGCTAGCTAATAAACCTTGCTGATTGAACCTACATGGTCTCCAGGAGTTCCTTGGGCTAGGCCTGACACCCTGCTTATTTAACTTATATGCAGAGTACATCATGAGAAATGCCAGGCTGGAAGAATCACAAGCCAGAATTAAGATTGCAGGGAGAAACATCAACAACCTCAGATATGCAGACGATACAACCCTAATGCCAGAAAGTGCAGAAGAACTAAAGAGCTTCTTGATAAGGGTGAAAGAGGAGAATGCAGAAGCTGGCTTGAAACTCAACATTAAAAAAACTAAGATCATGGCATCTTGATCCATCAATTCCTGGCAAATAGAAGGGGTAGAAATGGAAGCAGTAACAGACTTTATTTATTTGGGCTCCAAGATCACCGCAGATGGAGACTGGAGCCACGAAATTAAAAGACGCTTGCTCCTTGGGAGGAAAGCTATGGCAAACCTGAATAGCATATTAAAAAGCAGAGACATCACCTTGCCGACAAAGATCCGCATAATCAAAGCTATGGTTTTTCCAATAGTAATATATGGCTGTAAGAGCTGGACCATAAGGAAGGCTCAGCGCTGAAGAATTGATGCCTTTGAACTGTGGTGCTCAAGAAGACTTTTAGGAGTCCCTTGGACTGGTAGGAGGTCAAACCAGTCAATCCTAAAGGAAATCAACCCTGACTGCTCATTGAAAGGATTGATACTGCAGCTCAAGCTCAGATACTTTGGCCACCTAATGTGAAGAGAGGACTCTTTAGAAAAGACCCTGATGCTGGGAAAGATTGAAGGCAAAAGGAGAAGGGGACGGCAGAGGATGAGATGGTTAGATAGCATCACCGAAGCAATGAACATGAAATTGAGCAAACTCCGGGAGGCAGTGAAGGACAGGAAGGCCTGGCGCAATATGGTTCATGGGGTCACGAAGAGTTGGACATGAGTTAATGACTGAACAACAACAACAACATTTAAAAACCAGAAGGTCTGGTTCAAACATTAATGTATTGGACCAAATACAAGCACTTCCTTTGCATCTTCTCCCTAAGGCATTTGCAGTTCAAAAACAGAGCCGGTATATCCTTCCTTGAAGCAAGTTGCTTCATCCTGGCACATTACAGGGCTGGTTCTGCTTCCTCTCTTACCTTCAACCCTTTTCCTCCTGTGGCTTTCTGTGCTGTGAGTCATTTCAAACTATAGCAATGCAGTTCAAAATAGTTTTAAAGGAAATGTTAATTTCCATGCCATTTAAAAATGTAAAAGGTGAAAATATTTGGCAAAACTAATTTCTATATCCAAATTCCATTTTATACCTTGACTGGGCTCAGAAGCTAAGCAAGTCAGGCTGAGTTAGTACTTCAAATGAGACCTCCAGACCTGGAAGTTGAAGTAAGAACTTGAAAAACATACCAGAAGGAAGCAAACCGCTTGAACTTGTTCATGAAGTCCCCAGGAATCAAGTCTGACTTTTTGCCACAAGATACACCTGAACACTTTAACATGGTTCTGTTAATGCTTTATTTGCAGGCCATTTCAAGGGATTTCTGTTCTGGATTTGAATGATACATGTACATACAGTCAGGTCCAGAAATATTGGGACATCGACACAATTCTAACATCTTTGGCTCTATACACCACCACAATGGATTTGGAATGAAACAAACACAATGTGCTTTAACTGCAGACTGTCAGCTTTAATTTGAGGGTATGTACATCCAACTCAGGTGAATGGTGTAGGAATTACAACAGTTTGCATATGTGCCTCCCACTTGTTAAGGGACCAAAAGTAATGGGACAGAATAATAATCATAAATCAAACTTTCCCTTTTTAATACTTGGTTGCAAATCCGTTGCAGTCAATCACAGCCTGAAGCCTGGAACGCATAGACATCACCAGACACTGGGTTTCATCCCTGGTGATGCTCTGCCAGGCCTCTACTGCAACTGTCTTCAGTTCCTGCTTGTTCTTGGGGCATTTTCCCTTCAGTTTTGTCTTCAGCAAGTGAAATGCATGCTCAATGGGATTCAGGTCAGCTGATTGACTTGGCCATTGCATAACATTCCACTTCTGTCCCTTCAAAAACTTTTTGGTTGCTTTTGCAGTATGCTTTGGGTCATTGTCCATCTGTACTGTGAAGCGCCGTCCAATGAGTTCTGCAGCATTTGGCTGAACATGAGCAGATAATATTGCCCAAAACACTGCAGAATTCATCCTGCTGCTTTTGTCAGCAGTCACATCATCAATAAATATAAGAGAACCAGTTCCATTGGCAGCCATACATGCCCACGCCATGACACTACCACCACCATGCTTCACTGATGAGGTGGTATGCTTAGGATCATGAGCAGTTCCTTTCCTTCTCCATACTCTTCTCTTCCCATCACTCTGGTACAAGTTGATCTTGGTCTCATCTGTCCATAGGATGTTGTTCCAGAACTGTGAAGGCTTTTTTAGATGTTGTTTGGCAAACTCTAATCTGGCCTTCCTGTTTTTGAGGCTCACCAATGGTTTACATCTTGTGGTGAACCCTCTGTATTCACTCTGGTGAAATCTTCTTTCGATTGTTGACTTTGACACACATACACCTACCTCCTGGAGAGTGTTCTTGATCTGGCCAACTGTTGTGAAGGGTGTTTCTTCACCAGGGAAAGGATTCTTCGGTCATCCACCACAGTTGTTTTCCGTTGTCTCCCAGGTCTTTGGGTGTTGCTGAGCTCACCGGTGCGTTCCTTCTTTTTGAGAATGTTCCAAACAGTTGTTTTGGCCACACCTAATGTTCTTGCTATCTCTCTGATGGGTTTGTTTTGTTTCTTCAGCCTAATGATGGCTTGCTTCACTGATAGTGACAGCTCTTTGGATCTCATCTTGAGAGTTGACAGCAACAGATTCCAAATGCAAATAGCACACTTGAAATGAACTCTGGGCCTTTTATCTGCACATTGTAATTGGGGTACTGAGGGAATATCACACACCTGGCCATGGAACAGCTGAGAAGCCAATTGTCCCATTACTTTTGGTCCCTTAACAAGTGGGGGGCACATATGCAAACTGTTGTAATTCCTACACCGTTCACCTGAGTTGGATGTACATACCCTCAAATTAAAACTGACAGTCTGCAGTTAAGGCACATTGTGTTTGTTTCATTCCAAATCCATTGTGGTGGTGTGTAGAGCCCAAGATGTTAGAATTGTGTCGATGTCCCAATATTTCTGGACCTGACTGTATGTGCATATGTGGGTGTGGAAGATGGGGTCTGGGACAAAGAGCACTCTGCCATTGCTCCCATTCCATTCCCAGTGCATGGAAGCAAATGGAAATGAGATTTTTTTAAGACTAGTGGTAAATGCTAAAGAAATGGATCAAGATATACAAACAGCAATGGAATGTAACAGAATATTAACTATATCAGGATCAACAATCTTGTGCCTAATTATATTGCAATGCAACTGAATTTTCACAGTATTAAATTGGCCAGGATAAATGATAGCATAATCCAAAAGTGTATTTTTTTTTATTCCATAATTTACAATAGTTGTGGAAGACAAGTTTGGATTTAAGTTCTTGATCACACTTCCCCAGACTGGTATTCTCCAAGTGTATTAGTTCCCAGCAAGTCAGGCTGAGAAGTATGAAGATGAAGTTCAGTGACACTAGGTAGGGGAAGGCTGTTAGATGTTCTACAAGAAACATTTAAAATGTACAATTCACTTCCTTTTAAACAGGCAGTAACCCATGGTGGTCTACCTCAGGGCCAGTTTAAGAAATTTGTAGGCCCAATGCAACATCAGGTTTTGAGGCCCCTGCCCATACATATCCCTAGATTAACAGAGCAGAGCAAATGGGTTAGTAAAAGATTTTCTGAATGGAATACTCACAGAAACTAAACTGAGAATTAATGATGTGTTTAGAAGAAACAGATACAAAAGACATCACTCAGTGAGATTTTACGTAAGAGAATTGCCCTGTTGGACTGATCTACAGTTGTGTTAACCTATGGGTGAACTTGCCCCCCCACAAAAAATCCACTCAATCCTATCTACCTGTTGGCTAACAGCTTTCTAAGTCAACAGAGAGACCAACCCACTTGAAAATATAATTGTCCTGATTCACCCACTGGCTGACATGGAGCTGTTGGCCTATGAGCAGACCAGCCTGCTTGAAAACCCAATCAGCCTAAAACAAACATGAGGTGATTTCTCTGGGGTGGTGCAATGGAGAGGGGCAGCCACAATCTCTTTATTTTTGGGCCCTCCTTGCTTTCCCCTAGCCACTTCGGCCACTGCTTTGCTCAGAGAACCCTCCACTGTGCTGGGGCCCAATGTAGCTGCATACATTGAATTCCCCTTGAACTGATCCTGATAGACTTACCAACATCTTGTGCAATGCACAAGCCAAAAATAGATGTACGACAGACTTCATATTCCTGTTTACTATTTTAGATCATTATTTGAACTGTGCCCACACTATTGTGAAGACGACTTTATGGAGTTTTATAAGAAAGTGTCCTTTTAAGAAATCAGGACAGCTCCATGGAACTATACTGTAGAAATACTGTCTTCTAGTGTTACTAATGACAGCTCTTAACTGAAATGGGACTGTTGCGCATTGCATCATGTATGTATATAAATTGCTGAGATGTGATGGAATGGAATTATGGAGGCCAGAATCGGGGAGTGAAGAATCCTCTTTCGTCTCCCGAAGCACGGGGAAGAGATAAGAGGATGAGGCTGGCACCTCCCTGAGGAATGCAGGCTGTGTTTACTGACTGACCCTGGGAACTGGTTCCAGTCTGGGAAGATTCTTGATAGAGGTTGTAGCTAATAAACCTTGCTGGATTGAATCTGCATGGTCTCCTGGAGTTCCCTGGGCTAAACCTGACATGAGGACTGAAAATGATTGGAGGAAAAGTACTGTATAAAAAGGACAAAGTAAAATACAAATCACAAATATTACAAAGGTCTTAGCCCCATGAGTTCCATACTTTGCCCACTCCTATTGAAACTTTGTATGGCTTCAAAAAATGGCAATCAATGGATCAAAAAGGCCAGTGAATGGCTTATATAAAATACATATGCTATAAAGCTTTTTAAAAAGTTTAAATATAAAACTTAAAATATTTCATTCTGGAATTACACAATCTCTGAATCATTTAGTTATAAGTCTTATGGAACTGTAATAAGAACACTCTAATTTAGTTTCACCAATCTGGTGCTGTCCCAACATGCTGGGATTATAACTGATATTATTCATGGACTACTACAATGAATATATGTGTTATTAGAATCCATCAAGTAATGAATCTTGTTTAAATCACAGCTATGAAGCTATCTTTTAATTAATAAGGATGACCACCTAGAATTTTCAGATTATTATACATCACAGTTCAGTACAATTCCTTTTTCCCTTTATTGTTGCATCTAACCTTCCTTGACATTCACCAGAGGTCTGATGTGCATATACAAAATTGCACAGAGATTATAAATACATTCGTGCATTAATTTTATTTTTGTCTTGTAATGTTTTGGGAAGACTTTGATGTTCATAGAAATGCACATAGCATTACACTGAGTGAGGCAAAATTAAGCCAACTAAAGTCAATAGAGAATGCTAAAACTCGTGTGGACTGTAATAAAAAAAATAAGATCTTAATTTAGGATGTTTTGATAAAAATATTGGTTTAAAATTTTGATTTGAGATGATAAACAGAGGAAGGTGTTTTACTTGGTAGAAGAGAAAGCACAAATGCTCCAAAAATGTTCTCTGATCTGCTATGTCCTTGGAAAGAAAGTACAGTCAACGATATAGAAAATAACTTTCAAAATATAAAAATTCTTTGGGAAATCTAAACGCTGCTCTTTTTGGAAGCCCATACTTTTATTCTCACTCTATCATATTCAATTTTTTTTCTCCTACACTCTTGATTCCAGAATATGAAGTATCCATGAGACCTCTGACAGAACTTACAATAGCTACATGGATGTTCTTTCCTGTGGGGCCCAGTATGACTACTACGATTGTATGTGCATATGTCCTGGAGACGGGAGGAACTATGTTATAATAATTAATTACATTTTAATGCACATTTGAGAGAACATATTTTCATAGAAATGTCTTAATTAGAAAAACACTTAATATCAGAGCTAAAATTAAAGCACACTATATACAGCACCATGCTTGTATTTACAAGTATTGTGTACAGACATTATTATTAAAATTTATATACTGTCTCTCAGCTGTTCAAAGCACCATACGTGCGATCATCCATTTATTTCCTCACAACCTTGTGAGGTAGCTTAGGGAAGGGGAGAATGAATGGCCGAAAGTCACCCATTGTACTTTATGTCTAAGTAGGACTCTGAATGCAGCCTCTGGTCAGTTCTGTAATGCTGCACCACACCAGCTCTTATCTCAGTAGCTTTAAATCAACTGCTGAGTTAAAACTGGCTTTTGGTAAAGATATGCTAATAGGCAAAGATCAATTTACATTTGATTTTCATATGGTCATTTGTTTAATATCCAGAAGGATTTTCTACCCAAAGGAGCAGCTTCTGAGAGCTTTTGCTGGATGTTTCTTAACTAAGACTATATCTAAAGTGTTCTTTTCATGCTGTTTCCTCTCCAGTTTCACAGAGGTCTTTGTTCTCTTCATTCCATCTGTCCCCCAGAGAAATCATATGCAAAACATGGAGTTTTTCCAGCCAAATGCTTTAACAAATAGCAGAAATTCTGTACCACCTGAATGAGGTAGTTTGGAGGAGATCTGGCCCCCAGTTTTTATACTGGAAAATGAGGCAGCAAGGAAATGCTGGATACTCTGCAAGATGAACATATATTGTGTTATATTCTATCCCAGCTTCACTGTTGTTTCCAGGGTTGATTTTTGAGTTATACAACTCTGCCAGGCAGTGGGACTTTATCAAATACAACTTCTCCATAAATGGAAATTATCCCAGTTAAGCTTCTGGCACAAATCTATAGTGCCCTGATGTTTGAAAACAGTGATGATGGTGGCAGTGTGGCAGTTCCCCGAATGTTTAGCACACTCAGAATGCTTTTCAACTCAGCACTGGATAGGTTGCCCTTGATGTACAAGATGGCAGACAGATGTCTCTTGCTGTGTTGGAAAGAGAAAAACAAAGCATGAGAAATGACAGTAAAATAGGGAGAAAAATGGCCAGATGAGATGAGAAACAGCAAATCTGGGAATCTCAGCTTTGCGTACATTTATAAAGGACACCAACAGATACTCAAAGCAAACCGAAACATACTTCAATATGCCTCTCTCAGCCGCAAAAGTAGCACAGAAAAGGATGAATGCAAAAGGAAGAAGCTCATGTGACAAATATTTCCTGTTGGAGAGCTCAGTGTTGCTTGTTTTTTCAGGATAGAAACTGCCTCTCATCCTCTTGTTATTCATTATACATGAGGACTAATAGAAATTAGTTTCTGGATCATTTCCTTAACTGAGAAGGACTGCTGCCTTCATGGAGAGTATGACTCACCATGCAAAACTCCTTGTGTGAAGTCCTTATCTTTTACTTTCCATCAGGAATGGGGCAACTAATTAGTCTCTCTTAGGTTGCCTCCTTTTTCCATTATTTTAATGCAGTTGTGAAAACAAGCTTTTTGATACTGGAGTATCCTAATGCTATTGCTGTTCAGATGACAGACATGTGCTTGAGTCAGCAATTTCCTCTGCTTACTGCCTACGTTTCCTAGATCAGTGTTCCCAACCTTAGCAACTTTAAGATATATGGACTTCAACTCCCAGAATGGCTGGTTGGGGAATTCTGGGAGTTGAAGTCCACATATCTTAAAGTTGCTAAGTTGGGAAACACTGTCCTAGATGGATTATACCATCCAACTGCAGCAAACTTTGAGGTATATCATGTAGGGCAGTTCAAGGACGATCCACCTTTTCTTTCTGCTTGTGTCCTGCCGAGGAGCCACGAAAGGTATGGCTGAGCAACTGCTGTGTGACTTGGATCAGTGCAGCAGAAATGTTCATTTTTTAATTTTATTTTAAGGGCACAACATTGGTCCCTTAAGCCATCTGAGGGCAACCATTTTGGGTCGAAGGACTGGCTTTAACATTTTGGAAGATGAAAAGTTGCAGAATACTGTATAAGACAGAATGTTGCAGAATACATACATAGATGGAAAATGGTGTGTAACACTAGCAAGGCTGATGATTTTAGGGAGAATTTTAATGAATATAACCTTACCAGTCTTAGTGAAGTAAGTCAGGGAAGAATATTCACACATTCATGTTTTAATACACAATTAACCATTGATTTAACGGAGCTTATTGACTTTGGACTTAATGGGCAAAATCTAAGCAGGAATATGCCACAATGGAATATTAGTGGCAGTGGCTAAGGGGAAGGAGGAAGGGTGGAAAGGATAACCCTGGGATGATCAGAGGATATGCTGCACTGAAACACTGATAGTAGCAACAGCAGCAGTTATAGGGAGGGAGGGAAGGTGCTGGGAAGTGCAGGGGGAGATGGGCAGGCTGATGGGATCAGCTAGAGCAGTGTTTCTCAACCTTGGCAATTTTAAGATGTGTGGATTTCAACTCCCAGAATTCCCCAGCCAGTTCTGGGACTTGAAGTCCATACATTTTAAAATTGCCAAGGTTGAAAAATACTGTGCTAGAGCTTCAGTGGTGGCAGCAGAGGGGAGGGAAGAAAAGGAAGATGCCGGGAAGATCAAGAGATGGATAGGCAGGGAGCTTATTGTTAAGGTTACCCACCCTCACTTTTATGGGCATTCAGTTTTAAAGGAGCCTCTTCTCCCTTATTAGTCTATTAAATGGAAGGTTTACTTACTTCTATCAGCCTTTTTGGATGGCATGTTAGATCATATCTGATTAGGTGGTGTCAGTAAGATAGAATTCATAGTACATCTGCTGTTACACTGCCTATATTATAGAAACTTCTCTCAGCTAAGACTCCAGGAAATGCCAAACAATTATATAGAAAATTCTTATTATGAGATTAATCTCCAGAACAACTGAAAAAGTGATGACCTTTTATGCTAAAGAACGTTCAATACGTGATGGGATTGTATGTCTGCAATTATCTACTATTGCTTTTATGTGATCTAATATGTGCTTACTCGCATATGGATGTGAGAGTTAGCTTTCACACTGTCGGATAGAAACAACTTGATAGCAGATCTGACCATTGTCAAAACAAGCGGCAGACGGACTATGGGCCTCCCACTCTAACAAAGGGGTTGGACAGCCTGTTGCACAGGTCAGGCAAGAGATAAAAGTGCACAAGTGTCCAAATCTTGATCCTGTAAACAGGATTTAACAACACTTGCTAGAATTGACTGGTTGGTTTCAAATGGCAGGCAGGACTGAAATCAATTAGGCAAGCTCACACATATCCAAGAACTTATAATAGGTAGTATTTTATGGAACAAAACTTAGAAAACCGTAACAAAATAATTCCAGTGACTCTTGTTGGTGAGATCTTCTATCAAATTGTTTCTGTCTATGGCAGAACTAGTTCTCACAGTGGACGCAGCAGAATTTGCTGGCGGGGGGACTTTTAGAGTTTACAAGAAACTTTGCTGTCTTGTTTTCAGTAACAGTGGTTAGAGGGAACTCTTACATAAATGGAATTCTGTTGCTGCAAATGGGATGCTGGGAGATTGACCATCCCTGGTGTAGATGGTAACGTACTGGCTCAAAACCTCAGAGGAATCAATCGGCACTGGGTTAGCGCTTAAAAGCAATTTCATAAGATTTTTCCCCCTTACCTGAAATCAGGATATTTAGTGGCAAGCACACTGACTTCAACCATAATAGCATCTAGATCTTGAAGTCTGATGATTTCAGACAGGCTTGGGAGAACAGACTTCAGCCATGTGGCATTAGACCCCTACCAAAATAAAAGAGACCATTTAAATATTTCACTCTGCAGATTCCTGCCGATTATAAATTCTGTCACTCGTGTACTTCAAGATGCTCAAGATCAGAGATGGGCAAACTAAAGCCTGCATGCACCCATCCCTTTTTTCCCCCAGCCTCTGAAGACCACCTTCCCCCTCTCAGCAGCCTCACTGAAAAACAGAAGTACGCTTTTCAATTTAAAAAGAAGTCAAGCAAGAACATATACTGAACACTACGTAGGCAAAGCACATGTATTTTGCTTAAATAAATGAACTTAAATCCCCAAATTGGAAAGGGCGGTACTGAAAATTTCAGCCCCACCCTCTCCAATGATGTAACTGGACTACTACAGTACCCAAAACTACAGAGGCTAAAAACAGTAGAAATACTGTTAGGCAATTGATAAAAAGATTTCTTGCCCCTGCTCTAAACAGAGAATCATTGGACAGAGGGTGGCAAAACCTGCTCTAAGTTAGGTGGAGAGACCACAAGAGCAGTAATTTGAATCTAGTCTCCCTGGAACTTCTGTTACTCTTTAGGCAGCTTTTTCCAGTTAGGTGCCCTCCTATATGTATTGGATGTTAACATCTATAAACAGAATTTGAAGATAAAATTCTATAAACAGAGGTTGAAGATGGAAAAGCAGCTAGTTCTGAAACATTGATCTACACTTACTGACAGGAATTTTCTCAGCTTCCAGGCAGGAATCTTTCCATGCCCTGTTCAGAAATAGAGAATTTTTGTATGCAAAGCATGTATTCTGCACTGAGCTATGTGTATTCCACCAAGCATTAAGCCATAGTTCTTAGTCCAGCAGGAACCTTTTGGTAGGTCATGGGATTCAGGTTGGAAGGTGATGAGAGTAGGCTTACTGAAGACTCAAGTCTACCTATCCCCCTTTACTGTCAGCATATGACTTCACAAGGTAGATACAAATGGCTACCTGAGTTTAAGCCTGTTATCTGTTTCTCCCAATCACCCATTTGCTAAAGAACAAAGCTTTCTCACTCAAAACTGGAAGAGGTTACTAGATGCCCCAAGATCAACAAGGCATCCAGACTGGAATTACAGGACTGGAGATGCAGACTTACGTTCTCTGTGCAAAATGTGTACAAAATGGAAGCATTACGTCGGACAAGTTTAGACAATTGGTTTTGCTGTTCTGAAGATCTGAAGCTGACTTTCTTCTTCATAAGCCTGAAAATGTACTCTTGGACTAGATGGAGGTGAATTTTTTGCATGACAACCTGTAGCAGAAGCAGCAAGTGGTTAATTCTCTGAGATCAATTACAGGGAAGAGACCAATTCTACTGCCAGAGTTATAAAAGTGCCATTGAAGACTTTCCTGATGTACATAACTATTCTTAAGACAGCATGGTTTCTATGGCCTGTGGAGAAGTGCTCTAGAATAATGGTTGGAAACTGTTTTTTAATGCATTTCCTTGAAAAAAATCATTTGAGGCTACATACCAGTGATGTGGGTAGGGTAAGAGCTGACGGTGACAAAGAGAGCTGAAAGTAGTCAGAAATTACAATATTACAGAATTATAGGGTGCTCTCTCTCTCTTCCTCTGAGCAAGAACATGTCTCCTCTCTGTATTACTCCATCCAACTCTGACTTGCCTCTCTATCTGTGGAAGCTGCATGAAATTTCAGCAGCAAGGGAATGGTGACTAGATTTACAAATATTTTTGGTGGCAAGACTGAGTGTTTAGCAAAATTGAATCTTGCATCTTTCCCGAGCCACTATACTCTGTACATTTTATTCCAGTTTCATAACTAAAATAAAGAAGCTTCTTTAGGAACATAGGAAGATGCTTTTTATCAAGTCAGACCATTGATAAATCTAGTTCAGTGCTGGATACCCCAGGGATGAGCCATATGTGGCTCTCCAGCTGTTGCTGAACAAATAATTCCCAGCAGCCCCATCCAGAGTGACTAATAGTGAGGGGTGCTAGGAATCACAGTTCAGTAACAGCTGGAAGGCCCTGTATGGCACACTCTAAGTCTACACTGGCTGGCGATAGCCATACAGATTTTCAAACAGATGCTTTTCCAGCACTACCTAGAGATGGTGAGGATTAGAAACTTGGAACTGCGGTATGCATGACATGAAGTCTGCCACCAAGTTACAGTCACTGTAGATTATTAATAATTCATAGAAAGCTTTTAATCTCCTGTTTGTAGTTTTTTACTCAGCATATAAACTGGAGTCATCTCATATTATAATGAATTTCCCATGTCATTGGATTTTAAGTTTGTTGTTCTTTGGTAGTTTGTTTTGAAAGAATTAGGATGATTATAATTATTATGATTATGATGAGAAATAAACAATAAAACTGCTCATGCTGCTCATCAAGCAGTTCATAATCCCAGGAACACAGAAGATTATTTTAGGAATGCATAAACCATCAATTTGACAGGCTAACACAGGGAAGGGGTGTCTGTTAAACCAGAATGTCTGTTAAATCTGATTGGGATTTACTCATGCATTTTGTATGTAATTTATTCATGGATATTTTAAATATCTTACACATTTTATGCATGCATAAAATAGGAATGAGATTTTATACAGGTGTATTTTACACATGCATAAAATGATAGACAGGATTTATGCATGCACAGATTCTGACCGCCGCATCTGATGTCTGCTAAAACAAAGTTCACTATACTGAGGATTAACTGTCCAAAAGTAGGAAGTGAAACAAAAGGGCCTTTGCTTGGGAATTTGTACTGGATTTTGGAAACAAACTGTAGAAGCTGAATCTTCTCACCAGTCGCTGCCTTTTTAACTCAGATCAGGAGCCTTCCAAAGCCATAAAGAGAACAGACAAATTCTGACTGAAAGCCTAGTATTTAAACCTTAAGCACAGATCTATAGATAGGCCTTGATTGCTGTGTACTAAAATAGGGAATTTTTTGGTTAGTATATGGCATTATTTTCATTTGCAATAAAGAGACTAATCTTGTCAAGTTATGTCCATGAGCCTTCTGCCAAATAAGCCAATTCATGAATAAGGGATTGAATTGCTGGAAAGCCAAGATTTACAACTGAGCATGGTGTGAATCCATTAAAAAAAATAACAACAAGCCAGAGTCTTCTAAGTCCAAAAGAAAAAAAAAAGAGGCTCCTATGTTGGATTTATAGAATGGGACTCCAAGTGAGATCAGCACCCTTGAGCCAATCCAGGATACCTTGACCTGGGAAACCTGGAGTGCTGCCACATATTTTTCAAAAGTAGATGGAAAGAAGATTTAAAGAAGGAAAACGTAATAGGCCCACCGTTTTGTCACTCCTAGGGATTCCAAAGATACACTTGCTATAATTGCAAAATGAAGTGGGGGGTGGGGAGGGATTTTTGCTGCCTGAAAAATGCTGGATATTTCTCTGCTTCCAAAAGGACAATTTCTCCCATCCAAGTAGCAACCCATCTCTCATGTTCTCAGATCAGGACTTCAGCAAACATGTAGACTGGACTAATCTAGCCTTTAATCTTCAGAAAACCCAGAGTCCTTTTCTTGTTGTCAAACTAGCTGTGTTCTTCATCTGACTCCATCAGGGATAATATGTTGGAATCCAAACCCAGACAAGAGATATTTTTAGAACTTGGGGTGAGGAGTTTACCTCTTTGGGTTGAGGTCATCTTGATGTTAATGAAAGGAAAACAGCCGATCTCAGCCTTTAACCTGTAAGTTGTAATAAAAAGCCTTCAAGTTTTCCCTCTCCCCTGATGTAGTTCTCAGCAGCTTTGTAACATTTGCACTGTTCTAACATTTGGACGCAGAAAACGGTTATTTCAGAAAGCTGTAACTATGTGCGTACCATCTGCACTGATTCCATTTCTACCCATTGGTACGCTGGCTGTGAAGGCTTTTGTAATGTTTCAAAACCATGCAAAACGTGTTTGATGGGGACAGGTAGCCATGGAAATACATGTGCATGCCATGAAAAGCAAAGCTTTTTGTAAAACCACATTTAACTCTTAGTTGTCCACCTCAAAAATTGGCTCACTTCACTCTTAGTGCTAAATTTTGAAAACCATAAAAATGTTTGCATTTGCAGTTCCTTGTATCAACTTACCTGGCGATGAGGCTTTTTAAGCATTTTGAATAGACAGGTACGGGCTTCCGTGACTGAAATTATTTCATCCATAACATCAGTGCAGAAGGCCCATTTCTTCTCAGTAAACTTTTTAAAAAGAGGCTGAGGAACAAATGTTAAAAACTTGAGTTTTTCGAAAAGCAAATTCTTATAAATCCCCCTTCTTTCTTTGGGGAAAACCATATTATTAGGTATTTTTCAAGCACCATCTAATTCTATCACTTTGTTACATGACTGGGAAAAACTACAAACTAAGACAGTTCTACTGTCCCTTCTCCTTCATGGCTCAAGCATCATAGAGAGGTGGGGAAAAGACTCCATTGCTCCCTTAATGCACATTATAATTTATTTATTAGAAGTATTTACATGCAACATTTCCCATACCTCCTTAAGATGGTTACAGACTTGTTTTATTACTTTTTTGTTCACTTTCTAAAAATGTTTCCCTGGGAGACAACATTTTGCCACTGAAGATTAAAGATACTAGCAAGGCTAACTATTCCATCAGGGAGAATGGGTAGTCCTTTGGGGTGATGACAGACTTGGGGCTATTTGTCTTAATTCCTCCCCCCCTGCCACCACTGCCCTCCAGTGGAAGAGAAAACTGTTTGTGTCACAAAGATTTTGTTTGCTTTTTGCAATAAGGTAGGATGAAGCTGCTTTTCCATCCTTAGAACCGAAGAGACAGTCATCCATTCACCGTCACTGAATGGGGAAGGTAGGTTTCATCTTATTCTTTGCCTCAGGCAGCAAAAGATCTTGGATGAGCTGTGTAAGGAGTGATGGAAATATATCTGTAGAAATATATAGCAATGGAAGTTTATAGTATATCTGTAGGAATACCTGTAACTCTCGAAACAAGCGGTGAAGGAACACATCAAACCCAATGTTCTGAAGATCATTAAGCGTAGAAAAGATTTTTGTTTTAACATCACTCTCAGCTGAGTCTGTGCTTTTCTCTGTATGGGTCCTGAAAGTCCAATAAAAACGAGTTAAAGGTTCTGTTCTTCAGTTTTAAAACATCAGTTCTTGTCTTTATGCCTGCAGCAGCTTACAAAATCCAGTGAACACAATAATAATGTTCTCTATAATTCTTAATAAAATGAGAACAACAACCATAGCAATCATCATGATGGTTACTAATGATAATTTATTCAATTTAGGTGTCACCCAACTCCAGGCAACTCTGGATAAGGGTCTGCACAGATTGTTCATGTGTAGCATTCAGTCTCAAAAGGAAGCAGCACCTGGCTAATGTCTGTTTTTGGAAGCTAAGTAGAGATGGGCCTAGTTAGTACTTAAAGGGGAGACCTCCAGGGAACACCAGGACTGTAAGGGAACTTGACTGAAAAATTTAAAAAAAAAATCCAAAAGAAAGCAATGGCAAACCACTTTCATATTGCTGTAAAACACAGAACTAGCCATGAAGTCGTTACGATTCAAGCTCAAAAATGGATGCTTTTCTTTTAGCATTAAATGAATACATTCATAGCAGATGGATATTTGAAGCTTTCTGAATCTTGGCTTTCGGCTTAGGGCTAAAAGATCTGGGCTGCAAAATCAAAACAACCATTCAACAGCAGCAAAGAGATATTTATTTATTTACTGAACTTCAATGAATGGGGTAATAGAGGAATTAAACATTGTGCAACATTTTGTACAGATGTGATCCAGGAGGAAATAATGATAGATAACATGAATGCAGGGTGGAAATAAAGTAAGAGTATACAGAAAAAAACATTTGGCCTTTTGGAGACACGGGAATGAATGAGAATAGTACCTGCTTAGAAAAAGATCTGTTCTGAATAAATAGTTTAGTCTATTCATATGTACACCTGGAAAAAATGAATCATAAATCCTGATTGTTTATGGTGAATGACTAGAAAAGTTAATAAAGGATACATGGATGTCAGGCCTAGCCCAAGGAACTCCTAGAGACCGTGCAGGTTCAATCAGCAAGGTTTATTAGCTAGCGCTTGTTTACAGAATCTTCTCAGACTGACCAGTAGTTCCCAGGCACAACTCTCTACTATCTTCTGGAATGTTTAGGGATGCGCCAGCTTTCTCTGCTTATCTCCAGAGTGTTGCTCTGGAGACGAGAGCACCGTTTTCACCCCCCTTCCTCCATTCCAGTCCATCACAATGGATGAGAGGTTGAGATTGTTGGACTGATCATTTTCTGATAATGTCAAGAGTATGTTTTGGAAAAAAATGGACTTGGGAAAAAAGGGGAAAAATGAAAGAAACTAGAGGGAAAGTAGAATAAGTCTTACATGGAAAAAAGTATAAGAAGAATCTCCTAAGAAAATGAATGGAAAGTGGATGTAAGAAAATAGAAAACAGAGTAAGGAATAAGACAATAGAATGAGGAAGAGAGTGAAAGAATTAGATTATGAACTGCTATAGAAATGTGTAGAGTTATGCTAATGAGAAGTATGAAGAAAAATGCTTGGTGTAATGATGAAGTGAAAGACGCTATGGATAAGAAAAAAATGAGAATGTTCAAAATGAAACATTTTGCACAGCCCTACTAGGTTTCTTGGTTTTCTGATACATACATACGTACGTACATACATACATATAAAATAATAACAACTTGTAGCACTATCATTCTGTTCTTACCGGAAACTCACACAATTGTTAATGTTTGCAATTATTATCGCTTCAAAATATTGGTTGTGTTTATTTTCTTTAATGAACATCTCCAGTTCTTTCCTGTAGCTAGAGAGATCATAAAAGTGAGAAATAACCATTAGTAAGTTTGCACTGGAATCCAAGCATGCCATGATATGAAATGTACTCTCCCAACCATTTGCTATCTTACCTTTGCAGAAAGGTCAAGAGTTTTGTCAAAAGCAAGACTGACATTTGGTTGCCCAGCTCTGGAGTGATGTCCTCAGCACGCTTTTGTGCTCCATAGATAGTCTAAAACATCCATCAAAGAATCAGCACTATTAACTTTTAATATATAACTCTCCCATTCTACAAGCATGATCATTAACATTCCCTCTAACAGGAAACTCAGAGGATTTACTAGTAAGTGAAATGAGATAATCCCAAAGAACAGAGAGAAATGAATACTATTTGGGAATTAAATGAAAAAAAAAATTCCAGAAACAAATGGACTAGGACTTCTGTTTCTAACCTTCAAGCATTATTTTTTGTCCATGCTCTTCAACCTACTCTTCCACAACCCAATTCCAGTCTGATCAGTACCACAAGATTCCTTTTCCAGGCTGACTGAAACCCAGAACCAGGAAATTCCTAAGGATGTTAAAGTGACAATGCATTTTTTGGTGACAGCTTCCACATTTCTATTCCAGAATGACAAGATTCCCTAGTCATGTAATCAAATTCTTCCTGCTTACATTACAAGCTGAACACTGTGGCTCCACTCCAGTAGTCAGGAATGTTGAGGGCGTGTTTCAACACACTTTTAAATGAAAATCAGAGTAACCTTAATGGTTGTCTTGTTGGAAAATTTTGAAACCAGAATTTAATTTTTGGAATTTGCACTGGTTTGCTTCACTGTTGTAATGCACATTGTTTAATGTTAATATTTAAAGCAGATTTTGGAGCTGAAACTTTGTCTCTTTAAAACTGCAAAGTTAAAGGCTGCCATAGGATGTGGTTTGTTCCTCTGCCAGCTGATGCAAAATGGGAAAATCACAACTGGCTGAAGGTCTACAGAATCTGTAAATGGAGGTAATGCAGGAAGCAGATGGTGAAGACCACAGCTTAGGAGAACAAAGCTTGCAGTGCTGTTGGAACATTTCCTGGTTGCCTGGAGTGGACACATAAGCTGAGCAAGCCTGAGGGAGGGCTGCAAGATCACCATTCTGTGAGAAAAGAAGGTAAAAAGCAGCCAAAGTAAAGAGCCTATCAAAAAGTCTAAACCAGAAAGAATGGGATTGGCAAGCTAGACATGAGAGGAGAAAAAGAAGAGTATTATGAGCAAGACTCCAGGTGGCATTCCATCACTGCTGGGCAACAGATGCACGTGCCCACCCTCTGATCTCAGCCCAGCTTCTCTACCTTCTGCATCTGCATTTACAACTCATCTCATTGGGATTCTAGTTAGTATGGGCCCCTTAACTGGAACCTACATCTCAGTAATTTGTTTGAACTCTTGATAAAGGAAAAACTCTATAAATAAAAAAATATCATCTATTTCTTGTCAGTAACCTTTCATTATATCATTATATTTTCATTATAAAAGTTGCTTGCTTTTCCCTGATAAAACAGACCAATTGATTTTAGTCTTCTATCTTTAATTATCATTCTGACATAAAATAGGGAAGTTGTGGAAGGGGACTGCCCAGTGTCTGTAGGTCTATGTGGTGGTGTTTTTTGGGGGGGGGGGGCACTGTATGTGTGTGTCAGAAGAACAGGGTCCAAATCATAGACAAAATTGGATTTAAAGTGCAAACCCATGGATAACTGAACATCATAATTTGGGATCTGTTCTAATGACAAATTATATTTGCGCAGCTCTCGATAATAAAACAACCTAAGGGTTTATTAGGAAGTCCAAAGATTTGAAATGAAAAGGTTGAGTATAGGAGCACTGGAAATGTACCACTGACCTTAACAGTGATTAGAAAGTTATACAGCAGGCTATCCATCATTTCCAAAGCCCTGCTGACTTGCTGCAGTCAGGGTAGGAAGCATAAGTAGTTTTGCTTTACATTTTTTGTTCTAGCACGTATTTCCTTTTTAATTCACCCACTGAGACTAGTGGCAAATTACTCTGCCAGCCTCAACTGTCACAGTGTGCCAGAACTGGGGATGGGCTGATGGGAAAAAAAAAAAGTCCCAGTGGAACAAAGACTGTCCTGAATGCCCAGACCACTTCCACTACCAGGGTGGATTTATAATCATAGATCATTCCATAGATATGCTGCGGTTCTCTGGAGAAAATTTTCAGGAGCTGATTGTATAATATTTACACAAACATAAAATACATGTTATTACCTGAATGGCATCTATTGATAATTCACTATGAAAATAACCATCCAATTTCTCTGGTTCTGTCCCTTGCATCCATCTCTTGACTTCCATTTCCAAACACTTGACCAGCCAACGTTCAACAGAATCCTTTATAAGATAAAAATACCAAAATATAGATTAGCAGCTGTCTCTTTAGAAAAGCACGTATATTTAAGTCTAATGTGTTGTTAAAATGACTGAACAGCAGCTCTATTGCATGCCAAACACTGAACTACAATTCTTCCACTAAGTGCGAAAGGGTATATGAACAAGGCTTTTGAATGCTGGGCTTCAGTTTAATAGGCCATTGCCCTCCCAGGTGAGCTAAATAGGTGCTATGGAATGAAAGCTGAGAAAGAACCAAAACTGTCCACCTCCAGCAAAGTGTATTCTGGAAAGTCCCACTTACATCACTGGTCCCTTTTTGACTCTCTGGCAACAGTAGCATCCAAAAATATTTAGGAACACATATTACATTCTCTGCAATAACCCTTGGCTTCTTGATGTGATCCTGCTGGGAACAGGTAAGTGGAAGCAGCACAGACATCAGCACCAGGGAGCCCTTGCCCAATTCTGGGCCCTAGCATCTATATTGGGATACCAGATGCTGACATTGGCCCTGCAAGGAGCAGAAACATCTTTGCATCTACATTCCAAATTGTAAACTGCCCAAGAACAATGAGAAAAGAATGACTTACAATTGTATCGAAGCACAAATTACATGGTTAAGATGGAGTTCCTCCCTTTCCCATTATATTACCAATGCAGTAGTATTACGGCCGCAGGACATTTGGGTTGAGTTACCACATTATGCTAAGCTAAAGCCTGTTTTAACAATGGTTTATTGAATAAGCCACAGTAGCCTAGTTTCAAGTGTAATATTAAACTGGAAACCAGCTTACAAACCACAGTGGTCGCGTTCACATATCACATTAAACCAAAGCTAAAGAAGCCAGAGTATGGCTTCAGTACATGGGCATCTGTAGGGAGATAAAAAAAAATGTGGTGGGTGTGAACACAGAATCAAAACCTTGCCCCTAAGTCTTAGAAAAGGGCAGGGCTTTGATCGTGAGGTTGTACCTGCTGTCTTGATTTTTTTGACCCCCATATGGGTGTGATGTGAGAACTCAACCACTGTGAAAAGTGGAAAGCTGTATCTACAACTGAAGAACAAGCGTGATACATTTTATAAATTCTTACATGAACATAACCAATCTGCAAAACTATGGAGTAAAGAACATGTAGGTCTCTTACCACTTCATCCGTCAAATAAGTCAATTCAAGCTGTTTGATCTCTCTCAGTGGCAACAAGCTTCCAAGACTAGCTTCATCCAACTCTTTGACTAAAGCACTGTGATTTTTTATTTCCCTGAAATAGCCAAAAAGTATCTCAAAAGCTGGAAACGTATGCTTTCCTGATTTTTTAAATCTGATTTCCCAAAAATTCTCAATAGAAAGCAGATGTGAAAGTAGGCTAACTGCCACAGAAGGCTTGGATTCCAGTGTGAAAACCACCCATATTATATGACCAACATTCCACATCTGACTTGCTCTCAGGCTTCAAGAAATAATTGATACTGGCAACCTTTATAGTGAGAATTCAAGCTGCTGAAACAGGGTGGGAAAGGCATTTAAAACAAACTTTTTTAAAAGAAGGCGAGATGAACCCACCTTGCAACAGGCAAGAAATCTGAGAAAAACACTAGAGTTGAATTAGTGGGGAACACTGAGGTCAATTGTTCAAAGTTGATTGAAAAGAAATACTGCTTGGAATATCCATATCCTGCCCTTGTTCTATTTCCTTAAACAGTAATTGAGAGTAACTTACATTTAGATTTTTTTCAAGCTTGCCTTGCATTTATGCTACAGCCAAACTCCTTAATAATCCCCACTAGAGTCTAAATAGACATAACAATGTTCTCCACTATTGAACAGATTCAAATACATAACAGCCTAAGAGGTAACAATGAAAGAGGCATTTCTGATCAGCATAGGGCTGCTTCACCAGCTTAAACTATTTGTTTATCTATCTCAGCATTATCTTCTAGGGATGGAAGAATTTGTTGACTTCAATTTCTGTAATATTCATATTTTTTCAATCACAAGCCTATTTCAGCTTGCTTTTGTATCCGTGTGTACATATTTTTTTAAAATCTGCATGAAAAATGGTGTGTTTTCAAAAGAGCATGTTTTCAAATTTCCCTGCTAATGTGCATTTTGGCAAACAATTTCCCCTAAGGCCTATTTTTAATACATTCCGATGAAATTTTCTGTTTGTGCTTGCATTTTTGTATGCATTTTTAATAGAAGAACTGGATAAAAAGTCTCAGAGCTAAAGGCCAATTGCTTTCCAAATCAAGAATTCAATAAATGCTGCATAAGTTACTGATATGCTTCCGGGTATGATTCATGATGCTGGTTATGACCTATGAAGCCCTATATAGCATAGGGCCTGGTTACTTGAGTGACTGCATATCTTCCATGATATCACATTAGCCAATTTGATCCAACAAGAGTTGGTATGCTCCAGGTCCCTTCAATTAAACAATATCATGTATCAGGACTCCAGAAGTCTGTCTTCTCTATTGTGGCGCCTGCCCTATGGAATGAGATTCCTTCTGATATCTGTGTGATCCTCATCCTGCTGGCATTCTGGAAAGCCTTAAAGACCTAACTGTTCTCCTAGGCTTAGGGTTAGGTTGGTTAGGGCCCCCACTAGATGATGTGTGATTGTGGTTAATTATATCCACTATCAGTTTTTATTGTTTAGTTGTTTATTTTTTATAATTATTGTATTCTATTCTCATGCTTTATTGTTCACCAGTTTTATTATATACTGCCCAGAGTTGGTTGGTGTCTAAATTGGCAAGGCTTGCAGCAGAACCCAGATATAGTATAAATTGACTACATACTTTGGATATAAATTCTGCACCCAGGTGAGGAGAAGGTAAATGTCTTGATTGTTCAATTCAAACTGAGCAAACATCTCCATCTGAGAAGAGAAGCAATGGTGGTAGAACTTGGCGTAAGTGTTGCACACCTGAAAATGCTCAGGATAATGATGTTTAATATGCTGCACCACCGTGATCATGTCCTCCTTCATAGTCTTCCCCATATGCAAGAAACTGTTAGCAGTGGTAGAGAGGCCCTTGTTATCAACCAAAGGAGGCCCTTTCATTCGTTCTTCTACAGATTTCTGGATAGTGTTCCTCCATTCCTCTTTCCACTTTCTGGGTTGGGAATACAGAGATCTCTCCTCCTCCTCCACCTGGTTAATTACTGTTCTCACTGCATTATTCAGTAATTCTGGCTGTGCTGATGCTATGCTGATAGATGAATGTATGATGCTGAGGACCGCTTGCTTTAAAACTTCAAATAAAGCTTCAATTTCAGTCTGATTGCCTAGTGTTTCTTCTTCGCTTCTGCTATCCAGATTGCTGTTGGATTCTGTTTGCATGATAAGAAGATGTTGACTGGCTTCATAAAAATTTTGGTCCTTAATCAGCTTTCTGATTTGGTCAGCTGAAAAAACAAAGTAGGAATTCTTTGGTAGTCAATAGCATGTGATTAACAGGTTACTAATTCATTCAAATTATATTCCCCCAACTTCAACTCAAGTGTACTCAGAGCAGTTCATGGTTTAAAAATGTATGCGTGTGTTGCTTTTTTCAAGGAGACAACAGATTTAGATTGGTCTCTGTAGCTACCCTAAATTTGTTCTCCGTGACTTCAATGACTACCACCTTAAAAAGGAGGAAAAAGACCTGTTGAGCATACTGTGTTGGGATGAGTCTCTGTCCTTCACAGCTGAGAGGGTGAGAGATCATCCCCAACATATTAACCCTTAGAAAACAATGAAAAAGCTCTCTGAAGCACTGTGTAGTTTCTTGAAGATCTACTGCCCTTCTAGAATGATTTGGAAGGCAGTCTGGTATCGTAGAACTTATATTATTTCATCCATGGAAGAAGTGTGGGAGCTCACCTTGATTATGGGAACTCAGCTAAGAAAAAGAAATCCCAGTGTTTTTTGACCTTAATGAGCCTTTACCATATTTTTGGACTTATGGTGCTCAAGGATGCAAACTCTCTCCAAGTAAAAAATGAAATAAGCAGATATAAAGCTGTGGTCTAGGAGCTTTATATCTTGCTAATTCTTTATTTCCCATCTGTAGTCTAAACATTTCTGCTACCTTATTTTATTAAACTGATCAATCCAGCTTGAAAATAAGTTCAATGGACCATTCAGGGGAGGGAGTATCTGTTATTCTGGATGTCCACTAAATCTAAAAATGTGTCATTTGTGGTAATTTATATAATTTGCATTATGCCATTATTACACAAATGATGCAAATAACTCCTGGACGAAAGGCACGTTAGAAATCTAATAAATAAATTTCATTTTAATCAATTAAGATCATTTGCAGAATTACATCAATATGTAATTTACATACATTTAACTGCTTTTGTCTGGACTTTCTTGGGTACAACAGAATTGTCTTATTTGGGGGTGATACCTGGATCAAAATTTTGTTCATGGCAATGTTCACTGCGATGCAAGTCTGTTAAATTGTGGTTTAACTGTGTCTCAGTAGGGTAGAAAGTTTTGTTTCTGATACCCCAAAATCCATTTTGGCCTTTAACAGTAGTCAAAATGAATCAGGAGCTCACTGTCAGAAGAATAATGTTCTTCTTCGAAGTGTCAATGAGTAGCATTTGCCCTGTGCCATTCCTCAGAAATGTTAAGTGATGTGTACATCAGTAGAGTTTTATAGTAAATCTGTGATGCAGCATGTGCAGAGAGGTAATTACTAGTCCAAGATCACCTGCCTGAATAAAGGGTTTCAATTCCAAATCTTACCCAGTGGCAGCCATTCCAGCAGGATGATCTCTCACCCTCTCAGCTGTGAAGGACAGAGACTTATTTATTCAACCTATATGCTGAATATACATTGAAGGAAGCTGGATTGGAAGAAGATGAGTTTGGTTTTTAAATTGGAGGAAGAAACATCAATAATCTGCAGTATGCTGACGTCTACTCTGATAGTTGAAAATACAAATGATCTGCAAGCTCTAGTAATAAAGATCAAGGAGCATAGTGAAAAAATGGGACTAAAATTAAACATAAAGAAGACCAAACCAATGACAAGAGGTATAACTACCAGAACTGATAATGAGGATATTGAAGCAATAGCTGATCCTGTAAGGCAGAATCTAGCTATCAATAGTAAAGGAACAAGCAGTCAAGAAATATGCTGCAGACGAGCACTTGGAAGAGCAGCCATGATGGCCCTGGAAAAGATTTTCAGATGCCATGATATGTCCATACCTGTAAAGATCAGAATAACGCAAGCAATGGTATTCCGTGACTCTCTATGGAAGCAAAAGCTGGACTTTCAAGAAGCAGGATAGAAAGAGTATTGATGCTTTTGAACTTGGTGTTGGAGGAGACTCCTGAGAATTCCATTGACAGCCAAGAAAACAAATAAATGGGTCATTGAACAAATCAACTCAGAGTCCTCACTCCAGGCACAAATGACCAGGCTCAAACTATCCTACTTCGGATACGTTATATAAAGACCTAGCTCTCTAGAGAATGCTCTAATGCTGGGAAGGTTGGAAGGAAGGAAAGAGAAGAAGAGCACTAGCGGCAGCAAGGTGGATGGACTGAGTTACAGTGGCAATGAATGCACTGGACATGAAGGACCAGGTTAGGGACAGATCATCATGGAGGAAATCTATGTAGCTGCTAAGAGTTGACACCAACTTGATGGCACATAGTCAAAAGCAGATTTAGTAACAGCATCAGGCAAATATCTTTGGCAAGGGAATTCCAAAAGCAGGTCCTATCACAAAGACCCTCTAGCTAGCAGCCATCCAGTAACTCTGTGGTTGGAGAATTGTGGATGAATCTCTCTCAAAAAAAGATCTAGCAACTATTCAGATTAGTCTTGAAGAATATCACACCCTGCCTTCCTCTTTCCATCTCCAACCCTATAATTTTTTGAAATATGTATGCTGTGAAGAATTTATTTAATACATTTACTGTATATGGCTGCCCACATACATATGACTCTGGGCAGCTAACAATAACAAAATAAAAACAACCCAAATTAAAAAAAACAAACAAACCAACACAAACACCATAAAATAGTAGCCAAGAACACTCAGAACATCCCACACTCAAATTAACCATGAAATGGGCTCGCTCATATTATTTGGGTCCCAGGCTAGATGGTAAAGCCAGGTTTTTAATGCGAAAGGGCGGGGGGGGGCGCAGAATGATATTCCAGAGGGGACGATATCCCAGAGGGCACATGCCAATTTGAACTCTTCCTGCTTTTAATTGATCCCAATGGAAGAATTACTTTACTTTAATATTGGTAGATACTAAAAACATATTTCTAAAAGTTAATAGCAGTTTGACAATGGGACAATTAATTAAAAGAATGGGACTTCTCTTTTACAGATCTTTAAGCAATGGCAAGCAAATAATTTTTTAGGGATGAAATAGGTCGACATATCCTGCATTAAGCATGGGATTGGACCTGATAGTCTACATGACCGTCCAACTCTATACAAAACTTACCAACTATTTCATATGTCATTGTCTTGCATGAAGACAGGTGTAATTTTTAAAAAACAAGACTGAAATTTTCAAGATGGCTAAATCTTGTGAAATTACAGCCAACTCACACTTGAAATTTCATGATTTCACCATTCAATTTTTTTAAAATTTTCATTTCTATATTCTGTGGATGCCACTTAGAATATTTTGAGTGTTTGATGCCTAGAGACACTGCATTGCCAAGTCCTCTTGTAAATCTACATAGTGGACAATAACATATAGAAAGAGGCTGTCCTTCCATATGGTCATTCTGTACCTGTAACCAGTTGACAGTTTTCCTTCTGAGGTTTCTTTTCTTTGCTTTTCCCACCTCTGTCAAATAAATAAACAATTTTTTTCCTTAGTCCTTTTTTATGCTTTTCTTTAACATGGTCTGTTCCAGTGACTTCCAAAGGTGATTGAGGAAAATATTCAAGGGAGGGAGTCAGCCTGTGGTTTTCAGTTTTCATGTTGTCTTTAGGATGGGCTTCTTCAGAGGATAATTCAATTGACACTGAATCAGGTTCTGATTCAGATGATGTCGAAGGCTTGGCTGCCTTCTTGCTTTCAATATCTTTAGCAGGTTTTGGAGGACTGCTATAGAAAAAGGGCATTGATTTTAGCATCTTCTTCTCTGACCCTGCAAATTATATTAAGAAATTATGAGACTCCATAATTTTCATTCAGTAAGTAAAGACAGGTAATACTACAGGCAAAATAGAGATAAAATATTCTCAACATACTATGACAATGTATCCCCATTAGTTGAGAAAGCAAGAATATTCTGAGGCTCAAATAATAACGCTTAACGGTATAATAGAGTCTTTGGATTCTACTGTATATAACTGAGAAAGATAAAATACTATAACTTTATAGAGTACAGTGGTACCTCGAGTTACAAATTTAATCCGTTCCGTGACTCTGGTTGCAACTCGAATTGGTCGCAACACGAGGCAAATTTTCCCATAAGGTTCAATGTAATTACCGTTAATCCGTTCTGGCGTGGAGGACAGGGAGGTGGCTATTGCTTGGAGGGAGAGTCAGGGGCGGAAAAATGGCCGCGGACCACGTGTCAGGGGCGGAAAAATGGCCGCGGACCACGCGTCGGGGCGGAAAAATGGCCGCGGACCACGCGTCGGGGCGGGAAAATGGCCGCGGACCACGTGTCGGGGCGGGAAAATGGCCGTGGACCACGTGTCGGGGCGGGAAAATGGCCGCGGACCACGTGTCGGGGCGGGAAAATGGCCGCAAACGTGTCGGGGCGGGAAAATGGCCGCGGACCACGTGTCAGGGGCGGGAAAATGGCTGTGGATCTGGTTCGTAACTCGGGGTGGTTCGCAACACGAGGTAAATTTTTGGGGCCGGAGCTGGTCATAACACGAAAAATTCGTAAGCAGAGGCATTTGTAACTCAAGGTACCACTGTATCTTTTGGTAATATGACTTAAAAGTTTTCAATACTATACAGGTAGTCCTTGGGTTATGACAGCAATTGGGACTGGAACTGTTGTCACTAACCCACACAGTTGTAAAATGTGATGTCACGTGACCACATTGCTTAGCTACAACAGTTCCAGCAGTCCTGACTGCCGTAGTTAAACAAGGAGCCTGTGTGTCGTTAAACAAGGACCTCATAAGACCTCAACTTCTGACTTCCTGATGGTTTTCCCACTGACTTTGCTTGTGGGAAGTTGTCAGGGAATGTCTGAAATCACAATCATATGACCTCAGGAACACTGCAACAGCCAGAACTCTAAGGACCAGTCTTAAGTCACCCTCATTCAGCACTGCAAGTTAGAATGGTAGCTGAACAAGTGGTTATAACCTGAGGACCACCTGTATATAAACACTCTTAATGCACAATACGAAGCAAAAGTTATATTGATTATAGACAATGAATATTCTTGTTTCTAAAATCCATACAGATATTTAGTCCTTAAAGATCTTCCTTGCTTCCCAACCTGAAATCATACTTGTGGGAAGGGAGGAAAGTAAAGCACGTCATTCATTGATCAGCACTGATCAGTGGTACAGTGGTACCTCGAGTTACGAATTTAATCCGTTCTGTGACTCTGGTTGCAACTCGAATTGGTCGCAACACGAGGCAAATTTTCCCATAAGGTTCAATGTAATTACCGTTAATCTGTTCTGGCGTGGAGGACAGGGAGGTGGCTATTGCTTGGAGGGAGAGTCAGGGGTGGAAAAATGGCCGCGGACCACGTGTCAGGGGCGGAAAAATGGCCGTGGACCACGTGTCGGGCGGGAAAATGGCCACGGATCCGGTTCGTAACTCGAGGTGGTTCGCAACACGAGGTAAATTTTTGGGGCCGGAGCTGGTCGTAACACGAAAAATTTGTAAGCAGAGGCATTCGTAACTCGAGGTACCACTGTATATTCACAAGGATCTTCGGGGATCTAGTGCAAGCCCTCCTTCCCTATTGCTGGAATAGTCAATCTGTAATCCTTACAACAATTACTTGTGGAATGGCTTTATACTCTGGCTGGGGAATTCTGGGAGTTGAAGTTCACACAGCTTAAAGTTGTCAAGGTTGAGAAATACTGCTCTATCTTAAACCGACACAGGTTTTTGAGGTAGACCCAATAGGCTTGCTGAACATTGGCTGGTGATCTTATGTCAGTCTTCTCCACTCCAACAACCTGCAGCTGTGCCAGATTTTAATTACTTCAACCTCTATGCAATACTGAGAATTACAGGACTTATAGCCTGACACAGATGGAAGGCACCAGACTGAGGAAGTGTGACTTATCATGAAATTAAGAATTGCTGCCAGTGCAATTGAAGAAAGCAAGTAAAACAGGTTTGAAGAAAGCAGGTAAAAGAGTTTTTCAGAGATTGCATAATTCTGTTACTGAAAACTAAACACACCTCTGTTGTGTTGTTATTGTTGTTAATTCTTTTTTTTTTACCCATCCAATAACAGAATTTCTTTGGGTCATGTGTTAATAACAAAATTATTTTTTTATCAGTGACATGTTTTAATGCAAATCACTTTAATTCTTATTTTATTATTTGAAATATTCATGATGAATTGTTTGGTGACCCTGTACTGAATCCATAGGCAAAATAAGTAATTTATATCTATAGAACAGTTTGCCAGTTGGCCTAGAATGAAGATTACACTTAGCTTTAAAAGGCATGTAATGGAATAAGTGATGCTATATAAAAGTTTTGTGGCACATTAGAGTCATGAATAGGACTCAAGAGTCATTTGTTATATGCACAAAAATAGTATGCTGTATACACTCATTTTAACTGAATGATCTTTGCAAGTGTTTGTATTCTTCCAAGGCAGATCACAAGTTACAGAAAAATGTATTAATTAAATCACAATAAGTGACTGGAATGTTAGAAAAAGCTCCCTAACCTGAAGAACATTTCAACAGTGGAATCAATTACCCAAAAATGGGGGTGGGGTCCCATTTACAAGATGTGTTCAAGAGAAAGCTCAGTATCAATCTCTCTGTTGGATTTCTGCACTGAGCAGGAGGTTGGATTTAATACTGTTTAAGGGCCCCTTTCCATTTCTAGAATTCTGTGATTCAATTATTAAATATGGAGCATGGAGCAACTGAGAGTCCATGTGGAAGAGGCCTGCTATCTTCCTTGCCCAGCCTCTTTCTTCTCCAGTTTTGTTGATCATCACCTTTCCCCAAGCTTGCGTTCTTCAGATACATGGATTGCACACATCCTCTAGTTCAATCCATCTAGAGGACACCAGGTTGGAGAGGGCGGCATTATTACTTCATTAATCTTTTTTTTATCTGTTTTTTTTTCTTTCTGTAGTTGAAATTTGGATTTTAAGTAGCTTTAAGGCTGAATCTGTGTTATGTTTCAGTTTATGTCATTCTTTATGGGGAAAGCCATTTATGTGCCTCATAAAGCATAATACTGAAAATAGCTAAGATTTTACAGGTAATCCTCGCTTAACAACAATAGGGACTGGCAAATTGGTTGTTAAGCAGGGCGGTTGTTAAGTAAGTCACCATGTGACTAGACCCAATTTTATGACCATTTTTAGAATGGTTGTAAAGAGAATTATGCAGTCGTTAAGTGAATCCAGCTTCCCCAATGAACTTTTTTGCCACGTGATTTGCTTAATGACATGATTCGCTTTACAACCATCATAAAAGCTTGCAAACTGTGATCATGTGACTGCAGGATGCTGCAACCGATTGTAAATGCAAGCTGGTTGCCAAGTGCCCTATTGCAATCACGTGACAATGCGACGGTTTGTGATGGTTGTAAATGCAAGTACAGGTCATTAAGCATTTTTTCCAAGGCCACTGTAACTTCAAATGGTTGTTAAATAGTCGTTAAGCGAGGACTACCTGTATAATGAAAAAGGATGTAGCATCTACTTCTGGCAGCATCAGTTTTTAAAGGGCAGCAAATAGTTTGCTACTTCATTTGCTTTCAATGTATTTTTATTGCTTTCTTGCTTCCTGTACCAAAGCAACCTGGTGGTTCGAGGTATACTGCAATTGTTGCTCCATCTCAGCAATGTATCTTGGGTTAGCCCTAAATAAATGCAAAGAAAGCAGATGATCCATATAAAGAATATGTTCTGTTGATGAAAGATTTCTGCAGGTGACCATAACTAATTCTGGTGAATACTGCTTACTTTGTCCCACCTCTGCTGCAGACAACATAAGGTGAATGTCTGTATATTCTCAATTATCTGTGCAAAACATTCATGTTTTCCCTTGGTAAATCCATACACAACTGACAAAACCAAGGTGTCTCTCAGGGCAAAATTTCCCAGTAAGGAAGAGAAAGTGTAAGCTACTTACAGCAAAATAAGTGAGCAGTAGCAACCGTAGAGTAACAGTTCTTGTTTTTAATGTATTGTTTATTTTTCTTGTGACAGGAAAGAAGGAAATATTGACAGCAGGGTCTCTCAAGGGAGGAATACAACCATAATCCAACTCTAATTACATCTGAGAAACAATGGCTCTATAATTTTCCAAGTTTAAAATGCTACCTAATTATGGGGAAAGTACATAGGATGCGAAATACTTCCTTTCCCAAACTACACACCAGGATATCTACAAACTGCAGACTTAAAAAAAAAAAAATGCAGCGTGACATTTACTGTACCTTGACACTTATAAAGGATTGTGCATTAGTCCTTTAAAGCAAAGTGGCTAAACCATAGTAGGCAACATAATACCTTCTTGTTTTAGACTACAGTGTGTACCATTCCTTGCCATCAATTATGCTAGTTGGAGCTGATTGAAGCTGAAGTCTAAAACATCTGGAGAGCTTCATGGTTTATATCAGAAGCCATTACGATTAAACACTGGATTTTCAATCCATCTTAATGGATTGAATTGCATTGTTTCCCACATCACATCTATACATTCTAAGAGAATATTTACTTTCAAATGTTGCTTCCTTGTGTTCATTTCTCAATTTAATTAGTTTGAAAAGACTATAAATGTAGGCATGACATGCTTCTATTTAGAGTTCATTGAGCTGGCTTATTTTGAAAAAGGGAAAATGTGTAAAAACAAATTATAAACATCAGAATTAAATTAAAATCAGTTCAAAATTTAAGCATCAGAAGTGTTTCAAGTAAGTTTTATTAATCCTGTTTTAAAATTTAAAACAGTCACAGGTTTTGTCATATAACTTGCAAAAAGAAAAGGAAGAAGGGGAATTCAAGAAAATTAAAAAAATTGACATTAGAACAAAAACATTACTTGGGCACATTCCAATCAAAGGTTAAGTACTTTCATAAACCACTAATTTCAGTTAAACCACAGTATTATTCTATGGTTTGAATGTTTTTCATCAAACCAGATAAATGGGATTGCTTGAAACATCAGCAATTAAGGAAGACCACATAAAGCTGCACTCCACCCTATCTCAGAAGAAAATCTTTCACTCCATGAAGAAGCAGGGTTAACAATTTTAAAATATTTTTAAGAGAAAGTAAAATTTACACTTTTAAAATGAAAACACAATTAAGCAGTCATTTCAAGCTTCCTGTAAGCATCTAAAAAATATCTAGTCCTAAAGATGACCTTTTGTCAAGTTGTCCTTCACACCATCTGTGTTTTACGGTTTGCCTCACCTGTTTGATTGGATCACAGCCCATGGATATCGGAATTCTGTGGTTTCTTTGCGCTGCTGATGTGAGAGGATATTTGGAGACAGATAGAACTCCATGATAAGCATATTTCTTTCTATTCCCTACCCCATCCTTCCCTAACCTATACTAGTAGGAAAAACTCACTTCCAACTATGGTTTGCCTAGTGTTTTAACCAAACCAGGGTCTGACAGATTCTTCTCCTTGCAAGCCAAAACTTTTCAGATTCTGGTTTGTTATGAGACAATTCAGCTAGGTACCCTGGTTTGGATAAAATCCTAAACACACCACAAATTTAGGTTTCTTGCCATATGTAAACAAAACATGTAATATAAGATCTGAATGCACGGTGTATCTGTGGCTCAGCATGTTGTATACCTGTTGGTTGACTTAAATATTCAACAACCACAAATGGTGACTGCCCCCTAATGAATGGTTGCCTTTTAACCATCACTGGAAGAAATATTGCAATTTGGTTCAAACATTATTTTAAGCCATAGTTTGCTAAATGTGGATTGAATAAGCCATACATGGTTGAATTCATATATTATATTAAGCAAGCCTTCCCACTGAATGTGTGGGATATTAATAATATGAATAATAAAATTATAACATTATTACTATTGGGAATTGCCACTCCAACACATCTGGAAATCATCAGGTCAGAAAAGGCTACCATAAATCATAGTTTACAAGCCATAGTTGGCTGGATTTGCATAATAGCCTAAACTATATATACCACTCCATTTTTTTTATCATGTGGTTTCCAATTCTATTAATTCTCACTCCTGGTTGCCATGATGCATTTAATAGATTGGGAGGCCTTGTTTCTAACTGAGACTGCCCTGGAAGTCAATTCCCGCAAAGTTACAATTCGTGGTTTTCTCGAAGAGAACCTGGACCCACCCAGAAGACGGGAACAAGTCTTGGCGAATCTTCCCGGCAATTCTATTATTTAAAGAATTTGCTGTTTCACAAACCTATGTGCGATGTTTACTTTGCTTTCTCCTTGAGCAGCTCCAGCGGGAAAGGAGAAGGGCGGCAGATACAGAAGGTAAAGGACAAAGGCGATGACCCGCCGGAGCAAGAAAAAAGCCCCGAGATCCGCCACTTCGATTGCGTTCGTGCATCACGCTCATTTTCTGGACTTACCAATAAAACGATAAACTAACCCAACGGGCTGGAGCGCCACAGAATGCCAAAAACTAACCAAGGTGAAAACTAACGAAGATTAGCACAGGTGGTGCGAATACGAGCGCTAGGTCTTTAACAGAGTTGGGTTAGCCAAGGCGGCGGCGAAAAGAGGAGGTTAGGAAAGGACTTACGGTGTCTGTTCGCTTGCCAGCCCTGACTTCAATCTCCCTCCACCGGCGGGCTGATGCACGGACTCTGCTTTGGGGGGAGGTTGCACTCAGGGCTATATAGCAGGAAGAAGGCGGGAGGCGAGGGCTCGCCTGCTCCCCAGCCCACGCATCCTGGGGGAATAAGCGGCTGGAAACCCCGCCTTGCCCGGGATGAGCCAAGAGGCCTGGGAAAGTTTCCCGCAAAGTGGAATTTCCAACAACAGCCTCGAACTGAGGCAGCGGTCCCCCGAATGAGGAGATGATCTTTCTAGGGAGGCTGGGGAAAATTTAGTATCCTAGCAAAGAAAAAAGATTCCTTCGCCCTTCCGCACAGCCGTCCCCGTTTTTGACGGAGAGCAGAAAAGCGCGCGGGCGAGGAGGCAGACGCTGCTCCCGGCGCCTCTCTTTGGCTCCGGCGCTTCAACAGTCCTCGCCACCAACAGTGTCCATGGGGAGGGCAGGCAAGGCGTTGGAAAGGACCGCCGGGGCCCGTTGCCAAGTCATGTGTCCGCCCTTTCCTGAAGAAGAAAAGCCGAGCCCCGTTGCGTCCACGCTCCTCAGACTCAGCCTGTTTGAAGCGTGTAGCTACAGGAAACAATAGCTGCTTTCCTACTGACTCTTGCTTACTCACCTCTCCTAGAGCAGGAGTAGCAGGCTTGTACCTCCAGCTGATTTGGGTGGCAAGTCTACTGCTTTTTTTAGCTGCGGTGGCCACATACAAGTTTCTACCCTGAAGGGTTCTCTCTTAGAGATGTACTTGGTCACTGAAAGAAAGTTGTTTTCCTCTGCAGAGAATCAGATCCTTTGGATAAAAGCCACAGCCTCTATTCAATGCCTCAGTCTTTCTTTCTGCAGTAGGGATCCAGCAAGTGGTAGATTCTGTGGTCTTCTGATCACTCATCATTGTAGTGTCTTCGTCTTCCATCTTTGGGCAATATAGCTGGAAGGAGTGTGGCTTAACTCATCATCCAGAAGCAAGAAACCATATATGGCCCCAAATCTCCAGCCGGAGATCCACAGGGTGGGAGGCCTAAATTCTCTGCCACCAGAACTCTGTGCTGCCTTTTAAAAACCACAGGCCTCTTGTTGGCCTTCCCTCCCCTGATGCTCTCTAGATGGGTTACTTTCTGGTGTGCATTATTCCCTGCTACCTTGCCAGTTGGGGATAATGGGAACTATAGCCAAGACTACTGGAAGCCACGAGGTTGAAGAAGGATAAGTTGTATGGTGTTTTTAGAAATGAATGGTTATAGCTCAGATGAGCAAATGAACCTAGATTTATTCACGTTCTAAAAATATGTGCCCTGTTGGGAAACTATCGTTGCAGTGAATGAGACCCAAGTGATTAAATTCCATCTCTACTTCTGATTTTCTTATGTTGTATTCTCCACAACTGTAGGACACTTTGGTATGACTATGTCATTGAAAATGTCTGTTGTTGCTATGGTATGTTTAATCTATTGAAGGATTGGTTTTACATGGTTAAAGCTGAGCCATTGTAAGATTTTCTTTAAGGTGCTTTCCTGGTATAATTCTAACCAAAATTGTCAGTATCATAGTCATACCAGCAGTGTCCTACAGCTATGGAGAGTACAACATAAGAAAATCAGAAGTAGAGAAGATTTGAGTAATATGCATATGATGGAAAAGAAAACACTAAAATTTTCTTGCAGAAATTTGCTGCAGAACCAGTTTCAAAGATGTCGTCAAAGTGGCACAAAAATGAAAATTTGAATTGTCATGTCATATACATGCAAGGAAATATCTGGGTGCAAAAGATGACATATTAATGACCCTACATGCTCACAAGATCAACCACCTACAGCATAAAATACAGAGTTGAAATATGAAAAGAACTTGAGCCCGGCTTGGACCCTACATTCCTATATCTGGTGGACAGAAACTTTAAGGATCTATTGCTTATATACATTTGTGTGCACCATCAAAACACATGAGAGCTAAATTACACATTTGATTAACAGTGTGCAAACAACATGCTTGCTTTTAAATCTTTACTAGGTACCCAAATAAATATAATGACCAACATACTGAAGGACTAGTAATGTAATGCTCAATTGCCACCTGCCCTAAGGTACCTAGTAAAGATGTATGAATATATGACTTTGCAAAGCTGTTAAACTTTCTAATTTGGCAGTGGCAGGCAGCAGCCCCCAAAGACTTAAACACGAATCCTTCCTATTCTGTTAACTGCTAGTAACTGACTTGGGGCCCACAACATATGTACCCTACACTCTTGAACATAAGTGTATGCATTCGTACCATACGCTCTCCTCTTGAACACACAAGGAAAGTTCCAAAAGGATAATCTGTGTGCTACATCATCTAGGTCTTTATATCTAAGGAACCCTTGGCCTTAAATACTCTCTCGCATGGTTGATAGAACTATGTTTATTTATTAGATTATTAAGCCACCATTCCTATTCAGAAAGAACACTTGAGGCATCCCACAAGCATCTCTAATTGGATCAACTTAAATAGCTATGCAAGTGTTTGAATTTCATGGGAATTCCCATCACCATCCCCTAATTCATACAACAGGGTATTAAGTAAGGTGGAAGGCATCTTTCTTCCTGGGTTGACTATTTCAGCGATGTCAGAACTGACAGTCCCAACCATCTGTTTGGTATGTATTTATGTGGGTGTGAGTGAAGATCCTTACCTTAAATAAAATAATATGCACCATCCTTTTCTGCCAAAAGGAACTGACAGCCTCTTTTTGTGAATTTTCAATCCCTTCCTGTGGAGAAAGGGTTAATTATTGGAATTTAATAAATCAATAGAAGTTGCATAATCTAGTTCAGTTGTCTCCAGCCATAGACTCCTCAAGATAGTTTGGATGACTGGATCCATGACCCATGTGTCCTCAACAGCTATAGATGATAGGAACTGTGGTCCAGCACAATTGGAGGACAGCAGGCTAGGAGAGGCTGTTTTGGTCCTTATATAACTGATGTCAGAAAAGAAACTATTGCCATAACTATTGCAGATAAATGTTTGTGTCTGTCTATTGTCTTGCACAACAGTGTTACTATTTCAGTCCTACAGAAAAGGCCAAACCATGCATAATGATCACATCCGTTTCTAATGGGTGGATCATCTAGAGTTCCCCAGCATATGGAGCCAGATCCTGCTTTAAAGACTATGATGAGATATTTGAGAAATGAAATTGTGTCAACAAAGAGTGCTTTGAGCATGCCACCCAGAGAGCACTGTCCCTAGGCAGCTCCCCTTAGGAACTTGGATTTGACATAGCACACTGAAGACAGCTTTAAGCCATGACTTCTGGTCAGGCTTCTCAAACTTTCTCTAAAAGAATGACTAATTCTTTGACAGTTGCAAATGTTGATCTAACAATGGGTTGGTCAAAAAACTGGAAAGAGGGAAGGGTGCACATGCTCTTATGTTTGTGTGGCAGGATACTCAGATGCAACTGAGTGCCTCCTGTGAGAAACAGGATGCTGGACCGCTAAATGAAATGAGGAAGAAGGCTTAAATTGTTATTTAAAATTACACAACTGCATTTCTATTACTTCTTCTTTTAGTAGGTAAAATCTCCAATGAAAATAATCATAAGTTTCATTTTCTTCTTTTAAAACGTTCAGTTCCATATTTGCAGAGGCAGAATTCTAACCATCAATTTATAGTTTATTGTAGGGTGTAGTTTTGCAGTTTTTGTTACTGAGATGTTTGTTTCTTATCACATCTTTCTTGCTTATAGGAAGGGCTTCCAAGTCAATTAAAAAATCTGGATGAATTTCCTTCATTTCCTTCATTTATGATGTTTGATCATCCAGTGGAATGAGTTGTGTATTTTTTAAAAAAACTAGTTAGATTGAACTTTCTAAAGGATTGCTCTTTGCCACCTGGGAAATTCTATGAGGTAAAATTGAGCATAGATTTTTTTCTACATCTGTTTCCTCCTAGAAAATATGAAGAACTGATAATACTATTTGATGAAGAAATAAAAAATGCATTGTTCACAAGGCTGAAACACAAACGTAGCTGCTTCCAAATGCTTTTCATCAATGTCTCATTAGGAAGTACATGTTCATAATCAGATTTCTGTATTTATTCTGTCTGGGTTCAAAATATTCAGTTCAATCCAACAACAGAGTTACAGTGACCACTTTTACTACAAAGGGAATTAAACACAATTGTTAATCTTTATGTGGGTGTTCAATGGGTTATATTTTATTCATACAATACGAATATATTTTATATATTTATTCTGTAACTTAAGAAGTTCAAGGTTGTACAAATGTTGAACAGAAATACAAATATAATGTAAATGCCCAAAGGATGATTCACCTTTTAAAAAATTGATATTTGCTTCAAGTATTGAAATTGTTAATTTGCTTTTTTAAATGATAACCATAATTTTTCTTTGCAAGTTTATGCCTTTTACATCCAGTTTAGATTTTTAAAGTTCATTCCTTTGATTATCTTTTGATGGCAGTTTCTATAATTGCTTTAAAATAAAGTTTTGGCATACATTATCCATAACACAACTTTCATGTAGTTCACAAATACTCATGACTCAGCCGTGTGAAATTACACCACCATTATGAATTCCTTATTCATTGCATACTGTACTCTTTGTGGAGGGTGTGACACCAACTGCAAAGAGGGAAGGACCATTGCTCAGGGACAAAGGACATGCTTGATGTGCAGCTTCTCCTTGGCATCTCTAGTTAGGACTACAAAAGACTCCTCTCTGAAATTCTCATGAACTGCTGCCTGTAAATTTAAATAGTAGAATGCAAGATGACTCAACCATCTCACTTTCCTTTGCCTGACTCCCAAGGAACGATGGTGCTGTTTTTCAAACTTCCTGCAATTGTGAACCCAAAGAATTGGGTATTCAGATAATGTGAGGATCACCCACTGAAACACCCCCACCCCATTTTTGGCATTAAAAGCATGGGAGTTCACTTCTTTGGCAAATCAGATGATGAGGATGATGATTGCATTTGTAAATGCCTTCAAATTCTTTTCATTTTTAAAATTAATTTTGTACACCCATTCACAAAATCAATCCAAAATTAAGCATTTATTTGTCACTTGAACTCTGTTATGTATCATTGTAACAACAAACCTTAGCTCAAGTTTGTTAGTGAAGTATATTCTTCAACGGAAATCTCTGGCTACTAAGGAGTTAGGAATGAGTTGACCTCCAGCCCCATGAAATCTCATTTTTAGATACTGTACTTAGCATTGTATTTACTAGTCACGCTTTTCTGAAGGGTCGATGCTTGTGCAAAATCAATTTCACATTGCACAGCAGATCTGGAATCGTGGTTGGTAACTGCACTTGACTTCTTTCGCTATTTTCTGTTTTCTGAATTTTAGCATTTATGTTGCTGCTACTACAATCAACAGTATGCTTCAGTGAACCAGTTTTCAGCTACTGATCCGTTCTCATGAATCAGGTGACTTATGGACACCATGGGGAGGCAAGAACTGAGGCAGAAGTTGGGTTTTCAGCAGCTGATGGTGCATTCAGGGAGGTGGGACTGAGGCAGGGGCTACTGGACTCTTGCTAGCTGGTAGTTGGCTCTCATAGGAAGGCAGACTTGGAGTGGTGAAGGAGCTCTGCCTGTGAACATGAGGGCGCAACAGATTATGTGGTAGATTATGTATGGCCTGTGGTTCATGGGCCTAGCTTTGAGACTAAGATGTTCTGAATTACTGTTTGCTGGCTTGCCTTCTTAGCCATCATTTATCTCCTTTACTCTTTCTGGTTTCCCCTTTCCTTTGATTTTCCCCTGTGTCACATGCACTCATATCCACAATGCCAAATGTGTCATTGTTGAACAAAACAGTAACTGAAGCTGAATGTCTTTAAGATGGCAATGTTCTATATCAAACATAGACCATAAAGTCTGTGTTGTGCCAATGTGCCTTAGCCATCTCCATACTCTCTGCCAGGCTGCCTCCCTTACCCACTTACTATTTTTTTTAACGATACTTCTAATTTTTAAAATGCAAAACTGTGATGCTGAAGAACAAAATGTCAGCTTCTTTATTTACAAGAATGCCCTTAGTCTTCCCATAGGACTGTAGGTCTTAGAAATAAAAATGGTGACTGGCTATAGCCCAGTCTTTTGTTGATAAATGTTTCCACTTGCCTGAAACAACAACAACAAGTAAGTCAGGATGAGAAGATGTCTCCTGAGTAGATAGAGTGACTGGGAGTTACTGTTCCCTTTGTATTTAGATAAATGGATGTTCTATAACTTAGTCTACCATGGTAGCCATGTTATGAACAAACAAGCCCCCATCGTTCATAGCTATTTGGTGAGAGTGCCCACAACATATCCACATGTCCCTACTAGCTCAAAAAGTTGTTGGAAATGGGATGGCTATTTTTGTAATGTTGCAGGAACACAGATTTTTATCTTAGAAATATAGCATTATTGTTTGTTTTGATACGTTTCTTGATTATGTTGATGCCTTAATAGCCTTTGCACACAAGTGGTAAGTGATATTAATACCAAATAAAAATGGTACTAACATATGAATTACATACCTATTTTAATCTGTAGAGCCAACGGTTTATTACGTGGTCTGTCAGTGCTGCCTCCCAGCAATTTTAATTGGTCCATGAGAGAGAAAGGGTAGGTTGCAGTCACAAAGCAAGTCATAGTGATAATCTTCACAGAGAATTGGTAAGAAAACACACAATGGTATAGCACAAGCACTATATTCTATATTGTACATAGTATATTATTTATATACTGTATATAGATACAGTGTAAGCACCAGACACTAAATGATATATAGTACAGCATTAGCACTGTACGGTAGTTACAAATATAGTAGAAGTGATATATTATTATATTAGTTTACCCAAGTGCTAATGTATTGTTCACTGTACAGTACAATATTTCTGTAGAATAACCACTAAACTTCTAATGAATATTTGCATGTGTAACGTACTTAGTTTTATTTCTTTTTTATGTTTTTACTGCAGTTTAAATGGTTGTTTTCTTTATTGTTTTATTGTTCCTTAGCACTGTGTTATTGCTTTTCAGCACTGTTTAATGTAATTATTTAAACTACCTGAACATTTTATTTCTGAGCCAATTTACTGAATAAGTATCTCAAAGGGGTATCTAAAAGGACATCCAAAATGTTCAACAGGAACTCTCTCCTAGAGGTTGCTTAAGACATTCAGTGCTCTCTGTTTAGAAAATAAATCAGTGGAGGAGGACGGGACACACATTTATTAAAGTTTATTCAGAGGGTATATACAGAGAAAGTAGTACACTACAATCCAGAGCTGTTCAATTAATTTTTTCATGAATTCAAAATGTTTAAAAAAGAACTTCATATCGTATTATGAAACTCACCACTGGTAGATAGTATGAATGGCACTCATGTAACAAGTTTCTTAGCAAATTTACTGGTGACTAAAATGTGAGTTACCTTCATTAAGTCAGCCGACCTCCCTCTACATATTTCCCCATTTTAAGAAACTGGGACTTCAGATTCTTTCTTTAAAAAAGGAGAAAGAATCTGCCTCTTCATTGGTCAACTCATCTTTTTCTGTTATTTTGGAGTCCTTGCCATGTCTTGTCAGGAGGTCTTACTGCGATTTGTTTTCCTGGCTTCTGTACAATTGATATTTTATAAGGTTGCAGGGCTAGGTACCATTCAGGGAGCCACTGACTTGCACCTTTCATTCTTTCCAACCACTCTTAGAATTGGGGGACAGTCATTGCTCCCCATCCCCTGAAATATACTTCAGGGATTTTACTGCCCCTTTATGAAGCATAGGCCTCTTCCTCAGTTGTGCTATTAATTTCTTTTGACTGTCTAGAAACAAATAGGGTTGATCTAGCAGCTCCATTCCTGATTTTCTCTGCACCAACAGCGCATGAGTCCTTTTTGCTAAACCACTTCCGTAGAAGATAGACATGGTAAATGTTCATCTTCTGTCATTCATCTCTATTTGATAGTGAACAGGTCCCATTTGCTTCACTATCTTATATGCCCTCTGCCATTTTGCTTCCCATTTGCATCCCGGGCTCAGGAATAGCAATAGTATTTGGTCCCCAATTTGTACATTTTTCCCTAGCTTTCCAAACATACCATCATTTCTGGTTCAATGTTCCTGGGCTACTTGGATGATGATGATGATGATATTTTTATCCTATCTATCTGTCTGTCTGACTACTTATCTGTCAACTCAAGGTGGCGAACATACCTAATACTCCACCCACCTATTTTACCCACAACAACAACCCTGTGAGGTGGGTTGGGCTGGGAGAGAATGATTGGTTCAAAGTCACCCAGCTGGCTTTCATGCCTAAAGGAAGCCTACAACTCACAGTCTCCTAGTTTCTAGGCCAGCACCTTAACCACTATGTCAAACTGACTCTTTATTATATGTTTCTTACTTGTCTAGTCAGCATTTATTTTATTACATGTTACATTAGATAGGTAGGTAGTAGATAGCGATCCCCAAATCTTCATAGCAGGGCTGACTAGAAGTTTGTACTTCAATCTGTCACCTGCTATTCCTATTAAAGTCTTAATTTAGCTTTTCTGCTATTTTCTTAGTGAGGGTAGTGAGGAGCATAATCACGTGTGAACAAGGTGTATTAGTTACCCTTACTAGATTTAGGTAGAGGACTTACTTTATCCATGGCTATTTTTGAGCAAGGAATTGGGATTCCAGGTATATTTTCCATAGGAGCCCTGCTCCTTTTGACCTCATTAATTGGCATTCAGAACAGAATTGACAGAATTGCCCTACTTCCACTGAAGTCCCCGGCGAACAGAATCTGTGCAAGATTTGGAGCAGAGTCCAGTCTCTATCCAAATGTTCTTCTTTTAGTCTTCCCTCTGCCCCTACAGAGGACCTTGCTTTCATTTTTCTCCATATCTAGTCATTGAATGTATGTATGCATTTGTGAGTGGGAATCTGGTGATAATAAACTGGCTATGGTAATTAAAGTTCACTTGATCCAAAGCCAAATTCTCTCTTCCTAGGTACAGTTTCTTTTCTCTTTTTAATTCACTCTGTCCTACTTGGATACTGTATCATCCCACCACTTCTACCACTTTGGTCACAGGTTCACTTTTTGCATGTTACAGACCCAAGGAAGACAAGTAGGATTGTGTTCTACCTTCACAAGGGGCTTCTTTATTCCGTAAAAGTTACAAAACTAAAATGTCAGTTTTACTAACGTAGTCTCAATTCTAACTATTACCTACTTGTATGCCTATCTTGTCAGACTTTCTAAAACCCAAGCTTATTCTTATTAATGTGTCAACAAAATAAGTCTCCAGACACACATGCCAACTTCCAGGCAATCCCTCTGCATCTTGCTATTTTTATCATCACAGCTATTTTTATCAGTTAAATGGTCAACGGGAGGTAGAAAAAATACAGATTACTGTTGCTTCTAGAGTGATTGTGAATCTACCAGACAAGAAAGGGCTGCACCTTCCAGAAGGTCTGCACTGGCCTCCAACCCAAAACATCAGAAGGAGGAAGCGTTGCTTTATCTAAACCTTTTATAATTGTAATCCTCTATAGCCATGTATGGGAAGGAAGAGTTTATATCATCTAGACTTTTCTGTGAGAGCTTCTTCCCATACAGCTGTTATACTAAGAGATACTATATCTTTGATTGTTATTTGACAAATTTTAAGCCAAGGTTCCCAAGCTGGTGCACTCAAGATATGATGGACTACAGCTCCATAAAACTCAACCAGTGAAGGATGCTGATATCCAACTTAGATGGAAAGCATAGGGTTTGGGAAAATTAGAACGGAAAATGGCAATTGCCACAAAGGATAGGAGTGTGCAAATCAATCAATCAATGATTCAAATTTAAGATTTGAATATTGCAAGATCTTGTCTGATTTAGAAATGTGAAATTTAAAAGAAACAAGATTAAGTTCAAACCATTTTGAAATGTAATTACATTAAAAAATGAACATAACATTAGGGAAGCATGGAAACACATGGACAGACTCAACCACAGTTTCAACTGGGAAACTGAGCATCCTAGACCAAGCCTAATCCAAAAATGCTATGGAATTCCTGGAAGCTTGGCATTCAGATAAATCAGCTATTAACAGACACATAGAAATAAACCATATTTACACACCATTAAAAAACAACAACAAAAAAGACCAGAATGCATCCCCTCCAGTAGCCAACACCTAGATAAGCAGGGAGTAACACCAGACAAACAATCAAGCAGAAAACAATACCCCAATGAAGAACTACCAAGGAGAAAACCACACCCCCACCAGCACTGGCAGGGCAAGCTAATGTATATAAACAGGGACCAAACCCCACACTCACTAGCACTGATGATGTTACCTAGTTGGGAAATGAAATGTCTGCAAGCAAACAACCAAGCTCAGAGAGCACCAAGGACTCCACAATTTCAAAACTGCTTAAAAGGGGAGTTCTTACTAAAACCCACCACTGATTAACTACTTGTTCTTTATGACAATGACAATAACGATTGTTCATTAGGCACAGTTAGGTGATTACCACTATATTTAGATGACCACTAGACAACCTGTGACTCATTGGGTCATCGTTTCAGAGATATTTCCTTACCTAAACAGAGAAACAGAATGACCAAGGGCAAAAAAGCAGCGGGAGTGTTAGTGACTTAAACTTGCTGCTGGCTTCCCAATTGACTTTGCTTGTGGGAAGTTGGCAGGGAGCATCAGAAATCCTTCCTTCCTTCCTTCCTTCCTTCCTTCCTTCCTTCCTTCCTTCCTTCCTTCCTTCCTTCCTTCCTTCCTTCCTATATTATATTATATTATATTATATTATATTATATTATATTATATTATATTATATTATATTATATTATAGACTTGCGCCATTTGCTCTCCCCTCACAACCCTCAGGAGAGCCCCACTCCTTCCTCCTTCACTGACCCACAGAACTGCCTGCCACTTTGCTGGGGGGAGGTGGAACAAGGGGAGCTGTGGACTGCAAGGAAAACTGCACCCCTGTTCCCCATTCCAGTGTGTCCCCAAGGCCCCCCTTCCTTGAGGGAGGAAGAGGGCTCACCCATCGACCACCGGTGCCCCCCAGCCAGGCCTACCTTGCCAGCAGGCATCCAAGTCGCTCCCTCATCCTTCCTCAATGCCCACCACCGTTAAGAGATTTCAGATTTCTGCCTCAGTTCCAAAGCAGCCAATCACCCATCGGGCCTTGCTGCCAGCCGATTAGGCCCAGGGGACAGAGGGAGGCAGGAAAGAGTCAGGGATATGCCCATGACAATCACATGACCTGGGCTGACTGCAGTGGTGCAGCAGCCCAGCAGTGCTGAAGCAGCCACAAATTTCCCAAATTTCAATCCCACGGGAGTAATAGGTCCCAGATTTTGGATCCATTCTGTAAGTTAGCCCACTTGAGGTACCTTGGTTCAAAAATTGTTGCCCTGTGGCACACCATTTCACCCAATTGAAGGTTACAGTCACGAGAGTTTTAGTAGTATATGGATAGATATCCCTATGACTCCATAATCTTTGATGTAGTATATTGGAATAATCTTATTCAGCTGCTACCAACTATTGTGGATGGTTTTTTTAGAAGAATTTGGGCAGGGTCAAAACATGTTTGTAAAAAATATATATTTCAGTGCTAGGAATATGTCAAGTTGGGAGCAGTTGCCGGTAAGCGCAAAAAACTGCGCACGCCCAAAAAGGGCGCGAAGCAACGGAAACCCCGCCTCCTGCGTTTGCCAGCTGGGCTCTGCCCTAGGAAGGAGGCCATGGCAAACCACTTCCGAAACAATTGCCTTGAAAACTGCAAGGACTCGTCCAAGCAGTCACTGCAGAGTCGGTAACGACTGAGCGCAGATAAAAAAAAAAAAAAAGGAATATGTCAACTTCTGCCTGGCAAAAATTTCCTTGGCTGCCTGGAACTAGCTGCCACTTGAGAGGATAATTGCTTCTGAAATGAAGGGGATTAACCACTTCTTCCTCCTGCTTCAGGAGGATAAAGACCTAATAAATGGAATAAAGACCTGTACTAGAATAATGGCTAAATTGTTCTTGTCTCCTCTTACATTGCCAATTGCATATTATGTGAATAAGAAAATCATTATAATGGGAGCCAAAGATCAAAGAAGCACAGCCTCTCTGGCACATTGTTTTAGATTTTGTAACTTTCAGTATTTTAAAAATGTTTCTGTGCATATTTTTACACTTGAGCTGTGTCCTGTTAACCTTATACATGTGACATGATTACTCTGCTCTATCCATGTAATATTAGCTTAGAAAAAAGGGAGAATAAAAGGGGAAATTGTGGATAGCATATAGTATTAGCAAAGTTGTTAGGTGATGGGACATACATTTCTTTCCCCAATTATCCCACTGGATAACTCTTCATTAGTTAACCTATTGGATAACTTGAGATTATCCAAGGAAGATGAATATTCTGAGAGTCAGGTATAAATAAAAATATTTAGCACATTATTAAACATTGGAATCTGAAACCTCAAGATGTGGGGAGGACCATCAATTAAAAAGGTAAAGATTCCTTCAACTCCTGAACATATATGTAAAGTTTTCTTGGCAGCAATACAGGAGTGGTTTGCAACGTTTTTAGGCTTTCAGACTATTGTTGGGATTTTCTGGTAGTTTTTTGTCCAGCTACTAATCAGGTCTCACTCTGCTTAGCTTTTTTGGGGTTCAGGCAAAGCAGGCTAGTTGCTGCCATCTACTCTGACTGGCCATTAATGTAGAGGGTTTACATTGGGAATTAGAAATCAATGGAGGAAGAAAACCCTCAGGGGCTCCTAATTTTGATGGATAGGTAGAGATCAAAGGCAGCATGTCTCCAAATATTAGCTAGTTGCTTGTGGGCTTCTCAAAGGCTCTGTCAGGCCACTATGGGAAACTAGAGGAAAGTTTGATCATTTTGTTGAATCTTAGTTGTTATAGGAGTCAGTGGAAATAATAAACTCCTTGGGGATCAGAGGGCTTCAAACACTTGCATACATTTCAGTCATTACCAAAACAAGTCAAAGCAGGTCCACATCCTTCTACCTAGCTTTTGGAGAATGTGGTGGACAATGTACAGCTGTTCCTGGCAGCTATTGGCTGATATTCAAAATATAGGTAAGGAGGGTTACATACTTCTTTCTCAGGGCTCAGACATCTTTTGATAGCCAGGGGCCATACTTATTCTGGAAAGGACTGAGACAATGGGTGATATCATTTTATTTTATTTATTTATATTTCAAATTTAGACACCACCCACCGCTCATCTCACCATCCATCATGTTATTCATGATGATGAATAATATACAGGTCTGTTATGCACATGGACAGGGCTTAGTTTTTGTCATTTTCCCTGAAGTTGGAGGAGGATCTTCTTTTAAATAAAGTCTATTTTATGTCTTATGTTATTGTTATATTGCTTTTTGCTTCAAAACAATAAGCAAGGTCTCCAGGAAGCAGAGAGAGGGAGAGAGAGAGATTTAAGGGGGTTGCTCACACTTGCTCTGTTATCATAGAGCTGTCAAAGCTCTTTTAAAAATATTTGTATTTTTCATTACTTTTCAAATGTACTTAGGAAAAGGTACTGAATATTCTTTTGCTCAATGTGCAGATACAAGCCTTTGAAAATATGTCGATACTCCAGCTCTAAGACTGTGTAGATACTTTGTGAAAATTCATTTTTATGCTCCAGGTTCTAATAATATGGGAACACCTTAGAGGAAGGGGGATGCGGTGGCGCAGCAGCTTAATGATGCTGAAAGTTGCCGGCCAGAAATGGTCAACGCTTCTGCGGTTTGAGTCCACCCGTCACACTAACAGGGTGAGCTCCTGTTTCTTCCCCAGTTCCTGTCAACCCAACAGTTCGAAAACTCACGTGAGTAGATAAATGGGGACTCTCACTCCGGTGGGAGGAAAAATGCTGGCGGCGCCTTGCAAAAGGAGTCAGGAGCAGTTGCTGGTAAGTGCGAAAAACCGCGCATGCCCAAAAAGGGCGCGAAGCAACGGAAACCCCGCCTCCTGCGCTCGCCAGCTGGGCTCTGCTCTAGGAAGGAGGCTCTGGCAAACCACTTCCGAAACACCTTGCCTTGAAAACTGCAGGGACTCGTCCAAGCAGTCACTGCAGAGTCGGTAACGACTGACCGCAGAAAAAAAAAAAAACCTTAGAGGAACTAGAAAAGTATGTTGGTATTATATAATATGAGCATCCTAAGATTTCAAATGCTAGTATTTCGTTATATTTAAACCAAGTAGTTGTTTTATGGTTTTTATTACCTTCCAACTGAGTGGCTATGTTACTTGCAGCCATAAATTTCAAAATGAACCTGCTTTCATGCTGGAGAGAAATTTAAATATGAAATATTCTACCCTACTTTTAAAAATTGTGACATTTTCCTTCCTCAGTAACTTCCTCACTTGCTTTTGAACACCCACATGGAAACTCTCTCAGAGAGTTTATACAACCTCCTAGGCTAGACTTGGATTCTAAGTGGGGTGTGTGTTTGTATGTGACTAAATTTAGAGTTGACAAAATCAACTGCTGATTCAGAAAGGTCACTGAATCTTGTTTTGGTTACGCAAGGACTAGGGAATCCTATCAGATTTATTCTAATGTCCCTGGCAGAGAAGTGATGATCCTTAGACATTTTGGAATTGCAACAGGACAAAAAAAGTATGTGTATGGACAGGTGAGAGGGAAAGATAGTGAGAAATGTTGAAAAACAGTTGGTGAAGTTAAGCAATTTCTTTAGTATGGAAAAGAAGCTGGAATCAAAACCCTAGCAGAGTTAGGTGAAAGTTTCTGAAGAAATCAGTTAAAATCACACAGCTGTCTTTCACAGTAAATTCTGCTGTAAGAAATTGATCCAGTTTTTACTATTATCTGCCAGATTTGTAATAGCTGGAAGACTAAAATGTATGCAATCTTTCTTTGATTAATATTATTCAAAAGCGTTGTAAATGGCATTGGCTGAAAAAAACCGAATACAACAATAAAGATATGAAACTGCCATTTTCACTTGTTTGTTTCTTCAAAGAAAGAGTGTTACTTGGATTTTGGATTCAAAACATATGTTTGCAGAATCCTGGTCAATATCTTCATATTGCTAAATACAATAAACATAGAAATAAAGCATGCTATATGGAAATCTATAGACACCAAAATAATGAAAAAGGATATAATCTTAGCCTAGGCAGCTGACCACCCAAGCATGTCCAAGTACTAGTTGTAGGAACTGAGGCTTATTTCAAGGGAAGTTTGAGGCACAATCACATGAAAGCCACAGGTTGATCACAGACAGCTGATAATCTAAGAAACCTGGTTTGCCAGTCAGATGACTGGAGTGTTATTTTAAGGCAGGCCAGAGCTGAAACCAAGAAATTTATGGTGGAGAGGCAGCTAACTGAAGGAGAAGGGAGGAAGATGGGCAATAAAGAACCAGTGTGGTGTGATGGTTAAAGGAGGAGACTAAGACTTGAGACACTCAGGTTCAGGTCTGTTCTCAACCATGGAATCTCCCTGGGTGACATGGCTAGTCACTATGTCTCAGCCCAATATATCCCACAATTGTTGTTGTGGGGAAAACTAGAAGAGGGAGTGTTGCCTTGGAGTCTTGAAGGAAAGGCAGAATAGGAAACTAACAAATAAAGTAAATAAGGAGTCAGGCAGAAAGGAATCCATCCATCTTTTCATGACAGCAACCATAAAGACTCCAAAGCTCCCCCCCACACTTTGACATTACTATTATTCACATTACAATCCAGCAAGAATTCAAATTAAAGATGATCTAATTGCATTAATTCTAACCAGGAAATTGGGGGTGAAACACTCCTACCTCCAGTGACTGGAAAAATGGTGAAATGCATCACTGGAGGCTTTTTTTTTTAACAGAGCACTGGGAAAAGTAGGAAGTTCAGGAGGAAAACGGTAATTAAAAAGGTTTCTGCTTGGTTTTGAACCAGCAACCTTCTCTTTACAAGGCAAGAGTTGTTGCCATTGTGAAATTCTAACATTTGTAATAAGGGTGGGTTTAAAAGACATTAGGAAGAAGCAGGGCAATAAAAAAGTTTTTTGTTGTTATTTTTAAGCTGGCCATTGCTTTTCTGGAAACAAAGGCAGGAGGGCACAGTTGCAGAGGAATAGTCCAGTGGAAGGATGTAGGAGCTTGTAATCCAGACCTTGCAAACATCTCAGTCTGCACAGGATTTTTCTAAAGCTATCTAGAGTCAAGCTAACATGAGCTCAGACAGGCACATCTGTGCATCCAAAGTAGTAACAAGAAGTTTGTCTTATCAGTGATCCTTTAGTGTGGGACTCCTTTCTGAAGGACCTTCATCTGGTAGCATGGTTTTATCTTTTATGGTCACATTAATTTTATTCTCTCACATAATGGAAAAATATTTAAACAGTACAAGTAAAATGTCCTCTTTTAAGTCACATTGAATTGTGTCATTTGGTCAGTAATTTAACAGTTTTACAGTTCAGTCATATGCATATTTATGTAGAAGTAAGCCATGTTGTTTCAGTGGGGTTTGCTTAGAACTATATGTGGTACATTTCCTCACTTGATTTTAAAAAGTAAATCATTGAAACCACCTGGGATCAGTATTGTGGAAAGATTATTTTAATGTCTGAAGCAGCCTAGATTCTAAGCAGTATATGAATGAAAGTTGTTTCAACTAAAAACAGGAAAACACTTCCTTTAGAAAGAGGTACTTGCCACAGTAGTATGCATAAACAAATGCACAGACTTCTCAGAAGTGTCCGAATATCCATAAAAAATAAACACAGTCTGTTTCCCATGATGAAAACTCCAGGAGTGTCACAAAAGGCTTCCAGGAAATTGTAAACATGCCTGGCTCTGGCTTTACTCACACTCAGCTTGCCTTTGGGTTTCTATGACCTTCACAAGGCCTTCCGACTGAGATCCCAGCATTAGATCTGCCAGCATCGCTACCTCTCTGTTTCTGCATAATTCTACATAGGGGCAACTGTGACGTTGCCCAGCTAACTTGTGTTTAATTATTAAGTAGCTGTAAGGTTTAACTGATCGAGAAATAGGCTATAAATGCTGCCTGTAACACTGAGTGGGTTTTAAATTCAGTAGTAAAGTCCCATGTTTATGACTGGTTGGAACCAAGTATGTGCAAAGGGCTTTTTCATACTGTTGGGGTTCCACAGGCACGTTTGCTTTGAGGATGGAAATACCTGGCACCCACATCCCAGAAGGGTCATTGTCAGTGAGAGCTGGCTATCCAGCATCTGCAGGAGACAGCAGCTCTCATCACATTGACTCTGTATGTTGCCTATTCCTTTACCTCATAGGCATGAAAGGCAACCACTGACTTATGAAAGCAATTAAAGGGACTATACCAGTATAGTATCCTGACTGGGATGGCCAAAGAGAAACAGATTGGCAATTGAAGCCAATCTGAGGGAAGGATGGTGGTCTTTACTGCAACAATGTCATTTTATTGATGTAGTGGAAGAAAGTGACTAGACCAGCCACTTACAAAGTCCATGCCAGTAGAAAGAACATTTGGCTTCTGCTTGTGTGCTGGCTCAGGAAAGCAGGAATGGCCATGAATGAGATGGGGGGGAAAACAGTGGTGAGCATTTACAACTGGAGGCTCCTGCTTTACTGATCGATGGCACAAGAGCCAGGGCCTTCTCTGTATTGGCCTCATCAGTCTACTTGTTGCTATAGAACAGTGTTGTCCAAACGTGGCCACTTTAAGATGAGTGGACTTCAACTCCCAGAATTCCCCAGCCAGCATGGCTGGCTGGGGAATTTTGGGAGTTGAAGTCCTCTCATCTTAAAGTGGCCACGTTTGGACAACACTGCTATAGAAGGTTATGCCAGGCTTCCTTGTTGATTACCTTTGAATAGCCTCCAAATGCATAGCTGTTCTGGCCTGTTCATAACTGAGACTAGATCTTCCTTTAGATTGTAATTTTAAAGGTTTTAAATGTTCCCACTGCTCCTTAGTTGCTTCTTTTTCAATGGACCTTTTCAACATTTGTTTATATTGCAATTTTATTTATTACTTAAAATTTGTTCTTTGGTTATTTTTAAACACATTACCTTTCTTGGGAGGATTTCACTGAAGTGAAAAGTGGGAGGAATATCATATAAGGTAACAGGAGGGACAGCAGGAGTGTCTACCCTGAGAGGGTGTAAAAAAGAGCAAGATGGCAGCCACAGCCATGCAATGGAAGCTCTGCCTCTTTTTTGCTGCCACGTGCATGACACACATAAAAAAGGAGCAGGGCTTCGATCCTGTGGCCATAGTCACCATATTGACTTTGTTGACTCCCCTGGGGCTGCTCCTGAGTTTACATATTGCTTCTAGTTGCACTGGGGAATAATTTCTTTTTTGTTGTCAATTTCAGCTGAAACTGTTAATGATATTGCTTATAATTACGTTTTGAACATTATCATACATTGCTGATTTTGGGGAGGGAAGGTCAAAATATTTTAAGAACTGGAATTAGTGTCCAGATATGGACTTGTTATATGGACTGAAATGGACTTTTATAAAGAAGAAATATGGTCTGTGTGAAACATATAAAAGATAAATTATTATATACACATACCCCTACTTGTTGTCTTCTTGCATTTTTAATAAATAAAAGAGAGTTAACTTTGATCAGCTGATGCCCTTAACACATAGATTATTTAATTTTTAATGTGTTTTAAGCACTATATTGTTAATATATAAAACATTTTCACAATGTTTATTTAAAATGTGGAAACAAGAAGTGAAAGTTCATTTCAGATGAATAAATAATACACTTCTTCTTCCTTTCCCTAGCTTTAACAATTTCCTGCACATAAACTGCTATTAGCAATAACAACACAGTTCAAGATCATGGGACTGAGGTGGGACTGAATTTAGATCTTTGGTTCTTCCTTCCCTACCCCTCCACTAACAACAACTTTCAATTGGGCTGTTCCCAGTGATGAATCCCATTCTTTCTCCCCCTTAGGAGCTCAGAGCTACCACAAAATTTCTCAACCAAATTCAGAGAAAATAGTAGGAATGTACTATCATTGATCTTTTGGGGGAATCTTGGCCAAAACCTTTGATTTTCTTACCTACTTCTCTCACTCCCACTGAATTTCCTCCTTTGAACAAGAAACAAAGTCATTCTGCATAAATTCCTATTTGAAGGTTAGTTAATGTTTTGCAGTGTGCCAGAAAAGTGGAAATTACAACATAATGGCCTTTCCTTTTGTCCTTGTCTTTTGGAATTTACAGAACATTCACTGTTTCTCGTTTGATACTTCCTTAAACTCCCTTGCACACACATTATGCGATAATCATCCACAAACACTCATTCTATTGGCCTATATGGAATTCAGCAATAAGTAATGGAAGCTGGTAAAAACTCTTGATGCATTTATATTGTTAATTATTATGCATATTTATTGCATTCAGTCAATACCTGAATTTTGAGGCAGAACTGATAATTCAGAAAAAAATTGTATTACTCTGTGTGTATCTGTGTATCATCTACCCACACACACACTACTGGGTGTGTGTGTGTGTGTGTGTGTGTGTATCTATCTGTCTATCTCCTCTGTCTGCAAGGCTGATTTTCTCCAGGCCAAGTCTTCCCATTCTGCATATCCCCCCCAGGAAGTTAGTTTCTTTGATTCCCTTCGTCCAGGTGGTCTACTGGGTGGCAATGCAGAAGCAGATTTTTTCCCATGGCCACCCAGTTTCATGGCATTCTCTTTCCCCCAGAATCTGGATGCTTCTTCCCTGCTGTCTTTTAGCAAAGAAGCAAAGATCATCCTTGAATATAACTGTGTTCTATTTTAAGGGTTTATGCTGATTGCTATAATGTAATGCATTTATGTATGATTTGGGATGGGTTTATATTATTTTGTCAGCTGCTAGAGTTGGATATAAATACTGTGAAATAAATAAGTAAATATATTCTTAATTCATAAAAATACTTGATTTTTTATTCATTACTTAAATGTTAGATTTACAATTATGTGTATAATTTGCTGGATTTGTACATTCAGAGGACCATTTAGTTGAAACCAACTTTACCAACCTCGATGCCATTATCATTCTTTTTAATTCAAATAATAAAACAGGATACCTCCTAATCCTAAATTTCTGTAACTGCTGGCATAATTATTAGCACTTTGAGGTTGTCCAGATCAGGAAATGGATTCCATAAGAAGACTAGAAGTATATGTTTTTGAGTTAGGCTATAGGGGCAGAATCTTGGAAGACCAACTGCATTTTCCCTTCCCTTCCTTTTATACCCTAGGGCAGTGTTTCTCAACCTTGGGAACTTTAAGATGTGTGGACTTCAACTCCCAGAATTACCCAGGCAGGATGAAGTCCGTACCTCTTAAAATGCCCAAGGTTGAGAAACAGTGCTCTAGGGAGTTAGGGAGAAGGCAGTCTGAGTCTCTTCCTAATACTTTTTCTTTTTTTCCAGGGCTTAAGGCAATTTTGTTTTCATAACAGTTTCTGAATAGTTTCACCAAGGTCATTTCCATGACTCTCTACAATTATTCAATTTGAATAACAGATCCATCTGATTTGTAATGTTATTTTATTTAAGGAAAGGAGGAATTTATTTATTTATTTATTTATTTATTTATTTATTTATTTATTTATTCAAATTATATAGTTTTATAATAATTCCTAAGTACCAAATGTTACTTCATCCCCAGATAGTGTTGATACTGGCTGTACTCTTTGATTTGGCCTTAGGGGAAGATTGCTTCCTCGGCACCAACCTTTACTTCAGTCCCAGTTACTAATGTCTTTTGTTGCTGTTGTTTATTTGTTAAATTTACAACTTGTATTTTCTTTAGGAGCACAAGGCAGGATAAACAATGGTCTCTCCTCCCATTTTCCCACAATAACAATATTATGAGATAGGTTGGCTGGAGAGAGAGTGACTAGCCCAAAGTCACTCAGTGAGCAGCTGTGGCAGATGGACTTAAACCTGCATCTCCTAATGTCAATCTAATACCTTAATGGCTATATCATGCTTACACATTTTTGAAGCCAAAGTGTTATGTCTTTTGTTGTATGGTGCATAGTGTTGTACTTATAAGGATACCCATACATTAGAGGCAGTCCAATCTACATTTCCCCACTCTGAGTCTCTCACTGTATTGTTAATGCATTTCTCTGCCTAGACCTCAAATGCATTTCTGTTGAGGTCCACTTGTGTCTGCTGGTTGAAATACTGGCTCAAGTAGACCTTTGGGAGTCAGTCTCTAGCCCAATTGGTATTGACAAATAGACACCTGTCTCTTCAGAAGAAACAAATTATAGACAACCTGGTTTCCTGTGGGCTTATGCCTCAATTTATATCTATGCTGGGCTTGGACAAAGCTTAAGCAAAGAATCTTTGACCTTGATATGCAAATAAACAGAACTAATATCTCTGCTACAACAAACTCTTGCACCCTCCCTTTACCATCCCTAAGTATTTTTATCATCTACTTGTTCCATCATATAGGGGGGCTTTCATACTGACACGCTTGGATGCTCTTCCATCAATGGTGCTACTGGGAAGATTTAAGATTTAATGGCATTCCTTAACAAGACCATCTAGATTCCAAAGTCGAGACAATATCAGATGTAATTCTGAAATGTCCTGTTTACCACCCTTGGAGGGTAGACTTAATCTCCTCTTATTAGAAATTTCCCAAATGGCAAATGGGTGCTACCTTCTGAACAACCAGGATGGGAAGTCTCCAGAATGGTGGTCACATTTTATGCCTCTGCAATGAAAGTGAGAAGTTACTGGACAGACTGCACTCCATATACATTTAGTCTCAGGAATGAGTAGATTGTTCCTAGACATTTGTAGTCTGTATTCTCTTCTCAACTTTTTGTCTTTCTTTGGTCTACAACCATATATTTTAATAAATTGAAAATGACCACACTAGCTTTCAGTATTGCTGTAGCTATTAATTCACAGCTTGAGAGACTGAATTCATGCTGGTTGGGGAAGTTACTATTTTTGTGGTACATATCTCTTAATGTAATACAGCATACATTATTCTCTAAGAATGAAGATTTGATCTAAAGTATACCGCTTATATGGAAACACACACCAGTTTGAGGGATGGGGGGAGATGTGAGAGATTGTGGGGAGCCTGGGAAAGGAATAGAAGGGAGACTACACATGAACTATCAAGACATAGATGGTAAGGCTGCTGGCAGCTTATCTGATAAATGGGCAACTCAGCCCAGATGGCAAGAAACCCAGAAAGAAGCATTTCAAATCATTCAAAGAGACGCTGTCTTAATGAACTCATTATAACTGATGGTGGGGAATTCCTTTTTAAAATACTGTACTTACCTAAGACTAGCAATAAAGATACGTTACTGAAAACCTGCGTAGTTCTTGTTTCCTTGATCTTGCCCAGTACCATGGGGTTTAACAAGAAAGCAGCTTCAGGTCTTGCCATTCTAGCAACTGGTCTGAATGCAGCAACACTGCAACAGCAGCATTCCAGCTTCTTGAAAGGGCTTCGTTGGCAACATTAGCAATGGAAACAAGTAAGGCAGAAATTGTACTCCACCACAGCATCCTTAACTCAGGCAATTACCTAGTATGAAAAAGACATGTTTTATTGCTTCTCCAATTGTCGCATACAAAAAAATAACTTGAAATCATTACCCCAGTGGAGAATGAATATTGTTCAATCAAATAATGATTAAAACTGGCAAAACAGATGCTAGCAACAATAGGAAGGAAGTCACCTTCACCCAAGAATGAGAACAGGAAAGGTGGGAAAAGAGTGCAGGGCTGTTCTTCCCTGTTCTTGCGTTAAGACGAATATCCCTTGACCTGTCTCTTCCTCATGGATGGTAATTGCATTACCAATTCTGACAAAATAATTTCATCCCATGCTAACTTTATTACAAGCATCAGAAGGAAGCCACTTATATACAAGAACAGGATGCCCCACAGTCTATTTTATTCAGTTTATAATGCACGTAATCAATTTCATAAATGTGAATTGCCATAAGTTACCATTAGTTTGAGTTAGAGGGCGTTTGAAGGGGATCACACTATGAATCTGATTATGTCTTGAACAGTCCTGGAAAACTAAATTCTACCTGCTTGCAGCAAGGGGCTGTGTAACTTCTATTAACTATTGTTCTTGAGCAAGGAGGTTAGGCAGTTTGTTGGAACCCATATGGTTGCAGTTCTGAATTTATTAGATTAGTTTTTATCTTGGTTGTCTGTATAGGTTTCTTATGCTGTTTGGATTGTGTTTTTATATGTTGTTTGCTGCCTAGAGTTGGCACAATGAGATGGGTGGCCTTCTAAATTGAATAAACAAACAAGCAAACTCTGCAAAACTTTATCAATTTTGGCTTTCTCAGGAATGTGTCAAATCAGAAGCTCTTCAGACTAAATAGTATCCCTTGGTTTATTCTATTGAAAATTATTTTCAAGTTAGGCCACCTTCTGTACAATATGCTCCTACTAGATTTGTGTCTCTATATTTCATCCTTGATGATGTAAAATTTAAAATTTTAAAATGTAAAACAAGAAAATTTTATTCCTTGAAATCAAGTCAAATTCCTTCTTTAATTTGCTAAAATTGCGTCCTGCCTTTCCACCAAGCGTTCATCCAGCTAGCTAACACAGCAAAACACAAATCCATAATCAGTCCTAAAAACAAGTGGGCAAAATAGCAAAACAATCCTGTGTTCATTACAATATTTTGAAATTCATCTCTGCATTTTAAAACATCTGGATTATTTAATAATGAACCCTCTTCATATTGTACTATTTCAGATGCAGCAGGCAGGGTTGTCAGGTATTTGAATATACCTTCGTGATACAGTCTAAGAAGATAGTTATAGTTTGTGCCTCAATCCCACTTCTCTCTGAGCTTTATCAGTGCGTAACATGAAAATCCAGGCCAGAGTGACTGCAGAAAGCAGAAATTCATGCGATACAGTATGTCATGCTGCTCTTATGTGCTTGCAAAACAAGTGTTTCCTTCAGATGAACATTTTTGGTACGGCTATGTTTTATGTGAAGGGGGACGCGGTGGCGCAGCGGCTTAATGACGCTGAAAGTTGCCGGCCAGAAATGGTTGATGCTTCAGCGGTTCGAGTCCAGCCTTCGCGTTAAACAGGGTGAGCTCCTGCTTCCTCCCCAGCTCCTGTCAACCCAACAGGTTGAAAACTCACGTGAGTAGATAAATGGGGACTCTCACTCCGGTGGGAGGAAAAATGCTGGCGGTGCCTTGCAAAAGGAGTTGGGAGCAGTTGCCAGTAAGCGCGAAAAACTGCGCGCGCCCGAAAAGGGCGCGAAGCAACGGAAACCCCGCCTCCTGCGCTTGCCAGCTGGGCTCTGCTCTAGGAAGGAGGCTCTGGCAAACCACTTCCAAAACACTTGCCTTGAAAACTGCAAAGGACTCGTCCAAGCAGTCACTGCAGAGTCAGTAACGACTGAGCGCAGATTTAAAAAAAAAATGTTTTATGTGATGAATTCATTATTACATATGCTATCACTGATACTCGCACATTCAAGATGTACTAGCCTTGGGTTATCTTTTTAGTACTTGCAATCCTTGAAAGATAAATGTGAGCTCAGTCTAAAATGCAAAAACTGCTGCTGAAAATTAGAATCAGAAAACCTTGGCAAAAGGTGGTTAAGGAATGAGAAAATGTCAGATTATAACGCCTGACATTTCTGTAGATTCTGGCTATAGTAGCTCTGGGTTTCATACGGTAAAAGGAAAGTTGGTACAATCGTTTGTTAGGGAATATGTAGGAACAATCAAGTTCGCAGGACAGGACTCACAACTTATGTTCGTCCATACCTTTGCTATGGGACCAAACCTAGAACCAAGCTTGCCAATGGGATCAGATCTTTGTCATTCTGAGCTACAAAATACGGGCAGAATTTTTCATGTAGCTTGCTTTTCTTCACAAAGTAATTTCCTGGAACAGAGTAGAAGACTTTTGAACGTATATTGCTGTATCTTGCCATGGAAGGGGTGAGAAAAACTGAATTATTGCTGCTGAATTTTCCCTGGCTCAGTATCAAGTAATTTAACTTAAGACTGAAATATTTATTATATAACAAATTGATATATGTTGCAGTGTGTGCCTCTTTCATCTCTTCCCTTCCAATGTTATTTTTAACTTTGACTGAAAAAAACCAAATAATTATAACACTTATGACACTGATATCCTAAATTGTAATTAATATTGATAGAATATATACTTTTTTCTTCTTTTTCTTCTTTACAGGTCGTCCTTGAATTATGACCACTTGTCCAGTGATTGTTCAAAGTTACAATGGTGCTGAATGAGGGGTACTTATGACCAGTCCTCAAAGTTCCAGCTGTTCCAGAACCCCTGCGGGCATGTGATCATGATTTTGGCGTTTGGCAACCAGCTCATACTTACGACGATTGCAGCATCCTGCGGTCATGTGATCACTATTTGCAACTTTCTGTGCCAGCTAACCACAAGCAAAGTCAATGGGGAAGCTGGCAGGGAAGGTTGCAAGTCACTCCCATGGCTTTTTCTCCTGAGGAGCCCCACTACAGAGTACGAGATCCCAGGGATCTCATACTTTGCAGCACCCCCTACTGCCTGCACTCTCTAGTGCATGCCCATCTGCAACACCCTTCCACTGGCCCATGGCCCTTGCCGGTCTGCCCATGCTCCCTAATGCTCACCTGTGCACCCCCCCAATACTTGTTGCCTGGGACTCCTGCCTCTTTCCACTTAATGACCCATGCAGTCCTGGGGTTACGATGGCAACCAGGACTACCAGGATTGCCGTCACTAAGCAATGCGGTCACATGTTGTTGCACTTAATGACCACATCACTAGTGACTGCAGTCCTGGTCCCAACTGCCATCGTAACCCGAGGACTAACTATATCTAAGGTATCTGTAAGGTATTTAAATAACAGAATATAAATAATTTATTTATACTATATAAATATCATTGTATTGAAATAACTATGTATCAAGATTTATAACAACACAATAAAGAGGAAAAATATATCTGGCAAAGGCACTGAACCCCCCCCCCCCCACCTGATAATACAGCCAGTTGCTGCACTGGCCTGATCCAGATTATCTCCTGGCAAAATGCTAGCAAAACCTGACCAGTCAATAGATAATTCCTCCAGCGTTGTTAAAGAACCGAAGGAATCCACCGACAAACAGTTTTCTCTTTCTCTGACCTTGCATAACTTCTCTCCAAAGCCATCTGAATCACATTTGGAAATCACCATGACTTGGGCACGAGGCAGAAAGAATGGGGAATGTCTGTTTGAGGGTTATACTTCTTTCTTTTAATAACAAGGCTCAAAAGTTACCAATTTTAGTGTAACAGAAACATTGTGCAAACATGTGCTGTGCCAAATTATCTCCTGACAACTAGTTGTCAGGTAGTAACTAGTTGTGGCTTTACTTAGTTGGCTCAGGAAAATACATTGGGAAACAGTCTTTTTTTAAACAGAACCTGTATCTTTAAAAGTAACTTGAGACATTCAGGCAAGTATGACTCTGTTTCCCAGAAAACAATTTGCTTACAGTATTTCATGTTTTGCTCTACTGTTGCAGAGGCTGAACTACTTAAAAAAAAGGGAAAAAAGATTCTCTGCCCTGGTTGATATATCCTTCTAAACTGTGGTTTCTTTTAACCATTCTTTGTGAAAGAATAATCCACAATGGTTGGGTTTACATTTAATGCTAATCCATAAACCAAGATTTACAAACCACACTTGGCTGGATTCCTACCAAGCATTAAGCCAAAACCAACCAAATAAGGCACATTATAGTTCAGTGGGAGGTGTGAATCCAGCTTCTCCATTGGCATGTTTCGGGCTCAGGTGTAGGATGGCCCTTTTCATGGCCAAAAAAGAGAAAATCCATCAATAGAAAGAGGAAAAATGAGAGCACAATTTGCATAAAAATGGCATGCACTACTAAATATAGAAATAATTCGAGATATATCACATCATGGCATACTGAGAAATATAGAACATTTCTGTGCAGATGCAAAGTGTTGATGGGCAACTCCATGCCTCCAGTTTAAACTGGATTTGGACTGGAGGTTTCTTTCAATAAAGGACTGTTTTGAGTAAATTAAAACTTTTTCTTTTTTTTTGGAGTCTTCGAGTCAATCTTGACTCCTGGCGACTGCCTGGACAAATCCCTGCAATTTTCTTGGCAAGATTTTGGAAGTGGTTTGCCATTGCCTACTTTCTAGGGTTGGGAGAGAATGACTGGCCCAGGGTCACCCAGCTGGCTTCGTGCCTAAGGTGGGACTAGAATTCAGTCTCCTGGTTTCTAGTCTGATGCCTTAACCACTACACCAAACTGGCTCTCAAATTAAAATTAAAACATATGGCCATCCTAATCAAAGTTTCTTAGCCAGTATGATGAAAATACCCGGAGAAGGAATTCTGGGGTTCGAGGCATTTTCCTTCCCTAACACTTCCTTCCTCCAAATCCCTCACTGACCATGTCATATGCAACTCATGAAACTATTACATTTAACCTCACCCATTTGTTCTTCCTCTTTCTGCCGGAATGACCTAGAAAACACAATAAACAAAGATTTGAAAAATTGTGAAGAAGGAAAGTTCAGATACATACATTATATTGAAAAAGTATGCTTTGATAACCAACCTCCTTAGGAGATTTTTTACTTGAAAAAAAATGAGTATAATAGGTATATAGAATGATCTCCCTCTCAGAATTATTCAATCCATGGGTGTCTACAGAGTGTGGTAAATAAATGTCAAAAAAGTGGCCACAGTGGTGTGATTGCAACTTTGCCTGTGTGTGTGTGTGTGTGTGTGTGACACATAAAAAAGCTGGAGCTTCAATTGCAGTGTTGTGACCGTCATCTTGACTTTTTTTTACCATGCCCTGTGGACACCCCAGATTCAATCCAAGGACACCCAACCAGGAGAAGGCCTAATAAGAATATAAACAAAGCCTTGCTGAATCAGACCAAGCATCCATCTGATTCAGGTACATACTTGGAGATTCAGGACAGACAAGTAACTTATTTACATGCTGATTTGTTAAAGTGTAGAATTTGCTGCACTCATTGAAAAGCTAGTCAAGAACATAGACAGCTATAAAATGAAAAATCACAGATTCTTGGAAGAAATTCCTAGTTCTGATAGTTCTCTGACCCCCGGATACCAGTTGCTGAGGAACATCAAAAGCTACTCCAGGGTTCAAGGATCCTTGGATACAGTATCCTTTGGTGACTCTTCTCTACTTACAGTATATCCAATGGTTTCCTGGGAAATTGGGCAAAAGTCGAAAAGAGTTAAACTTGTAAGCTAAATAGTTAAACTGAAGGATACAGGAAACAGGATCTTTTCAGATGAAGAGATTTTGGGAAGATATAGAAAGACTTTCCTGCAAGACATGCTGATGCCAGATTATAGTCCCAGCTCTAAAGGTCAGGCATTGTGAGAGGAACCAGAATAGAAAAAAGGAAGTTAGGTTGGGAAGGGACAGGGAAAGAACTAGTTCTGAAACATATGTAAGACCGCAACTTTTAAGTTTGCCCCTACTTACAGCCTTAGTTTATTGCCTTCTGCCTTTTGATTTTCATTTATACCTCCATCCTCAAATGAAGCACAATCCCATCAATCATTAATGTTTTCATACTCTATGCTTGTCACAAATTATGCTTGTCATAAAGGTTTTGAGTTTTGGAGACATTTTTGTGAAGTTCTCCTCCACATCATTCTGATGGTAACACTGCACTTTTGGGGGGGGGGGCAAAGTGGTGCTAGCCCAACATTAGATTAGCTGATTTGGGGAAGCCCCAGGATTTGTAGAAAATGGCACAGCTTGTATAAGTGTAAACAAACTTTAGGGGAAAAAAGTGACTGGAGATCAGAATATGAGCCAAAAAAAGTTGAACAAAGACAGAGACTAATCAGTGGCTGAAAAATGCTATTGGGGAAAAATGGAAAATTGGGAAAAGAATGAATGAATGGAGAGTCTGAAGTGAAGCAGTTCACACTGCAATATTTTACAAAGGGAGAATTACTTTATTAAGGTTAAATTAAAGAGTATATTTTTCTAGTCAAAAGGAAGGATATAATTGCATTCATAGAACCTTTCAAATTTCCACTAAAAAGTGGATCGCATTTGAATTTTTTTTTTCAGAAGGAAATCAACCTTCACACACTAACAAACTGTGAAGCTGCTTCCTTTGCTGCTTCTTTTGGGGCACTTTCTTACTCTCCCTCTCCCTCTCCCTCTCTCTCACACACACACTCAGAGCATAAGCTTAAAATGAACAAAAGAGTAAAGAATAAAGATACAAAAGGCAAAATGAAAAATAGAACATAAGTAAAAACATTGTGAAGGAGAATTTTGGGGACATTTTCTCCCTTTCTGTTCCATAATTTTCCCCAACCACTAACCACTACTTAATTATTTATGCTATACTTTTAATATTTAACATTAGAGATCTTTGCTTATATCTGTTTAAATAATTTCTCCTGTTGTTTTAATTATACTGTTTACTCTGTTCCTGGAAGCTGTATACCAAATATCTATATCTGCTTTGCTATGTGTATAAGGGAGACATTCCTGCTTGAACTTGGTTAAACTTCTAATATGAATGTATACTATTAGTTTTGCCATTGCTGCATATTCACCAATTCTGGTTTCCCAATTTTGTATCATCATCAGACTTTCACTTTTCCAACATTGTACCAGGTTCATATAGTGCATATATCTTCATAAATTGTGATATTTTTCATTTATGCTCTTTGGAATAATTCCCAATAAATCTATTTGTGGTTTCAGTTCAAATTTTATTTTTAAAATTTTCTGAATATTTTGATGTATTTCCTTCCAATTTTTTTAAGGGTTTTTTTTTTTTTACATGTTTGGTACATGTGATTAAATGTTCCTTTTTTATTATGGCATTTCCAACATTTATATAATTTGTCCTGCTTGGTGATCATTGGTGGAGTTACATACCATCTATAAAATGTTTCATACCAATTTTCCTTCAGATTATAGCCTGGAGTAAATTTTGATTTTTTTCCATAGTGATTCCCATTGTTCCACTGAGATTACTTCTTTGAAATGTTACACCTACTTTATCATGCAATTTTTTATTTGTTCCATCTCTGTGTCATATTTCAGTAACAATTTGTAAATGTGTCCCATAAGTGATCTTGGAACTGTATGAGTGTTTCAAATTCTGTCATTTTAAGGACCCTCCTTCTTCCTTAAGGTTATTTTTCATTCTTTCCGCAATTAGTAAATATATTAAGTATGGTGCATTCTTACCTTCATTGAACAATTCTTGCTGTGTCTTTAGTGTATTTCTGAGCCTGGATGTAGCAAATTAGCATATGTAATTAAATCTTTCTTACCGTAGTCATGCTTGAAGTAAAAAGTATTTGACGGTGATGCTAATAGTGAAATTGCCAGACTTATTCTTAGAAGATTCCAATTTTTTAACAAACTTGGTCTTATAATATGTTCCTTCAAATTATTTTCTTTTGTTTCTTAGTACTATAAAAACCTGTGCAGTCCATTGGCCAAGCCAGCTGTTTCTATAATTGATGTTCTGCTATTCGGGGATCGTGTCCATTATGTTACCCATGATAGACGGCTTGTTTGATAGTATCATGTAAAATTAGAAAATGCAAATCCATCTCTTTCTTTTGAGTCTTGCAAGATTTTGAATTTTATTGTCAGTTTTTTCCCCACTCTATATGACTCTGTTAATTGTTCTTTGCCTGTCCTGCAAACTTTTTTCTGAGATTGGAATTGGTGCCATTTGAAATAAGAAGTTCATATTAGGTGGCATATTCATTTTTATTGTTGCAATAAGCCCCAGCCAAGAATATTTTAAGTTTTTCCACCTTGTTTTATTTCTTTCCATAATTTTTTATAATTGTTTTGAAATATGTCTTAGTTACATCCTATTAAATAAAGTCCTAAATATTTCCTAAATATCTAACAAATACCTCACAGCCAGTCTCTTTGTTCACAGAATGTTCTTCTTCAGAACATTCTGAAGAAGAATGTTAGGTACCTTGTTATTATACTGTATTTCCCTTCCCTTCCCTTCCCTTCCCTTCCCTTCCCTTCCCTTCCCTTCCCTTCCCTTCCCTTCCCTTCCCTTCCCTTCCCTTCCCTTCCCTTCCCTTCCCTTCCCTGAATTGGCTGAAGTCTTGGATTATTTTCATCAACTTATGGAACTTTGTGGGTTCATGCTTGTTAGTCCTACATGATTTGCATAGCATGTCATTTTATATTCTTCTCCTTGAATTTGGATCCCAGTTATTTGCTTCTTTTTTTGGATCCTGTCCTCCAAGAGTTACAAATATTAAAGGAGATTGTGGGCACCCTTGCCTTGTGCCTTTGATTATTAAAAAACTTGTGAAGAGTATTCCATTCATTGTAATCTTTGCTGTTTGCTGTTGATATATGCTTTCCACCCAAGTTTAAATTCTTCTCCTGGATTCATTTTATTTAGGACCTCTAATAAGAAAGTCTACTCCAACTTGTCAAGGGGTTTTTCTACATCCAAGAATATTACTACTGACTTCTTGTTCTTCTTGTAATGTATTATAATAAATTTGTATTAATCTATTGTTATCTCTCATCTTCCCTTTAGGAGTGTAACCTGTTTGACCTATATGTATAATTCTGGAAATAAATCTTCATATGTTCAGCCAGTAATTTAGTAAATATCCTATAATACTCCCAGCTGACAATGCGGCAAGCAGAAAGATGCATTTGGTTCTAACAAGTATTAGCAAAAAATATTAGTAAAAATTAGAATATTCAAAAAATGGAGCATAATGTAATTAAACTGTTTGCAGATTGTATACTTCTTCTTCTTAGGATTCAGGTAGAAAAATATCTCTGTTGCATTTGGAATTAAATACATTTTATGCAGCAGCAGAATTAGAAGTTAACACTGGTAGATCATCTGTTATACTAATTAACTTTGATCAAGAATTACGAAAATAACTTCAAGAAGTTACTGGAGTTCAGAGTAGAATATTGCAACTAGCTCATTAATATTCAATTTGAAGACTATACCAAAACAATGCATCTAAAATAGCAGGGGGAAACAGCAAGTTGCTCTATGAAGCTGCACACTGAGGTGTAATGAACTGGCTGCTGCAGAAAGTGGTTTGGGAGAACAACAGTTATAGGCTTGGCCCAAGTTCACTGACTGCACCTAAGGACCAGCCCTGAATAGAGATTTCTATAAAACGTGCATGTGCCTATTTCAGGGTACATTTCTGCATATTTGGAGATCATAGTTCTATTTTTAATTGAATTTTAATTCATCTCAGAATACTGTGTAAATTTGGAACATGTGATCCTTGTGTCTACCTAGTTAACTGCCTAGTTTGTAACTTTTTATATATAATATAGCATCATGACTTAGCTCATGGGGTGAAAGGCTCAACCCTCCTTCCCCAGAAACCCTCTAGGTCTGTATATCTGGCTCTGCCTTCATATCTTTGGGAAGCAGCTTAATATTTACTATTACCACTATCTATTTTCAAGGAAGTACCTCACCTGGTATATTTCTTTTAAACCCAGTGTGTTAGAAAGTTAGGGTTCTCACCAATAGTGCCGCCTTTCTGGCAATTTAAAAGTAAATAGGGGGGAAAAGATGAAGTAATTTCTATAATGCATCCTCCTGACCATATAGCATAGAGGTGTAGGGCTAGAGGATCTAGTACATCCTCTCCCTTTGAGAGAAAAAACAATCTCACAAGAGATAAGTAAAATCAAACTTTATTAAAGAAACAACAACAAAAAAGATAAACTGTAAAGCCTCCTTTAACTTTACAGTCTTTTATTTAAAATCATACCAGGAAAAAGGACCAAGGTAAGCAAATATATTATGGAGCACGTGAGGGAGGGGGGGGGGGCATGGCTGGAGAGGTGTAGCAAGTAGCATTCAGGAAAATTGATGCTTTGTAATTGGTTATGCCGCCCCACCCCCAGCCATTATTGTTAATGGGAAGGCCTCCCAACCATTTTCCAGGAGTGTGTATAACACGTTCTCCAAAAAATTGCTTTATGTTTTATATATCACTTTGATGAATTAAATTAAATTGATATAAAATTATTTAATGAAGTAAAAACATCAACAAGAATGTAGTTCATTCTATGTCTGCCACAGTTTGCTAACTACCAAGGCAATACTACAAAACTGTATTCATGCACACATTTACAAGTATATGCTTTGCTTAATGAAGAGATTTGCATGGCTAGAAAAGTATCTTCCTGTATTCTGGCTTCTTCTAATCCCCAAACTATTTTTTTCCCCACACAAATATAAGCCTTTTTCACCATCTGGCAATGGTATTATGGAGACAAAAACAAATTAAAATGTAAATCAGGGAAGCTTAGTGAAATAGGAGAGCAGGTCAATGAGCTGTGGTAAATGTAAGATGCACAGCGTTCTTGATATTCTGTAAAGATCCTCAGTTCCCTTAAACTAGCAGAAGTCTATTCCCATGATGCTGACAAGAAGTGGCTGAACTATACTGACTGTGTATTATCAGAACCATGATTAAGAAATGCATCCAGATGGAAAAACATGTCCAAAATTAATCTTTCCTATTAATTTACCATTAATTAAGAGCAAATTGAAGAGGTGTTAATACAAACACTTTGCTACACATCTGCATCGTAGTTGTTGAGATAAGTTCCATTTCTCAGAAATGAAACAGCTTAACTTGCGTGTAGTCTAGTCCTACTGAAGAGTGCAGAGAGGACATGAATACCATCCAGTATTTTAGCAGGCTAGCATAGGGATCATGGCTTGCATGATGAATTGGTTGAGTGTAGTTATGGGCTGAAAAGGTAGAGGTTCAAATCTCTACTAAATCATAGAGCTTGCTGGGTATCACACTTTCTCTCAGTACAACCTAACTGACAGGGTTGTCTCTCAGGGAAAAGGTAGGATATACACTAAATGCAAATTATTATTAATAATACTATTATTTCAAATTGAAGATTTTCCCACTACGTCTTAAGGTTTGTTGAGTGGTTATTGGAAAGAGTGGGCCTTTTTCAGTGGCAACACCCAGATGATGAAACTCTTTTCTTAAAATGGCATTAATAGAATATCATTCATGATTAAAGCTGTAAGACACTCAGAATCAACTGTGATTGGAATGGAATATAAGGCTAAGAATCAATAAATGTATGCTTCAGAAATAAACTGGTTGCTACCCTTTTTTTGCACTTTTTAAAATGCATCCTCAAACTGGCTCCGCTGTATTGTTGCAGAAAACCCAACACTAGGACAGCCTTATCCAGATTGGGACCCTCTACTAGTTTCCTTTGAAAACCAAGTGCCCTTTACACCAACAGGCTGCTCTTTGAAGCAACCAGCCCCCAGAGAAGGATTTTCAGCAGCAGCAACTGGAGTGAGCCCTCAATCAAGATTAGAGCAGGTGCCAGGCAGGCAGAGGTCTGCATCTACTTCAGAATTACAATACAATACAATACAAAATACTTTAATGACCAAGTATAAAATATATACAAGGAATTTGTCTTCGGTGACGAACAGCAAGATCAACAGTGCGTTTGAATAGAAAACAGAAAAATAATAAACAATTACACTACACAATAAAATAACTTTTTCAAAGGGAGAAGCCACTGTCCAGCACATATCGAGTCATGTAGTGTTTAACAGAGCAATGGCACAAGGGAAAAAACTATTCTGATATCTAGATGTTTTAACATATGGTGCTCTGTAGCGCCGTCCTGAAGGAAGAAGTTGGAACAGTTTATATCCAGGATGGGAAGAGTCTGCAGATATCCTCTCTGCCCTCCTTTTGACCCTCACAGTATACAGTTCTTCTATAGAAGGCAGGCGGTTTGCAATGATCTTTTCTGCAGACTTAACTATCCATTGGAGTTTGAGTCTGTCCTGTTTGGTTGCAGAATCAAACCAGACAGTTATAGAGGAACAGATAACAGACTCAGTGATTCCCCTGTAAAATTGTACCAAGAGCTCCTGGGATAATTTAAACTTCCTAAGTTGCTGCAGGAAGAACATCCTTTGCTGTGCCTTTTTAATGATGGCTGTAATGTTAAGCGTCCATTTCAGGTCTTGGGAAAGTATAGAACCCAGGAACTTGAAGGACTCTACCACTGATACTGGGCTGTCGAGTATGGTAAGGGGAGGAGTATTAGAAGGATTCTTCCTAAAGTCCACAATCATCTCCACGGTTTTAAGTGTATTCAATCCCAAGTTGTTATGACCGCACCACAAGACCAGTTGTTGAACCTCCCGTCTATATGTTGACTCATTTCCATTTCGAATTAGACCAAAAACAGTTGTATCATCCGCATATTTCAAGACTTTAACAGAAGAGTCTTTTAAAATGCAGTCATTGGTATAAAGCATGCAAACCATAATCTCTAACACTGCACCTTTGCTCTTCCCCAATGTGTATATATTGATGTCCAGTACTTACCGAAGTACTTTGAGCTTTTTGAAAACATTTTGAATCATGTGCAAATAATATAATTTGCTCCTTAGGTGCTGGCTGAATTTTCTGAAAAATAGTTTAAGACCCTTCTCAACCATATCCTTTGTCAATAGCAGCACCCAACTAAAGAACTCACTCCCTAGGCAAGTAAGCCTTGTGGCCTTGTTTAGTTTCTGAAGAGAAGATACACACATTTTTCTAACACTCAGCCTTTATTGGTCTTTTAGAGATGGCACCTGGCACTTTTTGGTGTTTTTAATCACTGATCTTGTTTATGTTATTATTTATTTTGTATACTGTATCATCTTAACTTCAGTCTACCAATATTCTAATACTGTAAATAAGTATTAGAAAAAACATTTATTCCGAAGTAAGGGTCTACGGGGCTTACTTTCAGATAAAGGAGGATCATAGCTGGAGAATACAAGTTTATGCCTGTCATCCCTTAAGTACCTATTAGGGATAATGGGGATGTCTGTGAAGTCAACAAGGAAAGGATTGCAGCTTGAGAGACTTCTGGTAACTTTTCTTTAATTTGTCAGCTCTGCTATTTTTGCTTTGCATGTTCAACTGATTTTCATGGCTGATGTAAAATGCACTGAAGCCTGCTTGCATTGAAATGATGGATTTAAATTCTATAAAAAGAAACATAATAAACAGGTAGAAGCCAACACTTATTGGCACATAATACATGAAACAATAATTGCCTTTTCACACTGTCAAAATGTATGGCTGGAAATTATACACACATGGTTACATTACTGCATAAGTGTGAAATTGATGATTAATGGACCACACTCTTGTTGGAATAATTACAGTGTGATTATGCTTACAGGTCAGCGCATTTTATTTCTATGGTGCTTTACCAGCTATAACTAATGCATACTTCCATTTTACTCCATTGGACATCAATATATACACAATGGGGAAGAGCAAAAGTGCAGTGTTAGAGACTATGGTTTGCATGGTTAGGATTCTAGAGTGATCCCCTGAAGAATCAGGTTGGAGATTGTAAATAAAAGTGACCTCAAATCAGAGGAATCAATAATGGACTCACCTGGGGATTTGTGTGCACCCCCCATATCTTCAGTGCAACCCCCAACCTTCTCATGAATTGCCACTGATTTTCTACACATAGACTTGTATTAAAATGAAAAATACCCAGATACTCATATTCTATGTACCATGTATGGTGACATGATGGATTAGCCACTTGTACTGAAAATGAAAGCTGAGCGGTGCTTTGAAGACATTATTAATGGAGAAAAATAACTCCCAGCCAGTGATTTGTAATCCCTGCATGTCTGCAGGGCACCATGGGATTTGTAATCCCTGCATGTCTTCAGGGCACCATGTTAGGGAACATTGGGAGGATTGGGCACATTTCAAAAAGTAGGCACTCTCTGCCATTGTGTTTCTTGCCTTCATGTGAATCTGAACTAAAGATGCTACTGTTTTAAGGGAATCCACTCCTTAATGGGACTCTTAAAGCAGAAGCCTAAAAAAATAGATGTGCACGCTTTAACAAGTAGCAAAGAGGTGTGTGAGCCTTGAAGAACTTATTCTGAATCACTGTAAACACTTAGTACACATGTTCAGCTTTGGACTACACAGAGTCCTGGCTGGGCTGTCTGTTCTTTGACTGAGAAGGCACCAGGCCAACTGTAGGGACAATGCTCATGGCCTGTGGGCAGTAACTGCTGTCACCAACTACAGATCCAGAAACAGTGACAGTGTCATTTCTAGCGAAGGATGAGAAGCACAGGAGTGCAATACATCATGCCTCCCTCTCTATTACCTGTGGTGAGAGATCCACCTCCCCCAGAAAGGTTGGCCCTGAATAGTCCCATTTTGTATGTTGCCCAGTTGTAACACTGAGGCTGATTCTGGGTTTGAGAGATACTTCCCTACAAAGATCTGCCAATCAGAATCTCTTCAAGCTCCTCCAGGATGACTTCTCATTAACCCTGCTACCAAACCATTCCACCAGTAGGAGTGACTTTCTTCCAATAAGAAAAAAACAAAACAAAAACAAAAACAGCACACCTCTAATTGTAAACTTTTACAGCTTTTACTTGCCTCATTAGAAAAGCTATACAGTCTATGGGTGCATGAACAGCATATAAGTTGGTACGACAGGAATTGTAAACAATCCGAAGCTACTGATGAACGGTCCCATAACCACACAATGCTGTTCTCCTGCCCCCAAGTGAACTCACTCTGATGGTCTCTGCCAATGTCTCCTGTAGCTGGCTCTTGGACTACATCCCCAAACTGCTGCTTCGCTTCTCCTTACAGGTGAAACTTCTAGTTCTTCACAGCACAGTGATTCAATTGCCAAGAGTTGCTCTGATATTCTTGAGCAAAACCTCATGCCTTCTCTCTTTCATCTCGGGCTCACAAGTAGTCTTTCAGGGGAGGGGAGGGAAGAAGGTACCCTCTCCTGCTACTGTAGTTTCAAATGCTCTCCCTTGTCTCTCTTCCCTTGCCACTCCCAAAGTTGGGGTCTCATACCTGTTTTTGGGCTAGCTCTCTCTTCCTGCTCCTCAATTAGCTTCCTTTTCTCCATCCCATCTCCCCTCCCATTGCCTGACCTTTATGGCTCGGGTTAGTTAAACTGCAATCTGGAGTCAGCAAGTCTGGAATGAGTTCGCTGTCTCTTCCCAATCCATACCTGTTTAGCTATCATTCTGGAATCTAGCTATTTAGCTTACAGCCTTTCCTGCCTTGTTCCCTACTTTCCCACAACCCTGAGTTGCAAGTATAACGTGACTTCCTGAATCTTGGTGGCTTCAGACTACACTATAGGTAGTTCTCAACTCACAATGGCAATTGGGACTGGTATTTCCGTTGTTAAGCAAAGTGGTTGTAAAGTGCGACCACATCACTTAGCAACAGCAATCTCTGCAGTCCCAGTTGCCGTTGTTACCCAAATCCCATGGTTGTTAGGTGAGGCAACTTTCTGCCGGCCTCCCACAGCCAAGTCAGTGGGGAAGCCGGCAGGAAGTTACAAGTCCCAGGTGGCTTACAAGCAGGCTGGCAGGGAGGTAAGTGGCTGTTGTTGGGTGGGGGATGGCACAAGGGGTATGTGCAAGGGAGGGAGGGAGGCACAGCAAGGGTCAGGGAGGGTGTGACGGGGTGCACGAGGGTGCGAGGGAGGCGTGGTGAGGGTTGGGGAGGGTGTGCAGTGAGGATACTTTTCTTTTGAGGGTAGCCAGAAGTGAAATGGAATAACATTTTGATTTATACATATAACATGTTGAGGGAAAAGGTGCATTCTGCACACTTATTATCAGTACCAAACTTTACAACAGATATTTTTAAATTGAAAAATAATTAAATAATGTTGCCTGATTGGATTTCTTCTCAGGAAAAAGAAGCTTGACTTTTTCCCTACAGTATTATTTCTATCATGCTATTTGTAGGAGTAGACTACCATCTAGTGGTAGTATCAAGTTAGTGATGAGAATTAATTTGAAAAATAATCATTAAGCGAATCATTGTGTTCATTACATGAGACATCACATGACCACAACTTATGATTTTATTTGTGTTCTCCATTAATTCTGCTTGTTGGAAGTCAGTTGTGAAGCATGACAGTGAATGGTGATCACATGACCGGGGACGTTGCGATTGTCATAAATGCAAGGATTGGTCACAAAGCTGTTTTTTTAAACCATTATAACTTTGAATGGTTGCTAAACAAGGCAGTTGGTAAGCAAGGACTACAGGTAGTCCTCAAATTATGACCATTTGTTCAGCAACTGTTCAAAGTTACGACAGTGCTGAAAAAGGAGACTTACGACCAGTCCTCAAAGTTGTGGCCATCTCAGCACCCCCGTGGTCACATGATTGTGATTTGGATGCTTGGCAACCTGTTTGCACTTACAACCAATTGCCAAGTACCCTGTGATCACATGATCGCCATTTGCAACCTTCCCTGCTGGCTTCCCCCAAGCAAAATCAATGGGAAGCTGGAAAGGAAGGTCGCAGGTTGCTGGGATAAGTCTCCCCTCCCTGGCCTTTCTTCGCTTGCACATGCTCTTTCCTCCTTCTCCCCTTCACTTGCACACACCCTGTGTCCTCTTTCCTTGGCCTTCCTGTGCTTGCACACATGCACACACCCCCATGCCCTCTTTCCACGACCTCCCTGTGATCACACACACCCTGCGCCCTCTTTCCTCAGTCTCTCTGCAATTGCGTGCACCCCACACCCTAATTTCCCGGCCTTTTTGAGCTTGTGCCACACCAAGCACCCCATCCCCCTGTGGCTGCCAGGGACTTCCCCACCCGCCTCCAGCACCCCCATGCTCCTTACCCTTGAGTCCGTCTGCTTCCTGCTTAACAACCCATGTGTCTTGGGTTACGATGACAACCGGGACCGCCTGGATTGCCATCGCTAAGTGATGCAGTCATATGACATCACACTTTATGACTGCATCACTTAGCAATGGCAATCCCGGTCCCAATTGCAGTTGTAACTGAGGACTGCCTGTACCTGTATTTCTGCTCTCTCCTTGTGTTTTGTGTGTGTGTGTATGTACTGGAAAGCACAGGGTGGGCTTGATTACCTGACCAAGACAGAAGAGGAGGGGGGGCTTAGAACAGAGCAGCTCACAGTATTCTAAGTCACTGTCCAACTAGCTATCTCTTCTATCAGCAACTAAGTACCTCTTCTATTTTTTCCTCTATAACCCAAAGCTGGATCCATCCATTTTTCAAACTTGATCATTCTTTTGATGGCTTCTTCCACTATACCAAATTTGGTCCATCACTGTTCTGGTTTTACTGGTTTTCTAGTTTCACAATCACTCAATCAGCAGGTCACAACAGCAGGTATCTTCTACTGATGTTCTGCAAGGTCTGATTCTATATCTGATCTTGGAGACAGAACATAGCTATCATGATTATAAGCCAGTGATATTCTTGCTAGTCTAATACCCTATGTCCCATAGTAGCCAAGGAGGTTCCACTGATGATCTTATTCCTTATAAATTTTCTTTTAAAGCTGTCTAAGCTGGTGAACAAACACCATATCATGGGAAAGTGAATTCTGTATGCATAGTTGTGAGGCTCAGAAAAAGTCTCAAGTATGAACAGACAGACCTTGATAGTTTTTATTGGATAAGGTACAAGTGACAAATGACAGAGATGGAGTGGCACGGGAGGTCACTCACTGGGCTAATCTGCATGACCAGGTGGTCTCAGCACAAGCAGGGCTGCTCATCATTTCTTGAGGCCAGGAAGATACAATGTTCTCTGCCATCTGCCTCCACCCACTGCGAAGGCAACTTCCACCCATCTTTTCCTGCTGTGCATGGGGAGTGGTGTTTCCAATCTATGCTGGCTCAAATAGTGCTATCCAATTTGCCAGCTGTACTTTGCTTCATGGTAGGCAAAGGCCTCTATTCTAAATGGCTACTGATTGTTTTAAGAAAACAGGTTCCATGGTGGACTGTTGAAGTGGCCGATCTTTGATTTTTTGTCCTAACCAGATGACATTGACAAGAGTTCTGCCAGCTTCCCTTGAAAAAAAATTCCTTCCTTCCTTCCTTCCTTCCTTCCTTCCTTCCTTCCTTCCTTCCTTCCTTCCTTCCTTCCTTCCTTCCTTCCTTCCTTCCTTCCTTCCTCCCTCCCTCCCTCCCTCCCTCCCTCCCTCTTTCTTTCTTTCTTTCTTTCTTTCTTTCTTTCTTTCTTTCTTTCTTTCTTTCTTTCTTTCTTTCTTTCTTTCTGTAAGATGAGGTGTCATCGATAAGGGGAAGTCAGTGGAGGGGGGATCATGCAAAAGGTCTGTTAATGGAGACCCTTGCCCCACTCATGGAAAGAAAAGTTATTGGCGCTTCTTTTCCCAACATAGATGGGAGGGGTAAAGATGTTGGGAAATTCATCAGAATAGCAGGCCATCCTCAAGGCCAAAATGGAAGAAGGCGTTGGAATCAGAAACAGAATTTTTAAGCCAGTTTCATTTCCAGGAGGTTTACACACAAGGAGAGGCTGTCATGCAGAAAAACATATTGTGACAGGCCTAATAACTTCCCTACAAATATATTTTGGAAGAAAGCATGGTGGTCATCCCAGCAGTCTCAATATCTGTCTTCAAGTAGGTGCTGAATGTTACTGTTACAGCAAAATACTGCACAGCTTCTATATAAACAATTAAAACTATTTATTAAAAAGCAATTACCACAGGGCATGCAGGGGAAACTTGTGTCATTTCCCATTTCATAATAGCTTCCAGAAGGGTAGCTGTGTTAATCTATTATAGCAACACCAGCAAAGAGTCTGACACCTGAAACATTCATCAGTTTTTGGAGACTACAGTCTACTTCAGTCACTTTGTTTTTAGCATAACCAAAGTCCATCTACCACATTGAACAACAGATGTTGTGAAGTTGAGAAGTTGAGAAGCTGAAATTGAAGAATGAACAAATACATTTGCATACAGATATATGCATATAAATAGAACTGAGATCTCCTGTAACTGGATTATTTCAGAAGTTTTCTTTGTGTTTAGATTACATTTATGGGAGTTTTAGTTAACTTCTTCTTTGAAGGGGCATCCTTTCCTGTATAGGAAAGGAGGCAGGATGTCTCTTTTAAGGAAATACTCATGGTATTTAATTTTTTTAAAAAAACATCTCCTTTAAAATAATAATAATTTTTAAAAAACCCTGCCCAATTATCGGGGGCCCTTAAACATCAACATAGTTTTTAAGCAATTAATTTAGCTATTAACTAAATATTTCAGGTATTTAAAGCAGGTAATACAGCTTTCATTTTCCCAGTTACAAAATATGGTGCTTTGAGCCATGACATATGTGATATCTATTTCTACAATAATATTCCTGCATGTTCAGCATTCAAAAAGGACATAATCAGCTCTTGCCTCAGCTAAATCCTAAAACATGGCTGGGTACAAGTTGTCTGCCAATGTCTGGACACTGCATGCAAGGAACATACCACATTTTGAACATACTCCATTCCCCAATCTTACAGCCACATGCCACATTCCTCATATCCTCACGTACAGCCACTCCACACCCCTATACACTCCCCATTCTCCCACCTACTCAAACCCAATAACTCCAAACCACATTAAGAAAGAGGGAGAGCCAGAAGGTTTTCCCTTCCCTCCCAGGAATGCTTTTTCAAGGTTTGGGTTCCCTCCACCATGTTCTAAGAGTATAACAGGATAAGAATGTGCATCCAAGAGACAGTATTTCATGTTCAGAAAACTCAAATAATGGAAGCTGACTATTAATGTACCCCACCATTACTGAGCCTGACTGGAAATAATGTTTTATTTTGTTTCATTCTAGAAATGTTTTTCCACAGCTGTAATATAGTTATTTTTTAAAAAGGGTTTCCAACAGCCACAAAAGAAAAACACACAATGAGACACACATCAGCTTTCTTCACTGAAGCAGTGATCCTGTATTTGGAAGGTCCTGAAGTTGAGGCATAAATTATGGATCTGTTATTGCTTTGAAAGAGGATCATAGCACTCATTATTCTGTTTCCAACCATACAACAGCGAACATGATGCTGTGAGAATTCTGCAGGTCCTAAAATGAGATCTCTTCCAACACCCTTAAGCTGAGATTCTTTTAATTCAGAAGTGGGCAATTCCGCAAAGCATTTTATGTGGCCCTGGGAGTCTCCTCTGACTATTACTGCCAAATTTCTGTTGCCTAATTGCAGACAATCAGTTGTATAAATTCCCACTATTCTGAGGCAGCAAAATATGAAACTGCAGTATAAGACTTAAAACAGGATAATACACTCCAAAAAAAAAAAGAAAAAAAAAGAAAAAAACTGAAACTGGAAAATCTCCTACTCAGTCCAAGTATATGACACGGTCTTTCTGCATTACTGCCCCACCTAGTTCAGCCATCATCCCCCCACCCCCAAATGTTAAGTGGGGCTGTGGCAACCAAAAGGTGCCTGTTCCCATTTTAACTGTGGGTGCCAGAGGACAGCATCAGGACCTTTCTGTAAGTGGAATGTGTCCCATCACTGGAGCCAGAGTAGTCTCCCCAGCCCAGGTGACCTCTAGATATGTGTCAGCCCCACTAGACAGAAATCATCTCCACAGGAAGGCTAAAACTACTTTTATTGAGATTGGCTGTAATAACAGAGTCTTGCAAGCCTGTGCTGTACCTGCTCCTCCTCCTTATATTTCAGTGAATTAGGAGACCTGTCTGAGCCACTTCTGAATGTTACCTGGCTGTTCTGGACTGAAAAAAATGTTTCGGCCCCTTTTGCCCGGGCAACAGCTCCTGCACATCTCCACCAAAGTCATCTTCCTTACTCTCTACAGTATGTTAGGCTCTAGCTCCCAGAATACCCAGCCATTGGCCATCCTCATAATGCCTGCTGCCTCTTGGTTACAGCTTCCATTCAGATCTGAAGCATACATACAGATGTTTTAAAGATTGCTTCTTTAAAGACGCTTTGAGAGCTGCAGCTTTCAGAATTTGGGAAATGCTGCCAGCTGCCTTTATATTTTCTCCAGCAATCTAGGCAAAAGGAATAAGGGTTATTTCAAATGTTGATGCAATAACTTTGCTTGTGCTCTCTGTGCAGCAGTTCTTCTTTTGAAAGAACCAACATGGAGCAATCTTGCAAGAGAACCAGTAGCAAACTTGGGCAGAACTGCTGATTTCTCTACATATAAGATTTTTTTTTTTGTGATGATCAAGGCATTAGAGTGTCTTTCTAATAAGTAAACCTAAAAGATTTCATGGTATTTAGTTTGGGTGGGGGAGTCAGTAAAGAGATGAGAGGTTAAAGATGTGTGAAGCTATACATGCTAAACAGAAAGTGGACAGATATTTTTCTCGTCTTCTGTCAGAACACTAGAAATGGATTCAGGTGAAAGAAAGTACTTAGCCACATAGTATGCAGTTTCTTTATGACAACAGTGGGAAACTGGCAACCTACAAGTCAGATACCACTCACACTCTTGCTCTCATTCCTTAGGGTGGGAAGTAGTTGGGCAATTAGTACAGTTGAAGAGGGAAGAGTTAACTCTTTCCTCCTAGTGTACTGCTCCTCCCCCCAATGTCTCTCTTTCTAAGTAGCAATTACACCTGGGGTAGAAAATAACATCATACTGAAACTAGCTTTTTCAAGCATAATTTTATTTTGCCCCTCTCCTCAGCTGAGAAACCCTCAATTGGTCCCCTTCCAATGAGTCTTGAAAGAAATCTTATTGACTGTAACAGGTTACTTCAATTTTGATTGTGACTGCATCTGCATGTTTGAGAACATGGATATGTCTAAACAGGAAATGTGAATTTTTATCATTTTTGCAAATCTGTTCATTTTGATGTGTTCCATGTCCATATTAGTTTGAGAATGGTTTTAAAATTTACACTAACATTCATGTGTATTTTTGTGCACATTTCTAACATCCACTTTGCAAATTGGAAGAAATGTGGCTTTGACGTCTGTGTATTGGGTTGATAATGCAAAATGATAAAAATTCACATTTAAATGTGAGCTGAACACATTTCTCTCCATTACTTATAAATTGATATGGGTGTATGGGACGTGTACACAGATTTGTTGAGTGTAGAACTACCTCTAGCAAAACCAGATGGAAGCTCCAGGTTCAGAATGGTTTGCCACTTAATGGTTTATGTTAAGAGGCAAGATATTGCAAGAGAAAGACATTGGATTTATCCTCTACTTGTGGGCTTCTCAAAAGTATGTGATTAGCTGCTGTAGGAAACAGGATGCTGGTTGTTTGGTCTGACAGAGTGGAGATTCTCTTGTTTTCTTATAAGTCTTAGCTCATCCTTCCCCATCTTTGGTCCTTCAAGGTATAGCAACTTAATTCTCACAGTTCACAGACCACATTGCTGAGAATTGTTTATTCATTATTTATTTGTTTTCTATCTTGCCTTTTCTCTAAGAGCTCAAGGTTTACAGGGGGATCTCCATTTTATGGAGGACTGAGAGAGAATGTTTTACCCAAAGCCATATAGTGAATTTTCATAGCTGAGGATAGAATTGAACCTATGACTCCCCAGTCTTTAACTACACGTATGAGAAATGAATACTGAATCAGGTTGGGAAAGGTTGTTCTAGCTGATGCTTGAGCTCACAATCCCTAACTAGTGGAAGAATTTGCCAGCACTAGAACATTTAATTATTAATCAATTTTATTATGACAACCAAATAATAACATAATATTGCCACAATCTTTAGAACTAATACAAAATTAATTTGTTGGGAGAGAATTATAAAACTATTTAAAATCAAAGTGGATGTTCTTCAGAACCAGGCCTTTCCATTTTGAACTGATTTGCTTTTTTTTTATAGATCTGAATGAAAGCCTGATATAGATTGCAGTGGGACAGAAAAGGAAAGAAACAAGAAATCTCAGTTTTCAAAGATTCATAGAACCATAGAATTGAAGCGACAACTAGACAGTAAAATCTAACCCCTAACTCACTAAATCAGAACACCTGGGATGGCATCTGGTTTCCTTCAGTGGCCTATCAAATGCACCCAAGAAGCCCATAAATGAGGTCTGAAGTTAATTGCCTTATTATCCTGTAAAATTTCCAGTACATTTACTGATTGTCCTTGTTACCTACATTTTGTGTTATTAAAAAGATACTCTAATCCTATGAAAAGCAAATAAAACATCCTGTGCCCCATCCCTATCTTAAGTTTCTCTTTTCTCTCAAGATCCTTTTTTGGACAGATTTAATTGAAATGACTCAGCCTATTGAAAACTGCAAAAATGAGGTCTTTCTGGCTTCATTATTTGGCAATCCCTAAAGCTAGTATAGCCTTTTGATTCTTTCTTATTGGTTAAACGTGGGAGGTTTTCATTCTGGCTGTAGCCTCTCCCTCCCTTTCCCTTTTCTTCTCATTCTTCCCTCTTTTTCTCTTTTTGCAAACTGCCCTGGGCTTGGAGAGAAGAGCTTATTCCCACTAAATGCCTTTTGTAATCAACTTGCTCTCTTCACCCTCCCTTCCTTTCTAAAAGAACTCTAAGCTGTCTATTATGTCATGATACAATTGACAGCAGGTTTAATTTGTAGCTAGGGTGCAAGTGGTGGCCATGTGAAAAAGTTGTAATGGACTCTGCTCTGCTAATACATGTGACAAGTACGTGACTAACATAAATTAACACAGTAGGCAACACCTACCTACCAGAAGGTAATATTTCAGTTTCCTTGGAATCAAAGCAAAGGCTTGTATTACACTCAATCTAAATAAATTCCATTTGAATATCAAAGGACAGGGATGATTGGTATTGGCTTTGCAGAGTTTCTGGCTGTTTTTCTAAATCCCAATTTTTCTTGGTTTCTAGGATCAGAATATTTTCAAAGCAGCACCTGTTTTTCAGCTAAATATTCAGAGAAAGGGAAGAAATGGCATTTAACATTCTAATGCTCATGCAGATTTGCATATATATGTCTACTAGCTGAACTCCAGCACACTAACTTTCAAAGGATGTTCCAAAGAATATCAAAAGGTTGCTCAAGGCAGTCATGGCAAACCCTCTTTTTTGGGGAATCAGGCCATCTACTGTTGTTGAACACCTTAAAGATTATGTGGGAAGCTACTAGGACAGTCTAAACAATGTGGTTTACACTGTGATGGGCTGGAACAAGAATTCAGATTAAATTAATATGTATCTTTATTTAATGAGTGTAGTAGTCCTATTTTTTTTAATTCCATAGATGTCCTTCTCTGTACCATGCATGCAACATCCTTAAGAATGGAATTTTAATTAATTAATTAATTAATTTATTTATTTATTAAACTTGTCCCCCGCCCATCTCCCCCCAGTGGGGGACTCTGGGCGACTCACACAAAACATCAAAACCATAAATACATATAAATACATAAAACATCAAAATTTAAAAAACAGTTACTAAAAAAGAGGAAAAGGAGAGTCCAAGAAGATGAAGAATCTGGGGCTGAAGACAGCAGGACTCTATGGGGCTAGCCATCCCCACGCTTGAAGTATTCCCTCCCCACCCCAGGCCAAGTGACAGAACCAGGTCTTCAAAGCCCTTTGGAAGGCCAGGAATGAGGGGGCCAATCGCACCTCCGGGGGCAGAATGTTCCAAAGAGTGGGTCTTATGGCAGTCTGTGCCTGGTAGTGACTAACTGGCAGCAGAGTTCATCTGGAGAGGAGGCAGAAGCCAAGGAACATGTTGCCCTGCCTTCTTGTCCCTTTCAGCTGTAAAAAAAGAATCAGCTTGTTAGGGCCTCGGCTCAACTCACGTATCAAAGCTGCCATGTTTCCTTTCTAGGAATGTGTCTGTAGAAACTTCATGCTCTGAAGGATACCCTGTGTTTGTGGTTATCTTAATTTCTTATCTGTGGTCAAGCAGTTCTTTTAGTATTTGGGATCTGCTGCTAGTGTGTTCAATGGTCTTTGATCAATATGCTACAAAGGATCTGTGTAATCTTATGATTCTTGCTCTTTGTATGCAAGGGACCAGTGACTCACTGTAATCTTCTAGCTTTGGACTAATAAAATGGTTGTTTGGACCCTCTCCAGTTTGTTGGTTTCCTTTTGGGTTATTTTTGCCATGACAACACAGAGGTAGATAACATTTTGCCGATTACTGCCAGCCTGCATTCTCCCATATGGGTCAAGAAACTCCATTTACTTATGAACATCAAAGGGAAATGAACTCCTATGATAAAGCCTATCACAGTACATGATTTTTTTCACATATTATGTTTAAATGTTATACGAATCGCTTTTAACATCTTTAAAATTACTGTTATGTCTGATTGTTTTATATATAGTGGGGTGGTGGTGGTTATGCACGTGTAGTGCAGACAAGTATTCTTACCAGCAAGTGCTTTATGTGTGAAAAAACACGTACTTTGTGTCAGCTTTGGTGTGCTGGATTCAGTGAACTAATGGAAGAAGTGTTACTGTACTGGATTTGAATATCAGTAGGAAAGGAAACAAAATGTCATCTCAAACATGGAGATAAACCATCTCTCACACCTCTTCCTCTTATTTGCTGCCTTTTGAAGAGGAAGGAGAGATTCAAAAGCCCGCTCCATAACAGAATGTGTCACCATGAGGGACCCTGCTGATATTCATTTAATTTCAAAAACCACCATCCATCTGGGTTCTGTTTAAGAGTGCACCTTTCAGTGAGAATGAACAGATGCAGTTGCAAGCAAATACTTTCGGGAATCCAAATTTCAGTTTGAACCAGGTCAGCCTGAAGTATAAATAATTCTGTTTCATAAATACGCTAAGTGCAAAGACCTTATCTCAGTTTTACACAGACACCTTCTAATGTTTAAATTTTCTATATTAGATATAACTATTGAAGAGGCACAAGATAACCAGGAAGGGTGTCCAGGGTATTTTAAAACCTGGGAAAATCCATGGCCTGTGGATGTTGCAATATGCCACCTTGTGGCACAGAGGTGTCTATGTGTGTATGGGGGGGAAGGGGTAGAAAAAGAAAAGATAATTGCATGATCAAAGCCCCACCCCTTTTATGTGCATCTGTTTTGACCCCCCCCCCCCTTCAACACTTGTGTTGTGATACGTCCGCAGATGACATTTGTGCTGTTTTAGGATCACCTCTGCACTTCTGTGAGCTGAAATTGTTGTATTGGTTGGGCGAATGAACCCATTCATTTCATGCATGCAACATGAAGCAACCACGGGGAGGGTGGAGCAGCGGGGAGACAATTTATTTGATTTCCATTTTGCATAGAGCAGGAGTGAAGGGGTGTGTGTTACTCTGTGACCTGTGGCAACGCAAGGGAGGGCAGTGATTTCTGTTCCTTGTTTTCACTGTTTCCAAGACAGCAGAAGTGAAGACAATTGCAGATTACATTTAAACTACTTTTGAGTGATTGGGGAATAGAAGCAATGGTGCTTATAAACATGTCCTTGCTCTAATTTCAGAGTGAGATGGCTCCAGTTGGATAACTTATATGGTATATCTTTATTCATTAGTCAGTTGACCATATCAAGAAACAATGGGTGTCAACCACAATAAAATAAATAAACTTATGGGAAGGAAAGCCTAATGAGTGGAACAGATAACCCAAGTTATTTCTTGGTCCTGACTGGCAATTTGGATTTCAAGTGTTGTTGAAGTCCGGACTGCAACATCTTGAACATGGAAGATAAGTAGTAGTCTGAGTCTTCCTTAACACTGCCTTTTTCATATTGCAATATAAATTGATCTTTTCTAGTCCCTTGGCCACTGCTTTGTTTTCCATACCTGTTTACAAACTGCAAGTAGCTCTAACCCCATCGCCTTATAAGATTTTTAACAGTTCTGTTGATATTTCATCAACTCCTGCAGCTTTGTGGTTAGCCATATTTTCTAGGGCCTATTTAACTCATTTTCTAGAATGTCCACCTCTACTTCAGTGATCAAACCTTCATATGTATCATCAGTTTGGGGATCTTTTTTGTATAGTTTATCTGAACATTTGCATAATCTCTTCATCTCTTCTTTCTCCAGCAGATCTTTGGGGCCCAATCAGGCATGAATAGATGTATTTTCTAAGGCACTAACTTCAATACAAACGGAATGGAAAGATTTAGCATTTCATATCTGGAGTAAATGAGTGAATTTATTGTTTTAAAAGTTGCTGATAATGGTGCAAAGTTACTTTTCTTCTTCTTTGATGAATGTAAGTTCAAACACAGGAAAGACTGAAGCAATTACTTTGACAGAATTAATGTAGTCATGTTTTACACTTATCCAAAACTGACATGAAAAAATTCTTCAGGCATTAATTTTTTAATATCTGGCTTAAAATCCAGGCTTAAAATTCTTATTTTAAGAAATCTTCCCTTTAAAAACATTAATAAATAAGAGTATGCTCCTTGTGTATACTTTACAGATCAGTAACTTTGGTTTAGTCCAAAATAATACAGAACATTTCTACCCCCAGTGAATGATAAGACTTGCCTTTTAAGAATACAGTAGATAATTCATGATTTTCCTACTTCAGTTCATCCTGTTACAGCAGAAAGATTATCTTAAACCTAAAGCCCACTTGCCCACTTGTCCTTTCCTCTTTGTGCTCTAGGATAACAGTGGAATGGTTAGCAGGTGGTGGGCTGGTCTGTAATACATGAGGAAGGAAGGCAGGAAGGCAGGGTGGGTGGGTCAGAGAGAAACATTCTTGGCCAGCCTTTTCACTGACAGGCTATTTTGATATGGGCAAGGCATTTCAAGCATACACATCCCTACATCCACAGAACAGTAGCACAATCCAGGAGAAGTTGTGAGAATTTGGTATGAGAATCTTAATCTGAGGGCCAGTCTGCATGTAATGTTAAAGCATGATTATGTGTAACAGTCTTGTATTTAAAAAAGAAAAGAAAGGCAGCATCATTATGTGGAAGGAAGTTAAGGTATTCCTAGATATCAAATTAGCTCATAACTATCAATATTGTTTGTCAGCTTATGTACTATTTACACAGCATGTGGGGGCAAACATCTGGACCACCCAAGGCAGAATGAACAGAAAATTCCCTAAATGCAGTGATGCAACATTAATATGATAGGTTCAAATTTCAGTAAACAGTAAGTTCCTCACATTCTTCTCTTTCTAAACAAAATAACTTTTTACAAGACACTTAATTCATTATTCTGTTCTGATGGCACAGTCACTCCAAGTAACTCCTATAATAGCATCTGAATATCCTTGTCCTTTGCTGAAGTCCAGTGCCAGATGGCGTCATTGCAGAATAATGTGTTCAGATTTGTGGTGTGGGCAGCCAGGCTGGAAAAGAATTTGAAGATATGATTCACCATTTCTATGATCCTCAGAACCTCTTTCTGGCATCTCAGTTTTGGCGTGTCTTCAATTGCCTTTACTTTAGCCTAGCCTGGTTTAATGCCATCTTTCATTCGTATTTCTTCAGATACTGTATTTCTTGAAAATTAAAACATTTGTTTTCTTTCAATATAATACTTGAGGATCAGACTTTTTCTAATACCAGTTTTCATAAGTGATCGTGTTCTTCTTCTATGGCATCTTATGGTATTCATGCATACCATGATTCCTGGAATGCCTTCTGTCTGCTGTCTACAGAAGCAGAAAATAACCCAAAGGGCATACTTGTAAAATTGTATCAGCCATTTGGTATATTAAATATACATAAGCACGTGCTTTCTTTGTCTAGTGGTATGTGCCAAAACCTGGCTGATGCAATTCTGCTAAGAGTTCCACTCATGTATGTGATAATGCTCTTTCTGAATACAGCAGGCAAATTCTCAGCCTTCCATCTTTCTTATGAACTATAACCATGAAATGAACCTATTCAGTTGTTTCTTTAGTTCAGAGAATGATTATTCTTGTTTTCATTCTGTCCAGTTCTGCCCTTAGTTTTGTTATCAATACTATTGATACATTTGTCATAGCATGTACTACTGGTTGTGTATCTTAAGTAACAGTAAGGTGATAAGTCATTGGAAGGTACCCAATACCATGAGAGACATCTTCATAACCACTTAACTATGGAGATATATTTTTTTCTGTATTAATTTTATATTGACCAAGTCAGCATAATTAACTATTTTTAACTTTTCAGATGTTTCTGGCCAAGGATGGTTCTTCATGGATTTGGTAATGCTAGTGCTTTAATATCATTTAAAGTGCCTTTCTGTTTCACAGTGAATTCAAAGCCACTCAGTGTGGCTATTGGGTCCTCTGTATGTGATTTTAGACACATGGTTACCAGGTATAAGCCTGGTTTAGACTTCAGTCTGTTGTAGACACTTTGGGTATTAAAATGACTTGTGAACCAGTGTAGCTTCTATAAATAATGGACATTCCATTAGTGGTGATTGTTTCAAGCCAATCTTTTTTATGAGGTCACACCCTGTCCACGTTGGTTGAACCTATGAAGAAATCATCTTCTTCAGATCCATATTCCTTTGACACTTCTGTGTATATTTGTTTTTATAGTTTTGAAAGTTTCATTCATGTGATTATACTTGTGACATTTTTGCCCATATGCTGGACATTGTTTATAGGCATGCCTCATATGGCATCAGCTGCATTGTTTATGTATACATTGCCTGTTTCCAAGCTTTTTTGCTTGCTTCTGCTTCCTTTTTTAGGGCCAAAGCCAAATTTCTGGCTAGAGTCTTCTGGTTTCCTTCTTCTCCATAAGTCCTGATGGCCAATACAGGTACTCCTTGTTTACCAATTGCCTTGTTTAGCAACATTTGCAGTTATGCAAAAAAAGTAACTTTATGACCAATCCTCGCATTGACAAGCTTTGTATGTATGTAAAGCAAAGGAAAGCTGAAGGAAGATCATAAGCACAGTCGCAGTTTCACTTACTGACTACTTCACTTAATGAAGAAGTTGCTGGTCCCAACTGTGGTCCCTAAATGTGGACTACCTGTATTGGTGCATTACGATTGAGTAAGTGACTTCTCTTGCATGGCAGATATCAAGAGTGTTTTCTAGGGAAAAATTTATCTTTATAATATAGTATTCTTGAATTCACTTTTTCTAATGCCCAAAACAATTTGATCTTTGATCACAGATTCAATCAATGTAATAAGGTCACAAAACTTACTCTTTAGTTTTGGATTGGTTATGCATTCTTTAATTGTCTCAGTCTCCTTTTGTTGGTGTGACTTGAAGACCAGCCTTCCATACATTGCATTTTTTTGCAGAAACTTTCAGCCTCAAATATCTGCAATAGGGCTTTAAAGGTATTTTTGTCATCAACCATGAATATAAATGGATTACATACATTAAGGGCTCCAGCCACCATCAGGAAGAGTGCTATTTTCTGTTCATCCTACTCCTCTGTCAACACCCAAAGCTGACTTTTATGCTTTGGAAACCTCTCCCTCATGCAACTCTACAGTCTTGTTTCTAATTAGGAAATAAAATAAAGTACCTGTTGTGATAGAAACAGATCTTTTTTTAATCTCTAGAAACATTTCTATCTTTATAAAAGGACACACATACATTTAAAGTGATAATACACTTAATGAAATATGTAGTTCAGTTCCAAGTTGGAATCTCCCTTCTGTGTGCATTTACTATCACTTACCAACAATGCTTTGGGTACATGCTTGTTTCACAAACTATGTCACAAGTTAATAAGTAAATGGGATCATCATTTGCTTCTTATCTGGCTTGGAAATATTTCTTAAAAGATTGTAAGTTTTACAAAATATGTCTTTATAGTCAAGATATAGAAGAATTGGAATTGATCCAGAAAGTGGTTAACGACAGCTTAGGATAATCTAGACAGTGCCATATCTAGTTCCTTCACAGGCCAGAAGGAGTCACAGATAGTATGGCAAGATGGTGCCCTGGTCACCACTAGAGGCTCTGACTGAGAAGTCAAGACTTTGATGAATCCAAGTGACTTAGAGTACTGTATAAATTAATCACAATGGCCAGGTGGGGGGATCTCTATTATGACTCTTAAAAGGGAATTAATCAACCTAAACAAAGCCACTGAATGAGAGTCCACTGATGCAGTTATGGAAAAGAAGTAAGCCCACTTCACCTCCCTTATTGCCATGATATAGGCTTGAACATGCTTGGTCAAATTCACTTTTCATTTTTTTCCACTGGTGCTCCAGAGGTTTCTGGTGCTTCATTTCCTGGAGACCCCCAATCTTGTTGCCAGTGGTTTGCCAGGCATTGAACCCAACTGCCTATCAGAGAGCTGGGAAATTCCCCAGGTGCCATCTGGAAACTAATAAGAACGATTAGGTGCCTGGGGCAGACCATCCAAATTGGTACTGCTGTCCCACTGAGGTCACAGGTAGCTCTCAGTTACAGCTGGATCATGATTATAGCCTTCTGATTTTTTCTTAAAAAGACAAAGACAAAAACCAAAAACATTGCCTTCTGGGAATGTGTTCTATTCTGCCAGTTTTCCTTGGCTTCATTTCAGATGGGAAGCTGAAGATAACAACTGCATCTAAATCTTCCTGCTGCTAACTTATGCCAAGTAATACAGGGAACTGATGCAGTTCTATTAAAATGTAGTGGATCTGTTAAAAATTAACTAGTTCTAAATGCATTAAAAATAACTATCATTTAAGGATTAAATCAGGAATTTCAAACTTCTGGAAGGCTCAACCCTGCTGTTTTTAATATATAAAAATCTAGACGGGCCTCCCAAATCAAGGAAAAAAGTGGTCAAAATTTCATCCCTGGTCCAGTGACATTACTGTCATTGCTCATATCTCCTGAGTTCTTTCTGGTAGGTATATTATCTGCCTGTAAATAGTATGTGAGAACTTAAAGATTATATTGTAATAAAGTGGTTAGAAAACAACTTATGTTCTTGGCTTGTTGGGGCTTCACTGTCTGTTCTTTGATACTGCGTAAAAGATCCCTGAAAGTAAGTGAAGGAAACTAGAGTGAAAGTTGAATGACTTCAGGAAGAGAAAATATGGGTTCTGTATAAAATAGATTAATCTCCCAGTAGCTGTGAGGGTTCTTTGTTTCCAAGGACTAGATACTCCACAGCATAGAAGATAATTGTACACAATACTTCATTTTACACACACCTTTCCTAACAATAAGCTGTTGCCCTGGGTTAGTTCCACCTTCCTAGGCTTCGCAAGTTGACATAGCCACATAAATAAGTCTTTGATGTTTCATTCTTGTAACAAATAAAAGTCTTAAAGTTTGTAGTGGCATACAACCTTGCCTCCCTTCAAAAGTTCTTGCACTTGTTGGGATTAGGTGCTGCCTCAGCGTGGTTGCTCCTCTTCCGGTTGCTCCTGAGCTCCAGGCCAAGCTCTAAGCCATGTTCCAGGCAGGAATCACACCACAATGGGCTGCTTATCATAGCTTGTGGTCCTGGCAGTTGACTGATAACCCTCTTCCTTGCCTGTAATAGTTCTACATTCCCAGACATCGCTTCCCACTTCCTCGTCTGCTTGCTGTCTTCTTATCATTCTCTCCTACATATCTGCACTTCCATAGGCTAAGGGCCTGGGTGGGGTGAGGCTGCCTATGGATGTTGGCACATTCCTAAGCATGCCAGACACTTGGAACACCAGCTTAGATGCTTGTGAGTAAGCTGTGAGTGGGGGAATGAATGAATGAGCCCATCTCCTCTCAAGTTTCTGGGATGTAAACTTTTACTGCTCTTTGGAGAAGAGATGAGCTGAGCCTATCCTTGCGGAAGTGAGGATGGGAAGCATTTCTGCCTGGCTGAAGCTGCTTTTCCCAAATGCAGACAGCAACCCCAGCTTCATTCCCTTACAGTAGCATGAATGGAAAGTGAATGGAAATAAAGAGGACACGGAAGTTTTTTGAAAGAGAGTAAAAGAAATATGTTACAGAATGTCAAAGAAGTCTCTGGAGTTATTCTAATGGGAGGTATAGGTATGAAAAAGGATCTTGGTGGAATGATGAAGTGAAAGAGGCTATGGCTGAGGAGACATGTATATAAGGGTGATTGCTGCAAAACAGTGAAGATGAAATAGATATAATGTATAATGTGTTTAGAGAGAAAAATAGTTGCAAGGAACATAGTAAAGAAAGCAAAGAACAATTAAGATTAAAATGGGCAGAGAACATGCAGAGTGGGGCAGAGAATGTATTTTAATTTAGTTTTTTTAAAAAAATGAGAAAAATTGTTATTCCATTAAAAAAAAAGGCTTAATGCAATTTTGTTATCATCTGCTGGTTTGCTTAAAATTATAGATTTATGTAGAAATATATTATTTATTTAGATTAGATTTATATGGCCACCCATCTCACCATAGTGATGCTGATCAGCTCAGAATTGATGAAAATACCATATAAAATAAACAACCAAAACTAACCAATGTATTAAACCTATAATGGCCAACAAGGTAACAACAAATATAACAAACTAAGAATATGCCAAAATATGCCAAAAGCCAGAACAGATTTGTAATGAATGTATAAACAACTGACATGGGCAGGAATAAAATACTTGATGAGTAGCAATACACTTACTGTGCAATATATTATTGCATAACTCAAAACCATGCTCTTTTAAAAATACAGAAAGAGCCTGTGTTCATATCTCAAAAATAATAGTACTAGTTGAAGTTTAATGGATAGAAGCAGGATAGAAAGAGTATTGACGCTTTTGAACTTTGGTGTTGAAGAAGACGCCTCAGAATACCATGGAGAGCCAAGAAAATTAACAAATGCATCTTTGAACAAATCAACCCAGAGTTCTCACTTGAGGTACAAATGACCAGGCTCAAATTATCCTACTTTGGACACATTCTGTGAAGACCTAGCCTTTTTGGAAAGGCTCTAGTGCTGGGAAAAGTAGAAGGAAAGAGAAGGGGACTCTTGACAGTGGAGATGGGTACCCTATTGGAAGACCTGAAAAACCAGGTTAGGGACAGATCATCATGGAGAAAACCTATCTATGTGGTTGTTTAGGGTTGATGCAGGCTTTCTGGAACATAATCAGTTGAAGTTTAAAGGAAGAATAAATATATTTTCTGCAGAGAAATAGACCACATGTCCCACAAAGAAAACCCAGGAGAACAATGTTTATTTCCCTATATCACATAGATGTATTGTAAAAAAAGTGCAGCAGTTCTTTACTAAATGCCTAATATGAGTAAATCTGTAATACTGAAAATTATCTGGAAGGAATAGAAACATGAGTTATATAAAACTATTATGAAGCCAGAAACAGTATAATTAGTATAGATTGTCAGATCAATGTAAATATATCATTGTATAGGTGAAGGCAAAATTATCAATAGTTCCTCCAAGTAGAAAAACTAAAATGTTCAAAGCTTTTTAGTTTGAAACTGTGACTAAGAAATGCAATACTGTAGAGCCTTCTTAAAGTGAAGAGAATGTTCTACTTTAATACATTCCTGATCTGCATATTTTGTTTCTGTAGTTTACACACACCCACCCACCAGGAACTGATTGCATGTTTGTGTGATGTGAGTGAAGGCAACTTGCTAGTAATGAAGTGCAGCTGCTAACTGATAGAGAATTTAGATTGTGGCAAGTGCCAAAGATTAGATTCCAAATAAATGGCTGACCCCAATTAATTTTCATTTTTTTCCTTTCAAGGCTCAGTGCTAAGCAGTGCAGCAGATAAAATGAGCTTGCAACAAAAATGAAAAGCAGCAACTTTAACATTCTAGAAGCAGGTGTGATTTAACATCTTATTATGGATCAGGACCAGAAAACTAGGAGATTATTCAAACTACAATAATAGGTGCTGAACTAAAACGTGTGCTTCAGACAGTGAAAAGCGCAATCAGGTCTAAGGGAATGCCTGATAACTAATAATAACTAATGAGCAGACTCAGGGAAGCTGTTAGAGGCAGAAAGGCTTCTTTGGGAAAAAAATCCAAAAGTCTCGTCCAAACAAGGACAAGAAAAAGGAACATAATCTTTGGCAAAAGAAATGTAAGCAGTTAAAAAAAGATGCAAAAAGATTTTGAGGAGGAATATGGCAAAGAATATTAGGAGAAGCAACCAAAAATTATTTCACTAAAACAAAGACCAGGTTGTGGTTGGGCTGTTGGACATCAGGGGTGTTAAATGTAGGAAAAGGAGGACATCAGGAAATTACTAAGTACTTTAATGGCTTGGTTTTGCTCTTCTTCACCACTGAGAATATTGAACAGATGTTTATGCCTAAACTGCTTTTTTAGGAGGGAAATCAGATGAAATGAGACAAATAGAGGTAACAAGACTGACAAATGGAAATTAATTCATGAGCCAATCCAAGAATTCTTAAAGAACTAAGATATGAGGTTGCCACTCCTGACCAAAAATATGCAGCTTCTTTTAAAGTTAGCCTCTGTTCCTCAGCAGCCATAAGAAGATGACAGATGTTATTAGAGATTATTAACTGGTTAAAGATCAGAGAGCAGCAATTAATGAACTGAAAAAGATCTCCCAAGGACTGGTGTTGACAATGATACCTTAAAAATTGGTTATGAATGATTTAGAATTCAAGTAAGCATTGAGGTGTCCAAGTTTGTTGTGAATATCAAGCTGTTTAGGATGCCAAATTTCTAAAGAATGGCCTTTCCAGACTGAGTGAATGGCTATCAAGTGGCAATACAACTCAGTGTCAGCAAGTGATGCTTATTGAAGCAAAAAATGCCAAATGTCATATAGATCTTAATGGGATTTAAAATATCAGTGATTGATCAGGAAGGGATATTGATGTCATGGTGGATAACTTAATAAAAGTATGAACCTGTTTGTAGCTGCCATTAAAAAAAGAGAATTCCATTCTTGGCATTATTGGAAAGGAATAATAGAATCCTAGAGTTGGGGGGACCTAAGAGGTCACCAAGTCCAACCTCCTGCACACTGCAGGATTTACTACACCATTCCCAATGGATGGCTATCCAGTATTGGAAATGGACTACTGGACTATCCGGTATCCAGAAATTGGAAACAAAACAGCCAGTAAAGTAGTGGCTTTTCTGAGACTTCATTTGGAGTTTTGTGGTTATCACACACCTGAAAAAGGATATTGTAGAACTGAAAATCATGCAAAAACAGACAACCAAAATGATAAGGAAGCTTGAGCAGGTGCAGGACTAGGCTGAAGCTGCCATAATCTAAAGTTGAAGCCAGCACATAAGCAAAGAGGGCAAAAGCCAGAAAACTTATCATCCCTTTGGGAAGGTAGTTAAGAAGGAAAGTTGTTAAGGATCAAAGGAGAAATGTCACCTGAAGCAGACAAAGGAGGCTGGACCCCATCCCATCAACCAGAAGTGTGAATCAACAAAGCAAGGACTTTTGGGGATAAAAGGGGTCCTGAAGCCTGCCTACTCTTTGAATCATCCAGGATCCAGACTTGACCGCTTCTGTCCCTCTAGCTAATGCCTGGAAGCCTAGCTGAGAAGGATGTGGGTAAGTGTATGTGTGTGTGTGTGTGTGTGAGAGAGAGAGAAAGAGCAAGTGTATATGTAACCAGTAAAGTTTTGCTGCTACTTTAAATTAATTGGGTCTCCATGTATTCCAGAAGAACTTGACATGCCTCAGTGATTTGTGTCTGTTGCTAATTATTTCCTGGCTGTTGACCAGGGCTGTGTGTCTTGTCTGCTCTAGCCAACCCTATCTGGAAAATCCAGGTCAAAAGCAAGGGGGGCTTACAAGATCCATTTGCCTCAACAGGCTGTGTGTGTGTTTGTGTGTGTGTGTGTGTGCCTGAGTGACCACAAGCTGAAGCTGGGAGCACATGTAAAACAGGCTTCCTGTGAGGAAAGACTACAGCGCTCAAGACTATTTACCACAGAATAGAATAGAGATAGATAAGTGGGAGATATGGTAAGATATACTGTATATAATTGTTCCTGGTATAGAAAGAATATAGCATTTACTCTCCCTTTGTTACAATTTTAGATCTTGGAGTCATCTATTAAAAGTCAGTGCATGGACATTCAGGACCAATAACAGAACCATACATGATTAAACTGGGTAATTTGCTGCCATCAGATAAGGTGATGCCACTGGCCTAGAGAGTTTTAAAAGGAAATTGGACAAACTCACAGAAGATGGGTTATCAGCAGCTACCCATCTTGGTGGCTGTTTACTATCTCCTTGATCATAGGCAATTATTTTCAATAGCAGCTGTTAGGCAACACTAGGGTGACAACTAAGCTATTGCCTTCCTGTCCATGTTTGTGAGTTTTCTAAATATGGCTGGAAAATTGCTGACTGAGGGCTAAACAAGCTCAAAAGCCACAGAATGGGGAAGAATGCAAAATCAGGAGACAGACTTCTGGGGGCGGTATGCTGAACTGAAGACAGCTCTGCAAAAGCAGAGCCAATGACCACAGCAAAGACCAAGGAACTAGTGAGTAGACCAATTCCTTGGAACCTCTCCAGATAAGGAGAGGACAGGTGATCACCCATATATGCTCCAGACAGCTGCTACTTGCACGGAGACCACAGGACAGCAGTTTTCCATGGGTTTGAGTGCGGGGAGACAATGGGATTAGTCATCTTGCTCGCAATTGCAGTGGAGATTTTAAGGGACACTAAGTTCACAAACCTTACTTTCTAATCACTTTCAGAAATTGCTTATTAACTACTTCTAAATTATTAGAGACCTTTGGACTGAAAAGTTTGAAAATGCCTGGTGAGTCTGCCTTCAATCCTGAATGAAAAACAATTTAATCATAAGCTTAAGAATTTAAAGAATCTGAAATAAACAGCAAAAAGCTAAATAACATTTTGATCTTAGAAAGTTATAAACAGACTAAGGATCCAAATAAAACTGGAATATTGAAACTTTTACAATAAGATTTTGGAATTAATTATAAAGAACAAACAGCTTCTTGTAGGAAATAGATTCTGTTTTAGTTTTTACAAGACAAAAGAAAGATAAGCAATTTCATGATTTCAAAACCTGGACGGTAGAGGGGACTAAAGTTTTTAGGTAGAGGAAAGATTTACAAGCATGTAAAATGTTGCAGAATGTTATAACAATGAAAATACTGAAGGAGACTTTTGAAGAATGGAATCAGAAAGTAGTAGCACAATATCAACAGTGTCAATAATGATGTCCACTTCTATAGACAATGTCCAAAAGGTGTTATTGAAGAAATGTCAGATGTAGAATAAAATTTATCTGACAAGATAGAGATGGTATTGAAAATGGGTTTACACTGACAGGCCAAGAGAATGACTTAGAAAAGGATGTTTCACTGGATCTACAAAATAAATTGGCTGAGGTTTTAAAATTTAAAAGGGAAATACAAATGATAAACTAAGAGAGTGACCTGGATAATTTTTTCCTCCTGGATTTACAAAAGAGGCTTGTTAAAGCCTTGAGGAACTCTGTTCGATGGGACAAAGAAGAAATGAAATCAAATCCTACAACATTTGAATGAACTAAAGATTAAGACTGTTAGAAGTAAAAGGAAGGAATATAAAGTTGGTTTATTTGATCAAGGTTAAAATAAGATATGTTGTTACTTCTGGCAATCCTTTATGGACTTTCTGCTGACACCAGGACTGAAAAGATGTTTTGTGGATTTGTTTATAGATAAGATATGGGATGTAGAGATAAATGTCGTAACCTTAGAGGGGGTTTAGAGTCACTAAATTTGTTTATACTTGTGATGAAGGATGGAAGTCACCTCTTTTTTCTTTATTATATTCTTGCTTTTCTCTTTCTTCTTTCCTTTTTTCTTGCAATTTTTACTCCTTCTTTCTATTCTCTTTTCTAAGTTTAGTTTGTATTAGATTTTACTATTAGAATCAAAATTCTTAATAAAAATTATATATGCAAAAATCAGGAGGATACATGGAGTGGAATGTTCTGGAAGAGGGCACAGTTGGCTAGTTATATTTCTAAACATGTAGGATTTATAACATGTGGGATTTGTAACAAATTAAGCATGCAATATTTTGTTACAAATCCCACATGTCAAAAAATAACAACTTAGGATCATTTTGATCCCTGAGGCACCTTGAACATTTCCTGAATGTGAGAATTTGCTATATGCTACAAGAGGCTGGTCTACAGCTGTAATGAATTTTAACTAAATATATGCATGGTACGAAAGACCAGTCTTCTGTGAAGTGATAGTTTCTAGATGTGTTGGGATTGCAACTCCCAGAATTCTCTGGATAGCATGGCTAAAGACTGGGAATGTTGTCTGGGAATTTTGGGAGTGCAGTCCCAATACATTAGGGGGTTGTCAGATTAGGCAAGGTTGTTTTAGATTGTACCAAAGGATGCCTGTAAATTATATCTAGAATAATTCTGTAGTGCTGTATAGATTACTGAGATTGTACTTCAGTAGCTAGAAAACTGTAAAGTTGCAACTTTCTACAGTATATTTAGTTTTATTGCTTGGAATTGTAACCCACCTTTCAATGCAATTGAATTGACCGAAGAGCATTAATGTAATAATTATTTTTATCTTTTAATATTTAATATTTTTCTATATTTTTTTTATGTCAAATAAAATCAAATTAGTTTACAGAAATTTGCTTACAGAATGTACAGGACTAATCCAATATAAACAAATTAAATGGGTTTCTATCAGTACCAATATCACGAAATTTGAGCTAAAGCCCTTGCAATTGTAGCCTATTTTCTAAACAATATAAAGAGCCAGAGAATGAATTCAGAGGTCCTTCGGGGGAAAGTCCATTTAGAGATTATTAATGAGGAACTATACCTCTGTATACAATTTGCTGTGGAATTTCTCTAATATCATTTGCAATTTCTTCCCTTGTAAAATTCTCAGAGTGCTTGAGAAGTTCTTTGGGGGGGGGGGGGTGAGCATTGATGTTGTTGAAAGTGGTTGAGATGCTGCAGCTGGTGTTACTTTCCCTATATACTTTTCCATGGCTCTGAAGCCTTCTTGACTGCCTAACATTCTTAAGCTGAATAAGCCCAGTGAGAGTTCCCTTAATCTTCCCTTGGAATTTAACTGAAGTGTGGGAAGTCAGAATGCCGAAGAAATGGTGGCAGAATGAATGAAAGTCACACACAACCCGTGGCTGCTTCATAAATAAATAACTGCAAGAATACTATAGACTTCCCACATGAGCATTTCACCAAAATTCTCTTTTGAAAGGAATGTCAAGAGCAAATCCTCTTTCATCACATTCAGTAAAAATGGATAGCAGAAAATGAAAAATGTTTGTACATGGCATTAGCTAATTGTCTTCCCTGGGATGAGTTGTTGCTGTTTTGTTATTCCCATTAGTTTCAACTATCCCACTTAAGGGTGACTTTAGATTTATTGCTAGTTTGGGGCATGTCTTGGAGAAACATGGAGCATTATGGATCCATTCTTAAAGCACAACTCCTTTTTGTTATAGCTTTACTGTCAGATAGCAATCAGTATTGGAAGTTTCTGTGTTAGCTAAAAGGGGCTTCCAACACTGAATATTATTTTCTGAAGGTAAACCTCTCTATCCTCCATCCTTCAAAGGGGAGATCCAGCATATCAAGAGCCCTAAGAAAACTTATAAGAACAACCCTGCTGGATCAGACAAGGACCATCTTATTTCCCACAGATGCCATTGGGATACCTGCAAGCAGGTGTCAAAGACATCCTATGTTCCACAATTGTCCCCCTCCAATTGATATTTGTAGGCATGAAGTTCCCAACCTAGAAGTAACATTGTGTTCTGTTTCAAGGTAGCAAGCGGATAACAGCAGACACAGTTGCTAAGGAGCAGAAGCAGATAACAGCAGACAGGATGTAAATCAAAGCACGTTTGCCTGAAAGGTACTGTTTGCAGTCTGGGTAGCAAGAGTGATCTAGTTACATTGCCAAAAGTCACAAAGCCAAATCAGGTAGTCAGTCAGTCCAGAAGTTAGGAATTCAAGAACAGGATACCCAAGAACATAAGTCACGAGCTAAGATTCCAAACAGTTATTTCCAACAGAGACTAAAGGCAAAGCAGCTGCAATTACTCAGGCCTCATCTTTGCCTTGCAAGGAGTTTCATTGATTGATGCTGCTCTGCTCACTGCTGCACGCATCTGAATCTGGGCTTGGGGGTCCTACCTTGTCATCTGGCTGCTCCAGCTGATCAGGAGATGCCTGTGGCCAATTAGCCTCCAATGCATCATGGCTTAATGATTCCTGAGGCTGACATTCCACAGGCTCAGCTGGAGCAACACTGTCAGTGTCAGAGCCAGACTCTGAGTCATGGCTCATGACCTCTTTAAGGTCAATAGACTGTGATAGACCTATCCTCCATGAATTTATCCAGTACATTTTTGATTCATCTGAGTTAATTGCCCTCACCATGTTTTGTAATGAATTCCACAACTTAATTATGCATTGTGGAAAGAAATGCTTCTTCTGTCTGTTTTAAATCTCCTAATCATAGGAATGTTTCCCTATCCACATTCTCCAACCCATGCATGATTTTATTCATTCAATATGTCTTCCTTCAATATGTCTTCCAGGCTAAAGTCCCAAACACTCTAGCCTGTTCTTGTAAGGAAGGTAGTTCTACCTCAATCATTTTGGTTGCAGTTTCCTGGACTTTTTCCTGCTTTACATCCTTTTTCAAGAATGATGATCAAAACTAGACATGGTACTCCAGAGGCAAATGTACCATATATTTATATGGGAGCATTGCAAAGTAGGCAGTTTTATTTGCAATCCATTTCCTCATGATCCCTAACATGGAATTTGCCTTTTTCATAGCTGTAATACACTAGGATGATTTTTTCCTAGTTAGTTTCAGACTGTGATATGTTGCTGTTACTTTAAGAGCAACTCTCAAGTCAAGTACAAGTCTGCATATAAGCCAAGAGAGGTTAGGGTTTGTCATTCATTTTTGGATATTGCCTAAACGGAGTGATAATAAAGCGTCTCTTGATATGCAGTGTGCAGGCCTTACCCACAGAAGGAATGTAGCACATTATATAGATAGCCCAGACCCATCAATGTGTGTATCCCTTTACACTCATTTGAATTGTATTTGCCAGTTGGTTAACCTGTCATCCAATTTAAAGAACTCTGAAACTCTTAATTATTACTTTTGGATTTTACCACCCCAAATAACTTAGTATCATTTGAAAATCTGATGGGCACATTGCTTAGCCCTAAGTAAATATCATTTATGAGGGTTAAAAAAGTTTTCTATTGATGATGATGACGACAATAGTGATAGTAATTGCATAAAGTCAGATTTTCATGAGGATTTTTTGCCTGCACTGTGCATCATTTTGAAATTCAGTTGCATCACAATCCATTTTTAATTTCCATAAATATGTGATCTGAGTTACATTTAATAGAAGACCAGACTAGATTCTTCTTGACTGAGGGAGGCTCATTATATCAGTTTTGAGAATGCCTGCATGATATCTTGTGATAGATCAGTTTGGCTTGAGCAAAGTACCTCCATCTTATCCCAAGGTATGGCATATTCAGATGCTTATAGAAACAGAACTATGGATGCTGTAGATGGTGAGACTTGACATCTCAAAGGAAAAAATAATTAGAAGGTGTCTGGTAGCACCTTTTCCAAAAACTATTTTATTAAAAGGCATAAACTTTCGTGAGCTGCAGCTCCATAGATTAACAGAACTCTCCTTCTACAATGTCAAAGGAAAAGAATGCTTTTCACTCACTAGTATGTATTTTTTTTCTTTTCCTTTTTTAAGAAGCAAGAAGAAGCTGGCAAAGGGGGCGGGGGCGGGGAGGGGGAACCAGCCAAAACTACTTTTGATGAGATGCCACGATATTTCTCTGTTCCTGAAATGGCTTAACCTGCACTTTTTCTATCATCTGTGTTTCTTCAGGGGGATTTCTTGTGTACCATGCCTCCTTTCATTTTTTCCCTGTAAAAATGGCTTTCTAAGGTTTCCATAGAGACTGTTCTTAAATCCAGATCAAAAGTAGTCATTTTCAAACACATCCTCTCCAAATGTATTCTGGATACTTTTATGCATCCAGCTGTCTTAAGTTTATTTTTTGGTAAGATCTTATCTTCCAAGAGAGGCAACATTAGGAACAAAAAACTGAGAACAAAAATAAAGAATGCAGGATTAAATGCAGGATCAGGGGAGCAGATAAGTAGAAGCCAAAATATCTAGATCAAACAAAGGTATTGCATATGGCAGGGTTCCTCAACCTCAGCAACTTTAAGATGGGTGGACTTCAACTCCCAGAATTCCCCAGCCAGCCATGAATGGGTCCCAGCCTCCCAGAATTCTGGGAGTTGAAGTCCACCCATCTTAAAGTTGCTGAGGTTGAGGAACCCTGCCATATGGTGTAAAAAGAAAAATGTCACAGGAACCTGACTCAGATTTAGCATTTCTTTGCTCACTGCACTGTTACTTTAATTAGTTCTCTGTAGGCTGCCTTTTGTGCAGAGGCCTCTGTGTATTCTGGAGAGGGACAAACTCAATATGCAAAAATGGAGGTTAGAAATAAAAGGTCACTTATTTCAAAACAGCTCCCATGTGCTCTGAACAACAGCCCCTATATTTTTCTTCTGTTTACAGTGATCCCCTGACTATTGCTTGGTTATATGGTCATTGTAAATAGAAGAAAATAGCAATGAAATTTGTAATGGGAGTTAAATTGAGGCAAAGTGTCTCCCTTCTGAATTCCAGTCTCAATTCTATTACTCCCTTGAAATGAAAAAAGCATCTTTTTTCAAAAGAATGAAAACTCCTTCAAATATCAGCTGTTCTGCCTTACCCAGCATTAATTTTAATCCCTTCTAATCTTTTCACAGATGACTTGCATTTCTGAGCAATGAAATAACCACATTTGTTAAACATACAAAATGATTTTGAATGATAAAACCCAGATTGTTCACACAGACTTACAAATAGCAAATACAATTTAGTGTAAACAAGGTTTTAAATTTCTTTTTATTTTTCCAAACTTATTGACAGAGAAAGATTGTATATAGATAATAAAGATATTATTTTCTTAAGAGAAAATTATTTCATAAACAAAACCTCAAGAACTGTGACCAGATTCCTTGAAATCCTTTTCTGTGGCCCTTTGGTGGTGGGGGGCAGGGGGAGAGAAACATAACATTAATTCAAATATTGATGGAATACACATATCAGCAATTCATTGTTGTAAAATAAAAAATTATCCTTTCGATAATATTTGCAAGATAAGACTCAATTCTTGATGTTTAGATTCCATACTAGAAATGTAACTGAGTAGAAAGCTAACTTGTGCCAATCAGTTTGAAGTCATGTTAACAATGGTGTGATTTCAGCCCCAATTATAGGAATAATAGTCACCCAATTATGTAAGCTGATGTTCTAATTCCCAAATTCCATCTCTAGCAGCAGAGTTATTGTAACCAACACTTATTAAACATTACATGAATCATGCATATTTACAAAATAGAAACTTCATTTCTATTTAACTCAGTTTAAAAGAAAAAGAAGCTCACTTCAGATTCTTTAAAAGGACCTTTTAATTTCTATCTATGAAATATTGTCAAACCCCACATAGCTGGACAAGATCAAGGAAGCAAGAGTTATACAGACTTCAGTAAGGTATCTTTAATGCTGATCTTGGTGTAAATACAGAATTCGGGAAACTGAAAGAGAAAACTAACTCTTGTTTATAGTGAATCTCAATGATTTGAAACAGATTAGTTGCTGTTTATAAGACAAGCTACCACTTTCTATCTCTTGTTAGTTTATGTCTAGTTTCCCTTCAACTACTTTTCCATCCTCCAAAAATCCCTTACAATCATCCACATATAACCAAATCTTATATTCTGCATTCTTGACTGTATTCTTTTTGATATTTTCAGAATTTCCAGGAATACAAACAAGAGCTAGCCAGACAGATTAAAAAGAAAAAGAAGGCACCTTTGGTTTGTACCACAGTTTAACTTTAGGCAAGAAGACAAATAATTAGTAATTATATATAATTTAAGAGTTATATTAAACCTATCAATGTAGATATTAAAATTTGGGGAAACCTGTAATAAGCTATAATCCTGTCATGGTGTCCTCTGAATCCTCTGAGGCAGAACCTGAAAAGGTAGACCGGATGGATTGTCAGCCTGTAGAACCAGCAGGCAATCAGACACCTGGGGCAACTCCAGGAGACAATGAGTCCTGAGCAGGTGAGACCTGATTTATATAATAAGGGCACCTAGTTTGGGTATAAGCTGGTAGGCACACAAAAGTGATTAGCACGTCTCCTTCAGAGAAGAAGATAGCAATGCCCCTAATCAAGCCATGACAGCACCTGGACCTGCATTCTTGCTCTTTTGCCCTGTACTTGGACCAGCTCGTGTAATTATCTGGTTGTAGAACCCTGAACTACAGTTGCTGGGAGTCAGGTGGCATATAACTTTAATAAATTAACTATCATGGATAATACATGTATCTCCACTTTTACCTTTCTACTGCTAATGTCTCAGATTCCAAGAGAAGTCCTAGTGTTGTCTGACTAATTATCCTTGACTACTCTCCAGAAGTTCTGACATAGCAATACAGCTTTTCAACTTGTATTTGCCTGGCTTTCTGTTTTGCATTAGCTGGCTCAGGACAAACCCATTCAGGAACTTCCAAGAAACCATACCAAAATCTTTTTCAGTGCCCAAAGTAATGATAGCTTTTGGGTTCTGTCTGTTTTGAATTAAAGCAATTATACCAATTGACAATCTAATAATATTAGAATCCAGATGAGCCCATATAAATCAAGCCTGAGTTGGGTACACATTAGTAAGAGTAACAAACCAATATTTGGACCAGTATTTCTCAACCTTGGCCACTTTAAGATGTCTGGACCAACTCCCAGAACTCTCCAGCCAGCCACTGCTTTGGACCTCAGTAGCTGTTGAAATCTTAGCATCTACATGCATCAAGGAAAGAAGTCTATAACTGGAACAGATTATAGGATCTTGATCCAAACTGGGAAGAACTATACTTTTTGTCTTATTGAAATGGTAGGAATCTATTTGGGGGGGAAAAAAAGATGTATACTTCCAGTAAAATAGAAAACAAGAATGCATTATAACTTTTCTATCAATTAATTGAAAACCATCTGAGGAAGGAACCTCATAGTTTTAATGGTAGTGACCATTTCCTGAAGAGAAAGAGGTGGAGTGCAGTTAGTAATATAACCCTGTGATAATGTTATGTTCTGTAGAAAAGATTATCTCATCATTTTTGATGTGAAATTGGAACTATACAATTTAAAGAAAAAATAATTTTTAAAAGCTGTTGGTTAACTGATCTAGAGTCTGTGTATACTTTCCTATGAATGGAAAATACAGTATGATAATGCTGATTTTTAAAAAATCTAAATATCATTAGTTTACTACATTTCTTTCCTCTTTGCCAGAATCATTGACTGGCATGAACCAATTAAAATTAAAACAGTTTTGGCAGAACAGAACTTGTTAGTTTCATATACAGTAGAAACCAGATATATCAATCACTCAGGATTGGGTTGCATAAAGAGAACAATTCTTTTATTTTTTTTCCTCTACAGATTGAACTTAATTTAACAGTAAGAACCATTTGGAAGAATGAATCATCTGTCAAAAAGCAATTTCTGTTCCCATTTTTTTAAAAGGTAGATAACACTTTCTCACACTTAGAAGTAAATTCCAATCCTTTAACATTCCATCTTACAAGGGATACTGTTATAGAAAGTAATTATTGGTAACAGAGAATAAGAAAAACTACAGACACCATATTTATCTTAAATGTATAGAAATCTTAACACAGCCATTGAACTTCCCCACAGCTGGTAAGAAAAAAGTTACTAACCTAATTCTAATGACTGTAATGAGCTACCCCAGTGTTTCTCAACCTCAGCAACTTTAAGCTGTGTGGACTTCAGCTCCCAGAATTCCCCAGCATGCTGGCTGGAGAACGCATGGTGGTAGAATGAGTGCTGGCAGGGGAATTCTAGGAGTTGGTCCACACAGCTTAAAGTTGCTGAGATTGAGGAACACTGACCTAGCTTGTGTACTAGTGACTATATGGACATATGCTTGCCATGTTAACCTGTTTTCAGTGATAGTCGGTAGCTCTTCTAAAGACATTCCACTGCTCTTTTGGATCTTTTCCATTCGCTTTATCCATTGTCTTCCCCTTCTTCTACTAATCTCAACTTTGTTGAGCATATTAGATTCTTCCAGTCCAACATGCACTTGCATTAACTGCCCAAAGTGCATGAGTTTCTGCTTGATGATCATTACTTTAAGGGAACAATCAGTCTTTATTTGATCCAGGATTGAGTGACTAGTCCTTGCAGTCTTATTAACTATCTTCAAATCTAAAATCTGAAGGGGCCTTGGGTTTTTTTTCTCTGAGTGTCCATCTTTCATAGCCATATCTTGGGGCACTGAAAAGAGCACTGCCTTGGCTATTCTGATCTTTGAGATCATAGATCCTTATCCATTTATGACCCTGTCTAAATTTGTCATTGCCTTCTTCCATATGATTAATCTTTCTACTTCTACCAGTACATTGTCCATCTTTACCTATTCTTAACTAAAGAAAACAATACTATCTACCACCATCACTTCTGTCCTGCCAACTTTAAGCTCACTAAGCATGTGGATTAATACTACCTTTATCTTTTTATTTTAAATAATATTTTAAATAACTTTCTATTTTAAATAATATTTATTGTTAAATATTTAAATGTTTAACAATAATTCAGATTTTTTACTTTCACAATGAGCTCTTCTAAATATTTTTATACTTTCAGGTAACAAAATGGTGCTATCTACATATCTTGAACTGTTAGTGTTTCAGACATCTTATTTTGATTCCTTTTGTTCTTTTTGAACAATTGTATACTCTGATCAGTATATTCCAAACATAGGGATCATCCATTAGATCTTCATTATATGCAGCCAATATTATTCCCAGTTTTTCACTGAGGAATGAAGAAGTCCCATAAAACAATACTTCCACTTCCTTCTATAGAGCTTAAGTTTTTAACTTCAGTCAGGTCCTTAATTCAGAGTTTTTGTTTCTTGCCCCCACATGATTCAAGTAGATTCAAATAGACCTTTTGACATTAAGATAGATGGACCCAGTTTCTAGAGTTGGGCTTATGCCTGGGGCCCACCAATGTTCCTCGATCTTGGCTAGCATCCCCACTTGGCTTGTGTGGCCCACAGAATGGGCTATGCATGCAAGGAAAGAGTGGAAGGCAGAGGGGGCAACTATGTGGCCATCTGGGCACCCTAGCACTCCTAATGGGCCGATTGAGCAGCTGGCTATCTAGATCCTCCAGGCAGCAATCCTGTTACTGCATGTGGAGAGTGTGGAAAAGTCAGGGGGACAGAAGATGCCCTGAAAATGCAGGTGGAGAAGTGAGGTGTAGGAGAGCTGCGTGCTTTCCAGAGGCATCTGTAAGGTGGTTTCCACAGCTGTCTGAGTGGCCTTTGACTTATATGATGGCAAGGGGTGAGGGGAGAAGAAGGGTATCTAAGAGGGCAGAAACATATGGGGCTGCCAGCTGATGTGAGGTATCCTCTGTTTTTCCATATTTGGTCAAAATTGTGGGCCACCCCAAAGCAGTAGTGACTGTTGGTGTACATATTGGCCAAAGTGCCAGCTGCTAAATCATAAGCTTTGGTGAGGGCCACTGATTCTGCCACCTGGGCTGAACAGGAGGGAGATAGAGGAGCTGCTTCAAGGCAATCATATGCATATCTTGATATTCGATAGCCATCTGGGGTGTGATAGAAGGACCCGTTGGTGAAATGTCCAAAAGGTCCTGTAGGTACCTGGTCTCAACTGCAGTCAGAACTCACTGGACCAGGTCTCTGTATCCCATCCCCATTGCCGTAAACTGTTGTGGAAACATCAAAGTAAGGAGCACAACACTGAGGAAAAGTTGCAAATGGTTTGTTCATTGGCCCATTTTATAATAAAGAGGAAACCTGAACAAAGGAAAAGCAAGGATTTATATACCCTTTAGGAGGTTGTGAGGTAGGAAATCAGGGGATCTGAATTATTGACAGATTTAGGGGAAGTAGAATGGATTTCTTGGGATGGAAAAAAAGCATTTGTATTGTTAAGTAAAAAACACATTTTTGTTTTTTGTTTTTTTATATAATTTTTATTAAAGACTTTTTAAAAAGGAAGATAAAAGCTAATACAAACTAACATAAAGAAAGAAAAAGAAAAGAAAAAGTAATTAAAGAGAAAGCTAAAAGAAAGGAAAAAATAAAAGAAAAATAGAAAAGGAAGAAAAAAGATATAACGAAGTAACTTCCGATCTTCTTTACAGCAGTTATAAGTACAGTTATAAATTTACATCTTACTCTATGTTACAACATAACTCTCTTCTTTCTATAATGTATCCTGTCAAATCATCAAAACCATACATCATAACTTCATTTTTTTCTGTTTCACGCAAAAAGTCTATAAGGGGTTTCCAGTCAGCAATAAAAGTAGATATTGTCTTTTCTCTGATCAAAGAAGTCAGTTTAGCCAGCTCAGCAAGTTCCTTCATCAACTATTCCTCCATTGTGGATAATGCCGAATCTTTCCATCTTTGTGCATACAATAATCTCGCTGCAGTTATCATGTACAGAAACAAAGTTCCATAACTTTTTTTCAACTGTTTGTCCATCAATCCCAAAAGAAAAACCTCTGGTCTCAGTTGTATATTAATCTTTAAAATCCTCTGAATCAGTGTATGTATTTGAATCCAGAATTTTCTAGTTTTTTTACATGTCCACCAAACATGGTAAAATGTCCTTTCTTATTCACATTTCCAACATAAATTTGAATTGCTTTTATACATTCTAGACAATTTCTCTGGTGACATATATCAATGGTACATCATTTTATAAAAATCCCCTTTAAGATTATAACACAGTGTAAATTTCAATCCTTTCAGTCACATATTTTCCCATTGTTTCATCTATATATAATAACCAAAAAATTTAGCCCGCTTTATCATACATTCTTTCACTTGTTCTTCTTCTGTTTCAAATTTCAATAAAAGTTTACACATTTTAGCAACTACATGTTCATCATTTGTACACAATTCTGTTTGAAACTCAGTCTTATGATGTTCAAAACCATAAATTCTTTTGTCTACTTTAAATCTTTCTATTAATTTTAAATAAGAGAACCATTGACAACTACAGGTACATCCCTCTGCCACCAATTCTTGTCTTGATTTTATTTTACGTTCTCCTTGACAAAATTCTAGTCTCTTGTGATAAGTTAGCCATGTGTGTTTGCTTATTATTTCTTGATGATAAAATGCTTCTTGTGCTGAGATCCACAAAAGTGTTTTTGGGCCCAACCTGGGTTTGTATCTATTCCATATTTTCAATATGGCACTTCTAACATAATGATTTTTACAATCCACATTAACTCTGACTTTTTCATACCACAAATATCCATGCCACCCAAATCTCAGGTCATGTGCTTCTAACGCCAAAAGCCTTCTATTTCTCAGCAGCACACACTCTTTTATCCAAACCAAACAGCAAGCTGCAAAATACAATTTCCAATCAGGTAAACCCAGTCCTCTTCTTTCCTTTGCATTTTATAACACCTTATATTTAACTTGTGCTTTTTTCTTCTGCCACACAAATTTAGATATATCCTTCTGCCACTGCTTAAATGGTGCATCAGTTGCCCAAACAGGTATTGTCTGAAACAAAAATATCATTCTAGGCAAGACATTCATTTTTATCACAGAAATTCTCCTCAGCAATGGCAGTTGTAATTTCTCCCATCTTAACATATCTTTTTTAACTTCATTCCATGGCTTAACCTAGTTATTGTGAAATAACATTTAATGCATATTTGTCATAGTGATACCCAGATATTTTACCTTCTTCTCAATCTTGAAACTTGTTTTATTCATCAATTCTGTTTGGTCTTGTATTTTCACATTTTTTGTTAATATCTTCATCTTTTATTTATTAATCTTGAAATCTGCTAATGCACCAAATTCTTTTAATTTGCCCTTTAATATTTCAATTCCCTTTAAAGGATCATCCAGAACCAGCACCAAGTCATCTGCAAAAGCCCTGAACTTATAAGTTTCTTTTTAATCTTTACTCTCAGAATCCTCTCATCTTGTCTTATATCTCTATTCAGTATTTCAGGAACCAAAATAAACAAGAGAGGAGACAGTGGACATCCCTGTCTTGTTCCTTTTTGTATCTCAAAGGGTTTTGTTAGATCTCCATTAACAATTATTTGTCCTTTCTGTGAAGTGTAAATTGATCTTACCCATTTTATACAGTTCTCTTCAAAATTCATATCTTCCAAATCTTCCAAAACCTTGAACAAGAAAGCCCAGTTCAAATTGTCAAAGGCCTTCTCTGCATCTAAGAAAATCAATGCAGTTTGTTTTTCATTATGTTGCTCCAAATATTCCAAAATGTCCAACACATTTCTAACATTGTCCTTTAACTATCTTTTAGGCAAAAACCCACATTTATCCTCATGAATAAATTCTTGCAAAATTATTTTCAGTCTGTCTTCTAGAATCATTGTGAACAACTTGTAGTCATTATTTAATAATAATATTGGCCTATAGTTTCTTGTTAAAGTCAAATCTTCTTCCTCTTTGGGTATTAATGCTCTATTGGCCTCTGTAAAAACCCACTTTTGGAGGTGGTAATGAAGCTGGAGAATTCCATTGTTAAAGGGATGGAACATTGAGACAACCAGACCCATGAGTCTTTGATTGGAGATAGATGTTTCTGGTTTCTCACCTTGTTAACAAAGCTTTCCTCATTAAGGTTGCCCTTGGGCTGAGTTCCAGATAGGCAGGTGAGGATTGTCTATTCTTTTAGCCTTGATAGGTTTGTAAAGGAGTTTGCCTAAAGGCGGGATGGATTATTTATTTATTTATCATATTTATATAACCACCTATCTCCAATAAAAGTGATTACGCACAGCCCAGGGCTGGTCCTGTCCATAGTCACATTTGCAAGTGGTGTGTATGAATGTGGGTGTGGAGGGGAAAGAGAGTTTTCAGCCTTTACTTCATTATTTTACTTTTTCCACACATCACCAAGCTTTTTATTTCTTTTTGTTCCCTTCTCAGACTCTCTGAGTAATCAAGAACACAGTGACAACTTGAGAGAAAAATATTGTTGTGGATTTCCCCCTCAAATACTCACACCAGCTTCACTACCAAAATAGTATTTTGATTATGGTGGGATGGAAATGTGTAAAATAAATAAATAACTTCAGTTGCTATAGTCTTGTTAACTCTGAGACTCCTGTTCAACTCTTTAATAAATCAACTTTACAGGCGCCTTTCTATAGATTTATTGTATGACTGTATTGGAAGTTCAGGGTACAGTTTTGTTTCTTAGCCTTCAAGAAAGGATACCTAGATCTAGAGGACATAGGATAGACATGGGATACATACAATGCCAACAGGATCATTACTATGGCTGGTGTGGGTCTTCCGGGCTGTGTGGCCGTGTTCTGGAAGTTTTGTTTCCTAACGTTTTGCCAGCATCTGTGACCGGCATCTTCAGAGGGCAGGAGCACAGACAGGAGCTGGGCACAGAAAGAACTGCTCCTGTCTGTGCTCCTGCCCTCTGAAGATGCCGGTCACAGGTGCTGGCGAAACGTTAGGAAACAAAACTTCCAGAACACGACCACACAGCCCGGAAGACCCACACCAGCCATCATATGCCGGCCGTGAAAGCCTTCAACAATACAGGATCATTACTATTTGTGTTTGTTGGCACCTTCAAAGAACTTGAGCAGATAGAGATGACCCTGTTGACATTGTATACTTAGACTTTCAAGAGGTTTTTGACAAGTTCCTTGTCAAATACACTTGGATAAGCCAAGCAGTCATGCAATTGCAGGAGAGGCTCTCTGATGGACTGGTGATTGGTTTAACAACAGAAAGCAAAGAGTGGGAATAAATGGACAATTCTCATGATGGAGGGAGGTAAGAGGTGGAGTCCCTCAAGGATTTTTTTAGGGGAGGGCTCAGAATTATTCAACTTGATCATAAATGACTTAGAGTCAGACATATCCAGTGAAGCAGCAAAATGTGCACAAAATTAAGGTGGCAAAAACACTAATCGACTATAAAATACTTCAGCAGGAACTCTCCAAACTTGATGACTGGGCCACCAAATGGGAAAATCAATTTAATGTCAGTGAAATGATGTACACTGGAACTCAGAATCTATGCTTCACTTATAAAATGATGGGACTGAACTGTTAGTGGCCAGTTCTATACAATCTATACAGTGTGCGGTAGCTGTAAAGAAGGCAAATTCCATGCTGGGTTTCATTAGAAAAAAAGATGCACAATACATCAGCTAGTGTTACAATGACCCTTTATGCAACTCTGATGCAGTCACATCTAGAATACTGTGTATAGTTCTGGCCACCACATCTCAATAGGGGTATTGTGGAGCTGGAGAAGGTACAGGAAAAGGCAGCCAAGATAATCTGGGGGCTTGAACTCCTTTGCATATGAGTATAGAATACAATAGTTGGGGCTGCATAGCTTAGAAAATTGGACGGCTTTAAGGAGCCTTAGCAGACTTTCTCACTGTCACTGTTTTCACTCCCTAAGCCTTTAGATGGTGAATTATTACATGTTAAGAAGAAGTAAAAATGATGGCAGGTATTAAATATCTCTTCAACTTTTCCCCCTCCTGCCCACTCACAGGAAAGAACATTCTGTAACCTGACTATACTTGTGTCAAGAAAAGGATGAAACTAAGAAAGCTTGTGTCATATTCACATGATTGAAGCAGCATAAAATTACTTGCAAATAAATAATGAATAAATAACATTTAATTCTTCTTCTCTGCTCTGCTTCTCTGCTTCTACTCTACTCTGCTTCTACTAAGCAGAGATCTTAACCACTATGCTATTTCAGCAATAATGGTAAGGGGAGGTATAGAAACAATCAGAGTACATGATAGTCTGCAGCAAACTGAAGCATTCTGCCCCTAACGAACAAGAATACTTGAGACAACGTAACAAGGAGAGGTGCACTTCAAAAATGGAATAGAGAAATGCACCCTGAGATTGCTTTGAAGGTGAGTGGGGTGTTATGATTTTCTGCCCTCCAAAAACAGTTGCTGGCCCTTTCTGGTGATGGGGTAGGCAGTACAAATAAGCCCTGAGTGTCCTTATTATTTGTCTATTAAAACAAGCAATATTGGTAATCTGGTCATTGGTTGGTATATTTCGTTAAACCATGTCCTTTCAAATCAGCTTTCCTGAACCTAGTGCTCTTCAGATTAATTTGGTTCCAGATAGTATAGCCATAGATTATTTTGACTGGAAATGATCAGAGCTGTAGTACAGTACATTTGGAAAGCATAAGGTTGAGGAAATCTGGTCTAAATCAATTCATGACACTAACAAATTTTTGTAAGAGGAGCCACCCCAATCCCAATGGAGTAGTCTTGATTTATTGGTTTATTGCATTATATCCCAGACTACCTCTAATAATATTCATGCATGGTTCCCTTCCAACATTTATTCTAGTGACTGAACCATGACCGCTCAAGAAGCTTCATTAGTGTGATTTTGAAACAGAGTTACTCCAGTCTCTCCATTATAGCAACTATGACACCATTCTGGCTTCTACCATATTCCTTTATTCTTGTAATACTGACTAGAACACATCTGCTTTCTAATTGCCAGTGCAAAAGTTTGCCTGCATCATCACCAACCTGATGCCCTTCAAGGGTTCAAGATGCACTTCCTCTTCTCACAAGCACTGAAATGTCAAACTGTAAATTGTTTTTATACTAAATTATTCTTGGTATTTCTTTCTTACAACCAAAGTTACTATCCAGAATATATTGTAATTTCACACTGTGATTGTTAAATACTGTGGTTCCATCCAGCTGCTTTGATCACTACATGTGAATTTAGCTGGAAAAAAGTTCTCTCTCTCACACAGACATGCAAGAAAGGCTAATAACTAACACCTTTTTTATCAGTGAATTAGGATCTCATCTTCCATTGTTCCCTAGGTGTTGACAGGCAAATTAACATTGAGGCACCCTGCAGGCATCTAACATGTTCATTTATAGAAGTTAATGTGCTGACTGGTCCGAGAAGTCAACTGTGTTAAGTAACCCTTTTCTGCTGTATGAAAACTGCTATGATGAGGATCTCTAATTTGCTTGCTGCTTTGACCATTTAGCGATGGTGACAGAAGTGTGTGTGAATGCATGTTTTGCAGGGGACATCAAAAGATAAGGTTCATCAGTTTTTTCAAGAAACTGTATTCTCAGCAAGTCTTTAAAAATGTATACATTTTATATTTGCATGTCCTGTTACATCTCTTTAGAAAGAGGAAAGGCAGTTGGGAACACACAATTAGTACAAAAAAAGAAAAAAAAACAAGTCAAAGAGTCCAAAAGGCTAGTGAATTTGCACAACTCACTGACTAGCTTGTAGGTAGAATCATATTCCTCAGCCAAGAGTCATATTCTTCAGCCAGCACCTCAGTCCCAGTCACCACTTTTTAGAAGGAGAGGAAATTTGAAGCTTGTGACTAGTGTGGGTGAACAGGAGGGAGAACAAGAACAGGGAGTGAGTTTGGCTAGGGAGATGAATGGGGGAGGAATACATTGATTTCCCACCTCCAGAGTCTAAGTATCAAAGTGAGTTTAGCCACTGGGTGGAGAAGTAAAGTCTCTAAATTCTGTAGATGTACTGTATCTGATAATGGCTGTCTTTTATGTCAAACATATCCAGAAGAAGAAGAAAAGGTATTAATAGTAAATATGAAGTTAGAAAGCCACAGAGTAAAAATGTTTTCCAGTTGATTTCAGAGTGTCAAATGTTTATCTGCCGATTGGACACAAGTTGTGGGTTAATGCTTGGTGCCATGAGCTGCTCTTCTCCCTTTAAACCAAGATGGTTAAGCTGGAGCACCAAAGTGGTATATAGATAAGGCCTTCTGAGATGTGATAGCTCTACCCAACTCCCAACATGATAGATCCTTTGGTATCAGGAAGAATTATTTCTGGGAAAGGAGGCTATCAGTTCAAGGATAAGAGAAATATTCCTGTAGGTGGGACCAAGTCCTTAGATGATCAAGCATTATGCTCTAATTCCAAGGATGCTCCTCCATAGGTAGAAGCCATTTGGTTGCGCATCATTCAATGCTTAGAAACAGAGAGATGGTTCTTGATACATGGTGACTTGCTTGCCTGGTGCAATATCTGCAGACTTCATGAGAAATCTACATAAGCTTCTGGATAGTACTCTAGTAAGAAGGCAGAGGTGTGTCAAGCACCTTAACTGCAGAGTACGCTTAAGGAAGCAAGATTCACATGAATTTTCTTTAATGAGTGTTAATGCCAAGAATTAGGGGTTAAAGTGCTGAATCTTGAGATCTAAGATATGAACCAGCCAGCCCTACTTTATTAGTGAGTTTATTAAGGCTTTTGAATGTTTTTCCCCAGGCTATTTGTATGACAGGCTAAGAATTCATTTCTTTGATAAACTTGGATATGGGACTGAGATAGCTTTTGTTGCTGTTCTGGATAACATTTGTGGGGAACTGGTTGGGGATAGTGTACCTCTCCTGATCCTTTTAGATCTCTCAGCAGCTTATGATATCCTAGACCATCGTATCTTACTGGACTGCCTACAGAGACTAGGGATAGGAGCCCTTTTTATAGTGGTTCTGCTTCCACTTTAGTAGACAGTTCCAGTCTATTGTGGTGGAAGAGGTTGGCACAGTGGTCCTGATTTATGGGGTGCCACAGAATCAGTTCATTCTCCCCTGCTTTCTAACATCTATATGAAACTGCTGGAGGAAGTCCCTAGGCTGTAGGGGAGATGCTGTTGATGTTTTAGTGTGGTGCCTGGAAGCTGTAAGGGTCTTGATGGGAGAAAACAGGTTAAAATTAAACCCAACCTAGACCGAGTTGCAGTTTTTACACCACAATTTTCCACTGATTCCAGTATTATCTTTGGATGGGCAGGCATTACCAGTGAAAGATCAGGTTCATGATTTGAGGGTCCTTCTGGACTCACACTTCCTTTTGAAACAACAGATGGAGGCTGTGGCTGGAGAGAGCTTTGCCCAGCTCCAGCTAGTGTGCCAATTGCAGTCTTACCTGTGCAGGAGGACCTGAGTACAATATCTTATGCCCTCATTACTACCAGGATAAACTACTGCAATGACTTTACTTGGATTTGCCTTTAAAGACTACTCAGAAATTACTACAAGTCCAGGGTCCTGATGCTGGGAGCATGGAATATGAATAGTATGGGTCCTGCACTCTTACCAGTTCAGTTTTGGGTGCAAAGTGCTGGTTTTAACATATAAAGCCCTTAATGGCTTGGCCACCTGGATAAACTTGGACCATCTCCTCCAACCTGTATAGGGCATCCTTGTGGTCCCACACTTCCAAGAGTTAAGGGGAGCAAGGGTAGAAGATGGTGGTTCTCAGTGGCAGCACAGTTGTGGGGAATGGTCTCCTTGCAAAGATCAGATTAGCCCTCTCCTTATAACTTTAAGAAAGTTATTAAAAACCAAGTTTTTCTGGACAGCTTTCCAGTGGTTTTCATTCACTCATGGAACCATCTTTTGCTTTTTAAAATTTTTATTTTTATGGTGAATGTTGTTATCAATTTCATTTTTGTTTTCTCCTTTTTATGTTGCTTGGGTTTTAATCCTGCTGTGGATGTTTTAATTTTTTCTTTTCCCATATTGTACACTGTTGAGTCAAGAGATTGTGGGGGGATAATAAATGAATGAATCCTCTCCAATCTACTGATCACTTAAGAGAAGAGGGGAATGATCTTAACAAAATACCATCTCCCTCTTCTCTTAGCTTCAGCACAATCTCTCACACAGAGGTGTCTGCAGGGTGTGATCAAAATCATGGTGCATCCACAGTGGTGCAGTCAAAGCTCCTCTTGTTTTTGTTTGTTTCTTTAAGGACACCCCTGTCCCACATCCATGTGGGGACCAATGACTTTGGAAAATGTAACAAGGAGGTCAATTTTAGACTGCTAGGTCTCAGATTGAAATCTAGGGCTGCTGCGGTGGGCAGAAATAGTAACTGTTTCATGCACAGGACAAACTAGACCAGCAGAACTTTGGTAGGGTAAACACATGGTTGAGACTGTGGTCCTAGCAAGATGGGCTTAGTCTTTTTAAACACTGAGGAGCATTTCTGAGACAAAATGTACTTGTTTGAGAATGATAGGCTCCACTGCTGTGTATGACATCAGAAAGATGACAGTGACGAAAGTGATGACCATTGGGGCAACCCGCCCCCCCCCCCCGCAGCTTCACATACAAATTGATATTGTCTGAGCAGTTGGTAACTAACCAAGCAAATTATTTTGGATACATAGAGGATAGCTTAATGAAGTTAGTGACTCAGCATGTGGCAGTTATGAAAAAGGTAAGTTCCATACTTGGGTCTATTAGGGAAGGGACTGAAAATATGCACATATAGGGCACATTAACATCTGGAATACTGCATATCATTCTGGAACCCACATTTGAAAGAGCTAGAAAAATGCAAAAGAGAGCAACCAATATGGCCAAGGAGTTTGAACAACATTCCTTATAAGAAAAGGCTAGAATATTGGGCCCCTTTAGGTTAAAAAAAATGTGAATGAAGGGACTATGATCAAGATGTATAAAATAATGCATGGCCTTGAGAAAGTGGATGAATTTTTTTCCCACCCTTTTTCAAAACACTAGGACTGGGGATCATCCAGGGAAGCTGATTTAAAATAAACAAAAGGAAGCACTTTTTAGGCAGCACATAATTAAGCTGTGGAGTTCATCATCACAAGAATTGGTGATGGTCACTAACTTGAAAGGCTTAAATGGAGCTCATTCATGGAGAACAGGTCTAGCAAGGGCTATTAATCTTGAAGGGTCATTATTATGACATTATGTCTAGTTTGGGGACAGCATACCTCCAAAAACTAGTTCCAGTGGTAGGAGAGGGCTGTGTCCCAATTTCCTTCTAACAAGCATCCCAGAAGCATCTAGTTGGTCATTTAGAGAAACATAATGCTGAGCTAAGATGGTCCTTTGCTTGATTCAAAAGGACTACATTTTTATATTTTGGTAGTACAGCTGGTTCCAAATCTGAGGGGATCTTCTGATAGAGGTTAGTCCTTTGCCAGTGCTTTTTGTTAAGTCTACTTCCCTGCAGTAAGAATGCTCCAGGCTGCTGTGACTGGCTATATCTAGCAACCCATTCTTTTCTTGTAATGTAGTACATTTGCACTAGATCAGGATCATCATTAGAAGAAAAAAAAAAAGGGTTGGGTCCACCTAGCTGGTCCTATTTAGAGTATTGGATGGGAAATAAATAAAGACTGGTCCAATTATCAACCCTGTCTGGAACTTCCCAAGATGCTGGTACTGCTTAATAATTTGGGTAATATATTTTGTACACATTTAAAGATGCACTGGCAACATATTTTTAATAATAGGTATAATTCCCTCATCATTTCACCAAGTATTTCCAATAACTGGAAATTCAGGGAAAGGAAGCAGTGAGTGCAAGTTTTCTCTCCAAATGTAATAACTGGTTCTGTGAACAGGACTAAGATACTTGTTTTTAATTTTTTAAACAGCAATATTGATCTTATTTATTATATAGCCTGCACAAAATCTGCCCCTCTCCAAGTCCTGCTGGGCTGCCTCATCATGGCAGGGGTGTTTTCCTGGGAGGGATGTGTGAAGAACATCAGAAGTGTATGCCAAGAGCCTGTATTCCCAGCAGAGTCAAGGTCATCCCAGCTGTCCAGCTAAAGCAAGCAGGCACCTGTATTGGGCAACAGCAATATAGGCAGATGCTGGAGGCAGATGATCACTTTAGTGACAATGGCAAAGACATCAATGAATACTGTGTGGGGAAAGGCAATGGCAAACCCCTCCTATATTTTTACCAAGAAAGCCACATGGATAAATTGTCATGGAGGAAATCTATCTATGTGGTCACTAAGAGTCGACATCGACTTGATGGCTCATCATCACCATCACCATCACCATCACCATCACCATCACCATCACCATCATCATCACCACCACCACCACCACCACCACCACCACCACCACCACCACAAAACCTGGGGCTTGTTGTTTTGAAGTTGCTCACTTTTGCAGAAAGAATATGACAGATGGCAGATGCAGGTAATAATAAGTCCAACACTAGAGCCTGCAACTTCACACTACTTTATTGTCTAGTGCTACTGAATCCAAAGTTCAATTACTGCGTGAGTTACCTTTTAAAAGTCAGTTCAAAGAAACGGAGTGACAATGTGACAAGCATGGTTAAAATGTATGCGCTCTAATGCCATAGGGTTTTTTCATCTAGAAATGGAAATGCTAGCTGAGAAGCTGCGGATTTAAAAGTTACTTTAAATCTTGGGAGTTGCTAGGGGGTATTGCTATTCTTCTACAATAATAACAGGATTCCAGATTACTTGTAAAATTCCATTTAAATGTTCCTTTTAAATGTTAAAAATTCCACTACATTTTCCTAGTGAAATGCTCATCTCCTGGTCATGTCCCATGCTGTGATACCCTTTATCTTGGGTTGGCCAGGGAACTGACAGAAGGTGATAACTGAATCAAAGCTTCCCCAGAGAGGAAAATCAATTTAAAATGTATTGGCTTAATAGGCAAACTAATGACCAGTAATAGAAAAACAGTGGACACATGATATAAAATAATCCATGCATTTAAAGCAATAGAAAATTATTGTAATTAAATAAGGCAGTTGCAATGGAATTAACTAAACTTACAATACTGTAGTAAATCAGAAAATAATTAGTGACAAAAAGCTTATTAAATCAAATCAAGAAAACGAATGTTAAATTACAACTCTTGCTAGCTTTCTCTCTCAGCATTTTTGGATGGTTCTTAAATTTAGATGTGACAAGAATGCAGAGAAAGTTAGGAAAGTTAAGATAGCAAAATGTTTTTTTTCCAGAACCTATTTCCTATCAGTTAAGGAAATTAGAAGACCAGAATAACTTGCTTCTTCAACTCGAGAAAGAGGCTAAAGGCTTAGGAGCTGAAAGAATATCTCCAAGAAGAAGCTTTCCTTGTCACATCAGTATTTTCGTAGGCACCTCTATCTCTTAATGACATATGTGTAGTATCTTATAATCTGATTCTCTATTGTGTTTCTGACATCGCCCACAAATTTCATTGGTCACTATATTTATTCTGTCTCCCAATATTTATTATTTATTTATAAGTCAAATTTATAAGCCCACCCAACTCACAACAACTCTGTAGAACTAATCTGTTGCATTTTAGGCAGAATTTGGCTCAGGCTTCATTTGAACTAGATCTTTGGCCCAGTCATCCCTCCATGTTTCTTGTTTACATAGTATCGAAGTCACAGTATAACATCAGGAATATAAATATTATTAATCTAGACCTTCCAGTGTTTGGTTTAAAAGGAGAAAAATCACAGTAAGTGGCCAATCACTATCTAGTGAAGGTCTCATGTAATTAAGATTTGAACCAGGGTCTTTCTGGATCTTAATTGTAATGCTCCATGTGGGAGTTGGCAACTATAATGGTAAACTGTTAATAATCAAGATCGTTTCATAGTGAAACCACAAAATATGAAAGTAATTTATTGCGGGGGGGGGGGGAGCTTTCTCTTCCATCTTTCCAATTCAATAAAGCTGCACGGTGAATTGACTCCAGACCATGTTATGAACTATTCCAAGCAAATGTCTTTTTATGGTATAAGTTAAATGAATTGTCAAGTTACTACTCTGAAAGAAAAGAATGGCGTATGACTGTTATTTTGTAGAATATGACCTTTCCACCTTTCCTATTTTAATGGCTTCAACAGAATTGTTTACACTGTTTGCCATTTTACACCCCAGTGAGAAAAGTACTTTGTTTGACAAAAGGGTGAAACTGATCTTAAAGACGTATACATTTTACATGTTAGGAAGATTGAACAAGTTAAAAATCCTGGCATTTCCATCATGTTATTTCTTCTTAGCAGGTTGTCCCTGTTCTCCATCACTTTTCATCAAACTGTCAAACAAGGCAGATTTTCAGACTAAACTAAAGTCACTCACTGCTGTTCTTTTTTGTGCCCCTAAGAAATTAATATTTGTTTTTTGATGTGCAATGAGTGATTTTGTTTACATGCTTAACATGTTTATTCATGTTAATTTGGAAATAAACCATATAGATTTTTTTCAATGCACAATAAAATTATCATGGAATTGTGTGTTTGTAGAATAGTCAGCACTGTATTTCCCTCATTTTAATACTCCATTAATTTTCCTTATTAAATTATTATCAGACTGGGACCAGTTATTACTATAATTTCCATTAAAATAATGAATTTTAGTTCATTATTGATTTCAGTAAAAGATCAGGCTCCCAAACAGGTCAAAATGTCTCTCTGTTCTCCTTTGTATCCTGGTGTTTACAACTGATAGAAATCTGGTCTTCTGGAAATGTTCAAAGATTGACTGGTCCATAGATGGCTTTAGATGGCTCTATATCTGTGGCTACTACTATTGTTTCTGTTTGCCTTTAAATCAGTTTATTTGCTGTGAGTATTTTGGATGTGCTTTGGTTTGCCTTGATACTTGTCAGTTGCTTCAAGAACAGGATTCCTTAGGTGCTGGACTTTGGGAAAGACTCAGGTTCTAATCTACCTTTGAACTTGTTGGGCAATTTTGTCACTGTCGCTCAATGGGTTATTGTTTTATGGATAAAATGAAGAGAGACTGCCACCCCGCCACCCCCAACCATATAAGCTGCTTTGAGATCTCTGAGTAAAAGGCAGGGATATCAAGTTTAACAGCAGCAGGAGCAACAGCAACAATAATACAGTGTATGTGCACATGCATTTCAGTCCTCTCTTATAAGGGCCCTTCTATCTGTCAAGCATCTCTCAGAGAGATTCACATCACACCTAGGTTTCACCTCTATAGGCAACTTTGTGGTGGCTCTAGGGTGCTCTTACTGTATTTCAGGAATTAACAGCAGTACTGTAATACAAAGTGGACAGCACGATGCCACATATGTGGACGGGACAGAAATTTCTTTCTTCTTCTTTTTCTTTTACTGTGATTTTTAAAAATGTGTGAAGCATCCTGATTCAAATTAGCATGAAAGCAATTGATCCATTCCTTTTCATTCAGCAGTGCTGCTTTATTATCTTCCTTCCTATTTTCGAACATCATCCTGACAGTTTCTGTTGAATGCATTGGATAGCAAAAATTTTAAACAAATACTTGACACTACTTCTGAGTTTATTGTTAAAAGAGCAAGGCTCCTGAATGTCTACTGTACTCAGTGAGTTTACAAGCTTTCACTACACAAGTTGTCTTTTGTGCTAAAAATCTCATCCTTCGTCATTTCCTAAAATGATGGTAGTGGATTGCTTTGAAGCAAGCAGAGATCTTTTAACCTTTGGGAAGACAGCAGTTCTTTAAAAATGGATAGCAAAGTGGCACTTCTTTTCCACTCTTTTATTTAAATTAACCCACTCTGAGTAATAACTTCAGCAACAAAGCTAGACTCCTGTTGTGCATTTCACCATGGAGATTTCTAGTACTGAGTTTGAGCCACCTCAAGGATGACTAAAATCTTCTGCAAGGAAACCTGACTGAAATTCCAGTGGGACAATGTATTTGTGATGGTGTCTATTTATCATTTGCTTAAGTTTTCACACTAAATATTCCACATCTTGGGCTGCCTGAGAATGTATAGTTGCAGGATGTGAAGAAGAGAATTGAATCAAGATCACCAGCAGGACTTTTTAATTCTTAAGCTAGGAATGGCTATCTCACAGCTTGTTGACTTTGTATGCATTCAGTCCCATTTTTGTAGTTATCAAAATCTCTAAAGGCCACATAATTAAAATTCAATGACCAAATGGTGATTTTCAATGGTGTTTTTTCTTTTCTCAGAGCTTGATTAGTTTTTTCCTAAAAGTGAATGAATCTTTTAGCCTCTGCTTTGAATAACCTCCAATCTCATCCTACAAAAGGGCTGAAAATCTTGGGCACTCCCTCTGGGGATCTCATCACATCGTTTCAACGAGATGGGTGGTGACAAAATTGATAAATAAATAAATCATATCACTTGCACAACCTCTGCAGCCCTGTGAAGCAAATAATAGCAATGCAAATACAAAGCGTGACCCCAATTACAGAAGAATTACCCTTAACCTCCATATGCCACTCCATTCCTGGAGTCTCTGAGTAGCTTAAAATTAACAACATAAACATAAAATTAACATCAGTTGCATAACTATAAAGAAGGCTATGATGTGTCACTATTAGGACAGCAGAATCTTCAGATATTCCCAAATGCCCCTCTGAAATTCCCAGCTCTTCAAAACTAGAATAGGGAAGAGCGGTTCAAATATTTGGGGGTCAGTTGTTCCAGAAGCAGGAGGGCATCACTGAGAATGCTTGAGCACAGGGGCCCTGTGGGTGGCATTATCTCAAATCTGGGATCTGCAGCAAGCCTTTTCTAACATTTCACTGGATAGGCAGATTCAACTTAGAGAAGTATAGAGAGGAAGGAAGACAACCTTGACAGAAGTAGGCAAGAACCGTTAGCCTACGCAAAAGGGGCTAAAATATTTTTAAGTCCTGAGAAACAAGATACTGTCTGGGAGGGGATCAGGCAGACATTGCCCTGATTCACTGGAACATAAGAAGGGAAAGGAGGTACAGCACAATCAGACTTGTGATATTCTGTTGTTATAGCCAGTCTCAGCGAAGATAGCGTTAGCTTTCCTGTGGGGTTGATGTCCTGATCTGGTCTACCTAGCAGGGCTGACAAGAAGGCAGTGTCAGAGAGCCAGGCCCTTGGCTATGCAGGGCATTTACTAGAACGATGAATTGCACCTGGCAGCTGACTGGCAGCCAGTGCAACTCCCACTGTAGTGGTGTTACAGGGGTGAATTTAAGTTCTCCCATAACTACTCAGACTGCTGCATACTGAACCAGCCAAATGGTCCTCAAGGGCACCCCATGTAGAATGAATTGCATTACTCTAGCTGTGAGGTGACAAGGGCAAAAGTGAGCAAGAGGAAAGCTTCCTGTTCCAGAAATGGCTGCAATTGGTGCAGAAGATGTAATTGTGCAAAGGCCCTTCTGGCTGTTGATCCAGGAGAACTCCCAGATTGAAAGCCAGCTCTGCTTAGGGAAGCACAATCCCATTTAAAGACAAAGGGGAAACAGTTGGGTTACAAATCCATAGCTGTTTTGCCTCGCCGGAATTCAGTCTGTTTCTCTCCATCCAGTAGTTTCACACAGATGTTACATAGTAGGTATGAGGGGATTCTTTTGGGAAATGGTACAGACCAGCAACAGACAGACTGTTTTTATCTCCCCTGTGTTTCCAGGGAGGCTTTTATTAAAAAAAATCAACAAACGTATCTATTTCCTACCTTACCATTTATTACTAAGCCTGTGCTATATTATCCTATACTTATACTGGCATCTATGTCTATATCTGATTCCTAAACAGTCTATAACAATCTGTCCTCCTTTGTTGCTTGAGCTTACACCAAAGTCATGAGCCACCATGTAGCCACCTTCAAGTTGGCTTCTGTTCTGTCAGCTGCTGTTCTAAACTGCTGCTGAAGTGTTGGCTTGGCGGTTTTTCAGTCTGTGCTGGGGTGAGAAAAGAAAGGTGCTTGCCAGCTGGTGGCTGGCTGGCTGGCTGGCTGGCTGGAGCTCCTCAGGGGGCTGTTGGAGTGGTAAAGCTGCTGGGCTCTGCTTCTTCTTTCATCTTGTCTGCTGCTGGTTTGATGAAGTCTAAGCTTGCTTCTCCTTTACCATCAGTTCCCTATTGAGCTGCTGGCTCCAGTCCCTCAGCTGCAAATTCTTCCTTTCTGCTCTTCCACATGATCCAAATCCTCCTCTCTATACACTCATACTCTAGTGCTCTCAGCATTTTCCCTTTATACTTTGGAGACAGGGGTGGCACAATGTTCTTCAGGCTGCTGCAAAGTCCCCAAGGAGAAAACAAAAGTACGGAAGAGCTCATGCTGGCCATTGCAAGGCTTTCCTTTCACAGTAGGGAAGAGAGGACCTGTAATAGAGCTCCCTAGGGCTCAACCTCTCTTCTCCCAACACCACTGATGCCTTGCTATCACAAGACTGGCAAACCGAGCCTCATTTCTCAAAACAGCAATGAGCATTTCAAGCCACTTGTTCTCAGAAGTGTGACTCTTGAAGGATGGGAATTTGGACTGTAAGAATAAGAAGCCTCAGGATATCAACAGTTCTAAATCCCCATAGACCAGTGTTTCTCAACCTTGGCAACTTGAAGATGGGTGGACTTCAACTCCCAGAATTCCCCAGCCAGCATGGCTGGCTGGGGAATTCTGGAAGTTGAAGTCCACCCATCTTCAAGTTGCCAAGGTTGAGAAACACTGCCATAGACATTATGGAGACAAAGACAACACAAGAAGGCTAGTGCCTGAGATGATAGGAGAATTATCATTTGAGATAGGAAGAGGACTCACTGCTGTTGCCCCTGCTGTTTCTCCCCATTATTGCATTGCCTCCTGTGCACCCACTTCGCTGGCAGCAGCAAGGACACCACTCCCTCTCCGGTTGGCCATTCTGTAGCAGCACCTTTGAGGAAGTCTTAAGTATGACACATTGTGTGATGGCCACAAGGACAGGGAACTATAATTATTATCTTGCAATGGACAGTCAGAAGGGCAGCTAGCTATTGCAGAGAGGCACAATAAACTACCCATTCTGCACAGCGGTAGGGACAGTATTGGGCCCCAGTTCACTATCTATTCTGGTCCAGTACTCAGTGCAACTGCTTCCTTTTTTCTTAACAGTAGAGTTGGCCCTTGATGGAAAAGCAAAGTATAAAAAACTACCACAGCTGGGGTTATAGAGGCAGCAGAGTCCTCATACCCCAAGCTTCCATTGCTGTGAAGGTTGTTGGGGAATATTTCCAGGCTGAAGCACCTTCCTTTGGCTTGATAATGAAAGCCATTCATGTTGAAACTGTGGCTTTATGGCTGTCTTGTCAAGCAGTGGCAAACTGAGAGCATTCTGGGAATGTACAAAGTTTATTGCTTGTCATAATTTGTTCATTTCTCAATTTGTAGACCACTGCCTGAAGCCATCGCCACCTACAGAAACGAGCACAGACACCAGCAGTGCTAGTTTCATAGCAAGATCAGGCCTCTGTATGAATGCCTCCTTTGAACTGGCCAAATCAGTTGCAGCCTTCTCTCTTTCTTGGCTGTGATACTCAAGTTTATCTTCCAGGGTTCCTTTGGAACAAAGAAGCTACTAATTAACTATCAATGTGCACTGTCGATAGCCACCCAATGCCAAGTCAAGGGAAAGGCACATCAAAAAACAGCATGACTCCACAAACAGAACAACCTATACCCCAAAGTAGTATAATCATGAAGGTGTGTTCATAATTTGTAATTTGTTTTTTTCTGCTTTTTGAAACATTTAACTGCAAATATGGGATGTTTTGATGCAAGAGTTTTATAAATATGTCATGCAGCTAAGGAGGCTAAATTCATCCAACATTTAAAAAGGCAATATTATCCCTTCATTGTGCTAGTAGTCCCAGATTAAAACACACACAAGCCCTCCTTTTCTCCCCGGGTATTATTTTATGAGGTATCATCCAGCTAGAGACTCTGAATTTGGATAGTACTGACATTACAGTACTCTCCCAGGATTTTTTGCCTTTTCAAAAATGGGTAGGGCATGTTCTAAATTCTTCATCAAAAGGAAATATATACAGAGTTCTATTTTAAATTTTTTACTGTGTAGGGCCTATTACGAATCCTTAATTATAGGAGCAATAACTGGTTCTATTGTACCACTACAACTATATCTGTTGCTGGAATTTAGTCTGATTGTACACAATGACAGGGGTACAGTGAATCTCCCACACATGGGTGGATCTTGCCCATCCCTCTGGTGTCTTCAGACAAAATACATATGACAACTGATTGAAAAGAGTGTTATCCATCAAGAATAAGTCATCAGACAGTATTTCTCCCTTTCTATCTGCTGATAACTAATGCCATCAGATCAGATTATATAAAACGTATAGCATATTATTCCTATGATATTTTTACAAGCAATACAAAAGTGCTTAGTCTAAAAAGACAGATATATGCATTTCCGTGAAGTGAGCCTTTGTTTAAGTGAACTAAGAAACACACATTGAATTCACTTGGGTGCAAGAGATTGCTTTACCTATTTGTTAGAGGTGTTCTCTTCATCTAAGTGTTAAATAGATGGGTTTCAAGAGGAAGCTGATTCTTTGGAATTAAAATTAAAAACTACTTTATCAATCAGCCATTTAAACTGTATATATTAAACAAAACCATTCATGCATATATATTCAGCTCATGTTATACAGTTAAATTAAGATTTAAGTCCATTCATGTAACAAAGATGAAACACGGGAAATATGGTATATTACAGTATTGGGAAATTATACTAATTTCTAAATAGCCCCCAAATGGAACTCTCAACAGTGAAGTGCTTGTTCAGCTATAGAAAGAGAATTGAGTTCTTTAGATCTGTTGTATAATTGAGAAAATGGGTGTCCTTCTGGCCTTCTTGTATCACTTTTTTGTCTGTGTGACCATGAAAGCAGGCAACACTGTAAGTTAGCACATCATTGGCAACTGATTAACCATTTTGAACTGAAAGGGAAACCATCCTCGAGGGTTTTCCTGGCATCAATTGTTTTGTCTCACACATTTCTTTGTCCATTCCCCCCCCCCCCCCCCGCTCCCACACACACATTCTGGTCTATATATGCTGTAAAAGAGGAATACAGTGGATGAGTGATAACCACAGAGCACTGTTTAATTCACATCAGTGCTCCCTTTAATTGTTATTGATACCACTGATTTGAAGTGTCTCCAGGATTAGAGGCAGTGTTTCTATATAGACTGAAACCAGGACTTCTGAATGTAAATAAGCTGGGCTACCAGGAAGCTATGGTGACTTCTGGATTTTTTTTTTTTTTAAATACCCTCTTGGGCTAAAAGGTCCTGCAGGTAAAACAGAACTTCTGGATAATACTTAAGATGTGTTTTTGTTTAACTTGTGGGAATTTCCAGAACAGTATGCTTACTTACAGTATTTTAAGCAGTGAGATCTATTTGGCCACCTCATTCCCATTTTATTTTTTGGAATCAGTAGATCAGGCTTATTCTCTGTATAAATAGCGATGTGGAGATCATGACCAGAGAGTACCAGTAAGAGAATGGAAATCCTTTTTTTGACCCATAGCTGCCTTCCTTAATGTGTCTCAAAATGTTCTGAAGATGTTCCATAATCACCTTCATTTCTGCTGACTCAAACACTGAGAACCAGAGTGAAAAATTACAGCCCTGGCCAAGCTGCTAATTGAAAAACCCCTCTAATCTCCATTCCAAACTAATCAATTAAATGAAATAAACCATTTACACCATCCCCTATCCCCTTCATATTGTTTTCATTTGTTTGCATGGGGGAGCTGAGGCTATCAAATCATCTTTTCTCTTGAAAGACCTGCTAGTGTGGTTTCAGTCTAGGAAGTGACATAACACAATAGAGAAACAGCACATCCACAACTTCCACAGAGCCACAGAATCTCAAAAAACAAGCTAGTTTTGTAATGGTTTCAAGTACACTGCTGCTGGCCCAGAACAGATTTCAATGCTCAAGGAGATATCATGGAGTCAGAGGCATGAATGAATCTGGAGTGGTGTGTATGCTGTTTCATGATGTGTCTTTAAGCTCTATTAGTGGTTAGGGATAAAATCAACAACATCCTCATAAATTTTCACTTCTTTTATACTATTTTACAAATGTAGAAACAAGAATGGTACTTATGAAAAGGGGCCAAGGCGCTAGTGGGCAGTTAGTTGTTAGTCACTGTGATGTCTGCATTCTTTCTTACCTTGCTAAGATAGCCTAATACATGTGCATTGAAAGGAGGGGGTTGTATTAGGTTAAAATGGGGCGAGAATTTTGTGATTAGAATATTTGGTAAACCATTTTCTTAGCTATTGTCTTGGATGAATCAAGGACAACCCAGCCATTGTTGTATGTGAACCAGGCCATTACGTTAAGACATAATAGGGTTTCTTTGTCTGAGCATAGCATATTATGTAAATGCTAAATTGTATTTTGCTAACCTGGCTTTAGGGTTTAGCATGCTATGTAAACTCAGCCCCCCCTCCCCCAAATTAGGAAATGATTGTGAGAATGAAATAAAAGAACAGGGGAAATGAATGGATTGAAAACATTAAATTGGAGATAAGCATTAGCACTTTCCACAATGAATGACACAGGAGATACTGTCCAATGATTTTCCTAATGATTTAAGCTGTACACAGTTGTCAAATACAGTATGTACTTTACTTGCAATGACAGTGTAAGTACTTTCTGAAGTGAACTTTTCTAGCCTGCTGCTATTCTGTCCACATGATGGCAGCATAAGGATTCTTCAAAGGGAGCTCTGGAATGAAATACATGATAAAAAATGAATTCTCTTTCTCTCTCTTTGTGGGACTGGGGGGAATTAATCCTTAAAACTTCAGTTAATGCCCAGATAAAATATTTGGGCCAAAGGTTTCCCTAAAAATCTAGAAGTAGGGGCCCAAAACAGTTGGGGAAAATTATTTTGGAATGGCAAAATCAATTTTGAAGGATGGAAGAATTACTATAAGATAATGATAACAGAGACAATTCTGCAGTTTTTCTTTGATAACAAAAGCACTGCAGTCTTAGCATATGGTTGCCATTCCCAACATGCTGCCCTCCAGATGTGGATTACAGGCCCCAAAATTGGGAGGCATGAGAGTTGTACATCATGTATAGAGAAAGTTGGGATGGCTATCATACCATCTTCTGTTTTTACAGGAGTGCAGATTTATATAACCAATTTAAAAAAGAAGTTACATGCATACACATTTCGTTTAATAATGGATTTAAGTTACAGGATGGCAGAAAGTTAGAAAAATCTTCCTAATGGGAAAGAGCAGTTGGGGAGTGGAATGAACTATCCAGGAAGGTTGTCAGTTCACTTGCCTTCATTGGATATGTTCAAGTAGAAGATAGACATTTGTGGGGGATACTTTGAAGGGGATTCCTGCAATGATCACATTTTAGGCTCAATGGCCTACATGGATGGCTCTTTCTTACACTATGATTTGGTCACTAGTTCTGTATAGCCATGCAATCCTCCTTTCTCTGAGACATCCTCACTTTCAAACTTTTAAATAAATAAAAACAGATCATGGGAATGAGACAATATACCTTGCCTTCAGCAAAGCATTTGGTAAAGTATCTCACAGTATTCTGATTAGCAGGTTACTTAAAGTATGGGTTGGATGGCATGATCATTATGTGGATATATACATCATACTCAGAGAATATTCTTCAGTGGTTCCTCATCAAATTTGAAAGAGGCATCAAGAGGGGCACTACAAGAACAGTCCTCCACTCTTCAATATTTTCATTAATGGTTTGGATGAAATGCTGGAGGGAATAATTCTCAAATTTGCAGCAAATATAAATTGGGTGGGATGCTCTAGGAGGCAGAAATAATGTTCAAATCAGTATTGATAGGTTGGAGTAATAGGCTGAAAGTAACTGAATGAAATATAATGGAGACAAGTGCACTTAGGAAGCAAATATCAAATGCACAGACTGGGCTTGAGAGAGGTTGCTGGAAACTAATTTCAAAGTTAACATGAGACAGCAGTGGGATGTGACTGCAAAGGAGATAAATTCAGTTTTAGGCTGCATCAAAATAAGTGTAATTTCTAAATTCCAGGAAAAAAATGGTTCAATTCTATTTTGTTTTGATTGTGAGCCCATCTTGAATGCCATGTCCAGTTCTGAGCAAACAACCTGAAGGAAAGATGATCATGGGACTAAAATCTAAGCCCTATGAAGAGCAGCTGAAGGTGTTTAGCCTTGTAAAAAGATGACTGAGCGTGGGATGTAATAGCACTCTTCAAATAACTGAAAGGATTTCATACAGAAGAAGGTTGAGACCTATCCTCTTGCATTCCAGAATGCAGGAACTGGAATAATGGATCCAAATTCTTAGGAAGGCTGATTCTGATTGAATATTAAGGGGGAAAAAGAGTAGGAACAATAGAGGCATGAAGATGTCCTTCACTTTCTTTTCATCCCCACCCATTGCAAAGGCAGTGTACATTTTAATGTAGCTGTTCAGTTTAGAAGTACAGTAGAGCCTTCCCTCCTCTCTTGGCACAAGCCTTGCTATACTTGGAACAATGGATGGCAATTCCATGATGATGGCAGGTGATGAAACCGTCTGGTTTCTACCTAGCTCCTATGGGCCCCCTGAATCTAGTGTGGACACATTCCATCCCTCTGGACCAGTGTTTCTCAACCTTGGCAAATTTAAGTTGTATGGACTTCAACTCCCAGAATTCCCCAGCCAATGCTGGCTGGGGAATTCTGGGAGTTGAAGTCCACACATCTTAAACTTGCCAAGGTTGAGAAATACTGCTCTGGATCTTGGCCATTGTTTAGCAGCCAATCTGCTTTTGGTAACAGAAGTAGTTCTTGGACTCCAGCCTCTCATCTCTCCCCACTTCTTCTTCTACCCTTGCCAGACATGGCAGCAGCTTCCCAGGCTGTCAGAGCTTGGAGGGGTGGCAAGAGACATACAAATGGCACGTAGCTCCTTTGGTGCCAATTCTCTGATCCCACAAAATTGATCCTTGGAAATGGAGACCTATTGGCCAAACAGCCAATTCCCTGCTTCCTTCCCCCATTCTCTTGCCACTAGGGAGAGGCTGCCCACCCACCCCATGTGTCAGGTCCTGCAACTTCTGTTCCAACGGGGGGGGGGGGGCAATTTTACTAGGGGATGAGGAGAAATGGCAGCTAAAAAGCTGATTCTACCTTGGATGGTAAGAAAAGCAGGGGAAAATGATTTTTTATTCTCCTCACCTCCAGGGAAAGCAAGTAAGTTTTTTGGCTGCCACTTCCCTGAACCCACCATGGAGTTATATGTGGAATCTTATATGTTGGGGTGGATAATTACCTTTAAAGCACTATATGGCATGGGCCAGCTTATTTGTGGCACTGCCTCTCCCTAAGGACATCTGCCCGTCCTATCATGCTTCTAGTTTCTTCCCTTAAATGTTGCCATCTTATGGGGCCTAGGAAGTGTGTTGTTTAGTAGCAGCCCCTGCCCTATGGAACACCCTTCCCCCTGAAATTTGGCAGGCCCCCACCCTTTTAACCTTCCAAAAAGCACTCAAAACCTGAGATAGGATGAGCTAAGTTTAGTTATGGTGCTAGGGTTTTTTTTTTTTTTTGGTTTTCATATTTTTGGTTTTCATATTTTTATTGTACATAGATATGGTTTTATCTTTTGGCTGTCAGCCACCCAGAGTTTGTACAAGATGGGCAGTTATATAAATGTTTTAAATAAAATAAATGAATAAATACATCAGAGAACTGGCACCAAATGAGCCATATTTCCTCTATTTTTCTTGCTGCCCATTGCAAAAGAAGCATGGGGGGAAAAGGAGGAAAATGAGTGTCCCCCCATAAGGCAGTGCATCTGATCTATGGGATATGGTGATTCTGCCCAAGAAAGCATTACCTGCTTCACCAGGGAGACCCACATCCAATTTTCCCCACAAATCAGCCATCTGTCAAAACTTGCCTCCTCCCTTAGGGAGAATGACTAGAGGTTGTTTTCCTCACCAACAGGTGACACCAAGGGAATCCAGAATTGTTTTCCTTCAGGTGACCCACATTACATGTGTGAATACAGTTCCACACCCTGGCCTTGTTGCTGAGGCAGATTGTGGCTCAGCAATGAGGACAATACAAAATGCTGAGGGACGGGAGGAAAGTGGATAGTGCCATTAGGTGCTAAATTTATATTGTTTCTGGGGTGACCAAGAACTTGGTTTTATATAGCTCCTCTGTCATCCTGGCATGAGGAAGACATCCTATAGTCCCAAGACACATGCAATTCCTCAGCCTCCTTTTTGTTGGGTAGCATCATTTCCTGACATCAAGGTAAGCCCCACCATAGGCATATAATGGTTAAAGAGCAAAGAAATTTGCCCAAATTACCCCAAAGTGCTCTTCTGCTCAAGTGTGTGATGTGACTTCACCTCTTTTGATTCCTATTTCTTCCCAAAATGATTAAGTGTGGCTAAACAGTGGCCCAACATTTATCTAAAGGAAAGAATTAAAATATTGATAAGGCACTGTTGTTAAAAGACAAAATAGTAACATGACTGTTAAGTGCCCACAAAGTATTTCCAGCTGGGGGGGTTGGGAATGACAAGGAGCATGAAGGCATTCATGCATTTTCACTGTTCCATAATGAAAGAAAGCAAAGCAGAATAGAATTATTCACCCCTTAAAGTAAAGCACATTTATCATGGAAGGAGTCAGCAATACCATGTCTGTGGGTATCATACCAATTATTATAACCTTCAAATGGAATCTAGAAGACTGCCAACATTTTAGAAATAATCATTAAATGGTTGAAATCTTGTGAGGCCACCAAGTTAAAATATCAAAATCTTGTGAAATTTTGAAAGAGAATGCCAATATCTTGCAAGATTTGGGGGCAAGAAATAATAATACCTTTTATTACTATTATGCAAAACCACACAATGGCACCCTAGTGCTTGAAAATCTTGCTACTCCACAATCATAGTTAATTATTTGGAGGTGTTTTGTGTATTAGTGCACTCTGATGTAGTTCAGTGAAATTTAACGGATTAGAAAACAATTTGTGAATCATTCCCATTAATGTGAACAGGATTGCCAAAGCATACTTAATAGCTTTCCTGCAAATATGTTAGAAATGAGCAGAAATGGAATGAGTATTCTAATAGGAATGTCTCTTGAACATCCATAAAGTTATTAATGCCATAAGTCCCTTGCAGAACCTAATCTGGCCCTGAGAAAACCACCATCCCTTGTGGGATAGGAGTCTCCTTCTAAAAGGAAGATAATAACTGGCCTTCTTTAGATGAGTGGGACATTCATTATTTGTCATGAATGTCCCACTCATCTATATTGCCTCTTGCTTATGTGCCATGTGACTGATGGAGATCGAAAAGCCAAGCATAGGACTGTATCTAAAAAAGGTTGTACCTCCCTGTCCTAAGGGAGAAACAATCTTTCCATTTGTCATGGTTCAGGATTGACTTTGTGAATAAGAAACTGCATGAGAGGGATGTTTTTTCTATACCTTTTGCATCCTTACTGTGGGTTGCTAGGTGCCTTCGAAATTTAAAATGATTGGATCTGTCACTGTGCCACATTAATCTCACAAGTGCTAGTTCATAAACAAGCGAAGCTTTTTTTCCCCTGAGAGGTGCTGTAGTGGTCAATTTTGAAATTCCTAAATTTGGCTTACCTTCTAGCCTAAACCATCCTTACCCAGCCAGAGATCTCTCTTTGCGCTTCCATTATTCTGAGCCAGCAAAGTCTTAAAAACTGGGAGGGAAAGTCACAATAAATATCCCCCCCCCTTTTAAAATATACAGCTTGGAGATGTTTTCTTTTTCCTATAAAACCCTTAAAACCTGTAACAGTATAAACTGAATAGGTAATTCGACTTGTTCTATCCTTAGTGCAAATCAAAACCTAGAAGAAATGAACAATTCTTAACCAGCTCCCAATTCCATTGGTAGGATCTGCACACTCACTAGCTGCAAGAATTAAAGTCCATAACCCAAGATGCATCAGAAGGTTCAGAAGTCCAATCAGCAACCCCTGGTAGCTGGGTTCACACATAGCCTTGACCCAAAATGTGGCTGGTTTGGTTTGGCTTAGGATGTTATGCCTCATAAGCCATGCTGTGTAACTCTTTCTGAACTGTAGGTGGCCCTTGCTAGATAAATGGGATGGATGTGGCCAAGGCAAAACTCACATTCAGTTTTATTTCCTTTGGTTAACAGTTCAACTACATTAATTAAATGTAGCTGATATGATTATGATCTATCCATGAATTTAATAGTCTTCTGCTTCTGTCACATGAAAATGAAAAATTTTAGAGAGCTTTGGAGGCTCTACTTAAGGGTTTGGGGAGGTCACTTATACATTGTGCACCTCTAGTTTGTGGCCTAGTGAGATGTAGATCCAACAAATTGTAGTCAACTCAATAAATCATGGTTAAACAAGCCATGGTTTAACACAATATGTGAACCAGGTTGTTGATTCTGGTTGAATCCCAGACTCAGTCCTAACCACACATGGTTCTCCTTAGCCAAAATTCACGTACTAGGAGGAAATCCTTTCTAAGACATTTCTGATTCACATGTGGGTAATCTAGTAATTTTAGAGTTGGCAGGCTGTGCTATTTCCATCAATGCAGAGCCAAAATAAAGACTTTAGTATTATATTTATCATCTGGTTTCTTTGTCTTTAAATTGCTTGTATGTGTTGATGCTTCTCTCTCTGTGTGAGTTTTCACCATTAAAAATATCTTCAAACAAATGTAGCTCTGCATGCCTAATTTATATATACAAACACACATATTTACGTACACAGAGCAGTGTGCAGCCCCATCCCCTGGTTTATATAATCCTGCTCATTTCACAGTGAAATTTCACTCAGCATCGCCTACGTTCTTTCAAGCCTTTCCCAACCATAAGGACTAGAAGCTTGCTTTTTAAAAACAAGAGGACAATCTGAGATTCCTACGCTACCAATTTTTTTCTGGAACACCGAATCTCAGGCCCTTGTTTCTGCTTTTCTTTCAAAGCCATGGAACAGGCTGCCGATGACTGTGCAGAGAAGGCCCAGCAGCTAGTGCAAGGTAAAGCACAGTCCTGATTCCATACAATTCCCAACTCCCTCCTGTGGATTAATAAAAACCTCTTTTTCACTTCTGAATGGCAGAACAGAACTTGCTGTTCCATTTAGATATCCATTTATAAATAAGCAGCAATATTGACAGCATTTTCTGCCTAACTTACAAGCACCTGCCAGCCTTGCCACATTCAGACTCCTGGGACTGCCAAGAACTTCAGGGTCATTGCCAAACTAGAGCCCATGCCAGGATTTTCCTGAAGAAGCCTTCTCTTTGGCAGACTGTTGCCAGGGAGTTGCATGGGGGTGGGGTGGGGGATCTCAACCCATGGACCAAGAGTTCCCCCCACCCTCCCCAGACCATAAGTTATGTATTGTTGCTAATAGCAATGCGGAAAACTGATTAATGATGTGGGGCATCCACTGGGCTACAGCTTCCATCATCTCAGCCAGCACAGAAATTACTGTTCTAGAGGGGGGCTCCTAAGATTATGGGATTCCACTGGGATGAAAGAGTATGGAGGATGGAGTGCAAGTCATTCTTTCACCTATAGCCTTGGGTATCTCACTGCTTCTTTAGAGACCTTTCTCACAATGTTTTTTCTGCAGAAAATGCAAGAAGTGCCAAGAGTGCCACCCTAAGCTCTTAGAATAGTGAAGACATTTTTCTATCAGCAACTGTTATTCTTTGGGGTACTCTATCTAAGCCATGCCACCAGAAAGCCCAAAGAGGTGGACTCACCCTGCTTCCTGCTGAAAATGTGTTCACAATATAAAAAAAGGGATTGCTATCATATCCCCATCTATCCTCTCTTCTTAAGAATCAGCTTCTCTTACTATGCCTTTACAAAACTTCTTTTTATGATATCTCCTGTTGCAATTTTCTGCATGTGTTTCAGTTTGTCTGAATACTTCTTGAAGTATAATGCCCAGAACTGGATATAATACTTGAGATGGTGCCTGCCAGGTTTAGCCCAGGGAACTCCAGGAGACCATGCAGATTCAATCCAGCAAGGCTTATTAGCTACCACCTCTATCAAGAATCTTCCCAGACTGGAACCAGTTCCCAGGGTCAGTCAGTAAACATAGCCTGCATTCCTCAGGGAGGTGCCAGCCTCATCCTCTTATCTCTTCCCCGTGCTTCGGGAGACAAAAGAGGATTCTTCACTCCCCGACTCTGGCCTCCATAATTCCATTCCATCACATCGCCTGATCAATGCAGAATAAAGTAGAACCATTACATCCCATGATTTGGAAACTATACATCCATTGATACAATCTAACGTTGCACTGACTTTTTCTATAGCCACATGACACTGCTGACTCATATTCAGTTTGTACAGATAGTTCTCTGCTTACAAACTTTTGAGTTACAAACTTTCACCAATACGAACAAACCTATCTGTAGCTCTAACAATGAAGGTTGCCTGGAAGTTTACTGGATGCCAGAAGTTTATGTCTGGAAGTTTCCAATGTGCAGCATATGTACGCCTGGAAGTTTACTGTGCACCGGACGTTTATGGCATGCCACATACATACAGTATGCTTGGTTGGGCTTACAAACAAAATAGATTTATGAACAGCCTCTTAGAATGTAACCTGTTTGTAAGTAGAGGACTGTCTGTAATCAATTGCTGGTCCAAGATTTCTTTTACAAGTACTATTGTCAAGTTAAATATTCCCAACACTGTACATATGGATTTGATTTCTGTTTCTTCAGTGAAGAATTTTGATTTTGTCTTAGTCTCCTTTTATTCTCAATTTCTCAATATCAGACCCATATCTCAGTGGTCAACTCTGGATGAACATTCTTTGACTATTACTTTTGAGACAACAATGCATTAATTGAATTGCCATATTTGACTTGATCACAAATAAGAACTTCATGGGATATTTTGCCAAATGCTTTCCTGTAATCAAGATATATTATGTCTATAGCATTACTGCTATCTATTACTGCTATCTATTATTGCTATCTATTGAGGAAGTTACCTTATAAAGAAGTGAAATATGATTAGTCTGGCAAGACTTCTTGATAAACAATTATTGATTTGCAAACCTAATTATTTGTGATAGACTCTAAGACCTTTCTGAGTATCAGTGTCTGACTGGGCTGAATTTCCTTGTATCTTCCTTTTTCTCGTTTTGAAGAGAAGGACTTTCTCCTTTGTTCATTTGGCATTTCATTTGTTCTCCAGGATTTCTTGAAAATAACACATCAGGAGACTGTGAGTTCTAGTCCTGCCTAGGCACAAAGCCAGCTGGGTGATTTTGGGCCAGTCATTTTCTCTCAGCCCTAGGAAGGAGGCAATGGCAAACCGCTTCTGAAAAACCTTGCCAAGAAAGCTGCAGGGACTTGTCCAGGCAGTCTCTGAGAATCAGACACAATTGAACGAATTTTTTTTTTAAAAAGCTTGTTTAGTATTCTAGGATGCAATTCTTGTTTTAATCATGGCTTGTTACAGACACCTCTGCCAGTACGCATCCTCACTAAGCTTTTCGTGTAACCCCTCTGGCTTCTTCTGCTCTTCACTTTTTCCCCTCACTGAAATTGTTTGCAATTGGGCTTTTGAATCTGGGCTAAGCACCACATTCAGCCTGAGGACCACCAATTGTTCCTGCTACCTTATGGGAAGCAGAGGCAAAAAGAGGTTAGAAAAGGAATAAGGATACAGAAGATAAGATGGGTTGCACAGAATGAATGGGCACCTTGAGTATAACTGTGAGCCTCCCGACATGGATTGACTCGTGTAATTATTAAATAAATAAATATCCAACAAGAGAGTGTGCGCTCATGCTTTACATGCTTTGGGGAATGCAATTTGCTGGGGAATTCAGCAGAGGAAGAGGATATTCAGGAGCATCCCACTGAAGTTCCCCAAGAGAAACAAGGGGCGTATGGCACGGAGTGTCCACTGGTGGAACAGACAACACTTCACTAGACAGGAAATATACTCATTCAGAAAAAGATAATTTCGTATGCAATATTATTCTTTGAAAACTGAAGAATGCTAGGTGCTGTAAGCAAGGGGAAGATGAGGGATCATAGCTTTGCCTCTTCCCTCAAAAAGACCCTTTGAGAATGAAGGTAACTAACACCGGTGCTGCTGCGTCCTCTCAGCCTTTTCCTTGAGAGAAAGCTGCTTGTCCCACCTCCTATGCATCTATATTCGCACAGAGACACACATAATTACTCCACAAAGGTAGCTAGTGAGTTGGCATGGTAACTTCGTCTTGCTAAGTTATTAGAGTGTATAATGTAGGTCTTGATTAGTACTGTTCTAAACGGTTGACTTCTGTTTAATTCACCCCATCTGTAAAGGTTGGAAAAGGCAATTGTACGTTAAAAAAGAGCAAACAGAAAGTGCTTGGGGGGGGGATGCAAATTTCTCCTATAATTCATACTTTATTTCTTTCCACTTTAAATTTAAAACAGCCTCTGCAAACCTTTTCTCACCTGCAGCAGTGTGAGAGTTCTTGATTTTCCTGACTCTACAACATTCAGGAGATGACCTAACATGATCATTTGGGCCAGTCACTCTCTCTCAGCCCAACTCACCTCACAGGGTGGTTGTTGTGGGGAAAATAGGAGGAGGAAGGAGTATTGGGTATGTTCGCCACCTTGAGTTATTTATAAAAAATAATAAAGGTGGGATAAAAATCTAAAAGAACCCTGTCCTTTATTTTATACTTTCTTTCAAAGCATGAATTTTGCTTGGTCATATGATCATTCTTTGCAAGACAGTATTACAGACAAGTAGCTGTCACCGTCAGCATCATCGTCATCATCCCTTTACTTAGAAAAGTCACTATGAAGGTTCACAGTGATGTGGGGCCTCCATGGACCCCATTGTTTCCTTGCAAAGAAGAATCACATGATCATGCAATGGGCAGGTGACCATACATGGTCAGATGATCATTCTTTGAAAGAAAGTATAAAATAAAGCAATGCCCCCTGACATTTATAAGTGAGTGAGAACACATGGGAGCTTTTTTAAAGAAAATAAATACTAATAATAATAATAATTCAACCATTTCCAAATGATAAGCTATCTTCTATTTCCCTTCCTCCTACCTGTTTTGATTATATTCTTTTATTCCCTGCAAAAAAAAAAAAGGCAGGAAAAAATCTGTTTTACAAGAGAGTAAAGAATCCTGTGCAATTATAGGGCAGGATTTGGCCCTCCATGATTTGTCTTGATTGGCAATCACAATGCCATACTCCCAAAATGTGAATGTACTTTAAGTTACTTAATTTTAACCCCAGACAGTAATTTTAAATACATATAAACTTACTGAATGTAAGTGTTTATATGCTAGGGTAAGTAAACTGGTCAGTTGGACTGCTAGGTTTAAGGAGATCCAGGATATAGAAAAGGTAATGGGATCCTGATGAAATGGAGAACTTGTGGGACTTGGCCATTTCTGGATTCAGACCTCATCAGAAGACTAGGAAGGGTAGCTGGAATAGATATCACTGCATTTCTGTACAGGGAACAGCCTCAGTTCCTTTCACTGTGCTGTCCTCAGTTACTCTTTCACCTGTTAGTCTTCTCTTTTACTTGGAAAACACACCCAGGCTGGGCAAATATACCAAGGAAGACAGGTGGGAGAAGTTATTGTTACATAATCCTATCTAATAACAGTGAACTCATTCTTCAGCTAGGGAACTTTATGTTGCCAGAATGGCAGAAACCATGAGCAAGAGACAGCATTAGCAGTCTTGAAGAAGTTCCAAGAGTTGCTAAATTAACAAAACAAGAGGGGGGAAAAAAGCTCTAAACTCAGTCAGTGGCATATTTTTTGCAATGGAAAGTTGGGAAGGAAGAACGGCATGTGATATCTGAAAGAATGGGATGCTCTCTGCAACCTTCAGTTTGATTCTCATTGAGAAAAGCTTGAATTCCTAGCAGCATATTCATGCCATTTTACTTTTGATCTAGCTGCCTTCTGGATAGAGATACCAATAATGAAAAAAGCCTAATGTGACAGTTCCTTCTTTTGTAACCCTCCTCCACTTTCCCTGCTTGAAGTAGAATCAAAGGCTAATCCATATAATCCATACAAACACACACACACACACTTTTCTCTATCTGTATGCTTTTATTGGCAATGCAGTCAACATCCTTGGCCAACTATGCAGAGTCACTGCATTCACCACACCTAAGGCCCCCTCCCTGGCGTCCTTGAAACTTTGTGGCTTTCACTTGATGGCCCAGTGGGAGGGTGGCCTTGCCCGTGTTCCTGGTGGTCTAGTCCCTCACGCTTTGAAATGGAATAATCATTAAGCAGAGCAATAGGCAAGTGTGCTTTTGTTTGCCTCCTACATGATCTCTTTGAATCACCATCTGGTTGGTGCATCGTGCCTTTTAGTCCTCTAATGACACACCAAGTCCTGAGAGTTAAATAGAATTAAATATGCACCATTCAGAACTGGCAGGAGGAGGCACCATTAATCAGATGAATCACAGAAAAATTAAGCTTTCTCCTTGCATTATAAGATCTGGTTTGTGCAAAAGAGAAGAAAGAAAGAAAGAAAGAAAGAAAGAAAGAAAGAAAGAAAGAAAGAAAGAAAGAAAGAAAGAAAGAAAGAAAGACTGCCCTTTTATTTTAATAATCCCTTCCCCCCTCCCCTCCCAATATAGTAATTTCCCCAAGGAGAGAAAGCTCACAGAAGCTGCAGGTCCTGTCCTTTCCTTTCCTTTCCTTTCCTTTCCTTTCCTTTCCTTTCCTTTCCTTTCCGTTCCTTTCCTTTCCTTTCCTTTCCTTTCCTTTCCTTTCCTTTCCTTCCCTTCCCTTCCCTTCCCTTCCCTTCCCTTCCCTTCCCTTCCCTTCCCAGCAAACCAAAAAAACCAGTATAGCTGAAAGGGGGCTTGGGGCCATTTCTTCACCCACTGGGTTATCTTCACAGTGATGCCATTGAGCTTCAATTGAGAGCCATTGTCTCCACGGATTTTTTTGTATGCTGGAGAGTAAAAGCAGTGATCTTCCTTGCAGACTGAGGCAGATTTGGGTTAGTTGAGCCTGATGCTGAAACAGCTGGAAATATTTCTTTCAAAAAATAAATCAGAATTCTGAACCCCCTTAAGCCAATTAAGTCAACAAGAAAAGTTGGATTCTACAATCTGCATACATTCTACCAATAGAAGATAATATATGTAGCTCAGGGTTGAACTGTGGAGTCCTTGGGGTTCTCTGAGCTTGGTTGTTTTCTTGCAGACGTTTCATTACCCAGCTAGGTAACATCTAAGAGAACCCCAAGGATGCTGCATATATTCTGCAAATGAAAGATATTTGCAATTAGGTATTTATTAATAATGCTTCTTCTCCTGCATCATCGTTAGCCCTGGAAGCTTCAGATAAGTCTTTTTAATTAAGCACTGGTAATATGATTCTGCCATTTGGTACTCCCTTTGCATTCAGGCAGGGGTGTCTCTTGTGGGGAGATAGAAGGACAATATGGTGGCTGCAGTTGCATGATTGAAGCCCTGCCCCTATGTTTTGCTCTCCTGCCCTCCCTCATTGGATGCCCCTACATTCAACTATATTTATAATGCCAAACTAATATTGCCACCTCTCCTCTCCTCTCCTTGTACAAGTTCATTCTTATGCATATTAAGACACACAACATGGCCCTTTCTGTAAAAGAATGAGCAGCTCCTACTGAATTTGGCTGCTGCAGATGGGTGAGAATTTATTAGGTTTAGTTTTGAAGGGGAAAAATACCAATGTTCTTTATAAACAGGATGGAAAGAATTTGAGATATAAAAATACTGTGGGAGAAAATTAAACTACTAAATATGGCTACCCCAACTTTCTATGAAGGTGTGTTTGCTTTTGCTTTGCAGAGGCAGCAAAGTCCTAGGTTGATATCCCCACATCTCAGCTGCAATATAAAACAACAAATTGAGCAATTAATCAGAAGAGTTCTGGGTTAGCTAATATCTCATGTCTATGTAGGAGGGGGAGGGGGAGGAGGAGACAGGGATGACTGACCATGCACTAAATGTATTAAATTGAATCGTTTCCACCTCTCTACCTGCTATCCAGCTTGAATACAATTTTCACATACCACTTGTCTTTTTTTTTTTTAAACTTGGTTGTCAAGGGAATATTATAGTACTCCAGAGTTATATTACTACCTCAGAAATTCAATGCACAGAAATATGTCCTTTTTTCCCCAAAGAAATGTTCTGGTTCTTCCTTTTCCATTTCTGTGTGACTTGAATGCCATGAAGTTAGCAAAAGGACAGAACTTTGGAAAGATGCTACTTGCACTCTGCTTCCCTAGTGCCTATCTACCGTTATTTAACAGTTTTCCATTTATGATATGATTTTGACTCTCTCAAAGCCTTCTTATTCAGCTAGCTATATTAAGAAGGAATTAGGGGAATATGCAGAGGTGTCAGGACTATCAGTTAATTTTCATAAATCACATCTAATGTTTTTTCATATCCTCCCAAAAACTCAAAAGGAAATTTCCACAGTTTTAGGGATTACAATAGTAAATCTTTAAAATATTTAGGTATTACTATATCTAAAAATATTAATAAAATCTTTACAAATAACTATATACCAACATGGAAGAAATTAAATAATGAAATGAAAAATTGGGCTTCAAAGCATTTCAATATTTTAGGGCAAATTACAGTAGTAAAGATGAAAATTCTTGCATGGCTTAGCTTTTTATTTCAATGCCTCCCAGTGGTAATTCCAGAACAGGCTTTAAGACATTGGCAAAAAAGAAAGAAAGAAAGAAAGAAAGAAAGAAAGAAAGAAAGAAAGAAAGAAAGAAAGAAAGAAAGGAAAGAGAAAGAGAGAAAGAAAGAAAGAAAGAAAGAAAGAAAGAAAGAAAGAAAGAAAGAAAGAAAGAAAGCTTCTGTTTTCATGCAAAAAAATTGAGAGTAAATAAAAGGATTTTATATAGACCTCAGGAACAGGGAGGCTGGGGCATGCTCAATTTGTTAATATATTTAACAATATAGGGCATATGATCCCATTTATTATGGAAGACTCTTCTAAACAATGGATTCAAACTGAAACTATGTTAGAGTCAAATAAGTTTATAAATCAATGGTTTTTTTCACCCAAAATATTTTTCTAGAATAAAACAGATTGAAAATGTTTTTACTAAAACAGTGCTCCAAATTTGGAATAATAAATACACAGTTTTGATAAAGGATGTTTCTCCTTTAACTCCTTTGATAACGTATTTCAATCAGGATAATTATTACAGTTTGGCTAAAATGAAATCTTTGATAGCATATAATCTTTATAGACTGAAAGATTTTATAGTAATAGTGAACCTCTCAATAAAGATCAGATAGAGGAATGAATAGATGATCAGCTACCATGACGTTTTTTGATATCAACTCAAATTAATAGAAATTGGGCAATAGAAATGTTAGAGCTTCAGCAATATGGCCTTATACTAATTTCGTGAATTTAATACTTCATTATTTAGAACAACCAAAAGGAACAATCTCAAAAATATATAGGTTATTACTGCAATCAGAAATAGGAGATCCACCATATGGATTAAAGGAAACTTGGGGTACTGATCTTGGTAATCCCATACAGGAGACACTTTGGCAGCAGTTATGGAAACCAGATGGGTTCACTTCAGCTGCAAATTGCAGTGGAAGATTATATATCGTTGGCATTGGACTCCTGTTAGATTGGCGCATATATATCAAAATTATTCTTCCAAATGCTGGAGCGGTTAGGGTCATTTTTTTCACTTGAGGTGGTCATGTGATAAAGTTATACTTTTTTGGCAAAAAAATTTGGGGAGATAAGTATTATCACTCAACAAAGAATGATTCTTACTGCATTTCTTTACAGGACCAAACCATAACCTTAAAATAAAGAACTGTTTATCTATTTAATCTTAGCAGCCAAAATAATAATTGTGCAACATTGGAAAACCCTAGATAACATAATAATTGAGTTGTGGATTAACAAGACCTCTTCAATTTCCACATTAGAAAAAAATCACAGATAAAGTAATAGCAGGAACTAAAATTTTATCAAATTTGGATGGATTTTATGGTTTACCTTAATAGCAATAGATTATAATTTGGTGTACTCTGTATATATGGTAAATTTTCACATGTATAGCACCCGTCTCTTTATTCCCATTGTAGTAGATCTTTTTTGTATTTTCTATATCTTTCTTTTTTTCTTTATATGTATCTTGGATTTATGTTAATGTGGGTAGGTGATGTTGCTTGAAATTTAAAAAAATGCAAAAAACCCCCACAATTTGCTAATTAAGAATATGTATGGAAGAATAAAACATCTTATCTTGGTAAGCTTTATAGATGGATCATGCCTGTTCAAAAATGTACTGTAGTACAACTGCATTCTGGCATAGAAATCCTGGACTTTCGGCAAGACTGTAAGTTTCTAGCCAGTGGATGAAACTGGATCTCCTATGAAACCCAAACAAGTTCCTTCTCATGTTCCTACCACATGGAGGCCTCCCTAGGGTTCTACCAAGGCTTCTAGAGTAAAGCATAACTGACATAATTGAATAATACTTATTGTACTAACATCTAATGGCCTGTACAAGATAGATTGGCTACTCTCTGACTGCTAGCTAGGACTATCAATGAGAATTCATTCCTAACCAGGGGAGATGCAGCATTGGAAAGCTCTAGATGCCCTCACACCCAGCCTGGGACCAATAAAGCCCCTGATACAGAATGCAGTGCAGGCATCATGGGAAAAATGGCAAGCCAGGGATATCTGCAGTGTGTGTGTGTGTGTGTGTGTGTGTGTGTGTGTGTAAACCATGTGATCAAGTCCTGCTCCTTTTTATGCATTGCATGTAAAAAGGGGCATCACATCTAAAAGGGGGAGGGTCTTTGTGTGGTTGTGGCCACTATGTTGATTTTTTTTTTTTTTAACTTTTCCTATGGACAGTCCTGTGACAAGGCATACATTGGCAAGAAGGACAGCCAACATAGGACTGTATTTTAATTATCAGCTGAACAACAATATCCTGGGCACAAGCTATAAAATACCAGGAAAAGAAACAGAGGAGTAAGGCACAGTTTGAGTATAGTTCCTTATACTTACCTGTATTGAGTAACAGCTGGATGACTGTGCAATTGTTACCTTTTTTAAGAAATGGAAGCGTTGTGCATTATAGCTAGTGGAAATCAATATATGCAATGCCATCGTTTCACTTCAAGTCTGAAGATTTCATCTACCTGTTTATCAGCTGTTAATAATAGAAAACATTTATTTTTCTGCTAACATCTATATACTAGCCCAGCCCCCAGTGTAAAGCATCCATCAAGCAGTCCTTTTTACTGAACTCAAACCCAGAAGGAAAAAAATAGATTGGAATCTGTTGATTTTAAACTTTATTGTGGTCATGACCCAATTAGGGATCTGTTGATAGACTGCTGGGAAGATTGTAAGGTTGGATAATTAAAGAGCTTACTATCACCATGGAATTAGACTACTGAAAATAACGCTTGGGGGAAACCAGATGTAGATTTGATGTAAAATTGCTGAGTATGTGCTCAGAGGCACCATCAGGTTCTTTCATTCTTGGTATATGTCCCCTGCCTGAGCCACTATTTCACACCCAGCCCCAACTGTAGACTTTAGTGTTTTGGCCAAAAAATCAAACCCCAAAGGCTTGAAAGTATCTGTAATTTAAAAATAAAGACCGTACAGTTGCCTGACTACCTTTTGCTCAACTCTCCCACTGGACATAGAGGGTCTTAAAAATGCTTAAATTAAGTCTGGTTGTGGTGCCTTTATTGTTGTAAGATTTGTGTTACCTTCAACATTTTGTTCTTTTCAGGCTTAGAATATATATAGCTCTATCCCTGTTGCCTCAAGAACATCTCACTAAAGATACTGAGTAAGAATGCAATCTGAATTTTCCCCAAGGATAAATGTATTATCAAATCGCAAATACCATTTTAGAAAGATGAAAAGAATAAAATACCTGAGAGGACCATAGAATCAAGAAAATGTGTGTAATGTCATTCTTTTGAAACTGACATTTTAGTTATAAAGGCTGGATAAGTGTTTAGAGTTTTAGAATGGAGGTGACCAAAGACAAGGGCACATTACATAACTACCGCAGTGCTGTTCAGATGAGAACAGAGGGAGGCTGAAAAAGTGTTGGCAACTTAAAATAACACTTCAGAACCCCCATTTTTGTTCTGCTAGTGTAATGCTTCCAAAATAAACCTTGGAAAAGGAGATATGCATGCTCCAGATGTGGAAGTGGGTTTTACATTGCTGCCTACATTTATTTCGAAACATTACTCTAGCTCTGGGGGTAGAAAAGAAGTTCTCCATTTTTCTCTCTGCCCTTTTCTTCGTAGCTTTTTCACTTCACTTGGCCAAGGTCCTAGGCCAAGGTCACTTAACCAGTGGCCAAGGTCCCAAGCATCTGTCTTGAATATAGGTAGGGTCCACTGCATAGAAACACTCAAATGCCTAACAGAATGGTGTTTGGGGGGAAAGAGTAAAAAATGTCAAGTTGATGACACAGAAAGCCCTATCCCTTTCCATGTGTATCACATGTATGACAAATATTAAAAAGGAACAGGGCCTCGACTGCATGGTTGCTGCTATCTTGATGTTTTTGACACACGCATACAGGTAGTCCTCATTTAACAACCACATTTGGAACTGGCAACTTTGTCATTAAGCAAAGCAGTTGCTAAGTGAAAGCGCGACTTTCCTTACAGTCTTACTTCAGCTTTCCTTTGCTTTACAGACCTGCGAAGGTTGCAAATGCAAGGGTTGATTGCAAAGTTACTTCTTCATCACCGTTGTAATTGTGAATGGTTGCTAAACAAGACAGTGACTAAATGAGGATTACCTGTACACATACACACACACTCACTGCAGATGCTTCTGAAGGAGAGACAGGCAGTTGTATCACGTGGAAGATTTAGAACAGCATTAAAATGATGTTAGCTGTCATTTGTCTCAAATGCCATGAAACTCATACACAACAACGTAGGGGGTTGCTGTGAGGTCCATTTGACTCAGTGTCCCATTATTGTTTCCTTAGTAAGCTAGTTTTCAAGTTTTTCAGACTTTGACATTTGGACTTAATTACTCTGCCAAATATTTATATGGTGTTAGAGCTCATAGGCACCCAGTACAAGCCATGATGACATCATGCACAACTTTGCAGAAATTATTTAATTTGCATCGGTTATGTCACAATGCAAATAATGTACAGTAAGTAACCCATGTCATTTGTGTCATGATATTGTGATGCATATGACATCACTCCCCTCATCCCTTAGACTATAACGTTAGAATTATGCTGTAATGTATTATGCACCATAATAGTAATGTTTTAAATGCACCACTGAAGAATATAAATAAATTGCACCAATATGTTGTCCACATTGTAAATACAGTAATATATCTCCCAGAGCTCATGGCTTCATCAGGATTGGTGGGAAACCTGTTATAAAAATTGGCCATTATTTTTTCATGGGCTTTAAAAAAACACTGTCTCCAAAATACCAGAGGCTTCTCCCTGAGATGCAACTCTACAAACATCCACTCTCTGCACTTTTATCAAGAGTGATCACAGAGTATGGTAAAAAAAAAAAAGTTAAAATGGTAGTTGTGGTGCACATAAAAAACAGGTGGCATTTCAACTGTACCACTGCAGCTATCATCTTGACTTTTTTGACCACACCCTGAGGACACCCCTACTTTTATCCTACTGACCAGTAGGAGCATTACAAGTTAAAAAAAAAAAGAAAAAGAACAGGTATAAGGAAAGTCAGTAAGATGAATTGGGTATTAAGTCTTACAAGGAAAGACTTAATACCTAATTATGTTTAGTTTTATGAGGGTATGTTTAGTCTTACGAGAAGACCAAGGGGAATACGACAGATTATTGAAGTAGCTGAAGGACCTTCTCTAAAGGAGGTGGTGAGTTCCCCTTCTTTATGTTCAAATAGCCATCAGTCTGAGTTGCCATAATTTGGATTTCTGCACTGAGCAAGGAGTTGGACTGGAGCTTTTAGATGATTTAATGATCCTATGAGCCTTAAAGAAACCCAGCCCTTGCTAGGGTGATAGAAAAAGCTGACAATTTAATCATTGTCCTGAGTTTCTTTGCTATACTTTGTGATTGCCTGCATTTTGTGACTCAGGAAAGACCACATTAACCATAGCTTGGGATGAGACACAGTTACCCTCATAGGAAAATCAGGTCAAATTGCCATGAAGAAAGACTCAGTGAAAAAGGAATACTTCTGCATAGAAAAATAGAAATATCTTCAAGCATCATATAAATTTGTCCCATCCGCATCTGTTTTCTTGTGTTAATGAAACTATGACCTAGTCTGTCTCTGGGGCTGTACAAGCTTGGGCCCTGAAGAATTGGCAGGTCATGTTGCTGCAGGCCAGCCTTTGGGCTGCCTGAACAAGACCACCAAACAGTGCCCTCTTCCACAGGCTGGGCCCAAAACTTTCCAAGAGCAGTCAGCAACATAGCACATGCAGGTGTCAGTCTATCTGCTGCCTCCCAAAACGTCCAAGACTCCTCCTTCCAAATAAATGAAAATTAAACCATTTAAAATAGGAAATGGTTGATGGTGCATGCCATCATCAAGTCTCACAAGAATGAATAATTGATGCTGATTAGAACATGCACATTATCTTTGGTAGGAGAAGGAGGTTTGCCTGAATTGCGGCAAACAGAACCCATCAGACAGAACCACACTTTCTAGTGAGCTTTCAGGATATCAGCTGTAATCACCTTTATGCTAAATATAGTCCCACGCCAAGCTACCAACCACAGAGCAAATGTTTGCTGAATGGCAGCTGTGAAAAGAGTTATACATCTAAGCAGGCAGAAGGGAAATGAAAATAATATATTTTGGCCACAGTATTCAGGTAATGCGCACAGAAGAGAATGATGACTATCAGAAAGACCTATTGAATTTAATGAAAGGCCATTGGCATGGGTACGTCGTGCCAGGATCAGGCCCTGGGTAATTGGATGCATTAAAAAATAATGGCATGCTCTGCTGAGCTTGTTTAATAGGGCATTGATGAGGGTGACATTTAGGGAAGCGATGAAAATGGATATTTAGCCTAAGATCATACAGAATATGTCTCCACAGGAGCCTTCAGATAAACTTTTTACCTTTCCAGTGCCTAAAGGCAGTTATATGTGAAGCTTTTGTGCCTTTTGTATTGCTAAATCCGTCAGATGTCTTAAATCGCACAGGAAGCAGTATTTAACTTGCTTGATGAGAGGCGCTGTGGCTTAGCTCTGCCACGGGGTTGTACTCTATGACACCGAAGGATTTCCCATAATCCAAGCTTTCTTGGGTGAGGAGCTGAACTAGTCATTGCAGCTGGAAATACAGTCTGCACAGAAGGAAAGAAGATGCCTCTGAGCCTTCATTGCTAAAGTCTAAGGTCTGGATTCAGGTGTTAGAGCAGTGTTTCTCAACCTTGGCAACTTGAAGATGTGTGGACTTCACAATTCCCAGAATTCCCCAGCCAGCCATCTTCAAGTTGCCACGGTTGAGAGAGACTGTGTTAGAGACAGGTCCCCACCATGGATAAATAAAGTGTAACAGAATTCTTAGGTTTAAAAAAATATCACAATTCCCATAGAGACAAATACATGCATTGTAACAAATGACGTTGAAGTGTCGAGAGCTCGTGATTAGGTTTCCAACCAACTAGCCCATGACATTCTTTCCCGTGACACATTATTCCATCCCCCTGGATTTAGAAGTTAGGATTCCAGAGCCACTGAACCTGCTTAATCCATCAGGTTCTTTTCAGAGATTTCTCTTATGCCCAAATCTGTTATTTTCTATTTATGGTAACCTGGGTGCTGCATTAGACTCTGCCAACCATGCCTTTACATTTGGGTAAATATGAGCTCCAGGCTCAAGAAGAGCTAAGTGGAAAGAATCCCACTTAGCCTCCCAATCAGAAAATTAAAAAGTTTTCAACTTGAAGGGCTAAAGATATATAATTATAGAATCTGGAAAGGGAACTGTACACCTTGTATGTTTTCCTTCATGGATTGAGCTACTGATACTGAATGCAGCTGAAGGCAATGTCTAGTCATGAAACTTGATAGGTAACTTGTTCTAGGCCCTCTAAAAAGGATACAGACCAATTTGCCATTTGAAAAGCACAAGCACATGGCATATACAACCCCATGGTTTAACCCCGAATCTCAGATTACAGGGCTGCCTTTAATGACTACCCAGAAGCTGCAGCTGGAACAAAAGGCCATCTTCTGCCTATTGGCAGATGACAGCTACTATGCTCATATAACCTGGGTACTGTATAGGCCCCTGGGTACAATTAAAACTGCTGGTTATAACTTTGGTGTAGCAGTTAGGGTGATGGACTAGAAACTAGGTGAGTTTTAGTCCTCCTTTAAGGCTCCGTAACTTTAGACTGGCTATTCTCTCTCACCGCAACCCATCTTGCAGCATTGCTGGCATTGCTTTTGTGGGGAAAATAAGAGGTGGAAGCATTATGTATACTGCCCTGTATTATACAAAATAAAAGTGAGATATAAATCTAATAATAATAATAAATAATAATGGTTTGGTGCCCAGGTACCTGCAGGACTTCCTGCTTCAAAAAGAAAATTAGATGTCTTATGTGTAGAAGTTAAACATCCCTCCTCCCCCATGAAGTTTGGGGGCAGCAGGGGCCAATGATTTTCAGTTATGGTCCCCTCCCTTTGGAACAGCCTCCCCCCCAAGAGATCCATATTCATCCTCTCTCTTGGCACTTAGAAGAGCAATCAAGACTGAGCTGTATCATAGAGCTTTCAGTTGTTAAGATTGTTCCTGGAGAAAGACACCAAGCAGTATTATATAGATTGTGATTGTAAATATATTTGTTGAGTTTTGGCTGACTTTAATGTATATAACAGCCATGGGGAGTCTTGTGGAAGTGGGGAGTCTATAGTAAATTAATAAATACATTTCTGTACCACCAACCACAGCCACCTCCAGCCATTCATCTGGCAATTATGAGAGATGGTCATATACACATGAGTAGAGTGCCTCTCTGCAAGAGGCAGTTCTGGGAGTGGCTTCATGTATGTATGTGAGTATTCATTCATTCATTCATTCATTCATTCATTCATTCATTCATTCATTCATTCATTCATTCATTCATTTTAGAGGCTGCCTGACTCCAAATGACTGTGGGCAACATATTTTTTAAAAGCACAAATAATAAAAATTAAAAAAACAGAACATAGACATTCAGAGGGGTACAAAAACCAAATCAGCAACAAAAATCTATCTGCAGGGGCCTGGGAAAAGCGTAAGGTTTTTAAAACCTTTTGGAAGAGCATTAGGGAGGCAGCCATGCAGATCTCTGGCATCTTGAATTGCATTTGAGCACTTACTGGCAACTGGTGCAGTTCACAGAGCAGCAACGTTACTTGGGAATACTGTGTCATGCCCATCACTGCCTGGGCTGCTGCATTTTGCACTAGTTGTGGCCTCCAGGTGATCTTTAAGAGCAGCCTCCTGTAGAATGCATTATACAGCAGTCCAACCATGAGGTAACTAGGGTATGGTGAATATCCGAAGGGCCTCCCAATCCAGGAATGGGTTGAACTGGTGTACTAGATGGATCTGTGCAAAGGCCATTTTTGCCACAGCTGCCACCTGCCACTGCTCTTTGAGCAGAAGCTGTGAGTCCAAGATGACCCCCAAATTGTGCAGCAGTCTTGAATGGGAAATGTAGCATCACTCAAAACTCAAGATGGAAAGTCCCCAGTACCAGGGGGCCCAAATATCCACAGCCCCTCAATCTTGTCAGGGTTGAGCCTCAGCCTGTTCTCCATCCAGATCCTCACAGCCTCCAGACCAACGTTTCTCAACCTTGGCAACTTGAAGATGTGTGGACTTCAACTCCCAGAATTCCCCAGCCAGCCATCTTCAAGTTGCCAAGGTTGAGAAACACTGCTCCAGACATTGGGACATGTCCTCATGTAATAACCTGCTTATTCTGTGCAAGACACGGCTTCAAAAGCATCCGCTCTTTGCGTTTTTATCCTACAGACCACCTCTACTGAGCAGTGATCAGTTATTTCAATCTTTTCTCACATATCCATCTCACCTGTCTCTCAGCGGTGATGCAGAATAAAGTGGGCAACACTACACAGGCTGCCCTGAATCCTCTTGAGAACAACAACACAAAGAACAGAGGGAGATGTTATTTATTTATTTATTTATTTATTTATTTATTTATTTATTTATTTATATATATATATATATATATATATATATATAATATTTGTAGGCTGCGTACTCAGAATGACTCTGAGCATCATACCGATGAAAAGCCCATAATTAAATTTCACCCACATTTATGGTTCTGCTTCAGATTCTTGCTACAGGGTGCCTGACTATCAGGACCAGTATGCAGCTTTCACCCCTATGAATTACATGTTGCAGCTTCCTTTCAGCCCCTCAAACGACTGACTGACTGCTCTGGGGTGACCACTAACACGCCACTAAAAAAAAGGAAAGAAAAAGAGAGACAAAACTGATGTAACTTTGCATAAAACGCACGAGTTCTAACAGTCTCTCTCTCTCTCTCTCTCTCTCTCTCTCTCTCTCTGAGAGAAACGGCTGCAAATTTGAAGATGATTAGATATTATGCTTTGCATACACTAGATGTTAGCCCTAGAGGGAAAGAAAGTGACCGGCTGATCTGGGTGCCTGCTCAGTTTCTTTCCTGGTTGCTAAGTGCTGATAGGCAATTTAAAAGTGTCTGCTTTCCTTTCTTGTAGTTCTTTATATGTAAATTGGACTTTACATAGTTCCTTACAGAAAACACTTTCAAACAGAGTGATTCCTATACATGGGCTGTGGGGAAGAAACATAACCTTGTGTTTGTCTTATTACCATATTCAAGGTTAAATTATTTGCAATGTAATTGATTGATTGAAAATCCTGGGCTGAGCAAAGGATTAATACCTTGAATTAATTGATCGGTAATGGCTATTTGAAGGATTTTGAGGTTACGTTATTAATATAATTGACCTAAATCATCTGGTTGGCAGTGTATGCTGTACAATTAAAACATTTTTTTAAAAAAAACAACAACATGGCCAGATGCGTTAGCAGTTTCAGAGACATTTGAAGTGCTTGGATGCTTAAGAGATGCTGTATCTGCAGTCGAACCAGCAATTTAATTTTATACAAAACTAAAAAATACAATGAAGGTTAGTATCGGTTTATATATCTGATCTGTGGAATAAGGAATCAGAGTATTCAGTTTTGGAAAATCAGTGGGTCCAAGTCTTAAAAAATGTTAAATATAATTCTTATGATGTTAATTCATCAATTCATCAATTAAATCAATTAAATCAATTAAATGATGAATTAATGAAGTTAATTTATCAGAAAATCTTACTCCATGTCTATCAGAGGCCCCAAAGAGTGCTTAAAGAAGGATTGGTAGGGGCTTCTGTGGTGTAGGATCAAAAAAGTCAAGATGGCAGCTGCCAAAGCCCCGCCCCCTTTTTAAGGGCATCACATATCCAGCACATATAAAAGGTAGTGGGGCTTCAATCCCATGGTCATGGCCACCATCTTGACTTTTTTGACCCTCCCCACAGATGCCACAAGATTTTTTGGTTGACAATATAAAAAATTTGAGGACTCTCTGATTTATTCCTGTTCTGTTATGGCTCTCTTTTTATTTCAAATCATCACATATGTTAATACAACCTTGGCGGGGGGGAACATAGTGTAGATGTAAATATAATATTGAATTACTTTCTAAAAATATGGTTTCTGACAATTTATGAAGAACTCAAGCTGTGGGTTTGGCTAAGAGAATTATTCAGAGAATCACTTTGTGACTGAGGCAGCTTAGGTGGTTATTAAATGAACAAATAAATTCAGGATATGTGTTTTTTGTTGATTTTTCAAATGTCTTTATATTGAAAAAATAAGAAAATGGAGAAGGATGTTTCTGTATGAGCTAGTTTTAATAATACACTTGTGATGGAATGGAATTATGAAGGCCAGGCTCAGGGAGAAAAAACATTTTCTTTCATCTCCTGAGGAGCGTGGGAAATACAAGAGGATGAGACTGGCACCTCCCTGAGGAATTCACAATGTTGTGGCTGGCATTACTTGGGAGCTGGGGTTTCAGTCTGAGAAGATTCTTGCTAGAGGTTGTAGCTAATAAGCATAGCTGGACTGAATTTACATGGTCTCTTGGAGTTCCTTGGGCTAGGCCTGACAACACTAGACAACCCTGTGACTTGTTAAGTCATCCTTTGAGAGAAAGGTAATGCAGTCTGATGTGACCAGAATGAACACTGAATTTTAGGCTAACCATATTTTTTTTATCCCAATGCTGGATGGTCCCGTGATCATCTAAGAAGAGTATATGTCATAAATAGAAAAAATAATTGTAGTGGCAACCAACTTCAATAATAAGTCAATATTTATTTGCCTAAACAGATAAACAGAATGACTGCAGGTGGGCAAAAAAAAAAAAGCAGTGGGAGTGTGAGCGACTTCCAACTTCCTGCCAACTTCCCCATTGACTTTGCTTATGAGAAGCTGGCAGGGAGCATCGGAAATCATGATCATGTGACCACTGGGACTCTGCAATGCACACAACTCTGTGAATAAAATTGGTCTGAACATCATGGAAATTTCAATTCCACAGGAGTAATGGGTCCCAGATTTTTTATGCATTCTTTAAGTTAGCAGATTTTAGATACCTTGATTCAAAAATTGTTGTGGTATGGGCTAACTTGAGGGTACAAACAGCAAACTGATAAACACAACGAGAGTTTTAGTAGTATATAGATTAAGGACTAAGCTAATTGGATAGTAATAGTATAGTAATACTTTATGGACCTTTCCTTTTTCTTTCTTTTTACAAACCTTAGTTCATTTTAATTGCCCTTATAGAAAAAATAATTGCATTGCCACCATTTTTATTTTTCTTAGTTAATCTCGCCATACTCCATAATAAAAATATATTTTCAAAAAATTGTGATTTGCTTTGCAATATTTCTAAAATAACATACTACCCTATAGTACCCTAGAGCAGTGTTTCTCAGCCTCAGCAAGTTTAAGTTGTGTGGACTTCAACTCCCAGAATTCCCCAGCCAGCATGCTGGCTGGGGAATTCTGGGAGTTGAAGTCCACACACTTAAACTTGCTGAGGCTGAGAAACACTGCCCTAGAATAATAAAGTTTGTGAATGACAACAATGGCACTATTTTAGTGATGTCGCTGTGATTCGTCAGAATGATATTGGCATAAACTGCTGCACATTCAGATTCAGCAATTAAAAAGGTGGGAATCCCAAAATGGATCAGCTTTTAACTGGCACACTCAGGGGGGAAAATGTTTAAAACAGCTTGTTTAGGTGGCAATCCATAACAGCTGTTGATGACAAGAATAAAGAGCTTTGGGGGCAGGAGAAGAAAGCTTTCCTCCTCTTCCTCCCATATTTGTCCTGCCCCTGCTTTTAATTCAGAGGAAACTGGCATTTTTCCTAGAGATACCTTTAGCATTACTACACATGCGCACGTGTGCGCGCACACACACACACTGTGAGAATCCTTGTGGGTCCAGTGGGCTCCTCTGAAAATACCATGTGCTTCCCCCCCCCATCCACACCCTTGCGTCTCACATGACTTCTTATAATTTTAGCCAAGCAGTTTTTACCTTTATATTTGCCCTTTACAAATAATTAATAATAATCCAGAATGATCTTTTTCTGTTGCTAGACTGCTGGCTCTGCCCAGGAATACTTTTTAAATTCAGCACTTGTATGCTTCTGAATAGTAATGAGAATCAAATGAAGTGTACAGTCTAGAAGCAGTTTACCTTTCCCAAAGCAGAATTTCAGAAAACCTCTCTGTTCCTCTCATGTTTCTACCCAGTCATTACGTTTTTATTTTCAATGCTTTTCTTGTTTGTGTTGAGCTATTTATACACTCATCTTCAAGCTCTTTACTCTGCACCATAAAAGAAGAGGTTGGAGGGGGAGCGTAGCACATGAAAAGCTGTTTTCAGTTTACTTCTGACGGTGCCAAAGCTTGAATGAGTGAGCATCATCTTGTTGTTTTCCTGATGCATTGAGAATTGGGAACATGGAGCCCCAAAGCATTTGGAACAAATTGCAGTGATGAAAAATGACAAGATGTGCATTGTGATGGCCACATCGTAACCCCCAGGCGTTTGTAGTTTGTCCCACTTTAGATTCAAGTCCATAAGTCATGTAGTTTACATTACAACATATATTTTGTCATTCCCTTCCCCAATATATATGCCCATTCAGCCTGATTTTATTTTTTTTTAGTTTATTTTAATTAACATAAAGCAAACCTCCAGCCTCTAACATGGATTTTATTTCCTAGAATGTGTCTAGAATGTCTCTGGGTGGTTACAGTCCAGTGCTTCATTTGAAAATGTACATACCTTCCAGAAAAAAAAGGGCAAAGATAAATTGGGGTGGTAGAGAGTGCAGGGTTTGGGGAGAAGGACCGGCAGGGAGAAAATGATTTGGTTTTTTTTTCATTGATCGAATCAGTTAAAAGCCTAGTGGCTACATTTATATCATATGCAAAGCTTAGTTAGTTGTAACCATCATTAATTTTTTAGGGCTTAGTATGTTTGGTCAATTTACGTTTCAGTTACTGAATGAACCCAGAAAATGGACTAATTTAGTAGCCAGGTTAAGCAGGTTGTGTGAACAGTCTTCAAGTGTCTATTTTACCTTAGTATAGTTGCCATGACAATGCCAAATAACATTTTCGTTTGTTTGTTTCTGGACAGTTTTCTTGAATTATCTTTTGGATTCAATTCCAAAAGGGTGCTTTGGAACATGCGGGGTGCAAATATGACACTTTCATCTTTTCCCCTGATGATGCATGAGTTGTAGAGGGGTGCTATGTTTACTGTGCAAGCTCTGAAGCACGTTTTTGGAATCAAACCTGAAGTGTTGCCCAGCCGTAGTAAATACAGCGGTACCTCGGTTCACGAAAGCTTCTGTTCACGAACAATTCGGTTCACGAACAGCTCCGGTCGCAAAATTTTGCCTTCGTTCGCGAACTCCACATCGGGTGACGAACAGGATCCACGGCCATTTTCCCTCCCGTGACACGTGGTTGCGGCTTCCTGTAGGGAGGGGGACTCTCCCTCCAAGCAGTAACCGCCTCCCCACCCGCCTTCCTGTCCTCCATGCCAGAAGTCGCGTCGGGCAAGGTTAGCGTTCTCTCTCTTTGTACTGTACTTTGTGTCATATTTTTGTGCTTTAAAAAAAAAAACATGGTTCAGAACGGATTAACCGTAATTACATTGAACCTTATGGGGAAATTTGATTCGGGACGCGATTAAAAATCGGGTCGCGACCAAATTCGGAGGGGTCAGAACGGATTAACCATATTTACATTGAACCTTATGGGAAAATTTGATTCGGTTCATGACCAATTTGGTTCGCGACCAGAGTCGTGGAACGAATTAAGTTCGTGAACCGAGGTACCACTGTATATTCCATTGAACACTAAATCTCATTTATTACTTTTTACTAACTCAGGGTATGTTCAGATTGCTGGGCATATATAATAGTCTGTTTTGAAGTTTAAAGGAAAATTTTACAAAAAGCCTCTCTCCTTCTTTATAGGTGCAACTCACTGACCTCGATTTATACGTGTTCTACCTGAGTCTGACAGGCTTACAGGTGCAAATTCTCATTTATCTCCCAGACATATTGCAAAATTATCCAGCACTGGGGATGTCATTTAGATGTTCTGGCTTAAGTTCACTATATCTTCCTTTTGCTAACACAACAGAAAATCAATCCGCACAGCAGGAAACTTTAGATGTTCCATAGCTAACATAAGAACAGAAGCAAATAAGTGTAGATAAGGGGGAGTTTCAGATCCAGAGAAGGGAATTTCTATCAGGAAATTTGCAATGCAACCAAATGGCTCTGTTAGAGAGACCAGACGATCCATCAGTTAAAACAGAAGTGCATATGGGGGATGGGGGGTGGGGAGGGGCAAGTGTCCTGACAGTACTACCAAACCACTGACTTGGATCTTTAAATTCTATTTAGGTTCTAAAGATAGAACATTTAGATTAAGGTGGTTGCTAATTTGTTGGACTAGAAGCAATGTCTGTTTAAAATTAGCTTAGCATCAGAGAAGGAAGTATCTGCAAGCATAGCCAAAATTTAATTGTAACTTCTTCTCTAGACTGAACTACTAGATGATGGATTATGCTAGGTCACCCTTGGTTTACTGCCTACTAACACTATTATTCATTAAATAGAGCTGAAGAAAAGTTTAAATATTGAGGATTTTTTTAATTTAGGAGGGAATGTAAAAATGTTATTTTCATATTTAAACTGCCATTGCAAAGGCCACAGCATAAAAGACAGCAGCTATGTCAATACGTAGATTGTAAAGACAAATGATTGTTTACAGCCATTCAGTTAGTTAGCAAATGTGTAAAGGGTTGTTTGAAATCTGATCTAGGTCTGTGATTAAGATGCCACACATCATTCTTTTCATTGGAGTACTTATTTTGCAAAAAATGCTCTTCTCCACTTATAAAACTAATCTGCCTAATTATTTAGGGATCCTAAATACATAGCAATTTTATTGACACCCCCCCCCCCCCCCGTTAAAACCTGTAGCTGAACTACCATGGAGAAAGAATATGAGTCAGGGTACATTAGTGTAATACTTTCCAAACTGAGTTCCACCAAACCATAGGTTTTCTCAGTAGTTTGTACTGATTGAACTCAGTGCTATTTGCTAATTTCAGATGATATATTTGGGATTCAGCAGAACCACTGAATTTGCATGTAATTTTTAAAAATAAATCACACTGTCTGGCATCACAAAGTACAAGAAGCCACAAATCATTGTTTGCAAACCACAGTGGCTGAGTTCATGCAACCTACTAGATTCAAAAAGCAATATCACATTATGGCTTAGCATGTTGGGTGAACCGGATCACAATAGATATGGCATGTTTCTCCTACATGTATGTTATACTCACAACTCCAAGGTAAGTCAAACAAATGGTATTTGGCTCTTCTAATGATCTTCCATGAAAGCTAGAAACCATTAATTAGGACAAAGGACCTATCTCACCTTGACTTCACTGCCTCCCCCTTCAGTGCTCACTATGAGATGTCAAGTCAAGGAATGTGCCATTTAAGCATCAAATCCAACCCCTGTTTACTACCAGATTTCATATTAAAGTATTACATTCAAAATAATTGTCTACCTTCTGCTTGAATACATCCACTGACAACAGCCCACCATTTATCTGAGTAATTGGCCGCACTGTTTCCACTGTTGTTTTCAGCCCATTTTTCTAAATCAACAAGATTTTCCCGAATGTTACTTCCCTCTTCTATGATATTAACTATCCCATCCAATTTTTTCAACTGCAAATTTGATAACTGTTCCCTCAATCTCTTCCTCTAAGGCATTAACAAAATACTGAAGAATATAGGAATCAGAATTGAACCTTTTGATACTCTACCCAGTATTTTACTCCAGTTCAATGAGGAACCATGGATAAGAAACCATTTATTCTTGGGAGTACACTTTTTGAGCTATGTATAGACTTAATTGTCATACCATTTAGCCTAATCTTAATTAGCCTGCTGATTAGAATGTTATGAGTAGTTTGTCAAATGCTTTGCCAAAAATAAGATATATTATATTTGCTGTGTTACCACAATCTACTAATGAAATTAATTACCTACTCAGAAGTTACCTAGTCAAAAGCGAGGTAATAGTCAAGGTTTCTGTTGCAAGGCCAGCTTCCTTTCAGAGCATTCCATGTTAATCATCTGCTGTTACATAGACTGTAGATTTCCCCAGTACAAATCTTTCTGTCTCAAGCAGTATTGTCTTGACGAAGGGTGCTCACCTTAGCATGTAGCAAAATATATTCCTCCCCTTCTGTAGAGGGAAAGGTTTTGCCTTTAAAAATCCAAGATTCTGGAGCAACATCCTGGAGCTAGAAAAAAGGGCTAAGAAACATTGCTCTTGATCCTATAATCAACTTAATGAAAGGTTGGAATCCTTTAGAATCTGGAAGATCCAGGTGAGCATGCAACAAGCCATTTATCTCTAAGGGTAACAAGTTTGAGGTAGAAATAATATGTACAATTCCTTTTATTTTGGCAACTATGCATATTTTTCTTTTCTCTGTTATCTATTGTATCTGATTTGTATTTTCTGTATGTAAGCTCTGTGATTGTGTGTCTTAGCTAAGGGACCAATGATCCAACTCATCTGGCACTTCACCCATTCTCTTAGATTTCTTAAAATATAAAGATTCAGCCTGACCATTCTTATAAGGGGTCCTTTGCTACCCTAGAATGAAGTTCAACCAGCTGTGGAGTTTTAAATTTATTTAGGTATTTCTTGACCATGTTTTTATCAGTCTCAGCTTTCAATCTGGACCCTTCATTCTGCTCTTCTCAATAATCTGGAACAATCCTCTTGTAGTTTCCTCCAGCTTCTGAGAAAGGTATCAGCAAGATGAGTCTCAAATTATCTGGAAGGACCAGACTTGGCAGATTTTGTCTCCAACAGGTATCTGGATAATTAAAGTCCTTAGTCCATACCACATCATGCCTTTTTGAAAGATCTATAGTTTTTGTTAACTGTCTCACTGGAGATTGGTTACCTCTTGGATAGGGAATTGGACTAGATGACTAATAACTCATAGATTCTCTGAAACATTTCCTTGTGGGATGTCTGATAAATTATTAATATTAATACTAACGTTGTATATATATGCTGCCCTTCCTTCTAAAGGAGCCATCTTGTCCAACTGAATGACAAAACAGGCCATGCTAATCCATATGTGATTCTTGCCTCTGTTCCTTGGCATTTGTTGGATCTGCTTTATGGTTCTCATTTGCTTGCTGTCCCATGTCAGCATTAAACTCTGTGAAACCTTTGGAAATTAAGAGTCCAACATGACTATCAACATGACGATCCAATGTTCAGTTTAGAACATGTTGACAAGTAGGAAGCATTCAATTTTTCTTTTTCCCATCCTCACTTCATGCAACAGATAAAGCTACTCACAGCTGCTATGTCCTTGTGATAATCCATGAACCTATTTGGAAATGAATTTATGGGATGAGATTTTTTTTTTCCTCTGCTGATTACATATGCTTTTTCTGTAATTTTCACTGAAATCTTTGTGGGTTCAGAGATGTTCAAACCCTTCCTTAGTACTGAGCAGTGGAGATATAATTGGGGGAAGTGAGATAGTGAAGAGATATCTCTTGATTAGATACTCCTTTGCATGTTGCAACCTCAGCATTTGATCCAGTTAATCACAAGAAGTGGTTGCCACAGTGACACAACCCTGTCAATTTTCCTTTGTGCTTTTGGTTTGAATATCAGCATATTTCAGTTGCAGTTTGTATGTGTTCCCAAAAGGCTTAGTACTTGAAATTCCACAATCTCTATCCCAAATTATCTAGTTACACAGAAAAGATAAGACTGGCAATACAGAATGGCTAAAATTAGGATGCTGTCAGTATAGAAGCTGAATACAACCATAATCTTTTCATAGACTTGAAAGACTTGCTTAAAACTGCCGTTGATGCTCTAGTCCTATATTACCTTTAGAAGTTATTTCTGAGAATATCTGACCACAAACATAATAAAAGTGCTAATTATATTTCATTAAAAGAATATATGCTTATGACAAATTGTTCTCATTTCTTTGGCTCTCTCTCTCTCACTCCGTTATTCTCTCTCTCACGTTCACAGAGGTTGAGGTATCATGAAAACCTGATGGGAAACCTGTATTTGTATAATCACAGCCAAAAGCAGGAAGCATTCCATGTGTCAATTATTCTTTTGCTGCTTTGGAACATTTCCCCTTTAAACTATATTTTTGAAATTGAAGATCGATCTGATACCTGGTTATTCTAAAGCAATTTTCTCATATCTGCCCTTCCAGATGTGCAGAACTATATTTATCAGAATCTCTTGGTGAAAAATACCATTTGGAGAAGCTTTTTTTTAAACCTGGCCAAAGAATAATTATTAAGTCTTGCAGTAACCCAGGAAGCTTTGTCATGATTTGGAAAAGACACTGAACTTTAAGTGCAAAAGATAAGAGCCAAAATATTATGGGTAGACATGTTATATAGTCATTACAGTACCAGAAATTGTAGCATGTGCCACTTATACAGATATTTATTTATGCTAATAATTGCCACTAAATCTGACTGAAAGGTCAGCACCACTTGAAGTCCAGCCAGCCTACAGCTATTACTGGCATTTATTTTCTTTTTTCTTCTCTCTCTCTCTCTCTCCCCCCCCCCCCCCCAATGCCTTCTCTCTGCAAACTTCCCATTAGAAACAAACAGCTATTTCTGTACCATCAACACATCTCAGATGACTTTGCTCAATGCAGGGTATAATTATCCAAACTGTGAAAAAGGAGGAAAAACTGATACCAAAACTCCTGTGAAAATGTCCACAACAAAATGTGAAACGATATTTATAAGCACCACATGAAAAAGCAGTGTCTTTTTTTAATGGTGTAAGATATAGCCTGAAGAGGTATAGAAAGAAGTTAGATTCATGAGGCAGCTGTTTCTCCACTGAGCACTAGGTCAACTAGAACAATGGTGTTCATCAACTTCCTCACTCCTGTGGAATACTCAATAGTATCCTTCATGAAACATGTTTCAGAATAACCTTCCCCAACTCAGCACCTCCACATCTGTAGACTGCAACCCTCATTACTGTTGAAGCCTATAGTTGAAATAAGAGGGACAACCTGCATCCTCCCTGTAGCTTCAGATGCCTTTGATTCTTCTTTGGTGGCTTTCAGAGCCCTCAAGGTCACATGCCAAAATTTGATAGCAAACTGTTAAACAATGGTGGTGCAATTTCCCGTTGATTTTTCATGAGAAGAAACTGATGATAGGTCTTGATAGGTTTTTAAAAATACAGGAAAGGGGTGTAAAAAAGGGGAGGAAATAGGTTAAAGGAGCCATAAAAAATGATACTGGTAGGTCCAAAAAAATAGTGTGATAAACTTACTTTTGACAGCTTTCAGAATCAGTTCAACATCTCCACTATCCTTGAGAGCTAAATAGGTCCCATTGTTATAATTGCAGCCATATAAAATAAACCTTGATTCCTGGTGCCCATATGTATATATTCACATAATTTTCTTGGCAACAGCATAAGAGTAATTTGCCATTGCTTCTTCCTGGGTTGTTTCCGACTTTCTAATTTATGCTGCAACCTTTTTGGTCTCCCTCCCTTCCCTTTTCAAGATTAACTGAGGTCAGCTAGGGCTGTCAGCAACTTGATCAGCTGTCAGCAACTTGATGTAAGAGGGAATTCATCTCTATCAGATTTAATTTTACCACCCCCTCTATTAAATCAGTGTTTTTCAAACTTGGCAACCTTAAGATGTGTGGATTTCCACTCCCAGAATTCCCCAGCCAGCATGGGAATTCTGGGAGTTGAAGTCCATACATCTTAAAGTTGCCAAGCTTGAAAAACACTGTATTAAACTCTTGCCTTTGTCCTTCATGGCATTTACCACTTTGACACTTTCTCTCTTCCCTCGTTCCCGTGTCTGCCTTTCCACCAAACTCATAGCTTTCCCTCCATGGCTTGGGCTCACAGCTGCCTCTGAAACAGGGCATTCTGTCATTTTGTAAAGCTGCAGCTGCCTTCAGATGATGATGTCATAGTGACTAGAGCTTCAATTTCTCATAAATAGTAATTTACAATGGTGACTGTAGGCTAACCAAAATGTTATTTATGAATTTATTTGAATTAATAGCCAGAGGAAGGCAATGTATTTTTACAGAGAGGGAGGAGCCACACTTTCTGATTGGCCTATTGCCAGTAAGGCCACTCACTGCTTCCTGTATGCTGACATGATGATGTCATCTTCTTCTCATTCCCAGCCCATTGCAAATGTACTCCACACCCATGTTTGACAGTTTTGATTCAAAACTGCTGCTATCCAACCTGAGCCATTTTAAGTTCTTCAGAGCAGATGGTCTTCATCACTTGCTTCTGTACTAGCAGCCACAGCTCCATTTGGGTGCAGTGCCTGGCACACCCCTTCTCTTCCAACAGCTGGTCATTTCCTTGTGTAGCCATTTCATCCTGGGCTGCCAGGCTGCTCTCTTCTCTGCTAGGTGGCAGTTGCTTTTTTTTAATCCACACTCAATTGTTATCGATTCTGTGGTGACTGCCTGGATGAATCCCTGCAGTTTTCAAGGCACGGTGTTTCGGAAGTGGTTTGCCATTGCCTCCTTCCTAGAGCAGAGCCCAGCTGGCGAGTGCAGGAGGCGGGGTTTCCGTTGCTTTGTGCCTTTTTCAGGCGTGCGCTGCTTCCGCGTTACCGGCAACTTGGTCCTGTCTCCCATGCAAGTGCCACCAGCATTTTTCCTCCCATCGGGGTGAGAGTACCCATTTAAGTTTTTGAGCTGCTGGGTTGGCAGGAGCTGGGGAGAAAGCAGGAGCTCAGTCTGCTGCGCGGAGCTGGGCTCGAACCACTGAAGTGTCAACCATTTCTGCCTGGCAACTTTCAGCGTCATTAAGCCACTGCGCCACCGTGTCCCAGTTGCTGGTTTTCTATAAAATTGAGATAGATGGATTGTTAAGTCAGTGAACCATCCTCAACCCTAGAAGTTCATGCGCCATTCAACCCTTCTATCTGCCAGTGGGCACCCTTTCCACTTCGTCCCAGTCTGGGTGAAGTCTGCTCCCCTTGCTTTCCCATCTCTTGCCCATAGTACTGCAAAGGTCTGGGGATGGTCATAATTTGGACTGAGCATCAGTTGCCAGCCCATACCATCTGGACTGGATTTTCTGAAGTTGGTTTCAGAAACAGCTGGGGGCAATGTGGGAGACCAGCAGTTTAAGCTGTGGGGTGGGCTTGCCCAGAGCAGATTTTACAGCCTGGGAGCAACATGGGAGAAAGCCTATGTAGCCACTTGGGGTAAAGAGCAAGGAAAAGGTGAGATTTGTCCATTCCTTTTGGGCAAGTGGAGTAAACTGAGCCCCGATGGGGAAGGAAATGGAAGGGATAATGGCTGATGCTGGGAGGGGCCCTCAGTGAGGTCATCTTAGCAAGATCCCTGAACAGTTGGAGCCAGCACTGCTGTAGAAGGAAGGGGCTTTCCCAGCTGTGGAACGGAGTCTTGCTTGTAGTGCACTCCTCCCCAGGGAACTGACCCAACACATATGTCAGTGTCTTTTCAGGGGAGTTTGTTTTGTTTTTAAATCCAGCGTCATCATTATAATGGGAATTGTATTTAACTGCTGCGGTTTCATCCCGTTTTTCATGTGATGTTATTATTTGTGATTATAGTTTTCTGTTTTACAGATTAATGAGGTAATTGGGACTGGAATTTCCATCGCTAAGTGACACGATTGTAAAGTGCAATGTCACATGACTGTCCTGCTTAGTGACAGCAGTTCCAGCCGTCCCCAGTCAGCATTGTTAAGAGAGAACTGCACGGGTCATTCAGTGAGGACTTCATGTGATTGTGACTTCCAATCTCCTGCCAGGTTCTCCATTGACTTCCATGGGGCTGCTGTGTCAGCCAGAACTTCAAGGAGTGGCTGTAACTACCACTTGTTCAGTGCTGTTGCAAGTTTGAAAGATTGCTGAATAAATGGTCCTTAAACAAGGACCACCTGTATTTTATAAAGCCATGCTGAAAACTTGTTTATACTGAACAGTGGCATATACTGTACATCGACAATTTTTTTTAAAAGGCTCTGGTGTATATTAGTGATGAACTGTTATCTTGTAAAACAGTAATGAAGGATGTTAAATATTAGTACCAATTTTTTAAAAATACAGTAGAGATGTAGTTATCAAGAAGCCACACTCAGTCATTGTTCTCTAATGAGGTTTTGCCACCCTGTGTCTTTTCCATTCTCCAAGGAGTGAGAATTCCAGAGGTGTGAATATTGTATTTGGTTCCATTGGTATTAGGTCATTGGAAGCTTAAATTGTTATTAGAGCTGTGCAGAAATTCAGATTTGGGGGGGAAATGCAGATTGGACGTGGGTGCAGCAAATATGTCTTTCCTCACGATTGCATGCCAGCTGCAGAGGGCAGCTGCATGAACAATGCAGCTGTTGTAAGTACTATATTGATTCCACACATACCTTGAATTGTATTTTGCCCTTTAAATCTGGATGTCTGTACAACCCTAGTTAGAATGGCATTCTCATAGCATTAGGCCCCTGCCCAAATGAGATTTCTGGTGGGGGGCACAAGAATCATCTGAACTCACATATTGTTCCCAACTCTAATGGGCCCAGCTTGCTTTTCGAATGATTAGAACAGTGTTTTTCAGCCTTGGCAACTTGAAGATGTGTGGATTTCAACTCCCAGAATTCCCCAGCCAAGGCTGAAAAACATTGGCTAGTACAACATGGAAACCCAGCCCCTTGTGGTTTATAGGCAATGGCACAGGATGTAGTGAGATCTGTGAACCTAGCTAACTCTAATTTGTTTCACAGATCATAATGTTGAAAGGGGCCAGCAAAAGTATGATTTCGTTGACATGTGAACCCAGTTTTTTTATTATTCAGACTGGGTGCACTGCTTTGTGAGAATCATAGGAAAGGATGCAGCCATTTTGAACTTATTCTTACATAGCCTTTAATGATGCTCCGTAATTTTCAAATGGCAATGTTCTGTGTCACATTATCTAGTCATTACAAGGATTACTCTGTGGCCTATTAATCTCAAACCTTTCAAATGCCAAGCATAGAAACTTCTGCTCCTTCATTTTTTAGTTGAGATAGAAAGTGAGGTGGGGAGGAGTATGTCACTTGAGCCAAACAAGGTGTCTTCTTAAATTCCATGGAGATAAGAGCTTTTCTTGGTCTTAAAAGCAAGACCACCAGCTGCCAGAATCTTTGTAGGACAGAGACAGAGAAGATGAGCCACAGAGCTCCTGTAACTGGTCAATGCCTTGGTTGCTACTTGGAATGAGAGTGTGGCTAGGTCTTTGGATCAGATTGTGCCTAGGTGGCCTTTCTCCTCCTGGAGATCCCAGGGCTCCCCATGGTTTACTGAAGAGCTGAGGAAGATGAAATGGGTGAAGAGCTGTCTGGGACACTGCTGGATGAGGAATGAGGAATGAATCTGACCAAGCATGATGTAAGCCACTGTTAAGGCCTACCTCATGGCGATAAGGGTGGCATATGTGCTAGACCCATGCCACTTCTGGTTAGCTAAGGCTTCTAAGAAGATGCCATGTAGGTGGGCTCTGGCCGTGATGAATGCCTCCTTGAGAAAAGGGATGGTCCCCTTTCAAAGAATTTTAAAGATTAATATTCAGCTGAAACCAGAACTTTTCTTGCTGGGACTTATGGATAGACAATTAAAAAAGACTTATGGACGATTGTTTTTGTATATGGTAACTGCAGCAAAACTGTTACATGAACAAAGATGGAAAGATGCCGAAATACAAACAATGGAGGAAAGGTCAGTGAAGATGACAGAATTTGCAGAGATGGCAAAATTGACTTGCTCAATTAGAAAAAAGACAAAAGCTACATTTGTCAGTGACTGGAAACCCCTTATGGACTTTTTGCTGAAAATGGAAAAACATGAACCTGTGATTTATAGGTTGATGATTAGAAATAATAGAATGTGGAAAGAAGGGAGCTATGATGTATCTTAGAGAGGATAAAATATAAATTCATCTATAGCTGCTGTAAAGAAGATGGGAAGCCGCTTCTTTATATCTTTTTTCTCTTTTTTTTCTTTTCTTTCTTTCCTTGTCTTTTCTTTTTCATGTTTTTTCTATTTACTTATCACTTTTATTTTACTTTTCTTTTTCTTTAAAATTGTAATGTTTTTACTTTGTATAAAACTTCTTTAATAAAAATCAATTAAAAAAAAAGATAAAGGGGATGGTCCCATCAACACTTAAGGAGGCGGTGGTCCATTCCCTTCTCAAGAAATCATTGCTAGACCCTCAAGTGTCTTAGACCACTTTTGCCCTGTCTCCAACCTTCCCTTTTTAGAGTTAAGGAGGGTTTTTAGGGAAGGTTGTTGAGAAAGTGGTCCTGATGCTGCTTCAGAGGGCCCTGAAGGAAATGGATTTTCTGGATCCCATCTAGCTGGATTTCAGGCCTAGGTATAGGACCAAAACAGCAGTGATTGCAACTGTGGATGCCTACCCAGGACAAGATTAGTGTGCCTGACCTTGCTTTTCTTGGCCTTTCAGTGGCTTTTGATACCATTCATCATGGGTATCCTTCTAAACCAGTTCCAGGGGTTGAGATTTGGGGGCACAGTCTAGTGCTGGTTCTCCTTCTTCTTCCAGGTTTGGTTCTAGTTGGTGTTGATGTAGGGTCAAGCCCATACCAAAACATGACTCTGGATGGTGTATAATAAAAACAAACCATAAAATAAATAATATAAAAAAGAATTCTACAATTAAAAGCATCGATCAGTGTTACTATTGACAGACTAGCAGAGGGTTTGATGTTACAGACAATTCAACCATGTCACTAATTTGCTACTTCCTGGAGATCCCCAAGCCTGTTGAGACAACCATGTTTGAGGGACTTCTGGAAGGTTATTAAGGATGGGGCCAGTCTCACCTCAGGGGCAATGATGTTCTACAGGGTGGGTCCCACAGCAGTAAAAGTCTGCTTCCTGGATCCTGCCAGATGTAACTCTTTCATAGACAGGACCCACAACATACCTCTTCTGCCAGATCTGATTGGACAACCAATCTAATTGGGGAGAGGCAGTCCCTCAAATAACATGGCCCCATGTGTTAAAGGTCAAAACCAGCACCTTGAATTGAATCCAGAAGCAAACTGGCAACTAATGCAGCTCACGTGTGCCATTCTAGGGGCACACATAACTGCCCATGCTGCTGCATTTTGCACTAGCTGAAGTACAGAAAACATCACCCCTTTTGCTGCCAGTTATAGTTTGTCCAGCCTTTTGTATCCTAGAGCGGATAACCCTGCTATGCAATGGCGCCTTCTAAAAGGCCCTCTGTAGAGCATCAAGCAGTTGGTTTCATGATCACTTGCGATTAGGTTCTGAAAAGCCTGGGGGATCACAGAACTTTCTTTGGTGTTTTCTTTGTCAGGCTGATTCCTGGTGAACTTTGCAAACTATATGAAGACGGTCATCAATATTTCAAAAGAGCCTCATTAACCAGTGGAGTGAGAAATAGAGTCTCATGTTTGAAGTAGAGGTAGGGATATTAGCATTCTTACTTTTGCCAAAGTTTTTTAGCCTTGAATTAGGGCTGCCAGATCTCACCTGCAAAAATCCAGATAACAAACAGAGGGCAGCAAAAAGTTAGAGTTTTCTATACCTTTTGGCTGCTACCTAATAGTGTCTGGATTTTGAAGTGTAGATACCAAAGCTACTTGCTGTGCCTTCATTGCTGACCATAAATCTAGAAGCACCCCCTGATTATCCCTAGACTACATACCTGCTCCAGGAGAGGGAGTGGAGCCTCTGCAGAGCAGGCAACTCCATTAATTCCCAGACCAAAGAGCCCCTTATTGATGGCATCATCATCTTGTCAGGATTCAGCTTTAGCTTATTGGCATTCATTTAGCTCACCATTACATGCAGCCACTGATCAAGCACCTACACAGTGTCTCCTGATACAGAGAAACAGAGCTGAATGTCATTAGCATATTAATAACATTTTTCTCCAGATCTTCTAATGATTGTAGCAGCAGCTTCATATAAATGTTGAATAATACTGGAGACAGAATCGTGTGATTCCATAGCTTGATTGCTATCAGGACACAGTATGGTTACTCAGTGCTGTCCTCTGGACTTGGTTTTGTAAGTATAATATCTGTTCTATTATGCCTCAAACTCCCAACTCATGGAACTGGTGCAGAAGAATTCTGCAGTCAGAATTCACAGAAATAAAAAGAAGGAGCAAGATTAAGCGCTTTCTGGTTTTCTCTTGGTAAAAGTTGTCCATCAAGGGTAACTAAGGGTGATTCAGTCTCATAAGTAGGCCTGAACTCAACTGAAATGGGTCCAGATAATCAGTTTCTTCCAGGAGTATCTATTGCAATTGCTTAAAATCTGGTATTATTTTGTAGTGTGATATTGTTTTTTCTTAAATATTTCTCTAAAATCAAGAGCATGATATGAAAAATGTAGAAAGTGCTAAGTTTTTCTACCTTTCTCTCACAATGATAGTCATCCATTAAAACTAAAAGCATGAAGATTTAGGTCTAATAAAAGACAATACTCCTTTACACAATACACAATTAAATTGGCATTTGCTGAATATCTATTAAATTGATGGTGATGGCAATTGATTTAGATGGTTTAAAAGGATCTCAGAGGATCAAAATATCAAGAGCTAGTAGTCCTGATGATTGTTCAGTTTCTCCTTAATTACAGACACCATATTTTAATACTGGGAGCATCAGTGCAAAATGGCTGTCACCTTCCTGTCCATTTTTTTAACTCATGAAGATTTCTGGTTGGCTACTATCCAACACAAAATGCTGGCTTAGATGCATCATTGGTCTGATCCACCAGGATCCTCTTATGTTTAGGTAGTACATAGACATAGAGGATAAGTTTGGGGTGAATTCTAGGTGATGATTTTTCAGTTTATCCAGAAATATGATGAGATCTATCATGCCTGGATAAATCAGAATTTCCAGTGAAAAGGAGATAGCATTAATCAGGACCAACAGATTGGTCCTGGAAATAGTATTAATCAGGACCTTTAAGTTTACTCCAGTCAATGTCTGATGAATTAGGAGCTAAATTCTAGTCCCTTGAAAAAAAGATAGAGGAAAGAGTGGCTAAGATGGTTAACTTTGAAAAAGAGGTGGAGATTGACTCAAATGTGGAATTGGAATTCAAAAAAATGCTGGACTATGAAGATGGGATGAACAAAGAGGTTGTGGATTCAAAAATGGATTTAAAATGGCCAAAGGATAAGAGTGATATGGGAAAAGATTTATTTATTTATTTATTCAATTCACATAGCCACCCATCTCAGATCGGATGCCAGAATGGATTTACAGATGGAATCAACTGATGTTGCAATGTTTAAAGGAGACATACAAATAATGGAGAAGATTTGGAAAGATTTTTTATCTTGAATTTGCAAAAGGAATGTGTTGAACCGGTGAGGCTGTTCCTGGGAACAGACAAACAGAAATTACTGGGGTTGTTTCTGGGAGAAAACAAGGACAGCCTGATGACAGCCCACAATTAACTTGTGGGACATTATTTGAAAGGATTAAAGTTTAAGCTTTTTAAAAGTAAACAGAAGGTTTACAAGGTGAATTTATTTGACTATGTTTAACATATATGTTGAGGCTTCTGGTAGTTATTAATGGAATTTATTTGTGACCAGGACTGAATGATGATGTTTTAAGGATCTGTGTATAAAGTTCACTAAGATTAAAATATATTCGTTATTAAATTTATGGAATTTTTGTTCTTATAAATGATAACAGTAGTGAGGTTTTATATGTACAAAGGTGGAAGGATATAACATTATCTATAACTTTATTTTTACATATGATAACAACAGCAAGGCTTTTAAATGCACAGAGGTAGAAAGATAAGACATTACCTGCCGTAGAAGAATGGCTGGTGAAGTTGATGGAGCTGGCTGAGCTGGTGAAACTAACAGCTTTGATTTGAGATAAGACATTGTATAATTTTAGTCCTAACTAGAAACCTTTTTTGGATTTTTTGTGGGATATAGAAAAAAAGGAAATTATGTTGTATGGGTTTGATGATTAGAAATAATATGCATTAATAGAAATAATGGAAGTTATGTTGTAAATTTAGAGCAAGAGTTTGATATATATTGTTACTTATATCTGTTGTGGGGAGAATCAGAAGTCAATCCTTTTTTTTCCCTTTTGTTGTTTTTCTCTTTTTCTTTTCTGCACTTTTGATCTTTACTATTTTCTCTTTTTCCAAATCCTTCTTCTTTTTTCTAATTCTCTTTCTTAATATTAGTTTTTGTTAGTTTTTGCTGTTCTTTTTAAAAATATTTAATAGTTATTAAAAAAAAGAAGTTGAATGTAAGAAATGTGTACCTATTTTTGGTCAAGTTAAATAAAGTGGCTTATTCATCAGTGAGATTCTAGATGAATTCCAGAGAAGACAAAAAGGTTTGTGTTGTTACTCTCCTCTCCAATGCTGTGCACAGAGACAGATAATATCTCACTTCCATACTAATTCAAAAAGAAGTCTCATTTACTGTATCAGCACAAGACCCTGTTTGGTTAGACTCTGTGTGATTATGAAATTTCACTGCGAAAAGAGAAATTATCATATGGAGTTTTGGCTATAAATAGTTAAAGAGTATTTAACATGTAAGACTAAAGTAGTGATATGATTACCCTTAAGAATATGGAGCATTGTTTGCAAAAGGGATGAAGTACAAAACTTACCTCATTGGCTCCATAATCAATCATTTCTGAATTCAGTATGGGCCATGGAAAACTATCTCTACAGCAGCAGTTTCAATTTAAACAGTGTCCTCTTAAATCTTGTGGCTTCCTGGAAAATGTTTATTTATTTATTTATATTCTCTCCTCTCACAAGAGTGTCAGTTATAAGTGCCCAGTTAGATAGGAAAGAGCATAATTGATATTTAACATTATTGTGTTAAAATTCATTAAAACTGCAATATTTGAGGCATAATTCCAGCTGAAGTCAGATGCTTGAAGTCCTATCCATTTAATCAAGTAGGGTTTGAAATACTGCACTTAGATTTAGCTGAATCATGCTTTTACTTATTATTATTGTGTCTTTAGAATACTTCAGTTAAGAACATGGGAAGAATTGTATTTCATCAGACCAAGTGCCCATTCCTCAACTACATGCATTCTAGATGTGTTATGTACAATTTTCACCCTCCAGATGGTTGTTCTGGCTGGGATTATGGGGGTTGTGGTTAAAGGACCCCAGGTTGAGGAAGACTGTCTGATATATTCTTTCCCATACTTATAGAAATGCCATAAGCAATAGCAAGTGCCAATTTCAAATAACCTTTATGCGCTTTTTAAAAAAAAGTTCAAAAGATAAAATAGGATAGGACTATACTTATAGTATAATCTCAGGATGCTGTCAAGGGAAATTAGCATGGAAATGAGCAATTATTTTTAAAAATGTTAAAGATTCAACTCTTTGTGGATGTACTTCTATTTAATTGTAAATGTACAGAGATGTGCTGCAACAATGGTCAATAATGTGAATATTTCACTCTGAACATGACTTGAGTGAGGAATCTGAGACTTGCTAGTTTTAAAGCCATCTGCAATGGACTATGTACAAAACAGGATAGATAAATTTTAGGACATTTCCTCACCATTTCAATTTCTCAATCTTCAGAAGTAGATAGAGCCAACCTGCAATTGTCTTAACTTCTTCTAATCTCAGAACTGTACAGAACATGCACAGAATACTAGAAACCATCCGTGCTCTCTTCAGCTAATCAACCAAAGAATGCAAAGAACATCAAGCCACTGCGGGTCCTGCAGTAACAAAAAATATCATTGCCATTCCACACAAAAGGGAAATAAAATAATTATGGGGACCAAAATTGGAATAGTTGCTCTGATAAAAAGCTTCCCAGCTTCAAGACCATCATTCCTCTTCCATTCAAAAACCCATTGCAAAACGTGATGGTGAAATAGTAGCACGCCAACCATTTTTCAGTCAGACATTTTCCCCAGTGACTGTAACTATGCTGCATATTGCTGCAGAAGATGGAGTGGGGAAGATACAACATCATCACTGCCATCTGGCAAAAATCAGGAATATGTTGCTAAAGTTCTAGGGGGAAGGAGGGGAGTAAAAATTGCCTTGAGTTCAAAAGCTAGGAGGCAGGGTATGGCAAGAGTTCCCACTTCAGAGCCGCGACAATTCAAAAGGAAAACAGCTTTGCTCCAGTTTCCAGTGTGCTCCTGGAGAGCCAGAAATGAATTGTACCAGCTCACAGAACCAGCTGCTGCCATCCAGCGAGACAGGACCACAGCTGATTCTAACAGACGCAAAGATTGCATGTAGCAATGCCCTAACTGGGCAAAACTAAAAAAGAAAATAGAGCTTCAGGACTAATAATTCTTAAGATTTCTTTTTCCTCTTTAGACCTTGGACAGCAATCTGGAATATATGCAGATGTACTTTAAAAACAGGAGTTGCTATTATTCTTCCTTCTGCATTTTCATGTTGGTAATCTATCTGATAAATATGCTGGATAGTAAACTGAGTGCTCTTTCAGTAGGCTGCTTTTCCAGTAAGCTGCCTGCTTTTAACAGGAATAAAGCACCACATGACTGGGCACTCACTCAAACACTTATTTAGACATCACATGGCTACTTGAAGGTAGGAAAACCACTCTGGGAACATTTGTGAATACTTCCATGGCGTCCCAGAGATTGGCCAGTCAGCAACCCACAGGGTATGCATCTGCTGAAAACTGGAGATAATAAAAAAGTTTGTTTCCTAAAGTGAAACATGTATTTCTGTCAATAGCACAGTGAGTATATTTTCCCAGACTGTTTAAATCATATACAGTTAAACAGAGAGTTAAATGGCATTGTTAGATTGTTAATATGAAAACAGCATGCAGATTTAGATAATTCCCTTGAGAAGTAGTTCATCCAATTCAAATAACAAGTGTAGCACCAAGCCAACCATGAAAGATGATGAAAAAAACTAAGCAGGATCTGACTTGGTTAATCTTTGGAGGGCAGCACACATGGAAATCCTAGAGCTATAGGCTTGATCAGGAAGTCAGAAAATACCTCTAGACAAAGGCAGTGGGAAACCACCTCTGTGTCAGGTTCGGTCAGCACGGGGCTTCGGGGAAGCTCGTAGCCAGCGAACTCCACCGGCGGCAGCTAGCGAGGAAAAGAGGAACTGAAAGCGCCGCTAATTAACGGGCCACCTGCGCCCAGCCAAACAGGAAAACCGCAGCGGAAGCTTTTAACTATAAACTGATAACGGCGCGAGCCAACAATGAACGGGGCCGCAGGCAGCGAAACAAGATCGCGCGCAGCACAGAACCCGCGGGCTTGCACGTAACGGGGAGGGACCAACCCAAGCCGGGGGGGACTGCCCATCAAGGACAATGGACCCTGACCGAACCTGCCATCATGGACAATCAAGGGGGATTATTGATGGGGCCTAATAGCCCACAGCCGCAACGCGATCACAACGCGGGAAAAAGCGCGGGAAGGGGGAATATAACAAGTGATGCAATTGTACCAAGCCAGTCCTGGCTTTGCTTGTGACTACTACGTTACGCATGAGTAAACCTTCTTTGTGAACCACACGTGTCACGAGAGTTTCTCTGTCGAACGGGGCAAATCTCACATAAAGCCAGGACTCACATTGAGTGCTACCCGGTACACACCGAGGAGCGCTCACCTTTCTTTCCCTGCAGCCAAGACCGGAGAGGAATTGATTAACGGCACCAGGAGATGGCAAGCGATGGGGAAACCGCGTGCCAGCTGGGCTACCAGGAGCCCAGATCCGAAGGCGTGATGGCGGGACCAGTCCGGGGCGAATGGCGCACGGACACAGCCAAGAGGGCGCCAGAGGACGGGTGGTCGTTCGGCGGGGGCAGGAGCCCCAACGGGTCGCCAGCATGGGGGTCGCGACGAGTAGTGACTCGGAACCCGAGGCCCGAGAGCTTGAGGAACGATTCACCCAACTGGAGGCCAAGATCGAGCAGCGGATGGATGCTGTCCAAGTGATGTTGCAGACCATCTTCCGGCGGGGCAAGGCCCCAGGGGCAGAGTCGCAGGCGAAGAAGGAATCGGGCGATAACGGCAGCAGTGAGGATATGACCTCAAGAAACTGCACGGAGCCTAGACCAGAGGTTGCGCAGATGACTCCAGTCCCTAGCGTGAGGAAGAGGGGACCCACAACCACGGCCAGTTCGCGGGCGCCAAGCGGGCGCTCAGCAGCGGGACGGAGCCAGAGGGCTTGACGGGACGTGCGGTTCCCGGGAGCAGCGGCGCAGGGTCCGGGAGCCAGGAGCCGGAGGAGAGGCTGGACGGGCTGGAGGGCGACCTCCAGCAGCAGACGACAGCTGTACCGGGCATGCGGGAGGCATGGAGTGGCGGACCCAGGGCCCCGGCTGGGGCAGCCGCAGAGGACGGCGTGGAGACCAGGCTAGCAGAAGTGGTCAGCCTGACGGGGAGCGCGAAGGGGGGTCGGCGGCCAGCAGAAGCGCCCCGATTCAGGAGCTCAAGGAGCGAGCTCTCAGGGCGCCCCAAGCCACTAACCTATCTCCCTGTGCAGGACAGGCTCCACTCAGAGATCCAGGGGGGAGCACCCAGTAGGGACGACCTGGAGGCTCTAGTGAAGTGGAGCTGGCTGGTGGAGACGGCGGGGGATGCCGGAGACCCAGGGAAGCGAGAGGCGCGAGCCCCGATACCAGCCACAGCGGACCAAAGTGAGGCGGCACCGGAGGCGAGGCGCAGGAACCGACGGCAGAGGATCGAGGTTGGAAACGCCCGGCAGACTGCAGGGACCTGCTACCGGTGTGGAGGCAAGGGGCATCGGATGGTGCAGTGCCCCTCGAGGCAGGGTGTCTTGGCGAGCTGCACAAAGGACGGGGGCCGGCGATTCCCGGCTATAAGGGACCCCGACCGATCCTGGGAGGAGACAGCAGCTAGTGGAGCGGTGTGCAGCGGAGCCGGCTGGCTCACGAGGAAGCCCGGCTCTGAGTGGAGGGGAGAGCGAGCCAGCGGGAGGCGATGGCCGGCGACGCTGAGGCGCACCCCAGAGCAGCCAACGGAGTGGCAGCATGAGGAAGGGCGGGACAGAAGAAGCTACTCGCCCATGAGGATCAGGGTCCACCTCAAGGGGGTGAGATCAGAAGCAGAGGCGAAAATCGATGCCTTGCTGGATTCGGGATGCACCCACTGCCTGATCCACCCGGTACTGGCATCCGCGCTGGGGCTCAGCGTGAGGAGACTCAGGAAGCCCCTCGCACTCAGCCAGTTGGATGGATCGACGGCAGGGGGGGAACCGGCGCAGTATCGCACTGAGCCGGTCGGTTTGACAGTGGGGACAAGCCGGGAGGAGCTAGGCTTAGTAGTTGCCCCGGGGGCCGGCCATGCACTAGTGCTGGGGCTGGCATGGCTTACGCGCCAGAACCCGCACATCGATTGGGTGGCCAAGATGGTGCGGTTCGGCGGCACCACCGAGCAGACGGGGTCGAGCTGCGGAGGTGGCACGAGAACAGGGGGCCCCACAGAACCCGGCGAGGTGGCGGCTGGGCGACGGCGAGCCGAGGGCCAGCGAGCTGCGGCAGCGGCGGCAATAGAGCCCGGGAAACCAACTGCACACGCGGCGAGGGCGGCGCCGAGGGAGACCGGCAGAGGAGCCGAGGCGGCAAGCGCACGAGAGAGCGTGGCAGCAGAGACGGTGCGATTCGACGGCACCACCGGGGAAGCCAGGTTGAGCCGCGGAGGCGGCGCGGGAGCTGAGGACCCCACGGAGCTAGGCGAGGTGGCGACTGCGCGACAGAGAGCCGAGGGCCGGCAAGCCGCAGCAGCGACAGCAGCGGGGCCCGGGCGACCAACCGCCCGTCAGGCGAATACGAGGACGGCGCCGAGGGCGACCAACAAACGAGAGGGGTCAGAGACCGCCGAGGTGGCGGTGGCATCGACGACGAAGGGCCCCGCAGCAACGCAGGGGTCGGCTACAGCAGAGACGGTGGCAGCGGGACCCGAGGGCCCCGTGGCAAAGCAGGCGGCGATCACACTGGCATCAAGAACGGGGGCAGGAGCGGCGCCGGGAGCCGACTGGTCCGCGCCAAGCGTGAGTGAAGCAACCGGCGATAGACCGGGACCTGGCCGCGGCCAGGGGAACCTGGAAGGTTGTAGGACACTGAGGGAGCCGCCGCTCGAATCCAGGGACCCAACAAGGACGACCCAGCTGGAGGCGAAAGGCGGAGCCCAACCCCCAAGGGAGAAGCAGGGGAAGGGAGCCGAGCCGGAGCTGAGGCGGCGCTGTGCAGAGGCGAGCGAGGGAGACCCCTGGTTAGTAAACAACAAGGACTCCCTGAAGAAACAAGGGACCTGCTGGGAGCACAAGGGAGGCTCTACGTTCCAGAAGCTTGCCGGGTGGATGTGCTCCGGAGAGGGCACGCCGAGGACACTACGGGACACTGTGGGTTTGTTAGGACTTTCCACCTCCTGCGTGAACAGTTCTGGTGGCCGTCTCTCCGGAGGGATACGAGGGAGTACGTGGCCAGCTGCTCGGACGTGCGCAGCGGCGAAAGAAGGGAAGGAGGGGGAAGGAGAACCTTCGGGGACCCATCCTATAAGTGACTTAGCCAAGGAAAGGCACACCGTTATGGCAGATGGGGGCAACACCCTAGTAGCCCAATTAAGAGGGGGACTTGTCTTCAGGGGGGCGGTATGTCAGGTTCGGTCAGCACGGGGCTTCGGGGAAGCTCGTAGCCAGCGAACTCCACCGGCGGCAGCTAGCGAGGAAAAGAGGAACTGAAAGCGCCGCTAATTAACGGGCCACCTGCGCCCAGCCAAACAGGAAAACCGCAGCGGAAGCTTTTAACTATAAACTGATAACGGCGCGAGCCAACAATGAACGGGGCCGCAGGCAGCGAAACAAGATCGCGCGCAGCACAGAACCCGCGGGCTTGCACGTAACGGGGAGGGACCAACCCAAGCCGGGGGGGACTGCCCATCAAGGACAATGGACCCTGACCGAACCTGCCATCATGGACAATCAAGGGGGATTATTGGGGGGGCCTAATAGCCCACAGCCGCAACGCGATCACGAGGCGGGAAAAAGCGCGGGAAGGGGGGAATATAACAAGTGATGCAATTGTACCAAGCCAGTCCTGGCTTTGCTTGTGACTACTACGTTACGCATGAGTAAACCTTCTTTGTGAACCACACGTGTCACGAGAGTTTCTCTGTCGAACGGGGCAAATCTCACACTCTGTACTATTGCTAAGAAAACTACATGACATACCATTGTTATCTTCAGGAGTTGAGTTCAACTTGGAGGACTCTTTGCTTTTCCTTTACTTTAAAAAGTCCCTCTGACTGAAAATAGGTCAATGGCAGAACACATGCTTTGCATGCCAAAGATCCCAGTTCCAATCCTTGGCATCTACAGGAAAGGCTGAGAAAGATTTCTGCCTGAAATTCCAGAGGGGTTACTAGTCCATATACTGAAATCATGTGTATATGGCAGTCTTGTTTTTGTTTGCCTTATCTTCCTTTAATTCCACTTTAAAGAAGTTGAAATGAGAAAAGCAAGCACCATCAACTGGAATTCCACCTATGTTTCAAGGATGGTTAGAAAGTCATGTTTAGATTTGCAAGAACCATAGTATTTCCTTTACTTGAGTTCAGTCTTTTTCCTTCCATGTCTGCAGTTGATATTAAAAGTTTAACATATTCATGAATAACATCCCAATGCACTGCATATGTCAAACAATACAGAAATAGCTGGTTGATATTTTACATGATTCATAAATTAAATTACCAGTTCATTCATTCAAGGAAAAAAAAAACTAGGCTGTTGTAATTCATTATTTTAAAAAGAGAAGGTTAAAATGTGGCTTCCTTTCATAGGCTGTCAAAATTAATAGACTTCATGATACATTGGCACAAACTCACAAATTACTGTACTAATTCTGAAAGCTTTAAAAATAGATACATGTCCTTTATAATGGAAAGGGACAGAATCTTTCAATATATCTGAGATAATGCGAAAGATTGCGGTTTTGCCTTTCCTATAATTTTTTAAAATATCCATTTGTGGACTTCAGTCTTCACATGCAGATGTACAGCAAAAATTCTTAAAAGTCCAGAGAGCATTACTCTGTGGATTGGGAAGATGGCTGAAATCTTTCTTTGTGGCCAGGCTTTCTTTCCAGGTTGTCTGTACTTCAGGGGCATCTGCAAGGGGAGGTGGACAAAAGAGTAAAAATAGTGGCTGTGACTATGCAATCCAAGTCCCACCCTTTCTTCATGTGTGTTGCACATGCTAGTTGATATGCCTGTTGAAAAAGGGCCAGGGCTTTGTGCAGTCAAACTGCCATCTTGACTTTTTTGACACTCCTATGGATGCCCCTGCTGCACTTTAAAATCAGTGTGGGCCTTTTTCACTTCCTTGTTCAAGCTGAAAAGAACAGAAAGGAGGCTTTTTCTATAGGAATCCCACATCGTTGGACAGCACGATGATCCCTGCAGATCTTTAGGACAGTTTGTGAGATTCATTTATTTTCCTTCCTCAGATTTTTCCCCTCACTTTTTTATGGGACTGCTAAAGATTTAAATATTTTTGAAGTGGATTGTCAGTTTTAAACACTGGTATTTATTATTTCTTAAGCTAATTTTTATAGTAGCTTTCTCAATCACCTGAACCATCATGAGAAGATTTATACCTTAATATAGGGATAAAGAACCTGAGGCCAGCTGCTGAATTATAATTCCCAGAATTCCTCATCAATGGCCATGGTGGGTGATGTTCCTCCCACTCCACCAACCTTGGAGTAGGTTCTGTCAAGTTCATGGTTTGCATTCCTCCTTCCCTCCCCACGTAGTCTGTCAGTATTCTGTGGCCATAAAGCATACTCAGCCCTAGGTATGTTTTGGAAATTGCCTATCTTTTAAAACTCCCTCCCTCCCTCCCTCCCTCCCTCCTGCAAACAATGGGATTCTTCCCAAGCCTCTTGACACCTCCTTCTTGTGCCCAGATAGTGCCATTTTTGATGTCATACACAGCAGCACTCATTGCCCAAACCCTGGAAATAGAAAGTTAAGGGACACACATTCTGTATTAATCAGAATGTGTGTCACTATCTTATATCTGTGAGGGAGTCCAGATCCGTTTTTTGTTTCTAATTGTCCTGCCTCATTCATGGTATTTTATGTGGGCGAGGGGCAAACAATACAATTTTCTACTTGTAACTTTCCTCTGTTTTCCCAAAGCTTCTACTGTCTTCTTTCATTAAAAAAATAAAAAATAACCTACAAGAATAAAAAGAAGCATGTAAGATGCAGACAACATTTTATCTAGTCTGCCATTTTGTCTGTAACAGCAGCCAGTTCATGCTAAGCACAAAAGTGATGGCCTTCTCTTATGTCCACAGGATCTAGTCTGCAAGAACATTGTTTTTCACTATTAACAGCTAGTAGTAGTGGATCAAAGCTTGTATTATTTTATAAAAAATAATCTAAATGTAAGGTTGTAAATATTTTCCCTATCAGTCAAAAATGTTTTAGGAGAGGATCTGGTAGGCAGAATTTTGAAAATAGCCACAAATCTGAATGAAAATGAATGAATGTCTGGATATTTAAGCTATGTGTTTTTCATTCCTAACCTTTATTGGTGGAACGCTATGGGTTTCTTATATCTTCACCAATGTTGCTTTTGAGGGTAGAGGAAGCTTTGCTTGTCAAATAGGAAACACAGTTTAAATAAACATTTGATATACTAGCTTACCAAATTAGGTCCATGTAGGCTTTTAATTGATTCAATTACATCTGCAAGACATACCATTGTTGGAGTATATAGATGGCAATTTACAAAAAAAAAGGAAGAGTTACAAAGGTGCAGAATCCAACAATATATTATTCCATAAAACCTTTATCCCCATCTTGCTTTTAATAATCTACAAAAATATGACCAACTATTCTGAGTGTTTCCCCTTTCCTACAAAGCATTTCATCCAAAACAAAAGAAATACAGAAACCATCAATTAGGTTTATTAGACAGGACAAAACGGTTGTACACAGATAAAATAATGTGATATATGTAGCTATGCACATTGAATACAACATTTGTATTCCTGAAACAGTTTTTTCACTTTCCTTTCTGATTAATTTATCAAATTCACCTCTCTTCAAATTAAATGCTACTTAACAAAATGTAGTTAAAACACCTAAGTTTAGCATAAGATCAGAAAAGCGAAGCTGGAGTGAACCAACAGTCTGTCTTGATCAGCAGCATGTTCCCACAGTAACCATGGAGGTGCTTATGATTTGTCCACAAGAAAGACATGAACACAATTTCATCCTCTCATTTGTGCTCTCAAGCAACTGATACGGAAAAATGCTCTGCCTCTGCCTCTGCCTCTGATGATTATATAGCCATCATGATTAGCAGACATTCATTACCTTATCCTCCATGAATTTATCTAATTCCTTTTTTAAATCGCTCCAAGTTAAAGATCATTTCTAGATCCTTGAGTCATGCAGTCTGTAGGTTAACTATGCACTGTGCGAAGAAATACTTCCTTCTGTCTCATCATTCAATTGCATTGTATTAGCCTGTATCCTAGCATTCTATATAAATTGTGTCACCTTGAAGACATTTAGAGCTGAACAATGCAATCCAAGCCTATTCAAAATGGATAGCATGAACGTGGGTTCCAGTAAGAAATTATGCTGGTGGCATTGGAGGTAAAGGAGGTATGCTGGCAGATGGGAAATGCTGAAGGAATTTTATTCAGCCCTTCATTTTAACTAAGAGAGGTATCCTGAAATATATATCCAGCTCTATATCAAGACTAAGTCTTCATTAAGTGCTGATTAAGATTAAGCCCTGTTGAGTACAGTTGACATTAAGTTATATTCCTATGTATATTCACCTTCAGAAAAGCCTCAGTGGGATTTTCTTCCAAATAATCAACTAGTCAACTAATTTAAGCTAGTCAGATTCAGGATTTAATGCTTTGAAACATATTATTGTGGTGATGGTAGAGAATTAGGGAGGAATTCCTAAGGATGAAACACAAACTATAGACACAGCCCTCCAGATTGTTCTTCCATTGTTCAATTAGTTATCGGAAAGCTTTCATTTGGCCATCATGAAATCAACTTGAGCTAGATACAAGATGACTGGAGGAAAGGTTCTTTGGAAGGTGTGTTAATTCCCAAAGTGATGCTGCTGCCTACTTTACAGATAAGAGACAGAGGGAGGAGCAGAAGGAGCACTGTGGAACTTTGGAGATATGATGCCAAAGAAAAACAAGGATGGACTTGCCTCTGCCTATACCTAAATGCACCAAGCTTCTTGATCAGCAGTCCATTTCAAAGTATGGTCAAATTTCCACCCACAAATTCCAGTTCAGCATTTTTCTAACTTGCTGTGGACTTTTCTTCATATAATTTCCTTGAAAGGGCAGGGCTGAAATGGAGTAATAACATCAGAAAAAGCCATGGAAAGGAATTCTGTGAGCCATCTCAGGCCAACAATAGGGCATCAACACTAGGGCCAAAAAGATGATTAGACATAGATACATTCCACCTTAAGTTATGCATCAGTTCATCTCCATTGGGATAGGCATCTCTCCTAGTCAGTTCCAGGTAAAGTGGAGAAATGGTCATGAGTGCTCTCCTATCAGCCTAGTATAACCAATGACCAAAGTTTATGGAAGTTACAGTCTAAATTGGGGTTACTAAGCTGCCTCCAGTAGGATATTATTTTTGTTCTCCAAGACTAAGATGGTAGGGGAGAAGCAGAGCATTGTTTTGTCATCTGAAAGCAAGAATGATTGGGACAGGAGGAATAGCCCACACTGTACACTTACAAGTAGTAGAAGGTAACTTCCTCAGAAGAAATGCCTTCCTGAGAAGAACAGCTGCTTTTGTCCCTTCAAAACACAACGCTTTATTACACTGAGCCTTGATTAAGTTTGTACTTATTTGTTTATTTATATACATAGATTTAAAGAATGTCTGGTTCTCAACTACTCTGGGCACTTTACATTATAAAAAGCCAGAACAATGAAATAAAAGAATAGATGATGGAATATTGGAATACTTGATGGAATATTCTGATATGTTTTATTTCTCCCTATTTTTTAGTTATCAGAATCAATGCAATTTGTATTCAAAGCACCTGGCAGAAGATAAGAGAGAATTGCCAGACACCTGGATCGGTTTTGAGACTCCTGAGTTTGGTTTGGTTTTGTTTTTCACTAGAGCTGAGGTGAGCTAAAGTTAGTCAGTCAACAAAAAGCTCACTTGGTGACAAGATTATGACTTCAAGTTAAAAATGCTTAACAGGACACATTCTATCCAATTTTTTATTAAAAATTTTTTTTTTAATTTTGTTTTATTTTTGTGCCTTTGAGTCAGTGTTGGCTCCTGGCAACTGCCTGGACAAGTCCCTGCAGTTTTCTTGGCAAGGTTTTTTGGAAGTGGTTGGCCATTGCCTGCTTCCTAGGGCTGAGAGAGAGTGACTGGCTCAAGGTCACCCAGCTGGCTTTGTGCTTAAGGTGGGACTAGAACTCCAGTCTCCCGGTTTCTAGCCTGATGCCTTAACCATTAAACCAAACTGACTCACTTTTATCCAATATAGCAAGCTTGTTTAGAGCAACCGGCACCAGCCACCTAGTGCCCAACATAATAGATTACCTCTTTATACATATATTACGCTTGTTTTGATTAAGAAAAAGATATATATTTCTACTTTACTGCTACTATTGCACAACAGTCTTTAAGTAAATATATTAAAATTTGGTTACTAAGAATATATATAAAACTATCCTATTAAAACGTTTGTTCGTTATATTGGTAGTGATCCCCATGCAGTGAAAAGGATTCTAAAAAGAAAATTTCAAGGACATAAGATAGTCTTGAAAGGAGACCACAAGATGTTTTTTGCAAATCCCATTTTGGAACCAAAAACAACCAATTTCATTCATTATGACAGAATTTGGAATTGTTAATCAATTTAGAAGGGAGACCAGATATATGATTTTAAGATCAGTCACAGTAGTGGAAGTTTACAATCAAATTTAAATTCCCTTTTTCTTGAAACCAGTAGATGCACATTTAGGACATCTTTGTGCAGTGAGGGAGGATATGTATCTGCTTTCATTTTTATTTTTCAAGCACTGTAACTGGAGACCAATAGAAGAAATGGGTTCAGGGAAAAAACAGAGAAGAGTGACTGAAAACAAAATAATGTGCTCCCCCATAAGTGTGGAGCTCCCCTTGTAAAATTTCACAAGGTTTAACTTAGCAGAAAGCTACTTTTCCCCTGTCAAGAAAAGAGTACTGTAAAATCTTTCCTGCCATACTGTAGAGAACCACAGAGATGACCTTGGAGAAGGAACACTTCAGTTAGCAAAACACGAATGAAGCCCAGAAAAAGAAGAATGCTTTCAAGATTCTGCTACTATAGCCTGTGTCAATCAAGTTGCATTCTAGTATTTTTTGTGGAGTTTTTCCTGACCTGTCCTACCTCGAAGGACTAACATCAATCTTGAAAGCCTGATGGTGTTTTTTCCTTCCCTTTCTCTTATACCAAAGAGAGTTAAGGTGGAGACAATTTAAGTTCTTTCTAATGTTTTCTTCCTTTCTGGGGCTTCATTCAGGTTTTGCTAACTGCCACATTCCTTCTCTGAGACCATCTCTGTGACTCCCTACACACAAATATCTCTAGAGCAATCCTTAATTTTGTATAAAAATCTCCTTCTTTTAATAATGTTGTAATTCACCCACACAAATACACCACACATACTCCTTCCACCCCCGCCACCCAGTATTTATAGGTGAAGCTCTTTGGAATCATGTACTACATCTCTTGTTGCAGCAACATATAGAAGGATGGGACTACGTCGTGAGGATTTCTATGAGGAGATCACTGCAAGCTCTGATAGAAGGTTCCCCAACAGGGATTCCAGATCTGAAAAACATGTAGAGCATCCATTTTGCAAATCTCCTCAGGTAGGGTTGAAAAAAAGTCCTGCTGCTGATCAAGGTAGACAGTCTGGGTAATGCCATTCCCCATATTCTTATCTAGGACTAGATGTGCCTGAACTTTACAGTCCTCTTCAGGCACAAAAGGGTTTGTAAGTAGCAAGAAATCCTTAAATCAGGAAAGATTAGCACAAACACTGAAAGGATGTTTTTTTGTTTGTTTTTGTTCTGGGCCATAGAAACATATTTCTACAGATGTGTTTCTAGCTCTGCAAAAGTCAAGATGGCTGCCACAACCATGCAATAAAAAAAAAGCTTTTTTATGTGTGTCACAGCACACATAAAAACAGGCAGGACTTCAATCCCATGTTCGAGGCTGCTATTTTGACCTTTTTGACCCCCCTCCCTGCAGACATCCCTGCAGTTTTTGTATGGAGAACATTTTTCTCCAGCTCAGGATTTCAGCTTTTTCTTAATGTTAAGCATGGCATATAGATAGCTGCTGTTTTGCTGGTTCCAATGAATAAGAAATCTTGTTTGAAAGTACAGCACAAATGGAGTTTGGGGAATTATTAGTACTTTCTATGTCCACACAGACTGCAATCTCTTAACCTAAGAATGATAGACATTTTTTAAATAAAGCATAGACCCCATATTAAGAAAATAGTTTTTAAAAAATTGAATACTTCTACAAATCACCTTAGCTAGCGTGCAAGCACATTAAGGTTGATGCACATAATAATAATGATAATATACCATGAGTGAAAATGATCACCCTCACCCCATCCCAATATTGTTTTCATAGGTGGAGCTTGTTTTCATAGGCTGAGTTCAAAGCATATTGTTTTCATAGGTAACCAAAGTATGGTTACTAGCATATACACATAAAAGGTACTTTAGTGTCTATTCCCCCTGAAGAACTTTATTTCAAGAGAATTACTTAGAGAAAGAAAACATTCTTTGTGCTAACATAGTGAAGGAAATTCATCCTAAGACATCAAGACACAAATCAAGTCCAAGTAGAGTCTATCTTGAAATAAATAACATACAACTATCTCTCGGCTTTGCCATACCAGTTTAACAGTCATGACTTCTACCCAATTCTGGAGACCATACTTTGGTGACAGCATCGAAGTTTAAGCATTGGAAAGCGCTGTAGGGGGAGGGAATGAGTGCTATATCTGTTTGAGCCTATATTTATTGTTTCTACTGGGTCCCCAAGAGATCCCTCCCTGTGCAAAAGCCTGCAAGAGATTAAATAGTCCAAATAAAGTGGGTGGTCTGAGGGGCATCATTCATTACACAAAAGATGCATCTTATGTCTATCCTGGCCAGTTTCTGTCCAGTCTTCGATCCAAAACTATATGTAAAAATTTCAGCAGGGTCTATATACAAATACGTTGGAAATGTCCTAAAACAGCAACAACATAAGCAGTGGTCTCTTTTTCCCTTTTTGAAACAGGCCCAGTTAAACCAGGGTAGCATTTGGGTCACAAATTATTTGCACAAAGGATAGTAAAGGCTGCTGAAGTTACACAAATCGGACTCAGTTCACAAACAATAACAAATAGCTATTTCCATCCAAAATGTACATCAATAAAGAATTCCTTAAATGTTAACTCATTTTCTTTCAAATGCATTGAGTTAATTAAAGCCTGGTTCACTTGAATTTGCACAGAAAAAGAGATACACAAAGGGATATGTAAAGGTCCCTGCTGTGCCCCACTAAAAGCCAGTCCTAAATTCTCCGTTTAGTCCAAATTTAAAAGTTAGACTTGCATTTCTATACAAAAAAGGTACAAAGTTAGAAGGTGACATTATATTACATCTATTATCCATAATATCACAGTGCTAGTTTTAAATGGCTAAAACAAAAGAGGTTTAATTGATTTAATATATTCTATAGCAAACAAACCCTGTGTCTTGGTAGCAATACCAGATAGCTCTTTTATTTCTAAGAGGCAATTTCACTTACAAGCGCAAATTGCAATTAATTTTGTTTTTGTTTCGTATGTGTGGTTTTGTTTATATTTTTCCTTTGTGGCATTCGTAAAAGGAACCGGGAAGAACTACCTAATGTGCTCCACTTTTCCTGAAAGGAAATTGAAATGATATGAATCCCAGCCTGAAAAGAAGCAGTTCTAAAGCCCCTAAATTTCTTGCCATGTACTAACCTAATAATAGAACTAAAATTAAAACCTTCTACGGTTTTAAAATAGAGCACGTTGACAAGCCTTCGGAATGTGCGAGCTTTCCAATTAGGGTCCCACCAAAGCTTCAATTTGTTGAATGAAGTTCCTTAGTCATCCTCAGTTCTGCTTTCACTGGATTTTGTACTATCTTCCATGTCTTGATGTGGTGAAGCACCTGGAGAGAAACAATTGCCTCTGTGTTAATTTTCCTATGTCCATATACATGCTTGACTCAAAATGCACAGGCTACTTCTCCCTTTTCCACCTCAGACACCTCAGCAAGGCACTGAAAATGTTCACTTCCATTCCAAATGTTCCACTTCCAGCTGGCTATCCAAACATGAGAAATTATGATTAACCTATCTATGGTTTGCTAAAGCAAACTGGTGATGAATCATAACATATGAAGTTACCTTATTTCAAAAATTATACTTAGCGATACAATGTGTTATGAATAATTGTAAATAGAAGCTGAAGCTTCTGAAGCCTTTATGGTCAAGCTAGCAGAGGAAAGGGTGTGTGACCTCAGAGGAGGCTAGGTTGTCCCTATCACGGTGCTCTGTCAAAAGAACAGGCAGCCTCGTGGCCAAATGCTTGGCCAACAACTCATGTAATCCCTTGCCATTAACTTTGCTGGCTTAAATAATGGGATCTGAAGACCAGGCCTGCCTATGCTTGATATATTAGGACAACCCAACAGAGTCTTAGCAAAGGAATAAGAATATACCAGTTTATTATTTTTTCATCATGGATAGAGCACAAAATAGTGAGCTGATACAGGCAGTCTCACACTGTTTTGAACATAACATGTCTCCCCAGTAAAAGTTAATTAAAATGTTCATACTTTCAAGATCCATCTGGTGCTGCTGAGCACAGGCCCTCTGAGCAGCAAGAGTCTTCTTGTCTTCCATCGATTTTAGATCATCTGGCGGCCAACGAAGCTCTCCACTTTCAACATCCCCCATCTCAGATGGCTCTACCACAATGGATGGTAATCTTTTTGATAGTTTTGGATACTTTTCATGGGCATCTGGAAAAGCCTACGATCACAATGAATTATTTAATTCCCTTCAATCACCAGGATGATCGAGATGTTGTGACGTGCATTTTTTAAAAAAATCTATACAGTCTACTGTTGTCTACTGTTTCAATTTTTAAAAATAGCACTAACAATTATAAAAAGAAAAAAGTTACCAAATCCCATAGCAACAATTAGTACAGTCTTGCTACGCAAAACTTTCATAAACCAGGAAAGTTGGTTATAAGCTAAACTAAAGCTCTGGAAGCAATGGATTGCAAACTTGTAATTTTATTATTGGTGACATGCTGTTGTCTATCAATTCTCCATTGGTAATAAAGGGGGAATGGTTATGCCCTTCATAATTTGCTCTGGGCTTCTTATGGACTTGCATTTTCCATTTTATGCATCAGAAGACAGAAAGGAATGGCTGCGGAAAGAGTTCTTACCATGCAGTTTACAGTATCTCAATTTGTCTACAAACTTCACGTTAAACTAGTTATCTTAACAACTCTGGACATTAGAACTGATTAAAGACAACCAATTTTTTTATGGTGAATTCAAATAAAAGGTTGTTTTCTGAATTCAGATGTTAAATCAAGGAACTCTTCCCTGGGTGAAAGGGAAGAACATGCTGAAATATTTGAAACTGTCATAATGGGAAGGTAGACAGATGGATAAATTTCTTGCTACTATCCGGAAAAAAAAAGGAACGTAGCCCTTCTATGCCTATTACTTCCTGCTGTGGCCTGTTAGCTCAAATAGTTGCCAGTCTGATACAGTTCCATGTAGGCAACAGAAGGAAGAAATATTGTAGTGTTTGTGCTGGCAAACCAAGATCTTTACCTTTTGTGCTGTATTGACATTGCTATAAACATATCTTGGTACACCAACGGACGATGGTAATTTACTGTGACATACTGCTATTTATGTTCTATCATTTTGATGGGTAATATCTGTGCAATACAAATATCCAATATTTAATCATCCTTCGTGAATGCAGTTGACAGCCTCAACTCAAAGCAGTGACAATTGTTATGAGCACAATGAGAACAATTATACTGCAAAAAGCAAAGAGCACAGTTCCTTTAAAACCGGATGATTTTTTAATACAAGGTTCATCAGATCGATCTCCATATAAACCATTCCAGATTTGGTTTCAGTCTCTTTACACGGAGGATTTCAAAGGCTAGATGCCAGACAGAGAAAGAAATGGAACCAATTACCAGTCAGAACTGACTCCACAAATACTTGGTAGTGGAGGCTAGAAGCATAGCTTCTAGGGATGCATAGGTTTTCAATTAATTTGCAAAGCCCTGCGGAAGTGATTAGCTGATATCTCTAGTAAGGTCAAGTTGTTCATTCCCTAGCATGCATGGTGGATTTTAAATTAAAAAAAAAATTTAAAATTGTTTTACTTAAAAATAAAATACAGTCAATGTTACCCATATAGTGGATTCTGAGCCATTTTGTTTCAACACTGGGATAGTGAACCTGTAGCCCTCCAGATGTTGCTGAACTAATATCAGCAGTCCAGATATCGCAGCTCAATTCAATTCCGCTAACGCTGAGACGTGGTAGGAATTATAATGCACAGATGGGGAAGAAGTGTATATGAACCCTTCAAGCAACTACACAAGGAAGGGCAAGTGATGAAACAGGAGTCACAACATTACAATCCAAACTCTGCCCCTTGAATTGCAACACTGCCTACAAGTGCCTAAGAAGTGAGTTGCCATTTTCACATAAGGACATAGATTTCATCATTTGGGTATCATCATGACCAGCTGCGAATGCCTCTGCCTGGAGACAGGCTACTGGTCAATGTAACTCTGAGACCGATTCGTAGTGGTATAAAACAGACTAATTCTAAGCTAGTAGATGCCAACAAGTGCAGATTTTGGGGGATGCATACATTTATCAGAATTCAATTTAATTTATTCAAGTTAGGCAAGATTGACTGAATAAGTAATGTAAGCAGGACCAATGACATTTCAGATTATTACAAAGGCATCAGGAAATTGATCCCTAGGCATGGGGTCTTCAAATTGTTCAGACCACTGAACATCACTGCCTACTTTTGTTTCTGTTTCTTACTGTCTCCTTATTTGTCAAAGCCTGTCAAACTGGAGAGTGCATGCTGATCCACCAGAGACAGAGGGAGCCTCATTCACTACATTTGAAAAATCACCAAGCACATTTTTGGATTCATGCCAGTGTAAATATGTGGAGTCTGTCTAACCACCTGTTTCAAAGCAATGACTGAAATTCTCAATCACACGGTTATAAAATAAGGATGCGCCCAGACTTTAGAAAACAGAATATACCACATCATAAAAGGCATTATTTTTAGTAGGAATGCATGCAAAATATGTATGCTGGGGAAGAATGAACAGAAAAAAATGCATTTTAAGGATGAAATATAGTTCTTCCAAAAAGGTATATGGTAGGAAACCCCTAGACAAAAATAGGTATATTAGGAAAAATGCACAGGGAAATAGGTATGGATTTTTATGGACTTTTTTTTTTTTTTGCCAACCAATAGAAAAAATAATTTAGGATGGGGAAAAATGAGAAATTGAGTGAAACTGAATTATGCAGATTAGCCTGTTGTTATGTTTTAACGGTTGCATGAGACTCCATACCCGTGTGTATGTCACATTGGAAATATTAGATATTTGGTGGATTTTCAGATTAAGTGGTAATTGCTGAGTTTTTAAACGACCTTGAGGAAATGTCAGAAAATTGTAATGTAAATCTCAAAGCCTTCTAGCTATTTTCATCAAATGCGATCTTCATTACTATCACTTACCAGTATAGGACATTTAGCATGCAATGGGAGGTTAAATGTTTGCTGTTAGCTTTTTGAGATCTCCCAATAGGTCTCCAAAGAATTACCAGTAAATGTCAACAGTACTCTGATTTCTGACATTTGCTATAACAAACATTCATATAGAAAAAAAGGCAAAAAGAATTCATGTAACAAGTATGGAGACATGGAATTGTTATATTTATTAATGTATATCATAGCATTGATAAGATATTTCCTTTCAGTAGTAATTGCCCAAGACAGATCTCCATATTTTACAATAAAAATTGCCAAGCGGATCCCCTCCCATATCCTTCTTTCAACTTATTATTTGCCCTTTATCAAATCTTCAAATAATTTCCCCTTTATTATCTTATCTTATACATTGCATGTGACTAGATAATACATCAGACTACACTAGAACTTTATTGCAAAGAAAATCCACTAAACTCAGGGTGATTCTCAAATTATGGGTACTTCTAGATTGTGCTTTTCTTATGCAATCAACCTGCCCCATTCATGTAATTATATAGGGAAGAATCCAGATGTCCTCTTTCATTTGTCAACTTCCCACATTTTTCCCATTTTTTTATCATAAAAGTCCTGCAAAGAGGGAAAGGCAAAATCATTACATAAGCTATCCAATTGGAAGTGTTCTGAATGGTTGCTTTAGAACTGTAGCCTAAACTAGGCTAGACTTATGTAACAACTGCTTCCGCCAAAGGCCATCTCTAAATATATACATATAATGAAAAGCCTCTTCTCTAACAATAAACAAGACACTGTGCAAAACACTAGCCTGAAGGACAGTAATTGTGACAAAGGGCCAGGTTATTGTAAATCATTGTAAATATGAAATCTCTCATTGATAGACAGTTGAGACAATATATACCAATGGTACTTTAATTACATTTACTTCTATATATTTTAATTATTGTTCACAATTTTATTCTGTGATTTTAGGGTATTGTAAGCTACCCTGTGAAAATCTGGTTTTTGAAGGGTCGCATATAAACAAACAAATTAGGAAAGTACAGTGCAAATGTGGATTGTATTATCTTCATCTCAACTGAACAAAAACAGGATGTCACCCCAGCAGCCTCTGGTGATCAGCTGAGCTGGAACGTAACACTGTTTATTATGTAACGTGGAGCTACCATTACCCTCATTATTATATTAATTATAGCTATGCAGGGAGGATCCTTATTTTGAATGTAGTATATGATGCAGGGGGTGTAATTTCTTCACTCAGAACTATGTGCTGGTGGAAAATCTGTCCAGGTCTTAGAACCTTAGAATGGACCTTGCATCTACAGGAACCTTTTTCTAAGGCTCCAAACTGCATGGAAGAGAATGGTATTTAATCAAAAGGAGGTCAATATTTCCATACTGAGTGCTACATTCAATGTAAATAAGGAAGTTCTTTAACTGTCAAAAATTGTGGTTCAATTTCCTGCCATTTTAAGGCTGGAAACACATGAGCATCCTCTGGCAAACAGGGAAAATCAGAACAGCCTGGTCCTGCCCACATGTATTACATAGTCCCACCCACCTTGTATCAGCACCCTGTCAACTGTAGCCTTTAGTCTTCCAAAAAATGATGAGTGCAGCTTACTGTAAAGTTACCTATCCCTAAGACAGACAGACAGACAGACAGACAGATATAGAGATAGATATAGAGAGAGGTATTAAAAAGGCAACTTTGTATGATTCGTTTCTATCATCATTTCCCAGTGGTTGACCAAAATCACTGCAGCTGTTCATGGGTTTCCACATTGCAGATGTTGTCTGTCCAACACCTTGATCTTGAATGTACTTTTTAAATCAGTCACTTGATTCACCAATGTAAAACCTAATGGGTTTTGGTGCGCTTCTCTGATAGTGCTGTTTCATGAAATACTGTCAGGTTCCATTATATTCAAAAGGAATGTAGCTCCAAGCTTCTCCAGAATGACAGTGACAACAAAACCTAGCTCATAATCCTTCTTGTAATTCAGATTAAAACACATAGTGGATTTCAATTTCTATATACTACAATCCTGTGGTGTCTCGCTTTAGCTTATTCTAGGAAGCTAAATAGTTCTGACAGACTTTGAAGACCTTGGCTGACTGTAGCCTTGTATTCAATTTGCACACACTTACCTGAGTGGAAGTGCCTCCTTCTTCCTCAGGTTGGCTCAAGGTAAATTCCTCCATCACAGGTTCACGTGTATTCATTACTTCTGTCATGCTGCAAATATCAGAACAGGCTATTGGAAATACAGCAGAAGACCTAGCACAGGTCAGCTGTCTCATAATAACATATTTTAATTTTCTTATTCACATAATTCAATACCAGACAAACCACACGATGGCTTAGTGTGTTAATGAACCAGGCCTGTACCTCTATTAGTAATATAATTCACATTATTTGGGCTCTTTTAACTGCATTCATGACCTTGCAGGAAGAAACAGAACTACCTGCATCACAGTTTCCAAATTATATCTTTCTGTGTAAGTGGCTATTCTTCTCTCTCCCTTGCTTCAAAACAGGTCAGAAAAATTAGTGACCCATTAAACCAAAGACAGTTCATAAACAGTGGGTGGAGATTCCTCATCCTCAATACATGTTTTGTTCTTTTTCTGAGATGGCAAAAAACGAGGCTCGCCTGGAAGGGACACAGTTGGTACAGAGGGGAAGTACTATGGCTTTAAACAAGGTACAGGTTTTTCCAAGGACAAACTTCAGAGCAGGACAAATCAGGGCTGTAGCCTGCAGTGGGATGCTGCCAGCTTCAGTCATTTGCAGTGAGGCCAATCCCTAGTGAAATAACTGCTATAATTAGAAAGTTAACATACTCTGCCTGAGAAAATGTAGAAAATGTCATAACAGATGTTGGAATGCACCACCTTTGTTGCTGATGATATTAGATCATTAACCTGCTCCCCATAAATTGCATATAAGGGGAGTGGATTTTGTAGCACAAAGTGGCAGGGGAAATTGGACATTTGCATGAACTAAAAACCAGGTATGTGGCAAGAATCAATTGAAATGGATGAAAAGCGCACTCTGGTTCCACAATGCAATGCTTTCTCAAGGGAAGAGTAGAGAGCAAGAGCAGATAATGACATTTGCAGAAGCAGTGAAGCTTAAATATCTGAGTATCTTTTGAAAAAAATACTGGACAGAAATAAAATAACTATAAAAATGCACAGATGCTCTTCCATGCAGCTGAATGGTATTAAATGCTTTTAGAGTAGGTTGCCAGTTCCTTACAGTTAACAGTCCATCACCAGGAGAACTGAAACCACTCTGATGTCCTTGTTTAATATCAGCTCCATTAGCATTTGAGGGGCTGTGAGTTGTGGAGCAACAAGGGAAAATAGGAAATCCAGTATACGATGTTATACAAATCACTACAATTTGGCAAGCATCAAATAGTTTCTTCCTCAAGAAGGGTTTTGGTGTGCGCCATCGGCATGCCATGTCATCAAGCCACAGATTTGACTGTGAACTGTAGACGGTCCCTAGAAATGTCTGTCCTGAGTTGACTATTCTGGCCCGTTTACTGATGTTCTCCCTCAAGAACTGGTTTCTCCCAGCACTTCTGGGGAAAGATCCCATGACCATAACCATGAGACTCTGATGATGAAGGAAGACACTGCAGCCCATATTCCAGAGTGAACGTTCCTTTCTTCACTGCAGTCTATGAGTGCATCTCTTCCTTTTTTTTTAGAACCAGTGGTTTCAAAAGTTAGAGGTGTTGCCAGCTTGTTGATGCAAGGTATAACTAGCTATTCCATAGCCTCTTAATTAGGAGATATAAGTTGTATCTTCAGTCTTAAACGTTTCCTCAGGATAATGGAGACTAGGTTGCTGTCAGCTTTGAACCTTGCCTTTTACTTTCACAGAAATCACTGGCCTTCTTAGTCATGCACTGAAGGTTCAGCACACTTTGCCATAAAAACAGACATGCCAAATTATTGTTGGACAGCATCTATCAGTCATGGGCAACAAGTTCCCCCTCCAAAAGCATGCAGATATTGTACTGATATGAACTGGCTTGAATGTATATTATGTTCTTCATTCAAAAGCATCAGTCACCATACAGGAAGCTCCACGGCAACCAGGACTTGCCCAGAGAATCTAACCTGCTGAATTACCTTTTGTACAGTAATACGAACTGCCTTGTTCAACCCAGATGCCAGCAATATCTAGAACTCACTTTAGGAATGAATTTAGATACTTTCATTTTTTCTGAACCAAACCAAGTGTTTGCATTCTGACAAAGACTTGTGCAAGTGGTATGTCAGTAGGCTCCTTTCCTTCCCACTACAACTATGCCTGCAATGCACTCAGTGTGTAGTGTAGCCTACAGAGGGCAAAAACCTAGATCTATATCTAAGGAGCAAGCTTCTTTCATTCTCTTGACAAAAGAGGAATTGGCAGATGAGTACATCCTTAACTACTAAGCATCTGAGCTGGGGTAAATAAGGGGAATAAATGGCACAATGAAGATTACATTTACCTTCTAAGGACATGAATGGATTTGTCTCCTCAAAAATCTATGCTTGTTGCCAATGTTCGCTCTGGGGAGGAAGTGTTGTGCCAATTGCGTCAAACACGCAGTGCATCTGAAAAAGACAATATTGGAGTGAATCAGAGGATGCAGTGGAAGTGACAGTGCTGAAAGAATGGGCATGATGAACCTAAGATAAAAAGAGAGTGGGAGGAAGCAGACAGTTCCACGCTGAAAATTCCACAAAATTCCAACAGAAAATTCAGGGCAAATTTGTGTATATGGTGGATGGTCCTATGTAGTTGCTGGGACTACAAAGGTCCTGACACCAGCAGATGTTTGGCTTCCATTCCATGACAGTGAAATCTGCCACTGTTCTCCTCTGAGAAATCTTACCCCAAATGGAATAGTCAACCCACTATGGTGGGCTAAAGCCTATGTAGCTTTCACTGTTATTTTAACTAAGGATTGGCAACTGTGGATAATAGGTTTATGATGGTTACCTGAAAGAAAGGCTTATAACTGTCTCAAACAACTTTTCTTTAGTGTGTGAAGGTCATCTTAGATTCACTGTGAATATGGCAAAAGGGCAGATGAGGTTCTTCTGTTTCATTTTCAGGGAAGGTGGGGAAAGTGTTCAGAGTCATCCTCCTTTTCAGTAAATACAGTAAAAGCATATCTGGGATATGCCATGCTCATAAGAAATAAAGAAAGGCAACATTGCAATCAGTTTTGTTGAAACTGGGATTTACTGAATTTATTGAGAATTTGCTTTTATTACATTTTTAATATTTATGAGTAGAATAGCTCTCCTACTTCTTGATTAACACTTAAGTAACACAAAACAGTTCTTTCTGAAAATTCACAATGTAACAGTCAGGCAGAAAGAAGAACTTAGGAAAAAGACATAAATAAACATTATCAAACAGAGGTATGGAACTCGTATATACAGGCACTAAAGTTCCCACCTGCAAAGCAGAGCACTGCCCTCTAGCATGATCTTTATTTATCAGAATGCCCAGAGGCATTGCTAGAAAATAAAAAGGGAGTTTGGCTGTAAATGTCTCCACCTGACTGGAAAAAAAGACAAAAGTGTGAGAGACTAGATAGGATACTGGCGGTGGGGTGAGGAGGATGGCAGAGACTAACAGCACCAGTTTGCCTTCTGAGAGATGAACACTTGTAACTGGCTCAGCCCCATATACCACTCATTTTCTCAAAGAACCTATGACTTGCTCCTCAAATTCTAATTGTCCAAACTAAATTTACTGAACAAAATAGAAAACCTCACAGAAGTTACTGTATCTGAAACCTCTAAAAGATGACATCGATATTTGCATATTCGCAGATGGGATTGGAAGAAAAATCTGGCCCTCCTTCAGATAGTATGCTAATAAAAGGGAAGTACCCTCTCCCCAAATATTGCTGGCCCTTTTGTTTATGAAACTGTAAATTCTTTCGTACCTTCTTCAGTCTCTCCTAATAGACCCTGCCCCAATCTGACTTGAGTTTGTCCTTCTGCACAAGATCACAAATTCCCTTGCTTTTCTGGCCAACTTCTAGTCTAGAACAGAAAGCAAAGTGATTGTCTCTTTTCTTATACTGGAGTTTTTTTAAACATGATTGAAGAGTTTCACAGTCCATTGCAAACTTGGAGATGGAAATAAAAGCTGTATTTTGTTTTGGCAATAAAGCACCAACACCCACCCACCCCTGTGTTTTCTCTCAAGGCTAGAGCATGGCAAGAGTTTGTGTGGTGGCGGTGGTGGCACAGAGACCTTAGCTGTGGTTGTTCATATTCTATTATCCTCCTGACTACCAAGAGGGAGGGGGAAACTGAGAATCCCATGATAATCAGAGATCAGGGAAATATTAACATTCAGATGAAAGCAGAATTTTTTTTATTGGGACTTATGGATACCCAATTAGAAGAGATTTATGGAAGACTGATTTTGTGTATGGTAATTGCAGGGAAATTATTATATGCACAAAGATGGAAACATTCTGAAATACCCACAATGGAGGAGTGGATTGTAAAGATTATGGAACTGGCAGAAATGGCAAAATTGACCTGTTTGATCAGGGATAAGACAACAAGTACTTTGTCTGAAAGAGACTGGAAACCTCTTATGGACTTTTTGCTGAAAATGGAAAAAAATGAATTGGCGATTTACGGATTTGCTGATTAAAAAGGGTTGAATATGGGAAGAAGAGAATTAGGACATCATTTTAATGAGGGAGGAATAAGGATAAGATTGTAATAGCTTTAAAGAAGATCAGAAGTTGCTTCTTTACATATCTTTTCTCCATTTGTATCTCTTTCTATACTCTCTTTTCTCATTTCACATTATTTCTTTTTTCTTTTCTTTACTATTTCATGTTTATCTTTTATTTCTGTCAAAAAATTGATAAAAATTAAATAAAAAAAAAGACAATCAAAAATCAGTGGAATGTAAGTATGACAAACAGAATTGTGGAAGGCAGATTATTAGCAAAACCTTTTAAAAATGTACTGTTGCCTTTCTGCCATAAATGGTATCATTAAATAGGACTAAAGGCCAACACTAGCAGTTAGTAAACAATTGATGAGTCAAGTCAAGCAAACAGCAGAACATAGAGTATTCTACTTTAAATTAATTTTGAGAAAACAGGATAGACTGCATTTGGTGTCTAAAAATATCAAAGAAGATGCTAAATGGATCTCCTAAGATTCTTAGGAGATACTTAACTTGGTGGACACTGACCATGGTTACAGAGCTCCAATGGATGTGTTTGTGGTGGGGGACTTGAAGGATGTTGAAGGGAAAAATGACAGGCAGATAGATTTTGATTAAACACCGTGCCCATCAGACCACAGCTGTCCTCCAGATTATCCCTGCTACCATGTTGCTTATAAATAGCCATCAAACAAGTCATATGTACTTCAATAAACTGAAAAATTCCAGTTGAACATTTTTCTAGAACAGTTACAGAACACACACACACACATACACAACACACACACACACACACATCCCTATTACATTGGAATGTCTGTACTCATAAAAGGACTTGAAAAGTTATGAAAGGCAGTAAACAGCAGGGTCCAGCACATATTTGTCTATCCTCCCCTACCCCAAGGAATCTTTAACAAAAATATTTATGCCAGCCACAGCCATTTCCCCAGGCATGAAAAAGGTGTCTTCATTGAAATGAATAGCCACAGTATGCAAGCTGTGTGCCCTATAGTAACTTGGATCATAGCTGAAGAGATTTAACAAACCTCCTTATTTAGGAACTCTTTTAGCCAGAATGTATAATAGTAGATTAATTAGGCAATGATTTCATTCACAAATAACAATTAAAAAAATGCCCCTTATCTTTCAGCACTCATTTTCTGAGAAGATTCTGGGTCATTACAATTAAAGAGAGTGTGCTGGTAGCATTGGAGCCATTCTAATGTCCCACAATTACCTTCATATTTCCAAGCCAACTCTGTTTTCTTGCTTAAGCACATAACCATCCTGTTCCAGAATTCAACTGAAATCTCTAGCAATTTTACCCTTTCCTTCTTTCTGCTCTGTCCAATTTGCTTATATTTATGGTGAAAATAGACTGAGCTATAATGGCCAAATAATGATGAATGATAGAATGTGTAGCTTAAAAAGAGTAGCAAATCTCTTTGTTCTCTAAATCACTGTTCATGGTAACAACATCTATTAAAATGCTTGAACCAGGCTAATCTTACATTGTTCTTGAAGCAAAGTATTAGCCATTACAATTATTGTAATATAGAGCAATCTGTCCACATAAGACTGTGTAGTCCAGAGGATTTAATGTATGGATTTTAAGATAACTTTCCTTCCTTCCTTCCTTCCTTCCTTCCTTCCTTCCTTCCTTCCTTCCTTCCTTCCTTCCTTCCTTCCTTCCTTCCTTCCTTCCCTCCTTCCCTCCCCTCCAACTCTGCCCTCCCTTCTTATGTAAGCCTACCAGCCCAGTTTTATACAGATCCGTAACAAAAAATAATATTATTTTGGTTTCATTGAGATAAAACAGTTTGAAATATAGGAAGTTGTCTTAATGAAAGCCAGATCAATTAAGACTGTTTGCTTGGGATTTATCTCCCAAATAGATGCCCACTTAACTGGAGCAAATGTATAATCTAGCATTTTATCCAGATACTGTGATGTCTAGCTCACATAAGTGACGTAGTTCACTTGCGAACAAGTTATCCTTTTTTTGTTTTTTAAATTTATATGTTCAGTTTTCTCAAGCTATATTTAGATTGGTCTTTCTCTCTCTATTGAATTATGTGTACTTCAATCTGAGGTCTTCTTACTTACCAATGAGAATGCTACTTGGAATTACAGAACCTGTTTGCAACATTTCCCCCTTGACTGAATCATTGGTCCAGATGAGTGAACAGGCTGGCTAAAAAACAGCATTCTTGAATTCAAGCCAACAGCCTAGATTCCAAATTAACCAGAACATTTTGAAGACTTTCCATAATCACCCAAACCTATTTTCCAGATATTCTCCAATATAACATTTGCACACTGGAGCAGTGCAAAGCTCTAAGCAAAAATATGGAGCTGTTCTGGAGTCTAAAGTCTTACAGTCATAACCAGCTATTCATCTACCTCCTGCATTTTATACCACTTGTGTATGAATTCTTGTTTTGCCATGTGAACAGAAGAAAATCCTGCTGGATACAAGTATAATCCATCTAGGTCAACTAGATTCCACCACAAGCAGAACAAAAAGGCAGTATAATGCTGTTGCTTTCCCCAGTGGTTAATTTTCAGGGCTATAGTGCTACTGTAGCTATATAGCCATCATAATCTCCATGAATTTAATTCCTAAAATGATAGCTATTTCAACATGCTATGCAACTATGAAGTTATTCCCACTATCTGGATAGGAAGGTACATTTCAGAAAAGCTTTAACAGTAGATTCTGCTAACTGTATACAGTGGCTTTTTAATGGAGAATAAAATATATGATTACCTCCAGCAATACTTGCTTGCCACAAATTAGTCACTAGTAATATCATCTGAAGTGCTGTTCTCAATTCCAGGAACATCTGATCCTTCAGTATCTGTGACAAATACACCGCTAGTCTGACTCACAGCTTAGATGCCTCAAGCTAATAATTCCTCTCTATATAATGTGTATATAGCTTGGCATAATATTCTAGCAATTGCTTTACTGAAAGGGAAGGTGACTTATAGCATATCCTGTTGAGAGGCTATAACCTTGGAGCAATAACTGAAACTTGCACACTAGTAAATGTTAAATATTGATCAAATTATCCCAGAACCAATAAGGAAAAAACAACAACACTATTTCATACAATAACTTGCCTGGTGCTTATGGTCCTACTCTCCATATGTTCTGGAAAAGTTCCTATTTTCTAGAATGTTTCTAATGAAAGGAATGTAGTTCAGAGCCAGCCAAAGGGTTAATCCTTGACATATCCAGGTAAAATTAGGAAAGACTCCCATCTAAATACCGGAAGAATCTTCACAGGCTGGCTGGCTGGGAAATTTTGGAAGCTGAAGTCCACACATCTTCAAGCTGCCAAGGTTGAGAAACACTGCTCTAGATGGTCTTCATTTTGTCTTTGGGAAAATGCAAAAAAGTTTATGCATGTACAACCATGTGCCCCCACACACTAGGTTTCTTCTTCTTCTTCTTCTTCTTCTTCTTCTTCTTCTTCTTCTTCTTCTTCTTCTTCTTCTTCTTCTTCTTCTTCTTCTTCTTCATCATCATCATCATCATCATCATCATATCATCTATATGCCAGCTGACTCCCAGTGACTTTGTGTGACCTAATTTACCCAGAATAAATGGAAGCTATTCCAGTGTCTTGTTCAGTCGATTATGATAGGCAGAGATTTGTTCTCTATTACAAATCTCATTGTCTTGTATTTAAAGCGTGTGTGTGTGTATGTGTATATATGTATGTATGTATGAAAAAAATAAAATTCCCCTCTCACTGCTATGGGTGGTATATGTCTTCCTCAATCTCGGGTCCTCTACCAGAGGCCTGGGAGTTTGAGGGTTCTGTGCAGTATCTTAGCTGTTCCTAGCACTGCACTCTTCTGGACAGAGAGCTCTGATGTTGTTCCTGGGATCTGTTGGAGCCACTCTCCCAGCTTAGGAGTCACAGCCCCAAGTGCTCCTACTACCACTGGGACCACTTTGGCCTTTACTTTCCACATCCTCTCTAGTTCCTCCTTCAGGCCCTGGTACTTCTTCAGCTTCTCATGCTCCTTCTTCCTAATGTTGCTGTCACTTGGCACTGCTATATCTATCACTACCACTATCTTCTGGGCTTTGTCTACTATTACGATGTCTGGTTGATTGGCCAGTACCTCCCTGTCTGTCTGGATCTGGAAGTCCCACAGGATCTTAGCCCTGTTATTCTCCACGATCTTCTGTGGAATCTCCCGTCTGGACTTGGGGGGGTCTAGCCCATACACTGTGGAGATGTTCCTGTACACAATGCTAGCTACTTGGTTGTGCCATTCAGTATACGCTGTTCCCACCTGCATCTTAAAACCTGCCACTATGTGTTGGACTGTGTCTAAGGCCTCTGCACAATCTGCACCTTGGGTCCTGTCTAGTGTGGTAGACCCCTGCTTCTATGGATCTGGTGTTTAGTGCCTGTTCTTGTGCTGCTATGATCAGTGCCTCAGTGCTGCCTTTTAGTCCATCCCTTTCCAGCCACTGATAGGATTTTCCAATGTCAGCCACCTCAGCTATCATTGTCTTGCCATGGTACTTCCTCCATTTGAACTTCCTCCCATGTCCTGCCTCAGGCATTCTCACAGCTCACCTTTGGGGGCCATCTTACTGATGTACTCCTGGATGCTCCGGGTTTCCTCCAGGACAGTGGCTTTGACACTCATCAGACCCCGCCCACCCTTTTTGTGGCTGATGTACAATCTCTGGGTGTTGGACTTGGGGTGGAAACCTCTGTACATTGTGAGGAGCTTCCGGGTCTTCACATCGGCAGCATCCAGGTCCTCCTTTGGCCAGCTCACTATACCGGCAGGGTATCTGATGACTGGCAGGGTGTACATATTGATGGCATAGATTTTGTTCTTCCCATTGAGCTGGCTCTTCAGGACCTGTCTTATCCTTTGGTGGTACTTGAATGTTGCTGTTTTCCTTGCCTCCTCATCATGGTTCCCATGTGACTGTGGGATACCAAGGTATTTATAGCTGGTCTCTATGTCTGCTATATGGCCCACTGGTAGTTCCACTCCATTGGTCTTCACACCTTCCCTCTCTTTACTATCATCCTGCCACACTTCTCCAGTCCGAATAACATCCCAATGTCCTCACTGTAGATCGGTGTCAGGTGGATCAGTGAGTCGATATCTCGTTCACTCTTAGTATACAGCTTGATGTCATCCATGTAGAGGAGGTGGCTGATGGTGATTCTACTCTTGAACTTGTACCCATATCCAGTCCTTGTGATTATCTGGCTGAGGGAGTTTAAGCCTATGCAGAACAGAAGTGGGGACAGTGCATCACCTTGGTATATGCCGCACTTGATGGCCACTTGTATGAGCTGTCTTGAGTTGACTTCCAGTGTTGTCTTCCACAGTCTCATTAAGTTCTTGAGGAAGGTCCTTAGTGTCCTATTGACTCTGTATAGCACCAGGCATTCACAGATCCATGTGTGGCATTCACACCATCCAGTGTGGCATTGAGTTGTAGGCTTTCCTGTAGTCAATCCAGGCTGTGCTCAGATTGGTCTGCCTAGACCTTGAGTCTTGGGTGACTGCTCTATCTATGAGCAACTGGTGTTTTGAGCCTCTAGTGTTGTTCCCAATGCCCTTCTGAGCTGTGCTCATGTACTGGCCCATATGGTCTTGTAGCTTGGTGGCTAGGATGCCTGATAGGACTTTCCATGTTGTGGGGAGGCTGGTTATTGGCAGGTAGTTTGACAGTGCTGTTCCCTTGTGATCAGCACTGTCCTTCCTTGTGTTAGCCAGTCTGGGTGAGAGCCTGCTGCTAGCAGCTGGTTCATCTGTGCTGCTAGGCTTTTATGCACTGATGTGAGTTTCTTTAGCCAGTAGGTGTGGATCATGTCCGGGCCAGGTGCTATCCAGTTCTTCATGTTCTTGACCCACTGTTGGATGTCTGCTACTGTAATGGTGACTGGTTCCTGTTCTGGGAGATTGCTGTGGTCTGCTTTCAGGTCCTGCAGCCACTTTGCATTGGTGTTATATGTCTTCTCTTTCTCCCTTCCTTCCTTCCAGTACTGTTCAGTTTGTGTGTGTGTGTATAATATTTAAAACAATGTTTTAAAGTATAAAAATATTTTAATATGGATTTTAAAACAAACTTTTAAAATATTAAAAACAAAGAAAGATTTGCACCAAATGGAAAGGCTTCAATTAACCAATATTTTTCATTTTGTCCAAACATAATAAAAAAACCTGAATCTTGACGTTGGCTAAATTTTGATCATCAAAGATTTTCTGCTTCAATTATGATTTACAAAGGGAGGAATATAGGGAACTCTGTGTGTGAGCAAAAGATTCATAACATATCTGAGCTTTTTTATGACTTTCTGAATGTAGACAACAGTCTTACATTAGAGCAGTATTCAAACCTACTACCAAGAAGCTCAGGATAGTAGACAGCAATGTTACTCCAGTTTGTTCCTATACCACATTTTTAGATTAGATGAAATAATTCAAGACATCCCTGCCAGCTTCATAGTGGAATATGATTTCATAGAATAATAGAGTTGGAAGGAGCCACTTAAGCCATCAACTCCAACCTCATGGCCAGTGTAGAATCCAAAGTAAAAGAATGCCAAATGGCTGGCTCTCTACCTTCCATTTCATTACATCCAGGGAAAGAAATCTACCACATTTCTGGGTAATCAGTTCCACTGCTGAACTGTCCTTGCTATTAGGAATTCTTTTTCCAAACAATCAAAATCTGCCTTTCTGTAACTTCATTATTCCATGTCCTGACAGAGAACAGGTCTTGGGCTTCTTAATCTGAACCCTGGTCTTCTTCATCTCACTTAAATACTCTTTCCAATCTAATGTGATGGCTCTTGAGGCACAATAAAAGTTCATCTGACATTGGGTCTAATCTAGTATGGCACTTCTTATGTGCTGTTGATTCAAAAATTCCTTTGTGGTTGCACTCTCAGTTCTTCACATTTCTGGCAAAAGCATTCTCTCTCTTTCCTAGTAGCCACTGGCCAGAACAGAAACAGAGTGGGGGAGAGAGAAAAAGATAGAGTGTTCAAAGAGAGGAAGAAAAAGAGAGGGGGAAGGAGGTAGGAGAGACAGAAAAGGGCAGCCCACAGAGCTCATCTCTGCTTAATGATGGTGCTTTTGAAATCTACACTGGTATCAAGCAAAACATTAGTGGCCTTGTCACATGACCCACCAAAGAGAAATGCACTCATGTATGCAGATCTTGCTGAAAACCACCCACTCATTTTGGGATTTAAGTATTTCTTTTTTCTCTCTCCCTCTCCACCCCCCCCCCCCTTCCTTCTCCTAAGCAACTGAAGAAAGCAAGCTATGTCAGAGACTACAAATCAGACAATTCCATCCTGTTCTTTCTTTCCAGAAGCCACTGTTGCCTCTTCCCACCCACGCTCTACTGAGTTCTTCAGCTGCTCCACGGGGCTAGAGCTGCCTTCCTCTTCACAGATGTGCAGATTAGTTATAACGGGGTTGTTTTCTTTTCAAAGGCAATAAAATAAAGTGAGTTACTGACCTGAAGATTCAGACATTCTCTGTGTGAAAGGCTGAATGTGGTTCTAGAGAGCAAAAAGGTGTGGGAAGGGTTTTTTTAAATAAAATTATTTCAGCACTCATCTTCAACTCTTCTGGAGTCTGAAAATGCCTCCAACAGGCAACACCATATTTTCTGCTGCAGAGAAAAACAGGAGAGGCCTTCTTTTCTACACTTCGTAAATACAAATCTCACAACTATACATTTCATACCAGTACCTAATTTCCTTCTCCATGTCACTTCCAAAAGATATAAGTCTTGCATATGTCAAATAATCCTTAACAGGGCAATTTCTTACTGCATTCTTTGTAAAAGATACACTTTCCATTTGGAAATTAATCAAAATTATTATTTTATAAAAATCCATTGTTTTTGAAGAAGCAAGTATGTGGTTGGACAACATGCATTCTGATCCAATTCTGAGTAAATCTGCAGAATTAACAATTCATTCTTCCATCTTCTTTTACTCTGCAAAACTGTGACTATGGCACAGGTCTTCAAAATGAGGAACTACTTCAAAATGTGTTTAAATAATAAATAATAAGAAGTTCTTAGGTCTAATATTTTTATTCTAGTATTGTTTAAATTTCTTTAATGTAGTTATGTTTGTGAGCAAATGAAGGACTAAAGCATAATAATATTTAATAGAATTATGGGTGCTGTGATGGAATCACTGGGTTGCTTGGTTTTGATCTGGCTGAAAAGGCCCACCTTACTGTGAAGTAGTTGAGGAAGGAAGACCACAAGATATATTTTACTGAATGATGGAATTTATTTATAATATATTAAAATAATAAGTACAAGATTCCATTTGGCTGTTGATTTTATTATGAACAAAAATAGAGTTATATAAAAGATGAGCAAATTAAAGGATACTAATTAAATACTATTATAATTTAATTGTATTGCAAAATATAATGGAATGTTATGTTGTTTAAATATGATGTAAAATTGTTAAGTGTTGAATTGATTGTAAATATTTGTTTCACTTTGTACAACTAAGAGACGTTTCACGAGATGGGCAGTGACAAATGTGATGAATAAATAAAAAATAAAATAAATAACTGTATTTATTATAATATTGATTAAAAATTAAAAAGTGTGATGAAAACTGCTCCAAAATTCAACTTAGATACATGAAAAAGAATTTGCCCACCTGATTTTTTACTGTAGATGAAGAGTCTACTGTAACTTATGCTCCAGTCTAGATTTAGTAGAGTGTACAAACTATTGTACACTATCCTTAATTTCACATGCTAGCAAAATAATGCTTAGGATCATCCAATGCAGATTAGAGTCCTACATGGAAAGAGAGATGCCAGACATTCAAGCTGGCTTTAGAAAAGGCCAAGGAACATGAGACATTGTTGCTGATGCATGCTGGGCAATTGAGAAAGAATACTAAAAAGAAGTCACTACGTGCTTCTTTGATTATAGGAAAGCCTTTGATTGTACTGATCACGTCAAGCTGTGGAATGTGCTCAGAAAAATGGGAATCCTAGAACATCTCATTGTCCTCATGAGAAACTTATATACAGGTCAGGAAGCCACAGTCCAGACAGACCATGGTGAAAGAAAACTGGCTCCAGGTTGGTGAAGGAGTGATACAAGGTGTATACTCTCCTGTTATATATTATGCTGAATATATATAAAAGGAAGCTGGATTGGAAGATGGTTTTAAAACTGGAAGAAGAAACATCAACAACCTGTGCTATGCTGATGACACTGCCCTGGTAGCTGAAAGTGCAAAGGATCTGTAAGCTCTAGTAATAAAAGTTAAGCAGTAATGTGAAAAAAATGGGACTAAAATTAAATGTAAAGAAGACCAAACTAATGACAACAGGTAGAACAACTAGCCTTAGAATTGGCAATGAAGATATCAAAATGGTGGATAGCTTCTGTCTTTTAGGGTCAACCATCAACAGTAAAGGAACAAGCAGTCAAGAAATATGCTGCAGATTAGCACTTGGTACAGCAGCCATGAAAGTCTTGGAAAAGATATCCACATGTGACTATACCTACAAAGATCAGAATAGTGCAGGCTATGGTATTCCCTGTGACACTCTATGGAAGCAAAAGTTGGACTTTGAAGAAGCAGGCTAGGAAGAGTAGACTACTGAGAATACCATGGACAGCCAAGGAAACAAACAAATGGATCATCAAGCCAACCAACCAGAGTTCTCAAATGGCCAGGCTCAAATGATCAAAGCGCAAATGGCCAGGCTCAAATTATCCGACATTGGACACATTATGAGAAGATCTAGCTTCCTATAGAAGGTTCTAATGCTGGGAAAGCTGGAAGGAAAGAGAAGAAGAGGATGACCATGAGCAAGGTGGATCAACTCAGTTACACTGGCAATGAGTGCACTGTTGGAAGATCTGAAAGACCAGATTAGGGATAAATCATCATGGAGAAAATCTATGTGGTCATTAGGAGTAGAAAATGACTTGATGGCACATAATCAAACTAATTTATGTCATTAATATAAATGATAGGAGACAATAAATAATTAATTTAGAATCAACCCATCAAGTTGGATTAGAATTAAGTGAGGTGAAAGTCCACAAAGTTGATCCACCCATAAGCAGAAGAGAGGAAGAACAATTTCTGGTGATTTCCTGTTCCTTATATATCATCCTACACCTTCTGGAAATCTCTTCTGGTTGTTTGGGAGATCTATAACAGATCCCAAAATTCCCAATCCCATACTCACCCAAATGTGTCGATTACTATTTTCATAATTTTCAGACTATGGCAGCTAAAAATGTGGAGAATCCAACATATCTGGAGAGCAGGAGGTCAAGGAAGGCTGATGATTGCCTTTTCTAGCTCATATAAGAAACTCCTGATTTCACTATTTAGAACACCAATATTCAGTGTATGCTGGGACAGTAAAGAACATGTCTTAACCTTCTTTTATGCTACATCCTTTCAGGTATTAGAGTATAATCGCATCCAGAAAAATACCGCAGTTACCTTTTTAGCAGCCACATCGCACTACAGACTCGATTTGTATTCAGTTTGTAATCAACTATAACTTCAAGATCTGTCTCATTTGTACTACTAACAAGCCATATATCTCCCATTTTATACCTGTGCACTTAATTTCTGATTCCTAAGATGAAAAATTTACCTTTGTCTTTATTAATTTTAGTTTTGTTATTTTCAGACCACTTCTTTCAAAATCATTTTGAGCATTGTCTTTTTTTAGTATTTATTTATCTCATCCAGTTTTATGTCATCTGCAGTTTTGACAAGCATTCCCCTCTATCTCTTTATCCAACTAAGCAAAAATGTTGAAGAGGATTGTGTCCAGAATTGAAATCTATGAAAATCCACTTGACACCTCTCTCCAATTTAATGAGGAACTTTTGATGAGTACAGTTTTTAAACCAGCTGTGGATCCATCTAATAGATTTTTATCTAGTTCTTCCTTAACTAACTTGCTGGTTAGAATGCCATAGGAAATTTTCATAAATGCTTTGCTTCAGTTAAGATATATTATGCCCATAGCATTCCCTCAATCTACTAAGGACATTACCCAACCAAAAAATGAAATAAGATTAGTATGGTAAAACTAGTTCTTAATAGCTTAATGCTGTCAGTCCCAGCCCAAGAACAACAGTGGACCAGTCCAATTGAGTTAAGTTACTTCTTTTGCTTACACCTTATAGACAGAATCTTGCCAGACTAAATCTATATTGCTGCAACTAGTGGATATACTCTGGGAGATTCTAGGGAGTACCTATCTTGAACCTCTTATGCTTCCTATGTTCCCACTGTAGACTGTGTTGTCTTTTGCCTCTATTCCCTTCCTGGAATGCACCCCCTCCTTCCTGATAGCCTTGCTCTCTGTTGCTATCTACCACAAATGCTGACTTTTAGTAATCACTGTATTTTTCTCAAGATACTTATAGATTGATCTGTTTCCAAGTACTGATATAAGAGTGACTGGTCTATAGTTCTCTTGATACCTATGAGTAAGAAAACCTGCATATCTCTGTCTTCCTTGACAGAGATATGCAAGTTCTGTTATTAAAGCAACTAGGAATGAAACATATTGAGTCCATAACAGACAGATAATACTCGGAAGAGAATCAGACCAATACCTCCCTAATTCACAGGAGTATTAGAAGGGGGAGGAGGTACAGCAAAATCAAACTTGCAACATTCTGTTATTATAGCCAATCTCAGCCTTTCTGTGGGGTTGATTTCTTGTCTGGTCTACCTAGCAGGGCTGATACTCACACACAGCTTTTCGGAAGAGAGGAACATTTGCCCTCCACCTGTCATTTGGCATTTTAAATTCCACAGATCTCCCTTCTCGCACTGACATTCTGCAAACTATTATCTGTTTTATAGATAATATTTTTATATTATACTGCAAAAATCATTTGCAGTTCACACTTTGCACACTGGTCTCCTACCTCTCATATTGAGATGATTACAGGGCATTTATTTATATAGCTCAAATATAGAAAAATTGGAGCACGTTTTGCATCTCTATTACTGACCTCATGAAAATACAGTGGATATGATAGCTATTGTAGCTTATTAGATTAAATAAAAGCAGAACAATATAAAGTGAATCTCATAACTTAAATGCAGGATTATTCATTAACCTGAGACAGCATCTGTTTTATACTCTTATGGTTGAAAAAGATTTCGTCAGTTTCAATTCCAAATGTAAAACTATAGACCATTGGCTAAGCTGAGTAATGATAATGGGATCTGTAGTCCAAAACCAGTCAAGGGCCCAAAGTTGAGAAATGCTCAGTTACGCAAATTCCCCCAAAACAAATATTATGTTTAAATTGGGTACAAGATGTCTTACATTAGCTGAGGATAAAAAATTTAAAGGAACTAATGGATAAGAACTGCATTGGCTGCAGACACCTTTAACAGACTGGTCTTGCTAGCAAATTGGGGATGAATAAGCCTCTGTCCTGCTGCTTGCCTGGTTAAATTTAGTCACGTTGTAACAACTGAACATGACTTTTCTAGGTTCTTCCTCACGGTCGTGTTAATATGCACAGCTCCAGTCCTTGAGTCAGCACAAGCCTACATTATCTGTGTTGCCCTGACAGTAGAACTTTGTTCTGAAATTCTGATTTGTCTAAGGCAGCTTCTTCTATGAAAAGGAAGGGGGAACATCATTTGTATGAACTTGCATTACATTTTTTATATTTTAAAATCAATGTATTCATTGGTTGTGTCCACACATGCTTAACTTTTACCAAGGTAGTGGCTAGATTGGGACACGTTATGTTTGGCTAACCTTAACTTTAGAATGCATTAGAGTTTTATGGAAACCAAGCATGTTTTGCAACGTTTCTGGGTTGTGCTAACAATGTCAGTAACTGTGTTAATTGTGTTTATTGTATGAAAGCAGCCACTGAGTGCCATCCTTATGCAGCCAAAATAGTGCCATCACTGTACAGCTAGGGGACAGGGGACAAAGATGAAATAAAAAGACAGAAAGATTCTCATGTGAAGTAAGCATGCCTGGTGGGCTCAGAACACTTAGTGCCTGTTGGTATGGCAGAAATGGAACTGGGTATCTTGGAACAGGCATGATCAGCTGCAAAAGTGCCAAGGCTCTTTTACCTCTAACAGTTATGGAAAAAAGGGAATTTCAGGCTGGTTACTTTGTCATGATACAGCTAAATCATTGAACCCAACTACCTGACTAGATGCTTGTTTTCCATAAACATTATAATTCTTTCTTCTACATATTATTTATTTTCAGAGGAACTGAGTTTGCATGACCATACAGTACTCTCTTCAGTGCCATTATAAAGTCTATGCTAGCTTGTCACTTCGTAAACCTTTCTCTGTGTTAGGATTGTGCTGCGTTTTTCAAGAGCTATGAGAGCTGATGGCAGGGCTAATCCTAGTACCTCCATCTTCTTCCTCCCCTTTTTTTGACAAAGCTTCAGATTTGAATGTTCGCAATCCGCCAAGCAGGAAAGCACACTAACTGTTCTTTATTGAGCAACCACAACCAAATGTCTGCGCATGGTTTCCCCTAACAGAAGGATGTGTGGGCAAATCTTTCAGAACATGAGCAAAGACCAGACAATTATCAAGAGTGGAGAACAGAATATGTGAGAGATTCCAACATGTCTGTCTCCCTCCCTCTCAGGAAAATTTCCCCAAAGAAAGTTAATTTCATCTGGTGCAATGACATAGAGAAATAATTTACAGCACAATTAATTTATTTGATTTATACACTGCCTTTCAGCTCTGTGGAGCACTCAAGACACCTAACAAAACTTAAAAAACAAAATCTGAATATAAAAAAGGTCAAAATAGAGATTAAAATACAAAAATAGGCACAAACATAATTTAATAATTAAAAGGCTGGTAAAAGAGATGCAACTTTACACATTTTCTGTAAGAGCAAATTAAATGCTTTACTTACCCCTTAGTGTGTGTGTTTATCCTGGAAGTACATACAGGTGAAACTCGAAAAATTAGAATATCGTGCAAATGTTCATTTATGTCAGTAAGGCAACTCAAAAGGTGAAACCAATATATGAGATAGATGCATTACATGCAAAGCGAGATATGTCAAGCCTTACTTTGGTATAATTGTGATGATTATGGCGTACAGCTTATGAAAACCCCAAATTCACAATCTCAGAAAATTAGAATATTACATGACATCAATAACACAAGGATTGGAAATAGAACAATATCGGACCTCTGCAAAGTATAAGCATGCATATGTACTCAGTACTTGGTTTTGGCCCCTTTTGCAGCAATGACTGCCGCAATGCGGTGTGGCATGGATGCTTTCAGCCTGTGGCACTGCTGAGGTGTTATGGAAGACCAAGATGCTTCAATAGCGGCCTTCAGCTCCGCTGCATTGTTCGGTCTCATGTCCCTCATCTTTCTCTTGGCAATGCTCCATAGATTTTCTATGGGGTTCAAGTCAGGCAAGTTTGCTGGCCAATCAAGCACAGTAATCCCATGGTCATTGAACCAGGTTTTGGTACTTTTGGCAGTGTGGGCAGGTGCCAAGTCCTGCTGGAAAATGAAGTCAGCATCCCCATAAAGCTCGTCTGCGGAAGGAAGCATGAAGTGCTCCAAAATCTCCTGGTAGACAGTTGCGTTGTTCTGGACTTAATGAAGCACAGTGGACCAACACCAGCAGATGACATCGCTCCCCAGTTCAACACAGACTGTGGAAACTTCACACTGGACTTCAAGCATTGTGCATTGTGTGCCTCTGCATTCTTCCTCCAGACTCTGGGTCCTTGGTTCCCAAATGAGATGCAAAAGTTGCTCTCATCAGAAAAGAGGACTTTGGACCACTGGGCAACAGACCAGTTCTTTTTTTCTGTAGCCCAGGTAAGATGCTTCTGATGTTGTTTGTTGTTCAGGAGTGGCTTGACAAGAGGAATACGACATTTGAAGCCCATGTCCAGGATCCGTCTGTGTGGTGGCTCATGATGCACTAACTCCAGCCTCAGTCCACTCCTTGTGAAAGTCCCCAACACTTTTGAATGGCCTTTTTCTGACAATCCTCTCCAGGCTGCGGTCATCCCTGCTGCTTGTGCACCTTTTTCTTCCACACTTTTCCCTTCCACATAACCTTCTATTGATGTGCTTTGGTACAGCACTTTGGGAACATCCAACTTCTTTTGCAGTTACCTTTTGGGGCTTTCCCTCCTTATGGAGGGTGTCAATGATGGTTTTCTGCACAACTGTCAGGTCAGCAGTCTTTCCCATGCTTGTGATTCCTACTGAACCAGCCTGAGAGACCATTTAAAGGCTCAGGAACCCTTTGCAGGTGTTATGGATTCATTAGCTGATTAGAGTGGGACACTTTGAGCCTAGAATATTGAACCTTTTCACACTATTCTAATTTTCTGAGATTGTGAATTTGGGGTTTTCATAAGCTGTATGCCATAATCATCACAATTATACCAAAGTAAGGCTTGACATATCTCGCTTTGCATGTAATGCGTCTATCTCATATATTGGTTTCACCTTTTGAGTTGTCTTACTGACATAACTGAACATTTGCACGATATTCTAATTTTTTGAGTTTCACCTGTATGTATGTTTGTCCTGGAAATTACATTAATGTATTTATTCCTAAGAAAGTATACACGAGATTATAGATTTCTAATGCAATCTTATGTATCTATTCCAAAGTAAACCTCATTGTTTTTACTGGAGCTTTCTCTCAGATAATGGAACATAGGACTACAAACTTCAATCTTATAGCAAGGGATCCCAAAATAAATGCTAACAAGGTTCTGATGCATTTGATTTTTAATAATGATTTCTTTTAAACTAAGCAAAAATGATGAGTTGACTGGAGAGTTATCCATACTTAAGTGGGCAACTGCAGTTTCTTAAAACAGATTCAGCAAATTAAAGGCCAGTTTTTGTTCCAGATAAATTGGTGATATATGTTCCTAAAGGTTCTCAATTTTTTTCTGATGAATAATCAAGTTGCCTTCTGCAAAGTCCTTCCTCAGTAATCCATGGATTGGCAAGAAAGCACACGGGCCCTCCTTTAGAAATAATTTCATTGGGAGTTTCAAAAGTTGTTAACATAGTCTCTCTTTAAAAATTCTTGGGAATACAGAACATTTGTGGGATAATAGAAAAGGTATTTTATATTTTGGTAACTAAAACTAGGAAACAGAGTTCAGCTGTATAATGCTTTGGATTCAATTTCAAATATGTACTTTGGAGCAGACAAGCTACCACCCATCTTTTGTGTGCGTGTGTGCCTTTGAGTCACTGTTGACTCCTGGTGATTGTCTGAACAAGTCCCTGCAGTTTTCTTGGCAAGATTTCAGAAGTGGTTTGCCATTGCCTTCTTTTTCCTAGGGCTGAGAGAGAGTGACTGGCCCAAAATCATCCAGCTGGCTTTGTACCTAAGGTGGAACTAGAACCTACAGTTTCCTGGTTTCTAGCCTGGTGCCTTAACCACATCAACGTGGCTCTCTACCAACCTTCTACAACACTTTAAATCAGCTGCATCCTTTTCTAGGATCACATGACAGCTACAGAGGGCAGTACACAATCCCAGGCAAAATCTTGTCTACTTTTAAAAGTTGCAAGCAGGTGCCATGTTCATGCTCCTATGTATTCCAAAGCACCTTTTCTGCACAACCCTAATAATTAGAAAGTTATTGGAATGGAAGTTTGTAAGATCCACAGAGATCATTACTCTCTGTGCTCATTATTATATTATATTATATTATATTATATTATATTATATTATATTATATTATATTAATATTATATTATATTATATTATATTATATTATATTATATTATTATAATACACACACACATACATACATAGTATATGTGTATAATATATAGTATTATACATATCAGGACCAATGCTCTTTAACTTGTAAACGTTTGGCCCAAAATAAGAGTGGAGAGGATGAGGATATTCGTTTTTACTGTTGTTATATTTATATTATGTTCTTTCTCCCAAAGGAGCCTAGCTAGCAGTGAGCACAAAGATAGCCTAATATTCTTACATACTAAATTATTAAGTCTGTTATGACAAAAAAGAACAGTTAGGTTTCTAAATTTGATCACTAAACTGGGAAAGTAGGTATTAAAGAGACATACATGATTCAACAGAAGCAAGTGTAAAAATATTTATTTATTGAAATAATTTATATAGCCACCCATCTCACATACATAACTTTGGGTGGCTCACACAATTAAAATAACGACAAAACCAGTAAACAAATACAAATAAACAACCAAAACAAAACAATTAAAAACCAATTAAAAATTATACAGGTAGTCCTTGCTTAACAACCCTAACTGGGACTGGAATTTCTGTCGCTAAGTGAACCGGGCATTAGGTGAAACATCACATGACCACACCACTTTGCGATGGCAGTTCTGGTAGTCCTGGTTGTGGTTGTTAGGCGAGGTCCATGCAGTTGTTAGGCAAGGACATCATGCTTCTCCTGCTCTGCCCTGCCCTGCCCTGCCCTGCCCTGCCCTGCCCTGCCCTGCCCTGCCCTGCCCTGCCCTGCCCTGCCCTGCCAGCATCAGGAAGGCTTTGTGCCGTGTCAGGGAGGCCTCACAAAGGCCTCACACGGCCTTACGAAGGGCCAGCAGTGCCTCAGCAGCAGCAGCAGCAGAAGGAAGACAGTGAAGGTCAGCTAGGGGTGGCAAGGGTAGGTGGAGATGGCAGAGTGCAAGGTGGCCAAAAGGGCGGAGATGGGGGAGAGATAGGCTGGGGGGAGTTGAAGCGCACACCACAGTTGTAAATGCAGGTGGGCTGCCAAGTACCTGAATTTTGATCACATGACCATGGGGGTACTGCAACAGCTGTAACTTCAAGGACTGTTGGTAACTACTATTTGTCCAGCGCTATTGTAACTTTGAATGGTTGCTGAACGAATGGTTGTTAAGCACGGACTACCTGTAAAACTTAATCGGAGGGAAAGTGCAATTCATACATTACAGTCAGTACAGCCATTTAACAGGGTCCAGACCACCACCAGTTCCCCAAGCACAACGGCAAAACACAGAGACTGCCAAAAGGCCAGTAGGGGCGGGGCCAATCTAACCTTGAGGTGGGGGGAATAATGTTCCAAAAGACAAGTGCCACAGCAGAAGACTCTCTTCCTGGATCCTGTCAGATGACAGTCGATAGATGGGACCCATAATAAGCCTCTTCTGCCAGACATGATGGGATGGGTAGGTATAACCAGGGAAAAGCAGTCCTTCAAATAACCCTACCCCATGCCATGTAGAGCTTTATAGGTCATCACAAGCACCTTGAACTGAACTTGGAAGCAAACTGGCAACCAATGCAGCTCGTGGAGCAGAGGTCTAACATGTGCTGATCAAGGTGTGCATATAACTGCCTGTGCCGCTGCATTTTGCACTAGTTGCGGCTTCCAGATGCTCTTCAAGGGAAGCCTCATGTACAGTACAGAGCATTTCAGTAGTCCATGTGAGAGGTGACCAGAGAATGAGTAACTGAGAGTAGAGCTTCTTGATAAAGGAATGGGTGCAACTGGCACACAACCTGAAGTTGTTCAAAGGCCCTCCTAGTCAAAACTGATAGCTTCTCCTCGACCGGGAGTCATGAGCCCAAAATGACCCTCAGGTTGTGCATAAGATCTGTCTGTGGCAGTGCCACCCCATCCAGCACCACAGGTGGTAAGTTCCCAGAACCCGAAGGCCCCAAACCCAAAGCCACTCAGTCTTGCTAAGGTTGAGCTGAAGCCTATGGTGGGGGGCGGGGGGAGCCCTACCTTCATAGATAAACTGATGCGATCTAATCTAATTGTGATCTAGTGCTGAATTAGGAGTGGGAAAAACCTGAGTTCTAGCACTGCTTCAGTCACTCTGTCTCAACTCCAGGAAGAAGGAAATGGCAAACCACTTCTGAAAATCTTGCCAAGAAACTTGCACAGACTTGTCAATATAGCTACCAGGAGTCAAGAGTGTCTTGAAGCCCTCCCCCCCCAAAAAAAGAAATGGTAATGATAGATCAAGAGCTAATCATAGAGGTTTTATTATAGTGGCCCTTTATCATTCTCTGGTTGTTTTTACTGTATTTTACTATGTTTTAGCCACTGTGAGTTGTGAAGACTTGATGACATACAAATACAATGAATGAATGAATGAATGAATGAATGAATGAATGAATGAATGAATGAAGCAGATGGCTCAATGAAAATGGCAATCCAATGTGCAGCTACTGAAAAAAAAGGCAAAATTTAAATTAAGAATAATTAGGAAATGATTACAAAATAAAGTTAACAACATTATATCCTTAGATAAATCCAGGAAGCAATCACACTGGGAAAACTGTACTGTCCGACTGACTGCATATTAAAGGGGATGCTGTAGATAGAACCGGAAAGGTGCAGCAAATGATAGCTGAAATAATCAAAGGACTGGTACAACTCTCTTGTCAGAAAATGTTAGAAACTTTGGGGGCTTTTTACATTTAAACAAGCAAGTAATGGAATATGTGATAGAGGTATATAAAATATGCTACATATGGAGAAAGTTGACAAGGAACAGTTCTTCTAGTTCTCTCACAACATTAAAAACCTAGGGCCAGCTAATGAGTTTGAATGGGGACAGTCTGGATGGAAAAAAAGAATGATTGAATTGGCTACCACAAGTTGGGCCACTAACCTGAATTACTTTAAAAGGGTACTGGAGACATCCATGAAGAATGTGATACATCTTATAAATGGTTTGAATGTTTGTATGCAAAATGCTATGTTCCACCAATTGTGATGTGAGGGTGTTTTGTCTCTTTCCAGAAATTAGTCTTGCAGAACAGAAAGTAGTTTGGGGTATTCCATATGCTATCTGTTCCTGTTCACACTAGGTCCCAAACTCTGTGAACTACTTTCAGAAAAAGGTGAACTTCCTTTGGAATGTCTGAACTGGCACATTCCAGGGAACATGGGAGTTTGCACTTCCCTTTCACTTCCTACAATAGCATTAGCTACACGTTACTTCCAATATCACAAGTAGCCACCGTCTTTTTATCAATTATTGAGAAATGCAGGTAAGAAGGCAGTATCACATTCATGTCATCATTTTGGGCTTCCCATGACAGCAAAATGTTGCATTTGGTAGGCCTGAACCAATAGGGCTCTGCTGCTCTTCTCATGCTCAGAACCTGGCCAGACTAGCTGCGTCAATTTGGGGGGCTGAAAAAGCCCCATCTCTAAAGACAATTCATTGACTATACTCCCCTCCTTACTAAGTCATTCTCCATTTGGGTCAAGTCAGTATATATCATGTCACACTGACACAGAGCAGCCCATCATTTTTATACTTCACATCATGGTGACAGTATTCATACATGTGTAATTTGAAATGCAATTCAATATGGAGAAACATTTTGAGAAACCTGACAAATAAATGCCCAACGTGGAATGATGCTTTCAGCACTGACAAAAAGAAAACTGAATATGAGGAATAGCATCAATTCAGCTATAACATGTAGTGAGGGAGACAGATGGATTACAGTGCAATCCACTGAAATGAATGGTACACTTTTCACTCAGTGGAATTAGCTGTGCACTACGCTCACAGAATTCGAGCCAATGGTTTCCCTAAATTCACAAAAGGCTCTGTGTTCCAGTAGATTTTTGCTAGCACAACGGGTAGGAGGACTATATTCACCAATTCCCCCTTCTTCTTGCAGTAGCCCATGTAATTTTCCTATGAACAGATTCCAGATGTGTATCTGTGCAGAGAAGTGGGAAATCTAATGCAACAGATGGAAGCTTCTTGCTGGATCAAAGTGCCTTTCATCAGCAGAGGGACCCTACTGGATATAACCCATAGGTACAATTTAATATTCACTCTCTGATCTGTGGGGTTTACTTCAAAGTATGTGTATTTCAGACTGTAGAATTAGCATCATTAACAGGGTATAGGGAGGTGACTTGTTAAAACTACTGTCTTAAAAGAAGAAATCTAAAATCCTACCAAATAAAAATTAAAACTGAGTTTCTAGAGCAATTAAGAGTTGCCACACTCTGAAACCATAGGAAGTGTAATGCAGCACGTACAGAGCAGGGAAAAGGAAGGAAATTGTTACAGAAAGAAAATATGCAAATGCTCCATTTTTATTTTAAGAAAGAGAGCACAAACTGTCATTAAGAGTTTGCAACTTGATACACAGTATCAATGATAAGGCTGAAACATATCCTGTTCTTTGTTTGGCATGGGGAATGCTGGAAAAATCCTGGAATAAGGCAAGAAACATTGTTGTTAACTATAGCAACAGTCTTTTGTTTTTACTTAAGAGGAAATGCAGGAGCCCTGATGTTTATTAGGGCACAGAACACAGGGGATGTTTAATTGTTTCCTCCCTAGGGCCATCCCCCACCCTTGAAAAATCAGAACCCCTTATCACAATCAGTGGAAATAATGAAGCCCCCATTTATGTATCATCTTATTATGGATAATGCTCAGAATAACTCTTATTCCAGCTGACTGTCCATTACTGCTTTTTTTTCCAGCCACACTTCCTGTAATTGCTCAAGCCAAACAGAAGTTTAATATATAAAGAGATGCAATCCTCCCATGAAGAGACTTACGTGAAGTACCTAAATGTGTCACTAAACTTAATGATTTATGCACACTTGCTGAAAGAAACAGAAATACTTCTGAGCATGAACTGATTTTCTTTTCTCATCAGTCAACCCTGTCAATGGATGATTTATAACAAATACGATGTCCCAGTGAAGCCAACATTTTTACAATACTTTTCCAGATTAAAATTTATGTTGTTAGCCCATGTTAAATATGGTAAAGCACATTCAACTATATTTGCTTAAGAGCCTTGCATAGATACAATCCCAAAAGTATGAGGTCTACTGAATAACACAACTAAAGCCCTATGCAAAGGAGCCTCACTAGTTGCTAAGGCAACAGGACAAAGTTTTTATCTATCATTTAGGGTAATGGCACTGAGGTTCATATCTTCCACTGAAATTACAGTAACAGGATTTTTCTCTTGATTTCTCTTGATTTATGTAAAGAATTTGTGTACTACCCTTCATCATACTTATTTGAATTTGTGTACTACATTATACATATTTTTTAAAATTCTTCTTATCTATATATTGTCAGCATCAGGACTCGTGGAAATTTACAATTAAAGTATAAAACAATACAGAAAAAAAGATGATAAAACCACAATAAAAGATAAAATCAACTGTGACCTTCATTTCATATCCTGAGGTAGGGGCCAGTAGAAAGACCTAGGTAAGAAATACAACAATCTGTCTAAATTACTAAAAAGGTAAAGTTTTGAAACAAGGTCAAATTTGTACAGGAAAAATCAATCTACTAGTGTTTAAATATCTTAGCTTCTTTGCTCAAAGGCCACTTTATCCTTGAAGATAGCTGGAGAAGACAATGTGCATGAGACTTCAGAAACCAGGAAGTTGATGTTGCAGTCAGGCCTCCTGGAGGTAGGTGGATCCCAAGGTGTGCAGAGATTTAAAAGTCAGGAGGCAACACGAATTGGGTCTATTAAGGTTGCAATCCTATATCCTTTTATTTAAACCTAAGTCCCACTTATCCTCTTAAGTTTCCACTGCAAGTATCTTTTTGAAAATCAGACTTATTGGGTAGCTGATTGTCCTGCTTCGTAATTCTTCTGACAATTGTTTTTACACATCTCAATTTCACTGCAAGACAACAGCTAATTGGAAATACATATAAATCAATTAGCACATGCAAATGAGTATGCCCTGGAATCTTTTCTTTCTCTTCTAGAAAGAGTGATAACTCATAGCCTTTACAGAAATTGCCAGCATGACCTCAGGCAAATCTGTAATTGTGCAGCACAGAAGTTGACCTAGCGTTCTCAAATCCAAAGCTAAGTTTGGAACATCAAACTATGGGCTGGCTTTCAACAGGAAGGAGCAAAAGGTGAGGAAGTCTGATAAGATGTAATCAGACACAATTGGTTAATTTCTAATTCCCTCATTCTAGGCATCATTGTGCCAATTTGGCACAAAAGGTCTTAACCTAAAAAGGAAATCTGCAGGAAGAACGTAAGGTAAGCACTTGTCAGATCATGGGAAGGCATTTCATGTATAGGTTACAGAATAAATAACTGTTGAACTAGAGACAGTTATGACACAGCCTTAGTGCTGATTTTTATTTGCACAGATTCTTGCTATATATTTACATCAGTGTCAAAGGCAATATGCCTTAGAATAACAGTATGTAGCTAAGAAACTTGGAGGACTGAATTGTGTTCATGACCTTGCCATTAACTTCCCACAGACAGCAGCTTGGCTACTGTTGGAAAAATGTAGAATTACACAAATTCACATGGGGCTGCATTACTTTAAGTGTGATGTGTGTTATGTACTCTTCTCACATGCACACTACTTTTCTGCCAGAAGAAGCAGAGTGGCTAACTGCAATCAATTAATAAAACAATTACATCAAAAAAGTTAAAATAGTTAAAAACAAAGATTATAATACCCCAATCCCTTAGACTAGGCCAGTTATAAATTATGAAGGAAAGTCAGGTTTTTATTTTTATATTTAAAAATGAGTTTAGAAACAGGTGGATTTCAGTCAATAAAGGAATGGTTAATGAAAAGGCTCGCTCCCCTGTGGCTCATGAGGGAGGGGCACTCAGAAGCTCTTATTGTGAGTCAGGCAGATTCATATTTGAGTAGGTGGCACATTAGGTATTCCGATCTCAAGTTTTAAGTCATAATCTGTACTTTGAATTGTGCGCAAACCAAATTAATATCTTGCTGGAATAAGAACAGTGCTCTGTTCTTCTAACACTAATCAGTACCCTAGCAATTGGAGTTTGGATCAATTGCAGCTTCTGAAAAGTCTTCAAGGACAGCTCCATATAGAGTATTCCAGTAATGTAACTCAAATGTTAGAAGGGCTTTGGGTCAGTGTGGCTAGGTTAGCATATATCAGAATGATTGTTTCTTCTCAGCTGGAGAAATACATCTCATGCTACTTTTGCATCTTTAGCAAAAATAATAACAAAAGATTTGTTTCATGCTGAGCCTAAAGTCGTATTCTTCCTATGTTGGTAAAATGGTTTGAACTGAAAATTGATCTAAGGTTATCCAACAAGCCTATCTCTTTAAAGGAGTCTAAGAAGCTCTGTACTTTGGCCTGGTTCAAAGATAACAGGAAGCTACCATTTCCTATCCTATGAACATCCCTTTTCTTTAGTGCACAAGGAAAGGAGAATAATGTTTGCTTGTTTGTGAACCCAGTGGTTTACTGCACTTGTGGTAGTATAATAAACCATGATGACAAAGCTAGGTTTATTAACTATAGGAATTACTGTATTCAACCCACCTCTGATGACCACCTAGCCATGGAACTCAACAATAATAATACGTGCTGAATCCGCCATGCACTTTAAAATAAAATTTGAATGAATTGTAACATCCAGCTGAGAATAGCTAGAATAAACAGAGCTATGCATGTGTTATAATTCTGTGGAGAGCAAAACAAAAACAGGGAAGCTTTTCAGTGGAGACAAAATCATTTCCATTAGCACACATATACCCAAAAGTTGTTTTTTTAATCCTGTGTGGCTCAAGTGTTTGGACAATGCCTGGGTAAGCCAAGGAGCTTGTTAAAAAAAGATTTCTAGTAATCAGAGATGAGTTTTCAGTGCTCTGAACAGCTCCTTGCTGTGAAGTATACAAAATAGTAAAAAGGTAAAATAAATTATGCAAAGTATCTGAAGCCAAGGTAATTACTGTTCTTCCAGGGAGGGAGGGAGGGAGATTAATTCTGAGTGCTAGAACTGTGCAGGCTTCAAAATGATTTAAATGATTCACCTCTCTCCATAATGCAATTCTTAAGGCAGCTGCACTTTTTTTTTTCAGGTTCCTGTGGAAGTTGGGGAAAAAAGAATCTGCTTTAATGAGAGGTGTTGTACTCATGTGAGGTCTACAGCACTGCTTCCAAATCATCCTGCACTTAGTCCTACTAAGTGCATACAGTTTTGAAAATGTTCTTTTGGACAATTCTTCCTATACTGAAATTATGGATCAACCTAATTAGTGACAGTATAGTGTAGTGGTTAAGATGTTGGACTTAAGAGCAAGGAGTCTCAGGTTCAAGTCCATCCTCAGCCACTGAAACTCATATTGTGATCATAGGCCAATTACTCTCTCTCTACCCAATCTATCCCAGAAGGTAATTGGGTAGAAAAAAAAAGAATAAGAAAGTGCTATATAGGTTGCCTTTTGCACCTGGAAGACAGCAGGATATACATTTAATAAGTAAATATCACCAAACAAATATCACTCCCAGTTAAAATAAGGACAGATCCGAAACTCATTTCATAGATATGCGTACTGTTAGGTTCATAACATAATTCCCAGTCTTTCCAAATAAAGGATCTCAAGCAAAAAGACTTTAGTGTGATACTGTGTGTCAAAATAGTCACTGCTAGATTAAACAAGACAGAAGTCTCTAATCATATAAACCAGTGTTTCTCAACCATGGGAACTTGAAGATGTGTGGACTTTAAGTTCCCAAGGTTGAGAAACTTTGATGTAAACTATGGCCAACTCATAAATTCAGCTTCTTAAGTTTATATAAAAAATAAAATGTTGAATGTACCAATTCCTTTAAATTGCTCATTGTATATATAAGGAGGAAGATGGGAGAGCCAAATCCTAGACTACCAGTTGGGCACCTAAACTTACTTGAGGCCATTTGTCTGGGATGCTATGAGGATTCTTGCCGTGAGCAGGGGACTAGACTAGATACTTCCAAAGTCCCTTCCAACCCTATAATTCCATGAAGTTTTCTAATATTGATTCTAAAGATACCCATGCCTCCTTTTTTTCTTTTTCAAGGATGGGGAAAATCAGTTATCAATAGGTTGCATTGTGTGCCACTTTCCTTCCCTCTCATCATTTACCCTTTTCCCTAGCACTAAATGGATTGCTCACCACCAAGCCTGGAAATATAAAACTCTTCGTCCAGGTTATGTGTGGGTGAGCAAAGCACAAACATCCTTGCACCTTCTCTTCAATACTTTTTCTTCCAGGCACTGCAATAAAAAAAACCCTGTTATTTTAATCTCTGGCTTCTGTCAAACAGCTACTCTTCAACGGTAGCAAAAAAGAATAAATCTGTACCTTGAGGAATGGAGACCTACAGTAAGGACACCCCCCCCCCAAACCCTAAGTGTAATAGTCACTAAATGATAATGTAATGACAGTGAAAAGAGTGTACATCTTATACACAAATCTGTTTCAGTGATAGGAGTTTGCATTTGGAAGGTCTCAAATCCTCAGCATCTCTAGTGAGGTCAGGTAAACTACTGCCTTAGCTGGACCTGTGGTCTGAGTATGATATCTTCCTATACATCATGGCATTATCATTTAAATCATGCCTTTATCATTTCAAGCTCAGTTATCTTTTAAAAAAAGAACTATGATTTTGTTCAAGACAAGTGTATGTTCTTGTGCTGTTTCAAATAAAAACAGTGGGACAAAAAGAAATAACTTAGCCAGCATGGCTCACTGATACCACCTACAGCTGTATGAAAAAGGAATCATCTGCCTCCAGTCTAAGAAACAAAAAATAGATCCTAGCTGCCAGTAGGGGGGAAAAACCCTTACTTTTTAAACCCACAACCCTAAGTTTGTGACCACAAAGGGAAATGCTAGCTTTTTTCTCCCCAACAGGAAAGTACAAAAATACACTCATTGTGAACATTCTTATGGTACTTTTGGTGGCAATGAATCTCCAAGGTTCACAGGAAAACGTTTACACCTTAAACTCAATATGTACATTCTGCCAGTTTTGCAGGGCACAGTGGATTAATTATTTCTATAAATGTAAATGTAGGTGTGACATTTGCCAACCTGATGGGAAAATGTTAAAAAAAAAAAAGCTAGCTTTTTCACACCAGCAAGTTAACTGCAAAGGACAAAGAAAATATTGCTGTGCAGAAGTTAGATATGTGACATCTCTGAAGAAATGAAAAACGGTAGAAAGGTATTAATCCCCTGTATGGATGCTATGGACAATAGATATAATTCTAGTGCAGAAAATTAGCCCAAACCTTTTCTTATGTCATGTTATCTCTAATGTTACTCTATTTGGGAGTGGGAAAAAGGTGTGCCACCCATTATATGTTCATAGTATGTGGAAGCAAAGGAGGAAAACAGAGTAAAATATATGTGCACTTATGTACAGATATTTTTCCATGTCCCATACTTTCAAGACGATGAAACATTCATAACAACTCTGCACAAGGTAGTCAACATACATCCATTGCCACAGCTATAATAGACAGCAGGTCATTCATCTTTTTTCTGGGAGGGGCAAGAACCCTGCATCAGAAGTGATTCAGAAAAGCAAGGATATTAAAGATACTCCATGGACTTTTTGAGGAGCTACCTAAGAGCAAAGGAAGACAAAGCAAAATGCTCAAGAGAAATAAAGAAATGGGTTTTTCAAATCCCTAGCTTTCAAAAGTATTCAGAAGTCCTCTTTTAAATCCTACTGCAGCACCTGAGTTCATATGAATTCTGAATTATTTGTTTCTTACCAAGGGTTGTTAATGCCAATGTCTTTGCTCAATATATTTCTGCCTTTGTGGCACTCCTTCTACTTATTATGGCTATATAGTCTAAACTATATGGCAGGTGTAATTTGCATCCTTTGTTCTTTCATGTATTGTGAATATAGAACTTAAAAGAAAAGCACACTTTATAAGCAATCATTACACAGAGAGATGCACACCCACTCTTTTTGTCTTCACAAGGCTAAAAGACAGGTGGATGCACTATTCACAAGTACCAACACTAAGCAATGTCTCCAAGCAGATAAGGCTAGAATATATATAACTCCTACAGTTTCCTGACTTCCATTCTAACTATTCAGTAAGCAGAATGCTGGTTCTAAACCTTGAAGATGTGAAATTTAGATCAGCCAAATCACATTTCATATTTTTAAGTATGCATACACACATTTGCACAGAATGTTAGAGCAAAGTTCTAGTTTGCTGCTGAAAAGCAAGGTTGCTGATACAAATGGGAGTCACTACAATAACCAAGGGGAAAAGCGTTAGCAAGTCCAGAATTCTAGCTTGTCTTTTCTCTAGAAATTACAATTGATAGTTTGTTATGAATTCTGGCTTGTGAAAGAAACAACGATTCAGGATCTGAGATCAAATATAACACTTAACTTTTTGCCTTCTATTTCAACAGCTCCCACAGGGGTTCATATCTTTTTTTATTTGTTTTGGAAGTCCATAAACATAGTTGTCCAGTACAAAGTAAAGCTATATTAGCTGTGACTTCTGGGGTTGTTTCTGTGCTTATACAAACTGGAAGAAAAGGAATAGCACGCAGGAGCTGGGACACTTTTTGAATTTTTAAGTTAGAATTTGTTCATCTGAATGTGGCCATTAAAACACACTATATGTAATCCCCCCCGACCCCCCCCCCCACTATTTGCATGTGTTTGTGTCAGAACTGGCTGGCAATCATTTTTGGGTACACAATAATTAGTAGATCTAGGTTTGCAACTGCATAATGTGTGAAAGAATTTTGTAGGCAAATCATTTTCTTTAAGCTTTTACCCTCTTCTATAAAATGGGGACAGTAGTTTTCTGACTGGGCTTCAGAGCTGGGACATATAAAATAAAAACTAATGATAGGTCATTCATCTATACAATAGATGAAATATGAACAATGGCAAAATACAGACATGCAATTATTTTATAGATATTCATATGAAAAGCTTCTGCTTTTTTTTCTTTATTTAAGCTAGATCAATGTATTACCATATGCTTTGTGTAAGAGAACCTATACCCTGTTTCCTTCCTCTTTTTCTCCACAATGGCTTCTATCACACAAGCTTCCGTGCCTGTGCGGTCTGACCCACTAAGTTCAATTTAGTTTATTGCCCTGCAAGCTATATAGAATGGCAGCTCTGATTTCTGACTTAAAATGTAACATGCTGGTAGATTTATTGCATCAACATCATCATCATCATCATCATCCACTTTATGTGGAGTTCTTGGGGTTCTCTGAGCTTGGTTGCTTTCTTGCAAACATTACCCAGCTGGTGCTAGAATGGGGTGAAGTTTGCTCTCTGTTTATGCACAGTAACTTGCCCTGCCTGTGTTGGTGGGGTTTTTCCCCCTTCTGGTAGTTCCTTGATTAGGGTTAACTGCTTGATTGTTGGTCTGGTGATAATCTTGGTATTAGTCTCTGCTTATCTGGGTGATGATTGCTGGTGAGAAGATGTTCTGGTCTTTTGTTTCCTTTTTATTGTCTCTTTTGAATAGTGTGTAGATGTTTATTTCTATGTGCCTCTTGATGGCTGCCTTGTCTGAATACCAAGCTTCCAGGAATTCCCTCACATTTTTGGATTTAGCTTGGTCTAAGATGCTGATAGTTTCCTAGCCAACTATGGTTATATCTGTCCATGTGTTGTGAGATTAAGGAGTTTTCATTGTGTCTTCTGACTGCTAGTTGGTGTTCATGGATGCACTCTGCTAGCCTTCTGCCTGTCTGTCCTACATAGTGGTTGTTACAGTCCTTACACTGTATGTTGTACAAAAAAACACCAACACAGGCAGGGCAAGCCACTGTGCATAAACAGAGAGCAAACTCCACTCCATTCTAGCACTGAAGATGTTACCTAGCCGGGTAATTAAACGTTTGCAAGAAAACAACCAAGCTCAGAGTACCCCAAGGTCTCCACAGTTCAACCCTGAGCTACACATATTCTCTTCTATTCATCCACTTTAACTTTGCTAAACCTCCACACTATTTCATAAGATAAATTAGCACCAGAGCAGAAAACCCTTTGCTTAACCAGGGGAAGGAACCTGCTGCTTTAATTTCAGGAGAAAAATAAGCTACTGGGAGAAGTGAAATAACAAGATCCTACAAGTTCTGATTCGACTCCAGAAGGGAAGTCCCTGCACTCTTCAGTGGGGAGAGCTGTCCATAAAGGAGGCTCAGCCCACAAACGGACAGACCGAGGCTCTTCTTTCTGCCCTCGACTATTAATTAACCTGGCTCTTCTCCTCAGAACTCTGCCCCACCCGCCTTTCTGCCATCAAACTGTGCACGCCCAGTGTTGCTCCCTGGACTAAAATGTTTTAGGGCAGGAACTCCCTGCCTTCAAGATTGTTCCTCCGCATCAGTCTTTTCCTTCCTTTCCATCAAGCTATGAATCAAACGGGTTCCCGCTGGAGTTGACAGCCCCTCGGCTGCTCCCTTTTCTTCCCGCGCTTGGCGGTTCCCCGTCTTCGCCCATCGGAGAGAGAGAGAGAGCGCTCGAGAGAGAGCGCGCGCCGAGCCGGAGAGGTTCTGATCTCTGGCTAGCCATCCGCCGGAACAGCTGCATAGGAAAAGACCCTCCTCCTCTGGGGGCTGGAGGCAGGATATCTCCCTTGACACGCGGAGGCAAGGTGCAGGGGCCCGGCTCTTGCCACCACACCCTGCTGCCTCTGAGGGCCCAAGGGGCACTCTGGGGCCCCCGTCCTCTTGAGTCAACAAGGGAAGGCATCTTCCCTTCTTTGGCCCCTGCAACGTTTCTTTCCCGTCTCTCAACTCTGCCCCCTCAAGACCCGCCGTCTTTCTCCCCACGGCCACCGCAGAAAGCCGCGCAGCTGCCTGCCTCTGCCCCGTGTCCCGCCAGGCTTCCTCTCCTCTGCCTCCGTGCCCGGTCCCATCCTTGGCTCCCCCTTCCCGCCCGACGCTCGCTCGGTCACTGCCCGCGCTTCCTTCCCTGCTCCGCTTCCCAGCGCTCCCCCTCCTCTGGCTGGCTGTTAGGGCATTCCCGGCTCCCCTTCTATCAGACGTCTCCTCGATGGCTCCTTTATCCGACCAGCTCCGGTCCCCTCGCCCTCAGAATCGAGGGAAAGGCAGTTCACCTGGAGAATGCGGGCGGCGCCTCTGCACTTACCTGTTGGCGCCAGGAGCCGCGGCGGCGCTTCTTCTCTGCCCGCTGAGTCGGGGCGCGCGTTGGCTAAGGACTCGAGGGGCGATCCAGGCAGGCACGGAGCGCTCGGGTGCCCATGCACGGAACCAGCCGCTCGCAAAGGGAGCCTGAGCAGCAGCGGCACCGCGCGTCAGGCAGGGGTTGCTGCTGGCATCACCGTTCCTGCTGCTGCCGCCACTGTCCTTCGTTGACATGCAAAGCAGCTCAGCGACTTCCAGGAAAGGGGAGAGGAGGAGGGAATGCGGCGGCGGCGGGGAGCGGGAGTGGGGAGGAGGCGGCAAATCCCTCCCCTCGCTCAGTTGGGGGCGCTGCCGTGCCTCGGATCCTTGGGGACGGTGAGCCTCCCTTTGGGAGTTCGGGTTCCAGGCTCCCCTTGATTCTGTTAGCTTGTCACTGGGTCCCCCCCCCCCCTTGGGGTTGCTTTAAATTTTGATCCGCGGTTTGGAAGGTGGGTGGGGCTTGCCAAGTTTCGAAACTCCACAGCCGTGCCTACAAGGACTCTGTTCTGCTGGATGTCTCCGGGAAGGTGGAGTGATCCTCTCTAGCCTGGAGTAAAGCCTGGGCTCCATTCCTGGGGACATTTTCTTGGCAACTGTATGGAAGTGTTTTGCCCTTGCTTCTTCCAGGTTGTCTTTTGACTCCTCAATACAGTATAGTGTAGAAGTCCTGGTGGCTTTTGCACAAGGTCTACTAAGATCGGCCCCAGTCAGCTAGTGCTACCGCTTGCTAATGTGACCTGGAGGCTATTCTATTTAACTCTGAAACCCATAGACCAGTATTTCTCAACCCTGACAGCAAGAAGTTGTGTGGACTTCAACTCCCAGAATTCCCCAGCCAGCATGCTGGCTGGGAAATCCTGGGAGTTAAAGTCCACACATCCTCAAGCTGCCAAGATTGAGAAACATGCCATAGCAAACAGACCTTCCCAAACACATCCCATGTAAGTTGAAGGCCAATAGACCAAGGACATCTTGTTGGAGAATGGTGATGTATATTTTAGCTGGGCCCACACAACATGCAAAGCAACACGGGAAAAGATTACCCAACTCACTGGTAATTTTGCCAGCCTCTCCCCATGCCCCAGCATGGCATGCAACTGGTTAACCAGGCTTTCCTGGAGGCATTTATGGTGTCCATATCCAGAGTGGGCACCATTCCAGATTTGCAGATATTTTAATTTGAAACCAGCATTTTCTGTCAGTTTCAAATGCTGGCTTCTACAAACCATTATTGAAAGCCACTTTGGGTCTGTATTCTGATTAAGGAGCTGTGTCTGAGGAATGGGGAAAGAGATGACAAAGCACACATATTGTTCAGTATTTATTGTGACATTGCAGATCAGACAAAGACAGCCTTAAATTAGGTTTATGCATCACAGTAAAGCAGTGTTTCTCAATTTCAGCAACTTTAATAAGTATGGACTTCAACTCCCAGAATTCCCCAGCATGTTGAAATCTACACTTCTTAAAACTTCTGAGATTGAGAAATGCTGCACTAAAGCATAATGTAGTTTATTGTTTTTGGTGTAATGTAGATGTGGTTCAACCTATGATTCAGGTCCACATGTAACTTTGAAGTTCCTTTTTTGTGTCTCTGAAACTCCCTCAAACCATAGCTGCTTGAAACTGGGGATGCAATTTCCTGTCATTTTAGGCAGAAGCTCACAAATTGTAGTACTAAAATAAATTTAACAAAGCCTCGCCTATGTGGATAAGACACTCCTGCCCCTTTGCACTGTTACCCCACTAAAAATTGGCCACTGCTCTCCCAGAAATCTTAAATGCATCCTCCCACAGCCACTAAAAGCTTGCCCCCTGCGCTTTCTAAATAATGGTGTATGGTTTACCTAACTGTTGTTTATTCAGTATGTTATCTGTGATTAAACATAGTTTACTTAGCCACCCTTGGCTGATCTCAAAAGCAAAGTAGGGATGGAGACGGTTAGTAGTACCTGAAAGTGAAACTGCCTGGAAATTGCTTATAGACTAGACTGGAAATCTGAAAAAATATTCTATAAGAAGGCAATGGCAAATCATTTCTATAGGAGTTATAGCGCTTTGATCCAAAGCTGAAAAGATGCTTTGGAGCAGACATGGACACTCATGCTAATGCTACTGTCTACACCTCTTTAAAGAAGCTATATCTTTTCTTGGACCTGTATGATAACCACACAATCCCAAGAAAATATATGTTGTGCCAACAGCATAGTCATGTCTATTCCCAAGTAGCTCACTCCTGCTGCAAAGCATCATTTCAGATTTCATTTGAATCTGAAGCTCTGCACATCCCTACACTTCTGTATTGTTACGATTATGTCCATATTGATGATGATGATTATGTCAGTGTTAGCTCTTAGCGATTGCTTAGATAGTTTGCAGTCCATGATAGATGTGTCTGTATAGTTATTAGGAACTGAGCTCAACTCAAAGGAGACTTTATGATTATACAAGCTATGGCCAGCCTGTTTCTTGAAGAAGCTAAGATTCCTCCATAAAACCCACAATTATTTCTTTTTCTGTTATTATTCCATTGCATCTGGTAGATAAAGATATACTCCATCTGAACCTGGAGGACTCACTTTGAGAGGTATTCATTCCAACAAAATTGAATCCCTCTTTTAAAGTAATCTATATACTGCTAAAACCCTTGCGTCTGTAACCTTCAACTAGGTGAAACGGTACATCATAGGGCAACAGTTTTTGAGCCAGGGTACCTCAGATGGGCTAACTTACAGAATAAGTCCAAAATCCAGGACCCATTTCTCCCATGGGATTGAAATTTGGGAAATTTCTGGCTGCTTCAGCACTGCTGTACTGCTGCAGTGCTGCGGTCAGCCCAGGTCATGTGATTGTCATTGGCGTATCCTCAACCTCTTTCCTGCCTCCCTCCATCCCCTGTGCCCAATTGGCTGGCAGCAAGGCCCAACAGGCAAGTGGCGATTGGCTGCTTTGGAAATGAGGCAGAAATTTGAAATCTCTTAATGACTGTGAGCGTTGAGGGAAGGATGAGGGAACAATTTGGATGCCTGCTGGCAAGGTGGGCACCAGTGGTCAATGGATGAGCCCTCTTCCTTGAGGGAAGGGGACCCTTGGGGACACCACGGAATAGGGAGTGGGGGTGCAGTTTTCCTCATGGTCTGCGGCTCCCTTTGTTTCAACTCTCCCCAGCAAAGTGGCAGGCAGTTCCACTGGTCAGCTGAAGAGGAGGAGGAGGAAGCAGCGGCCTCACCCAGGCCCTCCTGAAGGTCGTGAGGGGAGGGCAAATGGCATAAGCCTATATTATATGTAGAAAGGAGGGAGGAAGGAAGAAATCCCCGACCTCTTTCTCGCCTCCCTCTGGCCCATGTGCACAAGCAGCTGGTGGCAAGCCCCGAGGGGTGAGCAGTGATTGGCTGCTTTGGAACCAAGGCTGAAATCTGAAATCTCTTAACGGCTGTGGGCGTTGAAGGAAGGATAAAAGAGTGACTTGGGTGCTGGTGAGGTAGGCTGGCTGGGGGATGCCAGTAGTTGATGGGTGAGCCCTCTTCCTCACTCAAGGGAGGGGGCCCTTGGGGACACACCAGAATGGGGAGTGGAGGTGCAATTTTCCTCATGGTCCCTTTGTTCCACTTCCACTCAGCAAAGTGGCAGGCAGTTCCAAGGGTCAGTTGAGGAAGAGAAGGAGCCTTCATGGATTAGAATGACTAGATTAACTGAATCCTCTAAATCTAATCCTAACAATCAACAGTGTTATATATGAATCTACTCTCTGGTAATGCATGATTTGGCCCTAAGTTAGTTCTAATGATTAACGCTTCTTAGAGCAGTCAGCTCAATAAATGAATTAGTATATTGGGCACAATGTAGTATTTTGTCTGTCTCATTTTACAGCCTTCATTTTACAGCCTTGCTTCAATAAGTAGCAAACCTGGTTCAAGTCCCATCAGCCCATTTTCTGTTTTAAAATAATATTTTGTTTTGAAATATTTATCTTCCATTTCTAGAAAGTAAATAAAGTGTGCTTACAACAAGAAGTAAATATTAACTGCTTACTTTCTTCCTCCTCCTCCTCCTTCCAAAATCTGCAAAATGTGTAACATTTACAAGAGCAGTTTGGTTGTCCCTGATCTGAATCACACAAAAATCAAAAGAGGGGAACAACATTGAATCTCAGCAGTGAAAGCATTCCACAGTATTGGAATAATTACAGTAAAAGCTACTATGCCTCCAGTGTAGAAGCATTTTGAAAGTCTATATTAAGGGCTTACTTACAGAAAGTATTAATCAAAAAGCACTTTAGATTTTTTATCCCGCCTTTATTATTTTTATAAATAACTCAAGCTGGAAAACATACCTAGTACTCCTTCCTCCTCCCATTTTTCCCACATCAGCCCTGTGAGGTGAGTTGAGTTGAGAGAAAGTGACTGGCCCAAGGTCACCCAGCCGGCTTTCATGCCTAAGGCGGAACTAGAACTCAGTCTCCTGGTTTTTAGCCTGGCGCCTTAACCACTAGACCAAACTGGCTCTAGTTACAACAAAATGAGTTGGGTTAGAGCCAGACTTGGGCAATAGAATTCATTTTAAACTCTGGATGATTCCAAGCATGTTTAGTGAGAAATAATGTCCATGAAATTCATCTCCCCTTCTATTATCTAAGCAAAATGGGACCCACAAAAGTAATTCCTTTCCCTGCCAATCAGGACCATGCCATGCAAGAGATCCCTTGAGGCCAATCTGAAGAAAAAGCATACCTTCCTCTGGTCCAGGGCTGCTTGTGACAGGAGAGGCAACCTGATGGTCTCTCTTACACCAAAGTAACTTGGCCAGGAATCTCATACACACATACAGTCCAGTCTAATATACATCTCTTCAACCCCACACAAGAAATAAGGAACACTGAACACACCGGAGTTTCCTTCTGAGGAAACATGCTGAAGATTGCATTATAAATAAATTTTGTTTTATGATCTTAATGTTGCGGTACTGAAGATAAAGAATATAATGTCTCTGAAGATGTTCTGATTTCTTTCCCTCATAGGTGACCATACCTCTCCTGTCCCCCTTCCCAAGGTTCACAAAGTTTCCAGAGGATTTTTTTTTAATCAGACAAAACAAAAATACCCAGTATTTTGCATTTAGTAGAAGAATTTTCCAGTATAATGATCCTTCTTTTTAAAATTATATTTACATTTCCTATAAATTCTCTTGTGCATATATTACAGTACACACTTTGACTTTCCTCACTATTCAGATTTGGAAGAAACAGACTCAGGGGAAATTAAGCCAAATAAATATTTACCACCTATCAACATGACAGTTGGCTAAGGGGACCAATATACAACAGTATAAATATCTTCTGTTTGTACAAGTATGTAATTGTGCAAACACAGTAACAAATGATCTGTTGCCAGGATCTTGATCCTTCTCATTTTATCACACACACTTATGTAATCCACTCCCACAGTATCCCAATCTTATGTTTCTCCTGACATACCCAATTCTCACTTTCATAAAATGTTCATATATAGAGAGAAGTATGGATATAGAATTAAAATAGCTCTCATCAAAGTGAAACACCTGTAATCAAGTGGCCAATGTGATCGTACAATCTGCTGCTCAGTTGCTACATGTTGATGCATAACTTTAAAGTTAAATGCCCAGCATTAGAAATATGCAATATATATTTTAAAAAGGAATGTCCAAGGAAGGCTGGGTATTTAAGACACCTGAAGGGTTTTTAAGAGACTCAAAAGGATCATGGCATTTCCACCAAATTTTATTGGCTGATACCTCACCACCATCTTAATTAACATCTATAGAAGATTGCAAACAAAATATTTTTTTTAATCTACCCCCTTTCTCAGTGAATTACAGTATCCATATATTTAAAAGGCAGCCAAACAATCCCATTATTATGAAGCAACATCCCACACCCTCGATCTGGATGCAAGCATGGGAGAGGTCAGTTTCACAACAGATGGTCAGAAGGTACTAGAAGGCTACATGAAAATTTGCAAGAGTTACCAGCTGAAAAGTTTAGTTTGTTCAATAAATCATAGTTAACAAAATAGATTGGAAAAGCTTAACAGAAAAGCTACTTCAGGGCTATTGCTCTATACAAAAAAAGCAATTTCAGAGATGCTTGTCCAACTACATCTTGAAAACAAAACTCTTTTAAGAATTCAGCTGGGCCCATACATTTTGGTTAGCCATGGTATGTTTAATTATGGTTTGTTGAATGAATCACAGTGTCCAGATTCATATAGCACAAAAACCTCATCCACACAACTGCTGGCTTTATTCCCCAACTAGAAGCAGTATTTTCCTTCTGCTATGCTGCACCTGACAGTTATTATTACTTTCCCCTCCTTGAGCCAGCTGGTAACTGCCTTCCAGTTTCTTTTCATGATGAAAAAAATCCATTTTAAAGTGGCAATCAGCTGGTATTCTAGTGGAGCAGCAAAGCTTGGTGGGATAGTAGCAAAAGTGCAGGAAGGAATTCCAAGGTTGGACAAGATGAGAGTTCCAGCTAGTGGGAAGCTGCCTCCTGCTCCAGAAAAACACTGTAAAACCATCTTGGCAGCATTTCCTCTGGAGCAGAGCTAAATTATAGTTGGTTGAGTTGGTTTTTCAATCCCATGGAAGCCTCATGACTCATAAGACATGGCAGGGAGGGGAGACACCAGTCTCGGACTGGCACAGTCTCATGCGTGGAATGGCCTAAGTCAAAACCCAACTATGGCTTAGCATAAGGAGTGAACCCATTCACATCCTAATTCCAAAGTTCTCTACAGTCTATCATTTCAGATTTCTGGCAAGAATCATCTGTCCTTCTCCTAGCACCTGACTGTGCAGAGAAGCAGAAAGAGAGAAAATAAACATTATGAAGAAAAGGAAGAAAAAGAGCAGTGATATAAAAAGAGATGGTTCCTGCCACCACTGTCAGGAAACTCCTGCTAGGTTTCTCTCTCTCTCTCACACACAGACACACATACACACACAGTGCTTGAAGCAGTTATTGGCAGGTTAAATAAATAAATAAATAAATAAATAAACAAACAAACATACACACACATACATACACACACACACACACACACCGCTATTCTGTATCTGTTTTATAGCCAGAGCTAAGAGTCTGGGCTATGTCTGCCTGACATGTGCCCTTATGGTTAGCTTAACCTTGATTTATTCAGTTAGCCCAATGTACTGGTTCATATGACAGACTGAATGATAAACTAACCATGCAAACTGGGTTTGCACAATATATTAGGCTAAAGTGTGACTGTGGTTCAGTGTATTGGGTGAATGCAGCCAGTGTGGTATAGAAGATATTGGTTGGGTCCACTGAGCACACACTAAGTCTGTGTGTATGTAAGTATGATTTATCTGATTTATGACCTAGCATGTTATATGATTCTAGCCACTGTGGTTTAGTTTTGGATTTCTGATCATCACAGGGTTGTAGGGAACATACAGTTGGGTTATGTGACTGTAAAATATACATTTTATACTTCCAGAGGCCTTTCTGTTTCCAGATAATAATGTAAAGTCTGGAAGTACCACATATTTTGTGACATTACCCGATTGTCATTACAGATTGTCAGAACTCTACCAATATGAGCAGGATTGAACAGGAAAGGCTATGGTATCTCTGACAGTGTTCCTTCTGCTGCTTTCTCTGTACCCGGTGTCCTTTTCCTCTTGAACTAACTGTGCTGCCAACCTTTAACCACACCAAGACAGGACCACCAGAGGATAGATTAAATTGATTTAGGCATATTAGGCAGGCCCAAGAGAACAATTGGGGTAATTTGCTTCTTGGTAAACTTGCACACAAATCTACTGTATTTAAGCTTCCACAATATTCAGTCAATATAGGGTAACAAACTGTGGGAAAAGAATCATGAGAACTGTTTCTCAGTCTTATGGTTATACACATTTATCTTCATAACGAAGTAGGACCTGGTTCTCTGGTATTTTTATCTGACTGAACTGGAGTGACTTTAATGGAGCAACTTTCTACTGATGCTTGGCTTCCTGTGGCAGAAAAACACTCAGGCAAAACTGCCCCGCCATTAAAATACACCAATTTCTAGGAGGTGCAAATCATACAGTTGAAGGAAACTGAAGACACTAAGCTACTTATTAATGAGCATCCTGAAATAAATGGGGATATTAACCTGTCAGAATGCATCTGATGGGCTTCTTTAGACAAAACTGTCTTTGCCTGAATCACTTTTGTCTCAGATGAACACCTGAATTCCAAGGGAAAAAATACCATGTCAGAATACCAAAGTCATGAATATATAGATTATGTAGACATCAAGGGTGAAAGCTACATCACTTCAGTTAACAAGGCTTTTTAGCATCAGGAACAAGTGCTGTCTACATGTATTATCAAGACTAGGATGTAATTTTTTCCTGTAATCTTAAGCAGAATAAATAATATGAGAGGTACGATTCACTGAAACTCTAGCTTGTTGGGTTTTTTTCTTTATTTTCTTCAACGGAGTTCAAAGCAGTACTCATTGGCAGGGTTCTGATAACTTGCTTAGCCATGGTTAGCTGCAGAAGGAGGGAATCCAAACAGGTCTGCCTGGAACATTCATACAGAAAGAATGAAAATGCCTCAAATATGTTACAGTGACCCAGAGGCAAGGGTTCCTCCATCCTTAATTCCGACAGCCTGAGGCTTAATTTCATCTGTCATGAATTTGGTCTGGCATAGGATGAAATAGATTGTTGAAAGCACATTCCGCCATATGCCCATTAGCCCCTAGGTGTCACAGGACTTTCTGCCTTCTTTTATTTGCACGCAGCACACTAGGTTGAATCATAAGCTGCCTTTCAATGCATCTGTTTGTTAGTCCTGTGGAAATACAGTTAACAGAATTGGGTGACATAATTCTTCATCAACAAAACAGCTTCATTAACGTCTTTCATCCACTCAAAGGCTACCTGGAAGCAACTGGCTTTGTATCATGCATATTGGTTGGGTTCAGCCACATTATAGTATACGTTGTGACAAACAGCATTAGGAGACAGTGTTCCTAGTGTTAACAGAGTTATAGATTTTTAAAAAGTCTAAGTTACATTAAGTTCCTACAGTTAGTATGAAAGATGTACTTTTTTTTCAGTTGTACATAAATACTTTGACAAAGATTTGAAGCTCAACATAGGGAAATTCAAAACAGATAAAAGAAAGGCTTTCATATACAACACACACACCCCATGGAATTTGTTAATTCAAGGAAGATTGGGCTACCAATGGCTACTAGTCTTGATCACTGCACCCAGTACTTTTTGAATCCTTAACTATCAGCTGCTAGGAAGCACCAGTGGAAGAAAGCAGTCACCTTCCCTTCAATCCTTGTGACCTTTCCAAATGCACCTGAGTGACCAGTGTGAGACATAATGATGGACTAGACCTACCCCTGGCTTAATCCAGCAAGGCTATTCTTACTTTTATATATTCTTCCGGAGGAATGTGCTTAATCTGCTTTCCATCAAAGTCAGCTTTAGATTCTGGGTTGAAGATTCTGCCTTATGTATGCAATGTTAGGGAGGGGAAAATACAGAAACAAATGTTGTAGGCCTGAACTTCAGCTGCAAAAGCTGCAAAAAAGAAAAGAAAAAGAAAAAGAAAAAGAAAGAAAAAGTACATGCAAGATGTTCCCAGGCATGGGTACTGTACAAAGGTTTTATTTAATCATTGCAGTAAGTTGGTTGTCATCTTGGAGCTATCTCAGTATTAGAAACAGCTTAGGATGTTGATCTGGAATTGGAAAATTGATAAAGAAGAAGTGGTTAAGATTGCCTTTCTCTCTAGACCTGTTTTCCACCACAGACTGTAGCCTTCATGGCTTGCATCCTCATCCTCATCCTCATCCTCATCCTCATCCTCATCCTCATCCTCATCCCATCCAGTTCCATCTGCAGGTTTCCCCAACATATAGTTTCCTCTTTTAGAGCCAAGTTGTTCTCCTAGCATCTGCTCTGAGAACTCTTTAAAATTTGGCACCTCTTTTGGGCTGTATCTTCTTCTGAGTGAGGCAGGAGAGAGGAGAAAGAGAGGTAGACCAGATGTGTTGTCCTGAGCTTCTGGCCTGCAAGAAACCAAGCTAAGCTAACTTGGGCAATGGTTATAGGCATGATCTTGTATCTCATAGCAAATCAGTGTGACTTGTTTAGTTGTACAGAGTTCTCTAAGCAATTTGTACTGCTCTGACTGCCAGCCTATTTCTTTGCAGGGGGAGGTGGTAGAAACTGGGAATAATGTGTGTGAAACTGTACTTAACCTAACAGCTTGTTTTTCAATGCTGGCAAATACTTGGGGCCTGTTGACCTTTTCTTCAGCATGTAAATACTGGGGGAAATATACACCCACCCACACATACACACATATACATACATACATGCACAGTATGAATGGAGAATCTTAGACACTCCAAGGCTTTAGAAGAATCAAGAATTAAAATGTTTCTTGGACTCTAATATGTGTAATGGAGTGGAATGAAGTGGACGGGGTAGGTAGAAAGGCTGAGAATCTGACTGCACTTCCACAGGAAAACAATTCCATTGTGCATATAGAAAATCAGCTTGACATGAATAGCATAATCTGCGTAATTGTTCTTGAAATGTTCATTTTTAATGTAATGTCTTCAAAGAATGAAGTACTCTAGCATCCCTATACCACTCACAGCCCAAAATCTATGATGTTGGTATATATCTGTGTATATCAAGGGGAAAAATGTACACACTAAATTATTTTGAATGTATAAATTAGCCATTCACAATCTGGAAGCCTCCAGGTACATTTTGACAATTTGCACTACCCTTAGCTATTATGGTGGTGGATAGACTGGTTGGAGTTAAAAGAAATCTATTGTCCAAATATATCTGAAGGTTATAAGTTAGGAATGGCTTTTCATTTCTGTTCTTTTTGTTTGATTGATTTTAATAGCCCGTTGCTCTTTATCCATTTTTGCACCAGATACTGTACCAGTGTGGTTATCCTGAAAAACTGAAATCAATTTATTTTTAGTCTTCTTTTCCACCTCCCCTTTTTGTATATCTATAACAAAATGAAGAATTTCTAAAAATCTGAGTAGTGTTTTATTTTATCTGCACAGAGTTTCTGTTCAGCTTGTACTTATGCAGCTATTCTAAACTCTTCTGTAGTCAATATTTGTAAAACATTGGATTAAGAATTTGTTTTTATAAAAAAATGACAACAGCAACATATTTTTTCTCCTAATCATTCTGCTTTGCTCAGACTGTTATGGCTACAGATGCAATGAGAAGTGACATAGGAGATCTGGCCGAAGATGGCTGCCAATCACAGAAAATCAACTAAACAATAAAAGCAGAACATTTAATCACAGATAAAATGTAATCAAGCAGCAGGAGAAAAATCACAGTAATTTAAGTGTTTCATTGCACATCTAAAAAACATGTTGGGTGGGATTGGTGCCTGCAATATGGGCAGACCTAAAATGTATAAAGCAATAATGAAGCCACAATATAAGCCATTTAAAAATTAAATTGAAGAGATGTATCTTGATTACATTTCTAAAAGCAAAGACCTGCTAGCCTTCAGAAGGCCCATAAGACCTGGCTGTTCTCCCAGACATTGGGCTCAGGTGGTTAGGTGAGCCTGTGAGATATTGTTAATTATTGTTGAAGGTTGTCCCAGGCTGCCACTTTTTCATTTTATTCCTGTATATTCTTATTTTTCATTTTCATTTTGTGTCATTATATTGACATGTTTAACTGTGTCTGCTGCTCAGAGCTGCTTTTGTGAGATGGGTGGCCGTATGAAATATAAAAGCAGAGAGAATTAGTTCCATTCTGTAGTTCAGTGGGCCCCGTGAATCTCTGTGACTCTGATATGGCCACACCAAGACAGGATCTGCCTCTCCTAAACCTTTCATGGTGCTAAGCATCACACTTACTGAAAGTGACCATCTAGTTTACTTTGAAGATCACAGTCTTGTGTTTTTCTTCTTCTTCAGCCAAATGGACCCCAGAGTTGCTTACAAAAATCAGTGTAAGATAGTACCTGTCCTCAGACTTACAGTCAGGCATGTCTGCAGGGAATGGTAAAAAAAAAGTCAAGTTGGAGCCATGATGGTATGATCTAAGCTCTCCCTGTTTTGTTTTTTGTTTTTGTTTTTTAATGTGGGGAGCTTTTTATTCATGATGCACATAAAAAACAGGTAGACCATCAGTCACACTACGTGGCTGCCGTCTTGACTTTTTTAACCATACCCTGCAAACTTGAAGTGGGTGATCAATAGGTAGCATTTGGAGAGCAAAACACTGGCACATATTTCCCTTACAACAGTGTGCATTTCTGTTTAAATCACGGTCATTATTTCTAAATATGTATTTATACATATTCATTAACCTATGCAGTCTTAATGCAAATCCACATTTTTAACAAATGAATTGTGATTCCCTCTTGTTTTGGTAGGGGAGGTGATATGTAAGGGTAAACTTAAAAAGGCAAGTTGAACTGGATTTCATGGGTATCGGCTAATTCTTGCGGGGAACTTCATAAGCTATCTTCATTAGTGAATGGAAAAGGATGTAAAAGAATCAGTAGCTGACAACAGGCTATAAAGAAAGGCCCAGTGCACTCAATAGTTAAATGGAAGGCACATAACAAAGCCACTTGGATAGTCACTATCTGGGGCACTATTAGCATGGAAGAAAATGAAATACCAAAGGAGTACCAAATAAATGAACAATTTTATGGAATCAATCTAGCTTTTTTCTTAATAGCCCATCTTTAATATGTCCTTATTCATTCATTTTCAAAAGCAAACAATACAAGTCTCCCAGATTTGGGCTGCAAATATCTGGGCAACCACCAGATGGCATGAAGAGATATAAAAACTCTTTTGCTGTCATCTAGTGCTCTTCTGGGTTTTGACTGGTTGCTCACCGCTGAGGTTCTAACACAGGAAAATAATAGTCCAGCAGACAATACATCCCACCAGTCTCCAGAAGAGGTTGAGGGATTTACAGCTTAGCCAAGAACAGATGCAAGCTTTGCCTTTTTGTCTGCTGTTTAATACCTCCATAATTGACTGCCTTGGATACCATTTCCAAACTGCTTTTGCTTCTTAAATGGAGCTTTAAATTTCCCCATTCCCTTGTTATTCTGTATACAAAAGAAGATTTGTAATGCTTCCAATGCCTTTAGAAAGGAATGGAAATGCCCTGCTAGACAGTAACTCAGCTTGTTGTCCTAAGTAAGGGTGAAGAGGGCTCTAACTTCTTTCAGGCCAAAGCCCAGAATTATCAGGTTGAAAATAACTCTGTGAACTCGAGATGCTTTTATTAATGGGAGAAGGGCACCATGAAATCCATCTCAAAGAAGTAAAACATAGTTGAGTTTTTCCTGTCTGCTTTATGCAGGATGTGCAACATTTTTCAACTAGAGGGACACAATTTTAAAATTATTTTTATTTTCCGTTTCCAAAGGCAAAAGTGCAGGGACATTTGCAGGGAGGCCAATGAAGTCAAGCTGGCAGCTGTGACTGCATTATTGAAGCCTGGCCCTTTTTTATTTGGGGTTGTACATGCAACATGCTGAACATAAAATTAAGGTAGGGCTTCAACTGTGCAGACACAGTGCCATATTGACCCCCCCATCCCCCAAAGCACACCTACCCAGGCAACAGGCAGCATGGCAGTGATGTCAGTATCCAGTTTGACCTAAAGGTTTTAGGTCCCCCCCCCCTATTTTTTTTAAAGGGAATAGGCATGTCTAGCCTGTGGAAAGGTAATATACTATTTTCTGTGTTTTGAGTTTAAAAAAATGTAAAAAATCATGGTGATTTTGGTACTAAAATTTAACAGGGTGATCTTAAGCTGCAGAAGTTAGACCTTGAGTCACATGTATCCTATGAATTGTATCTTATTCAGCTCTTCTGTACAAGGAGAACCCTATTCTCATTTTCACCACTTCCCTATACTAATGAAATTAATTAAAGGAGACAAGACCATATCTGCTGGCCTAAGACTTCACTGTCCATTGGCTCTCTCTGCAATCTCCATGAGAACAGATGAGAATTGGTGATATATATCTGTATTTGCATAATGTGCTGTCACACACTAGCAAATCATCTCTTAGATGAGCAGGTGTTCCCAGCTTGTGATTATGACTAATAGTATCGTCTTGAGAAATTTGGGATCACTGAATAAACTACAGTCATGTTAACAATAGGACACTATCAGATAGAATGTGTACAGTTCTAGGCATATTCAAAGCTATGCATGATCACACACAGTAGTGAAACCTGAAGGTTTCTTCTATGTGCACCTATTCAAGGCCACCTCATTTTTACTATATATTGTGCTTATAGTTTTGTTTCTCCTGTTACATGTTTTTTCTTGTTATTCTGCAAGAGCCTGACATACAGTTATTTAAAAGCAAAAAGTGCATGTACTTTTGATCAGTATTTTTTAAATTAATTAATTAATTATTGGATTTATATCCCACTTTTCTATCTTTTTGATAATCAAAGCAGCTTACAACAGTAAAGACAATGAAAAATGTAACAAAACAACATTTAATACAATTAAATGCTTACGAACAGAGGTGAAGTCCTCTACCCCCAGTTCTCCTGTAAATGAGGTTGTACAAGGTTAGCTCAATAAGCTGGAAAAGATTTGAAATCTTTGGCAGTCAGCAGATATATATTTCTTGATAATAGTTTCTCTTCTCTGAACTGAGAAGCAGGAATGTTGCCTAGATACACCCAACATACTTTTCATAAACAGCAGGAAGAAATGCTGATTCTACTTTCCTTTGGAGAGAAACAGCATAGCTTAGCCGAAAACATACCAAAAAAAGAGAAATTTCTCTATGGCCATTTCCAGTGCAAATAATGGGGAGAAAATGAATTCCTTTTCCTTTTTGAACTAACCATGGAATCCATAGAAAGTGTTATGAACTTATTTATAGGAATTTAATTTGGTGGATATATGGTGACCTTGAAAAGCATCTCAGTAAGAATATACTTTTTCAGTTCCATAACAGACTTGTCTTCAACTTTTTATTATTTCAATCTTTAGTTGACTGGATTGATAATTGTAATACAGGCCCTACTGCAATATCTGATCATGATCCACTAATATTATCAATCACTGTAAGAAAAATTCATGCTGTTTTTTCAAGTTGTTATCTAAATTCATCACTATTTTAAAGATTCACATTTTATAAAATAGATGGAACAAGACTTTAAAGCCTCCTTTATAGGCTTCATATACATATTTAATAAAATGTAGAACAGGGTGCCATTTTGGAGTGCCCAAGGGCTTGACCTCATCAACTGAAACCATCCATTCAGGAAGGAGGGCAGCTACTGTAAGATGGTGGCCTCAGCTGCCAGTCTTCTCAGATCTCCCATAAGGATATCATAGTTCATGTTATCAAAGGTCCATGCCCAGGTCTAAAACCTAACTGGAAAGGATCCAGAAAATTCACTTTTTCCAGAGTTTCTTGCAGTTGCCTTACTACCACCTTTTCAACAATCTTCCTTTAAAAGTTGCCTTTGCAACAATATGGACATGGTTTCCTTTGCCCTGGATGCCATCTATAATCCTGGTATTTCCTAGTAGCTTCACATCCAAGTATTAACCAGCTAACCCTGCTTAGCTTTTTGAAATCAGCCAAGATCAGCTAGGTGTTACTATCAAGCTGGGTAAGAAGTTAGGATCCAGACTTTCTCAGGACAGAGATGTCAGTCACTCTGTTATTTGACTCCTCTGACCCTCCTACCCCATGGCAGAAATAAAATGGTGCTATCATTTTTTAAAATTAGTATTACAGTAGATGTGAAGTTAGAGAGAACATCTGCAGTTCCAGGAACAAACTTGTAGTATGTGTACAGTATAAAAGTCTGGTAATGCAAAAGCTGCATTATTGCTACTATCCTCTGCTACTCTCTACAGAGTGCTCATAAATCTTTCCAAGATCGAAGGGAAGATTGTTGTTCAGTGGTAGAGCCTCTGCTTCACATGCAAAACAACCCAGGTTTAATCTCTGGTCTGGTCTCTGTCAGTCTGAAACCTGGAAAAGCTGTTGCCAATCCATGTAGATAATACCAAACTAGTTGGACTGATATTTCCCTATTTCTCTTTTGGAATTGAGAACCCTTTTTTGACCAACCAAGAAGTTGTCAAATTTCTGGAAAAGATGGCAAGGCTAAAAACTATCCAGTACATTCCTCACATTTAACTGAGTGTACATCACCTAGAGATCCGTTACTGAGTGGTACAAAGATGCAATTAATAAATAATACAGGAAAATATTATTTCCAACGGAAAACTCAATTATTTTTCACATGGGCCGAACTCTGGAAATGTGGAAACCTCTGTTGTGCCACATCACCCTGCTTACCCTCCTCTGTTCCCCCAACTCATGTACCAAAATAAAGGGATCTATGGCCAATGGAAAATGGACATCAGACAAGTCAGAGGGGCATGCAGAGGAATTTGCTCAGTATCTGTGGGATAAAATTGCTTGGATTTGTTCGCAATTGGACACCGGTTTTGTTGGAGGTCCAGAGGAGATGCCTGGGGTAGAGTCTTGCCTAGTTATCTGGGAACAGTTTGAAACTGTTGGACCCAAGGAACTGGACAGGGTCCTTCGAGCTGTGAGCTCAGCCACCTGCTCCCTAGATCCATGCCCCTTCTGGCTTGTGAGAGTGGCCCAGGGGGTGTTGTGTGAATGGCTCTAGTGGTGGTCAATTCTTCTTTGAGGGAGGGGGTTGTTCTGTTGCCTCTTAAAGAGGCTTTGGTGCGCCCCCTCCTCAAGAAGCCATCGCTAGATCCCACCATACTGGACAACTTTCATCCAGTATCTAACCTCCCTATTTTGGGGAAGGTGGTTGAGAAGGTGGTTGCACAACAGCTTCAGAGAGCCTTGGATGAAGTGAATTATCTGGATCCTTTTTATTCTGGGTTCAGACCTGGGTATGGGACAGAAACAGCATTGGTTGCACTTTCTGGCATGATCTCTGGCATGGGCAGGATAGAGGTTATGCATCCATCCTTGCTCCACTTGACCTCTTGGCAGTTTTTGATACCATCGACCATGGTATCCTGGATCAGTTCAGGGGACTGGGGGTGGGTGGCATGGTGCTGTGCTGGTTTGCCTCCTTTCTCCAGGGCCAATTCCAGTCGGCGATGATTGGGGAGGAGAGATTCCGCCCTTGGCCCCTACTATACGCTCTCCCCTATCCTATTTAATATATACATGAGACCACTGGGTGAGCTCATCCATCACCACAGGGTGAGGTATCATTAGTATGCTGATGATACCCAACTATATATCTCTGCCTCTGGCAAATTAAGTGATGCTGTGGACACCACAGGAGGCTGTGAGGGTCTGGATGGAGAGCAACAGGCTTCAACTGAACCCTGGCAAGATTGAGTGGCTTTGGGTCCGGGGTCCTGCTGGTTCTGGGACTATACCATCTTTGGTGCTGGATGGGGTGGCACTGCCTCAGACAGTCCTGGTGAGCAATTTGGGGGTCCTCCTAGACTTGTGACTCCTGCTTGAAGAGCAGGTGGCAGTTGTGGCTAGGAAGGCCTTCACACAGCTCCAATTGCACTCCTTCCAATTGTTGTGCACCAATTGTGCCCCTTCCTGGATCAGGAGGCCCTGCTCACAGTCACTCATGCCCTAGTCACCTCCAGATTGGAGTACTGTAATGGACTCTACATGGGGCTGCCCTTGTAAATTATCTGGAAGCTTCAATTGGGGCAGACTGGGGCAGCCCGGGCAGTTATGTGTGCTTCTAGAAGAGCACAAATTACACCTCTGCTTTGCAAGTTGCACTGGCTGCTGGTTTGCTTCCAGGTCCAATTCAAAGTGTTGGTTTTGACCTTTAAAGCCCTTCATGACATGGGGCCAGGTTATCTGAAGGACCATCTCTCCCCAGTCACATCAGCCTGTCCCATTAGATCTGGCAGGGAAGGTATGCTGCATGTTCCAATGGCCAGGGACTTGCATTTGGTGGGTCCCAGGAGGCGGGCCTTCTCTGCCATGGCTCCCTCCTTGTGGAACATTCTCCCCCCTGAAGTGAGGCTTGCCCCTTCCCTGCTGTCATTTAGGAAGTCCCTCAAGACCTGGTTGTGACATCAGGCCTGGGGGTTTTGGGAACCGGACAGATTCTTAGATGGTTCCCCTATGACTGATATTCTGTTCTCTCTATGGGGTTTGTATTTTTAAAATCTAAATTTTGACAATTTTTGATAATGTTTTTATTTTAATAATCACTTTTTATCTTTTTATAATGACTGTTTTTATCCACTTGTTATTTTATTTAATTGTTGTATGCCGCCCAGAATCTCTTTGTGTGAGATGGGTGGCTATATAAACATGACATATCAATCAATAACCCAGTTCTACACTTGATACACCTGTCAGATGGTACAGATAGGAGCATAAGGATATTACTGTATATCGATTAGATAAATTAACTGCATTAGAATGATTTGATTTGTTCTTTTCCCCTAGCCCATGGATGTTAAGGGAGGCATGAACTGGCTTTTCTTCTGCATCTTTCTCTGGCAAGAGTTATGGAGAATCCTATGACTTCCTTTCCAGAGGCCGTCCCCTAGTTCCTAAGTCCTTCTTTCCAGAGATATTCCTTTATTTCAGTGGTGATAACTGCAAGCAATAATATAAAAGGGCAGGATGGAGTCCACACATGGGCAGAGCTAGCAGATACCCTAACCCAGTGTTGTCCAAACTTGGCCACTTTAAGATGAGTGGACTTCACCTCCCAGAATTCCCCAGCCAGCATGAGGAATTCTGGGAGTTGAAGTCCACTCATCTTAAAGTGGCCAAGTTTGGACAACACTGCCCTTATTTTTTTGCTTTCTTTTTTATCTGTGTGAAGCTATTAACCCTCATGGCTTAAGGTTTTTATGCATTTCTCTCTTCAAAATAATGGGATATTATACCAATTTTAGGCAAGGTGGCAGCAGGTGATTGATGATCTGAAGAGGGCACACAACTGCAGGATTGGAAGTTTTCCATCCTTGCTCTGTAGGAAGTCGCAATCAAATACTATCCAGTGGGAAAAGAGAGGCATTGAAATTGCCAGTCAATAGACAGCAGGACTTGAACCAGAGACTACACAGTTTATCTGGTCACAAGTCTTCCATACTTTGAAGATATATTCCTATGAAAATAATGGACACTGTCTCTAACTTGTAGTTACCTGTGTAAATCAACATGTAAAAAATGCCTTTTCTCCTGTTGAAGATTATAGCCTAGATGGTTGCTTTAGAATCAGATGTGGGAGAGTTTTCACAATGTGCTAAACCATGGTTTTCTAACCTTAGCTTGTTAAACAAACCCCAATAGGCTGGCTTCACATACTGTAAATCAATGTTTCTCAACCTCAGCAACTTTAAAATGTGAGGACTTCAACTGCCAGAATTCCCCAGCCAGCATGTTGAATTCCACACATCTTAAAGTTGCTGAGGTTGAGAAACACTCCTGTAAACAATGGATTGCAAGCCACAGTAGGTGGGTTTACACATAGGCTAAGCCACAAACAAGGTAACCCCATTATGATGTAGGGGTAAACTATGTGTTTTTAAACAGGGACATCACTAGGGTAGGTCAAAAAGATCAAGATGGTGGCAACAATCATGTGATCAAAGTCCTGTTCCTTTTTACATGCATAACACACATAAAAAAGAAGCAGGACTTCAATTGCATGGTTGCAGCTGCCATCTTGATTTTTTTGACCCACCCACAGAGGGGCCCCTGCTTTTAGGGCTCTGGCCCTCCTCAATGTTGGATCAGCTCAGAAAGTAGCAAAATCTGCTTTTTGTAGAGGAGGGAAATAGCTCATCCCAATTAATCTGAATTCTAGAATATTATACAGGAAACTCAGATCTCCACTCTTATCTAGCATGACGAAGATTACAGTATTTTTTTTTAGATTTTTTAATCCCACCTTTATTATTTTTTATAAATAACTCAAGCAAACAAACCTAGTACTCCTTCCACCTCTTCTTTTCCCCACAACAGCCCTGTGAGGTGGGTTGGGCTGAGAGAGAGTGACTGGCCCAAAGTCACCCAGCTGGCTTTCACGCCTAAGGCAGGACTAGAACTCACAGTCTCTTGATTTCTAGCCTGGTGCCTTAACCACTAGACTAAACTGGCTCTTATTAATAGTGCACCATATTATGGTGGACATTATTAGCACTTGCTACATTTAATAGAATTTGAGCTATTCATTTTTAAAGTGACCATAACTTTTTGTTTAGACAGACTTAATGACTCTTGCTATGAAAATAGCAGATAGGTTGAAGGATTAGGGGCAAAAGGAAGGGATAGCAGCAATTAATGATTATATCTATTTGTGAATGAATTGAAAATTGACTGTCATGGTGGAAGGCAGAGGTTAATTCACTCAATTTGCAAAAATAAGATCATGTATAGGTGGAAAAGAATACTTTTCAGAAATAGGACCCTAGCAATCCATTTCATATGCTTGCAAACTTCATACTTGAATTTTCCCTTTCATTACTAGCAACCTCCCTTCTGTCCCTTGCTTTTAGTGTATTAAAAGGTAGGCTGACAAAAAGATTTAAGAATTCCAAAACCTGCTTTTTAAAATATGTGGCATTTTAGCTGGTCCTAATACAGGTATTTGTGCAGAACTGTCTTGCCAGGGATCTGTACAATCCAATAAATCAAGCAGAACTGAACAGTTGCTGGCATTTATATTTTCAAAGGAGTAACAGGCTGTGCAACTCGATGGCTCTATTTTATTACACAGCCACATCTAATTACTTCCACTTATTCAGCCAATTAGGTATCATAATAACAATAATAACAGTAGAACTTTATTGCACCAGTTAGACTTTTCCATTGTAAGTTGGAAATGGATTTGTAACAGAAGCATTTGCAGTGCTGAATATATCTGCAATGCCCTTCTCTCTGACCAAAATATTTCTATTATGCTTTCTCGTAAGTAAATCCATTCAAAGTCCTGTCCTTTCCAGTGCTAATTGAAACTTTCTTGTATACTGTTTCTGTCCAATTTATTACTTCCTGTTGATTTTGGCTAGGGAAATTACATCCTAACTTGCAAACTGAATTCTTAATTCTTCAATTTCTGTTTGTGTTCAGAGAATGCATTTTATTGTTCTTTTCATGTCTAAGAGTAGGAGAATAACATGGCACTATTTTTAAATAAATGAAAAAAAATAGCAGGGAATTAGTACAGTAATAAATGCCTCTCTTCTCCAGGGAAACAGAATCTGAGACTTCATCACTTATCTTCCCAAGCAAGATCAACAGGAAACAATAAAAAGAATTGAATTCTGCACAAAGGAACCTTTTGGCTAGGCAGAGTAAAGATTAGACATGCCAATGCTACAATCACGCTTTACAGCAAATACAAACAAAAAATTGCAACAATTGAAGGCTTAAAAATGTAAAAGAACTAAGAAGATCCTGAATTGCAACAACTTGTCAAAGGTACCACCGGGAAATTCCATTAGTAATCAGGGGTAGAAACCGGGGGCCTTGGCAGCTTTCAGTTCCAATCAGTTTAAAGTAGTGTTATCAGTGGTCAAGGATTATTGGACCTGAAATCTAGCAACATCTGCAAGCCACTGGATGGCAATTCAAGAGAAAATATCTGAAGTGGAAGCTAACATTGTCTGAGAATCCATGTACTGCTTTAATTCAAGTGTGCACTGCAGATACAGCTATGCAAACTTTCTGGCCCAACAGCTGCTCAGACCTTTAATGGACATGATGGATTGGCACTACGAGAAGTATTAATTTAGAGTGAATTAAAATTAGATACTTTTAATCTTATTAGTGTCCTACCATGCATTTAAAATTTTTCCTCTTTTGGTACATTGAAAATTATAATGTGGTAACAAATTTCAAATGTCTCTAGGTCTACCACTAAGACTTCTGAAGAGTTGCTTGTGGTCCTGTGCACTCTGCTGTAGAATAAGGCGTTTCCATCAACTTGTTTGTTTAACATTCAGCCTACACAAGAATTTTATGAATTCAGAAGTCTGATCACTTCTCTGTGACATTCTGATATCAGCTTTGAATATTTCTGTCCAAGTGTGGAAAAAATATAGGATATTATTATGGTTGGTTCCACAGTCAGCCAGATGTTTAGACTGGATTTTTATCCACCTATTGAGTCCTTCCCAAGGACCTGGGAAAGGCAGATGTTTGATGATATTAAAGGTATCATCACAGAATGTGAGCTGTTCAAGTAAAGCTGCCTTTTGCAGTTGACTGATGGTGATTTTGTCAGTTCCGATGGTCTTCAAGTGGTACTCCAGATGTTTTGGGATTGCACCCAAGACACCTATTACTATTGGTGCTGTCTTTGCTTTCTTTTGCCACAGTCATTCTATTTCTATTTGCAGTTCTTTGTATTTTGTGATTTTCTCCAGTTCCTTCTCTTCTCTTTTGCTGTCTCCAGGTATTGCAATGTCCACTATCCAGACCCTTTTTGTCTTTCTTATCAACAATTGTTAAGTCTGGGGTGTTGTGTGGCAGGTGCTTGTCTGTTTGAATTCTAAAGTCCCAGAGCACTTTAGCTTCTTCATTTTCTATTATTTTGTCTATTTTGTGGTCCCACCAGTTCTTGCTTGCAGGCAAATGGTATTTCTTGCAGATATTCCAATGCACCATTGTTGCTACTTTGTCATGCTGCTGTTTGTAGTCAGTCTGTGTGATCTTCTTTCAGCATTTAACTAGGTGGTCCACTGTTTCTTCAGCTTCTTTGCAGAGGCTGCATTTGCTGTCTGTTGCTGCCTTCTCAATTCTAGCTTTGTATGCATTTGTTCTTAAGGCTTGGTCTGGTGCAGCCAGAATTAGCCCCTCTGTCTCTTTCTTCAACTTTCCTGCTGTTAGTCATTGCCAGGTCTTGTTATCTGCTTTGCCTGCTAGTTTGTGTACTGGCCATGTGATACTTTGCCTTGCCATGTCTCTTTTCTATTCTTCATTTGGTCTTTCTTATAGGCCAGTTTGGTCTCTTCAGTATTCAGTAAGCCTTCATGGTTTACTAGCTTCAGTGCACCTTCTTCACTGTCCTTCAGATATTCTTCCAATGCCCTTTTTTCTTCTTCAACTGTCTGGTGTACTTGCAACATTCCATGCCCATCTATGCTCCTTGGGAAGTAGAATCTGTCAACATTGCTACATGGCTGAAGGGCACGATTCATTGTCATTTTTTCTGATCTTCCTATCCAAGGCTTCTAATTTTGCTTGAGTCCAGTCCACTATTCCAGCTGTGTATCTAATGACTGGAATTGCTCAGGTGTTAATTGCCTTGATGGTATTTCCTCCACTGAGTTGGACTTTAAGATCTTCTTCACTCTCATGATGTATTCACTACTAACCTTCTTCTTGACTTCAGTGTGCTTGATGTTGTCAGCTTGAAGGATGCCCAGGTATATGTAGTGATCTTCTTCATCCAGACACTTGATATTATTTTCATAGGGCATCTTGATTCCTTCAGTTTTCACTATTTTTCCCCGGCTGATGGTCAGGATGGCAAATTTGTCCAGGCCAGACTCCATTGCAATATCTTGGTTGTATATTCAGACAGTGTTCAGCAGTGATTCTATTTCAGAGGGTGTTTTTCCATACAGCTTCAGATCGTCCATGTAAAGAGGTGGGATAGCCTGGCAGATGGTTTTGATGTTTGATAGCCATGGCCTGACTTGTTCAGTATTGTTGACAGAGGAATCAATGCAATGACAAACAGTAGTGGTGATAGTGAGTCTCCTTGAAAGATTCCTCCCTTGATGTTAACCTATCCCAGTCTATCACCATTGATTAGCAACTGTGTCTTCCATTGTGCCATTGATCTTTGCACAAAGCTTCTGATGTTTCTAGTGACTCCTGTTATTCTAGGCATTTGATTATCCAATCATGTGGCAGGGAGTTGAATGCCTTCTTGAAATCAATCCAAGCTATGTTCAAGCTGGTTTTACTTCTCTTGCAATTTTCCACAATCATCTTGTCAATTAGGAGCTGATCTTTTGTTCCTCTGCTGCTGGGGCAGTTTCCTTTCTGCTCAAATGGAAAGAGCTTATTTTCAACTAGATGCTGTTGGACTGCATCAGCTACCACACCAGTTAGCAATTTGAAAGTTGTTGGTAAGCAGGTAATTGGCCTGTAGTTGCCTGGTGCTGCCCCTTTTGTTGGATCTTTCATTATCAGGTAGGTTTTGCCAGATGTTAACCAATCTTCAATTTCATCTCCTTGCAGTATGTTGTTAAACTGCTTGGCAATGAGTGGGTGCAGAGCAATCAGATGTTTCAATCAAAAACCATGCAGTTCATCTTCACCTGATGCTGACCAATTCTTGATCTTCCTTGTCCTTTTCTCTACCACTTCTGCTGTTATTACAAGTTCTTTCATTTCAGCTTCTTTTTTATTCTTATCCACCTCCTTTATCCAAGCTGCATTCTTGTTGTATTTCTTTGGGTTGTCCAATAGCTGCACCCAGAACTGCACTGTTTCTTCTTTGTCAGGTGTTGACTGGTTCACTGCAGTCTCTCCATTGATGGATTGGTAGAAATGTTTCTGATTTGACTGAAATTGGAGATTCTGCCTTCAACTTTTCTTTCATCTCTTCTAGCTTGCTTGCATCTGATCTTAGCATGCTGATCTGATTTTCCAACCTGATCTTCCATTTTGGTGGTGCACTGCTTGGCTTTTTTTCTTGTTTGTTGATTTTGCATCCAAGGTATTGAGTTATAACTGCAGCCATGCTGTACATTAGTTGGTTTGTTTCTTGCAGTGAGCTGGTGCTTATATTTGATATTATAGTATTGGCATCTTTTAATACTTGTGCTAGCTGTTTCTTTGTAACAAGCATCAATGCAGACAACCTTATTCTGTTCTTTTTTGTGCTGTTCAAGATACATCATATTCAGTAACACAACAGCAAAACAAGAACTGAATTAAAGGAATAAAACTGACATTCCCTAAAATTAGCTGCCATATTAATATCCATAAGACAACACTTCACAGCTATTTCAGAGATTATATCAGTAGTTAGGCACCATACTAGGTCTTTGCCCATCCCTATAGTTGAATTTAAAAAGATGTTATATTATACTGAGAACTTATAGCAGAGAAGACAGAAAAACATTACTAACTCATTTGTTCTATGTCATGGGCTAAGGAATTCTAGGAGTCCACATATCTTAAAGTTGCCAGGGTTGAAAAACACTGCCAGAAAGGCATAGCCAGCCACAGATGGAGATTGAATTTATTTATTTACAATTTCTGTATCCTGTCCCAGTCAAAGGACCCTGGGCAGTGTACCACCAAAAAAAGAAGGGAAAAAAAGCAACATTATTAAAATTAATTAACCTATCCCAAAAGGAAGGTCCATCAACAATTAAACAGGTTTAAAAGTTGTTTTAACTGCTACACCAGTTTAACTGAACACCAGGCAGAAAAGTGTTGGGGCCCCTTACAGAAAACGTCTGCTGTCTAAGCCATGCCCCACATATTGCTTGTGGTGTGAGGGGGACCTTCAGCAGGTCCTCTCAGGATGTTCTACCAGATAGGTAGTTTCCATACAGTATTTCACAGATATAGCCTTGCCAGTAGGACATTAAAATGAGCTAAGGTAAAATCTCTTCTCCATTTAATCTGAGCGATGCTAGGCAAGTATTGAGTCTCCAAATCACATCTAAGTTCTCTGTGAACAAAGTGGACAAGAACCATGCCATGGAGCAATGTTTTTGTAGCTCTAAATCATGTACCTACATTAGACAAGATTTAGTCCTGTCTAAATCCAACAACACCTGGGATTGAGTAGAAAACCCACATTTAAGAAAATTAGAAGTTTCCAGACAAACTAGAAATTCTACAAAAGGGTTAAAAATTAACTTAAGCGAATAATTGATTCAATTCATCTGCTTTCTGGATTGAATTGATAAATCCCTGCTGCCAAGCAGAGGACCACACTGAATACACAGTACAGTAGCGTGAAAATGGCTGAAACAAATTTTAGTTGGACTACTTCCAAAGGTCTTCAAGCCCTGAGACCAATACACAGCATTCAACTCTAGGGGTGTGCATGAAACAGAAAATGTATTTTGTTCTGTGGACTGAGCAAACTCAATGTAGCTTAGAGGTTTAGCTGGATCATTCCAAGTGGGTTTCAACTGAGACAAATCCAGAAGGGTCTTACAGTAGGATGAAGATGGTATGCATCTCTCTTGTCCCTCTACATAGCCTGAGTGCCCATCCCCACCCCCATCTTCATGGTCATTTATCCTTGCTCTGCTTTTTTTTTTTATCCGCACTCAGTCGTTACCGACTCTATGGTGACTGCCTGGACGAGTCCTTGCAGTTTAGCCATGTGCTAGCATCAACCTATATGCCTGAATTTAAGTGCAGCGCGCCAACTGGGTACCTTCCTCTCCCTCATCTTCCCTCTCCTTTCTTTTCCTTCCCTCCCTTTAGGTGCAGGTCTCCATTGCTCTCACTGTATTGCACATACCTGAGAGCCTACCTGTTTCCCCCCCCCCCCCGATCTTCCCACACTTTTTTCCTCTTACATTCCTCTAACTCACACCTTTGCATGTCACTTCTCCACAACCCCAAATTTCTCTGTTAGGAATATGCATGTTCTGGGACTAGGTCCAGACCAAAGACATGTGCTCTAGTTCTGTGCCTGGACAAAATGCATGTTTTGGGCCAGGCATGGACAACCCCAAAGTGGCTGATTTGTGTGTGGAAAGGATTGTGCATAGAACCTTTGCACATCCCCATTAGAGAACCTTCAAAGTAACAGGAATAACATTACTTCTTCTAGTATGTGAAGAAGAAGAAAAAACAGCAGAGTTGCTGCTACAGGTACTCTTTGCTTCCAATTTTAAATGTTTCCAATAAAAGGTAGAAGCATGGAAAATTATTCCTAAATATTTAACTACTATAACTTTATTTCTTCTGTCACAGTCCCACTGATCTGCTATCTATGCTAATGTCTCTCTAATTTCTTTACAAAGGCCATGATCTTTGACTTTTGCAAATGTATAAAATGTCCTTCTTCTGAACAGAAGGGACAAGGGTTTAAAGATCTTTTTTCAGTCCAGTCAATAAGATTGAGAGAACTATGGTGTCAACTGCATACAGGAGCCCTTTTATCTGTCCATAAGTTTGTGGGAGGGGGCAGGATGGCACTCATTTTAGTTAAGGCTTGAACTATTAAATTAATGTAAATGTTGCACAGTACAGGGACTCAAATACAATCTTCCTTCAGCCAGTTCTGCCATGTTGACTGTAGTGCAAAAAGAAGATGATCATAATGAGGGAAGGAAGAATCTTCCTGACCCCTCCCTCCCCCATTATGACGATTTTCCTTTTTCACTCAAGTGTGTGATTGGATCACCTTATCATACCACACAATATTGTAATATAGCTGCTTAGTAACTGGAAGAGAATTCAGCTGTCTCATGCTGATGATGAATGTCAAGAATAAAACAAAAATTTAATTCAAAAAGTTGTTTCTCTAAATCCTTCCTCTTCCCTCCTTGGTCCTTAAGTTGAGAATGATAATATGAACACAGAACATAGTTGCAAGGATCTTTCTAGGATGACCTTTCTCTCCTTGTGCCTCCCATACTGAGAAAGCTGATCTGAGATATTACAACAAAAGCACTGCATAATAGAACTCCATTTTTAATTTTATTTCTGGATGGACAGTTATATGGTTATTACCTGTTTGCTTGAGGCTTTTCAACATTTCTTTTGTTTGCCTCTCTCCACTAAGGAGCTGAATATATACAGTCAAGTAGGCTAAAAGACTGTGGTTGGCCCAAGGTCATCCAATGAGTTTTTGTCTCAGCACAAATTGGAACTGGAGTAACTATTATATCTCAGTGGCTCTTGACAGAATATAATAATTATTATTTTAGTGACAGAATATTGCTCAGCTCCAAAACTCTTCACACCTGAGCCGAGTTATACCTACTCTATTCCATAGCAGTGTGCCAACTCCTTGGGAGTTTTGATGAATTATAGAAAATGATAAATCATAACTGATAAAGAACAAAAACCAATGTATTAATGGTGGAAGCATGGGTAACATGGGTATTTTAGTGACAGAATATTGCTCAGCTCCAAAACTCTTCACACCTGAGCCGAGTTATACCTACTCTATTCCATAGCAGTGTGCCAACTCCTTGGGAGTTTTGATGAATTATAGAAAATGATAAATCATAACTGATAAAGAACAAAAACCAATGTATTAATGGTGGAAGCATGGGTAACTTGCAAGAATAGAGTGGTATAAGGTAGATTTAATTACAGTAAAGCAAACTTAGCTCTCATTTCTTTGGCTACTATTTCTTACTCCCTTTTTTCCATTTGCATAATGTTGTTTATTTTGAAAGGGAATAGTATCTATAAATGATCATCTGTAGATCAGCCTTCCCCAATATGGTGGCCTCCAAATATGTCATGTGAACACCCATAATCTCCAGCAGCATAGCTTTTGCCTCTTAAGGACACTGTTTATTTATTTATTCAGTGCCTAACCCATATAGTCACTGTTCAAAACAATCCTAAGGAGTTTAAGCACAATACTCCTGGAGAGTATCAAATTAAGAATGATCTATAATAAAAGTAAGGAACTCTTTGTTTTCTTGTCAATACCACATTACATTTCCTAAGAGCTAATTGGTATATGGTGGGTGGAGCTAAAGCCAATAGTAGGAAGAGGAAAAGCTAAATGCATGTGGTAGTGTTCTTCTTTCTTTCAGAACTTAATAGCTAGAAACAAACAAACGAACAAACTTGGTCATGAGAAGCTTTCTACTTAGAGGCAAAACATGCCTATACCACAATAAATACTTATTGCCTTCCTTTTAAATTCATTGTCCAGCAGTTTACAAAGCTGTGGTTCAAGCAACAGAAATGAGAGAAACAGTGGATAATAATTTCATTATAAATTGCTTGCAAGACTTAGAGCTGAGTAACTCTGAAGAGCAAAAAGCAGCTCTTAGCCAAGAATCTACTTGTTAGGCCTGGAGAAAAGACAGGAAATGTGTTATTTGCAACGGCTTGGGTCATTTACAAATCAGTTGTCCTAGGAGAGGGAGACAGGGAGACCCTATGGACTGCATTCCAGAGTAAATGACTGACCTCAGTCCAATATAAGAAAAGGCCACAAAGGAGATAGAACAAGAGAGCAAATGGGCCACCAGATGGTGTCTGTTTCAATTCTGTGGTCACATCTTATTTTATGAAAGGGAAGGAATAATTTTCTTATTCTTTCTCTTTCATTGTTCATGCAAATGAACAAAAGATCACCTCAGCTGGGAAAGGCTTTGTAAGAGTCTGCTGTGCATTAGGCAAATAAGAGGTGTTCCTTCCTATTAAAGATACTTATATGTCCCAGTTCTAGAGTCAATTCTGCTTTCAGTAAAACATATCACAGAGAAATGATATGATATAACACTTAAAGGTAATCATTGCAGAGTAGCTGAGATTGGAGAATTGTTTATGAAAGGCACTCTCCAAAAATTGACTATGTGAATTAGACTGTACAGATGATAAAGCAAGAGCAGCTAAGCTGCAATATCAAAAATGACATAAACTGATGGCACAGGAGGATGAGGCTCAGAGATCCAGATACTATTTATAAAGGGACTATGCAGGAAATTAAAATGGCCTATACCCCAGAATAGAATGGTGTGGTAGAGATGAAAAAATCATTACCTGAACTGTGAAGATGAACTACATGCTACAAGATTCAGCATGGGTAGATAAATGCTGGAGAGAAGAGTCAATGCAGCCAATTGCTTGTAGAACAGACTCCAAATAAAATCCACAGATGCAATACCATATAAGCTATGGCTTGGAAGAAAAGTCAGCATAGGGCACATGAAAGTTCTAAAGTGTATGCATATCTGCCAAAACAAAAGAGAACCAAACTGAACTGCAGATAAAAGGAAAAGGTGATAGTTGGATATTCACAATACTTGGAAGGGATACAGGATCTTAGATCCTGCCACATAAACAATTAAGTTACACAACAATGCTGATTTTGATGAAAGGGAAAAAGTAACCATGAGGTGTCAGATTTTGTTCCCCATGCCCATGTAAACAGTAAGCAGAGACCACAAGTGTAGAGGTATCTCGCTGTGGCTTTGCAAGGAAAGTGGGAGAGGTCAAACAATTACTCAGCTTGGGAAAGTAGAAAATGCAAGGAAGAGACTCCCCCACCTTGACCTTGTTGTTTTTAAAAAGAGGCAGTGAAGGTTTTGGACAGGTTTTCAAGATTCTGTTAATATACCCACAACAATAAAGTAGCATTCCCGGAATCCCTGTGGTGTCTGTTTATTGATCAGAGCACAGCCTTCAAATGAGGACCTCATTGCATGGCTAGAAGCCAAGTGTAGTGCAGAGCTAGAAGAGGAAACTGAGGCACTGCAGTTCAGATGCTCCAAGATCTAACAAAGATGTTATACCATGAAGACACCATAAAGGCACATTGCAAAGGAGGAGCAAATGAAAGAATCTCACCCATGGAAGGACTTCAAAAGGAGAAAAATGGAGAAAGGCTACAGAAGAGGAGATGGAAATGCAGAAATGGAGGACTGAAGAAGAGGAGATTGAAACACTCCACAAGAATGATATTTAAAAACCTCTCAAGCTATCAGCAGGGAAGAAAATCATGGGAGACAAATGAGTTTTCAAGACCAAGTATGATGCAGGAGGGGGTGTCGGCTTTAGAAAAAGTGAGGCTGGTTTGCAAGAGATACTGTTGGCTGAATGGTAAGGACTATGATGAGAAGCTTGCACCAATAGTCAAGCACATTTCTATAAGGATAGTATTCAGCAGCAAGACACATATAAATAGACTAGACAACTCTGTGACCTGCTGGGTCATCCTTTGAGAGAAAGGTAGTGCAGTCTGATGTGATCAGAATGAACATTAAATTTTAGGATGACCATATTTTTTTTACCCCAATGCTGGATGGTTCTGTGATCATCTAAGAAGAGTATATATCATAAATAGAAAAATCATTGTAGTAGCAAACAAACTTCAGTAAGTCAATATTTACTTACCTAAACAGATAAATAGAATGACCATGGGCAGGCAAAAAAGCAGTGGGAGCAGGAACGACTTCCAACTTCCTGCCAGTTTCCCCATTGACTTTGCTTGTGGGAAACTGGCAGGGAGCATCAGAAATCATGATCATGTGACTGTGGGGATGCTGCAACAGCCATAACTTTGCAAATAAAACTGGTCTGAACATTGTGGAAATTTCAATTCCATAGGAGTAATGGGTCCCAGATTTTTTATGCATTCTTTAAATTAGTGGGTTTTAGGTACTTTGATTCAAAAATTGTTGCAGTATAATGCACCATTTGGGCTAACTTGAGGGTACAAACCGACTAGAACAATGAAGGCTTTAGTAATATAAAGATCACCTTTACGTAAAGGCTTCATTTCCTTTCTGTTACAAATGCAAAAATGGTTCATCAATCATTACTGAGATTTCTACTCTCAGGAATACTCACATAAGCATATAGAACGCTTCAGCCTCCAACAGCCACTATTCTTCCGGTGCAAATGCAGGAGCAAAGGAAGTGTTTGGCACACTTTAATCTCTAAAATGATGGTCGTTGGCTTGACTAGTATGAGCATTAGTGCTGCCAGATTTAAAGTTTGTACAGTACCCAGCAGGATGTACTTTTGAGCCAGTGTACATAACATGATGCTACCTGCCCAGAATCTGCTTCAGTGCATGACGTGAGACATTCTAACAATATTAGAGTTATGGAAATTATGGTTCTACTCATGCAGTGACACAAGGAATTCTACCTCCTCTCAATTCTGATCCCACAAAGACAAAACTGATATATTTGCCGTGAGTTCAATTCTTCATCATGGAACATGGTAGTCCAACACATAGTGAGTATGAATAAAGGAACTAATTCTAAAATCTTGAAAGGTTTTGATTCTTTCCTCTAATTGGTTTGGTAAAGTTTTCCTGGCAGTGTAAAACACATATTAATACAGAATTAGTGCTACCATCTCCACTTAAACTACACATCACTACTGTGCTTAAATACACCATTTTTATGGCATTCATTGGCTTGTACTGTGTGGGCAGTATGAATGAAGTTTCTATTGTCTCTTCCTGTATCCTGTTGCCCAGGAGCTGGCACATAGTAGATTCATCAAATTGTATCCTATAACTCTACTAATTAGGGCTAATCCTACAACATTTATTTGGAGATAGGGAATCTTCTAGCCCTATTTTTTTTTTAATAGATCCAAGAGTTGTAGGATCATACTCATGGCATTTTGTTTAAAAAGAAAAAGAAAAAAGAGTGGGGTGGGAGAATAATCAGTAAGTGCCGAAAATATGCAGCTCACAACTCAAAAGAACAGTTGAAATCTGCTTAGCAATTTATAACACCCACAGTAACACAGGGAGAGAATGCTTCAGTACGATACAAATCCACTTATCCCTTAACTACAGCTCCCGATATTTTTTTTCCAAAAACCAACTCACAATCAGAAAAGCCAAGAATGATGGGGAGGAAGAGAACAGTATTACGTGTAGGTTGTTTTTCTGCGTGTATGTTTGGAACTGGGGGGGGGGGGGAGGAATACATATTTTTCTTCTTCCTTCTCAGAAGATGTTATTTTATACCATTAATGTTATTTTTTTAGCACTCACTGCAATTATCACCAATGCAGGCTTTAACCCCAATCATTGCTATGCTGTATCTGCTGACAGTTTGTGGATTCTTTCAGAATCCAAATGTCTTCCTACGCTGACAACATTCTGTCAACAGCTCCATTAGTGCCTGAAAAGGCCAGTGAAAATTTCGCACACACTTTGTTTTGTGCATCGTGTTATTGTCCCAAAGTTTTAATGTCTCCACACATTTTTTGACAAGCTGCTGTCTTCTTTCCCAGCAGGCTCTTAGCATCTTATTAGTCACATATTATTAATTCAGAATATCTTGGTGCTGTATGATGGCTAAAATCATTTGCTGCAATTTGTGGCCCAACAAGCATGAAATAGGCCACCAGCCTTTCACTCGCATATGAAAGTCAGTATGTTATGATGGTTATTGTTCCTCAGTCAGGGCTGGAGAGACCTGGCTGAAATCCTCACTCAGGATGCATCCTCTTATCTAACCATAGCATAATCATGTCCTGCTAAACATTTTTAAATATTATGTCCTCATGAAGTTGCCGTCATCTCATCCATAACCAGTAGCAGAGCAGCTTAAAGTAATCTTTAAGACAGTGCTTTCCCTCTTCTTAATGTGGATCAAGTTATGGAAAGTGATTAGTAAATTTCCCTGACTTCGTTTCCTTTCCTACTGAGCAGCACTCACTGGTGGAAAAAACAATTACCAATTACACTTCTCAAGGAATGATAGGGCAGGGCTCAGGGACTGTAGGATGGTGCTTCAAAATGTGTTTTTAATTACCTGTCAAGTTGTCCAGTAACAGACTGCAGGCATGGATCTGCTCCATGCCTATGATCCTTCAGTCTATTTCTGAACGTGAGTCTGGTGCTCTTTTGAAAAAATGCTAAACCCAAGTTAAAAAATATTGTAGGCATGGGGCATGGGATGGATCAGGAAGGAGCTCCCCCAATGTGCTAGGGAGAACTTCCTCTGCCTTTACACTATGATACATTTGCAACCTGAAAGCCAAACCAATTTTGAATATGTGTTTAGTGCATATAAGGAGGCCAAGTAAGACCTTCAGGTATCATCCAGGCAGATTCCTCTGTGGAAATCTGGTATCCAGATTTTCCTAAAGCTCTGGCCAAAATTACAATGGAGAGAAGTGATCCAATAGGAGCTAGGCAGATTCCAGCCCCTGACTGGAATATCATCATCCATACTGTTGTTCACGTACCCTAGATCATGTCCAGAGTCAAAAAAAAAAAAAATGGGAGAAGAGGAAAAACATGATTTTGTAACTGGAACATCTAAAGATGACTAAGCTGCTGCTTCTTTGGGCTGGGAATGAGACAAACGTAATGTCATGAGGATATGTAATTTAAAAACAGTAGATTATATTATTCTGCAGGTAGAGGAAGATCAGTATGAGCTGCATGTTTTTACATCATAGCACTTTGTTTCAGAGGCAGAGTTGGAGAGCTATAAAGTCAGATATGTGGTTTAGAATCCAGGTTTAGTCCAAGTACTTCCACTTAAAAAGAAGGAGGCAACAGAAGTGACAAATAGCTGATATGGAATTAAGGCAGCAGCTTCCTTTTTGCTGCTCCATGCCTATGATCCTTCAGTCTATTTCTGAACTTGAGTCTGGCGCTCTTTTAAAAAAGTGCTAAACCCATGTTAAAAAATATTGCAGGCATGGGGCATGGGATGGATCAGGAAGGAGCTTCCCCTATTTGCCCAAGATTCATCATCATCAACTATGACTTATTTCATCTGTGGTTGTGGAATAAATCACAGTGCTTAATTTTATATAATCTACCAAATGAAAATGAAACATGGCATGTTAGGACTTAGCATTATGAATTAACTCAGTCAATATGATTGATAATCTGACATTCATATTTTTAAAAACTGTTTTGAATATTTGGATATTGTGGAGTCCTTGGGGTTCTCTGAGCTTGGTTCTTTTCTTGCAAATGTTTCATTACCCAGCTAGGTCACATCTTCAGTGCTAAAATGGGATGGGGTTTGCTCTCTATTTATATACTGTGGCCTGCCTTGCCAGTGCTGGTGGGGGTGGGGGTTTTGTTTTGCTGCTCTGGTAGTTCATTGATTAGCTTATGTTGACTGCTTGATTGTGTGCCTGGTGGTGACCTTTGCTTATCTGGGTGATGATTGCTGGTGAGGCGATCTTCTGGTCTTTTGTCTCTTTTGAATAGTATGTAGATGCTGTTTATCTCTTTGTGCCTGTTGATGGCTGCCTTGTCTGAATACCAGGCTTCCAAGAATTCTCTTGCATTTTTGGATTTAGCTTGGTCTAAAATGCTGACAGTTTCCCAGTTAAAACTATGGTTAAATCTGTCCATGTGTTGTGAGATTAAGGAATTTTTATCATGTCTTCTGACTGCTAGTTGGTGCTCGTGGATGCGCTCTGCAAGTCTTCTGCTTGTGTCCTACGTAGTGTTTGTTACAGTCCTTACACTGTATGTTGTAGATTACTCCTGTTTTTTCTTCTTGTGCTACTGGGTCTTTTGGTTTACTTAAGATATTTTGGAGTGATTTTGTTAGTTTGTGTGCTACGGAGCTGCCATGTGGTTGTAATAGTCTGTTGGTGGTTTCTGAGATGTTTCTGATGTATGGCAGTGTGATCCTTTTCATAGCTTGTGTTGGGTGTGTTGTAGTAGGTTGAGTGGTCAGGCACTTTTTGATAAAATTACGTGGATATCCATTTTGTTAGAAGATGTTGTATAGGTGGTCTTTTTCCTTTTTTTGCTGTTCTGGGTTGCTGCAATGTGTTTATGCTCACTTGAATAATGTTCTTACATTTGAATATTCTCACTTTTTTCCAGATGCTTATTCACTTTGCCAGTCAGATTCCTGCCCAGTTTATTCCTGCCCAGTCTCTTTAAAACAGCAAATCTCTCTGCAACCACTAACTCAACCATAAATTATTGTTAAAACTGACAAATTCTGAGCAGCAGTGTTGGGACAATCCTATCTCTAACAATCAGGTCAAGTGGAAATGCTCTTAACCTCAGCAGCCCAGATCAAATAAGAGTCCTTTCTGAAAGTTCCTAAAAAGTGTATGGGATCTGCTGAAATATAACCTGCTCCCACATCACTCCACTCTCTGTGGAATGAGAGTGCTTCTCACATCCCAGAGTTACTCTGGCTTTGGAAGCAAAAAACAAACTAGTGTAAGAAGGAGCTGCATATGTTGTTTGGCTCTCAGCTCCCATCAACGTGGTCAGCAATGATGGGAACTGTAGCCCAGCAACAACTGAAGAACATCGAGTTCCCTGTCCCTCTTCCAGAATGATTTCCTTGCTTTGCTTGGGCAGGAAGGGGGAAATCATCAAGAACTCACACAGTTCATATTATATGGTTTTTGTTATGGGCGCCTTGGAGTCAGTGTTGACTCCTGGTGACTGCCTGGACTAGTCCCTGCAGTTTCCCTGGCAACATCTGTGGAAATGATTTCCTTCTTCCTAGGGCTGAGAGAGAGAGTGACTGGCCCAAAGTCACCCAGCTGGCTTCGTGGACTAGAACTCATGGTCTCCTGGTTTCTAGCCTGATTTCTTTAACTGCTACACCAAACTAGCTCTCTCTTATTGTATCGTATTATGATGTTGTTGTTGTTGCTATTATTATTTTAATAAACTTCCTAGTTTCAAAAGTATCAGTTGTAGATCACATCGCTTTCCCCAGACTACTGCAGGGTGAATACAGGTAGCAGAAGTATGGCCTGAGTGACCTAAAATAATTATCACATAATTCAGTATGAACTTCATAGCATTAGAAATCAGCAGCAATGCGCTCTTTGCAAATATGACATGTTGTGAATCAGTTCCTCCCAAGGCAATTTTTAAATCTAGCCTTGAAATGCAATTTGCAATTAGGGGCAATGTATCAGGCTCTAGCATTTTTTTAAAAAAGGATTTTTAAAAAGAAAAGAAGAGACAACCACTGAGCAGATTGGGAATAGAGTAGCTGTCCCATCTGGTATAAATGGAGAGGAATGAAGGGACAAAGGTACAGATTGCTTTATGAATCACTGCTCTATTTTGCAACATACATGGAGTAGATACAATCAACCAGCATGAAAAGAAAGCAGAATTAGCCAAGAGAAGAGTTAATTTCTCTTGAATATTAGCTATACAAAGTGCACCCCTCACAAGCCAGTGATCTGTAGGAAGACTGCTGCTTTTTAATTTGGCTCTAGTCTAGAGTGAGAAAGAGTCGCTTTTGAGCGAGATGGGTGGTGACTAAATTTGAAATATAAATTAATAAATAAAATAAAATAAAATAAAATAAAAAAGAACCGAAGTAGCTAAGTTTATTGATGTCCCCAGATTATTCAGGGTAGTAAGATAAAAAAGCGATAGTGAAAAGCTCCAAACTGGGTTTTCAAATGGCAAATGCAGTTCAATAAAAGCAGGTCCAAAGTGACATATATTGGAGCAAAGGCATAGCCAGAGAAGAGGAATCTTAAACCCATGATGAAAATGAAAATGTCAAGCCAATGTGCAGGTGCTATTTGAAAAGGTGAATTCCAGACCAGGAATCATCAAGAAAGAGAAACAAAAGTGCCAATATAATCATCCCTCATATACATCTGTAGTGAAACTGCACTTAAAGTACTATGTATAGTTCTAGTCAGGATACTGTAGACTGGGAAAATCTGGAGCAAATTACAGTAAAAATTATTAGGCAGCTAAGAAAACTACCCAATAAATATAGAAATAAAGCAGACAAGAGAAGAGGGGTAGCAGAACAGAAGGTCATGCATAAAGTAGAAAAAGTGGACACAGAGGCTTTTTTCTATTTCTCACAATATTAAAAATCAGGATTACTAAATTATGAAACTTACTGCTATGAGATGCTGCCAGTTTAGGGGGTTTTTAAAGAGAACTTGACAAATTTATCCAGGACACAGTTCACAAGATCGTTGTGGGGAAAAATTGGAAACAGAAGCACTATGTACCCCACCTTGAGCTCTTGGAAGAAAGGAGGAATATAAATCTATAGGGATGTCCAGAGGTATGGTCAAAAAAGTCAAGATGGTAGCCATAATGGTGTGATTGAAGCTCCACCTGGGGTGTACATAAAAAATGGGTGGCACTTTGATCACACCATTGTGGCCACCATCTTAATTTTTTTTTTTTTTTACTATACCCTGTGGACAACCTTGTAAATCTAACAAACAAATAAATGATGCACACAGTCAAAGGCCTATCTTTACTCGATGAAATTAAAGTAAACCCCATTCTTGTATTCTCGGGGGTCTATCCATTTTGGATCATATGTTAGCCATTGGATCTCACATCCCTCTGCTTTTTCTGAAACCTGGCTGTTCATTCAACATGTCTCTCTCTTCTGCCTGTCTGTTCTTTTTTGTAAGATCATGAAGTCATTTTGTTCGCTTTCATATCTTATTATCTGAGTTTATAGAACTGGGACTTGATAGGGGGAGCTGCTGAGTCATTGTTCCATTAGGCAACTTGTTTCAGGGCAAAGATTAGAAATGAGATCTGTGATTCCTAAACTGTCTTAGCTCTCTTGTATGGGGAAAAGGCAGGAACAAATGGTTAATTTACTTTTAGCTCCCTCTTGTGGATTTTATGAATAAGCTTTGTAATAATTACAGCATTTTCTCACATTATGAAGTTCTCTTGGGAGATAGAAAACTCAGTGGTTCATTGCAATAGTTTGAAGCTGTTATGAATAATCTTTGTTTTTAATTTGTTGCTTTTCTTTCACCTGGAGGAATTGTCTAGGTCCTTCCTCTTTGAAATGCAAAACAGCAGGTGTACCATCAACTTAGAGCAGTGTTTCTCAACCTTGGGAACTTTGTGTGGACTTCAACTCCCAAAATTCCCCAGCCTGGCTTCAACTTTCCAAGGCTGAGAAACACTGATTTAGAGTCAGCAATTTGGGGTTGTTACTAGGGCAATGACTTTTACGATGGAGTCAAGTTCAGTTTGCAAACAGACTTGATTGGGTTGGAGTGTTTTAACATGGGGGAGGCTGTCAGTTGCTGGCTGCCATAATTGATCTAATAAGGGAGGAATGATGCTCCTCTAGTTCCTCTTATTTGACAGTCTAATTTCTTTTCTTCCCTTGGTTAAGAATGTCCCACATGTTATGGTTATTAGTACTGTAATACATTGCCCCAAGCAACACATTCTTAAGATTGTCCACTTTCTATCCTATTCTTAAGAGTTTTTCAAAAATAGTTATAGTGGTATGAGCTGAAAGCAAACATTCCCTGAGAATAGCCTTCTCATCTAGTGCTGGGCATTGTTTATCATGGTGTGGGGCATGTGGACCAACATTGCTGGTTCCTTTGCAGAAGTTGATTTATTTATTTAAAGAAAGTATATGGCCACCTATCTCACACAGTGATCCTAGGTACTGTAGCTGAGAGCAACCAATAAAAACAATATAAAAACAAATCATACCCTTCCCTCAGATGCCAGATCACTCATACTGTTAACCCCATGACACAACCCCATCCTAGCCCAATGCTTGGGGGAAGAGCCAGGTCTTTGTAGCCTTCCAGAAGGCTAAATCTGTACTCCCCCCCCAAAAAAATCTCAGATGGGGAGCTATTTGAAAGGGCCAGGATGGCTACAGAGAAGGTGCAACTTCAAGGTCCCACTAGATGACAACATTTGAGGGACCTGGAGAGTGCCCACTCTGTCTGACCTAGTGGGACAGGAGGTACCCTCAGGGAGAGGTGGTCCTGAAAATAATCTGGCCCTGTGCCATGTAGGAAATTAAAAGTAAGAGATCCAGGAGGGCCAGGATGGACATGCCACCCCCATCTGGAACCCTCCAGAAGTCATCCACAAGAGTGACAAATGAAGTCTTGATACTGTAGCCCAGTCTGAATTCTGACTGAAAAGGGTCTAGATAATCTGCTTCATCCAGGGCCCTCCACAGTTGTGACCCCATGACCCTTTCGACAACCTTCCCTATAAAGGTTGGAGACTGGATGGAAATTATCCAAAACTGTAGGGTCCAAGAATGGCTTCTTGAGTAGCAGGCGAACCACCATCTCTTTCAAAGTAGGCAGGACTACCCTCTACTGAAAAGAGGTATTAACTACCACTTGGACCCAGATCATCTTGCCATTGCCTGAGACAAATACCAGATCCAATCTGTGACCCCCACTATGATTCCGGCTGTCAATAAGCTGGATCAGGTCCATGGCTGCCATGGTGACCATGAACTCCCAAGCCATTTCTGACTCCAGGCCCTAAGAAGGCAAGTGGAAGTCTCCCAGCACCATCAGTCTAGGGAACTCCACTGCCAACTCAGCCACAGAGTCAAGGAGCTTGGACAGGGCTACTGCTACACCACAGGGAGGGAGGGAGGGAGGGACACAAGCAGCATGTGCAACTGATCCCTTCAACTCTCACAAAGAAAGTCTCTCATCCAGCTAAAGCCCACTAGAGACTCCCAAATAATTCCCACCCCGAGTTGCGGCTGGTGGGGATTAAATATGAATATAGTGGGTCATAATTCCTAGGTTATAATTGCTTTAGATGTGCTGGTTACATGGGGAGGAGGGGGAGAGTGAAATACAGTTTTCTTTCCTTTCTGGATGTCACAAGCTTATCAATTTTCAGGCGTTCAGCAGACTTTCCAGCTGTCTGCTGAGAAGAAGAGCAATGTCATTTCTTTTTGTGTGCCATCACTCCCCTTGTCCCAACAGCAAGTGTTTATGACTCAAGAAGTCCCTTGGTATTTCTTTTCTAAGTTCCAATGACAAATAGTCTTAGACTGAAGTTCAGCTCAAATAAGGGAGTAAGCTACCTGCAATTCTCGTTTTTCTGCAAGTTATCTAGAGCTCATTAAAAGGACTGCTCTTCTGGTGCCATCTTGCCCCTCCTCCCCTACCCCTGGTACCCCAACAGGGCTTACTGAGGCACTGAAGAGTGCCATAATCTTCTGAGCTGGGTGACTTGAGCTGCCATTAGAATCTCGTACAATGCTGTCCTCTCAATGTAACTAGAATAGTTACCTGAATTACAATAGCAAACTGCATCAGCAGTAACCATTATAATTTCCCACAATGCCTCAAAGCAAAGTATCCATTGTGAATTCAGAATGATGCTTGGCACCTATTCCAGAAGCTGGTAATATCTGCTGCTACCACCTACCTCATGTAGATAGGAAGGAGCCCAACCAGAGGGCAGTTTTACCTAGCCCTCATAAAATTTAGAGTAGACATTACAAAGCTGTACCATAGGCTGTGTGTATTTCAATAGTCCACTGAGATATCCCCTCACCTGGCTGACTACCTCAGCTCCATATGGCAGCACACCCAACTGAGAATGTCCCAACCAATCAGCTGTGTTTGCTGTCCTCTTAATTGTCACAAAGGAGGCAGAGAGGCTATAACTTCCTTTCCCACCTATTTTTGCTAAGATTGGTTTTTTAAAAATGGAACGGTATAATTAGGACCAGTGCCACTGAAAATTAGCTCCACCTGTTTTAGATCCTGTCTCCCCACTCCATGCAGGATGATGAAAACAGATCAAGTACCCCACATCAGGTCCTGGAGAAACATTTACACCTGCAAGATGCCTTCATTTTACAACTGACTTTCCATTTTCCTCTACTTTAGTGCCTGTTTTCCAAACTGCACACATACTCATTTGAACTTCTGGCTTGTGAAAAGAAGCCAAGGAGAACTTTTCATTCACTGAAAGTGGCTCTCTTCCAATGAAATAAAAAAGCACATTTTTTCTGACTTCAGCATGTGCAAGATTTTGACCTTTATAAAAGCAAAAGTTCCTCGGAGTCTGGAGTTTAGATATTTTAAAAATCTTAACCCCCTGTTGCGCTGTGTTAGAACTTGTGTGGCTGGGAAATAAAGAGTAGAACACTTCTGTTACCCATTAAGTGATTGAAGTCTTATAAATGTCAATAGCCTGGTATTTACTGAAGCAACTGCTACATCTCTAGGACTTCAGGGCGCAGGGGACTCTGGCTTCTCATTCATGTGGGTGCTTTTATCAGGGACTGCTGGAAGACCTGAAGCTTTGCTGCTCTGGACAATTTCAGGTAACAGTTCTTAAGGGCCATGAAGGAAAATGCTGCGTGTGCTTTCTTGTTTCTCCCACTGAAGTCTTTTCTAAGAAGCGGCTCTAAATGCTTTCATTGTATCCTGTATTAATCAAAGTGGGCAAAGTTTTCCTATACGCTTGACTGTTACATTTATCAAAACTTTATTGGTAAAGCCAACCACATAGAAAATATTAAACATCTGTACCTGTGGATTTGTACATTCTTCAAAGCCATTGTTTGTTTAAAGTTTCTTGTGTGTACCACAATTGGCTAAGTTGAACAATATGCTAAACTAAAATCAGGTAAACCACATAAGCACGCTTTTTGAACTTAACCACAATTTACCTTTATGCCTTGGTTGGACTAGTCCTTGAAGGAAGTACTGCCAGAAGCAATTCAATTTAATATTCTGTACTATATGCTTTTTATCATGTTTCTTGAGTGTCACTAGAGGGCACTCTGGTGTTCCTTTTCCTCTTTATCCATTTTTAAGTAATTAAAAAATGTTAGGATGGCTCCCCAGAGCATTATTTGAGGTCACAAGGGCTCTTTCAGATTTGTTTTTCTATGGAACGGAGACTAGATGGCAAAGGCAACACAAGTTTAAATTACAGAGGCAGCTGAGTGGAAAAAATCAAAATGTGATTGAGTGGAAAAACAGATATAGAGATCATAGTTCTTATGTCTTCAGATGTAAACTGAGTTACAATTCTGTTCTTCATTGAAAAGGTTGCTTTCTATTCAAGAAAGGGGAAAACATTTTGTGACTGCAGAAATGCTCAACATAGGTAGTATTTCTCTCTCCCTTTCCATACAATAATCTTAGCATGCTGTCATATGTAAAGAACTTTGCATGTACCACCTCGCTTAGATTCTTACAATAACCTTGCATGGTATGTTATTGACTATGTTCAAAAACACGGCTTAAAGGGTTGTTTGAATACAGACTGAAAATCAGATTGCGACCAAAGAGGACCATGTTAACCATAGCTTGGTTATGGTAAGATTAGCTTCCCTTGGTTTGGCATGTTGTACAAACCTGGGCTAACTTATGATTAAGCAAAAATTAATCAACCATGAAAATAAGGTATCTCTGCTTTCTTTCCTTGTGTGATGGGCCTTTAGCCTTCCCCTCCACACATGGTAACTCCAATGATGGCCAGGGCACGGCAGGCTTTTCTTAAAGTAGCATTTCCAAATAATAGATGATAACAGATCATTGCTGGGATATCTGGCCTTAGAAGCAGAGGAGTCAACAGAATGATTAAACTGATTGTATAATAGCCAGCTGCAGGTTAATTCTCATCATAGTTACTATTAAGCATAACTTTGCACATCATGCAACAGTCAGCATTATTGTACCAAATATTAGAAATGGGCAATTATTTGCAAGTCTGTGTCTGTCACAAAAAACAAGCCATAATGGGTGGCTTCATACTTAAACTAAGTTGATACCAGTATTAAGCTTTAGTTTCCTTAACCGTTTCTTACTGAATAAACCACACATGGTTGGGTTTACACATCCCTCTAAGCCAAAATCTTCAAAGGGAAAAGTATCTTTTGGCAAGGAGGACTCCCAGCCGTCTTATTCTGGCTCCATTTCCTTCCTTCCTCCTTTGTAGTATTTGTGGGACTACCAACCAAAAAAGCTCTGGGTTTGGATATGTTCTCTTCAGTTCTGTAAAGCGATATGTACATTGATGGCACACAGTTTTTCAAGGCAGGAAAAAAAAAGTTCTGGCATTATTTGTTTTAAATGTGTCTAAAATTGAGTAAGTACTATATACCAGCTCAAAACAAAAAGACAATCTGTGCCTGTAGAGTTTGGATCTAAAAAATATAGTACATTTAAAAAACAGGGAAGAAGGAGAAATAGAAAAGAAGCAAACTTCCAGGTCTGTAGAGTGGTTGAAAACCCCAAAAGATTGAGAAGGAAAATGAGTCCTTTTTGGGAAGCCCAATTGGAAGATAATATGATAATGAAGTGATAGCTGGTTCCTTTTGTGATTATACATCAGTTAGGATTTTTGCTTTTACAATATTTTTTCAACATTTTTAATGTCTTTGATAGTTTCTGGTAAGCCATAATATGGTTAACTTGGTTTTGATTTAATGTGTTCCATAAACCTAGTCATTTTAGTTGGAAACTATGGTTTATGGCTTAGCTATGCAAATTAAGATAAAACATGTTTAAATAAGCCATAATTTAATACAGTTTCACAGAAAATTACAGGGCTCAGAAAATAAAAGGAAAATGTCTAAACAAATTATACAGCTTGAGATAATCTGAAACTGAATGTAAATGCAAACACTAAAATCCAAAGGAAAAAAAAAAACCCCAAATACTTGAAAAGTTATGATTATTATTAAATTACTGGGTATATAAAAAAGTAAAAACCTAGAATAATCTACTAAGAAGCTAAAATGCTGAATAAATAAACCACTAAGATCTTGCATTATTAGAATATTTAAATTTTATCCCTGTTTATTGAGCTGTCAGTTACTTTATTATGATCATAAGCCAATCAATATCAAATATTTAATTTTCATTCAGTATAAAATCCAGGATAGTAATTTTTTTTACTAGATTCTGCGCTCCTCCGTATTCCACATGCTTCCAAGCAAAATCTCAGTATTTCATAACATTTTTTAATCTTTTTCTGCGAATAACTTATATTAAATTCATACAAAGCAGAAGACATTTTTTTGTCTTAGGAGAGTTATCAAGATTCTACAGATACCCCTATAGAGACATGGGCCAGTGTTTCTAACACAACATCCCCACATGGATGTAAATGTCATTGTTAATCATTGTTGAGTCATTTTTAATAGAAAGGCAGGGTATAAATGTCATCTTATTTGCTTTCATATTTTTGTTTTTCTTTTAAGGGATTGTAAGCTACCTTGTGAGCTTTGAGACCCAGAGGCAATATAATAAAGTAATCTAATGGAATTGTGCTGACACCTGAAAGCCCCATTGTGCTAGACACTCCACGTGAATAGGACCAGTGTCCCTTCCCCAAAAGCTTGCAGATGTTGAGGAGGGACAACAGATGGAAGGAACAAAGGGATGGAGAGACTGTGAAGTAACAGCAAGGCAATGCTTATTAGTCTGAGTAAGCTGCTTTCCCTACATGCCAGCTGCCCAACTACTGTCACTAATTGATCCTAGTGTTTAATGAATTGGTTCTACAATGTTAACTTCAGAGGGGATAAAAAAATAAAATCTTCAGATTTCGTTCCTGTAGATGACATCCCATTATATTTTAAAGCTATCTCTCTAATAGGCATCATATTGCATAACAGTGTGAGTCTTCTTTACCTCATATCCTACCATCTATGTTCTGTGAATGAGCTTTATCAGATACGCATCTAATAATGTTTCTAATATTTGGTTAATGAGCTTGTCTTTGAACAACATTATAAATACCCATTCCCATAATTTAGTCTCCCCAGTCCAGGTTTCATACCTCATTTTTAGTTTCAACTACTGTAACCCTAGTATTTTCCAGTTCATATGAAAACATATATTTTGTCTGCATTAGAATGTGTACTACTGGACCTGCAAGTTGACTAACCAGTTATCCAAAGTTCTGCAATTGTGGGCTTCTAGCAAATTTGTAGGCACCATCCCTTCCCATCATTTCTCAGTTCTGGATTCTCTCCTGCATGGTTACAAAATAAGGCTTGCTATGAAAATTAAACGGAATAAGCTACAATTAGGATTCAGCACATTTTGCCTCAAAAACAGAGGTCAGCAATCTTTTCTGGTCCTACACATCTGTTCTCATAGGCAGAGGCAATTTGATAACCAAGTCAGATGATCCAAGAAAAAGAAGAAAAATCCATTTATGAGAAGAAAGCCACCAAACCTATAGGATTCCTCCAATACCCAAACTATGAATTGACTAGAGTATTTGAATTAAGGCAGTGTTATTTGTCACCATATAAAGCTTCTGCAAGCTTTCTGGTAGATTAATATTTTCTGGCTGGATGATTTTTATTTTGGGTTAAGAAGAACTAAAAACACAAAGAATTACCATAAATCTCTAGAAGAAAAGAGGGAAGATGGCAACAAAGGCTTCTCTTCCAGTCACCATCTGTGTGTCTAAGACAGCAACTTTTTCCTACTGACACCAGACTAGCAAGAAGAAAAAGATTCTGGTTTTGAAAAATATAGGTTTAGAAAAGTCTCCCCCAGACTAGTGCACTCTAGAAGTATTGGGACTACTGGGGAATTCTGGGACTCCTTGGAGGAGGAGTCTCCTGGTGAAGACAGGCTGCTTGAGAAGTTGACCAAATTCCTATTCATTTACAATTAAAGGCATATAATAATATGATATCATGCTTATATTTTAATCAGTCAGATAGCTGATGTATTATTATTGATGGCAGTTTTAGGGAACAGCACAGCACTAGTAAAATCAGCAGGCCCAATGACACCATCATTAATGGGCATATTGTATAGACCGAATAGAGAGGGATGACATAGATCTCAGCACCAATTGATGAAGAATATAAATTCTGACATGGTCCACATAAAATTAAAAGAAAGAAGAAGCAAGAGGTGATTTCCAATATGATTTTTTTTCCTTGGCAGTTATTTCATTTAGAATGCAATGAAAGAGAAAAAAAATTACCTTGCTGAAAAACCATAACCCTCCTGGCATGATGGGAATGGATATTTATAATGTTGTGGATATGGAGAAGGTTTTTTTTCCTCAATGAAAAAATGATATGCAAGACTCGTTGAGCAGACTACTGCATTTTTTAAATCCAGATTTCAAATCTAACTCATTGGTTGATGAGATTTATAACAATTCCTTTACAACATGCCTTACAGAAAACAGAATTATAATTCTTTTTAACAACAAGAAATGATCAGACATTTTTATAGTTGAACAGATAATTTAGCTATATAGGTTAAGAATGTCATAAATGGATCCTCCCTTGCAACTGCCTCATGCAACATTCAGCTACTGATTTTGCTGGGACAATAGACAATACTGGGTATTGATATTTCTGAGATCATTCCCCATTTACTGGACTTTTACTCTAAACAAAGGGCATGCCCAAAACATACCTAACTTCACATCCCAGATTGATTTTCCTATAATTCAGCCTTATCCTATACAAATATTGTAGTAATCACACAGTTATTTTCTATTAAACATGTATTCCTAGGAATCACTTGGTAGACACCTGATCAGACCATCTAAGGTCTGAATCTCCCTCCTTAGAAGACATTCCCACCACCCAAAGAAAATCCCTGATACAGTGACCTTCCTTTGTGTTCAAGAAGTTGGCAGAAAGGCCAGAACCTACCGTGGAATTGTAGGAAATCACTCTGAAGTATGATTAAAAAAATAAGCTCCTAAGACATTCAGGTCCAGTAAGACATTTAAGTCCAGTAAGACATATTTAGTAAAATACTAAATACTTAAAATACGGATTGCAACACTCATATTCCGGGGTCTGGCAGGAATCAAGTAGATAGCAAAGTGTATATAAAAAGTACCATAATTCATGAAGAGTTAGTATAAGTAGGAAGGATATCACAGCTTTAATTGTGATTAATATGAAACAGTTTATTCATAAAACCTGTCCCTCTTTTTAATTTAATCTTTATTATAATAAAGCTTTATTCTGCTACAGTTCTGTATCATTGATTAGGTTCACACAGTATGCTTAGCTGTGGTTTGGTTTTTGTTTAATGTGCTATGAGAAAGAAGTCAACTGTAGTTTATTCAGCATGGTTAAACAAATCTTGTTTTAGAATGATGTAATACAAAGGATCCTAGAGGAAACAGATTATCTGGATCTATTTCAGTTAGGATTTAGGCCTGGTCATGGAACAGAAATGCCATTGGTCACTCTGATCAATGACCTTCACTGGGACCTAGATGGGGGAGTGCACCCCACTTGGTCCTTTTACAACCCTTGGTAGTGTTCAATACCAAATTAAATCAGTTTGGTACTGAACCGTAATTTATTTTTGTGACCAAAGATACGACACTTTTACAGCATAAGATTCCAAGTATGGAATGAATTAAATAATTTATTCATAAAAAACGTATGTGCTTACTAAATCATACTAAAGGTAAATGCACAGTTGACCTCAATTGCAGTGCTCAAGAGGAGAAGCTTAGATTCCCTATGGTTAAAGCTTGGCTGTGATAGTATTCACCAAAGTAAGCTCACTGTTCTTTTTTAGTTGATAGAATGTGAGAAAAGTAGAGATAACCTATTTTCTCATACACAGTGGCTTTCTCATAGAAAAAGGGGGGCTGCTTCTGTGCTGGCAAGAGAGAGGAGAGAATACAAGACTTCTGGGAAAAGAAAGAATGAATGGCTGGCAACTCTCCAAAATGGATTCTAGACCGTGTTGACTGTTGAAGGATTATTGGTTCCCAGAGACCCTAGGACAAAACCACTGAAGTGGACGGTGAGCAGGGGTTCCACAGAAGACCTACTGAAAGAAGAAGAGGGGGGAAGAGGGTCAGTTCTACTGATCACAGATGGCTTTCATGAAGAGCTGGAGAAGGGAGAGACCACATCTAGCCAGCCTAACAAAGAGAATGCTGGCTCCAGTAATTAACTCCTTTTTTAAACTCTAAGTAGGAATCTAGTAATACAATGCACGCTTTTAGTTACTACATTAGACTATATGCATACCCAGAAGAAAGGTAGTTTGCTTTAAAAATGCTGGACCAAATGCTAATAAATCAAGACCACAAATTCATCAAATCAATTGGTTTTATACTGCTTTATATTGTTTTATTGGGTGTAAGCTGCCCAGAGTTGTTTTAAGATGGATGGCTATAAAATATTTTAAATAAATAAATAAAATAAGTCTATTTCTTGCTGTTCTCCTGCTCAACAGAAGCAGAGTGGGGAAAAGGAATCTGGCTAATTAGTTGCTGTTTAGATGTTGTAATTAAATGACGCTTGGATTACTTTATATACCTGCAAATAAAACTAATAACTGCCATTATGGTGCTAATAAAAGGAAAAAAAATCACAAGTTGTACACTGTCAGTTGGCCCTTGTGACACTGGTTTTACAGAATTAAATTAATTACAGTCTAAATTAACAACTCAATATTTGTTTACATAAGGCTAAACTTAGAACACTTGATTATAAGTTTATCTGTATAATTTAACCTAGGTGTTCCCTCTCTACTTACAAGACACTTTTCACAGAACATGTTAAATCATAGTTTATTTAATCATAGTTTATTAAATAAGCAATAATTGGCTTGATAAACACAACTTGCTGAGCCATCAGTCAGGGTGGATAGCTTCTGCCTTTTGGGATCAACTATCAGTTGGAAATGGAACCAGCAGTCAAGAAATATGCCACAGGTTAGGGTATCAATAAAAATCTTGGAAATGATTTATGTCTATACCTATAAAGATTAGAATCATGTTGGCAGTAGATTTCCCTGTGACACTTTATGGAAGTGAAAGAAGCAGGATAAAAGGAGTATTGATGCATTTGGACTTTGGTATTGGAGAAGAATCCTGAGAATACCATGGATAGATAAGAAAACAAATAGAACAAATCAATCCAGAGTTCTCCCTTAAGACACAAATGATCAGGTTTAAATTAACATATTTTGGACACATTATATGAAGATCCAGCTCCCTTGAGAACTCTGTACAATAATGCTGGGAAAGGTGGAAGGAAAGAAAAGAGGAGGACAACCATTAGCAAGGTAGACAGATTCAATTACAGTGGTGATGGGTGCACTGTTGGGAGACCTGAAGGGCCAAGCTGGGAACAGATCATCCTAGAGGAGGTCTATGTGTATGTGGTCACCAAGAGTCAACACTGACTTGATACTGTAATCAATAAATTGCAATAGTTGGATACATACAATACATTAAGCCAAAGCTAAACAAACCACATCATCTCTTTTCATTATCTATGAGCCCAGCCACTGACAATTTAGCAGCCTCCTGTTAGGTTTCAATAGAATTTTCTTAAGGAGAAAAATATTTACTCTGAGGATAGATGATGGATCATTGAGATTACTTCATAACTTTCATCAGGCAAAGGGCTATTTTGCTCAGGGGATGGAACAGCTGGCACAGTTTAATTATTCAACTGTATGTTGTCAAGGAAAGCAACACCTTAATGCAGATACATTATTTCCTTGTCTAGCAGAAGAAACTAGAATAATCAGAGATATGAGCAAGCCAGTAAATTATAGCAGATGATCCTTTTCAAGAAATGGAAATCTCTCAGTTCAAGACTCTAATGGATGCTAATGGAAAGATGAAGCAATAAGAGTTTATAAAGGACTGGAAAGGTTAATTATGGAAGCTAGTTCCTGTCTCATTATGACTCTGCTAGTCACAATCAATGACTCAAGAGCAGTTACACACTTTAAAAGAAAAAAATGGATTCTCCCTGAGGGAAGCTCTGTCTTAAAAAGTATGATCAGAGCTGCCCAAGAGATATAAAAAGATTTAACTAAACAGGTAAATAAAAATCTGAATAAGAAAGACCTAGAGCTGTTAGCTAGAGGCCTAGATGGAAGAAATAGGAGATAAAGAGATTTTTAAAAATTACAATGGGTAGATTGGTGAAACAGGATTACAGATCACTACAGTTTATCATTCTCTGATTTTCAGAAATCAGAGTCACAAAAAGCCTGGTCATCAATTTTATTTGTTTCAGGAAAACTCAGTAGAATACCATCATATGTGTTTTTTTAATCAATAAACAATAATAAGATCATCACTAATGATAGTGTAATCCACTTCTGGCCATCCATTTGCATCTCTGTAGAACAGGTTTAGAAGAAAAACATCTGCTAAATCATTTTTACTAGAGGCAGTAGTCAATGGTGGAATTTTTCCTAGTTTTTTTTTTAAAGAATATTCTTTTAGGGAACATTCAGTAACTTTAATTTTGCTTTTAATGATATTTAATATTTTATTGTTTCAATATGATTTGTTTATTTTAGTTTATTATTGTTTGTTTAAACAATATTTATTGTTTAGTGACACTGGTGGCAATGCACTAAATATTGTTAATAAATTAAAATGTGTGTAGTTATAAGCCTATACACACACACACACACACACAATATTTCTTAATTATTTACAGCAACTGCAGGGCTGCTCCCATCCTCTTCCCACAGCTTTTATGTTAAAGCTGATGTTTTGCCACAAGTATGCTAGAATCAGAGACAACACAGTGGAGGGCAATGCCACCATCAATATGTGTTATGCAACAACCCAAGAGAAGGAATTCTGAATACACAAATCCTGGTTGTGGGATTTTTTTCTAGTTCAGTAACAGTTAATGCTAAACCTTGGAAGCTTTTGGTGCCAGCTCAAGATGTATTAGTTCAACCAGGCTATTGATTAAAGTTATACTGATCTTTCTCCTGTTTTGTTATTGATATTCTAGTGTTAAATCCTGCTATGATTTTGCAGCTAGTTTTCTGGATGTTAAGATATGGAGGGTTGGTTAGTTGGTTGGCTGGTTATTAATTAATTAATTAATTAATTAATGTAAAGTCATTGCACTGTCTTGTAAATAATTTCAGTTTATTGCATCTCTGCTCTGGACTTCTTTTTAAAGATGAAAAGGATAATCAAAATGTTATAAATCATCATCTACAGGAAGGCAAATACTCCTTCAAATTGAAGTCAAGTCCTGATGACTATATAGACATGTCCATATAATTTTCTTGGCAGCAAGAAGGAATTGTACACAATTCTTGGTGGCACTGCAGTTTTCTGTAGCAGAGAGAGCTTTTTAAAATGACACCTATTTAGTTGGCATGGCTTTTGTACCAAGAAGGTAATGGTATCTGTATATCCATTCACAAGGAGGAAATATAAGGGTGCTATTACAGGTTTAGCCTACTTGCTGAAGTTGTGCTTCCACAGGAGCTGCCAGAGTTCATCCAGTCCCCTTTGTCACTGCAGCTTATTGTCCCTTATATGCCTCCATCAGAGCCACGGGAGGAGATATTCCGGGGGGGGAGCTTCTCTTTTTTACCCCATTGCCAACTCCTAAATCTTGCTCCTCTTTCTCAGGAAGGATGAGGAAGAGGAAACAACTCATATTCCTTGCGGAAAAATAATCATGGGAGGGGGAATCCAGATAGAGGCTGCCATGTATAGGAAGCCCCTTCCCCCTTCCCCCTTCCCCCTTCCCTGGTTTGGCAAGTAATGACAGCAAGAAACTTCTACTGGTACTAGTTTTTGAGTGAAAGAAGATGCTATTGCAGCCTATCTGAATAGGATTTATAGGCTGATAGACTTGATAAAGGTTAAGGAAGATGGAGTTCACAATGTTACTCAGGCTCATTCTTCCCTGTGATCACTTCTTGGGGTAAAGCCTCTTATAGGAACTCACAATCAAGAAAGCAAAGTTCTCAAAGGTTCAGAGAAGGAAAATGTATTTCAATAAGCAAGGGTCAGGTTTCAGAGCCTTGGAAACTGGGGATCTCACTTACTTGTTATTAATTGTATTGCTTTTATTTTAGTCAGGCAGTGTACAAAATAAACCAGCCAACCAACTAACCAGTGAGTATGTTAAGGAAGAGCCTCCCTGTTTTCTTTATCATCATTCTAATAGAGTCTTGGTTTGATGGGGAAGATGCTAATTGCTTATTTGACACCACAAAAAAGTCAATTTCTTCTTCTTGTGCCATATTTTGGAAATATCCATTTTCATTTCCCAGGTCAGAGAATTCATCACAGGTGCTGTTCCCATGTTCAGCATGAATAATACGGGTAAAATGAACAAATTAAAGCTTAATTTCTGAGAGGGAGGACCATAGCATTGTGTTTTGACCATTCTTGTAATTTTTACTAACATATTTGTATTTCACAACACACCTTGATTCCATTACTTGTGAAGAAAAATAAGATAAAAAGAGCAAGGATAAAAAGTGGGTGATTGGTTCTCACACTGTGCTGTGCTATCATGTGGTTTGTTTGATTTTAGCCTGCCGTGCCCTTTCTAGGGCTGCTCATTCACCTTTAGCCCCCACCTGGTGCTCAGCTCTCACCTGTGGCTCCAAATAACTGTAACCTGCACAGCGGCCACACCCTGGTAAACCGTCTTGGCAGATGGGCCAAACCAGGTGAGGGTAGCCAACGGGTCTTCAGCTCTTGGTGAGAGAGGGATTTGTCTATTCCAGCATGTGAATTCTGGCCCTGGCAGATTGAGCGGAGGACACTGATCAATGGTCCAACGGTCAAGAAGGCAGGCCCAGCAGGCGTGTCACACTAAAAGCATGACAAGACACTTAGATTCCTGCAGCAGGAGGTCTCCTCTCCAGCCACAATGGTTCTCTGTGCCACTGGATTAAGGTCTTTTATGCCGAGAGAGTGGGACTGCCCCTGTGTAACAGCTATTCCACTTAAAAAACTCCATCATGCACAAGTTTCTATTGTGCAATTCATTTTCATCTAAAATTCATCTGCAAATCATCTCAGTCCAAACATAATTCGTTGAGCCTTCGGCAATGGGGGAGTGGCGAAGCAGGTGAAGATGACCACTGGCAGTTATAGTCACAAACGTGCACACGGGCAGCCCTTGAATCAGTGGTCATTCATCTCAGTATCTGTGGCAGCAGAGATATCTGGCAGTATCCAGGGCAACTGGGCAGCCCTTCTAGGATAGCACTGCCCACCCTCAAATGAGGGAGGGGGTTAGAAAAGGTACCTTAAACATTGCTTGCCCCACAACATCTGGCTAGCTAACCCCAGCTGGCAGATCATCACCTTAGCAGTCGAGCATCAAGAAAAACAAATCAACGAAAACTAATTTTCAGAGCCTGGAACGTCCGTACCTTGCTGGATAGAGACAAGGTATCAAGGCCTGAAAGACAAACAGCATGCATAGCAGCCAAACTCTGCTGTTATAGCATTGACACTGCTGCACTCAGTGAGACCAGGCTGGCAGTTCATTACAGGAAGCAGCGAGTGGATATATGTCCTTTGGGAAAGGGAAACCACAGACTGACAACAGGACTCGTGGATTAGGTTCTGCAGTGAAAACTGCTCTGCTGAAGAACATCTCTGTACCCACTGGAATAAATGAACACATTATGAAGTTCTGCTTTCCTGTCAGCAAGTCCTGGTATGTAACCATTGTCAGTGCCTACGTACCAACTCTCATGAGTCCAGACAAAGACAAGGAAGACAAAGACAACCTCCACCAGCTCTGAAGACGGGTGCTGCCAAAAAGTGAGAGAAAACCATGAGCAGTGTCACAGAATGACACCCAAAGTTACTACAACAATGGACTTCCATTGCCCCCATCGTACTAGACTCTGTGCTTCCAGACTGGGACTGCAGAGCCCTTTCCGTGTCCACAGATGAACTGCACAACAGTGTGTCTTCTTCGAACCCAAAGGACTACCATATAATGGTGACTTTGGTCACCATTTGTTAGCCTAATCTACCTCTCAAGGTTATTGTGAGGATCAAAAGAAGGCTGGGAAGAGAACACATAGGTTGCTTTGAATACTGGATGAAAAGCAGAACATAAAAGCAATTAAATAGAGAAGCTCAGCAGGCTTGTATGAATGGAAATGTTCAAATTGTACTCAGTCTTCTCTGATGTGGAGGAAAAAAGCCAATATTATCCATTTACTATTACATAACTGTGAATAAACACATAAAAAACAGACATATCTCGCTGCTACATTTCTGAGTATTTCCTTTAAATCCATAATGTGTTTTAAGTGGCTTCCATAACAATGGATGGTCCTATGCCAGTTCTCAACAGGCAGCCAATTGAACAAGCAATAGTGGTTTTCACACACTGTCCCCTGCTGTTTTGTTGTTTTTGCCTTTGGCCAAAGTACAATGTCCACCTCCCCCCAAGACTTAGAAGAAGAAAAAAAAGAGAGAGAGGCAACCTTTTCAATATGCTAGACCTTTTCCTGATTCAAGCTTATCACTGACATTAAAAGCTCATCTAAGGTTGCTCTGTTGCAATAAAAACTTCAAGAACGGAACAGAGGATTATACAGTGTGCCTTAATTTAATCAGGTACCTCACAGGCAATCAGAATACTTTGGCTGAGGGCTACTGAATGGGTACATTATGTATCTCAAGGTGAGTATTTTCAAGAACACAATCAAACATTCAAGGTGCACACTTCTTTCCAAGGTACCTGCACTATAATATCTTACATTCATGCATGTTGGGTTATTGAGTGGGTGCAGCGGAGAACAGTGCTACTTTCATTTCTAAGAATCCCATGATCTTAGCTTCACCATAAAAGAAGAGAAGGGGAAGGAAAAGGCCCCTATGTCAGCTTATGGGAGTACTTATACGTGTGCTGCAAAAGTGTTGCTTTTAGAATAGTCTGATATATTCTTGCAGCTTGTTTAACCATAGCAAAGGCAAGCTGGCTCTTTTCCCCAAGACTCTAGTGCTAGATTTGTGAAAAAAGAACAGAGGACTCAAGGGAGGTGGGAAAGGCAATACCTATACAATTCAGCTTTATTTCCAGTGAAGCTGAACATGAGAAGCTGGTGGGAATGTGTAGAGGAATTTCCTCTGCTGAAGATATTTACTTGTCTATCGGGATGAAATGAAGGGAAAGGAAGAGAGAAACAGGGCTACTATATTATCTTTCCTGAGTAGCTATTCCAATCAGATGCTTCCCTTTTATCAATTGTCACATGACAACAATGGTCATGCTGTCTAGAAATTTATGAGATTGCATTTCCAAGAGATCTCAAGGGCACCAAGTTGGAGAAAGCTGATGTACAGCCCTAACAGTTTCTGCAATGTGACTACTGGTGTTTCTCAGTTTCCCCATTGGTTTCTTTAACTGATTAGTCTAAAACCCATGATCTTTGTGGGTGGACTTTCCTTAAGCAGTTTCCTGTTGCCATCTAACACAGGATGTCACTCTTGTATTATCTACCAAATTTCTTGGAGAAAAGCCAAGAACAAAGGACTCAGACTACACCTTAGTTTAGAAATCCTTTCTGAAAATTTACTTTTAAACATGTGCACTTTGAGGAACATTGCAGGAGGGTGCTGGTGAACCCAGAAGAAATCACTTTGTTTACATAAGGTTTAGCAAAAGTAGTTTTAAAAACAATTTCATAAGATACAAATAAGGAAATCATGTTTGTATTTTTCCACTGAAAAGTCAGGCAGGAAAAAGGAACTGTTGGGACATATTTTTCCCTTCATAGCCAAGTCACTTTTATTTTTAGCATTCACCTCAGATATCAGCACCACCCCACTCCAAGCCTGCATAGTCTATGATTCAGAAGGCTGAATGCAGGCAACCATTGTGTGTGTGAGAATTCCTGATATCTTCATTCCCAGACAGGCAGCTGAAGCAAAATAGTTACTGAGCTTTTCATGGGCTGACTAGCATTTGGAACATTGCATCACTAATTGTGTATGCATGGCCTTAGAAAACTACTTGAAAATGTGATATTATTTTGAATTATGCAAACGCCATGTTCTTGAGGCCAGATGGTCTGCACATGGTACTAGTCTGGATTATGTTATCTGTAATTTGTTGACTAAAGCACAATTGGCTGGATTTGTATGCATACTAGGCAAAACCAAACAAACCACAATGTAGCTAGCATGATGTGTAGATCCAAACCATTGCATCCAAAGAACTTCATTAATAAAAGATAGGCAATAACATGCAATCTATATGCAGCAATAAGATAGTTTTTAAATATATATCTATATCTCAATTGAAATAACTGGTATGTGACACCAAACATATGCTATTTGTGGCTGACTACGAGTTTGTTTGGATTTGTTGTGAACCCAGTTACTGTGGTATCTAAACTCAATTGCTTAATATGATGTATGAAACCATCTAATTACAGCTTACTCAACAGACCATGACAACCTCAATAAATTTAAAGTATAGCATCTGGATCAAAGGGGTTGAAGGTAAGTGTATAGATCTGAATGACAGGGATTCAAAAGCTTGAGACTTCAGTTTAAAAAGCTACAAGAACAGTTTAAGTGGTACCAAACTAATGGCACTGCATGCAGTTGCTATCTACTTAATTTCCTTGCTAAACATGCACCTAAGCCCATTATCACAACTTCCAGGTAAGGACTTCAAGGAATCTTTGTAAGAATCTCAAGATCACCAACAAACAATTATTATGTTTATTTTCAAGACCCAGCTCTGTATTTTAAATAATCTCTAACACTTTTAGTATTTGGGACAGACAATCTTGGATTGGCAATAGATGTACTTTGGATAGGGAAGATCTGACTTGTCAATACATCTGGTACAAATCATATGAAGGATCTCAGCTTGGACCCCTAAGAGGTGCTGCAAGTCAGAATAGACCAACAGTCCAATCCAATACTTTACAACTTCACATGTTCCTGTTATACAAGAAACCAGACTTGTGATACATACCAATTGCTGACCCTTAACAGTACACATACACTTGCTTGTGGTACATCTGAGATATTTTTATTTGTTGTTTCTCTTTATACTATTCTAACTGGATGTGAGGTGGTACTGGGTTCTGAAACCGTCCCTTTCTATACCAATTTTTGAAAATTGTATTTCATATTACTCTTGGATTTTGAATATTTAGTGGTTTGTTCCCTTCAGTGAGGAAAATTATAATGAACATAGTGGACATTTTGCATTGCGGTCTCTTAAAAAGATAAACCTAATAACTTAATCCTATTTTTATTCAGGTTTTATTTCTGTTACACAGTGAACTGTAATTTAGCCTAGCATGTTATAGTAAACCAATCTATGTAATTAGTTAATAGGTTCAGTGTGTCATATGAACCCAGAAAATTAGACTAAATAGATCATGGGTAAGCATGTAATGTGAAAACAGTCTAAGAAGGTAGTCCTACTTAATTCAGTGACTCTTGTTTTCAAGTAAATGGGAATAGCATTCCCTCAGAAATGACAGAAATTACCCTGAGATATCCACAATTTGGACCCAAGTAGATGGCACCATCACCGTGACTTGACTGATCTTGAAATCTTAATCAGAGTAAGACCGGGTTAATACTAGGAAATTTAATCAGAGTAGGCTAGACAGAGATGTCAAAAAAACATCCTGGAAAAGGGAAGTGGAGGAAAAGAATAAGTCCAGCTTTGTACAGCAATGTGACCAAGAAACAATTTTCCCAAAATGTACTTTTAAAATCTTCATCAGTTAAATTAAGGCTACCAGATTCGGGCTGCAAAAATCCGAACTAGATGGCAGCTAGAAAATACAGAAAACGAACACTTTGATGCTGTTTAATGGTTGCCAGTATTTTTGCGGATTTGGTAGTTTGTTAAAATCTCAGCGGCTCACTCACCTGATGAATCATAGCAATCTGCGGGGGGAGGATATGGAAATAGATGAGCCCAATGTTATTACTTTGCTATGAAAGATCTAGTCTATGTTCGCACAACACACCGACCCACGAATATCTAAACGATGTTTACTGAATTTACCCAATTGCCTGGGTTTACCCAGCCTTTATAAACGGGATGCACTTATCAAGAATGAGTAGTAACTTATAATAAATCTAAAGCATTTGGGGCGTGGGAGCCACGAATATGCTGACGGGAATTCCGGTGCATTGCTTGTTTCAATCCACTTGGCAAAGGGAAGGGTTGGGATACGTGACGAGAAAACGGCTGGGTTTGTTTTTCCCGAGGGCTTCCAGGTTGCGCAACTAGCGAATCTGCCGAAAGGTTTCTTCCCTACGTTCCGTCGCGGCTCTCATCCCTCCCTGATCTTCCTGTTGCCCGGATGGTCACGGCCAGTGGGAGCGTTTCCCTAGGAACTACGGCAAGAGGCGAGGACCAAGTCCTTCCGGCTTTTGCTCAGGCCACTTTTCCAGTCCTCTCGCCCAGTCCGTTGCATCCCGCTCCCAAGCGCCAGAGGAGGGCGGGGGCGGATGGGAAGTGGGGCTGAGTTGAGAGAGGCGGCCTGTTTTGAGGGCCGGGGATAGCTTTGACCACCGGGATGACTTTGCTGCACCACCTTCGCAGTGGCGACCGTCGCGACTGAAAGCCAGGGCTTCTTCATCTTCCTCCTCCTCCTCCTCAGCCGTTGCCAGGCGAAGTGGGAGGGCGGGTCCGAAGGGGAGGGACCAGCCGATGGACCAGCCGGGCCTGGAGCGGAGCCCAGAAGAGCTGCTCTTCGGAAAGGCCTCGCAAAATGTGGGCGTAGCGTGGAGGCGAAGCAGCCCCCAGTCTTGCCGGGCCCAGGGCCCCTCGCCGCCCGTCGGAAGGCGCTGAGCGGGGAGCGTCTGGCCAGGCGGATGCCGCCGCCGCTGCCCCGAGCCTGAGGCGGCGGCTCTTTCCTCCTCCTCCTCCTCCTCCTCCGCTTCCCTCTCCGCCTCGATCGGCCTCTCCCTCCTGCCTTGACCGACCAGCCGCCCGGCTCGCTCTCCTCACCCGCCGCCACCATGTCGGCCAAGGTGCGGCTAAAGAAGCTGGAGCAGCTGCTGCTGGATGGGCCCCGGCGCAACGAAAGCGTCCTGAGCGTTGAGGCGCTGCTGGATCTCCTGGTCGGTCTTTACACCGAGTGCAGCCGGGACTCGCCGCTTCGCAGGGACAGGCTTGTATCCGACTTCCTCGAGTGGGGTAAGAAAGGGACGTGGGGGAGGGTAAGAGAACCGGGCTGGGAGTTTTGTTGGATCGCGCCTTGAAGGGCGCCTTCCTCTCCGGTCGAACAAGTCAGTGCCACTTGTTTCCGAGTAGGCATGGATACGATTAAGCCTGTTTGTACTACGAGAGAAAGCGAGAGCGCCTATCTGTTAACAGGAGTTTGAGATTATCGGGTTGGCTAGTTCGTAGAAACCTGAGACAGAGATGTATATAAGGATAGAACTGGCTGCTGTAGTTGGAGAAGGTAAGGAGGAAGAAGAATTACTGGGATAATTAACAGACGGATGGGAAAAGGAGCACATCCCCTGTCAAATTGGCTAAGGCAGCAGGAGGAGTGAGGATATTACCTGATCATGGGGGATAGGTTCACTTTTAGGAGACTGGGATGGCACAAATTAGACACTATTTGGAACAGGGGCTTAGTAGATAATAAAGTGGTGGTTCGGTAAGGAAACGGCAACAATGAACAAAGAGAGAGCTATTTCTGTTATAAAAGCTTTTACAGAGCCAGTGTTGGATATTTTTGGTGAGAAGTATCTCAGCTTATTGATTAGAATTCTGTTATGAGACTTTGGGAGTGGTAACAGTGAGGATGAAGGAAAGTGTCTTCACTCAGTGATGACTGATGTGCATTGGCTGCATCAGATTACAAAGAAGGAAGAACCAAAGTATTATCCAAGGTGGGAGAACATTTTTTTGATAATAATTCATAATGACCTACAGTTGCTGTAATAGGACTTGCATGAATTCAATGGTAGCAGTGCTTCTGGACATGAATAGGAGATGGTAAGACCAGGGAACTTGCTATGAGTTCATCTTAAATTATGGACTTTGTCACTCTGTGTAACTTATAAGAAAGAGGGAAAGTTAGAACAGTATTGGTTGAAGGTGAATTATGGAGAACAGGATGTGAGTGAAAGATACACTGCTTCTGTAAAGTCAGAACAGACATGATTTTAGGGCAGGAATGATCGACATATGGAATAGCTCCAGGCACTACTGTGATCAGAAAAGGGGAAATGGAGAACTAAGTCTAGCAAGAGCAATACGCTAGGAACTTTGTGGGAAAAAAATTGCATATTGTTGGCAGTTTAAGAAAATGGGACTAATCAACACAGCCCATGCAGCTCTTGACAGAAATATTGTATTTATCTGAAATGAGAAGTGAAGAAAAGTCAGAAGACACTTTTATATTCAAGGCTGTAGGAAGGAAGTGTTCATATCCTGAAGGTGACAGTTCAGACTGTCATCCTGACTAATATGGGGGGGATGGATTAGATTCCATTAATAGCACAGCCAGATGGACTGTTAGAGATGTGGGATGAATTCATAGCTAGAATTAGTTTAAATTAAGAATTTTTCTTCACTGTATCTTAAAGAAGAATTTGGGGTCAGTGCTACTTACAGTAACTGAGGAATCCAATGCACCTTCTTGGTGTGCTGTAATATTGGAGGCTCCAAGGAATCCAGTGCAACAGGGTAATTAGATGGAAGGGAAGGAAGATAAATGCATCTCTCCATTCCCTTCCTGAACTTTTTTTTTTTAAAATAATCCTTCCATTGCAAGCAGATAAATCAAATAATACATAAAGCTTGGAATCCCCAGTGTGGCTTCTGGAAGCTAGAGAGATCCCACCAACATATTCTTAGTGCTCAGCAATCTTCCTGCCTAATTTTATTTTATAGATTATTTTGATTATGAAAATGTATGGGAAGTTAGCATGCTGCAAAACAAAGCACCAGGCTCAACCAGAACCTGATTTTCCAACAAAACCTCTGAGTGCCACATAAACTTCAGAGACATTCTTAGAAAATAAAATGGTGGTTAGCTGCAACCTTGTGTGTTGCTTGCATCCATCTTGGCAATTGTTTTGTGAGAGTGCTCATAATATGTGCTCAAAGGCCCAAAAGACTATGTCCAGTGCTAGTTTAGAATGTAGCCTTAGGATGCAGTGGACCCATACCAGAATGCTTCTTTTTGGCTTTTCTCATGATAAGATTTGAAACTGGAAATTGGAGGAGATATTTTACAATTCAAGGTTGGAAATTCCTGGCTCTGATATTGGAGGGGGGAATTCTTCATGCATGTTATGAACTTCTCATGAGGACAAAAGGATTGCAGCTTTATCTTTTATTTTTTAGATTTATATCCTACCTTTCCTTCAGGAGCTCAGAGTGGCCTATGTAGCATTCCCAATTTTATTCCAACAGTCCTGTGAGGAAGATTAGGCTGAGAGAGAGAATCCAATAGAATGGATTTAAACCTGGGTCTCCCCTGTCTCAGTCCAATATATTTATCAGTACAAACACTGCTCTCTTAGAGAGTTACTTTTCTAATTTAGAACTTATTAATTTAGAGATTATTAAAATGGGTATTGAAAATATGACAGTAAAGTATCATTGGTCTAGTGCCAGGTTAAGCTTAGCTTGACCTATGCACAGGGTAAGACAAGAAAGGAAAAGCAGGTAATCACGTTCCATAAAATAAACCAAGTCTTGTACTATTGTATCTGCTGCTAGGGTTATGCTTATCAGCAAATATTCAGAGGAAAAAGTTGGTTATGTCAAACCTTTTTATATATATCATAAGAATTATTCTATGGTAACCTGGAATGTTCCAGGAAAGGGGCATGATTTTGTAATATATCAGCATTCAGTTCTCAAATGCTAGACATTACTTCTTTAAATTGGTGGAGTACTTCTGACTATGTCTTTGTTTCTGTAAATTCAATCAACATAATTTTGATCACTAAGATAATAACATATGGATTTAGAAAATTTAGCTGCAGATTAACAGCTATAAGAATAGCGTATGCTTATTAAGTTGTATAGAAAGTGAAATAATGACATGGAACATGAAAACTGTATTTTGGCACTCAAAACGATAAAACTGTAACACCTACTGTATTATAACATGTAGTATTAAGTATTAATTTAGCTTTAAACTTACTATTATAAACTCACTTCCCCTTTAGTTAGTGGTGATTAGAATTTGTCTTTTTTATTAGAAGAGGTTTTTTTTTTAAGTATAGTAATTTCTGTAGAAGTACGTATGAATATAAGTGATGAGGAACATTTTATTTGCTCTTAATGATACTTAGTACTACACTAAAATTTGAGAACATCTGGTTCTCAATTTTTGAAAAGACCAGTGCTTTTTGTTTTACATTAACTCACTAAGAGGATTCACTTCCTGCAGTCATCTATTGACATCAATAAGTCCTTTAACTGAATAATTAAACACTACTTGACATCTACTTTGAAAGCTCATAGAATTGATTGGTTTTGTGGTAGATATGCAGTGTACTTTTATAGTGGATTCTTTTTATATTTGTATAAGCAGTTTATGTGTATAAATCGCTGTGTTCCATTTTGGAGACTGTTAATTTGTACTGGATGACAAAAACAATTTCTAGAAGCAAATACTTCCTAATTTTGATTTAATTCTTATAAGCTCTATGCTGATATTGGACTAGTTCAATTTTGATACTGGCTTAATAAGCAGAGATATGCGTGAGCTTCATGTATTGTTTTGCAAAAATTGAAAGGTATGTGTGCACCTCTGTCTGTTAGAAAGAAGTATATTTTAAACTATTCCTTAATATTTAAACAAGAATTTGTTTTAAGGGGTGGCCCAGCTATTGTGTAACTCTCCATTATATTACTAACACTTATAAGGTAACAACAAGGAAATGCTAAATAGTTCAGTATCCTGAACTTTTTCAGTATACTGCCTTGAAATTATGACAGCTAACTATTTCCCCACCACCACCATTATGTCTTTCCTTTAAGAAGTACACTTAGAATTTTTTGTCTTTTGTCGCATTTAATTTAACTTAAGTTGTATTATAGCAGAATTAGGAAATACATAGTTGAACATTAATTCACATGTTGATGCCAATGTTTGCTGTGGTAACTTTTGCCAAGATACATAAAATGGGGAAGTTTGATTGCTTAGTACAAGAGTACATGCCTTGGATTTAGAAGATTCCAAACATTATTCTAAGCAAAATGAATTAATAGGCTAATTCAGTACAAAACAACTTCATATACTTTAGTGGGATGACTGAAATATATAATAAGTAACAGCCTTTTTTTTTAGTTTAGAGAAGTGGAATTAGAAATAAAAACACTTTTGTAGGGAATGGTGGGTCATATATATCATATGAAAGGACAAAATGAAAATATCAGTATGCTCAAATTTAGAAAACTGTAAGTATTCCTATGACTAATGACTTAGTCATTAGTATGAGTTCCTTTGGTAAGAAGTAAGACATTAGAATACACAATTTTCAGAAGTGCAATATTCAGCTCTGAAATGGACAAGGGTCCTTCAGGTCCAGTATAAGCACTGTTCCTATACTTATTGGCTGCTCCTTAGAAGAGCTGCATCTTTTCCTACATAGGTTCAAGAACATACACACTTGAATTAAGGAGGCCAAGTCAGCCAAATCAGTGGTCAGACATATTTTATTTGTTAACTAGCTTGTTCTGGCCTTCTGAGTTTGCAGTGGCAACATACATAGTAAAACACGAGTTTCTCCAATAATGTAATTAGAAAACACGTTTTGTCACATTGTACCTACAGGAACTTTAAGTAAAAACAACTTCTATATTCAGAGTACTATTTCCTGACCATAACAACTGTGAGATAGATTTGTTAGTTACATGATGGTGGTTACAGGTGAATATGATTGCAATATACAAAAATGCAGTACTGAAATTACTTATGCCAACTGCACCTCAAGACAGAAATAAAGGCAATGGTGAAACTATTCTGTAGCAGCCCCTGCCCTGTGGAACATTCATCCCCTTAAGGTCCAGCAGGCCCCCATCCTCTTAGCCTTCTGTAAATTGGTGAAGAGCTGGCTTTTCCCCCTGACACCATGGCAATAAGGTTGGAGCCCAGGGATTGAAGAGATGAATGGGTATAGTTATGGATTGGGCGCCTGGTTTTTCTTGATTTTTTTCTTTCTTTTCTTTTTGTATTGGCTTTATTGTGTTTTTATCCCTGTTGTTAGCTGCCCAGAGTTATGTGCTACAAGATGGACAGCTATATAAATTGTATGTATGTATGTATGTATGTATAAATAAATAAATAAATAAATAAGTAAGATATGAAGGAAAAGAGGTCCTTCAGGTCCCAATCCAGAAAACCAGGGTTCTCAACAACTCCAGATATTTAGTGATGAGGGTGAGCCTGAGCTAGGAGGGAGGAGTCCCACACAGATGAGAGCAGAACCAGTATGGACAAGTATAGATAAAAAGCTTGATCAAAGTGAGGGCATTAATTTTTTGGAAGCTACCATAAATTGGGATTATGGGAAAAGATCCAGATCCAGAATTATGCACAAAAGAAAGCATCTTAGAATAGCACAGTAGTCAAAATCTCCAGCCAATGTTTATTTAATGTAGAGCTACAAGATTTGGAAGGAGGTTCTATTCATTTATCCCTACCCTCAAACTTGATCCTTTCAGAACTGTGGTGGAAATCATAGGCATTTTGTAAAATTCATTTGGCAGATCTTTTTTTTTTAAGTTGACCAGATTCCTTCCACATCCACTAAAAGAGTTAAGTGAAGGTTTAATCCAGAGGTTCTCAAAGTACGGCCCACGGGCTGGATATGGCCCACCAGAGTCATTTATCCGGCCAGCCTGCATGAATGGCTGCCACTGCTGTCTGTCAGAAGCGGAAGTGCCGGGGCTGTGTCGGGAGCTGCAGGCGATGCACGAGGAGGGAGATCGCAGAGCCGGACTATTCTACATGACATGTATGCTGGGTCCGGCAGCTCTCCTCTCCTCATAGGGAGGGATATGTGCAGTGTGCATAGGAATTTGTTCATGTTTTTTTCAAACTATAGTCCGCCCCCCCAACATTCTGAGGGACCATGAACTGGCCCCCTGTTTAAAAAGTTTGAGGACCCCTGGTTTAATCCATCTTCTATTAACCCTTTGTATTTCCAGAACTACTTTTAAAAGTTACTGATTGATTATGTGTCATCAAGTTGATGTTGACTCTCATATCTTTATTATTTGGGAAAGCAGTAAGACTTTACTTATGCAGCTTGGACAATTTGTTAATACTCTACAGAGACTAATTATAGTAAGAACTATAGTAATAACTATTTTATAGATATTTAAGTTAGTGTAGTGAACAATTGTATGGCAGATGCATACAGGAAAAAATTATGTAGATTTTTCTTTGGTGAGATTTGAAAGCTACCATGTACCAGAGGAGAGTCTCAGTTGCAGACAGTCCTCTTCTTACGAACAGGTTGCGTTCCAAGAGGCTGTTCGTAAGTCCATTTTGTTCATAAGTCCAACCATGGTGTGCCGCATATGTATGCCTGGAAGTTTATGGCATGCTGCATATGTATGCCTGGAGGTTTATGGCATGCTGTGTATATACAGTGGGGCAAAAAAGTATTTAGTCAGCCACCAATTGTGCAAGTTCTCCCACTTAAAAAGATGAGAGAGGCCTGTAATTTTCATCATAGGTATACCTCAACTATGAAAGACAAAATGAGAAAAAAAATCCAGAAAATCACATTGTCTGATTTTTAAAGAATTTATTTGCAAATCATGGTGGAAAATAAGTATTTGGTCACCTACAAACAAGCAAGATGTCTGGCTCTCACAGACCTGTAACTACTTCTTTAAGAGGCTTCTCTGTCCTCCACTCGTTACCTGTAGTAATGGCACCTGTTTGACCTTGTTATCAGTATAAAAGACACCTGTCCACAACCTCAAACAGTCACACTCCAAATTCCATTATGGCCAAGATCAAAGAGCTGTTGAAGGACACCAGAAACAAAATTGTAGACCTGCACCAGGCTGGGAAGACTGAATCTGCAATAGGCAAGCAGCTTGGTATGAAGAAATCAACTGTGGGAGCAATAATTAGAAAATGGAAGACATACAAGACCACTGATAATCTCCCTTGATCTGGGGCTCCACGCAAGATCTCACCCCGTGGGGTCAAAATGATCACAAGAACGGTGAGCAAAAATCCCAGAACCACATGGGGGGACCTAGTGAATGACCTGCAGAGAGCTGGGACCAAAGTAACAAAGGCTACCATCAGTAACACACTACGCCGCCAGGGACTCAAATCCTGCAGTGCCAGACGTGTCCCCCTGCTTAAGCCAGTACATGTCTGGGCCCGTCTGAAGTTTGCTAGAGAGCATTTGGATGATCCAGAAGAGGATTGGGAGAATGTCACATGGTCAGATGAAACCAAAGTAGAACGTTTTGGTCTAAACTCAACTCGTTGTGTTTGGAGGAGAGAGAATGCTGAGTTGCATCCAAAGAACACCATACCTACTGTGAAGCATGGGGGTGGAAACATCATGCTTTGGGGCTGTTTCTCTGCAAAGGGACCAGGACGACTGATCCGTGTAAAGGAAAGAATGAATGGGGCCATGTATCGTGAGATTTTGAGTGAACACCTCCTTCCGTCAGCAAGGGCATTGAAGATGAAACGTGGCTGGGTCTTTCAGCATGACAATGATCCCAAACACAATGCCTGGGCAATGAAGGAGTGGCTTCGTAAGAAGCATTTCAAGGTCCTGGAGTGGCCTAGCCAGTCTCCAGATCTCAACCCCATGGAAAACCTTTGGAGGGAGTTGAAAGTCCGTGTTGCCCAGCGACAGCCCCAAAACATCACTGCTCTAGAGGAGATCTGCATGGAGGAATGGGCCAAAATACCAGCAATAGTGTATGAAAACCTTGTGAAGACTTACAGAAAACGTTTGACCTCTGTCATTGCCAACAAAGGATATATAACAAAGTATTGAGATGAACTTTTGATATTGACCAAATACTTATTTTCCACCATGATTTGCAAATAAATTCTTTAAAAATCAGACAATGTGATTTTCTGGATTTTTTCCCTCATTTTGTCTCTCATAGTTGAAGTATACCTATGATGAAAATTACAGGCCTCTTTCATCTTTTTAAGTGGGAGAACTTGCACAATTGGTGGCTGACTAAATACTTTTTGCCCCACTGTACCTGTAACAATCATATAACAGTAATAATGTAACAACAACAACCATGGTTTCACAAGTCCAAGCCTTAAGCACAAACGCACACAAAGCCAGAATTGAGAAGACAACAACAGATAGCAAATGCAGCCTCTGCAAAGAAGCTGAAGAAACAGTGGACCACCTAATTAGCTGCTGCAAGAAGATCGCACAGAGTGACTACAAACAACAGCATGACAAAGTAGCAACAATGGTTCATTGGAATATCTGCAAGAAATACCATTTGCCTGCAAGCAGGACTGGTTGAACCACAAAACAGACAAAGTAATTGAGAATGAAGAAGCTAAAGTGCTCTGGGACTTTAGAATTCAAACAGACAAGCACCTGCCGCACAACACCCCAGACTTAACAATTGTTGATAAGAAAGACAAAAAGGTCTGGATAGTGGACATTGCAATACCTGGAGACAGCAGAAGAGAAGAGAAGGAACTGGAGAAAATCACAAAATACAAAGACCTGCAAATAGAAATAGAATGACTATGGCAGAAGAAAGCAAAGATAGTACCAATAGTAATAGGCACCTTGGATGCAATCCCAAAATATCTGGAGTACCATTTGAAGACCATTGGCATTGACAAAATCGCCATCAGTCAATTGCAAAAGGCAGCTTTACTTGAACAGCTTACATCCTGTGACGATACCTTTAACACCATCAAACAATAACATCTGCCTATCCCAGGTCCTTGAGAAGGACTTGATAGGTGGATAAAGTTGCCAAATCCAGTCTAAACATCTGGATGATTGTGCGACCACTACCACCACCACAATAATAATGTAACAATAATAACAATAACTAACAAGTGTACCTTATAGTCCAAGAATGGTGCTCTGAATATAGAAGTTATTTTTGCCTAAAGGTCATGTAAGTGCAGCGTGAAGAAAATGTTTGTTTTCTAATTGCAACTTTCAATGTGTGAATAGGTATTCATGTTTTACTATGAATGTTGCCCTAGTAAGCCACTGCATAAGTAATTGCATCAGATTTGGTTGAAGTATTTTAATGATTTCTCACGATCTCTTTTCTTCAAACCCATTTACTTTGGATCATATATGATTTTCTGTCCATATATATGAGCTTAAAGGGCTACTTTTGAGAAGAGCATGAGAGGAAGTCATATCAGCAAGCCCTAACATAATTATTATTGCATTTGTATAATGTACTCCTTCCTGTCTTATTAGGGATTTTAGCCTTTCCCACCTTATACAGCTCCATAAAGATGTGCTGTATTTAGATCTGAAATGTAGAAGCATGCTTTGGATGTAGCATTGACAACCTTGCTGGACCTGCTTTAAGATGTATCTGACATAACAGCGAGTGTGCTCACACTGGCTCTGAAGTACTTTTGCTTGCTTTTGATCCAAATAATACACACTTCTACAATTGTGTATTGCAATGAATTACTTCTTAGTCATACTAATGGAGTTTAATAAAGTGTGTAAAGTATTCGCTGATATCTTACTGTGATACTTTCATCTGATACTGGTTTAGCAGATCAGGAATCAACTTTTTTTGTTGTTTTATTATCAGATATAACTAATAAAAACTAAATAGCAGGAAGAAATAAACACAATCTGTTTAAATGCTTAATGATAGCCATGGGTTTCACATCAAATGTTTGTCTTAATAAAGATTTTCTAATAGCGATTATGAAATCAGAACAAGAGGGACCCTGCCAAATCTCTCAGAAAAAAGTGTTCCAAAGTTCTGTTACTATCAAGAAGATCCAGTCTTCTGTGTTCATCCCCATCAGTTCTAATCTTAACACTTGGACATGTTCATACAGATGAAGGCAGTGTATAAAGGGACATTGGTCTTGGCCCACTTCCATCCTTAAAATGAATAAATGAGTTTTGTAATGAATAAATAACTGATTCAGCTGAAACAAAATGTGCTCTGATTATTGAAAGCACTGTCAAGGATTCTGATGGTTGCATTTTGTTCATTTGTTCCAAAACTATATTTAAAAGCAATCCCAAGTAAAGAACTTTATAGTACTCCATTCTATGTATGAATAGAACATGAATAATAGAGACTAGGTCTGATTTTGTAGTAAGGCTGCAGCAGACAGAGTGATAAAGCTGCTTTTAACAGCTATGACTGCTTACATATCCAAGTATGATGCTAGATCTAGGGGGTTCTTGCAATATATTTGATCACTGAGCAAGTGAAATCCCTTTCAATATAGCCTACAGCCAAATTAATACTTAACAATGCACAATTTTGTCTGAAAGAAAGGAGGGTGTGGGAGGCAAATGCTTTAGGATGCCATTTTCCAGGGACGTACATAATGGTGTTGGGCTGTCCAAAGCTACCTCATCTTTTCTAAGAGGGGAGTACAATATAAGCTGTCAGCTGCAGTATCTAAAGTTCTTCATGACCTTTCTCAAGGGCCATCAGAAAATGAAGAAATTAGCACATGAACTCATGCCTTATTCTTCATCTTCCAAATAATAATTTAAAGGTTTGTAGATAGACATCAGAACTGGAGCAAGTTTATGTATATAAAATGCATGATTGAAAATCCTGAATTCAGAATGTGTTGTATGGTGGTGTGAATTTATAAGCTACAAATTTCTGAATCATATAATTTTATTTTTTTTAAGTTTAAAGATTGTTAATTGTGTATATTATTAGAAAATTATTAGAAAAATAAATGCATGTCCTTTAAAAAATAATTCATATAATTTTTAAAATATTATCATTTTAAACTTTCCAGCAGCAATGGAGTATACACATGTTTTCCTTCCTGGCTTTGAATTCTAAAAGTGTACTCTCTCAGTTGCTGGGAATCATGGAATCTGTTTCCAGTGGCTCCTTGGATATGAGCCTCTGATGTTCCAGTGTTTAAAGAATAAACAGAATAATTACTTCTAAGTATATTTTAGTGAACAAGAGTCTTGACTACAATTTTTAGTAATCTCAATGTTTTCAAAAGTGTATAGGTCAATAAAATTTTTCAACGAGGATAATTGTGCAATGAAAAGATAAGTAAATTGATATAAAAGATACAATTATTTATAAAAAAATAAAATAACATAATGATGCAGGATGAGTATGAAATTATAGAGTGGCATTGCCACCATCTATTACTGCTAGTTCCAGTTCTTGGGTCTGTTTGCATTATTGTATCTGTAGATTGTCTGTGTAACATACTTTGGTATTTTACAAAGTAAATCTATGTATGCATTTCCACCCAGACTTTTCTGAAATATTATGTTTGGCTTTTCAGAAGTATCATAGATTGCATGTTTAAATCTTCCAATAAAAATGGGTATAGAGATTATGTAACTGAGCCTTTAAAAGATCAGTGTCCTTGAAGGAACTGATATTCAAGCAGTTTGGTTGTTCAAACTTTATTATTATGGCATACAGTGAACAGAATTCACATTGTAGGTACCTATTTGAACTGCTGTTTCAAATGGTTTCATATCTGCCTGTAATATCAGTACATTTAACAGCTCTTAAAGGGAAAATGAATTTACAATTGATGCATGAATCTGTATTAACTTTCCCTGCTAGGAATGTTCTTAAATGTTTACACATGTATAATTAAACAGTAATATAACTGATGATAGGTCTGTAAGTCAGTGACAATCTAGTTGTTCCTAGGTGAACCCTGATAATAGCCAACCACATAGCAAAATAGTTGTGATAGGTAGTTGGAATGAGTTTTAAGACAGTTTTGTAGTTTATGTATGGCTATGTCTTGTATAATCATAGTCAAGAATATCTGTTTACTTTGAATGAGACTAAGTCAGACTAAATTAATTCCATCCAAGGAATAGGGTTAGGGTATCTAAAGATACTTAAAGGATTTACTGATAGCTTTTTTTATTATTATTATTATTATGTGCCATCAAATTGTTGTCAACTCTTAGCGACCTTAGATTTTCTTCATATCTATCTGTCACTAGCCTGGTTTTTCCAGTCTTCCAGTGGTGCTAATTGAACCAAACTATTATCTATCACCTTTGAGAAATCCCGGAGAATGGGTGAAATGCCAGATGATTGGGAGAGAACAAATATTTCTGTCTTCAGAAAGGAAAATGGGAGGATCCAGAGAACTATAGAACAATCAAGTCTGATATCAAATATTTGGGGAAATTATAGAGGAATTCCTAAAGAAGTCACACTGTAGCCATTTGGAAAACTCTGCAGTATGTCAGCATGGATTTGTTAAAAACAAGCCTTGCCAGGCTAACCTTACTTCATTTTTTAATTTGGTCACTTTCTTGGTACTTTGTTGAATGCTGTAGATATATCTTAATTACAGTACAGTAAAGCATTTGACAAAGTGCCCCATGACATTTTAATCCAAACTTTCAGAAATGGTACATGTCCATATATAAAATTATAATCTATAAAGAGTTTCAAAATAACATTAAATTCTGTGACAGACTTATTTTTATGTGTAATTTCCAGTAAAAGTCACAAACCGTCCTGGCATTTATTATCATATACCAAGCTAAATCAGTACACTTTGTAGGGATATAAGGTTTAGTAATGTTTAACAGAAAAAACAGCTGGCAGGAAAGAGAGTTCAACCTTTAACTTTTGTTTTATTTGATAATAAATCATCTTTCAAAATTGTTGGGCTTTATAGCTTTGCCAGCAAATATGAAAGAATGATATGGCCTGAATATTGCATTCCAACAGTTTTTAGAAAATTAGTTATCTATTTTAGCAGTCAACACTGAGATAATATACCAGTGGTAAAATTTCTTGCACCAGTTTTCTCTAAGTGTAATATTCATGGTAGATTTAATATTTATCTTCTATTGATATTTACATTATTGTCCTGTTTAAATTCTGCATCCATTTAATCATACAACAAGTCTATAACTTGTCTGGTTTTTCAATAACTTGTAATGTATTTCAATAACTTGTAAATGAGCCCAACAAATGTTCTGAATTTTGTACAATAGGTTTCTCAAATTCAGTCAAGTCTATTAAGTATTGTGCCTTGCCTGTTTTTATAATTCCTTTTGAACTATGCTGCTTAAAGATCATTCTGACCATTCCAAAGAAAGAATCTTGAAAGCGGGTCTTTCTTTTTCCTGGTTTCCCACTGCTTTGGCTTTTATTATGCACTTCCCTCCCGTAATGTCTATCAAATCTGCATCCTTTTTGCCATTTCCCTTAATTGTCTTCTGTATCTTTATCCCTTTGTTTTCCAGTGTCTCGTCAAAGATACTGTCCCTCAAATGCTATTTTGCATCAAAATCTTCAAATGAAGTTACTGTCTAAAAGTCATAGACATATATTTCTGGTAGAGAGGTGGAGGTACACTAATGAAGGGCAGGTTAGGATGTACAAGTAACAATCAGAAAATGAGCGGTATAAATACGCTAATTAGTTTGAAGACATAAAGTGTCAGTGATTCACCCTATAATATTTAGAATGTTTTTTACATTATCCCCTGAATTTAAGCCTTGCCTTTATATATATAAAAACATACATATATACACACACACACACACACACACACATGCCAGAAGTTTTTTCTCCTTTGTCAAATATGTGTGTACCAAAAAAGGAATATTTTCTTAGTTTTCCAGGATATATATTGTAGAACGTGTCTTTATTCTTGATACTGTGAAATGATAAAAATTTAATCATTCATGGGTGGCTCTTTAAAATGCATTATTGTGTATGGTCATATGATTAAGAAATTAGAATGGTTTTTTTGCATTTTGCAAAGTTGCATTTTGATGGTTCAGGACAAAGGCCATGGATCCAGTGACTCAAGTGATTGCATTGTTTGCCCCATCATATTTGCACAATTATAGCTTGTCACTGAATAATGACCTTTTTACAGGGAAAGTGGTTTTGGAGCTACTCTGCTACTCTGCAGCTAGTATTTTTACATTGACAAGGCTTTGTTATGATAGTTTACATGCTGTCTTAACATACCATTATTCATATACCATTTTCTAAAGCAGACTCCTGCTAAAAAGAGATATTTGAGATCTTATTCCAAATCATGATTCATGCTTTTTAGCACTCAGGGTGCTTTAAGATAAGATTTCTATTGTGCAATTATTCTGTGTCATTCTCAAAATCATAGGTGATTGTATCTTAGATGTAGTCTTCCATTTATAACCACTTAGTGATTTGCTACTGTTATTTCCATCTATTTTTTATCAGAAAAAAATGACATGAAAGGAAAGATGGAATAGATATACAGTGCCTTTTGATTGGTAACCCTAGGTGCAGTCTATCCAGAAGTACCTTTATGTTTTGTATGGGTGTTTTTGCAGTATTATTTATACAGTTCTGCTAAGAATGTTTTTGCAATTAAACAGAAAATGGATGATGGAACAAAATGATGTTTAATTTCATTGATTGGAAATCAATGATGAATAGCATGAAATATTCCTGCATGTTCTTAGAAATCATCTTTACCAGTTAACAAGAATTAGTTATGAAAGAGACTTGTGAAAAAACACAGATTGATAAATTATTGGACATTGTTCATTATAGAAATGGATAATTATTTTTGCAAGTGGTTTTAATTTTTGCTACAGTTAGAAGGAGTAGTTTATGATTTGTGTGTTTTAATATAAATTGTACTGTTTCAAAATAATAACTCTTTAAAATAATTTTCTCGGCATCTGACATTTTGTAGGAGGTAACGCGGTGGCGCAGCGGCTTAATGACGCTGAAAGTTGTTGGCCAGAAATGGTCGACACTTCAGCGGTTCGAGCCCAGCTTTCGCGCAGCAGAGTGAGCTCCTGCTTCCTCCCCAGCTCCTGTCAACCCAGCAGATCGAAAACTTACATGAGTAGATAAATGGGTACTCTCACTCCGGTGAGAGGAAAAATGCTGGCGGCGCCTTGCAAAAGGAGTCGGGAGCAGTTGCCGGTAGCGCGGAAGCTGCGCATGCTCAAAAAAGGCGTGAAACAATGGAAACCCCGCCTCCTGCGCTCGCCAGCTGGGCTCTGCTCTAGGAAGGAGGCACTGGCAAACCACTTCCGAAACACCTTGCCTTGAAAACTGCAAGGACTCACCCAGGCAGTCACTGTAGAATTGGTAACGATTCAGTGCAGATTAAAAAAAAAAAAAAGGAGGTAACAAGATAAAATAATGTCAATAGTAGGAAGTTAGGCAAAATAGACTTTTAATATGAAAAGAATTGTATAAATATTGCACTCTAATGCTTGTAGAGGGTGTAAATATAGAAATCCGAATTGGCTGTTTGATTGTTGTTTAATATTGAATCTAGGACTATTTTTTCCATATATGATTGTATTTAGAAAGAAAAACCGAACAGCAAAAAAAAAATTGAAATATACATACATACATACATACATATATACATACATACATCTTTACTTCCTAATGATTCATTACCTCCCAATACCTTAAAGGTTAAATTCAGGATGAGCAAAAGAAACTTGCGGAAAAGGAGATAACATCTAAGGGAGGAAGCATGTTTTGTAGGGCTCCAAAACTTATGGTTCTTGTTATTGTAGAGAGTGCTAAGGAAGAGTGTAACACGTTGTCTTAGAAACTTGGGAAACAACAATTTAGAGTGGGGGGATTAGCAGAGTAATAGGAAATACTAAATTATTAAAAAAAAATTCTACAAGAAGATTTTTGCAAGTGTTTTTTTCAAACGCTTACTTCATTTACTTTTATTCATGCAAAATTTATAATCTCACCCTGCTGCTACATATGTACTACTTTAAGGAGAGCAGTGGTTTTACTATTGATTGTTCATGATTGTAGCTCTCCATCTAGTTTTTAATAGGCATATTAGTCTATTAGCTATATGTATATTAATTTCAACTGATGAGAGTCTTGAAGTTACTTTTCTACCACTAATGCATTGCCATACTGTTCATTATAAAATGAGTTCAATTTACTGTTTCAGGGTTATATTCACATAACTTCAATTACATCTTCCTTATATACTAGGTTTTATAGAAATGTCTATCATGTGTTAAAGGTGAACATTGTTATATAATCTTTCATTAATTCCATGCTTTTATTGAAGTAATTTTGTGGTATTGGATGGCAGTATTAGTTATTACCAATTATCTGGAACTGCTGAAATTAAAATATAAAGATTGCTATCTTGTAGAATTGGTTTGTTCCCAAACTGCAAATCAGTTGGGTCTGTGTAATCAAGACTTGAAATTTAATTGCATGCTGGACAGAGCAAACTAACTTCACTGAATTTGCTGCAAAATTTTAGAGCTAGAGTTTCTATAACAAGAAAATCTTACTGTATGTGTCTGGCTTGAATAAAATGCAGGTCTTACTGAAATAAAATACTTTCTTCAAGATATACTGGGTTGGATCTAGAGCAGTTATGCAGTGAGTAGATGAATCCAGAAGGCTCTCCATCTGGAAAAAAGGAAGACTGTTTCAGTTTTCCCCATAATTCTATTTTGTGGAATAGCAGTGATAATCTGATTGTCAGTACATTCTTACACTAAATAGGGGGTTGGAATATATGATCCCCAAGATCCTTTCCAACCTCTGAATTCTATAAAGAAAGCATTGAAGTACAAAACCAATATACAATTTGATCTAACAATTTTAATACTGGTAACTACAGCTATTCCACATTTTGTCACAACAGATGCAGACATTTTCATATTATTCAGTTATTCCTTTTGTGTTTTAAAATATGTACATATGTTTCCTTTTAGCAGTTAAATATGATGCTAACTTAGCTAACTTGACCACTAAATATTATGAACAAAGCTCATAGTCACTGTCTTGCAGTGTTAGCAGATCAATATTTATTTGTTTCTTTGTTAGATTTATATCCTATCTTTTCTTTAGGAGCTCAAGACATACATAGCACTGTCTTCTTTAGTTTTTCCCCATAACCATATGAGGTAGGTAGGACTGAGAATGAGTTATTAGTCCCAAATCACACAGTAAACTTCATAGCAGACAGCGTGTTTTAATCTGGGTCTCCCCAGTTCCAGTCCAACACCTTAGCCGTTATTCTGCCCTGGCTCTCAGCTAATGTATTTGCCTTAGAATGGAACAGATTTTGGGAGAGCTAGGTAGGGGTAGAGGGAGAATCCGTTCTACTGAGGGATGCTATAATTCTTACATTTGTACTCCAACTGTTGGATCCATCACTTTTTCTTGTACACAAGTAAGGGTACAAAGCACCACTCAGTTAAGCCAATTCTTCAGTTTTATTATTACATTTTGAAAATGAACAACTGCTTTCACTTGCACAAATTCTGGGTTTTGAAATCAATTCCATACAATATTAAAGTTTGAAAAATTTAAAAAAAAAAATCTCTACTTATAGAAGAGCAGCATTTCTGCCTGCTCAGTTAACTACAGTGTTTTAGTTTCATGTTAACCTAATGTTATTTCAATCTGGGAACAATAAAGATAATTTCTTTGTGTCCTTTCTGTTGTATATAGTCTAGTAAATCACTTCTATTTTCCATTTTGCAGGTTTACTTTGAAAGAAGCAGTATTCTAGAAATAGGTTTTAATAGCTGTAATGTGTATGTTAAAACAAAGATACTGAAGAAAAATTAACTATGATGTTATGCTCATCTTGTAAAGTCTAAAGTGGGTGACAGCTGGTAGAAGATAATAGATTATTTCTTGGGGGAGGGTGTGGTAAAGAGATAGATATGCTCTGATTTTTAATGTGAGCTCCTCACTCCCATGGTTTTGTAAACCTTGTGTACTGATATTGCTCTTGATATTTGAGGAAAATATATTAAAAATGATCCTGTTTTCCCTTCAAAGTTTCATTAGCAGCAAAAGAGATACTACATATAATAACTATAGAAAGGGAAATCCTTGTTGTATTCACTCCTGTTAAAACATTTACTGTCCAGTAATAATTTCCTTTGACCAAATTTGAGTCCCCTATTGCCTATAAAGGTGCAGACCCCCATTTCCTATAAAGGTGAAACACACTTCAAAATATAGAACTGTTTCATGTCCTCTTTCAGAAAACAGAAACTAGATTTTAGTTTTTGTTTTTGTTTTAGTGATATAAATTACCAAGGAAACTCTTCCAAGAAAAAATTGAATTGAAATATGATGCAGTCAGATGGAGCTGGAAACTTGACATTTTGATTACCAGAAGTGACATTAATACATTAGTTTTAGCATCTTCAGCAGTTGTTTTCCAATAGCATGTAGAATAAACACCCATTTTTAGAAGTGATGTTAACCAAGGACACATGTACATTTTTGAACAAGCAAATGGGAGGTAACAAGATCTGTGCAAATCATTTGACAAAGCACTTTATTAATGAGGAAAGTACCCATCTGGATCTGTTCTTTAAAAAAATAAAGCAGCTGTAGCTGGTCATATGTTGGTGTGGCTGATTTTAGCCTGTCTTGAGAACTTCTAGAGATGCATCTGAATTCACACAACAAACTTCTTCCAGGACAGCTGGCACATGATCTAGTTTATTATAGCCTGTTGATAGTAGTTTTCCTGAACTTCAGACAAGCTCTACATGGAGATTGTTAAAAACTTTAGCTGATTTAATTTTTTGAAAATTTGGCCTATATCTTGCCTTTCCATCTGAACAGGATAATCAAGGCAGCTAAGAAACTAAAAATAATGGCACCTAGTATTGGTTTTCTTTTTCCCTCTGCCCCCTCCCCCCTCCCCCTCACAGCCAGAAGCAACACACAACCAACATTGGTGATATTGAAAAAAAAAAACTATTAAGGGTCAGCTGGGATTAGTATTTGGATGAGAGACAACTAGGAAACATCAGGGGTGTAGAGTGGGCTGCTAAAAAATACATCCATGAAGAAGGTACAATAGTGGCAAATTAGTTCCCAATTGTTACCAAGAAAATTACACAATGTGTTCATAAAGTTAGCACCTTGACTTGAAAGTGTTTTATACTAGGAGTTAGACTTTCTGCATGTGAAGTTTGTGTTTTATCAGCAAGCTATGTCCAAAGATCTATACTACTGGTAAAAAAATTTTTTTTTCCTGGCTAGTTAACTGTTATCTCTGAAAATGTAAACAATCTATGTAACAGTTTCACTTTTGCTATATTCTTTTAATATCTAAAATAGTCACTTCAGCAACAGATCTCAGAGGGCAATACTTTATCACAACTAGTTAATCAGTAATGCCCAGTAAAATATTAGATTATTTGATTGGAACGCATTATCTGGTGCTGAATTTGTAAAACCTTGTTGGCTAGAAATGCATTTGTCATGAGCTCACTAAAGCAGATGACATGAAAAGTCCATGAGCCAATATTTCCTGTTACTCAGCTGTATTATACCAGGGCCTCTAAAAATTTGGTGTCCCCCTAAAACAATAAATGAATTTGTATGTAACCCCTGAATGAAGCCAGTGAGCTCCCCCTTGGTAGTAGTGGCTGTGCCAGGTATCAGTTTAACATTGAATTGATTCCTTGTCCCATTCCTTGTCTATTTTAACACATAAAGCTGGAGTCTTGTCAGAAATTGGTCCTATTGCCAGTTTGTCCAGGCAGAGTGGAATTAAATTTTGGCAGTGATTCAGCTTCTCATGGGCAAGCCTGATAACCCTTCTCGCAACTGATTGCTCCTGGGATCACTCATCATGGAAAGGGAGAGGTTGAGGAAAAGGTGGAACCTTCCAGGGATTCTCTGAAAATCAGCTCACCCCACCACCTGCATTTCCAGAGTCCGCCTTCCTCACACACTTTCTTCCCATTATACCCTACGTACATCTCCCTTCCCATTGCATGTGCCTTCCAAAAACAGGAAAAAGACCTGACTTTTTCTTTAGGCACAGAGCCAAGATGTTAGTGGATCCTGGTAGGTGTGTTTTGTTTTTATGCTATTAAATAATTATGTGAGGAGCCTCGATTTTTAATTTGGTGTTGCTATAAGGCTTTTACGTGGTGTTTTTATTATATGTTTTATAAGCTGCCCAGAGTTACCTGGTTAAGATGGGTGGCCATATAAATGTGCTAATAATTAAATAAGCAAATGAGGTAGGCTTTTTTTTTTTTTTTTGACTTAGCCATCTCCCTAAAAGACATAGTTTCAGATGAACATCTTTTTGACATCTATAGTGGAGAACTAGGTAATATCTACTGTCGGTTCCAACTGCTTAGTACTTCATTCTGGAATATCTGGATGGGCTGAAAATTGCTGTTGTATTGGAGAAAAAAGTAGGATGCTTTTTAAAAAATGCTTCATAGTGCAGCAGGATGTATATTGCCTTTCCTTTTGCTACTTGATAGTGAAGTAAAACTTGCAACTCTGTTTCTATACATTTTTTTCTCTTTTCATTGAATGGGTTTTAGGTTTTCACTGGATGGGTTTTCACTGGATGTCCTATAATTATCTGAAGGCCTTTTTTATGTTATGATTGATGAGATATTAAAACATCGTTTTTGTTTTGTTTTGTTATAGACAGAATGGTTTTAAGCAGGAAATTGCACCATCATCAAGGCATATAATGAAGAATGGGTACACGTATTGTAGTTGAATGTAGAATGTTCTTACACATTTCGAAGTTTTATCTGATTCCATTTTTTTCTGTGAAATCTCATTTTGTTGTCTGATCAGCTTTTCTAGATTCAACAGGGTACTGATCTGTTTTAATTTATCGAAATAAGACTATGGACATTGGTTTAAAAACACTATTAAACTAGAGTGATGGAGGAATTAAAAAATGACAAAGAATACATACAAAGAAAATCTGAACGGAAACTTTTGACAATATTTATTTATTTATTGTACGGCACATTCACATTGTAATTCAATAGAATAACAACGCAAAAGATAAAATACAAAATGTAAAATTATAAACATCTGTCTAGATTACAAATATAAATTTTTACTTCATTTGTCACAGCCAGAAATTTGCCAAATGAAGTAAAAATTTTGATGATAAATGAAGATTGACAATGAGGAAGCATAGTGTACTTCTGTGACCCAAGAATGTCATATTCCAAAATTGGGTCCTGCTGAATAGAACTTTTTCTAAATTTTCCTCAGTTAGAATATGACAGAGGTGGGACATATTAGAGGTTCTTTCCTTCTTATTATAAGGGATAGGCAGAGCCAAAAGGAGTGAGCAGTTTTGTTTGGTTTGGTTTTTTGAGGTATTCTGGTCCCAAAGATTTTGTAGCTTTGTTTTCAGTAGAATAGTTTGTATCATTGTGTTCACTTGTATGGGACTTGTATGGGACTAATCTTTCAAAATATTAGGCCAGAGTACAGATTTAATCAAGAGAATAGCGGTCAAAAAAGCATTCTAAAGAATGGCTACTTTCCAAACAGAAGTTGGAGCCTGTGAAACAAACCGTCTGTGAAACTTTTTTTTTTTTTTTAAGCATTCCTTACAGATTTAAAGTTTCACTATTGAAATCTTGAACTTGTTTCATTACTGCAATTATAACAGCAATGAGTGTGATTCATGCTTCTTTGTGGATTTTGCCCAAGGCAAAGGTTTGACTCTCATTGGCCTTTCAATCAGGACTAGATCTCTAAGGAAATAATATAGGGTGAGGACAAAATTGAATATGACTGGTTATATATTGCTATTCATTACAAGGAAGTGGAATAAACAGAAAGGTATACCACACCTTTGTGTTCACTAATTGCTACCCTTTGCTCTCTATCTTTAGATGGCAATATGTTCTGTACACATCTTTACATAATATCCAGCAACAATCATAACTTCACAATGTATCCATTTTGAAGAAAAAGGAGGATTTTTTCTTAAATCATTTTGAACTTTGCTTTCACTTTGAAGGCACTGAACTTCTAAATTTTAAGGCTGAACTACCTACTCATGAAATGTACTTTTGCTTGCTCCTTACTTCCTTACCTTACCTTACCTTAACCTTAATTTTAATTTATTAGTTAAATCTGAGGCAAACATGAATAGGCATTTCACTCTGTTTTATCAATTATGTGTGAAAGGAGTAACAGATGCCTTCACACTTCAAAATGTTTTTTTTTTAAAGAGTGCATTGAAAAAATGTTAGACAAAACTTCTAGCCAGCTCTTCTACAGTCATTATGCTGTACTTAATGACCCTAATTGGGACTGGAATTTCCGTCACTAAGCAAAGAGGTCGTTAGGCAAAACATCAGTTCTGGTAGTCCCAGTTGGGGTAGTTAGGTGAGGACTGCACTGTTAGGCAAGGACCTCATGCTTCTCCTGCCCTATGCGAACTGCCAGCTCTGCCCTGCTGCCTCCTCCCTGTTCAGGCCTGGCGAGCTCCTTTCAGTACATGAGGCTCCACTGCCCTGCTGTGCTTGCCTCTGCTTCAACTCCCCCCACCCGCCTGTCTCCCCTCCATCTCTGCCCTTTTGGCCACCTTGCATTCTGCTGCCATGACCTATCCCTACCACCCTGTGCTGCCCCTAGCTGACCTTCACCATCTTCTTCCTCCTGCTGCTGACGAGGTACGCCCAGCCAAGACAGCTGCTGGCCCTTTGTGATACCTCCGTGAGGGGTAGGCAGCAGCAGCAGAGTGCAGGGTGTCTAAAGGAGCAGAGATGTGCGGGGAGACAGGCGGGTGGGGGAGTTGAAGTGCACCATGCAGTCATAAATGCAGGTGGGCTGCCGATTTTGATCACAGAAACTGTAACTACCATTCGTAACTACCATTCTGTCAGTGCCATCGTAACTTTGAATGGTCACTGAACAAATGATTGTTAAGCGAGGACTACCTGTAGTAGATTTTGTATTCTATAAGAGCTGCCACACAAGTAGCTAAGACTCATACTAAAAATGTGCCACAGACGTCATAGAATGGCTTTGAGATACTTATTTGCATTCAGCCCAGTCCATTTTCCAGGGTTGTTTTTGAGGGGATAATATTGGATGAGACCTCCCATGGAAGACTGGATTATATAATTATTTTATTTTAGGAATATTATGTAATGAATACATAAGTGAATGTGTCTGATAACATTCAAAGATCCTTCAGAAGTATCTATAAAACAACAGGATTATTTCCTTTTGTGTCTTTATCTCTCATTTTCAAGCATGAGGGTTGACTAAAGATAGGCATTCTGATTGCTTGGATGTAACTATCACATACAGTACTCATGCAGTGCCTTTTTTCCTGTAAAGGAAGGCCAGATGAAAAGTAAGAATCTTTTTGTTCTGATTTAGTTTCCTTAACACTTCCTCATAGTATACATTACCTTGCCCTCATTTCACCCTTTCCAATGGGCAGTAATGGTTGAAATAACAATGTATGAGGTAGATCAAAGAGAATTTGTACTGTATGCAGTCATATTCAGGCTACTTACTTACTTGACATATTTAAGTTTTTTTTTAAATCTATACATAATGTGTTTTTGAATGTGATCAGATGCATTATCTCTCTCTCTCTTTTCTCCCTTGTCCTTGTTCTCACACTTGCTCATTAGTCTGAGATCTGTTCATATTTGTAAACCACTTAAAGGACATTTACAATTGGATGGTATAAAATTAATTACATAAATAAATTCACATATAGACTATTTAGTTCAGTTCAGATTGTTACTCTAGAAATATTATGGTAGAGTTGGTATTAGACGGAGAAATGAGCAGAATGGATTTCCCCCCTTTATTAAGAAAGGATATTTAACCATTGAAAGAACTGAGGAAGGATTTTAAAATGTAGCTACTTGAGGTTCAGTTTTTTTCCAAATGAACCTGAAATTAGTTTTCCTGATTTTAATTTTAATTCAGATTAGTTATGGTTATAGAATGCCAAAACTGAGAAGTAGAGAAAGGTACACATAATCCTGCCTTAATTTGCTTTTTTGCCATTGAAACCACCTGGCTGACCTTGGCTATTGTCAAAAAACTAAACAGGATTGGACTATGATAATTCTAGGATGGGAGATTACCAGGAAATACCTAGGTTATAGGCTAATCTGTGAAGTCAGTTTAGGAGGCAAAGATAAACCAGTTCCATATGGCTGCCAAAAAAACTACATAGAAGTGTTATTGAAGTCACCAGCAGTCAGGCTTGACTTGAAGGAGACTTTTTCTTTACCTTTAATGAAACTGATAGGCAGTATACTATCATTTATTAAATAAACAGTGGTGTGATTAGCAGCTGGAATTAGTTATTACTGGCACGATTGATAAAGATGCTTTTAAAATACTATGTCTTTTTAACACTTTAATATTTGTGCTAATATTCAAATATAATTGTTTCAAAAGACTGGGCAACACTGGGAAGTGTTTCTCCCTAAAAATGAGACTTACAGGAGTAGGAAAATAGCCCTACTGTGTGTCATTAGGCCTTCAGGAGAGATCTAGGCTTAGCCCATCATCATTGTGTGCTGGCTCTTTATTGCAGGCATACCTGATTCTGTTTATAGGTCTTCCATTCTGGCATTTTCAGTATGCTGGCCAATTTGGAGAGAGTATAATATGTCTTTAATTAGGAATAACTAGAAGTGCACAGAAAATTTTGAATCCAAAACACTCCTTTTTGATATTGAGATGTCACCATCTTGAGAACATGAAGTGGGCTGTTTTTATAACTTTGGGCTTCTCTTAAGCTTATGCAGAATTTTTTGAAGTCAAAACAGAGGTGTTTCAAACTCAGTACAGCCTGTTTTTCACACAAAACATGATACAAAATGGGACACAAAACAGGGGCTTCAAATTTGAAATAGTTTGAATTTAAAATGTTTTAAGCTCAAGTTTGAATTTAAAGTGTTTTCACCCCTCTAGTAAGAATACTATGATAATCCAGAGCTTTTTCCACATTTTCGGGTATTTTCAATTCATGCCTGATTGATAGCATGGATCAAAAATAGACTATTGCTACTATTATTTATATGATAGCATAGATCAGGACTGCACAACATATGGCCCGCAGGCCACATGTGGCCCACTAAGCAGCCTTGTGCAGCCCGATGGTGTTTTTAAAAAAGTAATTAATTCAGTGCCTCTATCATCCCAAGGGTTTGCTGAGCATTTCCAAGCCTCCTTGTCACCATCAGCTCAAGCACTGCTGCTGCTTCAACTATCCACTGAGCAGCTGATCAGCACGCCACGTATTCCTTTGTGGCCTGAGAGGATTTTTAATTTATCAGCGTGGCCCTTTCCCTCTACAAGTTGTGCAGGCCTGGTATAGATTCTTCCTTTGTTTTGATGCATAGTTATATTCAAGGATGACATCTTGCATGTACTTGTAGTTTTTTTTAATAGTAATTTTATTAAACATTACAATTAAAAAGATAAAAACTAGTACAAACTAAGAAAAAGAAAAGAAAAAGAAAAAAATAGAAAGCGCTGAAAATAAAAAATAGAAAAATAGAAAAGAAAGAAAAAAATAAGAATATAGTAAAGAAAAGGAAAAGAAATATATAAAGAAATGACTTCATCCTTCATCACAAGTATAAACAATTTTAGTAACTTACCACCTTCTCTTAAAATACAACAAATGATCTCTTCTTCCCATGTTCCATCTCTTATCTATATACAAATAGATAAAACCTCGTCATTCAGTCCTAGTCAGCAAAAGTCCATTAAGGGTGACCAGAAATAACATCTGTTTTAACCTTGATAAATAAACCAACTTTATATTTTACTTTTAACAATCTTGATCTTTAGTCCCTTCAAATAGTGTCCTAGAGCTTATTTATTACATTCATATAGCCGCCCATCTCACTCAAAACGATTCTTTGTCCCTTCTCACAAAATTCTTCAGAACTTTAACAAGTCTTTTTTGTAAATCTGATGTAGGAAAGTTGTCCAAGTTGTTCTTTTGGTTTGTTATTTGTATATCCCTTTTAATTATTTAGACATCAGCTGGTTTCATTTGTATATCCAGTGTAGCATCTTTTTCAATATAATTCTTGTAGTCTGTCATTTTTAAATCTACTTTCAGATCAGTCTCAGTCTTGTCTAGTAAACCTTGTTCCTCTTCCATAACATCTTTTAAACACAGTCTGTCTATAATGGAAGACACTCTTAAAATTAACTTCTGGGTGTATTGCTCATAAATATCCCTCAGTACGTCCAATGTTAAGTGATTTTGCTCCATTCTGTATTAGTAAGTCAAATTTAAGTGTTCTTTTCCTTTAATTGTAATGTTTAGTTCCTTCTGGTTCCCTCTAGTGTCCAGCCTTCTAAGTCCCATCCTATTGTGTGATATTTTTTTTAAATAATTCAGAACAACACAGCATTTTCCCACAGGAAGGATTCTTATAATTAATTTCAAAATCTTATTTCAAATCCATCTGGACCTTTAATCCATTTTTAACTTTCCAAAATCAACATTCTAATCACCCTTTTGCTGTTTATTCCAAAAAAAGATTTTTTTTAAAGTCCTTAAGCCTGTATTTAAAATTTATTTCTCCAAGGATTGAAGAGACTCACCCGGTACTGTAAAATTTGTCATTCTAAAGTTTCCTAATAGATGAAAAGCAATTAATACACAATTTCCAAAGATGATTAGAAAAGGAAGTATGCGAACTCTGTGTCCATAAAGACGCCAACTGCAGTTTGGGCGAAGATAGCGTCCCCTCATCTCCCAGAGCTCTAAACCCGCTGGAGCCTGCTGTCTTGCAGTGTCCTTGCAAGGAGCAACTGTCTGGAGCACTTATGGGCGATCCCAAGTCCTCTCCTTGTCTGGAGAGGAATCTCAAAGAGCTGGTCCATTCGCTGGCTCTTCATTCCATCATGGTCACTGGCTCCACTCTCAGCAGAGCCATCTTCAGTTCGCCATTTCTTCCCCAGAAGTATGCATGTACTTGTACTTTTGCGCACAAACTTATGCTAGTGCAAGTAAGAATAGCCACTTTCTTGTGAGATGGGCGGCTATACAAATATGACAAATAAAAATATGACTTTGTAGTAGTTGTATAGTCCATTGTACTGGTTTTCTACTTGTAGAGAATTTTTTATGGTTGTGAAGCATTTAAAAATGAAACAGTGCCATCCTTTTAAACTTTGGAATGGTATAATCCTTTTTTAAGATGACTACCTTATTTAGTTCCGATTTCTGCCACATATACGGATCTAGAATGAGTTTCATTGCAAAAGATGCCTACCTCTTGATGCTTAAGTTTGAAGTTTTTTTATCTATGTGTCTGTGAAATGGATAAATGGGGAAAATATTAACTGTTAAATGCAGTTGTGAAAAAAACTACTGCGTGCAGTTTAATCATGACTCGATAAGGAAATAGCCAGAACCTATTTCTGCTCAGTTATCTAATCTGGCATAATATGAATCCTTCTGTTCCCCATTCTCAAAGAAAGCACACCAAAATGTAAACAAGAAGTTTGGCAAGAATTTGAGGGTGGTTCACTTTTATTTCTGCTGTTTTACTTTAGATCAAGTATAAATTAGTATTCTTTGGTTTGTAAAGTAGAACAGATTTTTGGATTAGGAATCTCTTGTAACTTTAGGTGATGCTTAATTAACTAATCCAATACCAGAATATTTATTCAGATTTGTTCACATGCAGAATATTGAGTTTTCTTTCCACCATTGGTTTCTCAGGGAAAAAAAAAAATATCTAAGCAATATGTTCTCATACAGGTTTCTCACATTCTGCATGAATCTGTGGCCGGATCTCAAAATTCATTTTTTAAAAAAGTATTTTTGATGAGGGAAATTATGACTTTGAATACAATATATAAAAAGTATGTATTATTTTATTTTATTTTTGAACAGCACAACCACAAAGAAAAAAACCCAGAAAAAAAGGATTTATATGCAGTGAAAAATTTAAAGAATTTTAAAAATAACATTAGATTAATGTTACGTATAAAGCAGTCTTAACTTTTGTTGAGATCGGATCAATAATAAGTAATTAGCAAAAATAGACAATATAATAAGAACCATCAATCAGAATAAACAATTCTTTTAACATAAGGTTTTAAAATATTAGATCTTGTCTATTATGATGGAACAGGGATGATTTTTTAAAAAAATGAATAAAAGCATGTGTTCTAAAGGGAGTTGGCTATAAAGTTTTTGTTGTTGCTAACATGCCAAAAGATAGATTATACATTGTCTAAAGATAATCTGGTATGCCCAAACATTGATACATGTAAAGCCAAAGAAAGTGATAATAAGAGAGCCAGTTTGGTGTGGTGTTTAAAGTGCTGGCCTAGAAACCCAGAGACTGTGACTTCTTGGCCTCCCTTAGGCATGAAAGCAGCTGAGTTACTTTGGGTCAATCAGTCTTTCTCAACCCAACCCACCTCACAGAGTTGTTGCTGTGGGGAACATAGGAGGCAGGAGCATTAGACATGTTTGCCACCTGAGTTGACCAAAATGTATGTATTTTTTAAAAGGTGGGATGATGATGATGATGATGATGATGATGATGATGATGATGATGATGATGATAATATAATGGAAATCACAAAATATAAAGAGAAAATCACAGAATATAAAGATCTGCAAATAGAAGTAGAATGACTATGGCAAAAGAAAGCAAAGATAGTACCAATAGAAATAGGCACCTTAGGTGCAATCCCAAAACTTCTGGAGCATCACATGAAGACCATTGGCATTAACAAAATCACCATCAGTCAATTGCAAAAGGCAGCTTTACTTGAAATAGCTTATATCCTGTGACAATACCTTTAACACCATCACCATCTGCCTATCCCAGGTCCTTGGGAAGGACTCAATAGGTGGATAAAATGCCAACTCCTGTCTAAACATCTGTCTGACTGTGACCAAGCATAATAATAATATGCTCTATACTTAAGCGGAAACCATCCTGGTTCACAAGAAAGCCTATTTTTTTTGGTGTAATATTCATAGGCTCTATGTACTTAAATCTCTTCCCCATATTTTAATTGTTTGCCAGAATATGAATTTATATTGACTGTTTTGAAGACAAAAGAAAAAGAATTATTTGCACTTAGTTGTTAGGAACATATTTAATATTGTGTCGCCAGTAATTCTAGCAGTATTAATCCTTGTGAGAAAATTACTTTTTCTGATAGTGCAAGCCACAACAGCCTGTTTGTTAAGCTGTAGCTTAATGTTATAAAAATGAACTTTAGTAACTCTTAGGTTCATTTATTTATCACATCCTCTTCTACTATATTCGAAGGGAGATAATGGAAAAGAACATTGAAATAATCCAGTTTCTTATTATGACTGGCTTAGCTAGAGAGACTGGTTCTGACTTATTCTGTATTATTAATTCTACTTTACTAAAGAAAATTTACAATTCTACAGTTTATTTATAGGTTAGGATTAGCCACTTGGCCACTCAAAAAGACCATTTGATTGGTTATATAACATTAAAATTGTTTTATCATAGTGTGAGTGAGAAGGTGAATCTCACTGCTGCTACCTTATTCATATATTAAATTTGTCTCTCATCCACTTCCTAATGTTTTGTATTTTTTAACATTTTGAATTTTGGTTTGAGTAATTTTGATGAAAAAACGGATTAAAATAACTTCCTACAAACTGTTACTTATATCTATATACCCCTGTGTATGCAAACAATATTATACAAGAGGAGGTAATTAAAAATAAGTAAAAAATAGAGATAAGAGATAAAAGGAAAGATTATATAAGTGAAGTTTACACCAACACTATTGACTATACCTTTCCATATATTTCTGTCCTTGAGAATCATCCTTCCTTCTATTAAGTCCTTATACATACCACATCTTGGTTTTCCCTTTCCTCTCAGAACAGTCACTCTTCCTTCATTTCTTATACAATTTGTTCCAATTCATATTCTCTATACAACCAAACATTGATGTACTACTTTTTTTTACTTGTTACTCATGTTTATATTAGTGCTCAACAACGCTAATTGGGACCGGAAACTCTGTCATTAAGTGACACTGTTGTAAGTTAAAAACCACATGATCAGGCCACTTAGCAACGACAGTTCCGGCAGTCATGGTTGCCATTGTTAAGCGAGGAGCATGGAGGTTATTAAACAAAGACTTCACATTACTGCAGCTTGCAACTTCCTGCCAGCTTCCCCATTGACTTTGCTTGTCAGAAGTTGGCAGGGAGGGCCACAAATCACAGTCATGTGACCATGGGATGCTACACCAGCTGTAAGTATGAAGACTGTTCATAACTACCACTCGTTCAGCACTGTCATAAGTTTGATGGTTGCTGACATAACATGTACAAGACCACTTGTATATGTTAACTCATGTATGTAATTTAACCTACACCTCTATGCCTATATCCCTCAATTCCATTCTACAAGGTTGAATCAGCTTCATTCAGATCTGTAACTTTTATTTTATTCGTATAGATTTAAAGGACACCTGATTCTGACTAACTCTGAGCATTTTACATAATAAAAAGCTAGAACAATAAAATAAAGAAACAAATGATATGTGTCCAGAAAAACATGCAAAACAGAACAGAATCTTGCAAGGGCTAACAAATCACCCTGCCCCAAGACCTGGGAGAATAGTCAGATTTTCAGTGCCTTTCAGAACATCAGGGTGGGAGCCATATGGAGATCTCTGGGGGAATACTATTCCGAGGACAGGTGCTGTGACAGAGAAACCATGCCTCTGAGGCCCTGAGAGATGACATTGTTTAACTGACAGATGCTTGGACTACAAATTGTTAGTTTATTGTTTTCTTTTTAAAAGTTGTGAAACATTTTAAACTTTAAAAAATGAAGTTGTTATTTTATCTTTTCCTCACAACTTTATGAGGTAATTTACTAAACTTGTGTGAATTGCTCATTGACAGAGTTCAAACCTTGTGTTAAGCTATAATATCACTTAGTAGATTTTGGTTAAATTTGATATATTAACCAGCCATTATCTCTTGGAAACCATGGTTCATGGCCTTGTGTTGTGTGTGAACTACTAGCAACCTATTGTTACACCTCAGACGATTAGGTAAATCACTACTTAACATTGCTTTTCCCCCCATCGCATCCCTACGTGTGTCTGCTTTTACCTCCCTTCTCCTTTCTGCTGTTGCTGTTTCCTCCTCCTTTTTCAAATGATAACATTTCAGTTAAGTCAGCTCTTCACTTACAGCCAGATATGCTATTCTTCACTGCTCAATGTCTTGTATGTACCTATGAGATGGAGGTGAAACTGCTGCCACAGAGTCTGCTCTTGGTGGAACACAAATATTCATCCTTTCTTCTTTAGTATTCTCCCCACTTTGCCTCAACTGTCAGATGAATAACAGAATCAGCCACAGTAAGAAAAAGAGTAAGTAAGTCTCCATTTTGTATCCATGCTTTGTCCAAATGGTCTGATGGCTGATTGAGTCATACACTAATCAATCCATATTTCAGTGACACATAAAATAATGTTCAGAACAGATAAATCATGATAAACCTATTTTTTTAAGTCTAGCTAAATCTTCTGCTTTAACTGCAGTCTTGTTGTCTGCATGTTCTTGCCCAGTCATGGTAGTATGGTATGAGAATTCATCAATTTATTTTTTCTATAGAACTAATTCATTTAGTCTCATGATACTTTCACTATGGTAGACTGATCTGGCATACTGGCCTACCACAAAATAAATTATAGTAACTTAGTTTTCTATAATCAACCAAAAAGTCAAAGTTACAGTGTCCTAGATTGTGTAGAACCTGGCCAGTACATCCTATGCATAATGCAGTTAGGTTCTTAATGTCACATTACAGTATACCATATATCACCTTGGAAGATGAGAAAATATATGAACCTCTAAAGTATCAAGTTGGCAACACTTGTCAATGAATTTAGAGTGGCTGTAAGGATTTACAAAGCCCTATTCCATCAGGAAACATTTGAGGCAGAATTCATCAAGAGGTTCAATTTCCTGAGGCTTGAACAAAGAGTTTTAAACTACAATATATTATGAGGTTACTCAACACACCATGATGGAACATTCATCATATTCAGCAACTGTTGGTCGTTGTTATGAAGGAATTGTCATTGCCTATGCCAGTGTTTCCCAAACTTTTTCCTTCAGTACCCAAAACTGCTTATTAGAAGGAGGGTGCTGGTGGGTGCATGCGTGTTGGCAAAGGGAAGAAGGAGGGTGCAGTGCATGCGAGCGAAGAAAGGCCGGGGTGGGTGAGTGAGACCTGAGCGACATGCACCCTCACCTGCTGGCTTCTCCATTGGCTTTGCTTGTGGGAAGTCAGCAGGGAAGGCTCCAAATAGTGATCACGTGACCACAGGATGCTGCAGCCAGTCGTAAGTGCGAGCTGGTTGCCAAGCACCCAAATTTTGTTCATGTGACCACGGGGGGACTGCAATGGCCAGAACTTCAAGGACCAGTTGTAAGTCCCTTTCTTCATCACTGTTGTAACTTCGAATGGTTGCTGAAGAAATGGTTGTAACTCGAGGACTACCTGTATTATAAAAACAATATAACTGAATAATCTTTATGTAATTTCAACAAATTACCATTGATAATTTCATCAATTTTTGTCTTAATAGGGTTACTTTGGCAGATTTTCTAATATATTTTAGTACATGCGGCAATCTTTAAGTCAATTTAAATGTCCCTGTTGTGATGGGTAATGGGTTCATGTGTCGTTACCAAAGAAAAACCACTTTTACCCAATTTTAGGTAATTTACCCAAGCACTGGCCTATAATTTCTCTATTTCTTTTTTCCTCTGATTTTTTTGTTTATTATTCCAACTCTTTTCCCTGCTTCCAACCATGAGTCTGGTTATATTCTTTTCTTGGCACAATACTCCATATATTTGATATAGTTCATTAACGTTTATTTAATAAAAAATGTCTTTGTATTTGAGATGCTACAGTAGTATTTCTTATAGAATAGAATATTCAGACCTGACTGTGATAATGTGCACTCTGTAATAGTTAAGCTCACACTTTTCTGCTTGAGGGAAAACTCCAAAAAGAGTAAATCAGGAATTCTGTGTAAATGTGTAAGAACCAATCTCAGAAATGATGCATGCATTTCACCCTGATGTTGAAGGCAGGGACTATTTTTTTTTCTTGCTGTCTTTTGTTAAGAGTTTTAATTTTTGCATATTGATTTAAGAACAGGGGATCAAAATAGAACAAACATATACTATTTGCATATCTTTAACATCTTTTGTGTAATTCTTTAAGAAAGATTGTGCTATAAGCAGTTAAAACCAAGAAAGAAACTGTTGAAATGGCTACAACTGCCAGATCTTGGCACCCTTCTATGATTACAGTACTTACTTATGTAAGAATACTTATAATTATTCTTATGAATACTTCTTGCTATACTGTAGACAAAGTGGATTATTCATTATGTATATCTCTGAAAAAGTGGCTGGCTTATTTGCTGAGTGACAGTGCCTCTCATGCTATAGTTTACCTGCTGAAAGTTGATTTCATAATTTGTTCAGTTATAAATGAATCAGAATTGTCCATTTCATTGTAATGATTTCTCTTAAGTTGATAAGTTGCTAATTTTAAAAGAGGACTAGAAGAAATAGAAAGCCAGGGTTGTTGTGTGAACTATTGATTTCTGTGCCACGCTTGGGAATTGTTCTTACCTGACTTGGAAACTTCTTGTAGCTATTTGTAGGTGCATGCATTTCTGTAGAATGTGACAAAGAACATTGAAAGCATTGTAAACTTAGAATAAGAACAGGTTTTCTTTCCTTTCAGACTTGTTGTCTGTTTTGTTTTAATGTGTTTCCTTTCTACAAACACATATTAAAATGCTCTAAACTTGCCTTTGATTTTTAATTTTTTGTGATTATTCATGTATCACGCTAAATCATAATGTGGTTTTGGATTAGTGTATTGTGTGAATCCAACCATTGTGGCTTATAAGCCATATTTATTGCTTAACTGGTGGTAATAGAGCTTGTTGTGGGTTGTAGGACTGATAATTAAGATATCAAAGTAGTGGTTAGCTTCTGCCTTTTATGATCAAACATCAACAGTAAAGGAACAAACTGTCAAGAAATATGCCGTAGACTAGTATTTGGTCGCACATTCATGAAGGCCTTGGAAAAGATATTCAGATGTTGTGATGTGTTTATACCTACACAGATCAAAATAGTATAAACAATGGTATTCCCTGTGACATGTTATAGAAACGGAAGTCGAACTTTGAAGAAGCGGGATAGGAAGACTATTGATGCTTCTGAACTTTACTGAAAATACCATGGACAGCCAAGAAAATAAACAAATGGATCATTGAACAAATGAACCCAGAGTTCTCACTAGAGGCACAAATGACCAGGCTTAAATTATCCTACTCTGGACACATGATGTGAAGGCCTAGCTCTCTAGAGAAGGGCCTAATGCTGGGAAAGGTAGAAGGAAAGGGAAGAAGAGGATGACCAGCAGAAAAGTGGATAGACTTGATTACAGTGGTGATGAGTGCACCATTGGAAGACCTGAAAGACTAGGCTAGGGACAGATTGTCATGGAGAAAATCTATGTGATCGCTAAGAGTCAACACCAACTTGATGGCACATAATTAAATCTCTAGAACCTGGCTTGATAAGCAGCTAGTTTTATCTGAGGTGATTGAAGATAGTACACTAGGACTATCTTCCTCACCCACCCAGTAAACGGCCAGTTAACTGTACTTCTAGATCTACTATGAGTGTTACTTCCAGTTACATTGGGTTTGTAATTGAACACGGGACCAGTTGGCATCTTTCAGGAAACAAGATTTGGTCCTACACTTCCACTTGCAGATCCTGTGGGGATATCTGGGAAATGAAAATTATAGACAAAGATGTTTATTGAGTTTGGCATTGACAACATTGAATTGACTGCTGTAAGAGAATTCTCCCAGGGATGCATTTAAACAAGAGACCAAGGCACAATTACATTGAAGCAAAAGTTTATTGACAAATTTTTGGCACTGGAGGCAGAATAGAGAAGCCTAAGAGGGATGGAGCTACAAGCCCTCTTTATTGGTGTATGCAAATCATCTTTAATTGATTGGTTGCAGTAATAAGCATTTGATTGGATATAGACAACACCAAACTACTTAATTCCAAATAATATTTTTTGTGATGGATAAGGTTAGGATAGATTAATACATATGCACATTAAATTATTTAATAAAGCATGTGAGGAATGAGATAATAGACAGTGATATACAACCTTATAAATTCAAATTATTCAAAATAATTCTTGATCTGAAGCATTACTTTTACCTTTTACTTTTGCTTATTTTATTAATACTTGTTACATTCTGTGTGCCTGAGAATTTTCAATGTCTAATTGCTTCCTAGCTTGGGTAGCATTGTTATTTGGACTGAAAAACGTATGTGAGTTAGGGACTTCTTGTGCCCTCGTTTTTGTTTTTTGTTTTAATTCATTGGTTAGTTGTGTCAAGAGGCTAGATAGGGATCTTTGTAATTGAAAAAACAAATTGGCTTTTTCCTGACCATATGCTCTCTAATATAGGTAGCAATTGTTGATGGTTTATTAATAAATGTAGAGTAATATACAGATTGATGCCGACTGTGAAAGCCTATACTGTATCAGTATGCAATACACAAACTTTAACTTGTGATTTCCTCTTATTTTCAAACAGCCAAACCATTTACACAGGTGGTAAAGGAAATGCAGCTTCATCGAGATGACTTTGAAATCATAAAAGTCATTGGCAGAGGTGCATTTGGTGAGGTAAGATGCCTTTAGAGCACAGTTTTAGATATGTTTATTTCACTAGATTCTAGTACTGTACATTGTTTCATGTGTATATTTTGAACCGTAGCTAACAAAACTTAAAGCTAGTTTGTTTATGGTATTTCAGGAATCTTTGTTGCTCTTTATAGACTAATGCATATGCTCTTCCAGTGTGTATTATAATTCTAGAGACGTAAGAATAATACATGATATTTTAGGTGAACGTATACATTTACTATATAAGAATACAGCAGTCATAGAATTTTTTTTTGTTAATTTATAGGGAATTGTTTGGAAAATATAATCTAATAATTCTTTAATAGGTATAAATATCACATTAGGAGGTGGCATCCATATTATTGAAGTGTGGGCTACATGGTAAATGATAATTTAATCCAGATGACAGCAAATACTAACTTCATCCACATCTAACAATTGCTCCTGATCAATACATCATTTCAATCAAGAAATCAGAAATCAGTTGATCAAGAAATGGTAGCATTCTCTCTGAAAATACATGTTTATACTTCAAGGGTTCTTCTAGCCCCAGGCTTGACCATAAGAGGTCTGGAAATATCTAAGGATCAATGAAGTGTAAATATTTTAATAACACCAAATAGCATCATAATTATAGAGAAAAAGCTTCAATTACAACATCTATATTTTGGTCTAGTACTGGCAACATTAACCTGTTTCTTCCCCATTCTAGTCCATGCATGGGTCTAGAAGAGAATTAGAAGGACAGTATATTTCCTCTCTGGTGATTGATGCATAATCAAGTATTAACTGCTTTAAGAAGTGCTTTATGAAACAATTGAAGTACAAATTTGGCATCTTGTAGAAGAAGTAAATCTCTATATCCTGTTCCCCAGTGGCTTCTCCTAATTATAGTAAAATGAAAGAACATAGTTTTGTTTGTAAAAAAGTTCTCTTTCTGAGTAAGCATTCCTGAGCATGATATTATCATATAGTTGCCTGAGCATGTGAGGAGCATCATCAAAGATAAGGCAAACAAAATAAACTTATATTCTGGACTCTGTTGATTATAGGAAAGGAATTGATGTCTGTCCATTGCAGATCACTGAATAATAATAATAATAATAATAATATTGAATTGATAATGTCTATAAGTCATGTTGTGAATTAATTAAAAATTAGAAGTATATATTATGTGGATAATGTAGTTTGGGAAAGGGTTTTTAGGCAATCTAGAAGGCAGAGTATAATTTTCATATACATTTATTTGCAAGGCTAGAGATGACTAAGGAAACATGCTGATGGCTGTTTGGTAGATACAGATTCTTCCAATGGAGGAATTCTTTGTTTTTAGCCTCCCTCCCTTTAACCATGGAAGCTAGATAAATGGAGATTACCTATTCATACCTATATGTTACATTTCACAATATTATTTATTTATAAATCACATTTATAGTCTGCCAAATTCATAACAACTATGGGCAGCGTACAAGTTAAAAGCAAATACTGTACAATAAAAACAAAAAGAAGGCAGGGGAGTAATAGATACAACACATTAATAAAATTTATTGCATATTTCTTAACCCAGTGCTTAGGGAAACAGCCAGGTCTTCAAGGCCTATTTAAAGGATGCAAAGTCAAGGTAACTCAGACCTCTGGGGGGATACTATTCCACAGGGCAGGCACTATGACAGAGAAGGCATACCACTGGGATCCCATCAGATGATACTGATTTAAAGAAAGGATCTGGAACATGCCCACTCTGTCAGATCTTATTGCATGGGAAGAAAAAAATAGGAAAAAGACAGTCCCTCAGATAGCCAGGCCCTATGCCGTGAAGGATTTTACAAGTCATAACTAGCACTCTGCATTCTACCCAGAGGCTCAGTGGTAACCAGTGCAGATGGCACACAAAGGTGTTACACAAATATACCAAAGTGAACCCATAACTGCCTGCATCAACATGCTCTGGACCAGCCATAGTTTCTGGGTGGTCTTCAAGGGCATCTCCACTATAGCACATTGCAATAATCTACACACAAAGTGAATAAGGTATGAATGACTGTGAGAAGAGTTTCCTGGTGCAGGAAAGAGCAAAGACCTCCTGGCTAGAGCTAGGCTAGTTATATTGTTTTGTTATATATTACAGTTATATTGTTTTATTATATATTGTATGTTGTATATTTTACGTTTTTTGTTTTTTATTTTTCCTATTATTTATTTATTTTTATTCTTATTCTTATTCTTATTTTTGTTTTTGTTTTTGTATTTGTATTTTTTATTTTATTTTATTATTTTTTCTTTTTGCTGTTGTTTATTTAATTTTGTCTCTTTTTTTTTGTTTTTTTAATTTATACAAACAACAACAAGTGACAGTACAATGAAGACCTTAGTATTAAGTATTAAGCTTATTGTACAGGAAATAATTTGATGTATTTTGCAGTTGTTTACTAATGCCACATTTAGCTTTGGATGTAAAATTTAAACAGCATTACACTAATCAATATTGACATTTTAGAAATCATAGTTAATATTGATATGAACCTCTTTATCTTTAAAGGTTTAAGTTATCTAAACATTAGAATGTCAATAATCTCTAGCCAGTACTGTACTCAAATAATATAATGTACTGCTTATGTTTAATAATAATACAAATACTGATTTTCTTGAAAACCAGAGTTGTAAACTGTATTATTTGCCATATTATCATCTTCATATAAAAGGCTTCCAATTTAATTTACTGTTGAAATATGAAATTGCCTACTCCATACTGAATTACTACTTCATATATACTACAGTGCAATATAAATTCATCTTCTTGTGGTAATGTCAGCAATTTGATAGTCAGAAACTAACAATACATTCAGACCACTTGGTCCAGAATGCAGCAGCGCAGGTTGTGATGGGCATGTCACAGTAGGCACATGTGTCCCCAGTGGGTTCCAGGTGTAATTCATGGTCCTGGTTATCACCTATAAAGCCCTGCATGGCATAGGGCCATGTCTCCATATGCTTCTTGTCCAGTGAGATGAGCTAGTGTGGACACACCCCAGGACCTGTGAATTAAGCAGTGTCATCTTATGGGAGATCTGGGAAGCATGTCTTCTCAGTGATGGCTCCTGCCCTTCAGAATTATACCCCCCCCCCGAGATTTGTACTGCTCCCACTCTTTTAACTATCCACAAACTGCTTATACACCTGCTTCTTCTCCCAGGGCTTGGTTAGAATAGTGATTGAGCCCCTTTGGTTTGTGGGAGGCTGTTAGTTTTGCTGTTTGGTTCTTTGGGTTTTGTCTCTGATCCGTTGTCTTCTTTTTTCTTGGTATACTTTGTTTGCTTTTGATTTTTTTATCTGTAAGTCGCCTAGAGTCAGGTGGCTTCAAAATTGAATGAATGAATGAATGAACGAATGAATGAATGAATGGATAAATAAATAAAAATAAAATATCATTGACTTAATTAATTTTTATTTTTTAAATTCTAGGTTGCAGTTGTAAAAATGAAGTGTACAGAGCGCATTTATGCAATGAAAATCCTAAATAAATGGGAAATGCTTAAAAGGGCGGAGGTAAGTCTGCTGCTTTCAATTCAGATTTCTTTGTAAATGACATTAAAGAAGACCACAGTGAATTTTTTCCACATAAAAAGAATTACTACTTAAACATATAGGAAATTTATCTTTTTCCTGAAATGAGTTTTTTCATATCAAATCTCACATTTTGTTTGAGGCATCTATTGATATCTGCATAACTATATTTACCAGTCTGTCTGCCCCAGCTTTTTTTTTAATATGGCATGATTTTTATTTACTATGAAAATCAAATAAATTACTAGATAGAAGCTTGGACATTGGTTGCACTGAAAGTCAGGATTTCAAGGAAGATATGCATTTGGTTCTTTTTTATATAAAGAAATAGATTTTGCAAAAGTAAATCAATAAAGCATTGTTGACTATTAAATGAACAGATTTTACATATTTTATTTATTATGAAGATATTATTTAATGTAATACGCATCATGTCATACATAAAGCAAGAATTCATTGGTCACATTTTTAAGCATGATGATTTATATAAAATATAGCCAACTTCAATAAGAATATTCAAGTTTTAAAGAGTTTTTGGTAAGGATATACAAAATATTTCAAATCCAACTGATTCGAATTTGAAATGCCCTTATTTGAATTCAAAACATCCCATCCCAAATGTGAAACAGCTGCTATAAACTCAAAATGGGCTATTTCAACCACTTTGGAAATGTATCAGTTTGAAAAGGTTCCAAGAGTCTTGAAACAGCCCATTTCACACTCAAAACAGCTGTTTCTCAAAGTGGGGCATTTAGAATTGTATTCAGTTTGTTCAGCTTCAAATATTTTGCATACTGCTAGGTTTTGAACAGGAAGTTGCATTTGTAGTCAAGTGTCTACTTTTCACTCTAATAGGAATATTTTAATCTTGAATTGCAATCTGTGAACACAGTCTGCTATTCCCTCATTATAGCATGTTCTCTATTAATTTCAGAATTTTACAATGCTTCAATTTTTTTTTTTAAATTCCTGGATGCTATCAGAAATCTGTCTTTCTCTAGTCCAAATACAGGAAAGGAAAACTCTTGACTTGCTTCTTCCGTACCACATTTGTATAGATACAGTCATATATATATTAGTGATCATAAATCCCTACAAATATTTTGAAGTGGATCCTGAACCAGTGCAGATTAGTTTCCAGTATGGTTATGTCCAAAAGTCCTGCTGCTCAACATTGTATATTATCTGAACTTTCCAGATATGTTAAGGGAAGGCCCACATAAGGTGAATTGCTATGGTTTATTTCCAAAATTATAAAATACAGGTAAATGCTGCAGAAAAGTTATAACCTTGTACATTATATCATGAGAGATTAGTTTTTGTAATGCTAATTCATAGCAGATTTAGAAATTTCCATCATGCTACCTAGGATAGTTCAAATTATTAACTATAATTAATAGTTCATAATTAATTATAATACTTATACTTGGATATAATGTCACAATGAAAGAAGAATTATTAGTTAATAAAGCTATTAGGCAAAAATAAGGAATTGGTACTTCATGCATGAAAGTAAGGAAAAAGTAAATTGACCGTGTATTTCTGCACCAACTGAACTTAGTGAGGCATATTTTTGAGTGATGTATAGAAATGTTTTGTGGTATGACCCTTAAATAATTATATTATAACAAGCAGGGTGGCAGATTGTTTAAGAATCTTCCAGTTTTAAATTATTATAGCTTCTGTGAAGATGTTTGTAACAGTTTATAGGTTATGCTGATTCAACTTAACAAATTCATAATGTAATTGACATGTTTTGGAAGATTATTTCTAATTGAAATAATATCTGGCCACTTAATGTTATAGAAAAAAAAATAGACGGTTATTCTCCAGGGCTTTAACAAACTGTGTGGTTTTATTCTCTTAATAGTTTAAAGGTGAGGTATTATTTCATATTAAAATAAATAGTGTAAAATAGGAAAGAAGTCCTGCTAAACTGAATAGTGGATAACAGTTTCAGAGATGGAATAGAACAAACTACCAGTGAACCTCCAAAGAGAGACAGTTTAAAGCTAGGTGTAGGGTAGTTGATTTGTCTTAGCCTGCCAGATACTGTCAGTATTAAACTTTTCCTTAGTATTGCCTGATTTAAATGAGTTTGAATTTATTATTTTTGTGGAAGCTTGGAAAGTAGTCACATATTCATAGAGTATAAATTCAAAAAACAATTTGAACATATTAGAAACTCGTGAAGAAATATGTGATTAGAAAACACCTCTACCCATCAAAGACTGCTTTGTGTCGGTTCTTATGACTAGCTTTTTCTAATTTAATTCTGAAATTAAGCATTCTAATGTTTAAATGCAATTTCTTTATACTGATAATTGCTGAAGTTTGGAAGTAGGGTTAATAGAAGTTTGAATAGACTTGGAATTTCATGGTTCAGGCTGAGTAGGAGATACCTATCCCTTCATGCTGTGGACAAGAGTTCAGATAGGAAATTAGAATTGATGGAAATGTTTCATGATATATGCTTAAAAATCCTAATTTTACTCTTTGTTCCTAGCTGACACTAATATGGGTTTTACCTCCTTTATAACATTAAAGTCTTCAGCCAGGACATTCATTAAAACAGAAGGAAGTACTTTTCCTGAAGTCATAATTACCTTCCCCCTTCTGTTTCCCTTAGAAGTAGGGAAGTCCTTAAATACTTAAAGCATGTAGGATTAGTTGGGGGGGGGGAGGGAGAAAAAGGGTCAGAGATATGTGCCTTATATGATATATGCCATAACTTCAGCTCCTATTTCCAGGAAACCTTAACTTGCTGGATAAATTGGGCAGGTTTGTATTTCCTATTCTCTGGTCTTCTTTTTGTTTTCTTTTAAGCAGACATTTTATAGGTTTCTTGCTCTCTTGAAGGCTTAAAGTATGTTCACCTTTAAGAGGCTGGGTATTGCAATAGGTATTTTAAAAACATTCAGGCTGCTATAAAACTAAATATATTAAGAATCCAATGTTAGCATGCTTTTTAAATTTGATTTGGGTCATTTTTGGTTAGCTATGAAGTGTTTTGTACCTTGATTTAGATACTGAATTATTGTAGAGAATGTTTGTTGGTTTGTTGGTTTGTTTATTTAATATATCAAATTTATATAGCTGCCCATTTCATACAAGGTGACTCTGGGCGGTGTACAACAATTAAAATAAAATAACAAGTGAATAAAAACAGGCATATAAAAAAGATTAAAAGTTATTAAAATAAAAACATTATCACAATTTTTTTAAAAAAATTGGTTTTAAAATATACAAACCTCCTGGAGAGAGCAGAATATCAATTACAGTTGAGCCATCTAAGAATGTCTCCAGTTCCCAAAGACCTCCAGGCCTGATGACACAACCAGGTCTTGAGGAACTTCCTAAACAACAGCAAGGAAGGGGTGAGCCTCACTTGGGGGGGGGAGAATGTTCCACAAGGAGGGAGCCACGGTGGAGAAGGCCCGCCTCCTGGGACCCACCAAATGCAAGTCCCCGACCGATGGAACACATAGCATACCTTCCCTGCCGGATCTAATGGGACGGGCTGATGTGATCATGGACAGGCAGTCCTTCAAATAACCCGGCCCCATGCCATGAAGGGCTTTAATCCGTACCTTGAATTGGATCCGGAACCACACTGGCAGCCAATGCAACTCGCAAAGCAGAGGTGTAATATGTACTCTTCTAGGAGCACACATAACTGCCTGCGCCACCACACCCTGCACCAGTTTCTGAATGTTATAATTTTATATTATGTGAACATTAATATAATATTTGCATCCTTCTCCGTCAAAGTCAGGAGAATAATTAAACAACTTTCCCTCCTCCTTTTATTCTTCTACTTCTAGACTGCTTGTTTCCGAGAAGAGAGAGATGTTTTGGTGAATGGAGACTGCCAGTGGATTACAACATTGCACTATGCTTTTCAAGATGAAAACTATTTGGTATGTGTGAACAATAAGCCTACAAAGAAGTAGTTCTTAATCTGGTTTCTCAGTTCAAAATATTTTGAATTTAGAGCATTATCTACTTATTTACCTGAAAGGAAGATGTTTTTTTCCCCAAGTGAGGTAATCTGTGAGTGGAAGGGGATTTTGATTTGCATTTGTTGAGAGTGCTGGAACAGAAGAAATAGGAGGTGCAAATATTTAAAACAAATAGCTGAAAGGGAAGGAAATGTTGCAGTGGGAATAGGAGAAACCACTGTTGTAGCTCACTTTCATCTTCTCATGAAGAGAAGACAAGACTATTTATTACCTACCTGTACCTGTAATGGGTAATTGTTTGTAGTGGAGAGCCTCCTCTGCATTATAGAGGCTCTCTGAACAAATGAGGGCTCAGGAAAATCATCCTTGGTCAATGGATAGAGAGGCTCTTCATTGCTGTTGCTTAGCCTTTATGCACAAAGAGCACTGAGAGAAGAATTAGGCTACCAAAACTAAAAGTCCTAAGCATTCTTTCTTGGAAGTAAGGGACACAGAATTTAATGGGACTTATTATGGAATAAGCATCTTAGGTTTCCTTGTGATTGTAGCCCAGCATGGAGGCCTCCAGTTTTCTTCTTGCAACTCAGAACCCAAGGATTTCTTCTCTACTTCACATTCCATTTACATGGAGTAAACTGGGCTAAACAGAATTTCCCCAGCATAGCACACTCACTGCAAATAAACATGCAAATAATAAATTTGTACCATAAACAAATTTATGGTAGTTGAGTCCAGATTTCTGCAATCTCTCATTGCAGTGAGAGTATGCCTACTTGTGTGTAATAATACATGTGGGAGTAGTTTGTGTGTATCTGTATATGCAAATAGGAGATTAATTAAATTTGCAGATGGATATCTTATTTTACAGGCAATTTTTATTATTAAACATTTAATATTTGTCCTGGCTGTGCTCTTTCTTGGAGTGTGCCTCTAGTTCTATCCTTTTTTGAAGTATGGCCACTGCACAGATTTTTATAGGGGTAAACACTTTTATAGAATAATTTTAAATAGGAATTGCCAGTCACAGCTGAAAAGTATATAAAATTTGTTTGGGTGTTTATATATATATATTCTATATAATCTGTGTTTATATATATATATATTCTATATAATCTTCATTTTGGGGTTGAAATTTTCTAAAATCCAGAGACATCTTCCTTTTGGGTAAATATGTAATCGTTTATTTTCTTATTTTGAAAGAGAAACAAATTCCAGTACAATTCATTTACAAGTTATCACTTTATTTTCCATCTCTAGTTTGCCATTAAGTATAATGAGCTAGAATAAACTTAATTAGATGAATAAATTGTTCAGTTAAACACTTATCATCTAGCTACTTACCTTGGCACAGTACTGTTATGTGTCATTTTATACACAAAATCTCAAGACTGCTGTTAAAATCCAGAAGTGGCCAAACCGGTTTGTGGGCCAACTGTGGCTTCTGTAATGTTCATTTTCAGCTCTGAAACATTTGTGGACAGTACAAACTGGAATAGTGTTGAAAAGAAACCACCTTTACAGTACAATCCTATGCATGTTTACTCAGAAATAAATCTTGCTGATTTCAGTGAGTTACTACCAGGTAAGTGTGCATAGGATTAAATCCCTGGTATATATGTTTGGAGGTTCCTAAAAAGTTTGCATCTAACAAGAAGTAAATAGCCATCCTGTCAAAAGACTGAGATGGGAAAAATGCAAATAGTTACTTGGGATAGTCTGATTGGTTTGTTTCTTTGAGGAGGGTTGTTAAAGAAAGGAGTGCCAAAGGAAGAATTTCAAGTGTATGAAACAGGCAGTTTTTAAGAACCTTGACTAAAGTACAAATGACTGAGAGCTAGCTACCTCCTTTGTTCATTATATTTTCCAGATCAAATTAACTCACCCATTTATTATCACAGTGCTACTTTACAGTGTGATTAGGTAGAAGCCATAAAATTTATATTTTGTCTAAATTACACATTATATTTTTAACCTAATATTCTTTAACCAGTAGACCACATTTAAGTTATAAAAGGATAGCTCATCCGTGGTTTCCTTGCTGATGTATGAGGCTATTTTCTATGACATTTCCATTTTTATATTTGTTTAAGTTGTGGACAGGAATTAAGATTATTTTTTCTAAAATATCATTTTACTCTGATCAGCCTATGGTTTGGAGTTAGAAAAAATAGCAAAATTAGTATATTTAAATGATGTTTTAAATACAATGTTAAGCACCAGAAAAATTCTAATCATTACTAACTTGTACATTTTTCTAACCAGCTGTTAGTATGCATGGCTTTGGCTAATCTGCATTTTCCAGCAATTTGCTCTTGTGATTTAACTTTCTCTCAGAAAATACTGACATTAAACTACTGAGTTGTAATTATTACTTTGTTATTATTTAGATATAATATAGCTGGCCACTCCAGAGCAGTTTAGCAGAATATCTGGTATATGTTTAGGAATCTTTTATCATGGTAAAATACAGCTATGCAGTATCTTTTTGTTGACTATATCTAATCATTGCAGTGAATCCCCTGTTTCCATGATAACCAGTTTGAAGGGAACTGATGTACATGAACATTTTCTTATGATAATCAAGAGAGTACATTTTAGCTTTCCAGGCAATCTTCTACCCAGATAATGACAGCCTTATCATAGTTCTGAGCCTCAACATAGTTACTGCATCATGTACCCTTAGAGACCATAATATTTTAGCACTCCTAAACCACACGTTTCATTGGCTCTTACACAGGACATTTAAATTAGAGGGGTTTTTTGAACAAAGGGAGAAGGAAGAATACCCTTGAGTGATATGATCAGATTTTTTTTTATCCCCCATTTTCCTTTTAAATTATTTCTATAACAATTATTAAGTTTGAAGTTGTATTTCTTTAATTCTATTGTATGTATTGATGCTTCTCTTTTGTAAATTAGTATACATGTATATGAAACATGCCTAAGAGGGGAAAATAATGTGTCTAGCATAATGATTGTCTGTAAAATAGCTTAAATTAGTTTAAATTCCCATGTTTATTTTAAGTGCATAATTTAATTATTAGCTGAGAGGGAGCAGTTAAAGTTAGTGGGTCCAGTAAAACCACCTACTTTGACTCCAGTTCTCACAAACATATATTAAAGTTCTATTCCACTGAATGCTTCATTTAATACTTTTGCAGTGATTCTTACCTGTAAGTGTTCTTGTTTTTTTAGTATTTAGTAATGGACTACTATGTGGGTGGTGATTTGTTGACATTGCTTAGCAAGTTTGAAGACAAGCTTCCTGAAGATATGGCCAGGTTCTACATTGGTGAAATGGTTCTTGCTATTCATTCCATTCATCAACTGCATTATGTGCACAGGTAAAGTATCTTATTATTGTGGCTTATAAATATTAAGCTGATTAAGTAAAATAAAGCTACAGATTTTGAAAAATACAAAAACAGGCGGGATGTGCACAATAAGATACTGTTGTGAACTCTACTTTTTCTCTCAAAATAATGTTCTTATTCATAATTCCAGGTTGCAGCCATGCCCACCTTCAAATATTGTAAGCTATTAGAAGGCTCAAGCAGACCAGTTCCCTCTCCTCTCCTCTCCTCTCCTCTCCTCTCCTCTCCTCTCCTCTCCTCTCCTCTCCTCTCCTCTCCTCCCCTCCTGTTCTGGCTAGAAGTAGCCATTATACTGCATTAGCTTGACATACTGAATTGTAAACAAACCATGGGTAGGGTGTGTGTTCAGAGGTGGAGAGGAACAGCAATATATTTACTCTAACCAAGCTAAAAAAAAAAAGTGTATCATGCACCCAGATGTAGTTATTCAAGTGTAGCTTCTTAAACAGTTCTGATATGATTTTTGTTCTTAATTGTTTTTTAAATAGTAGTTACAACTTTAACAAAGGGTTTTCAACCTTGTTAAAAAAAATTCCACAAATCTATTAAATATTGAAAACCTGTACCAGCAGAGGGAAGCTTTTAATATCCCGACTGTCAGGCAATAATAATAATAATGTCTGACTCCTGTTACAGCTCTTAAAATTAGTGTTCTGAGCTCAACCTAGGAAAGGTTAGATGCATCTTATAAGAATTTTGTCTGTGTCTTCCACACGCAACAATTCTATAAATGTGCTTTTGAGCAACTCTAAATTAATAGCTGCATATCTAATTCATAAGTACCAGCATGGCCAGTTTTCATGTAGAAGTAACATAATCTGGAAACATAAAGAGACCACAGTTGCAACCAATTCAGTATGTAAAACAACCATATTTGATCACCAGTGCGAAATCTACATAAAGGAAACTTCCTCATTTGCTTATGAGATTACATCTAGAATGTACTGTAGGTTTAAGAAATAAAGAAAATAGCATGTTCTTGAATTTAAGAGTGCTGATTTTTAAATTCATTTTGACCTTTTTACTTTTGTAGCATGTAGTAGCATTTGAACAAAATCTATACATTTTGTAAACATTCTTGAACAAGACAGCACCAAAAATAAAGCTGTCTCACACCGAAATTTTCTCAATGTAAGAAGCTGAATCACTCCAGGTCCCTTTCCTTTAGGGATTGTCATATATGCAGCCCAGGGTGTTGCGCTTTCTGTGACGCAGACACTTCTTTGGGACAGCTTACTGCCCAAGATCAGAACTAACTCCACCCTGTTATATTTTAGGAGAGCTATTAAAACCTGTTTTTTAAAGATGCATTGGGTGGGGATCTTATATAAGTTGTACCTGGATGTTTTTTGTTCTCAGTGGCCTTTATTTCTTAGTGACTTCTATCATTATTTTGTACCATAGTTTATTAATTTAGTATACAGTTTTGAAAAGTCAGTTTGGTTAAGGTGCTGGCCTAGAAACCTGGAGACTGAGTTCTAGGCCTCCTTTGGGCATAAAAGCTGGCTGGGTGACTTTGGGCCAGTCACTCTCTCTCAGCCCACCCCACCCCACAGGGTTGTTGTTGTGGGGAAAAGAGGAGGCAGGAATATTTGGTATGTTCACCGCCTTGAGTTGACATAGATAGCTAGATAGCTGGGGCATTGTTGTTGTTGTTGTTATTAATTTTTTTTTACTATAAGAAGAGAATGTAAGCCACACACTCCATAGCATATGTGTCCCAGTAAATAAAGCAATATATCTGCAATATTTTATATAATAGACATTGCTACAAGTCCCGAGACTTTTTTGCTGATAAGTTCCAGGTCTTCTGGCAAAGGAATTAAAAAATAATTTTGAGTTGCTGTGAGAACTTCTCAACCTAATTTGGCTGTCCTGGTGTATGTAAAATAGGCAGTCCTCTGCATCATGGCATTAAAGATAAACTGAAGGAATAACTAAATCAGAAGCAAGCTGAACTGATTGTAAAAGAGTTGCTTCCATATGCATAATTTTATAGGTTCAGAATATCAGAAGGGGAATATTCATTTCTGAGATAGTTGAAAGAGCTGGTTTTCTTGCACCATTAGTTAGTGGATGACATATAAAATATATCCTGGAAGTTGGTTCAATATACATTGGGCTTATGGATTACAGTGCAGAACAGCATCTATCAAAAATGTAATTTGCTATTCTGTTGTTATCCCTATTTTAGATTCTTTACAGGGCACAATTCAGTGCTACAATCTATATGAAACCATCACAAAAATGTATGTTTCTGAGTATATAGAGCAGTGGGATAAGAAAGTTGTTAATAGAAATGTGGCCATTTCAGCAGGCCAATAATTTTCTCATTAAAGTAATTTTTATCTTGCTAAACATAAAGTGGCTTTTAATAATCTTTAGAAATTACTGTCACCTCAGGAAATCATTTGAGGGCTTAGTGTTTTGATCAGAGCTAGCCAGCAAACTGGCATTAGTCTTTTAGAATAAACATGTATGATAAAACTGTCATTGAGGAAAAAATCACTGATGTGAAGTAATATAGCTGTCCTTGAATGCTATTACTTGCTTATGCTGCAATGGTATGCATGGTTACCTCAGAATAAGTCCCTATGAATTCAGTGAGGTTTACCTTTGAATACACATATATAGGATTGCAGTGTTTTGATTACACTTTACAGCAAAGAAACCTCTACTAGCTCTTAGTGTTTCTTTTTGCAGACTGTATTGCTGGCAGAAAAAAGTCTCTATATGCTAGTGAAGCTTTAAAAGAAATACTACTGTTTTAAAGCTCTCCAGTAGTTAATCACCTTCCTTCCTCTTATACTGTGAGAGGAAATGGGAGACAAAGTACGTGTTGTGCATTTTTATTGTTGGGTTGTTCTTAGGAATACATGTTCCAAAAGAATCTTTGATAAACAGAAGAGAAGCACGTGATAAAAACCTTCAGTATAATGTGGACATTGATCAAATATAAGATCTACTTCTTGGCAGTAGTTTTTCTTCACACATTAATTCTGCTGTTTTTTCAGTGTTGAAGATGAGTTTTCTTTAATTTATGCTTGGAACTTTTCCTTCAGAATAATTTCATAGGTATTCTGTCATGAAATATGGGCAGATATATATATATATATATATATATATTGCTAGAGCTGTGTAAGTTAATTTCTTCTATGCTGTAATAAACATCCAGGCTGTGCGTAATTTGCATTTAGTTGTATGCAATTAACAACTTTTCGAGAACATTGGAGGCAAGTTATATTGCCAGCAAAGTCAGAACACAAGTTTATCAAATTTATCCCATATTACTATGATTCTAGCTAAATGGCAAGTAGAATACAGTGGTACCTAGGGTTACGATCTTAATCGGTTCCGTGACTCTGGTCGCAACCCGATTTGGTCGCAACCCGAAGCAAATTTTCCCATAAGGTTCAATGTAATTACCGTTAATCCATTCCGGCGTCCGCGGACCATGTGTCAGGGGCGGAAAAACAGCCGCGGACCACGCGGCAGGGCGGAAAAACGGCCGCGGACCACGTGGCATGGGCGGAAAAATGGCCGCGGACCACGTGGAACGGGCGGAAAATGGCCGCGGACCACGTGGCACGGCGGAAAATGGCCACGGATCCAGTTCGTAACCCGAGGTGGGGTTCGTAACCCGAGGTAAAATTTTGCGGCCGGAGCTGGTCGCAACCCGAAAAGTTTGTTAGCAGAGGCGTTCGTAACCCGAGGTACCACTGAATCACGTTCAGTTTAGCAACAAAACCAGAGCAACTGTAAATGTTTGCATGTATAAAGATATCTTTCATTTTCCTTTGTAGAGCTATCTTTTGTGAAAACTATATACACTATATTAAAATATATACTTTGGAGGAAATATACCATATGAGGATATTCTTCAATAAATAAAGCATCAGTAAAGCATCGCACACTTCAAAAGTGATTTGGAAGAAATTCTTCAGAACTTGTTCAAGTGCAGTGCATTCCTGCTAATGCTTGAAAGACCCGTGTTTTGTTTCAGACTTCTGCATGAACCTGAAAACATAATACAGCTACATTAATGAACCGAGTTAGAAGCTCCGAAGCAATTATTCCAAATCATTTTCAAAGAGTACACAGCCTATTCAGTGTGTGAATATAATTTGATAGGTTTATATAATCATAGTGAACATCCATTTTCTCTTATAGTGATATTAGGGTTTATTTTTCTGGCATAGAAGATTTGATCTTTTGCTGTTATAAAACGGTAGTAGCTTTTAAATATTAATATTATAAAATTGTCAGTTGGTATCCTGCTTTTACAACCAAATGACTTGATTTTAGTGCTCTAAGATATGTGGTTGACTTAACTTCTCAGTGAAGGTAATATTCTGATTTACTATGTGCCTGATTTAAAATAATATTTTTTTTTTCTTTTTGAAAAATCAGAGATATAAAACCTGACAATGTTTTATTGGATGTGAATGGCCACATACGCCTGGCAGATTTTGGATCCTGTTTAAAGATGAGCGAGGATGGCACTGTATGTATCAAAAAAGCTTAGTTTTTTAAAATAGAATACTGAAAGTGCAGCGTGTTTGAGCTTGCTTGGGGGTTATATTTGGAAGATACACTACAAAAGTACTGCATAAAGAAATACATAAAGAGATTTGTTTGTTTGTTTGTTTATCAAATTTGTCACTGCCCATCTTGTTGAAATGACTCTGGGCAGTTTACAAAACAATTAAAATCAATTAAAGTTACAATATATGATAATCTTAATAAATAGAAAATAAATAGATCCAAGAATATATATAAAATTGGCAGTCAGCAACATTTTGTGATGTATCATTCTTTTGAAATATCATGTCTTACCTAGAACTGTTATGCATTCATTATGAATGGAGTATCCTGTAACATCCCATGTATTTCCTCATATGCAGTTTCATGGCCAATTAAAACCCCTTTACTTTGTACACAAGAAAGTGTTCTTCTGTTATAGTTAAGATTCTTGTCATTTATATTTAATAATACAAGAAAGCATAAGCTTTTCTTTTTGTATCTCAGTAATGCTCATTAATCTATGGACTTATACAATTAAATTAATTTCTCCTTATATACTACATTACATTAAGACTTAATATTTGTTTTTCTTCAAGGTACAATCTTCAGTTGCAGTGGGCACCCCTGATTATATTTCCCCTGAAATACTGCAAGCAATGGAGGATGGCATGGGAAAATATGGACCTGAATGTGATTGGTGGTCCCTTGGTGTCTGCATGTATGAAATGTTATATGGGGAAACACCTTTTTATGCAGAGTCACTGGTGGAAACCTATGGGAAGATTATGAATCATGAAGTAAGTGCTATGAAATGTTTGTTCCTCTTAACTGTAACTTGCACATAAATATGAAACATGGATCCGAGATCTTTGTGTTTGTGTGCATGAGTAAGTGCATTGCTCAGTGTATCTCCCAAGATAACATGTTCTGTGGCTCATGTTCAGAACAGGTATTTCTCACAGCTTGTTATGATATACTTGGAATATATCATTCCATTATTTCTGAAAATCTTTTCACTGTATATTTTGGGGCAAAACAGGTTTAAAATGATTAAATTCAGCAATAAAATAAGAAGTATAACACATTGAAATTAGTCTAGACTGAAATAAAAACATATTTAAGGATTTTCCCTTTGGCAAGCAACTCCAAAGATATGGAGCTAACACTAAAAAAATAGGAAGTCTAAAAACAAGGACTCTTCATGAATTTTGAAGCTCAGGAAGATTTCTGTAGTTTTCAAAAATTTGGTATGAATGTGCACATTAATTTAAAGTTATTTTGTCATAGAAAGGAAAATATTCAATTCAGATTTCCCTTCCTGTTCTTCAGGAGAGGTTCCAGTTTCCATCCCATGTTACTGATGTATCTGAAGAAGCAAAAGATTTAATCCAGCGACTTATCTGCAGTAGAGAACGCCGTCTGGGGCAGAATGGAATAGAAGATTTCAAATCACATGCATTTTTTGAAGGACTCAATTGGGATAATATCCGAAATGTAGAAGCACCTTACATTCCAGAAGTTAGCAGTCCTTCAGACACATCAAATTTTGATGTAGATGATGATATACTGAGAAACCCTGTGAGTAATTACTGTAATTTCTCTTTTTTGTTCCCTAAATCAGTAATTTTCTTGCTTCTTTGAGCTAAATCATGGAACTTCTATATGCTGCAGGGGTGTTCTGGAAGGAGTTTTAGAGTTTAAAACCTCTGTTTCTACTAGCTGTTTTGACAGGAACTAGACAGACCTGGGAACATTTTTAATGCTCCCTGATAGCATTTTAGGAAATTACCCTTTTTCTGTGTTACTAGCCTTACTCTGCTTTTACCTACACATTTTTTTGTATACATAGACAGCATGAAAAGAAATGGCTTGTCTGATTAAATTACTAGAGTAAACTTGATTTAACGGACTTCAGCTATGATGGACAAAATTTTCTTTTGCCCTTCACCCCAAAATAATATAGTCTGTTGAATGTGATGATTTGTGTAAATTATATCATTTCAGACCTGACACAAGGATGTTAATTATCTCTTATCCTGAATGGTCTACTAAATCAAAGGTGTTCTCCAATAACAATTTGGAAGCAGAGTTCAAATTTTCCTTGACTTACTATAATAAATTAATCTTAAATCTCTCTTAAGTCATCTGCTTTGTAGAATGTACAGTGGTACCTCTAGTTACGAACTTAATCCGTTCCGTGACTCTGGTTGCAACTCAAGTTGGTCTCAAGTCGAGGTAAATTTTCCCATAAGGTTCAAGGTAAATACGGTTAATCCGTTCCGCCCTCCGAATTTGGTCGCACCACGAGGCAAATTTCCCCATAAGGTTCAATGTAAATACGGCTAATCCGCCCTCCGAATTTGGTCGCACCCTGAGGTAAATTTCCCCCATAAGGTTCAATGTAAATACGGCTAAACAGTTCTGAAACATATGCATTTTATTTTTAAACCTCAAAAACCTTCCAATCGCCACAAAACACACCACAAGCCTCACCAAACGTCTCCTTGCTACTGCGATCTCGCCCACAGGAAGCTGCGACCGCGTGGCAGCAGGGAAAATGGCTGTGGATCCGGTTTGTAAGTAGAGGCAAGTTCGTAAGTAGAGGTAAATTTTTGGGGCCAGAGCTGGTTGTATCTCAAAAATTTCGTAAGTAGGGGCGTTCATAACTAGAGGTACCACTGTACTTGCTTCTAGAAGTAGCATGTATGATATTATTAAAATTAAAATATTTTTCATTTGCTATATTGATACCCAGACCTCAGAGTCCAAACATTACCAATCTGTAAATTTATATATAACCTGGGATGTTTAAAACACTGTGTACTGGGCAGGGAACTTTCCATTTTTTTCCCTGGAAGCACTAGTCCTTATTGTCCAGAAATACACTTTCTAAAACAGGAAATTGTTCATAGAAATGGGCCACAGGATGTGAATTAGGATTAAATAACTTTTTTTTAATTTGTACTTATATCTGTATTGGGGATAGTCAGAAGTCACTTTTTGTTTCATCTTTCTATTTGATCTCACTCTTTTAGTTTTTGTCTTTTCTTTTAGTTCTATCTTCTCTCTTTTCTGTATCTTCTGATATGTATTTTAATTGTACTTTTTATATATCTTAATAAAAGTTTTGACCAGGACCATCTGCATATGGTCTCGTAGGCCCTGGGCTAGAATGGCTGGAGCCCCATGTAGTATGCTTTCTGTGTTGGCTGGTTTTACCACCCTGTTTTTATTTGTTCTTTATCTTGTTTCTCCCCCCACCCAAGTTGTTATAGAGTTGGGTAGCATCTGAATCAAGTTCTTATTATTATTATTATTCCAGACTTGACTGGGCCTTGAAAGGTTCAGTGAATTCCATGAGAGCCTGGAAACCTAATATAGACCATTTCAGCAAATCCTTCAATTCATTCAAAATAAACAGTTAAACTTGAACCTTTAGGTCATTCTAAAATTCTGCTATGGTGTAACCTTTTGCCTTTTGTTTGAACATGGTTAGCCTAAAAGACATTTTGCCATGCTTTCTTGATAAGATGTCAGGAATGGAAAATGATTTTCAAAAAGATCTTAGATGGCTTTTCCAGGTATTATGAACTGATACCAATTTTTTTTTTTTTTGCAATTTATTCTGTATATCTGTGTATCTCCTCCAGTGAACTGGTAGAGTGAGCTAGTAGAATTCTGAAGTATGCTGAATATTTTCTGCCAAGTTTATTTATTTATTTATTAAACAAATTTATATAGCCGCCCGTCTTACCAAAAGTGACTCTGGGTGGTGTACAACAATCAGATAAAAACAAATATAAAACAACATAAAAATATAAGAACCACATTAATAAATATCATAAAAACCAAGATACAAGCCATAGGGGAGGGAGAATAAAAACGGCACACTCAGCAACGGAGCTGCCTAAGCAGCACTCCAGTTACCTGGGAGCCCCAGGCCTGATCACATAACCAGGGCCTTCCGGAATAGCAAAAGGGATGGCACTAATCTAATCTCGGGAGGAAGGATATTCCATAAGGTGGGCACCACAGCAGAGAAGGCACGTCTCCTGGGACCACCAAATGCAGGTCCCTGGCCAATGGTACCCGCAACATGCCTTCTCTTCAAGATCTAATGGGGCAGGCTGATATATCCGGGGAGAGGCAGTCCCTCAGATAGCCCAGTCCCATGCCATGAAGGGCTTTAAAGGTTAAAACCAGCACCTTGAATTGGACCCAGAAGCAACTGGCAGCCATTGGAGCTCACAGAGCGGAGGTGTAACATGCGCTATTCTCGGAGCACACATAACTACCTGCACTGCTGCATTCTGTACCAGCTGAAGCTTCCAGATATTGTTCAAGGGTATTAAGTTCAAGAATTAGCTATTAAAAAAAATATGATATCCATACTAAAATGTGAATCTGTACTAAATATTGTATGGAATTCTAGCACTTTGTTTTGTGTGACATGTTGATCAGCTTTGAATTTGACTTGTTCCATATTTAAAACCAACAGTTTATATTCTGAGGGCTGTTTAGCAATACATTACCTTAATGAGTAAAGCCAAATTACCTTCCTAATTGTATTGGGTCTAACAGGTAAAATTGTCAGAGTAAATGGCTTAAAAAAAAAAAGCTAAGGGCATCTGCCTATGGTGGGGATGGGTATACGTATTGAACTTTGGAAAAAATTTAATAGTTGAGTTCATGCAACTCTTACAATTAATGTCTAAACTGAATCATATTTATAAAAAAATATTGATGTAAAGGATTTTCTCTCTAAATGAAGTACTAATATCTTAATTTCTCAGATGCATTCCTGGTCGAACTACATTTCATTTTCACCTCACATTTCATTTACCAAGCCTCACTTCTAGCATGAGCATTTCATTCTTTGCTTCACAGTGGGACTGGGGTAGGTCAGAGTGAATAGAAAAAATTGGCATCAAGAGAGAAAAGGGAAAATAAAGTAACTTGGTATGTAGAAAGACCCTGATATGGGGATATTTAAAAGCAGTTTTTCTATAAATAGAAAGAACCAGCATGGTATAGTGGCTAAGATGCTGGATTCAGAGTGGGAAGACCCAGGTTCTAATCCTCCCTTAATCAAGGTGACCTTGGGCCAATCATTTCTTCTCAGTTCACATCAGCATCAGGACCTGCAACAAGCCAGCTGATAAACAAATAGCCCTTGTTTCAATCATGCACTGATAGCTTCACTGTAAGAACTAGGTGAGCACAGTGCAAAAAGAAGTGGATTCTGCATGCACGTGGGACAAATGCTGAGAACACCAACCATAATGGTCTTTCTAGAAATTGAAAAAAAAATGCAAATACATACTGTGCAATAAAAAGATACAAGGTCTGGTTATAACAACAGCCTAAATAATACTCTATTAATAAATTAAGATGGTATATGGATTAGATTTGCAAACAAATGAAATATTAGTTGGAAACTTGCTTTAAATTTTAGGATCTCACAAACCACTTTATAACTATAGTGCACATTAAAAGGCAGGTTTTAAAATGCATTTACATTCACGCCTTTTCTGTTTTGAATTAACTCGCCGCGTTTCTGGTTCATATCAGTTTTCTTCTTACATTTGTTCTGGTGCAGGAAATGATACCACCTGGTTCTCATACTGGCTTTTCTGGATTGCATTTACCTTTCGTTGGCTTTACCTACACAACAGAAAGGTAGGTTGAAAAAAAAAATTGCAGTTTAGAAAGCTCCCATAGAGCGTTTTCAGCTCTAGGCATGGTCTTTTTTTTATGATTAATTTGGATAATACTATCAGCATGTACAATGCTTTACAGAATAATATGGGAAAAAGAGGTATTTTTCTATCAAATAAAAGGGAGAGGCAGTATAGCAGGGTAAATGGGAGTCAGGGTAGTTACTTACATATGTATTACTATTTAAGCTTAGGATTCATAAAATCCAAGCTCATATAGCACATCAGCTGGTTTCTAAGGTTATAGAATATAACACAATGGTTATTCCACCATAGGACAGCATGGCTACATTAGCAAAAAGATAGTACTTTACCAGGGACAAAAATGGGGAGGGGGAAACCCAACCCACTCTTTTCTTTTTTGCGCACATGAGTTCCACTGATGTTTATTCTTGCTCTTTTTATGTAATAGCTCTATATGTATGCCATGGGACACACACACACAAAAAGCTAAGCAATACATATAAATGTTTAATAGTTCATATCAAGTGCATGTTCTGAAATGCCCCATTAATGGCTCCTAACTACAAAGAGAACCCATTATCTGTGAGCTGCAGCCTCACAGCGAGTTATACGAGTTATGTGCATCATAAATAAAACTACTACTATTATTTCTACTATTTATCTAGATTTCCAAATGACACTTGTTAGTTATTTATTCTTTATTAGTTGTTATTTATTGTTTTTTCCCACATGATACTTGTTATTATCTGTTGTGGGGTTCATCTCCTTGCACTTCGTGTAGCCTAGGGCAGTGTCCCTAGTGTGTCCACATCAAATGTTGTCCTCAAACAGTTAAGAGCTAATGACTATCTCAAGGCTACTCAGTGAGCTTCATGGATAGGTATCCTACTGAAGAATGATAGATTAGTTGTCCACATGGTTAGTTGCTTATAGATATTAAGTTTATGTTTGTCTTCATTGCTATATTAAGGGAAATGGTTGCTCTCTGACAAGCCAAAAGGAATATGAATTGGTGAAAAACATTTTTAATGTTTTTATGATAAGCTATCATAGTTGCATATGATGTTAGCAGGCTGAATATATGAACTTGAATCAGATCACTGGCCTGACTTAATCCAGTGCAGTGTTTCTCAACCTTAGCAACTTTAAGATACGTGGTCTTCAGCTTCAGAATTCCCCAACCACCATGACTGGCTGGAGAATTCTGGGAGTTGAAGTCCATATATCTTAAAGTTGCCAAGGTTGAGAAACACTGATCCAGTGCTTTGTGTTCTGTCTTTCAAAGATGTTCCAGGTTTTCTTGAGAGTTAAACCTGAGATTACGATGAAAAGTGTATGCTATACCCTCCCACATAGAAAGGCAGCCTTCTCCTGTATTTCCTGGGAAATGTTGCATGCCATACACTTAAAAAGTGAAACAGAAAATAGCAAGTGGGAGCAGTTGTACTGTATTCTTCTACTTTCAGTCCCATTGGTATAGAAGTTATTGCTGCTACTTCCTTTCCAGTAAGCCTTCCTATGTGGGGTTAGAGTGAGAAAAAGCAGATTGCTGTTTACTTTCCAGCTCACTCAGTAGGTAAATATTTCTGTTATATAAACTTAAGAACTGCTTTCTGATTCTATTGAATTTCCAACAGGAAGTTGCTGTTTAAGGTTGAACATGTTAATTAATGTGTGTACTGATGATTTTGGGTCTCAGCTGTTTCTCTGATAGAGGCTCACTAAAAAGTGTAATGCAGTCCAGTAGCATAACCAAAGATGAGGATGTTCAGCGTGACCTGGAGAATAGTTTGCAAATAGAGGCATATGAGAGGAGAATACGAAGACTGGAACAGGAGAAGCTGGAACTGAGTAGAAAGTTGCAAGGTATACCTTTTCATTGGGCTTCTGATATTCTATGTGGTGGAGTAATGTAATATGTTATCATTTCTAAACATTATGTTTTTCATTCAATTTAAGAGTCCACCCAGGCTCTTCAGTCCCTTCATGGTTCTGCTCGCCTAGCAGTGAACACAAATAGGGATAAAGAAATAAAAAAGCTAAATGAGGAAATTGAACGCTTGAAAAATAAAATAGCAGGTAAGTTTTGGCATCTATTAATAAACCCAACAATAAAGTCCTAATCTGTGCTGTGCACTGTAAAAGGTGAGACTCAGTCATTTTTCTTTGGGCTCTTTCATATGGCTATCCAGTTGGCTCATATTGTGAATTTGAGAAAAGTTACATTGAAGTACTGTTTGGGGTATTTGCACCAGCTGCCACATAAAGTAGCATTTACATTTTAAAAAACAAAAGTGTGTATGTGTATACACATACACACACACTCTCTCTCTCCATTTGTGAGAATGCAAGTAGCTTGATAAAATTTGCTTAGATCAGGGTGGGCAAGTTGTAACTCCAAGGATATCCCAGGGAAATAGCTGCCTTAAATGTTGTAGATGCTTATGGTAACCATAGCAGGCTGTTTTGAGGGGTCTTTTGGCAGAATGAATGCTTTAAGCCTCTCCAAAGCTTTTAAGGCACCAATTTTACCTCTTCAAATATGCAAAGAAGGGAAAGGATCCAAACATTTCAGCCTCGCTCATTCCAGTGAAGTCCTAATCTCACGCCCATGCCTTCTGTAGGCCCCAGTCCCAAGATGATGCCTTTTGCGACTTAATGTTTTTAAAAAATCTTTTCCATAACTGTACTACCTTTTACTTCTTTGTGATATTTACATAAAAGGAGAAGTAATGTGAGAGGCCAGTGGTTTAATATGGGCTTGCTTACATTAATGGTGCTGAGAACTCTCAATCTTAGTTCAGATTATTTAAATAAACTCCACCTTCACATCTACTATTGCTCGTTAGCTGCAGTGTTAATTAGGTATCTGTATTATTGGTCTAAACTTCCTTATTTGAGCTATATAGAAGAAGAAGAGTTTATGGCTTTTAATAAAATATGTTAGTTGGAAAAGGTGCTACCAGACAGCTCCTGGTTATTTGTGAATTTTCATTGTTTGTAGAATTAGAACTTGTCTCAGATGCATCTTGGAGCAAGGCCCACATAATAATATAACACAATAAATGCTATGTAATAGTTCATATATTACATATTTTGAGCAGGATCTACGATTGATCTGAGATTGTAAATAGGCTGCAGGTGAAGCAGTTTAGAGTAGTCCGTCCTCAAGCCATTGGAGAAAGATTAAATCAGAGGCATGTGGCTCTTGGTATTATACAAGTTGTTCTTTGCGTAATAGCAAACTAGAGTTTTATGCTATACGTATGAGTACAATATTCTGGATTTTCTGTGCTTTCTTCTACTCTGCTTATCAATCTGTCATTGTATCAAGATCAATAGTCAGAGACCTACTAATATTTTTTTCATTTTGTAAAATGCTTTTTTTTAAATGTAGATCACTTCTGTTGAAAAAGTCTTAGTTGTGAATTTTGATTAAAATCCAATTGTTAATCCTCCAGACTTTAGAAAATAATCATTTGAATTTAAGGGTCATAACTGATTTTTTTCCATAGCTACTTGCAGATGAAGTATAAATACGTATTTTTTTTCAAATAAGCTTCCTGTGAAGAGCCAGTTTGTTGTAGTGGTTAAGGTGCTGGCCTAGAAACCCAGAGACTGAATTCTAGGCCTTCCTTAGGCATGAAAGCCAGCTGGGTGACTTTGGGCCAGTCACTTTCCCTCAGTCCAACCCACCTCACAGGGCTGTTGCTGGGAAAATAGAAGGCAGGACCAAAATATATAAAAACAGGTGGGATAACAATAACAACACTCATCAATTTCCTTTTAGTTTATATTCTAGAACTTCTAGGGTTTTTTTAAGAAATAAAAACCAATTCTATAGCATATATAATATTTATTTATTTATATAGTACATTTATATATAACATATAGCATATATAACACCCATATAGGCACTTGTGTGTGTGTATGTGTGTGTGTGTATCTATCTATCTATCTATCTATCTATCTATCTATCTATCTATCTATCTATCTATCTATCTATCTAGTGGATTTTTTCTTTATAGACAAGCTGTGTACCATATTATAAACCTGAGGGCCCTAATGTGGGGGTAGCTTCATCTGTGAAGCTTCACTTTTGGCTCCTGCCAGACTCCTTCGCCCACCTGATTTTTTTTCCCCCCAGTTTAAAAAAAATGGGAAAAAAGAAGCTGGAATGCTGCAAATAAAGTCCCAACCTTAAGTATTATCTTCACTTGCTACTGCGGATTAAATATAAGCCTTCGTGAGAATAAAAATGAGAAGTAACTGTGGCCCAGTAATTCATTAGAAATTGTCTCCATCTCCTCAGGGAAGGAGAAATGTGAGAAGGAGTAGTAAGAAGAATTCTGTAGAATGATAAGGTAGAGGGAATGCCAGGCAGCATTTTGATGAATCCATGCTTTCTAACTAGTTAAGTTTCTCCCTCCCCCCAGCAGTAGCCATATTTTCAAAATGTCCCACAACCTATTTTCAAAATTCCTAAAGTATTTGTTACTCAGAAAGATTGGAGGGCCCCAGTTTCCATGGTGATTATGACAGAAAGCTATAAGACAAGATTTTATGTCGTTTTCCTCCCCTTCAGTCTTTCTTATTTTTATCTTTAAATGTTTCCAGTTCATGTTAGCATAAAAGCTTGAATATAAAGAAACTTTTGATTAAATCTCTGATGGCAGGAAGATTAAGTTGAGCTAGAGATGACGAAGGGATTGGACCTTCAAAAAGAGAGTGAAATACAATTGGCCGATAAAGGGGGAGCCAATAGAACAGGTGAATTCTTTTACCTATTTAGGAGTGGTTTTTACTGATACTGGAGCCTGGGAAAACCACTTTCGAAGGACAGCAGGGAGGGCTGAGGTCTATGCCAAAAGTTTACTTAAATTGTATAATTATAAATATCCTGGCACGCTGACCCTTATACTGAAAGTATTTAGAGCAAAAATTGTCCCAATGTTGACCTATGGCATGGAAGTGTGGGGCCTTGCAAAATCTGCTGCACTTGAACATGTCCAGACCCGTTTTTTAAGAAATATATTGGGAGTTGATAAGAACACGTCAGCCCCCACGATCAGAGCGGAAACAGGTACCCATTCTATACAGAGCCAGTCAGTAATTAAGGTCTTTTCTTATTGGCAGAGAGTCCATTTAATGGATTATGATAGGCTTCCCAAATTATGCCTGTTGGAACAAATAAGTATGGACCTCTCCATATCCTGGCTAAAACATCTTACTAAAGTTATCTCACAATATGGGCTTTCTACCCAACAGGTACTCATAAATACCTCGCAGGCAAAGGATATTTTTAAACAGCGAGCCCTGGATATCAGTGCCCAAACAGACATGGAGGAACTGGCTAAAAATGGGTCATTGGAATGGTTAGCTAAGAATAAAATTACCTTTAATTCTGAAAAATATCTGTCAGTGAGTCTAACTCAAAACCTAAGAAGGGCCTACACTAGAGCTAGATTTGAATTACTGGACTCCATGGTCAAATATGGTCATTTCCATCACGTGCCTTATGATGAGAGGCTATGTGTATGTGGGGACCCAGCCATAGAAGATATTGCCCATGTTTTGTTCGACTGTAAACTTTATGACTCACTCAGGCTTAATTATTTGTCCTCTCTGTTGGAAAGAACAGTCCATTGGGACTCCAAACACAGATTATCCTATTTTCTTTTGGGCACAAATATCTTTATTGTGAGTAGGACTGCCAGGTTTGTAGACAAGGCAGCTCAGTTGAGAGCCCGATATATAGAACAGATTGGAGTACCATGTAGGGGTGATGGTCTTATATGAATCTGGATTTATGATATTAGCGATACATTATTATTTTATAGTAGTATTATATTTAGTACTATCCCATTTTCTTATTATAATATTTTATTGTATCATGGATTTTGTGTATTAGATATTTGTTTCACCTTTGCTGATGTTTCTTATTCTTGTTTACAGGTGAAACTCGAAAAATTAGAATATTGTGCAAATGTTCATTTATGTCAGTAAGGCAACTCAAAAGGTGAAACCAGTATATGAGATAGACACATTACATGCGAAGCGAGATATGTCAAGCCTTACTTTGGTATAATTGTGATGATTATGGCGTACAGCTTATGAAAACCCCAAATTCACAATCTCAGAAAATTAGAATATTACATGACATCAATAGCACAAGGATTGGAAATAGAACAATATCGGACCTCTGCAAAGTATAAGCATGCATATGTACTCAGTACTTGGTTTGGGCCCCTTTTGCAGCAATGACTGCCGCAATGCAGCGTGGCATGGATGCTATCACCCTGTGGCACTGCTGAGGTGTTATGGAAGACCAGGATGCTTCAATAGCGGCCTTCAGCTCCGCTGCATTGTTCGGTTCCATGTCCCTCATCTTTCTCTTGGCAATGCCCCATAGATTCTCTATGGGGTTCAGATCAGGCGAGTTTGCTGGCCAATCAAGCACAGTAATCCCATGGCCATTGAACCAGGTTTTGGTACTTTTGCCAGTGTGGGCAGGTGCCAAGTCCTGCTGGAAAATGAAGTCAGCATCCCCATAAAGCTCATCTGCGGAAGGAAGCATGAAGTGCTCCAAAACCTCCTGGTAGATGGCTGCGTTGACCCTGGACTTAATGAAGCACAGTGGACCAACACCAGCAGATGACATCGCTCCCCAGTTCAACACAGACTGTGGAAACTTCACACTGGACTTCAAGCATTGTGCATTGTGTGCCTCTCCATTCTTCCTCCAGACTCTGGGTCCTTGGTTCCCAAATGAGATGCAAAAGTTGCTCTCATCAGAAAAGAGGACTTTGGACCACTGGGCAACAGACCAGTTCTTTTTTTCTGTAGCCCAGGTAAGATGCTTCTGACGTTGTTTGTTGTTCAGGAGCGGCTTGACAAGAGGAATACGACATTTGAAGCCCATGTCCAGGATCCGTCTGTGTGTGGTGGCTTTTGATGCACTAACTCCAGCCTCAGTCCACTCCTTGTGAAAGTCCCCAACACTTTTGAATGGCCTTTTCTTGACAATCCTCTCCAGGCTGCGGTCATCCCTGCTGCTTGTGCACCTTTTCTACCACACTTTTCCCTTCCACATAACCTTCTATTGATGTGCTTTGATACAGCACTTTGGGAACATCCAACTTCTTTTGCAGTTACCTTTTGGGGCTTTCCCTCCTTATGGAGGGTGTCAATGATGGTTTTCTGCACAACTGTCAGGTCAGCAGTCTTTCCCATGCTTGTGATTCCTACTGAACCAGCCTGAGAGACCATTTAAAGGCTCAGGAACCCTTTGCAGGTGTTATGGATTCATTAGCTGATTAGAGTGGGACACTTTGAGCCTAGAATATTGAACCTTTTCACACTATTCTAATTTTCTGAGATTGTGAATTTGGGGTTTTCATAAGCTGTACGCCATAATCATCACAATTATACCAAAGTAAGGCTTGACATATCTCGCTTTGCATGTAATGCGTCTATCTTATATATTGGTTTCACCTTTTGAGTTGCCTTACTGACATAAATGAACATTTGCACAATATTCTAATTTTTCGAGTTTCACCTGTATATGGTTGTAAGACTAATCAATAAAGTTGAAAGAAAGGATTGCTTAGCTTAATTCCTTGTTGCTTCCTGTAACATCTGTACCATGCATTGGCCTGGGATTATTTCCTTCCTCTTCCTTGTCAAACATATTCCATATAGTTCAATAGGAAGTCAAAGAGTGGTGGTAATGGGATTTTACCAGTGTGTGTTATAACAGGGAAGAACTGTCCGATTTCAATTGTTCACCTTAACTGAAAGAAAAGTGCAATTGTTTCTCTATCATCTGTGAAAAGAAACTTCCCTGTTCATAGATTCAAATAGGTTAGAACGGCAGCTTGAAGATGCAGTGACATTGCGACAGGAACATGAAGATTCCACCCACAAGTTAAAAGGCCTTGAAAAGCAATGCAGGATACTAAGGCAGGAGAAGGAAGATCTTCATAAGGTACTGATTGTAGAAAATGCTTCATTGAAGTGAGATATGTGTTGCTGGGAAATAGAGGTGTAAAACAGCTGGCCTGGCCACCCAAGCAACATAAGTTTAAGAATGGTTATTACTAAAATATGTTGCTTGTCTCACTCATACCATCTACTTTTCCTCCAGAGCATGGGATTAATATATTTCATCATTATAGGAAGTCTGTAAAATAGACATGTCAGTATTCTTCAGGATAATTTAAGTCAGCAACCTTCATGGCTGAATAAAGAGTAATCAGGATCCAGGCCTTACTAATCTAGACTTCTTTAGCTGCTCCATCATATTTACTTAATAATGCACCAACTATTGGAGTGAGGTGCAAGGTTTATTTAAAGTGTGTTTTTTTATGTATATATTATAATACCACCACCACCATAAGGAATTTGTCATTACATAAGATGATATACTGTATCCTGCTGTTGCCAATAGGACATTTTATGCTATAGTGTCATAACCATAAATATAGTTTCTTATCCATGAACAACAGCTGCCACATTTCATTAACTTTCTGTTACTTCCTCTGCTGCTTTCTTCCCCACATAAAAGCCAAGTTAGTTACATTTCAATTGTGGATTAAACTGAATGTATATCTTGTATATATTTTTGCATAAGCAAAACTTGTACTACATAATTAATGTAGTGGTATACAAAATGTTTTGAATTCAAAATTTTATTCTGACCTAACCAGACCTGTCACTTCAAGCTCAGAACATTTCTGCTAATACCAGAACAGTGTCTAAATGCTTTGGGTGAGGCTGAAACAGCCTGTTTCAGATTCTAAATGGGATGTATGGGGTTCAGAATGGGATGTTTCAGGCTCAAAATATTTGACACACCACTAATTGTAGTGTTTGCATGGGATACCACTTGGGAATTCCATTGCTATAGGCTGGACTTGGAAGTCAAAAACACATCCTAGATGGAGGAAGTGGCAAACCATTTCCTTAACTAAGATAAAAAAACTGCACAGATGCAATCACAGAGTCACGCTTGTTGCCCAAAGTCACAAATAGTTGCCTATCCCTGAACTAGAGGAATCTCACGAAGGCCGAGAGTCTAACTAAAAAGCCATGTATGTAACTACCCTAAGATATTCCCTGTTTTTAATCCCAGTGAGAAAGGGGGAGCTGCTAAACAGCTATTCAACTCCTGTGTAATCTCTAGAGAATGGATGATCACCAACAGTAAAGTCTTTACTTTTTTCTTATCCCATGGCTCATGGGAACAATTGTCCTTTTGCCAGGAATTGCAGCAAAACCTTGCAATTTATGATCTTTTTCTGCTTCTGGGAAGAAAAGGATCCACACCAAATCCAAGTGGAGAGTGAAAGCAGCAACCACAGAAGAATAAAACAGTCTATACTGTTTTTTTTTTCTTTGAAGATGGAGGAGAAAAAGAAGAGAAGGAAATAGAACAAAGAATGAAAGATGTGAGAATGGAGGAAAGATAAGGAAGAGAGAATTAATCAAATGATGCTAGGGTACAGTGTATAAACGGGATGAGTAGAAGATAGGAGAAGAAAGGGGAAACAGATTTAAAAAGGATGGAAATAAAAAAGGAAGAAGAAAAATTAAAAATAAGTATATAATATATTGGGTATATCAAACTGGTGATGTACTAAAAGCCAGTATGAACATTCTATCAAAATGTTGTTAATACACTGAGGATAGGAGGGAGAGGCAAAGTCACACCCCCAAAATTGCCAGGGTATAATTGTAGTATGCTTCTGTACACTTTGCTAGGGTGCTATTTGATGTTAACTTAATGTAACTTAGAGCTCAGAGTATAGCTTTTAAACTGGTTTGGGCTTTTCCTTTCACTAGCAACTCCTTGAGGCATCTGAAAGATTAAAGACACAATCCAAAGAATTAAAGGATGCTCATCAACAAAGAAAGCTAGCAATGCAGGAGTTCTCGGAGCTGAACGAAAGGATGGCAGACTTGCGTTCTCACAAGCAGAAACTCTCTCGACAACTCCGTGACAAAGAGGAAGAAGTGGAAGTCATCATGCAGAAAACGGACTCTGTGAGACAAGAAATGCGTAAATTGGAAAAAGCAAGGAAAGAGGTAGCTCAGCGGGGTGTTTGAGGATCATGGATTTTAACTGCTACTGATACTTGGAAAAGTTAGTGTGACTTGGTTTGCAGATATATCCAACTGTTTAATTTTTTTTGTGAAGTTCTTTTCAAAACTTCTACTTTGGAAGGTTATATGGAAAAATGAAAATGTGAAGTAGCTGCTGTATGGGTGCAGTCCATTGTAATGTCTATATTCATAGCAGTGTTTTCTGAATTACAGTTTTACTGTTAACCTCCCTCATCCCACCCCACCTCACATCTCTGTAATGGGGAATAAGGCACTTTTATTGTTAGAATTTCTATTTAGTCATAAAGATACCATAGTTTTCCATTCTTTATCTGATATTTTCTACATATCTCAAACCATTTCTTTATTTTCAAAACATAAGAATAGAATCTGCCTCTTATTTGTGGCATAAATTGGCTATAAAAATACTCTAACCTAGATTTCAGTGAAATGGTTAGGACATGGTAGAAACCACAAAAATGAAAATAAGACATGACAGAGCATATTTTTTGAAGTTCCAGAAATAAATTATGAGGATATCTGATTATACTGATCTGTTTTTACACTCTATTCTCTTTTTTCTGTAAGTCTTGCTGTTTGTTTTTTATTTGGACTTCATCCTATTTTGAGTATTTTGTATAGCAGCTAGTTCCTCTTGATGTTTGAGAATTAATAATGGCTAAGCTCAAGTCGTTTCTATAATTAGACCTATTTTTCTTTTTATAGCTAGAAACACAACTTGATGATGCACTAGCAGAAGTATCAAAAGAGCGCAAACTTAGAGAATATAGTGAGAAAGCAGCTAAGCAGCTGGAAAACGAACTGGAAACACTAAAGGTGACAATATGTTATAAATGACCAAGCCATCTGAAAGTTACTTAGAAGTGTGGGTGTTTAATATATTCTTGTTTTACAGTTGCAAACCATCCATATTCTAAAATTCAGCTTGTCAGAAAGTTCAATATGATTACTATTCATGAGTTTATATTCATATTGAAACACTCTAAAACTGAATTTGCATCATATGTGTTTCATTTGTAGTCAGTTGCATATATTAGGCATTCCAAAATATTAGGATAGGTGGTAATACTCCCAGTCTCAAAGTGGAAAATTGTTCTTATGGGAGTGTATTTAAAAAAAAAACAAAAAAAACTCATGTCTTATATACTTGACAAGTTACCTACATTTTATTTATTTATTTATTTCAATTTCAACTCATCATGTGACATCTTAACAAAAAGCTAACAACAGCAAACTGTTAACCAAAGAAATAAAACTGTATTGTTCCACAGGAATTTGTACATTAAAATGGGTCAACATGGCCTCATGGCCCAGTCCCTGGGAGAACAGCCTGGTCTTCAAGTCTTTCAAAAGTCAGTTGAGATGATCCAGATCTTTCAGGGAATGCTCTTCCATAGAGGGTAGGCATGGTGACAGAGAAGGCACAGCTCCTGGGTCCCATAAAATGAGGCTGCTTTAAGTAGGACCCAGAGCATACCAATCCTATCAGATCTTAACAGATGGGAACAGGTAATTGGAGACAGGTGGTCTAAAGAATAGCTAGTCCCAAGTCATGATCGGTTTTATAGGTGATCACCAGCATCTTGAATTATACTTAGAAGCACACCAGTAACTGATAGCTGATCCACCCATAACTACTCATGCCAGTGTATTCTGGAACATCTGTAGCTTCTAAGTAGTCTTCAAGAACAGCCACATATGAAAGTCATTGCAGAAATCCAGAGAAGAGGTGACCAAGGTGTGAGCAACTGTGAGTAAGCCTCCTGATCCTGGGATTGATGTAACTGGCATACATGATGGATTTATGCAAAGGACCTCCTAACCACAGCTACCATTTGCTCTTCGAGCAGAAGCCAGGAATCAAGGAGGGGCTCAAATTGTTCACTGATTCTGTCTGGGGCAGTGCAACCTCATCCAGAAGCAACACTGGAAGGTTTTCATATCCAAGTAGCCCAAAATCCATAGCTGTGTAACCTTGCTAGGCTTGAACTAAGCCTGTTTCTCCCCATCCAGCCTCCAGACACTGAAATAGAAACTTGATGGTATTGCTTGGCTGGCTTAGAGTTGAGATGTATAACTGGGTGTCATCAGTGTACTGATGATACGTAAACCCAAACCAACATTAACTTCACCCAGCATCTTCATGTAGATATTAAATAGGAGTGAGGAGAGAATTGAGCCTTGAGACAGCCAACAAAGCTAGGGCCTGTTGGCTTTCCACCAGCATCAACTGGAACCAGTTTTGAAGGAGGAAGAGAACCATTACAACACCCTGCTCTCCTCTCCCAACCCTCGGTGCAAGTCCAGAAGGATCCCATGATAGATGATATCAAAGTCCATCCTGATCCTGCCACAGATCAACTCCGTGATCAGTGCTGTCCCAGTACTATGCCCAGGCCTGAAATCTGACTGGAAGGGGTCCAGATAATCTACTTCTTCCAGGTCCCTCTGAAGCTGCAGGCCAATCACCTTCTCTTCCCCCAAAAGGGGTGGGTTGGTGGAGACAGGTCAGATATTATGTAGCACCATTGGGTCCAGGGGTGATTTCTTGAAGAGGGGACAGATGGACTACTGCCTCCTTAAGTGCAAGTAGAAACACCTTTTCACTCAAAGATGAATGCACCATCATTTGGACCTAACCACACATAGTCTCTTGGGTGGCCTTAAGCAGCAAGGAGGGACATGGATCTATACAGGTGGCCATGCTTATGGCCCCCAAGGAACAACATGTCAAAACTTGTCATGTAGCTTATGGGGTTTCCTTGGGAGGTTTAAAACAGAATAGATAAAATCCCATAAACTACATGATAAGCATGTAGTTTACATGCATGTAATGCTGCATGGAGGCTGTTGCTATAGGAAAAAATAATAAGGTAGTTATATGACAGCTGATTTCATGTGCTTCAGCCCAGAACAATCCTCTTAGCCCAACCAAGATTTTATTGTAATTTCTTTATAGGTTTTATTTATTTTATTTATCTTTTTTCTTCATAGGTTCCCCCTGAACCAGAATTAATATAATTATTCTATATTAGTTAATTATATTTCTTCTTTATACTTATTGTTTCATACAAGCTAAAGCGTTCAGGACTGATGACAATACATCCATTAAAAACATTCTGGAAGATGGTTTTAAATATATATACAGTGGGGCAAAAAAGTATTTAGTCAGCCACCAATTGTGCAAGTTCTCCCACTTAAAAAGATGAGAGAGGCCTGTAATTTTCATCATAGGTATACCTCAACTATGAGAGACAAAATGGGGGGGAAAATCCAGAAAATCACATTGTCTGATTTTTAAAGAATTTATTTGCAAATCATGGTGGAAAATAAGTATTTGGTCACCTACAAACAAGCAAGATGTCTGGCTCTCACAGACCTGTAACTACTTCTTTAAGAGGCTCCTCTGTCCTCCACTCGTTACCTGTAGTAATGGCACCTGTTTGACCTTGTTATCAGTACAAAAGACACCTGTCCACAACCTCAAACAGTCACACTCCAAACTCAACTATGGCCAAGACCAAAGAGCTGTCAAAGGACACCAGAAACAAAATTGTAGACCTGCACCAGGCTGGGAAGACTGAATCTGCAATAGGCAAGCAGCTTGGTGTGAAGAAATCAACTGTGGGAACAATAATTAGAAAATGGAAGACATACAAGACCACTGATAATCTCCCTCGATCTGGGGCTCCATGCAAGATCTCACCCCGTGGGGTCAAAATGATCACAAGAACGGTGAGCAAAAATCCCAGAACCATACGGGGGGACCTAGTGAATGACCTGCAGAGAGCTGGGACCAAAGTAACAAAGGGTACCATCAGTAACACACTATGCCGCCAGGGACTCAAATCTGCAGTGCCAGACGTGTCCCCCTGCTTAAGCCAGTACATGTCCGGGCCTGTCTGAAGTTTGCTAGAGAGCAGTTGGATGATCCAGAAGAGGATTGGGAGAATGTCATATGGTCAGATGAAACCAAAGTAGAACGTTTTGGTCTAAACTCAACTCGTTGTGTTTGGAGGAGAGAGAATGCTGAGTTGCATCCAAAGAACACCATACCTACTGTGAAGCATGGGGGTGGAAACATCATGCTTTGGGGCTGTTTTTCTGCAAAGGGACCAGGACGACTGATGCGTGAAAAGGAAAGAATGAATGGGGCTATGTATCGTGAGATTTTGAGTGAACACCTCCTTCCATCAGCAAGGGCATTGAAGATGAAATGTGGCTGGGTCTTTCAGCATGACAATGATCCCAAACACACCGCCCGGGCAACGAAGGAGTGGCTTCGTAAGAAGCATTTCAAGGTCCTGGAGTGGCCTAGCCAGTCTCCAGATCTCAACCCCATGGAAAACCTTTGGAGGGAGTTGAAAGTCCGTGTTGCCCAGCGACAGCCCCAAAACATCACTGCTCTAGAGGAGATCTGCATGGAAGAATGGGCCAAAATACCAGCAATAGTGTGTGAAAACCTTGTGAAGACTTACAGAAAACGTTTGACCTCTGTCATTGCCAACAAAGGATATATAACAAAATAATGAGATGAACTTTTGATATTGACCAAATACTTATTTTCCACCATGATTTGCAAATAAATTCTTTAAAAATCAGACAATGTGATTTTCTGGATTTTCCCCCCATTTTGTCTCTCATAGTTGAGGTATACCTATGATGAAAATTACAGGCCTCTCTCATCTTTTTAAGTGGGAGAACTTGCACAATTGGTGGCTGACTAAATACTTTTTTGCCCCACTGTATGTATGTATGTGTGTGTGTGTGTGTGTGTGTGTGTGTATGTATGTGTATGTATGTATGTGTGTATATATATATATATAGGTTGTGATACTTGGAAGTTGTTGGGATAAAGAATATTTAAAAACAATTGTCAAGAATTATATTCCTGAAGCTCAAATGATGTATGTGTCTCTGGTCTCTTTCACTTTGAAATGCAAATAGAGTGGTACCTCGGGTCACGAACTTAATTCGTTCCGCAACTCTGGTCACGACCCGAATTGGTCGCGACCTGAATCAAATTTTCCCATAAGGTTCAATGCAAATACAGTTAATCCGTTCTGACCCCTCCGAATTTGGTCGCCAACCAATTTTGGTCGGATCCCGAATCAAATTTTCCCATAAGGTTCAATGTAATTGCGGTTAATCTGTTCTGAACCATATGTATTTTTTTAAAAAAACCACAAGTACAGTGCAGTACGAAGAGAGAGAACGCTAACCTTGCTCGAGGCAACTTCTGGCATGGAGGACAGGAAGGCGGGTGGGGAGGCGGTTATTGCTTGGAGGGAGAGTCCCCCTCCCTACAGGAAGCCACGACCACGTGTCACGGCAGGGAAAATGGCCGCGGATCCTGTTTGTCACCAGATGAGGAGTTCGCAGACAGAAGCAAATTTTTGTGAGCGGTGCTGTTCGTGACCCGAATTGGTTGTGAACAGAAGCGTTCGTGACCCGAGGTACCACTGTACTAGGTGTTTATATGTTTTCCATCATTCTTATGAAAAGTCCATATGATGATAATAAGATGACTGGGCTAAAATACTTCTCCATGACATGCTGATATTCCACACAGCACTGGAAACTTGTCATCTTTTTCCTTTTATAAGACCTTGGTCATTCTATTCTTCTCTGTTATGTTTTCTCACCTTGGCAAAAGTAAATAGCAGGTCTTTTTGCAGAACATCTACCTTTCTTGTGGCTTAGAACTCTGGGAATTCCAAATTCTTGTTGCTTCAGCTGATATGTTTGAATCCTGATTTGATTCTTGATTCATTCAAATGTACTTTTTTGTACATTTTGTACATCTTTACTTTTGATATTAGGGAGATAACATTTTAAGGGTTTTTTTCCCCCTCTTTCTTAACAATTTCTGCTCTTTTGCAGGTAAAGCAGGGCGGGCGGGCTGCAGGAATGGCCATGCAGGAACATCAGCAGGAGTTGGCCAAAGTGAACTCAGAGCTTCAGAATAAAATCTCGTTTTATGAAGAAGAGTTGGTCAGGCGAGAAGCTTCCCATGTCTTGGAAGTAAAAAATGTGAAAAAGGAGGCACATGATTTAGAAAGCCACCAGCTTGCACTTCAGAAAGAAATCATGATATTAAAAGATAAACTCGATAAGGCAAAAAGAGAGAAGTAAGTTCTGTGTACAATTATGTTTTGAAAGCTTATTTTTTAAAATTGTGCAAAAAGTATGTGGAATCCAAAAGCAAAGTAAAAGAAAAGGTGGTAGCAGTTTTTGAAATGGTATTTATGGGGTCTTATTTCATTTCTAGGCACAGTGAGATGGAAGAAGCTGTGGGAACTCTAAAAGAGAAATATGAACGAGAGAGAACTATGCTGTTTGAAGATAACAAGAAATTAACAACTGAAAATGAAAAGGTAATTGAGATTATACAGAATTATTTTTTAACCTCAAATAGTGTGTAAATTCAGATCTTTTTCAGCTCTCCTCCTCCCCAAAAATCAGGAAAGTATAAAAATATTTCTGAACTTATTTTTGTGTGTGTGAATATTCCTATACCAAGAAGAACCTTAACTAATAATTTGGCTTATTCTTTTTCTGAAATATCACATATATGTACTTTGTCTGGTACAGGATTTTCCCTGTTTGGGACACAGTCTGACATGTTGCAAGCAGTTTGCATTTTGTTTGAATGGGCTATATGTTGCATTAAATTACACTTGTGAAAACTATTAATTAATACATTTTGTTGTCACAGCTTTGTTCCTTTGTCGATAAACTGACATCACAAAACAGGCAGTTAGAGGATGAGCTTCAGGATTTGGCAGGAAAAAAGGAATCTGTGGCTCATTGGGAAGCTCAGATTGCAGAAATCATTCAGTGGTATGTACCCTTCAGGGATCCATTAAAAAAATTACACTGGAGCCTTCTCAACAGAAGCAAACCTTGAAGAGAATTGAAATGTATCATTTTGCGGATGTGATAAACTTTGTAAATTACACATAGCAGCAAATGTTGATAGGTTAGAATATTGTCTTCTCTTTTTTCTTACTGTTAGAAGCAATTTATTGATTCCATATAACCAATTTCATTACAATGAGAGTAACTAAATCTTAGTGTTAATTAGTACCAAAATACTAACTGAAAAGTTTTCACAATAGTTGTCCTTCATTTTGCTATTTCAGTATTTTTATAATAAAGAATCTGAGAGCTCTGGTACCAGATAAGTAAGATGAAGCAGTGTTGAACTTTCAAATATTTTCTTAAATTACATTATGATATAGGCATCCCTTTCCAAAAGGGATTCATTAATCCTCCCACAATAACATTTTTTATAAACTTAATAGTCAGTCTGAGAGGAAAAAATATTACATTCTTCTGTGATCCGTAATGAGGAAGATTTGTCTGATGGGAATAAAACCTTCTCTTGATTGAGAGACAAGGTTCTAAAGAGAAATATCCATGGAGGAAGTTTTCTCTGAGCTTCCAGGCTAGCTTACATGGTACAAAATAGTCTTGACTTGTCTCTCTCATATTCCTGAACATTATGATTGAACTGATTGGTTTAAGTAATGTTTTGCTTTTGTTGTGTTTCATTTTAATTTTATGGAGGAACTTTAAAAAGAGAGAGAGAATCTTGCTTTGAAGGCCTCACTGGGCAGAAAAAAGATTTATAAGGGATTTTATTTCTAGAGCCACAGTTTTGAATTGAGACCTCCCCACCCTGAAAGCATGAGGAAAACTTCAAAGATGAGCTCAGAATTTTTTTCTATTCCTAGCCAATAGTATTGGTAAAATATTGAATATTGGTACAATATAAATGTTTCCACTGCAGAGGAAACACTTTATAAGTGAAATAAAGTTGAAAACTGATGTGTTGATCCCATACAGCAAAACTATAAACATAGAAAAGGCTGCAGAATTGGCAAAAATTGTCTAACAAATGGGTAGAGAAAACATCCTGTCTCTACCTATTTGTTAAACATTTTGATAGTTTGAACACTTTGTTTTATTAGTAGCATGTGATTGAATGTGTATGAAACATTTGCAAGTATCTACCTATGTAAAATTATGTTTCTGATATGCTTTATACCCTAGGGTGAGTGATGAAAAAGATGCACGTGGCTATCTTCAGGCACTAGCTTCTAAAATGACAGAAGAACTTGAATCCTTGAAAAGCTCTAGTCTGGGATCAAGAACACTGGTGAGCAAGGAAATGTACATGGTTAATTAATGGGAAAGCTTTATAATGTGTGGGGCCTCTGATGTTTTAGTTGCAATTCAGTCACTACCAGCTGTGTCTGCTGGTGTCCTACTTAGATGCCATGGGAGAGTGGAGAGTTCAGCACTAAACATGGTGCTAATGTCTTCATAGTCTTTAATCAACAACAGAGTCATTGGTTGTCCGTCGTCCATTGCATCATCTTCTGAGATGAGCTATTCCATGGCACCAGATACAGTACTTGTAGCTGTGAAAAGTCCTCCCACACTTTTTTCCTGGCCTCTGTAACTGAGATTCTGCTGCTCTAAAAGAACAGGACAAAGTTGTTTATTATTCAGTAGGTGAGTTTTTAAAACTCGCTAATACACTGGAAATGAGACCATCCTAAAGGAATCCTCTCCATCTGAACACCATGATGGATCAGATCATCAGTCTGTTTAATTCAGTAATCTGGGCAAATAGCTTAAGAAGTCCACAAGTAGGACATGAATTAAATTGTTCTCTACTCTTGTTCCTCTCCAGTCTATCCTTTTTCAGTTATATGCTGCCTCTGTATGTAGAGCTATCTTATATAGTCACTGAGTGACAATTCCATGATCTGTGTGTTCACATCTTCAGCCTATGATTTCCAGGAATGAATTATGCATTGAATGAAGATTTGTGCTCTATCTATTCAAAATTATCTGCTAGTAAGTTCTCATTGGATGGAACCTGAGTTTTGCTATTATGAGAGATGAAGAAAAAAGAATCCCCATCTGCTTTCTCAGTATTGTGTATACTTTCTAAATTTTCATTATACCTCCTTTTACATACCCTGTTTTCTAGATTGGAAATACTTTCCTGACTATTTTGGGTTTTTATGCCTTTTTGATTTTTACAACATCATTTTTTGAGACAGGGTTACTCCCTCAATATGACTCCTTTTATATTTTCCTTCATCCTAATTCATAGTATAAATTAAGACTGAAACTAATCACATTTGATTTAATCCTTTAATTCTTAAGAATTAAATAGCTGTTTGTAGACTGTTGTAGTACTTTTATGGGCAGCTTTTATTTCATTTTGTTTTGTTTTTGTTTTGAACACTTAGCTATTTTGGAATTCATTTTGCAAGAATAACTAGATTACAACATTTGAATAATGAAATAATGATAGCAAATTATCAGATACTAGAAGAAAAGCAGGAATTGGAGTTGATATCCATCATGGCATCCTTACTGAACACTGCTTTAAAAAAAAGCGCCAAAGAAACAGAATACAGGTAGTCCCCAGTTTAAGAATGAGTTCCATTCCCAAGATCTATCTTTAAGTCAAATTTGTATGTAAGCCAGAACAGTATTATTATATAATACTGTATAAGTAGTATTGTGTAATTTACTTTGAACCATTGTGTATTTAACTTGAATCATTGTGTATTTATCTCAGATTTTGCTTCAATAGGCTCCCTCTTAACTATGGGTCGTCCATAAACCAGGTGTTCTTAACCGGGGACTGCCTGTATACACTTGGCAATCTTTCAAGGACATGAAGTGGCTTAGTTTGATGTTCCCTTTGCTCTTTTCCACCTCCTTTCAACATATTGGCAAAGGAAATGCTTCACCTTTACAAGCCAATGAAAGAGTGATACTCCTAAGGCCTGCTTGTTTATAGGGGTCCATAAGACAACATCCTGGTGAAGTGTTGCTAACGTTGCTCTCTCTATCTTTTTCGATTGCATTTATATGCATCTGATAAGAGTATAACTTTATCTGAAGTCAGTAGGGATATAAAGAGTTGTGCTGACAATTTTTTAATTATGTAAGATTTTTTAAATTAAACACTCATTAAAGGTCATAAGTTCAAGTGAAATTTTTGAATAGTGTTAATATTTTAAATGTTATTAATATTCAAAATGTTTTTAACAATGTAGAGAAAATAACAATTGCTTGATGTAACAGGATCCACTCTGGAAAGTAAGACGTAGTCAGAAGCTGGATATGTCAGCAAGGCTGGAATTGCAGTCTGCTCTCGATGCTGAAATACGTGCCAAGCAGCTAGTCCAAGAAGAATTAAGGAAAGTTAAAGATGCCAACCTGTCCTTTGAAAGGTAATATTTAAGGGGTTTTTTTCCTATGTAATGTGTTTTAATATGTATTGAAGTTTTTAAAAATACTGATATGTTCTAGGCAGTGGTACCTTTCTGACGGTGCCCTCAGCAACTGGTACTTTACATACAATCTTTATTACTGGAGGTAGTACATCACCATCATGAATTATAACCATGAATAACTCTTTTCTCTATTATGGTAATGAAGAACAACTAAAGTTGAAAGGGGTTGGGAAGAACCACTCAACAAAGAACAGAGGCAGTAAAATATGTGGCATTTACTTATGTTTCATATGTCCCTTTTTTTCCCCATTTTATCATTTAGCAAACTAAAGGAATCTGAAGCAAGAAATCAGGAACTCTTGGAAGAAGTTGAAGGTTTAAAGAAGAAACTGGAGGAAAAATACCGGTCTGATGCAGGTGACAATTTAGCCAACACATAACTTAAAATAGCAGAATGATTACTGTTGTTTGTTTATGTATTTATTTATGTATTTATTTTTTAGGTCTTAAACTTACAGATTTCCAAGATTCCATTTTTGAGTACTTCAATACCTCTCCTCTTGCACATGATCTGACTTTCAGAGTAAGTATTAAAATGTGATTACAAACATTTGCCAAAGGTTACATGGGAAGTGCATGTTGAATTGGGAAGCAGAGCCTGTACAGAAAAAACATTGCTCTTGTACAATCTTACTAAACACATTTCAGAACTTATTTTCCTATTCCTACCAATGTACCTTCCTTAACAGTGGTAGGTGGGGTGGTATTAATCCTAGGGACGTTAGGTTATTATTATGTATATTTTTATGTTATGCTATAGTTTGCTGCATTATTTTTATATTATTTATTTTTATATAAGTTGAATGACAAGAAACAAATGTATAAAAGCTGAAGACAGGATTTAAACTTCTGCATTAGGCTGATGCTGAGGCTATTCTATCATTTCTACTTTGTTTCTTCTTTTACTAATAAATCAATACTTAACCTCTCTTCAGTATCTTTTCTTCAGTTGTCAGCTTAATTCCTCCATATCCTTTACCAAACCACATCCCCCACTTGTATCTTCTGGCATTCTTTACCCTACATTCTCTCACACACATGCACATGCAGACTTCTTTCTATATTACGTCCCATTATTTGTTTTTCCTTTGAGAAAAAGAAACAAAGTATTGTTAAAATAGTAAAGAGGAAGAGATTTAGAGAAATGAGACCTACAATCATACTTTAGAAGCTCTGCTAGTCCACTATATTAACTAAGATGGGCATCATAACTTGACAGTTTGTTTTGCCTAAGAGGAAGAAAAATCTCCTTATATCATTTATATCGAAAAATAGTGTAATCCATTCTTGATTGATATAGCCACTTGAACTAATGAATTCCGCTTTGCTATCTCACATTTAAGGACGCTAAATCCAAAATGTGTTCATCAGTGTCATTTTTAACATTATTTTAAATGTGAAACTAAACTTGGAATGGATCTGTTGGTTAGAAATGAGACGGGGAAGGCCATTTCACACAAAACAAGGAAAAATGAAGAACTGCCATTTTGAGGATCATCTTATCCATCTTTTGCCAGCCAAATGCCCAGGAAAGGTCATAGGCTGGATGAGAGTAGCCATGCCCTACTGTTTGTATCATAACAGTAGTGGCTATTTGTAAAATTGTGGCCCACAACTTAAGCCTTTGACAGAATTGTTGATTTGAACTTCAGGTGCACATGACTGGGGCCTTTACAAATAAACCACATTTCCCCTGAGATCAATATAGAAAAGTATCAAATGGATTTATTAATGTTTAGTTCAACACTCTTGATCTCACTGAATTTTGGGGCTCATTCTGTAAAACATGCAAAGTTGATAATGTAAATGAGCTCATATGTGAGAATAATATACAAGAAGATTAATTTTTCGTATTGATTACATCTCAACATTTGTACATATCATTGATTTATAATTTCTGGCTTCCCTTATTTCCTTTCCAGATTGTATGCTAGCTGCCAAGAAAAAGTTAAATAGGTTTTATGACTTTGAATAAATAAAGGAGGAACTTATACTGCTTGCTTCTCACAGAATGTGGGTGTTGGTTTCTAGCTGCAGTAAAACAGATGCTACTCTGCATGCATTTGCACCCTTTGAAAACAAACTAGGTACAAGCAAGGTCAAGTTATCTACAATTAGAAATAAAATATCTTTTCTACATAGTTAAAAGCCTTAAATGACAGAGTCTGCATTTTTAATAAAAATCAAGCATTATTCTTCATCAGGTATTTCTTTAGGACATGTTTATCTATATACAGTATATGTACATTTTCTTTTAAAGGTGTATTCAGATTAGCTTCCAAGTCTGATAGTACAAACCAAAAAAATAAATATGAGGCTGGCAACAACTTTTGAAGTATATTCAGTGGATTAGACTTGCTTTCTTCACTTAAATCTGTACAGTATTTCATTTGCTATATTTAATATGATTGGCATATTCATAGCATCTCCAGTTCAAGTTTATTGAAATCTAGAGTTCCAAACTGCAAAACCTCTTCCACTAAGATCACTGTTTTCTCTGTCAGCAAAGCCAGTGTTTTCAGAGATCCCTTGCCGAGAAATTCTTACTACTGGCATTGTTCCAGAGAAATGGCATAATTTTCCACCTGGTCTGATCTTTGTAAAGCAGATGATTATGTTTCAAATACATCCTTGCTTTACTCACCACCTTCTTCTACGTTGTTGCATTATGGTGAGGCTGGGAACCAAGAATTCAGCTCTTCTTCTGAAAGTCTCTGTTTCAGTAGCAAACAGATTGGTATGATGGTATAGTCTTTTAGCTTTGAAGTTCAAAATCCTTTCAGGTAGAAGAACCAGTCTACCAGGTACAAGATGCTAATAATTCACCAGTTCTCATCTTCAGGCTTTCACTATTGCTGAAGATAACAGGAGACTCCTGGGTCAAGGTGGCTATTATATCATTAATCTCTCACCATGTTCAGAATCTTCATATAATGGAAGAAGAGGGAAGCCAATTCCTATTCTAACATTCATTTCCTAATTCTATTATAGTCAAGATAGTCAGGTTCCTACTGTCAAAAATATTCAATAGCAGACAGACAATCTCAGCAGCAGGTAGTTGGACAATCTCAGCAGCTCAGCAGTTAAGTACCCACCTCAAAAGCATTTTTCCTCTCTGTACACTATCAGATATGAATGGGGAAATACCATCATTTTTTATGGAAGAAGGTTTGCCCATTCTCATTCCACTTGCCAAAGGACAAAGCAGGATTTTGAGGCAGAAGCAGTGTGATTTGCTAAGAATTAAATACACATTACACAGCTGTCTTAGCAATGAAGCTTATGGTATCCTCCATTCTCTTATTTGTCATGGTTAGTTCTGCTCACGAAACTGAAGTCTAGCCTTTGGTCAGGATGGTTTATTTATTACCAATATTGACAATACACAGGGTTTAGTAATAATGGAAGATGGCTTGCAAATACTGACTAAAGTAATTTTTTTTTAACCCTCTCACAATGTTCATGAGTCTACTTCCATTTCAGCAGAGTCTGCCAGCCTTTCAAGTGAAGCATATATACTGCTCTACACTCAGAGACTATTGCTAGTTATTGATACTGCTTCCTGGCTCTGCACAGCAGAGCCATAGGTAAAAGGCTCGAGGCTGTTGATGGCACCTTCAACCATAACATTCAACTATATCTGTCATTTGAGGACCATGTGGCTCCATTGCAAGATAACATGGGCCTAACTAATGAGTATGTGTTTTATTGATTATTTCCCAGGTTTATCATAGTGAAGTCTGGCCTAGTCCACACCTTCTGGTTTTTGGGCATTACAGGAAGTCTGCCAGTCTGACTCCCTTTCCTATGAAGAGATTGAGAGTATCTCTCTGGGGGATTGCATTCCTACTTTCTTTTTGAGGTTTTTCACCTTTCCCAGAAAGCATGGCAGGCTCAGGCCTGTTTTGAATCTTCTCCATCTCAACTTTTATTTGAACTGTTCTGCTTCTGGATTATCTTGATTGCTATTGTTCTTCCCCTTCTGCAAGAAGATGCATATATTGATTTGAAGAATGCCTATTTTCATATATCCATTACACTATACTATTGCATCTTCCTTTATTTTATAGTACAGGGACCATTATACCAACTCTAGTTTTATCATTTGGTCTCTCCACAACTTTGAGATTTTTTTTCAATGGATGGCACCTGGCACATTCTCAGTGTCTGAGGTAGCATTTTTCTATCAATTGAATATCTCCTTGCTGGTTATTCCTGTTGTTATCTTTCTAAGCATATAGCCCAGGTTATTCTACTCTTACATATCCTGGATCTTTCCTTATTACAACATAGGATGTGGTAATATCCTATGTGGGAATAAGGGTAATAGAGGGGCAGCAGTCAATACCACTTTCCTTCCATTGGTGCATCTCATATGCAAGATCTCATCAAGAAGAAAATTGAAGATCATTCTTCACCTATTGAGCCAGTTGCAGATTTAGTAATTGGTTTCACCCATCTTCACCTGCACCTCTTAACAAGTGGTATGTTCATTCCACTCCTCTGGATTCAGATATCCCTGGTTCCAGTTCTTCATTCCTGATTTCAAGGAATCTCTCACCAAAGAGTACCCATTGTGCCTCCCACTACAGTGCTAGTCCTCACCATGGAAGCATTCAGAATTGGATGAAGGTGGATGGGAATCATCTATGATTTCTTCACATTCAAGACACTGTAGTAGAGACATGATGGGATATCAATAAGATGGAGCTTCTTCAAAAGTTGTCTTTGAGGCCAAATGGTCCAACCCTGTACTATGGTACAAGATCCAACCCATTCTTACATCTCTTGTTACAGATATGGCAATGGTGCATTTGGCAATCCACGTTCTTCCTGGAAATTTCTCATGCCTTAAAGTGACAATGTCCTCACTGACAACCTCAGCTGTACTTGGCTGTGTGCCTGTGAATCTTGCATCCTTTGACTCTGCTTATCAACTCTTAATGAGGCTTCTCCAAGATCAATATTTTTGAATTGCAGGAAAACTGTCCATAACTAATCTGCGGCATGGGTAACACAGATATCCAGTAGTTTTGTGTTGCCTTTCTTTTCTCATGAAATGGGGTCTCTTTTGTACCTCTTCCTATCAGTTCCCTCTTCAGCTGCATCCTGTTCCCACCATGGTGTTCTTGACCACCATAATGCACTCTTGTATTACATCTTGTCTGATGAGAATACCTCCGCTTCCTCAACTTTCCCAATTTACTATCAGATACAGCGGTCCAACCCAAAGCTCAGTTCCCTCAACCATAAAGCTTGATGAATTTAGTTCTAGCCAAGCAGAAGAAGTTCTGTTGGCTTCTTAAACACCATCCTGAAGGGCTTCCTATGCAACCAAATAGAAATCCTTTGAAGATTCCCTAGAACAATTAAATTCCTCATAACAACAAATTTGTCATGTCTTGGCACTTTCTCCTATATATACACCATGCAGTTATCTCCTCCTTCCCCTCACTAGGGGGTAGCTCTTTTTTTTTTAACCTGATAAAATATTTCATGAAAATCCTGGTTTTCCTGTATCTGCTGGTATCTTTGCCCATTCTGGCTTGGAGTTTTTCCCTTGTTCTCTTCATATTAATGCCAAATCACACGAGTCCATGGAACCACTTCTATTCAGTTTTCATTCATGCCATAAAAATGGCATATTTGAAGCTAAGCCAGTGGATTTGTAGCTGTGCCAGTCTCCAATTTTCATTTGAATCATGATGTTTTATTATCTACACTTTCTCCCGATCCCTCAATATCAGTGGAAACATCAAGCAGCAATATCTCTTTGGGATCCATGCCATTCATTAAGGGTGACAGGATTATTTGCAGTTTTTCTTTCAGGAGTCCCCTTACTGGAACTGGGCAACTTCCTGGGCTCAGCTCTCCACCTTTATCCAACATTATGGAAGGGACATCTGCTCTCAGGTTGCTGTAACTTTGAAAAAACAGTCTTTGATCACGTTATGATGATTAAACCCTCCATTGTGGAGACCATAATGAAGAAGAACCTGTAACTGGACTTCTTCAAGTGGTAATCTTTGAATTCACATATCCTTCCTTATTGCTGCTAAAAGGAACTATTCTTCCACTCCCCTCTCTCCTATTGAAAAACCCCCAGTGATAATTTTTTTGTCTATAATTTTTATTAAAACTCTAAACAAGAAGATAAAAACTAATACAAACTAATATAAAGTAAGGAAGAAAAAAGAAAAAGGAAGAAATCAAAGAAAAAGCAAAAAGTGCAAGAAAAGAAAAAAAGTTGAAGAAAAATAGAAAAGAAAGGAAAAAGATATAAAGAAGTAACTTCCGATATTCTTCACAGCAATTATGAATACAAATATATTTTACCCTCTCTCTCTAAAGTTACATCATATTACTCTTCTTTCTATAATGTGTCCTATCTAATCATCAAAACCATAAATCACAAGTTCATTTTTTTCATTTTTACACAAAAAGTCCATAAGGGGCTTCCAGTCACCAATAAATGTAGATAATGTTTTCTCTCTAATCAAAAATCAATTTATCCATTTCAGCAAAATCTGTCAACTTCACCAACCATTTCTCCAATAGTGGGTAGTGTCGAATCCTTCCATTTCTGTGCATATAGTAATCTCCCTGCAGTAATCATGTATTAAAATAATCTTCCATGGCTTTTTTCTGTTTATCTATTAATCCTAAAAGGAAAAATTCTGCCTTCAATTGAATATTGATCTTTAAAATCCTCTGTATCAAAGTATGTATTTGCATCCAAATTTTTTAAGCTTTTTTACATGTACACCAAGCATAATAAAATGTCCCTTCGTGTTGTTCACATTTCCAACATACATTTGAAACACCTTTATACATTCTAGATAATTTCTCTGGCATCCTGTACCAACGATACATCATTTTATAAAAATACTCTTTGAGATCATAACAAAATGTAAATTTTAACTCTTTTAACCAAATATTTTCCCATTGATCCATCTGTATATTATAAACAAAATTCTTAGCCCACTTTATCATACATTCTTTAACCTGTTCTTCCTCTGTTTCAAATTTCAAAAAAAGTTTGTACATTTTAGCAATTACATGTTCATCATCAGTACACAGTTGTATTTCAAATTCTATCTTACTTTGCTCCATACCATAATTCTTTTTATCCATTTTAAATCTTTCAGATAACTGTAAATGGGGAAACCATTAACAACTATATCCTTCTGCTATAAATTGCTCTCTTGATTTGATTTGATTTGATTTTTCCCTTGATAGTTTTCCAATAAGTCCCAGTAAAAACCTCCTGTGATAGTTTTGACAAAAAACAAACATGCAAACAAAGACCTCATTTGCAGAGCAAACTCTAGGAAATATAAAGCAACATATTTATTGTTTTGCATGTAAATTATATTAAAGATACTATATACTTTTGGAGAGCAGTTAACATCATTGATAGCCACTTGATTTAGGTAGATAGTATCTATGGTCAAGCATTTTGTTTACATTGAACTTTGTATAAAATAAAGAGTATAAAGGAACTATAGTGTATATTACATCTATTTTCTTTACCTTTTTTCTGTAATAGCATTTTTTTCTCTAATAGCCCCTACATATTTTAGACTTTCAAAGTAATTTTATTTTGTTAGCAATAATCATATTCTAAATATTTTCCCCCAAAATGCCAAAAATACATACGTAAAATTTTAAGTTTTATGTGTATTAATGTCCATATATATTCATGTACAATCTGAAAATTCAGATATGCATTTTGTTTTTCATTGTCTATGTGTCAGGTGAATTGATTAACAGAAATCATAGTTCTATTGCTTAAACTACTAAGATAATTTTATTCTTTTTTTTTTAACACATTCTGGCTTTGTGACAGCCAATGTGATGTAATGGTTAAAGTGTTGGATTGGTACTGGGGAGACCCAGATTCAAGCTCACCGTCATCCATTACTGGATGACTTGGGCCAGTCATTCTCTTTTAGACCAACATACTTCACAGGGTAGTTGTTTGAAGAAAAATGGGAGGAAAGAGTGCTATGTGTGCCTTGCAAACAAGGCAGGATATTAATCTTAAAATAAAATGGATTTCTTCTCCCCATCCCCAAGTCTTCATTTTTTTAGGAATGTCTTTTATAAACATCCTCCTTTTCTTATTCCTCTTCCACTACCTTTGCACCTGCAATTTGATTTGTGGATTCCATGCCATGCAGACTGTACAGCTTTCAGATACTTTTTAATAATGAAAAACATAATCCTAATGCTTTTATGTAGATCTTGGCATTTGCTTGGACTTTGCAATCAAATGAAATACTATGTCTGTAATCAGTTCAAAATAACTTCAGATGGTTTGGGGAGGTTAACCAATGAAAACTTTAACTTTGTTTTAGAATGAAATGTCAGTTCATTATCTGGAGTCTTTCTATCACAATAATTTCCATTTATCTGTGTTCTGGAGGCTTGTTTTTAGTGGGTGCAGAAGAACTCTGTTCATCTTTTTTTTTTTTAAGCAGACAGATCCTTTGACCTGTTTGTTTTTACTTCATATTATACAATATGTAAAGATAAATGTTTAAACATCTAGATGTCTTAATATATAAAAATGTCTACATGCCCCAACCTTCTAACAGACCTCAGATGACCTTGATCTTTCTATACTGTGTGAGTATTGATGCTGGAAGCTAATTTGCTTCATTGTGTTTCCCCATTCTGCAGACAAATTCTGTTAGTGAGCAGGAAGCCCAAGGTACAAAGACAGAGGTCTCACCATCAACTTCTCTTGCAAGTGCAGAACAGCAGCAGCAAGAAGTAAGCACCCATATCCAAATAAACAATTTGGGGCATCCTGATCAATGCGTGTCCCAGTTAGAGATCCATGAGAAAAGATTTTCTCTCTTCACAGCATGTTTCTTTGTAGATTCGTGTCATGTTTAAATGTACAAACTTGGTGAACTCCATTTGTTTTGCTGCTGTTTCCCTGGCTCTCATTGTCTCATTAAGCTATACATTTCTTGCTTTTTTACTTGCTTACCTTCTGTTAAGTGCAGGTTTTCCTGTGAGTCTGTCTTGATCTGCAAACTTGCTTCTAATAAGTTAGGGGTAAACCAGCATTTTTCAATAAAGTCTTTTACTAAAATTTAGAAGTAGATTTGACAAATGTTGTAAGACCAAATGTATATGGGATCCTGGAAGTCTTAAATTTTATTCAGCTATAGTTTTTTGCAATTCAGGAACCAATTCGGCTTCAGAGGATGCCTGCTGCTCCCTCCCCCACCATTCAGTCCATTTCTCTAGCTGTACCAAAGGTAGGGGGATTTAATGATTTGTTTTAATAAAAAATGTGGGCAGAGATTAGCATAAAAGGTATTATGCCTCATGCACAATCCATTTGTCAGTTTGTTCATGTCTATATGTTAGTCATGTCTAAGTATGTTATTTTTTAGGATTATTTTAACCAGGACTAAGAATTAAAATGAATTCCGTGTAGAATCTTAGTGGGAGGGAATCTGGGTGTTTTGCTTCCAGCCAATTCATAGTGGGACAGATGCTAGCTAGAACAAATTCTGGGTAGCATTCTATCCTTCCCCAGAAAATATCTGCTGTACAGGTGGATGACAAATGCATTTTCTGTCTAAATCTTACAAAGTGCCTGAGAGGATGTTTTCAGTCTTTCTTTTAATCAGTAAAAGGTCCAGCCAGTTTTTTTTAAGCATAGAAGTTTCTAATCTGGCTGTGAGTATGTAGCCATGCAACAATTTGTGAAGGCATTGCAGTTCCAGGAAATGTCAGAAAAGAACCCTCTATTTTCCATGAAACTTGGAACTGCTGAACCTGTTAAAGAAGAGGACAGTTCCCTAAGTGCAAACATTGCCCATCCCACAAGTCTGATCTGGCAAATTCATGGATTTTTCTTCTTCTTTTTTTCAAGCAGGAAAAAAAAAAATCAGACTGGAAATTTGCTAGATTGGAGTTTTTTTCTCTTAAAGCAGCCTGTAAAACAAAGGGACTTACCTAGTCTACCAGCTTCAAATTAGAACTTCATATTTTTTATTCTGCAGGCCAAGTGCAGTTGGTATTCAATTGTGGCAGCCAATAAACTCAGTAAACAACTAGTTTTGCTATATAGTTTTGAGTATGCCTGTAAAAAGATGTTGAGCATCTGCAAGGGCTAATATAATAAAGGTGGGTTAAACAAGCCTACATATTATTTCAGTTTATTGGTGTATCAGTGGATTTGATTGTAGGTTATAATTCTAAACTGATTGTTGGATCTAATTCTAGGCTGTTGCACAGTGCACCTATTTTTTTTAAGTATATGTTGTCCAAAATATCCTATACTGGACATGTATTTATTTTAAGTGAATGAGTATGTTGCTTTTGACATTACAAGGCAAATATAAATTAACCAATTTCAACCTAATACAAAAACAATTTCAGCACAGTACAAAAGCCATCATAAAATAACCAAAGCATAATCAATAAAGAAGCACATTTATCTGTCATAAAAGCAAAACAAAAAACAGTACCTATCTGAAATAAATACATTCTTAACAGTTCATCAAAAACTGAGTGACATGAATCTCATTAACTGCTGAAAATAATTGCAATGAACAACCTAAAGCATCATTCTGTTCAAGATAAGTTTTAAATGGAGATGGAGGATTTAATAATACCGTGTCAACAGCATAGTAGAAATGGCTGCTATCTAAGATCCATTCCAAATAAGGGTTTGCAGTTGAATTAATCCCAGCCATCCACCAAATTGATACGGGAGCTGATATACTGCCTCATTAATAGTTTATTAGAGGTGTCAGTTTTTCAGTGAATTTTTATCTTGCTTTATTGTGAATTTATTTTTCAGCCTAAAGCTCATCAACTAAGTATCAAATCCTTTTCAAGCCCAACTCAGTGCAGCCACTGTACGTCTCTCATGGTGGGATTGATTAGACAGGGTTATGCTTGTGATGGTAAGTTGGTTAAATCTCTTAAACATTTAGCAATTTAATAGCGTAATTCTTTATTATTTGGAAAGAGAATCAATCTGTTAACATTTTCTTTTAGCAAACAGAAATTTATAACAGTAATATTGAGTGAGTATATCTATTTATAACAGTAGTATTGAGTAAAGGCAGAAATTTAGTTCCCAAATGCATTAGTTTAGGCTTAGATTTAAATCTGTTCTTTTTGTAGTGTGGATAATCAGTGAGAGAAAGTGTCAAGGCACCAGTTACACCATACAATTCAGGGAATAGAACAGTTCCCTGAACAGTTTCAGTGATTCCTTCTTAATTATTAAGAGTGTTCACTGAACAATAAAAGATGCTGTAAAATATTTTTAGTAAACAAATATATAATGGGATTGTTTCTACTTGGATTATAATGTAGAATATTATAGAACGCTTTCATAGAATTTAGATGTTGATGGGAATTTCTTTTGAGTAATGTTACTAAATTTTGGGGGACGTTAGGCAGTAATTCTCAGAATGTGTACTATAAAATGCTGAAGTATATCATGAAAAATTAAACTACCACCTTAGGAATATCTACAACCTTCTATCTAGGAGTTCTTAAACTGTGGGTCAGTACTACCCAAATGGTTACAAGCCATATTTTGGGGAGGGAAGGGGAGGGGAGATCATGTCATTTAAAAAAAAAAAAAAAACTTGGTCAAACTTGCACAGATAAAGACCACTATTCAAACTCACACTGAGCTTCGCTCCCTGCTCTGCATGTGCAGGCTAATTTTGTTTCATGCTGAAACATTCCATGTTGGATGAATGAAGAAAACACCAATTATATAGAAGTAGAAATTAAATGGAGCTCTGATAACATTCTGTTGGAAAGATATGCCTAAATTCAGGAAATCCAAAAGAGGGATGAATACTTTTTTTTTATAGAACATGAGTTTTATTTGGCTTGACAGACCTTGAATATCTTCAAACCTAAGCACAGTAGGGTAAGTGATCTATGCAATTGTATCGGGTTCCAAAGCTACCTGAGTATCTCTGGAGTTAAATGTGGTGTTAAAGAAATTATTCAATCTCTCTCTTGCTTGCAGAATGACATGGATCACAGCAAGTTACAAATGCCAGCCAAAATTTATGGATTAGGGATGTGCAAAACCTACAGTTCTTCCTTCAGACCATCTCAATTTGACTATTCTGGTAGTGGCTTGATAGCTTTTGATTTGGAGGAATAGCTTCTAGAAAACTATTCAACCATTCCCAGAACTGAAAATATTGATGTACATTTTATTCCTTTAACTGTAGGTTTTACACTCATTAAAAAAAAAAAAAATGGGGGGGTAGCAAAACTAAGTTCAATTTTTTTGTTTAAAAACAGACCTCTAATGGCTCTTTTAAAGAATTAGTTGCTTAAATAATTGACCAGAATGAAACACAGCCATTCAAAATAATTAAATATTTCTAAATTCAGGAAGAAAGAAAATGCCATAATTTTAAAACCAGGAGAATCTTTTACATTTTAAAACACAACATTATTGAGGGATGTTCTTTTAAAATGAAGCTCCTGCTATGATATATTTGTTACTTTTTAAGATGTAATAAATGAATGCCATGTTTACCATTTTAAGCTGGTGATTCCTGGAGGCTAATTGCTGACTGACTATGATTTGATGTTCTTTTCTTGCTCATTCCCAGTTCTGTCAGCCAATTCTCAATTATTTATAGGATTTATTGTGTAACAACACAAAGCTTAACAAGTTCACTTTTTCATCCTTAGTGTGTTCATTTGCATGCCACGTTTCCTGCAAGGACAGTGCACCGCAAGTTTGTCCTATACCTCCAGAGCAAGCCAAGAGACCCCTTGGAGTAGATGTTCAAAGAGGCATAGGAACAGCCTACAAAGGCTATGTTAAGGTAAGAATCTGATGTCTCTGGCAGGAAAAGAGGATTGTCCTTTGCACATTTTGCAGATAGTAATCAGAGTTATTGTGCATAGTCAAATACCAGTTGAAGTTTATATACAGACAGTCAAGCAAATGCTAAATCTGGCTGTAAAACATTCCAGATTCAGTTGAAAAGTCCAAGCTGGTTACATCGTGAGGAGTTCAAAAGTAATACAATTTCAGGTAAAAGAAAAGAGTAGAAACGTTAGAAATCAAGCATGGCAAGATTAAGTATGAACCATTGCTTCCAACAGTGAGAGGCTAATTTCAGCGATGATGTGCTGATAATCATTCCCAAGCAGACTCTACTTTAAGAGAGTCTTGTTTCTTAAACATGTGCTATACCTTTCAGCTTGCAGGCACAGAATCCTTGATGGAGCTATATTAAACATCATCATCAACATCCAACCTGCTGTAGAGTCCTAAGCTGTACCAGGAACTGTCTCAGGGCATCTGAAGCTTTCCAATTTAGTATCTTCCCCAGCATTTCCTTCTCTTCTAAAGAGAACATTCCCATTATAGCTTATTGATTGTACCTTCAAGATTATGCAGGATTTAATTATTATCAAATGGTTATTTCTGCCGACCTCCAAAATCATGATTAAAAAGGATATGTAGATGGAAACAATTATCAAATTCAGTGGAGTGTCTGTGACATTTGAAAAAGTAATTATACAGTATAAAATAATCACAACGATCAGCAGCACTTAGCTAAACTTGGCTGATCTTGAAAAAGTTAAACAGAGTTGAACCTAATTAGTAATTGAATCATCAAGATCATTAAGAGTTGTAAACTTAAACTGGGGTTTGGAAAAAAATCTCCAGAGAAAGCAAAGGCAGAGAGATTTCATTCTGATATCTAGAACATATGTTTATGTAATCACCAAGAATTGAGCTCAACTATAGGAAGAGTTTATCTTTTTTTTAATTTTTATATATATATATATATATATATATATATATATATATATGTATATGTATATGTATATGTATATGTATATATAAATCAAGTACAAGTATATATCAAGTACAAAGGTTTCTTCACTGTGTTACTTTATATTTACACAGAGTAACTTTCATAATTGCTTTTTAAAATGTATGTCCTTTTTAAAGATCCTGTCCTAATCAGCCGGATGAAGTGATTAGAAAAACTATTCATCTATCCATCCATCTGTCCATCCATTAATTTATTATTTAGATTTGTTTATTTATTTATTTATTTATTTAATCAATTTATATAGCTGCCCATCTCACTACAGGCGACTCTGGGCAGCGTACAACAAAGCTAAAAACAGTAAAATACATGAAAAATATATAAAACAAAGTAAAACAGAGAATAAAAGAAAGTTAAAAATAAGGGAGCCACCTCACTAATTGCCCTGTCCCCTGGAGTCCCTAGGCCTGCTGGCATAACCAAGTCTTAAGAGACCTCCGGAAGCCAACAATGATGAGGCCAGTCTCACTTCAGGGGGGAGAAGATGCCACAGCGCAGGCGCCACAGCAGAAAAGGCCTGCAGCCTGGGGCCTGCCAAATGTATTTCCCTAGGCGATGGAACCCATAACATGTCTTCCCTGCTGGATCTGGTAGGATGGGCAGATGAAATCGGGGAGAGGCAGTCCCTCAGATAGCCCAGCCCCATGCCATGAAGGGCTTTAAAGGTCAACACCAGCACCTTGAATTGGACCCAGAAACAAACTGGTAACCAATGCAGCTCTTGAAGCAGAGGTGTAATATGTGTTCTACTAGAAATACACATAACTGCTCGCGCCACTGCATTTTGCACCAGTTGAAGTTTCCAGATACTCTTCAAGGGCAGCCCCATGTAGAGTGCATTGTAGTAATCTAACTGAGAGGTGACCAGGGCATGAGTGACCATGAGTAGGCACCTCTGATCTATGAATGGGCTCAACTGGTGCACAATATGAAGTTGTGTGAAGGCCCTCCTAGCCATGACTGCCACCTGCTCTTTGAGCAGGAGTCGTGAGTCCAGGAGGACTGCACAGGAGGGTCTGTTTGGGGCTGTGCGACCCCATCTAGTACCAAAGGTGGTAAAATCCTAGAACCAGAGGGGCTCAAAACCCAAAGCCACTCAGTCTTGCCAGAGTTCAGTTGAAGCCTGTTCTTCCCCATCCAGATCCTCACAGCCTCCAGACACCGAGATAGGATGCCCACAGCATCACTTAAGTTGCCAGGGATGGAGATGTACAGTTGAGTATCATCAGCATGCTGATGATACCTCACCCCATGGTGACGGATGAGCTCACCCAGTGGTTTCATGTAGATGTTAAATAGAAATGGTGAGACCACTGACCCCTGTGGCATACCACATAGTAATCACCACTGACTGGAACCGACCCTGGAGAAAGGAGGCAAACAGCAGAATACCGTGCCGCCCACCCCCAATTTTCTGAGTTGGTCCAGAAGGATACCATGGTCGATGGTATCAAAAGCCACCAAGAGATTAAGTAAGGCAAGGATAGATGCACAACCACCATCCTGCCCATGCCAGAGATTGTCCAAAAGCGCAACCAATGCTGATTACCAACAACTCTGGTGGCTTACAATTAAAAAATAAGGTAAATACAAAAAAGAAATAGAAATCATAAGTAGCCTGAAGACAAATATAAACAAAGTGAAGTTACCCAACAAGGGCTCAGCCATCACCCTTCCCCCAAAGCCTGGGAGAATAGCCAGATCTTCAATAGCTTCCTAAATAACATCAGTGTTGGATCCATCTGGATCTCAAGGGGAGGGGGATATCATTCCAGAGGGCAGCTGCAGTGACAGAGAAGGCATGCCTCTTGGATCCTGCTGAATGACACTGCTTAATCAATGAGATCCCAAGTGTGCCTACTCTGTGTGATCTCACCAGATGGACAGAAACAACTGGAGACAAACAGTCCTTCAAATAACCAGGCCTTATGCCATGAAGGGCTTTATAGATGATAACCAACACCTTGAATTGCACCTGAAAGCCAACTGAATAACCAGTGCAGCTTGAGGAGCAGTAGGGTCATACAAGCATAACGAGGCATGCCTATTACTGCCTCCGTCATTGCATTCTGGACCCGCTCTAGCATCAAAGTGGTTTTCAAGAGTAATCCCATGTAGAACACATTACAGCAATCTATTCATACTGCTAAAACTCTCATTGTGTTTATCTGTTTGTCTGTTTATATCCACAAGTTAGCCCAAATGGTGCATTATACCACAACAATTTTTGAATCAAGGTACCTAAAATCCAGTAACTTAATGGATAAAAAATCTGGGACCCATTACTCCTGTGGAATTGAAATTTCCAGGATATTCAGACCAGTTTTATTCACAAAGTTGTAGCCATTGCAGCATCCCCATGTTCATGCAGTCATGATTTCTAATGCTCCCTGCCAGTGTCAGGTTCAGCCCAAGAACAACAGCAAGACAGTCCAGAACAGTTTAGCTCCTTTATTAGCTTACACCTAATAGACAGAATCTCGCCAGACTAAATCTATACCACCACAACAGTAACTATAACCCGAGGCCCCTGGGGAGGGGCCAGTCTCACTCTCTTGGCTTTCCCACACTCCAGCTGGAGACTGAGGAGGTGCTTCCCCTGGAATGTCTCTCCCCACTCCTGGCAACCTTAAAGCTCCATTTCAGAACCTTCCCCACTCACAGCCAGCTTCCCACAAGCAAAGTCTGTGGGAAAACCGTCAGGAAGTCGCTCCTGCTCCCACCACTTTTTTGCCTACCCGTGGTCATTCTGTTTATCTATTTAGTAAGTAAATATTGACTTATTATTGAAGTTTGTTTTCCACTACATGATTTTTCTATTTATGATATATACCCTTCTTAGATGATCACGGGACTATCTAGCACTGGGGTAAAAAAAATACGGTCAGCCTAAAATTTAATGTTCATTTTGGTCACATCAGACTGCACTCCATTTCTCTCAAAGGATGATCCGATGGGTCACAAGGTTGTCTTCTATCTATTATAAACTTGTTCTAATAAACTCGCTTGAATTCCTTCCTTTTACATTTATGTCTCATTTTCTATCTTCAAGCAAATCTCTCAAACCTCATCATTCAAATCTATTCAGTAAAAATCCAGTAAAAGTTACCAGAGATAACAACATAACTGATTTAACCTTAACCAAATAAACTTAAAATGCAACAAATGAACTCTTTCCCATATAACTCTTAACTATAAGCAAAGCCTTAAAACATCATCATCCAGTCCTGGTCAGAAAAAAATCCATTAAAGATTGCCAGAGATAGCAACCTATCTATTTTAACCTTAGTCAAACCAACTTTGTATTCCTTCCCCTTGCTCCCAACAATCTTGGTCTTTAGTCCTTTCAAATAATGTCCTTACATTTGGCTTCTTTTCATTTTCTCTTTGTCTCTTCTCATAAAATCGCTGACAAGATTAACAAGTCCCTTCTGTAAGTCCAATATAGAAAGGTTATCCAAGTCACTCTTCTGGTCTAGTATTTATATATCCTTTTTAATTTTAAACATCGCCCGGTTTCGTCTGTATATTCAGTATTTCATCTTTTTCCATATCCTTCTGTAGCCTGCCATTTTTAAATCCACATTTGAATCAATTTCAGTCTTACCCAGTAAAACTTATTCCTCTTTCATAATATCATTTAGTCTATCAATAATGACAGAGATTCTTAAAATTAACTTCTGAGTGCATTGTTTACAAATATCTGTCAATACATCCATGTTCAAATATTCTTTAATTGTAGTAATTTACTTTTTCTTCTGGTGCCCTATAGTGTCCAGTCTTCAAAGTTCCACCTTATCATGTTTTTCTTCCAAATGCAAAAACATGAATAGTTTCCCATGGGAAAGTTTCTTATATTTAATTTCAGAATTTTATTAAATCCATCTGGACCCTTAGTCTGTTTATAACTTTCTAAAATCAACACTCTAATCACCCTTTTGCTGTTAATTCTTAAAAAAAAAACCATGATAAATCCTTAAACTCATACTTAAAACTTCTTTTATAAAGGATTTAAGGAAACTCACCCAGTGAATACCATAAAACTTGCCATTCCGGAAGTTTTCAATATTTAAAAAGCAATAAAAAATTAATTCTAAAATGATTAAGAAATGAGGATCGGCTGAACCTTATGTCCATAGAGGCGACATTATGACTGTGATCTTAGATGGAATCCCTCGATTCCCAGCCGCTCAATTCACAAGCAGATCGCAAAAACATCAGTTCCTGCTGTCTACTCACAAGGAGCAGCTGTCTGGCATGCATGTGGGCAATTTCATGATCTCTCCTTGCTCCAGAGAGATTTTGCTGGCTTGGATCCTGCATCCAGCCACTGATTTCAACTGTAATGTCATCCCCGCTTCTTCAGAGACATCTTCAGTTCACCATGTCCTCACTGGAAGTCTGCATTTGCTCCTTCTCATATTCACACACACTCATCCACACTTACCCACATCCTTCTCAACTAGGCTGCCAGGCACTAGCTAGAGGGATGGAAGCTGCCACATCTGGATCCAAAGATGACTCAAGAAGAGGGCGGGCTTCAGGACCCCTTTTTATCTCCAAAAGTTCTTGCTTTGTTGATTAGCTGGGATTGGGTTTTTTTCTACATGCTCAGGCTGAACTTCCTTTGTCTGGTTCAGGTGACATTTTTTCCTTTGTTTCCTTAACAAGTTGTTTCCTTCTTATCTACCTTCCTGAAGGGATCTTTTAGACAAGATTTCTGGCTTTTTGTCCTCTCTGCTTATGTCCCTGCTTCATCTTTAGTTATGGCAGCTTCAGCTTAGTCTCACAGTAGGCTGGAACAAGTAAAACTTTAGGTAAATGAACTCTCAGTTTCCTCTTCCTCACATGACTGGAATAAGAATTTTATCATTGTTTTCATTTGTAATAAATTTTGGTTTGTCATCCCAAATAAACAAGAAATCATGAAAAATAGAACAAGAGTTATCTTAGTATTTTAGGCCATATAGGAGCAATTAAGATGATGGTACTCCCAAAACAGATGCATATATTTCAAATGCTTCCAACAGATATTCCTGATAAAATTGTTACCTACTGGTGAAAATAAATGTTATTATTTTGCTTTAAATCAATGAATAATAGAATAAAAAGGGATAGTTTATAAGCACAAAATAAGGAAGAATGAGGCATACCTTGTTTAAACATTTACTACCAAGCAGCTCAGGTAGCACATATTGTTCCTTTTACAATGGAAGATCCAAAAAATGATTGAGATGGATATCCTTTTTCTCTGAAGGAGACCTTCAAAATGAATGAACCCAGTAACATTTTTATAGAAATAATGTGCTGAATGTAGAGAAAGAGATTTTCAGGACTTATTCCAGGCATCTCTCCCTCAATTCCATTGATAGTTTACCAAAGAGTCAATTAAGAAAGAGCTTCACAATTTAAATTATGGGGAAAAAACTTTATAGAATATAAAGATTTTTATAAAAACTCAATACATTATAGTCTACAGCAAGTTGAACAATGTAATGTAAAGTACCACGGCTTTTGTGACATCAGATCAATGTGATGAAATAAAAATGATGGAGATTGGGAATTTACATCTATTTAATTTACAAAATTAATGTTACATTTCTTCTAAAGGTATAATTTCAAAAGTATATCAAAGCTTATTTGAAATAGATTTCATTAAAACTGCTATTAGGTCAAAAAAACCTTGGGATCTAGATTTGAGAAAACAATAATACTGTATGGTAATACCTGGCAGTCTGCATATAGGATTCTTGCCAGCATCTGAATAGGAATTATATCTTAAACTGCATCAGTGCCATCAAACTCCAATAAGAATTTGTGTGTATGTGTGTGTGTACGTACATAGTGAATATTTGGTGAATTGTTGATGTTGCCGTAACCTGAAGGGAGCATTCTTTTATCTTTGATGGGAATGTGATGAAACTTCAAATTCTTAGAAGAAAATTTTGATGATATGTCACATATTGCTAATCAGAAGATTGAATTTTATCTGAAGTGAGATTTACTACATATATTTGACAATCACAACAAAAAATTGCAAAGTATTTTTTAATTCAGATTTCTACTTTTATGAACAAAATTAATCATAGCTAAATAATGGGAATATCTAGATAATATAATGGATTGCTTGAGAAAGTGTCTGAGAAAATCCATTGTTTGACAGTACAAAGTTGCAAATCGTTTTATAAAGAATGGTGGGATTTTATTGTTTATACAAGAGTTAAGTATCCTTGTAACAGTCTATATCAGAAATTATGGGAAAGTTAAAATCTACCAGCATCATTAACTTTAAATTAATATTAAAAAAAAGATTTCTCATAAATTGAACAGTTACACAAGCCATCATCCATGGCTTGGAAGAGTTTTGTTTATTTCATTAAGTTGTGGCTTAACATTATTTGCAAATTCGGTTATGCAGTTTATTTTCCTGTGAAGACTTGACCCATAACATTCCAGAGATCACTTCAGGTTGCTTAGGGAAACAAATCATATTTATTGATCAATTGGTTGATTGATGTGTTTGCAGCTACTGTATATCTAAAATGAATAAGTTATAATATTTGAGAAATGTATATATATTATTGAAAATCCCTTGAAGTATTTTTATGAGTATTTTCCCCCTTGGTATGAATAATGCACGTCTATATTTACAGGTTCCAAAGCCAACAGGAGTTAAGAAAGGATGGCAGCGAGTTTATGCAGTTGTCTGTGACTGTAAACTCTTCCTCTATGATGTGCCTGAAGGAAAATCCACTCAGCCAGGAGTTGTTGCAAGTCAAGTTCTGGATCTCAGGTTTGCATCCTTAAACCACATCTTTCCATAAGCTTGATTGCATCAGTGAAAAATTAGCCTAGCAAATAGAGGATGCTGCAGACACTGAATTTTATTTGATATTATATAGCATCCTTTGTTACGTTGTATGCTTTTTGACAAAAGTGTAGGCCATGTTTGTACAAGGTATGAGAGAAGAATAAGTTTGTGTTCTCACATGCTCTTAATTTTTTTCTGATAGAAAGTAATATCATAAACCTGCACCCAAGATCTTTCTAACTTAGTGCTCCAGAATTTCACCAATTAATTTGTTATTTTTTTTCCCCTGGGAAAGGAGGTTGATAACCTTTGCTTTGGCTATTTTTTAAATGGGTAGTTCAAATTCAATGACATGTATTATTGTTTTCTTCCCAGAGATGAAGAGTTTTGTGTGAGTTCTGTCTTAGCATCGGATGTTATACACGCAACCCGCAAAGATATTCCTTGTATATTCAGGGTATGATTATTTGACTAATTTGCACAAATACAATTCATGTTTTACTTAGCTGTGATTTTCAGTACATGATTGATGAATATTTGTGTTGCCTAGTCTTGCAGAATTGTCCAGTCTAGATATAAGGAAACTTTTATTTAACTGACGAGTTTCCACAGCTATTCTGTGGAAGGTTGATTGTGGGTTTACAATCTTTTTATAATAATTTCATATAGTCATAGAAATAGATTGTATTCTAATTTTCTTTTAGAATCTGTCAAAAAGTTAGGGTGATAGGGCAGTAGTGAAATGTATTCAGTTACTTTGCACAATTATATGATACACATGTGTATTGAAAGGAGGTTGTTTTGTCTGATGAATCAGCAAGGTGTAATGTTTATTAGCAGGTAGCCTATATGATAGTTATAAAGTTTTGGTTCTGTTACCGGTTTGTAGGCCATATTTTATTTTTTAAAAATTTAAATAAGTTTCAGATTACCGAAGTGTCTCACAATGTCAATCTCATTCCCAGATTACCTTAAGCAGCCATGATGCCAAGTGATAACGAAGGCTTTATTGCACATAATACAGGTGAAACTCGAAAAATTAGAATATCGTGCAAATGTTCATTTATGTCAGTACGGCAACTCAAAAGGTGAAACCAAGATATGAGATAGACACATTACATGCAAAGCGAGATATGTCAAGCCTTACTTTGGTATAATTGTGATGATTATGGCGTACAGCTTATGAAAACCCCAAATTCACAATCTCAGAAAATTAGAATATTACATGACATCAATAACCCAAGGATTGGGAATAGAACAATATCGGACCTCTGCAAAGTATAAGCATGCATATGTACTCAGTACTTGGTTTGGGCCCCTTTTGCAGCAATGACTGCCGCAATGCGGCGTGGCATGGATGCTATCAGCCTGTGGCACTGCTGAGGTGTTATGGAAGACCAGGATGCTTCAATAGCGGCCTTCAGCTCCGCTGCATTGTTCGGTCTCATGTCCCTCATCTTTCTCTTGGCAATGGTCAGGCGAGTTTGCTGGCCAATCAAGCACAGTAATCCCATTGAACCAGGTTTTGGTACTTTTGGCAATGTGGGCAGGTGCCAAGTCCTGCTGGAAAATGAAGGCAGCATCCCCATAAAGCTCGTCTGTGGAAGGAAGTATGAAGTACTCCAAAATCTCCTGGTAGATGGCTGTGTTGACCCTGGACTTAATGAAGCACAGTGGACCAACACCAGCTGATGACATCGCTCCCCAGTTCAACACAGACTGTGGAAACTTCACACTGGACTTCAAGCATCGTGCATTGTGTGCCTCTCCATTCTTCCTCCAGACTCTGGGTCCTTGGTTCCCAAATGAGATGCAAAAGGTACTCTCATCAGAAAAGAGGACTTTGGACCACTGGGCAACAGACCAGTTCTTTTTTTCTGTAGCCCAGGTAAGACGCTTCTGATGTTTTTTGTTGTTCAGGAGCGGCTTGACAAGAGGAATACGACATTTGAAGCCCAAGTCCAGGATCCGTCTGTGTGTGGTGGCTCTTGATGCACTAATTCCAGCCTCAGTCCACTCCTTGTGAAAGTCCCCAACACTTTTGAATGGCCTTTTCCTGACAATCCTCTCCAGGCTGCGGTCATCCCTGCTGCTTGTGCATCTTTTTCTTCCACACTTTTCCCTTCCACATAACCTTCTATTGATGTGCTTTGATACAGCACTTTGGGAACATCCAACTTCTTTTGCAATTACCTTTTGGGGCTTTCCCTCCTTATGGAGGGTGTCAATGATGGTTTTCTGCACAACTGTCAGGTCAGCAGTCTTTCCCATGCTTGTGATTCCTACTGAACCAGCCTGAGAGACCATTTAAAGGCTCAGGAACCCTTTGCAGGTGTTATGGATTCATTAGCTGATTAGAGTGGGACACTTTGAGCCTAGAATATTGAACCTTTTCACACTATTCTAATTTTCTGAGATTGTGAATTTGGGGTTTTCATAAGCTGTACTCCATAATCATCACAATTATACCAAAGTAAGGCTTGACATATCTCACTTTGCATGTAATGCGTCTATCTCATATCTTGGTTTCACCTTTTGAGTTGCCGTACTGACATAAATGAACATTTGCACGATATTCTAATTTTTCGAGTTTCACCTGTATATATATTCCAGTGTACTAGAAACATCCATATCGAGAAATGTTTTAGGTGCAAGAATTCAATCCAAACTTAAAATAAATAGTAAAATAATTATAAAGTTGCTGTGTTGAAGAAAATGAAGTAATAGAAAGTTTTATGTCTGAGTTACCACTAGGAGAATACACTGGCAACCAGTACCTATTTTGTTTCACAAGTCACCCAATTTTACTTGGGTCAAATCTGTAATGTTATCTGGAAATCTGGAAACTTCATGTTTTCTTGTTACTATCATTGAAGCCCCACATTTTAACTTGTAAAGCAGAATTGAATTATACTTGCAGGCATAGGTGTCTCTACTGTAAATATACAGTTGCCAGATTTCAGACAGGTTTTATAAATATATTCACAGGTTTGGACTATTTAAAAACATTTCTCAAAACTACCTATTGTTTGTTGGCCAATTTCTACTGAAAGTGACAGACATTGTGAGCATGCCCTTTGATAAGCAGCCTAATAAATTGCAGAATGAGTGCAAGAGCTTTTGTTTTGAGCGCCATCAAATCTTATTAACGTATAGGGAGGGAGCTATAAGGAAGTCATTTATATGGGCAATTAAAGACATCAAATGTATATACATTGCTCAGTGAACTAGAATGGAAGAAGGTTGAAGAGTTTCCCAGAGACTGGAAGTTGTAACTTAATCAGGATGAATTAGAAAGAAACTTAATTGGGAAGAAAGTAAGCATCTTAAGCCTGCTTAAGTCTCCACATGCAACATTTTTTAAATTTTTGACAGGGGTCTATGAGATGAGAGATAAAAATGGAGCAAGAATTTCTGGTTGACCCCATGGGGGTCGATATATGATTGTCACTGTGAATCTGTTTGTGGCCAATATTTCTGGCATTACTACAAAACAAGAGTAAAAGAGATTTGCATGCATTGTAAATTTGTGTTGGCAATGAATTAAATGTAACCTACAAACAAATTCATTGAAATTAAATTCAGGGACAGTGTGCCTTGCATATGTTTTGCATTTCAACTCCCATTATTCCCAACCAGCTTGCCTAATGGCAAAGGATTGTGGGAAATACCATTCAACCACCCTCCCTCTCCCAAGAACATGAATTTTGCAGTCTCTCCTCTGATTCATAGTCTTAGGCCCAAACTGTGGAGTCCTTGGGGTTCTCTTGGTTGTTTTATTGCAGACGTTGTTACCTATCTAGATAACATCTTCAGTGCTAGAAGGGAGTGGGGTTTGCTCTCTGTTTATATACAGTAGCTTGCCCTGTCAGTGTTGGTGGGGGAGTTGTTTCTTCCTTGGTAGTTCCTTGGTAGATTAGGCTGTTGTTTACTGCTTGATTGTTTTCTGGTGTTAATCCTGGTGTTAATCCCAGTTTATCTGGGTGTTGATTGCTGGCAAGGAGGTGTTCTGGTCTTTCTGTTTCCTTTTTATTGTCTCTTCTGAATAGTGTGTAAATGTGGTTTATCTCTATGTGCCTGTTGATGGCTGACTTGTCTGAATAGGCAATGACTTGTCTGAATTAGGCCCAGAATCAGGGATAGGGATGGGGATGACTGTCTACACAACTAAGTTGGCTGGGGTGAGGGAAAACGTTGAAGGCAAAAGAAATCCCTCCTGTGTCAATAACTGCAAACTAGATGGCTTCTCAGAAATCAGAGTGTCATTACCCCTTTTCTCTTTTGCCACTGCAGTGTTTCTTGCTACCTACAGAAGGCTCAGTCTGGAGCAGTCCATTTTGAAAAACACTTTGTCTGAATCTAGTGTACATTCCCATTTTATCACTTTGCTTTATTTGAGACATTTCTTGCGTGGGTGAATTTCATGTAATTATTTTCCTTTTCTATCCTCTTGTTCTCAAGGTGACAGCTTCTCTCTTAGGCTCTCCTTCAAAGACCTGCTCTCTGCTGATCCTAACAGAAAACGAGAATGAGAAGCGAAAGTGGGTTGGAATTCTAGAGGGACTGCAATCTATTCTGCACAAAAATAAACTCAAAAACCAAGTTATACATGTTCCACAGGAAGCTTATGACAGTACACTGCCTCTCATTAAAACCAGCCTAGCTGCTGCTATTATAGGTATGTTGGGATATAACAAAACACTTTGAATGTATACCTGTAAATGGGATTGATACATTGCTATTCTTAAATGTATTGTTTCTTATCTGTATCTCTGGCAGGAAAAAATAGTAGTATGAAATTCAGTGATTGACTTCTAAAAATGAATTATGATTAACTCTGCTTGAAGTAGACACCAGCAGTGCTTAGATGTATTGTCTCAGTTTTTGGCCCATTGCTTTCTGTGTTAAAATAAAATTAAGTACATTAACCAATTTTTACCCACTTCCCATTCGGAGACATCATTTGTTATCCTACCTGCCTGCCAGCCTTGCTTCCTTGCTTTCTTTCTTCTGCCTTATGGACAGTCGCCATACTGCAACTACCAAAAGGATTATGCTAGCATCATATAAAACAATTTTAGAACTGTAAAAATGCAGAATATTAAGAACAGTTTAAAATGATAAAGCATACTGCTACAATACTATAAATTACCCAACTATTTGAAAATATCTCACTTTCCTTAATTCTTCTGGAATAGAACTATCTTTCTTCATTTCAGGAGATGGGATGAGATGGATGGGATTAACTGGGGACTACAGGCTTGATTATGAAGGTGGTTCTAAAGTGAGAGCATAGTTTACTGAAAAAGCTTGCCCTTCATCCCTACCAATTTAAGCTCCAAAAGAGAAAAATCTTGGAGCACAGTGCCCTCCAAATTGCTCTTTTAAATAATCTGAGGTCCATTCCATATAGTTTGCATTACTATATCTGCTTTCCTACAAGTAAACTTTACTAAATTCTGTGGAATTTTCCTTTGGTTAGACATGGATTGAATTATATTATTATGGTCTGATATTTTAGACCCAGAAACAAGGACAGTTCTGTTAGCATAGATATACTTCCTCTAGCATATTCAGTTAATCAAATGGACGTTTTTTGTTAAAGAGTAGAAACCAGAATTAGAATGCATATTTATATTCACCCCTGGGGAGATAGGTGGCATATAAATTTAATAAATAAATAAATCCAAAATATTAATAAATTATTTTCTTCTACCATTAGATCGAGATAGAATAGCAATTGGTTCAGAAGAAGGCCTCTATGTCATAGAGGTCACCCGTGATGGTAAGTAAATTCCTGGTTGCATTTAGCAATTACATGCTGAGGAATCAGCTCCATCAGTTAATTCTTGATTATTTGGTGGTATTCCCTTATATAGAACTTGTTTGTCTGACAAGAGTTAGAAACTCAGAATACCAGCTTATTTAATTAATCTTAAACAGTTATTTTTTATTGGACATTCTGGATGGCACAGCTTTTACCTTTCACAAAAGGCATTTATTCATTTGACATCAAATATCTAAGCATTCATGGAAGCTAATCTGGTTTTGCTCACTATTACTCCATAGTTAGCCGATAAGCTACATTTGTACCTTCCTTAGAGAATAAGGACCTGGCCGCTAAGCTGTATCTCTGGGTGATTTGCTTTTTGCAATAATAAAATCAGCACAGAAGTACCCTTTAGGATACTGTGGAAGTTTTAGATAATCTAAAATGAGCAGCTCTTCAAAATCAGTCTTTTATCCTTATACAAATAATCATACATTCTCTTCTTCCTCTCTTGCCCTCCCCCTCCACCCCATTCTGCCTTCCAAAAGCTCAGTTGCAGCAAAACAACAACACAATTTTAGACCATGGCCACAAAGTGGCATCAGAACTGATGGCTTGGTTTGAACCAATATGAAATAACTAGGTTGAGATAGTTTGGTGATACAGAGAGAATGAATGGGAACTGAATTGCAAACAAATATATGAAGAGAAAGTGAATGGGATGAGGGGAAAGGAAAAACCAAGAAAGTCATAGTTAGAGGAAGTTGATGGGATCCTCAAAAAGAGAGAGGTTACAAGTTTAAAAAAACAAAAGGTAATGTACTGACATGATAAAAGCAAGGATGGAAGCAACTTTAAGCAACTTAAAACTTAAAGTGGACTTCAACTCCCACGCTGGTTGGAGAATTGTTGAAGTCCACATATCTTAAAATTGCTAAGGTTGAAAAACACTGGTTTAGACTGCTAGAAAGATGTAGAGAGATACAATAAATGATGCTTGTTTAAAGTAGGTAGGTAGGTAGGTAGGTAGGTAGGTAGGTAGGTAGGTAGATAGATAGATAGATAGATAGATAGATAGATAGATAGATAGATAGATAGATAGATAGATAGATAGATGTTTAGCTTGTTATTTCTTATTCCTCTACTTCACTTGCATAATGTTGAGCTTACCCTGAAAGGGAATAGTTTAATGGGTATATACATATGTATGTATGTACAGTATGTCCATTTTGGAAATGAACTGGAAGAGGGTGTAGATAGAACAAAATCGAGGTGATAAACAGCTTCTCTGCCCCAGAAATTAATTTAGCTTTGTATTCTGTAAGCATCAGAACTTTCTGACTGCTTTTCAGAGGTGTGTGTTTTTTAGCATGTTGGACCAATCTGGTCTGGATTTGATTAGGGCCTGTGGGACCAAAAGCAAATCCATTTTATCTGGAAAGGAGGATAGCTTGCACACCAACTAAAGCTAGGAAAGGAAAAGTAGGAAAGTTAGCCATTTGAGCATTCTGGTTGGGCCTGGAAGCCTGGAAGCACTCCCAAAATGTAAAAAATTGTCTCCATCAAGTTTTGCTTGGCTCCTGATGACTATATGGATATGCCTGTTGTTGTTTTTTTTCCACTTGACAACAGTATGGAAGTGGTTTGTTATTGCCTTTTTCTAAGATATATTTTCAACTTCCCAGACTAGCCTATACCCATGGAATTTTCTGATGTGGTCTCCCATCCAGATCCATCCCTTGTTAGCTTTTTTTTTTTTTTTGCAAACTGGCAAGCTAATTAGTACAAAATCATCCAGAACAGAATATATCTCCATTCCTTGTTATTCTCTTTGCTGACCAAAACATTTTTGTCATGTCTTGATGAAACCCATTTTATTAGCATGTGGGTACTTCAGAACTTCCACACTTTCCTCTGCATCAGAAAAAAAGGTGAGAAATAGAGAATTAAAAAAGAATTCATATATATTAATGCTATGCAGCTCTAAATCCTCAGGTGATCACTCCAGGCAGTTTCACATTAATGTTAATTTGCAAAGCAGCATGCGAAGAAAAAGAGGAAATATCATTCATTTTTATTCTTTCCAGTCCAGAGGAATGTTGGAAAGGAATTATGCCAGCCGCTTCATTCTTAAGCCCCCTTTCTCCTTCCTCCTAGTCACATGACCTTGAGTGGAGCTGCTATTAAGGGGTTGGGAAGAATTCCAGAAGCTGTGCTCTGCATGCTTTCTCTACCTTGTTTATATCTACATCACTTGCCTAATAGCAGATTTCTTCTTTGGCCTTTTGGAGGTATTCATTTAAATCAGTTTTCCAAGGATACTCTGGTGTTTTTTTAATGCCTGTCCCAGCACTACAGAGCAGAAGTTCTGCTATGGTGTTAGCCAGTTTCATTAACCCCAGAAGCTAATTCCTCAGAATAATTATTTTTCCCCTTCTTCTCTAGATACTTTGCAGGGAAACAAAAATCATAAATTTGCCTACTACTTTGAATAGCTCTTCCTTTGCACTTTGAGCTCTTGATTATTTCAGAAATCATACAGGCAAGTCACCAAGGTTTAGCTCTAGGGAACTGAATCTTGTGGCAACGCTGGGAATACTTGTGATATAGAATTGTATTGCTTATGTAACACAAATGATACTAACCTTCTTGATCAAAAACATATATATGAAAGTTCATTGGAAGTAATAGAGCCCACTCATTGTCACTGAATGAAAGTGAAGTTGTGATAATAAAAAATTTAATGGAAGCTTATATAACTTGTCAGATATTAGCTATGCATTATGATGTTGAACAGCACCTTCTTATAGCTCCTCTGTTTTGTAGATCCAAAATATTTTATTGAGCCCTTTGCTGGACTATGTGTGGATATAGGCTGTATGTTTTTGTACAACAAGTTCAGACCTGTTTCACTGAGTTTGCATGTACCCATTTTTTATTGTCAGCTCCATGGAGTAAGCACAGCTTTGGGAAGGACCTCAGATATGAACAATGAAATTTGCTACCCTGTGACTTGGATGTAATAGATTTCGATAATTGAAATCATTCTATCCAGCTAAATTTTCACTTTTTACTCTCCTTTACTGAAAATTCAATTGTGATTTTCACAGCAATATTTCTGTTCCTATGCTTTTATTTATTATACTAAACATGGGGGGCGGGAACCTTTATGATTTGTCAACTAATTTCTAGATCAATGACTCTCTTAAGTTTATAGGCTAAAAACAGACATCAGAATATATTTTTCTTGAGACTTTTGGCTCATTACATTCTGAAAGCATACATGGTTTTCGTATGGCCAGTCTTAAGAGTTATCTACTGTATAGGGTTAGTATCAAGGCTGTACCTAGGCATTTATTTTACACAGTGCCAGAAGAAATAATGCTATAATCCTTTGTATCATAATTTCTAGGGAATTACTGATAGTAAAATATAAATGATACCATGTTTTCTCTGTACCAGACAAAAGTAGATTATTCAGATAGATATGCTTTGCAATTTCCAGGCTTCTCTATTGCAATATAGGGGCTGCCTTTGAAGGTAGTTCAGAAGCTTTAGCTAATATAACTGCCAGGCTTTTGACAGCATATTTAGAAAATACTTATCCTAAGACATCTGCAGCAGAAGCCAACTGGTTTCTGAGCCCAGTTCAAAGTGTTTTGACTTGACTTTTAAATGCTTAAATACCTAAGTACCCATGCAGAACACCAGCTATTTGCACTCAAAATCTTCTGATTCTACAGGGAAATTAAGCTTTCCAATAAAGAGGGCCTTTTCACTAGAATTACTGGCATTCTGGAACTTTCTTCATAATGGAGAAGGAGCAAAAGACAGAAAAATATGTACAGCCTTAGCTTTGCCTTCTGAATATCTTAAAAACTAACTTTTTCTGAAAACTTATAATTACTCCTGTTATTTTTGTTTGTCTATATGCAGTTTAATTTTGATGGATGGTTTTATTTATATCATTTTGAAATTGTATATGAATAATATTTGAGCTATCTTTTCTTACTATTTACTCCTGTCCTCCTCTGGGCAGTGTGAAGAATTAAGGTTTCTATTGATAAAATGATCAGGAATTTAGAATTTGTGTCATGGATCTTTGTTGTTGTTGTTCAGGAAATGATCCATAATTGTTTACGTTTTCTTTTTCAGGATAAACGTGCATCTCCACATTTGTTTAAAATGAAACACTTTGGCTTCTGCTATGATAAAACTGTGACTTTGTTATTTATTCAGTATTATTGTGGTTTTGATGCAGGTTTTAAAAACTGATAATGAGTTTTGTGCTGGTAAAACTATGTTTTTCGTTACAGTGAAATATTACATATATCTTAAACAATATATTATTAACACATTATGGCTCAACACATATATACTCTCTTATGTATATCTGTTATTTTCAATAGTGATTGTTCGAGCTGCTGATTGCAAGAAGGTCTACCAGATAGAGCTTGTTCCCAAAGAGAAAATAATTATTCTTATCTGTGGTCGGAATCATCATGTTCACTTGTATCCTTGGTCCTCCCTGGATGGATCTGAAAGCAGCTTTGATGTCAAACTTCCTGAAACAAAAGGCTGCCAGTTCATTACAACTGGAATGCTGAAGAAGAGCTCTTTAGCAAGTTTGTTTGTGGCAGTTAAGCGACAGATTCTCTGCTATGAGATTCACAGAACTAAACCCTTCCATAAAAAGTTCAGTGAAATCCAAGCTCCTGGCCATATACAATGGATGGCTATGTTCAAAGACAGGCTTTGTGTTGGTTACCCATCTGGTTTCTCTTTATTGAACATCCAAGGGGATGGACAGTCTATCAACCTGATAAATTCCAATGATTCTTCACTTGCATTCCTCTCGCAACAGTCTTTTGATGCCCTTTGTGCTGTGGAGCTCAGCAATGAGGAATACCTACTTTGCTTCAGCCATTTGGGAATATACGTTGATGCACAAGGTCGAAGGTCACGCATGCAGGAACTAATGTGGCCTGCAACTCCTGTTGCCTGTAGTATGTATATGTTTTTCTGTTTCCGTATCTTTTACTGCTTCACTTGCCTGAAAATAACTGGCAAATAACTTTGTGCCTTAGTAATTATAGTTTTAGCTCTTCCTTTACCAATAGAATTGTGTATTTATGAAAAGACAGACACGTAGGATCATGGAAATCAGTTTGTGAATAGCTGCTAGGCACACTAGTTGATTTGACTCAGCATGCTGCCTAATGTACTTGCTTTCTAGACTTGCTTCCAGATTTTTCAGAAGCAATTATTTAACAATTATGGAAAACAGGGTGCTGGATTGGATCAATCTTTTTTCTTGTTGCTTTGTTCCTATGAACAGTTAGATTTTAATCATATAAATTCTGAGGATATAGGCTTGTTTTGCAGCACTGTCAGTTTCCTAATATGGTTCTTACATGAGAACTTAGAAGAAAAATAGGACAACTGTATACTTATTTTAAGATATAAGGAGGTCCATCTATTTTTCATCTTTCTTACATCATTGCAGTGGATTGTAATACTCAGCCTTCATCATAATAAATCACTTGCCATGAATAAGGTCATATCCATGTTGGGTGTTAAGTGTTGTTTTTGATTTGGTGAAAACCAGTGGAAAAAAAAAAAGGATGAACATTATTCTATGGTTCCAGTATGTAGCTTTAACAAATTTGAATCAGAAGTCTTTTTATTGTATGTGAAATGCAGAAAGTGACATTTCTTCCTCATATCTCAGGTCTGATAGCCAAAACCTAGTGAATACTCTGCTTCTTGACTTACTGAAGATTATCTGTGAGCCTCCATTGGTACCTGACATCTTATAAATCAATTGTTACATCATTTCTGATTTAGTGCAGTTGTTTGGTTTTGGCTAGGCAGATTATGTAAGCCTAGCTATTTTGTTGTTGTTGTTGTTTAGTCGTTAAGTCGTGTCCGACTCTTCGTGACCCCATGAACCATATTGCGCCAGGCCTTCCTGTCCTTCACTGCCTCCCTGAGTTTGCTCAGTTTCATGCTCAAAGCCTAGCTATTAGTGTAAGCCATATTTCACTCTATGGTCTATGTAGTTTATTCAGTAAATCATAGTTAAGTTGATGTATGAACCTAGTCTTAGTATGAAATCAGCCTCTCTAGAGCATCCTAAGGAAAAGCAGGCTCCTCCTAGAACTTTCCCTTTAGTAATACAGGTAGAATGTTAGCCCATCTTTTCTCAATCACTGTACTGTATGAATTTGCAACCCTAGTGTGGTTGGTGCAAAGAGGGAGTTCCCTCTTCCCTAACCCTCTTTTTTTTCAGGGGGGGGAGGATTTTGCTGACCTTAAATGTCACTCTGTAGTTCTTTTGATGATGCTTGCGGTCATTAACTCTTTCTTGCTATCTTGCTTGCCCTTCAACAAAAATATTTATTCAAAATTAGATAATACTAATCATGCCTGCAAATACTTGAATACTCAAATTAAAAGTGACTGCCCTTCATCTAGGCCTTTATATACAAATCCATAGTAAGAGATTCCCTTAAAGATATGTATGAAAACTACTGTTACAAAATAAGTGAAAGGTGATTTGATATGATTTTCAAAAGGAATTGCCATCCTTTTATTAAACTGAAAGGCTTTTGTTATTAAACTGAAATTCAACCACTGAACGGGAAACGCTTCAGTTTATGTGCTGTCAACAATGATATCTATAGGAGGCTTCGTGTTTAGAGCAGGTATACCTTTGAATATCAGAAGCATGGGACAATGTAAGAATGGCCAGGAGAATTGCTTTTTTTAATGAGGATAACTAACTGCCCGGTGTTGTTGAGAATCAGGCGGCATACAAGTTTAATAAATTATTATTATTAAATTATTATTATCATGTAAAGCCTCCTGAAAACATAGTAAACACCATTATGCAGTACACCTATTTGTTTCCCATTTTATGTAAGCACATAAATTGAATACTTGATTAAACATGAAGGTAGGTTATAAATTAAATACCAATAGAGGCAAATATGTGTAGCTTAAAAAGCTAGCTATTAGGACAGAATTCTAGTTTTATTTGCTTCAGTCTGTTTCTTTCAAAATTCAGGTGCCCACCTGAAGTCAAAAGTGGAATAGCTCCAGCAAGGATTTTCCAAGCGCATGAAAATTTTGCTTAAGATACAGCTCTCCAGTATTAATCAGCTTGAGAAACAGCAGCAGCAAACACTGAGGTGTTCAGTTTTATCTCAAATATATGGAGCCATAAGAGATTTTGTGTTTTCTCTCCAGGTTGCAATCCATTCTATTTAACCGTTTACAGTGAATATGGGGTTGATGTTTTTGATGTTAACAGTATGGAATGGGTTCAGACTATCGGTTTAAGAAAGGTTAGTATCTTTAGTGTGGAATAAAATAAGCTTTATAATTTTCTGAAAACGTTGTTACATTGTATTGAAGGCCTATTCTAAAAAGCTTCTCTCACTTTGCCTTGATAACAGATCCGACCTCTAAATGTTAATGGCACTTTGAACCTCCTTAGCTGTGAACCTCCTCGGCTAATTTATTTCAAGAACAAGTTTTCAGGTTGGTAGAGGAGTGGAGAGGGGCACCCTCCCAGTATGACTGGGGAGTCTGATTTTAAATAGGTAGTAGGTTTTACTCATTTTTTTTTAATGCCTCAAGGAGGCATATATTGAGGTTTTGATAATATGAACAACACAAATTTATTTTAATTGTATTCACTTAATTAGCTAAAAGGAAATGGTTTTATGGGGATATCTTCCTCATCGAATGACCATGGGTCCATTAGGCTTAGTATTGTCATGACTGGTAGCAGTCAGATGAAGACTCTTCCCAGCCCTACCTGAAGACATCAGAAATTGAAGCTTGGCTCTTCTGTTCTACTACTGAATTAAACTCCTTATTCCCATAGGGCTCCTTATATAAAACATTACTAAAATTGATATATGCACATCTTGCAGTCAAGTAACAGTTCTAGAAAGCAATCTGTGATTCATGCACAACAGGGCTTTGCAGATCCAGAGATCTCCAAGATGTAATGGATGAAATTCAGGAGAGCAGCCTCTAGGAGGTTGTATCTAGCTGTGTAACTGTATTATATATTTTACAGGAGGAGCTGCTCTTAGTGTGCCAGAAACGTCTGACAACAGCAAAAAGCAAATGCTTCGTACGAGAAGCAAAAGAAGATTTGTCTTTAAAGTTCCTGAGGAAGAAAGATTACAGCAAAGACGGTAAGGCTTCAATATTTTTCTCATAACTTGGGTGGTAAAGTCATTTTACCATGCAATATCACTGCTTGGTGTCCTTTGTTGATCCAGAGAGATGCTCCGAGACCCCGAGCTCAGATCCAGAATGATTTCCAACCCCACCAATTTCAACCATGTGGCTCATATGGGACCAGGAGATGGAATGCAAGTGCTCATGGATCTACCATTGGTAAAAAAAAACAAAAATTATTCCTAGGGAAAGGCTTTGCCCAAGCCTTTGCTCAGCTGATTCTGCCAGAGGACAAGCTGACAGAAGCTTTGCAGTCAAAACAGGAATGCTGTTTGTTTTCTAAAGGGTAATTGAAATCATTAAGCAAGCCCAAGGTGGTTTCTGTAAAGGATTTAGAGATTGGTTGTAATGTAATCTCTTCCTCTTGGTTGTATTAGCAATTTGGATTGTTGTTTCTCAGCTGCTTGTATTTTAATTTTTATAATGCTTGTTATTGTTTTGATTTGATTTGATTTGATTTTAATTCTTTTCACTGCCCAAGCTACTTGCTGAGATGGGAGGCCATATAAATTGGATAAACAAATAAATATAAATACTCCTTTCACAGTGATCTGTTAGCTGTTTCAGTCCAGAATCTCTTCTGCTATTGACACCTTTTCCAAAGTTCCTATGATCACAGGAGAGACAGAAAAATACAAGGGATACCATTAGTTATTAGGTCTCACTGAAGTAAGAGGAACAGGGAAGGAAGGATGCAAGCCCAACCCTTGGACTTTATTCTGGGGTGGGTACATGGGGAATTATGTCTTAACAGGTCCTGTAACACTATTTTGAGAGCTGCTACCATGAACACACAAGGACACTGAAAATCAGGAAGTATCACTGTCACGAGTATGATAGTGTTTCTGAATAACTCTCCTTTCCTCCTCCCTTTTCTTGTTTCTTTTGTCTAAAATAACAGAATGAATTTCCTTCCCCTTCATCCTCCCGACACACTGCTCTGATATCATCTCCAACAGGCTTTGAGCACGTCTATCACATGAGCCCTATCTCTGCCGATCTCTTTCTCCAGAGTGACCATTCCTCCTCACTGCTTTTCTCCTCCTCCTGCCCCTCCTCTGCTTCTGTAGCAAGGGTAGGAGCAGCTCTTTAGGAACTGGAGTGGATGATGATAGTGTGCATTAGGCCTCTCAGCTGGCTAACCTCTGCGTGTATAAGCTTGTGCTTTCCTGCCCTGAGTTCTGCAGTTAAAACGGCCAGTCGTCCCTGTGAAATCTAAATCCTGTCTTCTCTAATAGGCTAGGATAAGAGATTAACCATCCTTCCAGTAGCAGGAGGCAAAGAGGAAGCTTATTGGATAATGCTCGATATTTTTTTTTTTCATTGCAACCGAACTGCCAGCATTTGCTGTCGTAACTGCCAAATACAGCAAAAGTAAAAGACAAACCCTTTCCCCATTTTATAATCTGGAAAGCTAGAAGCATAATATGCAATCAAATTCTGTTGCTTATGCTGTATAATATCAGACTGTAATAGTACACTGGCAAAATCAGTAAGAGCACACAATTAACTGGATGTCGCTAATCCAAAATAAGGTAATGGGTCATATCTTTGGCTATGCATTAGCCTTTAAGGGGAAAATAAACCTATAAAGCAAAATATAATTTGATATGGCTCATTCGTACACACTTATTTTCTGATAACTTTTATAAAATGTCTCCAACTGCTGGAAAGAACTGAGATTTAAATACTGACCTTTTTACTTGGTTTTTTGGGAGTGGAATGGCTGTATTTATCCCCTCACTGATTCTTTGAGCAACATGCTTTGTTGTATATGATTCTCAATAGTCAAGATTGGACAAATTTGTTAAAAAAAAAAAAAAAAAGCTTATACCTCGTAGCACTGAATACAGGGTTTAAGTATTTTAAAAGGCTCTGCATTTAAGGAACAAACTTAATTTGAAAATGTCTTATCTAATTGAGTTTGGTTACATTTCTGCTACAGAGTGGTTTACCTTCTTCACAAGATGAAAAGGCTTGTCCTCCAACAAGCAACATTTCACGCCAAGCACCTCACAGAAATAAAAGCTACATTTCATGGCCATCTTCAAGTAAGAGTAGAAGTACAGTAGATCTCTTTATAAGCTGTAGCTTTATAAGCCTCTCCTAGGGGATATTCTCAAACACCTTTGCTTTGCAGGTGGTAGCGACCAGGGAGCAACCATGCCCTTGCGAAGTATGTCTGATCCCGATCAGGAGTTTGACAAAGAGGTGAGATCAATCTCTATATCCTCACTGGTTCCAAATAGTAAGGTGAGTTTGGAAAAGTGGTTGATACAATGCCACTAGAGGGCACTGACTTCTAATATTTTTAAAAGTTACATTTTTATATCTGAATGTATGTGTGTATAATATCAACCTATGATATGTGAAATCATGTTTGTTATGTGCCTAAAGAGTTTGAAAATCCAATAATGGCATATCTCTCATCATAGTAAACAAGCCTTCAAGTGGAGCCCAGATCCTGAAGATTTCATGGACATGTTTATGTTCTTTTCTTGGCTTCAGTATAAGTGGCTTTCCATTGCCTTTGGGGGGAAATCTTTTTGGGGGGGGGGGATACTTCCCAGTCTAGCCTACAACTTTGGTATTCCTTGGGAGGGTTCCATTAAATACTTACCCAGCCCAACTTTGCTTAGCTTCCAAACCCAGTCAAGGTCTACCAGAAGTTGTACAACAAAATTGTACAAGCCAATGTCTGCATAACCAACATGCCAAATCACAGAATTTAGTGCTGTCCAGAAATCTTAACTTCAGCAGTCTCCATTCCTACAGTATATACAGACAATCCAATTAAAAGCCTAAACTCTGAAAATACATGCTTGGAGCACTTCTTGAAATCATTAATCATTTTTCTTAGGGAAAATCAGAAATGATTCATAAGTTTTTTTTAGAGCAAAGATGGATTAAATTTCTTGTCCTAGTAAATGACCATCCTAATAAATGGTCTCTCATGTTGCATTACCATTAATAACTTCACTGAAGGTTGGAGAGATTCTCAATCACAACTAGCTGTAGTTTTGACAGTTTTAATGAATTTAATCATTAGGAAACTATTATTGGAAAAAATCACATGCCGCAGAAGAAAAAGTACTACAGTCCTATGTGTTGGAAGCATAAACTCTGCACTTTTTATCCTCTTGACCACTAGAGACATTAGGAGTGCAGAGAGAAATCAAAGGGGCTTCCTCTTTTTACCTCTCTTTTCCTCTGCTTTCTCCTAATTGGAAGTTTATTTGGCTTTTCTCTTCATCCTACTTTCTATAAGAACAGAGAACAGTTGCTTTTTCCCCCTACCAAGAGAATGTTCAGAGATAGTTTTTCTAACTTGGTATATCACTTCCTTAACATATATGGTTAGCTGTCATTTTAGATGTAAAGCATCTGTCTTTAGAAAGTCTTAATGGGTTTGGTTCTACTCGCTCATGTGTTTTGCTACATATGAACTGAAGGATTCCAACCTGGTTATCTCAGTTTATTCTCTACACTGTTAGGCAGCAGTTAAAAAAAAGTGAATCTAACTATCTGCTACTTCAATTACAAAGGCAACTCTAGACGGCTTACGCATTAAGATTAAATTGAACAAATAATACCCAATGACACACTGGGGAAAAAACAAAGTGAGTTTATAAGAGATTTTGTATTTGGACCAATGCAGGGGCTTGTATGTGTGCTTACATAGAGAGAGCAATATAAAACTCTGGATTGTACTCTGTGGATTGTTGCCGTATCACAGCCTTTGTCTGAACAACTGCATTAGATACAAACTGAATGTTTACAGCCACAGTACAATCTTGTCAAGTATATCTTCAAGCGATATTGCCATTTAATCTGTTGGCTAAATAAATTCTTCTTTTCCCAATTAAACTGACTGCCACTATAGCCCATCTGCTATGAGGCTAAACATTATGAATAATTAACTACATTCCAAAATACCAGAAAATTGTCCAAGCAAAAGGAAAGGATAGTGCTTTGAATGCCCACTATCAGCAGGATATCTACAAAAGAGCTATGAATGCAAAGGCAGAGCTGTCAGCTTGGATGAATATATTTTAACTGCTTCATAAATCTCCAATTCCTTTTGTGCCATTTAATAATAATAAAAATTCACCAGTCATTTTATCTTTACAGCCTGTTCCCAAACTACATATAGAATTCTGCTCCATTCTAAGTTTTTGTGATGATTCCTTCTGCCCCTGAGGAAATTACACAATTGCATATTTTGTATAGTTTGGCCTGTGCATTTGCTTGTTCAGCTGTAGGTCAAACCAAATTCAGGATATAATTCCAACAGAATACTTCTTTGCCTATACCAAATGAACTTTCCAAAGGGAATGTATGGAAGGGAAACTTTCCAAAAGGAATGTATGGATGGGGACATACAATCTGGCTCCATCATTTTCTGTTAATGGGAAAATGGTATTTTGCTAAGCAAAGTTAAAACTCTTCATGTGATTGGGAAACTGATTATGATCCCTTGAAAGATTGTGAGCGTGTGCAGTAAACAAGTTTGTGTTTACTGTAGATCTTACTTATCAGTATGAGGAACTTGGGGATAGGGTCCATGTCCACAGTAAGATTTCACATCTACTGCACTGGAAGTGTCCATTGTATAGTGACAGACAAAAATGCATGAGATTCCAGGTAACTCACTAGCTTCTGTCACTGAAAGGATGTTAGCAAAGGAGGGATGGGCAATTGCTTATGACTTTAGCATACTAAGGCTACATGAATTACAAAAATATCTGAAGTTGCCTGATGAGACTATGTCAGGATCTTAAGAAATTTGTATTTTCTGGAGGCCAAAAATTCCTATAACTTAAAGATATTGGGGAATATTCTGTTACGGAAAAGGCTGTTTGTAAAATAGGCGTGTGTACAGTTCCCTGGATACCTATAAATGAATAGATACATTCTCCACTCAAATTTAATTTTGATATTTTTGCTTTTATGACCTGCAAGTTCCTTTCTAGAACATTTGATTGTTGCTAGCTATTGGCTTCTGAGAGGTTTGTGGACCCTGTTCTTTTTCTGATTAGTACTGATTTACATAGTACTATTAATTAGTGTAATCAATGATAGAATAACATATATTTATTTAAACAAAAAACAAAATTAAAAGTGAAAGAAACATGAGAAGAAAGAGACAAACAGAAAAACTGTGTAAGAATATAGGAATATTTGATGAAGTCTTAAGTTAAAGGTGTAACGGAAGGTACCTGCGAGGAGGAGACTGGTATGGGAGATCAAGGCTGTCAGGAGGGAGGGGGTGCATTCCAGAGGGGGGGACAAGGCAAACGCCTTCTCAGTCCGCAGCAAGACCATGGGAAGAAGAAGAGACTTAGGCTAGCCCCTCTCTAGAGTATCGCGGGATGTATCCACTAGTTGCTGTAGTGTAGAGTTAGTCTGGCAAGATTCTGTCTAGAGGGTGTAAGCAAATAAGGAACTGGACTGGACTGAACTGTTTCATCGTCGTTCTTGGGCTGAGCCTGACATAGGCTTAGGAGAAAATATGATTTTGAAGAGGGAGTTGGAGGCAGAATGGCACCCCACATGGATTACTACAGTATTTGCACACTTCTAGGGATACATAATGGGGTGGAAGATACTAGAGGAGGATAAGGGGTCCTTTCAGGAGCACTTAGAATTATTGTTGCACTACCTGGGCCTTTCCTTTTGTTAGATACGTTGCAGTTCTTGTGCTTGAAATACAGTGTGACTAGAAGGCATTATTTTTGTTTTTCTTTTTAACAGCCTGATTCGGATTCTACCAAACATTCGACTCCTTCCAACAGTTCTAACCCAAGCAGCCCCCCAAGTCCCAACTCTCCCCATAGGAACCAGCTTACACTAGATGGATTAGACCAATCAACCTGTGACGCATAACACTACGGTCCTCTGCGCCCCTTTTCCCATTTGGGATTGTCTGCTGCATCACGGAGCATCAATAGCAGGACATCTGTCTCCAACAACAGTGCCAAGACTGATGCTTAATTTTTAGGGTTGCACAGAAGTAAATTCCTATATCTAGATTGTAGATTTGAGGGCATAAAAAGGAGGCAAGAGATCTTTATTGCTATAGTAACTGAATTGTTTTTTAATGCAAATTGTTCACTCTTAAACTTAAGGAGGATCCATTTCTGCACAGCTGTGATATTCTCATGACATATAGTAAAGGCTACTGATAAGGTCTTCATACTTATGCTGAAAAAGAGAGAGAGGCTGATAGTTTTTACTACTATACAGTACCAGGAATATTATTTTTCTATAGGATGATGTAATGTCTCATTATCAGGAAATCCTTTGTAGAAAAAAATCCAGACCTTTGGGTATGAAGTAAAAGCAGCCTAGTTACATCCTTGGCTAAATATATTCTAAATATATTCTTTTTTTTTCCCTTTCCGAAGTTTAGAAGGATGATAGGAAGTTGTAGGGCCATTTCCAGCTTCAGTAGAATAAAACAGGAAAATGAAAACAGACGTTCTAGATTGTGGCCTTTTAACTTACTTAGCCATTACATATATTCTCCGCTGTATAAATGTCTTTCTACTGATATTTTAGTCATGTACATAAAGGTCTTACCAGAAATGTTTTATCCTTACCCTGCTTTTTTAGATCTGATTAGCTAGAACAGGGCCTTTTTTTTAAACAACATACTGCTGAAAAACAGATTTTACTCTGTTTTTCCTGCAGTCCATCTTCTCAAAAGGTTTTTGTAATTTCTCTTGGATTTTTTTTTTCAGTGTAAAAGATAACACTACATTTTTAAAAATTTTACTAGCCAGCATTCTCTTGAGATTGCTCCCCTGATGGCTGCTTGTATGAAGGGATTGTGTAGTAATAAATCACTTATGATTTTTATTGGTAACCAAAGTGGAAGCATAGAAGGGTGTGTATATGAGGGTACCTCGTCTTTTTCCCCCAATTTATTATATCCTCACCTGCATGATGACCCCAACCCCATGATTGCCCGTTAAAAGTATTGAATGTGTAGGGGAGAAAATGCACAGCACATTCCTGTATATTTTGCAGCGGTGACATATTACGTGTATATTTAATCTCATGCTTCCATGTATTATACATTAAGTAACACTACCTACCCACCCACCCTAGTGATCATGTTTCATTTAAAAGCGTGTAATTAATTCTATGGCTGGCATATTCAGTTTGTCATTGTCACACTAGTGTGCCTTCTGTGCCAATTTGATGACAGTTGGATGTCAATTGTTTTAAAATCTGGTTTCAATGGGCTAATGCTATACCAATGGCTAACACTCTTTCCTGAGACACTGTATAGGACATGCACTTATCTTTAGTTTAAACCAAGTGGTTCTAGTCAACATTTAATCCTGTTTCATTAAGTGTTTGACAATATTTGCTCTTTCTCAGATTCTTGATTAATAAAGCTCAGTTTGAGCTGGACACTACTGCTTTGGGGGTTTTCTGGTTTTTACTCTTTTTTTAAATGTATGTCTCAAGTCTTTGTAATTATTGAATTGTGAGAACATTTTTGAACAATTTACTTGTCAATAAAGCAAAAGAGGGACGTTTTAAAAAGTTCACGGTGGTCCTGTCTTTAATTAGATAAGTGTATGAGGGGGGACCCAAAAAACCCTGGAATTTATTTATAAAAAATCATGTATTTATTTTTACACGTTCAAACTTTAGTCACCTTCAAAGTACTCTCCGTTTAACACAATACACCCATCAAGACGTTTTTTCCACTGCTCAAAACAGGTTTTGAACTCGTTGATTTTGATGCCTTTTAGTGCTTCTGCTGTTTTTTGTTTCACCTCCTCCACATCGGCGAAACGTTTCCCTTTGAGGACTTTTTTCATCTGAGGAAACAAGAAAAAGTCGCACAGGGCGAGATCAGGTGAATAGGGAGGGTGGGGCACAAGGGTCGTGTCGTTTGCGGTGCGTGCAGGTGCGTTGTCATGGTGGAAGAACCAGTCACTTGTTTGCCACAACTCGGGACGTTTCTTCCGCAAATCGTGACACAACCTTCTCAAAACTTCCAGATAAAAACTTTGGTTGACTGTTTCACCCGGAGGAACAAATTCCGAGTGCACAATCGCTCTCACAACAAAGAAACAGATGATCATTGTTTTCACGTTCAATTTCACTTGTACTTTTTTGGGTCATGGGGATGTGGCAGTTTTCCATTGGCTGGATTGCTATTTTGTTTCAGAGTCATAGGCGTAGCACCAAGATTCATCTCCGGTTATGACTTTCGAAAAAAAGTCAGGGTCAGCCTCCAACTGCTCCTTCAAAGCACGGCACGCAGTCAAGCGATTGTCTCTTTGTTCAGGCGTGAGCAAGCAAGGCACGAATCACCTATCACAAAATAGGCAAACACGTTGAAAGAGTATCTCAAAAAAAAACTCAGTGAAGCCAAATGCAGCCTCTCACAACAACCCAGCCAGTACAATGAGGCAGATGGGTTCCTAGAACACTCACCTAGCGGGGGAAGCCTGTACTACAAGGGGCCCGCCCTCCAGAAGATAATTCGGGGTTTTTTGGGTCTCCCCTCATACATTAGTTCTTTGAAAGGCACTGTGGCATGATTCAAGTCTCCCCTACAGAAATAGGGAAAAATATCCCTGAGCATTGTCAGCTGGAAAAATAAAACCACACAAACAGGTTTGTTGGTGCAAGAGTTTTTACCAACTTTTCCTCTATGCGGAGGAAAAAGCAGCAGTAGCAACTGAAGTGGGAAGAATGCTGTGTTACCTTTACAATTTGTCACAAAGACAAATGCTGTTGATCTTTTCTTCTTTCTTCTGGCATCTGGTGGGCACAGAGGTGAAGTCTATGTTGAATTACCAACTTTATAATACATATGACTTCATTAGGAATAACAGGTAGATGTTGGAGGGGTTAATGTAACTGGCCAGCTTAGAGATTGCCTGTTCTGATGACCTTTTGCTTTGCTTTTCTCAGGGCAGATGGAAAACTCTTTACAAATTTGAGAGAATTATAAGTCATTATAATATTGGCACAAGTTCTTTGCTTTGCAAAAAAGACGTTATGGAGTACTAGAATTGTTACCTATTTTAAGGACTGCTTACTGTTTTTTCTCTGATTTAATGCACTATACTTTAAGTATAGTTTTCAACACAAAGTTTTTAACTCATATAGACTACAATCTTGCGCATATTTTCTTGTCCACGGTGGAAATATCTTCTGCATAAACAAGGCATTAACTAATGAATGGGATGTTCATCGCACCACTAGTCATATGGTGCTAGACTGTTTCCTACTGAATAGCTAAAAGTGAACTTAAAAGTATATCTTAAACCAGGGGTAGACCATTTCTGTTCAGGGAAAAGGACATTTTGTTTTTGTTTTATTTTTTTTAAAAAAAGATCTCTGAGGGCCATGAGATCAGTATAGTAATGTCGCTGGAGTGGATGGAACTACTTTTTCACTTAAAAAAGTACAAAAAAATAGATATTTGAAACATAAGGGTGACTTCATATATTTTAAGACTTTGTTTTATTTTTAAAATGTGTAGCCTAAACCTATTTTCCCTCTAAATCTCAAAGGTAGAGTCTTAAATGTAGATACTGGAAGCCTCAAAAACATGTGCATATCGCAATTGCCCTATCTGATCAAAGCAAATAAGCATTTTATATTTATATTTAGGGACATGTGAATGTGTAGGAATGCTGTCAGTAACATAAAGTATTCAAATACTATAATATAGTATACATATTATAGTACTAATCTATTAATTTAGGCATGTGGGTTGTAAAATTCCCAGTATTCCAGTTCTACTTCCAGGACTCATTAGCCTTATGAAGCAAAACATATCTGACCTAAGATCCACTTTCAAAATTCTGGTCAAAATATCTCAAAACTAGAAAAAGCATTTGAGGAAAAAGTCGCAAGTGATAAGTTTAACTATTCGTGAAATTGGGATAGTATACTGTATAAAGTATACAAATGGGGACTATCAACTAAGGAGACTTCAGGACCTAAATTAGCATGGTAAGGAAAGCCTTGAGAAATTATAAGTATCAAAAAGTATCTGAAAGGCTTGCTGGGACATTACTATCAAACTATTTAACCATCCACAAACCTGTCTAACATCCGAGACCAATGGCAACAGTGACTAGAGAGCTGCTTGAATTAAGGAAATGGTTTCAAGAATCAGTGCTGGCTCAAAGCCGCTTTGACTGATGGTGCCACTTCCCAATGCAAAAATTTCCCCTTGTAGAATGATTTGGAAGGAGGGGCAGTGTTGGCACCCCCTAAGCTTTGGCACCCTGGGCCCAGCGCTCACTCAGCCTTAGCCTAAAGCTGGCCCTGATTACAGTGCCTTGGTAATGGAGGTTATGCTTGACACAAAGTATTACAGAGGGAACCAAAGCATATGCAGATGGCCTGTTCATTAAAAAACAGACAAATAGTAATTGAATGAACCATTAAGTATAAGGAAAGCCCAAAGGATTCAGGCCATAACTGCAGGAAAGAAACTCTTTGATTTCACTCAAAACGTTTTTGTTTGAGCAGAAACTCCAATAAAACAAGAGTATGTAAGATAAAAAAGGTAAAAGTCTGTTTCAAGTACTATAAGCAAGACTCTTAGTGGCTTCATGGACACACTCATAAGGTTTCTTATGGCAGCAGTACAAAAGCAGTGGTCATTGTCTTCTAAAAAAAATTTTTTTCACCTTTTCAGTGTAACATAGCCTTTCACTATACATTTAGAAGGATTTCCACCCTCTAATTGAAAATCTGGTTGAATGTTTCCTGTTCTGTCACCATGTTATGTGACTTTCCACTAAGCTAATACAGACATGCACATGTGGTCTTGTGAGTGTAAGATCTTCTGTATCTTGCAATTGGGATTTGGGGAGAGAGAAAGTTGTACGTTTTGAAGCCTCTGTCTTATGTAACATGCCAAAGAGAGGATAGAAATTGGAAAAATACCACATGCATGTGCAAACTTGTGTTATAGAAATACTGTTAGCCAATTCCTATGTGACCTATGCCAGATCCCAGTCCTGGGAGTCCCTTGCGTAAAGCAATATAAATATTGTATTGTCAAAGGCTTTCATAGCCGGAATACGATGGCTGATGTGGGTCTTCTGAGCTGTGTGGCCATGTTCTGGAAGTTTTGGTTCCTAACATTTCACCAGCATCTGTGACCGGCATCTTCAGAGGACAGGAGACCCCCGCCCTGCAGGCACCCTCGCTTACCTCCATAAATACCCACAAAAGGGTCACATCATCCTGGGTGCAGAGAGAACCGCTCCTGTCTGTGCTCCTGTCCTCTGAAGATGCTGGTCATAGATGCTGGTGAAACGTTAGGAACCAAAACTTCCAGAACACGGCCACACAGCCCGGAAGACCCACTTCAGCCATAATATAAATATTGTTTATGGTTAGTTACCACATCCTAGAAGCATGCTTTAGAAAGAACGTTCAGAGGGGGAGAAGACTTTTAAAAGGAAAGCATGGTGGTGAGAAAATTGAAATGGCAGAAGACCTGAAACCTGATGAATGCCCCTCTATGATGCCAAGTCACCTGTTTATTGCATTTGCACCATCTTATACAATTGCAGATTCTAAAGCAGTTACACAGCTGAGCTCTTATTAAATGTGATTGATTCACTGTAGTTCAAGATTCAACCAGAAGAGGGACTATTGACTAAAAGAAATTTCTCACAGACACCAACCATTTTGTGTTATCTGCTGGCTGCCAGGATACTAGTTCGCCATCCCGATGCAAAGCCCATTACCAAAGCAAGCTTTTCCTCATGTCAGCACACTCAGGACAACGGTAGCGCTGTAGGTTTGTTCCCTACTTGCTTGCTCCATTATGAGGGTGCTGCTGTGCAAACAAGGGTTACGATAGGCTCCATTGTCCATGGCCTTGTCCACCTTTGGAGGCCTTATGCTCCATCCACCAGATACTTTTCATATCTAATAAGGTTTGGGACTGTAGATGTAGTACAAAGGCATAACCTCTTACCTGTAAGACAGACAAGCTGCTTGTGTGCCTCTTCTGCGGAGGCCCTGTCCAGCAGAGTGGCTTCCTGGCAGGCAAAGCGACAAAGCCAGGCAGCCAAGTTTGGAAGGACGTCAAGCTGGATGCAATGAGGAATCCACCCCAGCCTTGGCTTCCGTGGCTCCACAAGCCAAAGAACTCATTGAGCCAAGTTAATGCAGGAAGAAGTGGCAACCAGTAGTCAGAGTAGTAAGCGTGAGCAAAGGTCCTGGCAGCCCCAGTTGCAGCTGCCATGAATTTGGCCGGTTCTTCAGGACTGGCTCAGGAAAAAGCCAACCAGTTGGAAAGTCCCTCCTATCCTTTGCATTGCATCGCCTGAAAAAAAGAGAATTGAAGGGGATGAGAAAAAAAGAGGGAGGCTCCTGTTCCCTTGGGCCTATGCACCTCTCCTTGGTATTACCATAAAGCATAATGGTACTGTTTTACATAACAGTAAAGCAACGCCAAATAAATTGTATTATAGCTTGGCATGATATCGGAACCCACGCCTAAAAACTATGGGGAAGAGAAATCAACCCAGAGATCTCTATTTATGGAGTGCCTCAGGGCTCTCTACTGTTCCTAATTCTTTTTATCGCCTACATGAAACCACTGGAGGAAGTCATCCATATAATGATGATATCTAGCTACACATATTGGCCCTGGGCCAAACAGGAGATATGAGAAATGTTAGCCCAGTACCGGGAGGCTGTGAGGGTCTGGATGGAGACAAACAAACTCAAACTGAACACCTCCCCCCCCCACACCCCCAGATGAACTGACTTTGGATTTGTTGGCAAGACTTACAGGGTAATACCATCTTTGACTCTGAATGAAGTTCAGATATAGTTTGCAACTGGGAGGTCCTTTGATCAGCAGGTGGCAGTTGTGACCAGGAGGGCTTTTGTACTGTTACATCTTCTGCAACAATTGTGGTCATTCTTGGATCGTAATCGCTTGTGCTTTAGTGACCTCCCACTTGGATTACTGTAATGTAATGTACATGGGGCTGCCTTTGGAAATCATTTAGAACAAGCCTGCACAACAACTGGAAGCAGCTCTCCAACAGCCTTGTGTGGCCTGCTGGTGTTTCTTAGAAACTTAATAAATTCTCTGCCCCCAAATGTTGCTACAGCCACCCCAAAGGACACACTGCCAAGCGCCTCCACCTCCAAGCCTCATTGTTGTCATCAGTTCCAGCACTGCTGCTATTTTGCTAGCCACCGAACAGCTGATCAGCCCACCAGGTATTCCTTTGCAGCCTGTAATGATTTTTAATTTATCAATGTGGTCCTTTCCTCTTTACAAGTTGTGCAGGGAAGCTACATCTGACTCAAACTGTGGCAGCCCAGATGTATATTGTGTATCCCAAGATACTTAGTTGACACTGTTGCTTTGGGGGTTGCATTGATTATCAGTTGTCTTCTGGGTACAATTCAAGGAGCTACTTGTTGCTGTTAATGCCTACATGGTTATCTGAAGGACTGCCTTCTCCGGCATTCATCTGCCCTTCCAATCAGATCAAATAGGAGCAACTCCATCCAGGCCACATCTTTACAAGATTGTCATCTGATGAGACCTCAAAAGAGGGCATTTTAGATTGCCATTCCCATACTCTGGAATTTCCTCCCATGGAGATCCAGTCTGTTCTTTCCCTGCTGGGTTTCAGGAGAGCAGACTGGAACTAGACCTGGCTCTATCTAGCACAAGAAGAGGGCATGTTGTGTCAGTCTTACCAGGTAGGCCAGACAGGAAACATGACCAGATGAACTAATTCTACTTTATTGTAAGGCTACATTAACAGAATTTTGCAAGTCTGAAAGTACAATTCTCCCCCATCTCCTTTATACCCCAAGAAATTAGGGTGGGTCTCTTCTGAGCCTCTTGCCCCACCCACTATCCAGTTGCAGGCTATACTGTCTCTTATCTGACCATTCCCTAGGCAGTGTCTCTGGGCCCAGTCTCCCAAGGTCATTCCCATATACCAATACATTACCCTCCCTTTCAGACTCATCCCCCCCCTTCCCAAGTTCCCAGGGGAAACTGATTTTGGGCTGTGAGAACCGAATGTAACTGTGTCACTCCCCTCTTCTGCTGGTAACTTGAGATCACACGCAATGTCCCATAAATCAGCTGTGCCTGCAGAGATGATAGACACCCCTCCACTGGGAATCTGTTGGTCTCCCCCCCCCGCACTCATGTCCTGAATGCCTGATGTGGAAGGAGCTGGGTTTCATTTCCCATGCCCCCTACTTGGTCTCTTGCTATACCCATGGCACCCTCCACCCCATAGAAGAACTCCTGTTCCTTTTGGTCAAAGCCTGACTCCTGCAAGGCCAGTAGTTGTCAAGGACAGGGTTTGTTAGGCTATTGGTTATGAAAGCAGTGCACCAATTGTGGTGCATTCATGTCTGTTGCCGCCTCCCATGACTTCTCTGACTCTAGGTAGCCTTTCCAGTGTATCAAGTATTCAACTTGCTTCTTTCTGCATCTAGAGTCTAGCACCACTTCTACCTCATACTACTCTCCATTTACTAATATGGGGGGGGGGCTGTATGAGTGCAGGGAGCAGGGAGATGCCTCTTTCACTAGCAAAGATTGATGGAATACAGGGTGAACCTTCACTGGTGCTGACAATTGCAAATGGAAAGCTACTGGGTTGATTTGCTTAATCAGTGGGAGAGGGCCAATAAATTTTGAGTCTAGTTTCTTGGAAGGTCTTGCAGAAGTCAGAAATTTTGTAGAAAGCCACACCAACTCCCTTTCTGCAATCCCAGCTCCCTGTTGTCTGTGGGCATCTGCTGCTTTTTTGTATGCAGCCTTTGCTAGTTCTAGCTGTTCCTTTAAGAGGCTTTGGGCTGCTTGCCTCTCATGCAGGAAATCTGCAGCATGAGAAACAGGGCTTTCTTGCCTGGTTGTTGGTAAGACCCATGGGTAGAATCCGTAAGTTACCTGGAATGGGGACATACTGATGGAGGAGTGTGCTGCATTGTTGTAAGCAAATTCAGCAAGAGGTAATGAGATCAGTCCAGTTGTCTTGCTGGTATGAAATATAGAGTCTTAAATATTGCTGCAACAGTTGGTTAACCTTCTCAGATTCTCCATTAGTCTCCAGATGATGCGAGGAAGACAAATTAATTTTAATATTTTATAAGTGCAAGAGGGCCTTCCAAATTTTGGAAGTGAACTGACTTCCTTGATCTGAGATCACATGATTGACCAAATCTCTCTATCTAAAGACGTGGTCCAAAAAGAGTTCAGCCATTTCCTGGGCCATTGGGAGGCCCTTGCAAGGAATAAAATAAGCCAATTTGGTAAATAAATCCACTACTACCAGTATGTTGTTATACCTCTTCACTGGGGGAAGATCGATGATAAAACCTAGAGCAACAAGTGTCCCAGGGCTGCAACGGGGCCTCTAGCAGCTGCAATAACCCAGCCGGCTTACCAGGGATTGGTTTTGTTCTGTGACAGGCATGACAAGAAGAAACATAATTCTTTATGTTGGCACAGGCACGAGGCCACCAAAACTCTCTGAAAAGTCTATGTTGGGTTTTAAATATCCTTCTGTGTCGTGCTGTTTTGTTGTCATGGCACAGCTGTAGTACCTCCTCCCTTAGGGGAAGAGGAACATATAAACACCCGTTGTGCAACTGTCCTCCCTCCACTGTGAAAGGTCCCTTGTTGGGCTGGAGGTCATGCAACCGGGCCCTGGATATGCATCTTGCTGTTGCTATGCCCTAATCTGATCCAATAGATCGAAAGTCTGTCTTCCTGCTCCCAGCTTTTTGTGTTGGTCTGATTTACAGTGCAACTCACGGCTGCCTCTTCCTCCCCAAACACATCTGCAGAGTCTGCATATTTTTCTGGTAGTGCAGATCCTCCCTTGTTCTATATTGGAGTGGGGGGAGAGGTCAGCCTTCACTGCTTGTAAGTGATGTTGCTGGCATTTAGGAGAGGGGAATGAGAGTGCCCCTTGCACCCAACTTACATCTGGATCGTGCAGCTGAAGCCACTCTGTACCCAAGATTATGGGCAATTGCAAGGAGGCAGTTACATAGGGTGTTATGAACTGTCTGTGATCTTTGATTGTGAACTGCAACAGAGTTGTATGCTGCAGAATCAGCCCTGTTCTTAGTGGCTGTCCATCGATAGTCTTAACTATCATTGGGTTTTCTAGGGCTTGGGTCAGCAACTTTAGTTTCTGTACCATTTCTATATCTATGAAATTGGGGGATGCCCCCAAGTCTACTAGAGCAGAAAGTTCCACCTTCTGCCTGGAATCTAAAGTAACAACAACAGGAATAATTGAGTATGCTTGCCCTTTGTCGGCTGTCTGAGCTCTCCTCATGGTGGATGATCCCCCTTTGGAGTTCCTGGGGGTGGGGGCTGGCGAAGTTTCACTGGGGCGCTGTTTGGGAGTGAGCTGGGCATTTGCTGGCTTTGTGCTCTGTCAATTTACAAGCTCTGCATCTTATTGCTATGTCAGCCACTGGCAGGTGATCTAGTATGATCTGTCTTTGTGCCCTGGGGCCCCACAGTAAAAGCACAGCCCCAATCCTTCTTCTTTGCTTCTCTCCTGATGACAGGAATCTCTTGGCTGCTCTGATTTGCATGGGTTCTCCCGTGCTGGATTCCAATAAGGCCATTGGGAGGAATGGTATAGGGGAAGACAGGCTTTAGGTTCTTTTCCCCTTCCCATTCCTTCCCTGCCTTAACTCTTCCAGTTGGGCATCTATTATTACACAACATTGGTTCAGCTCTTCCAGGGTATTTGGGGTGCCTTGCCTCACCAACTCGTCTTTTAGGTCCTCAGCAAGCCCTTCTCTGAACTGGTCAATCAGGGATAAGTCATTCCACAGCACCAGCAAGTAATTTAAGGTCTGAAATATATGACCTTATTCTCCTCTGTCCCTGCTTGAGCTTCCAGATCTCTTGACTAGCAGTGATTCTCTCTATGGGATCCCCGAAGTGTCCTTTGAGTTTATGTATGAAGTCCTGATAATTGTCCAGCACCGGATTGTTTCCCTCAATGAACATTGTTGCCCACTTAGCTGCTGCTTCCTTCAGCAATCTCAGTGCAAAAGTCACCTTGGTGCGATCAGTGGGAAACTCCACTGGCCGGCCTGCTGTAAACATTTCACATTGAGCAGTGAATATATGGAATAGATCCTGGTCCCCTCCAAACTTCTCTGGCAAGCTTCCATGGGAACACAGGAGCACTGGCTGATCTGCCATCTGTTGTGAGTGAAGGTTGAAATCTGGCATATGACTTTGTATACTTTCTGTGTATTATTTTGATATCATCTAATTGTTTTTATTATGGGTGGGTTCATCATTTTTGAGGGGACTACTTTTTATTTTATGCTAATATTAATAGTTATCCACCCAGAACTTTCAGGAATGGGTGGCAGACAAATAAAATAAACAATCATCATCTTCCTATCATCAATGGCAGTTCCACCTTAAGATGATGTCTGGGGTGTGTCTTTGTCTCATACATTATTTCTGTTTCATAATTAGCCCTAAGTATCTAGAGGTTTAGGGTACCAACCTTACAGAACCTAGAATAATGGCTACCAATTAAAATCCTAAAGCAGTATTAATCTGTTATCATATAGAATAACTCTACTTTGATAAATTATAAAATGAACCCTAAGATCATCCAAAAGCTGACTTGAATAAAATAGTCCTTATGTGTTAGAAAATTTTCCTTGTCCTGCTCCTAGAGATGCCTACTTCATTCACTGATTGTAAGGACCTGAGTGCCAACCTCTCCCCCTTGTTTTTTTACTCCATTACTCCACTCTTATCTTTAGAGTAAGAGAGGTTTTTCCCTAGCTAAAGAGCAAAGGGAGGAATGATGCCGAGTTCTGATGTATGGTGGTTTTATTTATTGGAAAACACATTCTCACATTCAATGGGCTCATGAATTTTTGTATAAAATAGTCCCTTGGCATTAAGATTCCCAGTTAATGCTGAGATGTTTTTCCAGTAACTGAGAGTTTCTTTATTAAAGCAAAGCAAAGTTATGCTCCTCAAACACCCTCATGGACATGCACCATACTCATCACATCCTTACAACTATGTTGGCCAGACAGAGTCTAGGATGTTGGCAGAAGTCAGGTCTGGATCCCAAAGCTTCTTGATTCCCTCCTGGCTCCATCACCTTTTATATGCAGCACTGCAGCCCTCTCTCTGGGCTTGGAGGCTCTTTTCCTTTTTTGGACTTATTTTGTACTTTGTTGGGCTCAGATCCTTTCAGATGTGCATGTACAACTGAGCCAGTGTTTTCTCACTTCAACTTTGGTAGTTCTCCTTTCCAGCACTCCAGCAGAGCTTGTCTTTTGTGGTTGTTTCTCCACTCAAGCTGGATGCCTTGGGTAAATTCTTACAGACTGGCTGCAAGATCTTCATATTTTACCCTGGCTGCTTCTCCTCCTCCTCCTGTTCCTCCTGCTCCTCCTCCTTGTTCTTCTTGTTATTATTGCTGTTTTTCTTTTTCTGAGTCTAGGTGCTTTTTCACACATGGTGTTCCAAAAACCAATAAAGGAGACAAATTCTAGGAAGATAGTTCCAAAATAAAAAGCTCATTCCAGGATAAGCTCAGTTCCTGATATGCCCTGGTCTAATATTTCTTGCCTGAGGACCAGATTCTCAGTGATAGTATTTTGAATCCTGTAGGGGATCTTCCTCAACCTTCTTATTGACTAAATGATCCCTGATTACTCAGAAGAAGAAAAGGGCAGGAAGTTTATTATTTGCTGGTCTGTTGAATGTATATACTGCATAATGGAATCAGGATTAATTTCCAGTGGTTTACAGTAGAACATAAAAACAATACAACAGTATTAATAATAAACTGCAAATACTGTGCAGCCAACCTATTCTCTTCAAAACTCCGGTGAAAAGATTTCCTGAAAAAATGATAGAGTTGTGCTATCCAAATCTTCTGAGGAAAATGTTCCACAAGGTTGGGACCACAGCATTGCCCTTGGGCCCTGCCCATCTCACCTCCCATGCATAAAGAACTCTAAGAATCCATACCTGAGACAAGTATATTGGATGGGTTAGTTGCATCTTGAGGAGGTGGCCCTGAAGATTTGATAATATTTTTAGAACCCAGGAACTCCACCAGCAATATTTTCACAACCAAAATTGATTGATTGATTGACTGATTGATTGGCTGCTCAAAGCAAACAATAAATAGGAAAAAAAAATAGCCATACAACATTGAAAAACAGCCCATTATATAAAATGTAAAATGGCAACTAAATGTGATAATTAAACAACCTAAAGGGGACTCCACTGAACTGAACCCAAACCCCAGGGGAAAAAGCCAGATCTTAACAGCTCTTCTCAAAGCAAGCAGAGTTGGGGGATGTCATATATCGGGGGAGGGGGACATTTTTCTAGGGAACAGGGCCACCACTGAGAAGGCATGCTTCCTAGGTCCCATAAGGTAGCAATGTTTAAGAGAGGGAACCTGAAGCATGCCCTCCCCATAGGAGCATGTGGAGCAGGCAGATATTCTTGGGAGAAGGCAGTCTCACAAGTAAACCAGGCCTATGCCATGTAGGGGGATAACTGGCACCTTGAATCACACCCAGAAGCCTTTTTGGAATCAGTGCAGCTTGTGGAGCAGCAGAGTCACATGGCTTTAATGAGCTGTACCCATAACGACATATGCTGCTGCATTCTGGACCAACTAAAGTTTCTGGATGGTCTTCAAGGGTAGCCTCATGTAGAGCATGTTGCAATAGTTCAATCAGGAGATGACTGAGATGTAAGTGACCATGAGCAAGACCTCCCAGTTCAGGATGCAAAGTTGGAGTCCGAGAAGCAGTTGTGTAACTGCCCACCCCCCAGGCATAGCTGCCATCTGCTGTTTGATTAGGAGCTGTGAGTCTAGGAGGACCCCCAGATTGCACACTGAGTCTGAATGGGGCAGTACCACCCTGTTCAGAACCAAAGATGGAAACATTCCAGTTCCTAGATCTGGGGGCCCAAAACCCATACCACTCAATCTTGTCAGGGTTGAACCAGAACCTATTCTTCCCCATCCAGGCCCTCACTGTCTCCAGACACTGAGACAGAACCTTGGCAGCTTCACTTGGACTGCCAGGTGCAGAAATTAACAATTACCATCAGCATATTGATGATATTTCACCTTATACTGACAGATGAGCTCACTCAGGGGCTTTATGCAGATATTTAAAAGAAGGTGGAGAGAGTGGTGCCCTGAGATATCATGCAAAGCAAGGGCTTAGGGCTCAACCTCTCCCCTCCCACAACACCAACTGGAATTGGCCCTGGAGGAAAAAAGAGAACCACCACAAAATGATGACCCTATTCCCAGCCCCCTAAGCCAGTCCAGACAGATACCATGGTTGGTGATATCCAAGGCTGCCAAGAGATCAAGGAGAGCCATGGTGGGCACACCAACCCCATCCTAAGCTCACCACAGATTATCAATAAATGTAACCCAAACCAAAGCCATCTCAGTACTATAGTGTGGTCTGAATCCCAACTAAAATGGTAGATTGGAGACTGGACAAAAATTGTCTATATTGGTTGCATCAAAGGATGGCCTCTTGAGGAAGGAATGCACCACCGCCTTTTTCAGAGTACACCCTCTCTCCACTTACCACTGCATGAATTAAGTGCCTTAACCAACCAGGAGGGGCATGGATCTAGAATACAGGTGGCTGCTCCAAGGATTCTGTCCACTTCCTCAGGACTAACAGGCTCAAACTCATCCCAGATCACGTGACAAGACTGTGCCTCAGTCACCTCCATAGGATCTGTCCAATTCAGAATGAATCTAAGCAATTTTATCTACCGAGTGCCAAGAATAGTCCTCATAGTGACTCCACAGATGCTCCAGTGATCCCTCCTGATCCATATGGATTGCCCTGAATGCCACTGAATATGCTGAATGCCAGTGAGTGCCACTCACTGACACTTGGAGGACACAATAATGGCTGATAAATAGACCTTTTTCACCACTCTTATCACTGTAAGGTAGGTTCTTACAAAGGCTCTAACTAGCGTCCAGTCAGATTTGCTCCTAGTTTTCTACCAGCAGTGCTTTAGGAGTCTCTTCTGTAACTTCATCCTTCAAAGGCCCTCTAAACCAGGTTTTTTTTAGAGTTTTGTGAATACTGGATCAGGAGTATTCATGGATGACTACTACAGTTTAAAAAAGCAACATCTTCTTTGAGGCAAGCTTGACTCCTGGAGATATCCATGGAGTTTCTTGACAACCATTCAGAAGTGCCTTCCTTTGGAATGTTTATTTGATTTCCCAGCTAAGTCAGTCAAGACTTTTTCAAAGAGCTTAATCGCACACCTTCCTAGTGCACCTTCCTAATGGCAATTTGTTACAAATCAACCCACCCACCCCTTTCTCATCATCCTGCTACAACCAGTTTCCCCCCCTTTCTTGCATCTAAGATAAATGAAAGCAAGGCCATTTCGCATTTCTCTGTGTGCTAGACTGCCTGCCTTGCCCCACTGTCTCCCAGCTTCATTTTCACAGTCTAGCTTAAGAGAAAATAGTTTGAGCATTTTTGGTTAAAAGGAAAAAAAGGAAGCTTGCTGCTTTATAGGCTGTGCTGAGCTTGAATAATTGCCAAATCTTTTTGCCATGGTGAAACAGTCTTTTCTTCTGGGGCTATTTACTGAACCATGGAGAACTACAAGTTCTTGAGGTGGGTAAATAGCAGCTGGCAGCATGACTGGGTGAGCAGTCGCACTGCAGCAGCAAATGTGTCCTTCCAGGATCCTGATAGATGGCCTTGTTTAACTGAAGGAACCCAGAGTATGCCAACCCTGTCACACCAAATCAGCTGGGCAGGTACTATGGAAGATAGGTGGCCCCTCAAATAAACAGGCCCAATGCCATGTAGAGTTTTATAGGTAATGACCAGTCACTTGAATCACACCCAGAAGCAAACTGGCAACCAGTGCAGCTCATGAAGCAAGGATGTTACATGGGCATACCAAGGCATGCCCATCACTGCCTGCACCACTGCATTCTGGACCTGTTGAAGCTTCTGGGCAGTTTTCAAGGGCAGCCCCTTGTATAGCACATTGCAGTAGTCAAGCTGCAAGGTGACCAGGGCATAAGTGACTGTCTGAAGGGCCTCCCAACTGAGGAGAGAATGCAGCTGGTGCACAAGATGAAAATGTTCAAAAGTCTTCCTGGCTACCTGCTCATTGAGCAGGAATTGTGAGTCCAGGAAGATCCCCCGACCATACATCACTCTTGAATGGGAAGTGCTAACCTATCCAAGGTTAAAGATGGAACATCCCCAGATCTAGATGACCCAAACACCCACAGCTACTTGGTCTTGTTAGGATTGAGTCAGATGTGGTTCTTCTCACTCCAAATCTGCATAATCTCCAGGTACTGAGACAGAATCTTGAAAGGGAAGTTTGAAGACTGGACAATAGTTATCAAGAACCGTTGCGTTCAAGGATAGCCTCTTGAGGAAGAGGTGCACAACCATCTCTTTCAGGGCAGAAGATACCACTACTTTCATCAAGGAAGCCAACATCACAGCATGGACCCAGCCACAGGTCACCTCCCTAGTCACTTTTATGACCTACAAGGTGCCCAGATCCAGTAAACAGGTGGCAGAGCTGACAACACAGTGAACCCTATTCATTTTGTCAGGAGTAACCAACTCAAACTCATCCTAGATCACGCTACCAGACCAAGCCCCAGGTACTTGGCCTGACCTGCCCAGTCAGAGTCCAGGTCTGAATGGATCTGAGTGATTTTAGCCACCAGGTAGCTCGAATAATCCTCACAATGGCCCAATAGGTGTTCCAAAAGGCCCTCCCTTCCCAATAGGGACCAGGTCATCCTAAAGAGGGCTGCTCAGTGGCTATCAGGAGACACAATAAGGGCAGAAAAATATTGATATTTAGCTGCCTTTATCACCAATAATCCCTAATACGGGGTCTTACCCATGTCCTGTCAGACTCGCTTTGAGTCTTCCTCCAAAGGCACTCAGATGTCTCTTCTGGCACTTCATCTCCTGGAGCTCCTCAGTCAATCAAGGTACACCTTAGGATTGGCACACAGGGGGAGGCCATGTAGGGATGATAAGGCCCAGTCACTCACCCATTCCAGGCAGCAACTAAGGCCTCAGCCAAACCACCCACCAAATCCTCAGGGAAATACCAAACTCTCTCTGGAACCTATTGGGTCCATCAGTCACCTGAGATGGGCTGATCAAACAGGCCCTATCTGCCTGCAGGGAAGATTGACACTAGTGAGACAAAAGGATCTTGTCTGTGCGATGCTGCTGTGCCCTGAGTGGACATCCTGAGGGTGCAGAGCTGCAGGCGGCCTCTAAACTCTTTTTGTGTAGCTCCAAAAAGTCTGTGGTGATCACATTGGTGGAAAAGTAGTGCATCCTGTCCTGTGAGTTTAAGGTAGAAAACACTGAAAATGATAGCACAAGAGCACAAATAGACTAATTTCAAAAACAAATGTAAAGGGCCTTAAACTACTCCCTAAACTGAGAGGGGAGAATTCAAACTTCCAGCCCCACCCATGTGTTTGCAATGGCTCTGTCCACTTTGTGCCAGTGCCCACCCATTGTGACCCTCTGTCCAATATTGTTACCCCAGCCCCCAACTCCATGCTACTGCTTGGGTAGTGTGAGCTGATTTGAGAGAATCATTTCAATAGCCATCTCCATCTTGGTTCCTTTCTTACAGAAATACTGTGTTAGCATGATGCCTTAGCCAAATTGCTCTTTTTTGCATGGTTAGTCACAAAATACCGGCTTATCAGAAGATGAACTTGCTGATATGAGAAGCAATTTAAAAAAAGGACAAACTACTTACTGGATGTACAAAAGAGGTCTGTTAAAGTTCTGAAAGCTTCTTGGGTTAAAAAAGGGATGAACAATAAGATGTTCATCATTGGTACACAATTTAGTTTCAAAAACAGCTTTGTTTTGTTCAAAACCATGTATCTCCCATCCTAACATATCTTTCTTAATTTCATTCCATGTCTTAACATAATTATTCTGGAACAACATACAATTCATATTTGTTAAATTAACACCCAAATATTTTACTTTTTTTTTCAATCTTAAAACCTGTTTTATTCATCAATTCTATTTGGTCTTGTATCTTCATATTTTTTGTTAACATATTTGTCTTTTGTTTATTGACCTTAAATCCAGCTAGTGCACCACATTCCTTTAATTTTCTCATTAGTATTTCTATTCCTTTCAGAGGACCTTCTAGCACCAACACCAGATCATCTGCAAAGGCTCTCAATTTATATGTTTCTTTCTTGATTTTTACTCCCATTATCCCCTCATCTTATAACTCTATTTAAAACTTCCAAAACCAAGATAAACAAAAGGGGGATAGTAGACATCCTTGTCTTGAATCTTTTTGTATCTTGCAGGGTTTCATTAACTCTCCATTGATGATAATTTGTGCTTTCTGTGATATATAAATCAATGTAACTGATGTTATAAAATTCTCACCAAAGTCCATATCTTCTAAAACTTTAAACAGAAAAGACCAATTAAGATTATCAAAAGCTTTCTCTGCATCCAAAAAGATCAATGCTGCTTGTTTTTCATTATGGTGTTCCAGATATTCTATAACATTCAGTACTGTTCTAACATTATCTTTTAATTATCTCTTAGGTAAAAATCCATATTGATCTTCATGAACAAAGTCTTGTAAAATTATTTTTAGTCTATTTGCCAAAATCATTGTAAATAATTTATAGTCATTATTTAGTAATGATATTGGTCTGTAATTTTTGGTTAAGTTTAAGTCATATTAGCTTCTTTCCAAAACTGTGGCATCCTATCTCCTTGTAAAATAGAATTCATTGTATTTTGAAGTGGCTGTAAAATTTCATCCTCAAAACATTTATAAGATTTAGAGTCACCTGTGGTGAGATGGGCAGCTATTGGTTTAATAAGTAATAAATAAATTTATAGTAAGACTGTGGTAGTCCACCTGGCTCGGGTGCTTTTCCCAGTTTGATCTTTTGTTGAGATTTGAAACAGAAGATGAACAAGTTAAAGATTGTATGATAAAATGGGCTAAAAATTTTGGATATACAAATGGAACTATGGGAAAATATGTGGATGAAAGGATTAAAATTTACACTGTATTAGAACGTGAAGGAGAATTTCTATAAAATGATGTATACATGGTATTTGTCACCAGAAAGATTACCATAAATGTACAAAGGGATTTCAAACATATGTTGGAAATGTGAACAAGAAGGGACTTTTTATTATCTTTGGTGGACATGTAATAAGGCTAAAAAATATTGGACCCAAATTCAGAATTCAGAACTACATAGCTCTCTTTTAAGTGGTTTTTTAAAGTACATTCAAGATCTGTGATCATTCTCATCACATCATTGCCGTAAAAGCAACTTTTCCTATGCAGAAGAAAACCAACTGCATATAATCATCAGCTGCACAGTGCAGAAACATCGATTAGTATTTCCTCCTGCATTGTGTGTGTGTAGAAAGAAATTGAGGACCAAAGCTTACCATGACATTCAAGCATCCCTACTGAATCTACTCAATCCACGTACCTCTCCCATCCCCATCCTAGTTAGCTCTTTGAAAAGTTTGGAGTCTCTGCGGTGTTTTCTTCTTGGGTGATGGAACGTGTCTTCCACAGGAAAAGAACAGAATGTGCTTTGTTAGTAGGCTGACAGAATTGATCACCACTTTAATTAAAATCTTTTCAGTGAGTGACCTTAAACTCTCACACTGATGCTAATGCATCACAAATGAATCCTTGCTAGCAGAGGGAATCCTGACTCCCGAATAGGAAGGGGCTAACCTAGGTTGATGTTATGCCATCCAAAGGCTGCTGCTGCTGCTTGTCACACTGCATGTTACTGCTTACTCTGACGTGCTCTCTTCTTACATCCAATCCTCCTATGACTCAGACTTGATTCTCTACTTATATATTTGTATGACACTCTGGTTAGTCAAGCTGCCTGAGAAATGGTGTTTTGCTGCACAGCTAGTCAATGATCTCAGTATTTACTGCCTTTCCAGGGGCATCTTCAGAGGACAGGGTTTTTTTTCTAACACTGACGCCAGTAACTGTGAGGGTGTTCTGCCCCAAGTGTCTTGCGATATCCCATATACTGTATGTCACTCCAGCCCTTTTACTCTATCTTCCCAGGCATAGCATCAATTGTCCTCTTTGTATTAACGGCTGAAACCATTCACTTCACAGCCACTTCAATCTATCATAAAATCCCCTGACACTTAGCCAAGCCTAGGTACGAGCTGATCCAAAGAGAACCCAGAGTTCTCTGCAGGGATGAGTCATCTTAGAAAACCTCCATTAGATATGATTGCCAAGCATCTGCAGTCTCTTAGAGCAGCTAAAAATCACGATCCTTTTATCTTTACCAGCTCTTACTGTTTCTAACCGTTTCATAGTTTCAGGCAACCAGCATCTCTTTTAAGCTGAAAGGATCTTCATTTGCTTTTCTACTCTAACATGAGTCAGTCATCCTATTAACTTGTTCTTGTTGTGAAACAATAAATACTGGAATTGTATGAGTTAACTGGCTCCATAAATAAGATTCAAACAGAATAGTCAGGAGAAAACCAGTTCAAACTTCAGAATGGAAAGTGTGAAGAAGATGAAAAATTTGGATGTAGCTTTTCCAGGAATAATTAGAAATCTAGGGTTTTCTTTGACCCCTAGATAGTGCTCAGAAACAAGTAAATTTGCCTTCTGTATTACATTTGAGACTAACTCTTATAAAGCCCAGTCACTGTTATAATTGGGTTTTGATTATGGGTGTTGTCATGCAAAACATTTATGGTTACCTATCACCCCTGTGTGGATTGACAATCTTTCTTATTTTCATAAAGGAAAAAGTAAGGTTAGAGGGTTTTTTGAAGGAAAGAAAAAAAGCCATAAAATTCTTGAGAATAATATCTTCCCTTCAAATGTTCAGTGCAAAGTACATGTATTATCAAGATGTAATCCTCACAACAAGCCAATAGAATTAACATAATTTAAATCTTAGTCTACAGATGCTTCCAGGCAGCGCTTTTATTTTGCAGTATCTCAATTTTAAGAAAGTTGAAACATTGCCATATTCCATCTGCATTTTCCCAACACTTCTCTTTTTCTATTCACACACACATATGCCCGCGCACACACAATCATTATGATGGAAAATAATATAATATTTAAATTTCATGTAGAAGCACCCTAAATCACGGCCAAATGTTTTAAAGACGCATTCTGGAAATCTCAGACTAGACTCATTTGGACCTAGTTATAGCTTGAAATCAGAAGACAAATATTTCTCATTGGAAATACCAATTGTATGTTTTGTTTGGTGGTTTGAGAACTACTGTCAGTGATCAGTCTGCATATGTAGATATTCTTTATATCTTCATACTTCTACTGAGATGCACCGAAATACTCAGCCTGAACATAGAATTTAATAAGTTTCAGCAATTAGTAAGAATTAAGTTAACATTTTAAGGGAAGTTTGGAATTATCCACTTTACTAAATATATTTTCCATCATGATTCTGTATTGTACAAACGCGCCTTGAAAGATGACATTCTTGAAGGAATCTTGAGAGAAATCCACTTTCTCTCCCAAAGCTTAAGAATGCACATATTTTCTTTCATCGTGCTTGACTTTGCATCGTAGGGGCTACAAATACAATCAGACCATGATTTGTATGCACTGAAAAGTAGGCCTGGCACAAGTATATTTCAATGTCATTTGCTGCTCTCCTAGCTGCTCTTACTGAGATTATCTAGATCCTGTAGGCAGAATGTTAAGTAACTATTCCCTTTCTTTCAACATATTATTTAGATATCTGGAAGTGTCAGATTAAAGAACAAAAGGCAATGTATGAAATGGTATACAGATTTAGTAGAAACAAAGTTTGCTAGGATAGATGATGTGGAGAGGTATAGTGAATGGTGTTGGTGTACACCAGATTTAGTTACACCCTCCCCCATCTCATGCTTTTCATTACTTTGGCTTATTATTTGTTACCTTTTTTTGCATTTTGCATAACATTGCTTATCCCAAAAGGGAATAGTGTGATGGGTATGTATGCATGCAAGTCTCAGAATTCTCATTTCATTTCATCAGAGCCCACCTTTGTTGACTTGTTGCTACTTCAGGTTTCTCCAAGTTGGTTTCCAGAAAAATAAACCTTTCTCAACTTGTGTTCTCCAGATGTGTTGGATTACAGTCTTCCTCTTTCTCATCTGCCAGCATGGCTATTGTATTATGAGAGCTGTATTCTAACACATAAGAAGAGCATGAAGTTGGAAAAACCTATGCCAGCATAATGAGAGGATAAACAGAACATTAAGTTAACTTCCAGAGTAGAGTCACACATGCACTCCTCATTCTCAGGCAAATGAGCCTCTATGAATATGATCACAGTTGTCCTCCAAAACATTTGCAGGGCACTCAATTGGGAAATGCTGGCTGGCTGGGCTACTAATAACATGCATACTAAATAAGACTTGGAACAGATGATATTACTTGTCTAATCAGAGCAGGGCCTGACCATCTCTTCACTCAACATATCCTCCAAACCTGCTCTTTGCCTGGAAGCAATGGGATGATTAACTCTAAAACACATATGCCAAGACTTTGAGTGTTTTACTAATAAGCCAAAATACAACCACTGACAGCCATGATTTAATGAACTTTATTGATTTATTTGATTTGATTTCTAGGGCCTCTCAGTCAAAAAGTGACTCTTCTTGAGAGTGGTGTGTAATGGATTTCTTTTCTAATAGTGGAACATATCATAGCATGTTATTGCCAAAGACCAAAAGCTACAATATCTTTTAACCTGGTCCTTCTTTATGTTTCTTATGAGCCACCCTTTATTTCACCATCTAATCTCTCTTAGCAATCAGCAAATCAACAGGAGCTTCATTTGCATTTTTATTATTTTATGAGTTAATTCCTTTATATTGTTCTTGCTATAAAACCATAAACTTATTTTGGACTATAAGAAAACATGGTCTGAGTTAATGCCATCTCATTAGTGAGATTCCAAATTCACAAGGTAGGAATAATGATTTACAAATCACATTGGATGGGTTCACACAATAAACTAGGCCCAAGCAAACCACATTATGGCTTAATGTAGTGTGCAAGCCCAACCTTTTTTTATTTATCTAATTACAGTCAATAACCAGCAAAGTAAACAAAACAAAACCCTCAGAAACAATGGTCAACCTTACAGGCAATAAAAGAGATCTGTGGCACAAAACAAAAAATGCAATAAATCTACCTACCTAACTTCACTTCATAGAAACATCCATTCTGCTCCTGTATCTTGCAATAGAATTAAGGACAAAAAATGGAAACAAGGCATGGAGTTGGATTCATTTTTTGCTGACTTCCAGTGTTGCCCAAAATGTTTTGTTTGTTGTGTGTGTGTTTCATAACAAGGATAGATAGTTTTTTCCTAACAGTAGAATTTCATTATACTTCATTTTAAAAAGACCAACTCCTGCCTTTTAGATCAATGTAGAACAGGTGAAGAATATACATATTTGCATTTTATTGATGCTCCTCTCCTGCTTAGCAGGGCTAGAATCCCTCTTCGTTTTCCAGAGATTTTGGAACTCTTTTGACATACATTACAAGTGCTGCCAAAATATGACAGCTACTCTATAGTGTTTAAAAGCATTACAGACTGTCTCCAAGATAATGGCTCACTGGAGATGTTCCGATGGAAATTGAATTTGTCTTCCAATATGTTTCCTGCCCAGAAAAAATGTACTTCCTTTCTCTTTCCAAACCTTTGCACTGACAGCTTTACTGTCATAAATAGGAGAGAGGGAAAGGAATACTTTTCTCCAGGCTAAGCATACCCAACTCTATCCATTTTTTCTCATAGATTCAGGACTAGCCAACCTGATGATTTCCAGATGTTTTCAACTACAACTTCCACAGTCCTTTGTCACTGGTTATGTTGGCTGGAGTTGATGGAAATGATGATGATTATGTGCCATCAAGTTGTTTTTGACTCCTATTGACCACATCGATTTTCTTCATGATGATCTGTCCCTAACCTGGCCCTTGAGCTCTTCCAATGGTGTCCCCATCAGTACTGTAACTGAGTCTATCCACTTTGCTGCTGGTCATCCTGCTCTCCTCTTTTCTTCCACCTTTCCCAGCATTAGAGCCTTTCCAGAGAGCTGCTGCCCTGTTGTGGACATATTCCATCTGGTTTAAGGAGATATCCCTTAAATGACTGCACTCAAAACCTTTCTTAAACAGCAAAAGCCCTCCGTTCCTTTTATTTCTGGCCAGCAGACTCTAGTAGCAGTAATACCTTAAAGTTGGAAAAGGTCTGATTGTTTCACTTGCAGATTTCTTAAATTAGGCAAAGATCATAAAGTTTGGCTGGATTGCATCATCCCCATGGAAGAACTGGGAATGAACAGCCACACATAAATCATACAATTTGCTATAATTGTTTTATCATGCTCAGAATTTCTTGTAGAAATCTGAGGAATATTTCTTTAAATCAGCTTTCCCCCACTTGGTATTTTTCAGAGGTGTTGGAAAATGTTGCTTAAAATTCTGGAGGTTGCAATTTCACCAGATATGGAGGACACCAAGTGGGGGAATACAACTATAAATGATTAGAAATAAATTTGCTTCTGATGAGCTCCATTGGCTATACTCTTCACTTACAAAATTACCCATAATTTAATATAGGCCACATCAAGTTGACTTTGGTATAATGGACACAACTGAATGAAATTTGAATATAAGGATAATCAGTAACTTTGAATCTTTTGAGATGAAACTGCAAACAATGCATGAGTATGTAAGACAAAGGTTTGACTTTAAGCACTAAGTTCTGTTTCATCATATAAAGGGTTAAGGTAATAAAGCTTGTTATTTTTGCTTGCTATCTCCTCCTGAGTCTCCTCCACAGAGTATCCACTGGCTAAAGTCTAGAAAAAAAGAGAGAAAACGCACATGTTAATGCAATTGGTGAAAACTAACTTGGAAACTTTAAAGCTTTGAAGAGAAAATAGCTGTTGTGAGGTGAGATGAATTCATACTATCAGTGCAGTATTTACAGTTGACAATAATGCTTAAGGCTGTTCATTTGCTGTGCACATAACATCATTTCTGCATTAAGAAAATGTGAATTTTATATTTAAATACATTTTATAAATGTGTAATGGGTTTTTTTTTCTTTTTGGTTTGGAAGTTCAAACCAGATTAGGACTATAATGAGGTAATGGGTAACTTCCTCCCACTCCACACCTCCACCTTGTGCATTGAATTCCCACTTATAAGCTAATTGCAAGGGGCTACTTAAGCAATCAAGTCCAACCACCTAGTCAGTGCAGGAATCCAGATTTAAGCATTCCAAGAGATGGCTGTTTTGCCTTGTTTAAACACATCAGTGATGTGGAACCCACAACTTCCAGGACAATTTGTTCCACTGTCAAACTTCTTCAACAATCAATCAAAATCTACCTTCCTATAACTTCAACCCATTATTTAATGTCCTGCACTCTGAGTTGATAGAGTAATTCTTCACCTCCTTCTATGTCACATTCTTTCAGGTATTTGAAGAGTTATCATATTAACCCAGGCTTCTGAAGTCTAAAGATGCCCAACTCCTGCAATCTTTCCAGAGACCTTAATTTATAGTTTTCTGATCTCTTTTCTCTGAACATGTTTCATTTTGTCTGAATCCTTCTTAAGGTGTATTGCCCAGAATTAAGTGGAATTATTATTTCTTGTGATATAGACAGTACTGTTGATTCTACCTAGCCTTTTTTGCAGCCATATCACACTACCGACTCACATTTAAATTGAATTTCCATTTTCTAAGATATTAACTATCCTACCCAATTTTGTGTCATGTGCAAATTTGTAAAGCATTTCCTCCACAGAGAAGCCATTAATATGTTAAAGCATACAGAGCTCAGGGCTGAATGCTTTGGCATGCCATTTAAGATCTCCCCTCTAGTCTAATGTTGATAAATATTCTTTGAGCATTTTCAACCCAAGTATGTATTTATTTAATTGTTATGCCATCCACCCCACACTTAACTAACTTGCTAATTGGAATGTCATGGTTGTTCTTTTTCAAACACTTTGTTGAAATCAAGATATATTATGTCTACAGCATTTCACAATCTACCAAGGAAGTTACCTGATCAAAGCATGAGATAAGATAAGTTTGGCAAGCCTTGTTCTGGAGAAATACATATGCTAACATCTAGTATTTAACACCTTGCTTCAAGCTGCTTACAGATCAATCTTTTTATGCTGTAGAATTGACAGACTGACTGTTGTTGTTGTTCAGTCGTTAAGTCGTGTCCGACTCTTCGTGACCCCATGAACCATATTGCGCCAGGCCTTCCTGTCCTTCACTGCCTCCCTGAGTTTGCTCAGTTTCATGCTCATTGCTTCAGTGATGCTATCTAACCATCTCATCCTCTGCCGTCCCCTTCTCCTTTTGCCTTCAATCTTTCCCAGCATCAGGGTCTTCTCCAAAGAGATCTCTCTTCGCATTAGGTGACCAAAGTATCTGAGCTTGAGCTTCATTATCAGTCCTTCCAATGAGCAATCAGGGTTGATTTCCTTTAAGATTGACTGGTTTGACTTCCTAGCAGTCCAGGGGACTCTTAAGAGTCTTCTCCAGCACCACAGTTCAAAGGCATCAATTCTTCGGCGCTCAGCCTTCTTTATGGTCCAGCTCTCACAGCCATATATTACTACTGGAAAAACCATAGCTTTGACTATGCGGATCTTTGTCGGCAAGGTGACATCTCTGCTTTTTAATATGCTATCTAGGTTTGCCATAGCTTTCCTCCCAAGGAGCAAGCGTCTTTTAATTTCATGGCTGCAGTCTCCATCTGCGGTGATCTTGGAGCCCAAATAAATGAAGTCTGTTACTGCTTCCATTTCTACCCCTTCTATTTGCCAGGAATTGATGGGTCCAGATGCCATGATCTTAGTTTTTTTTAATGTTGAGTTTCAAGCCAGCTTTGACACTCTCCTCCTTCGCCCTCATCAAGAGGCCCTTTAGTTCTTCTTCACTTTCTGCCATTAGGGTGGTATCATCTGCATATCTGAGGTTGTTGATGTTTCTCCCTGCAATCTTAATTCCGGCTTGTGATTCTTCCAACCTGGCATTTCTCATGATGTACTCTGCATATAGGTTAAATAAGCAGGGTGACAGTATACAGCCTTGTCGTACTCCTTTCCCTATTTTGAACCTATCGGTTGTTCCGTGACTGGTTCTAACTGTTGCTTCTTGGCCCGCATACAGATTTCTCAGGAGACAGGTAAGATGGTCTGGTACCCCCATCTCTTTAAGAATTTGCCAGAGTTTGTTGTGATCCACACAATCGAAGGCTTTTGCATAGTCAATGAAGCAGAAGTAGATGTTTTTCTGGAACTCTCGTGCTTTCTCCATGATCCAGCGAATGTTGGCAATTTGATCTCTAGTTCCTCTGCCTCTTCGAAACCCAGCTTGTTCATCCGGTAGTTCTTGGTTCACGTACTGCTGAAGCCTAGTTGTAGGATTTTGAGCATAACCTTGCTAGCATGTGAAATGAGTGCAATTGTGCGATAGTTTGAGCATTCTTTGGCATTGCCCTTCTTTGGAATTGGAACGTAAACTGACCTTTTCCAATCCCGTGGCCACTGTTGCGTTTTCCAAACTTGCTGGCATATTGAGTGCAGCACTTTAACAGCATCATCTTTTAGTATTTTAAATAACTCAGCTGGAATATTGTCATCTCCACTAGCTTTGTTGTTAGCAATGCTTCCTAAGGCCCACTTGACTTCACTCTCTAGGATGTCTGGCTCAAGGTCCGTGACCACACCAGCATGGACATCAGGGACATTAAGATCTTTCTTGTATAGTTCTTCTGTGTATTCTTGCCACCTCTTCTTAATCTCTTCTGCTTCTGTTAGGTCCCTGCCTTTTTTGTCCTTTATCATGCCCATCTTTGCACTAAACGTTCCTTTGATATCTCCAATTTTCTTGAAGAGATCTCTAGTCTTCCCCATTCTATTGTTTTCCTCAATTTCTTTGCACTGTTCATTTAAGAAGGCCTTCTTATCTCTCCTTGCTATTCTCTGGAAATCTGCATTCAGTTGCTTATATCTTTCCCTTTCACCCTTGCTTTTCACATTCCTTCTTTCCACAGCTATTTGTAATGCCTCATCAGACAGCCATTTTGCTTTCTTGCATTTCTTTTTCCTTGGGATGGTTTTAGTTGCTGCCTCCTGTACAATGTTACAGACCTCTGTCCATAGTTCTTCAGGCACTCTGTCTACCAAATCTAACCCTCTAAATCTATTCATCACCTTCACTGTGTACTCACAAGGAATATGATATAAGTCATACCTGAGTGGTCTAGTGGTTTTCCCTATGTTCTTCAATTTAAGCCTAAATTTTCCAGTAAGAAGCTCATGATCTGAGCCACAGTCAGCTCCTGGTCTTGTTTTTGCTGTCTGTATAGAGCTTCTCCATCTTTGGCTGCAAAATATGTAATCAATCTGGTTTCGGTATTGACCATCTGGTGATGTCCATGTGTAGAGTCGTCTCTTGTGTTGTTGGAAAAGAGTGTTTGCTATGATTAGCTTGTTCTCTTGACAGAATTCTATTAGCCTTTGCCCTGCTTCATTTTGTGCTCCAAGGCCAAACTTGCCTGTTATTCCGATTACTCCTTGACTTCCCACTTTAGCATTCCAATCCCCTATGATGAAAAGGACATCTTTTTGGTGCTAGTTCTAGAAGGTGTTGTAGGTCTTCATAGAAGCGGTCAACTTCAGCTTCTTCGGCATCAGTGGTTGGGGCATAGACTTGGATTACTGTGATGTTGAATGGTTTGCCTTGGATACGCACTGAGATCATTCTGTCGTTTTTGCGGTTGTACCCCATTACTGCCTTTCCCACTCTCTTATTCACTATGAGTGCAACTCCATTTCTTCTAAGGGTTTCTTGGCCACAGTAGTAGATATAATGGTCACCCGAATTAAATTCACCCATTCCTGTCCATTTCAATTCGCTGATTCCCAAGATGTCGACGTTCAATCTTGTCATCTCATGTTTGACCACATCCAGCTTGCCTTGGTTCATAGATCTTACATTCCAGGTACCTATACAATATTGTTCTTTACAGCATCGGACTTTCTTTTCGCTTCCAGATACATCCACAGCTGAACGTCCTTTCGGCTTTGGCCCAGCTGCTTCACTCTTTCTGGAGCTACTTGGAAATGCCCTCCGCTCTTCCCCAGTAGCATATTGGACACCTTCCGACCTGAGGGGCTCATTTTCCGGCGTTATATCTTTTAGCCTTCTAACATTGTCCATGGGGTTTTCTTGGCAAGGATACTGGAGTGGGTTGCCATTTCCTTCTCCAGTGGACCACATTTTGTCAGAACTCTCTGTCATGACCTGTCCGTCTTGGGTGGCCCTGCACGGTATAGCTCATGGCTTCACTGAGTTACGCAAGCCCCTTCGCCACGACAAGGCAGTGATCCATGAAGGAGACAGACTGACTAGTCTGCAGTTTAATGGATCCTTGTTTTCCCTTTTCCTTAAGATAGGGACAACATTTGTCCCCATCTGTCAGTTCACCATTTCTCCAGGATTTCTCTCACATAATACATAAAGGTTTGGTCAGGTCACCTGCATATTGTTTCAGTACCCTAGGATGCAATTTATTTGACACTGGAAATTTAAGCTTATTCAAAATAAGGTATTCATTGACCATGTTTCTATCAACCTTAAGTTTTGATCATGTCATTTCATCCTGCTCTTCAGAATTGCCTGGTGGAACTCACACTATCTCAGAAAAGACTAAGCCAAAAGATGAATTGAGTCGTTCTATTTTTTCTTTACTATCTATTAATGTTTTCCAATTTCATGGCCTTTTGATCTGCCTTTTATTTTGAACATGTCTCAAGAAGTCCTTTCTGTTGTTCTTAAACATCCTTTGCCAACCTCAGCTTATTCTGTTGGGACCCAGGAAGAGTGGCTTCTCTGTCACCACACTGCCTTCTGGAATGGGATCCCTCAGGGATTTATGTGCCTCTTATTCTTTTGGTATTCTAGAAAGCCTTGAAAACCTCTCCTACTCCTATAGCATTCTTTTCTGTTTTCAGAATTTCGCTAAGTTTTTGTGCAGCTACACTGGTTTCTTCTTACATCTTCCTATCATTAAATTTGTTTGTACCTCCATTTTAGGGACTTCCACTCATTTTGATCTTCTTTTCCCATTGATTTTTTTCCTATAGAATCCTATTTATTATATCTCTGAGTTTATTAAAATCCACTTTCTTAAAATTTAAAAAATGCATTTAATTATCCTCCGCTTTTGTTTCCCTTACAATCAAGAACGCCACTGTTACATGGTTTCTTTCCACTTACTTTACTGCTACTTCAACTTCCAGACTATGTCTACCATATTGGTAGTATCATTGGCTTCATGAAAGTAGAGTAGTTTTATCCTAAGTCTAAGAGATTAATGAAAGGGAAGTGATCTCATGCAACAGCTACTTTCAAACATACATTGAACACACCGATCTTATGGCATGCCTCTTCATGGGAGAGCTACAATGTTTCATCTTCATCAGTTTTAAACAAAGATTATAAACCTGAATGTTCTCATTTACTCTTAGTTAAATAATAATGCCAATCTATATCTCAAAAACTGAAATTTTAACTCTCATTATTTTTTAATGTCTGAATTCTCCTTGGATCAACATCAGCAGTCTTTGTACCAAATTTATGATGTAAAACAGTATTGTAGAAGGAATTAAAAAAAAAAAGTAAACTACCTTCAAAGGCTTTTTGCCTTGAATGATAGTTTAAAAATATTTTAAAATTGCAATTCTGGGAGGGAGATGGGCCCAGGAGCAACTAGATACTTCTGGCATCCTATTTCAAGGAAGAGATTTCATATTAGATGCCCTTATCCAGTTCCTGAAGATACACCTCTGAGGCCCTTGTTAGTTTGAAATAGGAACTTGGATGCTTATTGAGGCATATTGGGTGGGTTGGCATGGATAGACTTGGACTGTATTCCAGCCTTTACACTGGTATATATGTTTTTACTCCTATTGATTTCAATGCAGAAGGAAAACTGTCAGAGAAAAAACAAAGTTGAAAAAAAAAGGTCGATCAACCCACATTTAGCTTTGCCAGTGTAAATACAGCAGGATAAGGTGTTTTATTCTAGCTCTGGATGTCCCTGTCCCATTGGTGGAAGTGCATTGTCCATACGTAAATAAATATACAGAAAATTGGACCCTTACAGCTGGGTTACACGGTGTGTCAAACATGGGATTATCAAACCCTTCCTTAATGGTCCCTTCAAAACCTTCTTGATCCTTTTTTCGGTTCCACAAAGAGAAAAGGTGCCAAGAAGAGAGAGATCTGTGAAAATAGAAATGACAGAACATAAACAAAGACAATTGTAGTTGGCTTCTTAAGAAGAGCACTGCAGTCCACTGAACTTAATAAATTGTCAGAACATCAAATCTGTGTACCATCAGTGAAAACTGGCCTGAAAGAGAGGCTGCCCTAACATCAGCAGACTGTGTGAAGATACTGAGAGATTTCTCAAACACATCCATTTAGGGGAAAGCAAAAGACTGGTAATAGGTTTCCAAAACACAGTGAAACTGACATGTGAGAAAGACAGCTGATTTGATAGTATAAGACAGTACACTAATGTAGGCAGGGGCCAGTCCTAACATTAGGCATATTGACACAATAATCTCGGAGTGCAGGTGTTCACCAGCACAGAACAGAAGAGGTAGACTCCGCACATCCTGTTGTCTTCCTTATGACCACAGTTCTTTGCAAGACTGCCTATCTCCAATTTTTCTGCTCATCTCCTGGGCATGAGATAGAATGGGCATGCTTTGGGTACTTGCCATGAAATAATGTCATCTAATGGGACCCAGGAGGTGCGCTTTCTTTGTAACAGCACTTGCCCTTTAGAACACATACTGTCCAAGGTTTGGACAGCCCCAATCCTGTTGGCTTTCAGTAAGGCCTTAAAAACCTGGTTTTTCCTCCAGGCACTGGGCTAGGCTGTTGGAGGAACCCATCTGGGAAATGATTTTGGAATGTGAACATGATGTGATATGGCCTTGGTTGTGTTGTATGGCAGTGTGTTTCTATAGTGTTTATGCTGCTTGGTTATTTCGTTTTGTGTTTTAATCCTATGTTAGCACTCAATTTGCCTTGAGTGGTCATATATACATTACCTAAACCAACAAATGAGTAAATTGATCTAGCCTGCCATCTTCAGTGCTGTGGAATATGCAGGCCTGTCAGTATCAACTTCTAGTTAACTTCTGTATATGGAACTGGTTGATGGCTCCATATTGTCCTTTACCCAAGGCAATAGAATTGGGTTGTCCCTGATGTAGCAATCATGTCTACAAAGCAGTCATTGGGAACATTGCAAATATATGTATGTAGGTATTTATTTAAACACATACTTTAAAAATAAATACAGTGGTACCTCGGGTTACGAACGCCTCGTTAACGAACTTTTCGGGTTACGACCAGCTCCGGCCGTAAAAATTTACCTCGGTTTGCGAACTCCGCCTCGGGGTACGAACAGGATACACGGCCATTTTCCCTCCCGTGACACGGCCCACGGCCATTTTTCCGCCCCTGACATGTGGTCCGCAGCCATTTTTCCGCCCCTGGCACATGGTCCGCAGCCATTTTTCTGCCCCTGACACATGGTCCGCGGCCATTTTCCGCCCCTGACACGTGGTCATAGGGAGGGGGACTCTCCCTCCAAGCAATAGCCACCTCCCTGTCCTCCACGCCAGAACGGATGAACAGTAATTACATTGAACCTTATGGGGAAATTTCCTTCAGGTTGCGACCAATTCGGGGTGCGACCAGAGTCATGGAACGGATTAAGTTCGTAACCCGAGGTTCCACTGTAAATACATACGTACAGTACATTTGCAAGAAATCACACACATAAAGAAATAGAGCAGGTGATAAAGCTTGGAACAATTTTTTTACCTTGATGTACAAAGAAATAGATTTAACACCTCGTGCCTCTTTCACAAGGAGCTCACATATTCACCTTTCACCAATCCCAAATACTTTTATTATATCCTTGCATCCTCCCCCAGAGGGCAGACTTAGATGCAGTTGCCCTCAGTGATATTGACCAGGCGATTCAATAATATCCCCTATCCAGATTGCTTATGTATTTACTGTACATAGAAGCATCCTATCTATCACTCTTGGATGACAGAGTTAATCACTCTTCTAATCACCAGTCCTGATCCCAACAGGCAATTGTGTTTCCTATTAAACAACCAAGAGCGTAAAGTGACAAACTGAGAACACAATATAGATACATTTAACTCCTAGTTTGAATAAGCTTTTTTTATCCAAGACATTTTAATGTTGCTTTCTTTTTTGCTTACTTTGGTCTATGACTGTAAATTATTTCTTCATCTTCATCTTCTTCATCATCATCATCATCATCATCATCATCATCATCATATATCCCAGCCATTAAACACCTGGGCAAATGTAAGTTTGTAAGTGCCACAACAAGCTTTCCTGGGGGAAGTATTCCCCCAGTGTGGCGCTGTAATTAAGGAGGTTGTCTCCTTGATTGTTAACCTCCTCATCTCGGGGGGGGGGAGGGCCTTTAGTAGAAGGCCTCAGAAAATCATGTTTGATTGGGATATAAGAAGCTGAACTCCTTTTATTCCCTATAGCTGCATAAAATTGCTGCTATTACTTTTAAGATTACCTCACTTGCTCTGCAAGGTGCACAACAAATTTGATCCCAACTTTAAACTCCCATTATAAGTTCGTGTGGCTGTTCAGGAAGCTGCTTCTGGCTGTCTCTGCATTCAAGAAGAGGAGCTTTTTCCTGCCTATTCCAAATCCTCTTTTGATGGATTAGCACAGCCCTCATATTTATAACAGGTGCCACATGAAACAGATGTAATCAAAACCATCTGTTTGTAATGGTTCCATTTCAAATGGGATTCTGAAATTTAGCTCTCAGAAGAGCAGCTCTTCTGAAATGCCTGTACATTTATCTATTCCCCACGTCTTGCTGGGCTGTTTCCTCTTAATATATTAAGGAAACAACAAGTGACTTTTTGACATGTTCTTTTGGTGGGGGGAGCCACAAATAATGCCCATGCATATCCTGCAGAATTTAATTTTTTTTTTCTGAGCTGTGGAAAGTACTCCAAGGAGGCTCATCTCCTGACGCGTAACTATTGCTTATGGGCATCCAGATTAGTTGGTAAAGGGTCTCTTCTTTAGGCTCTCCCCAGGAGCATTTTGACTTGATGATGTTATCTATTTTTCCTGCCTGCTCTTGTTAGATATTCTTTTCAGCGTTGCATTGGCCTTTGTTTTAGACTATGACTAAAATCGTTTGGTCTAAATTATTTTAACTTTGTACTGGTATAAATGCTGTTAGCCACCTTGAACGCTGCATATGCATTAGAAAGGCAGGATACAAATTTTCGTATTAGGTATAAGACCACATTGGCTTCCTTTTATGTCTCTGTTATTATACTGCATCATATTTTCATGCAATTTGATTTTGGCAGTCTCAGGGATTTTTTTAAAAGCACCATGAACCCCCCCCCCCAGCCCCCTGCTTTCCACCTTTCATGGAGGCTATTGTTGTTTTTCTCAATCTGTGGCTGCCAATTGGGATGGGGGGGGTGAGAAGAAGGAACATCTCTGTTGCCTAGGCAACCAGGCCAATGCTCCCTTGGATCTCCAAATGTGCACCCCCATGAAAATAATGGTGTGCCAAGACATGGCATTTCAATGCAGACGTTATTACTTTGCATTACATAGAAAGCTAGATGTGCTAGCTCTTAGCACACTACTAGATGTGTAGTTACACTTTGGATTTTTCCTGTGGGCTTTACCCTGTCATCTTGGTTCCACAATCCATTTTGTTCTGGAATGAGCTACAGAGGCTGAGGTTTGGTAGATTGCTGGGAAGAGGAATCATGTCCCCAAAGGATGGCAGAGTGTCAGAGCTTACAGTATTTATATATGCAGTTCCTCCCCTGGTCAACTTAAAGAAGATGTTATCTTCCCTCCACTGTTAGACTGAGCAAACTGCTCCCAAGGAATAAATGCCCACATGACTGAGAAGTCGTAACCCAGTGCCTTTAAGTTGTTTGATCCTGAGCTTGGCTGGGAAAAAGTAGTCCAACCTTAAAGCTTTCCTCTTTCCGAGAGAGATGGGTTGGTCAAAATCTTGACTGTCTGATGGGTTTGGAATTCCATCTGTCTCAGTTCTCCTTCTACTAGCAAGCAAAGATATTTTTATTCAGACAGGCCCTTTGGCATAGGAGCTGCTTTGACTGCTGAGCCACTGAGTATGAATTTTTTCCTTTTGATCTCACTTTTCTTGTTACTAACAGCTGCTGGGAGCTCCATTTTGGGAAAGGAAGGGTTTTGTTTATAAAAATTTAATGTACTGAATTTATAAATTATAATTTTTGTTTATAAATTAAACAAAAGCCCACCAAGAAAATAAAAAATGTGATTTTGTATAGCAATACTTACATGATCCTTATAGTATATCTTCTTCTATATTAGTGAGTCATGCAATCTAAACTCACGTAGTCTGAAGGAACCTCGTTGAGGTTTTCCTTCATTCTAGTGGATCACGTTATTCCATCTTCCTCAGCCTGGTACCTCCAGATTTGCTAGCACTGTTAGACTCTAGCCAGGATGTCTTTAGACTATGAGCTATGGAAGCTAAGGTCCCAGCCTGTCCAAAAATCACTTAGTTGCAGAAGACTGAAATTTTGTCCATTCTTATTACAATCTCAAAACCATTCTTTGTGCTGTTTTAAACCCCATAATGACTTTGAATCTATTTTTCTATTCCTGTCCTATTGCCTAGGCTACAAGTCAATTCCAAAGTTTTAGTTCAGCTCCAAGTTTAATCTGAGGTTTGCAAGAACTCCAGAGCAACTCTTGATCAATGTCTAATTTTAGTTTCTAGGCTTGGAATCCTCTATTTTCTTGAGCTCTTTCTTCCAAAAACTTCCAAAAGTCCAAAAAAATTCTTCCAAAGATAGGATGTTGTATTTTTGCATTAGCATTAGGCCAAATATTTAAAAAAGATGGTTTAGCTCATATTTCCAGCCCATGTTTTCAGTATGATTCCACTGAAGTTTGGTTTGCTACTTGCCCAAGGAACTCATCTTAGATTAATCTCTATAATTTTTTATCCTGGGATGAGAGTGACATCAGCTAAAAAACATTTCCATTGTTGAACTTGTTGGCTGTCTTTCACTTTACTACTCTTCATCTCACAGCATAACCACATTCAAAAGCAGACCGACCAGACCTGCTACTATAAAACTCTTTAAAACAAAATTCATCTTCCAAATGTTATACGACAGCCGGTCCAGTCCAGATTCCTAACAGTGCTATTCTGATTACTTTGCTGTATTTCACATGCAGCACTCCATTTAGAAATTGGGACGATCCTAATGGAATCCTGATGGAATCTTGCTGCTAGAAGGTCCAAGGCTAAACACCGGAAACATAAAACTTTGACATTGGCGCTCTGCTACCAAAATGTGTGACACGTTGCCGTAGCTGAGAAATTGACCTACACTCTTCAATTGTGTTCTAGTCAAGCTAAAGTTAAAGCCTTCTCAAATATATCATCTGATTTTATACCTCATGCTATCCAGGAGAACCATAATTGTTTTATGCCAGATTAATATATTATGTGGGAGGAATATTAAAGAATTATTAATATGTGGTTTTATGAATTGTTTTTCTTGTCTCCCTTTTTAACCCCTGTATGTATGTGTTGAATTTTATTGCACTGTTTATAGTTATTGTAATGGCTTTACAAATAAAAAAATTATTTAAAAAATACTGGCAGGATATAAACAGAAAACCATTCACAGCAAATTACCTATTCAGTATTAGCTACCCAACACAATGCAAATTCTCTCCTTAGCCCACTTGAATGTCTTGCCCTCCACAATATTGGAGGGATGATATAATAATGCTCTTTTTTTCCTGCAACCTGAAAGAATCTGAGCCTCTAGTCCATGTATTCCATCAATTCACTTCTGCATCAGCTTAGGCCCTGTCCTGATAACGCTGCCTACCAAAAGAAGCTACACCTGATCTGATTATGATTTGACTTCCTTTTTACTGTCAGATCAGAATCCTAACATCTTCAGGAGAGTTGCAGAAGGTCTTTCAGCTGCCATTGCTTTATGCAGGAAAATACTCTTCTAATTTCTAATTCTACTACTTGTATTTATAGTGTTTTGTGGGTTGAACCATTCTATTTATTTCTATTAATCAACAAAAAAATGTCCATATTTTTGAGTCTTATAAATTTTTTACAAAAATAGTGTAAAATGCTGGTCAGTTACCATAATAAAGGAACTACAGCAGGTTGACAAAAGTAGAGAATACTATCCCAGGATAATTGATTTGGAAAAGGACATGGAGTAGGTCATTTAAAAGGGGGAAAACCTGATCTCTTCTAAACATAACCTGTTTAAAAGAAAACATGGAGCAAAGGAAGGAGGAATGGAAAACAGAAGGGCCTACACACACACACACACACACACACACCCATAATACTATTCCCTGCAACAACATGAAAATACAGAAATGGAGTAAGAATCTGAGGGTGATGCCACTTCTGAATCTCAACAGTGACCTAGAAAATTCTAGGTTGATATTAATTCTTCTTTGAAGAAAAGTAAAGCCTTAGAGTGTTTTTCCAACCTGGTTCTCTTGGGATATATTTAACTACAATCCACATATCAAATTTCAAATTTATTTAACTATGGTCAATGACCAGCAAGGTAAAAAAGAAAAACCTCAGAACCAATGACTGAATACAGTTAAAACAATGTAATAGTCAGATAAAATCTAAAAGATTTAGACTTAAAACCAGAGTAAGAGAAAAATTAGAAACAATATAACACATAAGATAAAATAAAAATACAATAAATACAAGAATAAAATAAAAATACAGTAAGATAAAAGAGCAACTAAACTTCATAGTGCAATCATTCCAAGATTAGGACATTTCATGTCTTCTTTTGAAAATTGCTGCAGATAGAAACCTAGCAACTCTGTTGCTGATGGTAAGCTTCTGATCTGTGAGTAGGAAATGGATTCTCTCTCCCTCCCTTAAAAATGGTTTTTTGTTAAGAAGTGGTAAAGGTATCTCTGAATGTAAACTGGTATGAAAAGGACAATGGAAAAATTCATGCAACAGGCTCTCAGGTTGGTTCAGAACACAAGGACACCATCTCTCAGTGAATGGGGTCCTAGTGTATTAATCTAGTCCTGCTGAGGGCAAGACATTGAAGTGAGCCAATGAAAAGCTTCTACAGTGTGCTAGGCAAACAATATTGAATAGGTAGTTTGCTGGTATAAAGGATTTCCAGTCTGGAACCTACTACTGAGAGTTGGCTATAGCACCCAGATCTGTCTGCTGTGCAATGTCAAAGACTCTTTTCAGCTTTTGTTCTCTCTAAACCCAGAGGCCACAGGTAATATAAAAGACTACAGTAACAGAGGTCAGCTTTCCACCTTGATGAAAAACCATCAAAGAGAATTAATGAGGCCAGTTAGCTTCTAGAAAACAGGAGCTTAAGCAATAAGAGAGGCAGCAAATGTGGACTTTTGTCTCCAGTGGAATCATACCAGCTTCCATGCAGATTAAACCATTTGGAACACATCATGGGTTGCAGAACAGTGCTTGTAAGAACCTAAACTGAACAATGTCTAAGGGCTTTAAATCATTGTAGATGCATATCTGTGCACCATACAGCAGTTGAGATATTGTTTTGGTTTTAAAAAACCAAAAGCCACACTGCCTAAGAATTATGAAGTTGTAATCCAACAAATCTGGAAGAAACCAAGTTTGGGGAAACTACCATACACCCTTACAAGTAAGATCCCTGAAGGCAGTGTATGAAGAACAATGAAAAGCATAAATAAGTCAACTGTTTGTTTCTGAGATTTCACCATATTTCATTTCCCTTTATATCTTTAAATCTATTAAAGAACTAGCTATTAGTGCAAAATCTTATTCTCTACTTACAAATTTCAAACAAAATAAAGCCCATCTCCTTTTAAGATGGTCTGTTCAACTGATGAACAATGTGCAACATCAGGAAATTCCTTCTAATATTTACCTAAAATCACACTTCCATTAGAGTTTTGCTGTTTAGTTCAACATACCCATGTCTTTCAACTTTTCCTTGTAGGTAATGGTCTTTGTATCCCTCAATATCTTCCAGACATGAATACTTACAATGTTGAATATTAGAATTTGCTTGTAAAGAAACTAATGGTTTTGCTGTTTAGTTCAACATACCCATGTCTTTCAACTTTTCCTTGTAGGTAATGGTCTTTGTATCCCTCAATATCTTCCAGACATGAATACTTACAATGTTGAATATTAGAATTTGCTTGTAAAGAAACATACATGAGATTCTCAGGATGTTTGCTTCCCAAAACCACATAGGAAGCCAAGGGTCATCAATTTCTTCTTATATAATTGTTCACAGAGGACATACAGATGTACAACTGAAATCTACAATTCTTGTGAGATTTCGGCAAACTCCTGAAATCTTGCAAGATGTCAACATTCTTGCACAAACTCTTCTGAGATTTGGCCATTTAAAAAATCTTAATATTTAAATATTATTTAATTTTGAAGGGCCTCACAGGTGCTATCTGAGACATCCCAGATACACACTGCCGATCTCTGCAGTAAGCCTCCTAGTTAGGAACATAGAATAGGCTAAAATGGCTACTTCTACAGATCATATTGTAGACAAGTTACTGAAGAATTGTCCCCTCAGTCAATTCTAAATTGCTATCATGTTACAGAGACTTTGCAACAGTAAAGAACAAGCATTCAAAAAATATACTGCAGACTATTACTTGGTAGAGCAGCCATGAAGGCCTTGGAAAAGATATTCAAATACCGTGATGTGTCTATACCTACAAAGATCAGAATTGTTCAAGCCATAGTATTCTCTGTGACATTCTATGGAAGTGAAAGCAGAAGAGGAAGAATATTAATGCTTTTGAACTTTGGCATTGGAGAAGACTCCTGAGAATACCATGGACAGCCAAGAAATCAAACAAATGGATCATCAAACAAATCAACTCAAAATTCTCACTTGAAGCATAAATGACCAGGCTCAAATTATCCTATTTCAGACATTATGCAAAGACCTAGCTCTCTGGAGAAGGCTCTAATGCTGGGAAAAATCGAAGGAAAGAGAAGAAGAAGATAACCAGTAAGCAAGGTGAATGGACTCAGTTATGGGTCACTGCTGGAAGACCTGAAAGATGAGGTTAGGGGCAGATCATCATGGAGAAAATCTATCTATGTGGTTGCTAAGAGTTGACAACAACTTGATGGCACATAATCAATCAGTAAATATATGTGAGGGAACAGGCTATATTTCTGAACCTTCAAAGGACTCTAGGATAGAGATGGAGCAGCATCATTAAATATTTTCAAATATACATTGATCAACTATGTTGTGTCACCTTTTTTAATCTTCACATAAGCCCCTGCATGATGTAGTACTAAATAAAATTGAGAAACACTGCTTTGATGTAGCTGGAGAACTTCAGGCAGCACTTGTAAATAATTCTGCATTAGGAGATGATGAACCTAGGGAAAGCTAGCATGTTAATGGACAGTATTCAAGTCTGGTGTTCTCTCTGACAATCATGTTCTGTATGCAGGGTTTTTAAACATAGAAAAGAATTTACACATGTTTACCCACATCATACTTACCCAAGAAAACATACCACAGCATGCCATGTACTATTTCTGAAAGTATAGCTCAACCTGTTACCTTAATGCGTCATTTTTATGAAGAAGCAGAGTAATTCCCAACAAGAGCAAGGCAAGGAGGATTCCTATGACAATCCAAGCAATTGTAGCAATAGTGTGGCTGCTGATTCCATGAGTGCTGCCAGTGGCTACCTGTAGGTTGGCTGTCACAATGCCTAAGAATTTTCCTGGAAAATAATGCAAATGTTACATGTCCAATGTATTTGCAGGAAGTAATCCATTTTCTCTTAGGTAGGACATAACTCTCCTTCCATCCTGCTTCTCTAGCTGATTTCCTCATCCCAGAAAACACTGTGGCTACCAGCAAGGAACAATTATTCCCAAAGAGAGCAAATGAAAGCAGCAACTGACCTCTTCATACTTTCTCTGCTTCCACTGTTACTGCTGCAATGCACTTTCCCCAGATTTGGAAAGAAGAAACACTGTGGGATTGTTAGCTCATGCACAATGCAATCCATGCTGATTCAAAAGGAATGTACATTGTGTCCAATAGTGTTGGAAAGCGTATAAGTGTATAAAATACAAAATTATAGAAGCCAATGAATATACTACAATGTAATTGCTTATAAATTAAACCAGCAGAAGTAATACTATACAGTACATAGCAAGACCTTTTGGGAGATCTTAGGAGAGTTTCAGGAAGGAACTACAGTGGTAGAGCATATATTTGGCAAGAGAAGGGACTCCTATTCAAACTGGCATCTACAACTGGAAGGATGAGGGAACGAGTAATGAAACAGACTCTGGGCCTCATAGTCTAGGACTCTGAAAACCTCTTTTCAGCCAGAACAAACAACATTGGGCTGCAATGAAAGAAGTCTGACTTGGAATAAGGCATAGTCCTTTAGGAGACACACACACACACACACGCACAGACTTATGGTTATTGTTATTGCTATTGTCATTATTGGTTATAGTAATCATCCTAAGTACTTTTAAGTCACTGTTCTGATCATTCTACCTTTCAAAATGATGCATGACTTTTAAAAAAATGCAATATTGCAATGGGGACTGTAGTTATACCACAAAATGCTGCAACAAAATAAAAGCACCTCCCCCAACCCCCCCCCCGCCCGCCATTAGTTTAAAGTATGATACCATAGCAGCCAAATTAATCCTAACAGTGCATTAATGAAAGCCTGGCAGGGTAAACAGAAATAATACTTAGTGAGTCTTCCAATGTCTTAATGGTTTCTAGCACATCCAGCTTTGTACATCCAGAGCCAGGGAATTCCTCCCTCTCCCTCTCCCTCTCCCTCTCCCTCTCCCTCTCATATGCTTGTCACAAAGCAGACACGGAGGAAGCTGTCTTCTACTGGCTGAAACACTTTGGCCATCTAGACATTAACATCTATTCTAACAACCAATGGTCCTCCATGGTTTTGGACAGAGAATTTTCCCATCACTGGTAACCTGATCCTTTAATTTTGGTTGCAAGGACATTTGGCATGCAAAGTAATTCTCCCATGCCCTTTTACTCAAGGAAGACTGCAAGGTGCACTGTTGTCTCCCTGAGGTTGGACCTCTGGAATAGGAACATATGCAGCAATACAATAGAAAGGGTTACCATGCTCTGCTATATCCTTCATGATGTCATTAGCCAGCTGTTCAGCATGAATCCCAGCATAGGGTCCCGTTTTATTGTCAATTAGCACAATCTGGATGAATGAGTCTAAGCCACGTGGCACAATTCCCAAGGGAGTCTGCAATTTTTGCACCTTGGACATGGCCATCTGAATACCATTATTCCTGGGCTTTGCAAAAGAAGAGACAGAGAGAAGCATATTTATTTAAGCCAGTCAAAAGTGTTAAGCAACACCTCTAGAAATATTAAGAAATATTCGATATTGGGCTAGTCGGGACAATGACCAATTAACTGTCTTTCTTCAATTAGATAACAACTCATTCAGGCCTTTTCCTAACAGTAAGGACTGGATGTACTTATCCAATGGTCCAGCTCTCATTTTCTAATTTAATAGTATTTTCACTGGTATCCCAGCTACCTTTACACTGACTAGCCACCTGATACTTCTTGGTTTGTTTTGGAAAGCTGTTTCATTAAAAATAAAATTAGACTAAAACTGGAATGGCCTGATCAAAATTACAATCACCTCATCAGTCTCTTTCTATCTCCATTTCCTCCCACCTCCTCTGAGCATCCACAGAGAATAAAATAAACAAGCATAAGAGATGCTAGAGCCACTCCATTGTAGGGTTGTGCTAGTCTCCCCTCTCTCTGTAGGAATTTAGAAGTGAGAGTTAATCATAGATTAATCCTCTTGTTTGATTCTGCCTAATGGTAGCCAAGTTTTCCCATGAGTTACAATGATGGTTAAGTAGCTATGTTTTAACCGCAGTTTGATAAATAGTCCAGGTTCAGATGACAATCTGAATTTCACAATCAACTCATTTAGTATTTTAGCAGATATTTTGGCATGGATACCATAGATACCCTCTAGGCCACAGCCTTCTTGGTTCCAATGAATGTTGTATTAAGAATTATATCTAAAACTTCTCTACATAAGCCTGTTTAGAATGATAACTATATAATGCTATGCCAGCAGCAGAGTGACAAGACAGTTTTGCTCTAGGGCAGTGTTGTCCAAACTTGGCCACTTTAAGATGAGTGGACTTCAACTCCCAGAATTCCCCAGCCAGCCATCTATATACATTTCATTTTTGTGCAAAACAAAAATGATAAAAGGCTACATTTTTACTGCTTTCTCTCTTACATGAAAAGAAAAAAAAATGACCAGAGAAGAAACCACAAATACGTGGCTCCCCAAAATCTTTCGTGTTCTTCTCTTTCAGCATACAGCATAATTACAGCTCTGACCATTATGGAAGGGACATAGCTCAGTGGTAGAGCACATACTTGCATGCCAAAAGCCTCAGCTTCAGTCTCTGGCACCTTCCATTAAAAGATACAGTGAAAAACGGGCTAGGTCCCATCTGCCTGAGTCCTTGAAGAGGTGTTGTCTGTTTCATTTATTTGTCCCCTAAATCTTCCCTTTCCAGGGGTGTCCACACATTATGTAAAAAAAGTCAAGATAGTAGCCACAATGGTGTAACTGAAGCTTTGCCTGTTTTTTATGTGCAAAGTGTCAGTTGCACCATCTTGACTTTTTGGATCATGGTCTGCAGACATCCCTGTCTCAAACTACTATTCTGTAATGGTAATTATTCCAGACTAGTTGATTGCCTACACCTCCACTTCCATCATGTACAAGCTTAGAATAAACATACCAGATTCAGAAAAGTGTGGAATATTCTGTTTCGATAGAGTTCAATGTCAAAATCAGCAGAGTATTTTAAGGTAATGATGACCCCTGTAGTTAAAACACAGAATAAGACAATATAAAACAGTATTCTTACATTTGGGTGATGGTCAATCTACAGTGAGTTTACTGAATATCCTTTGGGTCACTTCCAATACTTCGATACATCAACCATGTATGTCTACACTCAGTCATTCATCTACCCCACATCTTGCTCTCCATGGAAGGATGAATTGAAACTGTGATGAATTCATTGTTGCTCATTCTCATGTCAATTAGTTCTGCAAGTACAAGCTTGGTAGTGGCACCCTCTTTGGAATGTTCTTCTCCAAAAAGTGGAGGTGTCCCTTACATTGTTCAGACCTATATGGATGACCCATCTTTTCATCCAGACTTTCCCTGAGTAATGGTAGGGACAGATTTTTAAATAAATTAAAATCTACCTCAGGTAGCAGATGTTTAGTGCCATAAAAATATACATTTTAATTTGCACTTGTTACTGTGATAATTTTGCAAGATGCCAGATAAATGTGGAAAATTAATTTGATTGTCTTGGGTAGTCTACATCTATTGCTGTGCAGCAAGAATGTTTTAGGCCATTGTTTGCAAAGCAGTTCACATAATTTTTTCCTGAAAGGCCACAGAAATCAGAAATTTGCCCCACTGTAAAAGGGAAGGATTCTATAGCTTGGAAATAGTTATCAGGCCTTGAATATAGAGAGTCCTAAGTTCAATTCCTAATGTCTTCAGTTCAAAAAATTAGGGAACACAAGATCAGAAGAATATGATGCTGAAGAGAATGCTGTTCATAAATAATGGACTAGGGAGATGATAAACTTCTCAATTTCATATAAGATGACAATAATGAGGGCATTGATAGAATCACTGCTATCATTTTAGTTTACAAGACTTTAGGCTCATTAAATATGCTGCTGTATAAAGTCCTATTAATATCATGGAACATTTGTTCCTTTTACGGCTTCTCTTCTCTCTGACATCCTCAGGCCACAATCAACCACTTTAAGATCATTACTAATTCTAACTAATATTCATCATTATATTTCTTCTAATGTGGTAAGTTCTCCTGAAGTGAGGTGATGCTGAGCCTTAACTAGGCTTCCATAATGCAATATATTTTCTCTTCTTTTTTCCCCCTTTCCTTCTTCCTCCCCCCTTTTTTCTCTTCTTCTTTAAATATGCAAATGCTGTTCTGTGTTTTATTTTGCTATTTCTTTGTTATAATTAGTTGGACCATGATGGTTTTAATCCCAAAACCCTCTAGCAGGGCTTCAGCAAGTATTAGACTTAATATGTTAGCATAGCTTTATATTCTCCTAGTGTTTTATAAATTCTAGTATTGCTTATCCTAGCTATGTATAGCATTTTCATCATTCATTGTGAAATTAATTGTAATTTTATAGGATTCTTTTGGGTTTTAATTCCTGTATTCTCTAATTTTACATTAATTTTATCTTTACCTTATTTTATTCTATCAATATGACTTTTTATTTTTATTTCTATTTTACCATAATTGTTATGTTGTTAGTTCTATGCTGGTCTATGACTGAAATAAAATTGATTGATTGATATTTCTTCTATCTACCCATTATTTATTCCAAATTCTAAATTCTGTAAGAATGAAAATATTATTTAAAATAATACAATCAAATGGAGCAGATTTAGCGCAAATGAGCCCATACAGTAAAAACTTGGTCTTTTTTAAACCGTTGGGCAGAGTGCAATGGAGGTCCAAGATACAGCAGTCCTGTCTTTACTCATGAGGCACTAAAATTGCACGCCCATGAGTTTCATTTATGCTTTGGATCTGCACTGGTTTAATGAGGAATATTTCTCAGCATGCGGAGGAGGAGAGCATAGGATTTCTGGAAAATGTGGTGTAAATGCTTTTAAAAACTTGTCTAAATAGCATGTAGTGACTCCCTAAAGCATTTTGTTTTCATACTGTAATTAGGATTTTAAAAAATGGCATGGGAAAGCTCCATATTTGGTTTGTGGTAAATCACAAACGTGAATGAAATAGAAAAGTAAAAAGAAACATCATTAACCTGTTTGACACATATTTCATTTTAAATTGCACTTAAATCTTGGTTTGATATTGTCCTTAAGTGTTGCTATGTTCATAATTTACATTTATATCCTACTGTTTTTCTGAAAGTTCAAGGTAGCTTACATGGGTCTCTTAATTTTATCTTCTGCAACATCCCTGCCTGATAAGCTGGACTCTTTAGTGATTTATTGTGCTCCTCCACACTGGGTAGACCATTATAGAAGGAGATCCTCAACTTTGGTGCAAATCCTGTCTTCTTATCCATTTTTCCTAGCCCTGGCCAGGATGGACAAATCATCAGATGCCTTGATCTTAGGTTATGGCTAAACAGAAGTGTGTACATAAAACTACATTCATCCATGACCTAAGGTAGATGAGTGTGCAGATCTAGTACAGTCATCCACCATTAGAGACCTGGCTGGGCAATGACAGATATGTGGGTTTCTCAGAGATCTACCCACCTGGGTTTCAGGGCCAGTAGCAGCCATAAGGCCAAGGTCAGGGAAGAGAGGTTGCTGCACTTGTTTGTGAGAACTTGGCAGTGACCAGGATCACTGTTCTGGAGATAGCTGGGTGTAAAGTTGGACTGGTGTGAAAAAGTAGGGCTGGTGTACCCTCCACAAGCTCCTAGCCTTCACATCCAGGCTGGTGTTGAAATTCCCAAGGTTGTGTTTGGGGACTTCAATCTCCATGCCCTGGGGACAGTGTTTGGAGTGCCTTGAAAATTTATGGCCTCCATAGCAAACATGAATTTATCCCAGATAACCTGGACACCTACAAAGGAGAGCATGTACCCGAGACCTTGTTTTTACTTTGTAGCAGATGAGATGTGAGCTGAATATGGTAGACACTGGCATCTATCTTTTGCTGTGACTAAATCACTTCCTGGTCAAAGTGTAGATCATTAGTATCTCCACCTCTACCAAGGGTAAAAGATCCATTAAGGTAATTCACTATAAGCACCAGGTGGATCCTGGGTTTTCTGATGGTTCTTGGGGAATTCTCCAATGATCAGGTGGACAACTTTTGGATCTGGTCAATCTCTAGTATAATGAGATGACCAGAGCACCCTGCAGGACAAAATTACTCCTGCAATACCTCTTCCCACTGAACAGCTCTCTAGCTTACTGAGAAGCTCCCAGAAAGAAAGCAACAGAAAAGGCACCTAGAGTAATAATACCATAAGATTAAAAATGAATGCAACAGACCATTGGAACATGATCAAGTTTGGACCTACAGAAAGTGGCAAAACATTTGTTCTATATTCTTATTGCATTTGCAGATTCCCAAGTGGTGGGTCCTGTTTAAGGAGATGAATTAGGGATTGACTGAAGAACAAAGCTCCTGCAGTCTGTCTGAATGATTCTGAATGTGTGTTTTGTTTTGTTTTTTTTGTAGGTAAAGTTGCCTATGTCTTGATGCTGTTTGAGCAGAGCCATGTGAGGTGAGTAGGGTAATATCTATCTATGTTATTGGAGATTCTTTTGAATTTGTGGAACTTGAGGAAATGGATAAAGTGCTCTATAGTATGAGTATTGCTGCCTGGGGGTTGGATCTATGCTCCACCTACCATCTTTGGGTGGCAAGATGAAACGTGCATGGCTAGATTTGGGAGGTGGGGAATACCCCTCTGAAGGAAAGTGTACCATTGCCTATTCTGAAAGAGGCAGTGGTATACTCTCTCCTGAAGAGACCATCTCTCAATCAACTTCCACCCTGTCTCCAACCTTCTCTTTTTTGAGGAAGGTTATTGAGAAGATACTGGCTGAAGATCCTAGAAGATGATAATTATCTAAATCTTTTTTAGCTGGAATGCAGGTCTGGGCATGGGATAGAAACAGAAGTACTTGCAAGATTCTGTTAATGTAGCCTATCAATAAAGTAGATCCATAAACATCTGGTCATGTTTCCTGTCTGGTTTACCTGGGAGGGCTGACATCAATCTTGCAAGTCTGAAAGTACAAATCTCCCACTGTCCCTATTCACTGTCTGATCCGTTAGGGAGGTCCTTTCTAAGTTTCTTTCTCTTTCCTTTACTCAGTTGTGGGCTCCTCTCCCTTTTATCTGATAGTTCCCTGGGCAGCATCTCTTCCCCGTGTCTACCAAGGTCATTCTCACATTCCATTACAATAACAGAAAGATGACTTCGGTGGCACTAACTTTTCAGCGCTTCACAACCTATTAACCACAAGGAACAGTGGGGTGTATATAGACAGTTAAGGTTTTACTTTGTGTCCCCTTTGGTGCATCACTTTGCTCTTTGTCTATGAGATTGCTAATCTCAGATCATTTCCTTTGGCTTATGCTCCCAGGCCTGCAAACACAGAGCACAGAGAGTCTCTGACTCTCCTTTTTTCAAGATGTAGTTGGCTTTTCCTATCTCAATCCCTATCACGTCTTTCTAAAATACATTTCTTTTCTGGTATAGTTATAAAGCTTACTTCACTAATCATTGTTCAGGTTGGATTCCTACTCTCAGAAACCTTATACACATATACAATCACTTTTCCTCCATTTGGGATTGTTCCCATGCAAAGCTCTACCAGGAGTTTCCCAATAATGTGAATGGGCAGAGCAAGGGAATAGGGTGATCATCAGCCCATGTCCTGTGTACAAGGGATTAGGGGAATTTGCTCTTCTGTTGCATGAATACAGTTGCAACAATAACCACTCACCACATATTTCACAGCAGTGACCATCAGGCTTTATTGCATCTTTGCACGTAACCTCTGGACATTGATTCCTGGAATTCTGGAGCAAGGCAGCACAGATTCTCTCATGGGCCTTTAATTTATTTTTTAAGAAAGTTAATATATTAATTGAAAAGAACTACACAACTGACTTCTAATAATTCCTCTCATGGGCTTTTAATTTTTTTTAAAGTTAATATATTAATTGAAAAGAAACTACATAACTGACTTCTGATAATTCCAACATAGCCTATCAAGAGGTTCCATGAGAAAAATTGTTACCACATTTTCACTATCAACTCATTTGTAATGGATGAAAACTAGGTTTCAGGACCAAGTAAACTAACAAAACTTACTTCTTTCCCTCCCTCCCACCCTCTTTCAGAGATGGAACTGCACAACAGAAACTGTAGGAACCCAGTTAGATGATGGGCATAATCCGTAACAGAGATCAATGTTTTGAAGCAGAAGTAATATATTATCATAATTCCAGTTTGTTCTAGAACACTGTCTACTGCACACTGTTGTCTCTGCAGGAAGGCCCGAAGAGGAATACCTGGTCAAGAATTCAGGGTTTAGGCTACCATACTTCTGTAATCATGAATGCCATTGCCCAGATTTCCTTTCTTAGTTTGCTGGATCAACAGTCTCTTCTGCCTGAATGGATGCTTATAACTCAGTCAATCCACTGAATTAGCTCTGCAATATATAATTATGCTTAAAAGGATTCTTAATAGGCCACTCCATTTCCTTCAATCCTTTTGTTGTTGGTAGTCTCTTAATAGCAGAAACTAGAGCAAAGAAAGCCTGTCTGTGGCTCTAATGTTGCCTATGGCCTAATTTCAAAAGCCCTCTGTGGGAGATTCCTCCTGACTCCTAGGAAGAGAAATATGCTATTTCCTTGGAGAGAGAGAAAAAGAAGCACATTTTGCCTTCACTGACATACAGTGTCATATGCACTGACATATCTCCTAGGGCAGGGTTCCTCAACCTCAGCAACTTTAAGATGGGTGGACTTCAACTCCCAGAATTCCCCAGCCAACATGGCTGGCTGAGGAATTCTGAGAGTTGAAGTCCACCCATCTTAAAGTTGCCGAGGTTGAGGAACCCTCTCCTAGGGGATGTGGCCTGGACAGAAAGAAAAGGTCCCCCCCCCCCCGATACCAAGTTTGAACATGAGGACTTACTGCTGAATTTCCACATTCACAGCCAGATCTGTCTGGACATCTGGTATGTGATAACTGGACTTTCCCTTGCCCTTGGAACTGAAGCTTTGCAGAAGAGCTCTGCATATATTCTGTCAGGGCACTGTCACTGGTGAAGTTCTAATTCCAATTCAGGGAAGGAAGGACAACACAAAATCAGCAAATCACTTCTCTCAACAGCAAATCACCATCAAAGTAGTTTAATTAAAACTCACTGTGCCCTTATCCTCCCCTCAAAACATTAACTGCATTGCAGCCAAGGACCAACGTCCTTGCTAGTTTTCAGTGATCTCACCATCAATATTTGGAGCAGGTTCCAGAAGTCTCTCTCTTTCTCTCTTTTACACACACACAAACACACCTCACAAATTGGTTAGTCACTCCTGTCCTAGGAAATATACAGGGTTGTGTAATTCTAGAAAGGCAGTTGCCTACTATTAAAGCAGCTTGGTGCCCTCTGGATGTATAGGAAATCAATTCCCATGACAGCCAGCCAGCACAACCATAGGATGATGGAAAGTATAAAGTTGGGAAGATTATATTATTCTTTCATACTGGCAATAACTTTCCACATTTTCTATCAGAAGCTTTTTCCCATTCTTCTTGCTACTTGAGCTTCTTTAGGCAAAGGTAACAAAAATTTAATCTAAGAGTTTATAACCTCTTAGATTATTTTTTTAATGTGTCTCCCATGCTGCTCCTGTCTGTTTCTTAAGCCAACTTCTGCAATGGGGCTGGGCTGGTGCTCAGTCTGGACTATGTCACAGCAAGACCTGATTGATTGGCTATTCCCCTGACTCTTGCCTTTCCCATTCCTGCAAGAAAGGCATGCCTCACTGGCTGGCCTCACCTTTTCCTTTTAGGGGTTGTTCCCCCCTCTCTAGTTCCTATGCTTTTCCTTGCTTTCCCAGGTGTCTGCATACACGGGTGCCTTCACTACCACCACCCTTCCCAGACTATCTCTTTTGACCCTAATACAGACCCCTTTCTTTTCTTTTTTCCCCTTTTGGTAATATCACAGCTCTGATGCTAGAACAACACAAGCAATAGGGAATAGGCTGTCCTTCCAATTCTACCTACCTCTATAGGTCCATAGAAACTGTAGCAAGGAAGAACTGGGGGTTCACTGAAGCAAAGTAGCAATGATCTTGGGTTTCAACATCAAGATGTTTTAAAAATAAAGGAAAAGGAAAGGAAGCTCTGCAGTATTGTGGGCAGGAGGTGGGAGACCAAGGGGAGCGTGCCTCACCCAGACTGTGCAGAAATGGGAAAGAGTCCTCACCACCAGGTGTAAAGATTGAATGGAGGTGAGCTTCTAGGATTGAGGAAGGTTAATTGATTTAACAGACCATTGTTGGATCAAATGCAAGTTTATAGAAAACTGGCAACTGCAACTCAGCAGAGAACAGAGAAGCCCTGCATGTAATGGCTGCACAAGGCAGTAACCAGCTGTTGGAAGGAAGGGGGCATGTCAGCACTGCAGCCAATCAGAGGTAGGTCTGCAATTAGTATGAAACAAAGCGCTGGAGACCACTCAGTTGAAGGGCTTACGGTGGTCTGGTTAAAAACAGCAGTTTTTGAATCAAAGCTGGAAACACAAGTGTGAGGTGCATTTGTAACATCATCATCCATTCTTGCACTCAGGAAGTAGTGAGTGGCCCATCCTGGCAATGGGCAAAACAGAAAATGCAGACCTGCCCTGCCTCAATACATATTTTACTCCTTAAATGAGTCTGTAAACATTTTAGCAATTATTTTTTGCTAAATTTTTGCTAAATTTTAGCAATCTTAGCAATAATATCTTGGAAGATATTATTATTTATGTATGTGTTTGGTTTTATTGTATTTTTATACTGTTTTTATTGTATTTTAACTAATATTTATTGTTGTTTTATTACTTTCTCATGAGATGGGCGGTGTCTAAATTCAAAATACAAATAAATAAATAAATATTTTAGAACAGATTTATTTAATCATTTATTAAGCAAATTTATATAGCCATCCATCTCACTGAAGCAACTCTGGGCAGCGTACAACAACCAGATAAAAACAAATATAAAAACAACAGAAAAATAATAATAAAAAACCACATTAATCAATACTATACAAAAACCAAAAATACAAATCATAGGGGAAGGGAGAATAAAAATGGCCCCCTCAGCAATGGAGCCATCTAAGCAGGTCTCTGGTTCTCTGGGAGCCCCAGGCCTGATCACATAACCAAGTCCTGAGGGCTTTTCAGAATAGCAAAAAGGATGGCGCTAACCTAATCTCAGGAGGAAGGATGATGTGACCTTTCTTCCTAAGCCTGTGCACTGGGCCAATATCTTTATCTTTATATTGTGAAATACAAATCTTCTGAGTGTCTTCCAGGGCTATGAACTGTGCAATGCCCAACCAGATTCTTTAGATATGATATCCCTTCTTTCTTTTTTTTATTGCACACATGCATACACATTGTGTTTTTCTCCTCATCTGGAATGAATGCCATTTGCTCTAAGGAAATGTGTATGGGTGGTGAATTCCCAAAATGAATTGACTGAGATAATAAAATGGGGTATTTAAATATTTGAAAGTAATGCAATTTATTTTCCATGGCAATTCAACAGAAATTTGGAAAAAATTGATATTACTAGCTATGAACTTTTCTGGAGAAAAGGGGACACAATGGAAGGTGATGATTTTACCTGCCCCATGATTGAAATGCTCTTAAGTTGTATCATCTGCTCAGAATTGATGTTCACTCGGAAGGATGTTTCAGGCTGAAAAATAACATCATCGTACTGGCACGGAACCCGTTCTTCATCCACGAGGAAAATGTATTTGCCCAGATCTAAGTTTTCCAAAGAGGTTGCAGCATGCCATAATGTAGGATCATACCACTCATAATTCTCTGCACTATTAAATGAGACTTCTGAAGCTAATAATGAAAATGACAAGAGAGAGTAAGAGCCATAATATGAAATCCATTTGGGTTCACTGATTTTTTAAATTGCTCATAAATCTGCAGAATGAATGCTGAAATTATTATTTTTTTTAAATCTATGGGCATGTAGAATATACAGGTAGTCCTCGCTTAATGACCGTTTGTTTAAGGATGGTTCAAAGTTACGATGGCCTCATAAAAAGTCCTTTATGTCCTGTACTCACACTTATGACTGTCACAAACTGCCACCCCACCACCCCAGTCACATGATTGTGATTTGCAATCTTTTTTATGATGGTTGTTAAGCGAATCACCATGGTTGTTAAGCGAATCACATAGTCATTAAGTGAATCATGTGATTAAGCAAATTCTGGCAAAAAAGTCCATTGGGGAAACTGAATGTGCTTAATGACCATGTGAATTGCTTAATGACCCTGTGATTTGTTTAATGACCATCATAAAAAAGGTCATAAAATCAGGTCTGGTCATGTGGTGACTCACTTAATGACCGCCCAACTTAACGACCAATTTTCTGCTCCCTATTGTGGTCGTTAAGCAAGGACTATCTGTATTGTCCAATCTACATGGCAATTTGATTCATAAGATTTTTCTTCATAATGAAGGATAATTGATAGTAATCTAGGAATCATTCTACTGATATTGGCATTGTGTATGACAAATACTGGATTTCAAATGCCAAAGTTTATTATTAATCTGAGATTCTAATAATCTAGTTCAGTCCTGTCAAATTTGGTACTCTTCAGATATGTTGACCATACAATTTCCAACATTCCTAGCAAGCATAGCCATTGGCCATGGCAGCTTGGAATTCTGGGAATTGTAGAACAAACACATCTGGATGTCATCAAGATGAGGAGACCTCTCTTATATATTGTAACTATAACATACAGTATAGCACATTTTATCCATGCATTCCAAAAATTCCATTGACCTTTTTCCTCTCATAGAAATCTATTACTACATCTGTTGTTGATTAGCCTAATAATAAAATCAAGGAAAAATCTTGGAATTCAATGCATCTAATCTCTTTGAATCTACAGTACTTCTCATGCAGTCAACAGACATTCCATAGATGTGTCACTGGACGTATTAGAATTTGTGTTTCATCTGTGGTGAAAACTTTATTTTTCAGAATGGATGTATTTGAAGTTGTTCAGCTACTGCATAACTTTATGGCACAGGAACCATTGCTGAGACTATTTGAGAAGCAGTAGCAGTCTGGCACTCTCCCTCATACCTAGACATTGTTTCTTCTTCCTTTCTGCCACCAGCTGCAACTGCTAAATTAACCTGTCAATGGTACATCCCATGCAGGGTTTTGTCTTGCCATGGCACTTCCTCTGCTTGAACCTCCTCTCATGTCTGCTGCTGCCTCAGGCATTCTCTCAGCAGCTCATCTTTGGCTGCCATCTTACTGATGTACTTCTGGATGTTCTGGGTTTCATCGAGGACAGTGGCTTTAACACTCACCAGACGCCACCAACCCTCTTTCCAGGTGGTGTACAGTCTCTGAGTGTTGGACTTGGGGTGGAAACCTCCATACATTGTGAGGAGCATCCGGGTCTTCACATCGACAGCCTCCATGTCCACTATACTGGCAGGGTATCTGATGACTGGCAGGGTGTATATGATGATGCCATCTTGTTCTTCCCATTAAGCTGGCTCTTCAGGACCTGTCTTAATCGTTGGTGATACTTGAATGTTGCTATCTTCCTTGCCTCCTCCTCATGGTTCCCGTGTGACTGTGGGATACCAAGGTACCTGTAGCTGGTTTGTATGTCTGCTATGTGGCCCGCTGGTAGTTCCACCCCATCAGCCTTAACTACATTCCCTTTCTTTACTACCATCCAGCCATACTTCTCTGGTCCAAATGACATCCCAATGTCCTCACTGTAGATCCGTGTCAGGTGGATCAGTAAATCGATGTCTCGTTCACTCTTAGCATACAGTTTGATGTCATCCACGTAGAGGAGGTGGCTGATGGTAGTTCCACTCTTGAACTTGTATCCAATCCTTGTGATTATCTGGCTGAGGGTTTTCAAGCCTATGCAGAACAGCAGTGGGGACAGTGCACTACCTTGCTATATGCTGCACTTGATGGCCACCTGTGCGAGCTGTCTTAAGTTGACTTCTAGTGTTGTCTTCCACAGTCCCATTGAGTTCTTGAGGAAGGTCCTTAGTGTTGACTTTGTATAGTGCCAGGCACTCACAGATCCATGTGTGTGGCACTGAGTCATAGGCTTTCCTGTAGTCAATCCAGGCTGTGCTCAGATTGGTCTGTCTAGACCTTGAGTCTCAGGCAACTGTTCTATCTATGAGCAGCTGGTGTTTTGAGCCTCTGGTGTTCCCAATGCCCTTCTGAGCTGTGCTTATGTACTGTCCCATATGGTCCTGTAGCTTGATGGCTATGATACCTGATAGACTTTCCATGTTGTAGGGAGGCAGATTATTGGCTGGTAGTTGGACAATTCTGTTCCCTTGTAGGGGTCTTTCATGATCAATGCTGTCCTTCCTTGTGTTAGCCAGTCTGGGTGGGAGCCTGCTGCTAGCAGCTGGTTCATCTGTACCACTAGGCATTTATACACTACTGTTAGTTTCTTTAGCCAGTAGGTGTGGATCATGTCTAGGCCAGGTGCTGTCCAGCTCTTCATGTTCTTGACCTGCTGTTGGATGTCTGCTACTGTGATGGTGACTGGTTCCTGTTCTGGGAGATTGCTGTGGTCTACTCTCAGGTTCTGCAGCCACTTTGCATTGGTGTTATGTGTCTTGCCCTTCTCCCATATGTTCTTCCGGTACTGTTCAGTTTCTGCTGTTGGTAGCTCTGCTGTTACTGTGTAGCTGCATTGCAGTTGGGAGTACACCTTGGATGGTCCTTTGGAGAACAGGGCATTCATCTTTTTGGCCTCTGCTTCTCTAGTGTATCTCCTTAGCCTGGTAGCCAGTGCTGTGAACCTTTGTTTAGCAGTCTTTAGGACTTCAGATGGAGTCAGGCCCTTGTATTTTTTCAATAGCTGAGTCTTATCCTTAATCTCCACACCCTTCTGTAGTTCCATCAGCTGACTAACATCTCTCCAAGTTGCCTTGATCTTAGCCTCCAACCTCATTTTCCAAGGGAGGTATATATTGCTATTCTTCTTGGTTGTGTAGCCAAGCATCTCCAGGATTACAGCAGCTGTAGTGTATACCAGTTCTTGGTTTGAGTTATGGTGGTAGTATGGATTGTCATGAGGGCTCTATTGGCATCTTCTAGCATGCTATCTGATAGTACTTTTCCATTGAGCCTTGGTAATCAATCTCGAGGGTTGATTTTAGCTAGCTTATCCATGATCTTATGTCTCATATCAGCTGCTGTGCTTTGTAACAATGGGGGTGGCAGAGATGTTCCAGCCTCAGGTGTTGGCTGCACATCCAGTTGTCCTTCCAGGTCTTCTTGAGTCCAGTATGTAATGTGTAGTTGATCTATCTCAAATTGTGAGAGCAGCTTCCTCTTCATTATGTTGAAGCATTGGGTAACTAGCTGTTTCTCAGTTAGTATGGATGTAGGTCTTCTGTCTATCTGTAGTTCCCTCACATGTTTCATATATCCCCTCTCATTAGGTCTACTGTTGTAGTAGCATTCCACCAATTCCAGGAATACACACACACACACCCTCCTTGGAACACAGAATGACACTACTCCCTGTACACCCTTTCCAAATCCATCATATAGCATGGAGGTAGACAACCCATGGCCCCCAAACCCCATTTGTGGCCCCACTTCACTCCCAGATCACACCATCAATGTTTGTTGGCAAAATAGCCATGATAACCCAAATTATTTTAAGCAATAATAAATATTGGTAATGTTAAGTCTCTGCAAGGCACAATGTATTAAATACTTCCCTTACACTTCTCCTCCAATTAGAAGTGTTTTGACCATACCATTCTTTCAGATTCCTGTTATGAATGTACTATTGTTATGTTCTTCTTTAAAACCAAACTTCTATGTCCCTTATTTTGGTTCAATGGTTTCTAGAATTAAAATAGAATAAACTATCTCGTTTCAAATAGTGCTCACATTTTTCATTGTAGTGTTACTGTATCCTTATGAAGTAAACAGCTTTTTATTTTCCCAGACTTTAACTTTTTAAAATGTTTGTTTGTTTTTAGATTTTAGATCCTTAAATTGCTCTTGCCTTTTCCTATATGTTTATGGGGTGCTTCTACCTCCAGCCTTCATACGGTGATCACAAATATTGTCATTATCACCCTTTGGGGGTGATTCACTTTAAACCAGAAACACCCAATCTCCCTTTGACTTTTCTGCCAGGCTTAGGCTGATTTTTGATGGGTGAGTCAAGGAGACAGAGGGTTCTGAGAAAGTTGTAATTTACCAAAAATTGAGCCTATCCATGTGATGCAGAGTTAACATTTTTCTTGCAATATGTGGGTTCTATCACACAGATGGACAGGATCAGTGGTATCCATAGGTGAGTGTGTCAAAATCAACAAGATGGTAGACAGATCATCATTCAAAAGTGACAGGGCTTGCAATGTGACACTCCATCTGTCATCTTCCCAATTTTGGTTGCCCTGGTAGATACCAGGGCTGAGATTTTTAATTTACTTCATTTTTACAACTCTGGTTGGAGAATTTGGCAGCCAAGAGGAGTCAATGACCTTCTGTAGCCCTGGTACAAGCCCAGGTGTTCCCCCAAAGTTATTTATCCTATAAATATGATCAATATCTATCATATTCATATATGATAAATATGTATCATATTTACAATATATTTGATATCATGTTAGATATAAATATGATAAATATTTATAAATCTATCATATATACATATGATAGATATCATATGTAAATATGATAGATATTGATCATATTTCCTTCCTTTCAATGCTGACACTTGTTTATGCAGAAAACAGTTTGAAAAGTAAGTAGAATGTAAGGTAGGAAGGAAGGGATGGGTTGTGATAGTGGCACCATCCTTGCCCAATGTGCATTCAAACAATTTATGAAAAGCTTATTTCCGAGCACTTTGGCTTTCTTGGCCATCGACCAAGCTGTGAGGGTGGAAAGTATCCAACTTGGGTACCAGACTGGGAAAAGCTAAGCTGTATCTTTGAGCTGGGTGCTGCTTCCCATTCAGTTGTTGGATTAGTGCAGTTAATTTTTTTCCTTTAAAGCAAGCAACCCCTGCTGGTGATAAAAGATTAGAACCACAATACTGTATTATGGCAATATTTGGTTTATTACCTCAGCCATTTTAATAGAACACTACCTAGAACTTAAATGGAGTTGCTGGAGAGAATTTCCCATAAATATGGTATGTGAATAAGCCTGTGGGAAGCTAGGATGACAGTAAGTATGACAATTTTATTAGTAATGTATTAGCCATTTTTTCCACAGCCATCACGTTTTTACAAACATGCCAACCATAGACTGAGTATCATAATTCCTCTGCTAGGGAATTATAGTACATGGGAGCTATTATACACAGTGCGTTACTGAAATTCATATTTAATTCATTAACAACTTTCTGTTTAATATTAATGAAGCTGTCACATATTTATGCATAATCCAGTATACTCACAAGAACCCAAAGTCCTTGCCATGGCACTTAACATTGCTGAACTGCATGGGACATGGGATTTTTCTTTTACAGATAAAGCTTCCACATCCTCTTCCTTCAGAGGAACATCATCCACAGTACATAGACTGCAGGTGAATGGACTTCACCATTTACTTAACACAAGGGACTGCTTCTCTGTGATATCTTTTTTCATGCCCCACATCTCCACGTCTCACCAAAAACTCCTAATTGATTTGTATTCAATACTAGTATAGAATTAGTTGAATCCCCATATTCAATCACCATGTCCTCCTACTGCAAAAGTCAAATATACTATTTTAATGTAGCTTGTGCAAAACATGATATAAGCACTTTTGCAACTCATTTGCAATTTCATTGTACTAGATGTTGACTCCTCAGTGTTTCTCAACTTTGGCAACTTTAAAGATGTAAGGACTTTTAAAGTTGCCATGGTTGAGAAACACAGATCTAGATGTAGTACCTATAATCACTGAAGAAACAACCAGAACTATGTTGGGTGTAACAGGGTTATGGTATGCTTAAATCCACTGAAATTAGTATGGTTAGATGTACATAACTTAAAGTTTAAGCTGTGTGTGCAAAAACCCACATAGGCTATTAACTTTATTATCCAACATTCCAAAGAGGTTCCAAGACTTGGCTCCAAATCAAAACAAGTCTGGCCAATATAGTCCTTTAAAGAAAGGCCTTGAAGCTCAAAAATGCAGATTTCAATATCACCAGCAGAAATAAAGGAAGTTCAATAAGTATGATTCCCATAGGTATATCCTCTGTGTGAGTTGCCCTACAGCAAATGCAGCTTTAGCAAGAGCAAAGTACACCTCCTATCAATGACACATCCACAGGAAAAGGTCCTGAAAAAATATACATGGGCTGTGTTGGTAATTTCCTCTTTCTTCTCCCATTATAGAAAAAGAAAGCTCTGATGATAATTCTAAAACTTTGGAGGGCTCCAGGGGAAAGTTTATGATAACTGGAAGAATGACTCAAATAAGCAGAGGCACAACTGAGGAATAATCTCATAGTGCTTAATTTGCATGACTAATTAATGGTTGGCTGAGCACAATACCTGTCTCACATCCTGGATTGTAATTGCCATCGAAAGCTGCAAACCCAGCACCAGGGGCCAGAATGAATTCTCCGTTCAGTGGAAGATACTAAGCAGCAAAACAGAATAAACAAAAGGCATAAATTTTCTCTCTGGGCTGTACTGCTAAAGACCAGCTACTGTATGCTCATAATAAGTACCATTAACTATGATCCTCCCCAGTTTGGATTATTTAGAAGCACTTTCCAAACATCATCAGTAATAGTAATATTGATTCATTTATTATTTATACAATATTTCCATTTGAAATTGAATTGCAGCCAGTCTTAAGTATTCTGACAACCAATATTTTGATATCTGACTTCTTTCTCTTAGCCTAGGCTGCACAATTCAGAGTGACTTGGGGAATGTGGACAAGTGAAATGTAATATCATTTCCTTTTTGTGCCCCCTCCCTCATGGCCTTCAGGAAAGAGATCAAATCCTGGCTCTGCCAGAAGGCCTGGGGGCCAGAGGGGGGCCTGCACCTGTGGAGATGGCTGGTGGGGTGAGGGGTTGTCCCCCCCCCAGCATCTTACAGGTTTTTTAGGGCCAAATTATAGGAGGTTTTTAGGCCATTTTTATATATGTTTTTTAACTATTTATAGATTATGTCTATGTCTGGAGAGTCCTGTGTTTTTTCTTTTTTATTATTGTGAGCCACCCAGAGTCACCCATTGGGGGAGATGGGCAGCATACAAATTTGAAAATAAATAAATAAAATAAATAAATATAACATTCAGAGAATTCTTAATTTGAAAGTTGCAGAGTTCCCCTTGCAAATTTTAATAAGAAACCAAATGCTGTAAAATCCAAAGGTTTACACAGGTACAGGATGCCATTCTTCAGGATCTGAGGGAAGCAAAGACCTGGAATTAACTTTATATAGTTACAAGGCCCCTTTCATTTCAAATGGATATATGATTTTTTTTTGTTTAAGTATCTACAAAGCAAGACTCAGAATTGTGAAAAAAGAACAGATTGACTTCCTTTCTGCATCTGATGATCTACACAAGGGTAGCCTACAGACTACATGTGGTCCTCAAATATTTAAGCTGCCACATCCCTATTTCCAAATCCACTCCACTAGGATCTGCTAGCTTTTGAAGCAAGGAGAAAGCATGTGAAGAACATCTGCAAGCACTCTCTTCCCTAGCACAACTGTATGCATGATCGCTTACCTTCAACAGGATTAAAAATGTTCAGGAGAATGTGACTATCAGTGGCTCCTACTCACAATGTTAGTGCAGGGAGCTCCAGTGCTGGAGGTGCTTGGTCCCTCAGTACCAATGATTAGGGAACGTGAATGAGAGAAGACTACAGTGCTCACATCCTGCTTCAGGCTTTTCTATAGGTCTCTGTCTGATTTTGGTGTATGTGAATATTCTCCCTCCATGCCAATTTTATTATTATTCATCCAGTGAGACACGACCTTGACGTGGTTGTAGGGCTTGCGTGCTCCAAGGAGGATAAGAGCTATTCCAGAGGTTCAACCATACTGCACAAGTCTCATCAGAGAAGCCAGATGAAGAGTGTTTCTCCCATAAACAACATGGTGAGACGTAATTTACAGAAACCTATACTGGATCGGTTGTCACCCGGGTCAACAAGGACTGTTCTAGTTCCTGGTCATCTGGTGGCATGTGGGCTACAGGACTCAGGACTGTTGGCTGAGCAACCAGGGGCAGCCGCTGCAGGACTACTGAAAGAAAAGTTGTTTACCTGTCGCAAATATACAAAGACTGAAAACAAAGAAATAATGATCTGCTATTACAAATCAAGTCCAGTGGGAAGAGGATATCTGAAAAGAATGCACCAGTTCTAGAAAGAACAACATCCAGAATCAGAAATAACAGAACAGAGGCTAGCAGATCAATGTCGATTTATAATATGAAATAAAGTATTCACAGAAGTATAATTGGAAGAACTGCAAAGCCCAAGCTTTAAGAACAAATGCATACAAAGCCAGAACTGAGAAGACAGCAACAGACTGCAAATGTCTCAGTACCAATGATTAGGGAATGTGAATGAGAAAGGGCTAGGTTGCTCACATCAGGCTTTTCTATAGCTCTCTGTCCGATTCTGGGGGATGTGAAAGTTCTCCCTCCATGCCAATATTATTATTGTTGGTTGCACAATTAGCCAGATGTTTAGACTGAAATTGGCATCTTTATCCACCTATCAAGTCCCTCCCAAGGACCTGGGATAGGCAGATGTTGTTTGATGATGTTAAAGGTATTGTGGCAGGATGTAAGCTGTTCCAAGTAAAGCTACCTTTTGCAATTGATTGATGGTGATTTTGTCAATACCAATGGTGTTCATGTGGTACTCCAGATGTTTTGGGATTGCGCCCAAGGTGCCTGTTACTATTGGTGCTATCTTTGCTTTCTTTTGCCACAGTCATTCTATTTCTAGTTGCAGTTCTTTGTATTTTGTGATTTTCTCCAGTTCTTTCTCTTCTGTTCTGCTGTCTCCAGGTATTGCAATGTCCACTACTCAGACTTTTTTGTCTTTCTTATTAACAGTTGTTAAGTCTGGGATGTTGTGTGGCAGGTGCTTGTCTGTTTGAAGTCCCAGAGCACTTCAGCTTCTTCATTTTGTATTACTTTGTCTGTTTTGTGGTCCCACCACCTCTTGCTTGCAGGCAAATGGTATTTCTTGCAGATATTCCAGTGCACCCATTGTTCCTACTTTGTCATGCTGTTGTTTGTAGTCAGTCTGTGTGATCTTCTTTCAGCATTTAACTAGGTGGTCCACTGTTTCTTCAGCTTCTTTGCAGAGGCTGCATTTGCTGTCTGTTGTTGTCTTCTCAATTCTAGCTTTGTATGCATTTGTTCTTAAGGCTTGGTCTGGTGCAGCCAGAATTAGTCCCTCTGTCTCTTTCTTCAACTTTCCTGTTCTTTGTCATTGCCTGCTAGTTTGTGTACTGGCCATTTAATACTTTGTCTTGCCATGTCTCTTTTCTATTCTTCATTTGGTCTTTCGTATAGTCCAGTTTGGCCTCTTCAGTATTCAGTGAGCCTTCATGGTTTACTAGCTTCAGTGCATCTTCTTCACTGTCCTTCAGATATTCTTCCAATGCCCTTTTTTCTTCTTCAACTGTCTGGTGTACTGGTAACATTCCACACCCACCTATGCTTCTTGTAAGTAGAGTCTGTCAACATAGCTGCATGGATGAAGGGCATTCATTGGATTCATTGTCATTATTTGTTATATTGTCATTCTATTTAATAAGGTCATTATTATTTTTCTGGGGTTCCAATTCTCCTTGAGTCCAGTCCACTATTCCAGCTGTGTATCTAATGACTGGAATTGCCCAGGTGTTAATTGCCTTGATGGTATTTCCTCCACTGAGTTGGACTTTAAGATCTTCTTCACTTTCATGATGTATTCACTACTAACCTTCTTCTTGACTTCAGTGTGCTTGATGTTGTCAGCTTGAAGGATGCCCAGGTATTTGTAGTGATCTTCTTCATCCAGACACTTGATATTATTTTCATAGGGCATCTTGATTCCTTCAGTTTTCACTATTTTTCCCTGGCTGATGGTCAGGGTGGCAAATTTGTCCAGGCCAGACTCCATTGCAATATCTTGGCTGTATATTCAGACAGTGTTCGGCAGTGATTCTATTTCAGAGGGTGTTTTTCCATACAGCTTCAGATTGTCCATGTAAAGAGGTGGGATAGCCTGGCAGATGGTTTTGATGTTTGATAGCCATGGCCTGACTTGTTCAGTATTGTTGACAGAGGAATCAATGCAATGACAAACAGTAGTGGTGATAGTGAGTCTCCTTGAAAGATTCCTCCCTTGATGTTAACCTATCCCAGTCTATCACCATTGATTAGCAACTGTGTCTTCCATTGTGCCATTGATCTTTGCATAAAGCTTCTGATGTTTCTAGTGACTCCTGTTATTCTAGGCATTTGATTATCCAATCATGTGGCAGGGAGTTGAATGCCTTCTTGTAATCAATCCAAGCTATGTTTAAGCTGGTTTTCCTTCTCTTGCAATTTTCCATAATCATCTTGTCAATTAGGAGCTGATCTTTTGTTCCTCTACTGCTGGGGCAGTTTCCTTTCTGCTCAAATGGAAAGAGCTTGTTTTCAACTAGATGCTGTTGGACTGCATCAGCTACCACACCAGTTAGCAATTTGAAAGCTGATGGTAAGCAGGTAATTGGCCTGTAGTTGCCTGGTGCTGCCCCTTTTGTTGGATCTTTCATTATCAGGTAGGTTTTGCTAGATGTTAACCAATCTTCAATTTCACCTCCTTGTGGTATATTGTTAAACTGCTTGGCAATGATTGGGTGTAGACCAGTCAGATGTTTCAACCAAAAACGATGCAGTTCATCTTCACCTGGTGCTAACCAATTCTTGATCTTCCTTGCCCTTTTTTTCAGCTTCTTTTTTATTCTTGTCACCTCCTTTATCCAAGCTGCATTCTTGTTGTATTTCTTTGGGTTGTCCCATAGCTGCACCCAGAACTGTCCTGTTTCTTCTTTGTCAGGTGTTGACTGGTTCATTGCAGTCTCTCCATTGATGGATTGGTAGAAATGTTTCTGATTCGACTGAAATTGGAGATTCTGCCTATAGTGTGCAATTTGAGCTTTGTATCTGCTGATCTTTTTGGCTATGGCTGTTATTTATTGCTTTATTATTTCCAGTGCTTCTTTGATCTTCCTTGTTTCTAGGTGATATTTCTTGACCAGGTATTCTATGGTCTTCTTGTTCTTCAGCTTCCTTCCTTTCATCTGTTCTAGTTTGCTTGCATCTGATCTTAGCATGTTGGTATTATTTTCCAGCCAGATCTTCCATTTTGGTGGTGCACTGTGTGGCTTTCTTTTTGTTTGTTTGTTGATTTTGCATCCAAGGTATTCAGTTATAACCACAGCCGTGGTGTACATTAGTTGGTCTGTTTCCTGTAGTAAGCTGGTACTTATATTTGATATTACAGTAGTGGCATCATTTAATACCTGTACTAACTGTTTCTTTGTAACAAGTTTCAGTGCAGGCAACCTTATTCTGTTCTTTTTGTGCTGTTCCAGATGGGTGGAAAGGAACCCGTGCTCAGTCTGAGCTGTGAATGGAGGAGACGGAGAACAAGCCAGTGAAGGATGGCAGCAGAGCCTGGAGAACTGAAGATCAGTTGCATCTGAGCACCTAATAATCAAACGGCTGTTGAGTAATCATGTCTACAGCATCGCTGATAATCTGCCCTTCCTTTCCTAGGCATTTCAAAATTTAGTGCAGAGTGCAGAGAGTTCAAAGCTCTGCTTTTCAGTGTCCCTAGAAAGTTAGTTTCTTAGGAAGAAAGCTATTTACTGTATAGCCATTTACTTACCCACTTAATCATATTTGTATGATTTAGCCCAATGAAAAATACTCTGGGAAGCTCAGAACAATAAAACACATCACAAAAACATCATAAATCATAAAATCATAAAAAATACAATGCAACTGCATCACAGGCAACTGCAACAAACATAAGCACCAGAGATAACAAACAGCTGTAATCAATGCCAATCTATCCTTCCAAAGCCCAACTAAAGAAGATGGTCTTTTCCTAAATGTTTCCTAAATGAAAGCAGGGAGGGAGCCATCTTAACCCCAAAGGGAACAGAATATCCCAGGGCTGAGGCAATCAAAGAAAAGGTCTGCCTTCCAAGCCACACAGAGAGAGAGAATCAAAATCACACCCTTCTAGGTAGAGCACAGAGAACAGGAAGACTACATGGAGAAGGTGGTCCTATTCAAGCTAGATTTCTATGACCCTTTCTTAAGGGTGGGAATGGAATAGTCCCTATCCATAAACACCAGTGCTCTGCAGACATAATGCCAAATCAAGGCTAGGCACTACACAAGCAGACCTGTTGTACTGAAATTCCCTTATGGTACTGAAATTCATTATGGTATGGAGCAAACCAATGCTTGCTGATACCTCTCAACCACAGGTGATAGATTAGTCCTGCAACCTGATCTACACGCTTTGCATAAGCAAAAGAGACCCAAACATCAGAGAGCTATTGCTAGATGGGCAAATAGTCTGCCCTGTGGAGTCCTTGGAGTTCTCTGAGCTTGGCTGTTTTCTTGCAAACATTTCATTACCATAGTTTGCCCTATCATGAAGCAGGCTGCTAACCAGGATATGATATGATAGAAAAGAGAGTGTATATGCCCCAGGCTTATTTAAGCAGCAACAAATTGTGGTTTGGTATTATACAGTATATAAGAGCAGCCATTATTTCTACATGCTAAAACTAATGTTAGCACCATTATGGTAGCCTTTTTTCAGGTATTCAAAATAGGAGGAAAGGGGGTATCCACTTTGTCCTCATTTCTCTGTGGCTGAACTTGTTGTCCTGGAAGGCCTGAAAAGTGGCAGTAAAGATTTTTGGTTGAACATGGCCATAACTTATGCATGACTGGGAACCCTGTAACTGGAATGTGGGCATAGCCTGTCGTTCAAACCTTCACCATCTGCTTAGAAAGGATTGGATTAATGCATTTTGGCACTTCCAGATGACTAGATGTACCATCTCCTGTCCTCCTGGATCCATTTTCAAAGGAAACTGAAATTGATTGTGGTTTTTTGCTTATTTCTAAACTGGGCCTGGAGATGATTATGCCTCTGCGAGTAGGGGATCCCTCCCCACCCTCCCCCCACATCTTTCCCTCTCTGTCTCGGGGGGAAAAAAAGTATAGTAGGAAGAAGTGATGAGAAAAACAGCAAGATAAAGAGTTATCAGCTTTTTGTCAGTTTCAAGAAGTTCCAGCAGTGTCTCTGCATGTAGGACTACCCCTACCTCTCAATCTCTAATATCCAAGCTGTTTTGTGGATTTCCTAGATGTTCTCAGGAACAAAGCATATTGCTATGACACTACTTTAACCTAGCTGGAGGTTTGAGCATTTTTCTCTCTTCTCCATTGAAATGGCAATTTCCTCTCTCCTCTCCTCTCCTCTCCTTGAAATGGCAATTTTCCATTCAAAGAAACAACTGAGATACATTAGAGTTGTTTGCCATGGCTGGTTCCCAGATATGACATCAACCAGTTACCAGGGGACTCGGCTTATGACCAAAGTGGGACTGCACTTTCATCTGGAAGCATCCCCTCTCCGCATCCCCATTCCACACAAATATTTTCAGCATCTCAGGAGGACAACATTTGAGGTAGTTGATCTACTTTCCAGATGTGTGTGTCTCTCTGAGAAGCTCAGAGCAGTATACATGGGGGGCGGGACGATGACAACAATTTCTTCCTCATAAATAATGGTAGGCTTATTTGTGGGAATCATGTCTAGGTTTTCTCATGTTGAAAAGACCATTCTTTTCGTCACTATTACACAGCTGTCAGATATGGGAAGTATTAAATGTTCTTAAGGTGGAACGATTCTATTATATGTCATCTGTTATGCTGTGATTTTAATTTCATTCCTCTGAGCCAAAACCATTTTCATTTTGCTCTGCCTGCATTGTGCCAGCGTTGTCTTGCTTGCATGTCACAGACTGCATCATCAGAGCATGCTGTTCTGCAGTGCTGGAACCACTTGGGAGTGCTGCAAAAGGGCTTGTTCGCAATCAAGCCTGCGTGGTGTTGCTGATTGGAGGTAACATTCGACTTTGAATTTCTTCTCCTGCCATAAACCAAGGCTGAGTGCTTTTTAGCTAGCCTGGCACTGATTGAGATGCCCCTGAGATCTATATAGCTTTTTAATATAGAAGCTTCCTGCAAGGCTCTTTACATGAATTTGTACCTCTGATATTAAAATTGGAAATAGGAGGGAATGGGGAGAGAGGCAGATACTAACATTTTCCAGTAATTACTTCCTATCTGTTCTGGTCTACCCTTCTTTTTAAGTGTGTTTGCCGGTTCGTACCAGAAGGTGGCAGCAGATTGTCAGATTTATCTATACAGCCTACATAACACAAGGCATTATTTCTCTCTTCAGTTGGGGTGAAATGAGGAAGAGGAAAGGGAATCTAAGGATAAGAGGTTTGCCAATAATTGCTGGCTACTGAATCTATGCCCAGGAAAAAAACAAAAACAAGAACCAAATCAAACATACACCTGACCTTTTCATACAAAGAGAAAATTGGGCCTGAACTGAGCTGGCTCCAGATTTGAGGAGGCTGTCAAGTTGTTTCAGAAAAAAGGCCAAACCGGATCCTGCACAGAACGTGATTGCTCAGAGAACAGTCTATCCCAGCAGCATAGCTGATATAGCATTCTCTGAAGGACGAATAGAATTTGGGGTTGGATTTTGATTGGCTGTTCCAGGAATAGAAGACCTTTTCCATTCATGGAAGAAAGCATTCAATGGAGGCTCCCCGCTTAGAAAAGAGCAGAGAGGTCACCTCTCATGATGCTCCAGATGCTTTTGCAATCCTCCATATCAGCTTTTCAGGAGACACATTTTACTTTTTCCAATCCTACCAGCCCTTATTTGAATGTTTACTGGATAGTAGCACCAACTGCTGCATTAACCAAAGTTGCATTGCATTTATTTTATTGGCAACAACATTTATTTCAATCATAGTACTTGGGCAAAGTATTATGTACACCATCTTAATTATATCAAGTACAGATTAGACAGGTTCACAAATTGCGCTAAGCCATAATATGGTTAGTTCAGTTTTAATCTAGTGTGTGGTGCAACATCAGCCAATTGTGTTTTACTGAATAACACAGGGTTATACAGACCTTCACTTAGTATGGAAATCTAGTTAACGAGGGAGCTAAGAACAAAAGACAAGTTAAAATAAGTGGTCTGTAATTTGGCACTGGTCTAACTGCATATCTTTATTATATGCCACACAGAGACACAGCTGTTCATTGGGCAGACATATCAGTCTCTCAGCTAACTAACTAAATGTCTGCATTGCACCTTTAAACTTTTCTTATTCTGTATTGATGCTGGCTAGATGCTAAGCTGGTTTAAGAAAATTCTGTCCATATCGGAACACTTTGGCAGCAAGTTGTCAGGTGTTCAGACCAGACCATTGTTTATTCCATCCCAGCCACTACCCCTCATGGACAATTCCCTAGCTGCGTGTGCTCCTAACCTTCTCAGTAGCATAGTAGTTATAACATTTACTGACAGGTAGAACTTCACTGGTTTGAAACCTAGCAGGATTTCTTAAATTACTATTTTTCTTTTCCTGAGCTTTCCACTTTATTACTGTTACATTTTTAATTAGTTTACTGGTGCATCAAGTCCATTGAAAAAGTAGGTAGCTCTCAAAAATAGTAAAAAAGGTTTCTGCTGGTTTTTGAACTGAGGAACTATTATGCAACTCAGAAGTGCATCAGATCTTATTGAGGGAGAGCAGGGAAAATGAAGTGAGGGGATGTTCCTGCCTCTTATCAAAGTGTAGGGGGAGATGCTTAGAAGAAAATAAAGTCTAACTGGCAAATGAGATAGCAACATTTGAGCCAGCACAAGCTAGAAAACACTATTTTCACTTTGGAGCAGGGAAATATGGGCAGAGTTCACATTCCTGGTGGACTGAGGGCAAGTAGAAGGTATGTTCATTCCAACCCTCTAGAAATGGCTGGTGGCCCATATTTGTGACAGAGTAACTTGGAAATGTGGATATGCTCTAAGTGTTGGTCTATATATTCAAGACAGTGTTATAATAATTAGTAGTTAACCCTTAAACTATATCTGGATGTTCCTACTGTTTTTTCCAAAACAATGTTGCAATGATAATAGACCTGGTTTTCATATTTTCAGAATATAAGGAAGATGTTTAGTATTGACTTATTTGCTTAGGACCCTGATATACTGTAAAAGTTTGGGGAGATTTATTTTTTGAGTGGGCAAAATTCATGCTAGGTATTGACCAGATAAATGGCCTAAAAATAATTAGTGGCTTCTTATTTAAAATAAGAATAATCTTTCTTCCAAAATACAGGTTAATTACCAGTAAGTGATCCTTAATTGCACAAGAGACTACAAAAATTAATGAGATTGGTTATGGCAAAGATGGACAGCCTGATATTCCAGGCTACCTATGACCCTGAAAGCTACTTTCCTTTTTTAACTAGGTGAAATTGTCAAGAATTCTACAAGTATTTCTTTCCAGCAGAAGTGACAACCAATAGTAAACCAACTCAGGCTTTACTGTATTTATCTGAAAAGAAGATTATTTTCTCCAGACAATTCACTTTTGAAATAGATGGATCATTTTAGATTTATTGAGAATATAATAATATATGGAGTTTAGATTTTTCTGCCTTATCCTCCTTTGCAGATGTGTATGTTTGTATCTTAAATTCAGGGCTGTCTTCTTTCAAGTAAATACAATACATCCAGATCAGATGTCCTCATATGATATTGTGACTTTTGACAATTCTATACAGAGCCTTTCTTTGGCAAATTTAATACTTGGGCTGAATCACATCAGCCTTATTTATCAGAAACTGCTGACATCTCAAAACTGTTTGAGATTTGCATGAATAAGATTGACAAGAGTGTTGTGATAAATTATTAGCTTAAAAGAATGCAATCTACACAGATATAGAAATGTAAAAAAAAACTTAACAAGCCCATGCACATGTTAAGCTTTCTTGATCTACAAATATTGCTTTTCTACATTAAAAGACATTTAAAAGTAAAATGCAATTTGACTTCCCCTCCTCTTTATGTAATTGAACACTTCCTATCCTACAGTTATTGCATCCTTGTTCATGATGGCCTGCTTATCTGGATCTTAGAATTTCAGGTATCTAAAATTATTTCTTTCATTTTTTTTTAAAGTACTAGTTTTAGTTAAAATGGTCTGGAAATATCTCCCTTCAATCTTTCATTCAAAGGCATTAACAAGTTTGATAAACTTGTTTACCAACCCTAATATAAGGCTAAGTTCTACAAAATTGGTGGCTGATTCCAGTCTCTAATAGCTAACTGTTTCTCCTGGATTTGGATTTACTTCATCATTATTTCTTTTCTTTTTTTTTTCATAATTTTTATTAAAGATTTTAATTACAGCAGTAAAAGCAAATACAAACTAAACTCAGAAAAAGAAGAAATAGAAAGAATAAAAAGTGCAAAGAAAGAAAAAGAAAAAGAAATATGTAAAGAAGTGACATCCGATCTTCATCACAACAAGTAAAAACAAATTTGATAATTCTTCACCTCCTATAAGGTTACAAACAAATATCTCTTGTTCCCATAATCCATTCCTTATCTATATGTAGATCCATAAATCATCAAATTTTCAATCCTGGTGTCAGCAAAAAGTCCATAAAGGGTCACCAGAGCTTTATTAAAACATGTCATATATTAATGTTGATCAAACAAACCAACTTCATATTCCTTCCTTTTACTTCTGACAAACTTGATCTTTATGTGTGTGTGATCACAGGGAGGCTAAGGAAAGAGGGCATGGGTACATGCATGCATGTGTGTGATTGCAGGGAGGCTGTGAAAAGAGGGCACAGTGTGTGTGCAATTGCAGGGCCGTGGAAAGAGGGTGCAGGATACATGCATGCATGTGTGCAATCGCAGGGAGGCTGTGGAAAAAGGGTGCAGGGTGCATGTGTGAGGGTGTGCAAGTGCAGGAAGGCCTGGGAAAAAGGGTATGGGGTGTGTGTGAGCGAAGGGGGGAAGGAGGGTGTGATGCACGTAAGTGAAGAAAGGTCATGGGGGGAGACTTACCCTAGTGACTTGTAAACTTCCTTGCTGGCTCCCCATTGACTTTGCTTGGGGAAAGTTAGCAGGGAAGGTCGCAAATGGCCATTAGGTGACAGTGGGATACTGCAACTTGTAAGTGCGAGCTGGTTGCCAGGCACATGAATTTTGTTCACACAACCACAGGGGTGCTATAATGGCTGGAACTTGGAGTACTGGTCATAAGTCCCTTCATTCAGCACCATTGTAACTTTGAACAGTCACTGAACGAATGGTTGTAACTTGAGGACTACCTGTATAACTTTCTTAGATCAAAATCTTATTTAGCTTTTTGCTCTTTATTTCCAATTCTTTAAATTTTTAAACTTATAGTTAATTTTTCTTTTGTTCAAGAAGGAAGATAAACTCACCAGGTGGATTCTCAAACTTCTTGTTCCGAGGATCTCTAATAGCCTTAGCATAGTAAATAAGCAATTTCCAAAAGTGATTAGAAAGTGAGGTTAGTGAACTCAGTGTCCTTGAAAAGGCTGTGCTGTGGTTGTGAGCATGATGGCTGGTCCCTTCATCTCCCAGTGCTTAGACCCATGACAGACCACTGTCCTGCAGCCATCCATAGCATATGTGGATGACCTCCCTTCCTCTCCTTATCCAGAAAGGCTCTGAAGAACCAGTCTACTTGCTGGTTTTTTAAATCTTTGCCACAGTCGTCATCTCCGCTCTTTCAGACATGTGTTTAGTTCATCATGCCTTCACTGGAAGTCCCTTACTTCATCATTATTTCTTGTCCAAAAGTTCAGTTTGGTGAAAACAGAACATGTTTAACTTACTTTGAGACCTAAATAATTAATTCTATGCAAGACTTCCTTGAAGATATAGACATGCTTCTGAATTCATATCCTAAATTCTAAAATGTCATCCATATAGACAATGAATAATTAATTAATTATTAATTATTATTAATTAATTAATAATGAACCTTTATTAATAATTAATAATATAGGGACACGGTGGCGCAGCGGCTTAATGAAGTTGAAAGTTGCCAGCCAGAAATGGTCAACATTTCAGCGGTTCGAGCCCAGCTCTGTGCGGCAAAGTGAGCTCCTGTCTCCTCCGCAGCTTCTGCCAACCCAGCAGCTTGAAAACTTCCGTGAGTAGATAAATGGGTACTCTCACCCTGGTGGGAGGAAAAATGCTGGTAGCACCTTGGGCAGGAGACGGGACCAGTTGCCGGTAACGCGGAAGCCGCGTACGCCCGAAAAAGGCGCAAAGCAACAGAAACCCCACCTCCTGCACTCGCCAGCTGGGCTCTGCCCTAGGAAGGAGGCAATGGAAAACCACTTCCAAAACACCTTGCCTTGAAAACTGCAGAGACTTGTCCAGGCAGTCGCCGCAGAATGGGTCACAACTGAGTGTGGATAAAATAATAATAATAATAATAATAATAATAATAATAATAATAATAAAATTATTAATAAAAATTAATAGCCCAACCATTTTTGTGGAAATATTCCTCCTGATAACTTTTGGAAACAGAATCTTACAAAAGGTTTTGCACATGAATAGGTGTTTCCTGTAATACTTGCTCTTATTCAGATACTCTTGTTAGGCTTTGTGCTAAGCTATAATATAGGTTGTTTGAGTTGGGTTAGGACAATACGTGAATTTAGCACTGTCATTTAGAAATAAAGACTTAGAGTTCAGGGCTATATATGAAACTTAGTTACTACATCTTTTCAACAAACCATGGTTAAATCACTTGTGTAACATGTGAATTTAGAGATTTCTGTATATTCCATTACCAACATAAGGTAGTTTGGAGTGGACACAGGACAGTGTCTAATCTAGAGGTGGCATTACAATTCCAGCATGCCCTTCCAAGGAGTTTAGATTGATCCCATCATTCTTCAGTTTACAAGAAGTGCTGCTAAAACACTTAACCTGCATTTTCCTTCTAATTAATTCTTGAATGTATCCAATGCATTTTTGAACATTGTTGTAAACACCACCTCTCTCAACTCAGGTTTGACAGATAAAACATTTATGTCCCATCCATTTTAAAAATTGATGATTTCATTCTCTGTTATGATTTCAAGCTAATTTTGTTTTTAATCTTGGTTTGTTTTGGTGGTTTAGTGCTTTGTTCTACATATTGCTTCTAGAGACCTTCTTTAGCCAAGGCAATTTAAGAATATTGTAATAAATCACACAATGTAACTAGAGTCAGGTGGATTTGCTAAATCCACTGAATTCTTCCAATTTAGAGAAGACAGCTGAGCCTGCTACTATTTAGGCTGCAGCGGTGTTCCTTTACTGTAAGGTAGATACATTTTTCTCCAAATTTCATTCTGTATTATTAGATTTCCACAGCTTTTCTTTCTCTTTCAGGTATAGGAAAATTTACAATTCATATGTCTGTATGGTAGGGGGAAGAGATGGGTAATGCAGTGGCTGGCTGGTTCACTTTTCCCATACATCCAGCCCATTTCTCAGCATGCTGATTAATGCATGTTACCACAGCTATACTTTTTACTTTCTCCTCTCTAGAAGTCTTAAGATATGCTGAGCTGTCAGCATCTTTCTGCTTGCTGTCCTTAGCTGCCTTATAAAACTCTGTTTAGGGCACTTTGACATGGATCCAGCATTCCAGGAAGCTCTGCCTTCTTGGGATTTATATCAAGAGCTCCAGGGAGCAAAGGCAAGGAGAGAGCCTTCTTCAGGTTCCTTATGCAATAGGAAGTAGTTCAGAGGATCCCCTCTCCCTGGACCGACAATGGGAAACCTGTCCTTATATATAATAATGCTGCCCAAAGGGGAGGTGGGATAGAATTTTTCTTCAGTTGAAAGTCACAAATTTGTATTGTAAATTGACAGTGACAAAGGCCAACCTGTGACTCTCTCTCTCTCTCTCTGCTTGTGACTGAATTCCCAGTTGTACTAACAAATAATAAGTTTAACCATGGTTTCTTGAATTGGTTGGGGTTTGTAAAGCATACCAAACCATAACATAGATATATATAAACTGAGGCCCCAAGACTACCTCCAGCCCCAGGATGCCTGGATGTGATCTCCATAGACTTCCAAATGTTGTTATCTAACATAACAATAAGGTGGAATTATTAAATAAATGTAATCATTTATATTACAGTTGGTTTTAATCAAATTGCAGTGTAAATAAATAAAATGAAATTGTTTAATTTTTGTATTGACCTGTCCACAACTTTTTTGGGGGGGGGGTTGGTTCTGACACAAGTCTCAAAGGCTGAGATCAATCAATCTGAAAAAGCTTGTGAAGATTTACTATGTATCTGTAAATCACTGCAGGTTACACAAGATTCATGAAACAAAACCATGCTATGGCTCAGTGCAGGGCTTTTCAACTGAGAGGGTTATTAACAAATTTTAGGAGAGTCACACATTTTGGGGTAACTAGAAGGATTGAAAGGCAGGTGGGCAGGAAGTGCATTGTCTATAGAACTCTGACACTAACAGAAAATGAGATATAGAACTTGTACTCTGTAAGGCACCTTGCCAATGGGAAAGAAAGTTCTGGCAGAGCCAGATTTCTATTCACCCTGGAAATTTTATTCATAACATAATTCATGGGAGGAAGGTCATATAAATTATTATTTTAGGGTGTAATCCCTGACTTGCCTTCTTATCTCTCTCACTCTCTTGATCTCTTATTCAATCAATCAATCAACATTTATATGCTGATACAACATTTATATGCTGCCTACTCAATTCTAGGTGGCTTACAATAAAAATTAAAACAATCTTCATTGACAGTCCAAAAGGATACTATGGTCAGTTAAGAGATTTAACTGGGTCCCGTCAGATGGAATTCCTTAGTAGATGGGACCTGCAACATGCCTCTCCTGCTGGACCTGATGGAATGGGTAGAAGTAATCAGGGAGAGATGGTCCCTCAGATAACTTGGCTCCATACCATGTAGGGCTTTAAAGGTCAAAATGAGTACCTTGAATTGCACCTGGAAGCGAACTGGTAACCAATACAGCTCACAAAGCAGAGGTGTAACATGTGTCCTTCTAGGAATATGCATAACTGCCTGTGCTGCTGCATTTTGCACCAGCTGAAGCTTCTGGATACTCTTCATGGGCAGCCCCATATAGAATATGTTACAGTAGTCCATTTGGAAGATGACCAAGGCATGAGTAACTGTGAGCAAAGCCTCACAAGCCAGGAACAGGCACAAATGGCACACAATACAAAGTTACACAAAGCCTCTCCTGGCATGACCGCCACCTGCTTGAGCAAGAATTGTGAGTCCAGAAGGACCCCCAGATTGTGCACCAGGTTTATTTGGGGCAGTACAACCCCATCCAGTACCAAAGATGGTAGAGTCCCAGATCGAGAAGGCCCTAAAACCCAAAGCCACTCAGTCTTGCCAAAGTTCAATTGAAGCCTGTTGTTCCCCATCCAGACCCCTGCAGCCTCCAGGTATCAGGACAGGACATCCACAGCATCACTTAATTTGCTAGGGGCAGAGAGATATAATTGAGTATCATCAGCATACTGATGATACCTCACCCCATAGCGACAGATGATCTCCCCCAGCAGTTTCACATAGAAGTTGAACAGAAGTGGAGAGAGCACTGAATCCTGTGGCACCCCACATAGTAGGGACCAAGGGCAGGACCTCTCACTCCCAATCAACACCAACTGGTATCAGCCTTGTAGGAAGGAAGTGAATCAGCAATGTACAGTGCCACCCACTCCCAATCCTTGAAGCTTTGACAAGGATACCATGATCGAGAGGTTAAGGAGAACCAGGATGGATGCACTACCCCCATCCCACTACTGCCAGAGATCATCCAAAAGTGTGACCAATGCCATTTCTGTCCCATATCCAGGCCTGAATCTTGACTGAAAGGGGTCCAGATAATCCATGTCATCCAGGGTCCATTGAAGCTGCTGCATCACCACCTTTTCCACAACCTTCCCTAAAAAAGGAAGGCTGGACACTGGTCGAATGTTGTCCAATATGGTGGGATCCAGTGAAGGCTTCTTGAGGAGGGGGTGGACCAACACTTCCTTAAGAAGTGAAGGGACAACCCCCTCTCCTCAAGGATGAATTCACTGCCACTAGAACCCACTCACATGTTAACCCCCGGGCAGCCTTGGCCAATCAGTAAGGGCATGGGTTTAAAGAGCAGGTGACCAAGCTCACAATCATAAGGACCCTGTCCACTTTCAAGACCAATAGGTTCAAGCTATTCCCAGCTACAGGACAAAACTGTGCCCCAGGCATCTCCACAGGACCTGCACCAAGGCTGGCATCTAAATGGGAATGAATTCGAATGATTTTGTCTGACAGATGCTCTGAAGATTCCTCTGCATGGCCTTGAAGATGAATCTCTGGGTTCCTTTCCCACCCAAAAGAGTTCAAGTCATTTGGATCAAGGTCACTGGGTGGCAATCCATGGAATCAATAAGGATGGAGAAGTATTGTTACTTTGCCACCCTTACTGCTATAAGGTAAGCTTTAATAGTGGTTCTCACCCATATTTGGTCAAGTTCATCCTTTGTTGGCCTCCAGCAGTGCTCTAGATGTCTCTTCTCCTGTTTCATCTCCCTCACCTCTTCTGTAAACCATGGAGAGTGACAAGATCCAAAGGAAGGGAGAGGTTGCATGGGCACAATCTGATGCAAGGCCACAATTGCCCTCTTGTTCCAAGTGGTGACTAAGGCTGCCATTGGACTATACAGCAGACAGTCCTAGCTCCCTCTGGAACCCAACCAGGTCCATCAATTACTGGGGGCAGACCGATCTAATAGGTCCACCCTCCCTGAGGTGGGGGGAAGCACCAGAGAATCTCATAGTTACCAGGGCATGATCTGACCATGACGGAGGAGCCACAGAGAGCTCCAGATGACCTTGCCACTGCTCCAACAAGAAAACCAGATCAGGTGTGTGACCACTGTCTTGTGTCAGGTCCTGGATGACCTGGGATAGGCCCATGGTTGTCATGGTGGACCTGAACTTCTGAGCCACCTCAGACCCCACTCCCAGGGAAGGCAGATTGAAATATCCCAGGACCATAAGCCTGGGGAATTCCACTGCCAACCTTGAGATAGAGTCAAGGAGCTCAGAGTCAAGGAGTTCAGGCAGGGCAGTTGCTACACAGCAGGAAGGCTGGTATAATAGCAACAGTCCTAACTGATCTCTACAATCCAACTTAAGGAACAGAGTCTCACATCTCGCCACTTGTGAAGCAGCAGCCCTGAAGTCTTAAGAAATTCCTGGATGACAACTCCCATACCCTCACCCCTGCCCTGGAGTCTCAGCTGATGCCACATCCTAAACCCAGCTGGGCACATTTCTGGTCAGTCCTCATGCCTCTGGTCAGGCATTATCTCTCTCCTCCCTCCTCATCCCATGTATAACTCTGACCTATTATAAATGATTGCAAGAATTATTAAGATTTCATTATTTATCCTACTGTATATGCCAATCAATAGAGACTTGCAGTGGTTTGCAACCATACAGATAAATAACCATTCAGTTAAAATGCTCACAGTAAAACAATTAAGAAATCAATAATGACAGAAAATATTTTAAAAAAACAGCTAATAGATGAAAGCATACAACCAAGGTATGAAACCCAAACCTAGCAAATAAACTAATTTTAAAATTAAAATGGGATAAGATAGCAACAATCAACTCATTTCCAAATGCTCTACAGAAAATTTGAGTCTTAAGCAACTCCTGGAATAATAAAAAGGATGAGACAAGCCTTGATTGGGGAGACTGGAACCAGCAATTGAGAAACAGTGCCTCCAGGCTTCCATTCCACTTACCTCATGCAAATAGATAATAATCAAAAGCTTTTCCCAGAAAGAACATACTAGATGGGCTGATTCAGGTAGGTGAAGGCAGCCCTGAAGGTACCCAGGCTCCAAGCATATTGAGCTTGATAGGTTAAAAGTAACATTTGGCATCTATTGGTAATGATTGCAGGGCCTGAAGCATTCACCGATAATTGGGCTGTGCTTCGGTAACATATACTTGAAATGCTCTGAAGACTCCAAAGTACTAAATAAAAATATTATGATATTTTTTGCCCATGGGTGTCTACAGGGGGAAGAGAAGTGATCTCATGTGCATCAAGATACCCCTGCACAAGTGACCTGGATTATGTAATTTGCATGATATAATTGTGGCTTCTACCAGATGCCTTAATTCTTACTTTGAGGTCCAAATGTAATATGGATAATTTTGCAACAAACAGTAAATTAGGACAGGCTTGCACTTTAATTTGTAAAAACACTCTCTGATCCATGAGTTCAAATATGGAAAGCATGGAATATGAAAAAGAAGAGCAAACATCTAAGCAGAAACAGAAAGTATCATTCTCTCTCAACAATTTAGTTTTTCAGAGATTAGAGTATCATATGCTAACACCACAGTTTTCTATAGCATAAATGCTCATTTTCCCCAACCCCAATTTTCTATGACTCAACCATTCTAGTGGGATGGGTTTGTTGAAGAAGTGTGGGCCACAAGAAGGGAGATGTGGCAGATAAACTTAGAGGGTTAGGGTAACCCTAACCCTAACTTAGAGGAAGACATTTTCAGCAGTGCCTGAAATGCACAAAACCCCAGACCCTCATTATGTAAGGCAACCAGGAACCCTATTTGTTCTGCGGACTAAATCCCATCTCTGGAAATTGTAGCTGGGGGCATGAGAGTAACAGATGTGTCCAGGAGAAAATTCAGGGTTTTTCTTGTGTGTGGTAGACTTCTTGTGGCCTTCTCCCTTCTTGTGGCCCACACTTCTTCAACAAACCCATCCCACTAGAATGGTTGAGTCATAGAAAATTGGGGTTGGGGAAAATGAGCATTTATGCTATAGAAAACTGTGGTGTTAGCATATGATATTCTAATCTCTGAAAAACTAAATTGTTGAGAGAGAATGATGGATACAATGAGATAGAACACTGGATACAAAGATTTTTGTGGAGTCCTTGGTGCTCTCTGAGCTTGGTTGTTTGCTTGCAGACGTTTCATTACCCGACTAGGTAACATCATTGGTGCTAGTGAGTGTGGGGTTTGCTCCCTGTTTATATACAGTAGCTTGGCCTGTCAGTGTGGTTTTCTCCTTGGTAGCAAAAAGATTTTTGCATACTTTTGGAGCTTATACAAAATTTTCCAAAACCTGTTTGGCTGAGGAAATTAACATGGTAGAATAAAACAATTCCAGATAACTGAGGCCTCAAGTGTTTAGAAAAAAGAACTGTTGGTACTGAAAGTGTGTATGAAAGATTAGGAAGAAGAATTCCTATGAAGGTGGCTTGATTTTCAGAAAACTATGAATATTAACCACCCTCCCAAGTCCTGTCATGCTGCCTCAACCTGGTGAGGGGGTGTTCCTGAGATAGATGAGCAAAGAATGCTAGGAACATATTCCAAGAGTAAATACTCACAGCAGGGTCACCCATGGTGTGAAGGTCATCCCAGCTGCCAGGCTAAAACAAGCAGGCACCTATATTGGGCAGCAGTGATAGAGGAAGATGCTGGAGGCAGATAATCACTTTAATGACAATGGCAAAGGCATAATATCATACTGCATGGGAGAAGGCAGTGGTAAACCACTGTTATATTTTACCAAAATAAGTACATGAATGGAAAATATAAATTGATTGATGATATCAAGATGATATCAAGAGGCTCTGTTTGGTGTGATCTGGTCCCTCCTAGATAAGGAGGTACCACAGGAACTTCTGCAGGGCCACGGTGAAGATTATTCTAGGCACCCATCAGATAAATTTGTTTGGATTTGCTCAGAGTTGAACTCTAGCTATACAGGACCTGTGGAGTTGCCTGAGGCACATTCTTGCCTCATTATCTGGAGACACTTCTAATCTGTTAGCCCTGATGAAGTGGACAGGGTCATCGGATCTCTGAATGCAGCCACCTCTGTCTTAGTTCCCTGTCCTTCCTGGTTCATTATGGTCTCCCAGGAGGTGGCAGGCAGTTGGGTCTGGGCAGTGGTGAATGCTTCTTTATGAGAGGGGGAAGTTCCATCTGCCTTGAAAGAGATGGTTGCCCCTCTCCTTCTCAAGAGATCACCACTGCATCCAACAGATCTGGACAATTTTCATCCAGTCTCCAAATTTCCCTTCCTAGGGAAGGTTGTAGAGAAGGTGGTGGGCTTACAGCTACAGAGAGCCCTGGAAGAGGCAGATTATCTGGGCCCTTTTCAGTAAGGGTTCAGGCCTAGTTATAGTTCTGGGTATAGACAGCATGGGTCATGCTTATCAGTGACCTCTGGCAGGCTCAGGATGGGAATAGTGCATCCATTCTGGCTCTCCTTGATCTCTCAGTGTCCTTCGATACCATCAATCATGGCATCCTTCTGGGTTGTCTCAGGAGGTTGGTGGGGAGATCACCATGTTGTGGTGGTTCTCCTTTTTCCAGGGCTGGTTCCAGTTGGTGCTGGTGGGGAGGAGACATTGAGCCTGAGGGCCCTGCTTTGTGGGGACTCTACCCTTTCCCAACCCTTGTTTAACATCTACATGAAGCTGCTGCATAAGGTCATCTATCAGCACAGGGTGCAGTATCATCAGTATATTGATGATACCCAGTAGTCCATCTCTTCCCTGGGCTGACCAAGCAATGCTGCCAAGGTCCTCTCCCAGTGCCTGGAGGCTGTGAGGGTCTGTATGGGGGAGAACAGGCTTCGACTCAACCCTGGCAAGACGGAGTCACTGTGGGATTTAAGGCCCCTCAGCTCCAAGGACTTTCCAGCTTTTTACTCTGCATGGGGATGCACTTCCCCAGTCAGAGCTGGTATGCAATTTGGGAGTCCTCCTGGAATCTCAGCTCCCACTCAAAGAACAGGTGGCAGCCATGGCCAGGTTCATCTTGTGCACCAATTGCGTCCCTTCCTGAACCCAGAGACCATGTTCATGGTAACTCATGCCTTAGTCACCTTTCATTTGGATTACTATAACACACTCTATATGGGGCTGCCCTTGAAAAGCACTTGAAAGCTACAGCTGGTCCAGAATGTAGCAGTGTGGGCAGTCTTGATGTTACTCATTACTCCCATGTAACACCACTGATCCATGAACTGCACTGGCTTCCAGTAGGCTTCCAGGTGCAAGTCAAGGTGTTGGTCATTACCTATAAAGCCCTTCATGGCATAAAGCCAAGTTACTTGCAGGACCACCTCTCTCCCATTGTTTTTGCCCGCCCCACCAGATCTAGTAGAGAGGGCATGCTCCAGGTCCCTTCTATTAAACAATGTAATCTTATTGGACCCCAGAGTCATGCCTTCTCAGCAGCAGCATCTACCCTATGCTACAGCATCCCCCTGGAGATTTGGATGGTCCCAACCCTGTTAGCCTTTCACAAGGGACTGAAGACCTGGCTGTTTCCCAAAACATTTGGGTTGGGGGTAGATGAGCTCTGCTGTTGTTGTGGGTGAGTTAACAGTTTTCCTGGATGTTGGGGATTCTTGTTTTAATCTTGTAAGTTGCCCAGAGTCACTTGTGTGACATGGGCGGCTATATAAAACAAACAAATAAATAAAGTGTAATATGATGGGCCTCTCAGGTTGGATGGCACTCAACATGCTACTGAGGAATTGCTGAGAGTCTTTCAGAATACTAATGGTGTTTATGATGTGGCTAGATTAAAGCCTTTAGGACATGTAGTTGCTGATATTGCTATACAGGAAAAGAAAATCCAAGCTGCAAAGACAGAATTACAGTGGGCACATGGAATGTAGGAAGCATGAACACGGGAAAGCTCAACACAGTGAAAGATGAAATGAATTGACTATACATTGACATCTTAGGCATCAGCAAACTGGGATAGACTGGAATTGGACACCTTCAATCAGAAGACCACACTGTTTACTACTTAGGACATGAAAAGCAAAGAAGGAATGCTGGTGCTTTCATAATTAGGAAGGGTATAGCAAGAACACTACTTGGCTACAATGCAATCAATGACCAAATAATATTAATTAGACTGTGTGGACAACCCTTTAATATGATGATTATCCAAGTTCATGCTCCAGCCACTGATGCAGAAAAAGAAGAGATTGATGAGTTTTATAATCAAATTCAATTTGAAATCGACAGACCACACAAGCAAGACGCGCTGCTTGTGGTTGGGAACTGGAATGCCGAAATTGGAAATATCATGAAGGAAAATGTAGTTGGACTATATGGCCTAGGAAACCAAAATGAAGCAGGAAAACAATTTACCAGTCTATATCAATCCAATGATTTCTTCATTGCTAACACAGTTTTCAAACAACCAAAACCTCAGGTATATACATGGACATCACAACAGAGTACACAAAATCAAATTGACTATATTATTGGTTAATTTGAATCAGTAAAGGTTCTAACCAAGCTTTGCCAGCAAATCTGGATAATGACATAGTGGCCAACAGACTGGAAAAGATCAAACTACATTCCAATACCAAAGAAAGAAACTTAACAGAGTGTGCAAACTATAGTATAATATTCTTAATTTCACACACTATCCAACACATGTTAGAGCTCTATATGGAGGGGATACCATATGTTCAAGATGGCTTTAGAAAAAGCCAAGAAACACAAGGGATTACTGGTGATGCATGCTAGATAACTGAGGAAGCTAAAGAATACCAAAAAGAACTCAATATGTGCTTCATTGATTATAGAAAGGCCTTTGATTGTGTCAATTATGTCAAGCTGTGGAATGGGCTTAGACAAATGGGAATCCCAGAATATCTCATTGTCCTCATGAGAAACCTATATACAAGTCAGGAAGCTACAGTACAGACAGAACATGGCAAAACAGACTGGCTCCAGCATGGCAAAGGAGTGAGACAAAGGCTGTATATCTTCCCTTATTTATTCTATATGCATAATATATACTGAGGGAAGCTGGATTAGAAGAAGATGATCATCATTTTAAAATTAGAAACATCAAAACTTGTGCCATGCTGATGACACTATTCTGCTCCTCCCTGTAAGCTGTAGTACTGAAAGTCAAGGAGCACAAAAAATGGGACTAAGATTAAAAATAAGGAAGTCCAAACTAATGATAACAGGTACAATAGCTGCCTTAGAACTGACAATGAAGATATTGAAATGATGGATAATTTCTGCCTTTTAGGATCAACTGTCAACAATTAAGGAGGAAATATGCTGTGGACTAGTACTTTGTGGAGTTGCCATGAAGGCCTTGGAAAAGTTATTCAGATGCCATGATGTGTCTATAACTACAAAGGTCAGAACATGCAAGCAATTGTTTTCACTGTGACACTCTATGGGAGCAAAAGTTGGACTTTGAAGAAACAGGATAAAAACAGTATTAACACTTTTGTATTTTAGTGTTGGAGAAGACTCCTGAGAATGCCATTGGACAGCCAAGAAAGCAAGCTAATGGATCACTGAACAATTCAGAGTTCTCACTGAAGAGCAGGCTCAATTGTCACTTCAGATACATTATGTGAAGACCTAACTCTCTGGAGAAGGCTCTAATGCTGGGAAAGGTGGAAGAACAGAGAAGAAAAGGATGACTAGCAGCAAGGTGGATGGACTTAATTACGGTAGGACAAAGCTTACAATCCCAACATGAGAGGGAATAAATTCTGTAGTAATCAGTGGACCTAACCTACGAGTACAGATGTTCTATCAATATCCCTGGGGATGAGACTGTAACTAATCCCCCTTGCAACTATTATTTTCTCTTGAACTATTAATCAAAACATAGGGGAAGGACACCCACATTTTTGTCAGAGAAAGTTTAATATGACTTCATCAAGACATAGATCCGGGGTCATGAACAAGCCTGCTTCTCTCCAGGCAGATACCTTCATTTTCTTCCCAGGAGCCTCCTTTCCTGTTTTTTATTGGACATATGCTAGCAAAAATTAAATTCAGTGAAGCTGTAGCAAAGTCAATACATATAGCTTTTATATTGGTTAAAACTGCACGTACCTTATAAGAGTAAAAATAGACAGTTTAAAAATAATGTTCTATTCCACTGTAAGATTCTACAGATATCTCTATTTTTAACCCAGACTTACAGTTTTGATGAACAGTAATGAGTATTATTAATTGGAGTTAATTGCAATGTGGTAGATACGAATAGATGCAATTGCGATGTATAAATATTTTATGTCTTTACTTTAAACACGCAATTTTGTTACATACTCTGCAATGGTTTAAATGAATGTGTTGTTTTTTGCAGGTATGTGTATATGGAAGAAATACTAATTTATCTAAACATTGTTCTGTTCCATAGTAATCACTCAGAGCTTCTAATTATTGGGCTTATTTGAAGCACTATATTAACTGATAAAATGGTTAGATATTCCCATGGGGGAGGGTCTCTTTCATCTGATGATATTATTGAAAACAAAGAAATGTCCAGAAGATGCAAAGGACAATAGATGCAGTTGTTGCAAACTACGAATGCCTTTTAAAAGTAGCCTTAACATGTTCATTGTTAGAACATGGGAGTTTCTCATTGGGAGAAAGTGCTCACCAAGTGAATTTAACCTGTTAAGGAAAACAGTAGTTCTTTCCTTTCCTTCCAAATCAGTTAAATCTTATGCTTTCCTCAACTCAGACTGCATTTGCTCCACATTTTCTCTTCCCATCCCTTCCCAGTACAGCTCCACCTTCCCCTTGCTACTTCTCCATCCTGGTTCTCTTCATATTTGCTCTCCTAGAAGAAGGGAGGGGAGTGAATTGGTATGTGTGTTCTGTGTGAAAGAGAATGGTTAGTATATGTGGGTGAGGGGATTTCTTATTTCATAGCACTTAATTTTAATTAGAAATGTTTAATTCAATTATTTATTTTATCTGACCTTACATTTTAGGGGAGCGTAGTTTCTGGTAGGTAGGTAGATAGAGATATGCACATATATAGATAGATATGTTTAATACACCTATGTATTGGGCAGGCAAAATTCCAGGTTCGGGTTAAGATACAACGCTTGACTGATGAGGTAGAAAAGCTTGACTCTGCGTAGGATTTTTGTCTGTGTTTATACCATTTTTTCTGTCTATTCTTAGCTTTTAAATTCAAGTTCATATTTGGGGAAGGAGGTAAACATGGTATATGCACTTGGCTTGGGAATCTTTTTAGAATTATCTCACTAAATGGGATTGCTCAGTATTGGAATCTGACAGTAAAGCCAGGCAGTGCAGATTTTATCAGTGGTAAAGACAAACGGTAGGTTCTCCTTGAAGAACTCATTCACACAACTGTTTATTATATAGAAGAGACACCACAAGGTAAAGCAATATGTCACAAACACCCCTCCATGTGGTTAAAATTCAAATGACCATGCGTGCTACTATTCTAGTAATTGCCTTTGAATATAAACGATGAAGCAGAATTGTTGAACATTCTGGCTTATCTTTCACAAGCTGGTACATCCTGCCTGATCATGCCATTTGGCTCCTCTGCCAACAAGAGCAACTAAATTAATTAAAAAACAACAACAACAAAGGGAAGAAGCTACCATTTCCTTTTGCATTACATTCTGGATTCCTGGTTTGTTTGGCCTAAACCCCAAATTTGTTCCCAGTCTGAGATTTGTGATTTAGTCTGGATTTGACATAATAGTGTTGCTTCTTTCTTAGTTTGTGATTAAGTTGCTCTGATTGGAGAGAAGAGTCAAACAACAGTGAACAGAAAGCATACGCAAATATGCCACTTGTAAAACAGCAGCCAGAATCCCCTGTAATTCTGATTTATCGCTATATCCAAACAATGGGCTTATCTTGCTCCTCCTCGTGAAGAGCTGTCACCAGCACTAATGAAAAATGAGCAGAAAAGTCACATTCCACTTTATAAATGGTGGCACGAATCCCTGTCAAAGACAGGGGAGGGCAATCTAAATAAGCATTAATGGTGTGCCAGAAGTTGGTAAACTGTTATAACACCTGTGATATCTGTTCATTGACCACACTGAATAGGTCTGATGAGAGCTGGAATTCAATAACCTCTGGAGAGCCACAGGTTCCCAGCCTCTACATCAAAATTATGTATATGTATCAGTGACTTAGAAAGCAGATTGGGCAAATAAATGGTGAAGGATACATCTACTTACTAACCATATAAAGTGGGTTACCTGAGAAAGATATAAAAGCAATACAACCAACAACACAGTAGCATAAATAATTCCATTTCTGTACAAACCCAAACAGGTAACAATGTTGGGAGTGCATATCTACGGGTGACACAACTTTAAATACCAGTTGCTACCAGCAGGGGGAACTGCTGCATTCATCGTGTGAGTGGGAAACTAGAAGCTGAATTTGATGGAAGTTTGGACTGATCCAGAAGCAGTCTTCTGCTACTTTTCGGACTTCAAAACTTCACAGAACACATAAGACTTAACCCCATTTATGAGTAATGTAGCTATGGGCTACTGAAGACTTATGAAGTGCTCCTAGATTTCCTTAACTATCTGTAACTATTAGTAGGAAAAGGCTGCAGAGTAATAATTTTGGTTCAACCCACTGAACCACCTTCATTTTGGATGTTTGTATTAGATTTTTGAAAATGTATTTTACTGCAGCTTTCCCCAAGCAGGGGCCTTCCAGTTTTATTGGGGCTATAAATCCAAACAATACCAGCTGGCATGGCTAAAGGGAGGTATATTCTGGGAGGTACAAACTTGAGTGTGCTCTTAAAAAAGCCATCTCTTAGTTCAGCTGTCCTTGATAAATTTCATTCTGTCTCCAACCTCTCCTTTTAAGGAAGCTGTTGAGAAGGTGATGGAGATTCAACTGTGGAATATCCTAGAGGAAGTAGATTATCTGGACTCTTTTCATTCAAGGTTCAGGACCATAATGGGACAAAAACAGGACTAGCTGCTCTAGCATTTAACTTTCATCAGAGGGGGAGTGCAGACCTCCTGAACCTTTTAGAGACTGTCAATACCATCATCATTCTGGGCTACCTGCAAGGACTGGAAATTGGAGGCACTGTTTTAAAGTGGTTCCACTCCTGAGCATGTGGTCATGGGGAACAATATTTGAGCTCTTGGATGTTCCAGTGTGCGGTACTACAGTCATAGTCCTTTCCCCTATGCTATTCAACATCTATTTGAAGCAACTGTGAGAAGTCAGCCATCAATTTGGGGTGAGGATCATCAGTACAATGATGATATTCAACCTATACATTGCCACCCTAGGTCAAGCACAGAACACTTAGTTTAGATCAGCATCCAGGCTTAGCGAAGATGTGGTAAACATCTTAAGCCTACAGCCTTAAGATGAGGAGAAAAAAGCTCAGATTACATCCTATCAAGGTGAAATTAATGTATATCTATAAATATCAGGGTTATTTATTTACTGGTTTTTCAAATTTATATATGCCACCAATCTCATTGTAAATTAACAGTTAACATCTGCTCCAGTTGTTCTTTTGTGAAGTTTTGCTTTCTTAGCAGGAGTTGGTCCACAACATGGAGGTCCTCCAGAACTCTTGGCTCCTGCTAGATGAGCAGAGGGACCTTTATCCAGCTTCTGCCGGTGTACCAGTTGGGGACCACCTGGACTGCCATATCCTGTCAACAATCATTCATCCTGATTACCTTGTGATATGCAACACATTCTACACTGGGCTGCCTTTGAAGATGACCTAGATGCTGCAGCTAGTACTGTTCATGACCACGTTATTAGTCAGGGAGGTCTGTTACTTTCGAAGAACACCAATTCTGCATTCAGAGCACTGGCTGCCAGTAGGCTTCTAGGCCCAATTCCAAGGGCTGATTCTCACCTATAAAGCTCTATACAGCCTGGCATCGGGACACATTGCCAAGCATGATTCTGCCCATCTGGTTCAAATGTCAAGGGAAGGTCTCTCCCCTCTGGGAGATTAAGGGGACTTGGACCAGGAGACAGCTTTCTTTGTAGGAGCCCCCTTTTTATGGAACATGCTTCCCCAGAGATAGAGAAGCTTCTCTTTCCTTGCATTCATGAAGGCTCTCAAAACAATTTTATTTCAGCAAGCCTCTGGGTCTGTTACTGGCACATATCTTTTTTAATTGTTTGGGATTATTTTCTCTTATAACTATATTGAGAATAGGTTGTTCTAATACCTGGAGATATTTGTTGTTTGGATAGCCTATTCTGCCTCAATATCAAGGCCTGAGAATGGTCCTCTCCTTATAGTTTTAACTGGAGACAAATTAAAGAAAGCAATTCATTAATTTTCTTGCCTTTGTTTCCCCTCCTACAGAGTGTGATTTGCTGGCAGCAAAAACCATCACAATAAAGGCAAAAGCTGTCTACCACTTCAATATAGTATCTTCATGGTCAGTGCTAAGGCTGGTTGCTGTATCTGTTTTCTTGACACATTTGAACTTTGGTGTTGGAGAAGACTCCTGAGAATACCAAACAAATGGATCAACAAACAAATCAACCCTGAGTTCTCACTCAAGGCACAAAGGACCACTCAAATTATCCTATTTTGGAGACATTATGTGAAGATGCTCTCTGGAGAAGGTTCTAATGCTGGAAAGGTGGAAAGAAAGAGAAGAGGACAACTAGCAGCAAGGTAGATGGACTCAGTTACAATGGCGATGGGTGCACTATGGCAAGACCTGAAGGACCAGGTCAGGGACAGGTCGTCATGAAGAAAATCTATGTGGTTGCTGAGAGTCGACACTGACTTGATGGCACATAATCAATTAAGTTACCCGACCAACAGATCACACACATGGACTCCTTAAGAGCCCTAAACCTGAATTCAAAAATCACCTGGCTGACAGGTTGTAGGTGTGAAAGATGAATGCAGGGTACCTATAACAAGACTTTCAAATTTTATTTTTGTTCCTTCTCCCATTAGCATGGAGAAAATCAGTGGATAAGGAAAATAATTAAGCAGGGAAGCTGGTTAGTTTTTCCTCTGTCTTGGACGGGCAAGTCTTTTATATGGTAAAACTTCATTGACAAAAATATTTTGTTAAAAAGCAGCACATTTCACAAATGCAACCTATGCAGTTGGCAGTAAACATCATTATGTTTAATGGAGGCTATACATAGTAACTCTGCACACAGCATGCATACTAGTTCCAATAAATTTGGTAGAATGCTATACAGGGCTCTGTGTGTGTGTGTGTGTGTGTAGTTATGATTAACTCATACTGTAGATTAAAATGTACCACATCACTGTACCGAAATCATACCGTCTTCTGTATTCCTCAATCATGCCTGAGTCCTGCAATTCAAAGCACTCTGTTTTTTATATATATGGCTGACATGAATCTAGCCACAGATGAATGCTACATAAGTGTGCCAATTGTGCCTCTGTTTAATTTTTCTGCAAAGACTCTTGCTTTTCTTTGCATTGCCCTGAATGCCAGTGAAAAAATTCTGCAGTTTCACAAAAAGTGCTCCTAGAAATGTTTACTCTCATTTATTTTTACTCAGCCTGATATAGCAATCTTCTTGCCACTAGACTATTACCAATAGTGAAACTGATGTTCATTTTCCTGGGAGCACTACTATTGCTAAATGACATATTGATCAAGCTTGGAGGAGGAAGGCTTTAGAGCAGAAATATCCTCTATTTATATGAACGCCGTTTCTTTTTTCCTCTCCACTTGGAAGAAAGCAATGACAGCAACACATCCCACCTTTCATACAGACAAGCATTACAATACCCTTACAATGATAGTGTCCGTTTTTGCCACATGACAAGCTGTATAATTTAAAAACTACTTTATAAACTGGTACAAATGTTATTGGTGTGATTGCACATCAGGGAGGAGCAGAAGAGAGGTAGATGAACTGTGGTTGCTCCCTAGAGGAGGAGATATGGGCCTCTTCCATGGCACAGAGACTCCCCTTCATCAGACTCTGGAAGTGCAGGTCCTCCCCTCCACCACCAATTCCAGTAACTGTATGACTGGAGAGGACACAGGCTGCTGACTTCCAAACTGGTTACTAAACTGGGGCTTCTCCATGCATACCCTAAAATCCTCATTTTCATCCTGACCCTAACATTCAGGTTAGTGCTGTAGAGAATTCTTCTTCGGCATTTTCAAACATTGAGAAAGAGACAGGCCATCAAAACTGAACTTGAGTACTGGGGACTACGTAGGCACAGACATGCAGCCAGCATTCAGTCGGATAGAAAGAAAGTTGCTTTTTCCTCCCAAAGGAAAAGAAACAGAAACAGTGAAATTTTCATGCGTGGGTGTAGAGTTGTCACATTCATGTTAGTTTCCAAGCTAACAACCAGGAAGCATCACTTCCAGGATGCTGGCTCAGGAAGATGGGCTGCCAATCTCCGAGTTGAGCTGAGCTGATTGCAGTCTCTGGACAAAGCACAATTTCTGGACAAACCTCTACTAGATGGGAAGGAATCCTCATGAAAATTGTCCTCCCAACTGGATTGGAAACTTACACTGAAACACAAGACTGTTTATTTAAGTAGAGTCCTAGAAGCACCTTTCTCCTTTTCCAGTGTTCCTACAGGAATCTCTCTGCATTATATTTTATCCAGGATGCTTTGTGCCCTGCTAATTTCTCCTGTACTGCACATGAGCAGAAGAGTTCATTGACTCCTCAGCATTCATTTGCTCTTTTGCTATACAGTTAACGTACAAATCTGAATTCTTATTAGAAGAGTGTCTGCATAAAGACACTGCATTTAATTAATTAAACCTGTTTTACATCTATTCAAAGAACATCTTTTACATAGTATAGAAATAAAACAGACCAAAGAAATCCAAAGCAATGTAATTGTTTTCAGATTGGAATAGGCTTGAAAGCAACACCATAGGCACACTCATTCACAGACACATACACACACCCACACCCACAGTGTATGAAAAGAAATTGTACAGAACATGCCTGGCTTTTTCTTTAATGCACACAAGATGCCCAGCTCAGACTCCTTTAACTCCATGCAGTTGCTAGGCAATGTAGAAACAAGGCTCCTAATTAGTCTGTACCCTGAATGATCTCTGCAATCAAAGAAACAAAAACTGTAAGTTTGAATTAACCTTGTGGTCCCTTGCCATCACCAGTTCAGCACTCTGTGTGTGTGTGTGTGTGTGTGTGTGTGCACGCATGCACGCCTTTGAGTCAGTGTTGACTCCTGGTGACTGCCTGGACAAGTCCCTGCAGTTTTCTTGGCAAGATTTTGGAAGTGGTTTGCATTGCCTTCTTCTTCCTAGGGCTGAGAGAGAAGGGCTGGCCCAAGGTCACTCAGCCAGTTTTCATCCCTAAGGCAGGACTAGAACTCTCACAGTATCCTGGTTTCTAGCCTGGTGCCTTAACCAATACGTCAAACTGGCTCCATAGTTTAGCACTTACTACGTGAAAATATTCACATGAGTTGGGACATCTTATGTGGGGCTACCTTTGAGATGGCTGCAGCTAGGGCAGGATGCCATGGTTAAACTGGTGCCAAGACAGTCTACTACTAACATTATGCCTGTTTTGAAGGAGCTACTTTGGGGGCCAATATGCTACCAACCTACAGTCAGTGTAACTGTACATCTATATCCTATACAATCTACAACCTGGATTTTTGGTGGGTTAGCTTCTACCTTGGACAGAGAAGTAGACTGGATGAGGACTTTTAAACTAACACTCATGCAGACCAGGCAGAGATAATGTGTGTGTGTGTGTGTGTGTGTACACGTGCGTGTATATATATTATTTAAAAGAATTTCATGAATAAAAGTAACATGAAAAAATATAAAACAGAAAGTTAAGAAAAAAGATGAAAGAAAAAGTGCAGGAAAGAAAAAAGAAAAGAAAAATATATTAGAAAAAGAAGCGGCTTCCAATCTTCTTTACAGCAGTTACAAACAAGCTTATTCTCTCCCCTCCACCTTTAAAATTTCATATACTGTATAGTTCCCCTCTCCCCATATTCAACCCTTTTTAATAAACAAAAACAAAAATCACCCATGTCATTTTTAACTGTTTTCAGGAAAAAGTCCATCAAGGGTTTTCAATCTTTTATAAAAGTACTTATCATTTTATCCCTGATCAAAGAAGTCTATTTTGTATTCTTTCCTCATAGGCAATTATCTAATAAATGTTTCTTCACGCAAAATTAACTTGGTGTTGAATATTGTTGCATAACTTGATCTTTTGTTGTCTTCCTAACAGAGTGCACAGCTATATCTCTTAAACCATTTTTTATCTTTACATGTTTTGTGTTAATTCTGCACACCCTGTCTGCTTCTGTACCCTCATCTTCCTCTTCCCATTCCATAAACTCTGTTAAAACTTCAGCAGCTCTCTCCTTAATGCCTTCCCCAGGTTGTTCCGAAATTACACTCAATCTCAGATGAATTTCTTTCTCTCTTAATTCTGATAATGCCATGTCCAGATCTTTATTCATTTCTCTGGTTGCTATTTCCATCTCATTTTCTGGGATTTCTATTTTTTCCTTGATTTGTTTAACTCCACCAATCATTTGTATTGCAGATTGTTCCAGTTTTTTATTCAATTTCTCTTCCATATTTTCAAATCTTTCAGCCAGTAAAGTGTCACTGACTTTATAATATTCTTCCCCATGCCTCAAATATCCTTTGCAGCATCCCTGGTGTAATGCCTTTTCCTGGTGTTTGCTGTGTTAGTGATCCTCTCCTCTCTTCTTTCGCAGCTTCACTGATAATAGCCATCTCTCTCTCCCTCTCTCTTAACTTGTCTAACAAGGGAAAACAACAGCCAGAAGGGAAAACTTTTTCTCTTTTTTTTCTTTTCCCTTTTTCTATATTCTTAACTCATAAGTCCAATTTGACACGTTCTACAGTCTATGCACTTTGATGACAGTCTCTTGACTTTTTGTTTAGAAAAATTGATCAATCATTTCTCTTGGAGAATCCAAACAGTCCTCTTTCCCACAAAGGTCTATACTATTTATTTAATTTGTTTAATTAATTTGTTTAATTAATTTGAAAATACTTTAAAATGAACAAAAACTAAATTCAGCCAATACCTTAATCCATTTTAAATTTTCATAGTCCAAACTCTTAGCAAGCTTTTTGCTGTAGATTATTTTAAAATCCTTGTACTTATTTCTTTCCGTTTCCCCTTATTCATGCCCTGGATTGTAGGAACACTCTCGAGGAGGTCTAATTACTCTGCTGCTCTGAAGATCTCTGTAGCTTTTAAATAATTATAATGCAAATGTGTTTTAGAAAGCAGAGTTAGTCAGACCCAGTGTCCATTACAGGCTCCACTGAGGCTGCAAGCACAATCTTTCTTCCTCAGCTTTTGGCACTCTTACTCCTGAGTCACCTGCAGGGTCTCTGCAGGCTTCCTCACAAGGAGCTGCCTTCTGAAGCACATGTGGGCAATCTGGAGAAGCTCGACTGGTCCAGGCTCACCAGCTGGTCACAGTTCACCACTTCAGCATCATCCCTGATTTTTGGAGATGTGTCAGTCTGCCATTTTCTCCATCCAGAAGCCCCCCCCCCCCGAGATAATGTTGATGAATAGTTTGCCTGCCTGGTTAAGTGGTTAAGTGGTTTTCCTCTTATTGCACTTTCTCTAAATGATCAGTTTGGGGAATATTTTTGGATTAAGGAATTCACTAGAAATCCAAGTGGCCTCCTTCCCCCTAGTCAAAGATGGCCTTACAACAATAATTTCCACTCTGCTCACACTGTATTTGGACTACTACATGCAGCAAACATAGGACTGCCTTTGGAAAAAAGTTCAGAAACTTCAGTTAATTCAACCTTGAAGAGCTACACTGCTAACTGGGTTGTCTGTTTCAGTTTCTTTATATTTGTGCTTTCCTAAAAGTCCTTTAGGGCCTAATTCAAAGTGTGGGCATCTGATAATATGGCTACCATACCTGGGCTGCAAAAGTTTTCATTGCTATCTATTCTTGTAGTCCAGATATGGTAGCCCTGAACTCTTTGGAGCCAGTTTACCTGAAGAAGTGTCTCCTTTCATTTTTACCTACTTAAACCCTAAGAAGTTAATCAGAGTCACTGTGTAATGAAGGAAACAGTGATCATGAAAAAATGGGCTTTCTGATAGTGGTGCCCTGTCTGTGGAATCCTGCTCAAAGAAATCTGCTTAGCACCATTTTAGGTTTTTTGTTGCCGAATGAAAGCTTTTTCATACTTCTAGGCATGTTAAAAACCATTTTGGTATTATTTTTTAGAACTTCACTGCTTTACTGCTATTTTCATTGCTATAATTTTGTGCAAAATTATTGCAACTCCTAATCTGTAACTTGACTGTTATCCTATCTTTCTTTTTTGTAATGTTTTAATTGATTTGAAGAAAAGAAATTCCTTATGACCCCACCCAGTCATTAAAACCTAGTTTGGATGCTTCCTGATACGAATTTGTATCATGATGAAGAAATCTGAGACATGACCCAGTGAAAAATCCACTTTCCTGTTCAATTATAGTTCGTGCTGAATTTTGTAGCTTTTTGGCACCAGCTGAAAGCTCATTTATTCATCCATGATTTTTATTGAGTTTCTGCTGCTGAATCTTTTGTTTGCTGCTGCTGCTGTAGTTGTTTTTCCTGCTATCTTAGAAATAGTTTTAACCTGTCATAATTTGATTTAGTTTTTGATTTAGTTTTGTTTTTATCCCATTGACCTCCTATTCTTTTCTTATTTATAATGATGGAAAGTAGGTAATAAATTGTACAAACAAGTGAATAAATATTCCTTCATCCTACCTTAAAGCTCCTTCCACTGAACGTCATGATTAACTCAGCACAAATGGATCCTATGGTCCATCTTAACTCTGCTTTTGAAACCAGTGTCTGCCCTATTTTAAAAGCCAAGAGAAGCATTCTACTCATCTTAGGAGTAGCGTAAAGCATTTCAATTACGTGGACCAGGTCCTCTGCAGTGTGGTTGGCATTTCAAGATCAACCTCTCTTTCAGCCACAGAAATCCTGAAGCATGTGCATTCTTCTCATACCAATTAGGAAGCTAAGAATAAAACATATGCACCTTCTGCATCTTCCTCAGTATCAATCATTCTTACTTGTTTTCTATCTCATTGCCACCATATATAGCAGTGATGACATGAAAGACCAATTTCGCAAGATGCTAGTCACTGAACTTAGAATAAATTAAAGAGGGAGGCTGTAAGTGGGACAGATATGGGAAAGAAGCTCCACATTCTAAATACACAGGCAACACTTAAGTAACTTTTTAAAAATACAGGTAGTCCTCAATTATCAACTGCTTCATTTAGTGACCATTCAAAGTTATGACATTGTAAAATATAGCTTTGCAACTAGTCCTCACATGTATATCTATTGCAGCGTCCCACGGTCACATGATTACCATTTGTGTGCTTCACAACCAGCTTCTGAGAAGCAGAGTTAATGAATAACATGGAAGTAAAATTGCAAGTTGTGGTCACGTGATGTCTCACTTAATGACCACAGTAATTCACTTAACAACTGAATGGGAAGTGACGTCGTAAGCCCATTGTAGTCAACGTGATTTTCTGCTTAGCAACAGTGGCACTTAGTGATGGAGTTGCCAGTACCAATTGTGTTTGTTAGGTGAGGACTACCTGTAAGCTTCTTTTCTCCTTTATCTCATGATCCCAAATGTTCTAGTAAATGCTCTATCAGCAGTCAGCATCACCTCAGCCGTGAACCAAGACCAAATACATATTTTCCTCTAATTTATTCATAATTGAAGAGAGGGGTTGATTAGCCAACAGAAGCAACATTTCAGAAAGGCACACATAGGAGGTTGCTTTGAGGAGCCACATCCTTCACAATTACAGTTGGGTTTACCCACTGTGCTTCTTTGTGTCACTTTCCTCATTTGTGCCTTAGCCTATTCTGTGAATCCAGTCATTATATCTTGTAAATGATGAATGATGTCTTAGTTCAATGTGTCAACCCACTGTGTAGTTTCATTCAACACAATGCTAAAGAGAGTTCAACAAAAATGTACTACTTTGATTTAAAACTCTAGCACTCTAGAACATTTAGCAAAATTTGATGAAGGAATAAATCCTAAATTTTCATATTTAACAGTTTTAGTTCAAGAAATCAACTGCACCAAATGAAGGCAGTTCTTATGAGTTAAAATGAGTTGGAGAAAGATTTAATATGAATGCCCATATTATTTAGCAACTATAGGAATCAGATAATTGTTCTATCCTGCTCAATACTGATGACACTATGGGAAGTTGTTTGGTTTTTGTTTGTTTATTGGGCTTATATGCCACTGGAGCCACTCCAGACTCAGAGCAGCTTAGATGTCTTATTCTGTAAATAGGGGTAATCATATACATACCCCCCCCCAAAAAAAATCAAATTATATTTTTCTGCAGAGGAACCATACAAAAACTCCATAAAGATAAAACCACAAACTATAAGAGGGAATAGCATTGTGACACATCCATTCCCAAGGCCTGATGGAAAAACTAGGTTTTAATAGAACTTCAGCTACAATCTTTCCCAGACTTTCTTGGAGAAGATCAAAACTGGACCTCATTTTTTTCTCACAGAAACTATAAATTCCACAGTTAAGCTATAGTCTGTTTTAGTCAAACTGCCTCTTCTGATCAAACAGGTTATGAACAGTTTGAAGCAACATCAAAGCAAAAATAAGATAAGAGTAAACAGTAATCCCTATTTCATACTCCCTTTAACTCTAAAATCAGGGGTACATAACCTTTTTGGGCTGGGGCTTTATCACATCCCATAGCAATCAAATGGATAGGTGGATAGACACACACGCGCGCACGCACACACACCATTCTGCCTAGTGATATCAAAAGTTGGTAGACAGATGGACCACACATGCATGTTGATATAGTTTGGGTAACAGAGAAGTTAGATAGGTTGGTATGGCTTGGGACAGATGGGCAACTAGAGGCAGCAAGTTCATGGCAGATGATGGGAAGAAGAAGAGCTGATGCCATTACTTGGAAGTGATGAGTGTGAAAGGGTATGGGCAGTCTGTATCCTGAAGTGATGAGGGCAGGAGTTAGAGCAGCCCAGGCATTCACAATTCTGTTGCTTTAGTATGTAAAAAAGATACTGTACTCTTGTTGTCTGTTGTTTACCACCACCACCACCACCACCAAAAAAAAAAATCTAGATTGTACTCTAACCTTCACCAATGTGACCAGGAGGTTTGATATGGGAACCTCCAGCCTGCAGGTCAGTGTTGCTTAGTGGCCTCTTGTTCATGTCGTTCTGCCCCCACCCCCATTGCCTGCTTCCTTTGCCTGCTGCCAAATACAAATAGGAATCCTTTTGTCTCTATACTCCATGGAAAGACTCCCACTCCCATGACCCTCTGACTCTGGATAATGATCTTGAGGAAATTACATGCCATTCATACACTTGAGAACAAAGGTGGCATCAGGTTGATTGTCAAACAGCAAAGCGATAGGATCACCAGGCTTCAAGAAAGGGCCTTGTGGGACAAATGTTCTACTTAAGAGTCAGAAGTTCTTTCCATGTAACCTGTCAACTAATTCAGGATAATTAGTAGTAGCTGGATTTGGTTGAGAACATCATAAAAGCCTCTGTCTAGGAGTAGTCAGATACAGGAATAATATATGCAACAACCTTGTTTTGTATCCTTTTAGCCATGAACTTGAGCCTTGTAATTGACATCCTAATCTGTTGACCTTTATTATTCCCAAGGTCATCCTTTGTTTCCCAGTCTTTTGAACTTACTACTTATATTTAACCTATAAATCTTAAACTCTGGACTACTTCTCAACCACTCCTTTTCCTGCTGATTCTGCTTTCAGTAGCTTAAATAATTCAACACCAGACCACTTGAATAAACAGGCACTGGAAACGTGTCACTGGAAACCCAGTGTAGGATAAACTTTGTCTTTCTCTAAAAGAATTTGATTGGTATTATGGCATCATTGATAAGATCAATAGCTTCATTCATTAAGTTACCCAATAAAAATAGCTTTTTGACCAATACACAAAATAAATTTTATAAAAAACCTCAGCTTCAGTTAAACAAAAATTAATCAAGCAGCAGGCTAGAAGAATTATGTAAAGAAAGGAACTGTAAGAACAAAATAATCATTCCAAAGCAGAGATTTGGATAATAAAGCATTATAGAAATAATCAATAAATACAGAAAGCTAAAGTAATACATTTCACAGAGTTAAAACACTCATAGTAATATCGCTGTTGCACATAATCATTTATTCTTAATCTGGCATTGATATCTATGGTATGACAAAGCTAAGGTTAATGTAGATTTTAAAAATCATTGTCAGGCATGCCATTTTGAGAATATAGAATAAATACTAATCTAGGTTGTGCCCAAAAACACCTTTGTGGCTCTCAGCACAAGAAGTCTTTTATACACAAGAAATTATAAGTAAACATAAATGATTAACTTATTGTGATATACTAGAATTTTCTCAAGGGGAATGTAAAATAAAATCAAGAGAAGATTTGATAACAGAAGGATATACTTGTCAATGGTTTTCTTACGTACAATTGTCAGAAAGGTTTAAAGTGGATAAAAGATTTTACGGTTTTGAACGATGTAAGACTGAATTTGAAACAGAATTATGTACAAATGATGAACATGTTATTGCTAAAATGTATAAACTTTGGTTGAAACTTGAGACAAAAGAAGAACAAATGAAAGAATGTATGATAAAATGGGCTAAAAACTTTGGTTATAATATACAAATGGATCAATGGGAAAATATGTGGTTGAAAGGATTGAAATTTACATTATGTTCTAGTCTTAAAGAGATTTTTTATAAAATGATGTACACTTGGTATTTCTCACCAGAGAAATTGTCTAGAATATATAAAGGTACCTCGAATATTATGCTGGAAATGTTAACAACATGAAGGGACATTGTATCATGTCTGGTGGACCTGTAAAAAAACCAAAAAAATTTGGATGCAAATACATACAGGTAGTCCCCGGTTTAAGAATGAGTTCCATTCCCAAGAACTGTCCTTAAGTCAAATTTGTATGTAAGCTGGAACAGTATTATTGTATAATACAGTATAAGTAGTACTGTGTAATGAACTCAAATCATTGTGTATTTAACTTCAATTATTGTGTACTTAACTCGAATTTTGCTACAATAAGCTCTGTCCTCAACTATGGGTTGTCTGTAACCCAGGTGTTCTTAACCTCGGGACTACCTGTACATTAATTCAGAAGATTTTAAAGACTAATATACAATTGATGCTTTTCTTTTGGAACTAATGGACAGACATCTAGAAAAAAGACATGGAACTTTGTTTTTATATATGACAACTGCAGTGAGATTATTATATGTTCAAAAGTGGAAAGGCTCAACACTACCCACAACAGGGGAATGTTTGGTGAAGGTGATGGGATTTGCAGAGATGGTTAAATTGACTTTCTTGTTTAAAGAAAAGAAACATCTACATTTATGGCTGACTGGAAACCCCTTATAGACTTTTTGGATGAAACAGAAAAAAAAGCACTCGTGACTTGTGGTTTTGATGATTAGAAAAAAAATAGATATTAGGGAAAAAAGTGAGCTTTTTTTGTGGTAACTATAGAGTAAGAGTTACTTTGTAATCATACTTGTATTTCCTGCAAAGGAAATCGGAAGCTTTCTCTATTTCCTTTTATCTTTTCTTTCCGCACTTTTGTCCTTTTCTCTTTCTCTTTCTTTCATTTTTTTCTTTATTCTGTATTAGTTTTTGTTAGTTTTTATCTTCTCTTTAAAACTTTTAATAAAATGTATACAAAAAAAGATTAAAAGATTCAAAAGAATAAAATGTTTGCTGAACATTAATAGGATATCAAATTGGACTTTGGGAAAGTTTGCTAGTGATGTCTTTCTATAGCCAGGGGAAACATTATTAAAATGGCTTTTTCATTCAAGAATATCTTCCATTGTTTGGATTTTAAGGTCATTTGGGGAACTATATATATGGAAAGATGCATCTGAGAACTGCAGAGGCTTTTGGAGAATACTACTAAATACTAAGTAATACCATGGCTCCTGGGAGCTGTCCCTAGGATACATGAGTTTTCTTCTCCCTCATCAGAGGCACAGCCTTGGCTGAGATTATATTGGATTAGCCCTTTTATTAGGCAGAAGTAGGCCTTTCCCACTGTGAGAAATTCCAATATTAGGAGGACCAAAAGAGGAAATTCTGAGGATTAGAAAAAGGGCATGAGAAACTTTATGGTCAAAGTCTTCTAAACAAACACATCTTTCTATCTACCTAACTCACTAAGTATATTCCCTTGCATTGAACAAAATGGACATATTATTTGTTTTGAAGAAAAATAAACAAGAAGAGCAGCAAATGCTGATCCTCCCTTTCCTACACTTCTTCCCTGGTGAACTATTGCTAGAATGATGGGATACTCTGCTGCATAATAATAACAATAATATGTACTTCAAGGAAAAATCAGAATACTGAAGAAGAGGGGCAGTTGAAAAACCTTGTCCTGGTATAATAATCAGTTATTTGTATTTTTTTCATTATTTACATTATTTTTTAAAAAAGTATAGCATAATATGCAGAAACATGACTGGTTTAGCTTTAACATCCCACCATTTTACCTCTATATAGCCTTTCTCCTAAAATACTACAAGTGTAAAATAATTATACACAGTGAAGTACAACAATTCTCATGTGGATGCTTATAGACCAGTTAAACACAGCATGTTGTCCTATTAAACAGTCAAGTAATTAGCAGTTTAAATAGCTTGAATAAATTATCACAAATAAAATTATATGGGTTATTTGGACAGATAAAACTCATGCATGACCCTTAGAAAATGAAAAGAAACCTGCAACATAAATAAAGAAAAGAGGCAAGAAGATACACTAAACACCAACCATATTAACTAGAAGAAACTGGATGCTTTTCCCCAACACCCATTTCTTTTAAACCCCCTTCCGCAGTGCTTGGCTCAGATGCTTACTGCCAGGGAGCAGATATTTGGAAAGTGGGGGGGGACCCAAAGCATTGTCTAGTGGACTAGGAACAGAGAGACACTGCTCCATCCCTCACATAGTAATTTTCACAACTGGAATGCATGAAAATGTTTCTCTGGATGTACTTTTCCATTGCAGAATTTGCACATCCACCAACCCATAACCTACTTTTTCTAAGATAGCCTTGTTCATCTGATACACTCCTTAGGCTATGGACTAGAATGCCAATGATTCTTTCTTATCTCTGTGGGAAACCAGACAGGGAAGACTCTTGTAAGATGCTACACCTACAGTATACTATGGTATGTATTGTTTCTGGATTTTAGCCACAGTTTCTTTCCTTTAAAAAGAAATGCCTGAGAGAAAGCATTCTAAGGAATGAACCAATCTTGCTTTGGGGGTGCTTTTTTGTCCCAGCCAAAAAGTACTGTGGTATTCCTCCGACAGACCCCATACTGTAAACCAGTTTTTCTCAACCTCAGTGACTTTAAGATGGGTGGACTTCAACTCCCAGAATTCCCCAGCCAGCTTTGAAGTCCACCCATCTTAAAGTCGCTGAGGTTGAGAAACACTGCTTTAAAGAATCAGAATTAACTGCCCATACAAAGTTTGGGATAGGGCTAGAGTTAACTGTCCTGGCCACGGGGTGTGGGTGTTAAAAACTCAAGATGGCAACCAAAACCATGAAATTAATGCCCCAGCCCTTTTTTTATATGTGCCTGTACATAAAAAGAGGCAGGGCTTCAATCACATGGTTGTGGCTGCCATCTTGAATTTTTTTACTCCTGTCAGGCCCAGCCCAAGAACAACAATGAAACAGTCCAGTCGAGTATAGTTCCTTTATTTGCTTACACCTTATAGACAGAATCTTGCCAAACTAAATCTATACTACAGCAACTAGTGGATCTACCCTATGAGATTCCAGGGAGTGGCTATCCTGAATCTCTTACTCTTCTCACGCTTCCCCTGCGGACTGTGTTGTTGCCTTTTGCCTCCTCTCCCCTCCTGGAAAGCACCCCCTCCCTCCTGATAGCCTTGATCTCCCACCTCACTCTCCTCCTCGTAGATACATTCCATCACATCCCCCCCCCTTTCAAAGTCAGACTCCCCCTTCAAGTCCTCAGAGGAATTGGGCAGAGGTGGTAGAGATGAAAGCGCAGGTGTGGTGCTTCCCTCTGAGTTCCCTGATGACTCCTCCATATTTTTCCGGTAAGCTTCCATGAGAATGCAAGAGCACTGGTGGTCCAGCTATGGCTTGTTGGGCATTTTGCTCGAACTGTTGTGCTAACTGCATCACCATGGCTTATAAGGCATTTTCCTGCTGCTGGTGCTGTAGTAAGGCTGCTGCTAGATGCTGTGGAGTTAACGGTGCTCCCTGAGGATCCGTAGCCATGCTCAAATTTCTTCTCTTCTCTTGGGAGTATGAGTTTGGCAAGACTGATGTCAGGCCCGGCCCAAGAACAACGATGAAACAGTCCAGTCCAGTCCAGTCCAGTTCCTTTATTTGCTTACACCTTATGGACACTCTTGCCTCCTGCCCCCTCCTGGAATGCACCCCCTCCTTCCTGATAGCCTTGTTCTCCCACATCACTCTCCTCCTCGTAGATACATTCCCTCACAACCCCCTCCTTCAGATATCCTCTGATAAGGGAACCATATATACTGCTCTAACAGATAAGAAGTAGAAAATAAATATAAGGAAACAAATAAACTAGGTAAGTATTACAAGAAAGCAATAGAAATGTGATTAAGCCCTTCTTAGTTCCTGGAAATCTTACTGAAGGATCTGTTGGGTGATCAGATCATAGTTTGCAAATGGCAAATTACAGATTACATTAAATTCTATATATTCTTCTATTGCTATGATATAATTTTGAAAGAACAGGTTAGGGATAGATTGTCATGGAGAAAACCTACCTATGTGGTTGCTAGGAGTTGAAAACAACTTGATGGCACATAATCAAATTTTATTCCATCTTTTGACACTGAACAACTTCCAAGACTTTTCATATTCCAAATTTTACTTTTTTAATTAAAACATTTGCATTCCAAATTTTGACCATTTAAGGACTCTCAAAGCAGATAATGAAAAAGGTTCCAAAGCAACAAGATTATTAATTAAAATTTCATTAAAACTTCAAGAAAAGACTCACTACAAAATGAATAGACGTATTATGAAATCACAAAAGAAGAAAGAAAACCAAGCCATCAAAAAGAGTAGCAATATATGTGTTTGAAACAGCCTAGAGTATATAAGATGCCAACATAACAATGAAGAGTAGAAAACAACTGAGCATCAGCAGGTTACACAGGCTGAGGGTTGCAGCTAAAAAGGCCTTGTCCTGCTCCTTCCAGTGGTGACAGGGGCTGGAGCTAGTGCCTCCACTGACAATCGAAGCAAGTAGACATAGTCATATGGAAAAAGACAACTGCATATTGTTGCATTATGCAGTTTTGAATGTAGCTATTTAATGGTTGATAACTCACTCCCTGGGAAATCAAATCACCGTAGCAACCTCAGGTTCCTAGGATGAATGCTGTTTGAGGGGGGTAAATGAAAAAGCAGATATTTTGACAGAATCATTGTTTACAGCAGCAACTAAGGGCTGTGTGCTTCAAAATAATTTTGTTTCACTTGCACATGTTGACTAGCCTATTAAATGCTTTAAGAATGCCCAAGTGTGCAATAGTGAGATGAAACTATTAGAGGGAAAGGGTCACTTTAGGGCACAACCCATTCTTAGAAGCTCAAGCATTTGGAAGAAGCAGAAATGCATTAACAAGAAAACACAAGTGGAGGGAGGTACTCAGTTACATAGCCTGCCTCTTTCCAAATGTAGGATTGTTCATATTGAATGTTTTAAGTTTCTTAAGAGTATGTACAGATAGAAAAGAGAGCAGACAGTTCTAGCTTTATAGGTGCTGCTCCATTCCTTTCTTTGGTTGATTGCTAGTCAACAGTTCAGAAGGTTCATAGGATTCCATCAATTGGAGCTAATGGTTAGTTGCCAGTTTCTTGGCAACTCTTTGTTTCTGAATAAGAGACCCATCATAACTTGGAAAGAATAATACTCTGGCTGAGAGAAAAAGAGGTATGAATAACTGAGGAATAGCAACTGGTATTGTAAAGGAAAACAAAGAAAAACAATCAGGAGGCCCAAAGCTGAAGGTACCTTTTGGTGCGGAATCTATGTGGTATAACTATAGGAGCAGAGAACCTGTGGTACTCCAGGTGATGCTGAACTAATTCGCAGAAGCCCCAGCATGTATGAGCAGTGGTAGAGAGGCTGGGAGTTGTAGTTCAGCAACACTGGGATTGCCACAAGTTGCCTATTTCAGATTTTGTACTTGCAGGTTTTAATATATACTTATAAATATTACAGAGATGTCATAAATCTGCAGCACTCACCCCCCCCCACACACACACACTCATGTACACAACCCTACACAAAGAAAAGTTAACACAAAAGTACTGCTCCAAGAATAGCTCATACTTTGTGGGAAAGGGAAGCATGTAATGACAGGAGCACTGTAGAGAATAAATATACAACCATATTTATTCAAACAATCCAGAAGACATTAAATATTTGGTATGAGTATCTCAGGAACTGGCTCAATAAAATAATTTCTTGGGCTTGTGAATTGATCAAGATGTTGGTAGAGTCAGAATTGCATTTTGACTCTGATTTCTGTTAGCAAAAATATTTGTCCAGATTTCCTGAGCAAATACATCTTAAGATACGACAAAGGAAAGTGGTTTTTCCGCAGAGGTTAGACTAGTCTCAAGAAATCATAACTTATAGAGGAAAGATGACTCAATCTTTTATCCTACTAGACCAAGTGGAGAGGGCAAACCTTGTCCATAGATTTAAGCCATCTGTTCTGAAAATAGGTTTGAAAAGGAGGTAAAGAGCTGACTTTTTTGCTACAAGAAATTTGATGACATTGTGGTTCCCCTTGAAACAGATGGAGAACAAGAATTACATGGAGTATTGATTGTGAGAATCCGTGAATCCTCACGTTATGCCTACATACATGCCCAAATAAACTGTCTGTCATAAAAGTGCTATCAGTCTCCAGGTCCTCCTTCTGAACTGGGATGGCGATATGTACATCTTCAGACATGGAAGGCTTGCAAATCCTGAATTCAATTCTGGCTAATACTGAGATATATTTGAATCCAGCAGTGTTGACCAACATTGTTTTACAAGAATCCTAAGTAAGCACTGGCAACCCTGACATTTGTCACTAAGCAGAAGCAAGTTGCTCTTGCACAAAAATAAAAGGACAGGGTACTGACTTAAAGACAAAACAAATGGCAAGGCTCAACTAAATTGATTTAACAATCTAAGCGGAGTTGGATCTGGTTAGCAATTGAATGGAAATCTGAAGGCTGTTGGTTATACAAGGAAATAATAATCTAAAAAAGCCCTAAAATAAGGCAGTTCAGACCAATTCCTTGTTGTTGCCAAGAAAACAATATGGATGCATCCATGTAGCTGCCATGAGTTGTGATTAATTTGGAGAGTTTACTTAACTTTACTAACTTAAAACTGTAAACCATGAGGCCTCAAATCTCTGCTTTAATTCTCTAGAGTATCCCCAAACACATGCAGAATTCTCTGCAACCTACAAGCATTTTACAACAGAATCAACTCAAAACAGTTACTTAAGAAATGAATTCATGTCAGAAGCAGTTTCAGGTTGTTGCACATTATCTTGGAATGCATATTTTAAAATATGGTATCCTACTGAACTACTAGAGAAACATATCAAACCTGAATAGGATTATTTTAATTGGCCCATTGAACCATGGTTCTTGGAGGGTGGGTATGAACGAGTACCTTTTCAAGTATCTCTTTCTAAGGAACACAAGTCAAGGTCATCAAGAGAAGTGATTGATTTTGGACTCAGGGGTGTCCACAAGGCATGGTCAAAAAGTCCAGATGGCAGCCACGATGGTGTGATCGAAACTCTGCCTGTATTTCAAGTGCATGCCGAGCTTTGACTATGCTTTCTTCAATCACAGTTTGACTACCATCTGGACTTTTCTGACCATACCTGCAGAAACCATTGTTTCGGCTTGTTTTTCTTTATTACTCTAAAAGGCAGCAATACTTGCACTGATACAACATAAATAGAAATGACACAAAAATAATCCCTCATCCACCTGCAGTACAATTTTAGGTATGCAATGCATTTACGTATTACCCTATTTGTACATGTCACAATAATGAGTATACTTACCATGCCTGTCAAGGAGTGGGATGCCTGGACAAAAACTGATACAATCTGGAAGAAATAAAGACGTGTAAAGACCACATTCCTGAAAGACTGACTGTTGTAAATTTTGGTTTTGATTAAAAAATTAAGCACCTTACTACTTCCAAAAAGGATGACATCCTTGGCACATGGAACTCGATTTTGATCCCAGTTAGAAGCATTTTCAAAATTTGTGTTTGGAATCCATTGTTTGTACACAGCAATTGAAGTGCCTGAAAAAGCAAAAAGAAAAAAAAGTCCATAGTATCAACAAGCTTTGTTTGAGGAGATATGGCCACAGCAAAGTGGAATGTCTGATTTTCTTACTCCTATCACTGCATGATTACAACTGACATCACTGAAACATTGATCCTTGGCCTTTCCTTTATACATTCAGATTTTTTTACTAACCCACTCGAAAAAATCAAGTAGCTATATAGCTCAGATATCACCACAGGCCTTAAAATGCTACTTGATACACCCTGGCCACATTGACTGATGTCCTTGATGACAGCACAAAGACTTACCAATCCTATGTATTGTGTTTTATTGCATTTTAAAGAGCACTTTTGCTTTATGGCAGAATGCTTCCTGCCTGTATTGCTGTGTACAAGTGGTTTTATAAGTACTACTGCTCTGTATACTATGGCATGCATGCAATAGCCAATGTTGTATGTTCAAGGACAGAATGATTGGGGTAAGGGCAAAAACACATTTCTTATTTAGCTGCACTGGTGTCCTATTATTATTATTATTATTATTATTATTATTATTATTATTATTTCTTTCCTACTTAAATATTGTACCACCACAACATAGCTGCTTGCTGTAGACAATGCTTTCTAGAGAATTCCCAGAAAGGCTTTAAATATGGCAAATTCCAGGAAGCACTACAGTATACAGATTCCCACACAATTCATGCTTCTCCTGCAACATCCAAAAAAATAATCATACATAGATACTGGACAAGCTGATTCTCTGTCACATCTGAAGTTGTTCCTCATCTTCTAAGCGAATATAACAAATTGACTGTGAATGAATTCCTGCCCTAGAAGACCCTTGCAGTGTTTTATACTCATTATGATGAAGAGCTGTCGATTGCTATTATTTTTAAAATACTTTCTCACAAGTCTAGTCTTCTCACAGGATGATTTTGTCCCGGAAGATGGGATTGCCATAGATGAGATTAAGCGAGAAAGATTTCTGACTCCTATTTATTAGGATTCCACCATAACAGGCCTTTTAAGGGTATTTCCACAGAAGGATTCTGAACCAGTCTGAAAGCAGCTCCAGACTTCTGTGTTCCCATAATGTCAGCAATGTTGGGAGAACATTGGCTTAGAGTAATTGAAATTGCTGAGATACTACTTTCCCCCCTTTTGTTAGTGATTGAGATGGTAAGGCTCCATTTCTCCCTGGAAGGAAGTATTACCACACCTCCTAAGTCCTGAACTTCTGGTCCTGTAAGGGAAATGCTAGCTTGTCAGTGCTGCAAGCAAGCAAACAAAAAGAGTAAGGCGAAACTTATTAATGCTTTGTTAATTTCTGCCTTTTCCTTGGCATGGAAGAACCCCTTCCTTCTGAAGGGATCAATAACTAAATTGGCAATGTTAACTTCATAGCTTTAGAGCATGCGCAAAGTTCTTCATAGCCAAGCTTCAATACTAACAGCACTTAGCGAAATTGCAAGAGGAAGCAACTAACCACAGAGGAGCTAACTCAGATGATAGGGAAAACTCCTCCCGAAGAGACTAAGTCTGAGGCCTGATAAGGAGGGAGGACCCAGAACAAGGGTCTGCAGGGACTGACAAGGTATAAGAGTTAGGGGGAACTCCTTTAAATTAATGTAAGCAAACAAGGGCGGGGAATAATGTATTCTGCTAAAGTTTCTTTGACTGGTTGTAAAACTCATCTTCATTATAATGGTACTAAGATCTGCCTTTTTAAAAATACTATAAAAGGCTGTGGTTTTGTCTCCAAGGGTGTGCCACCCTGCTCTCTCCTAGTGCATGGTGTGAGCACCCAGAGTTTTGCTTGGCCAAATAAAAAGCTGCTTAGAGAAGTCCCTGCTTGAAGTCTCTTATTTTGTGCTGTTGATTGATTTCAAGTTTTCTGGGTAGCCATGAACCTTACACTTCCTTCCTTCCTTCCTTCCTTCCTTCCTTCCTTCCTTCCTTCCTTCCTTCCTTCCTTTGCCCCACATTCCTGCTCTTTGAGATGGATTTTGCTTCTAAAGAAATTGCAGTGGCTTGGGAACTTTGTCCCTTGTTCTCAGCATTTCAGATCAGCAGAAGTGAATCATATATAGCTTTCTGCTGCATCTGAAGACTTGGGAAATGAAATGGTGGTGGTATGAAAGTGCCCTTGGTTAATGTTTTCAGTGCCCACTCTTAGGACAATTGGTGAAACCTCTCATAATGATCACTCTCCACCCAAGTAATGCTTCTTTCATTCTTCTGCTCATTCATAAATTCTACACAGCACTTTCTGTACTGTCTGAATGCACAGTACAGAAAGATTGAAATCAGTGTTTACCTTTTATAGTTAAAGATTTTGCCTATTCAAGGGCTGCAGCTGTGTGAACAAACATGCATGTATAGTTTATATTCATTCAGTCTTTGTCAGATTCTCTAAAACACATACACACATAACCTATGGAGCAGGGTAGAACAAATTAACAAGCATGAGCTTTTCCTCCATGGCAATTCAATCAGAATAATGTCTGAAAAGTTCTCATATGTTCAATTTCCTCTTCTTTTTAGAAGATGCAAGTTAGATTGTTTGGAACAGCCTTTTTTTTTTATGGCAATATCTGATGAAGGGGCTTCAACATAATTAGAAGCTGTAGATTCCATTAAATTAGGAACCAAAGACTATTGTTAAGCCACGAATTAAATTATTTCAGTCCTTCCCTGAAAAATCACATAGCTGAGTTGATTCTATGGGCCCTAGCAGCATTCATCAATCAAGCAGAAAGGAAGAAAGCTTCCTCTTTGTGTCACAATAAATGTGAGATTATTTAAGGATCCTCACATACACACTCACAAAAAGCTGATTTGTTGATGGAACCAAGAAAACAAATCTAACTTTATGAAAGGACAAGGTCTATGGAGTCTGTAACTGCAGGACTATAACAAATAGTTGTGAATTTTTATTGCATTCGCCTATTCTCCCAGCAAATACCCCTAAATACAGAATCTTTCATCATTTGCTATCGTTTACCTACATATTACTTGTACAGAAATAGCCAAATCAAGTCAAAGTAGGCTTCTTGTTTAATTTTCTGCATTTTATCTGTAAATTTATCTACATTATAGGTAACAATCTCTGGCCAGTAATTGCCTACCTTTAACATCACCTACTTTGGAGATGTCTATCCAGCAGAGGCAATCATCTTGAATGAACTGACTACCTTTCCCCTGTATCACCTTTTCTTCTAGGAAAAGGAAGTTACAACATTTGTTGACGGTTTTCTCTCTTTCAAATATTCTCTTCTGGCAAGCACAGTTATTCTGGGAAATTCCTGACTTGTGTTGCTGACCAGGTTACAAGGAAGAGTATAGATGGGAAGTGTAAAATTGTAGAGCTGGTGCCAGGAAATTAAAAGCTCAAAAGGAGCTGAGGCTACAAAGTTTACTAAGAATAACAAAAAAAATAGTATTGTCAAAAGAAAAAGAAAGGAAAAAATCAGTATACCAGCTGCTTACTGAAGAAGGCAAAATGCTGCCAGATAATAAGAACATTGCTTCACCTGGAAATTGTGAAGAAGATGACAGGGCACAATTGAAGCCTGTGACTGATGCAAAGATGATCAGAGAATAACTTTGTACTTTGGATGAGCTTAAATCTCTTAGACCAAATTAATTGCACTGTAGTGTATTGAAGGAGTTAGGTGATATTCTATCCAAGTTCTTACTTATTACCTTTCAGAAATTCTGGGTGAAGTGCTAGATGACTGGAGGGAGAAATATTATCCCTATCCAAATAGGAGAAAAATCCAGCAAATTACAGAGCTGTCAGGCACCTGGCTTGGTAATAGTACTTATGAAAAAGATCTTGGAATTGTAGTTTATTGCAAACTAAATATAAGCCAGCAGTGTGATGTGGTTGCAAAGAAAACAAATGCAATTTTAGGCTGTATCAACCTAAGTATAATTTCCAAATCACAGGAAATAATCATTCCACTCTATTTGGCTTGACCCCTTACCATCAGTACTTTTTGTAATTCTAGGTACCACAGTTTTATTATGGATTCAAAGAAATTAGTAGTTTAGAAACAGGCAACAAAGATGATCAAGGAACTAGAATCTAATCCCTGTGAAGAGACATTGAAGAATCTGTGTATGTGTAACCTTGAGAAAAGATAACTGAGATGAGATGTGATGCACTCTTCCAATTCCTGAAACACCGTCACAGAGAATAAAATCAAGTTTCTTGGCTTTAAGGGAGACTTTATCTCACACAGTGAGTAATCTCTACCAAGCTAAAGGAGAACTAAAACAAGGATATATTGTAGTGTCAGTGGAAACTTTTCCCCCAAGTAATAGCAATTTCAGAGAGGATGTTTCTATGTGAATCATTTCTGCAATGAAGGAAAGAGTTAGAAAAACTCTCCCCCAGATGCTAGGGTTTCAATCCTGATTCCTCCCCACCAACTCATGTGATTCAATTTAGAAGGAAAAAAAACCCTAAATATATTTTTAATACCATAGGCAGTTTGGAACCAATTCTTAACAACTTGAAAAATAAATCCGTTCATTTCCTGACAGACCAATCAGGGAGACCTAACAGGAGTTTGGCAGTGGAGTTCAAGGGGCAGATGTGTAATAAATCATCCCTATAAGTTGATGGTGGGGACTTGGCTAACTCGAGAAAGAGATGAAATAAAAAAGTGTTTTTATTGATGGTGCCTTAAAAACAGATGTGAAAATAAAAAGACATCACTGCAGATGGTATTTGCATGTGTGAATTAAAACTGTTTTTGATAACCCACTGCGTATGACTCAGCTGTGTGACATAGCACCAAAAAAGCAAATGCAATTTTAGGTTGCATCAAAAGACCTGTAACATTCAAATCACAGGAAGTAATAGGTCCATCATATTCTGCATTAGTCAGACCCATCTTGGGCCCTATGTTCAGTTCTCTGCATCCCATTTTAAGAAAGATTCAGAGAAAATGGATCAGTTACAAAAAGGTAAGACTGACAGAAATGGATATCAGTTTTCAAGTCTCTAGATCAGTGTCACACAGAAGAAGGTCAATACCCTTTTCTTTCAGAACAGGGATTGTCTTAAACTATAGGAAAGCAGGTTATTGTTGAAGGCTAGAGGAAAAAAAATCCCAGAACTTTTCACAGTGAAACCAATTTATAACTGAGGAAAGTGGTGAAAATCCCTTCCCCGGATAAAACAGATATCCACATCTGTACCAGTGTTAGAATAGTTATTTTCCCCCTTATTCAGATTACTATCTAAGGACAGCTCAACCTTTATAAAATGTGTTAGGCTTTGTCACCCATTATCTTGAAGTTGGGTGACTGCAATGACATGGAACAGGAGCAACAGAAGTAAGATACAAATTGGCAACGGAGACAGTACATTCATGCTGGAATAATTTTCTGCCACTAACATTATGACTTACTAATGGGGAAAGTCCACTTTCAGTCAGAAGCTAGACAATCATCTATTGGATATGCTTCAATCTGGGTTTCTGGCCTAAACACTCGGTTGGATTTGATGGCCTAAATAGTCTGTTTCAGCTCTCTAATTCTATTTTTGGCTGTAAAATTGAGAAGAATCAGGAATTATTCAGGCTGAAATGGATATAGTGTAATATGCTTATGCTTGGATCTACTGATGGCCAAAATACTTGGATGTTTTTAACTTTAGGTTATTGAAAATAATATCTGTCATAAACTAAACTAAAACTAAACTATCTGTCACAGGAGTTCTAATATTGGTTCAAATGGCAATGCTGGAAAAGGTATTTAACACTTTTCCATTTTACACACATGCGCGTGCGCACACACACACACACACTTTCCTTGTCTAAATTGTTCCTGAAGTTTCTGTTAGTCCCATGTGGTTTAGTGAAGACAGAATGTGCTTAGCTTGATACTGTACATTTTTTCTCCAATGTTGAGCCAATTATAAGCCAGTATCTTTGGCAGTACTTAAATGTGACAAATGAAATTGTGAAAAAGCTTTCTCTCCACTGTAACTTTTAACAAAATAGCAATCCCAACAACTGTTTTATGATAAACATAACAAAATACCACAAGCCCCCTTCAGTGGAACTGTTCACTGCCATGCCCCCAATGTCCATATAATTGCTGTTCCAATCTCTTCACAACCGTGTTGGTGTGAGAGGGGCCAAGACAAGTGTAGATATCCAATTATTCAGGTCTCCCATTTGCACAAAGAAGCACTGCCAGTATATATCATTTCACCCTTAGCTCTTCTTTCAGCCTATCACTTAATGCATGGTTGCTATCATGCATGGCCAGAGGGCATTTCAGCTTCCAGGCATGTTGATAACACGGGCCACCTCATTTCACCTCTCACACCTTCAACAAAGGCCCTCAGCAAAACATCCAGTCACAGATCCTTCATCTCACACCATTCCTGATCTGTGAGGAAGCCTTGAGGTTAAATTATAATACTGTTATGCTTAAAGTCAGCAAGGATTTTCTACTTTCGTGGGTGGCATTATAAGAAAGGAAGTAAATATTTGGTATTCCCTGCCTATGTTTTTCTCAGTGACTCTTAAACTGTAAGCCGTGTCTGCTGGTTGCTAGGCAACCATCAATGGCTTTTTCTTCCATTTCTGTTCCACAAAGTAGCAAATAACTCCGATGGGGATTAGGGCAAAAACAGCTACCAGATCCAGACTGCAAAAGTCCAGATGAGCCATTGATGGCAGCAAAGGGGTCTAGAAAGCTCTAATCCTTGGCAATGATCACAGGAGAGGAATGGATGCATGGAATAGAAGGCAGATTCAGAGTAAAACGTAACAGAAACAGAAGTTGCTTCCTGCATCTCCTAAATCTCAGAAATTGATGATTAACTGCCATTACCAGGCTAAAAAACTCCCCCAAACCCTCAGCTCAATCATTTACTTAGTCGTATTCAGGTCCTGCAGAGAAACCAAGCAGACCCATTTCCAGCTTCCTCACAACCTGTCTAGGGCTTGAACTGATTTGTTTCATTGATAGCATGTTAGTTAACAAGCTACTATTGTCAGAGACAAGTATGATATTCAGCCACAGCAGGAACATAACTAAGACAAAAATGTGGTTCATCATTTTGTGAAGTTACAGGGCCTGTGGAGCAATCCTAGAAGCATGTTAATACAGTTTTTTTTGAGAAGGAGATAGTTGAAGACTGCATTTTAGGATTAATTAGTACAAAGGGATGTCTTCTCTTACTCTAATTAGCTGAAAGCAAGAGAGGCACTGCTATTTCTGAATTATGACAAAGCATACTTTTGAAATCTTTGGCTAGTGAAAGATTGAATACAGTGACAGATATCTATTCAATAAGAAGGGCAGCTAGAGCTAGAGGCACAGTTCTTTCTGGAGACATGCTGACCGAGAACCTCTAGATAGAAATGTATGAAATTGCTGGGCTTATCTCTACCCCTTTCCCTTTACTAACTGCTTTATCAGTAATGACTCACCAAATTCTTAGGCATAGGCCCTTCTTCCACCCTTTACCTGCAACTCCCATAATCCCCAAGCCAAATGGTTCCTGGGACTGATGGCTCAACAGGATTTATGGATTCTGCAGTCTAACACATCCAGAAGGCACCATATTGGGGAAAGCTTTTCTAAATTAAAGTTCCCTGTTGAAGTTTCTCCTATGATTCTTTTAAGGCCAAATGAGAGATGATATAGGCTAACCATGGCTGGATCTCTTGATTATTTTTCTTTACTTATAACGGTCCTCCCACTTGTAGCTGAGGGGGATTAAGTCCTCAGCTCTATAATACTCACTTTCAAAATTGATCTTATGTTTTACTTTTTATCTTCTACATGGCTTCATCTTTGGAAGTGTGAAACCTGAGAAATGGCACCATGATGCTTCATCCTCTATACCTGTTACAATTTACTGCCCTCATGGCCCAATTGAAGCCCACCCATAATCAATGTTGTAGACCTGTAGCCATTTATGTGTCACCCAAACAGGACAAATGAGCTAAGTTAAATATCTAGATATGAATTTAGAAATAATTATTTTGATTTAAATAGGTATATTGCTATTTTGATTGCTAGCTTGATTGATTATATCCCATCAAGTTGTTGTCAATTTTTAGCAACCACATAGATAGATTTTCTACATGGTGATTGCTCCCCAAGCTTGTCTTTTAGGTCTTCCAATGGTGCATCCATCACCACTATAACTGAGTCCATCCACCTTGCTGCTGGTCATCCTCTTCTTCTTTTTCCTTCCACCCTTCACAGCATTAAAGCCTTCTCTAGAGAGCTAGGTCTTCACAGAATGTGCCCAAAGTAGGATAATTTGAGCCTGGTCATTTGTATCTCAAGTGAGAATTCTGGGTTGATTTGTTCAATGATCCATTTGTTTGTTTTCTTGGCTGTCCACTGAATTCTCTGGAGTCTTCTCCAACACCAAAGTTCAAGTGCTAGTCTGTGGCATATTTCCTGACTGCTTGTTTCTTTATTATTGATGGTTGATCCTAAAAGGCAGAAGCTATCTACCAGTCAATATCTTCATTATCAATTCTAAAGTTGGTTGTTGTGCCTGTTGTCATTAGTGTGGTCTTCTTTATATTTAATTTTAGTCCAATTTTTTTCAATGTGCTCCTTGACTTTTATTGGTAGACCTTGCAGATCCTTTACATTTTCAGCTATTAGAATAGTGTCATCAGCATAGCACAGGTTATTGATGTTTCTTCCTCCAATTTTAAAATCATGCTCATCTCCTTCTAATCCAACTTCCCTTAATATATATTCAGCATGTAGGTTGAACAAATAAAGGCAGAGTATACAGTCTTCTCCCACTTCTTTACCAACTGTTTTGCTATGTTCTGTCCATACTATACCTTCCTGACCTGTATATAGGTTTCTCATGAGACAATGAGATATTCTGGGATTCCCATTTTTCTAAGCACATTCCACAGCTTAACATGTTTGACACAATTGAAGCCTTTCTATAATCAATGAAATACATATTGACTTCTTTTTTATATTCTTTGGCTTTCTCGATTATCTGTGTTGGATTAGATTATTTCGCTAGCGTGTTAAATTAAGGATATCGTACAATAGTTTGCACCCTTTGTTAAGTCTCCTTTTCTGGTATTGGAATATAGATTGACCTCTTCCAATCAGTTGGCCATTATCGTGGTATTGTTCTCCAAATCTGCTGGCATAGCTTGGTTAAAACCTTTACTGATTCTTCTTCTGTTGCTTACCATATTGCTATGAGTATTCCATTTTGCAATACCAGTGATATATCTACAACATCTCTTTGGTGATGATGGTTTCTGTTCACTCTTCAAAGAATTTTTGAACTAGACTTGGATTTCAAATAGAAGCAAATCTTTTATAAACTAAGATACATGACTTATGTATTGGAAAACCTAGTAACAGTTTCCTTGTACTTCATTTAGCACTAATTCCCTGTGCCTGTATAGGACATTGGATAAAAAAAATCAAGATCCATTATAAAATCTTCTGTCTTTTTAAATCATAGGAATACCCATGTTCTAGTTTCACCATAACTGTGATTCTTAGCTTGATTCTGGATTATGTCACTTCTAAATGCAGGTGAAAGAATCATAGGATTGAAAGATTTCCAATGTGTAAAAAAATATGGCTACATAAAGTAGATGTTGTCATCTAAACTCCATGTGGAGATAGTTTTCTTTTATTTGAAAGAAATTTAGTCGGGCAAACTCCTATCTGCAATTAAAAGTGTTGGTCTCCTTGTCAGACAATAAATTATAATAAGGCAATTAGTACGGCCATACTCACTGAATAAAACAAAATAAAATACTATGACAATGATTATAACAAATTAAAATTTCATACATATGTTTAAACCACTCTTGGAAAAGTGTCTTTTTATCAATAATTTTATTCCTTCTCTAATCTTTTAAAATTACTCTTCAATCAAAATACAAATTTACAAAATGTTACAGATATGAACATGGGAATTGGTGTACAGTGGGGAAAGTTCTTGGATGAAATCTCAGTTTATGCAAGCCATTTTTCTTTTCATCTCACTTATTTGTAATTTAAGGATCACAATACCAGCCTACTTTACAGTGTTGTTGTAAAACTTGATGGGATTATATTAAGCATTAGATCACAGTTTTGAAATCTACTGCATAGATTCTAAGTATTCTTTTCATTATGGTGCCGAAGGAACATTCAATCTCTGTCTTCTAATGTAATTACTGTGGTATTTAATATAATAAAATGTTGCAAATTGCAATAAAATATTCTCAGTTCTCAACAATTATGGTACTGTTGCTGTGTTTAATTTCTATAAATAAATTGTGACTTCTGCTTTAATCAGTTCTTGCATTAAAGGATCTTGGTCTTTGAATGTTAAATAGCAATGCATATTTAACAGAACTTAGCTCACAGTAGTAGCTTCAGGCTCTACACATGGGGGGTGGGGGGGGGGGACAATGGAGGGAGAAGTGTAAATAGAAAGGAAAGGAATGGAAAAATCCAAGCTGCAGAATCGCTATGAGTGTGCTTTGCAAATCACCCCCAAACTATCTACATGGAAATTACCTTTCCTACCTGAATTATAAATATATCATGAATGATCAAATCCTTGGCTCTTTTGCACAATATTCATGCAATATATAAAACAATTTGACCCTCATCCCCCAATCTTAGATAGTACTTGAGATTTCTTTACTTACCAAGAACCTGTATGAAAGCAAAGAAGGAAAGGAACGTCTTCATTTTGCAGCCTGCTGATTCTACTTTGTCTCCTCTTAATCTCCCTATGAACTTTAGACTCTGCCTATCATATGACACTTGGTAATTTAAGGAAACTGCAGCACTATAAGATAATTGTAGGGATAATAAGAGGGCTCTTCCCCTTTAGTTTGGGCACACAGCCTGTCTTTCATGCATTGCTGCTGGAGCATGATCTGAGCTGTAGCCCTTCCCTGGAAGCAGTATCTCCCACTTTTTAATGCTACTCAAAAGGGTGAGGCATATGAAAAAGTAATCTCAGTATAACTTCAAGTCTACAGTATGTGACCCCTTAGGATCAGCCTTCCCCAACTTTCATTCTCACAAGAATTCTTTATTCAATTGCCACAATCCTCAGCCAGTGGTAAGCAGAGGTCCAGTAGATTAGGGAGTCTCCATTAAACACAGCATTATTCACAGATGACTGCCCACCAAGAGTCCTTTGTTGTTGTTGTTCTGTTTTGTTTGTTTGTATTTTTGATATCTGATCTTTCCTAGGAGCTCAAGATACCTTACAGGGGATCTGCTTTTGTTTTATTCCCACAACAGTACTCCTGTGAATTATGTTTGGATGAGAGCAAGTGACTTGTCCAAAGAATTTCCATGGCTGTCTTGGTGGACTTGACTCTGAATCTCCTCATTCTTAGTCTAATATTATTTATTATTGTTTATTTATCCAAATTTGTTAGCTGCTCAACTACAGTGGACTCTGGGTGGCGTACAAAACTGGAAAATCCATAAAAACAGATAAAGCATCAAACCAAACAGACAGCCCGGACTAAAATGATTGAATGACACAAATCAAACAAAACAGGGCACCCCAAAATACAGTGATACCTAAATACATCAACCCCAGGCCTGGGACCAAAGCCAGTTTTAAGAGTTTTCCGGAACCCTGGGAGACAGGGTGCAGTCCTTATCTCTGGAGGGATGCTGTTCCAGAGGGTGAGGGTTGCAACAGAGAAGGCACATTTCCTCAGTCCCATTTGATGACAACATTTAATACCCAAGCTACTACATTACACTGGCTCCCCAAGATCTCACACAAAGATCTTTCAATTACTTGCTCTGTAAGCCAAGGACAGAAGCAGAAAATGGGGATTTTCTGTACACAAATATGTGCTCTATTATGGAAATACTGCTAGTCCTTATTGCATGATGCCTCCCTGTTCATAACATGTAAGTACATGTAGCCATCTCAGTGTAATGGATTAAATGTTTTGCAAAAATTGCTTTGAGATCATTTTCATTGATTTCTTTCCTATTGTTAAATACAATTTTTCATACATTCAGTTTTACTGCACAATTTAAATGACAGTGTAAAATAGATAACATACAAAAAAGAAAATGGGGAAAGAGCAAGAAATAAAACAAATTTAGTAGCCACAACTATTGCATTAGACATTTTTGGAAGGGGAAAGTCTAGTCCAAACATGAAGCAAATCCATAACTAACTGCAAGACACAATACCACCAAATATAAAAGGGAAATAAAGAAAAAACATGAATAAATGCATACAATTGCAGAGTGCAATTGTCAGCATGTCTCATCCCCAGGGAAATATTTGCTTGTGAATGCAAGAGAATGACGCAGTGCAAATTTAATTTATTAATTCCAAAGTTAATAAAACTTCTCCAAAGCAATTGGAGTTGTAGATTAGGTCTATCAGTTTCCTTTTCTGACATTGGTTTAGGAAATATCATTAAGCTTTCATTAATTGAATTTCATTCATTGTTTGTAAAATGCTAACATTCTATAGAGCTGTTATCCATTATGCCATTATGCTCATTCCCACTGTAAAAGGTCCATTATCTAATAATTACTAATAATAGTGTCAAATGGGTAGTTTTTTCCAATTAATCTTCCTGAAGAAATCAGTGAATAAATTTTTTTTTATTAAAATTTGGAAATTGAATGATGGTGATGATCATCATCAGAGACAGTGCAGAAGAAGGAACAGAGAAGAAGGTGAAACATGTTTACATAACAGTGTTTTTCCTGCTAAAGGCAAAAAGAATTGGAACATAAGAGGAAGAGTCAGTAAAGGTTATTAATTAATGGAAGAGAAGAAAGGAAGAAAAATAGATACATTGTGCACAGCTGAAACTAAAAGAGTTTAATAGTATCTAAATGAAGGTGGTCTGCTCTTTTAGAATGTAGGGGATGAATACATTTATGGAAGTAAAGTCTTGGTGTAATTACAAATGAAATGGCTCAGATGTATGTTAGAAAGTATGAATGGGGTTCATTTACTAGATTGCTATGGTGTGCACGAAAACAGAAATTTGTAGTTCGATGATATTTTATGCTAATGCTCCAGTATGCTGATAATGAAAGAACCAGGGGTGAGTTTTGGAAAATTATTTATTTATTTATCATATTTATATAGCCGCCCATCTCACACAAGGTGACTCTGGGGAGCATGCAACAATTAAAAAATAAATACATAAAAACAATTACCCATAAAAAAAAAAGCTGAAAAAACACACAAAATAGGAAGGGATAAAATTAATAAGGGAGCCATCGTAAAATCTCCCCAGTCCCCCGGGAGCCCCAGGCCTAATCACATAGCCAGGTCTTGAGGAACTTGCAGAATGTTAAGAGGGATGGAGCTAATCTCACTTCTGGGGGGAGAAGATTCCACAAGGCAGGTGCCACAGAAGAGAAGGCCCGCCTTCTCGGACCTGCCAAATGTAATTCTCTAGCAGGCGGGAATTACAGAGGCTGGGTGAGTCCATCTGTAGCATGCCTCCTCTACCAGATCTGATGGGATAGGCAGATGTAATTGGGGAGAGGTGGTCCCTCAGGTAACCTGGCCCCATGCCATGAAGGGCTTTAAAGGTCAAAAACAGCACCTTGAATTGGACCCGGAAGCAAACTGGCAACCAGTGCAGCTCGCGGAGCAGAGGTGTAATGTGTACCACCCTAGGGGCACACATAACTGCCCATGCCGCTGCATTTTGCACCAGCTGAAGCTTCCGGAAACTCTTCAAGGGTAGCCCCATGTAGAGCACATTAGAGAAACCTCCAAACAGGAGGTGCCAGGGCATGAGTGACCATGATTAGATCCCTCTGATCTAGGAATGGGCGCAACTGGCGCACAACACAAAGCTGTGTAAAGGCCCTCCTAGCCATGACTGCCACCTGCTCTTTGAGCAGGAGTCATGAGTCCAGGAGGACCCTCAGATTGCGCACAGGGTCTGTCTGGGGCAGTGCAACCCTATCAAGAACCAAAGATGGCATAGCTCTAGCACCAGAAGGCCCCAAAACCCACAGCAACTCAGTCTTGCCAGGGTTCAGTTGAAGCCTGTTGGTCCCCATCCAGACCCTCACAGCCTCCAGGCACCGGGATAAGACATTCACAGCATTGCTTGATTCGCCAGGGGCAGAGTTGTATAATTCGGTATCATCAGCATACTGATGATACCTCACACCATGGTGACAGATGAACTCACCCAGCTGCCTCATGTAGATGTTAAATAGGAGGGGGCACCCCACATAACAGGGGCTGAGGGCAGGATCTCTCCTCCCCAACCACCACCGATTGGAATTGGCCCCAGGGAAAGGAGGTGAACAGCACAACACAGAACACAGTGCCACCCACCCCCAATCCTCTAAGCTGATCCAGAAGGATACCATGGCCGATGGTATTGGAAGCCACTAAGAGGTCAAGTAGGGCAAGGATGAATGCACAACCCCCATCTCGCCCTTGCCAGAGATCATCCAAAAGCACGACCAATGCTGTTTCTCTTCTGTACCCAGGCCTGAATCCCGACTGAAAGGGATCCAGATAATCTGCTTCATCCAAGGTCCTCTGAAGCTGTTGCGCAACTACCTTCTCAATCACCTTCCCCAAAAAGGGGAGGTTAGGTACTGCATGAAAATTGTGCAGTATAGTGGGGTCTAGCAATGGCCTCTTGAGGAGGGGGGAGAACCAAGGCCTCCTTAAGAGGTGAGGAAACAACCACCTTACTCAAAGATGCATTAACCATCGCTAGAACCCACTCACATGACACCCCCTGGCTGCTTTCACAAGCCAGGAGGGGCATGGATCTAAAGAGCAGGTGGCTGAGCTCACATCCCCAAGGACCCTGTCCACTTCCTCAGGTCCAACTGGTTCAAACTGTTCCCAGATAACAGGGCAAGTCTCCTCCCTAGGCACCTCCACTGGACTTGCAGTAAAGCCAGCATCCAACTGAGAATGAATCCAAGTGATTTTATCTGACAGATGCCAAGAAAATTCCTCCACATGTCTCTGCAGAAGGTTCTCTGAGCCATCCTTACCCAGGAGGGCTTGTGTCACCCAAAACAGGGCTGCGGGGCAGCTATCTGTAGACACAATAGGAGCAGAGGAGTAATGATGCTTCGCCGCCCTTATCACCACTAAGTAGGCATGAACAGCCACTCTAACCTGTGTTCAGTTGAGTTAGTCCCTTGTGAGCACCAGCAATGCTCTAGACATCTCTTCTCTTGCTTCCTCTCCCTTAGCTCTTCTGTAAACCATGGAGAATGCCAGGATCCCCAAGAGGAGAGAGATCGCATGGGTGCAATCCAATCCAAAGCCTCAGCTGCCCCTTTATTCCAAGTGGTGACCAAGGCTTCAGATGTACCATGCAGCAGACCAACAGGAACAACCCCCAGCTCCCTCTGGAACCCATCCGGGTCCATTAGTCCCTGGGGGCAGACCAATCTAATAGGTCCAGTCTCCCTGCAATGGATAGTGGTGCTAGGGAATCCCATTGTAATCAGGGCATGATCTGACCATGACAAGGGGGACACCAAAAGCTCCCCCAATTTCAGATCGCATAGCCACTGCTCCGACAGGAATACCAGATCCAGAGTACGACCACTGTTCTATGTCAGGCTCTGGATGATTGGGATAGGCCCATGGCCATCATGGTGGCCAGGAATTCCCAAGCCCTCTAAGACCCCATCTCTAGAGAAGCCAGATTGAAGTCCCCCAAGACCATAAACCTGGGGAACTCCACTGCCTACCCAGAAATGACATCAAGGAGCTCAGGCAGGGAAGTTGCTGTGCAGCAGGGAGGCTGGTACAACAGCAGCAGTCCCAGCTGATCCCTAAAGCCCAACTTAATGAACAGGGTCTCACATCCAGTGACCTGTGGTGCAGTGCCCCTGAAGGCTGTAAGATTCCCAGATGACCATTGCCACACCTCCACCCCTGCCCCAGACTTTTGGCTGATGCCACACTCAAATCCCAGCTGGGCATAACTCTGCGAGAGCTACCCCCCCGCTCCAAATCCAGCCAGGCCTCAGTGATGCATGCCAGGCCAGCCCTCTCATCCGTGATTAAATCACTGATGAGGGATGCCTTATTACAGACTGAGCTGACGTTTAGAAGCAGCAGCCGGAGACCAGAGCCTCTGAAGGTCTGCTGACAGGGTATCAGGGCTGAGTCTGAGGACCTGGAACATGAAACTGGCAACAAACAATGGTCCCGCAGTCCCCGGAAATGGCCTGTTCCCGTCTCCTGCCATATCTCCCCCTGCCCGTCACCACCATATTTTGGCCCACCCCCATTCCCCCCCACAGCAGCCCCATCCCTATATCGAAGCCCCTCATTTCCCAAAACCGGGGAGCATCTGCTGTCCTTATCAGCCATATCTGGGAGGGGAACTGGGCACCCCGAGGCTCTTTAGCTTACTAGCTCTCAGAGCCATAAGAGCCCAGCAACCACCTCCCCCACTTCATTACCACAGTCTCACACACAAACATACACAGGAATCCCTCCCTTGCTGTTCTACCAGCAAGCAGTGGGCACCCTACCCATTCATTGCAAAAATTTGTGCATATGATCCAGAGAAAAATTATTCTGCTAACATGGATAGATGAGTGAAAATGAGATAAAAGAGTAAGGAAAAGTGGTTGAGCCATTTGGAAAACCAAATAATAATCAGACCAGTGATTGTTTGGTGCTTGGAAAAAGGTTGGTTTCAAATATTTGGTTTAAGAATAAGTCTATTCATGTGTATATATGTCAAAGGAATCATTCTGAAAGCATGATTAATTGTTCATATGGAAAGTTGACCTAAGTAATGAAGGATACAAAGGTGATAATGAAGGTTTCTGACAGTGGAAAAGTAGGTTGCTTTGGGTGGGGACAGAGAAAGTAGTTAAGTAAGATTTGTTGACTATGGTAGGTGTGAGGGCCAGAATGTAGCTGAGCTTATGTGAATGGAATCCTGAGCAGTGTCAGCAAAGCAACAGTGGCAATTAATGAAGTGAGAAGCTGGCAGAAATCATTGTCCAAAAAGAATATAGTGGAGCTAGAGAAGGTTCAGAGGAGGGCAACTAAGATGATCAAGGCACTGGGGCAGCTTCCTTGTGAGGAAACATTTGCTGCTTTTTAGTCTAGAAAGAAGGTGAATGAGAGGGGACATGACTGAGGTGTATAAAACTATGCATGGTGTTGATAAAGTAGACAAGGAGAAGCTATTTTCCCCTCCCCAAAATATTAGAATCAGAGATCACCCAATAAAATTGAATCCAGGAAGAATCAAGACAGACTAAAGCAATTTTTTCCCCCATGCATAATTCAATTTTGGAATTCACTATCCCAAGTTTGGTGCTGGCTACCAGTTTGGCTGGCTTCAAAAAAGGGGTTGAACCAATTCATGGAAGTCATGGGGATCATTGGCCATTAGCTTTGATGGGTGTGTGACTGCTTCTGAAGGCCATCTGCTGGGAGACTAGTGGGCTTCCTTGTGTTACTAAGAACAGCCTGCTAGACTAGATGGGCCAGGAGTCTGATCCAGGAGACGATGATTATGCTTTTATGTTCTTATGTTCTGGAGCTGGTTTGGCAACCTGTTGCTGGATGGGAGCCTCAGGTGACTGCTGACTCTGAAGTGCCTATAGTACTTAGATAGTGGTGCTGGCAGCAAGCTTTGGCAGGCATCTATTGGAAGTGGAGATCAAGGTGTGTGGTATGTGTAGAACTGGTGACAGTTCTTTGGCTCAATCTAGAGAAGCTTCAGCTGATCTGACACATTGGGAGGGCTGGCAGGGGAGGTTTTGTTCTGATTTTGTGGAGTGTGGGTAGCAGGAACAAAATCAGACTAGACAGCAAGCTGAATTCTGACCTGAGCTCTGCGATTGCTCTGATGGAAGTTGTCAGCTGATATGACACCATCATATCTCCCACATAGTCAAATGCAGAGAAGACCATTTTTAGCCAATTGGAATGCTTGTTGTGGAAGAGCCTAAATTTTATGACGTTTGCAAAATTTGTTTGCTGGATGGGTCTCAGATTATTTGATGTGGACTATGAGATTAAAAGGGGGATGTGGTGGCACAGCAGCTTAATGATGCTGAAAGTTGCCAGCCAGAAATGGTCAACACTTTAGCGGTTCGAGGCCAGCTCCATGTGGCAGAGTGAGCTCCTGTCTCATCCCCAGCTTCTGCCAACCCAGCAGCTCAAAAGCATCCGCGAGTAGATAAATGGGTACTCTCACCTCAGTGGGAGGAAAAACACTGGCGGCGCCTTGCACAGGAGACAGGACCAGTTGCCGGTAACGCGGAAGTCGCGTATGCCCGAAAACGGCACAAAGCAACGGAAACCCCACCTCCTGCACTCACCAGCTGGGCTCTGCTCTAGGAAGGAGGCAATGCCAAACCACTTCCGAAACACCTTGCCGTGAAAACTGCAGGGACTCAACCAGGCAGTTGCTGCAGAATCAGTCACGATTGAGTGCAGATTAAAAAAAAAGAGAGAGATTAAAAACAATGTATTTCTGGACTGGTTGGTGAGGAAAGTGGCTGTTCCCTCTCCAGGGAAGAGACAGAAGGGGCTTATCTCCTGTACTGGTATTGGGGCTTGCCATCTGTGGATCTGGTGAAAATGGGCTATATGGTGGAAGATGCATAGAAATTTGCCTTTGGCTATGTATGTAGATAGTGTATTTTTGAGCTCGCTCTGTTGGCAAATGGGCCCAGGGGGCTGCTGAATGTTAACTGATGATTGAATGATTAAGGTTGGGGGAAATGATATTGTATGAGGAGCTCTCAAGAACTGGGATTGCTCTTTAGAGTACAAGAGGAGACTGGACATATAGGAATTGGAGGGCAGGTAGGAGCTAGCAAAATAATAGGCAGAAAGAAATATGGTGGGAGGGATAAACTAGTGGGAAAGGGTAATGACTGCAAGAAGATAAAGTGTAAGCCCTGTATCAAAAAGTATTAAAAGATAGATTTTTCTGCATTCAGAATAAATGAAGTGGTTGAAAGGAAAAGACTGTTGCACTGATGATGTTACCTAGTTGGGTAATGAATGTCTGCAAGCAAACAACTAAGCTCGGAGAGCACGAAGAACTCCACAATTCAATCCTGAGCTACAAATGTTTTTTCTATTGGAATATTAAAGCTGCTTGGAACAGACTGAGCACTGTAGAAAAATATCTTGGTGAAATGAAGTAAAAAAAGGCTTTGGGTGAAAAAAATAATGCATGTAGGAGAATGATTCATGAAAAAAATGAGGATGAGAGAAAGATCATATAATGCATATATATGGAGAGAAATATATAGAGAGAGAAAGAGACATGAAAGAATGCAGTCTAAAAGAGCAAGAATGGATTAAAAGATGCAGACTAAATCCAATTCTGATGGAAATAAAAAAAACTGTTTGGGATATAGTAGATAAAAGGGCTAAATAAGGAACTTGTAGTAGATTGGAATGAAAAATAAAAGTGATGAAATAATTTGGGATTAATTTGAAGTGACGGAATGCTGAAAGAAGTATTTTAGAAATCTATATGGAAATGATGGTGATATGTCAAAAAAGTGGAATTGAAGTGAGTGCTGTAAGAGTCCAAGAAAAATGAATGAAAAAGAAGTCATAAATGGTGTGAGAATATTAAATACGGTAAAGCTGCAAGTGTAGATGATAGAACTGGAGAAATTGGACAGAAAGGAATTGGAGGGCAGGTAGGAACAAAGTGATGTGACAGGCCTGAAATGATGTATTTTGTTTATGGAGTGGCTGTTTGATTTATTTAATATGCGTGAGAAGACTGCATCAGTGCCTGATGATTAGAAGAATGCTTTTGTTGCTTTCCTGTATCAAGGGAGGAATGAAAAAATCACCAAGGGTGTGTGTTTATTAACTGTGCCTCAGAAGGATTTGGGCAAATTGTGATTGAAAATATTCAGGAAGTGACAGTGAGAAAAATTGGGGAAGTTCAGTGTGGTGTAATGCAGAAGTATGCAGACCAGAGATTGTTTCTTAATTGAGGGAGGGAGGGAGGGAGGGAGGGAGGGAGGGAGGGAGGAAGGAAGGAAGGAAGGAAGGAAGGAAGGAAGGAAGATGATAAAGTAAATAGGATTGAATTATGCAACAGAGAAGCACACTTCCTTGGTCCCATAAGATTACAACATTTAATAGAAGGGACTTGGAGCATATACACTACGCTGGAATGTACCAGGCAGGCAGAAACAGTTGGAGATAAGCAGTCCCTCAGGTATGCAGTCCCTATGTCATAGAGCTTCATAGGTAACAATGCACACCTTGAATTGCACCTGGAAGCTGATTGACAACCAAAGCAACTTGTGTAGCAGTGGTGACACATGGACATACCAGGCATACAGAGAAAATAAATGAGGACTGAGTCACAAAACAATATATGAATGAAGAGTGAATGGGTTGAGAGGAAGGGGAAAACTGAAAATGTGATTGTGAGATTGAGCTGATGAGATCCATGGATTCTGGGGAAAGAAGGATGGTTTTGTAGGGATAGTAAAGTGTTGATGATTACAGTGAATGGTGTTGACGTAAACTAGACTTAACTTCCCTTTCAGTTGAATTTAGTTTAGTTTTTGCTTACTATTCACCCTTTTTTCTGTGCTTTGCATAATATTGCTTACTTCAAAAGGGGATATCATGATGGGTACGCATATATGTTCTCCCACTGGCTACAGTTGTTGACTTGTATTTCAAAAAACTAACCATGGCATTAAGCAACATCTAGATTATAGCATTTTGTTACTTGGTTGCACCAGTTTTCCATCCAGCTGAGGCATCAGATTTGCAGATACTGTACATATATACCTTAATCCATATTTGGAAATCTGGTGCCTAAATGAATATAGTCCTCAGCTGGATGGGAAACCTTTTCAGGCTCACATGGAAGCCTGAAGAAAGATGGGCTGCTTTAATGAATAGTAGAGAGATGCTGTGCTTGTGTAAGATCTAAAGCACTTTTTCTGAATAATTTTCAAAGGCTGTACAGCCATATTACATAACTTGACAGCTCAAGGAGGTTCACATATACCAATAGCAGCTTAATGTACAATGAGTTTCACTGATCCATGTAATCACAATGGAATACTGATCTCTCTGTACTAAATGTGCATTTTGATATGACTACTAGTTATCAAACATGGCTCTATCTGTGCAGTTACAGATAGTATATGCACATATAATTGGACTGCAGCGTTATATATTGCCGATCTCCTTTCTTTTAGAGAGTGTATTTATATACAGTCAAATTGGTTTAATTATTTATTTATAAAATTTGTTTTGTTGCCCATCAAGTGAATAACTCTTGGCAGCTAACAATAGGAACATGAATTAACTGGTACCACCAGGTAGTTAGCACTTGACAAAGAATTTGCATAATTTAATCCATAGAGCAATGTTCAACAGATGTCAAGCCCATAGTTTTAAAGAAGAACGCCAACACTTTGAATTATACCTAGTAACATATCAGCCACTGATGCAGCTCTTCAAGCACTGGTTAGAGTGCATAATTTGCTATAGTCTGACAGCAGCATTTTTAAAAAATCTATTAAGCTGCATTGAAATATATTTTTTTAATAAGCATATCTTGGCTAATGGCAGGCAGGTTATTTCTGCCCAGGGAAGGTCACTCTATGGGTGCCAGCATTAACAGGTAAGAGGATGTTTGTGCAACTGGCGCTATTTCCAAGTTTAAGGATTATACTAAAAGTTGTCTAAGACTATACCAAGGTAGAATCAAGTTTCTTATGGGTGCCCTTTCTGCTCCCCATGCTGAGTACATAAACATATACCCAAAGCTGATTTACAAATAACAACAATGCAAAATCCTTTCAGTCATAATCTTTTTAGGTTCTTTTCTTAAGCAAAAAGTGAATGTGCATGATTGAAAAATAGCATATAAATCCAGCCTCTCATTTATTTCACCATAAAACATAAGGAGACAAACACAGAAACTGTCTCAAGCTCATGCACACACACTGCAGAAAATTAGTTATAAATAATTCCATTATTATTATTATTAAAAAATGGAAATAGCTAATTAATGCCAAGGAGATGAGTCAGAGGTTACAGTCTAGTGGCTAATTTAAGAGTGGGCAACTTTATTCATTATTCATTCATACATTAATATTTATAGCTTGTCCCAATCCATATAGACTTTTAGCAGTGAACAACTTAGTTCCTAATATACAAAACAGTTTTTAAAAATACGGCAGTAAACAAAGTACGTATTGTATGGTAGATACCCAGATTTAGCTAAGGGCCAACAGCACATCAAAATAATATTGCTTTAGCTTGCTTACAAAATGCAAGGAGGATTAGGAATCACTCTACTTCCAAGGAAATAATATTCTGTAAATGCGGGCCACCAGTGAGAAGATCTATTGTTTGGTCTATACCCAGTGTACCTCACAAGGAAGGGGAACCTTCAGTAGGCCCTCTCTAGAGGGCAGGTTTTATTTTGGCAAGATATTGCCTGAAATAAAGGTAATGACCAACACTTTGAATTGAACTTGGAAACCTACTAGTAGACAATGCTAGGACTTCACACTTGGTGTCACTCTAAGAGTCACTTTGTGTGAGATGGACAGCTATATAAATATGATAAATAAATAAAATAAAATATTGATGGGATTGGCCCATCACCAATCTTGCTGCTACATTTTGTACCAATTGCAGCTTCTGGATGTCTGAGGAGAACCATAGCAGATGATGTCACAAATTTATCTAATCAATTTATCTAATCCAGCATTCTCTTCCTACACTTCCCAAAAGATGCCTGTGGGAAACCCACAGACTTTGGGTTTTATTCTCCAGCCATGGGCTCCAGAAGGGATTGAACAACAATCTTCAGGCTTATAAAACCACCCACCAAAACCCTATCTAGGCTATCCCATAGCTTTAGTTCATTGGCATATAAATGGTAGATAATTCCACAAAAATATTTCTCATGCATGAACTGGGAAACAGAATGTGAAGGTAACATTGATGGACAGTGATAAAGCTTGCTTGTTGAAGGGAATAAATCAGTGGTTGTACATAATAGTCAAACATCTTCTCATAGGTCTATATAAATTGGGGGTAACTGAAAAGAAGGCCTATCCATAAAAACTTCAGGAAAGAAGGAAGGCATAATATAATATAAAGCAATAATAACTGCATTGCACTGGAGTATGCACCTATAGCAATTTTTATCATTTAGTAATACAGCTGGTATGCAGTTGAGCATTATTCAGAAACCTACAAAATCTCAATAAATCTCAGTAAATAAAAGCCAGTGACAAGACTTTGCATCCAGCAGAAGGTTATGAGTGCAGATAAAATGCAAACTCAAAAGATGGTGTCAGCTGATGGATTATGTGAAGTGAATAACCATTTGAGAAATAAATAGCAGTATTCTGATTAATATAGCAATCTCCATAGGAAAGCACCAAGGCTGCCAAATGCAGCAGGCTGCTCTTCTCAGTGCTTATTGAAGACCTCAAGGGTATCACATGAGATGGGAGTGTCTGCAGGATATGGTCAAGAAGATTAAGCTGGTGGTCATGGCAGTGCAGTTGAAGCTTCGCCTGTTTTCTTATGTGTGTCCCACATTATGTGATGCACTTAACAAACAGGCAGGGCTTTGATCATGGTTGTAACCGCCATCTTGATTTTTCTTTTGTATCACACCCTGAAGGCACCCCTGCTTGAGAAGACTGCAAAGTCTTATTCAATTGTTTTACGCTGTCCAGAGTTGCTTTGTGTGAGATGGGTGGCTATATAAATGTGACATATATATATATATATAGAGAGAGAGAGAGAGAGAGAGAGAGGGGGAGAGAGGGAGGGAGAGGAGAGAGGAGATTTGGTTCAAAAAGCATAAAATCCAAATCCCTCATTAATAAAATTCTAGTAATGAATGAAATAATTGCCTATTTGTTCTCACACTGGGTGGAGTGCCAGATCCATCTCCATTCTCACCAACTTGAGAATTTTGATAATTACTCTCTTCCCATATCTGCCAGGCTTTGCTCTGAGGCAGAAATGTTGTGAAGAAGTTTCCTCAGGCAAAGGATCGAAAGAATAGCACATTTTTAGTTATTTTAGTTAGTTATTCCCAAGTAGAGGAATTAATGGTTTTTCTGCCTTATGTTCAAAAATAATTTTATTTATTTTAGCTTAATTTACTCATCTGGGGGAGAGGCACCCATTATGGTTCTGTCTTAGAAAGCAAAATGTCTTTAGTCAGTCAAACCCTTGTGCGCATAAAAGCTCTTATTTGCACCTATATAGTGACAAGCAGAAACTGAGGCACACAAGTTATGTTTAATATAGTGAACAGGAAAGAAAAAAATGGGAATATAATGGATATACACAACAACAGAGAAGCAGCCGATCTCTCACTGCAACTGAAAAGCAAAACAGGCATGATGGTAAGTTTTAAGATCATTTTCGCAAAACAGGGAAGGGGGATCTCCGCTGCAACCACAAGAAATACAATACAAGAAAGTAGTATTCTGAACTGAACAGTAAATCACTGTGAGAAAAGAAAAAAACTGAGGAAAGTTCACCTGAAGATGTTGCCTGGAATTTGGCAACAGTAACACAAATAAATAAAAGGAGAAAGATGGCTCTCAAACAGCTTGGTAGGGCTGACACTGAGAACTAGATGCAAAGTCAAATCAAATGCAGAAAACGACATAAACAATTACCGGACGAATTGTCCCTAAGCACAGCTGTATAGTTTTCTTAAGATATATTTAGGAAACACTGGAATAAACATAACAATTTACATATGTATCTCCCCTACTAACAATAGTTCTGCAACAACATATGCAGGAATTATTAGTGAGGGCAAAAATGTGTTCAGGTTTTCCTCCAGAAAAATGTGTCCTGCAACTGCTACTCTTAATCACTGAAGCATGGGGGCTGTTATAGAAAATGGCTGTTGTTGTTGCCGCCACTAGACTCTAAGACTCTAAGGATCAAGCTTCCTTGCCTAAGCTGTACCCACTCATCTATCCCACCATTTCGAATGCCGGAGCAGAGGCATGAGCTTTTGATAGAGCAAAGGTGTTTATATGTCTTTCAGCTTCCAGCTGCTACAAGGTGTGTTTGCAGCAGAGGGGGCCACAAAAGTCAAAATGGCAGCCACAACCATGCATTGAAGCCCTGCCCCTTTTTTACCTGCATTACACTCTACTTCTGAATCTCTAGCCCTCACCATATCTCAGACAATCATTACTGCAGGGAAATGACTTTCAGAACAGCCAGATGTTAGTTCCTCACAAGTTGTGCCACTCCCACTACTTGGCGACAGATACAAGACCAAAATACAAGAGAACCAGGAGGCTCAGTGTAGTTTCCCTCAGTCTTTTTCGCTGTCCTGAGCATAACTGTGTTTATTGAGTGGTGTATATAACTGTCCTACATTTGGAATTTAGAACCCCAACTTACAATTCACAGGCCCAAATTGGTCCAGAATAAATATTCAGCACAGACACATATGCTTCGGCAACCAATGAAAGGGAAATTGCTTGCCTGAAGAGCACTGTGATAATTTCCTTAAGAGCAGTGAGTATTTTCATTCATTACACCTGATTATTAGAGAACACAGGAATGACAACTTTGGAGTCTCTTGACTGCATTGAACTTGAAGCAAACCATTTCACTTTATTGTACCATTCTAGTCTCTAAATATAGAAATAAAATCAAATAAATGAGATATGATACAGTATGAAGAAAAGATTGGGCATAAATTGTTTAAACATACTATTATTTCCCCAAATAGACATACCCCCTCAATGAAACGGAATGAAATGGAGTCCTGCCAAAAAAGTATTTTATTGAGTCCTTATTCATTCCATATTTTATTCATTTGAATATATCTGGATTGATGGCAGATTGAGCATATATTAAAATGTAATCCTGCACAAGGATTAAATTCCACCCTCCTTTAACATTTACACGTTCCATTAACAAATGGAATTGGGCCAGCAGTAGTTGGGAGGATCAGTGAGTAAAGGAAGAATTAGAAATTCCTACCTATGTACACTATAGTCCTGACTCGGTTGCTTTTGCTGAAGAAAGAGTGGCTGTACCTTTGAAAATACATGTAGTTTACCCGTGAGAAAAATGGCCAGATTATCTCAGATATTCAAATCACCTGAAGGCAGGAAGGGATTGTAACTCTAATCTTTCTTCTCTACCCTAACTAGGCCATTTGTGGAGCTGATGTATGTCAAATGTTATATTGCAAAGCTGCATTTCAACTAATGTAATATGTCTAATAAACTGCATGGTTCTTCAGGGAATTTAGCCAGGCAGAAATGAATGATTAAATCAGCGGAACAGCTTGATGTTATAAGTTAGATGTATTTACCTCCAAAATTAAGCAGCAAAGACAAGAATATTCGGGCAAAGCATACTTCAGCCAAATTACCTTTATCAGAAAGAAAGTATCAGATTTCATTTCTCTGTTGTAAGAATGAAAGAGAGGTAACTACGCTCTTCATTTCTCTGTACTTTTCACATTCTTATGTCCCGTTGACCATCCTAGTGATCCTGTTCATAGAATATCTTCATGGTTAAGGTGTGAAATTAGGAAAGACTCCCTTCAAGGCTACTTTCAGTCATGGAAACTCATTGAGTGACTTTGGGCCATTCACTTTCTCTCAGCCCAACCTTTGTCATGGAGGAAATATTGTCATGGGGGATAAAATGAAGCCACCTTTGAGTTCTTGGAGGAAAAGTGAGATATAAATGCAAGCAAGCAATAAATAAATAAATAAGTCTACAGTTCTAAAATGTAATTTTACTATAAGGTGATTTGGTGTATTTCCTCATGAGCAGGTGTTCTGGTGAAATAAAGCATTATTTCCATTAGTGATATAGTTCCTTTACTGATGGCTGGGTGATGCTTTTGGAGTCTTGTGGAATGGGTGGCCATAATAAATTTAATTAAAAAAAATAATAAATCATTAGTGCAGAAATGTTTCTCAGAGAGCTTCTATCCTTAAAGGGGCTGCTAAAAAATTCTAAAAAAACAAATTTAACTGATAAATAACAAAGCGGGAGATCAAGCAACCTAATATGAGAGCCGCTGTTCATTATAACAATACAGGTAGTCCTCACTTACTGTCCATTTGTTCAGGGACCATTTGAAGTTGCAATGGTGCTGAAAAAATAACTATGGCCCATTTATGACCTTCACAGTGTCCCTCAGTCACATGATCGCCATTACAGCCAGCACATGTTTGCCTGACATGTTTTTTTCTCCCCCCTTCCCAACCACTTGCAGAGCAGAGATTGGAGAGAAGGAATTGCAAGAAAGTAAGCTGTTTGCTCTTCTACACATTGAAAGCAATGCAACTGCACCAGCAGCTCAGCTGGGAGCCATGGGTGCGCTATGCAAACAGTTTACAGAACTCTCTTGAAATCTCTTCCTCTCCAATTTCGCTACTCTGCAAGGGGGGGGGGGGGACAACAAGCAATTTCTGTAGGCAATCTCTCCTTTGCCTGACATCCCCCTCACCACAGAGTGGAGACATTGGAGAGGAAAAGATTTCAAGAGAATACTATAAACTGTTTGTATAGCAGGGCTGCAGCTCCCAGCTCCAGGCTGCACCAGGGTGGCATTGCTTTCAATGTGTACAAGACGGTAAGCAAGCCCTCGAGCATCCCAAAGGGCAGTGATTAGGAAGCAAACAAAAGCTGAAGGTAGAAAACACAGTCGCGGTCACATGATTTCCCACTTAGCAACCCCTTCGCTTAACAGCATAGTTGTCAGTCCAAATTAGGGTCATTAAGTGAGGACTACCTATAAACAAGCAAGCTCACCTGAGAGAAGGTGGGTGGCCTGAGACTTTGGTCCTAAGCAGCATCAAGTATTAATGATGAAAACCAACATTTAACTAGGTCTGAAATAAATGGGGAGATATTGCAGGTCTTTTTGCAATTTGCTGAAATGCCCCAATAATTAACTTCATCATTATGTTCTTGTTATGATCTGAACAACATATTTTGAGCAGGTAGAAGGCTGTCCTGTGTGCAGTGCAGTGTGTGTGTGGTTGATTAATTGAGGGATGAACTACATAATATGTAAAATATGTATTTCGCAGCGGGCTTTTTATTTACTTAAGTGTAAATAAGTGGCGCAGCGGCTTAATGACGCCGAAAGTTGCCGGCCAGAAATGGCTGACGCTTCGGCGGTTCGAGTCCAGCCTTCGCGTTAAACAGGGTGAGCTCCTGTTTCCTCCCCCCAGTTCCTGTCAACCCAACAGTTCGAAAACTTACGTGAGTAGATAAATGGGGACTCTCACTCCGGTGGGAGGAAAAATGCTGGCGCGGTGCCTTGCAAAAAAAGGAGTGGGGAGTAGTTGCCGGTAAGCGCGAAAAACCGCGTGCGCCCGAAAAGGGCGCTAAGCAACGGAAACCCCGCCTCCTGCGCTCGCCAGCTGGGCTCTGCCCTAGGAAGGAGGCTCTGGCAAACCACTTCCGAAAACAGTTGCCTTGAAAACTGCAAAGGACTTGTCCAAAAGCAGTCACTGCAGGGTCAGCCATGACTGAGCGCAGACAAAAAAAAAAAAAAAAAATGCATAAGGTGGCCTGATCAGGAATGGGGTCACTGTGTTCTGGGAGATGGAAGCTTAAACTTTTTCCCAGGTTCTCTGTTTACACATCTCTCTCTCACTCACTCACACGTAGAGAGAACCCTTGTGGCCTTATCCATTAATTATGTGACTCAATCAGCCAGAGTGGAGTTAAAGAATTAAGTTTCTCTTTCTCAAAATGAAGGCCAGTAAATACCAAAGTGACCATTTCATAGAAATCATGTTTTTATGCAAGGATTACATTATCATAGTATCACAGTTTCTTCCTAACTCCTGCTTTTACCACTGCCATATATATTTAATTTCTACCTTCACTCAGATTCAACATTCCATTTAACACTGTTACCTACATCATATATTTTAAGATAACTGAGTATTATATCTGCATAGATCTTCTTTTCCTCCATTCTGATCTTTGTATCTACACTTCTTTTTAAGATAGCTTCTTCACGTAATATGTTTTTGGGTACAGCATATGATTTGAAAAAGTACAAACATACACAAGTAACATGTAACTCTAACAAATATGTGTTTGAAAATTCACATGCCACATGGGTCCGCACTTTAAACTAAGGAGTCCTGTGGCTTATTTGCCTTATTTCCTGGTTTAGTGAATGATTGTGATTTACTATGTGGCTAGCAGTAGCTCTCTTTGTTTTGTCAAAAAGCTATGCTTAAAAGAGACATTGTCACATGTTTATACATCACATAATGATGTATATTTTCTCTTAGTATGCAGGCAGTTTAGAAATCCCTTGTGCAAAAGAAGTTTAAAACAGTATATGTTAGAAAACAAAGTGCAGTTTTGTCACTGTTAACCACAGATCACATATTTCAACTATACATGTTAGTATAATATTGCTGAATTGAGGAAATAACAATGTTCAGTATGAATTGTACTGAGAGTGGCTTACAGAGGAGCTGGAATGAATGCATTTAACTTCCAGTAATTCCAGACAGAAATAATCTCAGAGCCATCTCTACTTCCTTCAGATGCCATTCAAACTAGGTTGCTGGACAAAACTTCCAGAGGTCTATTTACAGCAGTGTTTTTTCAAATCTGGCAACTTTAAGATGTGTGGACTTCAACTCCCAGAATTCCCCAGCCAGCATGAGGAATTCTGGGAGTTGAAGTTCACACATCTTAAAGTTGCCAGATTTGAAAAACACTGCTTTAAAGGCTGCCAACTGTGAATGAAGGTCATAAATGTACAATAGAAAATCATCATTATCATAGAATTACAGACCTGGAAGGCCATCTTGGGGGATGTGTTTGTACAGAAATTTGTGTTGTTGGCTGGGTTTGCCACCATGGGTTTTTTTCCCCTTAATTTATCTTGCATTTTTATCTTGTTTGCTATATTGTGAGCTACCTAGAGTCAGTCTGCAGTAGGGGAGTGCCTAAATCATTCACTCAAACAAATAAATTTAGGGCATTGAGGGAACGAAATTAAACCATCCCAGACAGCTGGTCGGAAAGGAGCCCATCACCCTCTCTTCTGCTATCAGATACCCTTACAGTAAGGACAGTTTTCCTAACATTGCATTGGTACAGCTTTTTAAAATATTAAATCCATTATGGCCAGCGTGTTTAAAAGCTGGCGGTGTTGGCAGCTTTTAAACATGCTGGCCATCCTTTTGCCACTAAATCTATTTGTTTGAAAAAATATGCCACTGGCCTTTTCTGTCTCCCTAATTCTTGGGTCAGTACTCCTGCTGCAATCCTTTTATGCTTGTGTACATATAACTGAAAAGGTTTATTTAAGTTTTGAAGTCCCACAGCTGGAGCTTGACTCACCTTTTCTTTGATGGTTTGAAAAGCTCTTCTGCAATCCCCAGTCCACTTGAAGGGATCGGAATCCCTTCCTCGGGTGGCCTCATATAATGACTGTGCAATTACCCCAAAGCTTGGTATTCAAATCCTACAAAAGCCTGCCACCCCAAAAATCCTCTAAATTGTTTTCGATTCCTAGGCTCCTTCATCTGGCAAATTGCCTCTTTCCTTTCTGGCAAAAGTTCTCTTTGGCCTTGTGAAATTGAAAATCCCAAATACGTTACTTCCTATATCGCTATTTCTGCCTTCTTTTGGGACACTCAGTATCCTGCCTGTCCCCAAAAGTAGATCAGTAGTCCCTTTAAGACAGCTTTCCTGGGTGTACCCCCTCAAAAGCAGATCATTCACATATTGGAGTACTGAACTTGCTGCATTTGCGGAGGTTTCCATTTTTGCAAGTCAGTGGCCAAAACTGTCCCAAACAGAGTTGGATTGTTTTTAAACTCTTGTGGCAATACCATCCAGTACACCTGGGTGTTTCTGCCTGAGTCTGAGTCCTCCCATTCAAAAGCAGTAATAATAAGCAACAATCCTTTCTAGCCCCAATTTGATGGGATATTGCTTAATGCAGGGCACACCAGGTTTTAGTTGGAAATCTACTGGAATAGCATTCTTTGCTCTCCCTGGCTTTTCTCCTGCCCATACCCACATTACCGCAGCATCTAATACTTCATCTGGAATTTGGAATTTTTCATCTCCTTGAGTTCTTATCAGAGCTGCTTTAAGCCTCCATCCCTTATGCTTGGGAATTCGAAGGACCAAATTTTCTCCCTCAGAATGAATTTGAGCTTGTAATTTTTGCAACATGTCACAGCATAAAAATGGAATGGGGCATTCAGGCATATACAAAAATTTGTGTTGTAAATTCTTTCTCCCAACTGAGAAAGGCCTGTCTCCCCATGGCACCTACAATCGGGACTGAATTCTGACCCAAGGGTGCACAGGGAGAAGTCGTAACTGAGTGTGTAGCCCTGGTATCTACTAAAAAAATCAATAGGGGTTCTTCCCACTTGTATTGTTACTAGGTAAAGTAAATCCTTAGCTAGTGTATCTATAACATACTGGCCCTTATGGTTGGGAGGTTGAGAGGTGCTGAAGGGTCAGTGCTGCTAAATTAATACTTCCAATGTATTTCCATATTTTCTGCCACAAGTTAATCTATTGGTATATGCCAATTGGTGAAAAAATATTGAAATCTCATCTCCCCCCACCCCCCGCAACAAAAATCTCTGTGCGGTCTCTCAGAAGCTGCTTCCCTTGAATTTCAAGAGAACAGTCCTCACTGCTGGTGCTGGAAACCTCCCTTGCAATGCAAATAAAGCTTCTATGTAGTGGGTAAAAAAAAGAAAGAAACAGCTTTGACTGAATTTGCTATTTGCATAACTGAAAATGTGCACTTGAACTGCATACACACAATTAATTTCATATCTAGTTTGGCCCACAGAGACTCAGCAGGTGTAATCTAAGGTTCATCATATATTTTTAACTCTTTGTGTTGAATATTTAATGATTAAGCAATCAGCAGGAAATTACAATTGTATGGAAGAGCACTAAGCAGGCAAAACGAGATTTTAGCAGCCTCTGAAATCCACATGCTCCAAAATTAAAAGTGCCGTTTTATAACTGGAACTAAGAGTCTCCGGGGCTACCATATTAATTTGGAAGAGTCTCATTAAACCACCAATAACAGATTCATCTGAAATCATTCACCCAGATGAACCCATTTGTTTTTCTTCTTAATCAGCAGGGCATTGAAGCACACAAGAATAGATTAATTCCTCTTCCTAAAAAGGCAGGATCAAATAGTCTAGGTTTAAATTCCACCCAAGTAATCCCCCCTCCACCCCCAATCTTTTGTGTTTGAAAGGTTCCTCAATTGCTCCTCGATTCAGAGTTTTCTCTTAATATGATTAGATAGGCATTTTTTCTCACAAAATAAGAGATTACTAAGAATTCAAGTATAATTTATATTGATTACGAAAAGATACACATGGAACTTAGAGTTTAATTTGTTGGATCCAGAACTTTTATTGTTCACTAAAGAATATGCAGTACTTTGTTTCAGCACTTTGTACTGGTCTGGTCTGTTTATCTCAAGGGCAAAGTCCTGGGAACAGGAGTTTCATCCAAACCCTTTCCTTTTGCTTTGTCTTGAAAAAGCAGTGCTATCTGTTCCTTGTTTCTCATCCAGAAATTACACAGATTATCTCCACTGCGCTCCTGCTTGTCAGATGATATGGCAAAAGAACTGGAAGAGATCCACCAACCACTACAAAGGTGAACAAGAAAACCCATCGGCAAAGTAGGTGTTAAATTCTTCCACCTTCTCTTCTGAAACTGACAGTGCCTCTGGAACTAGAAGTGCATCTGCTCTTGCAACTATAGTGTCTTTAGTATGAATATTGTACAGGTAGTCCTCAACTTACAACCACAATTAGGACTGGAACTTCGGTCGCTAAGTGTGAGAGGAAAATTTTAGTAGCCTTCTATATGTTTTAATGTTAGTTTTGATTGCATTTGATAAAGCCAAGTTAGCTTCTTGTGACCTGTAGGGCAATGACAGGAAAAGTCAAATGCAAGACTAAGCAACTTGCTGATGGGAATAGAACAGGAAGGTATGGTAAAATTAGCATCAAGGACGTTACAAATCAGTTGCTAAACCTAGGAGTCATGTCTGTGGTTTGTGGTTTTAAAGGATAAAAAGGATTGCATCTGAGGGGGTTGGTACCATTTTGGTCAAGCTGTTTACCTGACGGCTCGATTAAAATGGTCATGACATTGCAATGTGAATCTAAGTGAGTACCTTGTATGCTATTGGTTGAATTTTACTTGCTTGTTGAACTAACATTTAATAAAGTTTTTAGAACTTTGAAGTGACTTGTTTTATGGTGTGTCTGCCTCCCGTGTTTAACGTGGTTTTTCCCCTGACATAAACAATGAGGTTATTAAGTGAGTTGTGCCCGATTTTACGAACTTTTCCGCTTACCCATTAACTGAATCATCATGATCATTAAGAGAATCACATGGTTGTTAAGCGAAACCAGCTTCCCCCATTGACTTTGCTTGTCAGAAGTCCCCTGGGAATGTTGAAATGGTGATCATGTGACTCCAGGATGCTGCAACTGTTGTAAATACATGCTGGTTGCCAAGCACCTGAATTTTGATCACATGACCACAGGGTTGCTGCAATGGTCGTAAGTGTGAGGACCAGTCATAAGTCACATTTTCAGTGCCATCATAACTTTGAATGGTCATTAAAACAAATGGTCGTAAGTTGAGGACTACCTGTAATGATGTTGTGTAAAAAAACCTTCCTAATGGATAGTTTTCAGATATTTCATTGGGAAAATAAAGAGTTTCAGTATATTAATACTTTGTATTAATACATTACTCCTCATTCTAACAGAAAATATTTTGTAATTTACTTTTTAGTTTCCCCTCACAATTATTTAGAAAAAAAGTCTCAAAGTTATTCTGAGAAAACAAAGAGAAAAGCATTTGTTTTCTGATGTGTTGTTGTTGTTGCTCTGTAGTTTTCCCAAGCCCCTGCAACTTTAGCATTACCTGCCTTCTACTTCAAGTTCTATCTTCCCAGTAAGATGAAGCATAACATTGAACAGAGTCAGGATATACACTAGGACTCTACATTCCAGAGAGCCAACAGGCTGTTTTTTTTCTTGTATCAGAGGCATGCAAAGCAAGACACTGAGGTTCACTAACAACAAGTGAGTTGGATCAGTGTTTCTCAGCCTCAGCAATTTTAAGATGTGAGGTCTTCAGCTCTCAGAATTCTGGGAGTTAGAATCACTGAGTTAGATAATGAACTGCCCTAATTTACAAGAGAGAAGTAAAGTCTTCCTGCTCACAAAGTAACACAACAAATTTTGCAATGGGAACACTTTCTCTGCTGCCATAACTACAAATGCAGAACAGCCACCTGAATCAGTTCTTCAACCTTGATCCTCCACTGCACAATTGATTGGTGTTCCTCAACTGATTCCTCATTTTGCTTCAGGTTTCTTGAAGCAGATCCATGAAAATGATTTCCCACATCCCTTTCCCATGTGCTCTACCCTCCCACTAACTTGAGAAAGGAATGAAATTTGTTTTTGCTGAGCAAGGAGTGGAGCTTGAGTTCAGCCAGTTGTGGGATAAATATGGTTTATTCCCATTGGATCTGAGTAGTGTTCAAGGCATCATTAGTCAAGGTTTTTGAGGAATTCCCTTTTTTTTCTGTCCCTTTTCTCCTATCCTATCCCTTCTCCTGTCCTATTTTCTCTTGTTGAATGTTCTGTTGATTAGGGTTTGTTTGTTTTTTTCCTATAACATAATCTATGCTGAAGATCAGTGATGACTTAGAGGCCCTCTCCTCTCCAAATATGACTTAAGCCTTAGTTTGATTCTGTCTTCTCAAAATAGAGGAATTAACTATTTTTCTATAGAATTCACATCTTAACACTTTATGATAAACCCAATTTTCCATGCTTTATTTCTTTAGGGTGCCGGATGTCCTTGACACTCAGAGCAGGACAGGGACAACACAAAGGGATGTTAACATTTTCAGGAAACCCTTTTTTTCCCCTTTACCAAGGCAGGCAAATTGTTTTGTGTGATGTATACAAAAACAATGAGAAGAAAATGAGCCAGTTAGTAAAGACATTAAATTGTAAAGATGGTTGAGGGAATAATAAAGGAAGACTTTCAATGATAATCATGTTAGACAAAATTATATTTCATACCTACATTGAAACTAATAAAAAAAAATCCAGTTATTTGTGAGAAAGTGAAGCTGGGAAAAGAAGCTGCAGGCAGGCAGAAATGCCTCCCGCCCCATTTCCCCAAGGCTCAGCACAGCTCATGTTTTTTTCCAAAGTTTACAGCCCCAGCAATCTGAGAGATGGGCTCATTCATTCATTCATTCATTCATTCATTCATTCATTCATTCAAAGTTTACTTACAAGCATTCATGCTGGCGTTCTAGCTGCCTGGATAATTGAGCTACACACTAGTATTTTCAAGGATGTGCCAATGTCCAGAGGCAGCCATATCCACCCAGGCCCTTAGCTTGCAAAAGTAATGCTAAGACAGAGTGTGAGTGAGTGTGTAGGGGAAAAGGAGATAAGAAAACAGCAAACAGATGGGGAAGCAGGAGGCAATGTTTGGAGATTGACAACTATTACAGGCAAGCAAGAGGGCTATCAGTCAAAAGCCAGGACCACAAGCTATGGTAAGCAGCATATCCTGGTGGGATTCCTGCCTGGAGCTTGGCTTGGGAACTCAACTGGAGTGTTCAAAAGCAACACAGCTTAAGAGCAGAGCTTGGAGCTTGGCCTGGAGCTCGGCGCAACCAAAAAACGAGCAAGCACACTGAGGCAGCCCCTCATCCCAACTAGTGCAAGAACTTTTGGAAAGAGGCAAAGGTTGTATAGGCTTTGGGACTTTTGTTAGGACTGAGTATTTAAAGGACTGAGTATAATGGACTGAGTATTAAAGAAATATTTACCTGGCAACATCAACTTGCAAGGCCTAGAAGGGTGGAGTTAACCCAGAGCAATAGCTCTTAGGGGAAGGGGCACATATAAACATCCATTGTGCAAGTTGCCCTCCCTCCTCTCTGAAAGGCATCACAGTACCTTGTTGGGTCCATGGAGGCCATCCATCTGAGCCCTGGCATATGCATTCCGCTGTTACCATGCCCTAATCCAACCAAAGAGATCAACAGCTTGTCTTCCTGCTCCCAGCTTTTTGTGCTGGTCTGATTTATAGTGTGCCTCAAAGTTGCATGGCCGGAGTATTGTTGTGAGGGGAGGTGGCTAGGGGGCCTCATATTCTGGCTTACGTGAGAGGGCATCTGGAAGTTTGTTCTGGGAGCCTCGGAAGTATGAGATGTAAAAATCAGAGCAGGAGAAAATTGTGCCCACCTGATTTGCTGAAGGGTAAGAGATTGAGCATTTTGCAAAACCTCTAAATTTTTTTAGTCTGTACAAACTTGTATAGGGTGGGCTGCTCCTTCCAGTAGGTGTCCCCATTTGACAAGTACGTTGAAGTATAGTTGGCAATGTGAACTGTTGCAGTCTTGGATGGCCTCCTGGCATATAGGAATATATGAGTCTAACCCCCTGACCCATAAGAAATAAGAATAATATTGTTGGTTTTGTTTCCCTGTGTGACAATTTATCTCTGGGAATCCCACAAACAGAATATTCTTCTATTGATGTTCTGAGGCATACTTCCTGTAAACTAAACTTCAGCAAAAGGTACAACCATTATGACTAATAGTCACAGTTTTATTGTCCATAATTCCTAAACAATTTTAAAACTCATAAACAAGTGAAAAAGAAAGAATGCTACCTTACAAAGAACACTTGGAAGTTGAAAACATTCCCTGAAAAAGTTAATGAAAAACCATTTACATACCGTTGCCAAGAAAACAATATGGACAGAATTTGAGTTCAACTTGAGGGAGACTTTACCTTATTTTTGAACTGTCCCATTTTAATGACTTGGGGCTTTCAACTTTTGTAGTTAAAATATTGTTTGTAAAAATCTATGCTTATACTAAGAACTTACATAATTCAAACACAATTATTTTAATAACATGTGTATGCTTTGAAATTTATTTCAAAGGAGTGCTTCAGAGCTCCTCTGAAGTAGCACACCTCTCTCTGCTACTTAAAGCTGCATTAATCTTAACAACTGATTTCTTGAAGCAATGATTTTTTTTTTCAGGCTTGAGTTGAACCCTAAAAATGAAGTTACTTTGACAATTAGCACAGTATTGCTGTACTTGTGCAGGATTTGTAGTACCTCTAAATAATTTTCAAATTGTACACAGCCCTATTAACAGATCTTCATGTCACTTAGGCGCCAATCTACTCTAATACTCTCCCCTTTTCCCTCAGAATCATTTCCTTCAATTTGACATTTGATGCCATTTGGATCTAACTGAATATGTCTTATCCTATAAAACTTACACAAAAGAGGATAGATATTCCCATATAGCTAGAACAAACTCGGCATGCAACCTTTACAACTTAGTCTTAGGCTAAACACAGTAGGAATCACCTGGAAAATAACTCCAAAGTACAGATTGAAAGACTAAATCACCTACCTGGATAAGGCTAGCTGATCTGGTCCATAAAAATCCAGATGAGTAAGTGGCAGCAAGAGTTTTCAGTACCTTTTGCCACCATCTGGCGATCGTCTGGATTTTTGCAAACCAGATCTACTAGCCCTCTCCTTGGTAACCTAGAAATTCACTGTTTTCTTTCTCTTGACATATCTGGTGACAAGAAAAGTCACGACCATGCTATAAAGTCCAGGAACCCCTCTAAGCTGAACTGGTAAATTAACCCCAAAGATTTAGGTTTCTGGTAAATCTGTATTTTATATTAATTTATTTTAGAAAGCAACTTATTGTTGACATCTCCTTGTCCTTTTATTATTTTTTAAATAAATAAACAAATTGGGAATTGAAACTGACAGGTTTGTTTCCCCCCTCACCCAGGAAACAGTCTTACGTGTACTAGGCTACTCAGCTGATGCAGATATGATTTTTACAGATTAAAAGAAAGCTCACGAAGAGGCCTATTCTTTCTTGTAGGTGCAAATTTAAAGTTTGAAGTGTAATGTATTCATATTAAAAACTGTTACTTATTAGTTATGTGAACTGTAGCATACCTTGCACTGAAATATGAAGCAAAAGAGGGATTGGCAGGCAGCAAGTGAATTGAAAATGGATAAAAGGATATTTTAATTTTGTACATCAAGATGACATGATAAAATTAAAACGCAATTCTGTTTCTTAAAAAATATGACTTCCTACTTAGGTTTATTTTTTTTTTCCTTTAATACAGTTCAGCATTTCAAAGTTTTGCATTCTACACGCTGTTCTCAATTATTAGCATCAAAACACAAGACAGAGCAAGACCTTCAAATACAAATAAATACCAAATAACAATACAACAAACTGAAGGACAACATAGAATAATGCTATTGGGAAATTAGGGTATGTTGCTAATAGTTATTAACAACATTGTATTGCTGAGCAATAAATTATACACGTCAAAGTTTTCTTTCCTTTAAAAAGAACATACAAAAATCATTGATTACCAGATTCACTTACTTGCACTGTATCCTTTATAGCTATCTATAATTAAAACAGGCAGAATATACACAATCAAATGAGGTTGGCCTTCTTTGGTCTTTGTTTCTGGATCAGAAAACTGAACACAACCAATGTACCTTTTACCAAATAATAGAATATGAAATAAAACACCACACAAGTTTATACAGACTGATTTTGTACATAGTTCATAGTACTGATGCATTTAACAGATATTTCTTCTTGGAAAAGGATGACCATTTTTTCCAGCACATTGAATTAATGGCATTTTATGGATGTTAAAAGGTTATCCTACTTGTCATAAATAATAGATTCATAGTCCAGCATTTCAAAATAGGGTGTCCATTACACCCTCATTTATTCCTAACCACTGGAGGTTTTGGATCACAGTGAAAAAACTATTTTCTTATAGTTATACAAATTGTAGAAGATATACATTTTAGAGAGCTAGAGGGAAAATAATACTATACAAGGTGATTCAGTGCCTTGGCAATTGAATGATTTCCCCCATTTTCCAAGTGCACAAAGATCAACTCTCTGCCAAGAGAAGAGGTCAGGGTTGGAAAATATTGTGTTCACATGCAATAGCTCTGCTTAAAGTCCAGAATACTCTCAGCATGGAATGAGATACTTAAAAATAGTGGTTTATTTCAAAACCCCAGTTTACCAAGCAGTTCACAATCAGAATTCCCTTTAGTAAGAAATTACAGTCCTTCTACAAGTGGCAGCAGCAGTTATAAGGAAAGAAGCAGTATTTCCATCCCTTAATGGGTGGATGCATCTGATAAATACGGCAAGGGTAGGAGAAAGAGATCCAGGTGTAATTTCAAATACGCTATGGGATTCTAGACCTGGGATTCTAATTTAATGCTTATAAAATCTGGAGTGCTTGCATGTTTCCAATAAGGAATTACTTATTGAAAAACTATCTATTACAGATATGCACTGCCTGATCCTAAACTTTAATGCACCTGACACACTGGTGTTTGGAATGGGGTATACCCATAGCTCTTTCAGCACTACAAGCTTAGCATCACACCAGAACCACAAGCATATGTTTAGCATCAGGCTTAAAACTATCATGAAATGGAAGACGAAAAGCTACATGGTCTTGCCAATTTGCTAGAAGATAATTAAGGATTAAACCATCCTTTTTGTGGCCTAATGCTACTTCAAAACCATACAGGATAACCCTATCCTGCAGCCATTTGCATGCTCCAACTTTCTTCCATCTTGGATTAGTCTCAATAAAATTAGGGATCAATTTCAGCATAATATTTTACATTCACTCTTAATAAATGATTATCCTGACTGTATATGATGCCTATGTGCGGTGACTGAGATTCACCTTGATGAAGGACCTCAAATGAGGAGATGATACAATTCCCTTCATTGAGGGGAAGAGGCCACACAATATACAACAAGGCAATTTGTGTTGTTTCTCAGCCTTAACTGGCACTTGCAATAATCATAAGAGGTCTCACAAGGGAGGAAATGTGAAGTAATGTGGTTGATTCAGTTTGTTCTTAGAAAAGGTCCATCTTTTCATGAAGCAGCTTGAAGGGGGTGCTTCGCTCAAGTCTGTTGAAAAAAAGGACCTACTTTAAAATTTGCACAGCCCTACCCTATATGGAGAAAATTATTAAAATGAGCTATTTCTTTCTTTTTCTTAGGAGCAGACCAAATTCAGCAATTCATTCACATGAATCTCATTTTCATATTCTTTAGGAGCCATGAATGGATGCAAGAAATTTATGCTGGAAGTGATCCTTATATTAACAAGCAGGAAGTAATAGTTAAGCCCTCAATGTATTTTTGTTTAAAATACTTAATTAAAATATTCACAGTGCAGAAGTTGACAGAACAGAATTAAGTCATGCACTTAAAAATATTTTTAGTTCATCTTGTCCAATAAAGCCCTTAAAACTGAAAACATTAAAAAAAAAAAAAAAAAACCTCTACCAGAAGATTTTATGAAATCAAGACACAGGTTATCATTACTGTTGGGCACACACTGGAATATACATATTGAATTTCTCAATCTCATCAATTGCAAAAATAAAGGGACATCAGAACATGTACATTGGATAAATATGTTCCCAAAGCATGATGGCTGATCAGTCAGTTATACAGGATAAAAGCAGTTTCCTTGCCCATTTCTATGGGGCAGCAATAAATAACATTGTTCAGTGGCCTAAAGGTAGCACAAGGAGGTAACAGCCTGGGTATTCTATATAGCACCTACACAGACTTTCCCTCCATAGAACATTCAATTTCAGTTTCTACACAAATAAGCAATTTTGAGGCTTGATTGGCATCAGTAACACACTGCACAGATGAAAAATGTACCAAGCACCATGTTACTATTTTGAGTTGACCGAAACCCCATATTCATTGGTTTTAACAATTATTTTTGACTGATAACAGGAAAAAATTATTAGACACAATTAACTGAGAAAGCTGGCAGATATTTCCATGCTGTCAATTCATTTGTTTGTACAGTAGTTCCTATTTTGCTCTACCCATTTTTACCCTCACTTTTGGTCTGAAAAAGAGCACATTAGCCTTTATGGCAGTCCATCCAACACAAGTGTGTTTCAAAGCAGCAATTAGCTACTTCTTTATATTAGGCAAAGTTGAGTTTACATATCCTGAGCATTCACAGTTGAATGATAGCTTGGTAGCATCCCTAAGCCCTCACTTTCACCACAAGCAGGTAGGAAATGGAAAACTGTCTGGTCAGATAAAGACTAGTTTAATGACTGGAATATGATTTTAAAACTTCTAATTATTCCTTGAAAAAAATGAAAATGCATGGTTTTGTCGCAGTCTAAGGCTATGATACATTAGGTTGCAGGCTGCCTCTCTTTTGGGAATGTTTCTTTTGTGAGTGATTGCTGCAGACTAACCCCAAAATATCCTTGCACTTTGGCACAAAAACTTTTCAAGAGGACATGCTCTCTGTGACATAAGCCTCCTCATTTTTGTACTAGGAAAATAGGAAGTTGCTTTATATGCATCACCTTAATTGTCTTATCTACCCCATATTGGCTACTCTGGCTGGCTGTATTTTCCAAGGACTGGGCAGCAGCATCTGCTGTCTAATAATTTTAGACTGACAATGCCAAGGGCTGAATGGGGGGGGGGGAATCTTTTGAATACAAAGCGTAGGCTCTGCTACCATCCCTCACCTGCTAAGCAATTTTAAAGGACAATTTGAGGATAGCAGCTGAGAAAAGTTCAGACACATGTCACTTAAATTATTAAGCCCATAGCTGAAATTAAACTGTTGTTTTAAATCTACCCACTTATTTATACATTTGCATAGTTCGCATGTATGAAGGCATCAAAATGACAGGAGATATTGGAATTTTTGTTAAATCATCAAGGTGCAGAAAATATCTCCCATAGTAACCACTGTCTAGCAGCCATGGTGTGTACCATACAATCAATACTCTACAAGGCTGGGAAAGCAATATAAGTGTTTCCTCTTTTAAAGTTTCCCAGGGCAAATGGTCATATTTTAAAATAATATAATCTCAGCAATTGACAGGCTGTATGATTAAACCAAAATTCTGGAATTCAAAAAGATTGGCCAGCTATAACGTCAATGTTCCATATACTCAAATATTCCTTATGCTTTTTCTCAGGGTATAAGGAAGCTAGCTTTGAAAGGGAATTGAGTGCATCTCACCTTTACAGGTTAAGAGGTCTGTTACATTCCATTATCTGTAATACCACAACTTTTTTCTATTCTACATTCTCAAAAGCAGTGAAAGTTACAATATAAGGCTGAAAATGAATGCTGCATATAATCCACCCAATTTTTACTTAAGAATTCTGCTGTAAATAGTAGCTGAAACAAAATAAACAGTAAAATAATGCAAATAAATAATGCAGAAGGATTACATATTGATCTTTAGGCACTGATATAATCGGGGTTGGATTCTGTGGGATTAAAAAAAGAAAGGCAAGCATGATACAGTATGATATGGCAGACTAAAGTGCTTTGTTAAAATATAAGGGAGCAAAGCTGCTTGGAGGTCTAATGTGGAGTAATCAAAAGTAGCAGCATTGATACTGTGCTTAGTGAAGAAGTCCTTAAAGACCAATAACCAGAAACTTACTTAACACTGAATTCTATGCACTTCCATTAAAATAAAATATGCAAGAAGCTTAAATAATATCAAGTGCAACTTTGGAGCAGGAGCATTGAAGGGTTGTATCAATTAATAGCCTTTAGGAAAGAAATCCCAAAGATATAAAAATAACATATTCACAATTTTTTTTTTAAAAAAAGAGCAATAGCTTTGGACTTTGAAAAAAACTTTCCTCTCAGTCTCTCCAGAAGACATACTAACATGGCTGGTTTTACAGGCATCTCCCCCTCTCCCCCATCTCAACATAAATCAGGGTCAAGCAAAGATACATTCTTAAGGCATAAGCATAAATGACCAAATCAATCATGAAGAGTTATTATTTGGAGTGATGACTGGACTTTCCTCCTTCCCAACTATAGAACCACTTTCCATAAAAACTTATAAAATTAAAAACTGACCATCCTTTGAAAATATTTTAAGACTTTATAAAATGGGGTAGCTTTTGGCAATCAGAGTCAAGCTGGTAATATGGCAATATTTGTTATGTTTTATTTTAATTTAGATTATATGTCCTCTACGTGAACTGGGCTGACAAATAATTTTAGAACCTTAAGGAAGGCAAAATAAAGTAAATCATATAAATGCAAATTCTAATCCTATTCAGATTTAGAATCCTATTCACATTCAGTTTATCTACATTTCAGGATATAGTTTCTTCCACAAACTGGGACTATTCATGATGGCCCAAACAAGCATCCTGTGAAGGGTAATGGAGATATATATGAGCCCACCAGCGTTCTTTCAGTCCTTTTGGCTAAGCATCTTTATCAAAGAATGTATTATTATCAAGAACATGTAACTTGCTATCCATCCTACAAAACTTACTTCTGATCACATAAGGTAGCCTGAACTAAATACAATTTTGTCAGTGGCTAGCTAGCTTGCTGTGCCTATATCAAAAGCATTAGTGAACCAATGTGGATGACAAAGAATATGTTCACAGAGTTAAAGTTGGATCATTTTGAAGAAGAAACCATTTGTTTCTAAAAGCCAGCACCAAATTATATTGAGAAGAAAACCCCAAGTTAATCTTTTGAATGGTATGTTTTCTTTTGAATGGGAACATCCTCATCTCTACTGCCCCTCCCTTCTGGGTGCTGGTTTAAAAAAGAACCATGAGCTTATTCTTTTGTGCTTTGGGGAGACAGGTTATTTTTACCAGCCATGAGACTCTGCAGCAGAAATTGCAGCACTTGCATTGATCTACAGGAGTGTGGCAATAAGAAAAACCTTCACATAATGGTGGGAAAAATAACTACAGCAATGGAGCCATAACAGGTGCCATAAATATGCTGATATCTGGCCTTATTTAGTAACAAGGAAGTTTTAATAAAGTGCACAAGTCCTAATTTTATAGCCCAGTAAGACAACTTAAGCAATTTGTGTTTTAAATGTGTATGAAAAAACAAAAAACCTTTCAAACTGTTAGCACGTCAGATAATTGGAATATATAAGCCAGTCTTTATTGGCGATTTGTAGACTTAAGAAAAAGAATTAGAATTGATTTTTTACTCTATTTGCATTTTCAAGTGTTTTTGGAGTAAGGGCTGTTTTTGAAAGAACACTGCCAGATTAGAACAGTCTAGATTACATAACACAACATTCCAACAGGACATTAACTGCATGATGCAGAAGCTATGAGTAGTGAGCCCTTTGGACATTTCCACTAGGGAATCCTGTTTTCAGTAAAATTCTGTAATGCATATACAAAAGCTCAGCTGCCTATACTCATGACTATTAGAATAGCGTCAAAAGCCCAATTAATTCTTTCCTCTAAGAGAAGGTGATGGGTTTGCAACAGCCTGCATAAAACCATGGCATATAGATCTTGAGTAGGAAGTCTTCCTTTTGTATCAGAACTAGAATGGTAACACTTGCCTTCTTACATTGATTTGTACCAGTTGACACCTAAGAACCATAAGAAAGACAGAATACAGTACCTGAATAACAGAAGGCAAGAACAGGAAGACATATTGCTACAAAATGCTCTGGCTGCCAAATAGCAGGCAGTGTTCAAGCAGGTGGCTGAAAAAACCCATGAGGACCACTCAGCATGCACTGTATATTTATTAACAGAAAAATACCTCTGGCAGGCACTGCGTGGGAAGGCACAGCCATAAAGAACAATGGCAAGGGCAAGAAACTCAACTATGAAACATGACAATTCAACTGAGTCCTAGACATGAACTCTGCCTATAATGCCCAACTTAATTGGAAAGCTCAATGGATGTAACATCACTGGCTAGACAACAGGCTACACAATTCCTTTTCCATGTGCACATCAGTTCAGTCTAGGGGAGCACTCAAGTTACACAGCACCCATGCAATTAAGCAGCACCCACATGGTTGGTGTACGCTCAAGCTATGCCATTAGACTTACCAGTCTCACAAAGGACTATTAAAACAGAAGTCAGTAAATTCTGTGGGTTGCAATCAGCATGATTTAAAGGCTGGAGAATGCTTTCTAGTAAAGCTCAGGTAGTTGTTTAAATAGGAGGCTCCTGTGGGTTTCCCTGCAGGGGTAGGTGTCAGTTTGCCAGAAAACCATCACTGTAAGTTGGCTAGCGAATCTATTCTCTCACCATTCTGAATTGAGCCAAATTGAAATGATTAGCTCTGCTACTTCTAGGCATCTTATCATGCAGCAGTTTCACTACTGCTTTGGAAACTGAAGGGAAGGGGCACTGTCAGAAATCCTAGCTCCATAGGAGCATTGTGAGCAAAAATATAGCACCTGAATAAGTAGTATTCCATGTTACTGAATTGATGGAGACACTGGCAAGCCAGAAACATACATCTGGGCTTCCATTTCTGCAAGCTGCAAAATATTGGTGGGTTTTACAGATCAGTCAGCACATTATGCCTGAAGTCCAGTTAAAACGAGTATTCTAATGATCTGAAATTAAAATCTGAATACAAAACTATGAGCTATAAAGCAGCACATCACAGCTAAGGCACATGAATGCATGCACACCACCATATCTCCATTAAGACACTGCTTTCTCCTAACGGAGACCCTCTATAAGATAAAGCAATTTCTATCTAGAGGATTAATTAGCAGTTTCCCATATAGGTATTACTCAGCACTACGCCTCCTCTCAAACCCAAAAATATGTTGCACATTTATGCTTTAGCAAAAAATAGAATATAATATGTTTATATACACAAATCTATTTTATAGAGCTTGGTCTGAGCGCATGAGGCAGAACTTTAAAAACATACAGGATTCCGTTTAGAACTCCAAAGTTCAACAAATGCCCTATTTTAGGGTGAAAATTATAAATCTGATAATGATGCACAGCATCCATGAGTGATTTTTTTTTCTTAATTTTGAAATAGTGTCATTAACTACGACATATATTGTAGGTTTACATTTCTAAAGAGAAATAACAGCAGTATTGAATAGTCTCTTTTCATATCACAAGTGATAACCTGCATTTGATCTTTTTTTTTCTTCCAAGAAATATCAGTCTATCAACAGTTTTAAAATAAAATGTTTTCTGTAGCAATTAATAGAACTCTAAACAAAAATATGACTCTGATTTAGACACTTTCAAGAAGATCTAGACATTTTTGTCAAGGTCTTCTGACAAAGTAATTATTTAAAACAGAGACCAGATGAGGCCTTAAAAATAGACAATATACTGTATTTCAGACAACATTGCACTTAGATGTTCAAAGTAATATCTTTAACTGCAACAATACTTCATAATTTCTTCTTTTTTTATTTAACATGCTGACAGTTTCTAGCTAACCCACATGTGAACTTTTATTTTCTAGTTAAAATGAAAGAAAAGTCTGATGTTGTATTCAGCAGAGGATACTTTGTTTTTTTTCCTCCCCCAAATCATTGTCAATAAATTACAAAAAGCTTTTCTGACAGTAATCTTTGTCTTCATGAGGATTAAGTAACTTGTCAGAACTTGAAGTGTTCCTATTAGTTTAGAAATTACACCACAGTTATGGTTTCTTAATGGGTTGCTATGTTTGCCATTGGACCCTATGTAAGTTATACCTCCAAACTCTTCCTCTGTTAACATAAAGTGGTCCTCTCTGAGCTTTAAGGACCTCTCATTGAAGACAGATATAAAAAAGAGCCCCAAATGGAGTTGTCTTCTGTTGAATCTGCCTTTCTGCTATATGTCAGGGGTCTGGTAGATCCGAAGTATCCACTATGACTTTAATAAAAATAGTATCATCTTTAATATATGTTCCATTTTCTAGAACAGTTTGTGCAACAAAGACTGGGCAGCCAGATGCAATATTCATTTCCCCAGTGGGTTTCTTGAAACTACTGCTGTTGGGGTCTGGCTTGAAAGCATCTCCTAAGTGGCGCCGAGAAGGTCCTTGATCCATCAACATAAGGGTGACTTTCTGCTTGAATGGCCAAGGAAGCAATGCATCATATTCTCCCCGCATTATAACAAAGAACAAAGACAAGTGCGTCCCTTTGCCCATCCCGTCTCCATTGAGGTAAACCCTGGCACACATCTTATAGCCAAAGTATCCTGTATAAAAAGGTTGGCTGTATAAGGACAAAGTCTTCCCCATAACAGCCTCTTGCTTTCGACGTTTATAATCTCGAATTTTCCAGATTAATACTCCATTGTAACTCGCTGTTTCCAGGACTTGAAATCGGAGGTCCATGTCAGCCAGACGGATGTCATGAACACTTAGCATCTGATCATGCCTAGATAATTGTGATTCTAGAAGACCTAGAAAGGAAACAAGGGAAGTTTAAAACATGACACAAAGGGACAGTTTTCCCATTATGGACTTCTTTTTCCATTTACACCCGCTCCTCATTTAGCAACCGAGTTCCATTCCAATAACCAGGTCATTAAGCAACATGGTTGCTAAGTGAACACGTGACTGAGAGAGCGAGGGAGAGAGATGCTGCAAAGATCTTTGGTTGCTGCTGTCTCATTCAGATAAAGTTCTCTTGTACAGCTATAACAGTGTTTCTCTCACTCCGACGTGCGCTGTTGTCAGACACACAAAATTCGGTCATAAATGCGCGCATTGGTCACAAAATTAATTTTTATTACTGTTGTATTTGCAAATGGTCGCTAACCAAGGTAGTCGCTAAACAAGGAGTGGGTGTATAGCACTTGAGAATTCAGTGTGAAGAATACACAAACCTGATGGAACTTAGCAAAAGGTGTTTCCACAGTATTAAAAAAAATGTAAAAAGCATGAAATCAGTGACAAACATGTAACCAAATAATTTGATCACATAAAAACCAATCTTCAGAAATAATTTTGTGAATCAATTATGAATGCTGAGGCTGAGTAATTTCTCCATACAAAGGGTCTTCTTATCTGCAAAATTACCCAAACAAAACTCCCTGCAGTGTGACTAATTACTGAAGAGAACTGTTTATTTATTTATACTTACTATTTCAATTTATATGGCCACCCATCTCAAATGCATGACACTGGGCAGCTAATAGCATTTAAAAACACCTTGTAACAACGTAACAATAATACATATATAATCAGCAACTGAGGTAGAAAACCAAAACAACCAGCAGACAAATCAACACCGCCAGATCACGGGCTGTGCCACACATCTGGATCCCCAAGCTCAGCAACACAATCGTGATTTTAAGGCCTTGCGGAAGGCCAGCAGGGGGCAGGCTAATCCAATCTCGGGGAAAGATGTTCCAAAGGGCGAATGCAAGTTTCTATGTTTGGGGGAGACACAGAGCAGGTATTTGCACACATAGACAGAAACTGAACTTATATTGGTTTAATGTTCTATTTAAATGTTCTATTATCCTAGTTGAATATTTTTTAAATATTATTTGGGACTTTAATCTCTCTCATAATTCTCCTGAACAAATCAATTCTCCATGCTTACAAGAGTCACTTTTCCTCTCTTTGTGATGGGAGCTTATGAAATTTCAACCAGCATCAGAAGCAATGAGTATCCTACCTGAACTTTCAGCTTGGAATGACTGTAGTACTGCTCTGTAATGAATGGATAGTAATTCAACGTACATTAACAGATGGCAATCCTTTTATATGCTAATTTGTCTTTGAATTGACTAAACAATGTTGTGTGAGCCTCTCAGAAAGGTACATGTCATATTGCTAATTTGTGGCTTTATTGCTTCATTCAAATGAGGCAATGCCCTTTTTATTTTATCAGATCCCATTGTATTGCTCAGAAGAAAGATTCCTCTGAACTAAACATGTATGATGTTAAGACTTCAGTAAAAGTAACCTCAAGCTATAAATGGGGAAAGTATCAAGCAAAACATAATGTAATTGGATACGTTTTTCTTCTTTCTTTAGAAGACAATTGCTATTATTTTTTTATGAATACATACACTCATATTTAAAGAAAAAATATGCAACTTCTTTGGAATCTGAATACCTATTCTTTTTTAAAAAAGAGCAATCTAAAGTTAACTCATAGCATTATCAACAATATGGTCTTTAGCATACTATATATGCTACTTTGCTCTGATGGGGCTAGACAGGAGAATACCTCAGTTGATTTAGGAGCATAAACACTCTAAAATAAGCATCAAAGAACCAGGTTAAACAAATAGATAACTTGCAAGAAGTTACAGGGCAGCCCCATCTCAGAATGTCTAATTTGTCAGAATTTGCCAATATTTTACTATCTCATATTTAAACTTACCTGTGTTTCTAGCTCCTTGCCCAGTAGTTTTATCAATGCTTTCCAGCTCAGTCACCCTGTTCTGGAGGGACTCAACGCTGCTCTTCATGCTGTCTGCTTCTTCCCAGTTCTGTCGGAAAGGTCGAATCTCCTTGTCTAGTTCTTTCAGCTTCTCGGCTTGACTATCTATTACCCGCTTTTAGAAAACAGTAAATTGCATAAACACAGAAGAACCTCAAGGAAAGCAACATACAGGGAACACTTAATACTGTTTAAAGAAGTTTCATGGTAATTATATAAGGATTTCAAATAAACAAAACATGAATGCCTAGTGCCACATCTGGTATAACTCACCCATCTAATGAACCTTATTAATGCAAAACAGTTAAGTGAAAATAAAATTTAAGCAAACTTACAAATCTGAGCAACTCTTTTCAATCAATTTTCAATATAACAATTATTTTTGGTATGCGTTTATATCCATTTCAGGAAGTTTACTGAAACATTTATATAATGCAATACTACTATTACAGTTGCAATGTGAAAAAGAGGCACATTGCTATATTCTTTTTGGCCAGGCAAAATAAACAGAGTTGTGATAGCCAGCAAGTATGTGATTGAGAAAAATCTTGGGTTGGAAAAATACTACAAAATGTGTTCCCTGCTCCTCTCCAACTGCACCAGTTCCACTTCTGTAAAATATAAATGTATTGTGCATCATGAAAGGAGTCTGATTCTTGGTCTTCAATGGGCCAAGGTATATCAGTAGGACTTTTGCCCCTTACAACTAGCAATGCTTTCAATACTGAGTGAAGGACTAGCATAAATGACTAAAGTTTGAATAATAAGCTATGTAAGAATTCTGCCTCATTAAGAAGTTCAGTTCTAGAAACTCATTATTTCCTACTTTATCTAAATCAAAGTGTATCTGGAGAAAAACATTGCCATCACCATTACAGAATACAGTACATTTATGTGCTGAAGTTCAGGCATTAGTCTGGCTTCTTTCTAGTACATTGCCCCACACAATTTAAAAGAGCAGAAATTTTAACCAGAAGCAATTGCAATCACAGGATTTGAAATGACAAGTATTATTATTCAAAACCAACTTTGTATTTTAGATACAATATTTGCTCCAGATATAATGTTCTATACAGTATTTACATTTTTATAGCAGGTAAAAGAAGAGAAAACTGTAAGTAATTTCAAGAATCATTCCTTATCAGTTCCCACCATTGATGGGAACTCCTGCTCAGTTCCAAATTATAATATTTCCCAGCCATATTAATATTTGGTTAAAATATTTAAGCAAATAATTAATTAATTTAATTTAATCAGTTGTACCTATGAGGTTGCAAAATAATTGGCCAGGGCAAATAATTTCTTCTTGATCTAGAAGGAGAGCAAGAGAAGACACATCTTCCCTTCTGTGTTGTTTGATAAACTATGCCTAATTTGGAAGTAAAAGCAAGCTAGGGAGAGGCAATTTTAGTATGCAGAAGAGAGAAGAAAAGAGGAGCTCAAAGCTCAGGCAGAAACAGTGAAATTATGGTTTGATGCTATAGACGAAGAACTGTGCTTTTCTCAAATTTCCACCATTATGAATAAAAAAAGGAAACAGGCTCTCAAACTTTTTTAGTTCATTGAATCATGAAAGAACCATACAAAAAAGTAAACTACTGTAACCCAGTGGCAGTAGTAAATTATTTTCTTCTTCAATTTTGAATTTGAATTTGAAAATTCAGTGGAAATGCTACATTTTCTCATAATTTTAAAAAAGATACAAAATTGCTGAACAAGACGATGTTCTAGAATATGACCTCAGTAGACTGCTAAATCACATAGCCATTCCTAACTGAGCTATGTCCTGCTTCCCTCCCCAAAAATTCATTTTAAAAAAGTTGCCCAAAATGTATTTCCTTTATCAAAAAGAATCAATTTGTTCTGCACTAATAAAATGATATAGAGCTATACCCTTATTATTTTAACCCACTGGTTTGGGGAAAGGAAAATTATTAACAATTATAACCAGGCTAATATATATACAATACATGTGTAATTAACATTGATAAATGAGTGCTGCTATTTGAGGTAGAAAAGTGACATTTAAATACATTTGGATTTACAAACAATGATAAATATTCTCACCATATCTCAGAGGGGGATTCACATATTGCACTAAGCTAAAATCAAATAAACCACAACATGGCTTAGCACAGTATATGAGCCCAGATGAAGTTACTTTCTAGAAACAATTTAATGAATGACTTTGCAATCTACTAATCTCTTGAGAACTCAAATGATAGGAAAGTTGAAATGAAAATGAAGAACTTGTTTCCTTTCATTAAAATAAAACTTGTCTATAATTCCTATCCCTTTTATATATTTAGGGGGTTAGAGTTCTTCCTTGGACAAATGCTGAAACTCATTCGTTTTTGTCTAGTGAAAAAATAAACACACACATACATATGTCTCTGTGTGTGTGTGTATAACATAACTGCATGAAGATGACCAAGAAGGAACCATCAAGATGTATCTGTATTGCACAGCCATGTTTTTCTGAATACATATTCAGAAATAGCTTATTCCTAGGGAAGTGTTTAGGTTTGCAGACTTGACTTGACTATACCTCACCATGAAAACCAAAATGTAAGAAAATGGTTGCTGCTTTTTTTTTTTTTTACAGAGGAAGAGACAAAATCTTACCTGTAAGTGATGTATTTTAGATTCATTACTCCGCAGCATTTCCTTCTGTCTCTCAATTTCTATTTCAAAGCTACAAATTTGATTATGTAAAGTTTGTATGCTCTTGTTCTTTTCCAAGCTTTCATTCTGGAGCATGGCCACCTGAAAAAAATTCTACAATTACTCCTCCAAATGTGGAAAAGTATCAGCTATCTCTCATGGTCAATTAATTGCAAAAGAAGTAGAATGATGGTAGTTGTATCATCCTGCTTTATCTCTTAAACAGAATAAATCCACTACGGATTAGTTCTGTGGCCAGGACTGAAGCTACTATATATGTAGCAATTAAGTGAACCTACAAGTAAATGATGAAAGCCAAGATCAGCCTACAATAATTTTATGAATGAAATCACACAAAGGAAAAGATGAAAGAGGAGGGAAATGCCTTGTTGATATTGAAAGTATCAATCCATGCTTTTGTTTTTTTCTTAAAATTCTCAGCCAACTTTCTAGACTTTTGAACAGTACCATAAAGAATTGCTAACTAGCATGTTTATTCACAGCATGCATCACTCACAAGAACTTCCACATGATTCATCAGTGCTTTTCTTCCTTAAAAATACCTCGCACCTGGAATTCAGCCCCCTTGTCTTGCCAAAGGCATGTTCTATATACCGTATTAGAAACAGAAAGCAACTAAAGAAAATGTCCATGTAAATCATATTGCAAACTGCTAAGGATAAACTTCTGTGATCCATCCAATATGGCACTTACTATCAATAACAGTAAAAACACACCAGTATATACAAAAGATAGTATCAATTTTTACCATAAGTAATCAAACGGCCTAAGACCAACTAACCCTTTTTTGTAAAAAAAAAAAAAAAGTGTGGTCTCCCAACAGTTCTTGCTTCCTTGCTCCGAAACCCGAACAGTATTTGCAGAAAGCTGAACTTTAGAAAGTACAGAAACACAATGACAATGTATGTCCAAGCCACAGCAAAACTCTAACAAGTTTATTTAGCTTATTTCATATAGCTTCAGAGCCAGCCTCACTTCTCAGGCAGATTAGGTAACCTTCCTAGATGGTATCACACAAGTAGCGTTTGACATCCTAGAAGTAGTACTGTATATTCAGACTAAGTTTTCCTATTAATCTCAGCTCTGTGAATAAGTGTTTATCCTAGAATCCTCTCAGGGCACACCCACAATACCTTTTCACATATTCCAGTTTACGATGACAAAGCAACAACACAAAATGAAAGGCAATATAATATGTAAGAGATGAAATGATTCCTGACTATTTTAGAAAGGATGCATATAAAGATATTTAGATTCTCCTGTATATGGACACTTCTTGCATGTAATATGGGGCTGGAATCTCTGGCCCTTCATTTGTTTTTGGTCTGCAACCTCCACTTTCACTGACTACTGGACTATATTGCCTTGGGCAGCTAGGACTTGGAATCTAACAGGTCCCCAAATATACAACACCATAACATAATAACCTGTGACACTTTTCATATTCTGCCTATTTATTAAGACAACCGTATAATGGAATGTTTCAGAAATTATTATCAGAAGCCAGGTCACGCATTATCTGAGCAAATGATTTTGAAAAAATGCCTATTACTATGTCCCAGGCCATTTTTCCCATACTGGTGCTTTCCAGATGTTTTGACCAATTCTCATCAAAGGCCATGCTACCTGAGAATCAGTGGAGTTGAAATCCAACATAACTAGGGAGCACCAGGTCTAAGGAAAAGTATTTTAAAAGAAATATTTTATCACTTATAAAGCTTTATTCAAGAAAAGAATCAGATACAAATTTCACTTTAGATGACCTATAACTGATAGCTGAAAGCCAGTTTCATTCTATTTTTTTCTTAAACAACAAGGCCCTGACATCACACTTCTGAAAAATAAAAAAACTTGAATTTGTAACTTGTTTCTACCCATACAAAACTGATTTCCAACAGAAATAGCAAAGTCAGTGTTTCTGAAGAAACAATTGTTTAATTGCACTTTAAATATGCCATGCCCTAGGGCTGTTCTTATGTGTCAGATTCAAAGGCAAAAGATGTTTCAGAGTATGTGTTTGCAGCTCCCTAAACTAAACACATCTTTTCTCAGGATTGTGAGGGAAGAGCTACACAATACTGGGAAAAGACAAATCTCCTTTAAGCTACTACAGATGGACGTGAGATGAGTATCCTTATGCATTTCAAAGCACCTTCTTGACTTCAGTCTGGAGAGCTGCACAGTGGTATTAGATATTACTTCTACTTTTGAGCCACATTGGACAGAAAACATTGCTTTTATATCTTTCCTATTATGTTACTGAGATATTCTAGGCTTACAGAACATTAGAATAGCAACTGTACTTTGATGAGATAGTTGAGGACTTTGGCTACTTCCAGAGGAATTGTTAATATTGCATACATTGTAGAAGATCTCTTATTCCATCTTTCCATTTTGTCTGTTTTTCTTGGAGCACAGACAACCCATTTAATCAGAAATACCAAAACAGAAGCACAACTCTCTAAAAGTATGGATGTTCCCTGGTATTTCTCTCTTATTGATTGGGGATAGGGGTGGGGTAGAAAGGAGAGTAATTTCAATATCAGCAGTGATCTCATCCCTTCTCTCTGAAATACCTAAGGCATTGTGAGAAGGCACACAAGTGGTTCAGACATCTGCATGCGCACTAGTGATTTTGAGACGTGCACAAAGTAATAATCAACATGTAACACATCAAATTGATTTAGCTAACATCTTGAATATTCCTATTAAATGGCAAATAATGATTTCTTCTGTTATTAGGATATGCAGGAAAGCCAACATCATGATAGGAGGGTTTATTTCATTGTAATAGAACATGAGAATACTGATAATGTGTATTTCAGGAAGTCCAATCTTAAAAAATGTGTATGGTGGAGCGTGCTACTATTATTAGTATATTTATTATTCTGTCTGGGGGAGTAAAGGGGAAAGAACAGGAAGAAAAACGTCTGGACTGAGTGGAACTATTATAGAGAAGTTTAAGTATGCAATTTCATGATCCAACAAGTAGAATAAATGGATAAAACTTACTTTGCAATAAAATATAGCAGAAATTAATTCTGTGAATGATGCATTGCAATTCTGTGAGCAATAAAAAAGCAAACAAACAGAAACGCAGTAACATTTCTGGCACAGCCTCTTAGAGACTGTTAATCAGCTGTAAATGATAAAAGTCTTTAGGTCTATTATTAAAAGCCCGCAACCCCCTTTTTTATGAAATGAACCAATGGGAAATACTTTATGAGAAGCAACCAGTTAAGAGCACAAGATGAATATGCCACTGATTCTTGAAAAACCTCTTTCAATATTTATTTTTAACTATGATGCAATGTAGTTTGGATTTGGTCTTAAATCCTGAAGTTAAAATTTCGTTGCCTTTGAAACTGAACAGTACTTAGGTTGCCATTCCACACTCCAGAATTTTACTTGTGCTCAATTAGTAAAATATATTAAATATGAAAGATAATGTGAGCAGGAGATGTACCTTATTTTCTAGACAATTACTCCACTCTTTCAATAAGTCTACATGCTGCACTGCTGAGGTGGCTTCATGTGCTTTAACTTGCTGATTTGTTCCCTGTGACAAAGAATATATTTTAGCCTGCTTCATTTCTTAGCAAAACTTACACTGAAATGTAGCATCGGCCCATCTACAATTAAACAATATTATATATTGACCCACTGATGCATTTTCAAACATATTACTGGAGACCTATTTTAATAACAAAATGATACAAACAATAATACAGATTCAACGTTCCAATAATTAGTGAAGGGCCAAAAATTCCTCCTGCATGTTTAAAAACACAACAACTATTTCAAATCACATTCAGAATCATTTATCTAACTGAAGGTTATGTAATATATTTTTGAACAATTAAAGATCAATCCACCAAATGCTGCTCTGTAGCAAATAATTATCTTAAAAAGGTGGCAAGAACCTTACCTTTCTATAATGTTGCCAATATTTCTTTAAAAGATTAATTATGAACCATCTACTCATACTCTATTAAACCATCTTTTCCTTTGACTTTTTTACCAGGCAAACGTTAAGTTCTCTTATCCTTATAGTCAACTTCCCTGGGAAAGCATCCTGCACTGCACCTCTTGAATTTTTATACATGGTATTTACAAATGGGGGGGGGGGGATGACATGTTTCTCTTTCTCACATTAGTAAAACTGGAGTTATCCAATTAAGATGATTTACAGGAGATTTAGTCAGACAAACCAAAAAATGTTTCATAGAGCACACTGCTACAAGATGTGACAGACATCAACTTAAAGGGAGTCTAGACAAATTCACAGAGAATAAAGTTATCAGTGACAATATGCCACTGTATACCTCCTTCTGTGGATTTCTGTGATTTCTTCCTAGAAAAATTTAGTTGATTATGTAGGGTTGAGATGGGAAGACCAATGGCTCTGAGATGTCTGCAAGATTTTAAAGTTCTGTGGCAGGACATAGCTGACCTTGACCAATCTCAAAAACTAAGTATAGTCAGCCTTGGTAGACCATCAGCAGATCTGAGGCCTGTAGGCTTTGGGGAGGTGGGTGGAGCTTCATCTTGCAAGAAGGCAATGGCAAATTATATCTCTACTGTTGTCAAGAAAGCTACATGGATATGTCCATGAAGTCATAAAAATTGAGCTTCAACTCTATTACCTTCTTTGCAGGATGGAATAATAGAAAGGACAGGCAGTTGGACATTATTAATGGTGTGGTTTTAAGGGCAATAGTTGTAGCAGTTATTTTCTTAGTTACATTAAAATTGCATAGGAGCAGAACTTGGTGGATTGGATCTCAAAATTTCTAGATTATCAAAATGCTCTTGTACACAGACGAACAGTTTCAGCTGAATAGATCAAAATGAAAAAAGTTAGACCTAATTCACCAATCCCAGAAACAGTAGCACTGACTGCTTTAACAGAGTTCATTTCCTGCTCTAAAGAGGTCTCACAACACCTCAATGCTGTTAGACACAATACATCTCCCCATCTTACATAAGATAATTACAGAACAAATAATATAGAGAGTACATAAGGAAAAGACCATATTTGCCATTCATTTCTGTCATACTATCTTTTAGTACATATGACATTTTGATAAAGAAGTATTATGCAGATTAAGTTGCAAATGTAGTATTTTTATAAATGTCAGTATGTACATTGTGTTTAATATATTCAAACTATATGTATACACATACATATACTCAAACACACAACATAAAAATAAAAAAGGAACAGGAAGCAATGCTAACACGACAGACTATTTCTTCTTAGAGCAATTGTGTTATATGCAAACCATTGAATGTTTTCACTTTATCAAGCACTCAGTGCCAATCGGTATTTAGAATTTTTTAGAAGAAGATAGTTCATTTGTCTTGTTCCTTCTTACTGAACTTATGACATGGCTACATGAGAAATATAACCCAATTTTAAACAATGAGAACTGTAGCTCTATATGGAACTTGGATTATACTATTCTTCCTTCCCAAAATATTGAAAAGTAGTAAACTATGGGAGACATAGGATTTTGTGGATTCGGCTTTGGATTTAAAAAGGGGCAGTTAATATTCAAGTAAATAAAATTAAGTCACAAGTCACAAGTCTGCAAGCTACATTAGTTTGGAAAGAGAAAAAAGACATGCAGGGTTTTTATTTGAGTGAGCTACACTTTACCGTATCCTTCTTAATATAACTCTCTTGTTGGATTTTAACAGTGATATCAAATAAGCAATTTATAGAAAAATGTGTACTGCATGTACTTAAAATATATACACAACATAGCCTTGCTATAAAAAGCCCATCTTCTACTATACTAATTTGTTTTTGCTGATTTAATTTTTATTTTCAAGGGTTAGACAACAAGTCTATTCACATATACATTAAGATTGCTGCCAGAGTCATACTAGGCTAATGTATTTAAGTTTTCTTGAACACAATCCACTAAACTCTGAATCTATATGGAATATATATCAAAGTGAAATTCGCAATAGCCAAAGTTTACACAACAGTTCTTGGCCTGTTATGGATTTGATCCCACTCAAACAGGAAGAATTGGAATGTTTCTTTTCTGAAGAAAAATGTATCTGAAACAACTGAAATAATCACAGTCTGCTTTCTTGAATTAAAAATGTGTCTTGCATATTCTAAATTTGATATTCAAAACTCTTTAAACCATTTAAATTTCTAAAGTATGAAAAAAAAAGAAAAGAAAAAGGACATTAGATCCAATACGTAGTTTTAAATCACTCAACTGGATGCATTCTCTCTTCATGGATAACAAGAGACATCAAGTCCAGTCCAGAGAGTTATTAATAATATTTTCTTATTGCAGACTTTCATCAAGTATATAAATCATTATATACTGACCTGAAAAGTGCAGCCATAACGCTTAAAACTACAGGTACTTGGGGCATTAATACATTCTGACAAATGTGCATTCAACTGTAATAGGAAAAAAATGTGAGTTTTTTTGGGGGGATGGAAAATGTATGCACAATAAGAATAAAAATATATAGGGGATGCAATACAAGTTTGTGCATTGTGTGGTTGATTGGTATGTTTTAAAACCATGTGTTCATATTACCTCCAGTTGTACTTGAGGGTATACACATATACATGTAATCACAGGAACATTCCAGTAGAATATACAGATTTGACACATTTACAGTGAAACCTAATCTCATAATCATTTCCGTTAATTTCAAAAGGATGTTGGTGTGTTTTTACTAAAAAGCCAATTTTTCAAGAGGCACATTAAGTAACCTTATGGGCCAATCATTCTGGATAGAGGTTTCACTGTATTAATGCACATCCTTCCCCTTCAGACCTCCTCCCAGTTTTTTAATTCAAAACAGATTTTCATGCAAAATTCCAGTGATAAGAAAATAGAACATTATGACAGAGACTTCAAACAAATATTGCATGAAACAAACATGTACATTTGTAAATTAAATTTTGATATTTACTGAAGCAGCACATAGAAATAAAAGTTGTTTAAATAACAAGATGTTGTTTCACACTGGATATATATAACTATCCTAACAGTTAAGAGCAGTTGAGAACAAAGTAGATATAAGACAGGAAAAGATCAAGTAGTAAATAAAAGAATGGTCTTCATTATTCCACAAAAAGCTCTTGGATCCTCTAAAGCATCACTGAATACAGCCTATACTGAAATCTCGCTGTCCCATACAGCATCTGTAGTCTCTAACATGCCTTGTTCCTCAGCCCTCTACTTACAACTAATGGAGATATGACTCAGGATCATGGAGTCTAAAATCTTCACAACCCAACTTCTTGTTTATGGCATATAGTAGATGTGTGAGGGGAAACAGTTTTAGATTTGCTCTACAGCATCAGAGTAAGAATAACTGGAGGTAACATAAGGTATGCCTCCCTTTTTGTAACAATGAAGAATTTTTTAAAAAGATGCTACAGAAGTTGAGGGGAAAAAAATCCAAGAAACACAACTTCCTACAGTAATTTTTTTTAAACAGCCACTCCATATTTCCCAAGAAGTAAATTCTTAAAGTTGAATGGCGTCATCCTAGAGAAAATTGTGTCAAGTATAAGGAAAACAGCACAAATTCATTTTCCTGAACAAAAATCTAGAAATTACTTTTCCTTCCAGACCTTACAACTTTACTTGGTCAGCTTCCTAGAAGGAAAGACACCCCTGTACTACATTTATTTTTTGGTTGGAGCTAGCTCTCATATTAGTGGGAGCTTTTTCAAAGCAGTGGAAGAGATTACTGTTTCACTGTTGGTATGGCAGATGACTTAAGCAATAGGATGGAGCTAATGGCAACCATATAGATTAGCTATTTCTGCTACTTCAGAATTTCACATAAACTTTCTTCATAACTTAACTCAGTAAAGTTCTCTCTCAAAAGCATAACCTCAACTATGATATTGGTTCGTAAGCTTATTCAACTGTAATGGCTTCTTCTGAGTTTACTAAATGATCTAGTTACCTTCTCATTCCAAAACCTGGTCAAATCATTAGCATACAGATCATCTCACACTATCTGTGCACTATTTCTTTCTGTAATGCTTCAAACACTTCTCCAAAGCATTTAACTATCAAGCAGAATACAATTCAATTTAGAGCTCAAAACTCCTCTGAGATTATAATCCAGACTCTGGAAAACATGCAGCCAGATTATTTCACATATGAAATTCTTTGTTATATGTTCTCTTCCACCCCACCTTCCAATTTTCACTTGAGACAAATCTATTTCCCAGTTAGTACTGAAACCACCAAATCCTATTAACAACTTCAACATAAATACTGAGCATTGTGGGATGAATATTCTACACATAGCTCAAATACATCTTCTGAATCTTTCCCTCCCTGCTTCAAACCAGTTTCCATTGAGCCAGTAGACCTCTATTAAACGTTCTACCAAAAGAAGGCATCCATATTAATCCTCAGACCAATAAATGCACTCATCATACCATCATAAAAATTATTCTAATTAATGTCAATAAACATGGTTATAGTTATATACACTGAAGGTGAAGCATCGCATTACTTCAATCAAACAGTTGCATAGTAATGCAAGGCATTACTGTTCATTCAAACTGCAAAGAAAAAATTGCTTGGTAGGATATGGAATGCTAAATAATCTCCCCAAATTTTTCCTCCTAGGCTTTTTTTTAGCCCTTGGACATTTCTAGTTTTGGAGGTGGCTTGGAAAAGAAATGTCGGAATAAAATCATTAAAAAGAACTGGAGAAGTGTTGACAATGAATGGTTAACCTGTCACCTGCACTGACTTTTGCTCAGACAGACCAAAAAAAAAAATGTCCACCTCTGAAGGTAATTTTTAAATTTCATCTCAGGCTGAGTTTTCATCCCAATGACTGCATGACTGAGTCGTATTTAACATGGTTTCAGAAAATGCAAGATATAGGTATTTGGGCTTTATATTATGTTATATTACATGTATATTACTTTAGCTCCCAGTACAAATAGCTTCTCAAATCAAAGAGAGTGTTGGAGGAAATAAATATGTGTTTGTGTGTGTATTGCTTTCTTAGAAATTATTCTGCCATCATGACTGATTAATGCAAGTTATGTGGCAAAGACTACAGATTATGAACTCCATTGTTCATGTCACCCTAAGAGTCTAAAAGCTCTAAATTTACCAAGCATTTACACAATTCTAATACTTAAAATTTCCTATACAATGTAAACATTACAAAACACAAACAAGTTCTTCTGATACCTGCAATAATTAAGAATTCTAATGCAGCTTATAATAAGGCTAAAGGGAAAGAATTGTTGCAACCACTGCAGATATTTATTTATTTATTTATTTATTTATTTTAATTTGATTTAATTTTAGAAAACTGCAGCATTATTTCCTGGGAGTTTAGAAATACCTTTAAAGTTAATTTCAGCAACAGAAGACCTGTTCACTTGTTTTTCAAATGTATTGGAGCTGCTTCTGGCAAATTTCTTGCATACTATTACAACAAACAACATTCTACACTAAGTAACATAATATAGCATGTTATCTGATGTTATAAACAGCTCTGCGATATGATGTTTTACCTCTTTTCTGAGGAGTGCTGAAACACTGCACTTATGAGGACATGTAACCATAACACAAGGGCAGTCTGCATCTTCATGTTTCTAAGAGGAAGACAAGAGGAAAAGTCATGTCATGTTCTTGCAAAGTGTGGATATTAAAAGCCTCCACTTCATATATCAATACTTGAGATATGGAGAAAAAATGAAGTTGTGAGGAAGTAACCTGTTTCTTAAAACAGATAACATGAATTTATAACCTAAGCCAATATAATTTATTTTCAGCACCAAAATACATGCCTTTTAGAGATGCAGAAAATGTTTCTTCCTCCAACCCATTTCAAGTGTTCCAAGCTTCAAACAAAATATACATTAACTTGAGTTCTATTGTCTGAAAGTATATGTTCATGAATGTTCTTACCTTGTCTTAATTTTTTTCAGAATGCATTTTGCTTGTTGGTTGTACAGCAGGGTGTGTCTGTGTGTACAGTATGTGTGTGTGTTGCTGTGTTCTGAGATACGTATACACGTACATATCACTTTTTAATGCTTGTGTGTATGCGTGTCTGTGTGTCGTAGGCACAACAGTTGATTACTGCAGAGCGATGTTAATTTTTTTTATAGAACAAACAAAAAAAATTTGCACTGAATACTAATAATAATTTATTAAATTTTATGCCACCCTATTCCCAACAACTCTCTGACTAGCTAGGTTTCTCTAGATTTTCCAGGGTCTTGGTGCTTGCTTCTGTTAATATGCCTGTTAACTGATAATGAAATGAATACAGAAGACTGATCTCTTTGTGTTGATGATGCACCTCTGGAGGTTGCTCAACTATCTGGAGATTGGTTCTCTCTCTCTACTGAGAACCCTGGAAATGGTTCAACCTATCCTACCGCAGATCGTTTTAAAATTCTGGCTGATTTTTCTGCAACTTGACCATCTCATCTATTTTTGCAGCACTGTGATAAAAAGAAGACAGCAAGGCAGTCATGATAATTTCCTATTGCTTCCTTCAGAACTCTTGAAACATTGCAAATCTGGCTCCAACAGAACATTTCAAGTTCTTTTCCACCAGAACATAGGCAGCACAGAATGTTTCAAGCAGGACTTTGTTTCAAGCTTGAAGCAAAATGTATTTTCCAATGTGGCTATGTTACTAATACCTTTCTTTTCTAAAAAATACATACAAAACTCTGCACAACTGGGCTGATTTTTCATATCTGAGAAGGTTAAGTACAAAATATAAGACTCTGGAAGGCTAAAGACACCCATTTTGTCCTACTAAACCCCCAAATCTGCAAAAAAAAAAAAAAAATCTCTGAAGAAACAAGATTAAAGGTTTTAATGCTGCTACTATGGTAATCAACAGCCACAACTGGCAGATATGTGGTCATCAGATTAAGAAAAGTTGCCCTTCCCAACATACAATTATGTATTGTTGTTTTTAAATTACTGAAATAAAAACATCAAAAATCAGTGCCAAAGGTATTATTTTCTGGAAGAATCATTATTCCTTCAATTGAAAATCCTCAACATAAAGGGGATTTCCTACTTTGCAGAACATGTAGAGGTTATGAATGTCTGAATTATCAAAAATAGAAAAATATAAAATTTTATTTGGATAGCTTTCATTACACCCCCAGCCTTGTACAAGAAGACCTCCTTCCCTCCCTCTTCATTTTGAAGACCTGGAATTTGTGACCATACCAAAAAAGCTTCCAAAAAACCAGTTGGTTCCCTCTATTGTATGAGAGCTCCCTCTCATCTACTTAAAATAATTTACAAAAATGGTATGATTTTCTGATATTTTGCCCAAACAAAGATAGCTACTGAGCATTCCTTTGGATTCCCTACATTAGATGCTGATTTTGCCATCCAACAGATTGAAAATTTTAAGAAACCTGAATTCCCAAATGTTCTAAATGAAGCTGATATGCTGCAGTATCATTTCTTAGGGCATATGCTTCCCAGTTCATAAACTTTTTAAAAGACTTTCAATATTACAGCCTTTGGGGAGGCAATTGCTCTGGACCCTATACTTGGAGAGGTTCCTATCCAAATCATGGTTATCTATTTGAAATGATCTGATCAAAAATATCCTTCCACTTTTCAATCAAAGCAGTAAAACTGATCTTAGGAGACATCAACGTTTTGGGCTTTTGCCATTCAATCCCATTTACTGGACCACTAATTGTAATGAATGAGAAACAATGGAGAAAAAAGTCCACTGACGTTATATTTAGAGAGCAAGTAGGGCATTGAATGAGCTGTCTGCCTTAAAGGTTCCCAGATTCTTCAAAAAACCTTGTTCACCATACATGGTTTCCTGAAAAGTTGTTTTGCTTTCTAAGGAGACATACTTACTTGTATCATAATGATTGGTACTTGGCTTTTACAGTATTTACATGTTGTTTCCCGATAGTTACAGTTTTTTTCTACATGATCTGGCAAGTCTTTTCTCAGTATTTTTTCTTTACAATCAGTACGAGGACATGGAAGTTCTTCAAAGAGACACTCATTTCTTAGATGTGTCTGAAAGCAACATGTACCAGGTTACCAATACACTGAAGATAATACATTTATTTTACTTATCAATTTAAAGATAATAAATCTTATTAACCATATTTAGTGATTGAAAGAAATTACAAATATTCTTCTCCCTTGTTTTTGCCTGAACATAAAAAATATATGTTAATATTAGCAGCTCAGAAGAAAAACTCAAACACCTGGTTGCCAATAAATTTGAGATTGCCACCCAGAAGTTTGAAACATCTGGATCTTCTTGCCGGAACAGTGCTAAAATATGATACTAACTTCTAAAGTGTTGACAAAGGTACCTACCATAGTATATTTGGGGGTGGAGTTCGTGCTTAAGAATTTAGTATCCAACAATAGTAGATTTCACTGTGTTTTGAGTATATTTTTTTCTTGCCAATCTATTATTTTACATATGAGATCATATAGTTAAATCAATTAGAATTTGATAAATACTATCTGCTACCCCATCATATTTCAGACAAATAGTTTTAGTTTTCGTTGGCTTGATAGATTTAAACAGAGAGGTCAGAATCTGCACATATTCATTCATAACTCTATTCTATCCATTGTTGTAGTATCTGCATAAAAAAAAACCCTCAACAAAAGCTCATGCATTAAATTCATGCACTTCAAAATATGTTTTATCTGAAAACATGAATATCTAAATGTTTTTGAGTGAGCTTTTGGAGCAACATTTGGAGAAATGCAAAATTTGACTTTGTATTTCTCATCTTCACACTAACCTTCAAGTGCAGATTAAGTATCTTTGTTCAGATGGAAGCCAATGTGTATGCAGTTATACATGAGAAGGCTTTCTCCCCACAGATGTGTGTGCTGTTATATGAATAGATATCCTGTAGGGGCTGATGATATTTGAGCAATTTTGGCAAGGCTTATCTGGAGTGCTTGAATGGTGAGTATTCTTTATTACTGCATGCTTGAATATTACTATAGTCTAGAGTAGTGTTTCCCAAAGTGTGGCCTGGTACCAGCCTTGTTAAAAAAAAAAAAAAAAGTAGTATCGGTCCTTAGGAAATATACAAATAGTTACTCTCTTTCCCCTCCAACCAAATCACTGTAGTTATAATTTCACCAGCATTCTGGTCACAGGGGAAAGGCAGAGCTTTCCTCTGAAGTCTTCAATCAAAGCACTGACAACTGAATAACCTAAGTTTGAAAAATCTTTATCTATATGTATAAACCAGCCACCATTTTGCATGTGCATAAAGTAACAACAACAACAAGCCATGAAAAAAGGTACTGAAAAGACACACACTCCCTAGCTATATAAAGTTTAGAAACCTTGGTCTAGAACAGTGTTTCTCAACCTTGGCAACTTTAAGACGGGTGGATTTCAACTCCCAGAATTCTCCAGACAGCATGCATTACATTACAACCTTTGATTTTTTGGGGGGGGAGGTTAAAACAATGTGTAAGTTAGATTCAGTGAACACAACAAATCATATAATCCACCATTCAGTGATGAAAGGGGGTTGAGGGAGAGAGAAAGAACATATTGGAAGGTTTTCAGCTACTTACCAGCAACTGTCCTAAGGTCAGTTGATCTCGGCAACCTTTATTTTCATTTCTGCAGAATATCTGAAGGGCAAGAAGCTCCCTTCGACAGCAATTATCCTTAAATATCTAGAATTAGAGACATTTAATATATTTTTAATTTTAGCAATGGTCTAAAAGTTTATTACTTTGGCACTGACCTGCTTGATGCAAATAGCTAGATTCTGGTAAATGGCTCAATAAACTGCTGTTACACATACATTCACATGATATCTGAGAAACTATTTTAGAACATTTTTTTAAGAATAAGATCAGTTTTGAAGGCAATTGCTATAGCTGCTACAAACTGACAACAAAACAAGAACCTCTTCATTTCTGTTTGCACAGCAAGATGATTTAGTTTGAAAAAGGGCTTGTATAGATCATGTTGTACTGTAGTGCATGCAGTACTTGCTCTGGTCAAATTATTATTTTTTATAGTCAGTGTCTAAAAGTGCAAGAAAATTATACATAAGAATAGTTCTTCTTTTTGTAATAAAATGGGGAGCTATAATTTTTGAGCTAGTCCAAAATATCAAAAGGTGAGAAAATGAACAGATATCCCATTTTAACCATACAAAATTGCAATTACATATTTTTTGCACATTAAAGATTTGTTGTTATAGATTTTCCTTTAAAGAAAAAAGATTTTCAGTCCAAGGAAACTTTCAACAACCTTTAGGACTATTTATGTACTTCCAACTTTTATTAATATTAGCTATAATAGAGAACCACAATTTAATAGAAATTGGAAATACTAACTCTTCTCTCCTACCTGCATGTGGCCCATCAAGGGGAAGCTTCAAAAGTGACACATCTTTCAACTCTAGTCTTTTTGCCCCCACTCAAGGATTAACTGCCAGACTATACACTATTTATATATCTGTAGATTGATTTTGAATGGCTCCAACAGTTCTCTAGGTTTCTAGCTGCCAAATACACAGCAGAGGCAAGATATATTTCCCAGGACTATCTGCCCTCTTTTGATTGGAACACACATGAACACAAAACATATAACCTGATTTTAGACTATCTATACAAAAGCAGACCTTGTGCCAATGGTTTTAAAGTAGGTTTTATGAGGCAATAAAAAAATCTATAAAGAGTAATAAGGATCTGCCACAAATGACTAAGGAGCAGAGAAATGGAGTAAGATAACAAGAGTGTGCAGTAAACAACATTCTATATGATGAATGCTACATGACCAGCTCAATTCCAAGTCTAGCTAAAAAAAGTATATAGAGGAAGAGATCAAGCAGATAAAATCTGAATTAATATCCATAGAAGAGCAGTTGAGGTCTATCTTCAGGCACAGAAGTAGTATCATAACCTCTAAAGCACCCAATTCATTTGTTTGGTGTACAGTAGTAGAACATTAGCATTTGCACTTACTTTTTCAGTAAAGAAACATGGGCTACATGGGTGTTTACTTTCATAGTTGCCAAAATCTGATTTTAACTCTTCTTTAAAATGAAAAAGACTACACATCTTCCAGTAGTGCAAAATGCAATTGGCCATGTCTGCTCAATGGAACCTCCAAATCTTTTTTCTGAATATCAGCTGGAGGACATCACAGGAAAGATATCATACCTTTGTGTCTGTCAGTGAGTTTTCTGGTAGTATTTGTCTGGCCAGTATTGCAAAGAGCAAACTGAACTACAGCCATCCCCAATCTGTTGTCCTCCAAATGTGTTAAATATGCAACTCCCAGGATTCCCAGGACTGCAGTTTCGACAGGCTATATATCAAGCTCGGCAAGGACTGTATGCTTCCTCATTTTAATCTTCCAGTCCTCCTTCTTCACTCCTAAGTTCTTTCCTAATAGAACAATCAGTATTTTCCCAATCATGTGTGCATACCACATATATTCTCAAAACGCAAAGCAACTTCCCTATGTAAGAGCAGGCAAACATGTATTTATTTCTGGAGGCCCTAGTGTTAAATGTGTCCCCCCTGCAGCTTCTGGGGTTGGACCACATTTGTCTTTGGCTATTGGCATGTGTGTGCATATGAAGAACAGCTACTCTTCATCAGCACTGCCAAAGGAAATGTTTGTATATGGAGATGTAGACAACTGAGGACAGCCTGTGAACCGGCCACATGACTCTTGCAAAGGACATGGTTGTTTTTATACATTCAGACCAACACATTTGGCAAAGCACCTGTTTTGAATGCTTTGCACAGCCTTATTTCTTTTCAAATACACACATATAATGCTAATTTTGTGGCTCTTTATGCTGCTGTCGTATGACACTGATGGCGGTCATGCTTGATTTCTTTTCCTTGCTCTTGGAATTTTTACAGCATACTCTATGCCAGCTTTCCCTAACCTGATGTCCTCCATATGTGCTGAACTTCAATATCAGGTTCTAGCCAACAATGTCACTAACTCTATAAATTAATTATAACAGTTGTATTTAAACACATTTGAAGAGCACCAAACAGGGGAAGCTTGAGGTGGAGTTATTTTGGAGGCAAGATTTTTGTTAAAAACAAACAGAATGTCAAGTAGAAATAATGATGAAAATAAGAAAAATGCATATTTAGCATTCTGAAACAAGCATGAATATAAAGTCCAAAACAGACTTAGCACAGTTACCTTCCCCCTCAAAAACCAGAATCTTCCAGTCTCTCCTCATGTTAACTGCAGCCTCTGGACATCGAAACATTGCCCATCCCACTCAAGCAATCAACATTTTCCTAACATGTACCAGACACTTGTATATTTTAGAGGGGCAAGGGTGAATGTTCATATATTATTTGTTTTAAAAATAATTCTGTAACCAACCTTATTGTTATCTATTTGTGTAAACCATTGTAAAAATGAAATGACAAGTACTATCTCCAGACCATTGAATAGGTGAAGCTTTGGGGAAAGTTCCAAACTTAATTAGATTTAGTCCCACTTTAGGCATGAAAGCCAGGCTGGGTGACTTTGGGCCAGTCACTTTCTCTCAGCCCAACTCACCTCACAGGGTTGTTGTTATGGAGAAAATAGGAGGAGGTAGGTGTGTTACGCATGTACACCACCTTGAGTTATTCATAAAAATAATAAAGGAGGATTAAAAAAAATCTAAAAAAAGCCTAGGGAAAAAACCAAAATAATTCAATCAGGTCTTCTGTTCATTCAAGAACTGCATTCATGAAAACTCTGGAGTAAGAAAGGTGGAGATTCATTTACATAGCTCAAACCCCTTTTCATTTACATAGCACAAAACCCTAAATTGAGCTATATAGTAAAATGGATTTTCAAAGTACAACCAAACAGAAAGATTGTTATTAATAGTAATAGTAACAGCAGCAGTTCAAAATTGCAAGATTATGGAGAGAAACTATACCTTATCTTTCAATATTGTTTCTTGACATGCTGTACATTTTGGACTTGTGGAACTAGAAGAGAAAAAAACCTTGATTTTAGACAATTAATTGTTTGTAGATAGATGAGATAGAGACAGATCAGAAAATGTAAATAAGTAATGATGTAGAGTTGAATGCATTAATATTAACAACCTTGAGGTGCATGTTGACAGAGAGACCAAAGGAGACAGACACAAAGCAGACAGAGACTTGACTGGAACAATATTACTGTTAATATACATTTTGATTTATGCAATTCAGGGTATATTTCTATAAACAAAACTGCATCATTGTTCTTGTGCGCCTGCACATTCTTTACCAACAACGTAAATCACAGGTTCTCTTTGTAACACCTATGGGAGCCCATAGGCTTAGGTATACATTTCTTGGCATCTGCCAGGGTATCTGTTCCACCAATTTTTTAAGATCCTTTATTTAAAAGTAAGTAAAGAGGAAGCAAAACACCAGTCTCAAATACAATCTGTATTTACAGCAATATCTCTGGGTCCCACTTGGACCCCAGAGAAGTCTACTTTATTCTTAGAAAATAAAAATGGAGAGTAGTGCTTTAGCTGAAGTATGCCATCAGTCCAGAAAAAGAATTAAGTGGAGGTAATAGATATCAACTGGAGAGATCAGATGAGTTGATAAGGAAACAACCTTACTAGTTTGCCTTCTGCTAAATAGAGTCTTTATGATTGCCATGACCATTATGACAGCCATTTTTTAAGAGAACCCCTGAAATCCACTCAAAATTCCAAATCTGCCCATCAGCTAAAAAGATGGGAGATCCCTGACTTGATCTTACACCACATAGTTTGGAAATCTTACACCACATGATCTTACATGATTTGGAAAAATGTAACATTTCATATATATCAGACCAGGCAGTGCATTCCCAAGTTCAAGGCCAAATTCTTGGTTAGTCAGTGGACAAGCAGGGTTTTGGCATGGCATTTGTATAAAATAGAGCAGTAATTGCTACTATATTGAATTGTTTCTCCAGCATTTGAATGACAGCTACCACCACCGCAGTTCTTGACCATTTTTAGCCAATTTGAAACCTTGTATTTTAAAAGCAACAGTTCTACACTGGCTTTAATTTTTTTTTAATCTCTATTTTTTGTTTCTCTGATACAAGTACAATGCTACAAACTACATTCTGCAGTAGACCAAACAGCAGAAAAAGTGTCATTGTCTTCTAGTCCTTGCTGAATCTACTCAAGCAGCTTGTTTGTTCTCTTGAACTGCTATGTCACAGAGATTACTGAGCAGTAATCATCACTGAGAAATCATCTGTAGTTCTTGTATTTGTATCCTCAAATGACCCAAAGAAGTAGTAAAGCTTCCCAGCTTCATCATTATATGTTAACATGTATGCTGGAAGTAAAAAAAAACTATCCACAGTTCTGAAAATCCTCATTATGACATATCTTTCATTTATTTTAATAGCTGGAAAAGGGAAAAAAAACCACAATTATACAATCACTGAAAATAATATTTTTAAAAGCATTGTTCAGGAATGCCAACTTCATGTAAACCAACAATGCAGGAGAATGTTCAGTACTAAAATGCCACAAACCCTTTTGTTCTTTCCAGATTTTATATATTTAAACTCTATTTATTATTTCCTGATATATGTTTTGGTAACATTCGAACATTGACAGAGCTGAACAATTTATAGTAGTAGAAAATGATCAGATAGAGACCTTGTAATACACAATCCCTTTTATCAGTAAAAGTCAGTAAGATACATGTCTGATATTTGCAGATTTAAGGATGGATCTGGAACAAATACCAGTTGCCTGCAAGCAAGAACTGATGGGACCACAAAACAGTCAAAGTAATAGAAAATGAAGAAGCTAAAATGCTCTAGGACTTTAGAATTCAAGCAGACAAGCACCTGCCCCACACACCCCAGACAGTATCTAAAGAACGTGCAGTGAACCTAACAGCAGTAGCCTGCAATTAGCAACTACCTAAAACAATAATTCACTATATAAGCCTTGAATTTTTTCTTTCTACACTTGTGTAAAAGTGACATTCCTGTTTTCTATCCATCCAGCAAGTATGAACATTACAATTTTCCAGCCTCACTGCATTATTTCAAACTGCTATAAATTTTGTACCAACCATCACCATCACAGACATGCAATTTAAAATTAAATTATCTCTTAGATGCTTCATAGCTATCCTATTTTTTTTCTTTTAGAAAAAAAAAGAGAGCTCAAATGCTCTTTTGCAGATAACCCACACCCTTCCTTTCAACATTGTATCATAAACACAAATAGTCAGAAAGTGCCGTACAATCCTAATCATCTCCCAATTCACGCATGCTTTCTAAGGCCCTCCAGAAGCAACTGAAATTAGGAGTGCTTTCAAATACAGCATGACATTAGAGAGAAGGATCTACTTATCTTCTGCTGGGTTAAAAATGGCGACCTAATTAATGGATCTCTCAATACAAACCTAACCTGTGTTTACTCTGGATTGTGTTCCTGACTTTCTGGAAGTATGTAATGCATACAGCATAGTTATTTAATGTATGAATTGGAAGTAAACAGGAAAGAATTGAGACACAAGTTTAAAATCCTGAGTTTAGATTTTTTTTTTTTTAGTCTAGTTAATATATAAAGAATGACTAACCTCAACAAAACACTCATGCAGGTCTCACAATAGCGATGTCCACATTCTGTCTGTCTTGGATTGCACAAGATGAGATGACATTTTTCACATTTGTATTTGTCTTCCACTGCATTCACAAATTTTTCTTTGTAACCTCCTTGTTCTGGTACGTAAATGGATGGGATAGGGTGTCGATCAGGATTTGCCTTTTGCTGTATTGATTCCACTAACACTGGAGGATCTGTTTTCTTGCTTGCATCCATGTTGGAGTTAATAAATACTACAAAGAAAACATATATACACACAGTAATTAAACATATCAAGAGTAAAATAAAGCATAATCTTTTATCCATACAACTCATATGAAAATGAATGTACAGTTCATGCTTGCATTTCCTTGAAATCATACCACATTTACAAATATGATAGCATTAAGTACTTACAAGTATGCAAAAATACTCCTCCCTCTTATGGCCCAGTTCATGCACAAAGGCTCATTCCTCAATTATTACATCATCAAGTAATCATCTATCACCTCAAGCTTTATATTTTTCAATTGAGTTCATTCATACAAACCTGTCGAAATATAACTTCTGGTAGACATAGTGAATATCAATATTTTTTCAGCTTGTTCATCCTTACAGCTCCTCAGAATTAGGGTCATTAATAGTGACAGGGAGGAGCAATGCTCTCACTAATCTTGCATATCTACAATGAGAATGAAGTTAAAGGACTGGAACATTTTAGCTCTCAATGTACTATGGTGGAAACATGTGACCTGGTTACCTCTTGTTTATATTTGTGTAAAAGTTTCATTGTTGGCCTTTCTTTCTGTCCTATTTCTGCACTTCGTCAATTCAGAATGCCTTAGTCTTAGATCAAGACTGGCCAGTTCCTCAAAGGCAACATAATAGTATTTTCTTATAACTGACAGCTAAAAAGCATATATTACATTTGCTGCCATCTCATCCTTCTCAACAGCACTAGTTGTCACCAATATGCCTTCCCTCTGCTTCCAGTCTGGTAAACGTTCCCAGTTGTACTTTAAATCACATTTCAAGATAAGAGGATAGACACAACACATACCTCTCTTATATCACTATCAGTTCAAGCTTCTTGATTGATTTCTATTCCCTTCCTTGAAATGCACATGAATTATTTCTGCCACTAAGTTTAGAATGACTCACCTACTCCCCCTTTTTAACCAGTTTCAACATTTTGAACAAAGTTGCAATGCCAATGTGCAGATATTCCACAAAATCAGAGTTTATAACAATGGTACTCAACCCTTCCAGCAGAATTCTGTCACCTTAGAAAAGCAAGACTGGAAGCTAATGCACCCACGACTTTCCCTCAGACATATCTTATTTTGTACTACAACCATAACTATATTCAAAACAATGTTTGCTACCTTGAATATTAACACAATAGTTCTCAATTCTGTAAAACCAGTTTCATATTCCAACAGAAAGTATTAATAATTTATACACATTTGAAATGAACCAGATTAAAAGTTATATATTGTCTTGGATTTAACTGATAATACGTAATAGAAGTAGCAAAAGATTAAAACATAGTTACAACATGGAAACAGTAACAAGAACAATGGTATCATAATCACATGCTTTAAATTGCTTATCAAGACATTAATGAATTTACTATCAATCAGTAAATCAGAACTAAAATATACTCTTAATCTTTATTGTTCTATCCTACATTCAGTTCCTCTGACTTGTTTCATGTGAAACTTAAACATTTTAAGATCCACTGACTTTCTAGTCATTTGCTAGGATCTGGGACATGACATGAAAAAGAAGTCTGTATATTTGGTCATATATTTACTATTTGTTGACTGTTCCAATCCATGGAGACATGGGCCATGTTACAAAAAGCAGAAATAAAAAAAGCAAAAAAAAAAAAAAAAGCAAAAATTAAATACAAAATTAAATAAATGTAAGTATAATGATCACCCAGTATCAATCAGAACCAAAGGCACAGTGGAATAAAATGGACTTAAGAATGTGAGAAGGAAGGGGCTCAGCATATCTCCAGGAGCGTGGGAGTAACTATGGAGAATGCCTGTTATTTCACCAACTCCATGAACCTCATGAGATGGGGGAATTCTTAAATAGGACTCCTTAGGTTTTCAGACCAGACAGGAAGCCAATTCTGGCAAGGTGGTACCTAATGAATCCCAGTGCTACAACAGGATATGGATATGAATATATGGATTTGAAGTTTGGAAGAGTGGTAAGACCAGTCACTGAGCTTTTCCACATGAATTTTGTGATTAAAATTGCGTGTAATTTTGTGATTAACAGCTTCCTGCTATATTGTTAACATACTTATTGATTAGGACCTGCAGGACTAATGAACTAATGTTTTTGATTGACAGTCACAGAAAAACTCTTACAGTGAAAAAAGTCTTTTGAGTGACTCTATACTCAAGAAAAGCAAGTGTCAGCATCTTTTCTCCTTTGCAAAATTAATATTTGGAAAGCACTGAACAGCAGAAGGAGAAGTTTAATCAACCCCTTTCATTTTCCAATCCCAACAGCAGTCTTTCAAACTTGCTTTTCATTTTAAATAATGAGGGAGGATAGATGCAGAATTGTGTGTTCTGTCTTGCTAAGTCCCAAGAAGTGTTGGGGAAGTCAACATTTGATTTAAAGAGTCATCACAGGATGTTCTTAGGAATTCATTTGCACAGATGAGATCAGCAGGAAAAATAAGTATGAGCTTAATAAACCTATCAACCCTGAATACACCAAACATTCAAAAGATTACTAGAAAAAGTAATAATAATAATAAAAATAAAAAGAGTTGAAGCAGCTGGCTTTGAAGCAAGGAGATGTACCAATGTGCTCTTTTTCCTGCAACAATCTCCCTGTGAGAGGACAACAGCACTGGTAAGGAAGTCTGTACTTTCCCACAATGGCTTAAAAGGCTCCCATCATTACCTTTTTGAGGAGCCAGCCCTTTAAACAAGGATGTAGCTGGAGCAGGCAGGGGAAACTTGGCTCTGCAGTGCAGCACCACAAAGAAGAAAGGAAAAAAGGAAGCTCAAGAGTTAAAGAGAAGAACTAAAAGAGAAAGAAAGAAAGAAAGTGGTGCCAGGGGAAGTCTGAGAGGGCAAGTCCCCTGGAAGTCAGAGGGGACTGGAAAGTCCTGGAGTACTAGGCTGAGCCCTGAGAAGTGGCCAAGTCAGAAGAAGAAGATAGAATGTTAGCCTTTCAGCCCCCAGAATTCCCACTTCTTCCAAGCCAGGCAACAGCTGCAGATGAGGCTGGAAGCAGCACGGGGCAACAGTGACAGCCAGCACTAGGTGGCAGAGAGTCAAATCAGAACATGTTAGATAAACTAATTGCCAAAGAAGTTCAAACCAGAAAAGGCATGCCCAACAGGGGTCAGAGTCTTAGACTTAGTCCAACACTTTAACCACTACACCATGCCGGCCCTTATAACATCAAGTCTATTCCTAAATGCTAATAACATTTCCGTCCCAGAATAAAACAGCTTACCTGTATGAAAGATGAAAAGGGTAAGAACATCTAAGTCTGAACAGAGATAAACATCAAAGAAAAAGGAATACTCAAGCAGCTCCGAGGTGATGTCATCAAATGTGGACTCTTTTAACCTAAAGATAGAGACAAATGTCTTTAAGCTCATATCCAAAATATAGATACCTACAGAATCCTACAGAATTAAAAATATCTGGTGAATACATAATCAGACGGTTCTCTTCCCCACAATCATTAAGTGTGTCTCTTTTACTCCCCTAAGAGTTATTTTTCATATTGCTTAGACTACTAGAAATCCAGCAGATGTCTTTTAAAACTTATTTTCCCATCTTAATCCTGTTTTCATTTTTATTTGGCTTTCAGTATTTGTGACATTACATGTACATTTCAATTATCACTCTTCCAAACTAGTGGTATTCTTTCCACAGATTTGCATCCAAGCATAGGAAAAAAAAAACCCAGAAATATTTATAAGATGAACTACTGCCATGCAAATTTATAATTATACATGTTCTAAACCAGTGGCATTCTTTTTTTTTTACACAGATTTGAATGCAAGCATGAAAAATATAGAGAAATTTGTATGATGAATACATGGACATTTCTGCTTCTAAACCCTGACATTCTATCATAATTACGTCTACTGTTACTATTACTTTCAACTGCAGAAGTAAGTATTTTGTCATAAGACTCTTTAATGAGTAGAAACCACACAAATCTGTCCACAGTCACAGGTCAGCAGATATTTCTGGCCAAAGATATACATTTCCCCCCTTTTACTCTGAAAAAATAAATGCAAAATAGGAAGGAATGTGAGATAAACAGCTATTGCCCAATCTTGGTAGCCTCGCTGGTTATTTGCAATAAGAAATTAGTTTTGGTAGTTCAAAGGCAGATTAAAGGACACAAAACAAACATGCATTTTGCAGGAGATATTTTTAATTTTTCCATGATGAAATAGTATTTTCTTTAGTTACATGATTATTTACTAATTTCAGATGCATATAAAAAAAGAGAAAATCTTAAATATAAAGTCAAGTTATATTTTAGAGAAAGGGAATAACTTTGAATGAGCAAGACAACATTATGTTTGAATTCGGAATATAATTGTATTAGAAAAATGATGTATCCATCTTCAGGGGTTATATAAGAAACCTACTGATTACAGGAAATAATTTATATTAAAGAGCACATCCAACTGATCTTATGAAATCTACAATACTGCAGCTTCTGAAAATGAAGTATTTAGTATACAGAGTGAAAAATATGGAAGCGCTCTTAGACAATACAGCTATAGGATAGTATTCTCCAATACAGCTTTTTCTACATCATAACTTCAGAAAACATCCATTTTGTTGCTTAATTTCTTATTGCTTAAGAAACTTACCTTGAAATCTGCATTTCATATTTCTCCACTAGGAGTTGCTGTGCTGGTAGCTGCTCACCTCTATACTCAACTATTCATCTTAATTCTCTGTTTCCATCCCTCTTATGCAATAAAGAACTTTTGCAATTTTCCTTAAGATAAAGACTGTTTCAGCTCCTAGGATTGCAATGTAAGCACCGCAAGGACGCAAAGAGTTCTGATAGATGATGACTCACTACCATGAGGAAATGAAATAAATATACGCAGAGCAGAACCTGTCATCTCATTAAGTGTTGTTTGTCATATGCAAGGATCAGGGATGCAACAGAATTCCCAAGATTTATCACGTCCAGTAGTTACTATCCCTTCATGCTAAAACATGTGGAGACAACTAGTTTTGCAAAAACAGGTACAAATCATGGACTTAAAAATCTAGGAAGTTCAAGAACCTGGAAGCTGAGCTGGCTCAGGTGGTCTTCTGCTATGGGATCCTACTTATTAACATTTGTTTTTAAATCCAAGGTACGTTTTTGGTTACACTTTTTTTTCCCTTTAAAATAAAGAACTCTAGTGTTACATGATCACTTTTCCCTAAAATTTATGGTATTTCTACTAAGTCTTCCTATTTATTTATTTATTTATTTATTTATTTATTTATTTATTTATTTATTTATCTATCACATTTGTATAGCTGCCCATCTCACAAGTGTGACTCTGGGTGGCTCACAATTAAAACAACAACATAAACAATATAAATTGTGCAACTATACTAAAACCACAATTAAAAATTAAACAAAACACCACGTCAAGGATAGCTGAGTGTCTTGTGTCTTTTCACACTCCTCTGAAGGATAAAATGGTCAGCTGTTCTTGGAAGAACTATGCTTGGCAGTTTGTCTCCCAACAGTTATTAAAGTCCCCATCACTGGGGATCTGCAGTTTGCTTTTGGAAAGTTTAATCCACTATATTTGGACTGAGTGGACAATATAAGACACCAACAATGTTATAGGTAGTCCTCAGTTAAAGATAGGAATTGGGACTGGAACTGCCATTGATAAGTGATAGTCGTAAAATACAACGTCACATGACCACGCTGCTTAGCGATGGCAATTCTGACACTCCCAGTTGCCATCGTTAAGCGAATCACCATACAATCACATGACCGCAGGAATGCTGTGAGGCCAGAACTCTGAGGCCAAGTCTTAAGTACCACTCGTTCAGTGCCGTTGCATGTTTGAACAGTTACTGAACAAGTGGTTGTTAACTGAGGATCACCTGTTTTTTAATTTGTTCCTCCACTTATTTTAATCCAGATACTCTACAGTATTTCCAGGTTCATTCTCTTAGACTTGTGAGCAGATATAAATAATGTATATATTTATAAAGATATAAAAATATAAACACATTAAAACTACTTTCTATTGTTTCTAATAATTTGAATTTATAAATGTATTATCACCATTATTAAATTGAGGATTAATTAATATTTGCCTTCCTGTATCAAAAAGTCAAACTCACCTTGTTTATTCCCCATATTCTACGCATTCATGTATAGACAACAAAGGTCATGAAGTTTATAAGCCATGTTATTTCTTATTATTTTATGAAGAATAATCATAAAACTAGAAGGCTCAATTGTAAGTAGGATCAATAAGTAGACCAATTATAAATAAACTCCTTTGGCAGGAGAAGCTAATCAGAAAAAGAACTCAAGAAGGATGTGAGTTCCTTTAAAAAAAAAAAAAGGAGGTATGAGACTTCTCTTGGGTAGCTAGATAAGAAACTGCAGAAACAAGGCTTCCAAGAATACAAAAGCTCTGATAAATAGCAAAGTTAATTAAATTATTACAAAAGAATTCCACTGACTGATATGTATGCAAATCCTATATCTGGTATTAGGCTATTTGCTGGTAGTCTTATGAGAACGTGTTCTCACACTACTTCCTTTTCAAGACATCCCTTCCCTCATTCCTGCAGAAGCCTGGTGCTTCCACCCTCACCCACCCCCTCAGATAGCCAATTCAGAAAGGATCTGTGGTTCTTCATTGAATCTCTTTACCTGTCTGAAGACTGAAGGACTAACCCTCCCTTCTCTTCCCGTTGGAGGGTACCTAGAGAAAAAGGAATCTCTACTCCCTTCTCTCCACGTTGGCCCCAAAATGTCAGAGGGAGGAATCTCCATCTCTTCCAGACAGGAAACAGGAGGCATGGAAGTTCTGACACCATAAACTTCTGGTCAAACACTCTCCCCAGAAAAGAATTAATTTCCACAGTTTCTGGAGCAAACTGGAGATAGGAAATTGCCTATCCTTAGGATCAGAGTTAGAAAGGGAAATGCTTATTTCAAGGAAAATGTTAGTCATTATCTCTCACTTTGCCCAGGCTGAGATGAATCAGGGTCCTTGTAGGAAGCAGACCCTGTTGTCCAAATCTGGTTCCCTCCCCCACAGAACCTGAAGAACTGGTAAGTCCTTTAAGCAGTTTGAATGGCCTGTTTAGAGGCTTGGGTTTGGGCAAGTATTACAAATGGAACTGCCAAATGGACATTCCCAGGATCTGTCTGCATTTGAATAGTTAATCAGATATTCCAGTTTTCCCCTTCTGCACTCAGAATTCAAAATATGTTCTACCTCAAATTCTTCCCCTTGTACCCCACAACTGAGACTGGAGGGGAAGGTGGGATAGAACCTAAGGAGCACAGAAGGTGATCAAGGACCAAAAGGGAACATTGGAAAACCCAATGTATTTTCATTATATCCAGAGTTGCAGGAGAAGGGCAAATGGGTAGAGCCTGGGTAGGGACCAGTAAATTTGGCATCTGGTTTCTTGGACAATCATGTAACATTCAGATCCTTGTCAGGTTTGTAATAAAATCCAAGGAAATTGTAGGACCTGTAGGGACAGGATGCAACAGACCAACTAGTTTGGTGGTTAAGGTATGCTAAAAAATACACAAAGCATAATCAGAAGCATTTATTTGAATAATGGATGGGTGAATGAGATCTGGATGGAGAAGGGGCTGGAAGGTAAAAAGTATGTATTAGTGATAGAAAAGCCAGAGGTGCATCTTGAACAGGGGCCCCCTTTTAGTAAGTTGGGTTAAACTTCTCAGGTGAGCCACAAAATCTGTTAGGAATAACAGTTTCAAGACCAAAAGCCTCTGCACTTCCTTAACATTTCTTGAGGAGTGACAAAAAAGAATAGAGTCTACTTTGGCAGTACCCATCTGGATGCCCTCAAAAGAGTTATGGTACTCTAAATAATTCTAGACACAAATCAAAAGGAGTTTTCTCAAGCTTAGTAAACAAGTTGCACTGGCAAAGCCATTCAAGTAAAGTCTTGACCTAATCAGCGTAGGTAGCTGACTCTTTGGAATAAATCACTGTCATCCAAATACAGAATGAAATAGAACTCCAACATAGAATATATTATTCATAAATCTCCTCATGACTAAAGAGCATTCACTAAACCATAGGACAAAACAGCATACTAATTTGTGTCAAAAGCAGTTAGGTATTTGTGTATTTCCTTTATGCAAATCAGGTTGTAAGCTCTCCTGAAATCCAACTTGGTAAAATTTGGTAAAAATATTGTGTCTTGTGTAGCCATTCCAAAAGTTCAGAAATGAGAGAAAAGATAGTAATACCTAACAGTTCCAGAGTCTGAATTCTGAATTCATGGCTCATTCTCAGAGAACCATCTTTCTTTTCAACAAACAATGTTGGTGTGCTGGCAATGGGTAAACCTCTTCTGCAAATTATTATCAATAAATTCCTTTAAACAGGTCAGTGCTTCTGAGGACATGGGATAGGGCAATTAGCAGGGATTCAAGCTTCTAGAACCAAGTTGATAAAATAATCATAAGATTTAAAACATAACAAAACATAGCAAAACATAATCAGAATGGCTGGTGTGGGTCTTCCGGGCTGTGTGGCCGTGGTCTTGAAGTCTTGTTTCCTAACATTTCGCCAGCACCTGTGACCGGCATCTTCAGAGTGCAGGAGCACAGACAGGAGCAGTTCTCTCTGTGCCCAGGGTGAAGTGACCCTTCTGTGGGTATTTATAGAGATCGGGGGGTGGGGGGTGGGGGGGGGTTGGGTTACTGAGTGGCTGCTTGTTTTGGAGTCAGCATCTGTGTGTATTTTCCTGGGGATTAGGCAGGGTTTTTTCTTCTACTGAATTGTTAACGAGGGGCTGCTGGGGGTGATTAGCAAGTTCATTGTGTGAACTGTTCACATGTCCTGGTGGTTGAGCTGAGTTCGTTGACCTTTTGCAGGCTGTATTTTTCAGGATTGGTAGCCAGGTTTTGTTGATTTTTAGACTCTCCTCTTTTTTATTGAAACTGTGCTGGTGTTTGTGAATCTCAATGGCTTCCCGGTATAGCCTGGTATAGTGGCTGTTGGTGTTGTCCAGTATCTCTGTGTTTTCAAATAGGATTTTGTGTCCAGTGTGCTTGAGAGCATGTTCAGCTACTGCAGATTTTTCTGGTTGCTGTAGTCTGCAGTGTCTTTCGTGTTCTTTTATCCTGGTATGGATGCTGCGTTTTGTGGTCCCGATGTATACTTGTCCACAACTGCATGGTATGCGGTATACTCACGGGAGTATACCCTCACGGGATCCCCTCACCGCTGCAGGAGTATACTGCATACCATGCAGTTGTGGACAAGTATACATCGGGACCACAAAACGCAGCATCCATACCAGGATAAAAGAACACGAAAGACACTGCAGACTACAGCAACCAGAAAAATCTGCAGTAGCTGAACATGCTCTCAAGCACACTGGACACAAAATCCTATTTGAAAACACAGAGATACTGGACAACACCAACAGCCACTATACCAGGCTATACCGGGAAGCCATTGAGATTCACAAACACCAGCACAGTTTCAATAAAAAAGAGGAGAGTCTAAAAATCAACAAAACCTGGCTACCAATCCTGAAAAATACAGCCTGCAAAAGGTCAACGAACTCAGCTCAACCACCAGGACATGTGAACAGTTCACACAATGAACTTGCTAATCACCCCCAGCAGCCCCTCGTTAACAATTCAGTAGAAGAAAAAACCCTGCCTAATCCCCAGGAAAATACACACAGATGCTGACTCCAAAACAAGCAGCCACTCAGTAACCCAACCCCCACCACACCACACACCCCCCCCCCCGATCTCTATAAATACCCACAGAAGGGTCACTTCACCCTGGGCACAGAGAGAATTGCTTCTGTCTGTGCTCCTGCACTCTGAAGATGCTGGTCACAGGTGCTGGCGAAACGTTAGGAAACAAGACTTCAAGACCACGGCCACACAGCCCGGAAGACCCACACCAGCCATCGTATGCCGGCTGTGAAAGCCTTCAACAATACATAATCAGAATATTTGGCTGCTAAAACAGGAATAATGTTCTGCTGATTCATGAGGAGAACAGGAAGAGATTTTAGTTCCCACAAGCAGTGAAGTCAAATGTGATATTTTCTTGGTCCCAATGAATATGTGGGTTATAGATCTGAAGTCAGTCCATCTCCAATGCTATGGATACATGCAACAAGAAGTGAAATAGAATTACAAGATTTCATGATGGTCAAAAATGGTGAGATGATGACATCCTGTATATTTAGAATGAATGGAAGATTCTGCAACCAATGTTGTCTATCTTCATCAGTGGGCAGTGTCTGAGCATATCTGTGAGCAACTGCGAAGTCTCCAAAATTGTTTGTGGCTCCAGAATCTTTCAGGGCCTGATAATTTATTAAAGAGTCAGTTTCAGTGCAAAGAATAGCAGGTAAGTGTTGATGCTGTACACTATATGTCTGAGCCCCCTGTAATTGTCAGATGTTTCTCCCTCCAAACTCCTGGAGTGGAGGTTGTGTTCTTTCACCAAAGAGCCAAGCATAGGGCATCTAGGCTTGATGCAGGATTTCACAGCTGATTCAGAGCAGGAAAAGTTAGCAATCTAGTACAAAATATCCCAAAGTCCCACAATATAAACAAAGACCATGCATGTGTTGGCACTGCTTTTCTGCAGCCAACAGTAAGATTCTGCTGGCTCCCTGCTACATCATTTGACGTCTGATAAACAGATGGAGGGAAATGGTGGGGATAATCAAAGAAACTCTCTCTCTTTCCCATCCATAATGTGTCACAATTCTTGCAGCCCTGAAGGAATGTATTGTCGAAGGCTTTCACGGCCAGCATACGATGGCTGGTGTGGGTCTTCCGGGCTGTGTGGCCGTGGTCTTGAAGTTTTGTTTCCTAACGTTTCGCCAGCACCTGTGGCCGGCATCTTCAGAGTGCAGGAGCACAGACAGGAGCAGTTCTCTCTGTGCCCAGGGTGATGTGACCCTTTTGTGGGTATTTATAGAGATCTGGGGGGGGGAAGGGGAGGATTGGGGGTGTATGGGGGGGGTTGGGTTACTGAGTGGCTGCTTGTTTTGGTGTCAGCATCTGTGTGTATCTTCCTGGGGATTAGGCAGGGTTTTTTTTTCTTCTATTGAATTGTTAAGGAGGGGCTGCTGGGGGTGATTAGCAAGTTCATTGTGTGAACTGTTCACATGTCCTAGTGGCTGAGCTGAGTTTGTTGACCTTTGACTGAAGGAATGCTTCTAAAGGTTTTGGAGTGCTCTGTCCAATTTGATCATCCTGTAGGCTCTTTTAAACCAGTCAATCTATGTCATCTCATTCCATCTCACATCCTGGACCAGACGCTGCGTGTCACTTATTTATAAAATGTATACACAGCCTCAATCCAATGGAACTCTACACTTATATTCTGTGCTTACCTTGTCACAGCTGTTCAATCTTATGATAAGTTATTCCTTGTCTACCCAGTTCATCAAAAGCAGCTCTCAGTCTGGCCATAACTTTAGTATAATTTATCTGTAAAAGGGTGGTTGTTTTCCAGAAGATGCACTGTCAATTTTGAGGCTCCCCTGGTCAGCAATCCAATTATAAATCCTGCCCACTAGGATGATAAGGGTAAAGAAATATTTATCAACATTGTAGATGATATCACATTCATATTTATTTTTATATTGATTATGTGCCATCAAGTCAGTGTGATCTCTTAAACACCATGTGGCTTTTCTCTATGATTATTTTGATAAGTTAGAGAAAAGGGCTAAAAAATAACAATGAAATTGATCAAAGATAAATGCAAAGTTCTTCACTTAAGAAATAGGAAGTATAAGCACAGGAGGTGCATAGGCATAAGAGGGATGTCTAGCTTGGCAACAGTACTTGTGAAATTGATTATGTCCCATCAATTTAGTGTCATCTCTTACCACAGATGGACCTTCTCCAGGATGATCTGTCCCCAGTCTGGCCCTTCAGGCAACAGTGCACCCATCACCACTATATTGAGTCCATACATCCTGCTACTAGCTGTCCTCTTCTTCTCTTTTCTACCACCCTTCTCAGCTTTATAGACTTCTCAAGGGAGCTGAGTCTTCACATAATGTGTCCAAAATATGATCATTTGAGCCTGGTCTTTTGTAGTTCAAGTGAGAACTCTTGATTGATTTGTTCTATGTTCCTTTTGTTTTTGTTTTTCTAGGCGATTCATGATATGCTCAGAAAGTCTTCTCCAACACCAACATTCAAAAATGTCAATACTCTTTCTGTCCTGGTTCTTCAAAGTCCAACTTTTGTCACAGGGAAAGTCACTGCCTGCATAATTTTGATATATGTGGGTATACATACTTCACAGCATCTGTAATCTTTTCTAAGGCCTTCAATGTTATCCTACCAAGTCCTAGTCTGAGGCATACTTCTTGACTACTGGTTCCTTTACTGTTAATAATCAACCTTGAAAAAAGCAGAAGCTATCAGTCTCTTCACCCTTAGTCCTAAAGCTGGTTGTTGTACTTGTCATTATTTTGGTTTTCTTTATATTTACATTTTGAAAGTCCATTTTTTCACTATGCTCCTTGACTTTTGTTATTAGAGCTTGTAGATCATTTGCATTTTTAGCCCTTGGAGAAGTATCATCAGAATAGCATAGATTATTGGTATATCTTCCTCCAGTTTTAAAACCATGCACATCTTCCAATCCAGATTTCCTCAATATGTATTCAGCAAGTGGGTTTAATAAATAGGGAGAGAGTATTATAGCTTTGTGTCACTCCTTTGCCAATCTGGACCAGCTTGTTTCATCATGTTCCATCCAAACTACTTGTGAAAATCTAATTACAAACTTGGTATTAGTCATCAGTGTAATATGGCTGCAAAAAAATGGCAATTGTAATTTTGGACTGCATCAACAGAAATATAACTTTCAAGTCATGGGAAATAATATTTTCAATTTACTTTGCATTCACCAGAATCCTCCTCAAATATTGTGTCCAGTTCTGAGCAGAAGATGCTATAGATGCTATGCTCGGTAGCCATAATTTGATGTCCTAATAAATAAGATATTCTATAACATGTTTGGCAATGAATGAATGAATGAATGAATGAATGAATGAATGAATGAAAATAAAAGGAGATAACCAGTAATTGAACTAGGATCCAGAAATAGGTTCCACAAATTCAGGAAGGCTTGTTTTTTTCCCATCATGTCTCCCTTGATACATAATCAATTGTTTTTAAAAGCAAGTATTCATTGGTGATATTGAACAACTGGAAATGACAGGTGAAAGAAAGAAAATGAAATCTGTTAGACTAATTAAAGTCTCTTGCATTGACCTAAGCAAGCTGTGGATGTCTGTCCTGCTTTATAAATAAAGATTTTCCAAGAAATATATAAATGTATCATGAACCCAGACACTTATTTTATTTATAAAATCCTTACACCATCCTCAGAGCCAAAAATCATACCATAATAATATTGGTTGCCGATTGATTTTTAAAGCCAGAAAAACATTAGAATGGAATATATTTAAATAGTTCTTAGGTATATAAGTTGAATTTTAAAATCAATTTTAAAGCAAACATGAAGCTCTCTGTAAGCTGCATGAGCAATATAATTAGAATCACTTAAAAGTCTTTTCTGATGAGAAAGATGCATGTCACAGTGTTACAACTGAAGCAAACGTGTTAAACAAGTTCAGAATAGCCATAAATAGCTGTTTCTAACTGTGAAACCACTAGAGCAAAAGTATTGAGAGGACATCTACCAATTTGTATTTTGCAAATAATTTCAGTAGAGCAGAAGCTATAGAAATAGACTATACAGGCACTGTCTCAGCAACATCTAATTAGTTAGTGCCAGTCAAGATGTTTAGGTTCTTCAAATAACCTAAATGTTTAAAATGTGCATCAACAAAAGAGGTATCAGAATAAAGAACTGGAGTTCTATTTTCAGGCACAAATTTGGCCTGGACTTATCCATAAAGTCATCAGGAGTCAAGTTTGATTCAAAGGAGACTTTATATACACACTGCCCAAAGACCTCTTTTAAAAAAAATTATAGGGCCATAAAATGGTTAAATTAACATATATTAAAATAAGGCATCCTATTTTAAAAGTTGATTCACATCTGCAAATATACACACAGAAACTTTTCTAACTAATTCAAACACAAATGTACATAATCTATACTGCTGTCCAACCCAAAATGCCTATGTTCTTAAGACTTAAGCCCAATGTCATGTTTGTCTGGTGACCAGAGTATCTGGAGGATATCAGATTGCAAGTATGTTCCAATAATAACCCATTTTCTTTGTCTCATAGATCTCAAGGAGGACCACTGAGAATTGGCTTGGATTTTCATCCATTAACTGAGGAAGAGCTAGAAACTGACTTAGAAATAATGAAATATATGATAGACAAATATGTTACCTAGAAATCCCAGTTACATGGTCCATTTTTATTAAGATAGTTACTTTATGGTGACGAGGAACTTCCAAAAAGTTATTTCATGCCTGTAACTATCTAAACCACATCCAATCGCCTCAGTTTATACTATTTTCATCAGTGAGAATGAATTTAGCTTATATCTTCTCCTTAAAGCCAATTGTGAAACTATGTCCAAGGTAGATGAGAAAAAAATATCAGCTGGCAAACATGGAAGTACTTGTGTTAAATACTTTTATTTCATAGTTATTATTAATAACCTCTTCAATGTGCAAATAGTTTGCATGTAAACAATGGAAAAAACAAATCTAGTCCAGGAAATGGGTTGAGAAAAAGTACAAAATTGGAAAACTTCTTATTGAATTCAAGTCCAACGCACAGCTGTCTGACATGCAGATACTAAACTACTCAGAAAAATGTATTTTGCTAAAGATTTTTAGCTAAACAGCCAAAGCACAAAAACCCCAGTGCATGGAATGAAGGCAGCTCCTTATTGACTCATAAATTAAAATGCATATGTTCCTTTCCTATTTCATCTTTGCAGATGGGCAGAAGGGAAGAGTTACCACTGATTTCAGTTTATAAACTGTCCAATGGTCATTCATTGCACTGCAATCTTCCTTGATGGCTATAAAATCAAGGCAGTGTGCAAGCAGTTTGAGGAACCTACCTTTATTGTAAACTGCTTTTACAGAAACAATCAAAGGAGTTTACCTATAGGCATTGCATATTAAGTTGGAACAGAAGTTATTGGGGTAGGGTAGAACCTCTATAGCCTACTCTCTATTTTTTCAAAACTATTTTTACTTTTACAGAGAAGCATTCATTACCACAGGATAAATTACAAATGAAAAAGCAGTAATTTATTACTACTTACTTCAAACAAGCTTTTTGCTGTATTTTTAGATTTTAGACACCTCAGTTTGAAGCAAACACTTGCCTATAACTCTGCTTTGCTCCAAAGCATGAACTCCACTACCTGGTATTGGTACTATAAAACAGGGGTAACTGTGACAATACTTATTCTACAAACTTGTATATGGAAGTTTAGTATGAGCTGTGCACTCATTTGAACCTACTGCTCAAAGCAAAAAAGGCTTGTGCCTTCTTAAAGACTTGATATGGCCATCAAGGGCCTCACCTCCTTGTCTCATCAGGCAATGCATGTACATGTAGAGAGGATATTCTCATCAGGATTGCCACAAACAGCCCCTTCAAATGGTTCACACAGTCCCAAAATTTATCTAATGCTATAAATGTGAGACACACTCTGCGTTTCAATATCTCACCTCAGCCACAGAATGGTGTTTTGGGATGTGACTTAATGCTTTATATGCTCCAGGCCACAATATTATATGAGACACAATTAACAAAACCACATCTTAATAATGTGAGTGATTTTAATATGATTTCATTCAGTCATAGTGAAATATGGAAGTTGCAAAGTAGACGATGATCAGCGTGAGTGAACTTTTAAAGGCAGCCCAATGGTATTAGCCTTCCCTGTCCATGTTGACAGGGAATAATGGGAGTTATAGACTTACATGGCTAAAGGGTGTCAGGTTGATGAATGCTGAACAGTAGCAGTATGTCTTGAACCATCACAAAACTTTCACTACCAACACTACTTACTACAATTTTTACACATAGATTTGCTCTTCTGCCCCCAAGTGATGAAATACTGAGACTTATTTAAATATATCTTATGGCATGAGAAGCATTTTACAGGAATTTCAGTATACCAGAATTTGAGGCGGATAGACATAGCTGTTTACAGTATGGCAAAACTATAAGGAGCATATACCAACTTGGTAAGCATGTACAAGTGGTGAAAAGAATTTACCCCACCATCAGTTGCAATAATGGGAAAAAGGGATCAGTTTGCCACCAATTCAGTGTTGAACAGCCAACTCCAAATATACAACCTAGCAGCACAACACCGTTTACTATTTACAGGAATTTTCATCAGAGCTATGCTGCCAACCAACGCTCAAGTCAAATTCAGTACATAAAACCAAATATTAAACACAATTGCAGCTTTGCTTCTTGGATTTCATTCTGTTTCCTTGTAACTTACTTTTACATATTACTTCTACATTACTAATATTTTTTAAATAGCATTTAAATTTAAAAAATAACAAGAATGCTGAATTTTCACACTGAACATGCTATTTAAGTCTGGGTGGGTACACAGAAGCAGTTTTGATGTCACATTCCCTTCCAAAGTAGCTAAAAATGCTTACAGAAACTTAATTGGAACTTAACTGGCTTGCATGCATTGTAAGAAGGGTGAAGAACAATTTAAGAAAAATGCTGTAATTCCTGGATTTTCTTTTCCCTGTCATGCTGTTGAACAATAAGCATCACTATGAATTTGCTTTTCTAAAAAAAGAATGTGAAGAGGCTCTCTGACACCATAAAACATTACTGGGATTAGAAACTGGCACTTGACGGATGTTCAATCTTGATTAGCTAAATTAAATAGGAAAAAATCCATCCACAAAAGACATCCTGCACACTCCAGGAGTTCAGGTGGACAGCCTTAAAAGAGTTGGATTAAACATAGCCAGTTTAAAGAACAGCTCTAAAAATGCATATTATTACATTTATCTTATCTGTTCTTCAGAAAGAACATAATATCCAATAGAACAGAATATCATATGAATCGGTAGCTGAGGGCAGGGAGAAAGGGAGAGCACTTGATCAGTGGAGAAATATTCTCTGTGCCTATATAAGAGATATATGATGAAGATGCTTAATTATTTAGCAAGGACTAAACAAGCATTCTCAAACACAATATACATTTGAAAAAAAGCCCTCAAACATGAAAAGAAAGCAAGAGGCAGGTTAATCCATGCAGTCAGATATGTCATTAGTCTGATCTAGCAGAAAGATGCTATATCTCCAAATCAATCTTGAGTTTCAAATATCTATATAAGACACACCAGAGAAAAACACAGCTTATTCTTTTAGCATGAATTATATCAAAATTTTCTTCAGTTTTTTTTTTAACCATTCTCATTCATCTGATGGAAGAGAATTTTGTTTGTCTCTCAACAAGGAAATATTTAGTGGAATTCTCACGGAGCTGAGATTCTTGCATTTATGTTAGTTAAGAAATAGTCAAAGGAAGCTTTCTGACTTTGCTACATGCCTATTTATTTGGCTAGGCAGACAGTTAAACCTGATAAACTGACAGGAGAACAAGAGTACATCTTCCAGAAGTTAATCCTTCCACATGGGTTTATGGTGTTCTAGAAAATCCCAGTTCCTGCTCAGAGGACTAATATCTAGAAAACCACCAAACTATCCATAGAACAGGTAGACCAGCATTATGTGTAAGAACAGAAGATTCTGAGATTCTCTGGAACACATCTTTCCTGGAATGATGGGTTGTACACATACATACAGAAATGGTAAAGACCAACCTTTAACCTCCACTTGAGCAACATAATAATTGGTCTACAATTATTGCAGATCCACCCATAGTAAACAATTCTACCACTAATTCTGCTTCAGTGAAAAGCAGCACCACAGACACAGGAAAGGAAGAAATGTCTTTCATTGTATAATCTCCTCTCCAGCAACCCACAGCTTCCCTGACTTTCCAGGCTACAGTCAAATCCCAAAAAGATAACATGGATGTATTCCTACCACAAGCTTTCTCAAATCAGGAAGCAGAAGCTATTACTGTACAAAGATTGCCTATTATGAACCTTAGCTTAGAACATTGTAGGGCTCAGACCAATGGAATTTGGGACAACTCTGCAATATATTCTAAGAGCTTCATTTATTTTATTGTACTGGGATTCTGTAGTTTTGATCTGATACTGCTTTGCTTCTATTCCTCTATATGCTGCCCAGAGTCTGAAAAATTTATCTCTCACTGCTTACTTACTGAAAAGACTAACAGGATGAATAAGATAGAATGTGATGTTATTGTAACTACCAAATCTGGGTTGTAAAAATCCAGCCAGCAAGATGGCAGCAAAAAGTTAGAGGTTTTTGTCTCTTTGCTGCCATCTAGTAATCATCTGGATTTTTACAGTCCAGATCAGGTAACTCTACTGTTATGACAAACAATAAATGGCTGATGAAGACAGAACCCCTAGTCATTATAATGAAGCTGCATTGTTCCATATTTTGATAACAGTATCTCAGGGCAGAACTAATGCCATGAAAACCAAGCATTTATCAACAATTCTTACCTGCCCCCCCCCTCCAACTTTATTGGATTTCTGCATGTCATTTTGCATGGTCATGTTGGTTGATTGGTTATAATTCCACCACATCTAAGGTGCATCACATGCATTAAACCATTGAACTGGGCTCTGCAAACTATCTAGATAATAAGTGTATTTTAATCACACAGAAAATACTGTGAGCTCTGGAATAGCAAGTTGAGTATTTATATACTAAACGTGACTGCTCGTGATCATATGCATAATATGTATGATGGTGTATGAAAATACTAGTTATTTACCGTGAGTTGAAGTTCTACAATTCACACATATGGATTATGCACCTGTGAAGAGGCCTGTTGGAAACCTTCTAGAGATGAGAGAATTCTTTGGTGGGAATCCTGTCCTTTGAGCATAGCATAGCATGCATCAAGACAAGGTTTTTGCTGAATCTCTTCAGTTTCTGAGACTGACACAGTAGATATGAGGAGGAACAGTGAAGTAACCTGATACAAAGTGAGATATGAGAGTGGGTTGGGCAAATTCACAAATCAACACCTAAAGTGTAAATTCTAGTTACACATCTTCACTGTAGTCTCTGTGATTCACACATATTGGTCAGTAACCAGTTACCTGGAAGAAGGTCTGACTGTCATAAAATAACAAAAGAAAGGACTGCTCTTTCAAAGATGGCATCTCTCTGAAAGTGGAAGTCAAGTCTGTAGCATGGGATGAAGGTGGAAGACTATGTCCCTATTGCTGCCCACCACAGTACCAGTAAAGGGATTCCTTGAAGAAAAGCTGCAGATGCTACTGTCCCCCTAGTAGAAGGGGGCACAGCTTCTTAGCCAATGCATAATAATGCTTAATAGTTGCTGTTATCCATTTAGACAATCATTGAAGAGAGATGCTGCAAACTTTAGTTATGTTTTGAACTATAATGACCTGACTCAAGTGAAACACAGAGGCAGAATTTGGAAGAATGAGGATGACTGAATCAAAAAATGATCTTATACTTATGAAAGATAAAGAGAATATTTTTTCAAGGTACTATACATAGCTCTCCTACCCAGTGAGCTAAAGTTGTCTTCCATGATAGGAAGTGAATGGGGTGGTCACCATGGACAAAAAGTGCTTCATCATTAACATGGAGAGAACAAAGGACAGACTCCAAACTAGAAGTGGTGGAGATGCTGATGGATAGAGATATGCCAGGCCCTTCATGAAATATTTTATCAGTTGGTTAGAAAAAAGGGAGTTCCCCCTCCCCCAGCAAGGAGAAGAGGAAGTGATAGGTTGAAGTATAATTTTAGGCAAGAAACTGTGAAATCATCTTGTTCTAAATGTAATAGGAAGGCCAAAACATATTGAACCTGACACTGTGAGAGTCAAGCTTCACTCCAAACATAGCAATAAATCTTGACTCTTTAAACAATTAAAGGCATTTGATTAAAGCAGAAGTTTACAGACATGATATGGCCAGATTACCTGTTTTACTGCAAAAGGAAAGAAGCCATATACACAGAGAAGATCAGCATTCTGCAGTACATTGAAATGAAATAATTCTACTGGGATTTTCCAATGTGTATGGAATAAAGCTATGCATTAAAAGAAAATGGCAAAGCAACATCCAAGACCCCACTCTGCATTTTGAATGGATTGGAGTTGGTTGGAGAACTGGTCCCATTATCGAGGTTGGAAGCTTCAAGTCAGGGATCTCCTGCTGGGAGAAAAACTGGTGAACCTTATTTTAACTTCCTGTTAATAAGCATAAGTAATTAAACCAAGCCCCAAAGGCAAAAAATCGATACAGTGATGGAGCTTTGGAAACACTTGAAAGTGATTACTCCTTAGTTACATATCAGGTTCACAACCTAAAGCTGCTTAGCTTTTTAAACCCTTGCTTGCAGAAGTGTTAAAACTATTCTCTTGTTCAGATACTGGTATTTCTTGCTTCTATATTTCATAACTCTGATGCTTCCCTTTCTTCTTTCCTTTTTTCTTATACTTCTGGGTCAACTCCAAAAGACCATAAATGCAAATCATATATGTACATGAACTATTTAATTTTGAATAGAAATACTAATTTGTCATTAAGATATAAATTTCTTATTAGGCACTGGTATATATTCAAAAAGGTGAAAATGTCGAAGTATGCAGTTTTTCAACTCATGCTTTCAAACTCAAGTTTCTCCTCAGGTATACACTGAGTGAACTATCAGGGGATTCTTCAGATTTCAATTCTAGAAGCTGTGCTGCTCATTGAAAAATAAACCCATCATATAGACTTTTTGCTAAAAGAAGAAAAAAGTGAAATGATGATTTATGGATTTAATGATTGAAACAGATGAGAATTAAAGAAGGGGTTGAAGAGACATCTGGCAGAGTTCAGAGGGAGGGGAGATGATAGGTTTGTTAATAGCTGTTGAAGAGAAGGTCAGAACTCATTGTATTTCATAACTTTAGTTTTTTTCTTTTTCTTTCTTTTCTTGCACCTCTTCCTTTTTTCTTTCTTTTCTATATTTTTCTTTAGATTTGTCTTTTACTTTATGTAAAATCCTCAATAAATATAAATTAAAAAAAGAAAAATAAACCACTCTTGAAAACATTTGCATTCCCACTGCCCTCTCAGCTTCTCCATGTTGTGGACAGTTCATCAAAAAGTAATAAGATCTTAAGCTTTAAGAGCAGCAGACCAGTTTGCTGTTGACTCATAAAAGCACAACAATGATGAATTAAAAAATAAACTATTGAAATAATATAACAGTTGAGGAACAGCTTGTATCTTGGAAGACAATCTATATACTACTAAAACTCTCATTGTGTTTACCTGTTTGTCTGTTTCTACCGTCAAGTTATACTGCAACAATTTTTGAATCAAGATATCTAAAATCCGCTAACTTAAAGAATGCATGAACAATCTGGGACCCATTACTCCTGTGGAATTGAAATTTCCATGAAGTTCAGGCCAATTTTATTCACAAAGTTGCAGTGTCCCCATGATGACGTGATCATGATTTCCGACGCTCCCTGCCAGCTTCCCATAAGCAAAGTCAATGGAGAAGCCAGCAGGAAGTTGGAAGTTGCTCCCGCTCCCACTGCTTTTTTTGCTTGCCCGTGGTCATTCTGTTTATCTGTTTAGATAAGTAAATATTGACTTATTATTGAAGTTTGCTTGCCACCACAATTATTTTTCTGTTTATGATATATACTCTTCTTAGATGATCACAGGACCATCCAGCATTGGGGTAAAATAAATATGGTCAGCCTAAAATTTAATGTTTGTTCTGGTCACATCAGACTGCATTACCTTTCTCTCAAAGGATGAACCAACAGGTCACAGGGTTGTCTAGTAGTCTTTAAAAAGCAGATGTTCAAGAGTGATTTCTTTTATTTCACAGGACAATTTATCCTAATGCAGGTGGACAAAAATCAAAGAAATACTGAATTACTGGTAGTATTTCCCTTGTATTGTGCATTACAAACTAAAAAGGAACATTGAATTACAGATAATCCTTGCTTAATGATCATTCATTCAGAGGCCATTCAAAGTTAGGAAGGCACTGAACAAATGGTAGTTATGACTGGTCCTTGAAGTTATGGCCATTGCAGCACCCTCACGGTCACATGATCAAAATTTGAGCACTTGGCAGCCCACCTGCATTTATGACCACAGTGTGTGCTTCAACTCCCTGCACCTATCTCCCCCATCTCTGCCCTTTCCACCACCCCTGCTGGCCCCTGCTTACCTTTGCCATCTTCTTCCTCCTGCTGCTGACGAGGTGCACCTGGCTGAGGCAGCTGCTGATCCTTTGCATGGCCTTGCAAGTGGCCAGCTGCTGCCTTGGCCAGGCACTCCTTGTCAGCAGCAGCAGGAGGAAGATGGAGAAGGTCAGCTGGGGGGGCAGGGGCAGGTGCTGACAGTGGAATGCAAGATGGCCAAAAGGGCAGAGATGGGAGGGGGAGGAGAGAAGTGGGTGGGAGGAGTTGAAGCAGAGGTGAGCGCAGCAGGGCAGGAGAGGTATGAAGTCCTCATCTAACAACGGTGTGGTCGTTGCCTAATTACCATCGCTAAGCAGTGCAGTCACGTGATGTTTTGCCTAATGACCCCTTCACTTAGCCATGGAAATTCTGGTCCCAATTAAGGTAATTAAGCAAGGACTACCTGTATCATCAAATACAGCACCCATATACAGAATCCATATACTTTATTGTATCCACCTTCTCCAAAATGGCTAGGAAGAGATGCTGTTGCTGAACATCAGAATCATGGTACTGGAGCAGATCTTATAAGCTGGGGTAGGGTGCACAAAGTCCTTGAGCCTCCTTTCTGAGGCCCTTGATCATAACTGCTTAAAATCAACGGCACTTTTCTAACATTTTCAGCCAAAAAGCACATGAAAACTGCAGCGTACGCCCTAAAATAAGCACACATTATTCCAAAACTAAAAAAAACAACCCTGAAATAATGATGTTGATGGACGATGTGGCCATGTCCCCTTTTGTCAAGCCCCATGTAGCTGGCAAACCAAAGAAGCAAAAACTATATGGATTTCAGAAAGGCATTTAATGATAGTCTGGGGTAAAACATAATCTTGAAAGCTGTTAAGAATAAATCCCGGCCAGACTTACAGTGAGTTAATTGAGCTACTTATTTCCCATGGCTCTCATACCTGGGCAGCTGTCACCTAAACGGTACTCCTCTTCCACTTCCTTCTCACAGTTCCATCTACATAGCCCCCTCCTCCCCATATGCATCTTCTTGCCCAATTCTTGTACAATTCAGGAAACCCATCTGAAACAAAGATGGGTAACTTAATCTGAACTGAGTGCCCTCTAATTAAATTTGCTGAAAATTAGCAGCAATCTTAAGCTCTAAAATAAGTCCCAAAGTTAAAAAGCAAAAATAAAAAATCCTCCGCTGCCCCCAAAAATCTGACTATAACATAATCCCAACTACTTTACATTTTTGCCCATACACTGCTGCATTAATCTTCCCCAAAATGTCTATGTGTCCCCAAACCAATAAAATGTTGCCCACCTCTGATATAGATAAACCAATCTTCCAAAGCATTTTGATTCACTGTGAAACAGTCCTAACTTTTAACCAAAATCTACCCTTTTGACACCAAAAAACCAAACTATGGCCATTTAGCCTGAAAACTCATCATCCCTTGATTGACACCAACCATGAACGTCTGCACCGGTATTGATTAATTATGTGCCATTAAATTGGTGTTGACTCTTAGTGACCACATAGATTTTCTCCATGATAATCTGTCCCAACCTGATCTTTCACGTCTTTCAGTGGTGCAGCATACATGACAATATATATCTTTTCTCTTGCCCCTACTGTCTTTGCTTTATGTGTTTCAGTGAATATTCTTTATCAAGTGCATAAAGATTATTACATTCCAGAGTGAACAAACAAGGAGAGAAAACAGAAGAGTTCTAAAACGGAGTTGAACTGAGGAGAGGGAAGAGAGGGGAAGGCAATTGGTGACTGATTGCTACTGGCTGGCTATTTTCTGAGGGCTGCTGATTGTGCACTGTGTATGAGTGGAGTACTGCTTGCTGCTAACCTAGCTGACACAGTTTTAGGGGCCATATAAGGAAGCCAGTTCCTGAGAGAGCAAGCTCACTGAGCAAGCAAACAGGGGAGCAAGTAAGGAAGTTTCTTGTGGGAATTTGGCAGAAGTGTGAGAGGGAGCTCCAAGCAGCATGTAGAATTAAGGAAGTTTCAAGGTATTCTGCAAGCTGTGTGCTCTATATGTCCCTCTGCCTGAAGAGAAACCAAACCATACCTGCTGGAAGTGAACGCTTGTGTCCTTACAGGTAGTCCTTGACTTATGACAGCAATTTGGGCCATAATTTCAGTCACTGAGCTATGTGGTCGTAAAGTGCAACTGCATCACTTAGCAACAGCAATCCCTGCAGTCCCAGTTGCCATTGTTAACTGAATCCCATGGTCGTTAGGCAAGGCAACTTCCTGCTGGCTTCCCACAACCAAAGTCAGCGGGGAAGCCAGCAGGAAGTTGCAAGTCTCAGGCTGGCAGGCAGGTAAGTGGCTGTTGCCAGGTGAGGGAGGGAGTTGGGGGGGGCATGGGGAGGCACGGCAAGGGTCAGAAGGGGGCAAGGGGATACGCAAGAGGCATGGTATGGGTCAGAGTAAGCAAGGGTTGGTGAGGGTGCACAAGGATGTGAGGGGGTGCGCAAGAGGTGCAGCAAGGGTCAGGGAGGGTGCATGAGAGTCTGAGGGGGTACATAAGAGGTACGGGTCAGGGAGGGTGTGAAGGGGTGTGGCAAGGGTCCAGGAGGGTGTGCAAGGGTGTGGCGCTGGTCAGAGAGGGTGTGTGGGGGTGTGGTGCAGGTTAGATGGGACTAAAACCTATACCAGTGCACAGATTACAGGAAATAAACAGGGAAACTAGAGATCCTAGCTCAGAACGCGATAGGCATCAGTAAAACTTTATGAGATGATACTCATGATTGGCATCCCACACTGGGAGGCTACAGTTTAAAAGTAACAGACTCAAGAGAAAGCATGAGGATGCTGCACTGTATGTAAAGAAAAAAATATCCTTGCACAGAAATTTAGGAATCAGAGCATAGAAATCCTACTGAAAGTATCTGGGTAAGAATAAAAGGAGAGAAACGAAAGTAAGACTGCTATGGGAGATTATTATAGACTACAGGAGCAGGCAGAAGATACAGATGGAATATTTCTGTATCAGATTACCAGCCTTTCAAAGAGGCATGCAATAGTGATAATGGGGGAATTTCAATTATCATGACATTTGCTGGGAATGTGACTTTGCCAAGACTGAGAGGTCCAGCAAATTCTTGTCTCTCTCGCTAACAACTTCATTTGTCACAAGGTGGAAAAAGAAACAAGGGGTCTCCTATCCAGGTCCTAACCCTTACCAACAGAAAGGAACAAGTTGAAGAAGTGAAGGTGACTAGGAACTTGGGACCTGTTATCCTTGTGTTCATTATATAAAAGGGAAGGATAGAGAAAAGTTAAACTGCAGTATACTGGACTTCAGAAGAGCAGATTTTGATGAACTCAGATAGAAAATAGGTCAGATCTAATGACTTAAAATCCTGAAGGAGGAAGGTATCTAAGAAGGATGAAAAATTTTGTGAATCAAGATATCATGAGAAAATAGAATGTCTTAATTTTTATTTTAATCTGTCTTTTCTCTGAAAGGAAACAAAGCACTAGCTAGGCATTGCTGTGTTGCTAGTAGAAAGAGAGAGCTGCAGCTCAGGATAGACAAGGAGAGAGTAAAAAAATTCTTAGATAATTTGAATGAATTTAAGTCTCCAGGTACTAAAGGAGCTAGCAGAAGTGATTACACAATCACTGACTATAATCTCTGGGAACTAGTAAATTGTCAAGATTGTAAAAATTGTAAGAATCTACACACAATAGGACTTGTTGGGTGGTTATCTGTACTGAATGGAAACGGAAACCCAACAAGTAGCTTCAGTTTCTTGCTTGTATTCTGATTGCAAGGAAAAAGATCTTATATGTAAAGACTTGCTCAGCAGTGTTAAGGTTTGCGTTATTCTTGACTCCTGGTGATCCCTGGACAAATTCATGCAGTTTTCTTGGCAAGTTTTTTGGAGGAGGTTTGCCATGGCCTTCTTCTTTGAATTGAGAGTGTGAGTGACTAACCCAAAATCACCCAGATGGCTTTTGTGCCTAAGACAGGACTAGAACTTACTATCTCATTTTCTAGCCTTGTGCCTTAAACCACTACACCAAATAGGCTCTCCCAAAGTGTTTAAAGTCTACCATTTTCTGATCTAGAAAATTAGCTTTCTGTTTCTGACCAAGAACATTCCCATATGGATGTTCTCAAACCGATGTGTGACAATTGAAATCAGGCAATAGCAAATAGGCTTCATCCTCCACCTTAAGGCCACCATCAACCCCAACCCAAGCATAGCTTTCTCTATCTGAACCTGGACAGCAGGTCAGAATTGATGGGTTCAACATCTTCCCCACCCATCCTCCTACTCCATTACAAATCACTCCTACACATTTTGCTCACAATTTCATTATTTGCATCTGTCATTCCTTTATATGCATGTTTTGGACTCTTAATTGACTCTTTCATATTATTTATCCAACAATTATCCTTTTTCATACTTCTCATTGGCATAATTTGTCTATCTCTTAACTTCCACCATTCAGTTCATTTGATGACTCCAAGTTTTAGCATTATGGAAGAAAAGCCTCTTCTTTTCCACTTATTTCACATCACTATCACTGTGATGGAAAAGAAACTGCAGTCCTTCAAATATATTAGGGCCTAGACTTCAGGATAGTAAAATCCAAAGATTGAGAAGAGGGTCATTAAGATTGTGATGGGACACACATTCAGGATTCCTGTTGGGGGAAGGTAGGTTCATCAATAGCCAATGGCTACATAGAACTTTCATATTCCAAAGAAATTATATCTTCTGAACAGTAGTTATACGTTTGGCAGATGGATACCAGAAGCATCTAGTGATCACTAGTGGGTACTAAATGTTGGATTAAGATGAACTTTTCACCTGATTTAGTAATCTTTTTAGAGAAATATAAGATAGAATCTTAGAGAACATCTTGTTCAACTATTATCTCAATGTACAATACTGCTATAGCATCTGCTTAAATATGTGTAGTGAAGTATAACCCTTCTGCTCCACTTCCTACTAGTTCTCACAATTATGAATTTTTTCCTACTTTTTGGGTGAAATCTAATTTATTGCATCTTCAGCATGACAACTTTTCAGATATATGGAGACCACTGTCATGTCTTTCCTTAATTATATTTTCTGCAAGGTAATTATGATCATTTTTTCCAATAAATCTTTGTAAGCTTGGTTTTCTAGATTCCTTCCTTTCCTAGTTACTCTTTTCTGAACACTTCACTTTATCAACTGGCAATGCACTATTGCCTTAATACAGACAAAAACTGATTTCAATAATCCTGACATTTTTGTTCATAAAGCTTAAGACTGCATTCACTTTTTCAATCATCACAACACACTGTTCAATCTGTAATTGATTAAGGTATTTAAACTGTTTTCCTGTACTTCTTTCCCAAGACAGGCTTCTCCCAGTTTCAATCCAATATCCCAGCCTTTTAAGATACTCTATGGTAGCAGCAATCTCTCCTATCTTCAAATCTGGTAAGCGAATCTACACCTCTACCCCATCATCTAAATTATCTATAAAAATGCTGAACAGTACGGAGCTCAAAATAGAGGTCTTTGGTGTTCTTCAGATTCCCATTAGAATAAGCAGTTGCTAAGTGTACTTACTTTACCAGCTGTTGAACCATCTAACAATAATATCTTCTATCCTAAATTTTATATCATTCGTCAAGCATATATTCACTGCGTTGCTCAAATGAAGATGTATTATATGCATGGCTTTCCTATGCTGCATCATGAGATCACCAAAAAAGAGAGATACGGTTAATCTGGCATGACCTGCAAGTAACAAATTCATAGTAATAACCAATTATTTCTTTTGTTTTAAGTTTGTTTTATTTAGGACTGTCCTCTAAGAATGTAATTGATCAATAGCTGCAATCGATTAATCAGTTTTGTATTGTATTTTTTAATCTTTGTCAGTCACCTAGAATTGTATTTATAAGATGGGCAGCCATACAAATAGATTTAAATAAAAATAAATAAATCTTTACAAGGTATTTCATTTAACACATAAAAATCAACATAAACTCTTCCCCACAAAAAATAAAGATTCTAATTAATTTACTAATCCAGTTTTAAAATTTGCCAGCTCATCTCATCTCGTGTCAGAAATGCAGGAACTGGAAGGGAGAAAATTATTAATCTAAATTTAAAAAAATTAAAAACTTTAATAAAAATATAGATTTATATAATTCTTGCCCAATGCCGGGCCATGTTGATGGCAAAGGTATTTCCGACCAGCAAGTCATTCTGTTTGCATGTCTGTCCCAAGGGGCACTGCAAAAGATGGATCATTGTTTGAATAGCGCCACATTCACAATAAATATTCTTGTCCTCAGGAAGAAACCCCCATTTTTCCATTTGATCTTTAGTTCTACCCAAACCAGTGCACAGTCTATTTAAACATCTCCAAACCGTCCACTCCTCTTCCAAACCTCCAGGCAACTCCTCAAGCGGTTCTATCCAATCGTAAAGATGTTTTGCTTGGGATTTCCATCTTTTTAATCGTTCTGTTTGAGGTGTGGTAGCAATCTCCTCGGCGCAATCTAAAAAGCTCCTCCTTGATTTCAATCTTTTTGTGGGAGGTACTTGGCCAAATAATCGGTGTGCCAGGTCATGTAACACCTTTCCATATTCCACGTCTTGTGCCACGCTCCTTCTAACACCTGGCGGGGCTATTCCCACCAAGATACAGTGGTACCTCGGGATACGAACTTAATCCGTTCCGTGACTCTGGACGTATCCCGAGTTGGTGGTGCCCCGAAGCAAATTTTCCCATAGGGTTCAATGTAAATCCGGTTAATCCGTTCCGCCCTCTGAATTTGGTCGCAACCCGAGGCAAATTTCCCCACAAGGTTCAGTGTAAATACGGTTAATCCGTTCCGCCCTCCGCCGGAATTTGGTCGCAACCCGAGGCAATTTCCCCACACCACAAGCCTCACCGAACGTCTCCTTGCTACCGCGACCTCGCCCACAGGAAGCCGCGGCCGCGTGGCAGCAGGGAAAATGGCCGCGGATCCGGTTCGTTAGTAGAGGCGTTCATAACCCAAGGCAAATTTTCCCTGAAGCTGGTCGTAACCCAAAACGTTCGTTAGTAGAGGCGTTCGTATCCCGAGGTACCACTGTATACAGTTTATCAAGTGGAGTGGGGCGCAAACATCCAGTAACAATAGGACATGTATCACTAAGTGTCCTATCCACATGTATAGAACGCGCAGACCGTCCCCAAACAGGGCAGGCGTACTCTGCTGCCGAGTAACACAATGCAAGGGCAGCCATTTGCAGAGTAATAGGATGGGCACCCCAAGTAGTTCCACCCAACTTTCTGAGGAGATTATTACGGGTGGAGATCTTTTGCTTTAAATTGCAACAATGACTTTTAAAGGTTAATGTTCGATCCAATGTAACGCCAAGGTAACAAGGTGTCTCACAATGTACCAGACTCACTCCATCCCAGATAATATCAAGCCTACGTCTGGCCTGCCTGTTTTTAAGATGGAATGCACAGTCATTAGTTTTTGATGGATTAGGTTTTAGTCCATTCTTGTTACAGTATTCTGACATATTCTTAAGGGCCAGAGTAAGCCTAACTTCCACCTCCTTGAAGTTGGCTCCCTGAGCAGTAAGTGCCAAGTCGTCAGCATAGACAAAAGACAATGCATCAGGACCAACAGGCTGATCAATTTGCCAGCAATTAGGACAACTGAAACTGGTTTAGGGTCAACATATATTCCACTTGACGACAGTGGATTCTAAAGAGGTGACATTCAGTGTGTTTGGAGCCTTAGCTCTAATTATTACTCAGATCTCCCCTTGAGTGCAAGATGGGTGATTCCAGGGAATAAATCCTTGTAAGTAGTGATAGCACAAATGATTTTGCTCTTCTGTGAGGAATCTGTTTTATTTTATTTAAAAGAGTTTTAAGGATTCGTTGTACCTAAATTAAGGTGGGACTAGAACTCATGGTCTCCCCATTTTTAGCCTAGTACCTTAACTACTCACCAGACTGACTCTCTTGTGAATCTACTTTGAGAAAAATAATGCAAAAAAATCTAGAATAAATTTGCTCCAATTCTATATTATGTTTTTCCAACCCAAATAATTTTTATAAATATATTCTTCTGTATCAATGCAAGCTTTGGTTAATGGCATTACGCAGGACACGCTCTCCAAAGTTCCAAACAGAATTCCATTTGAACAGCTTGCTAAAGAGTCATTCCTTCCTTCCCATTTACTTTCCAATTCTTTTCACTGGTGACTGGTACCAAAACCACAGTACCACACTTTTTTTTTTCCTTAGTGCTTTGAGTTTACCAAGATTTAGGACCAGATTCCTCAAAGGGTCACTTTATTTCATAAGAATTTTCTAGGCTTTACCATTAATCACAGAAAATCTGCTCTTATTTTAAGATAAATTAGATTTGCAAGGAACAAAGCATTTTCAGTGATGGCACCATTTAAAGAAGTAGTATCTTTGACTCCCACTTATTTTAAGTAAATTTTTATTTCAATCCACTTCAGTGGAGTGAAATGATGAACTGCATTTCTATCATATCTCTAAGTTTTGGTCTGACTGAATGTTTTTATGCTACTTTAAACATGTTCAGTTATTGGTTGAAAATGTTTTTTGATAAAATGCAAACTTTTGTTTTGAAAGGTGAGACACATATTATAGTTAAAGAACAGAATAAATAAATTGTTTCCAGGCACTGCCTCTAAAATTTGCCTTCCCAGAATAACTTTCAGCTTTCAATGGAACAATTAGTATCTTCAAACACAAAATTCAGGTCAAATGGAGGTAAAGCATTTGCTATGCTCGCAAAAGGGTTTAGGATTAATCTCTGGCATTTCCAGTAAAAAAAAAAGGCCAAGCAGTGGCTAATGAGAAAGATTTTCCTTGATAGGAATCTCAAACAGCTGCTGTTCATCAGAGTACACAATACTGTGATAGTGGAACAAACAGTTTAACCTGGAGTAAGAAAGCTTCTCATGTTCTACATTTATGAACTTATCCTATTCCATGAAGTCTATGGCTTCAAGCTAGGAAGCTCAAGGTCTAAGAATGGCAACTCACTAGGATAGTTGCCATGATTGTGTGAGATCACATATCTATTCAGATTCATAATAAAATATGAATATAGTGTTTCATGGAACATAGAGTGTTCCAGGAAAGCCTCTATCATCTGAAAGCCATCAGATAATTTCTCACACAGGGGCCTTAGCTCCACAAACTATGTAACTTCATTTCAGGTTTGTTCCAGATAGATGCTGTTCTCGTAGAAATCCAGCCTCATGAGCTTTTAATGATTTTAATAGTTTTGGTTCCTCTCCCTTTTTAATGTCCTTGCCTACTTTAATTCTTAATATCATTAGCCGTTTCAAGTGATTTAGGATTTTTTCCTTAAATTTATGTTCCACACTTTCACCAAATATTCAAGGTAGCTAGTAGTGAACAAAAAACAAACACTGAACCTTGTAACTTAATCTCTATATTGGTCAGACATGTGTGTGTTATTTGCATTGTGTGTATCAAGCATCTGGCTTTGATACTGAACACAAGAATTCCAGCTCAAAACACTGATTTAAAGGTCCACGTACTGGAAGATAAATGGTTTTGGAACAACCAGCTTCAAGTTAATTTTGGTTTTGAAAAACTGGAATGAAGAACTATGATTTTACAAAATTATCAAACAATGCATTTCCTGCATCAGTAGGCTAAGCTGGTTAATATTGTCTTATAACTTTTGCATTTATATTTTTTTTTAGGTCTTTGTATTTTTCACTGTCAAATTCATACTATAGATAAGAAAGTCATAATTTGGCACTTGTGTAATGAAATATCCTTAGTAATGAAACAGCCTTCTCATTTCCTAACATATCCTCATATAAGGATGCAGGTGTCACCATACCTCTGCCTTCTATGCTATAAAAATGACATTTGCAGCCTCACCATTTTCTAATTCTCATAAAGAGCTAGATCAGCCTTACCCAACTTGGACATCCTCCTGATATATTGCCTTCAATTCCTATAATTTCCCAGTCAGAATAGCCATTGCTAAACATTCTAGGAATTGGTCCATGCATTTGGAGGGCACCAGGTTGAGGAAGGCTGAACTAGACTTTTAATTAAGAAGGGTGGCAAAGAACTCTATATAGCTTCTAAAATGCTGCTTTGTTTGACACAAGATAACATCATAAAACAGAGAAAACTAAACTGCCCACCATCTAGCCTTAGAATAGGTTACATGTGAAGATTTTGCTTTTTGCAAATGAAGTCACAACAGCCTATACATTTAGAAACCCTTGCTGTCTTATACCTAAATTGCCTTCCTACAGTGGGGCAAAAAAGTATTTAGTCAGCCACCAATTGTGCATGTTCTCCCACTTAAAAAGATGAGAGAGGCCTATAATTTTCATCATAGGTATACCTCAACTATGAGAGACAAAATGAGGGGAAAAAATCCAGAAAATCACATTGTCTGATTTTTAAAGAATTTATTTGCAAATCATGGTGGAAAATAAGTATTTGGTCACCTACAAACAAGCAAGATGTCTGGCTCTCACAAACCTGTAACTACTTCTTTAAGAGGCTCCTCTGTCCTCCACTTGTTACCTGTAATAATGGCACCTGTTTGACCTTGTTATCAGTATAAAAGACACCTGTCCACAACCTCAAACAGTCACACTCCAAACTCCACTATGGCCAAGAGCAAAGAGCTGTCGAAGGACACCAGAAACAAAATTGTAGACCTGCAACAGGCTGGGAAGACTGAATCTGCAATAGGCAAGCAGCTTGGTGTGAAGAAATCAACTGTGGGAGCAATAATTAGAAAATGGAAGACATACAAGACCACTGATAATCTCCCTTGATCTGGGGCTCCATGCAAGATCTCACCCCGTGGGGTCAAAATGATCACAAGAATGGTGAGCAAAAATCCCAGAACCACACGGGGGGACCTAGTGAATGACCTGCAGAGAGCTGGGACCAAAGTAACAAAGGCTACCATCAGTAACACACTATGCTGCCAGGGACTCAAATCCTGCAGTGCCAGATGTGTCCCCCTGCTTAAGCCAGTACATGTCTGGGCCCGTCTGAAGTTTGCTAGAGAGCATTTGGATGATCCAGAAGAGGATTGGGAGAATGTCATATGGTCAGATGAAACCAAAGTAGAACGTTTTGGTCTAAACTCAACTCATTGTGTTTGGAGGAGAGAGAATGCTGAGTTGCATCCAAAGAACACCATACCTACTGTGAAGCATGGGGGTGGAAACATCATGCTTTGGGGCTGTTTCTCTGCAAAGGGACCAGGACGACTGATCCGTGTAAAGGAAAGAATGAATGGGGCCATGTATCGTGAGATTTTGAGTGAACACCTCCTTCCATCAGCAAGGGCATTGAAGATGAAACGTGGCTGGGTCTTTCAGCATGACAATGATCCCAAACACACCGCCCGGGCAACGAAGGAGTGGCTTCGTAAGAAGCATTTCAAGGTCCTGGAGTGGCCTAGCCAGTCTCCAAATCTCAACCCCATGGAAAACCTTTGGAGGGAGTTGAAAGTCTGTGTTGTCCAGCGACAGCCCCAAAACATCACTGCTCTAGAGGAGATCTGCATGGAGGAATGGGCCAAAATACCAGCAACAGTGTGTGAAAACCTTGTGAAGACTTACAGAAAACGTTTGACCTCTGTCATTGCCAACAAAGGATATATAACAAAGTATTGAGATGAACTTTTGATATTGACCAAATACTTATTTTCCACCATGATTTGCAAATAAATTCTTTAAAAATCAGACAATGTGATTTTCTGGATTTTTTTCCCCATTTTGTCTCTCATAGTTGAGGTATACCTATGATGAAAATTACAGGCCTCTCTCATCTTTTTAAGTGGGAGAACTTGCACAATTGGTGGCTGACTAAATACTTTTTTGCCCCACTGTATTCTGCAAATCCTAATACTTAGCAAATAACAATGAACTATTCGGCTATGTTAAAGAAAGCTCTTATTAGCCTAACCCCTTGCTCAAATTTTTGGATCCTAACAGAACTGAGCCTTTAATATATTTTCTACTAACTTCTTACCAAAACTAATTCCAGGAAATTTCTGGAGATCCCTATCACTATTAAAGTGAATGCATCTTTAGGCCTAATTTTTACAAAACTACCAAATCTGTTTGGGTTATATTCAGTCAGAATATAGATCTTTCCAACCCACTTTTATCCCTTGTCAATTTATTCCATGCAGAGACCATTTGGAAGAATAACAGAAGAGTAATCACTTGCAGTCTGAATTGACTAAACCCACGCAAATACTAACTCACTAAAGACTAGACTCTAAAAATACAGGTTCATAACATTAAGCTTTCATAATGCAAACAGTGGTACTGGTACTTCTACAAATAAGCCAGTCTCCCCGAACCTGGGCTTCTTCCACTGCTGATAATTCTAGGAGTTGGGGCTCTACAGAACTACAGAGCACCAACATTGTAAAAAACAGACCTAAGCATACAAGCTTCATAATTTTAAAGTGTACAATAAAACAGCAGGAGATTTATTTGTGAAGAAATCAGTTGAGGACCTACTGCTAAATTTCAGGATATCTACAGTCCCTCTTTTTTCCTTTTGTAACATGTCTACATGAATAATCTGAAGAAGGTTAACACTGATTTTGAACTTCTAGCAGTACAAAAGCAATAACCAAATGGCTTTATTTTTCTCACTTAGCTTACGGATGGGATGGGGAGAGTCAGAAGATTCTGTTATTGTAAAAGAATTCTTGGTCTGAGTATTAGTTCAGTAAAAAAGTAAAAACATCAGAAATCTCCACATTTTAAAAAAATTGAATGTCCTTCTATAATTATACTATAGTATTGATTAAAAGCCATTTTTGGAAAGGCTGAGACTACATGAAGACTATTACCCAAACACTCTGCTGTTCTGCTATTTTTAACTAATGTCTCAGTTTCCATTTCTCCCACTTCTTTGCTGTGGTTTCAAAGCCACCTTCAGGCTGTACATGTGTAAAACAGAGACCACACTGGAGGAAAGCTTTCCATCTCAGCTATGCATGAGGGCTGAGATCACTAAAATGAACCAAGGTGACTGTGTTGCCACAATTCTGAGGAAGAAGTTATGATATACAGTGGCAACTTCAAACCGTTTTCTATCAAAATTACATATTCCAATACACATACACACGTACCACATAATAACAAGTGAGAGCAGCTGCATGGTTATCAAGAGCTTAAGATTTAAACCAGTGAAAACACAAATGACTATCCTATTGCAAAACAAAGTTGTTGTTTTTAAGGATACTTACCAGCTACAAAACTCCCAACAGCAATACCTCCAGATATAATGACAACAATGCTTTTTAAAGGAGAGCCAGTACAGGTAGTCCTCGACTTACAACCACAATTGGGACTGGGACTTCTGTTGCTAAGCAATGCAGTTGTTAAGCGAGTGGGGCCCAATTTTACAACCTTTTTGGCCATGGTTGTTAAGCAAATCACCAGTCATTAAGCAAATCATACAGTCGTTAAGCAAATCCGGCTTCCCCCATTGACTTTGCTTGTTGGAAACCCCCTGGGAAGGTTGCAAATGGAGATCACGTGACCCCAAGACTCTGCAACCATTATAAAACATGCCGGTTGCCAAGCACCTGAATTTTGATCACATGACCACAGGGACACTGGCAATGGTCATAAATGCCAGGACTGATCGTAAGTCACTTTTTTCACTGCCATCATAACTTCAAATGGTCATTAAATGAATGGTCAGAAGTTGAGGACTACCTGTAGTGTGAAAGTCGCAGCGGCTTAATGATGCTGAAAGTTGCCGGCCAGAAATGGCCGACACTTCAGCAGTTTGAGCCCAGCTCCGCGCAGCAGAGTGAGCTCCTGTTTCCTCCCCAGCTCCTGCCAACCCAGCAGCTCAAAAACTTAAATGGGTACTCTCACCCCAATGGGAGGAAAAATGCTGGCGGCGCTTGCATGAGAGACGGGACCAAGTTGCCGGTAATGCAGAAGCCACGCACGCCTGAAAAAGGCGCGAAGCAATGGAAACCCTGTCTCCTGTGCTCACCAGCTGGGCTCTGCTCTAGGAAGGAGGCAATGGCAAACCACTTCCAAAACACCTTGCCTTGAAAACTGCAGGGACTCGTCCAGGCAGTTGCCGCAGAATCGGTAACGATTGAGTGCGGATAAAAATATAGATATAGATAGATATAGATATATAATACTATCCTCCAGTTTTTGGCTCTGGAATCCAAATATTGTCTCTCCCTTTTATTTAGCCAGCTTGATTTTTCGCTTAGTTCTCTTCTTTTCCCATTCAGTTTTTCCCTTTCTGATGTAACGTATTTCCATCTTGATACTCTAAACTGGGCTGAGTTATCAGGATGGCTTTTAAATATGGACACCTGGAATACTGAGAAAAGTTGTAGATACTGATTCAGGACTGTCTCATGTTTTCAGCAAGGCATTTTCCACAGATAGGTATTTTAAAAATCTTCTGAAATTCAAAGATACTACTAAAAATTTGCAAATTTACTAATTCTTGTAATGTATACATTTAAGCTATTGTTTAAATATTGGAAGCTTGCTCTTTAATCTTCATTATCTGTCAAGCACTTTGCTCCATTTAGTTTCCTCTATGTGAATATTTATCTGCATTAGTTCCTTTCTCCCTGCTAGATGGAGTTCAAAGTACCTATAATTATGGTTTCAGTATCTTTATGGACCCTGTAGATACCATTTTTCTTCCTCACTTTCTTTCCTATTCATGCAGACCCTGACTTCATATTTTTATTGTAAATCAGTAAGAGACATAAGGAGATGGCAATAGAAAATATCTAATCAATCCATCAATTCCAACCTTCCACATCTTAGTACCTTCCAGAAGTGGTGGACTTCAATCCCAAAATGTACCCCATAATTTTCCAGCCCCCATCCAAGTCTACCTGTGGGATTATGAAGCCCAGTACAGGTATAGTTTCAGAAAGGGCATATATCATTAGTGTATCAAGCCCAATGATCTCCTAAATCATTGACAACTTTCCAGGGTCTCAGTTTAAGGTCTTTCCAAAGCCTGTTACCAACAGTTCTTTAACCAGAAGTGCCAAAAGTTGAACCTAGAACCATATGCTTTACCATTAGGCCACAACTCTTCATCTCCCTATTTCTTTCAAAACTCATCCTTCAGGATATTCTCTCTCTCAGCTCTATTCATTTGTACTCTGCAGTTCCTAAACTCCCATCAGTCTCACAGTAAAAATTTTTAATAGTGAAAAATATTTCTTTCACTTTTACTTTACATTTGCTTCACACTTTTCATTTTTCAACTAGCACAAGAACCTTTTCAATAATTTCATTATTATGTTTAATTAGCTTGTTGGTAGAAGGACCATGACTTTAATTTTTGTGTACTATGTAATAGCAATAAATATTCCATGCAGAGAAGCTACCATATTTTGTCCCAATATAGCTTTTAAATGGTCTTCTTGAAAGACATGACAAATTAGATCACAACAGATTTGAAGGATATATTCATAACCTCCTCCATCAAATGGATTTGTTGATATATTTTATTCCTGGAACTGAAAGATCCAGGAATATGAATGGATTGAAGATTCCAGGCTTATGATAAGCAAGGAAAGCTGAAGTCCATCAGCAACAGATACTAATAAACTGGTCCAGATACAAGAAAGTCAACATCCAAACAGTTCATATTCAACATGTCTTGAAGATCACTAATTGAATGTGATTTATATCTGCAAGAAAAATATTTTATTTATGGAAAACATAGTAACAGAAAGATTAATCCACATAGTTCTACTGCATTTCAACAAGGAACAAGATGCAATTGACCTTAGAGATGTTATACAAATCTATATTTGCACTTTTTTGAAAGCAAGAATGTATTGGATAGTTCAAATGAGAGAAGAATATCCAATTCAATAACAATACTATTGAGTTTAACATGACATTCATTAAAACCACTTATATATTGCCACCTATACCATATTTCAAAGCGGTTTACAATCACTTTTAAGAATGATAATAAAACTGTATGTTAAAACACTCCACATAAGATATACATTAAAAATGAATGGGAGAAAAAAAATTAAAATCCACCTCTACCATTCACAAGGAAGATTTCTAAATGCACTAATAGTTGCCCCTTGCTTATCAAGTGGGAGGCATTCCGAAGAGCAGATACTATGACCAAGAAAGGCCATTCTGAGTGACTGTAGGATGATGATCCACAATTTATGCCAACATAAATTCTTTGACAATTTTAGCAAGTCCACAGATCTGTAATGAAAGGCAATCTGCTAGATACCTGATCTCATGCTACTTCAGGTCCAGTAGCTAACTAGGACCCAATTCACTTGCTTCAACACTATGTTTGTGGCCAAGTGCTGTACTTAGGAACCAAACAAATGCATCCTGCGCTGATCACCTGACAATAGTGACAAACTCAGTTTTTAATTATGTGTACTCTTCTCCATATGCAGGCCATCATTGTTAATGGCAGACTTAAAGATATATATTAACCAGATGTTTAAATTTGTTGTTGATATTGTTACTTATTACAATTAAGATCTCTTTATGAACATCTTGTAGGAAAGGCCTCTTATATGTAAGATGGCATAGCAATTCATGTGCAAGAGAAGTGTTAGAATAATCATTTTTAAGCTTTCGTAATTTCCATAATTTGGGACATATCATATTTAATGCATTAATAGCTTCACCAAAAGCTATGCTCCCTCAGGCATTTGGGTCAGGATGTTAAGTGAGTCCTGCTGGTTGATTTGTTTATGGTTGTTGGGTTTTTTACTGATTGTAAAATGGTGGGGTTTTTTTAATATCTGTCACATGATACAATATATTGTTTGTAGTTGACATTTCTTTTGAATTATTTGCATTCTTCTGTTTTCTGGCTTTAATTTCTTGCTTGCTGCCCAAAGTCACAATAGTGAGATAGGTGGCCATATAAATTGTTTAAATAGATAACTAAATTCTGGAAGATCCATATTTATTAACAAATTGCTTTCAAATTAGTACAATTAGGTTTCTTTTTTTACTAACCATAGGAAGAAATGCACCTTTCTTTTTTATCAGTTCTGATGTGAGACAGCTGACACACCGGTGCAGCCTACATAACAGCAGGTCATTGAAGAGTTCCATGTCCAAGAGCTCTAATAGTCATCAATATATGCACAATATAACCAGTTAACTGAACCACAGTTTACTAACCCAACTGCCTGGATTTGCAAAATTAGCCACAAATTAGCCAACCACATTTTAGCCTTGCAAGCTGGGTGAAACCAACCAAAGTTAAATATGTGATTAAAGCTCAAAGTTAATGGTGATTGATTCTGTATACTAGAGGTAGGAAGGGAAGCTAGCATGGCACAATGAATTGAGCTTTACATTGGAAAGAATTTGAAAGCCTACTCATATATGAAGCAATAGGACTGTTGCAAATTCTTACTGCTTTCCCCAAAAGTTGCTGTACTGAATTTTAGGAGGAAGAGCAATAGACAAAATTGAAAAAGTAAATCATTAATGAAAGCCATTGGTAATTCAAAAAAGTATGTTATTTATTCTCCTGTTTATCTGGGTTCTACAAGTAGAGATAGTGCTAAATCACTAAGAGCCAGTTTGGTGTAGTGGTTAAGGTAACAGGCTAGAAATTGGGAGACTGTGAGTTCTAGTCCTGCCTTAGGCACAAAGCCAGCTGGGGGACCTTTGACCAGTCACTCTCTCAGCCCTAGGAAGGAGGCAATGGCAAACCACTTCTGAAATCTTGCCAAGAAAACTGCAGGGACTAGTCTAGGCAGTTGCCAGGAGTCAACACTGACTCGAAGGCACCCCCCCCCCAAAAAACACACTGATACTCCATGCTTGGAATTTTCTCCTGGCTGCCACGTGAATCTCAATTTTAAATTCTGATTTCACAGCAAGGTATGTTCTCTTTGAAAGCTGTATGATAGCTCATTTATGCTACAATTCCAATCTACTGAGTGCTGATACTGTAGCTGCAAGCATCTATTAAGACTACCAAATCAGATCTGCTTCTTTTAATTTGAAACAATAATCTATGGATAGCAATAGCCATCTTTTGAAGATATTCCTGTGAATGCATAGATTCTGCAGATTTTCACCTTCTCCTTCCTTTGCAGTTTGAAATGTATGAAAAGGCACTGAATGAGTCAGGCAAGTAAATGGAGAAAGAGTAGCATAACTATAAAAGTAATTATCAGTAAAACAAGAGCCTTTTCAGTAGTGGGGCTTAGGCTCTTCCTTCATAAGAAAGAGCCATCCAGCTTAATTGTTTATGGACTCAGGAAATAACTTAAAGATTAATGCTTTGCAAAGACTTTTGGAAAAGTTGTGGGTGGGTACACATTTGCTTGGGAGGAAGATACAAATATTGTTTATATAAATGAGCCATCAGTATGCAGAAAACACCCAAATGCATTTCCCTATTTTCTACTGCAGGGATGGCTCACCTAAAACAAAGTCTATGCAATCTTAAGAGGCTGATGATTGTATATTCTATTCTACCATTGCCCATTGTTTCTGTCAGATTTCTCAGAGTACTAGTACTGCAGGGCACTTGGACCCAGATTCCATTTTCACACAGAGAAATACCTGGTGCGCTTTTATGTCAGTTCTAAAGTGAGAAGATAACATGCTTTTTCACCTCCTTTTTATTTAGCTTTTGTAAAGATCTGTTTGGCAACATTGCTATTGGTCATATTGCAATGGTTCTGCCCGTACTGATTCTTCTGGATTACCATCTCCACCTGTGGCCTGCAAGGGAGGATATTTGCCCGAGAACCATACATCTAGAAGTTATATAGTTTCTACCATAGGTAGGGTTTAAATATATCTAAGTCTGAAAATGTTGTATCCAGTAGCTTAGATTGTACTCAGCGACTCACACCTAAGATGCATATATAGCATATGGTCCCATTTTCCACAAATCAAACATGAGCATTTTCCTTTATTATCTACTAGAATTTGTAGATTAACAGGTAACATTCTTAGACTGCTGCCCTAACTAAATTCAAGGAAACATTGGTATGTTCACATAAGCTACTCCAGAATTGAGAAATACTTCTCTTTTGAAGACCCTACAACGTATGGAATGTTTAAATACCATAAGGCATTTTATTTGGGCTGGTGCTGGTAGCTAGAGAAAGATAGGAAGATGAGGGAAAAGATCAGGGTGACTATTATTTTTGCTTCAGTAAATGTTTACCACGTTATACAATTTCTTCTAAAAGTTATTGATTCACATCTTAAATCTCTGGGCCACAGACAATTAAAACTAGTTCAAATGAAAAAATCCATCTGCTCATTTTCAAAAATGTTAACTAGATCTACAGTGATAACAAATGTTTCTGCTGGTATATAATATTACACATTGAAAGAGATCGTGTGTTCAGTACTTTTCCTATTGAACCATATCCCTAACATTTGCTGTGGCAATGTATTTATATTCATTTGCAGAATGATCAGATTATTTCAGTGCTTTACTATCAAATTCAAAAATATTTTGAATAAACTTGCAGTAGGAAGATCTAGCAACTGTTCTGCACACTGAAGAGATTAAGGGTAGCAACCATCTAGGGGAGATGGGCAGCATATAAATTTAATATATAAATAAATAAATAAAATAAACAAACAAGAAAAGCTCCAGATTTCTATGCAATTAACTTTGCCTTTTCAAACATAAAATGCTTAACAAGCAAGAGCAGGTTTATCTAACTTTATTCACTAAGAAGTCAGTGTTTAAGCAGGTACCTACGTATATAGAGACAATAATTCATAAATGCTGATATATATTTATTGGGGGCAGAATTAGAATATACTAAGAATTTTGAAGAATTTCATTTTTTTTTTCTTAAGGACTTTTTTGTCAGTTTTGTATTAACTGAAATGTTTAAAAACCTGGTTGCAGAAAAAAGGTTATGAACCAACTATACATTCAGGTAGGCCCCTCTGTTTATTTTTTGCAGCTCCCAAGTCCTATTATACCATGCTATGAAAGATGGCAGCAAATGCAAACACCAAGACGTGTAGCCTCCGCTCTGCTGTAGGCTCTGCTGTAATGAGCTCTGCTGTAAGTTGTTCTGGGCTGTCTAAATGCATTTAACTGCAAAGTTGGGAAGTACAGTCATATTTTTGTGTCTACTGAATGTCAACAATGTGATGTTTGTAAAATTCCTCATGACTGCACAAAACAGAACTGCATGCATCGTATTTTATATACGGGTATGCAAATGGTAAACCCAGATCTCAATGGCCACTGGAGGACAAGTGCCGTCTTGCTTTTATCCTACATATAGCTTTTCGAGCCGTCCATCTGAAATGAAAATTCAGAATATAATCTCACTTTTCGTTTTCTAAAAAACTGAACAAACTTGTCAAAAGAGTACCAGATGGCTACCTTGTCCTATTGTCCCACTGGGTCATTTTAAGAAGAAAAGACTGTATCAAAAATTTCAGAAGACAGTTGCAAAATGAGCTGTTAACAAATTATTTTCTTTATTTCTTATGTAGGCTTACACTGATTTTATAAATAGATGGAATCCAAGTCTACAATAAAATATAAAGAAAAAAAGAAAAGCAACTGAAGAGCATATTGTGCTATCCAGTATCATGTGCACACTTCAATTATTTCATCCCATCACCTCCAAACTTTAATATGTAGTTTCTTTCCATCCTGAAACATAGTAGTATAAGTGATTTGAAAGCAGAGGTCTTTGTGCAGAATTGACATGCATCCAGGAATTAAGATTTCTCATCAGCATGGAAACCTCATTCTCTCAACCCTCTGAAATGTTGGAAATTCATTGAAGCTATTCTTTATTAATGACCACAGGCAGAACATAGCCATCAATGGACAGCAGTTGTGATAACTATATATTATCTCTAATATCAAAAGCAGCGTGATCCTGAAGCAGCAATCGGGGCTATGATCCTTACATCCTACTTGCAGGCTTCCCAGTAACAACTGCTTGACTACTACAGGAAACAGGATGCCACATTAGGGAGGACTTTGGTCTGATCCAGCAGGTTGGTCCTGTTCTTAAGTATACACGTTACATTTCAAAAAATGTCATAATTCCTGATTTTAGCTCCATGGCATGCTGCACATGTCCACTGCAGACAAAAATAATGTACATGTACAATAAGTTAGTCTAATGTTTTCTTTAGAATGTCAAAATTGTCTGCTCTTCACTGCTAAATCTCAGCGCCAAACTGTCACACATATTCTTTTCTGACCTATAGATTCTAGAAAAAGCATGGTTTTCAGTTTTCTTAACACCTTCATTGACTTGGGATTAGCTCCTTATAATTGCACACAAGTATTATATGTATATAACATCAGCACAACTTACTTTTAAGGACACATGCAGATACAATTTTATTTGCTTAACCTGACATGTTTCCATTCCTAGCTAATACAAGGAGCTTCCCAAAATGACGATACAATCTCACTACATATTGTTTCGTACATGGAACATCTTTGCTGTAAGCGCTAAAATGTTTAAACCTGAATATGATTTCATAAATCTATCTTCTATTATTTTAGGTAGCCAAATACATGCAGTTTTAACACCAACCATTAGCCTTCAGCAAATGAGAATGGGAAGATTAGAAAAGAAAAACAAGATAGTCTATGGGGAAAAAATGTCAAAATTTGTTACAGTTTAGCTACTACACACAGCCAGTAACTATCCTCATAATGCATTTTTCTAAACAGCCTGTACAGAGATCAATAAAAAGTCAAAGTCATTCACATTATAGCATTCAATAGCATATGCTGAAACAGACTCTGCTTCACTCCACAGACATGCCTGAAGCATACAGTACTACTGGTGCAGTCCTAATCTCAGAGACATGTTTAGTCATCGAGGTCAATAATTGCAAGAATTGAGCTCTAAAGTATTATATTTACCCATAAAAACTATAACACATACCCTGTCTTTGTACCATCTCTGATCAAAATGCAGAAGATTCAGTCCTTACTAGATTGATGGCTCTTCCTCCCATTTTCACCACATAGAAACCCACAATATCCTACAATCCATATCCATTTAATTTTCTAGCACCACATAATACAGAACAAAGCCTTTTAAAATACATTTAGATGAACGAAAGGACAGAAATCCATGCTGTTGACAATAACATCTGAATCATATTTCAGCAGTATCTTAGTAAAACACTATGGAGACATGACTAGACTGACAAATGCAACTATGATTTTCTTAATTTAACTGTATCTTTTTCTAAATAAATATACATTTTACAAACTGATCTGCTGCCAACTTCCCTCATTTAAAATAGACATGCATATAAAAAACATTACAATCAGCTTTAAGTATCAGTAAGGTTAATCTGCAGAGGAATGACTCAGGATAAACTTTTAAACAAATTCTTCATGGCACTATAAAATGACGTAATCATATGTAATTCAAGCTTCTCTATTTGTTAAAATAGAGGCATATTTAAAGCACTACTGTGGTGACAACAGCAAAACAATTTGTAACCCAAGGCCGTAATACCTTCATGTTGTATCCTTTAACTGCTCCTTCTTCTGCACTTGCTATAAAGCTATCCCTATAAAAAAAAAAAAAAAAGAATAAACCTCCATTGCATTTCATTCATCCCACATTTCTTATGTGTCCTCCCTCTTCAGTTGCACCCGCAACAGTCCTTATCCTGCACTATTACTGATGGAAACTCAAAATGCAGCTCCCTGAGCATCCTTCAGCGACTGCAAAGTAATCAAGCAAAGCAAGTGTTCGGGAAGACACAAAGTTGGTACAATGAGAGTTTGCCACAAGTGAATTAAAAGCAGCACTCCCCCCACCCCCGGTTTTTCAAGGCAGACGCTTCCCCTTTGAAAGCCTTCGATCCGCCCACCTCGACTGCATATGGAGGGAGCCAGAAATTAAGAGAGCTTTCTGCATTCAGACACACACATCAAATGCATGCAGGCAGACACCTTAACAGCGCAGCAACGGCCGAAGAAAAACGGCATGCTTTCTTCACCGCCCGCAGCTATCAGACATCACATTCTGCTGATCCGATCTTGAAACATTTAAAAGATGTTTCGGCCTCGCAAAGGCTAAAAAAACAAAAAACAAAACCACACCACCTCTCTTCTTCCAAAAGCGATAGTGGAGGGAGGAGGAGCAGGAGGAGGGAGAGGAGCAACAATAGCAGCCACAGCTTGAAGGGTGATGAATGTGTGAGCAAAGCAGCCAGTGGTGATTCTTGGCAGCGGCGGCAGCAGCAGCAGAACGAATCTATCTCGGAGAGGCAGTTTGAAGAGCATGGAGGCTGAATGCGAATGCCTCCGGGCAGCAGCACCGACAGACTCCCCGCATAGTCCCCAAGCAGCAGCCTTCTTTCCGGGCGGCTGCCTTAAGTGGAAAGAGAGGCAAGAGAGAAGCAACAGCTCCGGGGAGCGGGAGATGCAGCCCCTACCCAATTCTAGGCAAGCCCCCACTAGGCGTTCTCGGCTCTCGATACACGCGCTTGCCTGAGGCGGCGGACCTGCCTCGCCTTCCCTCCGACTAGCAGCGGGGACCTTCTCGACCGCTACTGGTCCCGCTCCCTGCCCCCTCCCCAGCAGGTCCACGGTCCGGCGGCTGCCTCCGTGGGCTCTCTGAAAGGGATCTCCGGCCGCCGCGTCCTCCCTTCTTCACGCACACGACGACTTCGCTTCCAGCCAGCTCCCGCCCCTGACTAGCAAGGCAACAGAAACGGCTGAGACCCACCGCTCCGCCTCGGCTTTGGGAAACGCTCCCTCCCCACCAGCTCCGGATTCCGCCTCTGCCTGGAGGAGAGCAACAGCCGGCCACCTTCTCCGCTCTTCCCCTCCTTACTCCGCGCCTGAGGAAAAGAAGGGGGGGAAAGAGCCGCGGCCGCCAGCACTGCCGACCGCTGCTCTTCTTGCAGCAGTTGGGCCAAACGTAGCTGCCTTGCCCCGGCTGGAAAGTCCCTGGTGCGCTGCCCCGGCTGGTTCTCTCTCCCCCCGCCCCGCACTTCCTCTCCCGCCCTCGAGCCCAGTCTGGAAATCCCCGCCGCGTCGCGTTCCCTCCTCGCTCGCGCTCCCTCGCTTGCTCGCTCGCGCGCCGCCAGGCTCTTTCTCCAACCAGCACAGCACCAGGCGCGTCTCCAGACTGGCTCCTCGGCGCAGGCGAGGCGGGTGAAAGGGGGACGGGCCTCCGCGGAGCTGGGTCCCCGCCCCGCTCGTTCGCTAGCCGTGGGCTGGTTGGCTGTCCTGCCAGGCAAAACGGGGGAAAAAAGGAAAAGGGGGGGCGCTATTTCCGCACACATTTCATTCAGGAGGAAAAGGAATAATGAAACCCGAGCTGTAGTTCCGAGGAAGAGGTGACATAGATGGCGCTCTTTCACTCGTCCGTAATTGGGTTTCGTTTAGATCAGGAGTCCCGCTGGAATTGTAGCGCTTGTGTTGTGAAATGATAATAAAGCCCCTCTGAGCATGGGCTGAGCGCTGCTCTGTCCTTCCACTTCTGAATCGTGTATCTGTCCAGTCACTGACTTCCATTATGAAGTTCATAGGGAATTAAAACTTGATTCTCCACAGCTGGTGGGGAGGGAAAGAGCATTTCCGAGCATGCATTTGCTTGAATCATACTTTCACATGACACTCTTTTCATTTGTACTAAGGTCCTTTATTATTTTCACATTAGGGCATGACAGCATTAATAATTTTTTTGTAAAGGTAAGTAAAACATTTATATAGAAGATCAGCACCCCCTCCATTTCATTGGGGCTGAAATGTACACGACCCAGCAGAATTTTAAAACATCATAATTCATTAAAAACAGTGCAAGTTATGAGTTTCCACAAACATTTAATGTTTTTAAAAAAGACATATGAAAAGGCGTGCTCCAACATCAAAGTTCAAAAGCACCAATACTCTTCCTATCCTTCTTTGAAGTCCAACTTTCACTTCCAGGCTGTGGAATATCAATCATGGCTTGCACAACTCTGACCTTTGTAGGTATAGGCTGGGCAGCTCACAACATTAAAAAAAAAACACCAACTATACCATTGGAATAAAACCATGAAACAAGATGGCCACTTCATCCCATTTGGTGTTTGTAATTATTAGGTACAGTATTTCTAAAATGAAATACACAGAGAAACAGAAGACAAAGATAAAATAAGTCATATCAGCCAAAGCCTCGCTCTCTGTTAATCTCCAACATGGTGCCTTCCAGATGTGTTGGGATGGCATGGCCATACTGGCCTAGAATTCTGTGAGGGCGCCAAGTTGGAGAAGGTTGCTCTGGACACAGCCAAGCAGCAGTCTCTGCCATCACCTGTGTAGCAATGTTTAAAGAATGGGCGGGAAAGCCAAGAATGAAGGCCCTTTGGGGTTTTCCACCTCTCATGCAAAGAGGTGTTCAGTTAGCCTTGCGTGAAATCACTGGAGAAGCAGAGAAAACAGAAGAGAAAGAAGCAATATCACAAGTGAAAATGAAGGGAAATCAAGAGTCATTACTAGGCCAAACAACCAGTACAAGAAAGCAAATTTCACTCCAAAGTCAAAGGTCAAAACAATGTGAAGAATAAGAATAAACAGCATGCAAAACACAATTTCAGATGGCAAGAAGACACTGAGTCCAAGATTTATGGAATCTATCAAAACCAATAGGCAGCATACATGTATTCGTATTCCCTCTTAGCAAATATTATCCATTTGCCATCAGAATCTAATTCATAAGTTTTAGAAAAACTATTTTTATCCCGAGGTTATCCTAGTAGTACAATCCTGACAAATGTTTAGAAAATGTCATTCACATGTTTTGAGTGATTTTAGAGATCAGAGAAATAGCATTAAACTGGTATGATTGAAAGTCAGCAGGCCCACATTACAGCTGCTTTATGGAAGTAGCTGTTTATTCTGAGCCATCTGCAAAAAACAGAGTAAACATTTAAATCATTTTGAATAAATGCCCAGACAACCCCCTCCTCCAATTGAAATAGGATCAAATAACTGGATCCCAGTTTATCTAGCTGAGAGATTCTCTCTTCTTACCAGATCTTTGCCACGTCTGGATAATCTGGTGCAACTGAGATACTGACTGCTTTTGGATATCCAATACAATCCGTGTTGATCATGCAACTGAGCGTGACAGAGACTGGCAGGCATGGCAAAACCTGTCAGGAAGAATGAACTTCTCAAGCAAATTAGGGCCACTTCCACACCACCAGCGTTTCCACCCCCTTAATCCCTCATAAAGCAGTGTGATTCCAAGTCCAACCAATAAATGTTATTACTTCTACCGGCCTCAAAGCACTGAGAAGCCTCATTCTCTTGGCAATTTTTCAAGTGGATACTTTCCCTTACAGCTGTGACCATGGTTACCTTTACTGGACTGGGAAAAAGGAGAGATAAATTTTAAATGATGCATGCAGAAAAAGTCAAGCTTCAAGAATAGGATGCTGAACTTCTAGTGCAGTGTTTCTCAACCTTGGCCACTTGAAGATGTGTGGACTTCAACTTCCCAGAATCCTGGAAGAATTCATGGCTGGCTGGGGAATTCTGCGAGTTGGAGCCCACACATTTTCAAATGGCCAAGGTTGAGAAACACTGTTCTAGCGTGTATGTGGGGAGGGGATCATAGAATCATAGGACTAGAAGGGACCTTGGAGGTCTAGTTTAACATAACTTACTTTAACCTAAGTGCTAAGAAGCAGGGTGAAGGAAAGGTTCCAGCTAATGAGGAAATGAACCACTCATTAAATTTACAGAATTACAGCAATTCTAAATAAAATATCAGTTTTGCAGTGATTTCAAAGAATTTGGAGTAGATTCAGAACAGAACAATTCAGCATCTGAAAACAAATGATAGCACAAAATCAATCATGTTTGGAGCTGATCCCAAAATGATTGCAAACTGTGATTTGAAAGTGCTTTAGGATTCAAGTGTGTAGTGGATGTGTGGTTTTTTGAGGTGGCGGCGGCAGTGGGTTATTTATTTATTTATTTATTTATTTATTTATTTAATTTGTCACCGCCCATCTTAACAACTTTTAAAAATTTATTTATTTATTTATTTATTTATTTATTTATCATTCATTCATACATTCATTCATTCATTCATTCATTCATTCATTCATTCATTCATTCATTTATGGCACCTTCTAGTCAAATTTGAATCCTAGTGACTGCCTGGACAAGTCCATGCAGTTTTTTTCACCACGTTTTTGGAAGTGGTTTGCCACGGCCTTTTTTCTAGGGCTAAGAGAGAATGACTGGCCCAAAGTCATCCAGCTGGTTTCATGTCTAAGGCAGCACTAGAACTCACCAAAAACTCCCAGTTTTTAGCCTGGTACCTTTAACCCACTACACCAAACTGACTATCAGTATTCAGTTATCAATTCCCATTTCATTGGGGAGCTGCCAAAGCCTAATATTTTATTCAGAAGATGCTTACATTTTGCTTCTTGCGGTTGTCTCAGCATGACAAGCTATCTGTATGAAGCAGCTGTAATATGGTTTAAGTGATGCTACTGGGTGCTGTTTTTCTGATATGCAAAGTCCACTTAGTCAGGACTTGCCTTTCTCCAACTGTTTCCTACAATGAGTGAAAAGTAAAGCTGGTGCCTCTGTGGTCATTTACAGTGGTCATCTCTTATTGTCACTGGCATCCAATGGCCAAGAAACAGTCTGATTCTATCCATTGTCCTCACTACTAAAAAAGAACCGGCCACAGCTTTTGTCATTTTGCCTAAATTCACTATTGTCATTGTAAATTTCGTAATTCAAAAAAGTTTCTATAATTCTTATATAGCAATAGGCAAGACTGAAGAATGCACCAGGAAAAGGATCCTAAGTAATATTAATATTACACATTAACATTAATTTGATTCTGCAATTTATTGACTTATCATTTAATACACAATATTGATCATACTGAAGACCATATTTGTTCAAGTGCTGTAAAACACAGTTGTGACAAGACTACAGAATGTAGAATCAGTTCATCCCTTTAATGAAAATTGAAGGAAGGAAGTGATCTGGGGGCGGGAAGGACAAAGATACATTTCAATTTCTTATGCGGCTAAAATAATTTCCTAGAGGGAAAAATGGTTTGCTGGTTGATTTTAAAATTATTTGAGACAAATGTAACAGAACTGAGCATAAATCCAAACTTGGCTCAGCTAAAGGGCAGAATAGATCAGCAGGAAGCTAGAAACAAATACAAATGACTATTGTTGACTATTTGAGCAGAGTGAAATGCACAAAACAATAATATTATGCTAATGCTAATAATACTATAATGCTAAACTATACTAATAATATTACACAATAATACTACAGTATACTATACTAATATTTGTTCTAAAATGTTACTCCAAACCTTGTTTACTAAGCTTATTGATTATCTCACTGGAAAGAGTCATCAGACACAAGCAGGTTCTAGATAGGTAAAAGTAACATGGATATTGTCAGTTGAAATTGCTTATCTTATATAGATAATCTATTGAAGAGAAAGATTAGATAGTATTGAGGAGTCCTTGGGGTTCTCTGAGCTTGGTTGTTTTCTTGCAGCGATTTTGTTACCCAGCTAGGTAACATCTTTGGTGCTAGAAGGGAGTGAGGTTTGCTCTCTTTTTATATGCAGTAGCTTGCCCTGTCAGTGTTGGTGAGGGAGTTGTTTTTTCCTTGGTAGTTCCTAGATTAGGCTGTTGTTTACTGCTTGATTGTTTGTCTAGTGTTAATCCCTGTTTATCTAGACGTTGGTTGTTGGTGAGGAGATGTTCTGGTCTTCTTGTTTCCTTTTTCTTGTTCCTTTTGAATAGTGTATAAATGTTGTTTATCTCTATGTGCCTGTTGATGGCTGCCTTGTCTGAATGCCAAACTTCCAGGAATTCCCTTGCATTTGGTTGAACTGGTATTGTAAAATGGAATGCTTAGTCACTAAATCAGTTTTGCAATTCAGCTTCTGTGTGGGAAGAAGTTGTCAGATTGCTTGGGATTAAAACCTTAGGGGCACTGAGGGTGGGCAAAAGTTCCTAAACTTAGGAAAACTGAAAGAAGAGAAAGTCTACAGGCAAGAAAATGAGTAAATTGTGCAGACAAGGCAAAAGATTGAGACAACTGAAGAACTGGTAGTCATGCTAGTTAAAAATTAGGAAAAACAAGGTCCTAAAACTAAGAGTCTATGATTCAAGCCCTTGAAGAGATAATTACAGCATGATCAAGATGGGACTTCATAGTTACTGAGGTTAGGAAAGAGGTATGAATTAAATGCAGGGAGGCTGAGTTGTAGCTAAAGGAAGTGATAGTTGAGTATAGTTAGATAACTTTTTTCTACAATATGCTGCGTTCCTAAGGTGTTAGAGTTCTATAATCAAGAGGTGAGCAATGTGGCACATTTAGATGACATAATGTTCATGGAACCCTCAAATTAAACAACAATTATTAAACTAAATGTAATTTAGTACCATGTACTTGTAGTACTTGTAATTCCATGAGATTTCAGCATTCTCACGTAAGATTTCACAACATTTAAGAAAAGGACCCTGAACTTTTATGAGGTTTTAGTGCACATGTGCAATGTCTTGCAGGGTTGTGGATAATTTTTCATTCTTCTTTGTGTTGTGCGTGTGTGGGTATGTGTACAATCTCATGCAATAGCGTCCATCAATTAGAAAAATTACTGCCATAATCCCAACCACACTCTTCCATAATCTGTGCTGCCTAGTGTATGATAGAAACTAAAGGTATGCACATTTGAAAGAAATCAGATCATGGAGGCTGGTTCAGAATTCTGAAAGTTGTAATTATTCTGGGAATTTAATCCCCATTCCCCTGGAGGGTCCCAGATTTACTGAAGACTGCCCTGAAATATTACTAGGTCTGAATTGTTTTAAATTGGCTTAGAATAATCAAAGATATTATCTAAATGAAAGCTTGATTCCATCTGAGAAAATCTGGTTTCAGCCTGCAGCAACTTATATATCAAAAATTATATGTACAGTCTATATCAAGGTTCCTCCCTCTTCAGTTTCAGGTGGAACTGCACAATGAATTCAAAGCTAAACTCACATCCAAACCTACGGTATATTTTGCTACACAGAATAATAAAACATTATATTGATATCCCCAGCAGTTAAACTGATTTTAAATAAAAAGAAAGAAAGTTCAGAGAATGCCCAGGGAAATATGAATTAGTATGCTGGGTTAAATCATTTTTCTAGCTAAGAGGAAAAACGAGGAGATATTCCTTGCAGACTTGCCTCAAATCACACACTTAAGCAGACACAAAGTCAAAGATCTTAAGCTAAGGTGGCAGCGCAACAATCACAATTCACAATGTAACCAACAATGTAAATCCATCCATCCTGGTTCTACTTGACCTCTGGTGGCTTTCGATACCATCAACTATGGTATCCTTCTGGATTGGCTGCAGGGATTGGGAATGGGCAGCACAGTATAGCGCTGGTTCACTTCCTTCCTACAAGGCTAATACTAGTCGGTATTGATTGGGAGTGAGAGGTCCCACCCTTGGCCCAGTCAAGATTCAGGCCTGGATATGGGACAGAAATGGCATTGGTCACACTTTTGGATGATCTCTGGCAGCAGCGGGATGGGGGTAGTGCATCCATCCTGGCTCTCCTTAACCTCTCGAACATGGTATCCTTGTGGATCAGCTTCGAGGATTGGGAGTGGGTGGCACTGTACATTGCTGGTTCACTTTCTTCCTACAAGGCTGATACTAGTTGGTGTTGATTGGGAGTGAGAGATCCTGCCCTTGGTCCCTACTATGTGGGGTGCCACAGGATTCAGTGCTCTCTCCACTCCTGTTCAACTTCTGTGTGAAACTGCTGGGGGAGAACATCCAATGCTATGGGGTGAGGTATCATCAGTATGCTGATGATACTCAATTATATCTCTCTGCCCCTGGCAAGTTAAGTGATGCTGTGGATGTCCTGTCCTGATGCCTGGAGGCTGCAGGGGTCTGGATGGGGAACAACAGGCTTCAACTGAACCCTGGCAAGACTGAGTGGCTTTGGGTTTTAGGGCCTTCTGATATGGGACTCTACCATCTTTGGTACTGGATGGGGTTGCACTGCCCATACAGACCCAGTCCACAATCTGGGGGTCCTTCTGGAGTCATGACTTCTGTTCGAGGAGCAGGTGGCAGTTGTGGCCAGGAGGGCCTTTGCACAACTTCATGTTGTGTGTCAGTTGCCCCTGTTCCTGGATTGTGAGGCTCTGCTCACAGTTACCCATGCCCTGGCCACCTCTCACATGGACTATTGTAATGTACTCTACATGAGGCTCCCCTTGAAGAGTATCCGGAGTCTTCAGCTGGTCCAAAATACAGCAGCACAGGCAGTTATGTGTGCCCCTAGAAGGACACACATTACAGTTCTGCTCTGTGAGCTGCATTGGTTACTAATTTGCTTCCAGGTCCAACTCAAGGTGCTGTTTTTGACCTTTAAAGTCCTACATGGCATGGGGCCAGGTTATCTGAGGGACTGCCTCTTCCTGATTACATACACCTGTCCCATCAAGTCTGGCAGGAGAGACACGTTGTGGGTCCCATCTGCTAAGGAGTTCCATCTGATGGGACCTAGGAGGTGAACCTTTTCTGCTATGGTACCTGCCCTCTGGAAAATCATCCTTCCTGAGGTGAGATTAGCCACAACTCTTGTGACCTTCCAGAAGGCCCTCAAAACATGTTTTTTTCAGCAAGCCTGGGGATCCTCTGGTAATAGGGAACCTGTGTGTTGGCTGCATTTTATATGTAATATCTTCCCTCTCATGGTCTTGTTTTATCTATGTATATTGTTTTTAATTGTTTTTAATCAGTTTTGTAGAATGTTTTAATTGATTTCATTGTATGCTGCCCAGAGTCACTTCGTGGGGGATGGGTGGCCATATAAATTTGATAAAGAAACAAACAAACAAACAAATAAATAGATTGCAACCCTTGTAATAAAGGACAGACAGAAGGGAGGGAGCAGCTCAGGCTGTCAAGGAATAAAGATAGGGGTATAAAATCCTACAAGCTAGGCTTCAGCAATACATGAACCTAGAACTACCGGATGTACAAGCTGGGTTTCAAAGAGGCAGAGGAACTAGAGATCAAATCGCCAACATTCGCTGGATCATGGAGAAAGCATGAGAGTTCCAGAAAAATATCTACTTCTGCTTCATTGACTATGCAAGAGCCTTTGTTTGTGTGGATCACAACAAACTGTGGCAAATTCTTAAAGAGATGGGAGTACCAGACCACCTTACCTGTCTCCTGAGAAATCTGTATGCGGGCCAAGAAGCAACAGTTAGAACTGGTCATGGAACAACCGATTGGTTCAAAATAGGGAAAGGTGTACGACAAGGCTGTATACTGTCACCCTGCTTATTTAACCTATATGCAGAGTACATCATGAGAAATGCCAGGCTGGAAGAATCACAAGGCGGAATTAAGATTGCAGGGAGAATCATCAACAACCTCAGATATGCGGACGATACCACCCTAATGGCAGAAAGTGAAGAAGAACTAAAGAGCCTCTTGATGAGGGTGAAAGAGGAGAGTGCAAAAGCTGGCTTGAAACTCAACATTAAAAAAACTAAGATCATGGCATCTGGACCCATCAATTCCTGGCAAATAGAAGGGGTAGAAATGGAAGCAGTAACAGACTTCATTTATTTGGGCTCCAAGATCACCGCAGACGGAGACTGCAGCCATGAAATTAAAAGACGCTTGCTCCTTGGGAGGAAAGCTATGGCAAGCCTAGATAGCATATTAAAAAGCAGAGACGTCACCTTGCCGACAAAGATCCGCATAGTCAAAGCTATGGTTTTTCCAGTAGTAATGTATGGCTGTGAGAGCTGGACCATCAAGAAGGCTGAGCGCCGAAGAATTGATGCCTTTGAACTGTGGTGCTGGAGAAGACTCTTGAGAGTCCCCTGGACTGCTAGGAGGTCAAACCAGTCAATCTTAAAGGAAATCAACCCTGATTGCTCATTGGAAGGATCGATAATGAAGCTCAAGCTCAGATACTTTGGTCACCTAATGCAAAGAGAGATCTCTTTGGAGAAGACCCTGATGCTGGGAAAGATTGAAGGCAAAAGGAGAAGAGGACGGCAGAGGATGAGATGGTTAGATAGCATCACTGAAACAATGAGCATGAAACTGAGCAAACTCAGGGAGGCAGTGAAGGACAGGAAGGCCTGGCGCAATATGGTTCATGGGGTCACAAAGAGTCGGACACGACTTAACGACTAAACAACAACAATAATCATGGGCAACTATCTCTAACAACTCAGTACCCTTTCAAAGGACCACAAATCCTAGGATTCCAATCCAGCATGGTTGGCTAAGAATCTAGCAGAGTCAGAAGTCTTTCCAGCTGAGGGTTATTATTGCATGATCTTGTACAATAGTGCAGGTGCAAGACAAACAAACAAAATTAGCCAAAATATTGTGCCTAAATGGCCAAATTGTATGTGTATAAATAAATGTCAGCTCTGTGTTTTATTTTTTATTTTTTTCTTAATTGCTGACTGATAAACAGGATAGAACAAAGCTGTACTAGAATACAGCTGAACTGATATGGACTGCAAAAAACTCATTCATCAGTTCCTACTCACAAATTGTGCAGGCCTGATTTAGATGTTTCTTGTATATCCTCATTGTTCTCAAAGATATATTTGTACTATTAATATATACATTTTGTTACTGTTTCTAGAGCAGTAATCATATTAGTATTTTTCAGCAAATGCAGCAGAGAGTCTTCTGGTACCCCAAAGACTAACAAATCTATTATCACATGATTCCCTGCCACCTTCATTAGTGACAACTTCTGCAGTCTTTGGTGCTACTTATTGAGCCTTGTCTCTACACTATAGTGGTGGGGATTACTTAACTATTTATTTACAGACTTATATATAGCTACCTGGCAATGTTCTTAATATAAGCTTGTGCAGTATTTTCACACCAAGGGAAGAAAGGTGGAGGGTGTTTCGGAAGATAACTTCTATTTAAATGGGCCCAATTTTTATATCTAAAAACTACCCAGTCTTCTATGCAACATGCAAAAGAGGCACTAGTTCTACTTTTCTGTGGTAAGAGGCATTCCCCTCAGGAAATTTTGCCTGGTTAAAATTTTCTTTTGAAATTACCAAATAAGCAAGTTTTGGTTATATGCAGATTCTGCCTGGTCAACTCAATTTATGGCCAGGAAGGAATGTATCCCACAAGTGAAATTGGGTAGCTCGAAAACTTGGAGGTGGGAGATGACTTCCTGCAGCCTAGAGACTGGCTCTTGTTCTTGATTCATCTGAAGCTCAGCAGCTAAATTTGATTTTCTCTTTGCTTGCACTATAGCACTAATCAATGAAGTTTGCATGGAAGAAAAATAATTTCTGTTGTAGAAATAAAAAAGACCCACGCTGGTAAAGAGGAAGAAAGGAAAAGGGCAACTGTTTAGAATAACTGACTTACATGCAGTATGTCTGAATGCATGTTTGTATGCACATACACACCAGTAGTAGATTGTCTTGGCTAGAGTAGCCATTCAGAAAGTAAGCATATCATCTAATTGCTTACTTTAAAATATTCCCAAATCACTTAGCATTAGAATAAGTACAAAATAAAAGGATAAAATAAAGCAATTTTGATAAACCCACAACACACAGACACACACATGTATATGTATATGTACACATACATACAGTCATGTGAAAAAGAAAGTACGCCCTCTTTGAGATCTATGGTTTTACGTATCAGGACATAATAAAAATCATCTGGTCCTTAGCAGTTCTCAAAAGTAGGTAAATACAACCTCAGATGAACAACAACACATGACATATTACACCATGTCATCATTTATTTTACAAAAAGAAAGCCAAAATGGAGAGGCCACGTATGAAAAACTAAGTATACCTTCACTGCTTCCATAGGTATGAAGAGGCTAAGTAGCAGCCAGGTGCTGCTAATCAAATGCCCTTGATCAATTGATCATCAGCAAGTGTGACTACCTCTATAAAAGCCGAAGTTTTAGGAGTTTGCTGGTCTTGAGCATTGAGGTGTGTGTTAATACAATGCCAAAGAGTAAATACATCAGCAATGATCTTAGAGATGCAATTGTTGCTGCCCATCAATCTGGGAAGGGTTATAAGGCCATTTCCAAACAATTTAAAGTCCATCATTGGACTTTAAAGGAAGTTTATTCACAAGTAGAAAACATTCAGGACAGTTGCCAATCTTCCCAGGAGTGAACGTCCCAGCAAATTCACCCCAAGGTCAGACTGTGCAATGCTCAGAGAAATTGCAAAAAATCCAAGAGTTACATCTCAGACTCTACAGCCCTCAGTTAGCATGTTGAATGTTAAAGTTCATGACAGTACAATTAGAAAAAGACTAAACAAGTATGGTTTGTTTGGAAGGGTTGCCAGAAGAAAGCCTCTTCTCTCTAAAAAGAACATGGCAGCACAGCTTAGGTTTGCAAAGTTGCATCTGAACAAATCACAAGACTTCTGGAACACTGTCCCTTTGGACAGACAAGACCAAAGTGGAGATGTTTGTGTCGGGCAGAGTGATAATCACAAACACTCCTGTTTGTGCAGAGCGCAGCAAAAACTCCAGGAAAATATTAGCCATGATAGCAAATACAATGCAATGTCCATTTCTTGTTTCCCAAAGAAATCCAGTCAGAAAGTATATACTAACTGGTGTTTACTGATGAAAATGCAAAATTCCATAAAATGCAAATATCATACAAAATATAAAGAACAACACATCTTCTCATTTAATGTAGCATCCAAGACTTATTAGCAACACAAGCTTAACAAAATCTCTAGCTACAAACTCTTAGAGAAGAGGTACGCTACTTGGTACTTTGTTACAACTACGTAGCCCATAAAACCTACATAGTGGCTAACACTAAAACAACTAACAACTACTCAGAGAGGCTGCACATTTTCCTCCCTTTGTATTATAGCTCTATGCCACCCCCACTGGGTACCTAGCATACACACGCCAATAGGTGGCAGTAAATAGCACAATACACAACACACAATAACAGGTGTTTTTCACACGATCTCTGTAGTCAAAATATTATTTGTTATTGTTGTAAAGATAACGGGATGAATCCTTTCCCATGAGAAAGAAAATCCTGACAGTTTGGCCATAATGCACAGCACCACATTTGGCGAAAACCGAACATAGCATATCAGCACAAACATCTCATACCAACTGTCAAGCACGGTGGTGGAGGGGTGATGATTTGGGCTTATTTTGCAGCCACAGGACCTGGGCACCTTGCAGTCATTGAGTCGACCATGAACTCCTCTGTATACCAAAGTATTCTAGAGTCAAATGTGAGGCCATCTGTCTGACAGCTAAAGCTTGGCCGACATTGGGTCAGGCAATAGGACAATGATCTCAAGCACATCAGCAAATCTACAAAGGAATGGCTGAAAAAGAAAAGAATCAAGGTGTTGTAATGGCCCAGTCAAAGTCCAGACCTCAACCCGATTGAAATGCTGTGGCGGAGAGAGAGCTGTGCATAATCAAATGCCCGCAAACCTTCATGAACTGAAGCAATGTTGTAAAGAAGAGTGGGCCAAAATTCCTCCACAACGATGTGAGAGACTGATAAAGTCATACAGAAAACAATTACTTCAAGTTATTGCTGCTAAAGGTGGTTCTACAAGCTATTGAATCATAAGGTGTACTTAGTTTTTCACACATGGCTTCTCCATTGTAGATTTCTTTTTATAAAATAAATGATGACATGGTATATGTCATGTCTTGTGGTTCATCTGAGGTTGTATTTACCTACTTCTGAGAACTCCTAAGGACCAGATTATTTTTCTTATGTCCTGATACATAAAACCATAGAACTCAAAGAGAGTGTACTTTCTTTTTCACATGACTGTATATGTTAAAAAGTTATATATCCTATGTCAGCACAAAGTAATGTTACATTCATCAGACATAAAATCTGTTCAGATTTTTCCCATTTTCCCGCACATGTACATCTTTAACTCAACTCTTTGGCTGATGGTCAACACCCAGACCCAAGTGATGTAACACATATTTGAAGTATTAGCAAATCGGTGACATCATCAGGTCTTAACAAATGATATCAAATAATATTATTGTGGGAAGCTAGAGTATATTAACACTATTTCTCTCTAGCACTCACTTCTAAAAAAAAAAAAAAAAACAGCTGTTACGTCCCCCTATCCCATCCCTGCTTTTATCACTTTCTAACCAAAGTCAATGTCAATTAATTGCAGCAGCTAAGCTTAAGAACTCTGTTTGGTTCTGACACCTAGTTAACTGCTCTCCTATGGGTAGTTGCTTAGGTTCCATCTGCCAAATACCTGCAGGCTTTTGGGAGAATTACTTTCAGAATGTTTTCAACTCAGAACTATCAAATAATCCAGTGGTGGTTCCCCACCCAGTGGTGACTCCTCTCAAATGGCTTCCTGTATCTATAGCTGAGGCTAAGGATCTCATCATGCAACTGAAATCTGGGAAAGCTCCTGGAGGTGATTTCATCCCTCCAGAGTTGCTAAAAGAAAATAAAGATTGGTGACCCTCAGTGCTGGCTGCTTGCTCTCTTTACCTATATTAACAGCACAGCACATTTTTCATCTGCATGGAATGAAGCCATAGTTACGTCTCTCTGTAAGAATACAGGAAATAGACTTAACCCTTAATTACAGACCTATTCACTTGGTTAACACAATAAACAAGCTATATGCAAAATACCTTTGCTTAAAACTATAGGATTGGGTCCAAAGTGAAAATATTCTTGTTGAGGAACAGGCACGGTTTAGAGGGGGCTGTTCAACCTTACACCGCTATCTGGTCCTGCACCATTTAGCTAAAAAATACACCTTACTGCCCAAAGGCGCCCTATTTGCAGCCTTGGTGGATTTCGTATCAGCTTTTGATCTGATTCCAAGGGAGACGCTATGGGAAAAACTGCAGGGATCCTCAATAGATAAAAGATTGTTCCTTCTTATCCAGCCTGTTTATTCTAACATCTCTTTGAGAGTCAGATGCTCCCCCTGGAGGCATCTTTCTGGAGCTGTTTACACCAAAAAGCAGTAAGGCAAGGGCTAAAACTTTGATACTGGGAATTTATGCCCCACATGAAAACAGCATTTTATAAAGGACTTATGGATAAATTATTGGACTTTCCATATGAAAATTAGTGTCTCCTGGGAGATTAGATTGGGGTGGTTTCCCCACAAAGAAAAATATTAAAAATACACAAGGAAACTGCCAAAGATTTTCTTTGATTTAATGGACAGTTTGAAGCTTCCTGATGTATGGAGATATAAAAAGGGTGACTCAGAAGAATATATTTATTTTTCTGAAAGACATGGATATTTTTCAAGAATAGATATGATTTGGATCTCTAAGACTTTAGCTACTAATGTTCATAAAGTGGAGATATTACCAAAGATTTTCTCAGACCACAAGCCAGTGGTTTTAACTTTTAAAAGGAAAAATGGCTCTTTGAGATGGAGATTGAATGAGATGTTGTTGCAAAAGGAAACAGTACTAGAGGAGTGCAAAAAGAAGTTAAAATATTTTTTTAAGAATAATCTTAATAAAGGCACAGAAGTAAGAATGGTTTGGGATGCAAGCAAAGCTCTTATAAGAGGATATTTTATACAATGTAACAATGAATTTAAAAAGAAAAGGCAAGAGATTTTGGAATATTTATATAAAAAAGGAAGAAGAGTTTAAAAAGTCCCCAGAAAGGACAACTATTACCCACCCAATTAAGCTTCTACAGAGGCAGTTATCTATGTTAACAGTGAGGGAGATGGAAATAAAGATGAATTATGCAAAACAAAGAAATTTTGCATTTGCAAATAAACCAGGGAAATGGTTGGCTTAGAAGTTGAGAAAAGAAAAAGAAAAGAAAGTGATACTAAAGTTTCAAGAAGGAAATACTGTAATACGAGATAATGTAAATATGCAAAAAGTGCTTCACTAGTATTTTTCTACTTTATGTAAGGGTCAAGAAATTTCCTTGGAAAAAGTGGATGAATATTTATATAAACAGAATTTACCAAAGATTACAGAGAATCAAAGAAACATTTTGAAGGGGCCTATAACAACAAGGGAAGTTTGTGACGCCATTAAAAAGACTAAAACAGGAAAGGCACCTGATCCAGATGGCCTTATTATAAAAGTTCCGAGGATGAACTTTTACAACCTTTACAACAAACAATGAATATTATTTTACAGAATGGAAAGATTCCTGACAGCTGGAAAGAGACTAATATAACATTAATACCTAAAGAGGCCCAGGACCTGGCTTTAACAAGAAATTATTGACCAATGTCTTTATTGAATAATGACCATAAATTGTTTACAATGATTTTGACTGAAAGATTGAAAATACCTTTACAGGACTTTATTCATGAAAATCAATGTGGGTTTTTACCTAAAAGACAATTATGAGATAATATTAGAAATGTGTTGGATATTCTGGAATATTTAGAATAACACAATGAAAATCAAGCTGCATTGATCTTCTTAGGTGCAGAGAAGCCCTTTGATAATTTGAGCTGGATTTTCTTGTTTAGAGTTCTTGAAGATATGAACCTTGGAGATAATTTTATTAAATGTGTAAGATTCATTTATACCTCACAGAAAGCACAAATAATTGTTAATGGAAAATTAACAAAAACTTGTGAAATTGAAAAAGGGACAAGGCAAGGATGCCTGTTGTCTCCATTTTAGTTCTTGAGGTACTGAATAGAGACATAAGACCAGATGAAAGAATTGTGGAAGTAAAGATTAAAAAAGAAACTTATAAGTTAAGGGCATTTGCTGATGACCTGGTGGTAGTTTTGGAGGATCCATTAGGAGGAGTAAAAACATTAATGGGAAAATTATAGGACTTTGGCAGAAGATGAAGATATTAACCAAAAATATGAAAATAGAAGATCAAATAGAACTGATGGAGAAAACTGGTTTTAAGATTGAGAAAAAAGTAAAATATCTAACCCCACAGTTCATGGATTTTCCTCAAATGGGCATGTGCCATTGTCTTTTCTCTCCTCAATTCTAATTCTGAAAGTTTGCCAGGCCTTCACCTTGGCCAGGTTGGATGCACTACCCTCCATCCTTGTGGAATGCTCCATTCCTTTCCAGCAGCATTTATGCCCATGTGGAGATGACTCTGGAACCCCTAAACCACCTGCTCCTTTGTTGCTGTCTTTACAGGAAATCTCAGAAGACATCTATCTATCCCATTTAAAGAACTACCCTGGTAGAAAGCAGAAGGCTTATCTGTCACTTCTTCTATCTGACCAGGACCCTGACATATTTTTCCAAATCACCTTCCAAGTGATTTTGTGCCACCATTTCTTGTATCTGTCCTAACTATGATTGAAAAGTAGTACAAATTTTGGTGATTTCCACTTTTATCTGTATTGTTACGTTACTGCTACTTTATTTATTTTATGTAATTTTGTTGTATTTTATGTCTCCTTTTTAGTTTTATTAATCATAGGTTTATGTATTTTTATTGTAGTGTTCACTGGTCAAAAGACCATATTAAAGTTTTTGATTTTTTTTTTTAATGTCAGTAGATTTAAGACTGGTTGTAAAATCCATGGCATTGATTGTTAACCCAGTTAGCCAATGATGCAAACACTGAAGTCCTACACTCTGGCCCATCTGTAGGAAATATAAGGCTGATGTCTGTCAGAGTCAAGGCATTTTCAAAGGTAGCATCGCTTGAGAGTTTTTCCCAGATGATACAAATGGAAACATCTTTGGATACTTTTAAGAAGAAATATAAAACATTTTTATTTTCCAGTCTTCTGATTTGCTGATGACACTAAATTGTTAAGAGTGGTAAAAACAATAAGGGATTGTGAAGAGTTCCAAAGGGAACTTTGCACATCAGGGGACTGGGCATCAAAATGGTAGATGTCACTCCACATGAGCAAGTGTGAAGTGATGCAAACTGGTGCCAAAAATCCTAACAACGCATGCAAATTAATGGGATCAGAGTTAGCAATGACTGATGAGGAAAGAAATCTTGGAGTAATGGTAAACAGTTCAATGAAAGTGTTGACACAGTGTGCATCCGCTGTAAAAAAGGCCAACAGCATGTTAGGGATAATAAGAAACAGTACTGAAAATAGAGATGCCAATATCAAAATGCCCTTATATAAATCAATAGTGCATCTGGAATATTATGTGCAGTTCTGGTCACTGTACCTCAAAAAGGATATGATGGAGCTAGAGAAAGTTCAGTGGAGGGCAACTAAGATGATCAAGGGGCTGGAGCAGCTTCCCTATGAGGAAAGATTGTGGCATTTGTGGCTTTTTAATCTAGAAAGAAGAGGAATGAGAGGGGACATGATTGAGGCATACAGAATTATGCATGGTGTAGACCAAGTGGGCAAGGAAAACCTATTTTCCTCTTCCCAAAATACTAGAACCAGAGGTCACCCAATGAATCCTGGAAGACCCAGGACAGGCAAAAGGAAACACCTTTTTACACAACGCATAATTCAACTTTGGAATTTGTTGCCTCAAGATGTGGTGCTGGCTACCGGCTTGGCTGGCTTCAAAAAACGGGTTGGACCAATTCATGTAAATCATGGGGATCAATGGATATTAGCCTAGATGTCAGTGTGACTGCCTTTGAAGGCCATCTGCTGGGAGACTAGGGGCCTTCCTTGTGCAGTTGGTTGGCCACTGTGAGAACAGACTGCTGGACTGGATGGGCCAGGGGTCCAATCCAGCAGGGCACTGCTTATGCTATTATGTTCTTAAGTATTTACCTAAGGACAGGAGACAGTTCAGAGACAAAGGCCACATTCTGGGCTATAAAGCTCAGTGAAGACAAGCTAGAGACTGCAAGAGTAAATCACAGGGAGGAGAAAGGATTTTGCAAAGTGATTGTAAAGATGAATAACATTGAACAAATGCTAATAGAAAAAATATTTAAAAGGTACAGGTAAGGGAAATCTGAACCAATCCAGTTATTTTCTCAGTGCCATTCTAATCACATAGAAAATGAAATAAAGTATAAATGCGTACACTCTCTTTACTTACATTTTGAATGATTAGGTGATGTGGACAATGATCAGGGTTTTGCATTCATAAAACAAGAGAAGCCCAATCATGAAAAACAGGATCAATATGTTCAGAAGTTCACTTAACTTGCTCCTATCTCTACTTTCCCTGCTCCCTTAACACTTTTTCAAAGAATCTCTTACAAGAGATCAATACTAAAAACTGCCTGAAGGTGCTCAGGAGTTGCTCCCACAGTCATCAAATCACCTTCCCAAAATCTAACAGAATCTGAGTCTATCCACTTCACATAAGAGCTGTAAAACTTTTGCATTTGGACTGGTATTCACAGCAGGCATAAGTTACTTTAATTTAATTTGGTATTTTGTTTTTTAGTATGTATGTCAACAAGATATGTAATAGTTGAATTTTAAAAAGTTTAGAATATCACCATGTAACTGTCAGGGTCATAAAATAAGATTTAGCCCCCAAACCAGCCCCCAGAGAGATATCAAACAAGAAAGATAATAGCCTGAGTAGGAACATCATAGGCTGCATCATCTCAGTGTGTTCAATCATCTTACTCAAAAATGTTTTCTTAAAGAGGCAAGACATTTCCTTTCTAGTAGCAGCAAGTTGTCCTTACAAAGGAGAAATACCAAAGGTTATTTGAATAATAGAATCTAGAGTTAGGAGGGCCATTTAGGCCATGGAGGAGGACTACCAGGTGCAGGCTGCAATAGATGGCAGCAGAGATACAGACAACTCCAACTTGCTACCTTCTAGAGGTCTTTCAGAATTTTGCCACTCAGAGCTGGTGGCCCTGCCACAGGTACAGTTTCTATCTCAATGCCACAATCCAGGCTACTTGAGTACCTCCTGTAAGAAGAAGGCATCAGTTCTGAGACAATTGTTTCAACCATTGAGTTACTCTTACTTTTGAAAAGTTTTTTAAACATTTAGTCAGAATGTGCCTTCTTATTTCAATTATTTTGATTTTCATATTCATATGGGTAGGTTCACCACCCAAAAAGATGATACTAATAGATGCTACAAGTCTCTTGCAACACTCCTCCAAAGACAGTATTCTGTGTCTCCTTTGGCTTGCCTTTTGGTTCTTTCCAGCAATTGGCAGGCTGCAAGACCTGGGGGCTGGGGATGCAGTTCTGAAGTTTCAAGCCTTCAGGCCTTTCCCTGTCAACACTTTGCCTACTTTTTTCGGTAAAAGGTCTACACTCACCCCTTTTGCAGCGCTGGAGGTTGTTTGGCTTTCCTTGTGTCTTGATTTTGGTGTGAGCAGTTTCCCACTACCACCAACGGCAATGTACCTTCCCATAACTTAAATTCACTGTTTCAAATCCTGCATTATAGGGTAATAGAGAAAAGGTTGTGGTGTTTTTCTATGGACACCTTAAATAGTACAGCCATGTCTCACCTCAGTGCTTTTGTGAATGTTAAACCTGTAGTGCCATCTGTACCTCTTCTCTTTTTCCTGGAGTATTGAGCAGATGGGACTGAACAACTGGGTTATGGTTTTCACCCCATACAACTGATAGGGAAAGGTCACTTTAATGCAAAGAAAATGAAGGCTGGTTTTAGTTAAAGCTGCCTTTCCTTAGCCCTGCAGCTAACCAGCTTTAGGTATTTGCATTGCACTTTAATTCTGCACATGATTCAGATAACTGTATAGTTTTACAAATGCAGCCTATTTCTACCATTTTTAAATTTTTCCTTCTTACTCTCTGTCATTTTCTAAAAAATGTGTTATACTTGATTCCATAATGCCTTATTCTGTCTGGTTTGGTTTTTTTAAAACCCCTAAAAACTGTCTGCCTGCCTGCCTGCCTGCCTGCCTGCCTGCCTGCCTGCCTGCCTGCCTGCCTATCTATCTATCTATCTATCTATCTATCTATCTATCTATCTATCTATCTATCTATCTATCATCTATCATCTATCATCTATCATCTATCATCTATCATCTATCATCTATCATCTATCATCTATCATCTATCATCTATCTCTATCTTTCTATCGGTTGTTCAATTATTTTCTATACCACTCTTATACCTCCTGGTGATTCATCGTCATCATCGTCATCATTGTCATCATTATCATCTAAAAGATGGTTTGATCTTGGAATAAATTGTTATTCTACAAATGTCTGAATGAACATAAATGTTATCTAAGAGAAGATAGCTTTCTCCCATAGGTTGGGGTGCTGCTTCTGAGAAGGCCTAACTCCTGGCTACTGCTTTGTCTGATGAATCAACCTGTGATCACAGGTTTTATGTCAGGGCAGTCTTCTGGGCAGACTTTGATGTATGAGTTGGTTGGTATTGGAGGACTACTGAATCTTTTCCTGAATGGGTTTATTACTCTGTTCTAAGTTTTTAAGCTGTTATGAGTCTAATTTTAAGAATGTGGCAAATGATTTAGCTGTGCTATTTATGGACTTTATTAGTGCTTTATTATTATGTTAAAATTGTATTATCTTATACTGTAGCTATATTGTGATGCTATTGCTGTAAGCCATGTTGAAGGAAGCTAATATTGCATATAAATAAGTAAATAGGCATTTGCAGAGTCTCCATAGCTATCCAATAATTCCCTGGTGGCTCAGTATAGATAGGGAGATATGATCTAGGGCTCAATTCTTCTGAAGTGGATCTACACACTACAGGCTGATGCTGACCGGACATTTCTTTAAAGCCTAGTCCAGGGATAGGTACATTTTTCAGTTCAAGAATCATATCCAGTGATGGTTGTATAATATATCCCCCCCCCACACACACACACACTAATTTGAACACTGATATATGCATGCATAGCTGAGCACATGAAGTTTCTCCATTGAAACAAACCTCTTCTCCATGGCCTCTTCATCACCCCAGATCACTGTCTTACATGTATTGATGTCTGGATGTTTAAACTGAAGAGTCATGTATAATGTTCATTCAGTTATTTATTGGATTTATAGCCTCCCATTTTCTCCAGATCAATAGCCTTATGATGCAGGTTTTGCTGAGAGATACTGATTGGCCCAAAGTCACCAAAGGGGCTTTCATTATTAAAGGCTGACTTGAATTTGGATCTGCCCAGTCAAGGCTCAGCTCTTCTACCAATTATTTCCTGATCTGCAATGAAGAGCCAGATGGCAGAAGGGTACACATCTAGTATATAGCTAAGCACAAAAGAAGATGATACCATAGACAAGTGGGGGCAGTTGCAAATTTTTCAGGACCCTGGACAGAGCCAAGGCAGCAGCAATTTGTTTTAATCACAGCCTTTTTTGAACAGAGCTCTTCTATGTACAGTACAGGTAGTCCCCAGTTTCAGAACAATTCCGTTTCCAAGGTTTGTCCTTAAGTCAAATTTGTATGTAAGCCAGAACAGCACTATTGTATAATACTGTATAAGTAGTATTGCGTAATGAACTCAAACCATTGTGTATTTAACTTGAATCATTGTGTATTTAACTCAAATTTTGCTACAATAGGCTCCATTCTTAATATGGGCCATCTGTAACCCAGGTGTTCTTAACGTGGGGACTACCTGTATGCTCCTTGAGCCTGACCGTCCTTCTCAGCCCTCACCTATTTCCTAAGAAGTGAAAACCATCGGACATACAATTTTTAATGGAAACACAGATAAATATATTAAATTTATCAATTAATCAAGGGTCTGGTACATAGTACTGAGTTGTTTCTTCTTGAGATTATCCTGGGCAGGCTGTCTGTGTTGGGGTATCTGCTGTATAGCCTTTGGCAGTAGGAATATTGGATATTACTGAGCTTAGGCCTGGAAGCTGCAGGCACTGGTCTCCATTTGGTTTCTGGTTCAATAATCACAAGCCTGGTAATTCTGGGATTCAGGCATCTTAGGGGTCTATAGTTCCACTGTTGCCTTGGAAACTACATTTCTTTCCACCAATATGACTAGCCTTTCAGCCTCAGGGGTATTGTTTATTTATTTATTTATTTATTTATTTTATTTATCATATTTATATAGCCGCCCGTCTCACACAAGGTGACTCTGGGTGGCGTACAACAATTAAAAAAATAAAAACATAAAAACAGCTACATATAAAAAACAGTACAAACACACAAAACAGGAGTGAATAAAATTAATAAGGGAGCCATCATAAAATCTCCCCAGTCTCCTGGGAACCTCAGGCCTGATCACACAGCCAGAACTTGAGGGATTTATGGAATGTTAAGTGGGATGGAGCTAATCTCAATTCCGGGAGGAGAAGATTCCACAAGGCAGGTGCCACAGGAGGGACTCTGTGACCACGATCCAAAGAAAATCATGCCATAAGAGTATATGAGAAGAGAAGGCTCCCAATGCAGAAGTGAACCCTCTGATGAACAGAGGGCTGCAAGAATGGAAGATTGGAATGCAATAGAAAGATGAGACTCGCAAGCTCAGTTATATGGGAATAAACTTTTGAAGTTGTACCTCTGCCAAATGGTCTCTCCATTCCAACAATATGGAATCAGTACAAGTCTACGCCAACTCAGAGCAGCAATGTTTAGAGTTATCCTGTCTTTGATTCACTGTACCTACTTCTCCATGCCTGTGACAAGGAGTGGGGGGGGGGGAGGGAAAAAAATTAATGAACTTGTATCTCTTTACATTCATCCAGAGACTGGGCAGGTGTAATCATGATTCCTTTTAAAAGTGATGCAAAAATCCTTGAAAAGACCATGTTTGCCATAGGCTAGTCGCATGTTGTACTTTGCAAAGGGTAGTCCTCTGTTTTAAGATATTCTCAGTTGGAAGGGGTCCCAATCCAAATCCAATTTAATGATTAAAAAAGACCATTAGGAGGGAAAGCAGGGGCTTTAAAATTGCACATAAATAATTAGCACCTGGCAGCAAAATAAACCCCAAGGCACATATGTTGGCTGGTCAAACACTTCTCCTTTACTGTTTTCTAGTAAAAATATAAAATGATTTCCCCATTGTATCTATAGCAATCAATTAGCGGCTGTATATTTTATACAAATGTGTATCTTCTTTTCACTTCTTTGTTGGGTGATGTATTTCTTTTTTACAGTAGGTATTGTTTTCCCTCTTTATGGTAAATACTATTTCTCCACCACTCTTTTCATAAAGTTTTCATCTGTGTTCTCTGTCCAGTATCGTTTTAAAAGAAATATTACTTTCACTAATAAATATATTAAATTGCCACAGCACTGCTGTTCCCTTACCAGACAGAAGTTGATATAATATAAAGTTAATACAGTATATAAAATATAATGTGATATCCCATAATACAAATGGAGCAGAATTCAACATAGTCCACACCTTAGGCAAAGTAATCTAATTTTATTGTACTCAGAACAACAAGTACTTTTATAAAAGACTGGAAATCTTTTATGGACTTTTTGCTGAAAATGGAAAAAAACAAAATGGTGATTTTTGGATTTGTTGTTTAAAAGGGCTGAATATGGGATAGAGAGGAACTATGTGGTGTAATCTTAGAGAGGGAGGAGGGATAATAAGTTGGTTTATAACTGCTGTAAAGAAGGTGCTTATTTATCTTTTTTTTCTTTATTTGTACTGTGTCTCACACTTTTTCTTTTATCTTTTATCTTTTTCCTAACTCTCCTTTATGTATGTTCTTATGTTTATCTTTTATTCACATAAAAATCTTCCATAAAAAAATTACACACACACACACACACACACACACACATACACATCCATCCATCCATCCATACATACATACATACATATAATTTTATTGTACTCAGGCAGATCAAATCACAATTATCTTTTGACTGCTCTCTTCTTCACCTTCATGAAATACTGTACACAGTAATCAAGTACTGAATTTGTTTTTAAATACATAGATTGAAGCAGAAACTGGGCAGAATTGGACTAGGGCTTATAATGATTGATTCATTGATTAGGTGCCATGAAGTCATTTTCGACTCCTAGCAACCACACAGAAAGACTTTCTCCATGATGATCTATTCCTAACCCGGTCTTTCAGGTTTCCCAATGATGCATTCATCGCCACTATAACTGAGTCCATCCACCCTTTTGCTAGTCATCCTCTTCTCTTTCCTTCCACTTTTCCCAGCATTAGATCCTTCTCCAGAGAGCTGAGTCTTCGCATCATGTATCTGAAGTAGGATAATTTGAGCCTGGTCATTTGTGCCTTGAGGGAGAACTCTGGGTTGATTCGTTTGCTTTCTTGGCTGTCCACAGTATTCTCAGGAGTCTTCTCCAACACCAGACTTGTAATGAAAAACATTATAACTCTAATACTTTCTTATACTTTGGCAACATCCAAACATTTCAGGAGCCAGATGTGGCCTCAATTTGTGCACCTCTGAATTATTACCTTTTGTTCCTTGCTGTTTCTTTTACTCAAAGAAGCTTACAATAAGCATCCATTAAACCATCACAATGATATAATGTGTAAAATGTACAATTTCAAACAGCTGAATCATTTAAAAGCAGCACAGTTGAACAGGAAACTCTTGAACAATTCAAAAAATTGTTGCCAAGTTAACATTTTTAATGTGACAGACTGAGAAAATTATTAAATGCATGATTGGATATGTATCTATATCTATCTACATCTCTGTATAGCCTTAGTTAAATTTAAATGTCAATACAAAGAAAATTAAATTTTGTCTAGCTGCACCTGCTTCTTTTTAGATTATGGCCCCTGGTATGCTAGGCAAAAGCAAAGTTAACATCCAAAGAAAGTTGGGCAGCCTTGCTCTACTACAGCTAAGCTTGTAACTACCTTAAGCACAATAACTCATGTCTTAGTAACCACCTGGTTGGATTTTTGTAATGTGCTGCTCTTGAAGGGCATTTGGAAGCTGCAACTGGTCCAGAATGCAGCAGCATGGGCAGTACTGGGTACTCCACAATATGTCCCCTCCTCACCTCTGCTTTACAAGCTGCAGAGTCTCCCAGTGGGCTTCCAAGGCACTGGTTGTCACCTATAAAGCAAAAGGCCATGTCATTTGTGGGACTGCCTGTCTCTAGAGTTTCTGCTTGCCCCATCAGAATTGGCAGGGTTGACATGCTCCAGGTCTCTTTTATTAGGAAATGTCATCTTATGGAACCTAGGAGTCATGCCTTCTCTGTTGCAAGGCCTGCAGTATGGAACAGTGTCCCCAAAGAGATCCGGATGGCCCCAACTTTCTTGGCCTTTTGTATGCCAGATGTGCATACCTGCAGGCATTTGGACCAGGAGGTTAAACTGGGGTCTTTCTTTTCTAATTGAAAATGGAATGATTTTTAAACCCCAGGTGTATGTTATACAATTGTTTTGGATGTTTATTTTGTAAATTATCTTGGAGGTTTTTTTGTTTTAACCCTCTGTGTTTTACCTAGAGTCTTTGTTATGAGATGCATGGTTAAATAAATAAATAAATAAATAAATACATACATACATACATACATACATACATACATACATACATACATACTTCCTCCTTTGCTTCTGCCTCCACTTCCCTCCTTTTCCTCCTTGTTTCCCTTGTGTAGAATTGTGGGTTTAAGTTTCTTGGGGCAGAGACTATCTTCTTGTACTCTGCACCATGCATTCCTTGTTGGCAGACTATACATATAAATAAGTATTCAACCATCTCATAATACAGGGTGAGAAGTGCTAATTCTACTTCACCAGATGCAGCTATGTTAAACTGCAATGCAGGTTCATATTTAGTTTTATTTTAAGTGTAATCTTTATACTCCCGTTCTATGTATAGGAAGCTGTCCTGCTCAAAAGATTAAATTAATTGCTAAGTGGCACCAGACTAGATGATCCAAAAATAATTATTTATATCTATTTCAGGAAGTGCATATCAGTACTTAGGAACTTAATATATCTTAGTCTGATTTCATCATCGGTATATGAAAAGGAAGGCTTTTGCTAGGCACCAATCTCAAGTATATAGTTCAAACTGTTAGTATATTTGTTTTACCTTTTTTTTTTTTTTTTGGTAATTGGCCAGTCTGGGGTGTGTGTGTGTGTGTGTGTATTTATTTATTTATTTATTTATTTATTTATTTATTTATTCTGCTCTTGCTTTACATGAGAGAACCCTTGATTTCATGAAGTAATTCGGGACAGAGTCATAGAATTTAACAAGAAAGAAAAAGAGGGAGCGAGTCTATACAGAGCCCCCTGACTGCAACGTCTGGGTGCCTCTAAGTCTGCTTAAAAATAAACAAATATCCACGACCTCCAGCATTTGACAGAGGAAAATAGATGCACTTGATTTGACATGAGCAGGAGCAGAGGAATAAGCAAGCCTCTTTGACTGAAAGGTTACTGGTACAGCCCAACAAGGAATATTAAAAATGCTGCTTATTCACTATTGACTGTCACCTTCCATATGACATCTTTTCATTCACATTGCAGCAGTTAAAGAAACTGCTTTAAAATATTAGCATTTCTATTTTATTAGTTACTGTAATAACTTTGTACAGTAATAAATATATAATTAAGTGACTATCTAAAGCGAATGACATCCAAATCAAATACATGGACAAACACATCTTCTACCTTCTGAAGAAAGTACATCCACAGTGGAATTCTGTACATGCCTAAAAGGGAGTCCACGAAGCCCAAGAGAATGCACTAGTAACTGTGTCATGTATTGCAGCTTAAGGTACCATATAGTACCATATAAAATACAATAGACATGGTTATTACTATTAAGCAAAATCTCAATTTACAATTTCAGAAATCAGTGCCTACCTGCTAAAATTATGAGACCTCATCAAAGTAGACAAAACAAAATCAGGAAAGATCTCCCAAACAGGCAGATATATATGCAGAGTGCTAAGCTCCCTTCAGTACTATTTTTTAAAAAATTGATATTTCATGTTTCCAACATTTGTTGCTGTTGTTAATGTCACCTCACGCTTCAGCAACAATCCTGCGCAGTTGGTTGGGATGAGGGAATGACTGACTCAAAGTCTTCCTGTAAACCCCATGGCTGAGGATGGACTTGAACCTGGTTCTCACAAGTTCTGGTCCCTTAACTACTATTCTTTACTGGTTCTCTGGTGAATGATCTTGCTATCATACCAAGGAAAAACAAAATAAAGCAAGCACTCTTAACCTAGAGCCCCATAAAGCCAATAGGTAATTCTGATCAGAAGAAAAGAAGAAAAAATCCCTTCTTCTTCTATGACTGGGTTGTGTTGTTTTTCCCAGGAGACAGTGGGCTACAACTTCTCTGTCATTCTTCATCATTTTCCCATGGATAAATCTAGACTGTGTTCCTTCAGCTCTGCTGTCCAAAGGTAACTCTGTACCATGTCAAACCGGCCTGGCCATTTGCAATAGATTCCAGATGCTATGCCAGAGTCACACAAATAATACATTAAGGAAAGCTTAATTCTGGAACTTGCCAACATTCTTATCTTGTATATTTGATTCAACTTGCAAAGAAAGGAACACCTATGCAGGCTATAAAACCTCTCTCATTTTTTTATTGATACAAATCCAGTGCTACAATTAAGTATATGTGCCAAACCTTATCATACTGTGAATCCAATTTGATTATTTGGTAAGACCTGTTGGCTCTGTGAAGTAAAGCACATTTCTTTCTGAAGGGACCAGAACTAACGTTGAGCCTCCCCTAAGCTTCAGGAGCAGCAGAAAGGAAGGTGCTGGGTATCTGCAAGCAAAACAGAACCAAAGCACTTCTTTACTTTTCCATATTTGGGGAAGAAAGTGGATTAAATAGCTGACAGGTCTGTTTTCTAATCCAGGGCAGGGCAACATTTTGATAACTTGGGGACATTCTTTTAAAATGATTTCTTTTTATCCCAAATCAGCCAGAATCTATAGATTTTCCTGAAATCAGTCATAGCAGGTGGGGAATTATACTATGACATCATCCAAGCATTGCAGAGAAGATATTAGGAGGTTCTTGTTAAGACTGCTGCTCATTGTATTGGGAAGTTTACAGAGTGGTTTGGTTTAAATAGAAATAGGTACTACTAGAATTCTGGGGGTTGAAGTCCACACATCTTAAAGTTGCTGAGGTTGAGAAACACTGTATTAGACTGAAAGCACAGTATACGAGGGAAAGGCTGTAGCTCAATGATAGTGTATGCATTTTCCATACAGAAGAACACAGATTCAGTCTTTAAGAACTTTAAGTATGATTAGAAAAGCTTGGAGGGCCACTCCCAGTCAGTACAAAATATTAAACTATGTAGAGCAATGATTTCAGGAGTATAAGTGAACTTCCTATTTTCTTTGTTTCTGAGATCACTAGTACCCAATTTTTTTTCTCTTTGGGATTGCTCTAAGAGATAATGCAGGATCACATAAGTGTTTGTGAGCTGAGTGTTTTGGAGCCACGTGCCAAAAAGAATAGGGCCAGAACAAAAAATACAATTCGTCTTATTTTATTTAAATTTAATTTCAATTAGTTATAGTTGATACAATAGCTATCCAGCCATGTATTTAATGATTTCCTCCTTCTGTCATGATACAGTTGAGTAACAATTTTTAGATGTCTCTGGGGATCACCCCCAAGGCTTCTAACTCATGGATACACCTGTTGGCCCCTTTGCTCTAGTCTTCTAGGCAAGGAATGCCAAGATATTGCAACTTTTTTTTTCAGAGAACCCGACACCTTTCCCCCCAGATGGCAGTGACTGGGGGGTTTAAACCCTTAACCTAATTATTGAATTGACCCATTTTCTGGATTTGACAGTGTGCTACATTTTAAACTATCCCAATAGGCTGTGTTAGCACAACATGCTAATCCCAAACAAACCAAGGTTAAAACTAATCAAGCCAGGGTTAAACACATTAACAACCAAAGTGTCCACTAGGGATCATCATTCTCAACTAACATTCATACAAAACAGTTTAGACTGAGGAAAGTTGTGTACAAAAAAGGATGTATTATAATTATCTTTTAAATATGTGTATTATGGATGGTTTTGTCAATAAAAAAGAGCACACTCTGTTTACCCAAAAAGAAAATGAGCTAAAATTTAGGACAACCTTCTGTTAAAGGAAGATTAGACTGGAAAAAAAACATTCTGCCTCCTATATTTTCAACTATCCTAAGAAACATTCCCATTTTAAAGGTTAATTATTTGAGAAAACAATTAGCTGCAGGTAAATACAGCCAGTTGTGTAGCTGTGTTAAAAAGTGGAGGAAGTCGCAAATGAAACTGAATTGATTAAAAAGACTTGCATAGAAGAAGCATGTTAGCAAGTTTCAGCTGAAAGGGTATGGATTTTCATGACTTTAAAAAAACAGCAGAAGATTTGATGATGGAACAGAATGCGGTCAGTACCTGCAGTCATGCCATGGACTAGATCTGCAGAACCATTCATGAATTGCTCTTTTGTATACGTTGAGAGAAATGGACAGCATTTCTGCTGGCAAGAATTCTCTGGGAAGCAACCAGCAATAAAACAAAATAAAGTGAAGTAAAATTACTCTGCAGTCTATTTACCTATTTAAAAAATACAAAATAAAATAATAAGCAACTACAAAACCAAAATTAAAAAGCATCAAGGTGCATTCCCTCACTCATAGCCATTAGAGGAAAGAGTCAGAGTACTGTGAAAGAGTAACAAACTAGGGGCTGCATTGACCTCTGGGGAGGAAAGAGCTCCATAAAGGGGAGTGCGGGGGAACTGCCACAGAGAAGGCTGTCATCATGCTCACATTCCATGAGTGTCATAAATGTGTGTGCATGTTGTACAACCATCATAATAGCTAAGCCAAAACCCAAAAAGCCACATAGCCTAACATACTGAGTGAATGGACTATCATGTTAATCCATAGTGTGGCCTATTTACAGTATTTTGGCTTAATGTGTTGCATGAATACAGCTATTGCGTTTCATTAACTATGGTTTATGGTTTAACATTTTTATTTATTTATTTATAGAATTTATATGGCCGCCCAACTCAAAACAGTGACTCTGGTCAGGGTACAAAAATTAAAATCCAACAATTAAAACAATAGCCCATGGCACCTCGGGTGAATGACCCCTTTCAGCCATAAAAAACACATCAACCACAGCCTGACCCCTGGTCTGAATGCCTGGGGAAACAGCCAGGTCTTCTGAGCCTTAAAAAGACTAACAGGGTCAGGACCATCCAGATCTCCAGGGGGATGCTGTTCTATAGGGCAGATGTTGCCAGTGAGAAGGCATGAGTCCTACACCCAACAAGGTGAGATTGTTGAATAGATGGGACCTGGAGCATGCCCTTTCTTCTAGATATGGTGGGCGAGCAGAAACAATGGGAGAAATGTGGTCCTGCAATTAGCCTGGCCCTATGCCATGGAGGGCTTTGTAGATGACAACCAGCCCCTTGAATCACACCTGCAGCCAACTGGAAGCCAGTGCAGCTCACGGAGCATTAGTGTTATATGAGCATAGCACAAGATGCCAAAAACTGCCCTCGCCACTGCATTCTGGACCGACGACAGCTTTCAAGTGCTGTTCATTGGCAGCCCCATGTAGAGCATGTTACAGTAATCCAGATGGGAGGTGACTAAGGCATGAGTCACCATGAGCAAGACTTCCCAGTCGAGAAACAGCTGCAATGGATGCACAAGCTGAATCTGCACAAAGACACCCCTAGCCACAGGCCATCTCCCCTTCGAGCAGGAGCCATGAGTCCAGGGGACCCCCCCAAATTGTGCACTGAGTCTGACTGGAGAAGTCAGGCACAGTTCGAGTGAATGGAGTCACAGTTAGTCAGTGGGATGGACAGCTGGAAAAATGTGAAAAAGAGCAGAAGGAATCACCCATCATTGTACAGAAAGGACAAAATTACAAATCTCTGCCCAAGAATACTTGCAGAAGATTTGATGGTAATGCAGTGATGAATGTGCTCCTGGACATGCATCTGAGCCTGCAGATACATAACAGTTAGATTTTAAAAGCTGGCAATTAATTCACGTTAACTTTGGTCTAAGCATCCCTTCTGTGCACATTACTGCTAGTATACAACATCCTGTAACTTCTTCCTCAAGTTAGAAAGCTGTTGTCTGGTTTTTATCTATGCAACAGGGGAATCAATAATGTAAGTTGTATCCGAAATTGACATTGAATTCCAGAGATGCTTAGGAATGAAGCATGTCCAGCACACCTCTATTTTTGCTTGATGCATTCCCAGAGGGGTTCAGAAGGAAAGGGAACAGAAAACCAAGGACAGAGTTTGTTGTTAAGACAGAGCTTCCCCTTCTTTGAACCTATTTGTAATGCCATTTGATTCATCCAGGGCTTGCGCACGTAATGTTCTCCTTAGATTCCTATCAGAGGGAGAAAAAGAGAAAGGGAGAATGAACCAGAGTCATATCAAATATCAATCAGTCCATTCCCAAAGCCATCCGTCTCTCTCTTTCGGTTTAAAGAAGTTGATGTCCAATAGATCTGGGGAAGCACCAGTGAAGCTTTATTTGGTAAATACTAAGGGACTGGTGTAGAGAACACAAAGATTACTTTGAGGAAGATATGCAGTGGCAGTTAGCAAAACACAATTTAAGTCCAGGAGAGAAAGAGAAAGAAACTTAACGTGGCCCTGCCTTGACTCTCTCTGAAATAAGAGAGGGAGGAAAATGCTGTCGGGCTTTCAATATTCTGTTATTATAGCCTATATCAATACAGCAGAGCTATAGTAATTGTGGAGTCTGTTTCCTAACCTGGCCTACCTTGAAGAGCTGACAACTGGATAATCCAATATCCTATTTGCGGCAGTGGATAGCAACATATATCTGGGCAGCTTGCAAGTACCGCTAGAAGGCAATGGCTACTCTTCCTCTTTGGATTTGCCAGATTATCTAGCATTCAGTGCTGTTGGACATCTATTAGTTGTCTCACAGAACAGAACAGAGTAATAAGAGAGTTTTTGCTGTTTAGAGAATTAAAGGCAGAAAGTTAATATTTGGGGAAGTTCAGCAAATAGATAGAACCCTCAGGTGATGTTGGATTTTGTTTTGTGTGGGGACACAATATAACATAACGGGGGTTAACAAATACCAATAGTCATTTCCATTAAGATAAAAAGCAGCTTCAGGAAAGGATATTTTTCAGTGAAGGAAGTGGGAAAGACATTTCAATCTGTTCTTTACTTGCTTTTTTCATTCTTTTTATGGCTGAGAAATGCAAAATACAAAGATGCAAACATGTAGTAGGCTAAGAACCTAAGATGAGGGGTGGACAACCATTTGGTGGCCACACTGTATGGTGCTGAGGTAGAAAAAATGCAGGGAGACAGCAGTAAGAAAATAGGTGGGGCATCACATGCATGGCAGGGACTTTTCTGATTTTTGCAGAGGACTTAGGAAGTTCCTTTGAAGTTTGTTTTTTTTTGTTTTTTTTTACCATATTAAGCTTCTTTTAGGCATACACTAACAGTTTTATGGTGCTGTTAAAGGAGCTTTGGGAATTGCAAAAATGTTCAGGGACTGCAAGCAATTCTGGGGCACTAGGTTGCCACACTTAATCTAAATGATATAAATGCATGATGCAATAGAGAACAAAAGATACAACAAGAACAGGATTTTTAAAAGCTATATTCTACAGCCTGAAGACTTTGTTTTTGCAACAGTCTTAAGGAAATAAGATTATTATTTTCAGACACCTCCCTCCCTTCCATCGTGGATAAAAGAGTTATTCATAACATGTTAGCTTAACACTGCCTTTTCTTTCAATCAAGCTGTTCAGAAATCAGTCTACAGTGAAAACACAAAACCAAAGAACAATGCACTTTAATGAGCTGGGAAGCATACAGACTCATTTGTGGCAATTCTATCAATAGCATTATCAAGCAAAGGTAATTTGCCTTCTCTTCTTTCAAACAACAGCCAAAGATGAATGCCAAATTAAATAAAAAAGCAACATGAAGGAAGGTAGGAAAGAAGGTCAAAAATGGTGCAAAAATGCATAAAATGCAGATATTTCATGCCTAAAATGTCACAAAACTTTGGAATTCAGGAGGGTCACTGTTCGTAAAACACAACAAGAAGCAACTGCTTCAGCTTGAAGATACCAGAAGGAACATCACTCCTTGCCACTAATGTCCATTTCATATGTCACTAAAAAAACCCCAAGCATTATTTGAGGATGTGCATGCTATTTTATTGTTTTTTTCTTCCATTCTGAAAATGTTTGAGGAATATTCTGAATATTTGTAGGACCATCTGGTAACTACCATGGTGTATGGAAGTTTGTAACTTGGAATGTAAGAGGAATAAATGGTAATGAGCATGAATTAATAAATGAAATGAAGGAAAAAGCAGAGATGGTGTATATCTATGAAACTAAAAAAGGGGGGAAAGATATAAAAGAGCTGAATTAAGGTGGTCCAATCTTAATGAGTTCATGAATACCAGCAGGAAAGTAATGGTATACATTCAATTATAGATAAAAAGGCTAAAATGCATGTCAGGAAGTATGAATTGGGATCATCTAGGCTGTTGAAGATGTGTTTGAAGGAAAGGATATAGACTGGTGATAAGTGCTTGCTACACCCCAGTGAATAGGGGCAATGGAAGAATTAGATATAAGTTTGGGGAGGAAATGTGCAACCTTCTGAATGCATGTGATCCAGGACAAAAACATTCTGCTGGGTGGCATGAAGGAATGACCACAAATGAGATAAGGGAGTATAGAAAAAGTGATCAAGCCATTTGTGGATCCCAGAATGAAAGAGAATTGTAATGGTTTGCTGAGTATCTGTGTAGACTGAGGCCTGTCTGGAATACATGGTTAAATGTACGTCTATTCATACATACCCATGGCAAAGGAATGAATATAAATCTAAAAACATGAATGATTTGCTTGTTTAAGATGAAAAATTAAGATAATTATTTAAGGATACAAAGGTGAGGAAAGGTTCTGAACGTGGGGCATTCTATGTCTTGGTAGTATCAAAACTGGATTTTGGGAAAATAATCATGAAAGTATAGAAAAGATAAGAAAGAACAATGAAAGTAGAAAAACTGCAGGAACAGAGAATACAATTCATGTATGAAAAAAATATTAGAAGGTAGATTAATGTCCATACAAAATTGATGGGAAATGAACATAAGGAAAATGGCAACGGAAGTTGCTTATAGCAGAGTAAAAAGAATTAAATAGCTGTGCTGCAAAAGTTCTGGAATTATATTTATGGCAAGCAAGGAAAAGGATGTTGGTGGAATAATGAAGTGAAAGAGGCTGTGGATGAAAAAATATGCATATAAGAGAATAATTGGTACAAAAATTAGCCTAAGAGTAATATACTGTATCATGTGTATAGAGGGAGAGAAAGATAATTGTAAAGAGTAGAGTCAAAGGAAGGCATGGTTAATATTAAAAGATGCAGAGTAAATACAGATGCAGATAAGACTGCAAGTGTAGATGGTATGACTGGAAAACTGTTAAAATAGGGATGTGATTTGCTTATGGAGTGGCTGCATGACTTCTTTAATATGTGTGTGAAGGCTAAATTAGTTATTTAATGTATATCTGATGATTAGAAAAAAATATTTATTTATTTTTATTTTTTTAGATTTTCTTATCCCACCTTTATTATTTTTATAAATAACTGAAGGTGGCAAACATACCCAATACTCTTCCACCTCCTATTTTCCCTGCAACAGCAACCCTGTGAGGTGAGTTGGGCTGAGAGAGAGTGACTGGCCCAAAGTCACCCAGCTGGCTTTCATGCCTAAGGCCGGACTAGAACTCTCAGTCTCCTGCTTTCTAGCCTGGAGCCTTAATCACTAGACCAAACTGGCTTTCACTCAACAGGATGTCATTATTGTTCTCCTATATCAGAGGTCTACCAGGTTGCATGTGCCCCTTCAGCATACTATGTGCAGCCGCACCTCGCTCAGTTGGGTATATTGTCCACCACCTTGTTTTTTTAATGGTGCAGAATAGAGGAAGGACTGCCTGGTGACTTACTTCCCATCTCTATTTGTTATGTACGAAAAAGGGTTAAGGCTGGAATAACCAGAGGCCATTCCTTTTGGAACCATCCATTCTGATTACCCCCCATATTGTTTCCAGTGGCTCTGGAAAGCTCTGTCAGATAGAGAGAGAGAGAGAGAGAGAGAGAGAGAGAGACTGTTGCTTAACTCTCCCTCCCCCCCACCCCCGGCTTTTGCCTATTTTTTTATCCTTTGCTGACCTTTGTTTTGATCTTTACTGATGTTCAATAAGTAACCCAATAGAAGAGAATATATGTAGCTCAGGGTTGAACTGTGGAGTCCTTGGTGCTCTCTGAACTTGGTTGTTTGCTTGCAGACATTTCATTATCCAACTAGGTAACATCATCAGTGCTAGTGGGTGTGGGGTTGGCTCCCTGTTTATATACAGTAGCTTGCCCTGCCAGTGTTGATGGGGGTGTGGTTTTCTCCTTGGTAGTTCCTTGATTAAGGTATTGTTTTCTTGATTGTTGGCCTGGTGTTAATAAGTAAGCATCAAGCTATATTTGTGTAGTTGAACTTTCTCTGATCTAGGGACTGACTGGGAATGCGCTGGGTGCCAGCTAAACTGGAAAGTACCCACAGTAATTTTCCAACAACTCACACACACAGCAGGGTGGAAGTAAAGGAAAACTGAAAGGGCCCAAGCCAGGCAGGTGGGCTGACAGGCCCCTAGGCCACATCTTCTTGGGGCTGTAGTTGGGGCAGGCTAGCGGGCAGCGGCTAGCCTAGCATCAAGGCTCCGACCTGGGGCCATTCAGCTTGTCACCTGAGCACAAAGCTGTACTTCTCTGTAGCAAAGAGGATTTGTAGCAGTGGCAGTGGGAGCAGGTTGTGGGCCAAGCCACGTCAATACCTCAGTGCAGGACTAACAGTGCAACCACCACTTGCCCTGCCCTGCCTGGGCACTGAGCCATGTTTTTCAAGCTTTTGCAAGGCAGAACTGTGATGGTAGTAGTGTCAGGGAGAGCACGTCCTGACCCTGGTCCTACTGTAATAGCTTTGCTCCCTCACCCTCTCAGGCCACCTCAGGTAGACAGGAGGTCCCATATAAGGAACAGTGGCAGGACCTACAAGGCCAATGTTGGGAACAGCCCAAAGCCAGCAGTAAAGAAGCAGGGTAGGGAGGTACCTTTCCCACTCCCTAGACCCAGCTCCAGTGTCATTATAACCTCTGATACTACACATCTGTCACCACAGCTGTTTACATTCTCTACTATGCATGTGGGACCATTTTATCACCCTCCAACCACCAGGAAACCAAGCAGGTTCTGTTCTGTCAGCACTACACCCTCTGAAAGCCTCTGCTGACTCTGAAATTATGCAAGGTGGAATTATACCATCTTCTTGTATGACTTGCGATTAATTAGTGCAAGATAGCAATAGCACTGACAAACTAAAGAAATAGGTAGAGTTGCATAATTATATGCAGAATTTTTAGGCATATCAGAAGAGTTTAAGTCAGAAGTAACCTTTGAATGCAGTTTAGGTAAATTGAATGCAATGGATTGAGGGTAACTGGGTTAGTTTTAAAGTTAGGTGTCAGAAGTTTGGGAGGCAAAGGAAAAGAATAGTTGTAGGGTAAAAAAGAATTTTCCAAGAGAAATTAGGTAATTTACAGTTTTTCACAGAAGTAGAAGGTAAAATTCAATACTTTATTTGTCAGGAGACAATTGCTATTTCCAAGGAATCAGCACTATAGTGCTATGTCATGATGTATCGTAAAAAGTAACATGCAGTCACTGGAAAAACTTAAATTCTGCAACTTACAGCAGCATGTTCCAAACAAGAAAGCTTTTCCCCCCAAATATTAACAAGTCTAGTAAAGATTCAATAAGAGCAAGTTTTGTGATAAGTGAAGCGATAGCTACACCACTTGTCTGCTAATACAAGCAGCTGCTTCCAGAATTACAGATTTAACAGATAAATTGAAAAGAAATGATTCAAATAGGAAAAGAATTTGAAGCATTTTCAGTTGCTAATGACAAAAGTATAGAGGCAACATACTGTGTGTAGTGTTCATTATAGGCACATATTGTTATTTAAAAATAACTGAAGAATTATTAAACTAAATAACACTGAAAGATGGTGGTATTAATGAGTTGCAACATGTTTCAAGGACTGGAAAAGTGCCTTGAAAAAGCTGCCCTGCCATGGAATAAATTCATACCTTTGGCTACAGATGGTACACCATCAATGTCTTCAGAAAATGTTGAATAGTTGAAGAAAACAATTGACACCCTCACTATACCCTCACTAGGATACATTGCATTTTGCACCAAGTAGCTCTGTGTAGTACTAATGAAAATGTAGTTGTACTAACTACAAATGTAATTGTTAAAACCATCTGTATATGAGCATAAGGGCAGAATCACCAGCAGGTCACTTCATTTCTAGCAAGCATAGACAGTGAAAGGAACTTCTATACCATATTGATGTAAAGTGGCTGAGTCAGGAAAATGTCCTGAAGTTTCCCCACTCCCACTCCCCGGAGAAGAGATTGATTCCTTCATGGAAATGGAAAACAAGGTGGCGCCTCTGCTTACTTTTATTTGCAATTTTGTTTTCTAACAGATATAACTGATCACCAGAAGGCACAGAACCTGAAACTACAACATAGAAACCGGTATATCAGAGTTAAATCATTCAAAGTAAACTATGCTTTGTGGGGGGAAAAAATGCTGGCTGCTGGGTATGAGACCATTTCCCAAGTCTGAGTTTCTTAGCTGAAACCAAATCTTTGAAAGAGTGTACATATATTACTTCTCATTTATACAGTTTGATACTTTTAAGGCACCAGAACCACCATTTCGGTTGTTTTGTACCTCACTTTCTGTGGAAAAGTTGGAATGGAAATAGAGACGGAATTAGTGGAGCTTTTGAGTGACACAATTTTGAAGCAGAAATATATAGATGATGGAATTCCAGATTTCTACAGGTTTCACAGGAACAATTTCCCACGTAACTCACTGATTCTACAAGGGTACTAGGAATATTTGAAGGCACATATATATGTGAATTGTTTTTCTCATCTATGAAAATTAACAGATCTGTACTAAGATTAAGAATGACTGTTGAATATTTACAACTAACACTGAGGATGATTTTGTCTCTAGATACAAAACCAATGTTGGTGTTCTAGTTAATGAAAAATGCTGCCAGATAAGTACAGGTAGTCATCGGCTTATGACAGCAATTGGGACCAGAATTGCCATTGTTAAACGATGTGGTTGTAAAGTGCAGTGTCACATGATCATGTTGTTTAGCAATGGCAGTCCCAGTTGCCATCATTAAGTGAGGACCTCATGTGGCCGCAACTTCCAACTTCCTGCCAGCTTCCCCATTGGTTTTGCTTGTGGGAAGCTGGCAGGGATGTCAGAAATTGCAATCATGTGACAGTGGGGACACTGTGACAGCCAGAACTACGAGGACCCATTGTTAAGTGCCATTTGTTCAGTGATGTCATAACTTTGAATGGTTGCTGAACAAATGGTCATAACCTGAGGGCTATCTGTAGCTGAAGTGAAATGACAAGAAGTAGCTCTGTTTTACGTTAAAAAAAATTACTTATTCTTTTCCTGCAATTTGTTTGACATTGTTTATTCTGAAAGGGAAGATCCTGAATAGATTCTTTCTTCCTTTTTTTATTTTAGAACTCTTTCTAAAGTTTTATACTCCAAGGTAGGAAGTAACCTTGCCACCAATAGAGCTCCTTTACCGAGAAAAGTTGTTCAGAAAGGCAAATCAATGTTACAGCTCTATTAGCAACAAGCCGGGTTCAATATTTTGCCAAACAATTTGAGACCAGGATATTTGATTATTTGCTTTGGCTACTAGACATGATCAATGATTGAGATCATCAGGTGCAGTTGTACCACCTGTGCCAAGAACCATAGAGTGCCATCTTGAAGTTGCTTGCAGATGGCCTTTCTCTGTGCTGGTACCACATTCTGCTATGCTGTTTCCTCCTAAATGAACACACTGTTACTTCTTTTAGGCATTTGTTGAAGACCGATCTCTTCCCCCCATGCCTTCTCAGTATGAAAGGTGATGAATATTTTTTATTTCTGTTCTATATTTTTTAAATTCCTTGAGATGCATTTATACAGGAAGCAGCATAAATTATTGTTGTAGTTGTTATTTTTTAAATTAATTTAATTAATTTAGTTTGGCACTGAAATAGACAGGAGAGACTGAATGCCTATCAATTAAGGTGTTGGCCATTATGGAAGGAACAGGAAAGTTGTAGTCCAACATTCCTGGCTGGTTTAATTCAATCAATGATCAAGAAAAGATATGCTTAAAACTTTGTGTATGAATTATTGTACTTTATAAGATTCATGCTACATTTGCATTTGTTCATTCACAATTCTATAACTCCATTTCCTCAGTAATCACTGACTTTTAAACCATCTGCATGAAAACTCACACATACACTGTTTGCTTGCTGCATCTGCTTTCAAGCACGCTTTTCCTGGATGCTACCGTTTTAGATGTCCAACTTGATTAGCAGGCTCTGATGTTCACTTGGAATGACACAATGACCCAGGTTCTTAATTTAGTCCTTTCCAAAATGCCCCTGATCCCATCCTAGAAGTATGGCAGCAATGAAAGACAAGAGCAAATGTCAAAAGATGTGTAATGAGTATAAATTTTCCTGTTCTGTGGCTATAGAAGTGCTGCAGGAAAATTTAGGCCTGGCAGGATAGGGAAAGGTAGGCCCTGAATAAAGAGAAACACAGCAAAGGCAAAGACCCAGTCTTCTGGTGAAGACAGCAGGGGGGGAAAGGCCAAAATGTAGATCCAAGTGAAATCTGCTGGACATTTTGCAAATAAAATTACTAGTGTCAGTGTGAGCGAGGACACTATTATTTTAATGGATGTGACTAGAAAGCCATCTAGGGACACCACTGTAGATACCCCTTGGCTCTGAACAATCTGCTTGGAGAATTAAGGCTCACCACTTGATCTTTGACCTGTGAAATAAGCCAGAACTAGATCATGTTACTTGAACTGCAGAGATTATTACTTCTAAGGCTGTATTACTTCTAAGGCTTGAGGCAAGGATAAGTCCCTTCTAGCTAGAAGAAAGCAGTGGTGAACTTACCTCCAAAGAAACCAGAATTAAATACAGTCGTTATTGCTCAATGCTGTATTTTTTATGCTGGTTGGGAAGAAAGAAGATGTAGTCCAACACATATGGAAGTGATGTCTTTGTGGAGGGGTGGGGGGAGACTAGATTAAATGAGCCTTCCAAATGCAGCTTTCATGTCTCTTTTAATGTTAGTCTGGGGTAAAAACATAATCTTAAAAACTGTCAGAGTAAATTCCTAGTCAGACTTACAGTGAGTTAAGTGGGGCAGAGTCCCTTTAAAATGGCTCTCACATGGCTTTCATATCTGGGCTATGTTGCCTCTTCCTCAATTAAACTGTCTTCCTACCTCACTTCCTTCCCACCATCTCTCTCACAATGCTGGTGCTAAACCAGCTGCCCAAAACTGCATCTGTGAGAAAGGTGAAGTCCTTGCAACTCTTTAGCCCAAATCTCAGCTGTATAGGCCAAGTAATTTTCCTGAATCTTCCTTAATCAGAATCATTGCAATTCCTCCCCAGATATTCAGATATTCACAGGATGTCATTATCTAACTATGTTTCCGTTCAACACTGATGAATTTGGAATGGTTCATTCTTAATCCTGGGATTTGAACAGAACAAATGCATTCATTTTTCTCTAGTTTAGCCTTCAGCTTGTGTTTGTGCATTCCAATGGGCCAGGACATTAGCAAGAAATTTCCAGTATTCCCCCTGCTGCCAGCACATCAATGATCATGCACGCTCCATTCAAGAAGTAATAGCAACAAAGCCTACAAATTGTCAGGATGGTAGAGCATTGACTTCAGATTAAATGGCCTGAGACTCAGCATTTAAAACCATTTCCACAGGAGCTGCAGTAGACAAAGACAGTCCAAAGATTCTTCACCTGGAGCCTTAATAATCTTAAACCCTGCCATCGTCTCCATGTCTCCTCCCTTGTCTTTCAGTATTCAAGGCAACAGAATTTTGGGAAACTGGCTTGATTCACACAAGGCATATGTGGCTTCTGAACGCAGCCACTGCATTTTGTAAACCAAGGGTTACAGCTTACCATTATTCATGAATACCACCAATTGTGATTTAGTCAATGAACCATGGATTAGCAAAATGGGGGAGCCCACACTCTGAGTCAGTATAGAAGCAATATAGAAGCATCACCAAGCAATGGTGTATTGCCAGTAGTTCATTCAAAAGAAAAGATCTCCATATGAGAAAGAGTTAATTTGGGAGGAAAAAAGGCACTTGCAGGAAGTAAATTGGAAAAAAAGAAATACATGATTCCATATATAGAAAGCCTTTTGGGATGTTGCTATGTTAATAGGTCCCTTTTGAACCCATCAATATCAAGATCCTTGTTTTGGCTTCCCCCCAAGTGCAGGACATGAATATAAATTCTAGTACACTCTGGGGAATAACTCCATTTTGCAAAACAGGCAAAGCAAAAATATAGCTGTAACAAAAGGTTGAAAGAATTATGGAACTGGATTGGGGAAAAATCTTTATATTCCCATAATTAAAAAACAGATTATGACTTTGTAAAGTTCCAATACGTTTTATCTAGCTGTTAAGGTATATTGCCCTGAAGATATGTTACAGCATCACAAACCAAAATTATGTATAAAACTATGCTCTTAGACTGGATTGCACAGGGAGTGACTGCATAATATGGCTGGAACCAGGAGTTGGCTGCTTAGAACTCACTTTGCAACCCATTTGGGTAGGGATGGGCCCACCCAGAAAGATAGGGAGGGCAACATTTAATGATGGAGATATATAACTTCCAAAATGGCGTCCCCACCCAACAGTAGATAGATGAACACTTCAAAGAGGTAAGAGATAGGAATTGGAAGAACAAAACTGCTGACCTTACAATGATATGCTCTATTACTGCCCCTTCATTGTGATGATGCTTTAATTTTGGATAATATTCTATGCTATAATGGAAAGAAGACAATTGCTCAGAAGCAGAGCATAAGCTTTGCATGCAAAAAGCTTCAGGTTCAATCCTTGGAGCATGAAACATTTCAGAAGTATCCCACTCCTAGCATTCATACATGTACTGAACCTGAGTGGAAGGTGCTGTATCAGAATAGGCACCAAGCAGCAAGCTAGATAAATAGCAGCATTATCAGGATTTTCAGCATAAGCACATCCTGTGCCATAACAGCAGCTTGGCATTAACCATTAATGATAATTTTAAGGCAACCATGTGTGAGTTGGTGAGCACCACCAGTGCTATTTCCATTCACTGAAGAAGATGAAATGTTGCCTTTCATTTTAGCATGCAACATTTGTTGCTCTAGGGTAAAACAGAAGGTTGTCGTGTGGTTATCCTGCTATGCAAATAGTATTAATAGAGGAGGAATGAAGAACACACAGAGACAACATTCTGCTGTCCATATGGTAAGGCTCAAAAGCTGACATGGATTGCCTTCCTAGCATAGCTTCTCCATACAACTAGGCTATCATTTTATAAAATTTAATAAAAATACAGTAAGTACCACCAAGATTGTTTGCTCTGTCAGGAGGCGCTGATAACATTCAAGAGTTTTTGAGAATGTTCTTGTCATTCGTAGCATGCTTTGGAAGCAACATAGGATGGCAAAGACTACGTTGTCCATCCGTCTCATTCTGCAGCAGCTTTTATGAAGGGAAAATCACGTTCTGAAATGCTCTTCCAAAAGCAGCCCTGTTTATTCTAATCACACCTCATTGCTGCCAAGTTTAGATCTATGGGAGGGGAAAGCGCTGAATCAGAAAAGGCACAGAAGGCAGGCAGAGCAATCTCTGCTGCAAGGTTGTGGGAATTCTGCAGCAGATTTTATTCATTCACCTCCAGTCTTGCAGCAATAATATGGCTGTTCAGAATCTTCTCTGAGCTTCAGGGGAGAAAGAAAAGTAAATGTTCTCAGGAATCCTGATTCAGTACCGAACTGCACAACCATGAGAAATCAGCTTCCACCAATTCATTAATCAGCTTAAATCCATAAATGGTAGCTCTTGTGTCAGCCTTAGTGAGACTGCACTCATAGCAAAAAAATTTTCCTGTGAAAATGAGACTTTAGATCCTGACAGACCATATGAGCAAAATATCACAAAGCTTGCTTTTATTGCAGGCTGGCTTTCAAAACCCAGGAAAGTGCTATTTGGACTTTTGGCCAAGATCAACTGTAGTGTTACTTTTTATCAGGCCAGGTTCTACCTAGATTCACACATTGCACAAGCCATTATGAGGTTTGCTTCATGTTGGCTTTGCCTGCTGCATGAACCCAGCCACTGGGGTTTATAAATTTGGGATTTTTGACATACAAACACTACTTTCTCTCATCATACTATTGATATTGGGCCCGTGTTCACATGGTTCAGTTGGCTATAAACCTCAGCTAGAAAATATGTGCATGCTGTCACTTTTACACATAGAAATCCAACATGCCAAGCTTTCTGTTCAACTGAATGGGATTCTTTTTACTTGGATTTTTGTTGCAGCCCACAAAAACCTCAAGGATCACTCTTATGTATTTAGTAAACAAAACATCTAAAATAAATTTGGTCAGAGTATTACAGAGGTTGTTTTGTTACCGTGATGTTTCTCAACAATGCACATTTTCCTTTATATTGGATTCACTGTGGACAGTGAAGATTAGGAATATTGTTGGTGAATGGTGACATTTTCTGCTCACATGTAGAAAAGAAGGTTTGTCACTGTAGCTCTTTCTTCTAGATAGCAAAAGATGGTGAACAGCATATTTAATTTTCATAAGCAGCTTTGAAAATATAAAGGGCAGTTTATTTGTTTCTGATTAAAATGATTAACTGGAGCAGCTTGAAGCATGAAAAGAAAACAATGGAGCTTCTTTTTTAAACAATGCAAACAATTCCATTGTTTGTGCATCAATTCCTTGTGGATAAGGCTAAATGCAACAAAATATTTCCTTATGTTGGTAGACTCAAATATATGAATACAGGATTGAGTTCATCTGAATTAATTAGTAACCAAACAGCAGAGGAATTTCATGGAAGCAAATGAAAATTATGCATATTGGGACAAATTATTGCACATATATATAAAAACTAATTTCCAGAGCAAGGAGAAGTTTCCCATAAGTGACTCGAGGAAGACCACATTGGGGAAATCAAATTGCAATTGCAGGGGTTGCACTGAATTTGTCATCTTTGGGGGGAAACCACAATCACAGGCATCCATAACAAACTACAGTGACATCAAAATGGCAATATAGGTACCTTGATGTCATGGCACAAATGATACAATTATGCACTTAAATCAGAAAATCTGGTACAAGTACATAAGTTGCATCTTTTGCATAATTATATCATGACGCATGTTGTAATTTGCTCCCCCCATGCCCTTCCATGGATGATTATGAACTCATGCTTTCTACTAGGCAGGTAAATATCATATGCCCATCACAAACCCACTTCTCTCTCTCCAGTGACTGAATTTCTAAGAGCTCTCACCTCTGTGACATATCCTTGGCATGAGAAGATGGCCAGGTTCACACTCTGTGACACTGGCATCTGTAACAAGCTGCCATGACACCAAAATGACGATACATGCATCATGGAATCATTGCACACATAATGCAAGTATGTCCTGGTGTCCTGACATTTGGAGCAACTATGTAAGTAAAGCATGACGTATGCCATTATTTGCTGCCTCTTGTTCCCCTATGGGAGCCTGTGCTCTAAGTCATGTTGTGCTTTGTTTAGTTTGGGTTTATTGTGTTGTGAAAACCAAGATAACTGCAGTTTGTAAGTCATAGCTTAACATATTGAGTAAACCCAGCTAGCTGTGGCTTATTCAGTAAAGTCATAAAATCAGCTATGACTTAGCACAATGTCTTAAGACATTTCCACCAAAGTCTGTTGCACTAATCCAAAATCAGTACTAGATTGGTGTGACTGGTGCGTAATCATATCCCATTGACTTTATTTGCAACTGGGCTGATTTATTTCTGGATAAGCTGCAATGCGTCTCAGATGGAACGTTAAGCCATTCTCCTTCTGAAATGCTGAAGGTTGAACAGCATGTGGGAGGGCCAGCTTTCTATTGGCAGGAGCTCTCCTATCATTCTGCCCCCAGGCTCAGCCTAGCCTCTTAGTCCTCCCCAGAGGTAGAGCCATCATAGCATCACAGGTGGCTTGAAAGAGAGAAGCGTCTGGACAGCTTTGCAGGTCTTTCTCTATAGCACTGTTTCTCAACCCTGGCCATTTGAAGATGTATGGATTTCAACTCCCAGAATTCCCATGCTGGCTGGGGAATTCTGGAGTTGAGGTCCACACATCTTCAAGTGGCCAAGGTTGAGAAACACTGCTCTATAGTAACCTTTCCAATTTGGGCGGAAAATGAAGCCCACAGTATGATCTAAAAATTTGGCAGAGGTACAGGACACTCACTGAATGCCGTTTCTTCCCTCTCCCATTGCTCAGCTGGAGGGAGCACTGATTGCTCCATCTGAATCAGGAAATCTAGTCTAAACAGCAATGAAGATGGCCATGACTGCTTCTGAGGAACTGGGAAGTGGAAATGGTGATGGTGTGGAACTGCCTTCAGCCAACATGTAAGATTTTAAGATCTAATTCGCACAGCTCATCCTGCATTCTGAGGTCATCAGTAGGACTCCTGTTGCTGATTTTGCCACAAATGCGCTTGACGCCAACTGTTAATTTCACTTTTTCTGCACTCATTTTATGGAAAACCGTGTCACTGGAATTAACCTTCCTTATTACAGTTTAGGAACATTCTAAAAACAGACTTATTCACCTAGGCCTTTTAATGTTTTTTCGTTACTGTTTTTTATTTTCTTGTTTTTAATGCAGGTTTTTTCTTATTTTAATAAAACACCCAGAACCATTAAAGGAGTAGGTGGCATATACATTTTCTAAATCCAATAAATAGGAATTAAACAGGGTCCCTTTTTCCTCTTCCCAAGAACAACTGCTTCCACAAATCACTAAGCAGGTAGAAGTAGGATATGGCTGACAGATTTCCTGCCCATCTCAGCAGTTCCTTATCAAGTGTGTTCCAGAAGAAGCACTTGTGCTTAGCTTCTGACCTGTAAGCAACTATAAGGCACACCAACCATGTGGCTCTGTGACTTTTCTCTTTTCTAGCTATTTTTTATTTCTTTTTGTGGGCTACATCAGACCATCCATGGTACAGCATAGAGGAAGGATCACCTGGTATCCTACTTTCCATCTCTATTCTGCTACCATTATCTAGATCTGCAGTATTCAAGCTCTGTTCCCTGGAACTTCAGGGTCCCTGGAGAATCATCCAGGGATTCAACATGATAGTTTCTGTTTACATTGTATGAAATATATTATTGCAACATTAATTGTAACATTTTGTAACTTTAAAATGTATGGACCTCAACTCCCAGAATTCTCCAGCCAGCATGCTGGCTGAGGAATTCTGGGAGTTAAAGTCAACACATCTTAAAGTTGCCAACTTTGAAAAACACTGTATTACATGAAGCATATTTATTAATGGGTTCCACACTGATTTTTCACATTGAAAGAGGTTCCTTGGATATCTCAAGTTTGAAGACCACTGACCTATATAAAAGAGTTAAGGGTGGAATAACCAAAAGCCCCTCCTTTTGGGACTGTCTATGCTAACTGCCCACAGTATTGTTTCCAGTGCCTTGCACCCTTTTGATATAGAGATAGATGTGGATAATGTAAATTGCTGCCTCTTCACGTCTCCCTCTCTCCCTGCTTTTGCCTGCTTTTTGTCCCATTTTGCCAGTTTTTGATCTTTGCTGATGTTTAATAAATAAGCATCAAGTGAAATTTTGCTAGTTGAATTGAGTGGCATATGTGCTTGCTCTGATCTGGACACAGGGGCTGACTAGAAGTGTGCCGGAGGTAAACTAAACTGAAAATCATCCACAGTAATTTTCCAGCACTTTTTCCATGTTAAATTAATTTATTTACTATCAGTAAAGAAGAAGGATTCATGAAGAAAATCTATCTATGTTATTGTTAGGATTCAACATCGACTTGATGGCACATAATCAATCAAATAAGAAGGATTAAGTGTCCCTCACCCCTCACCCAGAGACATTTAACCTTCTTTCCTGTTACTGTTTCCTGATACTATTACATTTTATCACTGGGGTTTATATACTCAAAAAACTGAAGGGTCCTCTCATACTTGCTGAACTTCATAAACTTTGCACTCTTTTTACAATCCACCTGGTTCCATCCGACTGCCGCTGAAGCCAATAAAAAGACTGCAACAAGCTGGCTGGGGAATTCTGGGAGTTGAAGTTCACACAACTTAAAGTTGCCAAGGTTGAGAAATACTGCTCTAATGAGTAGAAATCTAAGGCTCTGTTCACATGACATCCGTACCCATGGTTAATTTAACGTTGGTCTACTTGATTAATTCAGTTCTTTGAATTCATACATGCTGAACCATAAACTGATCACATGGATCAAGTTCACAGAATATGCTGGGCTAGAATGTAGATGGCAACTTGGTTTTTCAGTGTGTTATAGAAACACAGTTGGTCAGCTGAGCCCCATGATATGAGTAAATTTTTATCTGAGGACTGAACAAAGAAGGAGATTTTTCAGAGCATTATGTTGTCCCTCTGGGAATGCAAAGATCTGATTCACTGGCTGGTTTTACAAATCACACTAAACTACTGTGTGTGTGTGTGTATGTGAATACATACATATATAGTTTATTTTAACTGTGAAATATCTGAAATAATCCATAACTAGCTATGTTCACACAATGTGCTATGTCCTAATGTTGGTTTACAAATACAGATAGCCCTCACTTAACGTCCACTCATTCAGCAGCCTTTCAAAATTACAGTGGCCCTGAACAAGGGCTACTTACAACAGGTCCTCATTGTTGTGACTGTCCCAGTGTCCCATGATCACATGATTGCGATTCAGGCACTTGGCATCCAGCTTGCCATTATGATGTCACAGTGCCCCAAAGTCATGTAATAGCCATTTGTGACCTTCACTGCCAGTTTCTGACAAAGTCAATGGGGAAGCCAGCAGAAGATCGCAAATGGCAATCACGTGACTGCAGGATGCTGTGACCATGTGGAATTTGCCTAACAATGGGAACTGGGACTGCTGGAACTGTCATCATAGGTCAGCCCAGTCACATAACATCGCACCTGAATGAGCACATTGCTTAGTGACAAAGTTTTCAGTCCCAATTACCGTCAGTAAGCAAGGACTACCTGTAGATTTATTTTAGCTGTGTGTGGCTCTCTGCACAATGTTCTAGATTTCTATCTGGTATTTAAACCCAAATTAGAATCGGAACTCTTCAGTTGATCTAAGGATCTTCATCAAAGGCCGTGTACCTATATATTCTCAACCAAAAAGCCTTATTCCATAAAAATCTGGGGGTTATCATGCCATGCAGCCACCATTTGGGGTTTACAGAAAATGGAAATCTCTTATATGCCTCCATTTCTGATTCCAGTATCCATAAACCTCAAAGAGCTGCAATTCCACTTAAACAGACATAGTAAGTTTGAGACTGTGATCAAAGCGCTATGTGAGATTGAGAGGGGGTGTGGGTGGCTTAGGATAGCAGCCTGGGCTCATTAAGTAGACTTTGTGGCTCAATGTGTCATATGAACATAGTCAGTTTATGAGTTGTAATCAAAGGCCTAAAAAGTAACACTGGCTTGATATGTTGCACTACAACATACGTAATATGCATCATTTCATTTTAATAACTTATGTGAATTTAGCCACTGCATTTATAAATTGCTTACACTTTTGGGTATTACAGGAACTCAGCAAAACATGATTTATTTTATAAACCATGGTTTCTCTTGTCTTGCATTGAAGTGTTACATCCACCTAACACTAGACTGAACTAAGAGTTAAGACTGCATGCTTTGTTTATTTTATTCAACTTACATCCTGCTTTTCTTCTCAAATATGTACTCAGTTTTAACTCCTCAGTGATTAAATGCAGAATACAAAATAAAGAATAGGAAAATATAAATTAAAATTAAGACTACAGTAAACATATACAGATTGTTCTTCTACTTTCATGTGGATCTCGTTCTGATGGGATGTGTTTCTTAACCTCCTCTCAAAGCTTGGCTTTTTATATTTTATTATTTAATATATATTCATATTTTAACATATTTTAAATAGCCACCTGGTGAGGGGGCAGCCATATAAATTGAATGAATGAATAAATAAATAAAGGCATCTAATTGAGGTTTATTGAAGCTACTTGAAGCTTCTCTACCCAAGCTCTGCCTAAGCTGTAAGATTTATCAGCTTTCTATGGGATTTTAGTCTCTTATATTTAGCTCCTGAACAATTGTTTAGGTTTACTCTCCTGGGTTTTAATGCCAGCCTACAGCACTCTTCCTTGTTTCAGCTTCAGCTAATAACTGAATAAATTAAATGACAATTAAATAAATAGCATGTATTTTCCCTTCACACAGGTGTTTAATTGATTTAAATTCCAATAACCTTGATGCTTCATCACAGGCATTAAGCAGCTTCATTCATAGGGTTTCCCCCCACATTCATTTGTGATTTGAGGAAAGGTGAAAATGCTATCCAATCTTCTCAAGTCATAACCTGCAATTTCATAACAGAATGGCACGCAGGCCAATATCCATAATATTACTATAATTTACAGCTAGAGATGTGCAGATCAGGATAAAGCTAATGTGTGTGTGGGGGGGAGGTTGTTGTTGTTGATCCATATTAGTAAGACATTATCAGCAGAGTCGGAGGGGAGGGTGTCAAAATCAGCACAGTGGTGAACAAAAGTGTTGCAATGCAAGGGCCATCCATCTTGTACCTGCACTGACGTTGCACCCACATTCAAAAAGGGTTAGTCTTGCATCATGATACACTCTCTGCCATTTTTTCAATCTTGATCTCTCCTCTACAGATGTCCCTAGGCATTATCTTAGTCTATTATTTTCCCAGTGGATGTTAAAACAAAAATATGCACCTGCTCTCATTCATAACTTTTCCTAATATACCGAACGTTTGTATGATGCTTGTCCTTTTCTTTTTTTGGTGCCTTCAAGTCAATTTTGGCTCCTAGCAATTGCCTGAACAAGTCCCTGCAGTTTTCTTGGCAAGATTTCAGAAGTGGCTTGCCATGGCCTTCTTCTTAGAATTGAGAGAGAAAGTGACTGGCCCAAGGTCACCCAGCTGGCTTTGTGCCTAAGGTGGGACTAGAACTCACGATCTCAGTTTCTAGCCTTCTGCCGTAACCGCTACACCAAACTGGCTCTCTCCTAATAAGTACAGCTTTAACATAAACAAAATATCTTTTAATGTGATGTTCTGCAATGCAGGCTTGTAAAAAGTACGCATCTCTGGTACATTTCTTTCTTTCTTCAATCCTGCTTTGTATCAGACTTTCATTCTTTTTGGATGCCACTTTCACCAACAAATGTACATATGTAATTTTTTTTTCACCAGAGATAAATATTAGTAGATTCTGTTTAATGCTGTGCCTGTGCTGTTTTGAAGTCTATTTTATTCCATCTTACAAATACACCTCCAAAGAAATCCTAGTGGACATCTTTTATATGTGAAAATGATTGTTTTGATTTGTGAGACTGACTGTTATTTGAGAATAACAGTGCTGAGAAAGACTCCTTGCCCAACACACAGATAAACAACGTTGTTTTCCTGACTTGTTTTCCTGATTTATCAATACGTTCACTTTGGAGAAATTACATTAAATTTAATGGGCTTTGGCTCTGATTCACAGTACAACCCCATGCATATGTAACCTCTGATTTTTAGAAGATTGGGGTCTATTTATGAAGAAATCACCTCTCTTTTTTGTTGCCTTGCAAGATATCGGTATTGATTTCACTGTTTTGCTGAAAAATCAATATGTCAAAGTCAATCTGGTTCAGAGTTAAGCAGCTTTAAAATTATCACTGGCATTCTGAGCCCCCATGATGACCATCCAGGTCAAGGCACATAGGTCAGGGAAAACATCTGGCATAGCTCTAACACAAATGATGGCACTGCTGCCATGACAGCCTTCTCTGAGGCAGAGAGCAGCTCCCAGTCAACATGAATAACTCTTGTCCAATTTATCTGAAGCAGCAGCTTTGGGAAGGCTTGTTTGTGTATTTAAACCCCTATCTGCCTCTGTTCCCTTAAATGCCTGCATCAGCATATTTAGTAGTGGTACTCCATAGTGCTGGAGCAATATGCTCTTTTACCCTCACAACGTGCTCATGAATTTGAAAACCCAGAGTGAAAGTTGCTCTGGTCACATTCCAATAATCAAAAATAGCACCTCAAAGCGATATTTGTGCACAGATTCTTATCTGCTGCACAAATAGGAATGAACAACTTGCAGGCCCAGAGCCCTTCAACCCATTGCCCCCTCGGAAAACATGTTTCTACATGTTGGCAGTGAAACGCCAAGAAACCAAGGCACCATTTTCCACCTTTAGATGTAAAAAGCAACATATTCAGGCCTTCCTTTAAGTTCACCACACCCAAGGAATCAATCCCTTCATAGCATACAATTTCCCATCCTGGAAATCCTTGACCACTTGCATTAAGTGATGAAGTTGCTACATCATCACCTCACCCTCTAAGCCTTTGGCTGCCTCCCCAAAATTAATGTAAAAGAAATTACAGCATGGCTTCTGGAATTCTTTATGACTCCATAATAATAGCTCTGCTCCACACATAGGGCCAGGAAGGAAAAGGGGAGAGGCTCAGAATGAAAGAGAAAGTAGCATATTCAGATGCTGCCCCACTGCCTCTCCCAGAAGGATTCATTGGAAGAATTTTTCTCTGTAGTCCTTGGCCAGATCCAGACCATTTTTAACTCAAGCTTCCCATTTGCTGGTTTCTTTCCACCAGCACCAGACATGGTCTTCTTCAGTCTTGGAGAAATATCCTGCAGCAAGACAGGCCCACAGATTGATAGAGTACTCAGCTTCTTCATGCAGTTTCTTTCCAATTTATTCCTTTGAGTTGGAAAAAATAAAAAGAGCAATCATAGGGGTTGCCCTTTGCATCCAGCTTCACTGCTGATAAATCCAGAGACATTCTCTCACCTCCTTATTTATGACCAGTCCAGAAGATTCTAGAGAGACTCTCTGTTTATGAAATCAGGCAAGTCCTTCTCTTGGGTGGAACATCAATCCCACTGATGTGGTCACCATCTTGACTTTTTTTTTTTAACCATCCCTGTGGGCACTCCTGATAACAGGAAAGCCTTCAGGCCAGGATTGGCCACAAAACTGCAAAAAGTATAAATGGATTACCAAATATGCCTGGGGGCAGGAGGAGAATCTAGCAGTACATTTCATGCCTTTCTGACTGGAAATTGTTTCATCAGTTTTCCTCTTTTTTCATACTATTACATCTGCTTACATTCAATAGCTGGAGCGTTAATGCAGTCCAATTTCAGTGACTTAAAAACACTGTGAAGAGGAATAATATAACTTGCAAGTCATTAGTCTACATTTACAATGATCTATTACGTTTTCAGTGTCCAATTTCATCATCTTTCTACATGAAAATGAAATTAACACAATCATATTTAGGATGGGTCTTGTTTTAAACTCAATTTCTTAAAATGATAACTAAGCAGCAGTTCATTGGTTTTACTGATTTTTTTTGCGGGGGGGTGTCCTTTAAAGCCTGAATTGCAAGGAATAGCGGAAAGAAATGCTATCATCTGTCTTGGGGCAGCTTTACTCATAACATTTTCCAGTTTGTAAAATGGTTATTATTGAAAGCAGGAAGGAGGATTATGCAAAGGGCTATGGATGACAAGCTCTGACTGTAGTAAGGTCACTACTAAAACACTGTATTATCAACTCTTTTTGTGGGATTTTTAGACTGGCAGTCAGGTTGTGTAATTTGCAGATCCAAGGACATGCATTTATTCTGGGCAAGCCCTGCATAGAAAGAAAGGCAACAAGATCACTGCTGCTTCCAGGGGAGTTATGGCAAATTGAAGATGTCTCTGCAAAAGTGGAGCTCACAACCATGGCAAAGACCAAAGAACCAGTGAGTAGACCAGTTCTTCGGAACTTCTCTGGATAAGGAGAGGACAGGACATTGCCCACATGCGCTCTGGACAGCTGCTCCTTGCAAGGAGACCACAGGACAGCAGTTTTCTGTGGGTTTGAGTGCCAGGAGATAAAGGGATTAGCCATCTTGCTCGCAACCATGGCGGAGTATTTTAAAGGACACTAACTTAGCAAGCCTTACTTTCTAATCACTTTTGGAAATTGCCTATTAACCAACTTAAAGCTATTAGAGACCTTCAGAACAACAAGTCTGAAAAATCATCAGGTGAGTTTAGCTTCAATTCTGAACAAAAGAAAAATTGATTACAAGCTCAAGAACTTAAAGAATTTGAAATAAACAGCAAAAAGCTAAATAAGATTTTGATCTAAGAAAGTTACAAACAGATTAAGGGTCTATGTATTGTCGAAGGCTTTCACGGCCGGCATACGATGGCTGGTGTGGGTCTTCCGGGCTGTGTGGCCGTGTTCTTGAAGTTTTGTTTCCTAACGTTTCGCCAGCACCTGTGACCGGCATCTTCAGAGTGGGCACAGAGAGAACTGCTCCTGTCTGTGCTCCTGCACTCTGAAGATGCCGGTCACAAGTGCTGGCGAAACGTTAGGAAACAAAACTTCAAGAACACGGCCACACAGCCCGGAAGACCCACACCAGCCAGATTAAGGGTCTCATTAAATTTGGAATATTGGCTTTTACTATAATATTTTGGAATTAACTATAAAAAATAGCTTCTTAGGGGAACCAGACTTACTTTGGCTATCTTGGCTCATAACAAAGATAAGTGACTTTATGATTTTAGAAACTAGACACTAGAGGGGACTAAAGATTCTAAGTGGAAGGGGAAAAAAATACAAGCCAGCTTTTGGTTAACTGGGATTTACAAAATGACACAAAATGTCATAACATTGGAAATATTAAAGGAGATCTTTGAAGAATGGAGCCAGAAATTAGTAGCTACAATATCAGTGGTGTCAGCAATGATGTCTGATTCTATGAATAGATTATGTCCAAAATATTTCAATTGAGGGAATGACAGATGTGGAGCAAAGTTTGACAAAACAGAGAAAGTACTGAAAGTGGAACTACAAGTGACAGGCCAAGAGAATGTTTTGGAAAAGGATACTTTATTGGATCTACAAAAGAAACTGGCTGAAATTCCAAACATTAAAGGGGAAATACAAATGATGAACTGAGAGAATGACCTGGAAAATGTTTTCTTATTGGATCTACAAAAGAGGCTTGTTAAACCCTTGAAGAAGACTGTGCGAAGGGATAAAGAATTGAAGACACCAGGATTGAAAAGTTGATGTTTTATGGATTTGCTTATAGATAAGGGATGGGATATAGGATGAAGAAATATCTGGTTGTAACCTTATAGGGGGTGAAGAGCTACTAAATTTGTCTATACATATTGTTATGAACTTGGAGGTCACTTCTTTATATATTTCTTTTTCTTTATCATATTTTTTCTTTTCTCTTTTTTCTTGCACTTTTTATTCTTTCTTACTATTCTTTTTTTTCCTTTAAGTTTAGTTTGTATTAGTTTTTACTATTGTAATCCTTAATAAAAAATATATACAAGGATCATTGCTCAATGATAGAGCACATGCTCTCTATGCAGAAAACCTCAGATTCCATTCCAGGCATCTAAGAATGTGAGTCAAGATGAATCAGGTCAATGGCCTGTCTAATACTACAGTCTTGTGACATACAATGGCAGTCTGTTACAATGGAACGCCCCCCATGTAGGACTGAAGAGTAATAGCCCTTCTCTGTAGTTGCTCTGTACCAACTGGTATTTAAGGCAATCAGCTTTTTACTCTTACGCAGACAGCATTGAGAACATAGCCATTGGTAGCCCTGTCTTCCAGCTATTTGCCTAATCCCCTTTCACCAACATATGGATTGTTGGCCATTACCACATGTGAAAATACTTAACTCTCATAGTAGGGTTGAAAAGGAATTCTGCCTTGACTGTGAAATTAAGACTTCTGCTGCCAGTCACAAAGCAAACAGTACAAAACTAAATGGGCAGATACTCTAATTAAGGCATCTTCATTTACTGTATATCTAACTGTCCAGTTCTTCTGACAAGATACACATAACTTTACTGTAATTTTGATATAGAGGAGACTCTAGCTGCTGGGAGTATGTTGTAGATGATTCCTGTTTTTTCTTCTTGGGCTACTGGGTCTTTTGGTTTAGTTAAGAAGTTTTGGAGGGAAACTGTCAGCATCCTAGACCAACCTAAATCCAAAAATGCAAGGGAATTTCTGGAAGCTTAGCATTCAGACAAATCAGCCATCAACAGACACATAGAAATAAACCATATTTATACACCATTCAAAAAAGACAATAAAAAAGCTAAGAAGGAAACAATAAGACCAGAACACATCCTTTCCAGCAGCCAACAACCCAGATAAGCAGGGATTAACACCAGGCAAACAATCAAGCAGAAAACAATACCCTAATCAAGAAACTACCAAGGAGAAAACCACACCCTCACCAACACTGGCAGGGCAAGCTACTGTATATAAGTAGGTAGCAAACCCCACACTCACTCACACCAATTATGTTACTTAGTTGGGTAATGTAACATCTGCAAGCAAACAACCAAGCTCAGAGAGCACCAAGGACTCTACTGAGTAAGCATCTCAGACAAGTTCCTAGTTCTCACGAAGATAAAGGGAGGGAGGTGGGAAGCACATTCACACTCCAAAAGTCTGTTACTATAGCTTTACCATAAAACTAGCCCTGACCTACATGACATTGGATTCCTAGTCTGGTCTACCCTGAAGGGTTGACATGAACAAAGGACATGGTTACAGATATTTGCATTAGCACTATCTGGGTTCAGCAAGCTGCTATGTCATATTGTTGTTCTACCGTTTCTGACTCATAATTTGTGACTTGATCCAAAGCTTGCTTCCTCCTGGTGAGTAGGATTACTTTGATTCTGGGTTTCTGTCTAGGGTCCTGGAGATGATCTAGATGGAACTAGAATAGAGGAAGAGCTTAGTCAAGATACTTTGGTTCCATTAATATTATGGTAATATTGAGGGAGCATATTCTAGGTGATGGGTTTGGAAAGGATTTTTTGCATCCTCTTATACCTTGGCCCCTGCATGAGGAGTTGTTGTTGAGTTGCTTCCATCTCTTCATGAACTGATGGGCATAATTTCACCAGAATTATGAAATACTCTATCAGTAACTGCTTCTTTGTATTCTTGTAAACTTATGCTTGTATCATCAGTGATACTATCTAGTAACCTCGTCTTCTGTTGGGCTCTTTTTCAACTGGCTTTGATTTGGTCAAACATCAGGATCTTCTCCTGTGACTTTTGTCTCCGCAACCCTAACCCTCTCTGAAAGCTATTAAGTTGGTATTCATTATCATTTTTTTGGTAACTTCTATAGGCATATTATGCACTGAGTAAAGGAATCATTCATTTCTCTCTCATTTCAATCTCATGTCAGTTGATGTTATTGCGTGTCCACAAGTTCAAGAAATATATATGGGGAGGGATTATTTCCCCTCACTTTCTTTACATGTTTTTATCAACCTTCTAAAGTGATCCAAGGGAACTAAAGGTCCTTAAAAAAAATTCTCAATAGATTTCAATAAAAGGGTCATTAATCTTCCTTTGTTGCACTTTTCCCTTTAAATAAATAAAATCCAAAACATTATTATTCACTTTTTATCCTGGAAAGTTCCTTTAGTAGTTGAGCCCAGTCCATCTAAGTATAACTAATAAGCCACTCTTATTTAATGCTGGCTGAAAAAATGCATAAGTATCACAAAAGTGCTGAGCTGGTATTCTCAAGGACATTGTACTTAGTAGCTTAAAAAAAAATAGCTCTATAAATAGATGGTTGCAAGAATCCAACTATGTTAATTGCAGTATAAATAAGGCACAGATGAGCTGTATTTACACCTGCACTTCACTTGGATTTATTCCAGGAATGTGAAGAACCCCTACTACAGATTGATTCTCATGGCTTCCTGTTTGTCCCACTGAACCTTCTATGAAATATCAAAACATATTTCCCAGGTCTATCTAATCTAATCTAATACTCTACTCCCAAGGGTAGGCAATTTTAATTTCCTCAATTAAACTTTAATTTTTACTCCTTCCTGCAACCTCCGAAGGCCACAAAGACTTCATGCTGATGAGGTGGTTCACCAGGTATGGTGAAGGAGACATCAGCCCTATTGTTTGTGTGTTTGGGATGGATGGGTGGGGGAGTTTTAGAGAGGTTCTGCCAAAGCTTAGCACATCTGTTTTCTATGTGTGTGTAGGGGGATGGGGTTGGTTAAAAAAGCGTGGCATCACATTTTTGTTTAAAAAAACATATTCACCAGGAGCAGCAAAAATAGAGTGCAGCCCACATGAGGCCTACGGGGTGTGGGTTCTTCTTTAACTAGAAACCTTCATGTTTTCAGTAGCAGATCAGATTGCTCCTGCTTATTTTGAAAAGTACTGTAAATATATTTCTAAGCACATTTACCAGAGATTTAAATCCAGTTGACACAGCCAAATGTACTTCTGAATAAAAATGCATGAGATCGATTATGTAGCAGTCATTCTATAGCCATGGAAGGCATTCCCTATGAGCTGTAACTGTCTCCCACTTTCTCTTCATTTAGAAGACACACCTTGAGCTAGGCCTTTAAAGGCTAATAATTTCACTATTTGTAGTTTAAACTTCAGGTGTTGGGTTTGGATTTGGGTGTGTGTTTTATACTGGACGTTCTCTTGTAGCTATCAATCTGAACAGAAAGACAGGATATAAATTGATGCAACATTTTTTTAAAAGGGGCATTTTTTAACATCAATCTAAATTTATTACTTTCTTGTTATTCATAATGCTTCCTTGCCTTAAACAATGCTCAATCCCTAAACATTCAGAGGACAATATCTTTTCTCTAAAATAACCTGGGATTACAACTCCCATATTTGCATGGCCAATTCTCGTTCAGGGTACCTGCCCGTTCCAGCAGGTAGGATAGGGTGGGTGTGCTCCAGGTCCCCTCCTTTACATATGGTCATCTGGTAGGACCTAGAAAGCATGCCTTCTCCATAGTGGCCCCTGCCCTGTGGAACACCTTCCCCCCAAGATCCAGCAGCCCCCCCCCCCCCCCCCCCAGCCTTCAGGAAGGCTTTGAGGAGCTGGCTCTTTCCCCAGGTTTTGGGCTAGGGTGAAGCAACAGCCAAGTAAATGTAAATGTAAATATATGGGGAGTGTTGCTTTGACATTGTGAGTTGTTTTCTGATATTGGTTTCATTGTATTCTTTTATGGTTTTACTGCTGTTTTTCTGAAGGCAGAAAATTCTGGGAATTTTAAGCTCCACAAACATCTGGAGAGCTGTTCTAGAAGAACACAGTGAGTTCCCAAGAAAATTAGAATGATGGCAATTTTTGGCCACTTCTGTTCTGTTCTGTTCTCCTCCCAGATATGCAATTCTTGTTAACTTATTTTGTTAATGTATTTTAACATTAAATACATCCTTCCACCAAACATAATATATAGAGCTCCTGACCATGAAATACAAAGCGAACAACAGGGAAAAGACTCATCACATTAAAATGTAACCATAAGAGAAAAATAAAGCCAGCCACTTGATTAAAAGCTCACTTAGCAATAAATTAACTTAAGGTCAATTTTTTTTAAATCTAAATAAACAATTTCTACTTGTTGGCAGAGCAACATATGTGACACACCTTTCCATTCCTCTTCATTGGAAATCCACTTCCAGTAGTGGGCAGAGTAATGTACGTGGCCATATCCTGAATCTGTTTTGCCTCTGTGGCTATAGAGAAAAATGTCTCTTAATGGGAGCCATTACCCAGAAAAGATCAGCAGTGTTCTTCAGTATTCTGAATGAGGTAGAGAACTGGATCCCTTTGGATAAAAGTACAAAAAAATAAAATAAATTTGAAAAGGAGAGGGATAGAACTGAGGTTCAAGGAGATTAAATGCAACTTGAAGGGATCTGATGTACAACATTAATTGGTTTCCAGCTATATATCTCCAGCTGTGCATATTGTATATGATTGTAAATAAACAGAAGTATTGCAAAGAGAACCAAGACCAGCTAAGTACAACTCTGGAACTGCTTACTATTTATGGAAGTGAGGCATATTCAATACTCTTCTTTAGGGTAATGGGAAAGAGACTTATTCTCATTCTGGAGAACTGTTGTTGTTTGTTAGATTTCTATCCTACATTTCTCCAAGACTCAGACTGAGTTACATGGGATCTCTATTATATCCCAACATCCCTGTGAAGTAGTCTGGGTTGAGAAAGAGAAACTGGCTCAGTGAGTTTCCATGGCTGAGGGTAGAGTCCCAATCCCAGCCCAACACTTTAACTACTATACCACATTGGCTGTTGCAGCTGTACTTAATGTAATCATAGTTTACTCAATGAAGCCAGATTTCTGGATTTGCACAATACATTGAACTTTTAACAAGTTCAAATTAAATCTCTGAAAAACAGAGTTGCTCTTTGTTGGTGACTGCTTCAGCTTAATTCTGGCACCTTCTGGATGGAGTTGCAGCCCTTTGTGGGCCAACTGCAGCCCATTGTGGGCCAGGAGCCCCACTCCACAGTGGTGCCCTTATCATCTCTTGGTTAGACCTAGGCAACACACCAAACTTGGGTATGCCTTTGAAGAAGACTTGGAAGCTATAATTAGTCCATAGGGTAGTAGCTCCTCCACTAACTAGTGGGGGCAGATTTAATCTAACACCAATGCTATAGTCATTGCACTGGTTACTGGTCTGCTTCCAGGTCCAACTCAAAGTGCTTGTATTACAGTAGAGGGTCGTTTAACCGACCTTCGCTTATCCAACATTCCGTCTTATCCGACGCCCCTAAAAAAAACACAACAACACACATAAATCGGCGACGAGAAAAGTGTGCCGCTTGTTTGCGAGCGTGAGTGTACTCTTTCTTGTTGCTCCTGATGGTGCGGCGTCTCAACAGAAAAATCGACTGCAACAGGCGCAGCGGATCGTTTTTTGTTTTTTTTACTGCACTCAATCGTTACTGTGTGTTATCCAACATCTTCGCTTATCCGACATTCTGCCGGCCCGTTTATGTCGGATAAGTGAGACTCTACTGTATCTTTAAAGCACCCCAATGGCTCGAATCCTATCTCTTCCATCAAACCCATTTAACACACCCTGTGCGCTCTTCTAGGAGGGGGATCCTGAGAATCCCTACTCCATATGAAATAAAGGGGTCAGGATTGCAACAACACTCTTCTCCAGTTGCTCCCACACCTTGGAATACTTTGCCTCCTGAGGATGTTTGGGTGCCATCAGTGACTGGGTAGCTTTAGTAATTTTTACAGTGGGGAGATGTTGTTGTATCCTTTAGTCTACACTTATTTTAATTTTAAGGGCACTTTGCTGTATTCTTTATGGTTTATACCACCTTAAGTCATGAGACATATGTGGCATATAACATTCAGCATAAATAAATTAACTAGCCACACATAAACCAAAGGCAGTTGGCTAGTCTTGGGCTCAAGGTGTTCTGCAAACCCAGAAATATGAAGCTTTCCCTAAAAAGGGGAGATGTAGGGGTTTAGCCTGAGTGGATGAGTGACCATTTGCCTGTGATTTCTCTGCTACAGCTGCAAACAGTTTATGATAATTTTGAGGGGTATTTATAGCTGGCTTTGATGAGTTCCCTGCAGTATTTCAAAGCACGTTGCAATCATTTGGCATCTGTAATGACTCCTCTTTTTTTTCCACTTATTCCCTTTGAACTAACCAAGCAAGGCTTTGACAGTGATACTAGCCTTTATATGACCATAGGTGTACATGAGCATTTCTGGAGAAGCAGACTGTTTTAGTATCTGTCACATCAACTGTACAGTCACATTGTCAGGTTCTCTAAATAGCAACTTTGGGTAGACCCATCAGTATCAGAGGAAATGCCTCCCAAGAAGGTTATTCCTATGTACTCAAGGAGAGAATTAAGGATAGTTGAGGAACAACAAGGACCTTTAGCTCTCCAGATGTTAGGGTACAACTCCCATCATCTTTCCATTAACTATGCTGGCTCAGGCTATTGAGAATTGTAATTCAGCAACATCTGGAAGGTGAAGGTGGGAGCATGGAGGAAGTTAGGGAAATGGTCTCTCCTAAAAATGGCTTCTATTAACTGCTTATCTATACATGTGGCAAAAGTGCATGTGGTACAATTAAATATAGCATTTTAGATTACAGGTAAATATGAGGGGGAGGGGGAGGTCCCTCAGACAAATTCCTTGAAAGTAGAAATCACAACAGGTAAGAAGTTCTAACTAATCCTGCTATACTGTCTTTCTGCCCACAATATATTTTTTAATGTAGGGAAATCTGAAAAAAAGGGTGTTTCAGGTAGATTATAGTATCCTAGCCCAAAGGCAGCAGAGGCAAAGGGGGGGAATTCCCCAAAAGCTTTAATCCCTAAACCCTGTATGAGGTTGAAAAAATTATTCATCCTGCCCCCCATACAAACTTCTCTGGCACTCTAAAACTAGTTGGCTAACACCGTTGGCTAACTCTGGAAATCCCTATTAATAATAGAGAAATAATCACTATTGTTCTTACTAAGTTTTGCTTTTATTATTGCTACAACTTTTTTTTTTCTTATATCATGGATCATATTATTATGTATACTGAAAACCCCCCTCTTTCACACATACCCAGCAATGCCCTCTGCCTGGTTTCATTGGGGAAGTTGAAATTTCAGCTGAAAAACTATAAATCCAGAAAGTGAGTTCCGAAAAAAAAGGCCACCTTTAAATAATCACATGAATTAGTAGCTTGGGCAGACTCATAATTTATGAATTACAAGTTGGTACGTGAACTGCATGACAATGGAGCCTCCTAAGCTATTAAATATTTTTTTCTGTAATTCTTCCTATGGTGTCAGACATTAATGGTGTATTAGAGATCCCAATGCAGACAAGAGACCAGTGTCCTTGGGATTCTAATTTGAAGTCTAATTTGTAAAGCATGAAAGGTCCATGGATTTATCTTAAATTCAGAAATTATTTGTTCTTCCTCCCACTTTCTACCTTCTCTCAGGCTCTAAATTGATAAGTTCATATTCTTTCCTCCCTTCCTATATTTACATATCTCATTAATCCATAATATAGTTTGTTAAGTTTTGGTTTAGTGTGCTGTGGAAATCCAGTCAATTACAGCTAATTCAACAAACCATGCTTTAAACATTTTGGCTTAGTTCAATATGCAAAATCAGTCATCTCTCCTTCTATGGTCAAAACACTGATTATGACATCCTTGGGGTTGGATATCGGTCTTGTAATACCAAAAACGTCTTGACAGTCAGTTCATAAAGAATCCTCAGTACAAAATGACTGCATTTACATAATATGCTTCACTTGGTTACTGAATGCATTCATTTTCTGGGCTTACATTTTGTGCAAACTGATTAGGCATGCTGTGCAAATGCAGCCACAGACCGGGTTTGCACATTGCAGTGAACCCAGGTCTGTGTTAAGTGTAATTTGATAAATATGCCCCAAACTGAACAGGTTTACATATTGCACCAAGCTATTAACCATGGTTTGTTAACCACAGTGGCTTGTTTCACATTACATGCTAAGCCAAAACCAAGCAAAACACATCATGGAACCACAATAATCATTGGATAACAGAATGGACCTGCAATATCGTGTGAATGGAAGCCACAATAATCTGTCCAGTGCTTTCCTAGTGCTGCACTCTTGGCCTTCCCCGATCTGGGACTTTGCAGGTGTACCTGGACTACACCTCACAGAATTCCCAGCCACTGTGGCATTTGGAAAGGCTAATCTTTGGATATGTATTGGGTATGTTGCCTTTCAGTTGAGCTTCCTAGCTGATCCTCTCACTAAGGGACCATGGTCAGCTTTCAGGAAAATCCGAAGCTCTCCAGAATGGCATTTTTAAACATGGATGGCATTTTTAAAATTCCATTTTTCTTTTCATGCACTAAAAGGGACATAAGAATAAAAAGATTAAGTGGATTTGTATGCCACTGGAATGAGCTAGGAAGCCTGACTCCTGTAACAGACTGTAGGTTGGAGTCCAAAAGTTGGAAGATTTTTTAACAGAATAAATATTTGGCTTCATTTTTTTCTGGGCCCTGAGTCTACTTCTGAAGACATAAATCATACTGGGAACTGTATTGCATTACTCACCAATAGACCCTCAGATCCATTACTATGACAAGATACGGTTTTGAAATGTATGAATCACTGACCTTGTTCCAGTCGTAAGGCATTCTCATCCCCTACATAACACTGGCTGTTTTGTGTAGTTCAGGATATGAACCAATTAATCATACAAGAGACCAGAGAGGGCACAATCATTGCAAATAGTGTTTCCTGAGAAGGCCAGTCAAAATCTGCACTCACTGAAAACCTTCAGCTAATTATAAAAGAGTGAATCTCAAACAGTCCTGACATGAAACTATTCAAAAAAGAAAATTGCATCTTCTCTACTGTCTCTGATCTGCGGGGGAAGATACCTTTCTCTTATCTTCTCTTTTGTGTGACTGGATCTGAACTGGCATATCCACATTAAATCATTCCCAGGTCTTGCCTTATTTTTCAAACAAATTATCAGGCCAAATTACTTACTTTGCTCACATAATGACACCATTCAGATTACCTAATGTACAAGCTCCTGACATATTCTGTGTTATTTTTTGCAAGAGAATTTATCTGAGATCAAAATCCCACCTTCCCAAGCCAGCTCCAGTTCTGCATTTAAAAAAAGACTCTTAAAATACAAATGGTGCACATACAGCAGAAACACCATGCCTGTCCTGTGATCGACCTGCATTTTTCAGTTAACACCTGGAAGACAGGTTGCTCAGACAAGCTAGCTCTTCCTATTCACTCTTACAACTTGTGAGATAACAAACTTTTTGCTCTAACCCCAATCAGATAATTATTTCCCCCTTTTGTCAGAGCAGGTAGCAGGCACCCAGTGTCATAGCAGGCACCCATTTAATCCTCTTTAATATCTAATCTTCCTTTGCTGATGCCTAAACTAAGCAATTCTGGGGTTGGAGGGGGAAAGAGAGGTTGCAGGGCTATAAAACATGTCCAAGGAAAGCAAACCCTTTGTGAGTCGAATTCTGGAGATTGTCCTTGCTGTTTGAGCACACCCAGTAGATTAGGGATGGGCCCCTGGTGCTGTGAGTATATTCAGGGGCAATTTCTTAATAAACTTTCAAAGTTTGCTGCTGCCCTGGCATTTCCCTTGGTGTTCTTGTTCTTTGGTATCCATCCTGAAAATCCTAAATTAAGTGTTGACACACAATTAGTGGTAATGGTGCCTTTACCAAAGTAAAATCAGTTGTAAGTTATGGGTCAATGGAATAAAGAAAAATAGATGCATGATTCACAAAATTACATTCCTTGTGTAGAGTCATAGTTCTCCTTAGCTTGAGTTGAGAAACTCTTTCAGCTCTACTCTGTACAATGGGACCAATAGTGACATAATATAAGAAGCCATGCTGTTTTTTAAGGAAAAAGGAGAAATCAAATATTGAAATACAATAAATATACTCAATTTTAAATAAACATGCAATATCTCTATTGATTAAGGAATAAAGGTTAAAGAATAAGGGTAATTTAAGAGAGGAGGATGAATAAATCTCCAAAAACCGGTTGGTTAGAGCTTTCCTTTCCAAATGCCACAGAGCTGATTGCAGAGAAAGTCTGACAAATTCCAGCTAAGACTACTATACTATACAGTAATGTGATCTTTTTGGAACTTGTCAAAACTGCCATCTCTTAAAATAGCTTGTTACCAAAACCAGTCCCTGGGAAAAATCTTTCCTAGACTTAAACTACTCCAGTGACATCTAGTTCTTTCTTTGGAGCGTAATTCAGAGGGTTGATGCTTAATGTTCAATAAGCCATTCTCCTTGGGACCTGGGCATCTCAGATGCCATTCTAATTATTGGCTATGATGTCTTTGGAAATGCTCTGTTATGAGCATGTGAGCAAATGACTACTACAAAAAAAGTCTTCTTGGTTGTTTTATTTCCACAGATTCCTTCCTGTGCCAGGCAAAAACCTTATTTCCTCAGGTTGTGAAATATTTTTCCATCTACTGTAGTTGTCTTGATATAGCTATTTTTATCTGCTATTTTTTCTAGGTTTGTATCAGTGCTTTGATAGTACTGTTACAAAATGCAAGGTATAAATACTTTAAATAAATTATTTTTACTGTTTTAATTTTGTAGGCTCCTTGGATATATATTGCACTAAAATATTTGAGATGCCATGAAAGCCATTTATATTCATTCATAATATTTTTATACCACCTAGCTCAAAACTGAATCCTGGTGGTTTGCACAAATCTGACATACAAAAATATCAAACAAAATTTAGATTTATATAACCAGAGAAAGAGAAGTGGCCACACTATGAACAGCCAACATCTACTTCCTGCAGGCTTAGCCAGGCTTAAGAAAGGCTAATAGAGGGCCAGGTGCACCTCTGTTGGCAAAAGATGTTCCATAACAGGCACAGCAGAAAAAGATGGCCTATGGATCTGCCTTCCCTTGGATGCTTGATGAGATACCCCTCTCTGCATGCCTGCACAGACCATGTAGAACCTGCCTAGAGGAGATAGTTTCTAAGGTATGCTGGAGCTATGCCATGTAGAGTTTTACAAATGAAAACCAGCCCTTTGAATTGGACTTAGAAGCCTCCTGGCAAAAAACGCAATATCCAAAGACTAATCTGGCTAATAATCTGGCCAATGTACAGTACTGTGCAAAAGTTTTAGGCAGGTGTGAAAAAATGCTGTAAAGTAAGAATGCTTTCAAAAATATATATTGTAACTGTTTACGTTTATCAATTTACAAAATGCAAAGTGAGCAAACAGAAGAAAAACCCAAATCAAATCAATATTTGGTGTGACCACCCTTTGGCTTCAAAACAGCATCAATTCTTCTAGGGACACTTGCACACAGTTTTTGAAGGAACTAGGCAGGTAGGTTGTTCCAAACATCTTGGAGAACTAACCACAGATCTCCTGTGGATGTAGGCTGCCTCAGATCCTTCTGTCTCTTCATGTAATTCCAGACAGACTCGATGATGTTGAGATCAGGGCTCTGTGGGGGCCAAACCATCACTTCCAGGACTCCTTGTTCTTCTGTACGCTGAAGATAGTTCTTAATGACAGTGGTTGTATGTTTGGGGTCGTTGTCCTGCTGCAGAATAAATTTGGGGCCAATCACACGCCTCCCTGATGGTATGGCATGATCTGCCTGTATTTCTCAGCACTGAGGACACCATTGATCCTGACCAAATCTCCAACTCCATTTGCAGAAATGCAGCCCCAAACTTGCAAGGAACCTCCACCATGCTTCACTGTTACCTGCACACACTCATTATTGTACTGCTCTCCAGCCCTTTGGCAAACAAACTGCCTCCTGCTACAGCCAAATATTTCAAATTTTGACTCATCAAAACCTTGATGAGCCAATGACCTGCTGCCATTTTTCTGCACCCTAGTTACTATGTTTTCGTGCATAGTTGAGTCGCTTAGCCTTGTTTCCATGTCGGAGGTATGGCTTTTTGGCCACAAGTCTTCCATGAAGACCACTTCTGGCCAGACTTCTCCAGACAGTAGATGGGTGTACCTGGGTCCCACTGGTTTCTGCCAGTTCTGTGCTGATGGCACTGCTGGACATCTTCCAATGTCAAAGGGAAGTAAGCATGATGTGTCTTTCATCTGCTACATTAAGTTTCCTTGGCCGACCACTGCATCAACGGTCCTCAATGTTGCCCGTTTCTTTGTGCTTCTTCAAAAGAGCTTGAACAACACATCTTGAAACCCCAGTCGGCTTTGAAATTTTTGCCTGGGAGAGACCTTGCTGATGCAGTATAACTAGCTTGTGTCTTGTTGTGTGCTCAGTCTTGCTATGGTGTATGACCTGTGACATGAAACTGTCTTCCACAACCTCCCTTAGTAGCAGAGTTTGACTGTTCCTCACCCAGTTTTAAGCCTCCTACACAGCTGTTTGTGTTTCAGTTAATGACTGTGTTTCAACCTACATATGGAATTGATGATCATTAGCACCTGCTTGGTATAGTTGGTTAATCATACACCTGACTCTAATCCTACAACATCCCTGACTCTGTGCAAGTGTACAAAGTGTGCAAGTGTAAGAACTGATGCTGGTTTGAAGTCAAAGGGTGGTCACACCAAATATTGATTTGATTTAAATTTTTCTTCTGTTCACTGACTTTGCATTTTGTAAATTGATAAACATAAACAATTACAATATATATTTTTGAAAGCATTCTTAACTTACAGCATTTTTTCACACCTGCCTAAAACTTGCACAGTACTGTATTTTGTACCAACTGTAGCTTCCACATAATTTTCCAAGGCAGCTCCATGTACAACATATACAGTAATTCAGATGAGTGGTGATACAGGCAAGTATGGCTGTTGCCAAAGTGTCCTAGTCCATGTAGGGCCATATTTACTTCCACAACCTCAGCTGGGCCAAGGACCCTTCTTGCCATGGCTTCCACTTGTTGTTCCAGCAAGACCATGAGACCAGTCACAATTTTTCCAATGCTGCATTGCTGAATCTAAGCCCTCTTCTATAAGAGGACTTGGCATCAGTTCAGAATCAGTTACAGATTGGCTGATGGCAGATACTGATTTGGGGAGTCTAGTCAGTTTATTTCTGGCTGTGCACTGCAGAGCTTTGTGGGTAACCTGTTTTCCCATTGGCAGGAACTCTTGCCCCACCCTGGACAAAAAGTGACAATTTCTCTCCCTTTTCTCCCATACTATCGATATCTATGTGGTCACTAAGAGCCAATAATAACTGGATGAACCTAATTAATCTATCTATCTATCTATCTATCTATCTATCTATCTATCTATCTATCTATCTATCTATCTCTCTCTCTCTCTCTCTCTCTCTCCCATACAGAGTTTCACCATCTTGTTCATGCTGCCCATCTGGAGGCATTTTTTAAAGGACATATAACCACTACATCTACTGCGACAGCATATAATATTGTTGAAATAATTGTTACAAACTGGCTGCTGTGCACAACTGGTACTGAAAACATGCAGAAGTAATGACAATTTATTTTAGAACTTGTGATGAGAAGTTCTGAATGTAGGACAGTTCATTTTTAATAGTGCCATGAGCAGACATGGGAGAAAATGGACACAGAAGAAAAGGAAAAAAGTGTAAGAAACATGACTTAAAGAAGAACAACTGAAGGAAGAAGAAATATGAGCCCTGTATGAACAAGTATTAGAAGACAGATGATTTCCCAACAGAATGAATGGAAAGGAGATGCAAGAGAAGAGGACATGGAAGCTGCTTGGAATAGAGTGAAAACAATTATGTTATAGGGTACTACAGAAGTGTGTATAAATTGGAATAATAAATAAACAAATAAACTTCCACTGATGTGAAGTATGAAAAAAGATGCTTGGTAGAATGTTGAAGTGGAAAAAACTGGCTGAGGGGGGAAACATTCATATAATGGAATGTCTACTGCAAAAAAAGTGACTGCTGCATTAAAAAAAATGTCAGAAAGATTGTATAATGAGGCTAGAGGGGAAAAGATAGATCCAAAGAATGTAGTCAAAGAAGGCAAGGAATAGTTAAAAGAGAGAAAATGCAGAGTGATTTGACTGAAAATTTAAAAATTCCAATTAAACAATTGCCATGGAAATAGGGAAGAGGGCTAAACGAAGAGCAAACAGCAGCAGGAATGGAATTAAAAATGCAGTTGGGCGGCCAATACATTTAAATAAATAAATAAATAAAAATGAAATTATTTTTGATGAAATTGAAATGAGGAAATGTTGGAAGGAGTATTCTAGGGAATTCTTGGGAATAACAGCAATAAGTCAAAAAGTAGAATTGAAACAATGATATAAATTGTAAGTGTTCAAAAATCGATTCAAAGGAAATCATAAATGCTGTGAGAATGTTGAAACAGTAAGGCTGCAGGTTTAGATGGTGATAAAGTGTGTGGTTTGCTTATGAAATAGCTGTGTAGCTTGTTTGATGCAAGTTTCTATACACTGTTATATGGAAGTGAGAGATAGGTATGTCTGGAAAAACATAAAAGTAATTTGAGGGCAGTTGAAATGGGTGTAATTTGCAAATGTGTGTGGTAAAATAAGAACAGATGAGATCAAGAATGAGCAGATACTGAAGGAATATGGAATGAGCAGAAAAGTATATGCCCAGTACAGAAGAAGTGCATTGAGGTAGTTTAATCATAGAGACTGGATGAAGATTGGGTTGAGAAGAAGAGGAAGACTGAGAAAGATGTGGTTGGGTAGAGTTAATGAGATCCTCCAAAAGAGAAAGGTGACAGGTTTATGACACAAATGGCAGTGTATGACTCAGTTTGGGGACATGGTGGAAGCACAGATGGTTTGCAGAGAAGCAAAGGTATGGAGAAGTATACTAAATTTTCTGTGACAGGCGTATGTTGTTATGTGTTGTTCTGCCTTAAAAGAGTTGTATTTAAGCCAGCCTAGTCTTTCACTTGCTGTTCAGTTGCTTTCACCCAGATCTCCTCAACTTTGTGTTCTCAAATTCCTCACAGCTGATAGGACTGTACTGCATTTATTTTTCTTCTTCACAGAGGACAATTGGAATTATTTGTTCAAAACGGCAAAGCTGATTTTATAGGTGGGAGAAAGAACATTAGAAACATGAAGCTACCTATAAAATGCACATGGTGATAAGTAGAAGCTCTGGAATTGGGTTGGAATTACATTTTGCCCCTGTTTTGAAAGCTTAATTTATCATTCCTGAATACAGCCACAGACTTGAATCATTATACCCCTACCAAACCATGACATGAAAGCAAATTCTTCTGCAACGACAGAGTACTTTGTCTCAAGGAGGTACAATAAGAATCTTCCCCCAACAGAACGGGAGGATGCCACTGTTGGAGCATCCTGTTTGATCACAAAGTTGTTTTGCATGTTTTTGCAAACCTAAAAAAATCTGTTCTTCTGGGAACCACTGTGATCATATTCTCATAATACTCATATAACATCTAATGTACAGGAGTCCCAAATTAGGGGGCTCTGTAGTAGTTTGGTAACTGGGCTTGGAGGAGACTCAGAGGGCGACAATAATTAAGACTGGCAGATGGAGGCAACTTTGATTACTCAGCCTTGCGGTAGACTTTGCTTTCTGTTTCACATTCATATTTTATTGTCTTGAGGACTTGCAGGAAGGACTTGCAGGCAAGAACGTTTGGCATCTCAATCTTCATTTGGCAGCTGGTATTCAGTGGAGTGATGTAACATTTTGAATGCGAAGGAGATTTGATCAAATCACTCCTTTGAATCAAGGTTCTCGAGTGACTTGAGGTGTTGAATCGAAACAGATGCCTTCAATTCACTTTGGAGAGCTGAGAAGGAAATTTGGAGATTAGATGGACTTGTATTTCTGGTTTTGCACAGACTCCAAATCTAGTGCAGGCAAAACCTGGGGAAGAGTGTGAGTGCTCAGAAAAGTAAGAGGCCCAGAGGGTGGTTGATTCTTTGATCTTCAGTAAGAGCTTACTTTTTAATAGGTTTTGAACAGCTTCATTTTTAAGTACAAGTAGGACACTTTCTGTGTTGATTCAGCATAATTTAGGCTGTCTTCTGGACAACCTGGAAATTGCTGTGCTGTCATTTCCTCATCCTTACTATCTCTAGTTTCAAAGAGGTACAGAGGGACCATTTCAAAAATTTATTGTGATTATGCCCTTGAAGGTATCCAGCTGCAATTGGGCAAGGTTACTGTCTACTACTACCCTTGCTATTCTCATTCTGTTCTGCCAAAATGAAGTAGTCAGAAATGTTTTGATACAACCCAGTGATAGTATATTGATGAACATTTTCTTCAATCAAATTTCAGATCTGTTCAAATGAATGTTGATATTCAAAAACAAAGTAACAATGCATTTGGCATGAAGCAGATTTGGCAAAGTGAGCTGGGGGGTTGTTAACTTGATGTTGGGTAGCTACGCACCCCATTTGTTTTGGCACACTAAGGAAAGAATGTAGATTTTTAAGGCTGTCCAACACAAATAACTGCAGAGGGCCTAAGAAATCTAAATAAATAATTGATCAATAAGTTCACAATGAGTTGGACAATTATATTCAAAGGTGATTATTCCTACTTAGTCTTGTCAATTTATCAGATTCAGTATCTGACTGTTTATATTTTAATGGGGCTGGGGTTATTAACTATAGTGTCTTTTGAGAGTGTTTTTAGTTCTTTAAAATAGTGTGTGTGTGTGTGCATACATATACATATACATATACATAATGTTTCTTTGTTTTTTAACTGAGAGCCACTGGAGGTGTGGCTGGTGACCTGTTATCTCCCCAAGTGGATGAGGCCAAACTGTTCAGACCACTTTTCTGATTGGAGGATCACTTAAGTGATAAAACAGATATCTTAAACCATGCAGAGGCTTAAGCATCCATTTTGCCTTTTTAAAAAAGCTACCAGAATGAGAAAACATCAATCCAATGTTTTGGTTTTTTTCTTTGTTTTAGGAGTAAAAAAAAAATAAAACCCTTCTTAACATCCTTTAAAACTTCAGCATTCATTCTGCATCCCCCAAAAGAAAAAAAATGTTTGGGATGACCTGCAAAAATATTTTTTTGGGGTACCAGCAACCCATGAATTATGTTCAAATGGAACGATCGGAAAATTGGCTCCTCCTGTTCCCCTGTCCCCAGGCACCTTCTGCTGGAGATTTCTGGCTCACGGTGCCCAATGACATATCTAGTGTTAGCCCCACCCATTCCAGCTGACACTGAGAATTCTCTAGCCCTTCATTTCTGCATCAAGCAGAGAATTGGACTAAGGAGCCTACAGGCCCGAGCCAACACTGATTTGAACTCTAGCCAGATATATTCTTATGGTCTTTCGCTATCTCTGTCCACATTCATCTATACACATTAAAGACATAAAGACTCTTTTGGACTCCTGTGGAGAAGAAAGGAAAAGAAGAGGGGATGGTATTCGAAGACATGCGAGCATCCAGCCAAGCCTCTGCACACAGGAAAGTATTTGATTTACAATGTAGCATTATAGTTATTGAAGTAATAGCTTGGACATTCTCGCTAAAGATAATGTGAAATTTATAGATTCTCCCACTCTGAACTCATTATCAGTTGTGGTAGATTTTTGCTCCAAGATTTTGAAATTTTGTTCTCTTCACAAAAGCAGTATGACTTAATAAAATGTTCATGATATTAAAATAGATATTTTTACAATTAAAGCTATTAGTTTTCGCTCTCAAAGAATCTTTGCCCAAAAAGAGTTTTGCTACAAAAAATAAGTCTGTCCCAATTTTTTGTGGGCAATCTGCTCAATTTACTAGCTATGTATGATCTTCACGTAAATCTTTCAAGCCCCTCTGCTGGCATACGGGGTCATCCCTACACCTCTGGGGGCCACAAGACAAACCTCTCAGATGGGCAGAGCTGAATTTTCTGTATCTGTTTGTGGACATCTAGTGGTCATCTGGGTTTTGCAGTCCAAATCCTGTATGCAAACAGGAAGGAGGAAGCTGCTAGGACCTCTGAAGGCTTGGCTTCTGATATCTGCTGCTGCTGAGGCCAGAGCTGATGAGGGAGCAGCAGCAGCAGAGAAGATGGTAGCAGTAGTGTGGTGGCCTTTCCATTACTTCCTTCTGCTTCTTTCTTCCACGGTGTTCCTCTACTATGGCTCCTGCAGCGCAAATATTAGTCGCATCCTGATGTCAGTCCCACCAGGTAGACCAGAACAGGAATCAACTCCATAGAAGACTAAGGCTACTTTTATTGAGAGTGGCTATAACAGTGTTTTTCAAACTTGGCAGAGTTAAGATGTGTGGACTTCAACTCCCAGAATTCCCCAGCCAGCATGCTGGGAATTGAAGTCCACACATCTTATAGTTGCCAAGCTTGAAAAAAAACTGGGCAATAATAACATCATCTTGCAAGGGTGATTGTGCTGTACCTGTCCCTCCTTCTTATAGTTCAGTGAATTAGGGAGGTGTCTGCCTGAGCCCTTCCGCATCCTTTGTGCTTGTTTTAGACTTAAAGGTTTCCCCTCATGGCTTCAATATCAGATTTTGCCTATCTCTGTCAAGGTCAAGGTCATCTTCCTTACTCTCTACATCTGCACATAATTGTCAGCTCACTAGCTGCTTTCCCAGGTAGGAAGGGCTGAATGTAAGAACCAAACACACGATCTGCATAGGACTGAAAGTAAGACACTTAGCTGATCCAAACATTTACATTCCTTCTTAGAGAAAGCATTCTCCTTCCTACTTCTTCCTGCAGATCTTTCAAATTATTTTAATTCTGTTTCATCCATTTTTTCAGGAAGCCTCATTGGGGATTTTCAGAATTGACTGAGACACCCATTCTACAGGGCCGTAGATTTTCCCTTAGATTGAGGCATGTTTTCTTGATTCCTTATTAATTTCTTATCCAGGAAACGAGCAATAAAATTACAATTTTACAACGGCTATTAGCCACTACAATTAAATGGAAATATTATGTTCAGATTAACATAATGCTATCTGTGTGAGGTTTCCTCTGAAGGCATTCCAGAAAAATCTACTGTTTCAAAACACAGCCACCAGGGTCTGTACTGGAGCTCAGGTATAAATATAACTCTAATCATGCATCATTTTTATTGACTGCCTATTTTTTCTGTGTGAATTAACCTTTCAAATTCTTTATGGAACAGAACTGGGATACATTAAAGACAGCTTTCTCCCACATCAGCCTAGGCACCAATGTGGTTTAGTGATTCAGGGGTTAAAACTAAAACTGGGAAGAGTTTTGTCTGCACTTGACCATGGAACTAATTTGCTTTAAGCCAATCTTTGTCTTTCAAAATGTGTGTTGACAGAAGAACAACAGGATGTAAATGTAAAAGTAAGTGTTAAAAAAAAAAAAACTGTCCTAAGATCTAATATGCAGATGATACCCATACATCTCCATCCCAGGTGATCAAAGTGATGCTGTCACCACCCTTTCACGGTGCCTGGAGGCTGTAGGGGTCTGGATGGGGAACAACAGGCTTCAGCTGAACCCTGGTAAGATGGAGTGGCTGTGGGTTGGAGGCTCCTCTGTATCCAGGGGTTTACCATCTTTGGTTCTCAATGGGGTTGCACTGCCCCAGACAGAGCCGGTGCGTAATCTGGGGGTCCTCCTGGACTCACAACTCCTGCTCAAGGAGCAGGTGGCAGTCGTGGCCAGGAGGGCCTTTGTGCAAATTCATGCACCAGTTACGCCCCTTCCTGGATCAGGAGTCCTTCCAGTCTGTCACTCATGCCCTGGTCATCTCTTGTTTAGACTATTACAAAGTGCTGTACATGGAGCTACCCTTAAAGAGTATCCGGAAGCTACAGCTGGTTCAAAATGTGGCCACGCAGGCAGTCTTGGGTCCCCCAAGGATGGCACATTTAACACCTTTGCTACAGGAGCTGCATCGGGTTCCAGTTTGTTTCCAGGTCCAATTCAAGGCGTTGGTTATCACCTTTAAAGCCCTACATGGCATGGGTCCAGGTTACCTGAGGGACCGTCTCACCCCCATTACATTGACCTGTCCCACCTGGTCCAGCAGAGAAGGCATGTTGCGGATCCCGTCAGTGAGAGAATGTTGACTGGCGGGTCCTAGAAGGAGAGCCTTCTCTGCCATTCCCCCCTCCCATGGAATACTCTCCCCGCAGAGGTGAGGTGGGCCCCTACCCTCACCATTTTTTGGAGGGAGTTGAAGACTTGGCTCTGCCAACTTGCGTGGGGCAAGGAAAGATACAATCAACCCTGGGGATGGCTGGTGCCTTGATGATGCTCCCTGAGTTTATTAACACCTAATTAACATCTGCCTCTTGGAAGTATTATAAAGGAAGTTTGTTTTCAGCATATTTTAATTAATTAATTAATATTTATCTATTTTAATTAATGTTTATTCTATTTTTACTGTAAACTGCCCAGAATCACTCCACAGTGAGATGGGTGGTGACAAATTTGAAAAATAAATAAATAAATAAATAAATAAATAAATAAATAAATAAAGTGTCAAGGAACTACCAGAAGGTGGGGGGGAAATAAAACAAAACAAAACCCACACCCCCACCAACACTGGCAAGGCAGGCCACAGCACATATATAGAGAGCAAACCCCATCCCATTTTAGCGCTGAAGATGTTACCTAGCCTGGTAACGAAACATTTGCAAGAAAATAACCAAGCTCAGAGAACCCCAAGGACTCCACTGTCCTAAGATCTGGCTTCTCTTTGTGCTGCTGCATGTATTTATACAACAGGCAAATTCAAGAACTGAAGACTTTTTTGGAAAAGTAAAGATGACCTTAAATTGAGCTTGACTCCCGGTCATGACTTCAGCACATTCATGCAGTTTTTGTGGCAACAGTATGGAAATTGTTGGCCATTGGCATCTTCCAAGATATTCTTCCCGATCTAGCACTTATATTTCCTGGTGGTCTCCCATGTAAGCACTAACCAGACCTGACCCTGCTTAGTTTCTGAGCCCAGATGAACCAGGCCCAGGACTGGACATGTGCTGCTGTCTGATCAGATGATGTTTTTGAGGCGGCATTTAAATTGTGAATCATCCTTTCTTGGAGTGTCAATTCAGCCATCTCCATTTTTGGGGAACTTGACCTGGTTAAGGCTATCTGAGGATTACTGTTGTTTCCTTGTTACACCAATTCTTCTTTTCAATCCATTACATGTCAACATGTTTTTATACTGGAAATGGAAAGGCACAATGTTAATTTTGAAATAATTGAATGAATAACTTTTGAGTTTCCTAAGATGCTTCGGACAATATTTTCTTTAGGCCTAAAAGAATCAGACTTCCAAAAAGGAGAGCCTGCATTGCACTGCACTGCTATCTTTTGCATTCAGATCACAGGCAAGTTAACCTTGGCTTTATTTTTCGTGCAGGCAGCACATTACAGTTTTTTCCTGCCACAGAAATGGTACTAGATGGTGACAGTCATTCTGCAGTGTTTGCGGGTTAATCTAGGAAAACAAAGCCAATTTACTAGCAGCAGAGCTACTCCTCCTCCAAGGAGTCAGGCAGCTGGAAAAATTACCAGATAGATTTTCAAACCTGAGTCTATGTGCACAACAAGAAAGTGATTTTTTTAAATAATAATTTTATTGAGCATTACAATTAATAAGATAAGAACTAATACAAACTAAAAGAAAAAGAAAGGAATAAAAAAGAAAAATAGGAAGTGCAGGAAAAAAAAAAGAAAAGACAAGACAAGACTTCCCCCTTCATAACACGTATAAACAATTTTAGTAACTTATCACTTTCTCTTAAAATACAACAAATGATCTCTTCTTCCCATATCTCATCTCTTATCTATAAACAAATCTTAAAAGGATTGTCATTCAGTCCAGGTCAGCAAAAGTCCATTATGGGTTACCAGAGATAACAACATATCTATTTTAACCTTGATCAAATAAACCAACTTTATATTCCTTCTTTTTACTTTTGACAATCTTTTTATATTCCTTCCCTTTATTTTTTCCAATCTTGACCCTTAGTCCCCTCAGATAAAGTCCTGGAACTTGATTTCTTCTCATTTTTAATTTGTCCCTTCTCACAAAATTCTTCACAACTTTAACAGGGTTCTTTCAGTATAAGAAAGTTATCCACTCTTTTGGGTTGGTAAAATATCAACCGATTTCATTTGTATATCCAGTGTAGCATCTCCTTCCACATAGCCCAACATTTTTAGATCCACTTTCAAACCAGACTCAGTCCTCTCCAGTAAAGCTTGCTCCCTTTCCATATCATATGCCAAACATAGTCTATCTATAATGGCAGACACTTTTAAAATTAACTTCTGGATCCATTGTTCACAAATATCTTTTAGTACATCCTTTGTTAAAGTATTTTGCTCCATTCTGTATTAGTAAGTCAAACTTAAGTACTCTTCTCCTTTAATTGTAATCTTTAATTCCTTCTGGTTCCCTCTAGAGTCCAACCTTCAAAATCCCATCCTACTGTGTGTGTGTGTGTGTGTGTGTGTGTATGTGTTTAATTCAAAACAACACAGCACTTTCCCATGGGAAGGATTCTTATAATTAATTTCAAAATCTTATTTGAAATCCATCTGAACCCTTTACTTTCCAAAATAAACGCTGTTTATTCCCCCCCCAAAAAAGATTTTTTTAATGTCCTTAAACTTGTATATAACTTCTTTTGCTAAGGATGGAAAGAAATTCACCCAGTGTAGTAAAACTTGCCATTATGAAGGCTCCTAATATCCAAAAAACAGTTAACAAGCAATTTCCAAAAGTGATTAAGAAAGTATGCAAACCCTGTGTCCCTCTTAAGGACGTCAAACCGCAGTTTAGGCTATGATGGTGTTTCCTCATTTCCCAGCACTTTAAACCTGCTGGAGACCACTATTTTGCAGTCTCCTCATGAGAAGCAGCTGTCTGGAGTACTTGTGGGTGATCCCAGTCCTCTCCTTGTCCAGAGAGGAATCAAGAAGTCATCTTTTCACTCCAGCTCTTCATTCCATTGCAGTTGTCAGCTCCACTCTCAGCGGAGCCATCTTCAGTTCACCATTTCTTCCCCACACAACAAGGAAGTGATTTAACAGAACCAAAGCTTTCTAATTTCATAATTCCACAATCCCTGCACATTGGACCCACTGGATAAATAATCACGACAAACATCTCCCAATAACCCACTCTTCCTTTTTCACAGTTTCATCCATAGGCAGTAACAAAGGAGCGATCCCTACCCCAGATAATGGATTATCCTCCCTCTTTCACATACAGTTTATTAAGGGAAAGGTTCTTATAATATACTACTAAGCAGGACTGTGCAATTCCAGAAAAGTGCTTCTGGACACATGAAATTCTGAACATAGCACTAAGGTCCAACTCTCTTGTGGCTATGTCTTTTCCCAGAATCACATAGCAGTTACAAAGGCTCCAGGATTTGATTAACATTAGTTAGTTTTTCTTAATGGTAAGCACATGTTCCCTGGAACAGACTGCTTTGGTAGATGGAATACTTTTTTGCTGAAGGTATTTAAGCAAAAATCTAAAAGCTATCCATCAAATACTATTTCTGCATGCTACATTCCAGAATTAGCATTCAGAAGGAGTTAGTCTAGATTAACACTTTTTCCCTCTCAGTAGTAAAATTCCAAGAATACATGATTAAAAAATTAAATAAATAGCATGTAGGAAGGATTTTGACCTCGACCTTTTCCAAATTGTTCTTCAGTGGGAACATTAAAATCACTTTTCTCTTTTTTAGTTTAAAAATCCATAGTCCATTCAATGTCCTCAGAATTCTACCAGCCAATTTGGTAGAATTGCATAAGGCTCCAATTAAAATCTTATCTTAGCCACATACATTCCTTAGCAAGTCACAAAGTGGTTTTCATTCTAACATTATGTTCTCTGCTTCTCCAACCCCACTAGCATTATAGGCAAAATTATGCAGGTCTACCCATGAGCTTTTTGTATGAAATACCATTGAAATGCGTTGTATAAACGTGCAAAATAAATGTTATATTGAAATACTTATTATCAATTTGTATGTTTGCCTGTTTTAGCAGAGACATTTTTCCTCCTTTCCTCCCCAGCTATAAAAATATATCAATGCTAGTTGCAATACAAAGAGGAAAGGAATCCCTGAAATGGCACAGTTATTTTAGCAAATGTTACTGATAATGTTACTATAAAGTGAAAGAAAGCAATTCAATAGGAAATGGACCAAGAAACACACACACATAAATGCTAGACTCCATTATTTTGTGTCGCAGTGTGGAATTACGCCCACAGTTTACATTAAAAACCTAGTTCCAACCCTACTAATCATACTAAATAAAGAAAAATATACTTTAAAGGGTTCCAGGATATAGTTATAGTGTAGTCTTCCAGAAATATTAAAGCACAACTCCCAGAATTCTTAGGACATGCTAGATGGCCTCATCCAAGTACTAGATTAGGAAAGACTAATAAAGTGGCAGGATTGCCATGTTGGCACTCTAAATCCTTTTATACTGTTCATCTAGATTACTAGCACACTAAGAAGAGTTGCTGTACTTGGAGGAATTGTATATTATATGTACAGTCACCTTTTCCAGCAAGTGAGAGATTCCAAAAAGCAGCAGTAAAGTACTGAGTTATTCCTCATTCATTCATTCATTCATTCATTCATTCATTCATTCATTCCATTTGTATGGATGCCCACTTGACCACCGATTCAGGATGGTGAACAGCAAGCTAAACACAACAATTAAAACATCAACAAAACCTAAAACACATCATATCTGGAGCAGCATACATGTCTGCATCAATAACCCCTAAAAATAGGCTCACCTGCTTCCCTTCCCAGTGCCTGGAGGAAAAGCCAAGGGTTATTGTTGTTGTTTTTTACATTTAAATATTTTATTGATAAAGTATAACAACTAAAAGATATGAAGTACAACCAGAATATTGGCAATATAATCAAAAAAGAATATTCAAAATAGTAGTTAGATGGGTGACATTTGAAGAAACAAAAGATATATCCATAAAGTATTAATATAGAGCTAGCTCAACCCTTCAACATATTATTAAATTTAGCCAAATAGATCATCTACTGCCCCATCTTCTCAGTTTTAATACAGTATATTATTTCAGTACAATGATCTTTATATAACAGACTTGGATTCTTAATATTCTGTAAGCCAAGATATAACACCTTACGAAAGGCCATCAAGATAGGGGCCATCCAAACCTCAGCAGGGGAGGGGGGGCATGCTGTTCCACAGGGCAGACACAGCAACAGAGAAGGTATCCTTCCTAGACTATATCAGATGGCACTGTTTAGTCCAGCGATGGCAAACCTTTTGGGTTCGGCATGTCAAAAATTCAGAAAATGCCTAACTTGACTCTGCTGGCGTGTCACACACACACACACACACACACACACACACACACACTGAACAAAGGAAAAACAATTCTTTACGTATTTATTTATTTTAAAAAAAATACAGTCCAATCATGTGTGGTGCTATGTATTATATAAAGAATAATTACAAAAATGAAATATGAGTAAAACAAACTCAGTTTCTTTGGTAACTCAAACAGGGAGAATAGTTGTTGTTGGGTGTTGGTGAATCCTAGAGTGTCATCCAAAACATCATAGCGCATCACCTTTGACACGCGTGTCATAGGTTCGCCATCACTGGTTTAGTCACTCACGTGTTAGTCAATTCCCTACTGGATTACTGCAATGTGTTCTACGTGGGGCTGCTCTTGAATACCATCCAGAAGCTGCAACTGGTCCAGAATGGAGTGGCGTGCATAGTTCTGGGCATCCTGCAGTTTGCCCATATTACACCACTGCTGTGTGGCGATCCTGTTGCCTCTGTTTGCCTTCATATTCTAAAGGTCAATAAGGTGTCCAACAACATTACCCTCCAGATGGATAGGAAACTCTCCAAGCCCCATTAAGAAACCTGCTGGATCCATCAGACACCTGGGGCAGACCATCTTAATGGACCCTACCTCCATGCAGAGGTTGGTGGCTCCAGTTAACCCCATCATCATGAGGAAGTGACCATGTACTGATGGGGAAGTTCCCCAGGATCAGATCATGGCGCATTTGCTCTGAAGTGAACACCAGATGAGTCTGGCCATTGATCACCTGGGAAAAGTGCATAATTGTCATAGTGTCTATGAACTCCCAAGTTGCCTTCAATCCCAGAGAGAAGTTGTTGAATCACTCGGTACCAACAATTTGGGCAAATGCACAACCTCCTGAGCAATAAGATGGAACAGCTCAGTGAAGGAGGTTGCTGGGCAGCTGGGAGGACAACACGACAACAGTACCCCCAGCTTGTTCTTTGGCCCAGCATCATGAGTAAGAACTTCCATCTGGCAACCTGCAAATAGCAGTCCTCACAACTGCTGGGGGTCTTGTGGTACGCAACTGCCACACCACCTCCCCTGCCCTAAGGTCAGGACTGATGCGAGATGCAAAACCCAGCAGAGCAGATCTTCCTGAGGAGAACCCCCATTTCCTCCAGCTAGGTCTCAGTGATACATGCCAGGTCTTTCATCTGGCTCGCAATTAAATTGTGGAAGAGGCTGGTTTTGTTACTGACAGACCTGGTGTTTAATAGCATCCTCCTCAGCCTGGAGCACCTAGCAACTCAATTGCCTGTTTCCTAAGTCAAGTCTGGGGGCAAGAAGTACAGATAGGAACCAAATTTCCCCTGAAAGTATTTGCACCCACTTTCTCTTGTCTGTCACTACTATTATTCTCCACTCCATTTTTATCCCCTTGCACCCATTCTCCCACTTATTATCTCCTGCCGATCTCTTACTGAAGCCACTGGTGTCCAGCAGCAGAAGGGGAAAAAAGAATATGTGGAAAAAGAGGCTTTTCCAAGACTTACAATGGAATCAACAGAACCAATGTCTTAAACGAGTGAAGAGAAGCTTTACTCTGATTGTCCAGAATGACTATACCTCTACATCTCATTCCACTACATAGCAAAAAGCTTGTTATAGAAGCATATTCTATACACACACACACACACACACACACACACACACACACACACTTATTTGCATTCTCCCTAAGAGGAAATTCAGCACCATCACTTAAGGAAGCTTTGAACTGTTACAGCACTACAGTACAGTTTTGATTTATCTCATAACTTGTTCACAGGAGCTCAGAATAGAAAGCAGCATTGTTAGGAGCAGGGGAAAATATGAAATGTAAAAGCTAACTCTCTTAAGCCACTATTATCATATATAGCAGAGTTAGATTACCCAGGAGGCTTTCTGGCACACTATTTATGCTTTTGACAGGCCTGCAGAGAAAGTCATTGTTGCTCCCATCCTGCAAACAGTCTTGCCACTGATGATTCAAAGGCTGCAGGGTGCCCATGTGTGAGACCTCACAAAGTGCTTTCCCCTTATGGTACTGCTGAGTCATTAATACCTTCTGGTCAAGTGAGCCTGGCATCTTCTTGGACCTTAGCCTTTGGAGTGATTTATAGAAAAGATGTGCCAGTGAAGCTCACAGAATTGCAATCCCTATTGATCCAATTAAAGCCATCTTATTCCAGAAGACTTTGGAACATAGTGTTAAGCTACTTGCCATTTCTTGCCCTGCCTCAATACTAAATGGTTTTACGAGGGAACAGTTTCCAGCATACTAGTTGTTAGTCTTTAGCACAATAAGCTGATTTGTGCATCCCTTGGATGGAAAAATAAGTTAAAAATTACTTCGCCACTTCTTTTGCTCTTGCACAGGTGAATTTGGGGCAGGGTCATATACAAATGATAGATCCACATTATTATGAACATAGGAACTAAATACTGCATGCCTAGCTTGACCCCAGATGGCAGGAATTAAAAATACCCCCAATTCCTGGGAGGCCTTGTGCCCTCTGCCATCCTTATCAAAATCAGAAGGGCAAACACCAAGGGTGCTATTGTCTCAATTATGTCATTCAAAATATGGAACTCCCTGTATCATAGGTACTGTAGTGGAGAAAATAAATCTAACAAATAGAATGGAGGCTGCTCCCTCCTCCCCCCCCCCTTTGGACACGACTGGGGTCAAACCCACTTTATCTCTTTGCCTAATTCTATCAGACCCAAATTGACCCTCCTGCCCCCAAGACAAAGCCCCCCTGCAATCCCATCTAGACCAAAGAACAGAAGCCTCCTCACCAGCTCCCAGCAGGGCCCAAGGACAGCCCTAATAAGGGAGTTGCCTTCCCAGTGTTTGGGGTCCTTCTTTCTTGTAAAGCAGGCACCCAACGATGGTCGCAATACAGCTTGGCTCTTCTTCTTCACATCATGCTCCTTTGTCAGACTGAATCCACCACACTCATTTACCACTTTCTCCTCCGAACGTGAGAGGTTATCTCACATTGAGTGAAAATGAAGGATTGGGCAGGAGGTGCAAAAGAAGGCAGATCTGGGCTACTTCACTATTGGACATGACAGCAGGGACGCCTTTGGAGATTAACCGGAAGGAGAAACATGACTTGAGAGGGGCTACTTGCCTCCCAAATATTAGCCTTTTTTAACAATGCATGAGCAGGGATTCTCTCCCTTTTGCTTCCTTTCCCGTCCGTTGCCTTTTTAACCTCACTGCATCGCCATCCAGTCTGGCTTCCCCTTCCTTCCCTTTGCTCACCCCAACTCCCGCTGTTGTTTCCTGTTTTTGTTTTTTGTTTTGCTGCTTCTGCTGGGAGGAAGAGGGGAGACGATGGCATGAGAGAGCGCGGTTGGTATATGCAGACAGGGATCAATTAATTTCTTAAATGGGCTACCTTATTTTACAGGCAGTTAATTTTAATGTGTGTGTGTGTGTGTGTGTGTTCTGGCCCTGCTCTTTTTTGGTATTATGACTTCTGGCAAGTATCTGTACACATATACATATATATGCCTACACCCATACAAACACACTTACATGGTTTATTTTTTAATTTTTATTTCTGTCTCTTCTTGCTTCAAGGGGATCATCTTGATTTCGGGGTCATCTCCCTTTTGGATAAATACAGTATTTTATTCCTGATAAAGATCTCTTTTTTCCCATCTAACTTTTCATCTTGTAATCTGCTTTCTTAAAAGTAGAAGTGCTGCTGGATGTTTTAGTTCTGCTGCCTTTTAACTGTCATGTTATTATGAATTACTTCATTGTGTTTTTAACCTCACTGTTGCCCATTTCACTCTTTTAACAAGGGTGAACTGTTTGCACTGAGGTGCCACTTCTGATCTCAAAGAATCCTTCAAAGCCCGACAAACTGTGGCCACAGATACCTCACCACTGGAGAGAAAGGAACTGGGAATTAATCTGACCTGGCCAGATTGAGAGGATGGGGAATGTTCATCCTTGAGAAGACCCTGTGTGGGTGGGAATAACATGGCGCTCTTCAAGTAGCTCAAAAAAATCTCATAAAAAAGGAAGCCAAGACTAGATCTTTGTTACCCCAGAATGCAGGGAGAGAGATGATGGTCTCAAGTTACAAGATTCTGAGTGAATGCGAGGAAAAACTTAATGGTAAGAGTGGTTGAAGATCAAACATCAGAGAGGGGATGACTCCTCTTTGCTGCATGTGCTTCTGAAAACTACATGCAAACTACAGGGCTTCTGCTCCTGTTTTAATAGAAAGGAAGCCTCTAAATGAAGCATGGAAAAGGTTTCATTATTCTGAAAAATGCTGGGCTTGGGTGCATACCCAGAAGTTGCAATTGCCTGCACAGCCATGACTGAGAAATAATTGGCTGTATTTAAACAATGGGCTTAACCATGTTTAAATTAATCCTGGGTTACATAACCCTATTTTGGGTTCACACAACATGCACGGCCAAAAATGTGGTTAGCTGGTTTGTAGTTCAGTGTCATTTTGATCTGCTGCTGGATTTGGCAGAATCAACGCTGTTCCAAAAAGCCATTTGTGGCCTTCCTCCTGCCTCGCTGCCCCCTCCCTCAACTCAGATTTAGAGCTGAGAAAATGTGGCTATTTCTCTACAGGGAAGCATTTCTTTTAGTGCTTGAAACACTGACTGCCTCAGTAACTTGTGGGTTGAGTCTCTGAAAACTGGCAGGAGCCCAAACCAGCAGGAGCAGCCAAACATGAGCAAAGCTGAATAGCGCCTTTCCCTGCTCTCCTTTCTGTTGCTGTCCAGAATGAATGGGGGCACATGGAAGAGCTCATGTCTACAGGATGGAAGAAATCTGATGCTTTGGGGGAAATGATGAGCTGCTGGCTGTCTCCTCTATCCCAGAACACCCTGGAAAGTCTGAGTGCATCAGAGCTTGCTTTGAGTATTATTGATAAATAATATCAACTGTTATTGTATTTTTGAATGATACTACAGGTTTTAGAATGAATTTAAAATGTAGCAGAGTTAGTGTTACTGAATGGAAGTATTTCTCCAGGTAATATATTATGTTTTGGAATGAATCGGTTCGGTTTACAGGTAGCCCTCGACTTACAACCACTTGTTCAGCGACCATTCAAAATTATGATGGGTCTGAATGAAGGGGACTTGTGACTGGTCTACAAAGTTGCGGCCGTTGCAGTGTCCCCACAGTCACATTTGTGACCTTCCCTGCTGGCTTCCCATAAGCAAAGTCAATGGGGAAGCCAGCAGGGAAGGTCACAAGTCACTCCCGTAAGTTGCTCCTATTGCTTTTTCTCCTGAGCAGCCCCAGGGAATTCATACTCCATAGCATTCTCTCCCTACCCACCAGCGCTTCCCAGCACCTGCTCGCTGCCCTTGCCGGCCTGCCCGTGCTCCTCAGTGTCCACCCGCAGCACTCCCCATTCCTCCTTGCTCCTTAGCTGGGACTCCTGCCTCTGCCTGCTTAACAGCCCATGGAGTCCTGGGGTTATGATGGCCCAAGGACTACCTGTAGCTATGTATTGAAAGATATTCTCATATTTCCAGTGTTGTTTTCATGTTTTGAGTTGCTTAGGGCATTCTTATGTGGAAAAACTCTGTGCTAATTATACAGTTATGAATAATGATAACTCCTGCTTGCAAGATTGTAGTACCTACTCCTCCCAAGAAGTCAAAGATGTTCCTCCTATCCTCCTCTTCTTTACACTTTTGCTTAAGAAGTAGCAGGGTCCAGGTCCACATTAACTTTCTCAGCTTGGTGCTGTTTAAGTATTTTGAGGCTGTTAGCTGAGAAATTTTGGAGTTTCAGTCCCAACATATCTAGATGGCATTAAACCAGGAAAAGCTGGAATTCACAGAAAAGTTGCCCACTTGAAATCAGTTCCCCATCTCTGCCCAAATCAAAAGCAATGGATCAATACACTTTCACCAAAAATCTGCTTTTGTAGAATGAGATGGAACTAAGTCAATACTTAATTTTGGTTAGCTACCCTGAGTGCTTGCCAGAGACAAAAAGTGGGGTATAAATCAAATACATACATACTCTTTCCAACATCCAATCTTGTCTGAAAAGCTGATGGATGGGGGAGGGAATAAATGGAAGATCTGCCTCCATTCCTTCCTTAAATCATATTAGTTGATTTCATGTGCCTCCCTCCCACTTTTAAGGATTGAATGGCTTCTCAGCAGACCAATCAGAGCAGCTGATTTTTAGTGAGTCAAAAGACCAGTTCTGATGGCATTATAGCAGCACAGCCAATAACAGGTGATGTATGGATTGAAGCTGATGAGGCTAGTTAGAAGTTAGTTCCTAGGCTAGAGAGGATCATTATATAAGCATGCCTGAGCCATAAATCAAACCATCAAGTATCTGTTAACTTGAAAAGGCAGGAAGACCAGGACTTTAAAATCCAGACTATGGATATAAAGGGGCTCTGTAAACTTTTCTTTCTAGAGAGCAATCAGTTATTGCAGTTATACTTCCAATCATATTTATACAAAGTACAGAAGGAGAGTAAGAAATACTAAATCAAAGAAATTAAAGGCGTAAGAAAACAAAAGGAAAGTTTAGTAGATCTAGTTTATACCAACTCCTTTCACTACATGTCTCCATACCTTTTCATCTTTACAAATCCTCCCTGCTTCCATCACATCTACATGCCTCTTCATTCGTTGCCTTAAAGTTTTCATCGCTTTCTTTTGAGGATCTCATCAATTCCATCCAACTGCCACTTTCTCAGCTTTTGGTTTCCTTTTGACCCATTCACTGTGCCTTCATATATTTGTTTTGCAATTTGATCCTTATTTGTTCTTTCTATATGACCAAACCTCCTCAATTTACCTCTTTCTTTTTGGTGACTCACATTTGTATTCAGTCCATATTCATTTGCCTCCATTTATTCTTGACTGTACCTCTTGTTTTATCATACATGCTTCTTTAGTATCCCGTTCCCACTTCATTTGACTAATTTTATGTTTCCCCTGACACATCCAACTCTCACTTGCATATAACTAAGTGGGCAAAAGCACACCTTAATATGCAGCCATTTTCTCTTCAACAAATATTTATTCCTTACAACAGAACATACATCACCTACTACCTTTCTACTAGCATTTCCACATTTCCCCACCTATTTTCCATTTTTAGTAAACATTCTACTAAGGAATATCAATTCATCAACTTCCTTGGTTTTTTCTCCATTTATATACAAATTGAAAACATTCATTCTATTTTTTCTGTCAAATGCAAAGGGCTTCTTCTTGTTAACTTTCTGATATCTAATGGATTTTTACAATTTTCTTTTTTAAACTGCCATTCAGTGGTTCATCAATGTTGCTTCCAAACTGGGAGAAAACATGACCAGTGAACTGTTGCAGACTTTCATACTGGGCCCTGGTGGTTCAACATCTTCATAAATGACTTGGCCAAAGAAGCATCAGGAATACTCATCAGATTTGTGGATGACATCAAACTAGGTGATACCTTTAAGACAGAAACAGGATGCAAGGGACCTTAAGAAGATGGAGAATTAAGCCAATGCTTTAAACAGATAAGTGACAGGTTTCTTGCACTTAGGCAGGGAAACTCACGTGCATAAAAACAGCTTGACATCACTGTATGTAAAAAGGATACACCAGGCTCTGAGCAAAGCATTGGCAGCTGGTTTGAGCAAAACCAGAACCATAGCTTATATAGCTTTGCCCTACTATATTTCAGTGACAAGATAAAGATAAACCCAGTGTAAATTACAGTGTGCCATTGGAATGCTATTGACAAACCCATTTGGGTGACCTTCTTATTAATTCCTTCCTCCTAGGTCAGCATGCTAGCTATACTATCTTTGAGATATGGCCATTTGGTTTACTGGACCACTGGTCCCTGCCTGATTCCTCCCCATTGCTGCTCAGGGTCAATTCATCTTGCTATGAATGTTTTCTTACAAGGGCATTTTAAGCAACTCACATGTATGGAGAGGTATCTCATTGGTTTGACAGGGAATGCTCATGTGTGCATGGAGGGGTACCTTTTACCATGACAGGATCTAGGAGGTTTCAGGGACCCAAACTTGAGTATGAGTCAGCAATGGGGTACAGCAGCTAAAAAGGCAAAGGCATTTGTAGGCAGCATCAGTATAACATCCAGCTTGTGAGAACTACCAAGACTGCTCCACTGTTTCAGACATTCCTCAACTGCATCTAATTTCGGATATGCCAGTTTAAGAAGTGTGTCAAAATCTGAAATATATCCAGACAAGGATGACAGAGTTGGTAAGAGGTCTCAGCAGCAACTCCTATGAGGGAAGACTGAAAGACCTGTGTATGTTTAGTCTGGAGATTAAGAGATGATATGATAGCAACTTTCTAGTATTTGAAGAGCTGTCTTGTAGCTGCTGAAACAATTTTTTTTTCTGTTGCCCTGGATGGGAAATACTTGAACTAATGGACTCAAATTACAAAGATGAGGATTTTGTCTACATAGTACCGAGCAGCCCTTTCTTGGAAGGAAAACCAGGGTGCTGGTTAAGCTTGCAATGTCTTCCAAATTGAGGATTGTATGTTTTATCTGTTTTGCTATTGTTTTTTGTCTTTTTGTTGTTGCTGTGTTTTGTGTGGGTTTGCATAATGTGTTGTAAGTCAACAGGAATCTATCTTGGCAATCAAAAGGTCTGCTTCCCTTAGCACAGGTTGTAGGATAGAAGGGGCATGATGTCTCTGTACACAGAGCAGGGGAAATTTCATTGCGTACATCCAACAAACTAAACCTCCATCACCTCTTCCTCCCCTTAGAGTGGATATTGCTTTATCAAACTATAACCATCTCCTGAGCTGACTTTGAGTTTTCAAATTAATTTGCAATATGAAACAGAACATGAGAAATAATATTTTGAGCTGCAGTTCAAAATGGAAAGATGGAAATTTTTGTCAGAAATGCCTCCAGTTTTAGCCTTCCAAAAAGTTTTGAAAACTGAGTTGTTAACAAGACTGATGCCCTGCACTGACTTATATTCGGTTATGACTTTGTGATGTTAGATGCATTGTGTATATGTTGATTGCAATGCTTTTGTTGTAATCACTGAGAATTTTATCAATTGCCAGAGATATAAATGTGATAAATAAATATTCCTCTTCAGATTATTTTTAACAGAAAAACAGGTGTTGGTGTATAGACCTACCTGGGAGTATCTTTGGTCAAAAGGGAGATTATTTCTGAAGCATACAGAATATACAGGATTGCACCAAGGATTAATGCAAAGCAAAGAGAATATTTCCAGATTAAAACGTATTTTCTTTTAAAGAATCAAGTCTGCATTGGCTCTATAGCATCTATCTTCTCATTGAGCTGACAACTACTGGGCTGAAAGCTTATGGCCAAGGTTTGTGATTTGAGCACAGGCACACGTACAAGTAAGATGCCAATTCACTTTCTTTAGATGGCAGAGAACAAAACATTACCTGGTGTGGATTTTCTACATTCTTTCTGCCACAGGAGCCATTAGTCTGACACTAATAAGATGGGCTGATCTTTGCAACTGTGTCTTCCATTAACTGTGGTAATTTATTATCAGTCTCGACTTAAAGTTATGACATACGTACTCTTAATCTTTAAAGCTTTTCAAATGGAACACAATCTTCTATTCCAGCTTTTGTTTGATGCATGCTTTGTCAAGGGGAGGACCATAAGTCCAGTGGCAGATCACACTGTTGCACTGTTACATACTTTGGACTTGTGTTTCTTGCCTTCTTTTGATGTAAACCTGTTATTAGTTCCTTTACTTCAAAAAGAAGCAAGCCACTCTGTCAAAGTTGGGGATGCTTCTATTCATTTTCCTTCCAGGATTCAGATTTGGGGGCTTCTAATTGCAAAATAGAAATATAATCTTTTCCTATGAAATAAAAGAGGCACTGGATTTCTGCTTTGAAGTCCTACCCTGATGAATGCCATTGTCCAATTCTGTTGGACAGAATTCTAACAACTTCCTATGTTAGAATAATTGAATCATAGAATTGGAAGGAGCCTTTTGGTTCACTGAGTCCAACCTCCTGCTCAGTGCAGATACTGAAATTATAGGATCCCCAGCTTCAGTTTAAACACATCCCGGGAAAGAGATCCCATCTATTCTTACCCTAACATTCAAGCAGAATCTGTCTTCCTACAACATAAGTCCTGCACCTGGAACCACAGAGATCCTTTCAAGTACTTGAAGAGTACTATTTTATCCTCCTTTCGACTTCTCAATTCCTTCAACCGCTCCACAGAGGGCTTGGTTCCTAGTTGCCTGGTTATCTTTGTTGCTCTTCTCTCAACTTGTTCTAGCTTGTCTTTTCTTCTTAAAGTGCTGTACCCACAACAGGACACAACATTCAACTATTGCTTTCTATGATTTGGAAACTGTATTTCTCTTGTTGCAGCATAAAACTACATTTGTCTACTGGCATCCACATCACACTCATATTTAAGTAGTTGAATTCAACTCCTGATGACTCAACAAACAAATGCTTGGCACCTCAGTTTGCCTCCAGCATTATTATGTAGCTGTTTGAAAGACATTTGCTTCCATTCATAGTCTTCCTCTTCCATTTCCCTCAACCTTGCCAACTCAGTCACCCCACCCCACCCAGTCCAACATCCATTTGCAACACATGCCCAAGTTTCTGCTTCCTGATCATCTCCTCAAGGGAGCAATCAATCTTTATTTGGCCCAGGACTGTTTCTTCTTGCTGTTGGTGGTATTCCTAGTAATGGTCCCCAGATCTGTAATTCAAACATGTGTATTTCTTACTCTAGCTCTTTTTCAATGTTCAGTTTTCACAGCCACATTTTGCCATTAGAAACACATCTTTAACTGCTGTGATCTTTATTGCCAGAGAATATCCTTATCCTTTATGTACTTGTCTTTTTCATTGCCTTCCTTCCTAAGATTAAACTCCTCTTCACTTCTCCAGTGAAGGCCACCTCCCTACCACCTTCCCTTTTCACAGTTCACAACAAAATCAATATACATGCTAGGTATTATTTTTATGACTGGTGTGGGTCTTCCGGGCTGTGTGGCCGTGTTCTGGAAGTTTTGTTTCCTAACATTTCGCCAGCACCTGTGACCGGCATCTTCAGAGTGCAGGAGCATAGACATTACTGAGTGGCTGCTTGTTTTGGTGTCGCCATCTGTGTGTATCTTCCTGGGGATTAGGCAGGGTTTTTTCTTCTATTGAATTGTTAACGAGGGGCTGCTGGGGGTGATTAGCAAGTTCATTGTGTGAACTGTTCACTCAGTAACCCAACCCCCCCCACACCCCCAATCCCCCCTTCCCCCTCAGATCTCTATAAATACCCACAAAAGGGTCACATCACCCTGGGCACAGAGAGAACTGCTCCTGTCTGTGCTCCTGCACTCTGAAGATGCCGGTCACAGGTGCTGGCGAAACGTTAGGAAACAAAACTTCCAGAACACGGCCACACAGCCTGGAAGACCCACACCAGTCATTGTATGCCGGCCGTGAAAGCCTTCAACAATACATATTATTTTTATCTTTATCTTTAATATTAATCCAGATTTTTCACTTTCCAGTCTACTTTCCTAATGAGCTCTTCTAATCTTCTTCACTTTCAGCTAACAAAGTGTTGTCTCCATCTCTCAAAAATGTTTTAATCTCGTATTTTTATTACAGCTGTCATCTATTTCAATCCCGACATTCGTACAATATATTAGCTTTAAAACAGAGGTGGAGATAATGTTCATTCACATTTCATTCTCTTTCCTATACTGAATAGAAAGCATAGGGAATGACTTTGAAGGACAGGAGGAAGAGCCACTACCAAGGCAATGATCAGACAAGCAGGGCTTGAGCCTTCTCCACGAAACTAATTTGAGAAAATGTCTCAGACAAGCCCCTCCCTAATTCACACAAAGATAAAGTGAGGGAGTGGGGAAGCACAATCAGACTTGCAAGATTCTCTTACCATAGCTGTTCCAATAAAAGTAGTTTTAGACGTATATGGCATTGGTTTCTTGGTCTGGTCTACCTTATAGGCTGAGAAACACTCTGTTTCTCCAAATTCAATTCTTGCATTAGCTTCTCCTATATTGTAAAGACCCTTCAGAAGAATAATCAGATGTTCTGGCACACTCATTCACTGTAATATATTCCATATTCTGGCAGGACTTAAACAAAAGTTTTGCTGTAGAGAATAAAACAAAGGTAAACCTCCTTATATTTTCTTGTTCTTCCTGTTATCCTTCTTAGCTTTTGATCTTGTGTCCTATTTACCTTTTCGGAAACCTGCCTGTCCATTCACCATCTCTTTCTCCATGTATGGCTCTATTTTTCTTTGTAAGTGCAATTACACAATGGTTTGCACATTATTTTGCATATTCCTTCTTTGGTGTATGTATACCAATTTGCTCTGATTTCTAGGTATCACAATCCTTTTTCTTTATTTGTGGTCATACAGCTGTCAACAGCTTAATTGCCTTTTGCCTGCAGCTTTAAATAGTTCAGTGGATACCTCAGTGTAATTTTAGATAGATAGACAGACAGACAGACACTTAATAACATATTTTACTATCTAGAAAGAGGGGAATAATATAAAAAATAAAACAGTAAGAAAGGGTTTAAAGGATACTATATAAAAACAGCTCATTTTAAACACAGCATTAAAACATGACTGCTGGAGTAACACTGATTAACCTTTCCATTGCATCAATGAAAAGTACCTGATGCTTTCCTATTTGCCAGCTGCTCTACTCCCTGTTGAACCTCACTTTCTAGAGGAGTTGGTGCCTATTTTCTCTTTCTCTGTAAACATTTATGTTATATAACTTTAAAGTGCTTATAGTCTTTCTTCCTTTAACCAAATTTGCCTGTTCTATTTCTTCCACGATCGTGCTTGAGTTCTCCTACTTAATACTAAATTTTTCGGTGATTCTTCTGATTTTAAAAACATCATTTTTGTTTACTTGTTTTCCTCTATTTATTGACTGGGGTATCTTTTCTTGTCCTGTCTTGTTTGTTCAACCTTATTCCGTCATCTTATGTCCTTCTTGTTCCCCCAAAGCATTCATCCTCCTTTTTTTTTTTTTTTTTGGCTATGAATTTTTAAGGACCTGTTGCTCCTAAACCATCTTCATAAACACTCTTGTCAAGGCAGGTCAAATAAGTCATTAAAAAAATGTTGGAAGAGTATAGGGCCCAGGACTGAATCTTGTGATACTCTTCAATATCTCACTTCAGTCTGACAAGCAACACTAGTGAGATCTTAAGCCAAGTATTCATCCACTTAATTGTCATGCCATCCAGTCCATACATAACTAGCTTCACTATCTTTTAATATGGTCTTCTCTAATCTTTCACTCAGTTGTAAAAAAGATCTTGACCCACCATGTCAAGGAAGGCTGTGTATGACTCCTACATTTGTATTGTTCACATATACAGAAAGAAAACATTTGGAAGAATCTTTAGCTGCAGCACAGAAACTAATTGTCCAAATTGAAAGCAACAATAATCTAAACTGGATTAAAATGGAGACTTAATAGTGAGATTGGAGCCATAAATTAGGATAATCAAATATAATTTACTTCTGTAGGCAGTGTATACTCTTAGCAGGAAGAATTCCTTTTCAGTATAAAGAATCCTCCCTTAAGATTTTTTTAAAAAGGAAATAATAAGATACCCTTCACAGATGGGTGAGTTGAAGGGAGGCTTCCTATGCAAATTCTGGTTGTAGTCTTTAATCTTAGCACATGCCAAGGATAGCACAGATAATATGGAATTTTCCAGTGTTAAAGCATTAAGAATATCCTAGTGGGTCCAGACATGCCCAGAATCTGAAACTGAGGAGTCCTTGAAAATGAATCAAGGACCCTGAAAACCACTGTTCCTACAGTGGCATCAGAGGAATCCATGAGTTGCTTTTAGGTTGATGACCTCTCTCTCCCCCATGACCAAAAGGGCCACAGAAACAGAGAAGTTGATGATCCAAGAAAGAAAATCAGAGCCTGCAGTGGAATTCCCAGCTAGTCACTCACCCAAGGGTACCTTTTACTTGAGACTCTTTGGAAACATGAAAAACCCAAATAAGTTTCTGCCTTGATCAAAATTCAGCTGAAAGCCTGGAAGCTACAGAGTCTCCAACTCTTCTAAACCAGACCATCACAAATGTAAAACTGCTTTCCTGAAAGCAACCACTCTTCCTGCAGTCTGCTTATACTCTTATTTTATTTTTGCTGTGAAATGCATTTGCAGCACTTCCAAATCTGGGAATAGTCAGTCATCTGCCATAGGTAACGTACATGCTAAGCTACCCATCCATCTGAACAAGCCCCGAGTATCTGCCATTATTATCTAATATTCTGACCTCAATAGCTTCCTGGGGCTTCAAAGAAGGGAAGATCTTTCCCATCACCTTCTACTGACTCCTTCAAAATGGAAATGGAACTTGGGGCATTCTACATGCCAAACATGTGCTCTACCACTGAACTTGGGCCTCACCATCTACCACCTAGTCCTCTAAACGCCACAGCTGACATTCTTGTACAGTATTCAAAATATAAGAGCTCATTAACATCAACACAAGCATTGCCAAGAGCAAACAATCTGTTGTTGCCAGGTTGTTGGATCACAATGAGGTGCTGAGAAGGTGGCTGGATCCACTAAGATAGCTATTCTCAATACAAAAGGGCCCCAAGGTAATATGCTATCTTATGCAAAAAAGAGAAATTGGCAAAGCATTTTACAATGAATTGAAGCTTTAAATGCTGAAAGTATCATTTTATCTACAGGACAAAAGGCTTTACAATCCACCAAGCTTTCGTTCCACTCAAATAGCCAAGATCTACAGTGGGGCTTATAACCTACTTGTTAGAGGTAACATAATCAATGCAGAAAATAAATAGGTACTCCCATGGAACTTTTCTAACTGCTTCTTAATGTGCCAAATACTGGTCTTTGCTCATGCAATTGTTATTTTGCTGTTTTTACTGCAAATCCTTTGGGTTTTCCTCCAGAAAGCAGCAAAATCTTGAATGATCGTCTCTACAGCAGAGTTACAATTCACTTCAGCGCTCAATTGCTTCCCTTTGGGAGGCAGGAAGTAGGTACATTCTAAATAAATGGATATCTCTCAATAGTATTTTTATATAACTTATCTTTCTTACTTAGCATACGTAACTTTGTCTTACAAAAATAAGTATTTAAGAACTAAAAACAAATACATCTTTGAAAGTAAAGATTTTAGTACCCCTACCCCCCTTGCAACCCTTTATGGCCTCCCAAATCTCAGATCACTGGCAACTCTTTGAATAATATGGGGTTGTTGCAGAACAGCTACTCTACTGTGGGGATAATCATAAACAAAGGGCAAACTTCTAGCTAACTGGGACCAATTTATTCCACCTCAGCATCCACTTCTAATTCTCCCACATTATTTAGGAAGGCTTCTGTTCTTCCTTACAGGCTTCTCAGAGATTGCAGGTAGCTGAATGAGACAGATGGGATGGGATGAAAATGAACTTTTCTATCATCCCAAGCACCACTGCACTGGATGGGTCCAAGCAGAGGTCAGACAGCCATATGCCTAGGATGTTTAATTCTGGCTTGGAGCCAAAAGGGCCTCTTCCAATGCTAGTGCCTTGGATTTTAAGGTGTTTTTAATTAAGAACAGAAACACTGAAAATGCCAGATTCCATGTGAGATAGTGAGGTTCATATACATGCCTGAGCATAATTTCATTGGGTTCCAATATTAACTTGTAATGCAAGGTCCATTGGAGCCAGGCTACATGCTTTTAGAACTGATTGCTTATGTGCCATCAAGTCAGCATCAACTCTTAGTGGCCACATAGATCAGGGTTCCCCAAAGTGGTATCAACTCTCAAGGGTTGATAGGACTATCCAAGGGGCCGATAAAAGGCTGGGGGTCAAAGGAGGTCAGTAAATATCTGGGGGTCAATAGGTGGTCAATAAACAATAGAAGGGCAATTGGGGTCAATTAATCTTTTGGGGTCTCTGTAGTGCTCCACATCAGTCCTTAGTCCTGGAGGTGGCTAGTGGCACGACAGTGTTACCCAGGGATGGTCAGCTGCCAGCAAGAGCGGTCTTGAGTTGTCTCTATCAGCTGTGTGTTGTTACTGGGCTTGTTTACCAGCATGCTTTGCATTGTGTGTCTGTGACCTTCCATCCTCCCCCTTGTCTCTCTCATCTCCCCTGTCCCAGGAAGAATATATATACGTGTAGTATTTCTGTTCACCTCCCATACTGATCATACTCCCCACTTCACCAATCTCCAACCACGTATCAGTGCTTTTGTTGACACTCATCAGATTCAACCTTCTCATCAATGCTATCAAGTTTCAGTTAAAAAAAAAAATTAAATATTTTTCATATTTTAAATATCACCTACTTTTATGAAGTTATCTATTATTATTATTTGTAGTACTGTTAAAGTCATATTTATTAAATTATTTTCATATAATAAATGTTTGGGGGTCGATGAACAATCTGAAACTTCATGAAGGGGTCAATGAGCTGAAGATTTTGTGGACCCCTGACATAGGTAGATTTTCTCCATGACAATCTGTCCCCAACCTTGTCCTTCAGGTCTTCCAGCAGTGTACCCATTGCCACTATCACTGAGTTTGTCCACCTTGCTGCTTGTCGTCCTCTTCTTCTCTTCCCTTCCAACTTTAGAATTAGGGTAGCCCAATTCTAAAATATACAGCCTCACTCCAATGCATGGCACAGCATCTACTTAGCCTTATTCCTGGGTGTGTTCTCTCTTTCATTAACTTCGTAAGCTGAAGGAAGAGGAGTGGAAATCTGTTTCTGGATAATGGCTACAAACATGTACAGCTTGTTGTATTCATGGTTCCCATGAGAAACAGATTATGTACTTGCTGTACTTCTGTACAAACATATTTGAACCAACCAATCCGAGACAGCAGTAACTCCAGTGCCATTTTTATAGCCTTAAATGTGTCACCTAACAAACCCCACGGCTGCTCCAATTAAAACTTAGAAAAGGATGTAATAGAAAAGGCAGTAATTTGATAATTGTCATATATAATATATACCTATACTTGGTATGCTAAAGTTGCACTTTCATGTTTTATACAAATTTCACGATGTCTATAAAATCCATCTAAAGTTGACAATTGTATAGTATAAAAATACATGGTTTCTTCAAATAATAAGAAAATAACTTTTTCTGACAAATAGTTATTAATGTATATGACAGCTTCCATCAAATGAGTTTTTCAAGTTAAAGACTCCTCGGCCACCTATAAGGTAAGACCATTGCTCTTACTCCTCCCTGTGAACTTTAACAATAATTTTTTTGTAGCCAGAATTTATCAAATTAATTGTCAAGATTTGGATTATCACTATAGTCAAGACTAGGACAGTTCCTCAAGAGACAGGTTGCTGAAACTGGGTACAGTACACTCATGATCCAGTATGCCACAATTACAGAGAAAGCCTGAAAAACAGAGTCATGCTATAGTTAAATGTGTATTTCATTGAGTCAACACTTCAGGAAATCAGATATGTAATCTGGAGAACCAGCAAGCAAAAATAATCAGGGAAGCATACAAGTGAAAAACAAAGGTGCTCCCTTTACTTACTCCATCCAGCATAAGGTTGAATTCTTGCAATGGGGAAATCCCAGAGGCAACCAGAAGTGTGAAAAGCAAGCTCATAAACAACACAGAGAGCTGTTTAGCTCAGTCTTGTTTCTATCAGCCTTTCTCAGCCTGGTATCCTCCAGATGTGTTAAGACAGATTCCCAGGATCCCCAAACTCTGGTAGTTACAATCCCAGTGCATCTGGAACATCCTGGATGGCAATGACTTATGAGTCCACATAAAAGTCTGCCTCCTGCCTTACTTGAAGATGTCAGAGTTTGAACCTAGAATCTTCTCCTGGAAACCACATGATCTTCCCTCTGAAATACATATTGATATGACTCTGGACCTGCAAGCACAGGCAAACTGATGCATTTCAGCTTCCTCGTTGGGGCTCAGAATGCTTGTTGAGAACTCAGACACAATAAATATCTGTTCCCACTCTAGCTCAGACTTAGCTGGGCATCCTGATAAGTACAAATTTTGGAATGGATTATTAAGGTCAGCCCATATTTGTTAACCTGTCACTATGGAGATAATACAACTACAGTATGATTGGATATCTGTCTTATGACAAGATTGGACAATGGGCCTTTGAGAGCATACAGATTAATACATAAAAGTACATAGATGAATGATGGTGAGATATGCATCTTAGTTTAAGAAGTAAAATAAAGATATTTGCTAGTATAAAGAGTAAGGAGATATTTGGACCAACCTTCCCAATTATGTTTTTGAAAGCTGTGAAAACGCATGGCTCCTTCAGGAAGGCATTAGGGATGGGTAACCCTAAGCAACCCTGAATGGTGGCACATCAGACTGATTATAATTCTGTTACAAATGGGTTTCATTAATTTTAATCCTATTCGGTAAGCCATTCAATCTCTTTGGAAATGAAGTGGCATGTAATCTAAAATAGGTAATGAAATAAATGATTTATATTTGTAAGATACTGATGGCTAATATAAAGGTTTTTTTTAAGGATAAAACACCTCATTGTTTACATAATAGGGTTTGGACAAATTCAATTTCCACATTATTTATTTTCAACTTTAACAGACTTTCTAGGCACACCAAAATGACCTTTCAGTACTTGAAAAACAAAATAATAGAAGAAACTTCTTCAAGCAGAGAAGTGGGTCGGAATCTCCAGCTGAAAACTTCTAAGTTCCACAAGGTGATATAAACTAGCTATGATCTATCAATTTTAGAAGAAGGAGGCTTTTAAAGACACATAGCATTATCAGTGGCTTGATTTTTGTTTCTTTAATGTCATGTCAGCAAACATTGGAAATAATAGAAAAATGAACTATAGAGAATTTCAGGGAAAAAAGTCTTGAACTCAAAAATTGACAATTCAAAGAAAAGAATCCCCAAACTGTTATTTTTCAGTGGCTAAGCAGCTTTATAATTCTATGAACATTAATTACCACAGGTGTACTAAATAATAGGAAAAAAACAAGCAAAATGTGAAAGAAAAAATATGAAAAATATTATTTACAACAGCATTATTATAATACTTAAAAAAAACCCTCTCCAATGCATAATGTTTTATCAGTTCAAAGGCTATACAGAATTTTATTATATTTGCAAACATAACATTATACATCATAAAATATTGGAGAGGAAGGGAAAAGACCCATATAAGCCATCTATGAGAATTTAACATAATTGATAAAAACTACATCAGCCTTTCTCAATCTGGTGCCCTCCAAATGTCATGGGACTACAACTCCCAAATATGTAGTCATGCTAGCTGGGAATTTTGGGGATTGCAGCTCCAACAAATCTGGAATACAACAGGTTGTGGTAGTATGGTCTAAATAATGGAATAATGTACACGCTGATATAAATTTAAATGAGAATATGAATGTAAACATTCATTAATATACAACATGCATAGACATATACTGACCTTCTGTTTCAGAACTGTAGCTTTTGCTGTAATTGTGCTTTACCATCCACAGTGGCATCAATCCAACAGGCACTACTGATGTATAGTTCCTCTCTTTCATGAGAATACATGCAGCCAAGGAATTCCTGTACAACCGTCCCACCCCACCCCTTGCAGAAATGAATGGAAGCTATGCAGTCCCAGTGCCCAACAGATTGTGCCTAGAAGTGCATTGTTTCTAGGGAGTAGGGACATCACAAAAGATTATTGGGTTTCAACTAGCTAGCTTCCATACTGGAGCTAATAAAATTGAAATTCTGTTCTTCGTTAAAAATAGCAGCATTTAGCTGTTTACCTTGGTGCATGTCTTTTCTATATTTTTAAAAATATAGACTTGGGGGAGGAGCTATATTTTTCTTATGACTTCCCCTTGCCTCTTTGTTTTTTTAATTCATGTGTTAAATTCCAAATCTTATGACCCCCATTTATGCAGTGAACAAGTTAATCTAACAAAATGATTAACTCATATTTGATGTGCAAGAATACCAACATCTTATTAGAATGATGGAAAGGAGGATAGAATTTAAATTAAAATGCTTTAGCCAAAAGCTATCTAAAATGGGGGGAAATTGCCAAGATAATAATTTAACATCTCCTTTTTAAAAGTGCAGGAAAAAAATCAGGTATTGTTTTATCCCAAAGCAAGAGCCACAGAATAATTAATCTAGTTCCCTGAGCTCAAGACACCTTCAGATTTTTCTCCCCCCCCAAAGATGCAGATCTCTCCTGAATTGGATCTACCAATGCTGCAATAGAACTACTTCATTTAAAAAGAGGGAACTTTTTTTCCTGGGATTAGCTTAAAAAATGACACTCCCGATGCCCTTTTCCTAGGTGAATGCAGGCAACATCCCTGGTCCAAAGCAATTTCTCCAGCAATGTTTTTCTAATCCATATGTGTCTACATGGCTAGAAGTTGAACCAAATACCTTCTACTGGGTAATGTTGGTGTATCTTGCAATTAATCACTTGAGGTTGTACAATGGAAGGGGAAAGTAGAGAATTACACACAGTCAACCATGGATAACTTGCCAGAGAGACTATTAATTCACTGACTTAATTTTACTTTCAGAGTGATATGAGACCAATGTTTTCTCTCTCCACAGTTACCCTCCATGCACAATAGTCATGACTGGCTCTGATTTCTGCCTGGTTAGCAGAAGACATGAAAGGCATTCACCAACATCAAATGGTACCCCTGTAGGGTGCTCAGCATGATCCAAAATCTTGATAATGCAGACTTCCTGAACATGCTGAAGACTCCACAGTTGTGTAGTCATATATAGGTAGAGGTCCCTTTCACTGCTTCTGCTGAAAATGAGGAGACGGGGGTAACAATCACACATAGGTCAGGACCTCGGACCAGTGGGTGCAATACCTCACTATCACTGCAATCTTTATTATATACATGGAGGAAGCTGTAAAAGAGGGTTAACTTCACAAAAAGTATTTAAAAATCCCTGAAATATGTACAGAAACAGCCTGTATGGCTGGATTACCACTGTAACTACTACTGAACATGTATGATTGTATAATGTTGCAAGAAGTTGTTAAAGCATTCCATATTATAGTATGTAATACATACATACATACATACATACATACATACATACATACAGTATGGAATCATATATATTGCTTCCTCCATTCCCTTCATTCTAGATTGCAGATGTTTAATTGCATTTCAGACTAGTTAAGATATAATATTCAAGTAATAAGGTATTCTAATGGAGCTGGGAGGCAGGGAAAATGAAAAATGTACTGTCATGTTACACAACTACATTTAAAAATTAAATAGAACAAATGTAAAATTCTGGTGCATATACAATACATTGGTTAAGATTTCTAAAACTAGGGTTTTGCTGGTTTTTTTTTTAAAAAGAAGTACTTTTCTTTGTGATACTATAGTTATGCACAATAATTTATACCTAGTAAGAAATAAAAATTTCCATCTTCCACAAAATATATATAACTATAACATTCACATTGCTAGTTTAAGAAAACAAAATGTGAGTTTTACATATTATGTAGCAATCTTTGTGGACCCTTCTAAATCAGTACATGAAGCCTTGATTAAATAATGCTTGAACAACAAATCTGGTTTTTCCCATACAAAACACCAGATTTTTTTTTTTAAACTAAAAGCTAAATAGGTTTTCCCATTTCATAATGGAACAATTACAAGCATAGTTCAGTTAATGGGGGAAAATCTACAGTATGGTCATAATGAAACAGTGAGAAAATATACATAATTTATCATCCTCATAGAGGGATTCTGTGCCGATTTTCATAGGGGAATGAGCCAAAACCCAATCTTTTTCTGATCATATTGTTCGGTAGAGTCACAGAAGAGAGCAATGCAACATATTAGTATTCAGAGCTAAGCCACATGATTATTAGATTCATCATTTAATTGTACCACTTGAGGCTGAAGCAGCGATTAAATGTTAACGCTGTCATAATGAAAATTTGATTTAATTCACTTTTGTTCAAGGAACTAGTTATCTAGTGAACTTTTGCCTTGTTCACCTTTGTCCTAGCAAACTCTGGATGGTATACAGGTGAGGTTTCTGCTCATGAGAGATATTTCTGTTCAGTTACTGTGACCCCCTATGTCCAGTTCCTCACGTCATCTCTCATTCTATTCAGGAGATTCCCTGGGGCTGTTGGGAGAAGGCGAAGAGGGAAAAACCACTTCTATGGATTACTTACTGTCAGCACCACATTAAAGGGAATCCTTGCTAAGTGTTCATCTGTCTCTCAGTAGAATTAAGCAGCTTTAGGGTCACTAGAAGAGGTTAGTAATGACATTTCAGATGAAGGAATGTTGTGTGTATGTTACTGAAATGAACAGGGATGAAAGAAGTGAACTGTAAATTTGTTTTAAGAAACCTACACATCAATGTAAAAAAAAAAAAAAAAAGTGGAAACATTGTCATAAATGTTTACTGTTTAAAAGACAGTAATTTAGAAAGACTCAGAAATGTGGGTCTCTGGTTTTTAGCAAGTTGAATATCAATGCAATATCTCTGCCAGACATACAAAAGTGGCATACTTCTCACGAACAAGTACTCACTTCTACTCACCAAGCAATGTTGATCTGAATTTATCTTCATCTAAATCGTCATGGCTGGGTTCATACACTATAACCAATCCACAATGTGGCTTTTTTAGTTTTACTTTAGCACATTGTATGAACCCAACCGTTGTTATTTGTGAACCACAGGTTATGGCTTAGCATGATGTGTTAACCCAATCATTACAGTTGGTTCAACACATTCGTATCTAAGAAAATGAAGTATTAAGTGTACATGCAACAATGTACAAAGATATAAAAAATATGGGGGAACTTATGAACATTTAATTTCCACTGCAGTCTAAAATGGTACAACCCAACAATACACACATCACATAAAGCAATTATAATACATTTTAGCTCTTAGCTAACAGATTTCAGGCAGTCCATTCCAGCTGCTGTATCTTGTTCTACTTTTCTTTGCTAATTTAATATAAAATATTTACATAGATATTTTTCTGATTTTATAAAATTGCACACTGCCTACTACTGTAGCTAGATTTTAAAAAATCACACACCCCCGCCCCCATGGACTGGATGCTATCCCAAGTCTACCTTATAACATGGTTAAAATATGCCAATTCTTTATCAAAACATTTGGAAGTGTTTTTACAAACACTCAGCTTAACATAAAGAGAACAGATTTGTTTCCCCAACCTGGCACCCTCCAGATGTTGCCCAAATTTTCATCCAGCATAACTAAAGACTAAAATATCAACACATCCTCAAATGCCAAGTTGGAGAAGCATGAGCTAGGTATTTAAAATACACACACAATCATTTCCCAGAGCTGATAATCTGAATCAGATATCACAAACATAAAGCAGTATTACTAAGTTAATTAAGGAAGAAGGGGCACATTTTGCCATATGCATCTTAGGGTTTTTCCACTTCTCTGTTCTATATTAGACCAGCTGGTGTCATTTCCTGCAAAGGATTTATTCTCTGTTTGATTCTTAGACTTGTCTATGGCTTCTTCTCTTACAGACAGAGAAAGATTTCCTGCTATACCTTAATGGTTATGACCAGACCTGGCTCACCCATCTTAACCAATGTATTTCCAATGTTCTTCTGGCACTTGCTCTGGTGTCATTGCAAACTTTGACTAGGTGGGGTCAATCCTAGTTGATGAAGGCAAGCCCTAACATAATGAGCTGGGAGTGAAGGAAACTTTTATTTTTGCAGCTTTAACTGTTAGATCACTTACTAGGGGTAGATTATCTCACACACTCTCTTCAGGAACTCAAAAAGTAATTGAGGTTACAAGTTTATTTTAATCTGATTTGTATATTTGAGATAAACAGATACCAAAGTCAATGTGGGAAAAATATTGCTGCATGCCCAATTAAAATACTAACTTAATTTTCTATTGTCAGAACAAACTTGCTGATTAAAAAACCCCACCACAACTGTGCATCTTTCAGAAGAATGGCCACCTTGGACCTTCCATGCTGTCAAAGCCAAATGCCTAGAGCCATCTGAGGAGAGCCATGGGTTGGGCAGAAATGGAATAAAATGTATGACAGGAAAATTACTTGCAAGCGCACATTTTAAATACTGATGCTCTCTATTCTGAGTTTGTGATTACTGCTACTAAGCTCTCATCCAGACCAGCAATTAACCACGAAAAACTGAGATGTAGCTTCCACGCACCTCAACAGGACATGAGGCCCCCAATGTAGCGGTTTAAAAGCACCTCAAATTAGAACAAGCTGCTGCTTCGTCTTAATCCCCTAGATATCCAAATCAAGTCACTTATTTTGCTACTCACCTAGAGATTATAATGCAAGTACACTGAATGCCAAAGTATATGTATATATAGATTCAAAGCAAGGTTACACACTGCACATTCCCTTTTGCACTAAATAAAAAGGCCCATTACTATAATAATAAAAATCACAATTAGTATCAGTGAGCTTTCTAAGGAGGAGTTGAATATAAGAACAGAATTACACACAGGAAAAGTCTGTTTTCTATCCTGGAAATCACATCCCCCCCTCCCTAACCCTAATTTCAGATAAACTACCAGACCAACTAGCACAGCTTTCCCCACTGTGTGCCTCCAAGTATGCTGGGACTACAAATGTGGGTGTTATAGACCCAACAAATCTGGAGGACATCACATTGGAGAGGGTTAATCAGCATACACATAATACTTTTCTTAACAGAAAACTCACTCATTAAAAAAATAAAATAAAATAAAAGGTTACCTTATCAGCAGTGATTATATCGTAAAATAAGTTTAAATCACACAAGGGCATATAGAAATGCATACTAATATCTTACTACAGAGTATGTTTTAGAAATGCCCCTGCTGTCAGGAGGTAACTTGTGAGCATGAAGAGAAGCAAGGTTGGCTAATTAAGGTTTACAGAGAGGGATGTAGATGGTTCAAGACGTCGCTGATGCTATGAAAATGGGTGGTGTTGAAAACCGAGAGCTTGTTCCAGGAATTGCTGAAATTGAATCGGTGGTTGGTTTGGAAGAATGAGGAGAAAGTTAAGGCAAATACAGAACAGGAACAGAAGTGTTTGCCTTTATTTGTGATCAGTCCTCTCTTTCTCTCTCTCTCTTTTTTGGTAATAGCTGCTTGTCCACAGAGATATGATGCAGATGGCTGTCCGAAGTTTTGCTAATACCTGATATTTCAGATAACACAGTAGTCAAAACATAAAATTGTTCTAGGCTACCTAAGTTTTTCATGAAGCAGATGAATATCTGACATCCAAAACCGAAGTAGCCTGGAATAGAAGAAAAGGGTGGTAGTGGTAAGAAACATTTTAAAATTATTTTTTGTATACACGCACACTCCCCTTTTGCTTCATTTCATTTCTAGTTTAACGAAGAAGAGCAGAATCTGAAAGAAAGGAAAACCCACCGACAGTTATGTGGAGCAATGAGTCAGTAACCTCCCTCTCTGTGCTCAGACCCCATTAATGGAAGTCTCACTCAATATTCTAAAACAAAGAGAATTCTGAAACACCAAACACTGTTGTCAGAGGCATAATTTTCAATGAAACAGGAAAAAAGAAATTTTTGGCATAAATGTCAAACTTGCCCCTTTGGGCATAAATTTATACATTTCTGTTTTACCTCCTCCAGACATTTGAGCTATTGTAAATAATGCCAAAATAAATAAAAAACTACACATAATGATAATCTAAAACCAAACTAAGAATGCATAGAAATATCCAAAGGTATTAGAAGAAAACCAGAGAAACAAATAGTACTGAAAGAAGATTTAAACATTAGTACTATGATACACTCCTGAGAGAGCTCATTTTCCAGCTTCAGGGCACCATCTTAAAAAGCGGGAGCCTTTCCATTCTTTAACTTTCTTTACATTTCTTTATATATTTATGATCAGACCTTTCCCCATCACTTCATGGTGGTAGGTTCTATCTAAATAAGGTTCTGTCTTTAGTGCTTAATGGGGAGGGAGTGTATGGAGACAAGCATGCTCCATGATATAAAAGAGGAAACAAACAAACTTGGATACTGAGAAACCCTACCTGGCATTGAAAATTTATATAGCAACTACATTCAGTATAGGTTTTCCAAATGCAGTCACAATGTTAGATTCAGACTGGAACATTTTTTGTCACACATTGTGCCTTCCTGTGTTAAAAAAATATTATCAATCACTTCAGACCATCCTGGCTTCACTGACTATATGAGTATTTATGAATGTGCCAACTTCACTGACTGTTAACTGATGATATTTGAACCATCAGTTTCCAAACAGCATGGCTATATAGTACAGTTATCCAAAAGCTAACCAAGGAGTTGATGCTGCCAAAAAACTATAATCCAGTTTGGGCAAATAAATGCATATTGCTCTGAAGTAAAAAAAAACCACTACTACCTCATCTTCTTCTTCAGATACTTTAATAGTATTATCCGGGGATTTGACAGGTTTCTGGGTACCGGTTCCATTTGTCTCGGCCTTCCCATGCTCAGCCTCCCACTCTTGTAGGACTTCGTCTATGTTAAAACGCCGCCGATAATTTACAAAAAAGTTTTTTACTTGCACCACAGACTTGTTTCCAATCACATCAGAGATTGCTTGAAAATCACGACCATATTTCCTGATTGCTGCAAAGAAAACAAAACTTTCTATCAGTACCATTACTGAAGCTCAGATGACAATGATATATAACTTCAAACTAATACTAAGCAATCCTGTCTCAGAGTACATGCATTTTCACAAGTATGCAGTGAGCTAGGTTAGACTGAGTGACTTAAGATCATCCAGCAAACATGGCTGTGTGGTGTACAATAAAACTAACAATTTACACATATCATAAAACCAATTAAAACAATTAAATTAATTATTAAAACCATATATTTGAAAATATTTGATATTTCTTATGGCTAAATATAGATTTAGTTATATTTCCTTTTATTTTTCTTATTTCATGCCTTTAATTTTTTCCCTTATTCTTTTCTGTACTTTGCATAACACTGCCTACCCCAAAGGGTAATAATCTGACAGATTTAATTTAATCTAATCTAATCTAATCTAATCTAATCTAATCTAATCCAATCCAATCCAATCCAATCCAATCCAATCCAATCCAATTTGTAAGGCCATCCAATTCAAAAGTCTAGCTGGTGAACAATGTTAAAAACAGATTAAAACCCCACAATCTTTTTAAACATGGAGCAATCCAGAAGATTGCCATCATACAAGAGTATTGTGGAGGACTTCAGCATTGGCTAGACCATAATATATATAATATGCTGTCTAATATGCTGTTCTTATGATCAAGAACATCATCTTGAGTCAAGGTGCGTGTGGTGGTTTTAATGTTAATTATTCAATTTTTTAAAAACGTCACCAAGAAAAACTGAACTCTGTAATCTGTATTACAAAACAAATTCTTTCATTTCTAATCAGTTTGGTTCATTTTTCTATTCCATCTAACACAAATTTGTTCTAATTTTCTTGGTTTAAACATTTCAAAATAATTTTAAAAAGAAACCAAAAAAAAAATTAAACAGCACAAATAACTGCCATTCTTAAAACATTTGATTAATACAGGGCTTCTCAAATTTGGGGGTGCCATTATCCCCTAAAATAAATGAATTTGCGTGGGCATCAATAATAACATCATTAAATAATATGAATATCAATACTTGCAGGAAAAATTAATTTCTCCAGTTGTGTGGGGTCAACTGAGTAAGTGGCTAATATACCTCTTACTCCAGCAGTTGTTTCTTTCCCTTTGATCTCTTGTGGGCAAGATCCCAATGCCACCACTGCGTTTCTTCTATGGCACAAGTCCCCCTGGCCTCGACGGTGCCCTCCCTTGCCTAGACTGCATCAATGCTAGTGGTACCATCCCTCAGTCAGATGTATTGCAGCTGCACTTGAATCTACCCAGGCACCATTCCATCTCCATGCAGATTAGTTGCCAGCCAATACTGCAGGAAGGGAAGCCCTATCTCAGCTCCTCACTGGGTTATTTAAATTACTCTCCACAGTGGGTAGTAGCAACAGGGCTCTCAGAAGGGAGTCGCAGATAGATATAAACCAATCCAATAGAGATCCCAGTATCACTGGCTGCAGAGTAGAAGTTAGGTCTGAGAAGACTTGCCTCCTTCTCTGCCTCGACAAGCCAGTTATGACCCCCCTCAAATATGCTCATGACTGACCCCACAGGGGACTGCAACCCAGAGATTGAAAATTTCTACCTTAACAAATATGCTTCCACAACCTGACAAAAGTCAAACCCAAGGACTTCCTCTTGTAAGTGCACCCTTGTAAGTATACTTGCAGTAGCTGAAACTGAGCACATGGTGCCTACAGTGCATGCACACACAGAAAGAAACTATTCTTATTATGTTTAAAATACACACATTGAATATATACTTTATTTTACGAAAAGAACGCAAGAAGTAGAAGACATGGATGGGGCTACCATGTCCAGCCAACCTCCACCCACTTCAACCTAAAACCATCACTTGGAATATGAAGAACTGGGTCAATCATCATCTGGAGTATGGGAAACTTCCACTGCAAAAATGAATGGGAGTCTGGCCACCCTGAGGTAAGTGAAGCTGCAACTATCAAACGTTAGCATCAACCCTGAGAGATAAGTCAGAAGCAGAAATTTGGAGAATTATTTAGCCAATGTGGAAATGCTCCATCAGAAATCAAGACAGAGGGTTATCTTCCCTATAGTCAGGAATATATTTGCAACACCATACCTTGCACCGCAAGAAGCTGTTCATCCGTGGTCCAGCGTGCATTAAATTTCAGTGTTACCTAAGTGTCATGAAACATAAAGAGAATAATTTATTTAGATAACAGATGTGATTTTAAACCCCAGCCCCCAAACTGTATACAAATGAAACAGTGAATGGATTGCTTGAGCAGTCATTTGTTAAATAAAGCCTGCATTATTCCTCTCAGCATGTTTTAAAAAATCTCTTTCCAAGTGAAATTACAGAGGCAGTCCATTATTTAGTTAACAATAACATTTAATTTATAATAGCAGAAAAAAGGGGATAAAGGGAGTGGCCAATGATTTTAGCACAAGACTCCAATTATGGGTTGGCTTTGCAAACCAAGCCAAAACTTAAGGTCACCTGGACTGTGGCTTTTGGTATCTTCCTGATTTTGAACTGTGCGTTTCTTCTCATCCTAGCTCCAAGACTGGAGTTAGAAAAGGGGACTGGGTTAATTCCCAAAACTGCACTGGGCCTCAGAAGTATTTGATGGACCTCTGCAGCCCAATGCAATTATGGGTATAAATGGCAAATTTGATCAGCTTTTATCATGCAAGTCAGGTGCCCTTCTATAAACTTCAGAAAAGAGAAAACTGTAACTTCCCATTAGCATGCAAACTTACCTCTGGTAACCTATATTGCTCTATTCCCCCTTCAAGTTTCTCTTTCAGAGAGCTGTTTGTTTGTTTGATATTTTGAATCTGAAAAGAAAGGTTCCTCTCTCAGTATGGATAATACCCAAAGTTCCTGCATGATCTAAAATATTCTCTAAAACATTCTCTATTCACCCATGCCATTAACTTAAGCTAGAGTCCCCATTCCTCCAAGAACCACCATTCCCTCTCCAACTAAGATTGGGGTCTTGTCCTTTTTTTCCTTTTTTCCCCTCCCCCGAAACATCCAATAACTAAGTAGCTGGGAAGCAATAATGGGGAATAGTCTCGTTCCTTCTTACCCTCTTTGGTGACTTTCTAAGGCTGATAGTTGCAGAAAACAGGATACTAAGTTGGATGGTTCCCAGCGGAATTCTTACATTTTTAAAATGATCACATTCTCATTGCTTACCTTTGTCTTTCTTTTGGACAGGGAGACATTTAAAAAACAAAACAAAACCCTAACCTACCCTCTGAGCTGCAGGCACTTATTGTTTTTATTTTGTGAAAATGCCTATGAGCTTTTTTCCAAAGTCTGATCATAATAAAAGCTATCTATCTACCTGCCTATGGAACCTACAACACTAGTGACGCTGGAGGTTGAAGCTGTGTTTTGCAATCCACAATTTTCCATTTAAATGCTTCTGAAATTAAAATAATCTTTTAAAATGTCAAGTACAACAGGCAATATGACAAGTATAAAGGAATGTGACCACAGTTACATGAATATGGTTACGTAGATGACTATGGGACCAAACAAATGACTTGTACAATAATATTCTAACCGATGGAGGGAATGTAAGAATAAAAGCTAGGTGCACAGAAGTGGTAAGGCAGAGGAAAGATATTCTAACATTTTATACTTGAATGTGTGAAATTAGACTTTAGATGGAAATCAATAAAATAATTGACTGATGTAAAAGTTCTCAGAAAGTCCAAAGTATGGAGAAACATAGAAACTGTGATTTATGGAAATCCATAGTAACGTCCTGAGTAAGATACAGGAAGTTGGCAATCCATCTTGCTGCACTGTAAATAGAAAGCCAAGTTGAAATAATTCTCCTATAAAATGTACTGCAACTGACAGCTTGTTAATCAGGTCTCATCCTGATGCAAAACATCTCACCCGAGCTATAAATCCTCCCAGGAAGCTGTGAAGTTGAGATTGAGGGCAGCTTCTGTTTAAAATATGTTTCAGACGATTAAAAAGAAGCCTCACTCTGTTGCTGGGAGAAAACACATACCTGTCGCTTGATGGACACAAGCTCCATGTCCAATTGCCTGAGCAAAGTGGTGGCAGCGGTTGCATTGGCAGACACGGCTTCCACATCTTCCTGAGAGAGAAACATTCCTTTGGGAGGTTTCCTCTTGGCTCTGTTCTTAGCAGCCTGGGTACTGTGCTTTTCTTTCTTTACCTGAGGAATTGTTTCCACAGGGGGAACCTGCAAAGGAGAGATCTACCATATGTAAGCCTGATTTCTCAACCACAAGCTATCCACAATCTCAGCTGCCACTTCCAAACAGACCTCAAACCAGGGGTGGATAGGCCATAAGTGCTCTCTTTTACTAAGATCCTGCATGGCAAAGCCAGGTGCAAAAGGGAGATACTATCCTGCTTCACTTTTGTACTAAACCAATGCACACACCCCATCGTAAGTGGGTAGTGTCAGCATTGTCAGAATTTAATGGGTAAAATGGGTATCTCATTTTAATCTTGGCAGAACACAGAGGCCATGTGTTCCCTTTTGTTTTAAACAAACAATATGAGTTCCTGAAGCCTTAGGGCATCCATTTTGTCCCTTAAATACCACTAAAGTCGGGTGGCATATAAATTTATTGTTATTATGGTTGGTTGCACAGCCAGATGTTTAGACTAGATTTGGCACTTTTGCCCACCTATTGAGTCCTTCCCAAGGACCTGGGATAGGCAGATGTTGTTATTATTATTAAATGCTGAAGTCCTTCAAAAAGGTCAGTTTGCACAATAGTCCTGTCTGTTCCAATTGCGTCATGATATCATTCTTCTTGCTTGCTACGGGCCAAAAGAATCTTTAAAAATGCATATAAGAATCTCTGCACATTGACCTGTGGGGCAGTTTACTGGTGCTGCCCAAGTACTTTTCTGCTAAAGTAACACAACTCTGAAAGGGTACAGACATAGTCTGAAGGCACAAGAGCACAAAATGCACCCTTCTTGTTAAAATGGAGTAAGACTAAGTCTGTTAAGTATCTTGCCTGACTTCTATTACTGAGAAAGAGGAGGAGATAAATGCACTAAATCAGAACTACAAATAATACAATGGCTCCAGAGTTCAAAACACATGAGAAGCACCTTTTTACCAAAGACTATTATCCACATTCCCCACCTGGGGAAAAGGAGCCAATACCCCCATATAGGACTAAAGTGACAGCACCCCCACACTTTCCAAGTGTGCCACTGAAAGCTAACCAAAGCACTCTTTCCAAGCTCAACCAGCAGCATCTCAGTTTAATAATAAAAGTGCATCAGAAATAAAAGACTATCTCTCTGGTTGAGCATGGGGGTGACTGAATTAGAAAAAAGTCTAAAAATTATGTTTGATATGCAATTTCCTGTGTGTCAGCCAGAGGGGAAGAAGAAGAAACTAATTTAAGACAAAACATGAAGGGTCAGATGATTGCAGGCTAATCCTTAAAGCTCATTCCTTTTTATATGCAGTACTGCAAAACAGAGGGATAAAGATTTTTGCATGGGTATGAAATCTGCCCTAGAAAAAGGTCTTTCAAGGACAAATATAAAACATAAAGAATACAACTGCAGAACGCTATTTTAGATTCCTGCAAAGGAACACTTGGATCTGCCTGCTACTCCACTAGCAATGTAATTTTTGAAATTTCTTCTGAATCTTTTGATAACACTAAGGGCATGTCTACAGAATGTGAAAGGACTGTCGAAAATCTCCTTGTTAAGTGGAAGCAATAATTCCTCCTTTTTAAGGGAAAACAACAATTGCCTTTCCTCAAATGGAAACAGCAAAACATGTAGGAGCCGAGCAACTCTGTCCTGCTCCTCTGAGGAAAATAACAACCTCCATCCAACAGGGACCAGTGCAGGGAGAATTCCCAGGAGAGTCTGCCTCCCCCAATCGGGAGGGAGGCCACAGGAGTTGCACCTTAGCTTGACAAGTCCATTCTAGCTGAAAGGTTGTGCTGCCTCAGGAGCCCACCTGCGTCCCCCCGTCTCCCTCCACTTCTGCTCAGTGATAACTATGTTTTATTGCAGCGTGCACAGTGGAGGAACAGTAGTCTTTTAATCATCCTTTGCTCTTAAGCCAATGACTTAAATCAGCTTTCAATCCTGATGCTGGTCTTTGGTTTGAAAACAAAGTTGACCTAGCATTCATTAGGATTTTGCTAGTTTGGGCATCAACTGCCAAAGAGAGAATTCTCAGCACTGGACTAGGCGTGCATTTGTGCACATTTAAGAGAGAGGGATTCAGAGAAGGGCTGGCGGAAACAGGAAAAGAAAAGCTTCCCAAGATAGTTTCTCTCAACCACAGTTAAGATATATAATCGGGCTCCTCCTCTTCCTTAAACGATCCTATGCTCACACTGATTCACTGCAGCATGTTCAAAGTAACAGGCAGCATTTTTCTAGTACTTATGTTGGAAGACTGCCTTTTTGAAGAGGCAATATACTGAATTTACACACTGTAGTAAGCCATAATATATGGGTTTAGCATGTTAAGGTAAACTTAGCTAACTGCGATTTATTCAAGAATTATATTTAAATAAATCATGCCTTAATGTGATGTGCAAAACAAACATTGCATGAAGGGGTAGAGATATGGCTTAATAAAGAAGTTTGTGTTTTCTCTGTAAACAGATCCCAGATTCCTCCCTTGACATTTCCCAGCAAAGATCCAGCCAGAAAACCTTAGCTACTATTAGCAGAAAATAACCTGACCTATACAGATCAATAACATAACAGAGATTAAGGGCAGTTTTGTATACTGCTGTGTTTGTAATACTGGTACATCAAAATATCCAAGCATCCACAACACCCCTCACCAGCTTACATGTGGTAAGAGTTCATCTCTCTATAGTATGGAGTAAATTAAATTGCAGTTTTATCTTCCAAGCTATGGAAGAGACTCCTGTTAGCCTTCTCATCTCAGCACAAGGATAGGGTAGCCCCCATTTATCTTTCCAATCTTTCTGCATGTTTGAAGACTTAGGAAAACATGGTGGGTTTTTGTCACCACAAACAATCATTGGCTAGCAAATGCAAGCCAACTTTGCAGGCATGTGACAATATGTTTTCAACAGAAACACTGCCACTGGAGATGGCTGGATCAGATTATTTCTCATTACATAAGTGGAAACCTGCTTTCTAAATGTTATAATGTAAGAGCCTTGCTAGATCAATATAGCCTATTTCAGAATTTTGTATCTCATGCTAGCCAACCAGGCGTATCCAAAAAGTTTACAAATAGGATACGAGTTTTATAACAACTTTCCACTACTGTTCCCAAGTAACTGGTCATAAAAGCACCACCTAAGATCAGTGTGTCCTTATTATGTTTATGTAGGAAACTAGATTTACTTTTTCTCCAGTGTGCAAAACAATAATTGAAATATTAGTTAATTTTTGTCTTAAACTATAGTGAGATGTACAAATCAAAAGATTATTAGAATGGAAGAAGGAGGCATTAATATAATTTAAGAAGACTGTGATGTAAACACTGAGAGCAGAACCTTTTAAAAAATCCCCTATTAACATAATAATGTTTAATACTATTTAACTGAATGATAAAGCAAATGAACTCTGCTTTAATTAATATAAAAGAGAAGGGGTCGGGGAGAACCTTGGCCATGTCACTTCTAGAAAAATATGACAGTGAAGGAAAAGAATGTGCATCCTCTTACAGATTTAATGCTATGGGATAATTTTGGATAATCAGCTGTATCACTTACAGGATTACAGAACTGTAGACCAGTTAGCTTTGTCTTAGCTGTTTTTTTCCAGGAAAGATTCCTTGTTGCTTTTAAATTGCCTCCCTCAAGCATCTGCAAAGTAAAAGTGGTTGGTGGAATGGTGAATAAGAAACGAGCTGAACCATGCCTAATTCTTTCCCCCACAGAAGCCCATCACTTCCTGAAAGCCTTTTGGTGGAGAGTTGGCAAAAAAAAAATAAAAGCAGGAAGTGGGAAAATTGATAGGTCATCCTTCTACTTCAAATTACATCATCACTGGACATACAAGCAAGCATGCACACATTACTTGTTAAAAAGAGATATTATAAATGTTTTTATAAGTATTGGGGATAAAGGAGATAGAGGCAAAATGAAGACAATTAATTATTATTATTACATCAAGATCCCCAATCTGGGGTCTTCCAGATGTGTTGAACTGAAAATCCAACATCTTCAGCCAGAGCACAGCCTACAGCAGTAGCTAAGGAACTATGCAGACTGAAGTCAAAAGTCATTGTTCCTCTCTATTCTGCATTTGTCAGACTGCGCCTAGAATATTGCAACCGGTTCTCAGTACAATTTTTTAGGAAGAACTCTGACAAACTGGAGCATATCCAGAAAGAAACCAAGACGAGAAGGGGCTGGTGGGGAGGGACTTATTAGGAACACTTGGAGGCACTGAGTATGAATAGCAGTCTTCAGATTTCCGAAGAACTATAATGTAGAAGGGGAAGTATTATTCAAAATTCTTCTAGAAGACAAAAAAAAAGGGGGGGGGAGTTATGAGGAAGTAGGTCTCAGTTGGACATCAGGAAAAATTTCCTAACAATAAACACAGTGGAATAGACTGCTTTGGGAAGAGGCAGGACCTTCTACACTGCAAACATTTAAACAGAGGTTAGATGGCCATCTGTCAGTAATGCTACAGCAGTGGATTCCTGCAGTGAGTAGGGAAATGGACTAAATAACGTTCACGGTCCCTTTCCACCCATGGTTCTAAGTCCCACACATTTGGAGGGTACAAGGATGGGAAGGTTGTATGAGTGTGCGAAAACAAGGGAGTGTAAGTCAACATATGTTATATTATCTGGAAAGCAGACAAACTCAAACATTACAACCATCTGTTTCCTTTTGGAAAACACAGCAGATATAAATTAACTTTGACTTTCACCATGCATGGCTACATCCACTGTTCTGAATGGCATTGCAGAGAAAAAATGGCAAATCAAAGCTTTAGGGGATTAGGCAGAACCAAAGCCTACATTTGTCATACGTAAAGCCTGTCAAAAAGATTTTAAAAATGTAGCTAATTATACACCTCTCATAGAACAGCCATCCAACTGAGATAGTTGTAACTTCAGTTGTAACCAACTGAGATAGTTGTAACCTTCAGCCATCCAACTGAGATAGTTGTACTGAGATAGTTGTAACCAAAACTGATACCCAAGAAATGAGAAACTAAAAAACACCAGCATCTTTTTCTTAAGAACTTAGAATGCTGGTTTTGTGAAAGATATCTTCTGTTTTTACACCTCCACCCTACTTTGACTCTGGATAAAAATAGCTCTGCAAGAACAGACTGATCAAATCCAGCATTTAGTTTCCCACTGTGGCCAGCCAGATGCCTCTGGGAAGCCCACAAGCAAAACACAAATGCAAAAACTTTCTGCAATTTACTGGTCCCCAGCAACTGACATTCAAAAGCACACAACCTATAGATTTCAAGTAACTGTAAAGTTTGTGCTAAACCATTATATAGTTAGTTTGGGTCTGGATTAGTGTACTGTGAAAACTCAGCCACTGCAGTATATAAGCAATTATTTATGAAAGGGATGGACAACTTTTGGTAGTTGCTGATAATACTAAACTTTTAGAAGTCTCAAGGCTACAGTGGATTGGGAAGGACTGAATTGTACATTTAGATGGATCTTCTTCTTCTTTTTGAAAGGAGACATTTTGAGTTTTTAACTTTGTTAAGCCTGTTTGGGAAGGGAAGAAATATTTGGTGAAATATGGTTAAATAAACTTTGGCTTATTTGGCAAAATGTGGTTAAATAAACATGGTTAAATAATGTGGTGTAATGCAACATGCAATCCTACCACAAAGTGCTCCTTTAATTAACAGCAGGTAGTAAGGGAATGAGAGCCAGTTTGGTGTAGTGGTTAAAGTATCAGCTAGAAACTGGGAGACCGTGAGTTCTAGTCCTGCCTAGGCACAAAGCCAGCTGGGTGACCTTGGGCCAGTCACTTTCCCTTAGCCCTAGGAAGGAGGCAATGGCAAATCACTTTTGAAAAACCTTGCCAAGAAAACTGCAGGGACTTGTCCAGGCAGTCTCTGAGAATCAGACACCACTGAATGGATTTTTAAAAAAGTAAGGGAATAATTATGCTGCTGAGCCAACAGAGTTATAGGATGTATGTACGAACTAGAGCTTTACACACAAAATATCATCTGTCTGGATATTTTCTACTTCTTTGTTCCCTGGAGTCATCTAATCATCCAATGGGAAAAATCAGAACTTTCCCCTATCCACCCAGCTCTCATCTTATTAACTGAATGTACAAACCTAGACAGATGGGATTGTAAAATGGAAAATCTATCCAAATCTATCTGTTGTTCCTCAACAGAGGTCTTTTGGGGGGGGGGGGGACCAGATCCCTGACACAAAGTAAGACCAATTGTTCATTTATATCAGTTCCAAGCCACACTGACTCAAAAGTAGTCTCCATGTTTGCTGATGGAGTCTTGCAGAGCTTTCCTGGGAAATATTGGGGGGGGGGGGACTGAACCTGGGACTTTCCATGTCCAAAGCAGATGGTCTCCTACAGAGCTACATACTTTCTCCTGCAATCAGAGAATAACTTTTCATTTAGATAATGACCTCCTGCCTATGCTCAACAACTCAGTTTGCCAAGTTTGTTTTGAATACCCAGCCTGCCAGTTGTGTTACTAGAGCTATGGATTCTGCAGTCATCTTACTGTGGTGTAAACATGTACAAAACATTTTGATTCCAATTCTTTTATATTCAATACATTCATTTTGAGTAAAAAGAACTGTTTCAAGCTTAAAGCAGATTGTTTTGAGCAGCTTTGGAAGAATATCAAGCTAAAAACAGCTCTATTTCCACTTCGAAATGGTTCCAGAATGCTTGAGATGTTTTGCATAGCAGTGTTGTGGTGTAACCTGTTGTTCCTGCCCTTTAGTTAAAAGATCTGGATTATGAGTGCTCATTTGGTGAAAGAAGAAACAGCTAATGCAAAATCATATTTGCAGGCATCTGGAGGTTTATAGGGTACAGACAAGGAAACTCTCAGCATTATAAAAATACAATATACACCTAAGACTTTTTGGATTGAGGATTTGGCATGAAGACAATTTAACTGATTTTGAACTATATTAAATGTGTCTTTAATTACCAATCAATGTCACACTAAACTCCCAAAGTGGAAGCTTCTATTTAGCACTACATTATTAAGAATACCAGATAAATTCATCCATCTGTCACTTCAGTAACAGAAGTAATTGTAAAAATTATGAGAAGAATGCAATGACACAGGATACATTTCCAGAGTTCGGTATTAAAAGATCTGCTTCTTTATATCTTCTCGTTCACTGCAGTAATCTCAATTCTCAGTGTTCAGTGTTCATTGTTTCAACAATCCTGTCAAGTAGGTAAGGCTGAGAGGCACTAGAGGCAATATCTAGTCCAAGGTCACTAAGCGAGCTTCATGGTTGAATGGAGATTTGAATCTGGATGACATCAGCCACTTTATCACAAAATGATAAAGTTTACACATTGTACTAATCCATGTTCTGTTGGATCATGGTTTGATGCTACAACTGGATGGGTTCACATAACAAAAATCAAAATAAGCCACATTATGATTAAAGCAATGTATGAACCTAACTAGATTCACAGCTTCACATATTATTTTGTTGACCTGAACCATGAGGTACCATTCTACTACAGAATAGAACTGTATGATATAGTGAACAGGAGTGGCATTCCGAAGTAATGTCACTGAAGTTTTTAAAAAGTCCGCTTTTAAGCTGTGTCTAGTTCAAGCATAATTTCTGACAAGCACTGACTCTGATACAACAAACTTTCTTATTTTCATAATCCAAGCCAAGATTGTAGGATAATTTATACATCCAGAGTCTATATAACTTGTTATTTTTGATATAAAGAAACAATGAAGCAATTTCCAAGTAGTGGGTATGTCATTCAACAGAATGTATGCATCTGAAAACATTAAACTTTGCTTCAAAGTCAAATGAATATACATAATTACTTCTTCCCACAGCATAACTGAAGGGTTACCCTAATTGATTCTCTGTTCCCTTATAATTGCCAAGAGATTAGTTCTTAAACATTGGAAAGACAAATTTATGGCATCAATTACCCAGTGGATTGAAGAAGTGATGTTACTTGCATCTTGTGAATGAGTTCCCTATAGATGTTGATTATGCACGAACAATTACAGTGAAATATGGTTATCTGTTATTGAAATACAGGCATTCCCCAGGTTAAGAATGCCCGGGTCACAGATGACCCATAGTTAAGAACAGAGCAAAATTGTATTGTATATGGAATTTTGCTATTGTAGCAAAATTTGAGTTAAATACACAGTGATTCGAGTTAAATACACAATGGTTTGAGTTAATTATACAATATTGTTGTTTAGTCGTTAAGTCGTGTCCGACTCTTTGTGACCCCATGAACCATATTACTTATACAATATTATACAATTATACTGTTCCAGCTTACATACAAATTCAACTTAAGGCCAGACCTTGGGAATGGAACTCATTCTTAAACTGGGGACTACCTGTAGTTATAAAAAATGTGTATCTTTATTTGCATGAGAATCCTTTATATATACAATTTATTTTTGTTTTAATTTTTCCTCTTATTTTTCTCTCTGTTCTATTAAATAACCCCCTCCCCCCATCATAAATTTACAGAATTGGAAGGTGCAATTTAAGACAGAGAGAGTAACTCCCTGTTTAGGATAAGAGTCCACATTCCCTAAAACATGGTTGTCCTGCCTCTGCTTAAACACATACATTGTAAGACAGCTCTCCAGCTCTCTCAGCCATTGGTTCCAGTGTCAAACTGCCCTCACTGGTAAGAAGGGTTTTGTAACATTCAGCCAGAATCTGATTTCTTGAAATTTTAATCCATTAGTCCATCCTGTGCTCCAGGACAGATCTCTGTGACACCCCTTCGCTACCTTTAGATACTTAAAAAGTGCTATTATATGCCCCTGCCCAGTCAACTTATCTCAAAGCTGAACATGCCAAGTTGTCCCAGTCTCTTTTTGTAACACTCAGATTGTCTTTTATCATCGTTGTTTTGCCCTTCTCTGTACCTGCTCTAGTTTCTCTGAATCCTTTATAAAATGCGATGTCCAGTATTTGACATGGGATATGAAAAATACGGAATAAAATGGAACTATTGCTTCCTGTGATTTAGAAACTATAGACTTCAACTGATGCAGCCTCAAATTGCATTTGCCCTTTCAGCAACTATGTCACGCTGCTGACTCATATTCAGTTTGTAATCAACTATAATTCCAAGCTCTTTTACACAAGTACTGTGATTTCTTTTTCTTACATGAAGAACTTTGCATTTGTCTCTGTTAAATTTAATCCTGTTTTCTTTTCTTTTTTCAGAACATTTCTTTCTCTAAATTGTCAAGATCATTTTGAATCTTATTTCTGTTTACTTGGGCACTGGATATCCAACCCAATTTTGTATCATCTGTAAATCTGATATGCATTCTCTCTACTTCTTATCTATTATTATCCTTACTGAGCAGCTAGTGCAATCATTTACTTCCCTTCCTTTTATTTTGAATGTATCTGAAGACCGTTTTGTTGTTCTTTATATCCTTCGCTAATCTCACCTCATTCTTTCTTGACACCATTTCTACAAATCTGAATGTCCTTTGTGAGTGGCCTGGCTATACTTTCCACTTCCTATTTGTGTGTGTGTTTTTTTAAACTTTCATATCTTCAATAAGATGTATGATTTCATCTCTTGCCTTCTCTCCCCCACACCCCATCCCCCCCGGAACAGTTTGCAAGTGTGCTTTCAGTACCTCCTTTTTAGGAATTCCCACGCATCTCAGGCTCTTTTCCTACCAGCTTCTCTTTGCATGTCGATCTATTACAATTTGCTTTCTTGAAACCCAAGGTACATGTCTAACTATGTTCAGTTTCAGTATCCTTTAATATTAAGCATCCCAGTATTAAATCATTGCATTTATTCAAAGTTACCTCTACATCCTATTGACTGATAGGATTTTGGGGCTGCTTCACTCCAAAATGTCTCTGGATGACTTACAGTATTTAAAAGAATACATAATTTAAAACAGACATGACTGTCCAGACCAACTACATAAATGACATCCAGAAAAAAATTGACAGGGGCTCCATAAACTTTAAGCTTCCAAAATAAAGGAAAAAGCCCTACATGCAATGTACATAATATGGTGTAACTTTATTCTAGCCTGTTAGATCCACTTTGCTCAAGGAATCAGCCTCTTTTAAAGTTTTGGCTCTGAAACCATATACTAATAAATCACATTTGGAAAAAAAATCCTATTTCCTGCTTGGATTATAACACCCACTTGGAAAAGGATATGCCACTATGCATATAGTGATACAAAAGTATATATTATGTATGCCACATTCCCCAGTTATATGTTGGTGTCATTTATGTACAAATGTTTGAAGATACACTGAGATCTGAAAACACTGTTTTTCATCTGAATCCATACCACTGGATTCTCAACTCATTGAACAAATTACAAATTATGTTGGGGTCAGTTCACCCATCACTTTCCAAAACTACTGTGTTATTCACTGTCACACAGTCTTAATGAATCTGCCTTACTAAAACTTAATGTACCAAGTCCATCAAAGAAATAGATTTGTAGACTATATTTAGGTGCCAATACTAGAAGCCAAGAAAAGATATTCAAAATAAGTACTCATAAACTACAATAAAATCACACAGTATAATGCAATTAAATCGTGGTGTTTTGCCTAACAGCATGATGATACTTCTGAAGTTTTCTGTCTTGTATCTGGAACTTCTGGCTACATCTTATTGTTGTAGGTTACATCTTACCTTCCACTCACCTTGAAAAAACTGACCTATGTGCAAATGAAAACAACTACACTTAACTGATGAAACTCTCTATATTATATAATAATGTTAATGTATTTTAGCTTATTTATTTATTTATTTATTTATTTATTTGACTTGTCCCCGCCCATCTCCCCACAACGGGGGATATGATAGCCTCTTTGTCCTGCATTAACTTAATTGTGCTATAATATTTTATTTGTAGTAGATGTCTTTGGATATTTATATATTATTGAACTTTTTATTAAAAGTTGACCATTAAAACCTAATTTGATTATTAGGTAGATGACTCAAAAGAGGTGCAAACATAACATTCAGCAATCTTTTTAGGATGGAGGCCCACTTTAAAAAAAAGCAAAGAAAAATTTAGCATTTTGCCTTTTAGAAACTGAATGTATTATGTCCTCCCTTATTCTTGCTAAAAATGGGGAGGGGGGATTATGCTGCTGAAATTTAACCATTTCACTACCAAACTTCAGCAATGTGATCCTGGAGTGTTGTCAGGGTCTCATGGGGCTTGTAGACCATGAATTCCCCAACCCTTGATTTAGAAACAAAGGAGAGTTGAAAGAGTACAAACTTTTGGCATACACATAAGGATTCAAATGAATCAACAGCAGATTCCCCTTGTATGTTTTGGCATCACCGGGCAACTTATTTATTTGCCAGTCACACCACCAAGAAACTCATATGGGGCTTGATCTCAAAAGAAATGTAGTCTTAGGGGCATAATATATGTTCTACTTCTCCTCTCAAGACACAATTCTGTATTAAATCCACTACAGGACATCGCCAGTGGTTTCAATCACAGCACAAGAGAGCCAGTTCAAATGCAACTTATATAATCATAAGTGCACATACTGTTCATTTTTCTCTCAACAAATCAAGGAATCATGTTGCCTTTCAAATTTCAGATGGAAGTAAAATAATATTTTCTTTGACAGATATTTACCCAGGACTCTACACAAAAATAATGCCAAGAAGTCACTAATAATTATGACAAACACATAAGATTTGAACACAAAATGTGAAAATGTAAAATAAAGCACCATCAAAATGTCACTCAAATTAAAATACCCATGTCTATTTCTCCCATAGTAGAATAGTTTTTCACATCTACAATTGCATGTGGCCATAATACTCAATTAAGCTATAGTTTTGTAGGAGTTTATTTCCATCATCTTCAGTTATGAACATGTTGTTGACAGATCCCATCAGTGCTAATCAGATGGCAAAAGTGGAAAGGACATTCTAGGAGTCTGTAAAATGCTGTCTGCCACAAGATGCAAAAATAGTGTCACAATTTGATTTTTTTACCCATTCCTGCTCCAACTGAAGACAATCAGCTTCCCAGGATACTAAAAGCAAATCAAAGTTTTACTGTATCCAACTATCATTGTTACAGGCATATGCATGCTGTAATATGACTGTTGTTAGAAAAAAGGAAATGACATAATATTGCCTTTTTAAAAATCCCCTTTCTTCAACCTCTCTGGGAAATTTCCCTATGTATGACTGACCTTTGGCCAGCAATTTAAAGCATTACATGCTTAGCGTTTTAGAAATTAACTTTAATTCAGTGCAACCGGGATGTTGTCTGGATACTGATTTCCCATTACCCAATAAAGTTTTGTTGTTTTAGCACTGTTGTTTATTCTACATAACCTTGGATTTTTTATTATCCAAAAGAGACCAATAATGTTATAAATGAAGACAAGTACAAAGTATCTAATGAAGCAGGTCCAACAACCTGATCAGTGATCTAGAAATGTCTAAACTCTTATAACGCATAATTTTGAACATTTTTCAACAAGAAAGCATATTTACAATACATCTTTGAAACCTTTATGATTTATGAGACTAAACAGGTTTAAATGGGGCTGCAAAGATGGGGAAGCAAAACTAGTGGAGCTGATAAGTGACTGGCAAACCACCATTTTTCTTGCTAGATTTCAAGTGGTAGAATTGCAACTCATGGAAAGACCCGATACATTCAAAGGGCCCATTAATTTGTCAGCAAGAATCCTATGAGAAGATGGTTGGGCTGAATATAGATGTGCAGCCATAATTAACATGTATAGCAAGGCTCAGGTTTCTTTTAAATGTGGAAATCTGCAGCAAATCTCTTAGAATTTATCACACAAATGATTTACCCTCATTATCAGGTATTATTAGATAAATAGCATCTCAAAAAGTCCACTTCACATTTTTCTCTGTGCTGATTATTTGATAACTTTAGTGTAAGCTAATATGCAAATCTTGATCAATGATGTGATTTATTATGTGCCATCAAGTCAGTGTCAACCCTTAGTGACCAGATTTTCTCCATGACTATCTATCCCCAACTTAGTCTTTCAGATCTTCCAACAGCGTACCCATTGCCAACACCAAAGTTCAACAACATGAATATTCTTTCTGTCCTGGTTCTTTACAGTCCAACTTTTGCTTTCATAGAAGGTCACTGTGAAACTCATTGCCTGCGTGTTCTGATCTTTGTAGGTATAGACGCATCATGGCATCTGAATATTTTTCCCAAGGCCTTTATTCCTACTTTACCATGTGCTAGTCTGCATTTCTTGAGTTGTTATTTTACTGTTGATCATCAATCCTAAAAGGAAGAAGCTGTCCACCACTTCTTCACTATCAATTCTAAGGCTGGTTGTTTTTCCTGTAGTTATTATTTTCGTCTTCTTCATATTTAATCTTAGTCCTATTTTTTTCACTGTGCTCCTTGATTTTCATTGCGAGATCTTACAGATCATTTGCATTTTCAGCTATCAGAGTAGTGTCATTGGCATACCGTAGTTTATTGATGTTTCTTTCTTCAATTTTAAATCATGCTAATTTTCTTCCAATCCAGGGACATTTGATGTGCTAACTGAAAGTGATGCCATTGTCTGGTCCTTGGTTTCCATCCTCTATACCTAGCTGTCAGGTCTTTGGTGGCCCTGGGTTTCAGCTGCTTTTAAATGCCAGGTCAGCTTGTAATAAGATTGCCCTCATTCATGACTTTATCATGGATGAGGATTCCAACCTGCTATGCATCACTGAGACATGACCGAGCTCAGAAGGGGGTGTACCCCTCTCGGAGCTGTGTTAATCTGAGTTTTAGGCTTGGCATCAACTGAATCCCAGGGTTATCATCCATGAATCTCAGAGGCTCTCTTCCACATGTAACCAGGTATGAGGCATTCTGGTTGAAGTTTGGCTCTAGAAAACTGTTGCATTTGTTGTTGATGTACTGCCCCATCCTGCCCAGCATCATCCCTGCCTGAGCTGCTGTATTTTGTCATAGGGCTGGTCATAAAATCCTCATTATTAGTACTTGGGGACTTCAATTTGCTGCTGGGTGGTCAGCCTGCATATAGAGGACCCTGGAAGAAGCGGATTACCTAGATCTGTATTAGTCAGGTTTCAGGCTAGGATTCAGTACTGAGACAGCTTTAGTTGCGCTTGTTGATGGCCTGTGGTGAAATTAGGATAGAAGTGATGCATCAGCCATCTTTCATACCATCTAACACAGTATCCTTCTGGACCAGCTACAGAAGCTGGGAACTGGGGCCACCATTTTATAGTGGCTCTCTTTCTTTGTGGGTGGTTCCAGATGATGGCAGGGGGCAGAGGTCATCCTGTAGGCCTTTCTTATGTGGGGTACCACAGGGTTCAGTGTTCTCTCCCCTCTTCTTTAACATTTAAATCAAGCTGCAGGGTGAGAGTTTGGTGCTCAAGATCATCAATATGTTGATTATACTGAATTATATTTCTCGACCCCAGACTGGCCAGTTGATGTCCTATCCCAGTGCTTGTGCAGGCCTGGATGGAGAGGAATCAACTCCAAATCAATCCTACCAAGTCTGAGTGGTTGTGAATATTAGGGTCCCTCGAAGCTGGGGAATTTCCATCTATATTCTTGGACAGGATGGCATTTCCCATTCAAGAGTGATGCACAATCTGGGGGGGTCCTTTGGGTCTCAGAGCTCCTGCTTGAAAGCAGGTGGCAGCTGTGGCCAAGGAGTCCTTTGTACAGCTCCATTATGTCAGCTGGGCCCCTTTCTGGACTGGGAGTCCCTTCAGACAATCATTCATGCCCTAGTCACCTCACAGCTAAACTATTGAAATATGCTGTACGCGGGGCTGTCCTTGAAAATCACTCAGAAGCTTCAGCTGGTCCAGAATGTAATGATGTGGAAGGTGATAAGCATGCCTTGGCATGCCCATTTGACACCTGTGCTTCACGAGTTGCATTGGTTGCCAGTATGCTTCTGGGTGTAATTCAAGGTGCTGGTCATCACCTATAAAGCCCTACATGGCATAAGGCCAGGTTATTTGATGGCTTACCTATCTCCCATGATTTCTGCTGGCAGAGTTGGAGTACTCTGGGTTCTGTTGATTAAACGCTGCCATCTATTGGGACCTAGGAAGTGTGTGTTTTCTATCATGGCACCTGCCCTCTGGAATAAAATCCCCCCCCCCGAAATCCATGTGGCTTCCACCCTGTTGGCATTTCATTAGACCTTGAAGACCTGGTTGCTCTCCTAGGCCTTGATGCATGGAGCCTCTTGTTGGATGTCTATCCTTTTGTATAGAGCAACCAGATCCCATCTTGTTTTGTCTGTATTGTGATTTTTTTGTTTTGTTTTGTTTATTATGTTGTGAGCTACCGTGAGTTGGGTGCAGCCTAAATTGAATTAAATAAATAACATTAAATATTTCCAGCCTTACCATTAATATTCAAGGATGCTTGCAAAATAATGTAAGTTAAAATTGTATAATAAAAATGCAGCCAAACTTACAATATTTAACCCCTGAAGTGACACTAACAACAACAACGTAAACCCTTTCTAAATTAGCACTAAGTTAGGCTTTCCCTAAAGGCAATTTTTGACTACGTGCTAAAAATTTGCTTTTTAAAGTTTTTATTTAATTTTTTACTGTGAGCTAAAAAACTTACTGCAAAATCAGTAAGACTTTGATTGCTGAATGAAGTATCCAGACAAATTTCAGGAGGTAGATACTCTGATCTATGGCCATTTTGGGTCTTAAAAATCAAAATGAATTGTGCCCAAAAGCAAAGAAGCAACCAACATCCCTGAGCCAGGCCCTAGTCTCAATGACAGAACACATTATTTTGCATGTAGCAAGTCCCTGGCTCATCCCTTTGCGTCACAAAATAAAGGAATAATGACAAGTGATGATACTGAAATACTGTTGATAAGAATACACAAAACCAAGCTGGAAGAGCATTAACTCTGATCTGCTACAATTCAGCTTTCAATGTTTTAACAAACCTGAAATGAATGTTCAGAATATTTCCCGTAATATGGATTCTTCCATTTGAGCCAGTTGAATTACCCAAGCTGAAAAGGGATTGGTAAGTCAAGAAGACTGCTGGTCGTTGTTATTATCTGGGCATCTGGGGGCAAAATCTTATTTAAAAAATCTCACAATGGGCATCTGATTGTTAAAGGGGAACCCAAAACAAGATCAACAATCAGTCCTGAAATAGCGCAGTGCTTCCATCTTATCAGGATAACATTTAACTTGCTTATTCTCTTTGCATCCATCACCATGTCTTATGGTAGTTTTATGGCTGATTAAGTAAGCATGGGAAGAAATGGTAGCAAAACTAACAAAAAGCAAGCAAGAGAGTAGGTCCTCCCCATTCAACCGAAACACTGAGAAGCAAATCAACAGGTACTCTTAAATTGAGACTGTTCTGGAATAATTATGAATTTGTACAGCAAACTGTGCTAGAAGAAGCTGGGTTGCATAAAGAATTCATCCATGGAATAGAATATGTATTTTTCAAATGCCCCCCAGATACACTAAAGTAATTAGAATGAGATCCTTGGATCACAGAACTTGTTTTATGAAAACAGCAATTTAGTAAAGTTTAAATAAATTGTTTAGAGCAGTGTTTCTCAACCTCAGCAACTAAGCTGTGTAGACTCCAACTCCCAGAATTCCCCAGCCAGCAAGTTGTTGAGGTTGAGGAACATTGGTTTAGAGAACAGGTTCACAGTACTTAATGCAATAAAGCATTATCAGGGAAAATACCTCTTTTTTGCTCTCCTTGTTTTGTTCAACCTCAATGTCAATAGGGTTATTTCCATTTGCTTCTTCCATTTCATCCTCACTGGAAAATAAATAAGATAATACCAAATTATTTCTCTGTCAAGACTCCTAGAAATCCCAGATAGATACAACATTTAAAAAAAAAATCTACATATTATTTTTGTTAATTGCATAATTTCTCTTCTTACAGATTTCTACACATCAAAATAAAATAAGTATGATCAACATAAGGATCCAGAGGGGAAGTTCAAACTGAGGAAATGATGTTGATTCATAATTTAAGCTTACATAATCATAAAATGGAAGCACAAATAACAAGTTAAGTGTCACTGATAATCTCACAATAAATAGCAAGATAAATAGAACTTTTTGGAGTAACTACCATTATATCTTGGAAAAAATATAACATTGCTGAAAAGCCTATTGCTCATGTATTTATTCAGAACAGAAGTTTTCAGCCTCCAACAACAAATAACTGCTTTTAGCCTCTATTAGTTTTTACTTTTATAAAAATGCTTCCTTGCTTTACTGCTTCATAAGCCTCTGACATCTTCTTTTCAAAGGGATGTGTCAAGTAAACATAAACAACCCAATACTCTCTATTTTATCTCCCTGAATTAAATGGAGCTTGCTCCCAAATAAGTGAGCACAGGAGTTCAGCACAACTATTACTATTGCAAACTACCAAAAGTCTTTCAATTCTGGCAGTCTATAAATCTAATAAAACAAGCAACAAGCAAACAAAATGAATAAATGTCTTCCTGTGGAATGGCCTATCTCTTAAAATCACATATGTTCTCTCCTTTTTTATAAGTGTCAGATTATACCTGCCAGGAAACCTATGCTCAGCAATATACCCAATTATATGCACGTGTTTCTTTTGGCTGAGGAAAAATATACTTGGTTAATAATAAGTAAGAAATAATAGTTCAGTTTCAGGAAGCTGAAACAATGCTGAATCTGACAGGACAAGTAGCCCCTGATTGGAATGATTTATTTCTTTAGATTTTTAATCTCCTCTATATGGACCTATATGGGAGATTAATAATGAAATAAATAAAACACAAAGTAAATTGCTACTTTAAGAATTGCACTTAGAAAATTATCATATTAGGTCATAATATGCCCATAAATGGCTGAAAAATAGAATCTCAGTGTATACCTCTATTTATAACAAAATGGGATTATTATCATCATCACCACCATGTTGTCCTGCTTGTCCAGCTAGTGCAAAATCCTTTCCACAAGTCTACTGTGAGCACACTCTATATAGGTGTTTCTAAACCTTGGCAACTTGAAGTTGTGTGGACTTCAACTCCCAAACTTCCCCATGGCTGGCTGGGGAATTCTGGGAGTTGAAGTCCATACATCTTCAAGTTGTCAAGGTAGAGAAACAATGCTCTATATAATATAAACAATATTATAGACAATATATTGTATATTGTTATACAAGCAATATAACACATCTAATGAAAGAACTGCCAAGGCTGAGTTTGACATGGTCAGGTCTGAAGTTCTGATATTAACCCATAAGGTCCTACAGAACTGGGGATTAGGATGTAAGCATTTTCCTATAATTACAATTATTAGTTTTTAAATTAGATTTAGAGGTATAATCAAAGGAAAGCTTAAATTAATTTTAACAAAATTCAAACATGTATAGTCAAAAATGGTTTTGCACTGAATTAAATTCTATATTAGCTTTGTTTTTCAAATATGTAATTCATTTTGATATCACTGCGTACTTCTATAACTTAAATTTGCCATTCTTCTATGGAAGGGATTGTTCATAATTTCCAGTGAGAAGTACAGAGATCTTAGCAGCTGTTACTAAGCATATGCCAGTGTACTTCTGACCAACCACTGCAATCATCATTGGAGGATTTTCTGACATATCTTAGGGATACTCATTTGGTATTCAGCAAAGGGGGAAGCCTTTTCGTTGAGACACCCAGACAATGGAATACCACTACCACCCTGTTCCTAGAAATAAAGCTTGAATTAACAGTGTTACAATTTAGTTGCATGCTTAAAATATTTATATTCAATTTGGCATTTAACCTCATTTGATTATACTGCTTTATTACTTATTATGAACGGTTACATTGTTTTATGGATTGTACCTATGAATTCTTACATCGCATGCATATATTTTAATGGAGACACGTATACTGTACATACAAGTCAACTTGCTCACCAGAAACTTTTCTGTTTGGAGAATGTGTTATTCCTGCAAGGATGAAATCTGCAAAATATTACATCGCCATCTACCTTCAGGTACATTTATTTATTTATTTAGTGTATGGCATCTCATACATGGGCTTACATTAAATAATAACATTTAGCCTAACTTAAAAACACTTTAAAATATGAATGTTAAAAAGATCTAAGTTCAGATACCCATGTCTAGGCCATCTAACCACTGAAGCGCAGTATCATTTATTAAAAAAAAAAATCAGGTATACCTTCAGGTACATTAAGCCAGACATTCTCAAACTGTCAGTCATGATTGCTTGGGGGGTGTCATAAACAAATCTGAAAGTTGACCTAATTGGTAGGCCAGGGCTTATGTATGCAAAGCAGGATCATTGCCTAAACATGTTGCTGTTCTGTCTGTCCCAAGCAAGTTCCAAGTTGGCTCTAGCTCTGTGCATGCAAGCTTCGTTGCTTGTGCTTGCAAAGCTATAGGATAATCAAAACTTGCTCTTACTCTACCTCAGTGTTGTCCAAACCTGGCCACTTTAAGATGAGCCAGCCATGGGGAAGTTTGGGAGTTGAAGTCCACACATCTTCAAGTTGCCAAGGTTTAGAAACACCTATATAGAAGTCCACTCATCTTAAAGTGGCCAAGTTTGGACAACACTGCTCTACCTGAACATGCCCAGGTAGAGCAAGCAGTAATAGCAGTATCAGCAGGGAGTTTTGAGAGAAGTGCTGTGATTAGAGGACGGTTTCCTACAAGGTGATCAGTAATATTTGGAGTGTCTGTGGAATGAAGTTCAGTATTAATGACATGAGTAAAGTTTAGTGTTTCTCAAGTTTAGCCTTTTCATTATTATTTTATTTCTCTAACTTTTAAAAATGAGAAGACTTTATGAGAAGGTAAGACAACTTTAAAAATGACAAATCCACCAGTAATGTTGATAAAAGTAAGTCTATGTCAAGAAAATATGATGAAAGTTTCATATATTTTGGCTTCAGAAGTATTTTTGTAACTGGAGAAAAACATCCTCAGTGTGTTATTTCTTAGAAAAAGCTGTCTGCTCAGATTATGAAGCCAGCTATAAATTACAAATACAGGTAGTCCTTGCTTAACGACTACAATAGGGACCAGAAAATTGGTCATTAAGTGGGGCGGTTGTTAAGCGAGTCAGCATGTGACCGGACCCGATTTTATGACCATTTTTACAATGGTCATTAAGTGAGTCACCATGGTCATTAAGTGAGTCACTGTGGTTATTAAGCAAATCCAGCTTCCCCAGTGGATGGTTTTTGCTGGAATTTGCTTAACAACCACATGATTTGCTTAAGGACAGTGGTAAAAAAGGTCACAAATCACGATCACATGACTGCAGGGGTGATGTGACAGTTTGTGACAGTCGTAAGTGCAAGCACAGGTCATAAAGCACTTTTTCCAAGGGCATCAAAACTTTGAACCGTCATTAAGCGGTCATTAAGTGAGGACTATCTGTAATTTGTTAACAAAGCTCAACTCCCCCCCCATTTTTCACATACCCCTTTGTTTGCTTTCCCAAAGGAAAAAAACCAAAACATATGATCAAATATGTATGAAACAGCTGTGTTTTTAAAAATAGAGTTAAACCTTGACACAGAGTAACACTGGCCTGTCTCTCCACTCTATCAATAGAGAGCCAATTCAAAAACCAAATGAGAGAGCAAATATAATCAGTCTTAAGACTACTGCTATCCCATTGTAAGAGAATACTCATTTTGTTATACCCCATGCTTGATAAATCCAACAATGAACAATTCCAAAACATCCACATATAGTTCGGTATCATGTTAAATCCCATTTCTTTTCCCCAGACTGACCTAACCTTGAAGGTTTTTTTATTCAAAGAAGAAATAAAATGAAAAAACAAGACTTAAGTCTAGTTAAAATAAATTATAATCTCTTCAAAATCATTTGTTTCTTATCAAGTTCAGAATCACTTAGTGAGCATGTGCCAAATATAGTGAAAATGCCAGGGCCAATTCCTGGCACCTTGACTTTAAAGGACCAAAAATATCCTTGACTTTTGATTATCAGTATCCTGACTCAGGAGTCAGAATAAACAATACTGGGCTAAACAGACCAATAATCTAACCGGCTATAATAACGGAGTTTTCTATGAGACTAAATTTGACTTTAAAATGCAAATAATAAGTGTTATACACAACCAAGCTAGCTAATCTGACCCCTGGAACATATTGACACTAGCAATTAAGTTTAAAATAATGATTTATTGCTTATGGACAGCCTTACTAGTTTCTGCTGATTATTACATTGAGATTAACGTGTTTTATAGTTCAAACAAGTCAGCATAACATAAAATGGCTATGCTGCTCTCTATTTCAATCAACTGCCAGTTTCAATTAAAGAGCTGGTTATACTTGTGAACTTTTCAGAGATGGCACATTGAACCTTTTCAGGGATGCCTCAAACTCTGAGGAAGATCTCGGCCAGAAAGTTAATTTAAGTCTTTATCCTGAACTGTATTTCACACTAAAATTATATATATTCTATCCACAAGCATTCCTATCCCAGGAATATACTGCTGAAATGCCTTTTGGTATGAAAGGAGCATTCATAAGGATAAAGAATGTAACAGCTCTGCTTGTAATATACGTACGTATAGGGTTCAGATTCAGTGAAACAGGCACACCTTTCCAACAACCCATGAAATTAAAAATATTTTGCAGAAGCCTATATGTTATAAACAGTTGTGTGCACTTAATCTCTTTTATAATCACTTCCACAGCCTACGACATTTGTATTTCTTTATTGCAGCTATTTTAAAACTCTTATTTAGGTTTTCAGTCCAATATGAAAAGTTAATTACTCATACAGCGGTGGTTAAAAAGGAAGTAGTTAAAAGTTAAGCTTAACTAATACTAACCTTCATAAATAAATGAGAATTTAACAGAGCTTTTCCCTAACCTGGTTTATCACTGTACTAATTTACCAATTCATTTTTAATTTATTTTAAAACATGGGGCTAAGCATTAACTGCCCAATACATGGGAAGAGAATGGATGGATGGGCAGAAAACACTGGATCATTTCCTAGTCAGCAGCAGAGATGAAGGAAATCTGAAATTCCAAGGAAGGAGTATGCAATTTCAGTTTTGGAAGTGATGTTCAACATTAACTACTTGGATTGAGTATCTGAGCTAAAATTAATACTTTAAAAACAAATGAAACTAATATTTATTTCTGGCAGCTCCCTCTTATTTTTTCATGCAGGAAATTCCCATTATCAAAGAATTTGAGATTTAAATTTACATAGTACATTGTATCTTCCTTCTCAAGTTAATAAAATAGCAACTTTTGTCTTCAGAGCCATCCTGAAATCTATATTTGGCACTCCTTATGAGTAAAAGAATATTAGGAAAGTATGGCTCCCTTGACTCCTACCATAGTGGTCACTAGGGAAGTAGGGTACACAATAATACAGCAGCTTTGTAAACTTTAAATCTTTATTAAAGTTTACAAATGCAAAGATAAGACTAATACAAACCAAGAAGAATATAAAAAGTAAAGAAAAAAGTAAAAGGTGCAGAGAACAAGAAAAAAGAGAATAAGAAAAAAGAGAATAAGAAAAAAGGGTAAGAAAAAAGATAAAGAAATGGCTCCCCCCTCCCTCCAGGCAAGTATAAACAACTTCAACAACTTAACACCTTCTCTCATATTTCAATAAAAATCTCTTCTTCCCATATCTCAATCTTTATCAATAAACAAATCGTAAAAACTCATCATTCAAAGTCTATTAAGACCTACCAGAAATTATAATATATATATTTTCACTGTAATCATATAAATCCATTTTGTATTCCAACTTATCACTTTCTCTGAAAAATAAAGCAAAAGAAATCTCTTGCCCATATCTTATCTGATGTCTATAAACAAATCTTTAAAGCTTCATCATTCAATCCTAGTTGCCCTCCCCCAAAAATTCCACTAATAGCTACCGGAAACCACAACATACATATTTTCAATAAACAAATTGTAAAAACTTGTAATTCAGTCCTAATCAGCAAAAGTCCATTAACAGCTACCAGAAATAATAACATATATATATTAACCTTAATCAAATAAATCCATTTTGTGTTCCAACTTATCACTTTCTCTAAAAAAATAAAGCAAAAGAAATCTCTTCCCATATCTTATCTGTTATCTATAAACAAATCTTTAAAGACTTGTCATTCAGACCTGGTCAAAAACAAAAAGTTCCATTAATAGCTACCAGAAACCACAACTTATATATTTTAACCCTGGTCAAATGAATCTACTTCATATTCCTTCCATTTAGTTTTTAAAAGCTTGATCTTTGGTCTCTTCAAATAATGTCTCACAAGTTTATTTCATTTCATTTTCTCTTTGTCTCTTCTCAGAAACTTCTTCACTAGTTTAACACATCTCTTTCATAAATCCAAGATAAGAAAGCTTTCCAAGTCAATCTTCTGATTTATTATTTGTACATCCCCTTTAATCATTAAGACATCAGCCGGTTTCATTTGTAAATCCAGTGTGGCATCTTTTTCCGTATCACTCTTGTAGTCTAGCATTTTTAAATCCATTTTCAGATCCACATACTGATCAGCCTCAGTCTCTATTTTGTCCAGTAAAATCTGATCCTCTTCTGTAGCCTCTGTTAAATCCATTTTTATTGTGACAGACAAGAATAATTTCTGGATGCATTGTTCCCAAATATCCTTGATTTCTTCTATAGTCAAATAGTATTGCTCCATTGTATTAATGGGTCTCTTCTCCTTTAACTGTAATCTTTAGTTCTCTCTGGTTCCCTCTAGTCAACCTTCAAAGTCCCTTCTTATCATATGTTTATTTTCCAATTAACAAAACATTCCCACGGGAGGATTTCTTACAATTAATTTCAAAATCTTCATATATATTTTTATAAAATTTTAAACAACCCACAGAAAATTTCAGGTCCATCTAACCCCTTAACTTTCCAAAATCAACATTCTAGCCCCTCTTTTGCTGTTTTTTAAGAGTTCTTAAAAAGAAAAAAAAATCTTTTTAATCCTTAAATTTACATGAAACTTCTTTCATCAAGGATAGAAGGAAACTCTCCTGGTGTAATGAAACTTGCGCTTCTGAAGGTTCTTAATATCAAAAAAATCAGAAAGAGGCAATTTTCTAAAGTGATTAAGAGGGGAAGGGGGCAAACCCAGTGTCCTTTTGAAGGCACCAAACTGTGGCTTAGGCAAGATTATTTTCCCCCTGGGTCCCAGAGCTCTAAAACTCGACGGAGATCACTATTTTACAATCTCTTTGCGGGGACCTCTGTATGGAGTAAACTTGTGGTTGATCCTAGTCTTCTCTGAAATCTGGAGAGGAGTTCTGAGGAGCCAATCCATTCACCAGCTCCTCTTTCCACCGCAGCTGTCAGGTCCACTCTTCAGTCCACCATTGCTTCCTCGGAAGTCTCAATAATACAGCAACTTTGATCAGTATGATCATACTAAATTAAGGTTAAACAGGAATCTAAATGTGAAGACAGCTACTTCTGTCAGAGAACTTAGGTGGAATGTAGAGTTTAGATATCAGATCAATTAATAGGCTTAGGTTGCGACTTTTAAAAGCTGTAGTATAAATATCATTTGCCAGCTAAATCACTCTCTTATATCAAGAGGTGGGTCAACTGCTTCAGAAATTTCTAGCACTGCAGCATTTAATATGCTCTTTATAAAATAATAAGACTATAAGAAAGGCATGGAAAAACAAAATGGAATTCCCAACACATGAACATCAATGGAAGACCATTTCTATAGAATAAATTATTAATTAAACAAAAATTATAACTTTGATTCTATTGACCACCTATGTGCCTTCTTTGGATCATCAGCTCATTCTTGGTGATATTGTGCTCAAGACAGAACAGTGGTTCCTATAATGTGGTTAGTACCCTTTCACATACTGATTCTGCTCTGCAAGACTTTGGATTTTGTTGTTTTTTATGTTCTTCTGAATTATATACTAGCAGTTTGGAATCAAACAGGAGAACGATGGAAAGTTCTCAACAGAGAACTAAAGGTTACAAACTGAGAGCCAGTTCGGTCTAGTGGCTAAGGCACCAGGCTAGAAAGCAGGAGACTATGAGTTCTAGTCCTGCCTTAGGCATGAAAGCCAGCTGGGTGTCTTTAGGCCAGTGACTTTCTCTCAGCCCAACTCACCACACAGGGTTGTTGTTGTGGGGAAAATAGGAGGAAGGAGCATTAGATAAGTTTGCCGCCTTGAGTTATTTATAAAAATAATAAAGACAGGATATATTTTTTTTAAATGTATATTGCATGTTCTGTGATCATTAAACAATTTATACTGCTCTATCATTTTTACAGTGTTCTGAAGAAATCTGAACAAGCATTTTCTGACTAGGAGTTTTGTTTGTAGGACTGTTTAGAAATTTATACTGCATATGTTAGTTAATGAGAGCCAGTGTGGTATAGTAGTTAAGGTGCTGGACAGGGACTGGGGAAACACATACAGTGGTACCTCGGTTCACGAACTTAATTTGTTCCACGATTCTGGTTGCGAACCGAATCAAATTTCCCCATAAGGTTCAATGTAAATAAGGTTAATCCATTCTGACCCCTACGAATGTGGTCGCCAACCAATTTTGGTTGCCAACCGAATCAAATTTTCCCATAAGGTTCAATGTAAATAAGGTTAATCCATTCTGAACCATATGAATTTTTTTTTAAACCACAAAAATATGAAACGAAGCACAGTACAGTACAGTATGAAGAGAGAGAACACTAACCTTGCTTGAGGCGGCTTCTGGCGTGGAGGACAGGAAGGTGGGTGGGGAGGCGATTACTGTTTGGAGGAAGAGTCTCCCTCACCTACAGGAAGCCACGACCACGTGCCAGAGCAGGGAAGATGGCCGTGGGTTGTGTTCGTCACCCGATACGGAGTTTGTGAATGGAAGCAAAATTTTGTGAACGGTGCTGTTCGTGAACCGAATTGTTCGTGAACAGAAGCGTTCATGAATCGAGGTATTACTGTATTCTACTCCTCCATTAGGCACTGGGTGACTTGGGGCCAGTCACTCACTCTCAGCCCTAGACTGGAGAATTGAATAACATCTATGTACCAACCTGCACTAGCCCAGCATGGTTCATCACCTTCTATGAAGAGGCCATTAACTTGCTGATAATAATTTACATGTTTAATTTCCTTTTTCCTATTGTTCAGTAAACATTTAGGTAAATTAACTGCATAACATGACCTGAATCTAGCTGTAAAGCTAAATTTTGTTTAGTACATGAGATGTAGACTTTATGGGCTTCTCTCTTCCTTTGAATAAAATAAATAATTTAAAAAGGATAACATTTTAAAGGGAACGTACACAGATTTTTCCTTCAGTGATTGGCAACCATACGTGACAGGCTACAACCTTAAGGACAACAAGATAAATTGGCTTGTTTGCTGAATTTCAGCTATCTAGAAATTACACCAGAAACAGTTCTCCCTCACAAGCTTATTTCAATGATTTAAAGTATTTGCACCTTGCTGTTCTTCATTTGCTCAATGTGGCTTTCAATTACCAAACCAAGCACAACCTAAGCCTTCAGTTTATGTAGTTTATGAATGCAAGCATACATGTGCCAGGTTGGCCCTTTTCCCAAACTGTACAAATGGAATCACCATCTCCATAGCAACAAGCTTTCAGAGTATTTTGAATCAATATTCCTACACTGAGAAAGCACTGTATTAATGCAAAGTCCAGATTCTGGCATATCTTCACGGAGCTTTCTTTAGGACCAAACCTATAGAAATTTGCTTGTAAATCAAGTTAACTTCATCAGACTAATTTAATTCCACACAATGAGCAGAATGCATAGAAAACAGAACCACAGGAGACAGTCAAGTTTTATTAAGCCGATTCCCATTCAAAAATGTTGGTTGTATGATGCAAGCCATCAATTGCCAAGAAAAAGATATTGGTACAATTATTTCCCAGAATTAAAAAATACAAATAGCCAAGCCTTTTGTCTATGATTACAAAGTTTAAGATTTATTAAAAAAAGGCTATGACTGCTCTTGATCATGACTAATATTTAGTCCTCCAAATAAAGTTCCCTTTCCCTCTGTTTATGGTTTACCACAATGAAACTAAGATGAAGCACAGAAGTCAAATTAAACATAGTTTCCCACATGGCTACCAACTTCCAGAACTATCTAGGTCCTTAAATCATCATTTGAAATACATTTTAATATCCTGGTTTCTTCCAAAGCTGGTTATCATAGTTTAGATGAACAGGGAACTTGCTTACTGGAGATACAAGTTTCACTGATGCATTAATACAAAGGGAAGATAAAAGGAAAACTGCATAGCAAAAGGTCTGGTCATATCTCAGGTTATTAAGAATCATTCAAAGGCCTTTAATATGTTCTAAAGGTTTTTGAGCAACAATTCAGAGTTTTCCTCTTTTCATGTAGAGCATTTTTTGCATGGGAATAGAACACGACTGAGAAAATAGTATGGAGGAAAAAGTCAGAAGAAAACCCAGAACAAGGATTTCATTTACCAAAATCTATTAAACTGGTTGAGTTAAACCTGCTGCCAATTCACAAAATCATTCCAAAGACATGCTTAATATTTATTGGGATCCTGAATCAATGATCTGGACAATATAATTATAAGACAAGCTTTGTTAATTTGTTTTATTATTTATTATTAAAATACTTCTACACAAATCTTTGGGGAATGGCTTTTGTTGGATCTTGTATGGGGGGAATGGAGCAACGAGCAATCCTTCTTGCACCTTGCTCAAGTACATACTCCCTGCACAGCCAATCAAGTGGTTGGTAGAAGAAGCGTCTCCCCTCTCTTGCCCACTAAATCTACTGTTCTTCCTTACTAGTCTCAGAGGCTGAAGATTAATTTATCTTCAAGCAAAGGGTTTGCTCACTTGCTCCGAATTTCTTGATGTTTCATGATCATCAAATACTTCAACACAAGGCCCTGTTATGTGATCTCTTTCCATGAATTAGGATGCAATAAAACCACTCAGCTAGTGTCATGTTTAACCAGGAGAAAAACCTGACTCATAGAAAAGGAAAATATTTTAGAACACATACAGAACTATCAGTCAGAAAAGTTGCACAGCTGTACATTTTACATAGCAATTCCTATCAATATATCAGCACTACACTGCTTACCACAACAAATGTAAGCACGAGCGTGGGTAACAGAGGGCTATTTTTCCAGCATCTGTATACATGATCATAAAAACCAATGCATATTCCCAGGTATCTAAGAAGTTTTAAAGCCAACATGGTAATTATTATGTTTGACGAAATGATAGCACAAGCACAATTACTATATAAAACATGGAACCTCAGACGCACATTCTTATATGGTAATTATATCTATTCTTATCTCCCACTAGAATGGAGCAAGCTACAAAATACAGCTCAGAATTTTTTAAAAAATATCTGATGGAGACAAACACAGCAATAAGGTAGCATTCATTCCCAAAATGTCAGCAGTTTGCAAACTCTTTTCTTTTGCATGTTCTGAAAAGCAAGATAGCCTAGTTGGTGTGTTAACTTTCAAAGAGCTAGCTTTAACAGTAGTCGGGGAGAAGCACAACAAAACTATTGCAACATAATCCAGACTTCCCCAACCTACTATCCTCATGTGATCTAGAAGGTATCAATTTGGTATAGACTTTGGTAGACTACTACATCAGTGTCTCCCCAGCAAATTTAACCATATTTAAGCCATTAGTCTTGAAGATGCGCTAGGCAAGGATGATACATGAGCTCATTTTAATATATAAGATGGGAGTTTCCTCCATCATGATATGTTTTACAGATTTTTGTTATATTTTAATGTTTTTAACCCCTCTTAGCTACCCAAAGTTGTATACAAGCTGAAAATAAATAGATCTGCATGCTACAACCATGATTAATGTTTCTCCCTTAAACTTGCTTCACACAGTACTGAAATTTAAAATCTGTTTTATTTAAATATTGCAGGGGCACACAAGTTATGGCTCCATCACGTCAAGTGGCTCCTGAAAGCCTTGCTTGTGGTCCTCAGAGATTCATCAAAAGTTGCTGCCATATTTTAATTCTTCAATGCAAAAGAAAGTATACATTATTAAACTCATGGGAAATAACATTACAGGTATATGGATCTTTAAAAACAATGTTCCATTCTAACTATCAGATCAGATCAGCTACTTGGCTTTGATCCGATTGATAACAAGAGTTCTGTGCATACAGAGCATAAAAGCCTTCAATATTTCATAAAAAGTTAAGCTGAAGTGCATATTCACAATTGCCTCTACTTACCTTTCCTCCCTTTCTCTTTTTTGCTTCCGTGCATGACGATCCATGACACTTGTTTTGGTTCTAGTCTTTTTCCAGGAGTAGTAAAACTTCACCAAGCTTGCTATTGATTTGTCAGGAAGCTAGGAACACAAAACAACTGTTGACACAACCACACATAGTGATAATGTGTCCAATAGTGATGCTTGTCAGCCATGATCCAGTATGAGCAGTAGCTGGCAATTAGTATCTTGGATTTCAAACAGAACACCCTATTGCTTTCAGAGGATTAATCTGCTTTCAACAACTCTGCCTATTTTTTATTCTAGACCCTTTTTTGCCTGAATTCTATAACAAAATATGTGGTAGATGCTGAACAAAGAGGAACGCGTCAGATTCCCATAGGATATAAGAACAAGGATGAAGCTTCTGAAGACATGATTCAGCTGAAACTCTGCTACAACAGTTGATTACCTCTGATAGGCAAGGCTGCCACCTCACTTTATACCCCCTTCAAATTAATTTTGGTACCCCTCCCTTTCATGTTCCCCACAGAACCTTGCCTTAACTTCCCACGGTCAGTGAGAGGTGGCAGTTGCCTATTCAACATTCTCCACGTTCCAGCCCTGGGAATTCTAGCTCCTAGCCCATCTCCAATACACAGAGTGCTAACTGTGGATGGCAAATGTAGACATTATGACAAAGAATGGTAACTGTTAAACAGCAAAAAGCAAGTAAAGACATGTGTCAAAGAGAAGGACTTCTGCTTCCACTTCATTTATCTTCTAGACCATGACTTGGAGGACTGACTGAATTTAATTACTGCTTGCTTGTCCAGAAACTTCTGCTGGGAAAGAAAAATACTGGAAGAATAATCCAGTACAGAATTGTTTTCTTCCTAGTGACCAAGAAATCATTTTTTATTTGGAATGTGTTAAAATTGAGTGTGGTAAGACATCCCTTTTCTTCCAATAAACATCAGATTTTTTTCCATAAAAAGGCTACATCGTAAGAGCTAGCCCTAACCCTTATAACAAGAATAGTTTATGCCATAAGAATATTTCATGCCTCTTAAAGTACTAGCTGTATGCTATCTGAAGGCAAATCAGCAGCAGTCACACATCACAGAATCATAGGGTTGGAAGGGGTCATTTAAACTATGGAACCTAACCATACACAGATATTCAAATCAAATTATCCCCAAAAGATGATTGTCTAGCTTCCTCTTGAATGAGACTATCAATTTTATGGATAACAGAAGCACACTTCTATTCTTTAAAACATTCAGTAACCAAACACAAATAAGTTGGTTTGTTTGAAGAACTGGAAAAAGTCCTTAAATGCAGGGGACTGAACTGGAAGTCTTGGCCAAAAAAAGAGGAAAAGGGTTACAGTTGTTATTTCCTCCAATTAACAGCTTGCAGTTGTAAGTGTGCCCCTTAAACTCCAGTGGTTATAAATATAAAACATTTTCTCTTTAAAATATCTTCAAGGAAAATCAAGTAAACAGATCTAGAGGAAAGAGAATGCTTTCAGTGCTTCTGTCACTTAGATGATAAAGCAAACTTTCTCTTTGGGTTTTACCTCAAAACTTGCTTAAATCTGGCCTGTTGCTAAGGTTTTCAGATATACAAATATGGAGGGACTCTATTTTGAAAGTGTGGAACCTTTTGCCAGACCACTATTGGATGTACTGTTGTTCTTACAGCAGTGGAAAGATTAATTCCCTTCCTCTATACCCCAACAGATAGTGAATACAATATTATTCCTCCTCTGTTACAGAACTAAAAAAACTTGACAATGAACTGGTTCTTTATATTGCCTCTATGCAGATACTATTTATTGTGTACAATGAGAAATTTCTAATATACCACATTTTCATCTCCCAAATTCACTCAATCCATTCCTTTTCCTAGCTATCATCAATATTGGGTGCTTGCATTCTGAACTTTCTAAGTAATAAACAAGGATAAATGGAAATATATATCTTTGAAAAATAAAAACTGATAATTAAAAAATGTTTTACCTCCCTCACTTGTTTTTAAACCAAGGCCTTTGCATTTGCAATCTCGGTGGTAGCTTACCATTTGCTGAATTCGATGAAAAGTTTTCCCGTGGAAACTGAAAGCCTGTTCAAACAAGACTTTGTCTTCAACTGTCCATTCATCTGGGAAGGGGGTGAAGTTAGGTAAATCTGCCAGAGATTTCTCAATGTTATGTTTGTGCCAAAAAAGCATCCCAAGGGCCTGCAATAGGGAAGATAGCATGGGGGAAAAAAGGCCATAATCAAAGGAAAACAGTAATAATTCTGGCATGCTTATATTAAAAATAGCCAATCACAGCACAGGTTTTAGTAGTCTGATCTGCTTTAGATACTTTCCAATTGTTCTCTGCAACAACAGCCACACTGCATTTTTACTACACAGACAGCCATAGGGACAGAAGGAAACAACAGAGATTCACTGTTAATATCCACTTGTGGACTTGTACACATAGAACTGTTTTTAAGCACCGTTATATTACAATGCTTCCTTTTCAAGTGATGAATAATACAGAACACTTCAATCTAGAAATGCTGCATAGAACACAAAAGGCTCTGTAAGACTGAATGCTGAGTAAGCATTATCTTTCTTCTCCACTACTGTATGGTGAATATCCATGGGCATCAGGGGTGGGTGGGTGATATCATGAGGCCACTGATGCAAATTACTGCATCTTTTGACATCATTGTGACTTGCAATACAAGCCTATGGTGTTTATATAAGTAGACCTCATCACTGAGCTGTTAATCTGCAAGTAAATAGTGTAATGTAGTATATGAAATAGCCCCCTACAATTTTAGTTTAAGAAAACTGGACATTCTGTTAGAATGAAGAACCACCTTTGCACAAAGGAAATGAATCCTCAAAAATTCTCACAACTTTAATTCCAGGAACCAACCAAAAAATACTCCTCTATATTCATGGAGGTATTTTCTGTAGTGAATTAAGAGAAATACTATTCAGTTTCATCAGGCTATTTTTGAGAAGTGTGAACAAGGGATGTCTGGAAACCCCACTCCATTCTAAATTTTAACTTGGTTCCAAAAGTCTGTTAGTTTCTGTACAGGGCAGCCCCAAAGATAGCACTAGTATATATCACCATTTCTGCAAATGTATTTAGTTCCGTAACTCAATGAATCTATATGAAAAAGGCCCACTTATTTAAATAAAATTAAGCAGGCAGTCAAGCTTCCTCAAGTAAAATTCTTATAACTCGATCAATAGTTAAAATATTTAGCTGAGCAATACTGATTTTCTGCAGTCATACAGAGATTCCACATACCCTGGACTAAACCTCTGACTCAGATAATTCAAAGTGAAACTGGTAACTCTGCCACTGGAGTTTCCCTGTCCTCCAAACCCATTTTGTTATGCAAAAAAAAAAAAAAAAAAAAGACACATAGCTCAAACACACATAATTTGGATAGAAATTACTGTTCTTTTAAAAAATTCTGTGGCTGTATCCACATCATTATGTTGTAATTGTGGAACATCTAGGGAGTCTTCCATCTTGGCATTTTCTTAGCATGACTTATTACAAGAACTTTTACATAAAATAAGTAATCGCAGGGAGGGATCCTACCCTTTTCAAATCTCCAGTAAAGGCATGCCTCACAGAGCATGGAATTACAGATCCTTTACTTGGATCACTTTCAACTGTTTCAAATAGGATGGGCTTCCCAACAGGATTTTCTTTAGACAGATTTAGAAGTAGAGAAACAAAGGAATTCAAATTCATCTAAGGCTAACTTCTTTCAACTGTGTTAGCTGAGTTATAATATGTTATTATATTAGAATGGGAAAACATGCAGCTGACAGCTTTTGTTCAGCCACAGCTCCCAGTATCCCTTACCACTGGCCATACTGACTGAAGTTGTTGCTTTTATTTCAGCAACATCTGGAGGGATATAGGGGCAAGCAAACATTTTGTGACCAAAAGCTACATTGTTTTAGTGAAAAGTGCTTGGGAACCACATATTGATAGAGATTAAGGTCAATATGTGAGAAAATGCTCATCAGTTCTGTTCCCCCACTCCACAAATAAACACTAACACGTATCACATTTGTCCATCTATTGATCTGCTGACCCTTTCATTATCTCTCACCCTCCCTTACCATCTATTCTGTTATTTTACTCCCCCATACTTTGCTGACCCCCACTTCAGAACTCCTACATGAGAAAGAAGGTCTGAATAGTTCATGATATCTCCTGGTTAGATTTGTGTCACTGCTGCAAGAGTGAGGAAAACAAAACAGCTGGCAAGAACAACAGAAGAGCTAAAGAAAGAGATTAGTATTAGTGTACTGCCTAAAGCAAAACTTCCAACCTTTCTGGGCTAGTGGTTCATTTGGACTGTTGAGAATATATGGTGGGCACTCTCACAAAGTGGTTGCTATGGTGAGTTGGCCAATTCTAAAACATCCATACAGAAGGCAAACCAAACAATGCAATACAGTGGGGTCTTTGCAGTCTCTGAAGCCAATAAAAATTCTTCTGAGGTCTATGTGGATGCATTACTGCAAATATAACTTGAAGCTGGCACTTTGCTGCACGCAATTCATTTTTTTTAATTAAAAGAAAATTAGATAGGGGCAGGAGCTTGACAACAGCTGTACATCACTCTAGGTAAGGTCATGGGTGAGTTGGACTATCTATAACTTAAACAGAGAGTGTGACATTAGAGCAACACAGAATTGATGGTCTAGATATCTGCAGCTAGGCAGCACTTGTGTCTGATTGCCTGCTGGCTCTTCTTTCACCTTCCAGCACCACAATGGTCCTGGGGCAGAGAAGCACACATTAGGTTTTCCGTTCATCTAAAAAACGTTCGGTTTCAAAACATATGAAGGCTGTTCTTAAAACCTAGGACACAATCTGCTTAAGAGACAGAAGCTTATTCATTCTCCCTCACATACAAATAGCTGGCTAAGTATGTTCAGGAAATCTTCTCTGGAAATTTTCTATAGAAAGTATCCCCAAAGCTCAGAAATTAGTCCAGCCCTTGCTCAGGTGCTCTGTTTACATGTTACATCTGACCAGACAGCCATGAAAAATTCTGTTTTAATTTTTTAAAAAAACATAAAACAAGCATTCTATTTGGAATAATTCTCTGCATTTATCTGGGTAGCGCATATTCTTTTTCATTATTCAGAAATAAGTGTAAGGAGTCTGTGTTTAGACATAAAATCGTCATTTGGCTTCCCCTGCCGAACTGGGCCCTGCCTTTGGCTGTCTCTTTTATTGAGCTTCCTGGAAGAGCTCGTTTAGCTTCTGCATACGTATTTTAATCAAGATTTTTGTGTGAGAGTCCAGCTTGACATTTTGAATAGGCAGAATAAAAATGACTGCATAAAATTTTACATATGCAAATATCAGACACACTAAAAATACAATAAAATAATTAATAAAAATCACCTAAAGCCAAAAGCAACATACTGAAAGTCTTTATGACAATCTGAAGACTACAGTTACTTCTGCTCCTCTTTTACATCATCTCCTGCATTTACTCAAAATAATAAACCAGATGAACAAGATGTCAAAAAAGCCCAACCCCGCCACGGCTGGGGAAGGGGAGAGATCACATTTAAAAATCTTCCAATTGTTTGTTACCTGTTCCATGTTGTACCCATGTTTTTCTTTTGCAATAGCAATGTATTCATCCACTGAGAATAGAAAAAAAAAATAAAAATTAGAACAACAAATCCATAAAGAAACCAAAGTTGCTTATCATACATTAAAGACAACTGCATCTAGATAATGAAATCTTTCAGAAGCTTAAAAACTATGGCTATAGCTCCAAAATCAAAGATTTGAAGTCAACTTATACCCTGTCTTATTTCGAATTTGTTAACCATAGGTTTCCAGCTTGAAGATAAACACAAGATAAACATAACCATGTTATAATTCTATTCCCCCATGCATATATCAGAATGAGAAATACCAAAATAACTGTTATCACTAATATACTGTCTAAAAATTACTAAGCACTATACAAATTATGATAATGGTTTCAACAATCAAACTTCCAGTTTAATAAAACACAACATACACAAAGGGGAAAGGAAAAGGAAGGCAAATAAATCCAGGTACTCATGCTGGGCGTTCCACAATCTTGCTATATTGGAGCCAGTGGATCATCCTGACCCTATCCTTCAGTACAACTTCATTCACAGTTCTTAACCTCCTAGCTGATGGATAGAGCCATGGCATATCTTCTTTTGTGCTAGAGCAACTGGCAGCTGGTTTTGTGTGTTCTTTCCAGCAAAATGCAAAAAAAGAGCAGAGCTTCCTGCAGCTATTTGTCCAGAGATGGAGCCAAGCTGGACTTCCCACATCACTTTGGAATATAACTATTTTTCAACGTAAAAGAGATCTTCCTTTGCAACAGATAAGTAATTCTTGGTGTTTTTTCATTATTTCTGGGACTATAACTTTAAAAGAAGTATTAAAGTTTTATTGTACTTTGAACAATTTGCAAAAAGCTGGAAGATAAGGAGACTACAAAAAAGATATAAAAGTTACTTATAGTGAAAGGGGAAGATTTATTTGTTAAAAGTTTTAACAAGTTTTACAAAACTCCATCTGCATTAATTGGATTTGATTTTTCTATGGGAATTTTTTTTGTTTTTCTGTGATATGCTTGTTGATTGGCTGTATTTTCACAACAAAAGAAGATAGTAATTTGAGCCCTCTCTGTATTTTTTGCTGACGAGTGCCTGCAATTACAGTGTGAATGGCACCAGAGGGCATGAAATGTCTGCTTACTTTCACTTATACAATATCTGCGGTTCTTGCTTCATGGGGGGAAAATGGCTAGAAGAGGCCCTTTGGAGCAGCCGTTAGAAGATGAAATAACTTCTTTAAGTTTACTCCAATCAATGTTTGATGCATTAGGAGCTAAATTCAAGTCCCTTGAAAAAAAGATAGAAGATTGGATAAGATGGTTAATTTTGAAATGGAGGTAGAGATTGACCTGAATGTGGATTTGGAGTTCAAAAAAATGCTGGATTACGAAGATGGTATGAACAAGATGCTGTGGATCCCAAACTGGATTTAAAAATGCCAAAGTGATATGCAATGTGATATGCAAAAGGATGTCAAAATGGATTTACAAATGAAACTAAATGATGCCACCATGATCAAAGGGGGCATACAAATAACAGACAAGCAGAGTGACTTGGAAAGACTTTTTGTCTTGGATCTGCAAAAAGAATGTGCTGAATCAGTGAGGCTGTTTCTGGGAAGAGACAAAGAGAAATTACTGGGGCTGTTTCTGGGAGAAGACAAGGAGAGAATGATGGGGAATCAACTTGTGGAACACTATTTGAAAGGATTAAAGATTAAGCTCTTTAAAAGTAAACAGAAGATTTACAAAGTGAATTTATTTGATTATGGTTAATATATACGTTGAGGTTTTTGGTAAGTTATTAACAGGATCTTTTGCTGACCAGGATTGAATGATGAGGTTTAATGATCTGTGTATAAAGGGGGAGAGATTTCATTTGCTTTTTTTTTTTTTTTAAGAGAAAATGATGAATTGGATTATAAAATGGATTTATTTTTGACTAAGGTTAAAATATATTTGTTATTAAATTTATGGAATTTTTGTTCTTGTATATGATAATAGCAGTAAGGTTTTTATATGTACAAAGGTGGAAGGATATGACACTACCTACAATGGAAGAATGGATGGTGAAGCTGATGGAGCTGGCTAAGATGCTGAAATTAATGGCTTTGATTTAAGAAAAGACACTGTATAATTTTAATGTTAACTGGAAAGGTTTTGGGGGGGATTTTCTGCGGGAAACAGGAAAAAATGAATTTATGTTTTATGGATTTGATTATTAGAAATAACATGGGTTTATAGTAATAATGAAAGTTATGTTGTAAACGCAGAGCAAGAGATTGATGTATACTGTTACTTATAACTGTTGTGAGGAGGGTTGGAAGTAAATTCTTTTTCTTATCTTTTTCTTTTCTTTCTTTCTTTTTTTTGCGCTTTTGACCTTGGTCATTCTTTTTTCTAACTTTCCTTTCTTTTTCTTATTTTCTTCCTTTAATAGTAATTTTTGTTAGTTTTTACTGTTTCTATTTTAAAATTTAATAAAGTTATTTTTTAAAAAAAGAAAATATAAGAACTGCCATCATAAAATTGATTAACAAATTTAGCTGAAAGAGAGGCAAGTTTAATTGGTAGAGGTGATAGGTATTTTGCTCTAGAACAGGACATCCAACTGTAGTATTGCAGAATATACTAGTCATACATTATCAAAAAAGCTCAATAGTCTGAGGATGGAGCCAACTACATATTACAGTTTAAGAATGAGTTCCATTCCCAGGGCCTGTCCTTAAGTCAAATCTGTATATAAGCCAGAACAATATTATTGTATAATAAGACCTGCCTCTGCCAACTTGCATGGGGCGAGAAGAGAGGCAACCAACCCTGGGGGTGGCCAGCACCTTGAAGATGTTCCTGTAGGTTAATATCCTTATCTACCAGCAGTACCTTAGAAGGTATTATTATTTATGTATGTATATGGGTTTTATTGTATTTTTATTGTATTTTAATTAATATTTATTTTTGTTTTTACTGTAAACCACCCAGAGCTACTCCCTAGTGAGATGGGCCGTGATCAAATTTGAAATATAAGCAAAAATATAAATAATACTGTATAACTAGTATCATGTAATGAACTCAAACCATTGTGTATTTAACTTGAATCATGGTGTATTTAACTTGAAATTTGCTACAATAGGCTATGTTCTTAACTATGGGTTGTCTGTAACCCGGGCATTCTTAACCTGGGGACTACCTGTATTTTGACCATCACAAGGTCACAGAGGCAAATCCAAAAGAGCCAGCTGAGTGAACAGATTTTTGCTGGAGTGATATGAAAGAAGCAAGCTTTGTTTCCTTCATCTAATATCATCTCATTAATTCCACACTGCGGTGCACACAGCCCAGCATTTAAGCTCATGGTTTCTCCTGAAGATCTGAAGCAGCAGTAAGGATTAAACAAAAAGAAAAGACTTGAGAGTGTCCAAAGAGATAAAATTGGTATGTTATAGATCTGCCCAAGTAATTAAGTTTGCATTTCTTTTAAGGTGCCCACATTCTACCATTTCATCAAGATATTTAAAAATGCTTATAAAAATTTGTGACATACTATTTATTAACATCAATAACGATAACAAACAAAACATAGTAGCAGCTGCTATTATTATCGTTGGACTAACTTTGCATTAAAATCCCTTCATACCCCAAAACCCAAAAAGTTTACTTTGTGTTCTGTTCCTGTGGTAAGCAGGAACAGAATTAAAAACTGCATCCATCAAAGCTGTTAACAAAAAAAAAAATCTTATACTTGTCACAGAAAGTGACTTCCTAAGGAAAGGAGCTTTAAAGGCAGTGTAAAACTGCATAGTCTAAGAATTTGTATGCTATCTGTTAACCACTGCAGATTATAGATCTGTAGACTTTACCATCCAGATGTACTGAAGCTACAACTCAAAATTAGCAGGGAACTTTGGGAACTGTAGTGCTAGGCGGTCACCAAATTGGGGAAGGCTGCTGTACACCAAGATTCCCTCTACAAACATATTTGGCTATATGCTTCACTATAAGATACATCTTTTCTAAAAAGGCCAAAGACACATGAAAGAAATGTCACTTAACCCTAAAGTACTGAAGGATCTTACATTCACAGGAATAGGAACAAACCCAAGAGGATGTACTAACTCTGACAATCATGACCCTGTATCTGGATGGGGATGAACAGGCTCCAACTCAACCCAAACAAGAGGGAGTGGCTGTTAATTCAGAGGCTGATTGATTCCAGGACTGGACCATCTTTGGCTTTTGATAGACTTATACTCTCCCAAATAAAGCAGGTTCACAATCTGGGGGTCTCCCTGGTCTCCTGTTCAAAGAGCAGGTGAAGATCAGGGCCAAGAGGGCTTTTGCACAGCTTTGGCTGATGTACCAGTTGCGGCCTTATCTGGAGACATTCACTTATTCATCTCTAGATTAGATTATTATAACTCTCTTTACATGGGGCTGCTTTGAAGACTACCCTGGTAATTTCAGCTGGCCCAGAATTCAGCAGCGTGCGTTCTTCATGATCAGTCACAATACTGTCATGTTATGCCTCTGCTACAGGAGTTTCATTGGTTACTAGTGTTGCTACCTCGTGGGACACAGGAAAGGTGCCTTCTCTGTCGCAGCCCCCACCCTCTAGAACAGCATCCCCATACAAATGTGGATGGCACCACTCCCCTGGGGTTTCAAAAAGCCTTTAAGTTTGAACTTAGCTTTGGTCTGAGGCCTGGGTTGATGTCGGATGGGGTCTGTCACAGTGTATTTTAATGGCTGTTTTTGGTCTGGGCTGTTTTATCTATGTTTTTTATTGTTTTATCTTCTATTATATTTTGTAAGCCGCTCAGAGTTTGTTGGAGTGGGCAGCTATAATAAATTTAAATACATACATACATACATACTTGAGTTGCTGGTCACTAGCTATAAAGGCCTAGATGCTAGATTCCCTAGGGCCTGTCTTTCCTCAATAGTTTCTGCCTGTTCCGCCCAATTAAGTAGGGGGTGCCGCTAAGCATCCTCATCTAGCTGGAAGTATGGCAGGATAGGGGCAGACTGCAGGTGTTCTTTCCAGTAGCGCTCTACCTTGCCCCTAGAAGCAAGCATGGCCCCCATCCTCAGAGCCTTCCAGAAGCAGGTGAATACATGTCTCTTCTGGAAAGTCTCTGGGGAGCTATTATAACCAGCAGCACCATATTAAACAATGTTAGCTTATTAATTTCAGCATTTATTTTGAAAATTAGGTTTGGGGTTTTATCATTTTAAGTAATTATTACACTGATTCTTGTATTGCATTTTTACACTGAAAGTTCTGTAAGCCGCCTTAGTTTCAGGCTGTAGACAAATTACATGAATAAATAAAGTTTCTCCAGTTCTTTCCTCCTGGTTTCAATACTGAAAGTGAACCTAGTACAGTAAAGAAGTTGAGGGGAGAGATGGTTCAAATGAAAAAGTCTGGTAGCTTGTTTCGCCTTTCAGAGACTGTGGAATAGAAACATTTCGCTAGTTAGGCCCTTACTCATCTCTGATAGAGCCAAATAGTTAAAAGTGATACAAAAGCAAATGCCACCAATTTAATTTTGACTACATGTTTTTCTTCCTGCTCATTTATATAAGTACCTCCTACTGGAAAGTGCTTTTAAAGGCTCCATATATCAGCAGATATGATTCACCACACTCTTGGATAGGGTAAAAGTATCATCACTGGTTTTTTACATGAAGCTAAGCCACTTGTTACGCATTTTGTTTGCTCTGAGGATTTTTTTTAAAGTAGAGATTGAAAATTTGCTCTTCTAAATTAGACTCTTAACATTCTAACTTTGCTAACAATTAGTCAGAAAGTTTACTGTCCATTAATGCTATTTTCACTGCCAATGTAACTCAAGTATATAAGTGGGGAGGGAGGGAGAAGTGTCCTATGTCAATAACAACCTTAAGAGGAATTTCAGGGGCCCCACTGTGAAATACTCTTTTTCTGCATAAAAAATTACTGGCTACAGTGAGTAAAGCAGACTAAACATTATACCATTGATGCAAGTTGAAGCTGAATATGTGAGTAAGCAATGAAACAAGAACCAGCTCTTGGAGGAAAAAGGGGATTGTGATCTATTTTTCCATAACCTGGAGAAATTACTGATAACGGATGAGACCATTTTGTTCAGCTGTTTTAGAATTCCGCAGGCAAATCTTTGCAAGCAACTGCTTGCTCTATTACTTGCTGCTGTTAGGTTATATGAATGAAATTAAAAATCTGCAGCTGAATAACTTCTCTCTGAAATAGAAAGGGAAGCAAGATAAAAAAACATACACTGCACCACGAAAAAAGAGTTTAAAATATTAGAGCTTTTTCTACTCCATGTTGAAGCTTATAATGGCCATCCAATTGTTCAGAGTTGACATCAGTATGTCAAAATAGCCCATGAAGCCTCCCATGCTAGATTGCATGCAACACATGCAAACAGACTTGCACCCAGGACATGAAAACTTGTTCAAATGAAATGCTAGCAAGTTATGGAGAAGACTAAGCTACATTTATTCTGGGGGAGAAGGGCAGCATACAAATTTAATAAACAAACAAACAAACAAATAAAATATTCCTCCAATTCTTGCTTTCAGTAGGTAAAGGTCTTCTTTTAAAACATGACAGAGCAAAAATTCTCTGCTCTGAATTTGAAGTCTGCAGCAAGAACTGTGAATGTACTGTTTCCACACCATTAGAAGAGTACCTGATTCATAGGATTAAAGCAAGAGATCCTAAACTGAACCCAGGCCTGCAAATGAACAACCCTAAAAAATATTACAAGTTAACCTTCAAATACATATTCATCATTTGTGATGATCAACTGTATGATGGCATTAGATCAGATGTTTAAAAATGTTTACTTGTTTGGTGATAGAAAAGACATTTAGCAGCTATCCTGAGAGAAAAAAAATCAAGGGCTGTATAGACTTTTAATATGACCTAGATAATTAGGTCATCTATTTTCCCCCTAGTTATCACAATTTTAAAAATAGCATTGGGATAGGACTTTGAACAGTACACATTTTAATCTTCTGCCATATTCATCTAGCACCTTCTGTTTTATCTGAACACAAGTGCGCCTCTCCATTATTTATTCTGCAACTAGCAGTGGTACCAATTGCAACACTTAAAAGTTAGAGAACAGCAAACTTATTTTAACACTATTAACATCTGATCTCTCCAAAGCTATAGGAAACTAAAAATGATTGTCACACACCAAAATACAAAAGAAATGTGGGAAAAACCCTCCACAGAATATTATGTAACATCAAAGTCTTACTTCTCAAAAATCCAGTCTAAAATAATGTAAACTGGCTTAAAAATCAAACAATCAGTCTATAAGAATCATTGCTATCTGCATTCTGATGGTCAGTGACAATTGAGGATTTCCAGAGAAAGATAACAGCTTTTTTCAGCTTTGCTGCCTGACAACCTTTTAAATAGAAATAGAAAGGTCTGAACTTGCGAACTTTTGCCTACAAATAATATATTTTAATACAGAACAATAGCTCACCTCTATAGCTCAATATGTTTTACATTTCCCTCTAAGAACTGTGAGAAACAATCTTAGTACTGAAGTTACCAAACAAGTAATTTTGCTCTTCCTTGAAATTGATTTCAGAAGCAATCCAACCAGGAGAGTGCCTCGAGGATGATCATTTTCATACTAGTTAACATTTGCATCAAGGATAGGCAACCTGTAGCTCTACAAAGGTTATTGGATTTGAATATCTCCCCCATCATCCCTGACATCACATGTCAGTTGGCCATGCAGCACTGGAGTAAACAACATCTGAAAAGCTGCAGATTGTCCATTCCTTATCTACATGGCTGTGCTGCTATGGACTGCACAACCACCAACACAAAAATAAGCTTCAATTCTTTTTTCTTTATATTTGACCTGATGATGATGCACTGAATTTATGATTGAAATTAAAGTTGTACTAACATCCAGAGAGCATCTTATAATTCTTGGATTAGTTACACTCAGGAATATCTTGTTAAGCTTAAAGTGCACTTTTTCCCAGCTTGCCACTTGACCAGAGAACCATGGTGGTACAGGCAGACACATTTGTCAGAAAGCCACATCATATCATCTTAAAATTTATGGTTTCGAGACATAATCTGGGTTCCAGGTAACAACTGTAACAATTGGAATGCATTTATTTATCACAATTCACCAGACTATCTCTTTAAGACTACAAAGTTTTCATCAATATCATCTACTACCTCAAGATTTTTTACATCAGGATTTTCTTTGGATGATATAAATCACTTTACCCTGCTATCTGTATCCTTCTGGACCTTCTACTTGCAACAAATGTGTCCTTGAACCTAGAAATGGGCAGCAGTTGCTTTTTCATCTGTTTTGCTTGTATCAATCTTCAGTTTTTAAAAGCACTGCACAAAAACTAATGCATTTTTAGCAAAATACACATTTTTCTGTACCTTCCGCCCATGCATGTTTTGATGTATCTTTAGAGCAAATAGCTCTATTGCAAAAATTCAGAAAAGTATGAAAAATAAAGTCTGCTCTGGTCTATGTTACTAGCTAAGGAAGCAGTGCTGATTAGCTTAAAATGTGGGCCAACATTCCTAAACATCTTTAAACACATATGAAGGATGAACCACTGTGTAGACAATTATTCTCTAGACAGAAGCTGAAGCCAATTGGCAAGTACAGATTTTTTTTCTTTCTTTCTTACATACGGTGGTGAGCATAGCATGGGAAGTTTAATAAGGCTGCAAGTATGTATGCACACACATGCACTGAATTCATTATTCACAATGAATTCAGACACATGACATATAATACATAAAAGTTTTTCACATTTACAAACATCTGAATCCACTTTCAGTGATTGTCTAAGCTCATTTATTAGCATTATACCATCTTTTTTCACTCTAATCCTTTTAGCTCTTTATGTTAATTATGAAAAATTGAAAGCATAAGTAACCATCAGCAATTGAGATTAATTAAGGAATAATCAGTAATTTTTCATAAACACAAGTCCCCACTAATTTAAAAAGCTATTGCATGCTAGCAAAGAGCCGGTTGCATAAGGACCAATTTCCGAAAGGGACAATGAACGCACTCTGCTTTGCCTTGGGAGTTGGAATGTTTAAGAAGTTGCTATGTGCTCTATATTGTGACTACCATATATGATCTGCACAGATTTTCCAGTCAACATCTCTCTCCCGTAGCAAAGTATAAACACAGCTTTTACTTATGATAGCATTTGTTCCTTTGAACTGATTTAGAAAATCCTTCTATTCTATTCTGCCCACAGCTCAGTCCCTTTATCCTTTACCTTCCCAAATCTGTGCCCTTCCAGATGGCATCAACTACAGTTCCCAGGAGCCTGTACCTCCTGGTCAGTGGTGAAGCTTGTAGTCTTCAATAATGGGAAGGGCCAAGTATGGAGGCCATCTGTCTATGCATACATATTTCAAGCATCTCAGAACCAAACATGGCAATATGAGAAGCCATCTTAACATACACAAGACACTTAAGTTATATCACCAACACTGGGTCATTTGTAAATACTTTTCATGTATACTTTGCTTTGAAATGTGTACTTATTTGTTTTATTAATTACTAAGATGAACTGGACTATCAAGAACATGTGATAATGCATTCTCCTACCATGAAGAATGCCCAGCATTTCCTATTATAGACTGAATCCTGGGAGAATGAAAAAGGAAGCCAGAAAATATACAACACCAAGTAATGGGAACAGGACTGAGAATGGTTCAGAAGATGTGGAGACATACAATAATGAGCATGTGAATATAGGAAAGAATATGTTCAATTATATGACTCAAGGTTTCCAGTATCTCTATACAAATGCACAGAATATGGGGAGCAACTCCTTCATGGATCACTGCCTTGTCGTGGCGAAGGGGCTTGCGTAACTCAGTGAAGCCATGAGCTATACCGTGCAGGGCCACCCAAGACGGACAGGTCATGACAGAGTTCTGACAAAATGTGGTCCACTGGAGAAGGAAATGGCAACTCACTCCAGTATCCTTGCCAAGAAAACCCCATAGACAATGTTAGAAGGCTAAAAGATATGACACCGGAAGATGAGCCCCTCAGGTCGGAAGGTGTCCAATATGCTACTGGGGAAGAGCGGAGGGCATTTCCAAGTAGCTCCAGAAAGAGTGAAGCGGCTGGGCCAAAGCCGAAAGGACGTTCAGCTGTGGATGTATCTGGAAGCGAAAAGAAAGTCCGATGCTGTAAAGAACAATATTGTATAGGTACCTGGAATGTAAGATCTATGAACCAAGGCAAGCTGGATGTGGTCAAACATGAGATGACAAGATTGAACGTCGACATCTTGGGAATCAGCGAATTGAAATGGACGGGAATGGGTGAATTTAATTCGGGTGACCATTATATCTACTACTGTGGCCAAGAAACCCTTAGAAGAAATGGAGTTGCACTCATAGTGAATAAGAGAGTGGGAAAGGCAGTAATGGGGTACAACCGCAAAAACGACAGAATGATCTCAGTGCGTATCCAAGGCAAACCATTCAACATCACAGTAATCCAAGTCTATGCCCCAACCACTGATGCCGAAGAAGCTGAAGTTGACCGCTTCTATGAAGACCTACAACACCTTCTAGAACTAGCACCAAAAAAAGATGTCCTTTTCATCATAGGGGATTGGAATGCTAAAGTGGGAAGTCAAGGAGTAATCGGAATAACAGGCAAGTTTGGCCTTGGAGCACAAAATGAAGCAGGGCAAAGGCTAATAGAATTCTATCAAGAGAACAAGCTAGTCATAGCAAGCACTCTTTTCCAATAACACAAGAGACGACTCTACACATGGACATCACCAGATGGTCAATACTGAAACCAGATTGATTACATACTTTGCAGCCAAAGATGGAGAAGCTCTATACAGACAGCAAAAACAAGACCAGGAGCTGACTGTGGCTCAGATCATGAGCTTCTTACTGCAAAATTTAGGCTTAAATTGAAGAACATAGGGAAAACCACTAGACCACTCAGGTATGACTTAGATCATATTCCTTGTGAGTACACAGTGAAGGTGATGAATAGATTTAGAGGGTTAGATGTGGTAGACAGAGTGCCTGAAGAACTATGGACGGAGGTCTGTAACATTGTACAGGAGGCAGCAACTAAAACCATCCCAAGGAAAAAGAAATGCAAGAAAGCAAAATGGCTGTCTGATGAGGCATTACAAATAGCTGTGGAAAGAAGGAATGTGAAAAGCAAGGGTGAAAGGGAAATATATAAGCAACTGAATGCAGATTTCCAGAGAATAGCAAGGAGAGATAAGAAGGCCTTCTTAAATGAACAGTGCAAAGAAATTGAGGAAAACAATAGAATGGGGAAGACTAGAGATCTCTTCAAGAAAATTGGAGATATCAAAGGAACGTTTAGTGCAAAGATGGGCATGATAAAGGACAAAAAAGGCAGGGACCTAACAGAAGCAGAAGAGATTAAGAAGAGGTGGCAAGAATACACAGAAGAACTATACAAGAAAGATCTTAATGTCCCTGATGTCCATGCTGGTGTGGTCATGGACCTTGAGCCAGACATCCTAGAGAGTGAAGTCAAGTGGGCCTTAGGAAGCATTGCTAACAACAAAGCTAGTGGAGATGACAGTATTCCAGCTGAGTTATTTAAAATAGTAAAAGATGATGCTGTTAAAGTGCTGCACTCAATATGCCAGCAAGTCTGGAAAACGCAACAGTGGCCACGGGATTGGAAAAGGTCAGTTTACGTTCCAATTCCAAAGAAGGGCAATGCCAAAGAATGCTCAAACTATCGCACAATTGCACTCATTTCACATGCTAGCAAGGTTATGCTCAAAATCCTACAAGCTAGGCTTCAGCAGTACGTGAACCAAGAACTACCTGATGTACAAGCTGGGTTTCGAAGAGGCAGAGGTACTAGAGATCAAATCGCCAACATTCGCTGGATCATGGAGAAAGCACGAGAGTTCCAGAAAAACATCTACTTCTGCTTCATTGACTATGCAAAAGCCTTCGATTGTGTGGATCACAACAAACTCTGGCAAATTCTTAAAGAGATGGGGGTACCAGACCATCTTACCTGTCTCCTGAGAAATCTGTATGCGGGCCAAGAAGCAACAGTTAGAACCAGTCACGGAACAACCGATTGGTTCAAAATAGGGAAAGGAGTACGACAAGGCTGTATACTGTCACCCTGCTTATTTAACCTATATGCAGAGTACATCATGAGAAATGCCAGGTTGGAAGAATCACAAGCCGGAATTAAGATTGCAGGGAGAAACATCAACAACCTCAGATATGCAGATGATACCACCCTAATAGCAGAAAGTGAAGAAGAACTAAAGGGCCTCTTGATGAGGGTGAAGGAGGAGAGTGCGAAAGCTGGCTTGAATCTCAACATTAAAAAAACTAAGATCATGGCATCTGGACCCATCAATTCCTGGCAAATAGAAGGGGTAGAAATGGAAGCAGTAACAGACTTCATTTATTTGGGCTCCAAGATCACCGCAGACGGAGACTGCAGCCATGAAATTAAAAGACGCTTGCTCCTTGGGAGGAAAGCTATGGCAAACCTAGATAGCATATTAAAAAGCAGAGACGTCACCTTGCCGACAAAGATCCGCATAGTCAAAGCTATGGTTTTTCCAGTAGTAATGTATGGCTGTGAGAGCTGGACCATAAAGAAGGCTGAGTGCCGAAGAATTGATGCCTTTGAACTGTGGTGCTGGAGAAGACTCAAGAGTCCCCTGGACTGCTAGGAGGTCAAACCAGTGAATCTTAAAGGAAATCAACCCTGATTGCTCATTGGAATGACTGATAATGAAGCTCAAGCTCAGATACTTTGGTCACCTAATGCGAAGAGAGGAGTCTTGATGGGAAAGATTGAAGGCAAAAGGAGAAGAGGACGGCAGAGGATGAGATGGTTAGATAGCATCACTGAAGCAATGAGCATGAAACTGAGCAAACTCAGGGAGGCAGTGAAGGACAGGAAGGCCTGGCGCAATATGGTTCATGGGGTCACGAAGAGTCGGACACGACTTAACAACTGAACAACAATAAGAACAACAACGGGGAGCAAACAGGACAAACAGAAAGCAAATATTATTTAATATGCATTAGTGAAACCTGGTGGGATGAAAGCCAAACCTGAAGAAACCTGTAATTTCTTCAAAAGCAACAGGCCACACAAAATTGGACAAGGAGTGGCATATAAGAAGGAAGTGTAATCATGTGTAAAGATCCAGAAATTTGAGCACAAAGATATAACTGCAGGCATACCTTAAGCCAGGAAGAACATCAACAACCTCAGATATGCAGATGATACCACCCTAATGGCAGAAAGTGAAGAAGAACTAAAGGGCCTCTTGATGAGGGTGAAGGAGGAGATATTGATAATGACCTCCTGGTTACAGAACTTTCAAGGAGGATACACATTCTAATAATGGAAGACTTCAACTATCCAGGTGTCTGTTGGAAAACTCAGTCAAGTTCCAAAAATTCTTCATTGGTCCCTGATGACAGTTTCGTTTTCCAGAAAGTTAAGAAGAAACAAGGGAATCCATTCTTCTGAAATTAATCCTAACCAATAGGAAAGAGCCGGCTGAAGAACAGTGGGAACCATGGAAAAAGGTGAATGTGTCACCTTGGTTGTCTTTTTTTGTTTTTGGCCCCTTATTTATTTATATATTTTTAATAAAACATTTTAGAAAGGATAAACAATACAGCAAAAAGAAAACAGGTAAAAAGAATGAGAAAATAAAACACAAATTAAGTAAACAAGGCATCCAAAGCTTTCTAGAAAGTTATAATTTCCCAGTATATCATTAATTAATTATGAACAATTGAATATATCACTTTAAGAAACTAAAAATCAAGGCTCTAGGCAAGGATGAATATCAAGAACTGTAGTCAACACAGTATGAATCACCAAGTAAAACTATACACTACAATAGATTGAATCAAAACTGAAAATCTGTTCTGGTTTAAATATTCCATGAAATTGACATGTAGATGCTATACACTGAAAAACCCAAATTTTGGATAAGGCGCAAATCCATGCATTGGATTGTAGTCTAGGAATGGTTTCCAGTTTGAATTAAATTCTGTGTCACATTTACTTCTGTGGTGTAAAGTTATATTGGACATCAATACATAGTCCCACAATTTGGTTAACCATTCTTCCAAAGAGGGAATCAGACAACCTTTCCAATAAGAAGCATATAATATCTTTGTGGCAGTTAGCACATACAAAGCTAATTCAAGTACTTAGAGGGAATATATGGTTTAATAACATTTAGTAAGAATAGTGCAGGTTGAAATGGAAATTCAACTTTTAAAATTTGTTTCAAATTGTTGAGCTTCATAGCACTGCCACCAAATATTGGGGGGGGGGGGGGGGATCTGACCGGGTCATTACATTGCCAACAATTTTTGAAAACGAATTATCCCTTTTAGCAATCAAAATTGGAATGATATACCGATAATAAAACATCTTATACCAATGTTCTCTAAACAAAATATTTGGAATAAATTTAGTATTCTACTTCCATTGAAATTTCCATTATTGCACCTCTATTACTGCATTCTAATTCTGCATCCACTTAATCATGCAGTCTTTGAGTTGTTCAGATGCTGAGTCATACTTCACCAATAATTTATAAACCAAGCCTAACAAATGTTTCATATTAAATACTATAAGGTTTTTGAATTCAATCATATCACTCAATATTCCTTGTTTCTATCATTCTTTTAGTGCTGTGCTATTTATTTGGAGATACTAAAATCAGTCAGTTAAACTACACCATCATGAAATAAAAGTTTCAAAGATTTTATTATCATCTTATTAATAATTAATCTTGCAATCTGAACAAATTGTTATCTTTCCAGTTTTCTTAGTACTGTCCTCTTCATAAAAGTAGACATTTAATAACAAAGAAAGGGTGAAAAAAATTTGGACCCATCTTTGCCTGTATTTGTTCCAGATAGATTTTTCATATGTATTATTTATTTCTGTTATCATTCAATATGGTACATTGTAATGATAAATAACTATTGACTATTATGTTGGCTTCAGTTCTTTATAAATATTTGGTACCCATGTATAATAATTAGCGCCACAACCCTTATTTTTCAGAACTGCAAACATGAAGGACCATTCCAAAGTGTCAGGCTTTTTCAACATTCATCTTGGGTTTCAAGATACTATAGAAAGGCAAATCAGATCATGGTCATATCTGCATGCTAAATTTCAAGACAGCCATTTTGAACTTGAGAAGTACTGGATAGGATCCCATGGATGGAAATCCTCAAGTCAAAGAGAGCATAGGAAGGTTGAGAACTTCTAAACAAAAAATACAATTGTAAAGCATTCCAAGGAGAAGAAAAAAATGGGGGAGGAGGTGAGGAAACCACAATGGATGCATAGGAGGTTCTGACTGAACTAGGACTTAAAAGAGACATGTATAGAAATAAAGATGAATATAACTACCACAGAGTAGCATATCAGTAAGTAACTAATATCTGCAGAAGTGTCAGGCCCAGCCCAAGAACAGTGATGAGGCAGTGCAGTCCAGAATAGTTCCTTTATTTGCTTACACCCTAAAGACAGAATGTTGCCAGACTAAATCTATGCTAAAGCAACTAGTGGATATACGGTGTGAGACTCTAGGGAGGGGCTAGCCTAAGCCTCTTCTTCTTCTCACGGTCCTGTTGCGGGCTGAGAAAGCACTTGCCTTGTACCCTCTCCTGGAATGCACTCCCTCCCTCCTGATAGCCTTGATCTTCCATTCCAGTATCCTCCTTGCACATGCCTTCCATTACAAGAAGTCTGAAACCTTAAACGCAAAGGGAGCCTAGGCTTGCAAATGAAGCTAAAAGCAACAAAAAAGGCTTTTTGCCTATGTCAGTAGTAAGAGGAAGTAAAGGGAAGGGCTGAGACAGCTCCTTGGAAAGATGACAGCCAACAGATAATGGAGAGAGCTCCTCAACTCCTACTTGTACAAATCTACCTAACCAAAAGAACTGACACAAGGAGGAGATAGACAGGGAGACCTTGACTACCACGAATAAGTTTAAATCTCGAGGAACAGATTCACTTATCCAAGAGTCTTGAAGAAGCTTTTGGATATCATCTTGGCACCTCCTTCTGTGTTCTCTGACAAATCAGGGACAATCAGAGGATCAGATTCTGCAGTAGTGGACTTCTGCACTGGGCAACAAGTTGTACTAATGATTTCCAAGGTTGCTTTCAACTTTTAAATTCTATGATTCTGTTATTCTGTTTCTCCTCCTTTGTAGAGGAAAAAGAGAGATAACGTTGCCTAAGGTATGCAAAAATCATTAGCAGATAAACGAGACACTAAACAACATCTCAATACTGGAAAAGGAGGGAACATAGAAAGAAACTCAAAATAACCCACCTTGATTCTGCATGGAATAAGAGGAAGCAAAGAGAAATTCTGACAGGCTTTCAATATTCTGTTATTATTTCCTACAGTTCCACTAATCCTTTCGGTGACTGTTTCTTGACCTGGCCTACCTCAAAGGGATGATACATTTTCAAGTACTCTTTTTTTTGACACTCAGGCTCCCCAGGCCTGTATTTGCCAGGAGCTTACTCTCTTCATACAGCTTAACTTGGCTACTAAGCTGGATCCAGCTCAACCTTCTCAGATCCATAACATGGCCAGAGAAGGAGATTATATTTATTATATTATATTATATTATATTATATTATATTATATTATATTATATTATATTATATTATATTATATTATATTTATATTATATTAATTATTTGAGCTCTTAACTCCGTCTTGACCCTTGACAACTATTTTTAATTTAATTTAATTTAATTTAATTTAATTTAATTTCTATAATCACCCATCTTAGACAAGTGACTCTGGGCAGCGAACAATCATAAAAACAGTTAAATCCAATACAGACTTAATACAAAAATGCATACATACATACATATGTCCATACATATATATAGCATAACCTTAGGTATCAATATAACCAGGAAACAGGGCCCCAGGCCTAGGCACATAACATTTTCAAGTACTCTTTAACACTCAGGCTCCCCAGGCCTATATTTGCCAGTGACTTATTCTCTTCACACAGCTTAACTTGGTTGCTAAGCTGGATCCAGCTGAAGCTTCTCAGCTCCACATGGCCAGAGAAGGAAATTATTTTATTTATTTGCGCCATTAAGTCAGTCTTGACTCCTGGCAACTGGGGGGGGGGGGCATGGGATCAGATTATTTCAGGGACTGCCTCTTCCCAATTACATCTATCCACCCCATCAGGTCCAGCAAAGTCCCGTCTGCTAAAGAGTTCCATCTGATGGGACCCAGAAGACGTGTCTTTTTGGCTGTGGCTCCCGCCCTCTGGATCTTCATTCCCCCAGAAGTGAGGTCAGCTCCATCCCTGGTAGCCTTCCAGAAAGCCCTTAAAATGTGTTTTTTCCAACAACCTGGGGGATCCCATGGGAGCCTGCAAGATGACTGTATTGTATCTAGATGGTTGTTATTCTCCTACAATCTTGATTTTTATTTATGTTTAATTGTTTTAACTGTTTTGATGGTTGTGATATTGTTTTTAAGTGTTATTGGTTGTACCCCACCCAGAATCATGTTTGGTGAGATGGGTGGCTATAGAAATCTGCTAAATAAATAAATAAATAAATAAATAAATAAATAAATAAATTTAGATATCAAGCTAATTTTTGTTCTCCAATATTAGAAAATTTGATATTTTAATCCCTGTAGCTTGATTTTAGCTCCTGCATCTGATTATTGTTCTATTTTACAGCACAGTATCATCATGTGTTTATCTGAGCTTTTTTGCGGTTCTGGATTTGAATATGAATAGCTAATAATATTAAATAACTATTATTATGCTTTTAAATGATTGCCCAATATTTCCAGAGAACTATAAACAAATGTATAGTCCAACAAACTGACTAAAAAGCTAAGTCTAGGAAAAGTGTCTTTTTATTCTCCCCTACCCAGTCACTGAATCTTCATTCCCACCCTGCAGAAGACCTAGAGATTACTCCCCACAGCATGCTGTTAAGATCTGAGCATCCATTAACATCCAATTGCGAAGGGAGAGCAAGAAATCCTGAAGTTAAGCTACCACGGCACCATTATGTGATGAGGTACTGCAAGGAAGCACCAAGCACCTTGTCTGTTACGTGCCAAAATGCACTGAGAGAACAGGGTGACTTGAGGACACAGCAGCAGTTTCCACAGCATCCCTGCATTTAGTATGCCTGATGCGGGTTCTAGCACTGATGGAACAATGAGAGGCTAAAACAGAAGCAAGCAAGATTTCTCATTCTCCTTCCTCCCCCTTACAAAATCCATTATCATGCAGGAGACCCAACATAGATGGCTTGCATACAAATCTGAAACTCCTCAAGCTCCAGAAGGCGGTGACAGGCTAAAACAAATATCAGGAGCAGCTTTAACCTTTGCTGTGAAAAAACAGAGTAGTGCTTTTGCCCTGCAAGAGGAGGAGGCTTGATTCAGAACTGTTTAGTAGAGCAAGTCTGCCATCTCATGGCTAGTATGCAGAGTCTTGATTTAAAACTCACAGTAAGGATTAGAGCCAAAACTGAGACAGTCAAAAGGGTAATCCAGGCCACGCAACTTGTGAGTTATCAAGATGGACAGAATCATTAGTGCTCTATTGGGACCTGCCATTTGCCAAACAACTCCCCTGTTTCTGAAGTCCTGGGCAGGCAGCTTCTGATACAATATAATGTACATGGCTGGTCAGAAAAACTGCAAGTTACTCAGGACTATAATAATGTGAAATTTTAATTTTTGAGCCAGTTAATTTCAATCAATGTGTGCTACCATTTATGGTTTTATTAGTTTATTACCAGGCTGGAAGCCAGATTGGGAATCACAAAAATACCCCAGAAGAGAACAGTGGCATACCACTACTGCATTTATGTACTGCAGTGAAATAGAGACTGTGACATCATCAGGATTCAAGCTAGACTTGAAGGAGACTACCTTTCTCTGGAATTTTATGAAACTGTCAGGCCAAGCTACCACTGCCATTTTTAAAACAAACTTCAGAAAATCAAAATATCTGTTTATCACAAAGGTCCTTATTTACCCAAATCTAAAATAAAATAGGGTAGGACACTATAAATTCTGCCAAAGGACAGCAAATGAAATGATCCCTTTCAGTGTGCTATCATTTAAATGTTGAAAGGAGGTTCTGAGGTAACAGAGGATTAATAGGAAGTAAGCAATCTATTTTGTATTCCTAGAGTGATCTCTTTCTAAACAAGTTAAAGGAAGCACCATTTTAATTACTTTACTGAACAGATCTCCCTGGTTGGAGTCATATTATAAGAATGTCCCTCGAGGACTTTTATGCAGTAAATGAAAAATGGGTGTAACTTAGGATACTTAAGCATATCATATCGGAGTGCAGTATAGTGTATCCACAGCATCATGCATCTGAACATAACTCTTGGATGACAAAAATAGCAGCCTAAAAATTTAACTAGGATTGAAATTAGTCCACCCATACCCAATCCTTAGCATAACATTCTTGGCATGCAAAGTCTGACCTGCTTTAGCAGATATTTATCCATTTTTTTAAAGGATCAAAATATTTCTGATCAATTTCAATTACCCTTTTTGTTCATTATATGTCACTTGAACTTTTCGATTAAATAGGAACATTTTTTTTTATTATGCTAGGATGGTTTTAAATCGACTGTATGTTTACCAAGACATGTTATATTGAAAGAAAAAATAAGAATTGCTTGATTAAGTCCTGCAGACTACCTGTTTCATGGGTGTGATATGAAAGCATATAAAGCTAAAAAACTAAAAATGTCTCAGAGTCATTACCATCGTAACGGCAAACGGGCACTACATGAGGCAGTCGCTAAATGAGGACTACCTGTACTGTTGTTTTAGTGAACAGACAGCTTTGTTCTGTCAAGAATGCTTAACTCAGGTGCAGGCAAGATGGTTTTCATGGACACTATCTTTCTATATACTTATCAGACTCCCTACTCCACTTGACTTAAAAAAAAAAAAAGGAAACTTTCCATGTTGCGTAACACAAGCGAGCAACCTATAGTTACAGGATTACATGCTCAGCCCCCAAATCTTGTTCCTGAAGCTCCTGGATCCCTTTTTGACTATTATTGCTGAAAAAATTCTTGCCATTTTGAAATGAGCAAGCGAAATGAAAAGTATACTGTAAGCCCTAAGATATGTATGTCATATTAAAAAAAGAACCCCCCAACTCTGCCATTCCCCATATACGATGTAGCCCCCTCCACTTCGCATCCCTCAAAGCCTCCCAAATGTTAAATACAGCACTTAGCTGCCAAAAGATCACCTCTAGCATCCTTTTTATTTCCAAAAACACCTCTGAACTTTACACAGGCCTCATAGGTATAGAAAATAAGAAACATGGGTGGCTGTGGCACAGCATTTCTTTCCAAGAATGCCCAAGAAATGTGCAGGACACTCTGAAGAATTTTGGGAGGTTCCACCAAAATGGATTTAAAACGTTTAGGAAGAAAGTTTATTTATTTAACATTTATATAGCCACCCATCTCACACAGAGCAATTCTGGGCAGTGTACAACAATTAAATAAAATAACAATAGATAAAAACAATAATTATAAAAGATAAAAAACTGATGATTAAAATATAACATCATCAAAACGTTAAAAAAATTTAAAATATACAAACTCCATGGAGAGAGCAGAATATCAATCATAGGGGAGCCATCTAAGAATGTCTCCGGTTCCCAAAGACCCACAGGCCTGATGATGCAAGCAGGTCTTGAGGGACTTCCTAAACGACAGCAGGGAAGGGGCGAGCCTCACTTCGGGGGGGGGGAATGTTCCACAAGGAGGGAGCCACGGCGGAGAAGGCCCGCCTCCTGGGACCCACCAAATGCAAGTCCCCGGCCATTGGAATGCGCAGCATACCTTCCCTGCCGGATCTAATGGGATGGGCTGATGTGATCGGGGAGAGGCGGTCCCTCAGATAATCCAGCCTCGTGCCATGAAGGGCTTTAAAGGTCAAAACCAGCACCTTGGACCCAGAAGCAAACTGGCAGACAATGCAGCTCGCAAAGCAGAGGTGTAGTATGTGCTCTTCTAGGAGCACACATTAACTGCCCACGCCGCCACATTCTGCACCAGCTGAAGCTTCTGGATACTCTTCAAGGGCAGCCCCATGTAGAGCTCTTAATCTGTAAGAGAAAGCAATGGGCATACCTAGCATGCCCACTGCCCCCCCCAACAAAAAGACACAGGCAAGCTGGGATGAAAAAAGAAATGGTAGAAGTGACCTTTTTAGTTTGCCTTCTGGTATATGACTATTTTGTTACTGAACATGGCTACCAAGCAGCCATTTTTAAAATGGGTACATGCCTACTGCAGCCATTTTGTGATTCCATGAAGCATCTGTAACATACGCTCGAAATTCCTAATGTGCCCTCCAGCTCCAAAGAGTGTCTACTGCTGTAGCTTCAGCCCTCAATGAATCAGGGGTCAGGCTAGATGAGCTTTAGAGTCCTTTCCAATTTTATATTTCCATGATTGTCTAACTGTGCACAATCCATTCTACTGCTGTTAGCTACAGAAAGAGCATGGCATTAATACGCCAACTCTACTATGAAAAGGTACTTTTTACAATCCAGCAGGCATAGACTGTAGAGGTGGACTATTCTAGTTTGAACGACAGAGCTGCTGTATGAACTCTACAGACACTCTTCTAAGGGCCCTACAATATCCCTGTGCCCTAGCAACTCAAATTTCACCGAAGTCTGCACATTTTCAAAGCCTTGCTAATTGAAAAATTAAAGATTGGGTGTTTGTTTTGTAATGCCAGGATTCTCACTGTGCTGAATCCAGTGTCCACTGCTCACAAACCCCTCTAGGAGCTTAGGGTGACTGAAAATCTACTTTCAAACAAAAACCTAAAAGTGATGCATGTAAACACTTTCGGTAGCATATGCAAAAGCTAGGAAAGTTTTCAGGATTGGCTACTTTCCTGTTCACAGCTTGTTACCACTGCCAGGACTTGCAGGAACTGAACTTCAGTATGGAATGAGGAAACCAACTCCTGTAGCTCCCTTCACTAGGAGCTGTGCCATCAAGTCGTTCTTGACTCCTAGCGACCACATAGATAGATTTCCTGCATGATCACTGGGAGTGAGCTGATAGAATAAAATGTCAGAAAGAAAACACATCAGAACAAGCGCGGTGCAGTTGACAACATATGCCTTTATGAACAGGGAGAGCCATGAGAATTAAGCCAATGGGATCAGTAAAAACAATCAATACAAAGCACTTCTACTCTGCAGCACCAAATGCTAAACCCAATTTCTTAATGAAAGAATCTCATGTAGCAGAACAGCCCTTTCCACAAGATCTTGATTCTAATACTGCACATCAGATCTACTGCACTGGGTGCATCAAGCAACCACTTGTGCCCTTCCACCATATAACATTCAACAACAACATAAACAGGCATAAACTGCACCCATCCATCCATTCACTCATCTATTTATCTGTATTTTTTCTTTGAGCTGTTTGCTACCGATAGGTATCTCCTTGTTTGTTTCTGAATTATATACATGTTTTAATACCATGACTGCAAGTAACATTTGCTTTAAAAAATCTGAAATAGTAATACACAAAACACAAGGTAGAAAATGCATTAATTTGAAATGCCACAAACGAACTATATATATGCAATTTCAGGTTAAAGCAACACATACCTGGAAATTCCTCGCACCCATGGGCCATTTTGAATAGCACAAAGTCAATGGCCAATCTATTTTGTAAGTTTGCTGTTCTTAATTGTTCCTGCTCTTCATTTAGGAGAGCTGTAGCATTTGAAGACTTGTTTATACTTTTTATAACTAAACAAGCCAATTTTCTGAAATCTACAGTACTGTGCAAAAGATTTAGGCAGGTGTGAAAAAATGCTGTAAAGTAAGAATGCTTTCAAAATATATATTGTAATTGTTTATGTTTATCAATTTACAAAATGCAAAGTGGGCAAACAGAAGAAAAATCTAAATCAAATCAATATTTGGTGTGACTACCGTTTGCCTTCAAAACAGCATCAATTCTTACACTTGCACACTTTGTACACTTGCACAGAGTCAGGGATGTTGTAGGATTAGAGTCAGGTGTATGATTAACCAACTATACCAAGCAGATGCTAATAATCATCAATTTCATATGTAGGTTGAAACACAGTCATTAACTGAAACACAAACAGCTGTGTAGGAGGCTTAAAACTGGGTGAGGAACAGCCAAACTCTGCTACTAAGGTGAGGCTGTGGAAGACAGTTTCATGTCACAGGTTATACACTATGGCAAGATGGAGCCCAGCAACAAGACACCAGGTAGTTAGACTGCATCAGCAAGGTCTCTCCCAGGCAAACATTTCAAAGCAGACTGGGGTTTCAAGATGTGCTGTTCAAGCTCTTTTGAAGAAGCACAAAGAAATGGGCAATGTTGAGGACTGTAGATGCAGTGGTCGGCCAAGGAAACTTAATGCAGCAGATGGAAGACACATCATGCTTACTTCCCTTTGACATTGGAAGATGTCCAGCAGTGCCATCAGCACAGAACTGGCGGAAACCAGTGGGACCCAGGTACACCCAGCTACTGTCTGGAGAAGTCTGGCCAGAAGTGGTCTTCATGGAAGAATTGCAGCCAAAAAGCCATACCTCTGACATGGAAACAACACTAAGCAACTCAACTATGCACTAAAACATAGGAACTGGGGTGAAGAAAAATGGCAGCAGGTACTCTGGACTGATGAGTCAAAATTTGAAATATTTGGCTATAGCAGGAGGCAGTTTGTTCAGTGAAGGGCTGGAGAGTGGTACAATAATGAGTGTCTGCAGGCAACAGTGAAGCATGGTGGAGGTTCCTTGCATGTTTGGGGCTGCATTTCTGCAAATGAAGTTGCAGATTTGCTCAGGATCAATGGTGTCTTCAATGCTGAGAAATACAGGCAGATATTTATCCATCATGCCATACCATCAGGGAGGTGTGTGATTGGCCCCAAATTTATTCTGCAGCAGGACAACGACCCCAAATATATAGCCAATGTCATTAAGAACTATCTGCAGCATAAAAAAGAACAAGGAGTCCTGGAAGTGATGGTTTGGCCCCCACAGAGCCCTGATCTCAACATCATCGAGTCTGTCTGGGATTACATGAAGAGATAGAAGGATTTGAGGCAGCCTACATCCACAGGAGATCTGTGGCTAGTTCTCCAAGATGTTTCGAACAACCTACCTGCTGAGTTCCTTCAAAAACTGTGTGCAAGTTTACCTAGAAGAATTGATACTGTTTTGAAGCCAAAGGGTGGTCACACCAAATATTGATTTGATTTGGGTTTTTCTTCAATTTGCTCACCTTGCATTTTGTAAATTGATAAACATAAACAATTATAATATATATTTTTGAAAGCATTCTTACTTTATAGCATTTTTTCACACCTGCCTAAAACTTTGCACAGTACTGTAGATAAGCACAGGTTGCTAGACCTGGTGTTCCAATTAGGGATATGAGCCACCCAGAGTCACCCGCTGGGGGGAGATGGGAGGCATACAAATTTAATAATAAATAAATATAGCAAGCCCATAAACATCTCTGGTATTCAACAGCCCTACGTGGTCATCACAGGTGCTATCAAGTGGCAGGCCCTCTATACGATATCTGTGCACTTGCCTGGGTTTGTGATGAGTGTAATTTTGAACCAGTGGTACTGCATGAAGTTAAACGCCCAACTCCACAGGGGCCTCCCAAGGAATGTGCTGGGAAATATGAAAAGGCAAAGTTTCTACACAATAGATACCAGCCCTTTGGTAAGTAGCAGGGAACTTTTATAGAATTAAGCTTCATTACCTCTGAGCATTTTTCAAGAGCTGGTAGAGAAAGGCCTGTCTGCGGCCTCTAAAAACTTGCTTCTTTCACCCAAAGATAGATTTTCCTCACAAGTGATCACTTTACAAAAGAAAAACTGAGTTCCATACACCAGGTCTGCAATTAAAGCAAAGCACACTTTTCAATGTCTAAGATCCATCCCACACACACTCTCTAATTTTCCCAAGCTCCTTTTTCGATAACAAACAGAAGTTTTTGGAATGACACCATTTTCATTCCTAGTCAAACAAAATTGTTTTCTATCTCAAATGAAAGTTCTGCACTGGAGTCTGGCTTCATAAATAGTTGATAGATCAAGTCCATTATTCCAAAACATAGTATGTTGTATTGTGCAAGGGCACACATTCAAAAAGGAAAAAGTGGGAGAACAAGATGTGGGTGCGGCCTAGCACTCAGATTAAATTGCATCAAGAGGGTTGAGCACAATTATGCCTTTCGCAAGAGAGTGAATTTCACATAGATCTATCTGCTGAAGATGCACAAGTAGTGGACAATTTGTCTCCTTACTAGCATGCAGAAGAACAAAAAGGAGAAAAGAGATGAACTGTTCTATAATGAACTGGGAGGGGGAACTGACAAGACAAATGTAATGGGCTATAATATAGTGTAAGCGACTAAGCTTTCAGCAGGAAGTAGCTTCCTCCTCCTCCCAAACTTTAAAATTGCTGGGCCTTCTTGGCAAGCTACTTTTCACTCACCTAATTCATCTACAATGTAGAGATCATACACTGGCCTGCTCTACAGGACTATATAAAGACTACTGTAGAAAACATAAGAATCTGCTTTCTCATTTTGAGGAAATGAAAGAAAATTCCAGAAACATGAGAAGCCCATTACTAAACCTAATATATTTAAAAGACACTAAATACAAAATTGGCAAATTAATTTTTCATCATCAATTAATACTGAACTCTAATTCCAAGGTTCTTAATAAGAAGAAAACAATTATGATCAGGCCAAATACCTTCTATGTATTTAAGAGAACAAAGATAAATCCAAGAGTGGGCAATTGAGCCTCAGAGGTGAATCTGGTCCACAACCCCTTTCTATGGCTCCCAGTCTTCTCTAGTCATCATTGTCAAAAACTGGCAGCATGTGCTTGCTGTTTTCAGGAAAGAAACACATCAAAACTGCCACATACAGCTTTAAATAGATTTAACATGGCAGTTTAAACTAGTACCAACAAACCCTCCCAAGAGAGAAAAGGCGAAAACCTTTTGCTACCCCTAAAGACAGGGTCTCCACTTTTGCATCATCATCTCACACCCTAGGGCCTTTTAAATGTTCCTGGCCATCAAAAGGTTGTATGTTAATGTTGTAATACTTGCAAAATAACATTTCCCTGTAGATCCAAACTTGTTGCATATGGAAAGGAGGTGTATACCAGTGCTTAAGCAAACCATGACTGAACAAGAACCCCAAAGAGACAGGGTCACCTGTTTTCTCTTTGTGATGTTCATTTTTCCTCCTCTGCTTTTATGACACTGTTTGCTAACTCTCTCCATTCCTGTGCAGTTGGGTGGAACAATGTGCTTTTGCCAGAAATATAAATGGCTTGTTCACAGAGGGCTTCTCAACTCAGGCCTAGAGCCAAGATTGTCCATCCCAGTTATATTCCACTTTCTCCAATGGAATGCTCTCTAGACATGTTAAGACTTCCAGAATTATGGTCCTGATACATCTGGAAGGCATCAGGTCAGAAGCTGTTATACACTAACAGTGAATAACACAATTTTTGTCTGTGTAGATTCTAACATAGCCAAAGAAACCCATTCATAAATAAGAGGCTTTGAGAAATCCTAAATGTTGCAGAAGTCCAAAATGTCTTTCAAAATAATCCATTACTCAGGAAATTCACCTGTGACTCTTTAAGACACTTGGTTGTGACATGCCCAATTTACTAGGTTTTTAAAAAAAAAAATACTTTTATTAAAAGTATTGTTATCAGATGTTTCAGGTGAAAAAAGATTCACAGAGAAGTTTATGATCTAAAGGATCTGACACAAGAGGAGAGGAGAGGGGTGGGAATGGAGGAGGATCCATGATCCTCAAAAGCATATGCAACAATGCATATGCTAAACATTAAGATGCCACAAGAGTCTTTATTATATTTGCTGCATGAGACTTACATCAGACCGGAGGGGGGTAGTCTTTCATAGCAAATATATTAAGAACCTTGTGGCACCTTAATTAAGACATGTCACTGTTGTCAGGATGGATCAAAGCAAACTTCCTACATGTGCTGCTTGGTCAATGCACATACAGCATCACCCTCTCTCATGTTCTTTTCTGAGAGGCTAAGGGAAGGTTCCTTGACCTTGTGCTTTACATTCCCAGAATAAAAACAAGAAGCTAAGTGAGGTGAAGTTGATCTGCCCCTCACCCCAAAGCTTTTCCTGGGTGCCCAGATGCTTTTTCTTGACCAAAATCTAGAGACCTCTATATCAACTCACATTCACACTGGCATTTTATTACAAATATGTGGGACTATGTTTATGACAGCCTATTCTATACTGAACCCACAGACTGTAAAGGTCTCCTAAATTGTTCTATTTCTTGTGTTGGATCAAATGACCCACAGCTACATCTCTCACACCTCTTCACAACAAATATATTGGAGAAACTGTAACATCAGTGCACTAATAAAGGTAAAAAAAAGTAAAGACATCTTCAAATCAAGTTTGACTCCTGGTGACTACATGGACACATTCATACAGTTTTCCTGGCAATAATGTGGAAATGGTTTGCCTCCACCTTCTTCTGGAGTACTTTTCAACTACAGTCCTGGAGATCCCTGGTGTCATCTACCCAAGCAGTAAACTAATTCTGGTCATGCTTAGCTTCTGAGCTCAAAGTCAGCCAATGCTACCACCTGGTGAGACTTACCAGAAGGGTGGGGAAAGAAATGGAGCAAAGAAAATGGCAACAATATATTGAAATCACCAAAACACATGGGTTGCTACAAAGTTTTTTAGAGGCAGATAATTAAGAATGGAACTACTGTACTGTATTCCGTTTCACTGCAGAAGAATTTTGGCTAGGAAAGCTACTTTTAAAAAAACATGCTGGAGGAAGGAATGGTGAAATGGGAACAAGGTCTTACATACTGTCTTAACACATTCCATAGATGTGGCCTCATGTGCTTCTAACACATGTAACAGCATGACTGCCCCCATTACAACTTGAAGTGCTACTTAATACTACATCTTGTGAAAGCAAAAATACATGTTTGAAAATAGAAGTTACATTTTCTTTTAAAACTGCCTGTTCAAATTTCACTTGTTAAATGCAGCTGTAGATTAGCTTTAAGTTTATATCCAACCTTTAGGAAAACATTAAAAAAAACCCAATTCTCCACCATTCCAATTCTCACCCAGCAACAGCTTAAAAGCAGGAAACACCTGGCAAGAAGCCACCTTCTGCCAAGTGCTCAAATCGCTCAAACTTTTGTTGGGTTCACAACTGCACTTGGGCTGGTCACAATCGTTACTGGGCTTGTGCTGTTAGCAGTCTCACCAGACCAGTCTTGCAGCTTTCACTATCTACCAGCAAAAAAACTGCCAAAATGCAGTTCAGGTTTAGTACTGTAGCCAAAAATTATTTTCCGACCAAAGCCTAGGATATACTACTCATCTTCTCTCTGGCAGTCACTCTTAAATCGGTGTCTCAAATTAGCTTTGGCATTTTCTTGTACTTCATACTTTTAATATTTTAAAATTGTTTATTGATTATGTTTATCATTTAATAATTTTATTATTCAAGTTTTTGTGCAGTGTTATGGCGTCTAGCAGGCAGGCACATACAAACTAATTATTAATTGTAAACAATAAGACACAGGTTTAATGTACATGTTCAAGATGAGAAGCTTAAAAAACTACTATTGGACATGGACTGGTTTTAGATACTTCAGGTATATGGCAAAGAATACATATATAAGTGCCTCATACTCAGGGGAGTCTCTTGATTGCAGCAGGTAAACAAATCTGAATAAATAAATACTTCTACTTTTTTTTTAAAGTGCTTTAAAGCTTAAAGACATACAAGACAGACATATATGCATATCTAGTCTATTTTTCTCTTTTCCATATGTACAAATGCTGCTTTTGATATCAGAGCACAGATTGTTAATTTAAATTATAACCCACCTTGCCACTTAAAAGAATGCTCAGGGCAAGAAACAAAGTATAGAAAAAAAAGAAAGTATAATTAAAGTAGTTAATCCAAATAAAAACATATCAATAACATCCATCAGATTAAAACAAGTTTCATTTATAAAAGTATAAACTCTAAAATTTGTCACAATAAAGACCTCTTAGATTGCTTGCAAAAGGACAGTGAAGTTGGTGCTAAATTTTATCTCACTGGCAGAAACCAGCTACACCTTGAAGCAGCCTCCAACAAGACCCTTTCTCATGGTCCAGCCCAATGTCCTTGAGCATACATGAGAAAACGAGATGTCTCTCTCCAGAATCAGATCTGAAGTTGATCTGCTTGCACAGAAAATACTCTCTTTCAAATTTCCTGGTTCTAGATTACAGGAAGCTCTTTGAATTATGCTTGCAAATAGTCTGGTAGCTGACCCACTCAAACTCTTTGGGTCCCTCTTCTGTGCCCCTTTTTCTAAGTATAGCCTGCAACTGAAATGCCATGAGAAACAGGTTTTTCTTCAACAGCACCTCAATTGTGAAATCTTCTTTCAGGAAAGGTGTGCACACAGTATCTATTTTAAATGTCAATGTTATTTTCTCAAGCTTTTAAATTTTATTCTTTACTGCAGTTTTATTGCAATCATTTTATTTTGTGAAGACTTTTTTTTAACATGACTATACCTGATCATTGCTGCAGTGTATTAAATTTTAATCCCTCATTTCAAGCTATTTGTTCTGATTTTACATTTTCTGTTCAATTCTACACCTCCTTGCTGCTTTCTGATACCAACCCTGCTACTGTATACTCATATAATGTTGCCAGATTCTGCGCAGCAGCGATTAAAATTTGTCAGATGATGACCCATAAACTAATCTAAATGAGCATCTAGTTTGTCATACTAGAGTGCTTTCTAATTTGATATAGTCTGCCACATACTAGCCTTTATGTCTCCCTACAACCATCTGATACTCCTACCCCTCCTTTTAGATTTTTTTAGACTCTAGTTTTTATATATACTTTCTTTTTTAATATATGTTTAATATCTTCTAGCTTTTCATAATTTTTCTTTTAGATCCCTTTTATATCTTTTAGCTTTTTATTATTATTTTTCTGAAGTATTTTCTATGCTTTTTAAACTGACTATACCCTGCCTTCCTTAGGTTGGTCTTTGACTGTAATAAAGATTTGATTTGATACATTTTCTGTCTGTTGCATCTCAATCTATCTTTTTATTTTGATTGTTTTTACTTTGCACATCAACCAGATAAATCTCCCTACTGGATGGCTGATAAACTGAATGAATTGACAAATTAAATAATAAAAGAAAAAATCTGGGGTCTTCAGATGCTAACTCTGATATAAGACATTCAAGATAGTTTCCACTGAAAACAAAACATCTGATAGCAATAAAATGCATGGAGATGACAGCCAGCTGAATCATACCAGGTTTTCAATATGCAGAACTTGTTCCTCTCACCTTCACAGCCCCTCAAGCAACATACATATCCTCAGTTTTAGTTTTCAAAAACTTGCAGCTAACTAGACTAGTTTTACAAGAGCAAGCCCATACACATAATATGTTATAACATGACTTATGATTCCTATTCCCTATCATAACTTTAAAAACAAAGCACTGATTTAACAGCATAAGAAACAGTCATGGCAACAGCAGCCCAACTACAGATGCCTTAAGTCTTGATGTGTTTCTTCCAATACTGGAGTAATTTCCACATTGTTTGAAGTTGGCTGATAATGTGATCACTTGGTGCAAATATTTCCTCCAGACAATCAGACAGGAAAACTTCCAGAGATTGGAAGAAAGCCAGTTTTCTTTCCTATCAGAAATGTGGTATGTGTTGGGAAGCAGGATACTATGTATACACACAAGAAAGGCTTGCCACAAAATGTTGCAGCACAGAAGATCCTGATCACAACACCTTGCTCACCATGTTTTGCATCATCTACCTCCCTTCTTGGGCACATTATGTCCTCAATAAACTATTTTGCGGATTAGGTGCTCTTCCCACTTAACGCAATGGGATTTCTTTTATTTCTGTACTCCTGAATTTCCTCAATGTTTGCTGAAACTTCTTTCTCATGCGCTGTGACAACTTTACTTTATACATACCAACTCCTGAAGAATTACCATGGCTATCAATTTAGATGATGTAACCAACTTATATGGTTTGCCACTTGCTTCTCAAAAGACAGCTTGAAACTTCTATCTAAAACTAAGGTATACGGAATCCCAAACTTCCCTAATTATCAAGTTTACTGCACTCTAAAATGTAGGTTATATTTACCATTTTTACTAATCTTTTTTCTCTGTTGCTTAAAGTACTGTAACTGCATCTTTTTATAAAAATAACAGGGAAGGAGAAAAAGATAAGAGATCTGTACTCATTTACTGGTGCAGTGAATGTTTAAAAATCCAAGACAGCTTTAGGCTCACCTTATCTTTGTTGCCATCTGCTTATCCAGTTGTCCATCCTGTAAATTGGCTGAATTTTATACTAGCAAAATGGATGTAGGGATCTCCGTGGTGAAAGAAAAGGCAGTCAACAGAAATATTTTTCCCCTACAATACTTACCTCCCTTGGACGAGCGTTTCCATGTACATTTGGCATAGGAATTAGGGAAGATATGACAGCATTCTTCAACTATCCAAAATATGTCATATAGAAGATATTCGTGACCTTTCTCTCCCTCTCCCACCAGAATGCAATGCATGAAATAATGGATTTAAGTTAGGCTAAACTTGATTGAATTCTGGAAAAGAACTTCTTAATAGGAAGTACAGTTTGACAGTGGAACCAATTACTAAGAAAATTGGTGGGTTCCCCTTCATTGGATGTGTTCTAGCAGAAGCTAGACAGTCATCTCTAGGACTGCTTTAATTTACATTCCTGCACTGAGCAGGGAACTGGATTCAATGACCTAAATGCCCCAAGTCTATGAAACTATGATGCTGGGAGACTAAGAAGGGAAGCAAATAAGAATGAAACATCCATATTTGTGCCCATATCTACACTTACTGGTTTTTCTCTGCTCTCCTCAGTCACTATGTAGCACAACAGCAGCCAAGATTCCTTGCTCAATCTTTGCTAAACTTGTAGAAATTAGTTATTTTCCCTTTTGATAATTCACCAGACAATGTAAAAAGTGACAGGTCTAATGCAGGACAAGCTTGTGTTTGTCATCTGGCAAAAAGGAACCCGATCAACAACAAGGAGGAAAAGAAAAAAATACAATAAAATCACTCCAATGCTCTCAATGGGTGAATTTATATACACTTTCATCTGAGAAACATCATCAAATTCTGAAACTCCTCTCTTTTCCATGTCAGCAACACTTCTAGAAAGTAAATGCAGTCTATTCTCATATACCACATGTTTATACAGCCCGAATTTGCTCATATACAGGCACAATAGCGGACAATGTTTGTACAGCACAAAACTTGCTCACTTATACACAATTTTTCCAAGTTTCAATTTTGTACTAATAAGAAATGGCAGGAAACTTGGCAATCACCACCCAGTTAAACGCAACCAGTTGCTGCTTTGTTTATTGCTCACTCAAGTCAGTTACCACAAGTGAGCTATTTGTTAGTGTCTATTGCACGTCATTCCTCATTTTTTGATATTATTACTGCTTAAGTATGCTTTACCCCATATCCTCCTGAGTAAAGTAACTGAAGGGAAGATGCCAAAGAATCTTGCTGGTGATAAAATTTCAGGTGGAGGGAGGGAGGCAGGCAGGCAGAGGCAGGCCGGCTGGCCAGCCAGCCAGCCAACCAGCCACCTAGCTTTACTGATTGAGGAAAAGTTTGAAATCCTGAAGCATTTTGAAAAAAACATGTGACATCATGTATGGGGTGACATTACAGAGAATCAGAAGAAATGCTGAGAAAATAAAAGCAATTTTATTAGCAGTAGCAAGTAAAACAAGTCTATTAGAACAAGACATAAAGAACTGGAAGAGATGGAACATCTATTAAGATAGAAGATCAGATAAAGAATAGACTGGAGCAAGTGACAAAAGAGAAAGTGTTAGCATTATATGAAAACCTTGGGGGGGGGAAGCTGAAAATCCTAAAGCAGTGCTTTCCTCAACTGTGTAAGTACTTTATTTACTTTACTTTAGGATCATTTACCGCGTTTGGTAATGTTTGGGTTACAAATGTGTTTTCACTATTGAGCAGTGTGGCTCTAATCCTATTTTTTTCCATAAACTCTGTTACTTGTATTGCACAATTTTGCATAGCACAAAGATTTATAGGAGCCCAACTATCATGATATATGAGAACTAACTACATTGTCACACTGTCCCGTACCAAGCTGATTCACAAGTTGGGGGTCCTCCTGGACTCACAGCTCTTGGTGGAAAACCAATTGGAAACCATGTCCCAGGCGGCTCTGACTGATGTGCCAACTGCAGTCTTTCCTAGAACAAGAAGCACTGAAGATGATTGCTCATGTCCTTGTCATCTTACCACTGGATTACTGTAATTTTCTTTGTATGGAGCTGCCCTTGAAAATCACCTGGAACCTTCAACTGGTGCAACATGTAGCGATCTGTGTACTTATGGGGCAGTCTTGTTACTATCATATAACACCACTGCTGCTGCTGGAGCTGCACTGCACTGTACTGTACTTCTGGTGAATGTGTGCAGTCACAAAACAGTGTTGAGATTGCTCCCTATTACTTCCTTCTAATGCTCCAGAATGCTTCTTTCCATCCCGCCACCTTTTTTCAAATCTTTGTCTTTTTTGACAGATGCACATGCTTAAAATGCACTGGAAGCAACCATCCAGTATTTTTATTTGCTAAGAATGCTTATAGAGATTGTGTGAGGTCTATAGGTATTTCTATAAATAATTATGGAGACTATTATTTTGCTTTCTAAAATGCTATCCTCTATTTAATTTTTTCATTGGAAAAAATCCAGAAAATTAATATCAGGTGGAGTAGAAGGATTTACAGGTGCTAAGAGAAGGCCTCACAAATTCCACACTGACTATTACAAACTAGACAAATTAAAATCAAGTTAAATGCATGTTAAATGATAGATTTTCTGAGTCTCATTATTTAAACATCTTGATTTGCAGCTGACTTTTACTTGCAGATAATTTGACAACACAATCTTGCAACACAGACCTTAATTATAAATGTCTTTTTGGAAGCACTTCAGATGAAACTTTTCACATTGGGGAAAAGAACTTCATCTTGGGAGAGCAGAATAATATGCTTATAAAAGAAAATGCTGTAAAATATTTTTTAAGAAATATGAGCATAAGAAGGATAAACTACACAAGCATTGGAAATATTTTTATAATCTATTTAGAAATTTAGAAATTCTATCCAGTGCTATTTCAGAGTAAATATTGTCAGAGTACCATTGTCAAAGCCTCAAATGAAAAATACAAAACATAAAGTATTTGTTGACAAATGATACTGGCAAAATCTGTATTTAAATGGCCTGAAAAATTCTTAATATTTTATGATCATTGGCTAGATATTGGGTGAGCTTCTGTGATGTCATAGAAACTAGCAACACATCAGCACAGTGAAAAGATAAAGAGAAATTACACTGTGTTCTTCTTGTAAGGACTTCTGGCCTTCTCAAAAATGAACTTCTAAATTCAAACTGCAGATTGCCTCCTTTTTCCAAGGAGCATAACAGATGGAAAGAGGTCTTAGAGAGCAAATGCAGTACTTCATAAAATCTATAGTTACTCTGCAATTAACAGAACTACTAGCAATTGTTAATCTGACCAGGTACACACTGGAGAAAGTATACCAGATCTTAAGACAAGACTCCAGAATAATTGGAATACTCAATCTGTTTTCTCATTTCACCCACAACACACAAGGTATTAATAGCAGCTGTCAACTTTTTAAAAAAATAATGATGTACTTCAATATTTATCTTATAGAGTCACATGTAAAAATAATATTTAAATAAGCTTCAGGAATCCAACAGATTTCATATATGATTACTATATATTGGCTCAAAATACTGAATCCTCGTGTAAAAGAAAGGCCAGAGAAAACAAAATCAATACTCCATTATAATAAGAAATAGGAGATGTTCTAGGCTGGTCCAATGTTATTTTTATTTAAGTTGCCTTACATGAAAAAAACAAAGCCTTTTGCATTCATTCCAATTATACATATAAACAGAGTGAGAATGAGATAATTTACTCTTCTTGAAGAGTAAATTTCATGGGATAGTTGTCTAAATTATTCCCAGTGAAGAAACCATACCCAGCAACCAAATATAAAGGCTCTTGCTGTTTATGTGTCAGAAGGTTACATAGAACAATATGCTCCAGTTGTAAAGTTAAGAAAAAGTTTAGTCGCCGTGACCTAGACACCCAGAATTTGTTGAGCCCACAAACACATTCCTTGATACCCATGAAGCTCCCTGTTCCACCTGACATTTTAGATCTTTCAAAAACTCTAATTAAAAAAACAGAAGCTTGCATGCTCTACAGCAAAGTGCCAGCCTCTTTTATCATCTTCATTTCTGAGAATACCTTTGAATCACAGATGGTCCAACATTTTTTTAGAAAATAAAAGGGACACTATAAGTGGCTTTGTCTGAAAGAACACTACTGTAGTTCAAAAAACCGAAAGGAAGCAGAGGTAATAGCATCCTCTAGAAGAAGGAGCTGGAGTGTGTGACAAGTAGCATTCTGGTAAATTGGCATATTGAAACTATTAAGTGTCTCCCCCCCACCATGGCTGCCATTTTGTAAATGGGAAAGTATCTCCAGAAGCCATTTTATAAGTACATCCACAAAGTGGGGGTTCGCAAGGTAGAAATTCTGGATTTGCAGTCCCAATGCATTTGTAGCATACCAATTTGCAAAAAGCTTTCCTAGATCAAGCTTTGATAATTTATGCAGCATACAGTCCCCAAGATTAAGGTTGCTACAAGAACTTCCCTGCAGAAACAGATTTTATTTTTTTAAGTCTTCATCTCAGATAACATTTTAGATACAACTGAAATGGATACAAGTAAGACATTATTGGGTTAATTATCTTGTTTTTCACCAAAATGTGGTAAATCAGAGATCTATATAGAGCTCTATTTTCAGTGTAGCCAACAGTCACTGGCATAAAACTATCTGCTATTAAGTACTATAATCTTCAATTATAAAACAAACTGCCATTAGGCTTTCTGAATTGACAGCCACAAGCATATCCCAAGACAGTTTATTCGATAAAGTCAGTTGTCACTACACTGCATTCTTACACACATAGATGAATAAGATCAAATTGATTGATACTGATTGATAAGTGATTATAAACCAGTGGTGTATAAACTTTTTCAGACTAAGGGCAGCATTTGGCCTTTGATCACATCCCAAATCAGGGGGTGCAGCCAGGATAAATTCGATATGATTGAATTTAAAGTTAACTAAAATTAAACAAATTAAAGATAACTAATATAGTCCTCATATGCATTATTTTCCCATCCTATTAAACTAAAGATTACAATTCAACAAAAACTTTTGGAGGGGCAACCCCAAGAATTAGGAGGGGGGTACTGAATGTACGCATATGCAAATACTCCTCTTAGAGCAAGCTTTGTGTACTAAACAAATATAATCTGGTTTTATTATTTATGACCTGTCCACATTTATACTATGTTAGGAAGGTTTCTTCTTCTGAGAAATATTATAGGAAAAAAAAAACATACTTTATTGGCTCAAGCTTATCTTCAAGGCTGAGGGTGGATTGGGACTCACGTCTGAAGTTCTATTTCTCTCCCTCCCTTCCTCCAAGTCCATTCTCTATATCAGAGTTTCTCAACCTTGGCAGCTTTCAGATGGGTGGACTTCAACTCCCAGAATTCCCAAGCCAGCTGTTGCTGGCTTGGCAATTCTGGGAGTTGAAATCCACCCATCTGAAAGCTGTCAAGGTTGAGAAACACTGCTCTATATGGTTTATTACACTGGCTATTTAGTCAAATCACCAAAGCATATAAAGACAGGCATCGCTGGTGACAAGAGTGGAATATGCCCTCATCTGGGGGTCCATCAAAACTCAAGGTTCTCTGTTCAGCACTGGAAACTTTTTACAAAAATTGTGGCAATTCAAATAAAATAACAATTTAAAGGATCCCTTACTAAGGTTTTTGTTTCAGTTAATCATATATTTCATACCTCTTCAAAGTACTTATATGTTCCACTTCCATATTAGTCTAAAAATAATCACAATGTTCATCCACACATTGCAGAACTGTGAATTACTGCAAAATATTAAAATAAAACACAACAAGAATTCCTTCACTACTTACATTAACCATCCTCAACAATAATATTTTCCCCCAACATGACACTTTGCCTAAATCAATACATATTGCAGAACGAACAAAAAAAGTATTTCACTATGTAGGGATCACGTTTTTGTAAACTGTTCCCAAAACGGAAAGTCAATAAAAATGAATCTTCCACAGATTTTAAACAGCATATAAAGGTGTCATGATAAATGAATGAGGTTACCATGGTAAATGAGTATATTCAGATCTTTCAACCATTGAGTAGCTTTTCCACTGAAAGCATTTTATACTATTTCCTCCCTCCAAAAAAGTCCTTGAATTTCAACCTATTGTAAAATACAAAGCAGGCTTGGCCCTGACTGGTCCTGGGTGAGAGACAATCCAAAAATATCAGGACTGTAAACTGGACTGGGAATTTTTTAAAAAAAATCCTAGAAAGCTATCGCAAATCACTTCAGTAAGTCGTTGAAGTGGGGCTGGACTCAAAAGAGATTTTACCCTCCCTTGCCCCACTAACTGGCCTGCAAAAAACATTTTCCTTCAGCAAGGACTTAAATACATAATTCTAAAAATGCTGCAAGTTTTGTTTTTAAAGCAATAATAGTATTTTAATCCATACTATTACAAAGCCTCCTTTTTTTATACTTATGTGATTTTTGCAACTATTTCAGGCCTTATCTTAAAGCATCTTATATAGAAGAGAAGTCTTTATATTACTGTTTCCAAATCAAGTTCACTTATTAAAATCCATTGCAAAACTGATCCTGGTGCATTTCTAGTTCATCTTTTATTTATTAGATTTACATCCTGTCTTCTGTACAGGAGCTCAAGACAGTGTACATAGTGCTGCCTCCTCCTATTTTTCCCCACAACCACGATCCTGTTAGGTAGGTTTGGCTAAGTCACTCAGTGTGCTTCCATGGTTGAGGGAGCACTACAAACTGGGGTCTCCCTGCTCCTAGCCATCAATTAAACTTTGCAGGCCTGCAAAACACATCCTACTGCAGCCAATGGTAAGTTTCCCATCAACTGCTCCTAAAAATAAATATTACAGCCTGAAAACTTTCTGACTAATATGGGCTTACAGACATCTTTAAAGCTTCCTGAAAGAGAGGAAAATGAGTAACTGGAAATAAGGTAACACAAAAACAGCAAGTTACTTTTTATATGAAAACTATTTATAAAGTTAGCCCATCTTTTGACCTTGTAGCTGTTTCTAAGAGATTTGTTAGGAAATAACAAAGATCTGAATATACTACTTCAAAAAGCAAACAAGCATATCTATCATTGCCTCAAAACAATGGGAAGTCAACTGTGTGCGTCTTACAGCCCCAGCGCTTCTTTCTGACAATTTATATACCAGCGACTTCAACAGCTATCTATTCCAACAATAAGAACAAGGCTAAATTCAAGTTGGAATTCTCAACTTCAACAGCATTTATTCAGCCAAACAACAGAAGCCTTCTTAATATGGCTTTGGGGTTAAAACAAAATAAACAATGGTTCTCTGCTGCATAAATTTCCAGAGGGCCTTAGCTGTGTTGAGCAGTTACAGCAAAAACAACAGAGAGTCCTGTAACACCTTATACGCAAACAATTTCATTAAAGCACAAGCTTTCATGGAATAGAGTCCACCTGGATCAGACACATGGAACATCGCCTTGAGAGAGAAGTATTATATATGCATCCATGTCAGTGGAGAGGGAGGGAAAGAGGGTAAGAAAAGGAGAGGTCAGAGGAAAATGAAATTTATAAAGTGGACATTGAAGTATTATCCATACACAGTAACTATAGGAAAGTCTTGATCTTACAGATCTCAATCGGTGGACTTTGGATTCAACAGACAAAATCAGAATTTCAATTTTTACCTAGATTTTATACATTTATAAAATTTATAATTTTTAGATTTAGCATATGCTCAACATCCCATTCACCTCTAACAGACACTCCTTCCTCCTGCCTAAAATCAGTAATTTACTATATTAGCAAAAAAAAACCTGCTGGGTTGTGAGATGCTCATTATTTTGATTGATGTGCTGACTAATGCATACAGTGTGATCACAAACCTTGGTCCTTTTTGATATGGCTTAAAGCTGGCTTATAACCATACCTGTTTGAAGGCTATTAACCACTGTTCCCTGTTCAGACATAGTGAAAAGCTATGTTCAAGGACTTGTCAATTTCTTTTTCCACTTATGCAAAGGAAGAAGCACAATGGCACAAAGGTGCCTATTATTTGTAGATATTCTGGTGCATTAATTCAGAATATGATTTTTCAAATAACTCGGGATGTGATGAAAACCTTGGTTCTTGAATTAGAGAAGATAAGAATTCCAATGGAATACCCCAGTATTAATAAAATGTTCCTCTACTATGTAAATGGTTTCCAAACTATTCATCTTACAGTCTGTTCTGAAGGTGGGAAGGGCTTTGATCAGAAAAACACTCCCCTGCACATCATAACAAAACTTATGAGAGCACTTAAAATGCTCTCAACAAACAAACACTAGACAATCTTAGTATTCTAACATATACACAGCCATGAAGCTATTTCCTTTCAAACCACCATCATTCACTCTACGTCTGCACACTTGTTTCTCCTTGCAAACCATCCTTGCCTTCATCATGTTTGTATTCCACTGCATATATTGCCTTTAGTCCTTTAAACTTCTCATCTTTTCTTTCTTCCAGGATTTCATCAGCTCCATACAATCATAACTTTCTTGGTCTTTGCCTTCTTCTTAATACATTCACCTATTTAATATGTTTGTGATTTGATTCTCATTCACTCTCTCTATTTGACCAAACCACACCAACATATTTCTGTACTAATAATTCACTTTTGTATTTAATCCACATTCATTCATTCAGCACTTAACTCATTCTTGATCTTACCTGTTCTTGTCTTACCACACACACTTAAGTACTCCATTCCTTTTTCATTCAACTTATTTTTATATTTGCCCTGCCATCACCAATGCTCACTTCCATATAACAAAATAAGCAGAAGCACATTCTTATCCACATTTTTGCTTCTATAGGCAAACATTCAGACCTCACAATATGGCTGCTGAACCATCATACCTATGCACAATTTATCTATTTTTTTTCTATCATGGTAGGTGACAAATTCAAGTAATAACAAACAACAAGCATTCCTAAACACTCCCCAAAAGGGATACATCTGCTATACAGTTTCAGGACATATGCATTTATTGTTTGTTACACATCAACTTCCCATCACAATCTTTCAAAAGTTCCTAAGGTGATGCTTTTTAAAAAATTCAATAAACAAGCCATTATAAAAGACAATTAAAACACGAAGTAGGAGACACAAATGTCAGTCCATCCAAATTCCAGTAATCTGCAGCTCAAAATGCCTGGCAAAATAAAATACCGTTTAAAGATCTATCATTTCTCATTTGGGAGCCATAACAAAAAAGGGCCAAGTTCTTATACCACTTCACAGAGCTCCTTCAGTTCCTTCTTCACAGCTCCTGAAGAAAATCCTATCCTTTTCTTATAGCATTTTAACCTTTAAGGGTATAATCAAAGTAATTGAAACATGTGAATAAGGATTAATATTATTTGGGCTGAAACAAAGAGGTAAAGAAATCTTTCTCAAATCAGTTTTCAGAAGGGCAGCCATCTTAGTTATTTGCAATGAAGAAAAAACAACTTCAGCATCTCAAAAATTAACATTTTCTGTATTATGATGTGAGGTTCTATGGACTCTAGATTACTTAATCAGTAACGTCTTGATCCCACTTGCTGAATGCCAAGAGACCAGCCTTATATCCAAAGGATTTCTGTACATCTTTCGGTTCCATGCTAGCCATAATACAGTTTGCCCATCCCAACTTCTAAGTGATCCACATAGCTGCAACAGAAGAGCAACTAGGAAAATGACACACACACCCAAAAAACCCCATAAACCTGGAATTGGCTAAGTTCTGGCTTGCTGAAAAACTATGATTAAACTAAACCATGTCTTAATGTGATGTGTGAATGCAATCTTTTCACTTCCTTGCTGCTGTACTATGAAGGATTCTTATGATGGCCTGCATCTGTGTGGCCCCAATTCTGTTCTCACTGCTGTCCTATTCACTGAGCTGTTTATTTTTTACTTTGGCTTAGTTATATTTAAGACAGCATAAACAAGTTTGTTCTTGACTTAGCAAAGTTCACTCTAACAAAATGTTTTTGTGAACATCAACTTTATACTATTTCTGTGCTATTCCAATTAGCACATATACTAATTTACAGATGCAAATTTCACATGACCTCAAAAGACAGTTTTCCTACAGTAGTATAAAAAGGAATCATTTTGAAGAACAGAAGTCCAGTCCCTCAAATACTCACATGTTTGACAGAGCTGGGAGCCATGCCTAAAGTCCTCTGCAGAGCTAGGATTTTACTGAATTTACCAGAGAGTTCAGTGAGCTTTATACTTTATTTGATTTATATCCTGTCTTTCATACAAAAGTTCAAGGTGGAGTACACTGTACTCTATTTTTCCCTACAACAACCATCCTGCAATGTAGGCTAGGCTGAGAGATGGTGTGTGACTGACCCATAGTCACCTAGGGAGCTTCCATGGCTGCCAGAGGATAGAATTTAGGTCTCCCTGAAGCTAGTCCAAACTTTAACTGCTGTGTCATAAGACTGTAATACTGTAACACCAACCTTTTGATGGTTGGAGGGCTACAGTGAATGGGCCGATAATAATTAAAAAAAAAAAGTTAGCAGGACCACGTGCCACCCGTGGGGAGGATCAAGATTTTCTGGGTGGGTCTTCTTTGGTTTGGGAGAGGTCTTTCCTTCCTTCCTTCCTTCCTTCCTTCCTTCCTTCCTTCCTTCCTTCCTTCTTCTTCCTTCCGTCCTCCCTCCCTCCCTCCCTCCCTCCCTCCCTCCCTCCCTCCCTTTCAGGGGCTGTATTTCAGTTTTTGTGTGTTCCCCATCTTTAAGTAGCAGGAAATTATACTTTTGATAAATTATACTTCTCTTTCAGTGAAAAAGTAACCCAGGAAAAACAAAAAGGAGGTTCAGGAACCACATGTGACCCTGAAGCCATAAGCTGCCTGTACCTGATGTACAGGATAGCTAATTTTTCTATGGTTGCATAGCAATAAATAAATAAATAAATGATGAAGCATTCAGGAAGCACAGAAAAATACCATAAATTGCTTTGCCAAAATATATACATAAATAATATATAGCCATTGTTTATCACCTTATCCTCTATGAAACTGCCCAATGTTGCTGTTCTTTGCTGTTTGTTTTAAAGACTAGGTATGTGTGAAGCAAAAGTATTTTACTTAGAGGTGCTTTGCACCACAAAGGCAACTCACTTCACCATGCTGAGGCATTTCAGATACCTCCTACAGTATATCCAGTTGCCAGAACAGACTTCTACGAATGCACCTCATCTACTAATGCACACTGAATCTGCAGAAGCTTCTTCTGACTGCTGGAAATGCTGTGAGAGAACTCTGAAGCAATGCAAAGTGAATCAATGCAGAAACATCACTTCGTTTTTCAGATGGGGGGGGATGCTGCTGCTCTGAAGTGGTCCTTTGCTCAAAGCCCTGAAGCCAAGACCCTCTGAAGCTATAAACAGCCCCAGAAAATGCCCTTTTCCCATGCGGAGAAAGTGGGCTTAAAATCAGGGGATGATACCATCATTAATCTTCAATTGTGCGGCCTGGGAAATCTATGGTTTATTTCCATCCAGCTTCAATGATCGCAAAAATCTGCCCATAATTTTGTGCAAATTTGGTACTAAAGTATTGCTCAAAATTAGATTATGAAACTATTTTACAGACAAACCTGATTTCCTTTGAGCTGCAATTAATCATGCTTTCTTATTTTTTTCCAAACAAAAAAGTATAGTTAATCTTAGGAAAGGATATTAAATAGACTTCCAGCCGTAGTTTCTTCTAGCCATAGTTCAACATTTAGGCGTTTTTGCAGCTGCTAACCATAATTTGCTAGTACATACAAACCCCAGGAATTACAGTTAAAAACTTCTTGATTGGCTTGTTTCCCTCATATAGGAGCTGCACCCGTAGCAAAACAACTTTTATTATGCAAAGATATGATTCCTAAACCAGGTCCAGGAATTCAATACTGATTTCTACATTTCTGATTCCTTCTGTTATCCTTCCCATCACTTCACTTCACCTGTGCAAGGCAAATATTTGCTTCAAAATGCTAGTGTGCAATAATAATGATAAAAGGTCAGTGCTAAACGCAGACACACGTAGCAAATAACCTACTTTTAACATACATAAAATGTCTGTGGTATATTCTTGTTTGTTCTAGAGTTAATAATTCAGATTTGGATTCCAACAAGTAATCCACTTTCCAGTCACCTTTATTATGTATGTGATAAATAGAAAAAAGGTTAACAGAGCAATCCTGCACACCTCTATTTAGAAATAAGCATCACTGTGTCACAGGATACATATCAATAGTTCAGCTACACTTGGAAGCATTTCACTCTGACTATTCTTCAACCATTTATATAATAAAGACCACTGTGGAAAAGAAAAGTAAGCAAAACAAAAACAAAATGATGACTTACATTTTGCTTCTGAAATATTCTGATTGGGTGACCAGACCAGCATACCGAGATTCTCTCTCTCCTGAGATCGCTTGACAAGTTTCGCTGACAAGAAAATAGATATAAAATGTGTTAAAAGAAAACCTCCCCACATTAATGTTCATCACTTCAAAGCACACAACAAAAGAAATAGGAATAGTAAAATCCAAAATGCTGAAACACAAATGTACCCTCTCTGCAAGATTTGAAATCCAAAGCATCCTTCCATTCACACAAATAACCAAAATGTGTCTCAACAGTATTTTGGAGGAACAACTAATGATGGGGAAAAGGCAAAATGTATTGTTTGTTTTTTTTAAGTCTGTGAATCTTTCTTTTCTGACATTGTCTGGGGACATTCCCAAAACCTCTTGAATTAAATTGCAGATATGCAGCAAAGGCTGCTATTTTATTCATCCTGGACTGCTAGCCAAGGGGAAAACAGAAAGCCAGCAAAGACAATGCTGCCTGCACTGTGTCAGCATAAAGAGCCAGGTTAGGTATTAACACTAGCAGCGCCAGCCATCACAAATATATAGACATTCAGGAAACTGCCTTACACTAAGTCAATCCACTGGTCTACCTAACAGAGTATTCTGAACTACACTCTTGCTAAACCCTTCCTTTTTTAAGCACCTATAATTCTTATTGTTTGGGGGCAAAATGTGATTAAATGTGCAGCAAAGTATACTTGAATGGTAAGGAATAATCATGGCAAATTTCAGACAGATAGTTTGAAGAGTATCTGTACAGAGAAAACAGGTAGTTGTGCCCCTTCCTGAATGTGGAAGAACAAACGGTGGAGGGCAGAAGTATAGCACATTCACTAACTGATCAATCATTAGGTCAATCATATAGGGAGCACAGCTAATATTACCATGGAGCTACTCAAGTTGCAACCACAGGGCTGGGCAGTGCTTCAGATTCAATCTCCAAAAGGTGCTTTGGAGCACATGAAAGTGCAAACCTAGGCCCCCTCTCCAGCACCTTAAAGCAGTTTCATCCTTTCCCCAAGACTGCATGACCGCCCTCCATAATTGCTGTGCAACTCCAAGAAAAGGAAGGGCTGCTTTAAGGTGTTGCAGACAAGAACTACATTCATGCTTCTGTAAGTTTTGAAGCATCTATTGGAGACTAAATCTGAAGGACTGCATAGATACAATGCAGTCAATGTCAAGACTAAAGCTCTCTCTCGCAAGGCATTTTTACCTCCCCAAGAAACAGTGACTGGACACAGTGATGGTCTAATCACAAGTGGTGGTCTTTCTGATTTGAGGCCAGACATGGATGCTGAAGCCAATGCTCCCTCTCCCTCCCTCTCCTCCCCATGGCAGTCTTTTATATAAACACCAAAAGCTTCTTCTCCCCATCCCTATTTCTGGACAGCTGCAACAGTACTGCTCTCTGCCACTCTGGGGAAGGAGATCAGGCCTGGAGCTTTGAAGAGGTCCAGTTTTGGAATGAAGCCATTTCCAACCTCTCTGTTTTGCCTTAGGAAAACTTTTAAAAGTTCCTTATCACCCCACTCCCCCTAGGAATTCAGAGTTTTACTAAGTTCAGCACAGACCTGTAAAAGAAATACATATTCTTGGGTCTGGGCCCTAATTTATTAGCGGTAGTTAAAGGGAACCATTAAAGAAGAACAAAAAAGGGAAGAAAACCCTGAAGCAATGGAAAACACACTTTCCTCCCCTGTGGCTCAGATTTTTCCCCCAGGCAAAGCATTGCTTAATCAGTCTCATTTTCTGAATCTGAAGTAGTATCACTATAGGACTGCCAGCAGTTTCTCTTTATTCTGCTTATTTTACCCTTGCATGTGCTGGTTGACTTCTTGATGTAGTATATTTCCAATTTTTCAAAACTATTTCATCACTCTTTTATTTTTTTTTATTTTTTTTTTAAAAGGACAAAAAAAGGCTTAGGGAAGGAGTTCTCAAACTCTGAAATATTATAAATCTCTAAAATGATAAATGAATTTGGATGATCCCACTCCAATCATAAATTAATAATTTCATTGGGGTAACAATTGGGCAAGAAGTACACCACTTACTTTTAAGTGTTCTATTTGATTTAATTATTAAATCAAATAATGAAAACAATCAAATCAAATAAGACAATGATAGAACCCTACAACTTTGTACAGTAAAACTGTTTCATTGGAAATACGGAAAATAGAAAACAAATTTAAAACCATATTTTAATGGAAAGAATGAATTTGCTTACTTTTGCCTAATTCCTGAAAGCTAGGTTTTACGTTCAAAACAACCACTCATTCACCAGGAAAGTCAGAAAAAAAAGAAGGAACATTCCCTTTACATAGGTTGTTTTGTGCACCAGAAGAAACAGTCCTTGCCTTAAATCAGCTTCTCCTAAACAGTTCTTAAAATGCAACAGCTTGCAAAACACTGGCAGGCTGTAAATTTCTTCAGGCATTGTCTCCCAACACATCTCCACTGTGATAATGTCACAGCCCCATCATCTCATGTCCTTCACACATGCTTGTTGCTTGTTAATCCCTTACTCCATTCTTAACACATTCTTCCTTGCTGAAGTTTCACAAGCCCTCCTCCTTTCCCCTCAGTGATAAGTCCCTCTGCAGAATAAAGGTTAGGTCAAAAGGTCACAGGTTTGCACAAGAGCCTAATGCCCTCCAGGCATGATTATTCCTCCTCTGAAAAGCAAAGGTAACATTAAAAAAACAAAAGAAAACTAAAGAAAGAAATTATTAAAAAACGAAGAACACACAAGCTAAAGCTTTGGAAAGGTCAGACTGCTTTGCATTCAGCATATTTTTGCATCAAACTGGTAAGCCTGCCAAGAGAGGGACTCAGAAGGCACTCTCTGGTGATAACACCCCTCCCAACAGTCTTGCAAGGCCTACTCAGACCCAACACCAACACCGCATTGAGAAGCAATGGCTTAGAGCAGGGGTTCTCAAAGTACGGCCCACCAGGGTCATTTATCCAGCCTGCCCACCTGATTGGCTGCTGCTGCTGTCTGTCAGAAGCGGAAGTGTCGGGGCTGTGTCGGGAGCTGCAGGAGATGCACAAGGAGGGAGATCGCAGAGCCGGACTATTCTACATGACAGGTATGCCGGGTCCGGCGGATCCAGTGTGCATAGGAATTCGTTCATGTTTTTTTCAAACTATAGTCCAGCCCCCCAACATTCTGAGGGACCGTGAACTGGCCCCGGTTTAAAAAGTTTGAGGACCCCTGGCTTAGAGAAAGAACCAGGGAGAAAATATTCTTTCCCCAGACTTCCATTTTTAGATAAAAATCAGAACTCAGAACAACTGATTGGGAAAGATGCCCTGTAATATGCCAATCTGGCATTCTTCAGATATGTTGAATTACAACTCCTATTCAGTATGGATGAACAAAACTGGCATAAATCAGGAAGAAATGAAAAAGGAAAGATGGTACAGAGGCAATCAAATGGCAGCCGAAGAGCAGAGGTAGGGAGGTGAGACAATGTGAAAGGTCTTATTCATGAAGTGGTCTCAGAAGGATTTAAAAGAGAACATCTTGACTTGGCTGAAAGAAAAGGGGAGGCTGTTCCAAACTGTCACACCTAACAAATTAAGCAGCAAAGAACTCCAGCAATGGAGACCTGCATCAGAGAAGTTTATACAGAAAGTGGGAAGTAAGAAATTGTTCAAGGGACACAACCAAGAGAAGGAAGTACAACTTTTAAATAAGGGTAATGGTACTGCATACTTCCAAAAACTGAAAGACACTGGGTTTATACACTTGATCACTATGAAATCAGCAGATTTACAGAATTCATCAACAAGTACTTGGTTGACTGAACAATCACTTGCATAAACAACCAGAAAGTTCTAATCAATACACAACTAAATATTCACATTCTAAAATAATAAAATAAAACAGAAAAACTAAAAGAAGAAGAAACAGCAAAGATATTTAATATATTAAAACCAGGGACCAAATAAACAGCAAATCAAAATTTATACCCACAGACCTTCCAAGAAGATGCTCACCAATTTTCAGGAGATTTTAAATAACGTATTGGAAAAAAATTAAATATCTCCTTTAATTGAAAAGTTAGCACAAAAGAAAATAATTTTTAACAATAACTCACAAAAAATCAAGGTAGCAATTAAATACAGTTTAAAAAATGAATATAACAAAAATAATAGTATTAAACAGGGGAAAAAACACAGAGAGCCAGTTTGGTGTTGTGGTTAGGGTGCTAGCCTAGAAACCCGGAGTTCTAGGCCTCCCTTAGGCATGAAAGCTGGCTTGGGTGACTTTGGGCCAGTCAATCTCTCTCAGCCCAACCCACCTCACAGGGTTGTTGTTGTGGGGAAAATAGGAAGCAGGAATATTAGGTATGTCACTATGTGAGATGGGCAACTATACAAATATGATAAATCACTCTGCAGTGAGATGGACAGTGACAAATTTGAAAAATAAATAAATAAATATGAATAAAAATGTTGCTGCCTGTATATAATGTGTGTGTCATTAGATGGGACTAAGACCCTTTGCCTTCAAGCCCTTGGCATCCTCCCACAAATGGCATTCCACTTCCAGGAAGAGCTGCTTAAAGAGTTAGGAATGCTTTGAAGCAGATATTCTTTGGGGGCTGCACTTAAAGACAGGCCAGTAAGAAGTGCCTCAAATAGCCAGTTTGTCAGAATCATCCTCAGTTGATCTGGACTTTTCCCAAAGACCAGTTGATGACAGAAAAGTCACAGGAATCTCCAGCTCTTCCTGACCACACTGGGGGTAGGATCATGTGCAGTTCATGAATTACCTAAACATTTAAGCAACCAATCCCAGTTTATTGTTTTATTAAATTGTAGCCTGTTTGTGAACATGATCTGTCACTCAGAGGTTTTTTTTACAGTTAGATAATTCTTACCAATGTACTGTATGTTATCTGTTTTTGTACCTATGGAATCTTTCTTTTTCAGCATTACTAGAGTTTCACCAGAAATTGGAACTGAAAATAAATTGAGAGGTTCTATCTAAAAGAGCAGATGTATTCTGAAATTGTTCTAAATTCAGCAGGACTTTCAGAGCTTCTGTCCATTTCTAGGTTCTCATTGGGATTTTCAAAGTGAAACTACAAATGGATTTGGAGATTCATTATAGAATAAAGTTATCTGAGGAATTTTGCAAAGAAGAAACAAAGGAACAAATTTTGCAGGAATTATTTTGTTTAGAGCTTGATCGATTTATTATCCATCTGCATAATGGATTTACAATCAGAGATGAAGCCTAAATTTAACAGATACCAGAACTTTATGCTAATGTATCTATAAATTTAATTCCAATATTCTTATAAATAAAGGAATGCAAGGAGAATCCTAAAAATGCTTCACAGTAATCCAACATGCCAAACTATATTGGAGAGGTTTCCTCTGGTGCAAGAACTCAAAGCTTCAAATGTTTTGCTGCAGAGAGTAGGATTTTTGCTGCACAAAAGGCAGGCATCCGTTAAAAGCAGCATGCACTGCTCTTTCATATCAGACATTTAATCTGGGTTTTTTTGCTAAAACAATGTGACATTTTCAAAATGCTCAATTTCATCTAGTTGTGTTGCTATTCCTATCGTACAATTTAAGTCTATCATATTTTGATCATTCAATCTATTTAAAAAAATGAAAAATAATTATGCAATTCTCTCCCTTTTTTTCATTATTAGCAGGGATGGGCAGGTCACAGCCCACAAGCTGCATGCTGCCATCATCCCCTTTGTTATTGCATCCTAGAGCATCCCACTCTCTGACCCCCAAGTCCTCGAAATAAATCTACTGACATTCAGAGGCAAATCACCAATTCTCAGCAGCACAAATTTTGTTTCTAAAAAGCCACTAAAGCACTAAAATCACCACTAAAACAGGCGGATTAAACACACCTATTTTATTTTAAAACTTAACCTGTTCCTTTTGCACCCTAGGTTTATCTTCTCAAGATTCAAGAACAAGATTCTCCAGACTGCAGAATACATTCTTTGTTGATATGTATTTGGATGCATTCTTTAAAAACCCTATTAAATACAGTATAGTAGAACATTTCCAGACCAAACCCTGAAAATTAATTGTTTCTTTATAAATAAAAAGCTACAAGCTAAGGTTGTTTAAATCTTCCTATATTTAACAATACCCTATTACATCTAAAAACCAAATCTTGTATTAAATATGTTCTACTGTATACAGTACCTGCAATACAAGCAACAATTGTAACTTAGGCTTTATTAAATACAGTACAAATCCAACAGCTTATCAGTATAAAAACTGAAGCCAAAACCAAAGGGGAAACATATATGACAATCATGCATCTTTGATATTTGATTAATTTTGTGAACAAGGTGTTTTAGCTATTAGAGACTTTTCCTCAAGGAAGGGCTAACATATTAAAGGCTATCCTATAGTATTGTCAAAGCAACTCACATAAATGCTACTACAGGTAGTCCTTGAGTTACAACAGCAAATAGGACCAAAATTTCCACCACTAAGCGATACAGTTGTAAAACATGACGTCACATCCCAGCAGTCCCCATTGCCATCGTTAACTGAATCCCACTGGTTGTTAGGTGAGGACCCACCCCGATCCAAACCATTCCCAGCTTGGTCCCTCCCAGTCCCGAGCCTCAGTAAGGTAAGGAACTGCCTCCTCTTCAACTACACCCACCTGCCTATCTCCCCCAGCTCTGCCCTTTTGGCTGCCCTGCAGAGCAGCCCTCCTCGGCAGTGGAAATAGAGGCCTGGGGCCTTCAGCAGTCTCAGTCATGCCCAGCTGACCTTCGGAAAGCTTCTGAGGCTTTCCAAAGCATCGCAAGAATGGCGCATGCTATTTGAAGAACGGCACGACCGGCCTTAGGAAGAAGGCCTGTTGCGGCCCGCAGCAGCCTCACATAGGGCCAGGCCAGGCGCACCTTGTCAGCAGTGGGAGGAAGATGGTGAAGGTCAGCTGGACACAGCAGGGCCTGCAGAGTGCAGGGTGGCTGGGGCTTGGCACTATGGCACTGGGGTGGCTGGACACGGGGCAGGGCTTGACGTGGCACTCCTTGGCTGTGGCGGCAGCACTGGGGCTGAAGTAGAGGCCCGGAGGTGGTGGCGGCCAGCTGTGGCTGCTGAAGGCCCCAAGCCTCTACTTCAGCCCCAGCGTTGCCGCCGCTGAAAAGCGCTGCTATACAGGGCAGCCAAAAGATAGGGCAGCAGAGGTGGGGGAGATAAGTGGGTGGGGCGAGTTGACATGCCCTTGTGGTTTAAGTGTGGGTGGGCTGCCAAGCACCCAAATTTTCATCACATGACCACGGGGGCACTACAACAGCCATAACTTTGGGAACCGGGCATAAGTACCATTCATTCAGCGCCGCCATAACTTCAAATGGTTGCTGAACGAATGGTTGTTAAGTGAGGACTACCTGTAATGCATTACGGCTGGTATGGCCAGGAAAGTATTATTAATGTTGCACTATAACAATATCTGCTTTAACTTTAATGAGTGGATTCCTTAATGCAACATCATCTCTTTTCTCAGGGTTGCACAGAAGCCTGAAAAAAGTTAGGATTCTTTAACAAAAAATGGAAAAAAATGCTACACATGTGGTAGGTCCAAAGCACTTCTTTTGAATCATGTTCAAAGTGTCCACACAGCCCTATTATTTTTTACAAAAGAATCTAAAATACAGTAGAGAAACCATTTGCATTCTCTGTCAAGTACCAAACCACCTTAGGACACCTATCAGGGATCAAATGAAGACAACACTTCTGTTAAACAAAATGTTTCCATAATAAAAGTGTAGAGCTCTCCTTTATCTTTAAATTTGGTAATGCTTCCAAAACCATGTACTGCTGCAGGATGTTGAGAGTAAGTTCAGAATATCTTAGATGCTCCTCTGCTGCAGGCACCAATATTTCATACATTTTCTGTCTGTTGCTCTAGGACAGTGTAGTCCAAACTTGGCCACTTTAAGATGATTGCTGGCTGGGGAATTCTGGGAGTTGAAGTCCACTCATCTTAAAGTGGCCAAGTTTGGACAACACTGCTCTAGGATGTTTATCAGTAATAAAATCTCCTACCTCCAAATCACACACCTCTGCAACAACTTCTTAGTACAGTACTAATTCCATCTTGATAATGTATGAGCAGTTGTTGTATGTTTAATATATACATATTATTCTGCAAATGGGCCTCCTTTGGCTCATGGAATAATGCTTTGGTATGACTCTATACTGAAATTCCTGTCTTCTGTCAGGTAAATATGCCCTCAAATCAAATTCAGACTACAGTTACAAGGACACAACCATGAAGTTTTTGTAACGATAGTATGGAAGTGTTTGGCACTGTTTTCTTCTGAAATGTTGGTAAATGTCCTGATTCACTCTACAGCTCCAGTATTCTCTACTGAACTCCCAAGTATGAAGCAAATCGGACACTGCTTAGCTTCAGAGCCCAGCCGAGATAAGCCAGGTAGCACACTTAAGAAGATCTGCTATTCCAATATCATCATTACATAGGATGAGGGGTAGAGCAGGAAAAGAGTTATCTAATTTATTATAACTACAATTTATTCACCCATTTAAATATGGAGGAGCATCACCTTTTCATAAGCTCTCTCCAAAAAACACTGGGACTGCTTTAGCAACTCCATCACACTACCTGTTTCGCATTTCTGACACACATACATACACAAAAAGGAATAACCAGAGGAAGAAAGGGATGAGATGGGTACAACCCACCCACAACTCCATTTATACTGGCATCAACCCCAGTTGGTTTACCATGTAGCACTTTAAAAGGATCCTTTAAACAAAAGCAAAGCAAAAACAAACAGAAAATAACAGCCTCTCCGCCCCCTTTGTGGCAGTAGAGAGGCCATCTAATATGACCAGAGTATCGGCAATCATATGCTACCAGTGCATGGTAAGCTATTGCCCAGGGAAGCAACTCACTGGGTCAGCCATGCTACGAAGGGATGTCACACATTCTATGAGGGTAAAATTAGGGTTGGCCCCATATGCACCACTTTGAGCTCTTCAGAGTGAAGGCAAGATATAGTTGTAATAAATGCATCCATCAATATATTTCTTAGTTGAATCATCTGAATTTTAATATTGGGATAAATCAATATCAATATATAAACTAAAGTATGGGCCACCACTAATGTTCAATTAGCACAAACACTATTCAAAACAGATACAGGAAAAAGTAATTTTCAAGAACACAAGATTCATCAAAGTTGTTTAGCACACAGCTATTATTAAAAATTAAAAAGGCATTGCTCATTTCAATTGGGCTCCAAAGTATCTGTAATTATGATTAAAGTACTGTGACGGTCCACTACAAAAAGAAGAATTAGAAGAAACACATCACCTAAATACTTGAATCAGGACCAACTAAAAAGCCAAAAAGAACAAGTGTGCTTGCATTAAAAATAGCTAGATCTTCCTGCTTTCCAAAGGGTTTCAGAGCCAATAAATATTATTCAGACAACTTTTCATTTCTTTCCATTCAGATCATACTTTAAGGAGAAATACGACAGAGCCATCTATCCAAAGTTAAAATGATAAAATGTCTTGAAATGTCATCTGGAATGGAACTTTTTACAATTAATTCTACTCATGTACTAGACCAGAAAAAGTATTAAAAGGTAAAACTATCTGTTGATAATTTCTCATTCTACTGCTGCTAAGGTGCAATTATAATTCACTTCCAATCAGTCCACTTTGAATAAGAGTTTTGACCTGCAGTCCAGGCTCCATAGTGAAGGTGAGAAAGGAAGATTGAAATTACTGAAAATGACATCAGAATATTTTTCTTGTTTGATTTATATCCCACCTTTTCTTTAGGAACTGAGGCACATAGTACTTCCTACCCCCGCAAAAAAACTCCAGTGAGTTAGATTGGGCTGAGAGAAAGTGACTGGACCAAAATTCAGCCAGTGAGTTTTTATGATCTAGTGCAGAATTCTACATTCATTGTTCAAAGCAAAATCACCATGGGGAACATTCAAAATATACTTTACAGCACTTTTAGTAACTTAGAAAGATTGGTAAAAGCAACAAGAGTAGTAATAACACTTAAAACCAGTTTTTCTCATGGCTGGCTGGGGAATTCTGAGAGTTTAAGTCCACACATCTTAAAGTTACCAAGTTTGAGAAACACTGATTTAAAACTATTTTAGCAGGCATTGAAGGCTGGGTTGTTGTAATGTTCGCTACAGTACTGGATTTTCATTTTTGGTAAAGTGCCCCCAGTATTTATTTATGTTGATATATGTTAAGACATTTTGATCTTTATTTGTTTATAGTTTTAACCTGATTTATGGATACCAGGTGAGTGTACCACTCAGAGATGTTAACAATGGGAGCAGTCTATAAGCTCAGAAAATTAATTAATTAATGCCACTCAAAAACCTGCTTATATAACTCCATAAAACAGCTAAAACATAGCAGTACAAGGAGAGCCCTCCAATCCATATTTATTCATTGTCTTCATTGCTTGCAGATCCAAAAATATATTTAGCACAGTGTGGTTATAATACACTGGAGCTTCTAGAGGACATCTTCAGCCAATTGATGCTCAGCTCAAACCAGCTTAATCAAATCTTTCATACTGATTCAGATTTCCTGGTTACTGAATTTGTTGTCTTTCCCTCTGTCTGTCTCTGTCTCTGTCTCTCTCTTCATGCATTTGTCCATATTTTTTCTGCACATTTTTGGTTTGTAAAATAAGTAATCCCAGGGGTCGGGAGGGCAGGCTAAAGGGAATACTGATTTCTTTAAAAGAGTGATTGGCGAGGAGGTGAAGCTTTCAGAAATTTTCAAGGGATCACTAGGTGCTTTGCTGTTGGCATTACACAATCTTCAGTGTTTTTTTAATAGTAAATAATGAGAAAAAAAATCAAAGGTCCAAAGTGCCATTTCCAGGTTAGATGGGTACAATGTAGCAGCAGGTAATACACCCACCCTAATATGTAACATGTAGATTTGTTAATTCAGTTTTCCACAGTCTGACCTTGTAACAGCTATATTCAATTTCAGTTCCTATAATTCCCAGCCAATATGGCCAAACATGCTAGAAATTCTTGGAAATCTAATATATCTGGATGGCACCAGGTTAGAGAAAGCCATGTAAACTGTTGGTTTCTTCAGTCTTAACATGCAACCCTCAATTTCTGGGGCTTTTTGTTAGTATTCAGAAAGTGTTAGAGAACTACCGAATCTTTGTACTTTTGTAACAAGAGAGAAATGGCACAGGACTAAAAAAGACTGAAAAATGGTCAATAACAATTGCTTCAAACATCAAAGGCAGTATAATAAAAAAAATCAAGGTAGGTATTACTTCCATTTCTAAGGTTTACTTTTAATTGATATTTCAATGTGCTTATTGTTTTATGTTTCTTTTGTAATGTGCCATGAGATTGTATCAGTTCCTTGTATTAAAAGTAAGGAATAAAAGAGGAATGAAAATGCCAATTGCTGAGGAATGGGACTGAGAGGATGATATTGTGCTCACATCCTATCTGTGGCTTTCCCAAAGGCATTCTGGATTGCTACTGACAGAGGACAGGAAAATACACTAAACTGAGCTTTGATTTTTCACCTTTGATCCAGCATGATTCTTCTTATGTCCTTATGTTTTTTTTTAATGAAAAACAATTTAGTGACACTGATATGTAGATGCCACAGAAAAAAATGTGGCAAAAGGCTAGTTATTCCCAAATAAACCACTACTATAGAAAAGGCATGGATTTTTCTAAACAAAATAAAATAAGACATTATGGGATGATTTTGGGCCTATGTTAACTTCTATTTATTGATCTAAAGGTAAAATTAGTTCCCAACTCTAGTCATTTACATTTAAGAGTCATCTTAGGCTCAGTGAGAACATGGTAACAGAGGCAGATAAATTTCTTCTGTACAGGTAGTCCCCAGTTTAAGAACCAGTTCCATTCCCAAGGTCTGTCCTTAAGTTGAATTTGTATGTAAGCCGGAACAGTATTATAGTATAATACTGTATAAGTAGTATTGTGCAATTAACTTGAACCATTGTGTATTTATCTCGAATCATTGTGTATTTAACTCAAATTTTGCTATAATAGGCTCCATTCTTAACTATGGGTCGTCCGTAAGCAGGCGTTCTTAACCCAGGGACTACCTGTATAATCTCTTTTTGAGACAACTTGCAACCTCATGCATGTTAATAGATGCATGGATGGATTACACTATCTCTGAATGAGATTCTCCCTCTTTCCTCTGACATTCTTTTTAAACCAGTTACCCTCCAGCATCAAAGCTAACACACAACACAGTATATTTATGGATAGAAATCGGGAAATCAGCTTATGTTGGTAAAGTGGCCAGATCACAAGCCCAGAGACTTCATCTCAGTCTCTCTGCAATCTCTCCTGCAAGCAAACAGCCACGCTGGATCTTCCTCAGCTTGCCTTCACTTGAGGGATTAGAAATGTTCCATCGGGATATCAGGCCACAAATCTGGGCGAAGAAAAGGAGGGAAGCACAAACTGGAGGGCTGCTATAAAAACCACTTGGGGTCTTGCTTGTCTATCTGCTCCTCAAGCAGAGAAGAGGTAATATAGGCCAGTTTAGAAAAGGAGAATAGATAGCTGATTCGCTGAACAAATCTGTGCCACCTTCTACTGCCTACACAACTCTCTTCATCCAAGTCTTGGATTAGAAAACAAAGCTTCTTCTCAAAGATGGTGTTTATGAAATGAATATTGCAGCCAATCACTTATTTCCCCCAGACGCTAGCTTTACACTTTAAAAACCATCTGTTTTATTTGTTCTTGTATTTTATTATTTTAAATATATTTTATACTCCCTAGAGTTATGATAATTGGGCAGTTTAAAAATATAGACTGTACCATGAGAGAGTTCTGTTGGGATTTTTAAAGAGATTACAGGGTGCACTCATCATTTTTCCTTTTTAAACTCCCTTCTACTTGCTTATTAGTGTAATTCCCCACTACATTAAACCATGATCAAACATTTAATTTGGTTCTAACTTATTTTCCCCTTGTTTCATGTAAACTGAAAAGTATGATGCTACTTTCCATGCTTGTAACAAAAGCAGAAAAGGCAACAGAAGGCACGTAGTCAAGAATTAAAGAAAACCAACAGCTATGTAAGCACAAGACTGCAAAGTCATCCTGGGGCTAAGAACATCCTTTGTCATAGTCTTTTAAACAAAAAGAAATAATCATACACCCTCATTAAAATTAAATAGGAATGTAAAGCCAGTCAGAGTCTGAAGAAGTACTTGGGTAGGCATTGAAGCCAAGCAAAAATCAGTTATTTCCAAGGCAGGTACATTTTGCAGACTTGTGAACATCTATAAATATTGAAGAAATGAACTCTCTTCTGAAAAGCATTTTTCATATATGCCCATGTTTAAAAAACAGACTATATCACTCTCCTGGTAAAGAGATTAGTAACACTCTCCAGAAACAAACTACTGTATGTTATTAGGGAGCACCTTATATATTAAACCACAGACTAGTAACCTGTAGCCTTCAAACCCTTTATTAAAACCCCCAGAACTTTCTCAAACCAAATTTCAGCATATGCAAATTCTTACCATTTAGAGACAGAGAAAAATTAGAAGTTTTAAAATAGTTGTACCACTGGAGAAATAAAAATACCTGTCTCTCCCTCTAAAATATTTTTTTAAAAAGTTCTGTCCATTCCAACCATTTCCCACAACCCAAACTGAGCATGGACCCCAGATCACCCAGGTGTCAGACAAGAGTAAGTATCCAAAAACTATTCAGCCAGCATCTAGATCATTTCAGCTTCCATTTGTTCTGAAGGCTACAAAAGCCAACTTGAACATACATGGCATAGGCTAGCAGTGTATCAGAAGCCAGGAGATTAAAGAAATGGAGCTGCATTTATCTGAAGACAGAGTAGAAATTCCATTGTATGACATATAGCATTTTATGCATGATAAAAAGCTATTGAAAAAAACAATGAAAAATTCAGTATTTCTGTATGTGGATTTGTTTCCAAAATGCCAAAAACCACACAGCATTGGTGATATGCTTGATGTATAGACTGAGCCATACTTGGTTTAACTATACTGTTCAGGAGCTACACATAAACAAAAGCTTCACCCATATTATGAATTCCTTCCCTTGAAAACCTACTAATATAAAATGCTATTTTGGATTTCATGTCTTAGATATCAAATTCCTTTGATCTTCTTTTTACAAGGTAAGGTAGGATCCAAAAGTTATTTTAACTGCTCCTGTTGGAAATTAGTTTTGTATCTGGTGTGTTCTTTGAACAGGAGACCATTATAATACTTCTGTTACATTAAAAAAGCCATGCAAAGCTGCTTTTAAAAAAATGACTCCCAAATTCAACGTTATGTGCAGAACTATTTGCATAGTATGTTGGATCCCAATTGCAAGATGGAAGACTATAAGCAGAATTTGCAAAAAAGAGACCTCAAGCTGAAAGGCACAACTAGCACTACGATTTGGTATGAGAGCAGTTATGCCAAAGACTGGAAAACCTAGTTTGAAATCCTGACTAAGGGGTAAAATTTATTGGCCAGTCACATACACCTTCCATTGATTTTGTGGATGATAATATTTTATGAGATGATGGAAGGACATTACAAGCTACTCTGAACTGTTTGTGGGAAGTACTGAATGGAAGTCTAACAAAATCCATTTAACCCTGTTTAGTAATTTCGGTTCAAAATCATGGTTAATAAATCACACTGACTGGATTCACACATTACACAATTTATGGCTGAACCAAGTCATTGCATTTGTGCATTTAAGGAGGGGATTTTCTCCTACATTCTGCCTATCGGTGAAAATTACTCTCCAAATTTGTTTGTACCAAAGGGAAAATATACAAGTCTTTGCACATTTCCAGTGTGTTCAACCCTCTATTCTCAGGCACGTGCAATGCTCCCAAACCAGGTATACCCTTCTTACCTCTCCACCGACAAGAGGTCCAATCACCAGTCTCTGCCTATTACAGCTAATTTAGCCACTATTCTTAGCTAAATTCAATCACTAACCACAGAGCTATCAGTAAAATTAGATACTGAGCCAAGTAACAAATCATACTTCTTTAGAGATTTCTTCCATAGGGACATGTGCTCTCCCTTTTCCTATTCCTCACCTTGTAACAATTGTGCATACAGGTTATTCACAAGTTCCAACCAAAGCATGGGTAAGAATTTAATATCCTATGTCTTTTACATTTATATACTTTCACACAATAAAAAGGGAGGTTTTGTTTCTGTGCCTGCCTGTGAGGATCAAACTCTTGCCAGCTTCTGCTAATGATATTAGAAAGGAGCCGGGGGGGGGGGTGTATCACAAGGAACACAGAATCTTTCAGTGCTGTATCCATTGCTAAACCAAGACCTGCAATCCTTTTCAAGGATATGCTCTCAGTAACAACCTTTTCTTTCTACAGTTATTAATACAGGAGAGACAAAAAGGAGATATTTTCTTTTTGTAACTTCTCCTTCCCCACCCACTCACTAGAATTCACTGAAAGAACAGAGGGAAAGAAGACAGTTTATCTCTTGCCAGACTGTGTAGACTTCCCAGACTGTGCAGACAAAAGTAATGTAAAAAAACACAAAAGTTTCATTAATAAGTGTTAGGCAACCTTGAGGATGTAGATTAAACTGCAAGAGAAAGCAAATTACAGGTGAAACTCGAAAAATTAGAATATCATGCAAATGTTCATTTATGTCAGTAAGGCAACTCAAAAGGTGAAACCAATATATGAGATAGACGCATTACATGCAAAGCGAGATATGTCAAGCCTTACTTTGGTATAATTGTGATGATTATGGCGTACAGCTTATGAAAACCCCAAATTCACAATCTCAGAAAATTAGAATATTACATGACATCAATAACACAAGGATTGGAAATAGAATAATATCGGACCTCTGCAAAGTATAAGCATGCATATGTACTCAGTACTTGGTTTGGGCCCCTTTTGCAGCAATGACTGCCGCAATGCGGCGTGGCATGGATGCTATCAGCCTGTGGCACTGCTGAGCTGTTATGGAAGATCAGGATGCTTCAATAGCGGCCTTCAGCTCCGCTGCATTGTTCGGTCTCATGTCCCTCATCTTTCTCTTGGCAATGCTCCATAGATTCTCTATGGGGTTCAGGTCAGGCGAGTTTGCTGGCCAATCAAGCACAGTAATCCCATGGTCATTGAACCAGGTTTTGGTACTTTTGGCAGTGTGGGTAGGTGCCAAGTCCTGCTGGAAAATGAAGTCAGCATCCCCATAAAGCTCATCTGCGGAAGGAAGCATGAAGTGCTCCAAAATCTCCTGGCAGACGGCTGCGTTGACCCTGGACTTAATGAAGCACAGTGGACCAACACCAGCAGATGACATGGCTCCCCAAATCAACAGAGACTGTGGAAACTTCACACTGGACTTCAAGCATCGTGCATTGTGTGCCTCTCCATTCTTCCTCCAGACTCTGGGTCCTTGGTTCCCAAATGAGATGCAAAAGTTGCTCTCATCAGAAAAGAGGACTTTGGACCACTGGGCAACAGACCAGTTCTTTTTTTCTGTAGCCCAGGTAAGACGCTTCTGACGTTTGTTGTTCAGGAGCGGCTTGACAAGAGGAATACGACATTTGAAGCCCATGTCCAGGATCCGTCGGTGTGTGGTGGCTCTTGATGCACTAACTCCAGCCTCAGTCCACTCCTTGTGAAAGTCCCCAACACTTTTGAATGGCCTTTTCCTGACAATCCTCTCCAGGCTGCGGTCATCCCTGCTGCTTGTGCACCTTTTTCTACCACACTTTTCCCTTCCACATAACCTTCTATTGATGTGCTTTGATACAGCACTTTGGGAACATCCAACTTCTTTTGCAATTACCTTTTGGGGCTTTCCCTCCTTATGGAGGGTGTCAATGATGGTTTTCTGCACAACTGTCAAGACAGCAGTCTTTCCCATGATTGTGATTCCTACTGAACCAGCCTGAGAGACCATTTAAAGGCTCAGGAACCTTTTGCAGGTGTTATGGATTCATTAGCTGATTAGAGTGGGACACTTTGAGCCTAGAATATTGAACCTTTTCACATTATTCTAATTTTCTGAGATTGTGAATTTGGGGTTTTCATAAGCTGCACGCCATAATCATCACAATTACACCAAAGTAAGGCTTGACATATCTCCCTTTGCATGTAATGTGTCTATCTCATATATTGGTTTCACCTTTTGAGTTGCCTTACTGACATAAATGAACATTTGCACGATATTCCAATTTTTCGAGTTTCACCTGTACATACCAGCCAAACTCACTAAGGAAATTATTTTGCTAATTTTTCATACCTATCTTGCTCCTGTTTACCACACCCTCCACCCTAAATTTATTGGGCCAGTTAACTGGGATGACAGGAGCTGTAATCCAGCACAGTTGAACAGCAAAAGCTTGTGGAAGACTATTTCCGATAACTTGTCCTGTTCCGTTTTCTGAGAAAACTCTATGATAAAACTTGTCAAATATCAAATCGTTTAAGGTCAGTACAGAAGACCTGGAAATCAAGGAGAGAATCTTCTATCAGTATCACTGTCCATGTGCCACAAATGCACTATCAACGAGACATTTCCATCACTAATATGTTAATGTGTGTGGGTATGTGTGAATCTAGATCCAAGAAGCTATATTCTATAGATACAGCTGTAAAGGGTGGCACAGAACATGCAAGAGAGTTTGTGCTTTTTGCTTCTACTGATTACCTCCACACCTCAGCAATTCAGTCAACACAAGAATGCCCAACCCATCCGTTTCTAATCTAATCAAACCATCACCGTACACCTATTCAATTGGTGTTGAAAGTCCTCAAGAGGAAAGGGCACGGTAACACAAAAGCACCCTCTGTAAAAAGCTGAGAAAAAGATTTCCTTTCAGAACTCCTCCATTATTTGGATTATTTAATGCAGCCTTCCCAAACATTTGGCATCCTTCAAACATGTGGGATTACAGTTCACATAATTCTCTGGCATGTTTGGAATTATAAAATTTGTAGTCTTATAACTCTGTTTCTTTCCTGCCATCTCTTTACTTTTAATCTAATCATGGCCAGTTCAGTATTTTTTTTAAAGACATGTATTTTATAATAACTTATATATTTGAGTACTCTCTAAAATATATCTATTTGAGGGAGAGTGCACTAGTATTCTTCATGATTTACTGGCAAATGTGTGTGCATGTGAATTTACATAATGCTATTTTTGCACGAGTTACAGAAATAATCTCATTTTTGTTCTATTTTTCATCCAAGAAGCTCAGGGAATAGTTAGGAAGAGCCCGATATCAGCACTATGAGGTAGGAAAGGGGGAGAAACAGTGACTTAAGCCACCAGGAAGCTTTGTTCCTAACTGAAAATTAAAATGCAGACAAAACCTAGCCTTCTAACTAGTATTCCAAACAAATCACTGCTAAATTCTCTATAATGTCCTCTATATAGCTTAAAACACAATCTAAAAGGGTCCAGGATGAAACATATTAATCCCGATGGTGACTTCTTTCCAAAATAAATGTTCTTCTCTCCCCCTACTTTTTTGGTTCTAGTTCTGCTTCCGCCAGATTCTCTTATACATGGAAACATGATTTGTAAAAATGATACAGGAGCGAGAGGACCATGAGAATAAAATCATACATAGTGTGGCAGAAGGAATACTCATTCTCCTATAAAAGAAGATTCCTAAACTGTCCAGTGAAGGTGAATGGTGGGAGATTAGGAAAGCAAATGATGTACAGTATTTTAGTATGATAGTCGCAGTTGCCTTCTTGGGTTTCTTTAAAGGCAGATCAGGCAAATTCATGGAGGAGAAGGCTGTTTATAGTTACTAACTATGATGGCAATATTCTGCCTCCAGGATCAAGGCCAGCAAACCACCTAATATCCATTACCAGGGAACAACAGCAAGAAATGGTTGTTGCCTTCTTACAGGTTTCTTGCAGGCATCTAATTATGGATAAAAAAGATAATATACCATTTCATGGGCTCCAGCAAAACTCTTATGCTGCTAATTCATGAATGCCATAACTTAATCTCCTATGGCCATCCTTACAAGAGAAGTTCATCCAGACAGCTATTAAATAGTAGCCGTTCTATTGTCACCACCAATCTATAGGTGTAAATATATGGTCTGCAGTTTTTGTCGTTCACCATATCCGATAACAGAGAAATGTCACAGAAAAATTGTTTGTAAGCATCATTGTGGAAAGTAGTATATTAATAATACATTTGGGTTTGGGTTGAAATTTGGTCAGCAGAAGCAAGTGGCTCAAACACACAAGCATTTGCTGAGAATGTCCTGCCCAGGTAATCAGAATCAGAAAAATGCTCAAAAGTTTTTCCATGCACAAAAATCCCTTCTGGGTTCTCTTCCAGCACTTTTTTTTAGCAGGTATGAGTATTTACACCACTTTTTTAGGTGGTGGGAGTATTTATGTTACTATTAGTGCAAAACAATTAGGACTCCTAAACTTTTCTCAATCTGCTGCAAATCACCTGGAAATCTACAACAAATCCTCATGTACCTTCTATCCATTCATGACAGAAGCAATATAGGGCTAGAAAGACTAATGGTATGAACTTAGTGTAAGCTTCCAAAAATATTCTTCTACCCAAAGTCAATAAAGTAAGATCATAAAGTAAGGTCTTACAAAACTATGCATCAACAGCAAAACCAGAAGTGTGACATACAAATGGATATGGAAATATATGACAATTTCCCATGAGCAGAATTTTGACTAAGTCCACACTTTGGACTCAAACGTAATAAGCACCAATGCTGGTATTTTTAGCCTCTCACAACTTTACAATGGATTGTCTATTCTTATTAGAGCTGGAAATGGTCTGTACCTACAAAACAAGAAAGACTACATCCAAGCACCTATTTTGCTAAAATCACCATACTATGCTTATTTTATTACTAACATATTTTGCACCATTATCTTGATCAAACTGCCTTAGTCTGAACTCCAAAATGGCATTTTTTACAGACTGAATTTGGATGATAGCCATTACCTCACCTCATAATACAGGTTGTCCTTGCTTACTGACCACTCATTCAGCAACCGTTTGAAGTTACATCAAGAAAGCAAGGAATGAACCCCATTTAAGCCTGCCTACTTTTAAGAAGTCCATAGATTTGAGAAATAAGAGGTAGGTATGGTGTGTGTATTTTCTTCCCCATGAATCTTCCACATCTTGCTCAGTTACAGTTTGTATTCTTCACTTTGATATAGGCCATAGGACCCATACAGTAGATAACATAATCTGATTTTGTCTGGGGATTTTAAGATATAATTTTAGCATATTATATCTAAAAAGTCTTCCAGCTCTTCTGTATGAGCAGAAACAACCCTAAAATATAGACAGTACTGTAAATCAGTCTTCCCTAATCTGTTTTCCAGATGTGTTATACAAGCACACCGCTCTTTCCCAGCCAGCTTAAAACAGGAATTAAAGTCTATCACATCTGGAAGCCTTGATATCTATAGAGGTATGTAGATTAACAAAGTGCACCACCATTACTCAGCTTCATTATTACCATATTCCACTCACCAATCTTATGGTTCAGTTTACACAACTCAGACTAAGTTAAAATGTGGTCAGCACTTTGCAGTTTCAAAATTATAAGTAGCCAGCCATTAACTTAGCAGGCCATCATGCTTTTAGCCACAATATAGGTGGTTTGGGCAGCACCTGTTATGTGAATATAGTAGTTTTGTTTTGTCCACCCAATTTTAGTGTGCTGGGTAAGTGCCAGTCTCTCACTACATCAGTGTTTCTCAACCTCGGCAACTTTAAGATGTGTGGACTTCAAGCTGGCTGGCGAACTCTGGGAGTTGAAGTCCACACATCTTAAAGTCACCAGGGTTGGGAAACACTGCTCTAGATTAATAAACTTCACAGCAAACATTTTCTAATCCAGTTTTAATCCAGAGATAATGGAAACTGTAGTGCAACAAATCTGGAAAATTAGGTTGGGGAAAGCTGCTCCATTATCACATAGGGAGGGGGAGAGATATCTGAATATTTTTGGATAATCCTGATTTTGGCTTAATTCTGTACAGTCTCTAATTCAGGCTCCAGTGGATCAGGCTAGAGGTCCCCACTGCAACTTCAACTCTGAAGGACCTCATACCCTATTCACTTTCTTAGCATCTTTACCACAAGCCACACATGGTCCGTTTCACGGGATGTCAACAACAGCATATGCTCTGTGTGAAATCAAGATACTAGTACCAAGCGCTGCTGTTTTGTTTCATTGGGTTTTTTTTTTTAGTTAAGCAGAATCCACATAGGTCAAATGGCAACTCGACTTACTCTTTCCTCAAAGTTTGTTGTGAAAATCAAGTTTGCCTATTAAAACCCAGAGAATTTTCTTTTACTGATTTTTTTTCTTTTTTTTTTCTTTTTTACATTGGGTCAGGGAGAAACAAGTCTGATCTTTTTCATTCTGATGGATTCTTATCTTCTATATTAATTAAATACATAAAAAGAGGGAAATAATTTTGCATTGACAAAATTAATTATTTCACTATAAATAGGCTAAGTGAAGGAATAATTAATTAACTTGGCTCAGTATTAATGGATTTAAATCAAATTCCCAATTCATGTATTCTCTAAACAAGCTTAAATATCAATTGGCTGGTATTACAATTAAAATACATAAAGTTTACTTATAAAGTATTTTTATATTAAAAGTATATACCAAAATGTTGGTTGTTCATTCAATACACCTGTTATACCAGAGTTTATAGCCATATATATATGTATATGTGTATGTCTGTGTGTGTGGGTGTGTGTACCAACACCAAGCAAAATTCCAAAGAGTCCTAGCTAGTCTTTTGCAAAACACATTCTCATGCCCAGTCTGCTCTGTTTCAACTCAGTTCTAAATTAAATCACTAAATTAATCAGGAAACAGTTACATTAATCAAGAATTCAACTCTTACAAATTACTGTATTGGAATTATTGGCTTAACACTTACAAAAAACCCAGGAATCATAAACTATGATCCAAACCTGTTTTACAATAGCAGGCTTATTTGGAAGTAACAAGTCAGAAGTATGCTTAGTATGTATTGGATAACATACTAAGCTTTCAAATTCAAATTAATTTACCTTCTCTGATTGGAGAAAGAATAGGGTTATCATATCTGGGCTGAGCCACTTACAACTTTTATTTTTTAAGAAAGTTTATGGGCCCAGGAGCAGGGAGCCCACCAATTTGAAGATCCAAATGGTAAGCCATCTAGCCCTATATTCTAATGTAAGAAACCCAGAATTAGAATATACCCAGAAGATATATTTTCAGGATGTGCACCTATCAAGCTAAAAGGGAAATTTACATGAAAAAAACCTACTTATCTGTAATGGTATTTTCACTTTTAACTAAACACATTAAAGTAGGGCAGACAACCACAGACAATAATCAAACTGTCTGGCAGTTCTAGTCCAAAAGATCTAGCCACTGATAGTTTGCCAACCCTGCATTAAAGCATCAGCCATAGATTAAGCAGTTTAAAACATTCACCTTCTCCACTACAAATCATCGCAGAACATACAATACTTTTCAGACAGATAGCATGTATGCATATACATGTAAAATCAGCTTGTAGGAGGATCTTGCAACTCTGGATTAAGATACTCTCACTAGATAGAAAGAGCAAAGAGTCACCTCTGCAGCCATGATACAGAATCGCAACATAACTGTTCTTATGCTGTAGCTTTTAGTAGGGGCTACAGCTACAAAGGGCTACAGCTACAAGGGGCTACAGCTACATAGGGGCTACAGCTACAAGGGCTACAGCTACAAGGGGCTACAGCTACAAGGGCTACAGCTACAAGGGGCTACAGCTACATAGGGGCTACAGCTATAAGGGCTACAGCTACAAGGGCTACAGCCTAAAGTAAACACTGGCAATAACACTACAGGTAGTCCTCGATTTATGACCATTCATTCAGTGACCATTCAAAGTTACGATGGTGCTGAATGAAGGGACTTATGACTGGCATCCAGTTACAGCCGCTGCAGTGCCCCTGCAGTCACGTGACCAAAATTCAGGTGCTTGGCAGCCCACCCACATTTACAACCACAGGGGCTCTTCAACTTCTCCCATCCAACCTATCTCCCGTCCACTCTTGCAATGCCTTGGAAGACCTTGGAATCTTCCCAAAGGCTTTCCGAAGCAGCATGGGAATGGGGCGCACTATTTGGAGAATGGTGCAAGTGGCCTCAGGAAGAAGGGCTGGCACGGCTAGCAGCTGCCTTGCATAAGGCAGACCAGGTGTGCCTCGTCAGCAGCAGAAGGAAGTCAGTGAAGGTCAGCTGGGCATGGTAGGGCCTGCGGAGCACAGGGCACCGAGGTGGCTGGAGCTTTGTGCTGTGGCACTGGGGTGGCTGGCCATAATGCGGGGCTTGAGGCAGGACTCCTCAGCAGCGGTGCCAGCTGCGCTGGGACTGAAGCAGCGGCCTGGAGGCAGTGACAGCTGGCTGAGACTGCTGAAGGCCCCAGGCCTCTAATTCAGCTCCAGCGCTGCCACCGCTGTCAAGAAATGCAGCTGTGCAGGGCAGCCAAAAGGGCAGAGATGGGGGGAGATAGGCAAGTGGGGGGATCTGAAGCAAAGGTGAGTGTGGCAGGGCAGGAGAAGCATGAGGTACTCGCCTAACAACAGTGCTGTCCTGGACTACTGAACCATATCGCTAAGTGGTGTGGTCATGTGATATTTCGCCAAATGATCACATCGCTTAGTGATGGAAATTCCAGTCCCAGTTGTGGTCATAAGTCAAAGACTACCTGCACTAAGTTAAAGGGAGTAAAATTATGGCATTTGTGGAGGGTTAGCAGAGGAAACATACATCAAATCCCTTTTTCCAGTTTTCTAATATTAAAGGATCAACTTTTATTCCTACAATTATTAGTGAAGAACACTGGGCAACTCTTCTCAATACACCATTTCTACAGAATTGTCATTGACATACATCATTCAAACGCATGACATTTTTTTTAAATGTTAGTTACTTGTAGCTAACTTATAGCCAAAAGAGTTATGGTTCCTTTTTGTGTTCTTACTCTGGGATTTTTCCTTTTCCTTTGGGACACAGATATCTATAACTGACATGAAGCTGGATTGAAAAAAATAATAATCAGGGATTAAATGCACACTTTCTTCATACTACCAAGACCTTAGACAAGGAATCATCTCTCTGTAGTTTATCACATGTTTTTCATGCTAAGCCACACCTGCCTAGGTTTAATCAGCTGAAAAGGCCAGGAGGAAGATGACATAGGTAACATCTCAAGACCTTGGAAAGTTACTTGCAGACATAGTAAACACTTGGCTAGATAGACAAGAAGTCTGAATCTAACCTACTTTAAAAGAAAGCATTTTACACCACCACACTAGCTAATGTGAACCCTGGGATAGATTACTACTTGTAATTATTTTCAAAGAGGTTTTTATTTATTTGCTGCATTTCTATGCCACCAACTCCATAACAACTCCTCATGGTTCACAGAGCTGGCATAAAAACGTAATTCAAAACAACATAAATATCCAAATATTCTTTAGTGTCCATACAATGCAACCATGCCCAATTCTTTAAAAAACCTTAATACTAGTTAAAAGCTCTGTAGAAAAACTTGGTTTTGATTGCCTTTCTGAATATCATTAGAGAGAGCACTGCCTGGATGATCAGGGGCAGCCTATTCCTTAAGGCTGGAGCATAAAATGGAAAACATTAAGCTCTTGCCACCCTAATTTGTGGGATTTTTAACATCTCAGTTCACAGCATATGGGTCACTTCTATCTGAAGGAGCTGATCCCACAAGTATCCAGACACCAAGCCATAAAGGGCTTTGTAGATTAAACCCAGCACTTTTAATTGTACTTGAAAGCCTACTGGAAGTCAATGCAGTGACTACAGAACCAGTGTCATATGACATAATTACCTTATCTACTTCCTCAAAACCAATAAGCCAAAATTAATCTTGGGTAACATTGCAAGCTGCTACTCTACCTAATCTCCTCTGATTATGCTTAGAGATAATTTGAGCAATTTTGTCCATGAGGACATGATATGTCCATGGCACGATCTGACCATGGCACCTAACGTCTTCCAATTTCAGGTCATACATCAGTTGCTCAGAAATAACATATGACCGCCTATATGACCTGGGCCCAAAATTACCTGCAATAAGTCTATAGGTGCTATGACAGCCATGAATTCCTGTATCCCCAATCCTAAAAGCCAATGAAATTCTGCTGTGAAGAGGTCCAGGTGCATAGGAAGGGATCCCCAACTGTTGTTGAGTGTCACGCACAGGTCTTCACAGCCCATCACCTCTAGAGCAGGGAGAAGTGAAAATGTGTGTGCATAAGAGCTGTTTCTGCCCTCTCTGTCATATGGAAGTGAGAGCTGTATGTCAAGGGAAATAATGAAAGTAAATTGGATGCAGTGGGAATAGGATACTCAAAGAGTATAGTCGTAAAACAGGAAAAGAAAGGACAAGAAAGAAATGGTACTGAATGAATGTGGACTGAAAACAAAAGTGACCTATCAGTGCAAAACAAGTATGTTGAAGTGGTATGGTCATATAGAGAGAATAAATCAGAATCTAATCACAAAACAAATATATGAAAAAAAGAGTAAATGGGGAAGGGGAAGACCAAGAAAGTCAGGATTTAATGGAATTGATGAAAATCTGAAAGAGAGAGAAAAGAGAACTTTGAAGAACAAAAGGCAATATATGAAGTAGGATAAGGATGTGTTGGAAGCAAGGAAAAAAAGGTATACAGTGACAATAGTGATTTTTGTCAATGTAAATTAGATTTAGCTATTTATTTCCTTTTCTTTATGTCTTACTTCATATTCTTAATACCTTTTACTTATTATTTCTGCAATGTGCATAATGTTGTTTACCCTGAAAAGCAGTAACATGAGCAATATGGGTATGTATGAAGCACATATATATACATTAATAAATTATAATCTTCTTAGAGAAGTTTAATATTGACATCACTCTGAAACCAAATAATAAATAGATTTACTGGGTTATTGTAACATGTGTATGCAACTTTAAAAAAAAACAGTATAATATAGGACAGTCCCTCAAGTGAGTTAACAGCTATTACTGTACTGTAATTGGCAAAAGACCAAACATGAAGCTTGTGAATCAATCTCCAGTACTGTACTATTTGAATTATTTGATCTCATTTTTCTACTTAAAGCTAAAAATATGGACCTAATAGGTTCCTAATGGACAACCCAATTAAAATAACAGTTATGTGAGTGGGGAGAGGATGCCACGATGATTTCAGCAATGGTATTTTCCCCTATTATTCTCTCACAAGTTGTCTGCTCAATCCCTGCATTTAGACTGTCATCGGAGGAGAGAGCTCTGCAACCTGCTGCTTTTAGCATCTAGGTCACAGGGTGTTTCACCCTCCTAACATCCAGGACTGCCTCCCACTGCAGGGATTCAAAAGGGCTCATTCCACTACTGCTTTTTTCACCATCACCAAAGCAGAGGCTCTCACCCTCTTCCTTCTAACTCCTGGGACTGAGAATTGGCCCAGTCTCCCTCCAAAGCAGGCAGCTTGGCATCCCAGAACTAAGCACATGGTCCAGAAGGGCTTTTACAAACAAAATATTAGCCACTTTCTGCTTTAGTAAGAAAGTAAGCCCCAAGGCAGATATAGTGAAACCATATAGAATTCCAAAAATAAGCTCATAAACCAGCACATTAAACAACAGCAGGCTTGAGCTAAGCAGATTCAGAGTCAATCCTAGGGGGAGAAAGATAGCACTCCATAATTTAGGTTCTTGTGTTGAGAATACTCTCTCTTGGATTGCCACACAGCAATTGACTAGAGAACAGGACTTCTGAGAGGGTATCCCTACTAGATCTTTACTGCTGGCCAGATACATAAGTAACAACCCTTTGGAGAGCACAGCCATGAATAGAACACTGTTTCTTTCCCTGGTTCCATGACTCGGTTTACACAAAAGTTATCCTCTTCTTGGCAGCATCAGGTGGGACAACAGTAACTCTCACAACAACCAGTTCTACTCAGCCATTCTCCCTATTCTAAAGGGCAGGTCTGTGGGCAAAGCTAGAATCACAGAATTAGAGAACTGGGAGGGAATCTGGAGATCTTCTAACCCAACCCCCTGCCAGTATCTCCAAAAATATCACCATGGTTTTTTAACTGTCAAATGAAAGTATTAATTATTTTGCCACTAGCCTTTTATTATTACGAAAGTCTTTTGGATTTCCTTTTAAAAGCATAAAAATGTGTTTTTCTGGGGAAGATGCTTTCTTGTGAACTGATGTGGGGATATATGAAAAAGCATATTCAAGAGAAGAAGTTGAACAAGAGAGACCAAATATCTGGTATAAATGTAATTGATGATAGCTCTGAATATATATCTCATAGAAGGAACTCAAGGCAAGCTACCTTGTTTTTCTTCCCAAGTTCATTTGATCCTCACAACTCTGCAAGGTATGTCAGGCTAAATAACAGACCACATTTAAGTGGGGATCTGAGCTTCAGCTTCCTGGTCCTCATTTAACATTTTAATTGCAAAACTACATTGGCTCTAAGAGTCTGAGAAATGCACAAACAAGTTGGTCTGCTTTAATGTGGCTCGCTCATCCACTTTCTTCTAGCACCAAATTCCCCATTCCTACTGTTCAAATAAAACTGCTTAGTTCTACAAGTCTGTGTTAGTGAGTCTTTCTTTTCTTTTTTTTAAATCCTGCTTCTCAGGACTTTGTGATTGCAGAGAATAGGAAAAAAGACAAAGTGTTTTTATCATCAAGACTGCTTGATATCTATACCAAGTTAGACCTGCCTAGCAACAAGTTGGGAGTTGCAAACTCATATCTTCCTTCTTGCGTTCCCATGGCTACTGTCACCAACAGCGAAGTTAGCAGCCAAGCACAATCAGCTGCAGGGTCCCAGGGGAGCCACATTTAATGGAGAGAAAGAAAATACCAGTAGTAGCACGAGTAAGCTAGCAGGTATACTTCCCATCAGAATCCACCTGTCTTTCACACATACAGAGAAAGAGTTCAAAATCAGCTTCCCATACTGCTTGCACAGGACTGGCAGCACAATCCGGTATCTCTTGCATCTGCTAAGGTTTAAAAATCACTGTAACCAGGAAAGGGGGGGGGGGGAGGCCTGTAACCAGTCCTGAACATTTGCTGCTATGTCCTTAAACACAGGAAAATCTTACACCAGGTGTGCTTCTTCAGATGTCGATAAACTACAACTCCCAGCATTCCTGTGGTTCAGCAATATCTGGAAGGACACACATTGGCCATCCTTTCCTTAAAATCTGTTTTCTACTTTTGGGAACTTCAATGGGATACCCATGGATACTACAGCACACAGAAAGATCTGTCAGGCTATCCTCACTCTTCCGCATGAGGTTTATTTTGTTTTTAAAAGTGGGCAGTAGTTTTTTGGACTGGTTGGAACAGAAGAAAAAGGACTGGTCATGCTATGCCCAAGGATCAAAGAAGAAAAGACAGTGGTGATGGAAAATGGATTTCATGAACCAAGGGAATGAGAATCATGATTCCAGGCAAGAGAGATTTGGAGTTAACTGATAAAGGGTGAAAGACAGATAAAGTGATTTTGTTGGTACACAGAAAAAAGGGTTTCTTCTGCTAATTGGGTGTTTTGCATTCTATAAAACAGATACTCAATTGGGACAGAAAGTCATCAGTTCAAAATAGTATTATTGGGTTTAGGAGTTCAGCCCAAGCAATGTTCTTTGCAAATGATATCTTTTCAACCTCACTAATTTGTGCCACTTCTTGGCAGCTCTTCAACACTTTAGCAATGTTATGAATGAGTACACAGGGCCAAAAACCTGGGGATCCTTGGCTTATCTGAATTGCCAGTGGCTCTTCAGGGCTTCAGAGAGTGGCTTTCTTAGCCTTATCGGAAAGTCCCAAGCGCTAAAGCTGGGAATTCTGCATTCAAATCATGAACTCCATCACTATGCTATTTACCTTCACATAGAGGTCATCTGCCATGGCCATTGGAGTGTTATCAATCTGAAATTACATAAAGATGAAGTACAAACTATTTTTTACTGTGTAGACATTGTAGAATGGGAGCCATATTTATGTATGGTAGCCAAAAATCAGGAGAAGTCTGGTAGCACCTTTTCCAGCTAACAAATTTTATCAAAAAGCATAAGTCTTTATGAGCTGTAGCTACACTGGGCTACAGTTCATGAAAGTTTATTTCTTTTAATTAAAAAAAAAGTTTAAAAAGTGCTACCATACTTCCAATTTTATTTATCTATTCAGTAAATATTTTTAAAAATATATTTTTTTAAATTTACTGAATAGGATCTAAGATTGAATGTAAAAACGAAAGCATACAAGGGATACGAGAGCTTTCACAAGTCTGCACCCTTGGTCAGAAGTCCTTCTTTTCTCACCACAGGTATGTATGGGCAGATACTAATAACTTGGTAAGGAGAAAGAGCACTCAGCATGTTCCTAGGGATTAACAAGGCATTTATTACCATGCGCTTAGCCTTGGAATCTGTGAAACTGAGCTGCAGAGTAACAAAATTAGCAATATAAAGACACAGTTTCAGATGTACTGAAGTTGGGTTCCTGGGCTGAACAGAAACCTCTGAGACACCTAGTTGCATGATTAGGTTTAGACAGGATTATAAATCATTACAAATATCATTCTTCCAATGGATGAACATGTAGTGCTACCACTTAATGGTCTATCTGGAAGTGAAGGCTCCTGAGGATTGGAAGTTCAAGTTATCTTTCAGGGGGTTGGTTTTGATAAAAGTTAGTCTCTGACATCTGAGGAAGGCATAAGATTGGGGAAGGCTGACAAAAACAAGTGCAATCAGAAGTTGGAATAACCTATGAAAAGTGCCAAAATTCCACAGCACCTCCAGACAGCTTATCCAACTCCTTTTCCTAAAGAAAGTTCTCTCTCATTTTTCCAGGTACAGCTTAAAGTTCTGTGTCTGCATTATTACTATCAGTCTGGTTCAGAGAAATTTTTAAAAAGAGAACTGATCCTTATATTCATCCCACACACTTAGTTTCAAGGCAATGCATCGTGCAACTGAAGACTCTTTAAGTTCCATACAGCTTCCGTATCTATTTCAAGGTACAGCTTTGTACAAAGAGCTCAATTTCTCATTTTATATTAAAGAATAAAGTAGAGGGAACTGGAAGATAAAAGAAAAAAAAACATTTCTTTTTTTTTAACTGATCAGATAGAATTCTATAACCCAGCATCTTGCAATCTGGATGTTACTGCTAAAATAGGGATCAGTTTTCCTCCAGCACAGAGATGCCATCTTAAGACTGTTTTTGGCATCTCCACTGAGATAAAATTATGGCTCGTGTATTCTTCAGTTTATCATGACTAATTATTTCTAGCCAGCAAGAAAGCTCACATGACATCCTTCTCTAACCTGGTTCCCTCTAGAGAAGTTTAAACTAGAATTCCCAGAATTCCCAGGTACAGCAGTTAGAAATTCAGATGAGTTGTATTCCCAATGTATATGGACAGCATCAGATTTGGAATATTGTTCTATTGCAGTTTTGCTCAGTATTCTGCATTGCCTGGTGCTGCACACCAATACAAAAGTTTGAGAGCACATGCGCACACACATACACCTCGGCAATGCATGGTAATACATACCAAAGCCATCTTTAAAATTATGTTTAAGTAGGAGTCCTAATAGAATGTTTATATGTGTGTGTGCATGCATGTGGGTGTCAATCTTAACTCCTGGCAGCTACATGGAAAAGTCCATGCAGTTTTCTTGGCAACATTTTTTGGAAGTGGTCTGCCGTTCTTCCTAGGGCTGAGAGAGATTGAGTGGCCCAAAGTCACCCAAGCTGGTTTCATGCCTCAGGCAGAACCAGAACTCACAGTACCCTGTTTTTAGCCCAGTGCCTTTTAACACTACACCAAACTAGCTCTCAAATTTATATTTTAAGCCCTAGAATGTTACAATCATGTATGTTGAGAAAATGATGATGGACAGGAGAAAACTTCTTAATGTAGAGGTGAAAAAGTAACGTCTCAAGGGAATTATTTTCTTATAACAATGTCTTCCCTTATATTGTATGTCACAGCACAACATGAATAACGGCATCCTCTGAAGATGTGATCCATCCCCCAATAACCTTTATCTGGCTTTCTGATGGTTTTTCCATATTTAATGAAAGTACTGTGGTATATAAAGGATCATTCAATAGTTCCACCTATATTTAAATGCCATAGAAGAACCTCCTCTTACACTGTGGTTGAAGGTCTGCAAGCATAGCTATGAGCACTGTTTGGAAGGGAGAATGCTATAAAGTGTTCAGTTTTCTAAATAAAAAAGTTAAAATATGTTGTATAGGATTCAAAAGCAATTAATCCATATTAGTTTACTGTATGGGGTTAAGAAACAGGATATGCAAATGAAAGCCCCATCATGGGGAATGGCAGGCACATGACCCTCATTATGTACTCCATCCATAAAAGCCATCATCCATAAGGTTCCTAATTTAACCCCCATATTTCCAGTGAAAAAAGAATCAAATATGGAGTCCTTGGTGCTCTCTGAGCTTGGCTGTTTACTTGCAAGCAAACAACCAAGCTTAGAGAGCACCAAGGGCTCCACAGTTCAACCCTGAGCTACACGCATTCTCTTTTATTGGAAGAATCTAGCAGTAGGAAACTGGCTTCAATATAACCAAAGTCAGTAACATCATTCAAACAACTTTACCTATGAAGCCCTTGTTGCTAAATTATGTCTGTCTCATACAATTTGGCCACTCATATAAGTCTTCATCCTTTATGGACAGTTCTATTAGTATAGCCTCCCTTTTTCTCCTGACGTTAAGGGTTTCACTGTTCCCTGCCTTTCCATACTATCAGCAACAATAAATGGGAAACAGAAAACTTATAGTTCACAACAGTTCAGTACAGAAAAGCATATGGAAAAGATGCTGCAATAATGTGGTTACCAGCAGGATTAGAGACTACCGAAACAGTTTATTAGTTCAGCAAATGGTTTGCTGTTAGAAAAGGAATATCCACCCATTCTGTTAAATGCCAGTCTGAGTCATGTTACTGAGTAGGGCATCTACATAAACCGATTAAATCGATAAATAAACACTGCGGACCAAGAGCTGGCCTCTGCTGGCAACACCAAGATTGTCACTGACTGGGAGCACTCTAATTTTCAATAAAACTACACTTAAATTTGTAACAGTCTCTACAAATGTAAGGCCATAATTCTGTGTATTCCCCAGTTCTACAACTGTACATTGCATTCATGTACAAGTTAAAATTAACCCAGGTTTCTTCTTAACAAGATTTTGTATTAATCCTTAAGGTCACACATGTTTTTACAAGCACCTACATACATACACATACAAACATACTTGTACACATACTCCCAGATTGTCATCTTTTTCACCTTTTTCATTTGTTCTTATTTTTGTTCCTGGTTTATTTTTTTTTAACTCTGTAATTTTTAACATTTTGTCTTGTTTTGTTTTTCAACCAAAAAATAAAAACATACACACAATTAAAAACTAGCTTCAAATCACGTTCAAGAAGAATTCTTATAATCTTTAACTATTACCCCAGCACTAACACAGTCCATTCTTGTCCCAGTTGACTTCATTAGTAATGGGAAACACTGCATATACAGCAGATTATTTACTAAATGAAACAAGCTGAGCTAACTTAACAAGGGAATTTCATGGGTAAAATTAGGCTAAGTTTATACATCACACAGAGCCCTATTTTGCTTATATGTGGTGTATTAAATATACCACAATTGTCTGGGTTCACACAATATGCTAAGCTCCAAACAATGATTTACAAACTACAATGGATGGACTTACACAAAGTACTAAGGCAAAATAAAACAAAATTAAATTATTGCTTAGATGATATATGAATTCAATCCTACTAGCAAAAGGCCCTGAACATTTTGCTATGGAGGAACATAGGAATGCGTAAGTTTATTCAGTCAATAAACAGCTAATTATTTATTACTAACATTTGCATCCTGAGTTGCACAATAAAATTCTCTGGAAATTAACTTTCCAACATGACAACTGATTTTTTTAAATCAGTTTTGTGATTTCTGATTCATCATCAGTTTTTTTTTTTTTTGCTAAGCAACTATTTGCTCAGAGAGAAATCTATAAATTACAAATTGTAATCTATTATAAATGGCAACCTATAATTTACAAAAAAAAACCTCACATACAACTAAACTCCCAAATGTGATGACGATTATTAACTACAGGGATTGGCCTGTGTTCATAGACAGGTTTTAGAATTCATACAGTAGCCAAGAGCAGGCAAAGGTGAGAACATTTTAATTCAAGCTACTACAGGTTTACAATATATGCATGGGCCAATAGACTATAAATTGCATGGCAATGGAAAATCAGCAGCAGCCAGATTATACTTTATACATTTGTCATCTGAAGAGAAGTTATCTGGCAATGGGCAGCTGTTGACCTCATAACACTTTGGCCTCAGCACAAATGTAGAGCATATGATGTTAGAGGGTGGTTTCTAAGGTAGACTACCTATTATTGTATATTTCTTAACCAACATAGAGTATAGGATGGGGGAAGACTTGTAGAGAAGTTTAAGTCTTCAGACTCCTAATCCTACCCTGTTATTACCCTCTTTATTTTTGCTAGAGCAAGATTTCTACTATTCTCAGAGCTTGGGTGAGGTACAGAACAGGAAAATCGTACTTACAGAGATGGTAACGAAGGAAAGAATAAACTTTCTGCCCTCCTCACTGATACATTCATTTCTCAATCTTCCTTTAGGTCAGAAGAGGAGAATCTGAAGTCCTCTATTATACTGGTTGGGGTTGCTGGGAGTTACAGTTCAGAAATATCTGAAGAACAACAGGTCCCTCCAGGAACTCTAGACTTCATTTTAGCCACAAAAGAACTCTGTGAGTAGATTAGGCTGATGTATAACGGCTCGCCTAAAGTTATTCAGCAAATTTCATGGCCAAGAAAAGATATGAGCTCAGGTCTCCACTCACCACTCTAATGACGAACCTCCTTTTAGCATTACAAATAAATACATGGCTGCCAATCCCCTACTGACTATTGAGAAGCATATATGTCTTTAATAAACAAGTTGTGATCTGTTTAAATCTCTCCCTCTCTTTTCTACTGCATACTTTTGAACTAGTCACATTCAAAAAAGCAATATATATGCTACACCACTAGAATCCTAGGCAACTTGTAAGAACAAATGCTGTAAAAATGCAGATAAGTTATTAATCCAATGTAAAATTCAACAGAAGCAAAGCAATTTATAAACTGGAAACAGAGGCATGAAAAATAATTATTCATAAAAAAATCCTATGGACCAGTAGTTTTAAATTGGCTCCAGAAAATAAGTATAAAATTTCTGGAGAGAATTATCAATAACTGGGATAAAACAAAGACTCTGAATGGTTATAGAGTACTAACAAATATTGAAAATATTTTGGAGTCTTGTGAGGATATATAAAACCTTAAATGGGAGGGACCATGATGAAAAATAGGTGGAGTTCTCTCACATGAATGGGCAACATGTGGCATTCCAGTTTTTCTGTTTTGCACTTTGTTTTATATTGCAAGGCACACTGAACTTTCGTTTTTTATACTCAAGATGATGCAGACTGCCAGTTTTGACAGTTTGGGTCAGAGGGAGGCACCAATTTTCTGGAATTTCATGTTGCTCACCCTGTGTTAAAGCATGTGATAGCAATTCCTCCCAAAGGGAAGAAAAAATGTTTTGACTAATCTAAGCAATATATCTTTCCACCCCTTAACTAAGCTACCTTAAATAATTCTTCTGAAAGGAAAGACAGCATACAAATCCAGAAATAATAAATAATTTAAGGCAGGTATACAGAATCTGTGGTCCTCAAGACATGGCTGAATTATAGTTGCAAACTCCTTCACCATGAACCATACTGGCTGGCACTTGTGGGAGGTATACTTCATCAACATCTGGACTGCCCAAAATTTCCTACAGTAAGATCAGTCAGGAAAAGACTGCCCTGAACTGGAACATCCAGGATCTAGTAAGACAGAACATTATTATTTCCTTAATCATCTTTGTGCTTTTAGAACACCATACAGAGCCAGGATGTTACCTAGGCGGATTGAGGAAAGAGCCACAGCTCAGCTTTAGAGAAAATCCTAAATTCAATCCCTGACATACACACTGGAAAGGAGTAGATGATAGCAAAATTTCTGCCCGAAATTCTGGACAGTCATCCAGATTTAAGCAGGCAATTCTGGTCCAGACAGTTAATTAGTCTAACCTGTTTCCCCTCTTCCTTTTTTAACATAATAGTCTCCACTGCAGCATTCCCCACCCAGGAGCACTTCAGATGGGTAGAAACTGCAACACCACACCAATTCCTAGCTAGGTAGGGATGCTGGAGTTGCAATCCCAACATTTCTGGAGAAGGCTAATGGTCTGCCCTGTAACTCCCCATATTACAGGCTTCCTTTGAACACACGGATACAGCAACTGCACTATTTGGGTGGAGCAAGAGGACATTTTCATCTTGGTTCAGTACTAGGTAATCCTAGCTTACCGACTGCCTTGTTTAGCGACCGTCCAAAGTTACAGCAGTATAAAAAAAACAGCTTTGTGACCAGTCCTCACATTTACGACCATTGCAGCGACCCACAGTCACATGATCACCATTTGAGCACTTTCCAACCAGCTTCTGACAAGCAGAATTAATGGAGACCGTGGAACTAAAATCACACATCAGAGTTATGTGATGTCTTGCTTAACGACCGTGGTGATTCACTTAACAACAGAATGGGAAATGACACTGTAAGCCCATCACAGTCAAGTGATTTTCCACTTAGCACAGTGTTGTCCAAACTTGGCCACTTTAAGATGAATGGACTTCAACTCCCAGAATTCCCCAGCCAGCATGGCTGGCTGGGGAATTCTGGGAGTTGAAGTCCACTCATCTTAAAGTGGCCAAGTTTGGACAACACTGACTTAGCAACTGTGGCGCTTAGCAATGGAGTTGCCGATCCCAGTTGTGGTCGCTGTGTGAGGACTAACTATAACAGCAACATGCTCAAGTATGAAATCGGGCAGGAACCCACTGAGACAGCCAGTGTGATATAGTGATTAAGGTGTTAGGACTGGTGAGACTCAGGCTTAAATACCCTCTCAGCCATGAAAATTCACTGGATGGCTTTGGGCCAGCCTCTCTGCCTCATCTATCTCACAGATCTGTTGTTGTGAGGCAAAACTGAATGGAGGTCCCTCTTTCAGCCCCTTTCAGGGAGAAAACACAGGGCATAAATCTAACATATAAATGTACAACTTATTTTTATAGTGCCCATTGATCAGAACCAAGGTTTCTGGGCTAATAACACAGCCTTAAATCATAGAATTTTAAAACTTATTTCCAAAAGTCATGCAATTTGTTAGAAGGAAAAGAAAAATCAAGTTGTAACAGATATCCATAGCTTTGTTATGAAGTGTAGATGCTTAACATTAGTAGTTGGAATGAACAATCAGTGTGAACATTCCAGCCTTCACTACCAAATCCTGAAGTACTTAAAATCCCCAGGGATTTGCAATAGCCATGAAACGCTATTTGCTTACAGTACAAAATGCCTGATTAGTTTGTATTTCTAAGTGTCCATTTATTATGGAAATCTACATACATATGTAAATTAGGAATAAAGCACCAACTCTACTTTGTTTCACTGGAAATAATTCAATGGTTGACCTTTAGGTTTGTTTTTTTTTTTAATTTTCTGCATGCAATGTTTCTCTCTTTATAGGACATGAAGCTACACAAATCTGGAGGATACCAACTTGGAGAATATTTTATAAAGAAAATCATATAGTGATCTGGGAATGGTGCTTAAATACTGCATTTACAGGTTTTTTGACATCCTGAACTATTATCCCATTTTCATTTTCTCCTCTGAAAAGATTAGATAACTTCACAGAAGTTAAACAAAGAGATAATGGCAAGTGATTATTGTGGTCTAATAGCCAGCTTGCTTCATTTCAAGCCTACTTATATATAATAATCTGACATAGGAGAAAAACCAGATGCTTCATTTTATTTGTACCTTCACTTCATATGTTTGTACAAAGCAACAAAAATGAAGCAATTTAACCATCCCTTAAAAATGTAGGAAAGCCTTTATCTTCTATTCACTAGTTGCTCTCCAATTTATCCAGCAATTTAGTATACTTAAACAGTCAGAAAACAAACGTTTTCTAACTACTTATTGCTCCAAATATCTTTTATTCAATGATCTTCAAAATGATTTTGTAAATCCCTCCCCACTTGAAAAAATTGGAAGTATTCAAATGAGAAATCCTTTTAATTATGCCAGGCTTGCTTGTTTTAAACATGCTGTATATTCTAAAAACATACTTTAAAGGCAATGGAGGAAGACTTCAAGCTTGCAAGATACATGGGGTTGTTATTTACTACAGCTTTAAGATCCACCAGCTGATTACAGTTCTTCTACATAAAAATCAACACTTCAGTTTTCCTCACTTCAGCCATATAATTTAAAGAGGGGGTAATTGTGTTATTGTTATTGATTAAAAAACTGCAAGGCAGAATTCCTTGCTGATTTGCTACAAATCACTCAAACTTCTATTATTATCTCTAGATCTATATTCCGTTCACATCTGTTTTAAACGGCAGAAGAATGACACAACTTAATTGTGCAATACTTCCTCATTTTTGGTTAATTATTAATTAACTTATCCTTATGTAGCCTTCCCTATCTTGGTCCCTCTAGCTGTGTTAGGTCTACAACTTCCAGTTATGCTGGCTGTGAATTCTGTAGAAGCTATTATCCTACCAAACGTCTGGGGGAGCCAAACTGCATCCACTATTAACCTTGATATTTTTTTTAAAAGATCCAGTTACTTCATTTTTTTTCAGCACAGAAGGATACTACCAAGGGACAAAAATATGCAAAATCATAAACAGCGTTCTACAATTATAAATTGGTCCATGCACACCTCAGATTTGTTCATCTCATCTACCATATTTAGAGCATCCTCACACATGAGCTTTTTTATATTTATTATATAAATTATCTCTCAATTTTATCCTTCTATTAGCTCCATGGAGTGGGCTGGGTCAGGGGCACTTAAACTAGCCACACAGTCAGCCAATGAGGTTCATGATGAAGTAAGGGTTTGAACTTTGACCCCTCCAGTTGCCATACCATGCTGTAACCTTTTAACTTGCTAGCTCCCTTTGATGTCCCAGAAAATATTGTTTGCAAATCATTTATGCCATGGCACTATACATTGCTGACAAACTACAGTTGAAAAGGATTATAAATCTAATTTGGTTTTATCCAACTTGGGTGTCCCCCAAAATTTATTGGACTATTCAGCCCCTGTAATTTCCAGCCAGCATGACTGTTTAATTCAGAAGGTCATTATGACTTCTGGCGTAGCCAAGTGTTTAGTCATAATACAGTGCAATTTGGGATGTTCAAGCATTTCAACATAAAATCCTAACGCCAAACTAATATGGAGAGTGGAGTATTGTAAAAATGGTATACTGTACAAATGTGAGTTGAGAGATGTTTTTAGATGAAATTTAAATTCCTGACCCAGCCAAATGGGAACCCCTGAACCTCAGAGCTGGGCTGTGAGTTCTACCCTTTGCCAAAAGCTAGATAGCAAATTGTAAGCAATTACATGCACTGCAAATAGGCTAGCTTTTTTTTTTTTTTTAGTAGAATGATAATCAAAGGCTATTTTAGTTAAATTGTAATCCTGCTCCTTCCCAAGACAGAATCTGGATTTAAATGCTGCTTATATTCCACAAAAACAAATTTCCTTGCCCTGCAAATTCCTACCTAGGCATAGAATAGTCAGTATATGAGAAAGTGGAACCATGGTCATAGTCTCTTTCTCTTGCCACTCCCTTTCATTCTATACTTTCACTTCCTGCAAACGCTTATTTTCTTTAAAGTGACGCTTCATATCAAAATGCAATTCTCAGAAGTGTTTCTTAGAATATCTGTAATACATATTACCTATTTCTTGCTAATGTTCTTCCACATTTCAGATGTATTACTAGTTCGCTAAGCCTAAATCCTTGATATGTAAAATGCTGGTCAGCATTAACCTTTATTTCTGTATATTAAAGGATCCGTTTATCCCCAAGTCTGTGTCATTTTGTGTTCAATTATACACGCATACAATTTTTAAATCCCACATATTTCTGCACACATTTTGCTGTAAAAATGAGCAAATCTCAGCACTGTTCCATCAAAAAATATGGGCACTTCTATACATATTCCTGAGCTGAGAACGACATTTCAAACCCCAAAGTAGAGCACAACACAAAGGATAACTGTGCTACTCTCTGAATACTAGTCAAAGAAATGTGAATTAAGTCAGTTCACTTTAAAACACAGATCTAATAATATTTGCCAGTATTTCTTTTTTTAGGAGATATTAATGTTCAAACAGTAATTGTTTTCAGGGAAGAAAATGAACAGGCAAACTTTTAAAAGTGCTCTTTCCAGACAATATTAGTTATTCGGTTATGAAGGGAAAGTTGGAAAAGGTTTTATTATTATTGTTGTCCTCATCTCTAATCCTCCTCCTCCTCCAAGTAACTCAAGATATCATGCATGTTTTTTCTACACAGCTAGACTGAAAGAGGTAGTTTACTGGGTGAATTTTATGAGTATAAATTAAATGTGACTAAATGGAGATTTGACCTTAGTTCTCAGTCATCTGTAGTCATTGCCTCTTTTTTTTCCCTTCCTAAGCAGCTACTTCAATTTATCATTTCATTTTAAATAAACTAATGACCATTTCATGGAGATAAAAGTCCAATGAAAATGGGAAGATAACAAGGGAAGAAGAAGACAAAATTATCTTGGAAAACATTAACATTTCTCTTTCCACACCCCAAACATGAAGAATATTTACTAGGGAAGCCAGTACAAACATGTACTTGACATTTTGGATAGAAAGCTATCCTTGGATTATTCATATCAAGTACTTACTTCAGGATGGGAAGGTAACAAGAGACCTTGAGAGGAGTGTCTACTCAGGAACTGTGCTGAGCATAATGAGGCATTTGGTTATATTTAACAGACAAAGAACAGTTTGGAAAGAAAACTACAGGGCTCTAAACACACAGGAAAAGTGCCAAAAAGCATCCTCAAGACACTGGATTAGCAAATTTTACTAAGTCATAATGTGGTTTCTTTGCTTTTGGCTTAGCATGTTGTGTGAACTCAACTGAAAGCTTATTCAACCCATGATTCAACAATCCTGCCTTAGCACAAGGAATAAACTTAATTAGCCTTCAAGAAACCCTAAAAAGGAAATTGGACACTGAAAGTATGGTCTTCAACTTGGAACTCAGGCAGTCAAAGGGCAAGTTAAGCCCTCTAACCAGGAAGGGCTCCTCAGTCAAAACCAAGGACCAATTCTTGCTTTCATATGTCAATAGAACCAACTACACTTCAGGCATAAAGTGATGCATTCTAAGTTTTTATGTAGTCAATAGAATGTACAGTTCAATTCAGACCATTACACCAACTGAAATTTTAATAGTGCTAATCAGTTGATTGCTACCTATGTATCTTGTGAGATTTCCTCCTGATCTAGCACAGGATTTTAAAGTTTGCTTTTGAAAATTTTAAATCAGCTGACTCCATAACTCAATATAGAGTGACTCGGTCAGTCACTCATGCCCTAGTCATCTCCCGTATAGACTATTGCAATGCACTCTACATGGGACTACCCTTGAAGAGTATCCGGAAGCTACAGCTGGTGCAAAATGCGGCCACACAAGCAATTTTGGGTGCCCCAAAGATGGCACATGTAACACCCCTGCTGCAGGAGCTGCACTGGGTGGCAGTTTGCTTCCGGGTTCAATTCAAGATGTTGGTTATCACCTTTAAAACTCTATATGGCATGGGACCAGGTTACCCGAGGCACTGTCTCATCCCCGTTACGTTGACCCGTCCCACCCGGTCAGGCAGAGAAGGTATGTTACAGACCCCGTCTACGAAAAAATGTCAACTGGTTAAGCCCAGGAGGAGAGCCTTCTCTGCTACTGCCCTCACCTTATGGAACACTCTTCCCCCAGAGGTGAGGTGGGCCCCCACTCTCCCAGCCTTCTGGAAAGAGGTGAAGACCTGGCTATGCCAACTCGCATGGGGTGAGAGGGGATATAGCCAACCCTGGGAGTGGCTGGTGCCTTGAAGATGCTCCCCACGTCTAATAACTCTTAGTTAAAATTTTCTTGGAAGATATTATTTATATAGGAAGTCTTCTTGTAGTGTGTTTTAATTCATATTTATTCTATTTTAATTAATATTTATTCTTTTTACTATAAACAGCCCAGAGTCGCTCTGCAGTGAGATGACACAGTGGGCAGTGACAAATTTGAAATATGAATGAATGAATGAATGAATGAATGAATGAATGAATGAATAAAAAAAATATGTTAGCTATTATACTTCCCAGAATTCTGAGCCAGAATGGCCAAAGTCGGAGGTAACTATTTTCTTGTATGGTTCAGCAATGCTTCAGAAAATCTTTTGAAGAAGCCCTTTAGAATATTAAAGACAAAAGGACATCAATGTGTCTCTGACTTTCTCAGAGAAGGTTTAAAAGCTGCCTTCTTGAGCTTCTAAACAAAAGGTGGGATATAAATCAAATAAATATATTCATTCTTTTCCAATCAATTTCCCTCCACATGTTTTTGAAATATTATTATTATTTACTAAATTTGTCACCCAACTCCCAACAATTCTGCATGGCTCACAAGTAAATCATTTATTAAAAAAATACAATAAGAAACAAAAATAAGGAATAAAAGATAGTAAGATGACAGAAACCAGACTAGAACAGAAAAACATATATATACCCACACAATTCATGAGGGCATCGCTCGCCCTTCAATACAACAGGATCTCAAGATATAGTTATATGTGGAATTGAACCAGCACGCAAGCAAGCAATGAATTTTATTTATGCCAGGAGAAGCAAGTAGCTACTAAAGAAGGGTAAGGCTCTTGACTTTTTTCTTTTTTTTTAGTCATAGCACCTTTGAATGGAGGTATCTGCAGGATCAGAAGCTTTTGTCAAGTGACAAAAGTAGTGTAACGCCATAAGTTCCACCCCTTCCCTACATGCCGATGATATCACAACATGCTTTCAAAAGCAGCAAAGCTTGCATTGCAACACACTTCCATCATTTGCACGGGTTAACCAACCCCTCTCACCCTATGCCTCTATCCTTGAACTTCTTAACCAGACCTCAGATGGGCAGTTGGAAACAAGCAGCATACCATAAGGAACCATAATGAAAAAAGTTGGCAAATAAATTTCAGATGTTTGCTGAACATGTAGGACACATGGCAGGACTCTAGCCTGTTCCCTTGAATGATTCAGAAAAGCAGGAAAGGAAACTCACAAAAAAAAGTGAGGGATCATCAGAAGACTACTGAAAAGTTCATTCCCAATTCTAAAATAATTCAACATTGTACAGGCCTCAATTGTGCATCACACGCCTATAAATGTTGGGTTCAAATATCATACTTAGCCACTGTTTACCGAATACACCACAATTTGCTAGGTTTACAAAACATACTAGCCCAAAACAAATAAACTTCATTGTGTCTTAAGTCTTATAAAATCTATTTACTTATTTATTGAGGCTTATATGCAGTTCCATTTGCAAGAGACTTTGAACAGCTTATACTCCAATATAAGTAACCTTCTCTTTGGAGAAGACCCTGATGCTGGGAAAGATTGAAGGCAAAAGAAGAAGAGGACGGCAGAGGATGAGATGCTTAGATAGCATCACTGAAGCAATGAGCATGAAACTGAGCAAACTCAGGGAGGCTGTGAAGGACAGGAAGGCCTGGCGCAATATGGTTCATGGGGTCATGAAGAGTCGGACACAACTTAACGACTAAACAACAACAACAACAACAAGTAACCAGGTTAAAATAGCACAGCATCAAGGAACAAACAACAACCAATGATGCTGATTCTCTATAAGAGAGCATCCCACAAAGATCCTCTAGAAGAACCAGGTCTTAGTGGCCTCAAATCCTAGCAGGGTTAGGGCCACCCTAATTTCTGGTGGTATGCTCTTCCAGAGAAGGGAAGCAACAGAAGAGGTCTGCCCCTGCCATCCCTGATGGCGATATTCCCTAGAAGTCAACATCACATGATTTTTACCAACCATTAATAAACCTAAGACAATATGCCACTGCACCAGGTTCAACATATAAACAGCATGAAACACAGATTTTCACAAACACTGCTTATCTAAGTCTCCCATTTATAGCAAACCTACTCATCCTTTAGGCAACTGATCTTAAACATTTTGTCATCTTATTATTGCTACTCATTATGTTTCTAAACTTATGAATAATCAGCATTCTCTGGACTATTAAAACAGTAAAAACAATAAAATCCATTGATAAGTAACCGAAAAGGGGTTAATAAAAATATTTAAAAGCCAATGTAATCCTATCATTCTGCTTGACATTTAGATTGCCTAAGATAGCAAAAAAACAAAAACAAAAAGTCACAAAGATTAAAATACAGGACCAGAAAAGCATTTTCAAGTTAACCGCAGCAAATCTGTAGGTATCTGAGAGGGGAAAAAACTGCCTGGGATATTTTCCAGCACAATTTACTTACTGATTCAAAAAGAAAAAAAAACTTTGTTTGTTTGTTTAAAAAGAAAAGGAACTGCTGAGACTGAAGACCTACTTGACATAATACTTCTGGGAAAGATTCCCTTGACATTACTGACATTTCTGTGAGTTAAAGCAATATTCATTGTGAAGTAATTGACAATCTCTACCTTTAATTAGTACAGAACTTCACTAATAAGGGGTTTTTTTTAATGAAAAGTTTGTTTTTGTTTTTTAATTACCGACAGTGCTCTGCAAACTCCTTAACATTGGATAGAAACTACAGTATTTTTAAAAAAGACCTAAGTGCAACTTATTGCTCTTTAGATAAAACGTCAGTTCCTCATGCATGTAATCTCTACCACAAGTGTACAAGAACTCATTGAACACACAATCCATCTCCTTCAAAATCATCAGGATTCTCTTGCTCTTAACTTCAGCATACCATCTGCAAATGTCTAGCGTTTAAATTCAATTTTATTACAAACCCAACTTTGATTTAAAAGAACAGGAAAATTTTAGACTGAACAGGGGGAGTTGTGAACTTTTTTTTACACATACACTGATGTTTTTAAAGAAAAATCTACAAAACACAATGCAATTTTCACCAAATTAAACTGTGAACAACCTTCCCCAGCCTGATATCCTCCAGATATATGGGAACCACAGCTCCTGGGATTCTTTCCAAATTGGCTATGAATTCTGGGAGCTGTAGTCCCAACACATCTAGAGAACACAAGTTAGAGAAAAATGGCCACTGATATTTTAGCAACTGGGGTTTACTGATCATGTTAACCCACGGTTTATTTAATTATGATTTCTTGAATAAGTCACTGGCTGGGCTCATTCAAAACACTAAGTCATAAACTATGGTCTATAAATCATAATGGTGGATGAATTCATATGACATACTCAGCTAACAAGTAATTACAGTGCAACACAGGACAGAAACAAAATACTGAAAACCTGGGAAGCCTCACACAGATGCTGATATATGCAAGTTTAGAAAGATTTTTTGGAACACACTTTTTCCATACAAAACCTTAATAGTTAACCGATTCTCCTCTTTACCAGCAATGTAACAAAATGATCACACCTACATTATAATAGTCCACATCATCATCACCACTGTCGCCTCAACTCACATTTTAGGTTAAATAAAAGAGCAGAGAATCTGACAACAGATCCTTCAACATCTGACACATTTTATTCTTAAAAACTCAGGGCCATTTCATCTAAGAGGTCTCTTCTACTTGAAAGCTAATTGCATATTAATACAGTAGGATGCTATTTATGTATGATACAACGTGTCTATTTTGCTGCATACATTCAACTCACACTTTCACAAGCTCTCTTCAAGCATTTGGTTTCCAAAGCCTGGGAAGGAGAGAGACCCACATGTTACACTCTCGCCACCCACTCACACCAGTCTGAAACAAAAGGTCAACAAAAGGTGGTTCCTGCCCTCCATGCATTCAAAGCTGTGGGCATGCAGATCAGTAAGCTTCATACACACGCATGGCAAGTTTCACTTCCTTACCAACATGGGCAACTGACAGGGGTAGTGCCAAAGAATGCCTTCCCATCTCCTCTACGTACTTTTAGATTCAAACACCTGAAAGCAGCTATGCACAAATGTAAAAATAGCAACTCTGAAGTTAGACATTTGTCACATGACTAAGCTATATGTGGAATTCATGTACTGCAGTTTTCTGGACAGATATGTATCAGGCATTAAAAAAAGGGCTTACATTAACATGAGATAAGCACATATAGTATCCTGCTAGACCTGAGAAAACACAGATTCCAATCCATACAATGAAACTTGCTGGCTCAGAATTAGTCTAACTCAAACTAGCCGTCCAGTAAGGTAAACATGAGAACAGAACAGGAAAAGAAAGAAACTGCATATACAATGTTCACTTTTTAAAGGAAAGGCAGGGTGAAAGTATAAAAGATAGGCAGCAGTCTGGAGTGAGAAAAGAAAACTGAGAGAGAAAATGTAAATATGCTACTATAATGAAATACCACCATTTCATTTTCCTAAGGAAGTCAATGTATATTTTTGCTCCAAGTTTCATAATTAAATTTTATACAGCATACTAAGTGCTAATGCATGCACACATCTTCTCAGATTTTAAGAATCACTTTGAAAAAAGCAACACCCTAGTTAGGTAGATCAGAATTATTTACTCCCTATATTGCAGACTGGGAACTAACTGGAAAGAATCATAGCTTGTTAAGGCCACATTCAGCCTAATGATGTACAGGCAGACTTAGGTTACAGTCCCACACTCACATAATTAGGGAGTAAATAACCTCAGAAGATAAGAATAAAATTCAAAATGATCTTTCTAAAGTGGGAAACCGTTTTGTTAGTTCAGCTCAGACACTTATGAAAAGTTTAGTAAGAGAGGACGGGGAGAATCAAATCCATACATCTAAGCTGTTGGCTACAACTGACCACAAGCTAAATGGGGATCAGCAAATAAAATAGCTGCCAAAATAAATACATAAATGCAATTTTCAGCATAGTTCCCAAATCATAAGAAACAGTTTGACTTTACTGTGTAGCCTGACTTCATGTTGGAATATTGTGTCCAGCTCTTTGCATTTCACCTTAAGGAGGATATGAACCAATCAAACAAGTTCAGGAGACAGCAACTAAAGGGTCAGGGATGTGGAAAACAAGTCCCAAATGGGTTATGGAAATAGAACTATTTAGCAGAGACAGAAGGCTAATGGCAGACCAGGATAGTACCCCTGAAATATCTGTCATGTATGAGAGGAAAAAACTTGTTTTCCACCCCAGAAAAACAGGGCAAGGTCTAATGGGCTAGTTAGGAGGGGAGATTTTGGCTGAACATTAGAAGTAACTTCTTAAAAGAACAGCAATTAACACTGCAATATATTCAACTAATGGGAGGGGTTTCACTTGCCAGTTTTCCAACAAAAGCTGGACAGCCATTTGCTGAGGATGCTCCAGCTGTGTATTTCCTGTTGCCAACAGGGAACTGGATGGATTGCAAGGCCCTTGCCTAACTCTATGGTAGTAAACCGGGGACTTCCTGATTCATAGCCTTGGCAGCTCTTATATACCTACTAGTACAACAACCTATTATGACAATCCGCAAGCTAGAAAAATATTAAGAATTCCTCAGGATCAAAAGAAATGACACATTTTTCAAATTAAACAGTTCTTTGCTTTTTTTAAAAAAAATAGCTTATAATTACAAGGAAACCATTTAAAAGCTTGCATTTAAAAACTAAAGAAATAAAGCCCTCCCCTCTTTAAAAAAATTGCAGGCATGGCCTCCAATACACTCAAGAGGAGCACTTTTTAAAAATTCTGTGCTTTACAAGAACACTTCAATTCCTTTGTTTACTCAGTTTCCCCTTAACATTTTAAATCAGAAAGAAAATATAATCAAGTGGAACATTACAGAGTAGCTTCTCCAAGAGGCATGGCTGAGTTTAATGAAACTGCAAATCCTAAAGAAAGGAACAAAAAAATGAAGCTTTTTCACCCCATTCCTAACAGTAGCATCATATCTGCAAGCACAGGAAGAGAATCAGGAATCCTTCTTTCTCAATGGACAAATTTGTTTTCCTGTTTGTCACCAAATCTACCAAGCGCCCCCTAGAAAGTGCTCTGTGCTTTTCATTAACTGCTCCTCTTTTCTTTCTTTGCCCTTTACTTGCCCTAAATTTCATCATTAAGAAAGCAAGAAGTAAAAGAGCCTTATTCTCACCACTACCTCAAAAAACCTAATCGGATAAAACCACTCATTAAAAAAAAGTAATTGGATTTAGGTCAATTGCATCTAAAATAATTATGTGCAAAGGGGGAAGGGGAGGAGTCTCGGGGAGTAGACTGGCACCGATTTTCATAAAGGGCCAGCTCTTCTAACTCTGTGAATATGGAAATAGTAGCCACACCTGAAAGCCAACAAAAAATGGGGGTGGGGGACATAAGATTAAAGCTTTTTTTCCCCTTGCTATGTCAACCAGTTATCTTCCACATCATCAAGGGGAAGGACAAAATGGAAAACATTTATTTATAAAATAGATTTCATATAAGGAAGTAAAACCCCAGAATAACTCCACTACCATACCCTCCTCCCCCTCCCCGTCCATTCCCAAGTGTGCTGCTGCCACCTTTCCTGAACTCATTTCTCTCCCCATCATCAATTCTCCCCCCCCCCCTTTCCTTTCTTTGAACTGCTGGACAGACATGCAATTTAGGCGGGGAGGGGAATTTTTACCTTCCCACCTCTGCAAATGAAACTCCCTTAAAAAAGAAAAACTAAAACAACAGGAAGAAAGTGTCCTCTAATCTTACTTTTAATATTTTCACGGGAAAAAATGAGTTAATTACAGAAGCTTGTAGCGATCCAGACAGGCTTCCTCTTGGGGATAAGATCCATTAAACTCAACGGAGATACCCTCCCGAATGAAGTCCACATTAGGAGCTGGCCACGGTTTGCCACCTTGGTGCACCCTTCCTGAGGGGGTAGCCCGCGGCACTCGTGAGATTTACCCTCGAGTAAGACCGCCATCAGGTGGGGGTGGCAGGAGGAGTCGGAAGGTGTAAAGGGAGAGCCACCTATTTCAAAAACATCGATGGAGAAGTCGTGGAAGAATGAGAGCCTTTCTGCTTTTTGAGAAGGGAAAAAATGACTCACCGGGATCAAAGTCAGGAACAACCGCTTGATATTGGGGTCCCACTCTCATTCCTCCTCCTCCTGACAACATTAAAAACAAAGAATTATTATTTCCCAATTCTAGCTTTCCTTCCCCTCCCCCCCCCCCCGCGGGCTGTAGCTCTGATAAAGAGTTGTGGGGTTTTGAAGGCGAGGAAGCGGCCACACTCCCCGCTCCTCTTTTCCCCAAAGACTCACCGTGCTCCTCATCGCTGGAAGAGCCGGAGCTGCCTTCTTCCCAGTTGTTGCTGCTGCTATTCCCATTGGGCGCTGCTGCCGCTGCCAAACTTTTATTATTCCCATTGTTAGCGTTGTTGGCGCTGGCGGAGGCGCTGTTGGAAGCGCTGGCCGCGCTGCTGGCATTATTGTTCCTGCCCCTTCTCTTCCCTGAGACCTCTGGGCCCTTCTCTATCATGGTTGGCATGGGGGGCGGGGGGGGGGAGGCGGCCAAGAAGAAGCCCGGACTCAGAATTTGGCGAGAAAAGGGGAAAGAGTGCAGAAATAACAGCAGGACTCTTCTCTTTCTGCAAAAAGGCAGGGGAGAGGAGGGGGAGGGAAAAAGAAGAAGAAAAAAAAACCCAGCTCCGGGGAAGTTGGCCGCAACTGAAGGCTTCGCGCTCCCCCTGCGCTATTTGCAAGTTTTAGATTGCGGGACTTTTCCTTCCTCGCTCCTCTTTTTTCAAATTCCCTGCAATGAGACGAAGCCTCGAACTTTAAGGCTCATCCCTTTCCTTGCACTTCCCTGCACTGGGACTAGTCACTGTCAACCTGAGCTGCTAGGCTCCCCGCGAGCCTGCCCCCCCGCTCCACCCATTGGCCGCCCACACATTTTGGGAAGATTTCCCCACTCCCCATTGGCCCTTCCTCCCCGTCCATCAAAGCCGGCCCGATGCTTCCGTTTGTTAAGTTAGGTGGAGAGGCGTATCGCCCGCTCTACGTGGTTAGAGCTTTGCAATCTCTACGCCCAATGATACAGCTTGTTCCAAGGCTACATTGTATCATTATAGAGGGAAAAGGGGGAAAGAGGGGGAGTTGGGCAGCTGCCCTGAAAGCTCGGCCGTGCAGCCCGGCTTAGGAAGGGGACGTGGGTGCAAAGGAGCTGCTGGGGGGCCGCAGCAGGGCGAGCTGGATCGAGCAGCCGCCTCTCGCGCTCTGCCTCTCGCTTCTGCCCTCAGAAACAAGGGGTAAGAGTAGCTTGGGACTATTTTCTTCCACCACCCCCTCCTTCTTGGCGGAAGGCTACTGGCGACACGCTGAACAGTTTGAATGGAATCTCCATACAAAGAAACTAAAAGAACCCCACGAAGTGTCTCCGCGTCTCCGCCGTACAGTTTCGACGCGTGTTTCCACGCGTGTGCGAGGAAAGCGGGTCCCCCCCCCTTTCTTTCGAGTGGCGAAATCTCCCTCTGTAACTGAAGCGATGCGTCCTTTTCGGAGGAAAAAAAAAAGGCCGCGAGAGAAGGCGACTTAGGGCTTCGGGGAGGCAGAAAAACTCTAAATTGCTGGAGTTTTTAAGCAAATCGGGTTTGTCTCGTGGCGCTGAGTTGAGAGAGGAAGAGGGAAACCCAGCTTTTCATCTGAGATAAAATGAAAGCAACTTTCCCTGCCGATTTTCCCAGGCAGGGGACGGTTTGGAAGAGGGAAGAGGCTGCCGATGTCGAGAGAACAATATCAAGTAAAGAAAGAAAGGGCAGGGAAGGAAAATCCTGGATAAGATTTGAAATGTCTCCTTGAAATGTCGGTGCCGTGTATCCACCCACAGGCAGCGCTGCTCGTTGGAATCCGCCACTAGGGCCGGAGACGCAGACGAGGCGAATGACACGAGCTGGGTTAACGTGAATTCCAAATGGGGGGAAGACTCCTTTCTCTGTTTCTTCCCCCACCTTCCTCGCCCATGAGGAGGAAGTGTGGTGGAGCTCAGAGGAAGAACTTGCCAACATCTAACCATTTTTCTACATAGAGAAAGGCGGGGGGGGGGGGGGAGGCAGCCTTGAAGATTTTATTGGAATGAAGTTACTGCCGACCAATACCTCGTTTTTTCCTCCGCAAAGCCTTTTTGAAAAGGGAACCCAGATAATTTATTGAACACCGACTTGTATTTCTTAGCTGCAAAGCAGAGAGTGAAACTTAGAAAAATTGAAGTACCAAAGCAAGATGGTGGTTATTTTTCAGTCATTAGAGATGCCTCTAGGTCCTAATCCTGCTCTCAGGAGCCTCCTAGCCATGAGCTGTCTCCAAAACTAATTACTTTCTCTCTGCTTCCATCTTCTAAGTGGAGTTAGCAAAGTTAGCAGTGCATCTAGTGGTGCACAGATTCTTACACTGCCTCTCTTAAATCTGTACAGTTTAGGCAGAAACATTTCAGCTCTGTTCTTTTGTACAGGTAAACTTTAGTAGTGCTTAAGACTCATAGGGCCTTCCCAGGGCTGAGATGATCCAATATTAGGCATTATCCACCATCCTTCAGTCAGCACAAAACTATACCAACAAGTAGTTTACTTTTCTCTTTGCTGATCTCTACCCTACCTCTGTTTCAAGTCACTGCAATCACCTGACTTCCCTCCAAGGTAATGGATGACAAATGACTTTTCCTCCCAGCTCAGTTAAAGTGCTATCCGCATGTCCTTGAGCCATCAGAAAACTTACCAGCGTAAAATCTGCTATCCCCATTGCAGATCCCTACCCTGTCACTTTAGCCTGTGTTCTGGCACGCTGCCAGATGGTGGTGGTCAAGTGTGTGGGGCATATTAAGTAAAGGTACTGGTTAACCTTCTGGCTTTCCCCTTTTCTAAATGTAACCAGCTGGAAAGAAACCCTCCACCAGTCATAGCATTGATGGGTTTAGCCATCTGCCAAAACTCTGTCAGCTTCAGCTTTCTGATCAATTGATCCAGTGTGCTTCCGTGGTACAGAGTTTGAAAGAGGCTAACCTTGGAGGTTGACCCCAGAGGTGTCTACAGTGGAGGTGCCAGTCATGTGGGCTGCGTGTGGCCCACAACGCTCCTGAGTGCAGCCCGAACCAGATTAAAATGCAACTGGGAAATATTTAACAAAATAAAATAAAAAGACAATAACACATAGATAATATTGCATTTTAAAACTAAAAAAATAATAAATTTAGTCACCAACCCCCATAAAACTCCAGGCTCCCAAGGAGTCCTGCACAAGTTTGCTGCCTTAGCTTAACTGCAGCCCCCAGGATTGTTTGGTGCTGCTGTGGTGCAAATCGAGCAGGAGCACCACGTGACAGGAGTTCCCTCTCAGGCTGCGCTGCAGCCACGCCAAGCAACCCTGATGCTGCAATTAAGCCGAGGCAGCGAGCTTGTTCCTTTTCCCTGGACAGCAGGCAGGGAGCCGTGAAATGGTAGCCGACCCGCTCCGGACCCCTGAGACGCCAGCATGTGAAGGAGCACCTCCCTCCAAAACAGGTTGAATTAATTTCTCTCCTCCCTCCAAAGCAGGCTTAATTAATATCAGTTGAGTTTTGAGCCGCGCAAGATCCACGATCATTGTTAACTTTATAAAGTTTTCCATTTTTAAATCAATAATCATTCAAGTTAAAGTAAGTTCAAAATACATCCAGAGAAGAAGGAAAAAATGGGGGGGGAATGAAAGAGAGGGGGCAATCTAAATGCTTTTTGTATAATGCTTTTTTCAAAATTTTCTTTCATTACAATATCAAATTAGAAAGGAGGAGGAAGGAAGGAAGGAAAGATAGATTGATAGATAGATTTTAATGCTTACAAAATATTGATTGCAGTTATCAGTGACTAGTGAGTTTATATTATAATCTGTAAGTGTGTATGTGTGGAGCCAGTTTGGCGTAGTGGTTAAGGTATCAGACTAGAAACCAAGAGACCATGATTTCTAGTCTTGCCTTAGATACAAAGCCAGCTGGGTGACTTTGGGCCTGTCACTTCTCTCTCGCCTAGGAAGGAGAACTGCCAAGTCACGGTAGAAAAATGCTGCCGAGAGAAGTGCAGGGGGCAAATGCCAGGAGTCCAAAACAACTTGAAGGTACAACTTTCAAGTGTGCATGTGACATAACATTATACTTTCTAGTTTCTGTACTTTAACTAAGAAATATGTAATTATTTTAACCTGTCACTATTGTATATATTTGTGATTTACTCATATTCTCATACTGTGATGCACAATTTTGTATTTGGTCTGGGAAAAGCTGCACAAAACTTTTTTTTTCAGCACACGGCACATCAGAAATTAGAGGGAACATTGAAGGAAGGTGATAAGTGGGAGTAGAAGGTGAGGAGGTGGTTTGTGCAAAAATTTGGCAGCAGGCCAGGAGGAAGCTTAGAGTGGGGTGATGGGGAAATATGTGTATGTACAGTATGTGTGTGAAACACACATACATATACACAGAGAGAAATAAATATTGGAAACAAATAGTCAAATTTGTAATAATACTTTCTTTTATATACATTAGTTATATCTACTGTAGTTCCTATCTGATTTTAATGTTTCGATGTATTAATAAGAAATATAAAAATATATGGTTTTCTAAATCGATATGGATTCTAATGTACGGTTTAGTGGCCCCTGTTTCTATTTCAGTTGGACACCATTGGTCTACAGGACCCACCACTTTTATCAAAGCAATGCAAGCAATGTTGCGAGCTCTGCCTCTTATATATCACAGTGCATATACAAAGGGGGTGGAGCCTGTATCCTGTTAGTGCTTTTGTCGTATGCACCCCCTGTGCAGAGGCTGGGCCATCAGCATCTTGCCAGATGGCTCACACAGAAGCTCAAGGAAGTGCCTGGAACAACAGAAGAGTCCAACTCTTTCAAGTCCACCAGACAGCTAATGTGTGTGCTCTAGAGGTCACTGTTATGACACAAGAGCCCCATTTGAAAGAGAATGAGCCTAAAACAGGATGTGCAGGCAGCAGGCGGACTGGATGTGCCCACACCAGCCTGAAATGGCCAGTGGGTGTGGGCTTACCCTGCCTGTGCCATTGACAGGGAGGTATATCCAGTTGTATACATGTTGATAATGCCATGGGTTGCTGTCAGCATAAGGGGGAAAGCACCACTTAACACTGACTGGAACAGCTAAGGAAGACTTAAAGGCAAGATGAAGGCAAGATTATGAGGACGCAGCAGAAAAAAGATGTTGCTACTGCTACAAGTGGGGAAGGTCCATAGTCATATATCTGAGGGTAAACTGTAATAATCTTAACGGAACTTACTTCTGAGTAAAAATGAAGAGGTTTGTGCTTTTTCCCCCCTTTATTGGTGCTTTTAAAAAATCTACTAGCTGAGTTAGCATTTCACTTCTGGCTTTAATTCTGTTGCTCTTTGTTTCTTTTTATTACGTCGTTGTTCTTGTATGCAGTGTTGAGCCCACTGACAATAAAACTATCATCATTGACTGACTGATTGATTGATTGATCATATTTATATAGTGGCCCATCTCATAAAAAAGTGACTGTGGGCAGTGTACAACACTCAGTTTAAAAACCCATAAATACATATGAAGCAATCATGATAAAAACTATAAAAACACACACAACAGGAGAGGATGGTGTTAATCATAGTAAGGGAGTCATCACAAAATCTCCCCGGTCCCCTGGGACCCCCAGGCCTGATCACATAGCCAGGTCTTAAGGGACTTGCGGAATGTTAAGGGATGGGGCTGATCTCACTTCCAAGTGAGAAGATTCCACAGGACAGGGGCCATGGCAGAGAAGGCCCACCTCCTGGGACCCGCCAAGTGGAATTCTCTGGCAGGCAGGACCCGCAGTATGCCTTCTCTGCCAGACCTGATGGGATAGGCAGATGTAATCGGGGAGAGGCAGTCCCTCAAATGACCCTGCCCCATGCCATGAAGGACTTTAAAGGTCAAAACCAGCACCTTCGATTGGACCTGGAAGCAAACTCGCATCATCTATCCACAGCCATTTTAACAACAAAATTTTCTGTATCCTTATTCAGAAGCCCCTAAATTCAGTTGAGTTTCCAGAATAAAATGCTCAGGACTGATGCTCAATCAGCTGCTTCTTTTGGCCTTTCAGGAAGCTCCTGTTCTCCCACAATGGGTGCAGCTCAGGGTGGATTTGGGGTTAAAGTCTAGGTCGTCCTCATCCAGGGAGTGGCAGGTGAGGAGGACCAGGAACAAACAACCTCAATTCATGGGCTGGCATAGACATACTGAAACCTAGTGGGACTGGTTCTGGTCACCAGGGCTTCTTGCTGTTCTGCCATTAAAGAAAAAATATAGTCAGGAGGCAACTGGTGGACAGGTACATCACTGCAGCTCATGCATATTTCATTTTATTTGTGTGTTTATTTATTTATTTGATTTATAACCCGCATTTGTACTGGAAGCCCAGGCATTGTACATAGTGCTGCATCTTCTTATTTTTCTCCACCACCACGGCCCTGGAGATAGTTGGACTAAGAGAGCGACTGGCTCAAAGTCATCTAGTGAGCTGCTGTGGGTAGACTGGAATTGGGGTCTCCTCACTCCTAGTCCAACCCCATATATTATAATAATATAATATATAGTATTTATGTATAATAATTTCTATAACATAATGGTTCTTATTCCAAAATAGTGTAAATAGTTGTCCAAAGGAAGAATTTCTCCTCCAGTAAGATAGTAGAATCTAGGATCTAAATCAGTGTTCCTTAACCTCAGCAACTTTAATATGCATGGACTTCAACTCCCATGCTGGCTGGGGAATTCTGGGAGTTGAAGTCCACACCTCTTAAAGTTGCTGAGGTTGAAAAACGCTGGTCTAAATTACTGACCTACTTTATTGCTTCTCACTCCCATTAATGAGCTCTGATATTTGAGCACATGTCTACTTGAAAAGCTTTTATTCCTGGGAAGTGCCAACTTTCGTAGAAAGTGCCTAGCTGATGTCTTGGTTTTAGACCTAGAAAGACCCATATTCAATGCCCACTCAGGTACAAAATGTATTGATAACCACTGGGCTATCTCATAACCATTATAAGCCACATTGTTATTCATTTAACCATAGCTTAGCATGTTATTTGAATCCAGCCATGACTAAGAGTGAACTCAGCCAACAATATCTTATTTAACAAAGCATGGTAAAACAAACCATCATTTCTTAAGTCTAATTTAACTCAATGACATTGTAAGGATTTTTTTAAAAGGCAGGAAGAGATAACTATGTTCTTGAGCTCTTTGGTAAAAAGGCAGAAATAAATCTAACTCTTTATATTTATTAAAACTCATATGAGTGGGTTTTGCTCATGTTGACAAAATGGTACCATTCAAACATATGATGGTGGTACCAGTTGACTAAGGGGAATCAAAGGTTTGTAGAAACACAAAAAATCTTTAGGGTGGAAAACTTCTATGGCCAAGGGGAATCAAACACTGGACACAGAATCTCTGCAGAGGTGTTCTACTACAGCCTTCAGAATATTTTTCCTACTTGTACTTAAGCACAGCACAAACATGTCCTGGAAACATGCGTTTTCTTCTGTATCCCCATGACATTGTCTCCATCTCTTCCCCAACCAGTGAGTGAGATAATTCCATCCTTAGTTGTTCCAGTATTAAAGTAGTATATTTCCCCTTATTCCAACATTGTCCAAGGGCAGCTTCAAAGTGTGTATAATCTATTAGACCTTGGCATCCATTATCTTGGAAGAAAGTAGGTGACTGCAAAATAGAGACAAGATAAAAACTGGCAATGGGGACAGTACATTTGATGCTGGTACAGTTTTCTGCCAGTTCAGGGATGGACAGATACCATTTAAATTCAGCAATGGGGAAAGGCTATATGGTTATTCTGGCTGGGCACTGTAAGAACTTTCATAGTGCCTGACTGACTTTAGCTTAAGATATTGTGTGAACCCAGCAGTTCTGATTTATTCATAAACTAGGATTAGTTTCCTAGGGTTTTATAAATGGGAGGGGAGCTGTTTCCATCTCTACCTGGAAATATTAGGAATTGAATCTAGGACCTTTTGTATGGAATACAAATTCTCTACCCATTGAACTACAGGTAGTTCTCAGTAAACAACTGTTCAAACTTACAACGATGCTGAACAAGGAGACTTATGACTGGTCCTCATAGCTGTGGCCATTGCAGCATCCCCATGGTCATGTGATGATTCGGGCGCTCAGCAACCGGGCCATAATTACGACACCACAATTTGCAACCTTCACTACTGGCTTCTGACAAGCAAGGTCAACAGGGAAGCTGGCAGGAGGTCACAAATGGCAATCACATGACTGCAGAATGCTACAGCCAAGGAGGATTCACCTAACAACAGCAACTGGAACTGCTGGAACTGCCATCATAAGTCACCATGGTCTTGTGACATCATACCTTACAACTGCATCGCTTAGCAATGGAGTTCTCAGTCCCAATGACTGTCAGTAAGTGAGGACTATCTGTATAGTTCTTATAAGTAAAAATACTGAATATTTATATTAGAATGTCCTGCATGCATACACATCTTGGTTCTCCTGAAAGAAATGTGAAATAGAATTAATACTTCCAGTGATTCTGGGCCTTTCCTTGCTACTGAGTTAAAGTACTATCTACTCAACCTTGAGTGGGTAGAAAAAAGGATTTAAAAAAATGAATCAGTAATAAACGTTATGAACTACAGTGGTACCTCTACTTACGAACGCCCCTACTTACGAAATTTTCGAGATACAACCAGTTCCGGCCCCAAAAATTTACCTCGATGTGCGAACTCCGCCTCAAGGTACGGCCATTTTTCCACCCTGACACGTGGTCCGTGGGCGTTTTTCTGCCCCGCTGCGCGGCACACAGGCGTTTTGCCACCCCACCATGCCCCTGACGCGCGGCGCGTGGGTGCTTTTCCGCCCCTGACACGCGGCGCGCGGGCGTTTTGCCGCCCCGCCGTGTGGTGCACGGGCGCTTCTCTGCCCCTGACGCGCGGCACGCGGGCACTTTTCCGCCCCTGACGCGTGGTCCGCGGACGCCAGAACGGATTAATGGTAATTACATTGAACCTTATGGGAAAATTTGCTTCGGGGTGCGACCAAATTCGGAGGGCGGAACGGATTAACCGTATTTACATTGAACCTTATGGGAAAATTTACCTCGACCTGCGACCAACTCGACTTGCGATCAGAGTCACGGAACGGATTAAGTTCGTAAGTAGAGGTACCACTGTATAGCAATTTTTCTGCAACTATTTCTTGCTTAATTGCGATAGAATTTTTAAAACTTGCTTATTTAAAATTTAAGATTATTTACAAGGCTTTCATAAAGCTGCTCCAGCTGTTTCGAATATTCTCCTTCAAGCCTAATTAAGTGGGATACTGGAGATTTTTAAAAGTTCACTAGTTATTGTGCAGCAATTGTGTAATTAATATTGTGCTTAAACTGGGTTGACGTATCTAAACGTATATCACTCATGCATTAGGGAACCTTGGCCAAGAGTACACAGCATGATTGTACAAATAACTAGGACCCTCTGAGGATGGAGGCCAAGGTCAGTATAGATAGGACCAAGAGGATCACCATCAATGGAACCATCTAGGCTTAACTGGGGTGCAGGGGTTCCCTTGCCTACCCCCTCTGTCTATAAAACCTAGCCACCTCTGCAAACAGTTCACCTTATATGATTCCAAACAGTGACCCCAACTAGACATATTTTCATTTATGCATAAGATATCAGGTTTAAGCTGGGCTTCAGTTACCACTATGGCTGGTTTGTGTAACAGAATTAGAGTACTTGAACTAGCCAATCGGGACAGAACTAATAGGAGTAGAATCCTAACTCATACACCTTTACAGGTAAAACCTTTCCCAGGATAGATATCCAGAGTTCTTCTCTAGTTTAGGCTTTGGAAAATTGACTTGCTAGAATGCCAGGTACATTTAAGATCATATAATATGGACTAGTTAATTTTCCATAGGTTGCCACTTCGTTGTACACTGTTTCTATAAGAACATCTGTATGAAAATGTGAAGTTCAATAGGATTAGCCTTGCTTTATTATAATGAAATGAGTACTTTCAGGGTATCTGAGGAATGTCTGTCACACAGATATTTTTTAAAAGGCTATGGTTTGTTTTAAAATATTAAGTTTATTTTGTGGCAGAGATTTGGGGGGGGGGGGCAATTTAGTGTGTTTTTAAATAGAATGCTGAATGTACCTCAGCTAAATTAACTTACCCCTAAAGAGGCAGAGCACTGTTTTTTTAGACACATCTGTAGGAATGATGAAGTCTATTTGTAAACCATTGAAATTTAAATTTCCAAGTTAAGCACAGTCTTCTTTTCCCTCCATAGATAAATTTTTTTTTTTACATTCTTAACTAGTTTCTAAAAAACAGAGCAGCTATGATTTACAGTTGCCTTTTCAAGCTACATCGGCCCTACTGATCGCCTAGTGATGTTGTCAACACATTCTGAAAAGGCTTTTGATCTTTGCAGACCAATACTAGAATTTCCCATTACCAACTTCATCCCCCCCAACCCCCCCCCCCAAATCCACAGAAACAAAGATAACCATGTTGATCACAAGGGGGAAAATCCAAAATCCTTATTAGGAAAATAACTTTATGAATTCTATCTTATACAATGTACCTGAAGTTAGAGCTTTGGTCTCTCAAACTGATCCCCTCCAGGTACTTGATATTTCTACCACTTTTCACTACTATTGTCTTTTATTTAACTTAGCACACTATCTACAATTACTTTCAGCTTTGTTTACAGTTTTTCCTTTCTGTTTTCCAGCTATGAAATGAAAATTCAAAATTAGAGCCAGAGTTTATATTTGCAAACTAGATATCTTTTTAAAATGTCTATTGCTTTTATGGCAATAGGCAAATTCTGTAAGTTACCATTATACTCTATAGAAGATACTGTGCTACCAACCTTTGTCTTATACAAAGCAATAAAGTGGGGCTCGACTAGTCAGAGTTTGCAGGATTGCTATTGCTACTGTCTGGGTGTGAAGAAAAGAGGAGAATATACTGTTTACACTGTAATTAACCCAACTTGCCACAATACATACTTTATAGCAAGGTTAAAATTATTCTAGCATGCAAAGAGTGAATTGTGATGTAATATTCTAAACTCTAAGTTCAGAATTCTTATCTCTTCCAGATGAAACATACCAGCCTTTTATAAGACCAAAGCTGCTTTGAGCATGATTTATTTATTTATCTATCATATTTATATAGCCGCCCATCTCACATAAATTATGACATAATGTTAAAGATAATCCTGGTTTCCAACCTCAAAACTTACATTATAATAACAACTGCTTAGATCTGTTGTTTATCTTTCAAGGATTTGTGTGAAATGTTGCCTTCAGCGTTAGATCTAACATGAGAAAGAATGCAAACATTAGTCTAATTTTGATCTCAGGTGAAGGAAGGGAGACAGGGTAAAATCTTCATCATAAGACTACTGTACAGTAAAGAGATTCCCTCGGTTTCCATCTTCCGAATGTCAAACGTGACCACAAACGCACCACAAGGGGAGCTGGAAAAGTCTGACATTTCACTCAGTGCAAAACTCCTTCTGGCTTATTCACAGCAGAGGGTTTCAGCGTTCCAATCTTTTTCAGGCTGGGAACTGGCGCCTCTAAAAGAGAGGAGGAGGCTGCTGGCATTTCTCCTCTCCCACAAGTTTTTCCACAGAAGGTGGCAATCTGTCTCTTTCATTTGAAATTGCTCTTAACCAACAAAAATGTAAAAGGCACAGGGACGATTTGAGGATACACGTGGAATCTGAGTCAAAAATAGTCCTCTAAAAAAGGCTTCTCGTACAGGAATTGCCCTGCATTTTTCACCATTACTTGCACTGTTCTTAAGCTTTTTGACAGCCATTTAATAAACACAGAGATATTTAGAAAGCTAAACTTTTCACATGACATTTAACTCCAAGTCAGAAAGGCTTCGCCTATGAGGTTTCTTGACCCATGAAGAGAAATAGTAATTGTGGTGATCCATCAGCAAAAATAAAATAAAATACATCCAAAATTCATAGTGCAGTAGCATTTTCATTAGGATCAATCAAATGACAAAAAAAACCCAGCATGCTGAAATTCCTAAGAACACTTCATCAGACAGGGTGCTACACAAAACAGTGAATCAGGAAGAAGTTCTCCAAATTGCTTTTTAATTGTGGAATGTTTTTAATATTGTTTATTTTATGGTTTGTTTTTTATTGTATGCTACCCAGAGTCACTTTTTGTGAGATGGGCAGCTATATAAATATGATGAAATAAAAAAAATAGTAATAAATTAAGCAAAATGTTAGACCCATGAGACTTAGTCTAAATCTGATTGTTTGTAGTAATCCCAACACCCCATTCCTCATCCTTGTCTCCCCATGCTGGTTTGGGCATTAAGGCAAACAATTAAAAATGAAGTTGTTGCTTATCTGGTTTCCCCAAATCCAGGGGTAAGGATATCAGGGGCACTTTGTCCGCTTATCAGCTGCAGGGAGTGGAGAATGCCAAGGATTTGGGGGTGAGTGAGAGTTCCAATCAAAGGGAAATTGACTTGCTTCCAAGTTTCAAGGACCTGCAGTGGCTCAAATCATACCATGTAAGCTTTGTATAGAGTACATCTGCATTATTCCTCATTTCCAAATCTCTGTATTCAAACAAACACCTAAACAGGACATGTGTTAGCACAAGGGCCCAATTCCCTCTTTTGCAGCCCTTGGAATCTTCTCTGCTCATAAAGACTCTTACTCCCAATTATATTCTAAATGAGAACTGGTATAAAATGTTTTACAGATGGTACACAACTCCATCAATAATTTCCAAGATAGACAAATCTTACAGTAAGAAACATTGGAAATGCCATGAAACAGAAGGAACATTTTACACTTGTGGTGGACATGTAAAAAAAACTTTAAAGTATTGGAAAAATGTACATAGCACCATCCAGATAATTTTAAAAATTAAATTTGAAATGAAATCACATTTTTTTAGTAGGTATAATCCCAGAATTAACAAGAAGCACCATAATTTATTAAGATACATGCTCACAGCTATGAGGATAACCTTTGCCCAACATTGGAAGAAAGATGCAACACCGATGATATCTGATTGGGAACTTAAACTTGAAGAATACACAACAATGCCGAAACTAACAGCATATGTCCACAACAGAAGTTTAACCAAATTCAAGCAAGAATGGTTTCCATATACAGAATACATCATGCAGCAAGGCAAATACGAACACTTACAGGATGGTTTTTAAGGGGGTCTAAATGTTTATAAACACTGTAAATTGGTTGGAGTATAAAGAAGGGGGAAGTTAGAAATTAACTATCTACTTTTTCTAAGCAGCTCTTCTTCCTTCCTTCCTTCCTTCCTTCCTTCCTTCCTTCCTTCCTTCCTTCCTTCCTTCCTTCCTTCCTTCCTTCCTTCCTTCCTTTCCCTCCATTTTAAAATTTATAAATACAGGTAGTCCCTGCTTAACGACCACTTGTTTAACAATGATTTGAAGTTATGACAGCCTCAGAAAAAGTGCTTTATGACCTGTACTCACACATATGATAGTCGCAAACCATCGCACCACCACCTGCAGTCACGTGATCACAATTTGTGACCTTCCCAGGGGGCTTCTGACAAGCAAAGTCAATGGGAAAAGCTGGATTCGCTTAATGACTGCATGATTCACTTATCGACCACAGCAAAAATGTCCATTGGGGAAACTGGATTCACTTAACGGCCACACAGTTCGCTTAATGACCATGTGATTTGCTTAACGACCATCATAAAAATGGTGGAAAAATCTGGACTCGCTTAACAACCATCCCACAATGGCCAATTTTCTGGTTCCTATTGCGGTTGTTAACTGAAGACTACTTGTAACAATAAATAATAATATAGTCTATACAATATTGAGCTTGAAGATCAAAACTTTCATATTATAAAATAATTTAATCCATTTTGCAACTCTTTATCAATGTCGTACTCAGCATTAATTGTACAATTTAAGCAGCTTTATGTTCATGACATTTTAGAAATTATATTTATCATTATATATAAACTTTTTTTCCTCATTTTTAAATTAATCTAAATTATCGCAATGTTAACCATTTCTAGTTTCTTTTGTACAAATACCACTGTACTCAGTTATTATCTCTATCCTATAATGTATTATTCACATTTTGTAATGCAATAAAGCGATTAACTTGGGAAAGGAGGAAAAGAGGGAAGCCCAAAGGGCTTGGTTCTTCCCTCATTCACTTGTTTCAGGTCTGTCCCTCCCGCACCTGAGCTGAAGGGCGATCAACCAAAGCTTGAGCCATCAAAAGGTCTACCAGCATGGTGTCTGCTGTCCCCTCCGTCAGTCCCGATCCTGCCTCTTTTGTCACTGCAGTCAGCTGATTTCCCTTCGAAGTGATGGGTAGATTTTAGGACAGCTTGATGCTGCCCTTGGATGGTGTCTGAATTAAGGGGATGACTCAATCCTTTCTCACTCATGGCTGGGGAGGAGAAGATGGCAATATTAGAGAGATGGCAGAAAAAAGATACTGCCAGGGCACGTTTGTGCTGTGTCTACTTGGAAGTGCAAAAAGAGCATCAGATAGTTGGATGATGTACAGAGAAAATATAATATTCTCAATTCCATTTGTAACTTACAGTACAGTAGAAGAGGGGAACAATAAAGAACCCAAAGTCAAAGGGATAAAATTGATTGTACAAGTGGCAAACCAGACTTCACGGTTTCAGTAGTTCTGTTATGTTGAACTGAAACCAGCACAAAACATAGAATATGATGAAACATATTTTCAAACTGAAGACTCAGAAATGTGCTTCCTTCTCATGCCACCAGACATTGTTGTAAATCTGCCTGCAAAGTACAAAAGAAAACTGGATACATCACTTTGGATACACGTTTTTCTTTTAGGATTTTGTTTGAGATTTCTGGAGGAAAAACCTCCAGAAATCTCAGACAAAAACCTAAAAGAAAAAAGTGTATCCAAAGTGATGTCATTAGTATCTCCCTTGTGTATCCTGGCCCAAATAAGACAAAACCCCAGTATTAATGTTATACTGTAAAATGCCCTGTGCAATGCTGGAGCAATATAGTTGCTTGTGTGTGAGGGTTCTTGATTGCTTTAAATTCTCGGAGTGGTCTGTGTAAGAGACAAGATTCAAATTTATAAAATGAATAGAGAATCCGGGTGGAAATATTAGCTACTCCAAACCAATGGTGATAACAATGCAGTTCCATATGAACAAAACAACTACTGTCAACTAAAAGGCCACAACTCTTGTTAAGCAGCTTGTTTTTCTTAACCAAAGACAGAAGTTGCTAAATATAGCTCGCAGCCACCACAACACGCAGAATGTGAGACTCAGATGTTGTTAACCACATTTTAGGACTGCATTTTCTGAGATATAAAATTTTTGAAATAGGTATTGTTTAACAAAACCATTACTTTTACTCTCAAGATTCTGCTCCACACTGTTTATAACTTACAGGGAATCCGGGAAATAGGATAGTTGAAACTGCAACAAAATGTTGCAGTGTGGAGTAATTCAGTTCAGGTTTCTTGCCAGATCGTTGTAAGAGAAATGTCTTAATAGAGTTCTTTAACAATGGGGATCAAACATACCCTTTCATTGAAGCACAAATTGTTTATTACGGTACCAAGGCAGCAGAGGCTAACCTAAAGAGAGGCGGAGCTGCAACCCTCTTATAGAGACATATGCTAATTACAATATACATATGATCAGTACAGCAGACTAATTTACTGAATTTAGCACCACAGTTTGATTGGATATGCACATTGATGCGGTAATGAGGATGACACTAAAGACAGTAGCTCATTAAGTTAGACAAAGGCTGTGTTCTCTGAATAAAGTCACGATTGATGTGTTACTTTCTTCTAGGTATTATTTCCCAGTGACCTTGCTTCCCAGTGTTGTTCTGTCTCTTAGTGTCCTAATCAACATTCTTTAAGTCTAAATGTTCTATAGCTGAGCTGACAATTTATTTTTCCCTTGGTACATAGATTTGGGGAGGTGATAATTTACTTGCCTTAACTAACACTATTTCTTTCTACTTTATTATCATATCCTCTTCTGCTCCCACAACATTCGGATAGATATTCTCTGCTCTGCTCTGCTCTTGCTAGGTTGTTTAGGGAGTTCCCTTCCTTTAGTTATTTTCTGTCTAAATTTATTCCGTAATTCTACAAATTGAATGAATGCCCGTACGATAATACTGTACTGTAGTCTCTGTTGCACTTGATTTTGCCATTTTGATTGCATAAGAATTCCTCCTTCTATAATTATGTTTACCATCATCATATACAGCTATTGACTCTTAATCTGATAACACAAATAAAGGAAACTTTTATTGGATTTAATAATAATGGTAATTACTGCTGCCCCCACCTGTCTTCCAGGAGGATCCTTTATTTGTCATCTTTCTCTTAACCCTGGTATATGAAATAAAAGTTCCACAATCTGTGCTACTTTCTGGCAATTTAAAGGGGAGAAAATAAGAAAAGGAAAAATATGCTGTAGCCACCTCCTGGCCATGTAATATTGAAATGAACGGATAGGGAAATCAGCTCATTTCCCCACTTCCCTTTTGGAAGACAGACCAATCTCATAAAAGATAAATAAAATCAAGCATTATTTAAAAATCAGAAAGGGGGAAGAGAAAATATTAAAAATCCAGTTTTGCTTTTAAGCGGTCACAGGCAAACATTAAATTGCAAAGGAGATAAAAATAAAAAATTGTTCAAATCTCAGATGGCAGCTTAAATGGATCTGCCATAGGAAAATACTAAGGAAAATATAAAATTCTAGTAGACCACAATATGATGCTGGTCTATTCCTATTCAGAGGTACTCTATTGTAAAGAAGTTCCAAGTTCCAAAAATGCAAAATTGAGTTTGTAAGAGACAATAAGCACCAGAGTCAATACGGTAGAATAAAAAACACACACAATTAATATAAAAATAATCTTACACACTATCTCCAGGTAAACTTGTTACTTGTTTCCTAGGATAACCTGATGCCTGAAGTTAAAATTCTCTTCTTGCGTCTGTGGATTTTTTTTCCCTGCTTATTGTAAATTACAACTTTTTTTCAGATATTCAGAAACACTGTTCCTTAGCCCCAGTACTCAGTTTCTTGTTTCTCTTTTCTCCCAAAGTTCTGCTTTTAATTTTCAAAAAAACCAAAACCATTTCCATCTAACATTTTTGCAACATACTATAATAAATCATTCCTCAAAACATCCTGCTTAAGGTAGAAGTATGTGTATTCCCTAGTTTGAGAAGCAGCTGTCACTTTCTTCACCAGACAGATCTCCTCCAAATCCCTTTCATGGGTACCCACCATTGATTACCACTTTGGCTGTCTGGTGCAGTCACACCAAACAGTGGCAGACTTATTTATCTACTTATATTTCAAATTTGTCACTGCCCATCTCACTGCAGAGCAGCTTCTCACATTAATCTTTGCAGGGCAAAGGACACACCTGAATAGCATGGCAACCTTAACCTTAGTAGCGTCAGCACTTTGAAGTTCAGCAGGGCACAGGGAGCCCTACAGAAGTGGCAGCTAAACCCAAGCAGGGGATGGATAACTGCAGAACTGTCGTCTCGTGCACTGCAGCATCAGCAGTAACATTTCAGATGGGTCAGGATTTGGATTAGCAGTGGGGACAGCCAATTTTATGCCTGTGCAGTTTTCTATTGGCTCAAGGACCGGTGGATAGCACTTGAAATGAGGAGGAACACTTAGCCCTCCATGGTGATTAAGCCTCTCTTATCACAAAGTAAACTTCACTTTGCATTCAGAGATCTTTAGCTTTCTCACTTTCCATTCCTTCTCTTCAAGCCAATTTTCACCTGAGTCTGTTTTTCTTCCTTTGGCCATATCTCACTCATTTGGCGTGGGCAAGATTATTAGCCCATCTATCCCAAAATTTGTTGGGGAGCAGTTGAACTCAAGCAAATGTTTTACATTGCCTAATTCCTGGGCAGGGATGAATATTGCCCCACATACAGTCTCTGCTCAGTAGGCACATGACAGTACAGTAATGCACTAAAACATGAGCATAAGCCACACATCATGGCATAGTGTTTTAAATGCCACAGAAGTAGGATGTTTTAAAGTCCTAGGTTTCAAAGTACATCACATACCATAGTGTAGTCTCTGCAGCAGCCATTCACTTAACCGGCTGTCGTTTTCTCATCTGCTCATAGAGGAACAGAAGTGCATCTTAGGGCAAGCCAAGCCCTTCCTCTTTGTGATCACTCCCATAACTACAAATTCAGGGCCAATGATGCCTACCTTGTTTCTTCTTCCCTCATCTTCCATTTCTTCATTACCCCCTACTACCTGCCCAATTTGGTGTAGTGGTTAAGGCACCAGACTAGAAACCAGGGGACTGTGAGAGTTCTAGTTCCACCTTAGGCATGAAGCCGGCTGGGTGACTTTGGGGCAGTCACGCTCTCTCAGCCCTAGGAAGAAGGAGGTCAGGGCAAACCACTTCTGAAAAACCTTGCCAAGAAAACTGCAGGGACTAGTCCAGGCAGTCGCCAGGAGTCAAAAACTGACTTGAAGGTACACATCCAGACCTTCCCAGCATTCCTCTCCTTTCAGTATTACTCAGATGGCTCTGTAAGACTGAAGCACATTTTACTATTAGGAGGAAGAACGGCCGTCAGCTAATAGAATGATCATAAGATCCCATTAAGGAATATTGAGATAAAATAGTGTCCAGAGGACACGTTGAACAGTGTGTTGAGTATCTTGTAAGTGAGCCAGATGTCACAATGATGGGATAAATGCTCATATAGGTTGACCCAGGGTTCTTTTAACTCAAGAGTGGCAGGGATTTTGTCCTGGAATGTCTTGATACAGATGTGCCCTCCATCACTAAAGTACAATTGACAGCCTTATATTTTTACTTGGTAGCCTGACTAATCTTCTTTCTCCCTTTTTTCTGCCCTGCATTCATTAGTTTTAAAACAGAATCCTGCAGGCAGGAACTTTGTCTGCTTTTATATTTGTACAATTCCTAATGGGATGCGTTCTGCTTTATTTTAGCGTTTATTATTTGTATCATAAATTAGACAAAACCATCAGGATAGAATTGTAAGTGCAAATCATATGAGTGAAATTATATATTTTAGTGCCATTTGAATGTCATAGCATGTGGAAATCTAGCATCAGTTTTTCTGTTTACAAGTTTCAGTCTTGTAGTGCATAATTATATAGTAGCCATTGTCTGCTATATTTATCTCATACAAACAGAGGCAAAGTCTGATGCAGCTATGTCAGATTTGTACAAAACAAATCATAGGAGCATCTATGGATAAAACTAATTTAAGAACAAAATAGTAGTACATGTGTTAGTAGATTGAAATGGTATCTATGGTGACCACATATAGATAAAGAAGGAACCATTTTGGCTGAATTAAGCTGATTCAGGGTTCCCAAACTCTTAACGTAATATTTTAGCTTTAAAAAAACAGGGTGAGGGGTCAAAGCTGAAACAATGAATTCTTCTCAGTTCTGTTAATTTTGAAAACAAAAATAGTGTAGTCTCACCTATAAACAAATTCCCTTAATAATCCTTTCTGGACTTCACTGGTACCTTTTTGGTTAAACAAAGAAAAAAAATGATTATCCGTTCGCACTTTCTGAAACTGACAGGAATAACTAATGGAGAGTGACGGATTACACAAAAATTCATTCTTTTTTATTGTTCCCCCTTGCTAGACATTATCTTAGCAGCTAGGACATTACTATCCTTTTTTAAACCTTCTGTTACACTTAAAATATATTTTATTCACATGTTAAGTTTTATATACATCGCAAAATGTATGGTTTGCATAAATTCTCTAAACACTGACATGTAATTTCAGAAACTTGGGCCCACACACACTGTACAAACCTCTTCAGATCCTTTAGGAGTTAATAGCCAAAATGCATACATACTGTAATTATTAAGCAACTGCTGTACTGTGGTAAAGAAGACCTCATACATCAGATCTTTCTCATCCCCTCATTAACATTGCAGTCTCCTGCCATGTACCCAAAATCTGTTCTATGGCGCAGGACCCCTTAGGGCAGATTTAGTGAGATGAGGAATATGCATTGCTGGCAAATGACGATCCATCAAAAACAGTACAATTGGATGCTATCTTTGTGGTATACTGCATTGTGAGTGGACAGCCTGCATCTCTCCAGATATTCCCATCAACTCCAGTCAAAATTACCAATAATCAAGGAACTTCATTGTTATAATCTAATAACATTTTTTGATTCCCCACTCCTGCTGTATAGCATCTTTTTTTCAGAAATTTAGAAAGGTGAGAGAGTATAGTCACTTCCATATATAGTAAAAATCTCAATTTAGCAGTCTGGAGGAAGGGATAGAGTATCTGTAAAACCCAAGTGATCCATGATATCCAAATACATATAATTGACATAGTTGATGTCATTTGCATCATTTGCACAGTAATGTAATTTACATTTATATAAATTATCAGAACAGACTTTAGAAACAATACACTTGTCCATCATTTGGGGGGTGAAGTTGGAAAATAAATTTGGTCCTGTGTCTCTGACGTCTCTTAAATCATGTTATTTAATTTTTAAATTAAACCAATTTTAGTGTGTATATGACTGTTTGTGTGCATGTTGTATCCCATGGATACATCAACATTGTCTTTGATATCTAACTCTCCCATCTTTGGATTTCTAAATGTCCCAAGGCTTTTGTCCCTTCTTTTTCCTAAGAAAAGCAAGAAAGTGTATTTTGATCAGCAGCACAAAGCAAGGTGTCCTCAGGGGGGATCAAAAAAGTCAAGATAGTAGCCACAACGGCATGATCAAAGCCCCACCCCCTTTTTTACATGCATCACTAAAGGAAGAAGGGCTTTGATTGTGTAGTTGGAGGTCTCATCTTAACTTTCTTGACCTTCCTCCCACCCAAATAGATGTCCCTGACACTAAAAGCTCTCCATCTGGATGCACTTCAAGTAAAACCTGTAAGTTTGGGCAATTCCCAGTTGTAGACAAGAATACAAAACTATTGTAGGAAATTGTTTGGGAGAAAGCAGGTTCTCTTTCTGCTCCAATCCTTGCTAGGGCTTCAATTCACCACAAATGGCCGGGAACAAATAGCATTGCTCTGAAGCCTTTAACAACAGCAATCAATAAGGGAAGCTTTTCACATTATATAAATGATTATTTTTTTTAATAGTTAGATATTAGCCTTCTGTTAAAGGCACTGGGTTGGCAGCTCTCCTGTCCATCCCACCCTGAGATGCCAGTCCCCCACCACCACCATAAATGGGTTCAGGTATTTTGACACCTACACAGAACGCAGAAAATCAGTAGCCTTTCCTAATATGAAATAGGAACAGCTTGCTCTTTTGAGTATTAGTTTTATATCCATGTTCTAATTTAAAGCATTGAAACTGTGCCAGAAAAATATAGTTGGCTTTCCAAGGAAATTAGGCAATCTCAGTTTTCAGGTTTCCCAAGTGTTATTCTGTGTATCTTAAATAAACAGCAGCCCAATATTCAACAGATTTAATTATTAGTTAGGGAGGCAAAAATAAGCCTCAGATGCATGATCTGAAGCTTTATTGTTTGCCTTGGTCCTAGCCTCTCATAAATCTTTTGTGGCAATGTTCCATTTTCTGAGATTCCAGAAATAAAGTACAGTTTTACACTGAACATGGCATGACATTATTCTGAGTAAGCATGCTTAGGATGGTACTCAACCTCTCCATTTCCCCTAGCATTTCCCTGGTAAATGGAAAGACAACAAGGTGGTAGGGCTGGGATTCTTCATCATGAGCTCTTGTTGGGGGGGGGGGGTTCAGAGGTAGATGTGGTTGATCAGGCATGTGAGTTGATTAGATGTGTTAGTCACTAGATGAATTAATACCCCACCCCCTGCTTATACAAGCAAGATTTTAACCCAAGTATGATCATTTTTTCCCACTCTTTTTTTTTTTAATTTCCCCAATGCTTTACACTTTCCAATAGAGGAACTAATTAATACCTGCAAAGGAGGCGTAGCTGGGGGAATCTTCCTCCCTCCCTCCTTCCCTCTCTTCCTAAAAGGTAGGCCTGTTAGGCTTTGCAAAGCCTCTCTTTCCTCAGATTTTCCTTCCTTACATCATATGCTGTTTAATCTCTACAACAATAATAGTTTGTAGCTGTCTGATATTATAATCACCGTGGGAGTAATGACTTGTGATGTGCTATCTTTGGCATATTGACATTCTTAGTTATAAATATAATGCTGTGAGTTTGTTCCACTTAATGGCAACATTTCTTTCAAAATAAAAATAACTTTTAAATAAGGAGTTGATGTCCCCAGAGCAGCTGGTGTTGTTTGCACCGGATCTAGAATCATCATTGGTACCCACTTCCAGTTTAGATATGGGAAATTATTCTGACTCATCAGGATAATTTGCATGTTTCTAGAGTATTCTGGGAAGTGAGCAGAGGATCACCATGAGCAGCAGAGATATTGGAGTTTGTCTTATCAGCTCATGCTTTCCCCTGTCTTTCTTTTTTTCAGGAGAATCTAGACAAGAGAGTGTATAAAAAAAGAAGCTGTTTGAAGCTGTACAATCTTCAGGAGACATATAGACATAGACAAGGAGGCAAGTACTGTATCATGATGACCCTCAAGGTATGTGCCATGATTCTGTTCCTGCCAGAAGAGGATTCCAGCTATGCTTGCACCAAGTCCAAGCTCATTACACTGCTGGAGGAGAAAGTGGAGGGTCTGGAGGCATGTCTGGTGACACTGAGACTCATCTGGAATCATGAGGAGTTTCTGGACAAGGCAGGAGGATGTCTGCAAAATGAACACAGGAAGAAAGGGACTACTACAAAGAAAACACGAATCTCAGAGGAGGAGGGTTGACTGTATGTAGCTCAGAGGACCAAGAGACTATTGCTGAAACTGCACAATCAATTTCAGGTCCTCTCCCCAGGGGGTGACTCACCAATGTGTGGGGAAGGGTTATTGCCCAGCACTCCAGGGATGGGAAGGAGAGAAGCTGAGGCTCTCTCAGAGGTGAGGAATCCAACAGCTGCCCCAAGAAGGAAGAAGCATGTGGTGGAGATGAGCAACTTGGTACTGAGAGGAACAGCTATCTGCAGATCAGACATAATTTCAAGGGAAGAGTATTGTCTGCCAAGTGCAAAGATCCAGAATATTTTTTGTTGGATGCCGTCCAGAGGAGTCACTTCTTGTGAGATGGGCGGCCATATAAATTTGGTAGATGATAGATAGATAGATAGATAGATAGATAGATAGATAGATAGATAGATAGATAGATAGATAATAAATAATTGAAGAGGATAATAAATAGATAATAAATAATTGAAGAGGCTGACCTGACTAATCAAACCTACTGACTGTTATCCCTTTCTTGTTTCATGTTGGAATAAATGATACTGTCAAAAAGAACCTGGAAAGAAACTGAAGGAGAGCAAAAACTAGACAGGAAGGCCAAAGAGTTTGGAGCACTTTTGTCCATAATTCCAACTGAATATCACAGTCCAAGGGAGAAACAGAGGATTCTGAAAGTGAACCGCTGGTTGAAGGGATTGTTGAGAAAACTTTCGATTCCTGGACCATGATCTACATTATATATAGGAAGGGCTTCTGATCAGAGATGGGCTGAATCTTACAAAGACTGGGAAGAATGTTTGGAAGACACCTTGCTCAGGACATCTGGTGGGTTTTAAACTAAATCTGGAGAGGGAGTGAGACCAGTACCCAGAAACACACTCACAGCATAAGCCCAAAGCAGTAAACCTTACAATAAGGAAGGAAGTGATAAGGAAGTGGGGGTTCAGGAATACACCAGAAGATGCAACGGGCATATCTAAGAAAGGCAGTGCTAAGGAGCTCAGATGCCTGCGCACCAGTGCTCAGAGTATGGGGAACAAACAGGGAGAACTCGAAGAAACAGACCCAACAAAATGAACTATATGATAAGCTGAGTACTGGCAGATCCAAAAGCACCCTTTGTTATGTAAAATGCATCTGCTGTTTATTTCATATTACAGCTTTGCACACTAAAAAATTAACAACCATAGATAGTGAAAACTTAGAGCAACCATTTTCATGAGCAGAAGAACAGGAATAGCCACAGCACTACATGAACTCTTGCACAGGCTCCTCTACAAGTAGCTTGCCTTTCTTTTCCTTGAGGTTCTCTAGAGCTGATTCTATGCATGGGGCAATAAGAGCAAAAGCCACTTGTGGGATGGGTACCAACAGAGGGGTAAGTAGTGGAAATTTCTGATTTTTCTAGATAGGAATGGAAAGCCCAATACACCCAAGTCTCTGATCCTTGGCTCAAAAGACTAATTATGAAACAATGCCAAGGTTTTGCAAATGTTATGTATACTGTAGCACAAAATAAAGGACATTCCCATCCTTTGAAACAGACTGGTGGCACATTTGCCAAAAGGGAGCTGTTAATGGGTAAGGTGAAAGGTGTAGCTCAGTATGATTGATAGTCAATTGGAAGAGTTCTAACCTCCCAGTAGGAAGTAAAATTAGTGATTAGAAAGAATAAATATTTATTTATTACATGTGTATCCTGCCATAATTATATAAGACTCCTAGTTAGTAACAATAGTAACACAAAAAAGGAATAAAACAAGACATAAATAACATCAGCTACAATAAAAGATTTGTTGGACTTGTGTTAATCACTTGCCTGTCTATCCATGTAAATTCTGAGTACTGATTTTGTTGCGTTTCAGTAAGGCTTTGTTCAGCTCCACTAGTATCTAGTCTGTAGTAACACAAATGAATTGTTGGCGGGCTCAGTGTGAGGCAAGAGGGAGTAATAGGTAACAGCGTTACTTCCTGAGCCTCCATCCTGCTTTATGTCTCTGTCCTTCCCCCTCCCACCAAATTTGCAACTGACCTTACTTTGAAAAAAGCAAAGCAGCTCTGTCCATCTTTTAATACAGTGCATCCTTCTTGCTGCAGTTATTTCAGTCTGACTCAGCAATTCCCACATGTTCACAAATGGACCATGAGAAGACCTGTGCAGCGTGGAGAGCTGGGGGACACCAACTCATCAGAAATCCTCTGTGGTTCTATGGAAGTCCAGTGAGTTGGTTCCGTCCTAGTTGTTCTGCTCTACTTTTTTAATGAAGGAATTTCAGCTGATTAATACAGCACATGCTTTGTGCATATAAAATGCCAGGTTCAGAGTCTAACATTTTCAATTTAGAGCAGGGTTCCTCAACCTTAGCAACTTTAAGATGGGTGGACTTCAACTCCCAGAATTTCCCAGCCAGCCATGCTGGCTGGGGAATTCGGGGAGTTGAAGTCCACCCATCTTAAAGTTGCTGAGATTGAGGAACCCTGATTTAGAGAACTAAGGAGTAGGTGATGCGTCTCTGCCTGAGTACAGACCATCTCTATATTGTGACCTGATATAAATAAAGCTAACAGATCTCATTTGCAAAAATGCAGATGACCTCTAGATGGCAACAAAAGGTCAGTGCTTTTTGTATTTCTTTTACAGCGCAGTTTGTATCACCCTAGTAAAAGGCACTATGTAATGCAGTGAGTTACAGTACATAAAACTTCTTGCTTATAGTTTACTTCTCTTCCATGTGCAATAAACTCACACTAGAGGGCTCTACATCAAGTAAAATTTGGGTGTTTTCAGTGGCAAGTATTTTTCTGTATGTCAGTTACCACATCTGGGCTACAAAATTGGGGATGACCACTAGATAGCAGGAAGGAGATTCAGAAAACTCAAACTCTTTGCCGCCACCTAGTGGTTACCCCCATGTTTGCAGCCCAGATATGAAAGACCCACTTTCAATACCAACCAGACTTCCTGCTCCACCTGACTTGGATTAAAAAAGAAAAAGAAATCATTAAAGCTATGATTTGGCTTGAAGGTATGCTGCAAATCACAGTACCAGCCTGCAGCAGTTTTTTTTTTTTAAATGCCTTTGGGTCCCAAACAGATCCATTATACTTGCTGCAGTCCTGTATTTTGTTTGGAAGGATGTCCAAATGATGGGGGGGGAGGGGAAGACAAAGGTACACCACAGTTTTAGAGAGCATCCTGAGGCCCTGAGAAGTGGCAGACAGTAATTTTACGTGCTTTCCAGTAGTTTGTGATTGGTTATGTCCATTGTGGAGAACCAGTTTGGTGTAGTGGTTAAAGGCATCAGGCTAGAAACCGGGAGACTATGAAGGAGGAAGAAAGCCACAGCAAACCACTTCTGAAAATCTTGCCAAGAAAACTGCAGGGACTTGTCCAGGTATTTGCCAGGAGTCAAAAACTGACTCGAAGGCACAGCACGTTGTGCTTAAAGAGCTCATTGGCTTAAAGAGATTGCCTGCCCTCTGCCTTAGTACTAACAATAAAAACATTATGCAATATTCTGTTTCATCTAGGAGCACTCCAAGCCTATCACCAAGCAGAAATCTTTTATTTTACCTGGATGTTCTTCTAAGGCAGTGGATTGTTGTGTTTGGAGATACTTCTGCATCTGCTAATTTTTGTTAGGCCTGCTATATCTGGCCTGCAAGAAGTCTTTGCTCCCATCTCATGGTTGCCTGGATGTTTGCAGCTAAGATATGGTATGCTAAAATTCTGTCCTTGTTTGTAGAAAATGAATCTGTAAGAGATCAGCTCTATATGCCTAGAGATTAATGAAGTTCTTAACAATTCCTCAAAATTGTTAACGGTCATCACATTCTGGAATGTTTGCTATGGATATGATATAAATTGCTACATTGGGGTGACTAGCATTCTAAAAATACTTTTCCACACCATTTCTCAAGATCAGTCTACATGTTACACAGTGGTGGATGGATTTGTCTTAGCTGCGAAGTACAAATTTCTCAGGGAATTGCATGGATCTTCCTAACAAAAGTATACATTTAGAAAAATGCATTAGAAATATTTGTACTGATTTTTTTTTTTTTACCTTTAAGTGTTGGTCCTTAGTTAGATTAAGTTCTTATCCAGAAGAAAAACAACATACACATCTTACATGAAATAACATAACATAAACATAACATAATGAATATATATAGGCATTCCTAGATGTATATTGCGTATTGTATTAAATGCATATTGTAACATTTAAATATTATATCTTTATATTTGCACATGTTTTATAATATTATGGACACATGTTAAAAATGTAATGTAAAGGATCCCATTATGCTTTGTATTTCCCAGGAACATACTTTTCCAATATGATAGATAGATAGATAGATAGATAGATAGATAGATAGATAGATAGATAGATAGATAGATAGAAGATGATAGATGATAGATATAGAAAGTTTCCATTTTATTATGGGCAATTATAAAAATAATTTAGATTAGTGTTCTTAGATCAGTATTTTAGCCAATATCTTGATTATATTCCATTTCCATCATACTCATTGTACAGAAATAGATGAGAGTTCATCTGTTTCATTCCAACTGCTTGTTTGCACATATTTACATGCTCCCTTTCTGTTGCAGCGGTGGCTCAACTCTGCCCTCATTAATTAGTGGCAATAACGTGTGCTTATCCTTGTGTGAAGCAATATGTGATAGCAAGGTAGCAGTGAAGGAAACTAGAAGAATTATACTGCAGAAATACACATGTTATTTAACTCCACAGTAGCCAGGTTGCCCTCATGCTAATTTTGTGGGGGGGGGGGTGTTATACTTATTATTTCTGGCATTCATATGTTTTCTTGTCACATAGTTCTCTGCATGGCTTATAACAAGCACAAGTGCAATTTCAATATGAAACAGAATACTGAATCATACAACAGGAGTGCATCAAGGAGGTTTTGGACAACTTATATAACATAACTGAGATTCCACTAGTGAAAAGACCTCCATGGTAGTTGCCTGCTTCAATGTTGTTTGAGAGGTCACTCAGAGTCTCTGTTCTCATGAAATACTTAGCCCTGGTTAATTTATTCATTTCTGTTGAGCAAGCAATTGCCTAAATTCAGATGACCAACAAGGCTGCAGTCATTTTGAGCATCTTTGGTTCTGAGGAACATGTTCTGGATGCTCTTGCAAATGGTTGTTGAGAAGGTAGAGGAATGACCCCTTCAGAAAATAGCTGCCATGGGGAAATACAGCCCATTACAAAGCCCCAGTTGACTGGAATACCATTGGCTACTTCCTCTCTTCTGCTTCTACTTACCTTTGCCTTTTTTCTGGGTAGATGGGTGCATTTGCAGCATAACATTGGGCTGCACCCACCCATCAAGCTTTTGATGTCTAAAGAGGGCTCAGAGGCAATTTGGGTACTTTGTTTTATTGGATGCCAGTTTCCTAATACATACATACATTACATTAATCCTTTTTGGTATGGAAAGTACAGAAAAATAGTGAAGAAACAGTGGGTAAAAGAAATTAAAGACAGGAGATAAGAAAAAAGACAGGGAAATTTAATCCAACACCACTCACTGTGCCTTTCAGTCTCTCTGTACCTTTCTGCTGCTATCACATGTGTGGCTGACCAGATTGCAGTTCCATGTGCCATGTGAACACAGCCGCTGTAAGTTCTCAAGAAGATTTTCGGGTTTAGCTCCCTTCGTATAGGAGAAAATGCTCTTTCAGATAACCAATTTCAAAGTCATTGAGCTGCTCATGTGCCTGTGGAGGGGGGATGTTGAAGGTACCTTTTGAAAATTGCTGCATCATGAGATTTGTAGTAGAAATTTAAAATTGCGACTTCTAGGCTCAGCCACAGAGAGCAAGCGTCACTGGCAGGTTCCTGGCAGCTGCCCCAGAAAGTTGCATTCTGCTGCAGGGTCAGTCATAGCTATCCATTGCTCCCGTCCCCTCCTGTTTGTCATTCTGTTGATACTCTCAGCTAAGACATCCTTCAGTGGCTGCCATTCACTGTGGGCAGCCTGCCATATGGAAGTCTCACAAGTCTCACAAGATCTCCAGCTGAGGTGGAAGCAACTGAGAAGAATGTGGAGGAGCCCCTGCCAAGACGCAGAGCATCTTTATTTTGCAGGGACTTGCAGAGCAATTCCTGTGTCAGATAAAATTAAGCTTCAGTGGACAAATGTATTCTGGGCACTGCGTTCATAGTTCTGTTTCCTAAGCAGTGTTGACCCTAAATCTTCCTTGGGCTGTAGGAGTAGGTAATGGTTTCTGGCCAGAGGTCTGACACTCACCTCCTAGGCTGGAAAGTGGCTGCAGAAGCCCTTCCAATGACTCGAACACTCTAGCCTGAGTTTTCATGATTTTGGGGATTTGGTGGGATTAAAGAGTAGCAACAATTGCATTTTGCCTCACACATAAGGTTAGTAAACCCATTTCCAGACTTACTTACTTACTTACTTATTTATTTATTTATTTATTTTGTATGCCGCCCATCTCCCCCGGAGGGTGACTGGGCCGCTGACAATTAAAGTTGGCATTTTTAAAGCTCTTATTTTGATCGTGTCACTGATGATGTTACATTTATCTTCCTATTTATGTTGTCTGTTTTTAACCCAAGTTATGGATTTGGGGGATCAGAGGCCACTCAGAGTCTGTTTTATTAGAACAGTTCATAAGCCCTGTAACTAGGTAAGGTTAGGTAAGGTAAGGTAAGGTAAGGGGGAGGGAGGGAAGGAAGGAAGGAAGGAAGGAAGGAAGGAAGGAAGGAAGGAAGGAAGGAAGGAAGGAAGGAAGGAAGGAAGGAAGGAAGGAAGGAAGGAAGATTTCACTGTTAAAAATCAACCATTGTTATTGCTGAATTTTGACATAATATCCCAGGGTACTTTGAACGTCTAAACAAGGTGCTCTATGCAATCCATAGGCCACAGGTTGGCCAATCTTGCCAAAACCCCAATTTTAGAGATTCATGAGAACTGTTAGTTCCCTTACTATATCTTTAGCTAGAGTTAATTGTTATGCAGCTTCCACAATCTGTTACCATCTAGGTACTGTATGTTGGACCAACTCCTAAGTTCTCAGGCAACTTGGTCAAAGGCAATTGTTGAGAATGGCAAGATTTTCTTTTATTGGGTCAATTTCCTTTTGGAGAAGGAAATACTAATGGTTATACATTCTGTTCTAGCAAAAGCAAACTGGATGTCTGGTAGTTCAGAATGTTTCTTTTTCTATCTGTTTTGGCATACAGACCTCATGCTCAGCTAGTCAGACCAGTTCTACTGTGTTCTTCCACCTCATAAAGAAGAATGACCTCATTATTATGATGGCCTATGTAATCTCCTAGTCTAACTGCCCATTAATTAGCATGACTCGTTAATAGGCTAGTCATGCCAAAACCAAAGGGAAATTTTGAACTGGATTGCCAAATAAATTTTAATAACTTTGGAGACCAGGTAAAGCTTGTATCAGAACACGCTTGGTATAATAGTTAAGGTATCAGACTAGAAACCTAGAGACCGTGAGTTCTAGTCCTGTCTTAGGTGTGAAGCCAACTGGGTGACCTTGGGCCAGCCCCTCTCCCTCAGCCCTAGGAAGAAGAAGGCAACAGCAAACCACTTCTGAAAATCTTGCCAAGAAAACTGCAGGGACTAGTCCAGGCAGTCAGTAGGAGTCAACACTGGCCCAAAGGCTCCCCCCCCAAAAAACCTGCTCTCATTTCTTCATGACAATTTTCATCTGCCAAAATACCCATGCTATAAAACCTTTTGAGGCAGAGTCTTTTTCTTCCTTTGAAACTGGCTTTAAATAATACCATGCCAGGGCCCATCTCAATAAACCCTCTAAGGTTACATCAGTTCTTACAGTAATGTAGGTGAGACTCTTTGGCAATGAAGTTTGCTAGTTGAAGACTAGATAATGGTTAAATTATACATTCTACCATTGGCTTTAGAGCAGTGTTGTCCAAACTTGGCCACTTTAAGATGAGTGGACTTCAACTCCCAGAATTCCCCAGCCAGCATGGCTGGCTGGGGAATTCTGGGAGTTGAAGTCCACTCATCTTAAAGTGGCCAAGTTTGGACAGCACTGCTTTAGAGTGATCCATACATTTTTAGTAAACATAGCAGGTACAACTAAAAATATCGGGCATGTGCATTCCGAAACCCTGAACGAATACTAGCAGACGCGGCATTTTGTTTTCTTTCTTAGAATGAAGGTGAAGACAGTTTTGTCAAACAGAGTTCTACAGGAAAAGAAGCAAATAAACACGAGTATACCAATATCTTGTGCAGAAGATATATTATTTTGTCTAGTGCCTATCTGCAGGAAATGGATGCAAGAAACAACTGAAAAATGGCCTAGACTTTGCTCCTTGTACAGGCTGAAGGAAGTCTGAAAAAAAAATGCAAGTTTATGACAAAAACAACTCGGCCAGGGGGAAGAAGAGGGAATATCTGTCTCAATACCTCCGTTCCATTTACATACTGTGCGCTGCGGCAGGAACACCCTCTGCCCCTTCTCTGGTAACTGGCTGCTGCCCTTCATGGGACCAGTGAACATGGGCCTTTCTTCTTTTTTTAAGACCAGGTGAAACTGGCAAGCGTCCTTCCAGTGTCTCCTAGCCCAGCTGGCAGGGAGAACAGTGAAACTCTACTGTTTTCTTCTTTCACCTGTCTACCAGTAGATGCACTAGAATGGGAAGGTGTCAAGCATGTGGGGAAGTCAGTAGATGAGGACTCATATAAAAGGTATTTCAGTATCCACAAAGAAAGAAAAAAAAGAATACCGCTTGCATTCCAGGCATGGATGGGAAGGAATCGGCCGGTTGGTAACCACTGTCCAAACAAAACTCCTGGCCAGCCACGAAGAACAGACTGAAATACAGACAGTAATTTCTAAACCTTCATCTCCTACCGGTTTCAGCACAGGAGATAAGCAGCTGACAGTCCTTTGTCATCCATTACTCTGGAAGGAAGTCAAGTGAACTGGTGTGACTTGAAACAGAGGCAGTGCTGGCAGGATGGGGTTCAGCGATGGGACAAGTTTTATGCTGGGGGACTTTTCAGCTACCTCAAGGATGGGTTCCTAGCCCTGAATGAATGACCACCAGCTAAACATTCCTGTCCCTAAGGGAGAGAAAAATATTTCCATGCTTGTTATATATCAGAAAAATACCTACAACAAATGCTCTTAAATGCCTTTAAAATACACTGTGATCGTTGAAGTTTGCAGATAATCTACAACAAGAACAATCAGATGCATCAAAAAAGAGCAATCCTTTAAATCAGGGGTGGGCAACCTGTGACCCAATTCCTTTTTTTTTTTTTTTGGTCTTTAGAGCCCCTTCTGATGATGAAAGGCACGATTTCCCACCACTCCGAAGTAGGAAACAGCTGAAAACTGTCTTACTATCATGCTAAAATAAACAGATCAGCTGAGACACAAAGGAAGCTCCAGACGTCTCCCCAAACACAGTCCTGCCTAACTGTCTGATGTGTCTCTCACTGCTTTGCTAACTTCAGCACCTCCTGCAAATGTGAAGTGCAGCTCTTGATCCTCAAAATGTTCACCCCAAGGATTTTTAGGGGGCCTTGACCCCATAAAGGCTGATCCAGCATGTGTTACTGAGACATGGCTGGGACCGGAGGGAAGGGTTCCTCTCTCAGAGATGTGCCTGGCCAGTTTTCAAGTGCGGCATCAGCCTCGACTTCAGGGCGGGTGTGTGTGTGTGTGTGGTTATCCAAGAATCTCTGATGGCTACCAGGGGCATCTCTCCACAAGCGCCCAGTTGTGAGACCCTTTTTGGTTCTAGGGACCAGCTGGGATTGCTGCTAGGGTAGCAGCCTCCATGCTGCGTAGCAGCCTCCCTGTCTGAGCTCCTAGGCCTCACTGCGGGATTGGTGGTGGAGTTTCCCAGGTGTATGGTTCTGGGGGACTTCAATCTGCCTTCCCTGGGAGTGGGGTTGGAGGCAGCTCAGGAGTTCATGGAAACCATGACTTCCATGGACCTAAGTGATCCAGGACCCAACTAGGAGTAGTGGTCACACATCCAATTTGGTGTTCTTGTCAGAGCGGTGCCTATGTGATTGGGAATTGGTGAACCTATCTTTGGCCCCCTTGTCATGATCAAATCATGCCTTGGTGGCTATGAGCTTTTCTAGGGCTGTACCCCTCTGCAGAGAGGCAGGACCTATTAGATCAGTCCACCCACATCAACTGATGGACCCGGATGAGTTTCAGAGGGAGCTGAAGGTTATAATTGAGGATCTGCCAGGTAGTCCTGCTGGAATAGGAGGGTGACTTAGACAGGATTGTGACCATGCAACCTCTCCTGACCCATGGACCCCGTCAGGCCTCATGGTATACAGAGGATCTGAGAGGGATGGAATGGATCAAGGGATGTCTAGAGCATCGCTGGTGGAAGATGAAGAACAAAACGTGGATAAGAGCTGCTATTAAAGCTTACCTTGTGGTGATTTGTGCAGCGAAGCGGAAATACTTCTCCACGCTAACTGCATCTGCAGACAATTTCCCAGTGGCCTTCTTCAAGGTGATCCCATTCCTTCTGGGGAAGGAGGACTGGGAGGTTTACCTACAGGGGTGTGCTGAGGAATTTGCTGATCTTTTGGAAGATAAAAATCATTCAGATTCATTCCCAGTTGGATGTCAGCATGGTTGCTGGTCCAATGGAGATGCCTGGGGTAGGTTCTTGCCCAGTTATCTGGGAATGGCTTGACCCTGTTGCTTCTGAGGAAGTGGACAGAGTCCTAGGGAGTGTGAGTGCAGCCACTCATGTTTTAGATCCATGTCTCTCCTGGTTGGTGAAAGCCTCCAGGGAGGTGATGTGTAGGTGGATACTGACGGTGGTTAATGCATCGGGGGGGTGCCCCAGCCTTTTAAAGAGGCTGTGGTTTGCCCCTTTCTTAAGAAGCCATCTCTAGATCTCACCCTGATGCACAATTTTCATCCTGTCTCCAACCTCCCTTTTTGGGGAAGGCTGTTGAGAAGTTGGTCACGCTGCAGTCCCAGAGGATCCTGGATGAAACAGGTTACCTGGACCCCTTTCAGCTGGGATTCAGGCCTGGATATGGGATGGAAATGGCATTGGTCGTGCTTTTTGATGATCTCTGGTGGGAGTGGGATGGGGGTAGAGCATCCATCCTTGCTCTACTTGACCTGCAACTTTCAATACCATCAACCATGGTATCCTTCTGGACTGGCTTTGGGGGTTGGGAATGGGGGGCACTATGTTGTCCTGGTTCACTTCCTTCTGAGGACATTCTCAATTGGTATTGATTGAGGCTGAGAGGTCCGGCCCGCAGCCCTTGCTTTGCGGGTTCCGCAAGGGTTGGTGCTTTCTCCACTCCTGTTTAACATCTGCAGGAAGCTGCTGGGTGAGATCATCTGCCACCATGGAGTAAGATATCATCAGTATGCAGATGATACTCAGTTGTACATCTCTGCCCATGGCAAGTTAAGCTATGCCGTGACCACCCTTTCTTGGTGCCTGGAAGCTGTTGAGGTCTGGATGGGGAGCAACAGGTTGAAGCTGAACCCTGACAAGAAGGAGTGCCTTTGGGTTTCAGGCTCTTTGGTCTCAGGAGAATTATCTTTGGTCTTGGGTGGGGTTGCACTATCCCAGAAGGACCTGGTGCATAATCTGAGGGTTCTCCTGGACTTGTGACCCCTGCTCGAGGAGCAGGTGGCAGTCGTGGCCAGGAAGACCTTTGCACAATTGTGAGTTGCGTGCCAGTTACACCCATTCCTGGACCAACATGCCCTTCTCACAGTCACCCACTCCCTAGTTACCTCCCGTTTGGACTATTGTAATGTACTGTACGTGGGGCTGTCCTTGAGGAGTATCCGGAAGCTTCAGTTGGTTCAAAATGCGATGGCCCACATGGTTTTGCACAAGCCTAGATTTGCGCATGTGTCACCTCTTTTGCAGGAGCTGCGTTGGTTGCCAATTTGCTTCCAGGCCCAATTCAAGGTGTTGATTATCACCTTTAAAGCCCTACATGGCTTGGGGCCAGGTTATTTGCAGGACTGCCTTTCCTGCGTTACGTCTACCCAGCCCACCAGAGTGGGGAGGTGCGTATGTTGCAGGTCCCTTCAGTGAGGGAGGTACTTCTAGTGGGATTGAGAAAAAGAGCCTTCTCTGTAGTGGCTCCCTCCCTATAGAATATTATTCCTCTGGAGATAAGTCTGGCCCCCACCTTAATATTTTTCCAGAAGGCCCTTGAATACATGGTTTTGTCAGTGGGCCTGGGAACCCCAGGCTGATACGGAGCCGATCGAACGGTTAGTCTGAGTGTGTTTGTTGCTGCCGGGGTGGGGTGGGTTGTTTATTGGTTTTTGTTTGGGTTTTAATACTGTAAGCCTCCTGGAGTCGCCATGTGTGAGTTGGGCAGCCATATAAATTTGTTGAATAAATAAATAACAATCAAGAGGGGAATTAGAAACTGGAGTGGAAAAAGAAGAAGAATCGCTGGTGAAGTGTCTCTAATCTCTTGCATTCTGGAGGCAGCAAAGAATTGCAAAGTTATTATCTTTACTGTGCAGGAGCCTGGAAAATGCATCCGTTCCTGCAGAATCAAATGACCTGAAACTGACCCAAGCTGATGAGGAAGGAGACAAGGGTGAAATATCCTGGCATTCCTTTTCCACAGACTGTCACGGCTGATTCATGATCAACACCCCGAGTCAGCATCCTCTGAAATAATCTCAAGATAGAAGGAAACAGACCTCAGTTAACTAAATGGAAGTTCCTTAATACGGTACAGCAATTCTGTCTGGGAAGAGATGCCCGTTTTCTGTGATGCTTCCTAACGCCTGTTATTACTTGTCTGGATTCCTGAACAACTCCGGAAAAATGGGGTTCATGGGAATATTGAGCTTTCTGTACAACCAGAAGTTAATCACCCAGCTTTCTAAGGATAATATGTACTATAACTAGTGATCCCAGACTGCAGGGCTGAAATCATTGCCTCAATAGAAAGAATAAATCCAGCTTCCTGTAACTTTATATACTCAGAGAGGTTTAGGTGATGCTGTTCTGTGGTGGCTCTCACACTGCCAGGAACCTTTTGACAGATTGCAATCATGTCCCATGCTAATAAACCACACTGCACTACCATCCCCCCCCCCATACATGAGAAATAGGGCAGCTCCCCACAGTCTCCCACACATAACTAGCTGGAAATGAAGCCAGTTTAAAAAATCCCTTGCTGGGTTTCAACCCCATCCTCCACATTAGCCACAGTGATGTACCTCTAGTTTTGCTCCATTAATGTACATGTGAAATTAAAACTTTTGGGCCCAAAATATATCCGAATCCTGCTACATCTTGTCTTTGTTTCTCATCTAGGTCATCTTTTCCCAATCCCAAAACATCTGAAAGAGGCCAAGTTGGGAAAGATTAGTCTTTCTCATTCCTGCCTCAGTTGGGAAAGACCTGGCTGATTCCATCACAGAAGATATTTCAGATGCTGGAACTTATTTAGAAACACTTCAAACTTGTTTCTATTTTTTATGATTAATATTTAGTCTCGGATAAAGTGGCCTTTTGGCTGTTTTGTTTTTACTGCTATTTGGAACATATTTTTGTCTCATTATTATGCCACTTTATTAGTTGATTATTTAAACTTAGTGTGCATCTATTAATATTATATTATGTAAAAACATTATTGCCTTATAATTGTTCATAAATAATATTTAATTATTATGTGTTATGATGTGAGCTCTTTTGATGTTGTGAATCACTTTCCAGGATTAAGAGGTATACAAACAGATATTATTACATTTTATTTTCCATTCACTCAATTTGCACGAAGGTCTTTCTACCTTAGTTTTTGCCTTCCTGAAAATATGGTATCATTTACCAGCTAGGCTTTGTGACTATTCATCCCTGACTTCAGATCATTTATAAATATATTGAACCATAATAGTCCCAATACACTATTGGAAGACCTGAAGGACCAGGTTAGGGACAGATCCTCCTGGAGAAAATGATCACTAAGTGTTGACACCAGCTTGATGGCACCTAATCAAGCAATAAAATCCCAATACAGATCCTTGAGGAGACCTTGAAGTTGAATCCATCCACTGGCAGCATGCCTGGCCCTACAGTAGAGAGCATATGGGGAGGAAACACTATTTTAAAACTAAAGCTGCCCCTGCTGTGGCTTGGGGATGAGATGGAGGCAATCTCATGAGGACATGAAGAAGGTTTGGAGATTACGTTTGTGCTACTGTTGGGAGGACTGAAGCTGAGCCCCATATCTGGTGAGAAATGTGGACATAGCAAAGTGAGAAATGAAAGTCCTGGTTACTTCTTTTGGCTTTGGGTGGAAGGAAGCCAGTTTTAAAGGCAAGTGTATAAATCCTTTAGTTCTTTGGGGCAATAATTAATGGGACAGAATGCCCTTTTCAGAGCCAGCATTCTTCATCCTCCATTACTTAAAGTAGAGAAATGAAGGATGTTGTTCTTTTTTTTTTAACTCAGCCTTGGGCAGAACCAGAAAGGAATAGCATTAGCTCAGTTCTCCTGACCTGAAATGACTTTGTGGAATATGACTGAAGTGTTTAATTACAGTGGCTAATGTGGGAGTAAACAACAGCTGTGTGGAAAAAAAAGGTGTATTTATCAATAATTCCAATCCCTGATAAACTGGCACAACTGGCCATGATCTTTATTATGAATTTGCATGAATTTTCTTTTATTGACTTAGGTTTACTGAAATTATACCTTGCTTTTCCACTAATGGATGGCATTTAAGGTAGTAAGCAATTTTATCCAGGGGACTGTCAATAAAGCCACTCTGGTTGCATCAATCTGTTATGCTCCAATCTTCTGTAATAACCTTCATTATGTCTCCCACATCCTTCATGTCTCCCTTTGCTCTTTATTTCAGTGGTGCTGGCTGTTGCATAAAACTAGAGGTATTCTGGGGAAATCAAGATGGCAGCAGTAGCAGCTGCATCTTCTGTCTGTAATGCCAGGGTGAAGACCACCCCCCTAGGAAAGGTATGGGAAAATAAAAGTAAAGTCTTTATCCTGCTACTGCTGGCTGGTTAGCATAGGCTTCCTATCTACTTAGAGGGGACCAGTGGAGGATATGTCACTCAAGGCTCTCTCAGATGTGGTGCTAGGATGGGGGAGCATTTAATTTGATCCACATTTTAAGTGACCAACTTAATTCACACTTTCTGAACTAACCTAGCTGAATCCATATCCCAAGCTGATTTTTTTGCTATGACTTGGCCTTTTTGCCAAACAAATACTGTAGGAAACATGTGTAAGATACTGATCAGACCATCTAAATCATTGATCAATCAGTTTGAATTCTCCTCCTTGGAAGGTGCTAAAGTTGGCCAAGAGTAAAGGCCAGACCCTGATAGGGTGTCCTGGGAAATTGCCCTGAAAATTTTGTAAAAGATTAAACTCCTGTATTGGTGAATCTAGGTAATTAAGTTTAGTAAGGTTTAATTAGTAAAATCTTTGTCTTGTTTTACATTAAAGCTGACCATTTCTGACTTCTCTGCATTCTTTAATAACAGTTAAAGAATTTGGAACAGGATAGATCTAGCCAGGGGAGTGGTCCAACCCACATGCCAGACCACTCAATATACACAGTTGCCTACTTCTTCAGGAGAGAAGAGGAAAACTGTGGGGGAAAAGTCCTTTCCTTATATAGAAAGACTTGGATTCTAGCACGTTCAGAATGAGGGTTCCTATTTATAAACCACAAGAATGGTGGCAGCTAGGGGATGCAAGAAACAGTAAATGTGTTTTATTGGAACCTGCAAACAAGCCCCCAGTTCAGGTGGCCTGCAGTTTCATCCAAAACAAAATGTGGAGAGGTTTATGAGGCTAGTAGGATAAGTCTGTTGATCTTTTCTCCCTGCTTCCTCCACGTGGTCCGTGCACTGGCTTCCCATAACCTTCCTTTCTGTACCCCTCCATAGCCATCAGACATGGTTTTCCTTCCCTTCTTTAGGGTGCCCCCCCCCACACACACAAATGTTTTAGTTTAGCTTACAGTCCAGGATTTCCTGGTAACTTTTCATCCAAGTACTAACCAAGCCCTACCCTGCTTAGCTTCTTTTGGGAGATCAGCCCAGGTTGGCCAGATGCTGCTGCTCATTGCAACCAGGGGCTGAGCACTTCACTTCACTTCTGGCAGACAACAATGATAATAACTTTTTAAATAAATAAAATTATATGTACATATTATATTTATTTTAAATAAATAATAAAATAGGAAAAAATGAAGAAATTTTGAGCAGTAGATCTTTAACTGACAACAGCCTGAACTGGTTGGGCATTTTATGATGATAAATCAAACAATGGTCTAAAAATTGTTTGATAAGTAATGGTTAGTACTTTAAGTAACCTACTAAACATGGTTGAAGACCTATCTTTTCTCCCAAACATTTGCTATTTGAGGATATTTCCCTTCATTTTCTGTCTCTTTCTGTCACAGGCTTCTATCTTCTTTTCCTTGTAAATTGTGTGAGTAGGATCTGTTTTATTTTGAATTTTTGGCTATTATTACAAGTGAGATTTGAATTCCTAAAATAAGAATATTTGTTATATTCTTGGTACAGTATAATCTTTGCTTCTTAAATGTTCAGCAAATTTAGATGGGAATAAACATTTCATAACCTTTTATGCCTTTCTATACCAGGAATTAATCTAGTGAATCAGGGTCTCATAAAGCTCACTTTTTCTGAAAAGGGCACTTATGTTGACAAGCATTCTGTTATTATATTTACACTTCTATTAATATGCACTTTATAGTAAGGTACAGATACTTAATAGGCTATAAGTATTAAGTGGCAAAGATTTCACTCTCCATCCAACTTGCCTCTTTTTGTGCTCAAAAGGAGCAAGGTGGATGAAGAGTGAAAAAAAAAAAAGCACTATTCAAGTAGCTTCTCCCACCTTGAAACAGCTGCTGTGTGCAAGCAGAAAGCTTCAGTACAAAGCTGGGGCGGGAAATCATGCATGGGAAGTACAGCCAGCCAGAGAGTTCCCAAGATTTCCCTGTGTCCCACCTAGGCTGCTTCTCGATGCCACTGGCTGACGAATACTGCTAGAGGATCCTACCACTCTACCACCATTTCTGTTCTACCATCAGTCACAAAGCAGTCTGAAAGCAAGCTGTGATTATCTTCTCTTCCGCTGACCTCAAAATGTGGAGAATACCATGAGCCAAACAGCACTCCCTCCAGTGGCCCAGCAGGGGAGAATAAAACAAATGTCTTTTATTTAGTGATCCCTTCTCCTAAAGTACCGGAGGTGCTGGAGAAACCAAGACCCTCTTACCCCACTCCACACTAAATGAAATAGTGCTAGAATCCCCCTACACACACACGCACACCACATTTTTCACATTGTTCAAGATGTTTATTTGTGCGCATCAAGCTGGCTGTTTGCAGAAAAGAAGATCTGATCAATTGCTATGAGGAAAGCTGTGTATTGAAAGATCTATTGTAAAAAAAATGTAAACAAAAGTATTGAAATCCTGCAAAGGCTTCTCAGTCCCTCAGCGTTATTCATCTGTCACATTTAAAAACTCCTGTGACTTACGAAGATAAATAATAGCATGTCAGCAATTTTGCAACCAGGTGTTTTTTCCAATCATCTAACCATATCTAAATATTGCCACTGTGGCTGGAGAGGGGGAGATGGGTTCTAAATAATGCATGGAGGAAGAGACAAGCTCCAGAAATTGAATGCTAAAAAGAAAGGGAGGGAGGGAGGGAGGGAGGCAGGGACCAATAGCTGCTTGAGCCCAGGAAGCAAAGTAAGGCAAGATTTCCTGCTGTTGGGAATGCAGGCTGCCCGCAAGCTCTGAAGATCCAGGAATAAATTGACTCAACTCCCCAAGCCATGAGATCAAACCAGTCCTGAGTCGAGCCCCAAGTGGCACAAAGCATTTGTGTGGAAGCTGTCTTAGTAACATCAGCTACTTTCTTTCGTTTGTATGCTGATACATGGCAATTGCTAACTTCCAGGGTAATCTTTGCATGTGTATCCCTAATCCTCTGCTTGAATCAGGGATCACATTTTAACCATGTTTAGAATTAGTCCTATTCACAACTTTATTATCTCTCTGCTTCAGGACATGACATGATCTCTAGCTGTATAGTCATAGATATACAGTATATTATGGAACAAGAGTTTCCAGGCTTTGGATTCAGGGGCCAATTGAGGAGGGCTAGAAATCACTGAAGCCAGATTGTTCACAAACTGTTGGTGGATGTGGGTACAGGTAGAGCCAGAGAACTGAAAAGGGGTGCCCGTAGGGTGTGGTCAATATGTCAAGATGGCAGCCACAATGGTATGATTGAAGCTCCAAAAAAAACCACAGGTGAAGTTTTGATCACACCACAGTGGCTGCCATATTGACTTTTTGATCATACCTTGTGGCCACCCCTAGCACTCAACAAATATGATGGGGAAAAGTAACCACCGATTCTATGAGGGAAAAAATTATTTCAATAAATGGGATGGAGAGAAAATAATTATTATTTTTTAAATCCACCTTTTGACCTCTATCATTCTTTTAGTATAGCTTCCAGCCATTTCCTTAAAACTCCACTTTCATCATTTGACTGAAGACAAGGGAGGGGCAGGAGTGAGGAAGCTCTAAAGTCCATCTAGACCAGTGTTTCTCAACCTTGGCAACTTTAAGACGTGTGGACTTCAACTCCCAGAATTCCCTAGCCAGCATGCTGGCTAGGCAATTCTGGGAGTTGAAGTCCACACATCTTAAAGTTGCTACGGATGAGAAACCGTGATCTAGGCTAATGCTTGATCCCAGGGATGATCCAGGCCCACCATTTAAGAAATACATATTGCTATGTTAATGTTATGTTGTAATCAGGATTAAGGCTGTATGACCAGTTAGAGACCACTGGTTCCATCAAGGCAGGATTAGCTTATATAAATGCAAGGTGTCACAGAACACAAAGTCAAAGGTCCCAAACAGAACAGGGTAGGAGGAAAGGTAAACTTAAGATGTAGTAAGTGAAGTGAAGTAATTCACATTGCCATTTTAGGAAGGCCTCTGTGTAAATAATTAAATCCAGAGTCTAAAATTACCTTATGGCTGTCCTGGGTATGAAACATTTGTTTGCATTTGCATAATTAAGGATCAATTGAAATATAACATTAAATGGCAGGTCAAGCAAGGTGTATTAAGGACCATCTTCAAGAGGGAGGAGATGGTTTTGGCTGACCTCAAGGTGACATGAAACAAAAGATTCAACTGTCTGTCTCCTGGTTAAAGCAGGATTCTTCCTTTAGTTCCTATTTGTTTACTGCTTTGGGGCTGATAAGTAAGCTCAGGTGGCAGTCAGTGCAGATAGGAATTATAGAAATATAATTGGTATCGTTTTCTATTTTTTACCTGTGAGATGAATGTTACCATTTTCGAAAGACACAGTATATAAATCAACTCTTAGTTATCAAAAGCTTATAAAATTCAGTCTCTGAAGCAGTCTGAAGCAAACTTCTACTGACTTCAAAATGCTAGAAATAGGCAGAAAGCGATATGACAATCTGTGCTTTCTTCAGCTGACCTAAAAGAGAGTCCCCAAAATATTCTTCAGTAAACGCCCAATCCCCTAAGTTTCCTCAGGTACCGGAAAAACAAAACTCCTCTTGCCCACATTCCACACCAGTGTTTCTCAACCTTGGCAATTTTAAGATGTGTGGACTTCAACTTCCAGAATTCCCTAGCCAGCAAAATCAATGACTTAGATCCCCTTCCCATCCACATTTTCAGGATATGAAGTATGTATTCCTCTGGCCATTTGCAAATAAATCTGAGTGGTTACCATGAGGGGAATCAACTTGATTACAAAGGCACCATTCCTTTGTTTTCATTTGAAAGCCACCACAACCCGGGCAGTCAAAAAAGAGCATGTCAGCATTTTGCAACCCAGTGCTTTTCACAACAGCTCTAACAGTGGGTGCTTTTCGCTGTGGCTGCAGGAATGAAAAAGACAGTCTGGATTGATGTGAGCTCTTTTGTCTGCAGATCCTTGCAACTCTTTCTAGCAGTGCAGTAGCCCTGGCTGTGAGCAAGGGTGAGACTGACAACATTGACCTCTGTTCCCCCCCTACACTTTTTTTTTTGGGCAGGGAGTCCATGGGCTGCAAACTGACAGGCAACTGTTGGATTTTTTTTTCAGCAACTGCCTTGAAAGAGAAATTCCCTGAAAATAAAGGGGGGCGGGAATGCAGGAGAGAGAGTAAGGGTTGCCTTGAATTCAGCAAGCAAAGTGAGGCAAGCAGAGAAGCGGGAATACCACCAAGCTTGGTGTTCCCAAGCATTGCAAAAGGAAGCCCTAGTTTTGCAGGAGTTTCAAACCCACTGTGCCTTCGCTGGAAATGAAAATGGCAAACACTGCCAATATTGTGGAATCAGAGGTCCAACCTACTTTCAGAATAACCCAGAATTCTTGTGTGGAGTTGCCCTCAAACTCTTAGCAGTCTTCTCTCTTCCCAGAATTCCTCTATCTATCTATCTATCTATCTATCTATCTATCTATCTATCTATCTATCTATCTTCTTCCTAGCATTCCCTATTATATTTTTATAATATTTATATATAATATATATTTAAAACTTATGAGGCATTTCTCCCTTATGGTTAAAACAGTCCGTATCCACTCTTTCAGATTTTTATCTGCCGATCTATTAATCTCTCATTCTCTTCCAAGGTATCTCCCTGTTCAGCTCTGTTCTCTTCTCCAGCCCAATTACTTTTTCCTTGAATGATCCCTTTGGGGGAGGAGAGTTCAGATGCTTGTGCTGAATGGACAATATTGAGTTGCATCCAGAAAGCCCACCTTGCTGATCCAGCTCATATCCCTCCAACACAGTCCATTTTGTGGGTAAGAGAGAGAATCCTTGAGTAGGTGCAATTATACCGCTTACCTAATTACGTGAAGAACCGAGGATTTTTTTAAAAATCAGTGAGATCCAATGTCTTGCTCATCAGTAAATTAAAAGATAAAATATGAAAAAATGGAGGGTTTAAAATACATTGATGTGAAAATTGTCCTGTCTTTTTTTCAACCTCCTCCTATTATTATAATAATAATGTTTTCAGCACAAGCCCATACGAACCTTTCAAGGCAGGGCAGAGGGGCATCTTTTACTCTGTTTCATGCACTACAGTTACATTACATACAGTGATAGAAGGTGCCATAGCTGGTGCCAGCACAAGCCAATCTTGGCTGGCCACAAGAAGTTGAACAGAGCAGAACTGGCAGGGGTATGGTCAAAAAATCAAGATGGCAGCCAAACCATGTGATCAAAGCCCTGCCCCTTTTTGACAAGCCTAGTGCACATCACAAGGGGGTGGGACTTTGATCACCTGGTTAGGGCTGCCAACTCCACTTTTTTTACCCCACCCCTGAGAGCTGATTAGTCCTGGGGTGGGAAGCTACCAGGAAATCCCTAGGGCTGCAGTCTAACCTGGGAAGTCATTAAAAACTTCCCAGAAGAAGAAATGCAAATCGCTTCCACATTATTGCCAGCATAACTTCATGGAAGTGTCTGTGGACTTGCCAAGAATCAAGGGCATTATGAATAGATCTGTGCTACAGCTCATTCAGTCATGAAATTCATGCTCATGTGGAGGATTTCTTTCTCAAAGTCATTATGCACAGCCTGGAAAAAAGGCTACTCCAGGAACATACAGCAAGAGGATGGCCAGCAGAGAAGCTGTAGAATTATTGTTGTTCTCCTTTGCCTCTGATTATCAGGCTTATGTTGTGTGACTCAACAAGACTGGTGTCCCTTAGAGGGTCATAGGAAGGCATGCCTTCTCTATCATGGGGCCTGTCTTGTGAAACAGCCTCTCCCCGCCCCCAGGATACAGACAGCTACTGACCTTCCAGAAGGCAATGAAAACCTGGCTACTCCCCCAGACACTGGGGGCCAGTATGTTAATGGAGCTCTGATGTGGGCGCATGTGTATTTCTTATGCTGTTGCTCAGATTTGCAAGGTGGGAGGCTCAATCTTTTGTTTTTTTAGTGGATTGTAAAATTGGTTTTACTTGTTCACCACCCTGAATGCCACCAGTATACGGGTGGCCATATAAATATGCTAAATAAATAAATATCTTATCTCTAAAAAAAAAAAAAAGCCTACTGAGGGGACTCAAAGCGGTGTTAAGTGAGAAATTACTAAGTATTTAGTGGGCCAAGTAACAAAATGCCAAGCATCACATCTATGGGGGGGGGGTATGTATTATGCTTCCTGCGTTTTTCCCCCCATTTATCCTCCACCTGCAATTGTTCACCATTCAGAAAAGGGAAACACAGTTTCTGATTGGTTTCTTCAGTCTTTCTCAGATTTGTGATTAAAACGCAGCAAAGATAGAGAGAAATGTGTAATAAAGAACGCCAGGTTCCATTGTCCTTGTTGGTATGTTTGTACAAGATCACGAGTAATAGAATGAACTCACAGCTGAGCTGCGTTAACAAAAGGTAGAATTTGCTAGTCAGGATTTATTGTTAATGTCAAATACCAGCACTGTGATGAAGTTAAATGCAAGTGGAATAAATAACATCTCTAGTGAAAGATGGAGAGTGAGAGACTGACTATGTCTGCAATAATGTAGGATTTGGGTATTGCGACTTTTAATGTTCGGATCCCTTGCAGTCACTTCAAATACCAAATACTACAGAAAGAGAGACTGTGAGGCTGCGTCTTTCTCTCTCTCTCTCTCATACACACACACACACACACACACACACACACACACTAATGGAGACTATGGGGCAAATCCCAAGTTTGCACAATAACCTACACTTTAAAATAATTGTGGGTAGACAGGGCTGGGTTTGGGGGACTCTCAAAACTGAACATGTCAAGATAAGCAAATGCAGTTCAAGGGGTGGGGGAAAATATTGTGTGCGCAACACACACAAAAAACAGGCAGAGCATTGATCACACCATTGCGGCTGCCATCTTGACTTTTTTTACAATATCTTGCAGACAGCCCTGTGAAAAAAAACACAAAAAAATTGATTTCAGCAAGTGTAACATCATATATGGCATGATACATGTCCAAAAAGACCTTTTGCTTGCTGAGTGTCTGTCTTCCACACAATTATGGAAGCCTGTCCTTTTTTTGCCTCTAAATTAATTTTTTTCACTCAGATTTAAGGAAGAGTGTTTTGCCAGCAATATTAGGGTTGTCAACCAATTAAGGCTGCAGTCCTGAGCATGCTTACCTGGAGTTACCTCCATTAAACAAAATGGGATTTTCATCTAAGAAACATGTGAAGAATGTTATGCCATTAATTAGATCCAGATAATGTTCTTATGTGTTTAAAAAGATATCCACTTTTTAATTTTTTTAGGTTAGGCCCATATGTGCCACCAGGAGCTTCATTTCAGAAATGAAATTATCCATCTTTCTTTCCCACCCACAATAGGGGAATTTTCTCTTCCAAGGTAGCACTTGCCATCTGCAGTTTTATAAAAAAAAAAAAAAAAAAGTAAGATTTGAAAACAGGCTAACCAATTAATTAAGGATGCCTTCTGAGTCGACTGAAATCATTAATCCCAAACATTGCAGCTGCTAGAAAGGAATGAAGGCAATGGGGTATCTCCTTTTAAAGAGGCTTAATTAAACCTCCCTGAGAAAAAGCTTTCTCTGGTAGGGGTGTCTCCAACCCTACTAGAAAAACGAGAGAATCCGGCCCTCCCCTCCAGAAGGTCATTTAAGGTGTCATTTGGTTCACTTTCCTCTGTGTCTTTAACAGCAGCTGACATGCAGAAACAAAGGAAGAGATGTTTTCCCATACTTGCTTGCCAGGCAAAGCATGACCTTCTAAATTTCCAAGCACTGGTCTGCAGTTAAATGCACAAGAGCAAGGCAAATGAATAAAAATCTTAAAACAAAGAAGGGGGTTGTAACTCATTTTCATTCTAAAATAATGAACACGTGAGTTTCTCTCTCTCTCTCTCTCTCTGAACACTCAGTTTCCAAGTATCTTTTGTTTCTGGCAAAACATCAACTTAGCATACTTCACTTGATCAATGCCAGCATTTCAGGGAATGCTCTGTGCATCCATGAGCTGCAAACCTGGTGGTAAACAGGTAACCTGGATTGGTTTTCTCCTGAAGAATGCTTCAGATGCCTACCCTGCTCTAGTATCAGATAAAATATTGTTTCATTGCAGCTCTTTCATTACAAGCGCTGTGAAGCTAATGTGGAGCAGAGAATTGTATTTCTTCCCAGTAGACAAAATATTTGTTTCCACAAAGGCTCAAAATTGCACAGATTTTGACAAAACAGGCTTTACTGAAAGATTATGTCCCAATATAGTTAACATTAACTATAGCTATTTTATTTTATTAACTATAGCTATTAGAGCAGGGTTCCTCAACCTTGGCGACTTGAAGATGTGTGGGTTACAACTCCCAGAATTCCCTAGCCAGCATGGCTGGCTGGGGAATTCTGGGAGTTGAATTCCACACATCTTCAAGTCGCCAAGGTTGAGGAACCCTGTATTAGAGTATTAGATTTTGCTTCAATTAGGCGTACAGCATTATTCTGGGCTGCAAAATTCTAGACAACCACAATGGGGCAGTGAAGAGTTTATGTCTTCTGTATTTCTTTTGCTGCCATCTACTGGTGGTCTGAATTTGGATGGACCAGGACTAGCCGCATATGTGAAGGACCCCAGGAGGAATGCCAGGCTGGAACCAACTCCAGTTAACACTAGATGGCTCAGAACTGTATTTCATTGCCCCCAGAGGGATGATACATGGGGTTCATTATAGGCAGAAATGTTAACTGGACAAGAGTTTAGAGTCCCTATTAGCAGTGGGCGCTGCCAAGGGATTGGGGGTGCAGTAGCTGCCCAGCGATGCCAGGCGCTGACTTCATTATAGTCCCAAACATTACCATCTAGGAAATGCTTTAGTTGCAACATTTCTGCATGGCATGCTGCTGGCATTTACAGGCTCAGAAGCAAAAACAGTGAAAAAGGTTGGGATTCTTATAAAAAAAAGAATGCTAGAGATTATGCAATAAGTAAACTAATGAAAGCAACGGGGGGGGGGGTTGTATTTTTTATGTAATAAAAGAACGGTCCTCCTCTTGATGTTTAATTTAGAGCAAAGAGATGATGAGACAGTCTAAGACTTGTGATCCCAAACAGAGAGTACTGTACACTTCTCGTTTTTTCCCTAGGTGCTACACTTCTGTGGCTCAGTGAATAAGCAGTGCAAATTAGAAATGGAAAAGCAACCTTGGCTGCACAAGCTGATGAGCTTGGAGGATCAGAGAATAAATGAGTGAAAATCATGCAATAATAAGAGCTAGAAAAGCAGGCACTCATCCAGCACTTTTTCTTGGCACCACCGAAAACAGAAATCTGTTGTGCTTGATGTGTTTCTCTATGAGTGGGGTTGTTGAATGCTGTGGTTTTTGTGTTTTAATCCTTGCACATGACCCAAAGTCACCATTGTGAGATGAGCAGACCAATCAATCAGTCAAGGGTTATCTAAAGCTGCACAGTGAAGCCTGGGGAAAGGATATCAAAAACCTCAGGAACAGTCTGGTTGGAAGCAAGATTCCAGAATCAACTTGCAGAACCAGGTATATAAGTAAGGACTTATAATCACAAGGTGTGATGATGACCAATACCACAAGAGCTGGTTCATAATTAAATCATAAGCATGGGTGAATGAGCTGTGACTCAGTTCACTCAGCCCAGACATCATCTCTATTACATAGTTCGCAGATTTGCTACAATAAGCACAGGAGGAGAACTGCTGAAATAACTGGTGGTGCAGATAAAGGGAGATGCAGCAGGCATACACACGGGCCACTAAAACTGGAAGTAATTATAGTGTGCAGGGATTCAAATTTGGGGGTTGGAGAGAACCAGGGATGCATGTTTCCAATCACTATTCAGGTCTCAAATTTCCATCTATGAACCTGATATCCTTTGCCATCTAACATATTCTTATAATGATATTCTTATAACTAGATTAAATTAGATGAGAGGATTATTTGTGTAAGCCACTTTGAGCTCCTTGTGGGAACGGTGGGATACAAATGTCCTCAATCAGGACAAAAGGCAGCAATGTTATCAGATGAATTAGAAATTTCCAAGCAATACAATTAAGAAATATCAGATGGTGTGGAAAACAAATATGTCTTAACCATGTACTTAAAAGTTATTAACAACACCCAAAATATCTGCATGGCACTTGGGGTAGGATGATCTAAGCCGGAATGCCCTAGTCTGGTGCCCTTAGATGTGCTGAAATACAATTCTCATTTTCTCTTCCCCAACATGAACTGGTGGATTTCACATGTACCCTCACCATCCTCCCTGCAGACAAAGGCTGAACTATGGTTACCATGGACAGAACAGAATGCATACAAAAAGCCAAAGAATTACTGGAGGACAAAGAAACCTACATCCCAAGACAGAAACCAGACAACCTGATCAAGAGAACCCTTAACAACCTAACTAAGAAAGGTCAAATCACAAAAGAAGAACAGTGGTGGATGAAAAGCAGTGTACCCATCCTCCCACACTTCTATGGATGCCCAAAAATACACAAGCCCCACATACCTCTTTGTCCTATTGTATTGTTACCATGGACCCCAACATACAACATAGTCAAAGAACTTACAAAAAGGAGGAGCAAATATTCTATTAACTCCCCACTACAATGCCTCCAGAAAATCAAAGACTTAAAAATAGATGGAGATGAAATTATGGTTTCATTCAATGTCACAGCACTCTTTACATCCATAGGCCCAGAACTAATGAAAGAATCCATGGCAGCAGTACTACACAACACGCCCGACCTAATCAAATACACTAAGATTGAAATACCCAGGATCTTGGACCTCATCAACCTCTGCCTCACTACCTACTTTCAGTTTGATGGACAAATATACCAACAAATCAGAGGAACACCCATGGGATCACCACTCTAAAGACTCATAGCAGAGACTGTAGTACAGCGTCTAGAAACTATAGCACTCCCACACGTACAACCAAAAGTATGGATTCAGTATGTAGATGACACCTTCATCATAATAAAAAAGGAACAATATAGAGAAGACACATGAAACCATCAACAACATCTTCAAAGGAATAACATTCACAAGGGAAGAAGAAAGCAACAACACACTACCCTGCCTGGATATCCTTATCAGCAGAGGAAACAACAGCAATTTAGAAACTCAAGTCTATCAAAAAACAACCTATGCTAACCAAGTGCTCCATTACCAAAGTTTCAATCCAATCTCCCACAAGAGGAGCTGTGGAAGAACATTATTCAGACAAGTACAAACACACTGCAGCAACCCAGAATACCAGAAAAAGGAAACAGACCGCCTATACAACATCTTCCAACAAAATGGATACCCACACAACTTTATTAAGAAGTGCCTGACCACTCAAACTCAACCCACTACAGCACAACCAACACAAGCTATGAAAAGGATAACACTGCCATACATCAGAAACATCTCAGGAAGACCCAACAAACTATTTCAACCACATGGCATCAGCATAGCACACAAACTAACTAAAACCCTCCAAAACATTTTAACTAAACCAAAAGATCCAGTAGCCCAAGAATTAAAAACAGGAGTCATCTACAACATACAGTGTAAGGGCTGTAACAGCCACTATGTAGGACAGACAGGCAGATGACTAGCAGAGTGCATCCATGAACACCAACTAGCAGTCAGAAAACATGATGAAAACTCCTTAATCTCACAACACATGAACAGACTCAGTCATAGTTTCAACTGGGAAGTTGTCAGCATCCTAGACCAAGCTAAATCCAAAAACATGAAGGAATTCCTGGAAGCCTGGCATTCAGATAAATCAGCCATCAATAGACACATAGAGATAAACTACATGTATATACCATTCAAAAGAGATAATAAAAAAAAACCTAAGAAAGAAACAAAAAGACCAGAACACATCTTTTCCAGCAGCCAACACCCAGAGAAACAGGGATTAACACCAAACAAACAATCAAGCAGAAAACAGTACCCCAATCAAGGAATTACCAAAGAGAAAAGCATACCCCCACCAACACTGGCAGGGCAAGCTACTGCATACCAACAGGGAGCAAGCCCCAAACTCATTAGCACTGATGATGTTACCTAGTCAGGTAATGAAATGTCTGCAAGCAAACAACCAAGCTGAGAGGCCACCAAGGACAGTTCAACCCTGAGCTAAATACATTCTCTTCTATTAAAACAGGAAGATGCTTACTTTTGATTCAATGAGAAATGAACTCACCTGTTTTCGTCTTGCTCTTCTGGTGACTCAGAAATATTATCATCTTCTCTTGTAATGTTCCAGGGTAAGTTTCTGAGCTTTGAGACAGCATCAGTCTTGAGAAAGGGAATAGCATCAGAAGTCAAGAGGAATTTGCAAGTACACTTCAGCTTCTCAAAAGGGTTCCCACTGAACAATATTAAAAGCTAGAGACTTTGCAATAGTTCAGCTAGTCTCTAAGCTTGACCCCTATTAAGGAAAGCAGCAGGCTGTTTGTGCATTAGTAACAGCAATTGCTTGGATTACTTCTCTGTTCCAGAAAATAGCCAGGAAAGCTTTGCTAGGTTAGGTGAAACTCATCAAGAGCATTGTGGAAACGAATAGGAATCATCAGGCTTGAGAAGTGGCCACCTTAATTTCATCTCATGTTTCATTTGTGAGCCTCCTTTGATATAGCACATTATATAGCACAGGTGGTGATGCAGTGAAGTAAAGTTGACCTTGGACTAAATAGTTTTCTGGGGGGAGGGGGGCTTCTAAATGCCATGTGTGTTAATTGCTTCAACTGTGAAACACACAGCTATCCTCTCACCATGCTCCTTCATGACAAAAGAAGTTCACTTTTGTCCTAATGCTAAACAGCTTTACTTAGGGATAAGCACCGTAAGTTATAGAAAATAATAGGATTTCTAGAGTAAAGATATTGTAAAATAAACACCTGTAATCATATACATGACTGGTAGATGATTCAAAGATAGACAAGTTAGGAAAGAAAAAAGATGCTGCAGTGAAGATTACATGTCCTTTCAGACTGCTGCTATCCTGTCTTAGGTTTCCAGCAAGGTCTTCATTGAATGCTGCTCCTTCTCAGATGCGTAGTCATATAAATGGATAGTGTGAATCACATACTGCAAACCCAATACATAGAAACATCCCTATAAACACCATAGTTGCAATAAGTTGTTCAGCTGATTCTAGCAGCATTAATATCAGTAGACCAAGAGTCCCCTAAGATCTTGAGTTCCAAGACCAGAAATGCAACTCCATATTTCCATATTGCACTGAATTCAGTAGAACTTATTGCCAGATAATAGAGTATAGGATTGCAGCCTCAGCTATAAGGTGACAGAGGGAACCATAGATAAAGGCATCCATTCCCAACCACAGTGAGACCATAATGATAAAATATGTGTTGCAACATCATGACACAAGCTCCATCATTTTGTAATTGTGACACAATTTTCTTTGGATGTGTGTGCCTTCGAGTCAGTGTTGACTTCTGGTGACTGCCAGGACTAGTCCCTGCAGTTTTCTTGGCAGGATTTCAGAAGCCCCTTGCCATTGCCTTCTTCTTGGGACTGAGAGTGACCGGTCCAAGGTCACACAGCCAGCTTTCATGCCTAAGATGGGACTAGAACTTCCAGTTTCTCAGTTTCTAGCCCAGTGCCTTAACCACTGCACCAAACTGACTCTTTTGTGACACATAAATACATAAGGGGTGGAGTTTTCATCACAATATTGCAACACATGCTTTGTCTTTTATCCTTCACCCACAGATGCCTGTGACCATTCACTGTAAAGTATTCATTAATAGAATCTCAGGATTAGAACAGAACAACCAAATCACTAGGTCCAAGCCCTTGATCAGTGCAGAAATCCAGATCAAAAGATCTATGTTATTGCTAGAAAGTTTTCCTAACATTGAGCCAGAATTGGCTTTCCTATAAGTTAAGAACATTATTCCACGTCCTGCCTTCTTGGATGATAGGGAACAAGTCATGGTCTTCCCTTGTGTGAAGTTCCTTTGGATATTTGAATTACACTTCCACTTAGCGTACTCAGTTCCCTCAGTCTCTTCTTGGAGGACTAAATTTCCAGCCCCAAAATTATCCTCATTGCCTCACTTTATATCTCTTCCAGCTTGCCTGAATCCTTTTAAAGTGTGAAGTCCAGAACTGGACAGTGTACCCAAGGTCAGTGTGTCCCAACCTGAGCAACTTTAAGACGTGTGGACTTCAACTCCCAGACTTCCCCAGCCAGTATGCTGGGGAACAGAGTGAATACAATAACTTCCTGTGCTATGAGACGGATGCAGCCTAATAACTAAGTTTCCCTCTTTTGCTGCCAGGTTGAACTGCTGACTCATGTTCATTTCTGACTCAGAAGTGCAATTCTCCAGTAAGATACTTCCTATTCTGTAGTTGTACGTTTGAGTTCCTTGTCCTGTCCCAAGTATTGCAATAGTGTGTCCATTCTTCATTTTTATCACTGAATAATTCACTGTGAGTTGATGTGTTGTTTTTCCTTTTAACATGTCCGCTGTGAGGACTTATTTTTAAGGCCAGACTTCCTGGCCTTACACCTGGAACATGGCAGGCAGGATTAAAAATAAGTCCTCATCAGGATGTTGAAGTGTAATACTCTGTACTCTCCAGCTGATTATTTGGTAACTATCAGCTTTGGTCTCTTGTTGCCTTTTGGTTTTTACTAGAAGTGCCTGCTGAAGTGCATTGGTTGGGTGAATTACTGACCTCTGCTGGATAGATGTGGACTTGCATACAGGCTTTTTGTAGGAAGCTCATGCTGGAGGTGCATCCGTTATTCCAAAACCTTTAAAAACCTTGTTGGTAGAAGTTATCCATTCTTCGATGATAAGAACATTTATTAACATTTTAAATTTAATTTTATCTTGTGTCAGATGCTCATTTAAAATATACATTTAGAGCGGTAAAAATATATATGATATAGAAAACCATGTTTACAGATTAAGAGCAAAGAATGTGTCATTCTGAAGATAACAGGAAATGAGACTTGCTGATGTGGGAAGAATCTCAAGGCATCTCTAATCCTGCACAATGTATAGGTAAGATTCTCTAGAATTAAACTAATCACAACAGATATTCATAGATCTTCATATATATTGCTCCCAAGACTTAGTGGCACCTTCTGTTCCAAGCTGGAAGGTTTTTCTGATGCCCATCACAATCAGCTCCATGTACCAGAAGCTGTTGCTTATAATTCTTTTCTTGGCAACTTCAGGAAGTAGAAACCATGTTTGAAATAGTTTTTTTGTTTTGTTTTAATATTAATCCTCCTGTGATGTCCCTTGATGGAAGAAAGTAGGAGAGAATGGTTTCAATTTGCCAGCATTTTGGAAACTCAAACCAAAAAGACCTATAACAAACTATTGCAACATGGAGGCTCCTGATAAAGGTTCCAGCCATGTTCTTGTCTAGAACAATCTATTAATTCCCCCTTCCTGGTTTTTCCTTCCCTCCACATTCCCACAATTGTTAGTATTCCATGGCCATTGAACAGATTCATTTTCCATTGAGGTATTGAACTTTTTTGAGATTGGATTCCTCCCCCTGTCCCCCCCCCCAAGGAAATTATTTGTAAGCAACTGGAAATTGTCAGGAATCTCATTGAACTGGGCAGTATTAAACACCTGTGTTATCCATCTATTCATCCATCCATCTCCAAAGTACTGTCTCTGAGCCTGTTGATATCTCCTTCTTCTATGAAAAAAATGCCATTTTGGCTGAATGATCCACACTTGAAGAATGAGTTTTGTAAGGGACAATCTATATTAGCATTTATCCCTGAAGTGCAGATATGGAGAAACAAATCTACTCAGGGACTAGATTTAGAGTCCTGTCTTACTCCACAGTCTGGATGATATTCGGGACAGAGTTGTGGGAAGGGAACCTCCACTCTCAGGCCTATGCCCTGCAGCCTGATGTCATCTGGTCAACAATACCTTCTGCCTCCTGCATGAAGGAAGACTGGTTTTGTTTCAGCTGCACCTCTCCTTTCTCCAAAGCAGAAAGGACAGGCATAACTGAAGCTAAGTTGTGACAGCAGATGTTCCACTAAGCTGCAGAAGTTACTATTCCTTCTGTCTGTAATGGCGAGAAAGGCTTCCAAGATCACACAGGCCAGATGGATATCCAAAAGCCTGATGAAGTCTATGGGTGTCAGCCCTTCAAGGTAGAGCAGACTAGGAAACCAATGTCATGTAGGTGAGTATTACTTTTATTGTAAAGCTATAGTAACAGAATCTTGTAAGTCTGAATGCACTTCCCCCATCCTCCCTTTATCTTCGTGTGAAGCTAGGGAAAGGTTTGCCTGAGACACTTACTCGTGTTACTTTCTTGGCCAGGGATCAGGCCCCTTTTATCTAACTGTTGCCTTGGTAGTGGCTCTTCCTCCTGTCCTTCAAGGTCATTCCCTCTGCCCTCTACAGTGGGCCAAATATCTCCTTCCATTGGGTACTGTGGCATTTAGCTCACTTGCCTGGCACAAGCGTACCCCTCTACTTGTTCCCCTGATGCAAGCTTCCATTACTATTATAACTTTCCTACTTTTTTCTCTTTATAATTATAATTTCCATGAGGCATCAAGCAATGCACAGGCCTGTCTAACATTATAACTCTTATCAGTGGGAGTGGTTTTAAAATTATAGAGCCTGTTTTGCAACATTTTACATCCTCACATTCTCCTTTGACCTCAGACTGGGAAGGAAAGGGTTTGCAGGTAGGAGATCCTAAGACACATGAAAAGAAAAAGTGGAAAGTTATTTTACTGTTTCTAAATATATTACATTTATAGAGAGGATCACAAGAAAAAACTTCCAGGAGGAATGGAAAAGCCGTATAATTGTAGAAACAGTAAAAAAGCACTATGGCCTCTTAAAAGAGTATATCTTTATTAATTAAAGCTTTGCTACCAGAACTGGAAACCCCCACTGCCAGATGCCTTTGACGACAGAGGTAGCCATTACTAAGTCGTTAGTCTGTTCCTAGTGGCTCAAGATTCTGCTCTTTTATAGGGAAATACAATATTTTCTAAGAACAGTTTGGCTATTATCAGATTCTGTATTATATAACTGTATGCAATTATATTTAACCCTAATGTATTACAGGAGAGGGCATATTTTAAAAAATATATGTGGAAATGAGATTTTCACTGAGATCTCCAGGGCAACTTCTACATCAGGGACCCCCAAACTCTTCAGCTGATCGACCCCTTCATGAAGTTCCAGATTGTTCCAAACATTTATTATATGAAAATAATTTAATAAATACTATTTTAACTAATAGTACTACAACTAATAATAACAACTTCGATCCCTTGGATAGACCCCCTTGTGGGTCGATATTGACCATTTTGGGGGACCCTGTTCTAGATGAGCCCAACCTTGCATTCAATTCCATCTCCTTCACCATCGTACAGAAATAGGAAGGGAAGCTCTATGCATATTCTGCTCATGGTAAAAGAAAGTAAGGCTCTTGAATGAAACAACACCCTATTATGAAAGTAGCTTGCTCCTCTGTGGGAGGAGGAAAAAACCTCCCTCCCTCACCTGTCCAATAATATTGTGACATAGTGTCATAGCACTTTAATTGGTTCAGAGCATACCCAAAACTCTTCCAGTCCTCCTTGAAACAGCTGGAGACAATAGGCCAGTGTTGTTAACTCCATGTTCAAAAGGGCCAAGAAGAGAATGATTAGATTGTATTTGCATTCTAATGATTGCATTCTTACCTAGTTAACTTTGACACATAGAATGAACCCAGTTTTCTGGGTTGGCATGACCTACTGAATCAGATAGGCTGGATTCATGTGATGCGCTAGGTTAAATTATGGTTGTTTGTTTTGTAATTCAGTGTGTCATATCTTTATGACTTTGGGATGGAACTTCTCAATTGCTGGTTCTGCTTTTTCACTACATTAGCAGTAAGTGTGGCTGCTTTAATTGAGAATTGCCGGTGATTTCCTAAAAACCCAGCTTAAAGGGAAATCTTTTACTTTCAGTTCACAAGCAGTATGAAAGCCAGCTGGCTGTCTTTGGGCCTGTCACTCTCTCTCAGCCGAACTCACCTCACAGGGTTGTTGTTGTGGGAAAAATAGGAGAAGGAAAGATATGTTTGACATGTTGAGTTATTTATTTAAAAATAATAAAAGCGGGATAAAAAAATCTAAAAAAAAAAGTGGTACCCAAAATCGTATCACATGAGTGGTTCTTGGGCCCACCAGGCTGTCAATTTTCAGGCAGCTTGTGCTGATGGGAAGATCTGGGATTCCGAAAAAACTCTCCTCAAGGTTTTGTTTGGCTTTGCCTTCCCTTTTCTTAGGAATAGTAAAGCAAACAGTTTTTCAATCTTTTCTGGGACTTTGACTCCTGAAGAACTTTATGGTGTAGATATGCACTTATGCATCCTCTTCTCCAACAGCTGGAGCAACTCTGCAAGCAACTTTCTGGACTAGGGATGTTTTCTGAAATAGCAGCTGTTGTTCTTCTGCGGTCCAGTAACATCTGGGAAATTTATTTCTATTGACAGATTAGTGTGGCTTCATGATGGGAAGGAGAAGTATTATTTACTCAGAGGAGTAAATAAACAGTGTCCCAGAAGGCACTGGGATAATCCCAATTCCTGTAAGATTCCCTGCCATATTTATTTACTTGATTCATTTTTTTATTTATTTAATTTTAATTTCGTAGATATTTAAAAATACAATCAAGAAAAGCAAGAAGATAGAAAAAAAGAAGAGATTAGCAAGCAATATAATATTAAATTTAAAAATGAAGTTCCATTAGATTAGTGCTGCATATTAAAGTATTTTGTATCAGTTTAAGATTCCCTAACATTATTAAAATCCAATATTTAATTATTAACAAAAAATAGCCAATATAATATGAATCATAAGTCACAATGAAGAGTTAACAAAACGTTCTGTCTAATCTAAACATGTTATCCTTATTTAACCAATAAAAAAACCTAATATATTAAACTCTTATGTTAAGAAAAATCCAAACTTTGGATGCAGTATATTTATGGGATTTAATTTTCACCTCTGTCAACTAGGACTTAGGGCAAATTCCTACATTTTTAACTGCCTCTGAATAAATCAAATTCTAATGCTGCTATTTTTTGCATATTTCTTTCATGGGGTCCCTTTTGTTGATCACAGTGCCTCTTACCTATTAAATAAATTTTGCTATGGGATTGTGGTTTTGTTGAGATGATCTCACAAGAGAAAAAAGAAAAAGAAACACATATAAAAAATGATTCCCCCCTCCCTCCAGACAAATATAAGCATTTTCAGTAACTTAACACCTTCTCTGATATTACAGAAAAAGAAACTCTCATTTCTCATCACTAAACAATAACCAAATTATTTTTAAAATTTCATTGATCAGTCTTACATAGCAAAAGCATTAAGAGTACCAGTAATAATAGCCCATATGTTTTAAGCTTAAACAATTAATCTATTTTACATTTTGACTTATAACTTTCTCTAAGGAAAACATTAAAAAATTTATCCCCATAAGCATAAAGAATATGAATAAGAGTAACATATATGTTTTAAATTAGATCCAATAGGTTCCCTTTACATCCTAACTCCTAACTTTCTCTAACAAATAGGAAATAAAAGATTCATCCCTATATAAAAAAATATTTACATCGTCTTGCAGTCTGGTCAGAAAAAAGATTCCAATAATAACACCCAAAATCAAAACTTATACAATTTAACCCTGGTCAGATAAGTCCACTTTGAACACCTTTTTCTTCTTTTTAATAGGCCTGATCTTCCGTCACTTCTTCAAATAAAGTCTCACATAGTGATTTCTTATCATTTTCTCCCTATCTGTTTTCAGAAGCGACTTCAGAGATTTAACACTTCTGTTCTGTGGATCCAAAGTAAAATAACTCTCCAACTCACTCTTCTCATTTGTAATCAGGATATCCCCTTTAATTGTTAAAATATCAGCCAGCAAAGTTTGTATATCCATTAGAATTCCTTTCTCCATGTCACTTTTGTAATCAAACATCTTTAAGTCCATTTTCAGATCCACAACATCTTTTTCCATATCTTCCATATCTCTTTTATAATCTGACATTTCTTTAAAGTTCATTTTAAACTCCTCATTCAAATAATCCTCAGCTTCTGGTTTATTCAGTAGACTCTTTTCTTCTTCTATAACCTCTGTTAGATCCAATTTTAAAAATAAGTCCTGAACACATTGTTCCCAAACAGATTTAAATTCTTCTATGGTAAGACCATGTCCCTCCATTATTTAGGATGTATTTTTTCCTTTAATTGCCCTCTGGTTCCCTCTAGTTAACCTTGAAAGCCCAGTCTTACTTTTTGTTTATTTTCAGAGCCAAAACTTTCCCACAATAGGTTTTCTTACAATTAAGTCCAATATCATCTGCTGTATTTTTATAAAATTTAAAACAGTCCATAAAAAAACCTATTCTTTCAAATCCATCTGGCCCCTTAACTGTCCCCAGTCAGCATTCTTAACTCCCTTTCACTGTTTCCAAAAGTTAAGATTTTTCTTTGTCATCTTTAAACTTGCTTAAATCTTCTTTCTTCCAGGATAGAAGGAAATTCTCCCATTGTACAGCAACTTGTCTTTCAGAAGGTTTTTAATATCCAGATAAATCAGTAATAAGTAATTTCCAATGGTGATTAAAAGAGGAAGTGAAAGCAAATTAATCTTGAAGGCTCCAAGCTGTGGCTTGGGCTCAGTATTTCCTGCAACTCCCAGAGCGCTCAACCCTCTGGAGATCACTAAAATGCAATCTCTTCCCAGGGAGCCTCTGTTCACTTGTGGGTGATACAGTCATCTCCTTTGTCCAGAGATGTTTCTGAAGAGAAAGACCTTTCACCAGCTCCTCTAAGCCACCATAATCATTGGCTCTGAGAAAACAAAGCCGTCGTCAATTTGCCATTACTTCCCCCAGAAGTCAAGATTTCTATGGAGTTAGAGGTGACGCTATAAAGGCCCAAGGAAATATATAAGATGGCTCATAAATTAACATTCTTATATTCACAAAATACAAGGGAACATCTCTTTCAAGTTGACCTTGGCTCTGACTGACTCATGGATTTGTCCACATAACTTTTTGGCAATGGTGCAGAAGTTATTTGCTACTGTCTTTTTTTTTTTTTATGTTTTCTGATTTCCTGGTCAAAAAAATCCCTATAGCTCTGGATTTCCTGATGATCTTCCATTCAAATGCAAATCTTTCTTAGCTTTTTAAGATCAGCCAAGATCGATTAAGTACTGACACCTGAGTCTCTAGACTCAGATCAGAGAAAGCCAGGTTGAACTTCCTACTTAGCTGTGATGTTCACTGAGGGACTTGGGACCAGTCATTCACTCTCAGTCCAACCTATCTTGCAGGGTTGTTCTTGGGGCAACTGTAAAGTTGCAGACAAAAGAGGAAACATGAATGCAATAAATAAATAACTAAAACCTAATTACATGAAAGAAATGTATATGCACAATCATGGGAGGGGGATGGTTATAATTAACTGTATATAATTTTATAAATAAGTTTATGGACTTGTTATTAGTTTCTTATAGATAAATATTGTTAGTCATGCCAAGCGAAGTGTTGGGTTTTGCAGAAATGCCAGGAACAACAAAGCAATCCAAGTTCAACATAGTTTTTCTTTCTGAGCTACTTGGACCCTTGCTAAGAGTAACAACATGAAGGCTAAAGGTTCAGTTAAAGCTCCAGCATAATCTACAATAAGGAGCTGATACTAAATAGTACTTCAAATGGTGGTGATTATGTGGAGAAGTAAATACAGGTAACAAAAGAGTTTTTTCGCCAAGAATCATTCATTCATTCATTCATTCATTCATTCATTCATTCATTCATTCATTCATTTATTTAAATATCCCTATATAAATTAAAGTCATGGAAGTGGAGACCTTTTTATTCAAATCTCATAGAATAAAACTTGCCCTTGAAGTGGAAGCTAAGACCTACTGAGAACAGATGGCAAAGAAAACTATACAACCTCCATTAAGCTTTTTGCATGACATCTTGCAGAGATGCTCAAGGTGAAATCTGGCCAGTTACCTGTCCCTAAAGGATGATCCAGCTGCCACGGATGTGATAGACTATATACCTCACCTCAGGAAATCTGAGAAGAATCCCCTTTTCTGCCATAAACTCAGACAACACAGAAACCATTGATTTATTATTATTTAAGTATTTCTGTTCAAAAAATGTAAACTCCTCAAGACAAGCTGTTGGTGATTTCATGGACATGACATGGTCATGTAGGGGGGGTTTGACAGTGACATGGAAGTGGTTTGCCAGTGCCTTATTCCAATATTTTTATTTTTGTTTACTTTTCAGTCTAACTATAGCACTGGTATTCTATGGAGGTCTCCCATCCAAGCACTAACCAGACCTGACCCTGGTCAGCTTCAGAGTCCAAATTTGGTTAGTACTGCATCTCATTACAAAAAGATTTATAAATCCTATAGCTCTTTTCTATGTAGAAAGTGAGGCTTTTTAGTTCACATTTGGCTTTATCTTTTTACCTTTAGGATTAAAAACATCACTGTCTACCAGCTGCTTGATTTAGAATCCCAAGACAACAAGCAAACTGCCTCTTCTTTTTATACAGAGTCGTTCAACAGTTTCTGTATAAAAAGTCAAATAGTGATCTGGCTGACCTAGAAGGCAAGTGTTTCAACAGTAGAACTCAGCTGAGGCTCAAGAACTCTTTCAAAATGGTTTGGATGCAGGCTAATATTTTGCTGGAGAAAAAGTGGCTGCAAGGCAGTCCTAGGCATATCATATTAGTGACTTCAGTTAGTGTGAGAAGATGGAGCAGCTGGCTGTTAACATAAGCCAGGGTTGTCCACAGAGGAGGTCAACAGAGTCAAGATGACAGCCACAATCCCATGATTGAAGCCCCATACCTTTTTTCACATGTGTTGCACATTAAAAAGTAGCAGAGCTTTGATTGTAAGGCTGCAGCTTACTTTTCATCATCATCATCATCATCATCTTGACATCCCTTCACAGATGTCCTTGTAATGGAACTTTTGAGAGCACTCAAAACATGACTGCTATGGGGAGGAGATGAAGGCTTTTCTATCCACTGAACAGCTCTCTTGGGGGGCAGGGTGAGAGTTACTTTTTGAATTCTTATTCTCAACATACCAAATAGGCCCCCCATCTCACAAAGTTTATCTGTCCTGATAGCCTTTTGGAGACCATGACCTAATGTGAAATTTGGAGGCTTTAGCTCCTGAGAGCCCCAGTAATTAAGACTGGTAAAAAAGATTGGTGAAATCCATCACAATTCTGTAAATAAAGGTAATAGGAGTGGAGGAAATTACAAAAGCCTATGCTGTCAGCCCCACCCAAAAAAGTACCATGTAGTTCTATATAGCTGACTGTTATTATCAGAGGAGGTGAAGAGCCTCCAGCTCTTCTAGGAACCAGCTGCATCATGGCTACCTGGAGGCAGTTTCTCCTTGGCTTCTTTAGCAAGCAATTCAGTTCCACAGCCCGCCCACTCTCCTGAAAAACACTGAAAGCAAATGGGATTTATACACTGAGAAAACTAGGAGCCACCTGAAAAAAGGAGGATAGAATATATGGTATCTTAGGGCTTTTACAACCAGGAACCTTCAAAATGTGTTGGACCATATTGCCTGTCATCCCCAGCTATCATAGCCCAGGCTCCTAGTTAAGGAAAGTTAGTGGATTGGTTTCCTTCTAGAAACCTTCCTTTTCTAAACCTGCTCGCAAGATCACCAAAAGCCAAGCAGCTCACTCTCTGAAATGCCTAGCTGCCTCATTCATATAGCACAGCTGGATTGCAGCCAGCATACAGTTGTGCTGCAAGGGAAATTGCAGGGGATTATCTTCTGTGCATTTTTGGACATGTCAGTTGGAGGCAGACATAGCAACCAGCTGCTACAGTTCCAAGGGTACTGAGTGACTCCACCAACTCCATTCAAAGGAGATAGCATGACAGGAACACCCAAGACTTTTAGTGGTACAAGAGCAATGATGTAGCCCCATTGGCCCCAGGAGATTAATGCCACACATTGGAAATGTGTTGGTGGAAGCACTACCCCAAAAAGGTGGTTAAGAAAGAGAAATAATTTATTTCTCAGATTTTATATATAACAGGCTCAGAAGCTGTGGCCACTTAAAATTCACTAGTGGATGCTATTTCAAATTTCAGCTGGTAGTAGAATGAAAAACATTTCAGGGCTAGAAGCAAAATTCCCAGTAACATGTAAACATCTAGCAATGCACTCAGCATGATCCCACTTCCAAAGAAGGATTTGATTATTTATTTCATAATTCCTACAGCCTCTTATGCAATTAGATCAACTTTGGTGAAAGAAATGGTAATTAAAATGTAGTACATCTGACTTGCTGAACAGGTCTGCTTTCCTGGAAAGTCTGCTGAATTGCACTTTGCCCCAAAGTCCTGCTCAGCATGTACATGTTTTCAGTACAGGCCAAATTCCTTTGTTAAGGAAAGGAATATATGCCTCTGGAGAGCAAACCTGGCACCTGGGCTTATTTACCTGCACTTCTAAACACAGTTTTGGGGCCTCTCCTACATCAGGGCTGCCTCTGCTCACCTGAGGTCCTCCTTCAGAGGCTGAGCTGATGTCCAAATTCAAACACCCAACCTCTGTGTTAAGGTAGTGAAGTTTCAAAGGTTTGGGGTAGCAGCTTTCCCATTCACAAAATTCTTGCCTCATCTGCTTCCCACCACTTGGACATGGAACAATCTAGAAAATTGTATAGGCACTCTTATCATCAAACACAGTCTTAATTCCTCTAGTCCTTTCTGATCTGGACTTCCCCTATTTAAATAATCAGCCTCACCCTACTTCCTAGTCTCTGCATTCAAGCATTCTCTTCCTCCACCCTGAACCAAAAATAGCTTTTTTTGGAATGTAGGCTGTTGTTCTGGAAGAAAAACAAGACGAAAAGTTTTCATGTTGTTTGTGGCTTCCTTTTGTTAAAATACTTTTGTTTAAAATATTGATTTATTTATTTTATTTATAAATCAAATTTATACGCCACCCATCTCACTATATAAGTGACTCTAGGCGGCCCACAAATAAAAGCCATAAAAACAGTAAAAATCTTACAAAAATATACTAGTTAAAAGATGGAGAGAGCATCCTCAAGCCACCAGCAACCCCCAGTGCTGCAAACCCCCATTGGATCCCCAAGCTAGTTCAACAGGGCCAGGTCTTAATACTCTTGTGGAAGGCCAGAAGAGTGGGGTCCAATCTCACCTCAGGGGGCAAGATATTCCACAGGGCGGGGGTGACAGCAGAAAAGGCTGTCCTCCTAAACCCCGCCAGTCAAAATTCTTTAGCCAACAGGATCTATAACATGCCCTTCCTGCCGGACCAGGTGGGATGGCCGATGTGACTGGGACAAGGCGGTTCCTCAGGTCAAACAAAAATGTAATTGATTTAGAATAAACCAGTGGATGGAGGAGTAAAGAGCTATGCAATTCCCTTTAAAGCCATGCCTACCCACTCTAGTGGCATCTTATGATGTTGACTGTAGCCCCCTCCCTCATACACTTACACAGCTTACAGGGGCATGTGTCAAGGTATGTTGTTCCTCCCACTATAATCAACTTACACATCTGTAAATAAATTCAACACATACAGGTAGTCCCCAGTTTAAGAACCAGTTCCATTCCCAAGGTCTGTCCTTAAGTCAAATTTGTATGTAAGCTGGAACAGTAGTATTGTATAATACTGTACAAGTGTATTGTGTAATGAATTCAAACCATTGTGTAAAGAACTCAAATCATTGTGTATTTAACTCAAATTTTGCCACAATAGGCTCCATTCTTCACTACAGGTCATCTGTAACCCAGGCATTCTTAACCCCGGGGACTACCTGTACCTCTTGTGACCTCATTCCAGGGAAACCAAGCGTGAGTTAACAGTGCACAATAAAGGATGACTTAATTTATGGGCTCACTTAACCTCCCCATGTGAATCTGAAAAGGGGTGCAACCTCTGCTTCACAATTCCTAGCTGGGAGTAGTGCTAGCATGTCTGTGATAACAGGAGGGTGAGCATGAAGTTGAGGCATTTGCTCTGCAGTGGTGCACCTGCCACAGCCATTCCTTGTTCTCGGGCAGCATTTGAGAAACAGAGTCCCTGGCTGTTGAGTGCTGGATAAAACATCCTGCTCCAACTTCTCCTTTTCTTGCCAAGATGTACCATACGTGGGTAATAAACAGAGAGGCAATCAGGTAGTGCTCTTGGCTCTGCTCTGTGCTCAGTCGTCAGTGTTCCCTGGAGTCTTTCTCATGCACTACTGGCTATTAACTTAATTGTCTTTGAGACAGTGATGAGACAATGATTGCACACAGAGTGCTAACTCACATCTTACAAAGAAACAAAAATCTAATTTCCATAGATGTGAATAACTGAAGACATTTCCCTGCCTCCAGCCTGTATCTACTTACCCCAAAGAGTTCCCTTTGCCTGGGAATTATACTTACGTTGTGGGTGTGACTTTAGGAGAAGATGCTGTACAGATGCTTTAAGGAGCTGCAGACAATTGCTATGTTCGGACCCCCACGCTCTCCCAAGCATCTTTCTGGAACTGAATCTGAAATGCTGAACGGCCCTATTATTTATGCAAGCTCCACTAAAATAAACAAGAGTTAGGCAGTAAGATCTATTCCATTCATTTCAAACATTAAGCTTAATGTTAAAGGACCTTCTCTGCATGCCAGAAATACCCAGATTTAATCCCTGGCATTTCCACTTACAAAAGCAATTAGTGTGTAAGGGCTGGCTCTATATTTGAACACTTCCAGTTGCTGAGTTTTCTTCATTTCTTGGGCTCCCAAATTCAGCTGCGTATTTTCTGCTAACCACTAATATTGATGCAAACAAAACTGCATTCCAATGTTATCCTGGGTTTGCTGGCATTTATTTCCCCACGGAGGGCTTGTTTGCCACGCTTTCCATTTCCTTGTTCCTATTTAGCACGTCATTCAGCCTAGCTAAAAGAAATATCCTTGGATGGAATTTTACTGCTGTACATCTCTCACAGGCAAGTTTTGCTATCATGCAACACTTCAAGGATTATCGCAACACACTTCAAGAGCTGGGTAGAATGTAACCTTTCAAGATCTGCTCTGGAGTACTGTTCTTCTGCCATGGCAAAGAGAACATTTTTGAGATGTATTGGCCTCTTTTTTCCCCTCAAATTTTACTTTTCTGCTTACGTGCTTTTCCCTTCCCTCCTTGGGCTGAGCACAAGGATGTAGAACAGTGTTTCTCAACCTTGACAACTTTAAGATGTGTGGACTTCAACTCCCAGAATTCCCCAGCCAGCATGGCTGGCTGGGGAATTCTGGGAGTTGAAGTCCACACATCTTAAAGTTGCCAAGGTTGAAAAACACTGATGTAGACAATCACATCCTTTCTGACACCTGCCCCTGCCCAGCTTAGAGGGTAAAAGAGTTCTGTTCAAAGCTTGGGTGCAGTTCCCCACTCTGTTCAGTAGGCGGCGCTCACGGAAGCAGTTCTTTGCTGATATATGGCAAATATTGTTGCTAGGAAATATAAATGCAGCATTTTAGGGGGAAACAAGAAAGCCGAGGACTCTCTTTCTTATGGAGAAATCTTCCTCGTCTACCTGCAAGGAGGCAAGTCCTGGGACTTGGGGAGAAACAGTTAAGGAATCCATAGTGGCTGCTTTTTAGTTTTGACCTGTGTAAATTCAGTATCATCCCCTTGGCACTGTCAGAGTTAGGGCTTGTGTGTCAAGCAGAAATTAGGTAGTATTCGGCAGCATGGAGCATGGTGATATGGAAACACGCTCCACTAGACTTTTGCTTTTCATGCACGTCATGCGATTTGTTGGAACCGAACATTATTTGCACAACCAGCAGCTTCCATTAATACAGAGAGAAGCCATTTTGTCCTCAAAATAGCTTGCAAATGTGTCAGAATTGCTTCCCAGTGAACCAGGATATAAAAACCCTAAATTGCTCAGAAAATCTTTGCCAACTATTCTGACAGCACCATATTTGTGTCCATGGGCGGGGGGGATTCTCCCTTGGTCCTCTGTTCCTTCCAAAAGATAAGGCTTTTGTGAGTCTGCTATCTACTGGTGTCCGAGATTCATTTAACCTGACTTAAATGGTGGCAGATCCCGACAAAGGAAATGAAGTCCTGCGTGTGTTTTCAATTAATCTGTTTGTTATGAAATAACAATCGTAACTTGGTGCCAGCAGTCGAAGGATAAAACAGACAGTACAAACTATTTAAAAAATTCCAAGGAAGTGGCATGCAACTGATTTATATTTTAGTTAGGGCTTCCATATCTGAGCTACAAAAAGCTAGTTGGCCATTGGAAGGCAGCAAAGCAGTAGAGAAATCTTTTTCCCTTTATTATTTTATCCAGATCTGGTAGCCCTGCCAATATAGGAATATATCAGCTGAAAGACCTTGGGGCTGCAAACGCCAGGCCACCACTACATGCCAGCAAAGAGATGCAGAAACTCTCAATCCTTGTCACCATCTAGTGCAGTGTTTCTGTACCTTAGCGACTTTAAGACGTGTGGACTTCAACTCCCAGAGTTCCCCAGCCAGCCATGCTGACTGGGGAATTCTGGGAGTTGAAGTCCACACATCTTAAAGCTGCCAACATTGAGAAATACTGATCTAGTGGTACCTGGGTTTTACAGCCCAGCATTGGACAAAAAGTTCACTAGCTCCATTGGTGATGTGTAAGAACAAGTTTACAATAAACCACAGTTTTATTAACACCTCAGAATGGTCAAGGATTACAGCAACCAAAACAGAGGCAAGAAAAGTAAAAAATAAAAATGCCAGTTACCTTTGTACGTTTCTACTTGTGTGAAATGTTTATTTGAGTGGAGATAAATGGTGATAGGTGTATGTTTGTGGCTCCATCGCTGACTCAGACCAGTAAAAGATTTTGATTCTGTCCTTGTATTTAACTCCTATGTTTGTTATGAAATAACAAGTATAACAGGCCAGAGGTAGGCATCTTTTGGGGGAACAGTGCGTACATTAGACATTCTGAAGGCTTGTTTGGGTGCTTTCACAAAATGGCCACAAGATAGGTGGGCCTATCATACATATAGTTTACCTATGGCCATCATGGTCGTGGGTTAATAGTAAGCTAACTCATCTGGGAAACCCCTGGCCAGGAACACTGCTTCCTGCTCCTTCCACAACTGGATTAAGGCATTCAGTCCACTATGCTACTGAATAAACCAGATATTAATGCCAATATATTGTTACTAGCATATAATTTATTTAGGTGTCTTCAAATCAGTCTTGGCTCCTGGTGACTGCCTGGACAAGTCCTGCAGTTTTCTTGGTAAGATTTCAGAAGTAGTTTACCATTGGCTCCTTCCTAGGGCTGAGAGAGAGTGACTGGCTCAAGGTCACCCAGCTGGCTTTGTGCCGAAGGCGGGACTAGAACTCCCAGTCTCCCCGTTTCTAGTCTGATGCCTTAACCACTACACCAGACTGGCTCTCAGCATGTAATATCAATCCTTATATAATGTTATGATATAATAATATACGGGTTAGGCTTGTGGAGGCATAAAGGCCTATTCAGGAAGATTCCAAAAGGTGATACAGTACAAGAATCAAGACTTCAAAGAAGACACATGTTTCTCACAGCAGATAGTTGAGTGGGGTTATACAACAAACTAAGCAGTTGTGTGAAACTAAGCAATTGGGTTCTGTCAATAAACCAGAGCTTAGTTTCCATTATTTAACATGTTGCTTGAATACAATCCATGTGGCAGGCCTAAATCATATCAAACTGCAAAAGTTTAGGCCAGTGTTTTTCAAACTTGGCAACTTGAAGATGTGTGGACTTCAACCCCCAGAATTCCTGGGAGTTGAAGTCCACACATCTTCAAGTTGCCAAGTTTGAAAAACACCAGTTTAGGCAGTACAGCCTGGCATCTTGCCCTGTTACATACAACTCATTAACAAAGTGTTAGGTTTATCATGTCATAACAGCAACCACTATATGAGGTTTACAAAAATCAGCATTTGTAACCAAGGCTTCTTATAGGTTATAGATTCTGGTTCCTATAAGCCTTTGAATAAGGAGCTGTGCTTTATTGGGGAGAAAATGGAGAAAAGATAAAGGCATAGACATATTGGTTAACTGGATTCCACGTACCATGCAAGCATAGCCAGCAGCTTTATTAAGCCTCCAGAAGGTTTCAAGATTCAATGAACTCTTCATCAGGCAGCAAAGGGTTTAGAATTTGGGGGAGAAACGTGAGTGTTGCAGGGGGTGGATGGAATGTGGCTGGTTTAGGGTGGAATTCCATATTCGGCCACAAAGAAGAGTTCTGGAGCTGATAATACCTGTTGCAGTAACTATTAGTTGTCTGCAGAGGGTAACATTTTGCTACCGATGCACTTATTTCTAAGTGTTTCAAAACCAGCAAGGAAAAATAATTTTGCTCAATCACTTATATCATGAATCAGAAGGAGCTGGCTAGCACCTTTCAGACTAAGCTTTCACAAAAGCTTATGCCTTTTAATCAAATGTGTTAATCTGAAAAGGTATTACTGGATTCCTTTTGATTTTTGGCTACCATAGACTAACACTGCTCTCCTCCTACAATTATTTAATAAATCACTTCGTCAGATTCTAAATAAACTCTGGTATGAAATACAAGTGTGCACTTGATGAATCATGCCTGTTTAATTTATGGTTCCTAATCTTCCCCACCTGAAATCAAGTCACATGGTACTCCAACATTTAAAAATACTTTGATCAGTTAGTCACATGGTATTGCAACATTAAGAACACTTTGAACCTGATGTGACATCATTGTGTCCTCCACAATGATAATCAAGTATCTGCAGCAACAGCCTAACACATCATGGCTAACCCATTGCACAGTTTGTTTTAATCATGACTTGCTAAATAGGTTAGATTCACCTTTTTGTGCCCCCCCACAAAAAAATAACATGATTAACTTTAGCACATTTTGCAGAATTAATCAGTTGTGATTCATACCAAACAAAACGTGTGGCTGGCCAGCTTGTGGCTAGGATGCCAGTGAACATGGCCATCAACCTTCTCTGGGTAGAAAGGTGGGATATACATTGGAACAACAATAATGTATGAGCCAAGCCAGTTTAGTTTACTCAAATGGCAGAAAGTCAGATTGGTGTGCATCAGCTTGTTTCAGTAAACATTTTAGGTTTTACACAAGTTTTACACACTAAACATATCTGGTTGAGTAGATCACAAATTAAAGCTACCATATCTAGACTTCAAACCTCTTGCTGACCACTCGATGGCAGTAAAGAAATACTGTATAGAAAACTCACGCTCTATGCTGCCATCACGTGGTAATTCAGATGTTTGCAGCCCTAGGATTGCCTTATTGAAAGTTCAGCAAAACAGTAACCTGGAGGCAATAGATAAGATCAGTAATAGAATCCCAAATTCTAAAATATGAATACCAGGAAGGCAGAAGCTGATACAGATATTGTTTCCAAGCTTGTCTGTTCCCAAAGAGAAACGAATTCCAAGGCTGCACCCAAGTTCAGCTAATGACGCTTAACCCTAATCAAATCACTGACCTACTTAGAAGCAACACCTAACTCTTCAGCACTCCAGAAGCTCCTTCCCTTGAGATCTGGCCTGCCTCCTCCTCTCCTGGCTAAAGCTGTACTGTAGAGCAGGGAGACCTCTTTGTCCTGACTCAAGTCTGGCATTGTGTCCAGAGCATTGCTGCTAAGTAGGCAGAGGGCCTTTCCCTCCTTGTATTTAAGTGAGGCACAGACATGCCCCGGCAACCTCTCTTTTCACTGTGTCTCCACGGTGTTGTCTTCACCCCATCTCCAGACCATGAACAAAGTGAAACAAGCTCAAGGTGTTATCTTAACCCTAAGCAGCCAAGGACATTTTCATCTTAAGCTGGGAGCAACCTGCAACAGTTCAAAGCTGTGGAAAATGTGACCCTTCACCAATATTATCTCAGTGGCCAGTTAGGTGATCTGGCAGGGGGGCAGGAAGAGCCCAGTCCTTACTGTCCATTCGCGCTGGTCCAGGCATGCCCCTTTCTCCTCAGGTCTTTGGGCATTGCCCTCAGTACCATTCTTTTTTCATGTTCCTGGTGGAAAGAACTGGGCACAGCTGTTCCAAACTAGTATGTGGAGTTGGCAAGCTTGGACAGATGCATCCTCTTGTTTTGACATATGTGGTAAAGCAAGAGAAACAGGTCAGCTGCCTGTTAAAAGCTGCCACCCCCCAAGCACCTCTCTGCATCATTGCCCCAAGAAGCAGATAGTTTCCCACCTATCTGGTGGTGAAGTTCTGAAAGGGGGAAAGCAGCAAATCCAGAGGGTTTCAGCAGCTGCTTTGCTTACAATGCTTTGCACACCCAAAATCAGGACACCACCATCCATCAGCAAGCTAGAACAGAACTTATGGATGTAAGATTGGAATTGGCAGTGGAGACAACAGTTTTTATACCTGTGAGGTTTTTTGCAGACCCGTGAAGAGGTGGATAGCACTCAGCTAGGGAAAATGGCACTTTGCTCCTCTGCCTCATCTTCTCTTCAGATAAGAACTCTTCAAAGGGGAACATGACAGAAGTCTCTCTGAGAACTATTGTAAAAGCCATTGAAAAGGACTTTTATAAACATTTAGCTGCATTCACATGCTTTACCTCAGTGTTTCTCAACCTTGGCAAGTTTAAGATGTCTAGACCAACTCCCAGAATGTCCTAGCCAACATGCTGGCTGGGGAATTCTGGGAGTTGAAGTCCAGACATCTTAAACTTGCCAAGGTTGAGAAACACCACTTTACCTGATTAATGTGAGTGATTACCTGTGAGTAATGCCGTGACCACCCTTTCATGGTGCCTGGAGGCTGTGGGGGTCTGGATGGGATGCAACAGGCTTCAGCTGAACCCTGGTAAGACAGAGTGGATATGGATTGGAGACCCCTCTGTATCCAAGGATTTACCATCTTTGGTTCTGGATGGGGTTGCACTGCCCTGGACAGACCCAGTGTATACTCTGGGGGTCCTCCTGGACTCATGACTCCTGCTCAAGGAGCAGATGGTAGTCATGTCAGGAGGGCCTTTGCCCAACTTCATGAGGTGCGCCAGTTATGCCTTTCCTGAATCAGGAGGCTCTCCGGTCAGTCACTCATGCCCTGGTCATCTCTCAGTTAGACTATTGCAATGTGTTCTACATGGGCTACCCTTCAAGAGCATCCAGAAGCTACATCTGGTGCAAAATGTGGCCGCGCAGACAATCTTAGATGCCTCAAGAATGGCACATATAACACCTTTACTGCAGGAACTGCATTGGGTCCCAGTTTGCTTCTGGGTCCAACTCAAAGTGTTCGTTATTATCTTTAAAGCCCTACATGGCATGGGTCCAGGTTACCTGAGGGACCGTCTCATCCCCATTACATAACCCGTCCCACCCGGTCAGGCAGAGAGGGCAGTTTGCAGACCCTGTCAGCGAGAGACTGTCAGCTGGCGGGCTCAGGAGGAGAGTCTTCTCTGCCGTTGCCCCCGCCCTTTGGAACATTCTCCCCCCAGAGGTGCAGCAGCCCCTACCTTCCCGGCTTTCCAAAAAGGATTACAGATCTGGCTGTACCAGCTTGTGTGCAGTGACAAGAATCCTACCCAATCCTGGAGGTGGCTGGCGCCTTGATGATGCTCCCTGAGCTACTGCCAATTTAACATCTATTCTGGATCTGCACAATATCTTGAAGTGACCAAATGAGGGTTCCTTCTAACCAATCTAACATTTGCAAATGTTACCTGAACTGACTAAGCCTTTATGAATGAGAGGTATCACATGAATAAAGGAAAGAAAGTAGAGTTAAGATGCAATTTATTTCTAGTTTAACATTTATACAATTAGAAAAACCAATCAACTGAAACGTGAACTCAATGAAAGTGATTTCAAATGTTCTTAAATCCAGAAAAATAGAAATGTCATTTTATAAAAATGTGAAACTGAGGAAATCAAAAGGAAACTCATGAGGGAAGCTGAAGGGGCTGGAGGAAAGCTTTAAAATTAAATTGCAATGGTGTATTTGATTGTTAAGCATGAAACCGATAGTTGCAACTCTGCTTTACATTAACACAGTGCTTTTGCACAAAGACCTGTGATTGTGACAGCTGCTGCTTTTGCAGTCAAAACTCAGGGCCAAGGGCAGATTATAAAGTTAGAGAAGCTGCCCTACATAGTTACAGAAAGTTCCCAGGCATCATTTCTCTCTCATGAATACACAAAATATATTGTGTAACATGTAAAGGCAAACCTAGTAATGAGGGATATATTCCAGGGGTGCAGGACATACATTGCAGATTTATCACAGTGCATAATGGCTACTTTCCTTAATATGGAATAATTAATTCAAATGGCCATTATTTTTAAAAAATTACAGGGCTTTATTTTTAATATTTTTAATATATCTTTGTTTCAAAAGAAATACAACTTGGCTAATACATTCAGCCTTTAATTCTTTGACAAATATATTAACTCTAATAGTGTTACTATAAAGATAAAAAAATGAGAATAAGCAAGTTAGCAGTTGCTAAATAAAGAGTAGAAGGAGACCCTGGTTGTGTTAACTCCACACACTTTGCCACAATTTACCTAACCATATTTTAGCCTACCCCATGTGGTTAGTTTATAGTTTGGTGTGTCATAAAATCAAAAAGCTGGTTTATTGAGTAAATCAGATAACTGAGATAAGCACTAAAGTAGTAGAGTAGAAGTTGCTGTACAAGTGCTAAGAAAAATGGCGCAACGTGTAGACAAAATGAATACATTTTGAGAGGACAGAGGTATTTCATTTCATAAGTTGTTGAAATTCCCTGTTTTGAAATAATAGGAAAACAAAGTGCATCACTAATCATGGGCCCAGACTACTCTCTAGTCTCTCTTTAGGCTTACACAAAAAGCCACAACTTGTTAAGACATGTTTGAAAATCACGTACAGAACATCCCATAGTAGATCAATCTAGCTTCCATTCATGCCACAACAAGTTCTTCCACAAGGAGAGGGAAGCAAACCTTAGTTGTAATTAGGGATCCCACAGCCAAACATTTTGTTATTAAAATAGATACAAAATGTTTTGCTCGGCAACCTCCCCATAAAACCTCTAAATTCCCAACTTAACCATTTCAACCCTTGCCCTTAAAACCATGGTTAAAGAGTGGGCAGCTAAAACCGTGCTCCAAAAGAAGCAGGATTTGGGCTCAATGGGATTTTAGCACTTGCTAAAGCTTTTTCTCTGAGTCTCTAAATATATGTTTCTGGGCCAAAAATGGAAGCCTGTGCTGTTCCCCTGGTTGACTTTCACTTCCTCTCACCCTTTGCTGTTATTTATACCCGTAAAGCAGTGTTTCTCAACCTTAGCAACTTTAAGATGTCTGGACTTCAACTCCCAGAATTCCAGCCAGAATTTCCAGACCTCTTAAAGTTCCTAAGGTTGCGAAACACTGCTGTAAAGCCTGATGGAGTTCAGTGCCATTTTTGCTACATACAGCAAGTGAGAAAACTGTCAAAAGAAGAGAAAGGGAAACCAAGTAGCTGGAGCTGGTCCAAAATGAAGAGGTGCAGGACATTTTTGGTGTCTCTCACTGTACCCATGTAACCAGCTCTGAGTAGGCTCCCACGTGCGATTCAAGGTGCTGGTTGTCACCTATAAAGCCCTGCATAGCATAGGGCCAGGTTATTTGTGGGACTGCCTTTCTCCCATTGTTTCTGCTCACCCCAGCAGATCTAGCAGGTCCCCTCTATTAAACAATCTCATATTGTTAGACCCAGGAGTCATACCTTCTCAGTGGCAGCACCTGTCTTATGGAAGAGCATCCCCCCAGAGATCTGAATGGTCCCAACCCGGTTAGCCTTTTGTAAGGTTCTGAAGACCTGGCTGTTTCCCCAGGTGTTTGGGCCAGGAGGTTAGGCAAGCTCTGTTGTTGATGTGATTTTATGATTGGAGTATCTCATTGGGTATCATGGGTTATTGTTTTTAATTGTTGGGTTTTGTATACCGCCCAGAGTCACTGTTGTGAGATGAGTGCAAAATAATAATAGTAATAGTAATAGTAATAGTAATAGTAATAGTAATAGTAATAGTAATAATAATTTTTAAAAAAGCAAAAAGTACTGGAAAAAGAGGCCAGGCACCAATTGGTGCCCAAATTCAAGGAGAGGTATAGGATTTTGAACAAAGAGCCATTTAACTACATTCAACCCTACTCATTAAGCCAAAACCAAACAAACCATATTTGGCTTAGTGTATTGTATGTATGTATGTATGTATGTATGTATGTATTAAATTTATATAGCCTTCCATCTCACCAAAAGTGACTCTGGGTGGTGTACATCTGAATTATTCAGTGATTGTTTATGTGCCATCAAGTTGGTGTCGACTCTTAACGACCACATAGATTTTCTCCATGATGGTCTGTCCCTAACCTGTTCTTTCAAGTCTCCCAACAGGGCACTCATCGCCACCGTAACTGAGTCCATCCACCTTGCTGCTTCTCTTCTCCTTCCTTCCATTTTTCCCACCATTAGAACCTTCTCCAGAGAGTAGATCTTTGCATAATGGGCCCAGAGTAGATTATTTGAGCCTGGTCATTTGTGCTTCAAGTGAGTACTCTGGGTTGAATTGTTCAGTGATCCATTCCTTTGCTTTCTTGGCTGTCCATGGCATTCTCGGGAGTCTTCTCCAACACCAAAGTTCAAAGGCATAAATACTCTTTCTATCCTGCTTCTTCGAAGTCCAAATTTCACTTCCATAGAGTGGTACAAGGAATACCATTGCTTGCATTAATCTGATCTTTGTAGGTATAGACATATCATGGGATCTGAATATTTTTTTCCAAGGCCTTCCAGGGAGTTAGGCAGTATACAGGTTTAATAAAAAACTAAACACTCACTCTTATATGCACAGAAATGGAAAGACCCACAAATATCTACAACTGAAGAATGGATGGTAAGTTGATGAAATTAGCAGAGATGGCAAAATTTTCTATTTTGAGTAAAGATTTTGTCTACCCTTGTTTCTACTTGGAAACCACTTCTGGACTTTTTGCTGAAACTGAAAGAAATGAAGCTTTAATTTTGGGATTTGATGATTAATACTGTTTATCATCATAGAAATACTGTATATTATTTTAAACTTTAGAGTAAGAGATGGATGTATTATATATTTGTACCTGCACCAAAGAAAGTTAGAAGTTACCTTTTTTCTTTTTTTTTCTTTTTTCTTTTCTGCACCTTAAATTTCATTCTTTTTCTGATCTTTCTTTTTTTCAGTCCTTTTTTCTGTTTCGTTATATTTTATCTTTTGCTGAAATTTAATAAAGTTCTTATAAAAAAATAAATAAATAACTAAACACTCTACCAAGTGCTAGTCTGTGGCATATTTCTTGAGTGCTTGTCCCTTTACTGTTGATGGTTGATCCTAAAAGGCAGAAGCTATCTACCATTTCAAAATCTTCATTGTCAGTTCAAAGGCTGGTTGTTCTACCTGTTGTCATTAGTTTGGTTTTCTATATATTTAATTTTAGTCCCATTTTTTCACTGTGCTGTGTGCTGAAGCAGGATAGAAAGAGTATTGATGCTTTTGAACTTTGGTGTTGGAGAAAACTCCTGAGAGTTCCGTGGACAGTCAAAAAACAAACCAATGGATCATCCAGCAAATCAACCCAGAATTCTCCCTCGAGGAGCAAATGACCAGGCTCAAATTGTCCTACTTTGGTCACATTATGTGAAGACCTAGTTCTCTGGAAAAAGCTCTAAAGCTGAGAATGTGGGAGGAAAGAGAAGAGAATGACTAGAAGCAAGATGGGTGGACCAAATTCTTTGTTGCCTCACAACATTTCTGTAAGCTGCTCAGAGCACTTGGAACAGGGAGAGGCATAAATTCAAATCATAACAGCTTAATATGTAGAGTCATCCATGATATGGAACATAGCACATAATCAAGTAAATAAGTTGGCCAAATGTTTAGAGCTGTCAAGATGCATTAAGACTGGCTTTCAGCATTTAGTGTGAGAACTCATGAGAAGTTGAAAATCCAAATAATAATTGAGTAGAAGAAGGAATTGTCCCTTGTCCTTTTCTGTCCATTTATTAAAGTTGCAAGAGATGTGTCTTCTTTTTCATCTTGCCCACTCAAGGCTCCTTCCACATGACCATTTTCTTCACCCTCCCCAAACTATCAGGGGAATTTTTGTGCCATTGTATAGAACTTCTTGAGAATTCTCACCCTTCCTGCACTTGAGCTGGCCAGCAATATTTCCAACTGGCCAATGGGAGCACTCAAAGCAGCAACTAGCCAACACCCTTCCTCTCCTTGTTCTTCTTTTGCTGTATTTTCTTTCTGTGGTAAAAATAAAAAATAAAATAAAGCAAACAAACAAAACAGCCACGGTGAAGAATGCCTAGTAAAGCTGCCAGAAACCAGTGGGGGAATGAGGACTAGGAGCATTTTTCCTTTGGAGTGAAAGGAAAACTACAGGAGCTGGAAGATGGGATGAGTAGAATAATTGTTCTTTTACTACAGAGGAAATGTGGGAAATCAGTTTTTGCTATGTTTCTCTATAGCAGAGCAAATTAATTCTGACATTAATTAGACCCAAGTGCAAACATTGGAGTAAGCCCATGAAATAATGAATACACACAAAGGCTGTGCTGATTTTGGATTGACACAGCTGTTGAGCATGGAAGGGCCCTCGATTTCCAAACATTAAGCCTGTTTGGACTGCTGCAACATGCTCTCCATGGAGCTGCCTTTAAAGAGCATTTGGAAGTTTCAACTGGTGCAGAATGTGGCTACACAAGTAGTAAATGGTGTCGTATATTCGACACATGTAACACCACTGCTACGTGAGCTGCATTGGTTGCCAGTGTGCTTCTGGGTGCAATTCAAGGTGCTGGTTGTCTTTAAAGCCCCTCATGGCTTGGGACCCGGTTACCTGAGGGACTGTCTTCTCCCAGTTGTTTCTACCCATCCAATTCGGTCCGGCAGGTTGGGCATGTTATGGGTCCTATCAGCCAAGGAATGCCAGCTGGCGGGGACTAGGAGGTGTGCCTTCTCTGCCATAGCCCCTGCCCTCTGGAACATTCTCCCTCCAGAGATTAAGATGACTCTGACCCTGTTGGCCTTTCATAAGGCTGTGAAGACCTGGTTATGTGCCCAGGCCTGGGGCCCTGAGTGTGTTAAGGGCCCCATTTCTTGGCTACATTGACATCTGTGGCAATAATTTTACTCGGCGACCATATTTATTTATTTTGTATTCATTGTTTTAACTGTTTTATGTTTTTGTGATTGTACACCACCCAGAGTTACTTCCTGAGATGGGTGGCTATAGAAATTAAATAAACAGACAAACAAAACATTAAACAAAAAGCTTTTAATATACATTTTCCTCATCCCTTACCTCCTCCCCCATTACAAGTGATAGGATTTTGCTGTTAAGTAACCATGCACATTTTAGATTACATATTATGGATGCTGTAGTCATCTGAACAAAGCTTAATGGCATGGAAGCCTGGCGAATGCCCACAAATGAACAGCTAAGAGGGCTTCCTTGGAAGCTATGTGTATTAATTGGACAGTCTACAAAATCCTTCAGTTGAAACCACATTTTCTAACAAGTGATGGGCATAATTCAAGCCACACTGAAATGAAAGAGAGATTCCCAGCATACCCGGCAGTTGTTAAGACACCTCTTGTTGTCATTGGCTGGGAAATTAGAATACACTTGCCACCTCTACAGCATAATATAAGGTACTTGGAGTACTGCTAGCATCTCTTTTTGTTTTTTTCTCTGAGACCTTTGGGCTGAATATCGAAGAAGTGTTCCTTGATAAGCAAGAAAATGTGCTTACAGTTGTGATGTGAGAATAAGGCCTGATCCCTTTGCCTTCCTAGACTTTGCTTACTTACACCAAGGCCAGGTCGCTGTCCTCTTGTGAAAAGCTTCAATACTTGCTTAACCTTATTAAGTAAACCACCAAAGTAAATATTAATTTGCAATTGCTGGTCAGACCTACAACAGCCTGAAAGGTGTTTTTAAAAGCAAAGAGCTCTGAAGTGGTGTCTGAGATTCTTATTCTCCATTCCTATAAAGAATATTAACCCCAATGTTCTTATTTATCAAAGTATCTCTTGATCTACAGGAGGAACAGTAAAACTGTTCTGTATTATTACCACTGAAAGCAACTGAAAACTTTTTTTAAAAAAAAGCTGGTTTCAAATAGAACAATTAAGCAATTAAATACAGTATGTGGATTATATAGAAACATAGAATTAGAAGACAGTATTTAACATAGAATTTATGCCACTGAGTTCAATCTTTGCTCTGTGCTGGAATTCAGTTTAAAGTGTCTCTCTGAGAAATGTCTAGCCAACATCTGTTTGTAGAATTCCAGTAAAGAGGAATTTACCACCTTCCTCAGTCACAGGTTCCACTGTGATTATTAGAACATTTTTTTTCTAACAGTCAACTGGAATCCTATAACATGTTCTAGTATACTCTGGAAGAGACAAATTTGCCATTCTTTTGCATTACAAATTTTCAGATACTTAAAGAGTACCTGTATGAAACTGCTTTTGCATTTATGAAATATTTTAGAGTGTTCAAACCACTTCAGATTACATTTATGGGTCCTATTGCAGTCTATCAATATTTTAAAGTGATTTCAAATAGAAAATTGCTTATGCTCTTTGGTTCTTTCAAGATGCAGCAGGAATTTCTAATGAGAAAATGAATCAGACCATCCCCTTAACAGAAGCACAGCCAGACTTTTATTCAAGATTCCACCAGTCAGAGAACACTGCTTTTTTATCAGCAAAATCTCCATGGAACTGCCCGCTGCTCCACAGATTAGCTACCCATTGTTTAGTTGTGTGAATCCAGTCCATGTTGGTTAATTTATGGAAATTATGGAAATCCAGAAAATTAGGTTGAGTAACTCATGGGACAAACATAGCCTATATCAGATGTTTGGTTCTGCACTACTTAACTTTTACTTGCTGCTGAGAGAACAACAGCTTTCTGTTCATTGGCAAAAGCACACATGGAGTAATTTCAGCTGCCTTTTACACAAAGAGGCACCTAACCTATCTACCTGGACTATCCATCTGATCCAATCTTGAACGTTCACCACTTATATCTAGTCTTTGGCTTCTCTTGCAAGTCTCAGTAACTACAGAATATGATGCCTATAACCAGTCCCTCAGTTGCTTTTGTTAACACTATGATAATATTCAGGATAATATATATTTGTGTGATGGCACAAAAGGACATTCATAAAAGATGGAGTATTTGAGACTCATTTAAAGGAGATCATAAAAGCAAAAGGGTTTTTTTTTAGTAGATGTCACTTTCTCTAGCAAATCTCGTAAAATACCAGAATGAAAATTCATAACAAGACAAACAAGATGGCTTTCAAAAGAAAGAATGGCTCTCACAACAAAAGATTGTTTCCAAAACAACCAAGGGTTGCGTGAGGACTGGATGAGGTGGTGGAAAAATACTAGGAGACATAAGAATATTACACTGGGACTGGCCAAACTTTTTTGGAAGTTATAAAAATGAATGAAAACTGTAGTACCTGTGAGCCATCAAATAGAATGTGTTTTATGGGCATCCTGCCTTGATTCTTCTGAACTCAGACCTACCTGGCCAGAAAGACTTGGATTTGGGCATGTACACAAAGAAGAGGGGTGAGTAAGTGAAGATTTTAGTTCAGAAAGTAAATGAAATTGTAAATCCACATTGCTTTCTATGTGTTTTGGGTATCTGGGTAAATAAGAGCAACAAAGAATACTGAAGGTGTTTGAAACCCCCCTTTTTATGATCCTCTTTGTGGCAATTTGTGTGGAGATATGCACTCATGTCTCCCCAGTTTTTATCCACCCTTCTGACTACATATTGTTTAGGCATGTAAATAATCACTTGCCTGTTCACAAATGGAAATTTAAGATTGGTGACCATGTATCCAAAAATGTAGAGATCAGAAGAAATGTTATCTTTTCCTCATTTCAAGGCCCTTAACTTAGATTGGTGCAGAATTAAATTCATATGCTGTTGATGGTGGTGGAGGGAGAAAAAGATGTCAGTTGAGATGGAGGAAGGGGAGATTTTCCAGCTGTGTCACGGGGGGTGGGGGGAGGGCAGTTATTGTTTTCAATAGCTTGCCAGGAAGGTTCTGGGATGGCTTAGCCAATCATAGCAAGGTGAGTTAAAACAAAACCATTGGATTACAGAATAAAAAATAGCCAGAGTTTTGGTGACTTACACGTGAGCTTACTGCTTATATTCATCATTCTGAATACAGTTGGAAGCACTCATGCTTTCCACATCCTGCAAGACTTTGTACTATTGGAAATAAGAATTTTGGGATCCAAATCCTGGATTACAGACAGGAAACTATCTCTCTAATTAAGCCATCATTCTCAGCAGCACCAACCAGTGTGGAGAGATGCTGGGAGTTGAAGTTCAGCAGCATTTGGGGGTCCCCGTGTTCTCTGTCACTATCCCAAATAAAGCCAAAGACTGTTATCTAGTATACTTGGTTGAAAAACTACACACATCAACAGGTCATTAAGGGCCAGCAGTTCAGAATCACCCTGTAACACACTTCTGTATTTCTGTTAGACAGAAAGACAGACTGTCTTCATTGCTACAGCTATTTTTTTATTTTAAATGTGGCCTAAATTCTTTTCAAAAATTATGTAGATAGTGACAATGCAACTGGAAAATACCAGAGTGCAAAGGCTACTCTAGATATTCAATATAGATTGCAGGTATGACATGTTTATTTTACATTTGGCTGAATTAGTATTACACACATTTAAATTTGACTCACGTGTGATTGTAAAAATGAATGCTGAAAATGTTTGGCTGTAACACTCAAATGGAAGCAGGTACCACTGAAATTGATGAATGCTTATTTTTGACTAGGTGACAGCACCTAACTAGCATTGGTTAACCTCCATAAGCTAAGTTGATTTGAGCTTAGTAGTTAGATAGGAGACCATCAGGAAAATCAAGACTGTAGACTAGACTGAAAAGTTGCAAAAAAATCTTCCTGAAGAAGGCAAGGGCAAGCTAGGTCCATGTCATTGCCAAAAAACCTTCAGGGATGTATCAATGAAGTCACCTGGAATTTTTGTTTGAAGGATTGCATTGCTTGTTTTGCTGGACAGGAGGAAAGAACATAACACAACATGATAAGTAAATGGGATACACGTGGACTATCTTGTAATAAATAGCAGCTGAGCATGCTTGCTGCCTTCTCCATTTACATCTTGGGTTATGCCTGGTTGATGTTTCTATATTTATGCCAGGCCTTAGGCTTAGAGTGTTCCAGTCAGCTCAGTCTATTTTCACTAATACATATCTAATGCAACATTGGTAACAAGCTATATTAAGATGACATCTAGTCTCATGAAAGGTTATCCATTAAAAACAAAAAGTCAGCACTCTGTAAGAAACCCTGTAGAACTCCCTTGTTAGACAATTTCCCAGCATCATCACTATGAACTTGGATACTCAAAGGAAACCTCCTGATCTCCAGAGACCCTCATGATACTACTTTTATCACCAGATATCATATTGCCATCTATAAGAAGCAGAACATTTTCACTGATGGATTCATTTGTATGTCACCCCCTCCAGAGAAAGTCTAGTACAATTCTCATTCTTGTGAGCTCTTAGCAGATGAAGTAAAGCTGCAAAACCCACTTCCAACATTTAGACTGTAAATCCTTTGGCATAAATAATTATCCCTTTGGGGGGTTGTTGTTTAGGTACAGATTCCTATACAATCAGAGTGGGAATCTGTAGCTCTCTAGAAGCTGTTGGGTTTCAAATCCTACCAGTTCCAGTCAAGGATTATGGGAGCTATAATTCAGCAGCTTCTGTAGAAATGTAGGTTCTCCTCCCCTTTCTATACATAGAGGGCATTCTGATTAAATAAATAACAGCCCTATTAATCATGATAAGCGGAATCCCACAGAAAAAGTGCCAATTTTACAATACCTCTTCTGACCAGAAGCAGAGATAAGAGAAAGAAAATTATATTTTGTCTTGAAAAGAAAAGAAAAACATGCACATGTGTATTGTCCATAATCTAGGCCAGATTAATGACCAGTATAAATCCAGGACTTTAATCAAAAGCAACTCCTGCTCACTCAGCAAGTGAGTCACAACCAAACCATCAAGTGGATTGAATTGTGGACCTGGCCAAAGTATATATGAATAAGTACCACCGGATCACTGGAAGGTAAATGATGCTGACTTTGAAAAAAATGTATACTAGAAGAAAGCCAAGAGAAGACAGTAGTAACAAATTCTCTGCTCCTTCAGGTGTCCATCTTTCCATCTATGACAGTGTTTCTCAGCCTCAGCAACTTTAAGATATATGGACTTCAACTAGAGAATGTGAGTATTTTGTAAAGGAAAAAGGGCTTTTCTTTTTAATGTTAGAAGTGGCTCTTTCTGTATTACATGCTCCCTGTAGCTGCAGTATTGCAGACCATATCAGAAAAAAGCAACAGTTCCTGTTCAAATATTTAGTACTCCAGTGCCCATAATACCTACTGGGGGACAATTGGAGCGTTGCCCTCCAAGAGTACCGGTCTAGTTTACAATGAATGCAATGCATTTTAAGCAATTTGGAATCTTGCACTGTGGTGGAATCTGCCCATGTACAAGAAGGAAGGTATAACTTTAGTGTTCGCCCATTTGCAATGTCTGCCACGTCCAACATCTGCAGTACGATTCCACAGTGGCTAGGGTTGTGTGGCTCCACCCAGTATGCTGGACACAGCTAATATAACTTCTATCACTTTTTTAAAAGCTGAGCTATGATGAACTTCTCTTGGGTTATATATTTTATTTCTACTTCACCAGACACTCTTCATTCGTTTTAAGAATCGAGTGTATGACTATAAGATATTGGTTCTCTGTCCAAGCCCTTTCTCACTCAGCAATATGGCAAACGGTGTTCCTCTCATAACATGGCATTATTGTACAGTACTATGTTTACATGTGGACGAAATATGAAAGAGAAACGATTTTGTCATTTCAAGATTCTTGCAGGTTGGATGTTTCATAAAAGCTGTGTGAAAGGTTTTATTCCCAGCCAACTTTTAAAAACGTAGTTCCTTTGATTTCTTAGAAGTTGTTTGGATTCAACATATTTGCACTGAAGCCTTTGTCAGCTCCAAACATAGCAGGCATCAGGCTGCGGAAGCTTTACTAATGAGCACCTCTGGTGTCATCTTCTGCTTTGGATTGCTGAAATAAGCACATGTCCTTATTCATGTCCTCTTCTCAGCCTGAATCATGGTCGAATTTCCAGATGAACATAGTAAAAAAAAATGGGGGGGGGATAAAATTGGAGTCTCATTGTCCATGCTGATTATTTTGGCATGTTACAGTCCAAGTGATAGTCAACTGTCCTAAAAAGTCTTCTCAATGTACAATAGGCTTCTCTTGCTGTAGGTCAAACAAAACAAATATTGAAAGTATTGGAGACAGACAGTCGCATCTTTCATTGTAGCATCTGAGGGTGCTAGGAGACACAGGAACTGCTGTGTCTCTTGAAGGATGAACATACACCATCCTCTCAAAAGCCATTCCTCCTGGAAATTATATCTCTGTGACGCTGAACCTAAAACAGTATTCTCTGTTACCCCAACATAGTATAGTTCCAAGATTACTTGTGGGAATCCTGGAGCCTTCCAAATGTATTGGGACCAAGGAGGGGGAATCTATTAATTTTGGTTTCTTTCAATTTCTCATTTTTGCAAATATGTTAAGTTTGTTTTTTCTGTCTCACATTTTAGCAACTATATCAGCTTTGGTTCATCAAACTGCAGATGTTGTGTCTGTGTACACATTTCTCCAAATATGTGTTTGTTTGCAATTTTACTGAATGTGCTTATTTTTTTGCAAATAGTTATAATGCATTTATATATTTGCGTGTGTGTATGTGAATATGCACACATATTTAATGCAATTTTCTCTAATATTTATAATATTTATATCACCAATTTCTGACAGACTCCCAGTGGTTTACAAAATTTGAATATAAAATCATTAAAAAAAAAACCTCTCAGAAGAAAAACTAAGGCAATTTCCTTTGTTTCTTAACAGTGAAAAAGTCTGCAGAAGGGCTCACTCTTGGCTGACCTCCAAAAGATTATGAAGGAGGCACTATTTAGATGTCTGGAGGATGAAGGAGCACATGCAGGAAAACAATATGCTGGAGCCACCCCTCCTCTGATATCACACAGGAAGGGTACTCATTTAGGATGAATGAACCAGACAAGATGGTTCTATCTGAAGAAGGCTATCCTGAAGATATCTAGGAGACAAACCATCTAGATTATAAGCAGCATTTGGACTTGTTCTCAAAGCTGGTCACTAGCTGGCAGCTCTCACCTGCCAATAGGTGGACTTCTGCATTCTGCACCAGCTGATGTTTCCAAGTAGTTTTCAAAAGGAAACCCACATACAATGTATTGTAATAGTTAATATGAAAGGTGATGAGGGCATGGTTAACCATTATAGACAGTCCTCTACTTATGAACTTTCGAGTTATGAACTTTCGCCAATATGAACAAACCTGTCCACAACTCCAACAATGAAGGTTGCCTGGAAGTTTACAACGTGCAGCATACATATGCCCAGAAGTTTATTGTGCACCAGAAATTTATACTCTGATATTTATGGCGCACTGCATACATATGCTTGGTTGGACTTACAAACAAAATGGACTTATAAACAGCCTCTCTGTACCAGTATCTTATAAACAGTATCTTATAAACTTATAAACAGGACTGTCTGTACCAGTATCTCAATCTCCAGGAAGGGTCATAACTCTCAACAAGTTCCCTTCCAAAATATGTCTTTTTTATTGCTGGCAGCTGCATTATCAAATTCAGACGACTGCAAAATTCAGATAATAACTAGAGCTTCTTTTCACATACTGATTTGAAAATAAAAAAATAGATAGGTTCCCATTCAAATTTTAACTAAAGAAATTTCTCCATCTTGTTGGGACCACGACTCTTATAATCCAAAGTTTTCATGGCCACTTGGGCTGGACTATTTATATACCGAAGTCTAACAATTCTGGAAAATATCAATTTAGGAAAGGCTGGTATGAAGGACAAATGTGTTCTTGCATTCTAAAAAGCAAACATATTTGCTAATAAGATTTCAATATGTAATTATCCTGCCTCATCGCCAGAATTTTATGGGGTGATCTAGGCAATATTTTCTGCTTATAACCTCCCCATATTTTTGTACAGCTTTTTTCACCTTTTTTTCTTTCAACCCTGCCCCCCCCCCAACAATTAAAGAGGAAAATAAAACAGCTGCACAGTGTTTTTGGATTGGCAGGGTTATGTGTCCTCCATAAGGAAATTTCATCCTACCCAATTCCCAGTCTGACAATTTATCAAACTCTGCTATATATTATCATAATCATAAGCCAGGCCCATCACTTTCAAAGTTGTGTTTAATCAATTAAATTCCAAGCACTGTTAGGAAAATGGTTAGATGAAGAAGGATGGTTTAGAAACACGAGGAAAACACTGTAGAAATTCATTTATTTACTGCATTTAATTGTGATTTGTGCCACTAAGGATAAAACAAATCATCCGTTATAATACAACAAGCACAGACATACACGAACACATAAAATAAAATATAACAAAGACAAGCATTGCAGATAAAAAAGGCATTAGATAAAAATTGAAATTAAACCAGTCTAATCAGAGAAGGTTTGCCAATAGGAAATCAGCATACAATACCAACATTTGAAAATGAAAGCAGACATTATAAACAGCCTCTTGGAACGTAACCTGTTCATAAGTAGAGGACTGTTTGTACCAGTATCTCAAGCTCCAGGAAGGGTCACAACTCTCAACAATTTCCCTTCCAAAATATGCCTTTTTTATTGCTGGCAACTGCATTATCAAATTCAGACGACTGCAAAATTCAGATAATAACTGAATTTTTATTCAATTTAATTTGGGATTCATCACAAATGTTTAGGATTATAAAACACAACTAAATTCCATTGCTGAAATGGGATGCGAGAGTGCACAGTGAAAACAGCAATATTTATGTATCTAAGGATTCAGATGCAAAAGAAACATTTTTGATGCTATCTTCCTGTACTTTGAGAAACACAGAACATAGGAGGACAGGATAGGGCTCCTCGCCCTGGATGTATGATGAAACCAATCTCCGCACACTGTGCTCTCAAATACATGTGCATGCAGAGGCAGCCCTAGTCACATGTGTGTGAAATAACATCTTGCTGAAATCTAGTCAGTTGACTTCTAGATTTGCTACATGGTTAATTTTAATTTTCTTAATAATCAACTGAGTTTTCAGCAATGATATTTGAATTGAGCTGCTTACTGCCTATGTATTTTTTTTAAAGCTTATTTTCCTGCTTATTATTTTAGATTATATGTTTATGCTGTAGTAAATACATATTTTATTAAAATATTTGAACCAAATCAAAAACGTTACCAAGTTTATTGCTAAGTATACATGCTAAGGATGAGGCTGAATTCAGTGTGAAATTTGCTTCTGAACAGGTATCAAAACTTTTTTTTAATCTGATGTACATTGTAAAGTAAATAGGTTTACCTCCAATTTTAAGACAGAAGCAATACACACAAATACTGAGCACTAGAAGAAAATATAAGTACAGTACCCATCATTTGCAAATACAGTCCAAGCAATGAATTCAACAAATAATTTAGTTATAGATCACAGGTTATTCCTGACAGAAACTCTAGATTTTTAAATATATACCTTGTTAGACTTGTAACACAAGGCTCACCCAGAATTTGGAAAACACCCAACTTCCTCACCAAGGGAGGTTTGCAAGTCTGTGTAAGAAAGTCCAATGCCATCGTTCCCAGATCAGAAAGATAGTATAGCCATACATGCAATAATCACTCAACCCAGAATCACACATACAAACAAATAAAAGACAAGAGTTTGAAGTGGGAGTGTCAAGAAGTACAACAGTGTTTAAGGGCACTTGCTCACAGTCCCCTAACCACGGCACAAACATGCCCTGGTAACCCTGGCAACCACTTTTTCTGCCATGTCCAGATGTTACCTACAAGATGAGCCCATAACTGAGTCAGCTTCTTTCTTCTCCCAACAAAATTTGGCCATAGATACACTCCAGCACATTTCAGTGACAGTGTGGTTGCTGATGCAGCTCAGAGATTGAGATCTGTCCAGGTGGCCAGATTTACTAAATTGTTGTGGTTGTTGTTATTAGCTATGTTAGGCCGCTGCAGGCACACCCTTCTTTTAGCTGGGAACTTCAAGGGCATTTGGCTGAGGCCTCAGGAGAGATTGGACACTTGACTTCCACAGAGGCACCTACTCACATGACTGACCAACACTCACCGAAGTGCCTGTCAAATCTTATGTGGGCTCTTTATAGGCATCCGCACCAGTGACCAGCGAGTTGGGTAACCTGACAGGTGGCTAAACCCATCATTCTAAGCACCCACCTACAGTCACCTAATGCTCTGGGGAGAGAGATCGGCTATTGTCTTCCAGACAGCTGAAGGGAGAGAAAATGAAGTGGGAGATCCACCAGCTCCTTTCCTTAACTGGTTCAGAATCGGTGTCTGATTGCTCTTGTAGCCAGCTGTACTGAAAACAGGAAAGTTTCTCAGAACTTCGATGATTAGGATTTCTCAGAACGAAAGCTTACAACACAAGGATTCCAGGGAGGGCTTTACTTTCACACGCCACCCTTATTTATAAGCAATTATGGCAGCAAGATTCGGGAACATTTCCCGAGACTTTTCCGGTAGAAAGGGGAGAAGCCTCATCTCTTTAGTGCACCTCTCCTTGTTTTGGAAACAGCTGCTAGACTTATCCATGGGAGAGCCGATTCTCACAATCGGCGCGTACGGACAGCACCTTTGCCGGCGTCCTTGCTGTTGCGGAACGGGGGTCAGCAACGGGGCAGCAGCGCTCATGCCAGCCGCCTTTCTGCCGGCTCAAAGCCTGCCGGATAGCACTTTAAGGCACCAACTGGAACAGCCCTAAGGGCGGGAGGAAGAGGGCTCCCTGGCTCAAGGGGCGGCCGCCCGACCCCCTGCGGGAAGCCCGCTCTGCCTTGCCTCCATTTCGCCCTCCTCCCTTTTAGGGTCAATAGCACGAGCAGCGCGCGCTTACACCGACTTACAAGCAGCCCGGAAACTTTCTGGGAACTTTGCCTCCCGCTGACGCCAACAATCGCTGCAGGGCCCCATCCCCTCCTCTCCGCCAATGGAAAGCTGGGGGGGGGGGACCGTCCGGAGACCAATCCCGAGGCTCTGGACAGTTCCCCGGTCCTGACCGACCTTCACCGGACGAGAGCGGGGAGGGGATAAAAGAGCCCGGAGGAGGCAATTGAGGTTTGGCCCTCCCCGCCGCCGCCGCCTCTCCTTCGCTGCTTCCTCTGAGAAGGAGCGGCGGTCGCGCTCGGTGCAGCCGGGAGCACAGCACAGCCGCTGTTCTTCCGCAGGGGGAGGAGAGCGCAGGCAGCGGAGGAGCGCGCGGGGGCGGGGGAACAGCCGCTGCCGCTGGACTCCCTCTAGTGCGTGCGCGCGGTTGCAGCCGGAGAGAGGCAGCGAGCGAGCGAGCGAGCGAGCGAACGAGCCAGCAAGGCAGCGGCTCATTCATTACTGCAGCCAGCCCAGAGAAAGAGCCGGCGCAACCCGCAGGCGACTCCCGCCAGGCTGCATTCCTTGCAGCCGGAGGTGAGGCTTCTTGATCCCGCTTCCCCTTCGGCCCGGCCGGGTCCGTGAATCCCAGCCCCCACCTGAGGGCAGCTTAAAAGAGCAGCGGCTGGCTGGGAGTTTTGGGGTGGAGACTGTGAGGTAAGAGGTCTGGGGCATCTGGAGATGGGCGAGAGAAAGAGAAGATGGAGAGCGGGGAAGGCGAGGCAGGCGAGGCAGGGGTCATGCCAAAGGCTGGCCGTGCCAGAATTGCATCGGCCGTTTGGAAAGATTGAGGGAGACACTGAGAATGGTGGTCTTCTGGGCACGGCTAGGGAGCAGTGCCTTTTGAAATGAGTGCCGCCCATTCTGCCCTCAAGTCTTGAAAGAAGGACCCTCAACCCAAAATAAATGCATGCTTTTTATACTGTAAGAAACACCCTGGGGAGGAAGGAGGGATGGTTAATATTTGGAAGGGAAGGCAGGGAGAGCATTTTGGAGACTTGCTGCATGAGAGAGAACAGCCTGCAGAGAGGAGGTTGTGGGTACAAAACTAGCACTGTAACCGGCGTGAGAGAGTCCCGGCCTCCCCTGATCCTCCCAGCATGCTTTCCTCCCCTCCCCCCCCAGCCCCTTTTACAAGCCGCTGCCTGGTAAGAGGGGAGAGGAAGGATGAATGCCAATGGGGGGAAAGACAGGTCATCTGGTAACTGATTTTGGAGCCCCCAAGGCTGCAGGGTCTGGAGGACATTCCCTTGCTGGTCCATATAACAGTACACTGGTTACAGTTGGATGAAGACCACGCTAGCTCAAAAGGTGTGGACATAGAGAGGGGATCCATAAGGACAAGATAGTGTAGACCAATGTTTCTCAACCTTGGAACTTTAAGATGTGTGGACTTCAACTCCCAGAATTTCCCAGCTTAAAGTTGCCAAGGTTGAGAAACATTGGTGTAGTGGATTGGCCTGAAAGTGCCTTGGGCCACATACTAAATCCTAAACTACTATGTTCAAAGTATGTACCAACCAATGTGGGCCAAACCCTGATGTGGAGATCAACAGGGGACTCCACTCATAAAGCAAGTCACCAGAATATCAAATTGGCTTGGGATTTGCATGGTGGTACTCAATTGGCCTTCTCCAAACTGCAACTTGATCAGGAGGACAGCCTCACCACAGACAGATTTACTTGCTGTGACAGATCTTCATGGCCCTTTGGCCTTGAAAAGGAAGCAAACAGCACACCTCCTTGAGCCAAAGTGCAGGCACCCTAAAACCCTTCTGCTAGTGTAAATAAAACAAAACAAAGCTGAACTAGCCAGCAGAGTTCATTTATCTTAGGTCTGTCAATAGGAAAGAGAAGCCACAGTGCTAATGATGTACTTTGACAGTCCTGGTGGGTATGGTGATTGGGGGTACAGTAAGCTTTCAAGGACTACAGCAATGCTCCATTCCTTACCTAGAAAATCCAACAGCTCAAAGACCATAAACTGAAGAAGCCATACTGCTGCATGTGTTATATTGATTGCAATATTGGGGTGAACGGGGATGGACAGGCTTATACAGAGCATAATGAGCTTGGGATATGTGGATCAGAAGTCTTTGGCAGCTCCTGGAAGAGATGAGCTCCACCATATTCAGCAACCCATTTCTGGAACTCTTGGGATTCTGCTAAAATTCCCTATCACAGTTATTATTCGGTGCCTGATCTGCTGCTTGTGGCTCAGTTTGATGTTGAGGGGTGAAGTAACCTCCTCATTTAAGGATATGAAGCCTCTTGACCATGAATGTGCTAAGACAAATATTTCCATAGCATTAAGGAAGAGCCTGTGCATATTGCATTCAGGTTTAGATAAAGAGTCATAGACAGCCCAGTTAAATAGACCTCTGAAAAGGTGTTGTCTATTTCCTTTATCATGCTCAAAGTAATATAAAGAGGACAGACGGTGAGATTTGTTAGAGTCCAGGTGCCTCGTAAACCTCTAGCACTGCAAATTTCCATTTCATCTGTCTTGTAGGAAGATGGATTCAGTCTGGGTTAGATTTAAATTTGTTCAGCCAACATCCCCCTCCTTCTCTCTTATTTGTAAGGGCAGGAAAAAAAAATCACTAAGCAAAACTAGTGGTACAAGAGGTGATAACCACAGAAAGAACTGTTGACAGAATTTGGAGGTAGGGATAAAGATGATCTAACTGAGCTGAGGGATATTAGAGGTGTTGGCTAAGCTGAGCTGATAGATGACCAGATGAGTCTATTGTTTGGCAGGAGGTGGGGGGAACAGGAAGTAGGAAAAGACTTTTATGCTGGGAGAAGCTAGCCAAAAAATCCCCACCAAGTCAAAAAATGGTCCACTGAAAAGGAATGATGGGTAGAAATTGTGGAAGGTATTGAGGGCGCTGCTACTGTTTTTGTTCCCCAAACCCTCAGAAGTAGTTTGAAAGTGACCCATGATTGACCTATCTTCACTTGACTTTAAATGCTGAGAAAAATACAGTGCCATCTTGAGCTGCTACAAATTATGCAGCAGCAAAAATCCCATCATCCCCTTTCACATAAAAGGGATAGAAGGAAAAGAAAAACACCAGAAGCCTGGCACTTTTCATGCAAGAGCTGATCTTGGAGAAGAGGCAACTGCAAGAATAACAATGCCACAGACTTGTCAGCTTTTTTGTCTGGGCTACTGAAGGGGAAATGCAAAGCCCTCAAACTACAATTTTCCTTATAGAATCTGACATTCAGTAACTAGCAGAGTTCCTTCCAATGAGAAAATGGAGCCATAGAGTTTCAAAACAACCTCACTTCATGGTAATTTCATGGTAATTTCAACTATACTATAACTGATGTTGCTGGAACATTTTCAGAATGCTCAGAATCCTTGGGCAGCAATGCCAGTGATTCCCATAAATATGGGGAGGCTCTGCTGCAGACTCAGACAAAGTTCTTCCCCATCATTTTCAGACAGCTTTTGTCAAGTGACCCACAATACTTTTGCCTCTACTGCAGTATAAGTTTAGGTCTCATGAAGTTTTCTTCAGGACTCAAAGTTGCTAAGTATTTTGAATGCTGAATAGTTTCCTTCTCCATTTCAAAGGATTATGGTTAAAGATATGGGCTGAATAGCATCAGGATGAAGCTGACTGTAATAGTAGCCGAGATCTAAAAGGTGCTACACTTGGCCTTAAAACTGAAATGTTTCTATACCTTGTCAAGTGAGTCCCCTATTAGGACATTCCTCAAACAGCACCACCAATGAAAAGCATTGCCACAGATTATGAGGAGTTGCATTCAGCTAAGTGGGACGATGGAGTTGATTCCTTCCCTCCTCTGCAGTAGATTCCTGGAAGACAGACCGAGTCTTCATTTCCTCTTCTGCCAGCCCTCCATAAACTAGTAAATGGTTTGGTAGGCTATTGACTTTTGTGAACTTACTGAGAAAAGTAAAGGGTTCAAGTGTCTCACATGCATTATCTAGCTGTCATTTTTCCAATAGCCTTAGAAGATAATTTAGCATTTATTAAGACCTGTATCACAGATGGAGGGATTACAGCAGAGAGAGAAAGAAGGAGAAAAGCTATGTGAAACAGCTCTCTGGAACTTCAGATTACTAAAATAATTACTTTAATGAGTCTTGCATGATGGACAAGGACCCAGAAGGACATCTGCCCAAGTGGCCCTTTATGTTGCTTTTTGGAGGGGTAGTTTCTAAACCATTGCTTTTCTCTTAAAGCCTTCCTCTGCCCTCTTGGATCTTCATGAGAAAAACGTCTGATAGCCAAGAAGGGAGCCCTTTCCTGTGAATCCAACCTCAAAGATGCCCTGGAATGTCAAATGGTTGAGTAGCTGCAACAGCCACAGCTCCCAGTCCCAGAAACAATGCAAGAAGTCCTCTTTTGCTTTCTATCAAGCTGTAAGAGACCAGCTACCCGTATGGCTCTTGGAGGACATGAGGCGCATGGAGGTTTTCCACTGGCAAGAAGGAGGCAAGGTCAGCACATACTCACCTTCAGAGGCGCTGCTGTATGCCCTGGTACACAATCACCAGCCTTATGCCCGATATTTACTGAGCCAGTTTCCTAAGAGTGCCCTGGCAATACCGAGCCTTCACTTTAGCTGCTGCCACTCTTCAGCTCCTCACTTAGCCATGGCTGTCCGGTACAACCGCATCCATATCCTTGTAGAGATTCTGAAGGCCATCAGAAACTTCCCAGTAAGCGACCAAGCTACTTACTTGGACCGCCAAGGTTGCAGTCAAGTGGAGGGTGGCAAAACTGCCCTTCACATGGCCTGTGAACTGGCAAGGCCGGAGTGTTTGCTTTTGTTGCTGGGCCACAGAGCCTCGCCTTGCCTTAGTGACTGTGCTGGGAACACACCTCTAGATCTCCTTCTGCAACAAATTTGGGAGAGCCCAGCATCAAATCTGTGCACCAAGCTCCTCCTTCTGGACTCGCTCTTCCTCTTCATGCCTCCAGGCTTCCATTTCGCCATGAAACAGCAGCTGCAGGAAGACCAGCAGCCATGGCAGGACCTTCTGGGTAATAGCCGATATCAGTGGTTGGCTGGTTTAGCCCCTTTCTCTCTCTTTGTTAGATCCATGCAAGTTTTAATTGGGAACATTTCACCTGAACATTTCCCAGAGGCACTGGATGGCCTGCCTTTGCCACACTTTCTGAAGCCTTTGGACTTGAAATTGAAGGGCTAAGGGCATAAGCTAGAGACCTCCTCTCTCCCTTTCATTCCCTCTCTCCCTCACCCTTCAATTCCTGCTTGTGTGATGAAAATAGGTTGTGTGGAGAACCCATGTGCTGAATATGAAATCTGTGTGGGAGAAAAAGAAGCACTTGTTTTAATTAGAGACTTTTTTTTCCAAAGATTTAAGTATGTTGTGTTTTATTTAACTACTGCTCAGTCAGAGAGAGTGGAACACCTAGAATACATTCTAAAAAATATATTCCATTTTGTGGTAGAATGCACAGCTTAAAGCTTAACTTGAGCATCCTGAATTGTAGACTGACCCAAGTGAATTAGCAGCTTAGGCCAGAAGTTAAAACTAAGCAATGTAATAGAGAGTAGCTTCTCTAGTCTACATTCAGTAGATCAACTTTGAATAGTGTACCAACTGAATACTGACTTTACTGCAATTTACTCTAGCAAAAGATGGTCTGGAGTAAGTCCAGTTTTTCATACCTTATCTTTGTCAGCATCTAATTCCCTGCCACAGGATTATATATAATTTAAACAAACACAACACAACCAGAGTTTGAAATGTTGGTTTAAGCTATTGTCTATGCAAACTAATGTGGAAGGCATCAGGTAGACAAAAAATATCTGATTTCTTATAAAACAGCCATTAGGTATTAGAAAGAATTGAACTGCTGACCACCTCTCTCTCTCTCTCTCTCTCTCTCTCTCTCTCTCTCTCTCTCTCTCTTTTTTCTCATGGCAATATATTACAAGACTCCATTTCTTAAAGGAATTATTTTCTCTGCCACCAATAGTTCAACTTTTATTTAAAAATATATGACCTGACATATCCAAGAGGAATTCAAATCAGCTGAGCATTAAACAAATTAAAAAGGACATTAAATGCATAGCAATCTCCATTCCTATTAATAAGAATAATCATAGTGGAACAATATAAGCAGTAACAATTTCAGTAGGAAGTCGTGAAAACTGAACATTCAAAATCAAGAAAATATTTTTGCAGTCCCTAAACACAAAATTATTGAGAATTGATTAAGGTAAGGTCAAGAGCTTGGTAAGGTGCAAAGCTTCACACAGCCCAGCCCTGTTGCAATTGTCCTCTTCAAAGCCATTCCTTATTCATTTGTTTGTTTATTTATTTATCACATTTGTATAGCCGCCCAGCTCATATAGTGACTCGTAGTTCCATGATCTTTATTAAGAATGTGGGGCCGTAATATTAGTCCTTTGAACACTGAATCCAGTATACATCTGCTGTTTATTCTTACTGATTGATTCCATATCTCATCACAAAAGGGTCAGGAAGAACAAAAAGTGTTTTGGCTGTGAATAAAGATGCAAAATAGAGTCAAATTGTACATTATCAATCACCAAGTGAGATTCACCTACCAAATCTATGCAGGATTAGCCCAGCACGTTTTTATACCAAAAGCAAAGGATTAGACAGTGTCCCTTCCCTCCACATACAGTTGCTGACTGAAATGCAAAAAGAATTTTATTTCAGAATGGTGACTCTATGCCACTATACTGTGGTGGTTATAGTGATGAGACCTAGACTGGGGAGGCACAGGACTAAGTTCCCACTCATTCACTGGGCAATTTTAGCCTACTCTCATTCAACCCACTCTACTACTTATGACTGTGGTAGGGACAAAATGAGAGGAGACCCTGATGTACATCATTCTGAGCTCCCAGAGAAAAAATGGGATATTAACACAATGAATAAATACTGAGAATGACAGACATACAATTCTGACCTCTAAGGGAAAGAAGCAAAATGGAATGTGAGGGGTGGAGTGGGGAGGAGTGTCAGCCCTCCCAGGTAAACCAATCAGGAAACACAACCAGATGAGCTAATTCTACTTTATTGTAAGGCTACATTAACAGAATCTTGCAAGTCTGAAAGTACAAATCCCCCACCGTCCCTTTTTACCGCCTGGTTGGTTAGGGCGGGTCCTTTCTAAGTTTCCTTCTCTTCTCTGCCTGTTACTCAGTTGTGGGCTCCTTCTCTTTTATCTGATCATTCCATAGGCAGCATCTCTCCCCCCCCTCCACCCTCCCCCCATCTTCCAAGGTCATTCTCACATTCCATCACAAGGAGTGCCACTGCTCTCTCTTAGTATCTGTTGTCCTGCTTAGGTTAGATCCCTAGGGTTGGAAGGGTGCATTTAGGCCATCACCTCCAGGCTCCTGCTCACTGCACCCCAGATAGATGGCTGTGTAGCATCTGCCTGAATATAACCAATATAACCACGTCCACCTCCTGTCTGGGAATTTTGTTTCTTTTATAATTAGAATTGCTCCATGCATGTACATACACTCAATATTTAGTTGGAGAAATCTGCTTTCCTGTCATTGAAGTCCATTATTCCATGTCCTGCACTCCAGAATGATGGAGAACAGGTCTAGACTTTCTTCTATGTAAATCCTTACAGATAGTTGAAAAGTCCTATCATATCCCTCCTCAATCAACTTTTCTCAAGGCTAAACATATCCTGCTCCTTCAATCTGTCTTCTCAGGATTTAGTTTCTAATCCTTTGGTCATCTTTGTAGCCTTTTTCTGAACCTGCTCCAATTTTTCTGAATCCTTCTTAAAGTGTGATGATCAGAATTGAGCACAGTACTCAAGATTGGGTTTGACCAAAGCAGAATAGAGTGGAAAAATTACTTCCTGTGATTTAAAAAGCATACTTCTGTTGATACCTAAGATTGCATTTGCCTTCTTGGCAGCTAAGATACTTTTTCGAGTACTATCATCAAGCCAGATATTCTCATCCTGTACCTGCACAACTGATTTTTGTAAGTGAAGAACTCTGTACTTCTGTCTTAAATTTTATTCTGGTATTTACCTATTAACCTATCTTCTAGCTGTAAGGCCGTAATTGCAATAACCTATCAAAATCATGTTGAATTTTATTTCTTTCTTCTAGGGTATTAGCTATCCCACCCAATATCATCTACAGGTTTGATAAACATTCTCTCTGTCATGCTTCACATCAGGATACAGCAATGAGTCTCAGCTTTCCAGACACTTAAACCCTTAGAAGAGAATATATGTAGCTCAGGGTTGAACTGTGGAGTCCTTGGTGTTCTCTGAGCTTGGTTGTTTTCTTGCAGACGTTTCGTTACCCAACTAGGTAACATCTTCAGTGCTAGAAGGGAGTGGGGTTTGCTCTCTGTTTATATTCAGTAGCTTGCCTTGTCAGTGTTGGTGGGGATGTTGTTTTCTCCTTGATAGTTCCTTGAAACTATGGTTGAGTTTGTCCATGTGTTGTAAGATTAAAGAGTTTTCACTGTGTCTTCTGACTGCTAATTGGTGTTCATGGATGCTCTCTGCTAGTCTTCTGCCTGTCTGTCCTACATAGTGGCTGTTACAGTCCTTACACTATATGTTATAGATAACTCCTGTTTTTTCTTCTTGGGCTACTGAATCTTTTGGTTTACTTAAGATGTTTTGGAGGGCTTTAGCTGGTTTGTGTACAATGGTGATGCCATGTGGTTGTAATAGTCTGTTGGTTACAACCAACTTATAACCAACAGAATATTACAACCACATGGCAACTGGGAAACTGTCAGCATCTTAGACCAAGTTAAATCTAAAAACTGCGATAGAATTCCTGGAAGCTTGGTATTCACGCAAGTCAGCCATCAACAGGCACATAGAGATAAACAACATTTACACACCATCCAAAAGAGACAATAAAAAGTTAAAAGGAAACAAAAAGGCCAGAGCACCTCCTCACTAGCAATCAACACACAGATAAGCAGGAATTAGCACCAGGATTAACACCAGACAAACAATCAAGCAGCAAACACCAGGCTAATCGAAGAACTACCAAGGAGAAAACAACACCCCCACCAACACTGACAGGGCAAGCTACTGTATATAAACAGAGGGCGAACCCCACTCCCTTCTAGCACTGAAGATGTTACCTAGTTGGGTAACGAAATGTCTGCAAGAAAACAACCAAGCTCAGAAAACTCCAAGGATTCCACTTAAACCCTTATTCAGCAATGAACCCAAGTGCTCTCTACAGCATTTCAAATTCATTCACTTGGATTTCTGAGCAAGAAAGGAGGCTTTTAACTTACAGTTCAATGCATTCTGCCTCTTCTGTTCCTTTTGAATATATGCTATCCTTCAATTGCTATATTTCAGTCATGGATGACATCCTGCCAAGTCTCTCTGGTACTTATTAAGTCATATCCGCCCTTCTGGATTAAGAGTTCCAGCTAATCTTGTTTATTTCCCATTCTCTGAGTATAGGTGTACAGACAACGAACGAGTCAATGTTCTTTTTTATTTGACTTTGAGTGGTTGTAGAGGCTCCATTTTAACAATACATTTAAACAACCTTCTACTATTTACATGTCCTCATCTAAGAGATTTATTTCAGGTTTTGTATTCCACATCTCACAGGATTGAGTTAAACCTTTCTAATCAATCTTTATATGTTTTGGCCAAACACATTATTACCTGTCCTTGTGAAGTGCAACCCTTTTTGTTCCAGTGGTTCATTATCTTGATACATCAGACAAGGGTTACAGAAACCAGATATTTTCTATCATAATCATTGGATTACAGTAGTCTTCTTAACTTCTCCAGTCTTCTTCCATGGACTGGAAGGATGAATGAGAATGCCTCCTGAATGCTCAGGTACTTAATCTCCTTTCTGAGATTTTTAAAGACAAGGGCCACACTTGATTATGGAGTAGTGGTTCACTAGGAGGTTGATGAACTTCCTGTTTTCCTGCCTGTGCTAAAGGGCCATCAGACCCTTGACAGGTTACAATAAAAGACTAGGTTTGCCCAACACATTCAGCCACAACTAGCCAACCAGATTTTAACCTGGTCTAATGATGCCCTAACTGTAATCTAGGAATCAATGTTGATCTGGGAGGGTACTGTAAGTCATTCTTGGTATGGATGCCAAAACTAAATAGAAACAAAGTAATAGGCAAAATTTTGAGTGTGGATATCAATACCTCATGAGAGTTGGCCACCTAGAAAGAGATCAGCCATATTTTTTTTTAAAATTTTGAGATCCTGAAAATGCCATCTTAGAAAGGAACATATATACCATGGTGTCCAGTGTAAGAAGCAAAATGCTAGATTAGAACAGGACTTGACCTGACCCAGCTATAATTACAGGTATCCTCATTAAATGAAACCACAACTGTGCTTACGATCTTACTTCAGCTTTCCTTTGTTTTACAGACCTGTGAAGGTCATATATGTGAGGACTGATTGCAAAGTTACTTTTTCATCACTGTTGTAATTGCAAATGGTCCTAAATGAGGCAGTCGCTAAATGAGGTAGTCGCTAAACGAGGACTACCTGTATTCTTATATTCACAGGGGTTTCTTTTGCAGAGAGGGAAATTGTATAGCAACCACAGGTGTACATATGGGAGAAAGCTAAGCAGCTAATAATTCTAGCCTCTGCTATTAGGCTTTAGATACTATGCCCTTATTTCCGCCTAGAGATTATTGGAACTTGTCATGAAACTCACTAAGAGAAATTTGTTGGCAATGCTAGTTGGATTTTTTTTCTGGAAAAAGTTTCCACCACATGTAGAACCCTTTTTTTAAAGCCAGGGAAATCTATTGATATCATCATGAAACAAACCTAACAGTAGAGGTCCATGATCCTTCAAAAAACAGATGTGTAAGAATGAAAATAACAGATCCACAATATATTCACTAATAATGTCTTAGAAGCGCTAGTAGAAGGAATAATGTTCAGACAAAGAGAAAGTGGGCAGAACTGCAATAACTATAAGGCTACTTTCTTCTCAGACTCTGGGCCTTCTTGTCACAGTAGGGCCACCACTGATGCCTCCTCTGGGTCTCTTGATTACAATTTTTTTTAGCATTTAGTGTTCAGAGCAATAAATTCCCCAGAACACAGCAAGAGGTGTTGTAGGTAGAACCATTCTGCAAGTACTGTCTGGAACCTCTTGCCTCCTGGTAAACCCACTAGGAGAAACCCACCCAGTAGCACTTTCTACAGGACCTGTCATTCCTGGAACCAGTTCAGCCAGCAGTTAGGGACTCTGGAGGTTGGCTATTTATTTGTTGTTTGTTTATTTGATTTACATCCTCCTTTCATTTAGGAGCTCAGGGCAGTTTACACTGCTCACCCTTCTCCCATTATTCCCCATCATAACCACCATGTATGCCAAAAAGTCCAGCAGCTCTTCCCTAAAACAACTCTGCTATCACCAGCAAACTGGACCAGGAGATCTGGTTGTAAAAGAGGATTCCACTTGTGTATCACTAATACCTTTGAGGGAGCAACCTGTTTCACCAGAGGAGCTTTCTGAACTCTTGCATGACAAACTGCATCTGCTGAAATAATCTTTTCTACACAAGCATTAAAGGTATAATGATCCCTCTTGGCAACTAATATTTTTCCTCTGAGCTTCCAGCCTTGTTTTCTCTGTGCTAACTGAAGACTTGTCTCAAGGGGGGCACCTTTTAGAGATGGTTTAAATGGCTCTATTCCATCAATTTATGCCAAATTGGTATTGTCATTTCTACATGAAAGGAAGACAAATGAGAAGCATATCTGTCCTTTTTGGAAGGAGTTGCACAGAAGGCACCGTTGAAAAATGGCTGCAAACATAATATGAAATATGTCAAACCACTTGAAAATAACAAGTGTTACCTGCAACAAAATGTTTGCCTTCTATTTTTCTCAACATTTTTCCATACCATCCTTCCAAACATCCAATTTCCCATCTTTCCTCTCAACATTCAACATCCCTGAGCTACTGAGTATCAAGCTCTGGGTTGGGTAGGGTTTTCTCCATTTGCACACCCAACATTTTGTACTTCTACAAACCCTACATAAGCAACAGCCCTCCCTTTTCTCAGAATGATTTAAAGCCAGCCTTTTTTGATAATTTTTATCCATATTTCCTCTATAACCTAGTTTGGAAGTAACAAATTACTGTTGTACTACAAGTGGTTTAAATCACAGCTGAATCAGAAACATAACCATTTTTTAAAAATTCTGTTAATATGTCTGGATATACCATTATTTGTAAAAAGTGCCAGATGGAACAAGAGGCCTACTGTTTAGTTTTTTGGTGTTACCACACAAGCAATTATTTTGTTTCCCAAGACTTGAAAACATGCCCAGGAAAGGTCTTTCATCAAGATTAGTAACCATGCTTCATCACTGTGAAGGCATTTCTGCATGGAATATTTTAAAAGCCAATTAATGCCTATTATAAAGGTGCTGTCATGCTTTATAAAGCAGTGTGGGATTGTTATATCAATCTAATGGGGTACAGACTGGATTCCATCACAGGTAGTAGTAGTAGAAATAAATGGACATTTTCTTTTGAAGCAGAAAAAAAGTAAAGTTTTGTTTGGATCAGGCCCATCAAGATAAAGATTAGATATTAAGGGAGTTGCAAGGACCACATAAAGAGTGTTTTTCCTTCATCACTCAGCATCATAGTCATTTGCATGGAGGATTTCAGCAAATGGTTCTGCATCAGGTACAAACTTAGTTATAAATTTCACATCGCTTTCCATTCAATTTCTGAGCAGACATTGAGAATTATAACTCTAAGACTGCAACATCTGGGTTTGTATAAAACTTGGGATTTTTTTGAAAATCCAGGTCCAAGCTGTTTAGAGACTTGAAGGCAGTAAACAGGAAATGATTAAGTTTCTTACATTAAACCAACCTACCCCAATCTGATGGCCTCCAGATATGTTGAATGTCAACTCTCAGAATTCTTAGGCAGCATGATCAGCTTTGAGACTTGTTCTAATATGTCTGGAGGACACCAGATTAGGGAATACCCCAAAGCATACAGGAAAATCCTATCTGGACTCCATTAAAGGGTCTTGAAATCTGATCCCATATTGGAGCAAACAAAGACTTTAAACAAATGGACCTGCCAACATTACATCTGCTTTGGCCTTTATTGCAGGCAGGTAACCTAGTGCTTTGTGGTCACTAATGTTTAGACGCCTTCCTTGGCATCAGGCCCCTATCTGATTTTTAAAGATTCTTTCAATTCTAAAAAAAATACATAAGAAACTAGCATGCTGCAAAGCAAAACACCTTCTCCTGCATTATTTTTATTTCCATAAATATCTTTAGGCCCTGAACAGGTTGTACAGGCATTCTTAGAAAATAAAAATTAAGGATGGCTGCACTCCAATGCTTCACTTCAAAGTATTCCTACCTGCTCAGAAAAAAAAAAAAAGTAAGATAAAAGCAGTTGTAATGGTAAGCAATATTCTGGAGGAAGGGATCCCTAGAAGGGATGCTAGGAAGAAATTCACCAGTTTGTTTTCTGGTAATGTGAATAGCCACACTTTCCATGGCAGCCAGTTTGGGAATGCAGATTGCCCACTTCTGTGAAATTTTAGACAAGCCTAGGGCCAGATTATTCCTATCTCCAGAAAAGGGAGAAAAGAGGATCTCACTAACAACAGACCTTGCTATCGATAGTGGGGGGGAAAACTCTGAAACATATTACTAAGCAATCAGTTTGTGCGCATGTAGAAAATGATACACTATTTGGCAGGAGTCATGCTAAACCAACCTGATCTCCATTTTTGACAGTGACCAGTTTAGGTGATCTCAGGTTGTGCTACTGTTAGGTGGATATAAAGTTAGTTGAACAATTGTACCCAATAAGTGTACATCAGTGGCTCTGTATCAGTCTGGAAGAAGTGATGAGTGGAGTACTGTAAGGTGCCATTCTGGCCCCATGATTATCAAATTTTGGATGACACAAAGATTTGTCGGGGAAATAACAAACACTTTAGAGGATACCATCAAGATTCAGGAGGAAAAAATGAGCAGAGACCTACAAGATGAATTTCAATTGGAACAAATGCAAGTCCTTTATTTAGATAATAAAAATCAAACACATGAGAATAAGATGCAGGAGGGGCCATATCTGGCAGCACTATATGCAAAAAAATCTGAGGATTTTGATGGATCAAAAGCTGAATATGAATTCAACAGTGTGATGCAGCTGCTAAAAAAGGAAATGAAGTTGTAGGCCACATCAAAAAAATATAGTTTCAAGATCAAGAGAAGTAATTATTCCACTCTATTCTTCATTGGAGGGGGCGCACATAGAATTTTGCATCTAGTTTGGTCACTTCAGTTTAGGAAAAACATTGATAAACGGGACCATTATGGAGGAGAGCAACCAAAATGATAAGGAACCTGGAAGGAAAAACCTATGAGGAACAGTGGAGGTATTTTTATTTTATTTATTTATTTATTTATTTATTTATTTATATATCAAACTTATATCACTGCCCAACTCCCCCACAAGGAGGGACTCTGGGCAGTTCACAACAAAACAATTTAAAATCAGTAAAAACATAAATAATACAAATATAAAATACAATTATTAAATACAATAAAATCCAAGAGATGGTGATATTATTTCAACCTGTGACCAGAAAATATTGGTCAAAGGTAAGACTAGGGAACCAGCCAACCCCAAAACTGACTATTCCCATCCTCACCCCATATTGAGTATGTTTAGCCTGGAGAAGGGAGGACTGAGGGGATAGATGATATTGGTTTTCAGTTATCTGAAGGGTTGTAATGTAGAAGATGGGGTGGAACTGTTCGGACTTATTCCAGAAGAGGAACCAGAAACAATGGATTTAAATTACAAGGAAGCAGATTTTGGTTGGATATCAGAAAACATCCAAACAGTAAGAGCTGCTCAATAATGAAACAAACTGCCTCAGGGAGCAGCAGGATCTCCTTCACTGGAAGTGTCTGAAGAGAGGCTGATAGCCATCTGTAGGGATGCTGCAGGAGGGGAGGAATCCTGCACTGAGGAGGAAGCTGGACTAGGTGAACTCTGTGGTCCCTTCTAATCCTTATACAACATGATGCTATGAAGATAAAGGGCTGACTCAGATAAAAGACAGCAATGTGTCCCCTACCCAAATCCGCCTGCAGGAACTGAAGGTAACTCTGGGGAAAGCAAGCGGGCAAGCAGGCAAACAATCCTCCAGACACCTGAGATCAGCAGGCTAGTTTAAGGAGCATAGGGCAAACACACTAAGATCTGCCCTCCCATCCTTTCCAACTACTCTCTGAGGAAATCATCACGCTCTGCCCATAACAAGGCTGACCCCAAGGTGGTGGTCTTTCTAGGGCAAGAGGCCTCATATTACTCCTCTTCTACAAAACAAAAGAAAAATGCAGTAAAGCACTGAGGTCACTGCAGAGGCAGATGGACAGGAGATGTTAACCATAATCCAGCATAGTAACTGAATGTACTTGACTCTCCTCAGCTGTCAACATTGTTTATAATGACTCTTGTACAATGGCTTATTATTTTTCAAACAACTCCCCAATTTTAGTCAGCTTCTCAGAGTGTTTTCTAGTTTTATATACAAGATGGTGTAAAAAGGAAAGTTTTTAATGAGGACAAAGTGTTTGGCTAGAAGTGACACTGGTTCCTCTGATGAGCACTTCCATACCCTTCCCAACTGTGTTCATCACCGTTTGTATTGTGATGCTAGTGAGGTGGCTTTCCAGTACCAACATTACTCATAAGGCTTTCACATAAGTCTGCGCCTGGCTGCCTCCATTTCAGAAATGGAGAAGGAAAACTTTGTTGCCTCTTTTAAACATTGTTGCCTCTTTTAAACAAGAAAAATCAGATACCATTGCCAATTTTTCACAATTCACCTGGAGAATTGCAATACTGACTTTATTACCACCTATGCCTTATGAGAAAAACCACAATTAGAGATCAGGAAAATAACATGTTTGTAAACTGCCCACAACCCATATCTGATCAGCTGAGTTCATACAACACACCGTACCACACATTAGCCAACCTCATTGTAACCTAGCATGTTACGTGAATCCAGCTTGTGCAGTTAGTTTATAGCCTTGTTTATAAGTCAGAGCCTGAAAACTAGGATGGATAAACCATGGATAAATGAAGCACTTTATGCAAACATGATAATAGGCAAAAGAACTTTTCATTCAGCAAAGTCCTTTAAGAATTTGTGAGCTTTATATATTCCCTGTCAACTCATTATCAAGTGGATTAATCCTTGCAGTTGTTTTTCCTGCTGCCATTCAAAGCTATATCCTCTTAAGTAAATCATCAGGCAGTGAAATGGCACTCTTAAAGGCAAATCCGAACTTCCCTTGGAATCCACTGTTGCCTTTTAAACTGAAAGCCAAGGTACAAGAGGGGAGAATAATGAGTGGCTGGGGAGTCCAGGGAGGGGGGCATCCCAGTAATAAGGCTCTTCATTATTCCTCTGGATCTGGGCTTCTTCTTTGAGAAGTATCTGCTAGGACTAAGTTCAGCAGAGTTTCAACAGAATCAAATAATAATAATAATAATAATAATAATAATAATAATAATACACTCTGATTATGCTCAACAGCTTTTGCTGATCATCATCGTTAATATGTTGGAAGGCTGAGCCTAATACTGAAAACAGGATGTAGAGTTTTGCGAGGCCTTAGAAAAAATGTAGCTTTCAAGTTCTTCTTTACCCAGTCAAAAGTTATGCGAGCATTTATCATGTTTTTAATTTTGCAATATGTGCTTTCATAACCAGGTTCACAATTAAGCAACTAAGCAAGATATTCAGGGTGCATCAATAAAGACTTTCCTGGCAGAGATACAAGATGCAAGGGTGGCATTCTTGTAAGTGGCACCACAGCCTTATTTTGAATTCTGCATATTTCTGCTGGGTAGGAGGAAATAATGCAACAGCTGTGAGAAATCTTAAGTATGTAATTGGTGGCCTTTTGTTCAGCAGTCAAAAAAGTATTTCCTTGCCTCCCACTTTGGCACCAAAGCATTAGAAACAGTTGCCCAGATACCTACAAAATCTTGTGCAGTGTTGCTATATGAGAGAAAGAAATGGGAGGATCTGCTTTTCTCTTTGGTGGGTGACCACTTTTTGTCTCAGATCAGCTCCAAAGGACCAATCTGAACTGGCACTTGAAAGAGGAGCACTAGTTGTCAGGAAGCAATCAAAACATATGAGGGATGACTCGGAAGTCTTGCTTCCTTTTTCTTTCAAAGAGAACTCTATTATAATAGAAGACTCTTGACAACAGTATTCAAGTGGGATCTCATCAGGACTGCTGTTTTTAGAAAGCCCAGGTGAAATTGCCAGATCCAAACAAGGGAGACTGAAAAACCTACCTGACACTTCATAGCATAGTGGTAGTGCTTTACATCAGTAAGATGTACTTGCCCATCATCTTTCCACATTCTTCTTTAATCATGGTGAATGCAAGACTTTTCTGACAATTAGGACTGTTTCCTGATGAGAGAAATCTCTCAGAACAATCTGATGCATGTTTATTTGGAAGTAAGCCCCAGTGTGCATAGTAAGGCTGCTAGGTAAGAGTACACAGGTTTATGATAACACCCAACTTCCTTTTTCTCATTTCCATATGAATCCAGAGAAAAACAGTTCATGTTCTATATCAAAGTCTAATGAGATGGAGAAAGTACCTAGTCTGCAGAACACATTAGACCAAAATGTGGTTAGCTACTTCATGGCTCCATGTGCTATGTGACCACACCCAATTAGCTTAGTTTATGGGTCAGTGTATTGTGTGAAACCAGCCAATTTGGTCAACCATAGTTAGTAAACCAGTGTCTGAAAGTCTGAATTAAGAACATTTATGGGCTTATGAACTGCACTCTAGCTTTGACTATTGCCAATATAGGGTTCCTGCTATACTTGCCTGGAGCCAGTTCAGCCCTTGGACCAAAAGAGATTGTCCTACCTCTATATAACAAGAAAAATGATTAATGCAGACTGAGGATCAAAATCCTGTTTACAGGTTATTTATATGTTAAAGAGAATAGGTTACATGTATATTTTTAAAAAATAAATATGGAAGAATTCAGAAGCTGAACACTTCAAATAAGCTGAAGGCACCATCTGGTAGGATACTATTTGGTGCTCTTAGTGAAATATATCTAATATTTTAAATTTCCCCTCCCTTCTAACTCCCATGGTAACATTTCTGAAGCTTTGTATATGAAGTCATGCTGATATAGTTTTGATCATTCAGAAAAGGTGAGGGGGTTCATGTGGAAGGCTGAAGAAAGACTATCTGCCACAGCAAAGCTCTGCTAGCACAAGATCTGAAGTACTTCTTCCAAATCATTTTCAAAGCATGCACAGCCCTAATACCAAGGGAAATCTTAACTTTTTAATCAACCTTTTTATCCTATTTTGTGTTCCTCTTCATGTAACCTGTTACTGGAAAAGCTGCCGTTGCCCTTTGGGATAGTCTCCCTCCTGAAATCCAGTTGACCCTGATTTTATTGGGCTTCAGGAAGGCCATGAAGACATGGGTCTTTCTTCAGGCATTAGGACCAGGATATTAGTGGAGCATGTTATATGTCTGTTGGAGTTGTGAGCTGTTTTGGGTTGCCTTGGTTATAGTATGACTATATTCTGTACTGTTTTATTTTTTTAATATGTTTTTAATGTATTGTTTGTTTATCTCCCAAAGCTACTTGTTTAAGATGGGCAGCCCCATAAATTTTCCAAATAAATTAATAAATGTATCCAATATTCTCAAAAATCTCTCTTATACAAAAAATGAAATGCAATTATATTGGGGCTGCCCTGGCCTGTTCAATATCTGTAATTCCTTTGTGGTCAATTCTATCCATTCTACTCCCCAACTAACAAATTCTCATTACTGTGATTTTTCTCTGTCTAGTGCCACTGTGCCATCTCCAGCAACACCTGTGTGACCTCAAAGTTTGAAGTACTGCCCATTTGTGCAGACAATCTAGATTGATCTGCAGTAACAGGTGGTACTTTTTGCATTTCTGCTGCAGACCATGAAAAGATCTTAACCATTTAATCCATTAGTCCATTATGCACTTTTTCCAAGCGTTTCAGGAACTGGTATAAAATAGCATATATAGAATAATATAGAATATATTATTCTATACAGAATAATATAGAAGGCTGTATCTTCTAACATTAATAAAACTTTGTGAAGAGATCCTTTCTTCTATACTAATATGAATATTATATAGCCAAAGCAATCTCAAAAGGTATACATCAATAACTTCTCAGACCAAAAAAGAAATCTTATTTGAACTTCACTTAAAAGGGCAATTATTCTTGATGTAGTACTGTAATTGAATTGGTAATATAATAGAAGGCCAAATTGCCAATTCTTTGCTCTGCAAAGAATCCTACAGAACTTGAACTGAGGAGATATATGAGGTCATCTATTGTCCCTATTGTATAAATCAGCCAGTCTTTCCCTGTTGTAGCTATTTCTCAAGAAGTATTTTGCTTTTTTTGCAACCATTCTACAAATCAAATAAATACTATTTAAATAGCATTGAAATAGCATTACTTATTTTAGATCACAAAGAGAGCCATAATGTTGATGTTTTGCCTTTATTTTTTTAAAAAACATTTTACATTAAAGAGTATACACTTTTTCCTAGAGTATTAGTTTCCTATATTCATGGAGATTATTTGTGTTGAAAAGCGGGAGGATGTTGAAAAATCTAAAATTGCATGAAGTTTGACATGTAACAGCATCAAATTCTGCCACACTCTACCATATTCTGTGTAATACCTATACTTCAAATCAGCTGTGTAAAATTTTATCTGTTAGAACTATAAAAAGTGTGTCTTTACTTTGTACAGGATTCTGGCCAGTCCTGTGCTTAGCTGATCTAAGTTAACAGTCTCACATTTTTGGATTTAGGACTCACCTTCAGTGGTGTTTGTGAACCGTTTTAGAACTATATGTAACTCTGAAATACTATAACCTACAGTGTTGTCATATGCCTCTATGTCCTGTTAATAAAGAGATCAATATTACCACAAACAGTGTACTATGTTGTGTATTTATTGTACATTTTACTGTCTTTTTTGGAAGCTTTAGATTTACTAACCAATGGCACCTCCTTTAGGAGCAGCAACTTCAACCAAGTGTTCTGTTGATCAATCCTGCACATCAGAGATACTTTGACCTATCTCTCTTTAGAGAACAGCTTCAACTCATAGAACTCATAATTTGGGGCTGAATTGCCTGCTTCAAATCATACCACATTTCAATGGAGGAAAGATCAGGACTTTGTCTCAGTCATTCCAAAATGTGAAATTTTTTTTGCTTCAGCCATTGTTGTTTTGCATGACCCACACTGGTTTAACAGCTCACATATATTCTGCATTCTCCTGTAGAATTTGCTGGTACAATTCAGAATCCATTGTTCCTGATCTTAAAGCTGCAAAGAACCTCCAAACCATGATACTCCCATTACCATGCTTCATGGTTGGAATAAGGTTCTTTTCTTTGAATTCTGTGTTTCTCATTAATTGTTCAATGTAAGAGTAGCCTCAATTTTTTTGCCATTACCCTGGCTTTCTTTGCAACCTCCTGGAGAATTTCATGCTTTGCTCTTGGGGTGATTTTTGTGGGAAGATTGTTCCTGCAAAGAGTTAACAATAGTGTTTAATATATGCATTTCTATACTATATGTCTGACCATGGATTGATGGAGGCCAAAGTGTCACATAGTGATTAAGGTGCTGGATATACCAGAGAGATTCAAGTCCATCATCAACCATTAAAGTTCTCATGGCGACTTTGGGTCAGTCACTCTCGGCCCAATCTACCTCACTGGGTTATTTCTGAGGGAAAGACTATGTATGTTAACCTTGATCTCCTGAACAAAAGGTAGGATATAACATGAATAAATAATTTAAAATGGCAGTGATTTTGTAGCCCCTATCATCCTGATAAGCAATAACCCTTTTTCTGAGGTGGGCAGAGATTTTGATCGAGGCATGATTCACTTCCATAAATTCATGAGCATGCTTTCATAAGGAAGGACCTTTCAAACCCAGATCTGATTGTCATCTCTTTGATTGAAAATCTGAGTCAACTTAGCTCCTTAACAGAGCTGAACATTTATTTTGTTAACTGCCCAATCAAATGACTCTGGGTGCTTTACAGCAATGTAAAAACCAGGAAAAAGAAAACTCTATAACCTAAAAATCAATTATACAAATATGTAAATGCATAAATATACAAATGCAGAGGTGATTACCTGCAACCAATCAAGTGGAGCTGAGTGTTTGGTGAAATAAATAATAATTTCCCAACATATGAGAAATATCTTAGGGCTTCACATACTTTTTCCAACCAAACAGCAAATATTAGGTCAAATGCATTAAAAAAAAGACACGGAATAATAACACTGCTTCGTGTATTTGTTCAACATCTATTTATTAATAAGACTTAGATACGCTCTGCTCCTATTGTAGGTTCTCATGTTGCAGGATTATGGATTGTTCTAAACAGTTCATAAACTTTCCTTAGCCTAAACATGAGTTTTCCTGCTGCAAGCAGAGGTATATGGAGGAGATACCTTCCAGCCTTCTAAAAGTCTATGATCAGGCAAGTCATTGTTTTCAAAACTGGTTTGGGGTATTTAAACGGATTGGTTTGAAGAAATAATTTCTAAGTTTATCATAACTTTTTTAATTTCCAAAGATAGAGTTGTGTTACCTTTTGTAGCAGTTCTGTGACACCTTGAATATTTACAACCATTTATTATCACATAAATGTTTAATCAGTGGACTCGGATCCACAAAAGTTTTACTATAATAAATTTATTAAGTTTTTAAGGTGCCATAAAACAGCTGGGTTTTTAATTCACTTATTTTTAATTAGAGTTTTGTTTTTATTTGAGTTTTATTACTGTTAGCTAGCTTGAGAACTATCTTTGAACAGAAACCTCTGAAGGAAGTGGAGATATAAGCTTCTCAAAGATTCTAGCCATTCTTATATTTGACAGGTTAACACTCTAGCCATCTTGTTAAAAATGTAGTAATGTATAATAACTAATCCAGAATAAACCTGAAGAGCCTCCCTTCAACTGTGCTGGACGGTAAATATAAGGGAGTCCCATTGGTTAAAAGGCTGTGTCCATGTGGTTCTGGGGAAGTGGAAACCACTGGGCATGTCCTCTTACGGTGTCCATTTTATAGAGAATTACGAACAAAATTTATTTCTCCAACGATTAGCAGATATCCTGGCCGACCGGACGCTGAATATCTTCAAATTCTCCTCAAAGATGAGTGGAGTAATGTTACAGTGCAGGTGGCAAGATTTTGTGCAGCAGCTCTTAAGAGCCGACATATTATTGTGAACAATTGATATAAGCATTCTGTATTTCTATATTTATGTACTCAAAAACTGATATTAACTCTTAATTCTAATGGTTTATAATGTGTAATTTTAGGACAATTGAAGCCATGATGCATAAATTATTGTAAATGATTTTTTAATTATAACCGACAAGTACCTTGACTAGCATGCTTTTGGATATATAATCCCTTATTCGGATTGGACATATTTCATGTCTTTCCCTTTCTTTTAATATTGTACTGGTCTAATTGACTGTAATAAAGTTAATACAATACAACCTGAAGAGCCTATTTCTTGTACAGTGAAAATCATGGCAAAAATATAGTACAAATACCTTTAAGACTATAAGATGAAATAAAACTGCTATTTTTTTTACTTGATACTTGACCAAAATTCATAATAGTTTTTAAATTTTAATCTGTTGGGTGCAATAACAAATTCTTTAAAACAGAAAACAGAAAATCTTCAGAACCTAGAAAAAAGAACTGTAAGATTTTCTTGGAGGTTTCATTAGATTGCATCAAAATCTTCATTATATAGCTCCCATAAAACCAACCCAGGAAAGTTATATTCAGAGTCATGATAGATTGGGGCGGCCTATACATTTCATAAATAAATATACCAAAATTAAATATCAAAACAAAAACACTTTTAAGAAAAAGTCTAGTTTATTGCACTTATCTGAAAGCTTATGGGAAAAAAACACAAATTTACAGAAGTGAAACTATGTATGGTAAACATTTCAGGTAGTTAGAAGATACAAAAGAACTCTATGGGCTTAGAAGAGCTGTCAACACCAGTTCATATTTATGAATCAAGCCAATTACACTATTATGCACTGCATAAACATCTAGCAAATTAAGCCATTAATGGGAGAGGGGGGCGTTTTTAAAAGTGTTAGTGTGTGTATATACATGCATACATATTTTTGAGTGTGTGCAAATGTGTCATTTTTTCATTATTAGAATATGAACATTTGGCCAGAAGTGCACCATAGGGCTGCCCCATTTCCTCAGAAATTCTGAACTTCAGAGGAGCTACAACATTGGAATACCAGTTGCCAAAGGACTTCTCAAAATAGCCTGCCAATTGAACTAGGGATACATTGACAGTTGGTTACAAAAACATCCAGAGGCCGATTCCAAGTGGATAAGATCTCAGAACGAAACAAATATGACCTCCTGGTCACCCCAAAATAAAAGAATCGACCAAGCTCTAATCATACAAATGCTGCTAATAGATATGTCTATGGTGCCAAAATTAGTTCTTATGAAGAAAATCCACCAATACAATGTTGTATCAGGCAGCTTTAGAAAGAAAAAAAAAACAAACCATTATCTCCCCCCAGGTTCACACACCATCTTTATCAGTTAGCTCATTTGCAGTTTCAATAATAGTTGCTTAATACATTCATGTCTCAAATAAATATATATTTTAAAAAGTACTTAAGTGTAAACCACTGGGATTATGTTTTTTCTTACAGTATTCTTAAGAAATTCAGTAATTATGACACATAAGCTGCAGTGATCTGTAAATTATAAATTTAAGCACCTCTGCTGTAAACATTTCAAATATAAGACATTGCAAGATTTAGCTAATGTAGCTAAAAATTTCCTATTATAAAGGCGAATCCTGATGAGTACCACAACCTTTCTTTTGGGATAAGCTTCTTTAGTACTATATTTAGATTTTGTTATAAATTATGGTACAAAAAGGAAATAGAGAATCTACTCTGAACACAGGCTTAATTCTGTCAGGCTAAATGTGGTACTGGATGTCACCTACAGAGCCATCCTCATTTTACTGAAATAACTTATAATGTTCTGCTTAGCTCTTAAAGGCATTTGTGGAACACAAGCCTAAAATGTCTCGGAAAAACATGTAAGGCAACGTTCCCTAACCAGAACCCCACCAAGATACATTGGAACTAAAATATCCACAATTCCCAGTCAACATGTTAAAAGTAGCTGGGAATTTAGACAGTTATAATCTCAAACCACAAGAGACCTCCAAGTTAGGGAAAAATAAGGGGAACTAATGCTTTTAGCCCAGTTAATCAGAGCAAAAATTCAGTAGAGCTCTGAAAGTTATAATGAAACTAATCTGAGCACCAAACTGTGCATCTCTTTCCACTGAAAAAATTACAGTATTTTGTTCCTTTCTATTAAAGGCATACTCATTTTTTCCTACTAAGATTAACATCCAAGAGAAAAACTAAAAAGCGTCTTTTTCAGTAGTTGAGAAATAGGTGATGTAAGAGAAGTTCTTCCCACATAGTACAGGTATTAGCTTGCATGCTACAGCAAATTCATTTTGCTGCTAATGAGGTTAAACTGATACATTATAGTCAAAGTACAACTTCTAGAATAAAGACAAATTCACAATTTCTTTAAGCCGCATTGCCTGCCTCACCTGAGATATACTGAACAAGACATTTCACTACACAATTTGAAGACTACTGTATAAATTAGTCTTCTATATCTCCAAAAGGTAATGTTATGAAATGTTTGTGGCTTCAAAAGCCTGGCATTTGCCATGTAACAGAATTCCCAAGGATGTTTTCTTACTTATTTACTGTTATTCACTTTATATCACTTCCCACTCATCCTCAAAATCATCAGAGTGAAATGATACTGAAGCATCACTGTGTTTCTGCAAGTTATGAGAATGCTGGAATGTCTTTGTGAGACGCTGAAGGAGATATCCTGAAGAACCAATTGCCCACAGTTCATCTAAAGGGGTAACTGGGGAACAACAACAACGAATTAGATTCAGTATGCAAGTCAGAAGAAGGAATGCCTCAAGAAATCTAGCTTACCTCCACCCAGAAAAATTTAAGGCTGAATTATAGAGTATAGCCACTGAAATCAATGGGATTCAAGATCAGCATTAACTTTTTTCACTGATTTAATGGCTTTGCAATAATAATAGTAGTAGTAATAGTAGTACAGTGGAACCTCAGTTCACGAACTTAATTCGTTCCGCGACTCTGGTCGCGACCCGAATTGGTTACAACCAGAAGCAAATTTTCCCATAAGGTTCAATGTAATTACCGTTAATCCGTTCTGGCGTGGAGGACAGGGAGGTGGCTATTGCTTGGAGGGAGAGTCCCCCTCCCTACGACCATGTGTCAGGGGCGGAAAATGGCCGCGGACCACATGTCAGGGGAGGAAAAATGGCCGCAGACCACATGTCAGGGGCGGGAAAATGGCCGCGGACCACGTGTCACGGGCGGGAAAATGGCCGCGGACCGTGTCACAGGAGGGAAAATGGCCACGGATCCTGTTCGTGACCCAAGGCGGAGTTCGCGAACCGAAGTAAAATTTTGCGGCCGGAGCTGGTCGTCACCCGAAAGGTTCGTGAACAGAAGCGTTCGTAACCCGAGGTTCCACTGTAGTAGTAGTAGTAGTAGTAATAGGAGAAAATCACAAAATACAAAGACCTGCAAATAGAAATAGAATGACTGTGGCAAAGGAAAGCAAAGATGGTACCAATAGTAATAGGTGCCTTGGGTGCAATCCCAAAACATCTGGAGCACCACTTGAACACCATCGATGTTGACAAAATCACCATCTGTCAATTGCAAAAGGCAGCTTTACTTGGAACAGTTTACACCCTGCGATGGTAACTTTAACAACATCAAACAACATCTGCCTATCCCAGGTCCTTGGGAAGGACTCGATGGCTGGATAAAAATGCCAAATCCAGTCTAAACAACTAGCTGACTGTGCAACCAATAATAATAATTTAAATTTGTAAACTACATTTGGAGAAAGAAACATTGTCTCATTTTCTTTCCAATTTCACCTAAATTAAGAAAATAATCTGAAAACAGAAAATGTCCAATTATTCAGTTGAAAGTGGTTGCTAGAATAGACTTTGTTTGCTATTACTTTGCCTGCGTACTGGTATCTGCTTGCGTGGTCTGCATTTGTTTTAGTAGTGAATGGCTCTTATGTTATCTGGTAGGAAGGTGAGCCAGTGGCAGTTTGTTATTCCAAATGGAGATCAAAGCAGTTAAGATCTCTTCAAGGTTGTTTGGGGAGACTTAAAACTTAGATGTAGAGAGGAGCTGTGTGAAGTTCAAGGTCAAACTGATTAGAACAGCTAGTATATTTCAGCTTTCTGGTCCTGAATAAACAGACTTCCTGCTACAATCCCCCAAAGACCACATACTATGTTAATATGCGTGTGCATGCAGACACGCACACATACACTTACCTGCCAAACAAGAAACATTCCCTGGAATCTTCTTCCAGTAATCACCTGCAGGATTTTTATCTGTGATGCCATACCGGCGTGCTACATCTCCATTTGGACAACGGGCCCATACTGTCTTCATGCTTATTACCAGCTCACTTGCCTGAAGCCCTAAAAACCAAGACATATGAAGTACAAACTTACTGAAAGAGCTTTGAAATGGATACTATGCATACTGTATTCAAAAGAAACAGTAAACACTTATCATTAGAATAAATCAAATTAAAACAAAAACAAAGGGTAGCTTCATATATTGTTGTATCTTCACAGCTAAGAATTATTGAGAGGATATAGGAAGCACTGAGAGCCAGTTTGGTGTAATGGTTAAGGCACCTGCCTAGAAATCAGGAGATTGTGAATTCTAATCCCACCTTGGGCACAAGCCAGCTGGGTGATCTTGGGCCAGTCACTCACTCTCTCTCTCCATCCTAGGAAGCAGGCAATGACAAACCACTTCTGAAAAACCTTGCCAAGAAAACTGCAGGGACTTGTCCAAGCAGTTGCCAGGAGTCAAGACTGACTCGAAGGCACAAAAATCAATCAATCAATCAATCAATCAATCAATCAATCAATCAATCATGTACTATGAACCAGCCTTTCCTGATTAATCCCAATGATGGAAGAGGATGAGAACTACAGCCCAACACATCAGCAGTGCATTAGTTTGGCCAAGGCATATAATATGCCAAGTGTTATAATTGCCTGATTAGTGGAATGGAAACTTGCTTTAAAGATTTCCTAAGAAACAGGCTGTAGACAAAAAAACCTGGGCAAATGACTCGGAGACCAAGCACCGAGGACCAAGACAGCAGGAAGGAGACAAACCTGAAACTACAGATGGACTTGACTCAAGATATGCTGGATTGGACAAACCTATCTATTGTTGGAGGTTGGACTAGAAGACCTCCAGGATCCCTTCCAGCCCAATGATTCTATGATTTCTCAAGGCATTTTCAGCCTGCTATTGTTCCTGCTTGTGTATCATGACATGTTGCTTCCGTAACTGGCAGTTTCATACAACCAGTAACACTTTGGACACTATATATATACTCCATGAAACTTTTGAGTTCCCTTATTCCTTTTTAAACATTCATTTAATCTACTGCACCTCGCAACATCTTGTGATGAGTGCCATAATTTAGGAAGTTGGGAGAGGGAGGAGGTTTTGCTGCATGGTCAGACAAGATGTGTGTTTAGCTAAATAAATCAAGGTGGGGCCAAGCATTGGCAAAATGCAAGTTACAACCAAACAATATATTTGTTAAGTAATCTTACCTGGAACCTGCTCCCAATCTGTGCCTACAGGCATCTCCTCTGTAATCCCAGTGCGCACATGAACATTCCATTTGTTGTCAATGGCCCACAGACTCTGATCATTAGGACTCGAATACACACTGATCAAGTGGACTCCTGCTGCCTACAAAAGTAAAATATATTGTCTGATGTTACAGATCCTCTTTCATGAATTGTCAACTAATTGAAGGGAGTTAAAAAAATCAATTCAATTTCAATCAATTCAATTTCACCCCTCAATTAATAAGCATGCACAAATGGTAAAAGAGAAGAAAACTGTTAGAAGTTTCAACTGGTACAAAATATAACTGCCCCTATGTTCATAGAAACCAGGAGCTCAGTATATCCATCACCAATCTTGTGGGAGCAGTATTATTATAAATAAATAATTATTTATTATTTGTGCTTTTCTCAGCCCAATCCAAGTATGTATGTATGTATGTATGTATGTATGTATGTATAACAACCATAAAGTACAACCCAAAATATAGTAGTGCTAGTAAAATCAGAAAAAATATATAAGATAATAAGTGAATAACATTTGTAGAAACTAAGAATATATCCATAAATGCTAATATAAAACTAGCTCAGTCCTTTAACATATTATTAAACCTAGTCATATAGACCATCTATTGCTCCATCTTGCCAATCCAAAGTTTTTACCTATCTATCTTCAAAGAAGATATTGCTTGAATTATAAATAGTCTTCAGTCTTCAAAATCTCTCCAAATTTAGAAGACTTTTCTGAGGTTTTAGTACTGCCCATTTATGTAAAGCTGATTAAATTGTTTTATACCGCAGTTTATGGAATGTGTTGATTTCTATTTTTAAGCTGTTGTTTTGTAACTTTTAAAAATTATTTGATGCATATATTGTATAAACCACCTTTTCAGAGTATAGCTGATCTGATAGGCCAAATGCAAGCATGGATTTCCAGTATCTTTCATTGCTCACCATCATCACTCAGTGTTTTTGCTTTTGCTGTGAACCATGAAACTTTGCTAAATCTTATGATACAAAGGGACTGACTTTAAAAAGCAGAGTGCTTAAGTGGTACCCTATTCTAACCACTCTTCAGTTCAATTTCTGATTAATTCTACATTATCACTTAAATTATGTTTCCAAATAGCTAATCCCTGCTTTTTAAATGCAAAAGAGCTTTAAAGGGGAAAAAAAGTAGACAGCCTATTTAATCCTTTCTTTTAATCACAAAACGACCTAATCTCTCTTTTATAACTGAGAACATGGATGAAAACCACATGACCAGAAGTTCAACATGTTTAAAAATTATTCAGTTGAAGGTTGCCAAGAATATAACTTCCTTGCACATTCTTTTTAAGAATCAATATTTGATTGATTCTTAAAAAGAATTCTACTTGCTCCTGTCCATTCCAATTTTCTCCTCTTCAGTAGACACAAATACATTATTATTTCATTCTTTAAAATATACAAAACACACCCTAAAACAGAGGTAAGCAATTTTCTGAATGGAGGCTGCAATGCATTCCTCTACCTGTGGTATCGATGGAGAGTGGCTGTGTGAGGGGCAATTTTTGATCAGTTTTGAGAACAGCATTAAGAGCACGAATAGGAACTGTAACCCCTGGGGAAGTACCTCTCACATTTCCATACTTAAACCCACCCACCCCAAATTAGCTCAGAATCATGCCACTGACATTCAGTGACAAAATAGCCAGATTTTGGTGGTGCAATTTTGAACTACTGAGGGGAAGATCTGCCACTCAAGAGGCATCGCACTAAAATTAACCATTCTGCTACTGAGAAGCTGGGGGAGGGTTGCAAATGGTGTGCATAAACAGCTCTGAACTACAGGTTGTTCACCTCTCCTTAAAGTGTTCTATATTTAATCATAGCTGTGCTGAAATAAGGCCACAGTGGCATAAAGATCACAGTCAATCTATACATATATTATTATGTTATGCATATCAACATTGAAGAGACTGAAGTCTGACATTGAGAAGCATGGGGGGGAGGGGGGTGGAAATGTTGGTGTACCTGGACAAAGCATTTTACCTTTACTAAGCAGAAATATCTTAGAAAGTGCAGGACTCTTTGTATGGCGTAACAGTATGATTACAGTATTGAGGAGATAAATTCATACCTGCATTTATCATCCATCTGCTATGTGGCAACCAAGGACTTTCTTGATACAAGCACACCAATGATGGAATTGTCTCTCTGTTTAGTTATGGCTGGCACCAAGTTAGTTAGCTTTTTGTACAATTAAAGACCTGCTGATTCACCTAGCCTTTTGGCTGAACTCACACAATGGTATCACTTACTGCACCTCTATTGTTGTTTTGATTCTGTTTTATGATTTTAGGGTTCAGAATGTTGTATTGTTTTAAATTCTCAGTGGTTTTATTGGTTGGTTTTATGATTCCACATTTTGGGATTACTTTTAATGAAAAGCAAGGTAAAAATTGTTTTAGCAATAAAAAATTAGTTGCAGGAATCACTGACATACATGATTATAGTAAGTAGGCAATTAAGCAGATGATAAAATGGGTAAGAGAAAAAGCAATTGCTAAAGGTAGTAAGGTTTCCCTTCATAAAAATACAACATGCAACTCCATCAAACTTCAAGGATCGTACTGCCCAACCACTGCTATAATGAGAATATCCCTCAATGACCTTATCCTGCAATCTCATTTTACATACTTCATTTCCAAAGTAGAACTTGGGTGCCCTAAGGAAAATGTACTCTGAACATGTGCTCCCACTGACACATGCAGGTCATCTTAAAACCTTTTAATAGATCCATGCTGTATTTTATGCCATGAAGGTTTTACTCTACCCTCTCCACTTTATTTTAAAAAAAAAGTAAGCTGAGTTCTTCCATCTACCATAAAATCATAGGATGGTGTATTTGCCCCTTTTAGGCAGATACTGTAGTTATTTTAGGAGGGAGTGGGAAGGTAAAGCACAGTTAATATCTGCTTATAGTGATGGTATGCCTCAACAACAGAACTGTTAACAGAGATTTCATCAGGTCTTAAAAAATCTCAGATGTGAAAGATACAAATGCAGAACTTCTCTGTCACATACTCTGCTCCCTTGAATACTCTAGTTTACTTCAGCATTCTCTGGATTTTGGTTCCAGACTGTTAAAGTTTATTCCCAGAGTATAAATACCCTCTCTTTGATAAAGATCAGAAACTCTGAGGCCTAGGAGCATCAGATCATGCTTCATATCTCCCTGTTTAAGGTTTTCTTGCTGTGCAAACAAATACACAGTCTTCATGTTCACATACTGAGGCATACGTAGAGGGGGAAAAAAATCCCACATTGAAAACAGCATCATTTATTCCTTCTCCATAAACAAGGCAACAAGTGTTTTATTAAGTATTGCCCTTCTCTTGTTTAACACTGGGGCTGCCCTAGCTTTCAGCAAGCAGTTGCTCCATCTCAGTGGCTATAATTCATTTGTTAATTATTACAGTTCTGCAATAATGAGATATTATGTTTAAATTTTTAGCCCCAGGACAAGTCCCTGCAGTTTTCTTGGCAAGATTTCAGAAGTGGTTTACCATTGCCTCCTTCCTAGGGCTGAGAGAGAGTGGCTGGCCCAAGGTCACTCAGCTGGCTTTGTACCTAAGGTGGGACTCATAGTCTCCCAGTTTCTAGCCTGATGCCTTAACCACTGTAATTATCAATTCATTTGTTAACTGTTATACTTCTGCAATAATGAGATACTATGTTTAAATTTTTAGCCCCAGGCGATAAAATGCTGAAGGCCTCTCCTGCTTAAGGCTATCCAATTAACTCCTTCATAAAGCAGTAGAGATCATAAAATACAGTGGTACCTCAGTTTACGAATTTAATCCGTTCCGTGACTCTGGTCACAACCCGATTTGTTCGCAACCCGAAGCAAATTTTCCCATAAGGTTCAATGTAATTACCGTTAATCCGTTCTGGCGTCTGCGGACCACGCGTCAAGGGCGGAAAAACGGCTGCGGACCGCATGGCAGGGCGGAAAAACAGCCGCGGACCACATGGCACGGGCGGAAAAATGGCCGCGGACCATGTGGCAGGGCGGAAAAACGGCCGCGGACTGCGCGGCAGGGTGGAAAAATGGCCGCAGACCATGTGGCACGGGCGGAAAATGGCCACGGACCACGTGTCACGGGTGGAAAAATGGCTGCGGACCACGTGTCACAGCGGAAAATGGCCGTGGATCCGGTTCGTACCCCGAGGCGGAGTTCGCAAACCGAGGTAAATTTTTGTGGCTGGAGCTGGTCGCAACCCAAAAAGTTCGTAAGCAGAGGCGTTGGTAACCCGAGGTACCACTGTAATGCTATAATGCAGTATTCAATATTGTATCATTTTCTGATTCAGCCAACACTGAAAGCTTAGATTCTAAGTTAAAATAATCTCTGCATCCCTTGAAAAACCTGCCTGTTCAAGAGAGCTGCCTGATCTCCAGTGCAATATGGCATGTTCTAGATTGCTGAAGGAGGTCAGAAATTATTCAAACTGCTCTTGAATTTTCAGATCAGTTAACTTAAGCTGAGAAAAGAAATGGTTTCCCCAGCAGCTCTATTTCATATAGTACAGGAAGGCCCCTCCAAAGGTCTGGAAAGCTTTGGAGACTGAAGGTATGGGAAGGAAAGGGGAAGGGAAGGATAGTAAACTTTCTTTTGATAAACTTTTAAATTATTTTAGAATGGAAACCTGTATTTATTTAAAAATATGAAGTGTCTATGTATGATTGAAGTGTTTTAGGCACAAGATAAATTGATCAATAATGATTTAACACTTTACAAATGACACTAACTGGATTTAGAACTCTATGGTTCTAAACAGTGTCATATAGTACATGTTAGTAAAATAACATTTCCTCTGCTACTATAGCCATAGAGTACTTGCATTTCTAAAAGGAAAGAAAGAAAAAAAAAACTTAATCTACAAATCCCAAGAACTTCTGTAAAATTACATAATGCTGCATTATATAAATGGTATAGTACTGAATTAACATAGATGATTAGTTCATTTTTGAGATTATTGGAAGCCAGAGCAGAAAATAAAACTTTCACTCAAATATACCAAGGATTTCAAAATGTGCAGTTCTCATAAAATACAAGAAAGTTGGCCAGTTTGCTTGTAACTTTAAGAAATACAGAATGGGCTTAGACTGTCATAAAAAACTGTTCAACATCCTAGTTACTCCCTGTATATCATTTACTGTTCTCAATTCATGAAACAAAAAAAGCAGGGTGGAAAACAGATATATTTGTTTTCACATGAGAGAAAACCAGAGCCATCCCATAACCACCAAAAGAGAAATGAAGGGAATGGATCATATTTCTTAGTAATCTGCCAGTGTTTAATGATAGCAATTATTCCCCAAGCTCAGGCTCACCAGCAGAGGCAAGGCTAAATGACTCTGAGAAGCTTGAGAAAACTTAAGCAAGATGACACTATCTTTAGGTTACAAATTTATGATTCATATCAGTATGGCCAGCAGAACATAACCTCAGAATTTTGAAGTGTTATAATGACTAAGAAAATGTAGCAGCTCCTTGGCAAATGTCATGATTTATAAGTTAGGAAGTATAAGTTAGGAAGTACAGGAAGTATGGAATGGGAAAAATATCTTCAGAGCTTCATACCTTAAGCAAAGAAATCCTAGGCTTTTCCTGCACTTCATCCCCATCACTGTGAATATGATGCAACATAATCTCATCTGTCAAAATAATGGACTTCCAATGTTCCCCAAATGGCTCAGTACAAAGTATTTGCAGGTCAAACAGTAGGTGAAAGCTAGCAAATTTAGGGGGCATTTTTTTATTTATTTATTTGGGCAAGATAACGTTGCATTTTCAAATTTGCATGGAATAACTTTCATATACATTGGACATCAGGAGTTATTACTTAAACAAATAATTAATTGACTCTGGAAGATAAAAAATTGCTTGCTCACAAAGATTTGTTTTATTTGCTTTGCGCTGGTGTTTGGTAAGAAAGCAAAAGCTTATTTATTTACTTATTGGGTTTATATACTATTGAATCAATTCATGGCAGCTGACAAGGTAAAATAAATAAAACCACTATGCAACAAGTGGTGCCTTCAAGTCACAACTTGGTTGCTTTGGTCGCCACTGCCTGCCTCCCTTCTTCACTATGGGGGAGAGCAAGACAGTGATCACTGGAGTCAGATGGAAAGTGACAATTAGCATTCTCTCCCTTCCCTTCTTATTTCTCTCTGCTTACCTCTGCAGTGAATAGCAGCTGCTGGTCCTGACATATGCAGAACATAGTAAATGATGATGTAAGAGAACACATGACTAAAACTGCTTTCAGAGTGTATCTTGATTTGCTCTGAGAAAGCTCTAAGGGGCCCAGAGGCAGGGGAAAGGAAAGAAGAGAGAATCATTATCCCTGCAGCTGGTATGAGGAGCAATGCCAAAGAGAAGCAGCATTACTGGTGATATAGACATTAAGGAAAAACTCAGGCTTCAGGGTACTGGATAATGTTTCAAGTGCTTTAATCAGTGTCAGTTAGGCCTGTTTGGTGTTTTTTTCATGGCTTTTACATTGCCTTGAATGCATTCTGCCTTAGCAATTTTAAACAGAAACTAACTAATGATGGACAGATTCAAGAAATTCAACCTCAGTTGTTATGTCACATAACACATAATCTCTGTTGCATTCCCACCACTAGGCTACTTCAAAAAGAAGTGCAAAGATTCATCAAGTTTTCATATGCAAACCTGAGCTTGCACAAACCACATTTCACATTCTAGAAGGATGGTACCTCATCCTTCAACATAGAAATCATATGTATATGAATATGAATATACTTGGACTTCTTGAAAGCTTATGTGGAAATCAACCAGAATATCACACTGAATGTACCAACCCAAGTTCATTCTGACAGTGCACTATTCAACAGAACGACCAGATCAAGCAACAAAAAAGATGTATTTATGAGCAGAATGTTGAATGGGCAAGTGAAACTAGGAGCCTTGCTCTGTTGGTCAGAAAACATACAAAGGAGTACAGGAAATACGTTTAGCTAGTTTAGCACTTAATAGAAATTTCTCTATTTAAGAAATCTTGGTAACTTTGTTACAGAACTATTTTTTATGGAAAGAGGAGGAGGAGGAGTTAAACAAAACAAAAGGAATAGGACAATACCTAGTGGTACAGATTTTATTAGAGAACAATTTCATCCACTTTACCCCGGAAATCTTTTAGCCACTCCCTTCTCCTATTCAATTTATTCTTTAGAGTTGTAGAAAGCGTGTCAAATATTTCTAAGTCCACAGCTTTAAATCTTTAAATCCATAACTGGAGAAATGCGAGATCCTTTGATGTCAGCAACATATAAATAAGTGACTAGTTGAAAGAAGATTGGTTATTTTACCTGGATGGGTGGCTCAATCATGATCCATGCAGGCAGCATCAAATTTGGATTCAGAGGCTGAGTTCCAACCCGGAAATAAATCCCACCATAGCTGTCACAGGCCCATATGTTCTGATTTCCACATGCTAAACTTGTAAGTTTCACAGCACCTAATTAGAAGTGGGAGACATTCAGTTAGCCTCTTCAACTGTGATTTATGACACCAGTTAGGTTTAACCTACATGGTTACTATTCCCCCCACTCACCCAGAGACTAATAATGGTTTCAGGTGGGTGGGGATTAAATACTCTTCTCCAGTATTCCACAGCCATTTTAATATAAAATGAAAAAAGGGCGATCTAAGCACATACAGTGGTACCTCTAGTTACGAACTTAATCCGTTCCGTGACTCTGGTTGCAACTTGAGTTGGTCTCAAGTCGAGGTAAAGTTTCCCATAAGGTTCAATGTAAATACGGTTAATCCGTTCCGCCCTCAGAATTTGGTCGCACCACGAGGCAAATTTCCCCATAAGGTTCAATGTAAATACGGCTAATCCGCCCTCCAAATCTGGTCGCACCCCAAGGTAAATTTCCCCCATAAGGTTCAATGTAAATACGGCTAAACAGTTCTGAAACATATGCATTTTATTTTTAAACCTCAAAAACCTTCCAAACGCCACAAAAACCTTCCAAACGCCACAAATCACACCACAAGCCTCACCGAACGTCTCCTTGCTACTGCGATCTCGCCCACAGGAAGCCGCGACCGCATGGCAGCAGGGAAAATGGCCGCGAATCCGGTTCGTAAGTAGAGGCGGAGTTTGCATGTCAAGGTAAATTTTTGGGGCCGGAGCTGGTCGTATCTTGAAAAATTCGTAAGGAGGGGGGTTCGTAACTAGAGGTACCACTGTATTTCCTTTCACCAAAAATAATTTGGATTTCAGACTTATTAAACAGATAAGTACCCACCACCAATAACCACCACACCTTTAATGTGTTCTCAAAATACCACATGTGCCTACCAGGCTCAATGTTGGACACTCCTACACTAAATTATCTAGAATGTACCCCTCTGCCCTCTTTAGGCGTTCTTTACTCATACAGATCTGGGGGGGGGGGCTGCTTTACTATTTGCTTCACTGGGGAGGTTTCTATACTTGCAGAGGAATTCATACATGAAATTCTCCCTTCACTGCCAAGAATAGAGAAGCTTATGTTCCTCTACCATGAGGAAGGTTGAGTCTAATTGGAAAGCGACTATGTTCCCTTCAGCCCTCTTGATTGAAGATTTCACACATAAACATGCAATTCTTTACATGCCGAAAATACTACCATTCAGTTTCCTGCCCCGTCTTAGAACAATTATCTGAATTAAATTATACACAACAGAAAATCACATATTCACAGAGTATGCAAGGAACAGTGGGCTATGGATTACATCTATAGCAGAAGGATGATGTTAAAGCCAAAGAAAAGAAAAAAAGTCTTTTTTTCATTTAGCAACTGTTTATTGAAGCATCTTAGGGTAACAAAGCACAATATACTATATATGTACTGTTATTAAAATAATATGTCACTAAATGAAGAATAGGGAAAGAACTCTCCATGCAATGTAATGGAACACAATTTGTTGTATAATTAAGAGATGCAAGTTTTCACATGAACTCAAGTGAACTCTCCCTGGGAGACAGCCAAGCTTACAGACCAAGTCTATAAATACATTTTAATGTTTAACATTCCAAATGTTACTAGCAAATAATGGCTGCTGATGAGGTCTATGGGATAAATATCTCAAGATTAGTTACTTTTTCATTTCCAGCATACAATGCTAATAAGAAGCTCTTATCTTAAAGAGCTGTATGATTCACAAGGCATGTATTTTATTTTCAGTAAAACAGTTCACTGCTTTCTCTAAGATTGAAATAGAAAGTATAAAGGTGTGAAATAACTCTCCCAAGTTGTTTGTCAATCTTCCAACAACAAATTAAATGTTCCTAGAAATTTCAGCTACGTTCTTTGATTTTAGACATTCTTTGATTTTAGAAGAATGCAAGGAAAGAAGGCTAGAGGTATTTAATTGAGATGTGATATTACTGGGTCTAGAATGTGTATATACCATATTAGAAATACAGGAGGAAAAGCACAGCTACAATGGGATATAATGCAAATGTGCAGGAGGGCATAGCAGCATTTTGCAAAATGAAAACAAAAAGAAATATTCACATTTCAAACTGATGAGTAAAATATTCTGAACTGTGATTGGAATATCCCATTATCAGATATAATGATCCAATTAAGAATGGAAACTTTTACAGTAAAATGCTCTAAAAGCCATCACTACTGCAACTGATCATTTTTTTCAGAAACTTAAGCAGTAAATCACATAATCTTTTCCAATATGGCAGAATGCAGGAAATGAAATCCCACATTAAGGGGCTTTCCCCAACTATTGAGTTAAATGCTACCCACTTATGTTTGAGCTGACAGAAATGTGTGGCTACCATAGATGATCCCTAACTTGCCTCTATGTTTATGTCCATCCTGACTCACTGCTGAATGGTGCTGTCTTGCAATGGTAGGCAAAGCCACTAGTTGATTCTTCTAGCTTTCTCATTCTTCATTTTCTGCATATCACCAGCCAGCAAAAAAAACCCCACCTGCCAATCACAGCATTGTTCTGGGTATGTAATGGCCCTTATTGCAGGTTTCTGTCATCCCTAGGCTTCTTCCCAAGTCCGTCCTCTTTTATCCCATTCTGAGCTGAATGAAACTTTGGGGGGGAAAAAACCAGAGTTGCAAAGGAAATTGAGTCACAAGCAGCACTTTTATTTAGGACTTCTCTTCTTTTCTTACAGGCTACAGATGCTAACTTTCAATTACTGCCATGCTTTATTCAGCAGGTAATGAGGGGTGGTTTGATTGCACTGCTCCACTTTTTTCTGTTTCAACCTTGAGCTAAACTAGTAAGGACCATAGAGATAACATTTACAGAACTACAGGGTACGCATTCTAGTGCTATTGTGCAATTCTGATTAGACCATCTAGCAGAGTACACCTCTTTAGGGACGTAAATCCGAATGGGGACAGAGAAAGCTAACCAGGGACCAGACAGGAGAGGGCATGTTCATATCAGCCTAAAATGGCCAATAAGCTGTTTTAATCCATCCATGACCAATAACCTGACATCACCTTCAACTTAATGGATGGCAGGTATTACAGATTTTATATAACTTGTGGCTGTTGCTGGTTGCTGTAAGCTTATGGAATAAAGCACTATTTTAACATTGGCAGAGCAACAGGTGACTTAAGATTGATTCATTCATTGAATGGGAACAAGATGAAGGCAACAGTAAGGGAACAAGACAGAGGAAAAATATTGCCAGAATAGATTAGGTACAAATGGGGAAGCATTCTTGTAAGCAAGAGTGATAAAACCATGAAAAGTTGTTTTCCTTTGCCAATAAGGATCAATGAAATGCTTTTTGCTACAGAATACTCTGAGTGGAATCCAAAGGATGCAAAGACATGTTTTATAATAACTCTGTCTCCTTATTTTCAATGCCCTGGCCTATATTCACCCTCAGATAAACTTTTGAATATCTCCACTTAGTTATAGTAACACTTATTATTTCTTATGGAAAATCTGCAGGGTGACATAGGTTTGGCACAAGATGCCTTCTCATATTGGCATCCAGACCTTTATACTGTATTTTATCAGCCAAAAAAGAAGATCAGTGACCACATGGTAAATAAGAAAAAAAGTATTTATTGTCTAGTGCCCACTGAGCAACCCCTCAATGTCTAAATCTGAGTGTATTGAAAGGGCTATCCAAAAGACCATCTTGAAAGATTTTTTTAAAAAGTGCTGTCAAATGTTGCCTTATGTCTGATTGTGTGTTTTATGTATTATGTGAAAAACAGTATCAAGTTGCAAGAGTAGACAAATTTCTGAGTGGAAATTTTGAAGATGTTCAGTTCCTTACAAAAGAAACCTATCAACTATGAAACTAAACAAGCTCTACTAAAAACAAATGGCAAGAATTGCTCTAGGTGAATATGAACAGAAGAGACCACAAAACCTTCAATATATAAACAGACAATCTACCATTTCCATCTATCAATGAGCTTGTAAAAAACAACCAAAATTATCTGATTTGGCAACATGAGCAAAGCTACACCATTTGCAGGTTCCTTGCTGTATAATTTCCCAAAGTTCTTTTATACATCTTAAGGGTAGGTGCCAAATGGCTGTTCACTTCAGCATTTTGAGATTGTGGCACAAAACCTGCCCTTGTTTCTGAGACAAAAGGTCTTGAGATCACTGGAAGAGGCAAGATTTCCCTGTACCATGAGGGACATTCTAGAGAGATCGTGAAACATACCATGATGTGGGAACAAGATTCCTGAAATTTTCTTCCAAAGGAATACAAAGAATGAGGCAGATGTTACCTAAAATGCTTTTCACAGATGATGAACAAGAATCATCATTACCTATCCTGCTACAGATCTGAATATACTCATTTCCTTTAGTACATGTAATTCCTGCTGAAAATTAACAAAGTATCTTCCATCTTACAGACCATAAAATTTGGACGGAAAAATAACACCACTGTTTTCTATTACAATCATAGCACTTTTTAAATGGAAGATACTGTGTTGTACTTAAATAGACCAAAAAAAAAAAGGTATACAACTATATATATAAATGAAAGAAAACCTCTGAAAGAGAAAGAAAAGAGGTCACCCACGCTGGGAAGAAAGACTCAAAACAGACTAATCATGAAGAAAAACTTGTGAATAAATTGCCTATTCTTGTGGTATGTATGTATGTATGTGTATATATGTGTATATAAAATATATATAATAGACCAAGCAAAGAAGAATACCACATCAAACAACTAAGTAGAAGAATGAAATATTTTAACTACGTGGCTAAAGAGAAAGTCTTAAAATGAATTCATCAAAACTGGATTAAAATCAAAGGACATAGAAGTATTGATCTTCGCTTACTCCTTTATAATCTCTTGAATTCTGCCTTTATTTCAATATTGTTATACAACATCTAACCAGTCAAAAACAGTTTGAAGAGAAGAAAACATTAGGATCATTCTTCTATTGATTTAACTTTCAGTAGAGCTATTAAAAATCATCCTCATAGCATAAAACTTTTTGATCACATTGACTCCAGTGCTTGATGGCTCAGCTGTTGGGTTTGATTTAAATAAGCACCAGGATCTTTGGAACAAGGAGTCACATATCATCTGCTCTGCATTGTTGGACATTTATTTACATGCGCACCACAATCTGATGTCCAAATATATACTTATTGCATAGTATTTTCAGCTTCTATTCTCAACTCCAATTCTGGGTGTTCCTTTTACCAAAACTGATGTGAATTGTTCACCCAGATAATCATAGATTTCTGTTAGTTAGCACACTGCCAAAATCCATTTGACTTTATTATAGAAATTCTGAATATAACAGAGCAAGCCTAATTAAGTCGCATGCTATGATGACTATTCAAGTACACGAAGAACTACTGAGCAGAATTGAAATTTCAAAATCCATTGGTGCATTATGCTAATTCTCCAATGCTTAATGGGATTTAATCAGAAATGACATTCTTGATTTTAAACTAGAAACCTTTTTCAGGAAAAAAGATAAATGTTCATCTTTTATATAAAATGATAGGTAACCAGAGAGACAATGCTGGGCAGTAAATATTAAAAGTAATTGTGTTGCTTGATCTTCCCACTTAAATCAGGGATAATGATTAAACACTCTGCTGTGTTAGAGGGTGGAGTCCCAGGGAAATGACTGATATCCAGCACCTTTATTTCCCTTGACAGTGTTATTTCCTGCATTATCTCCCTAGTCCTCCAGGTCTCAGGGAATAGGGGGATCTCTACATTTCAGGGCTTCTCCTCTGGCTCATGACTTCCACTCCAGTTTGCAACTGGGATTTTAAACATCTGTAGTGGCACCAACGCGTGTTTTTAAACAGCCTAATGGCTACTAGCAGCAGGAAAACAGAGCGAGACAAGGAGAAGAGTCAGCTAGCATGAAAAAAGGTACAAAAATTAAAACTATGTATGCATATGCTAGCAACAGAGTTCTCCACACACACACACCCCAGCCCCTGGAATTGACATCCAATGCCTAGATAATCAGATTTCAACTGCATTTTTTAGGCAGCAAAAAGCTTTCTGAACATAATGTAGAATACCCATACTCAAAACAGCACATCATAACTTGCTGCCTTGACATCATTATCCCTCTTCCTGAAAATACTGAACATTCTCTTCTATAAACACAACTGATTGTCTCTTTGTCATATCCTTTCTCTGTAGCCAATATGGCATGAGTTTCAAAAACTTATGATAATTTGTCCATATTTAATTATCATTACATTTCAAATCTCAGAACAATTCTGTGTAAACACTTAACAGTTATACAGAAGATACCATTCGATTATTTGCATTTCAGCTAAGAATTTTCTAAAAATACACAATTAGATTTACCTAACTGAGTAAGGTCCAATTTGGTCCAATGCATCCCAGTTGGGCAATTTGGTGAAAGTGTCCTTATGAAGACCTGTCCCAGGCTATTCAAGCTCCATATCGCATCCCGGCAGGCTGAATAATATACCATTTCACTATCAGGAGGTAGCTGAACAGTTGAAGGATGGAACTGAGTATTCTGATCACTAACACAAAACAGGTCCTTGCTACTTTGGGATAACCACAAGAAACTTCCTGAAGGAAGGACAAAGTTTTCACTGTAAACTCTGTTCTTTCTAGAAACCTTCAACATTATAAAAATAATTCAGTACCTGTACATAAAGCAAATTCTGTATTCTAAGATAATATTAATATAACTAGTATTAGTATTTTCATAATGCAGTCAGTATACTTCACAGGCATAATCTTTGGAAACCTTAAAACACCCTATAAGATTTTTCAAAGTTATTCCTATTTTATTTTTATATTTTATTTATATTTCAAATTTGTCACCACCCATCTCACTACAGAGCGACTCTGGGCAGTTTACAGTAAAAAAAAACCTGAGGCTAAGAAACAGTTCTTTAAGAATTGTAAAAGAATCCTATTCTTTCAAATCAGTGGCTGCTTTGCCCCAGCATCCCGTTTCCCACAATAACTAGATGTTTCTGGGAAACCAACAAGCAGAGCATGAGTCAATACAGACTGCTGATTTTGTTCACATAAGGGAGGATTAATTTTAAGTTAATAAAAATATATAAAAGTTTTATCCCATAGTTTATGTTTATATAAAAGCATTTATTTTATTTCTAATACTCAGGAAATAAACATAAAATTAGTTAATTACCATAATATGTTGGCACTGTTCTAAAACAAAACTGTTAACAGAAGAATCTTAGGCTGTACAGCACTGAGAAAAATATAGTAATATGAAAACTTAGTATATCTTTAAAACTTTAGACTGAAGATGATGCAGTTAAAATGTGGAGGGATTGAGACATATAAAAATAAATGACAAATTTTAAAGCTATAGTTTTACTTAATCATTTATAAAATGTAATATATGAATTCTGAGTGAATCAATGGTTTAAAGGGACTGGCAAGAATGACCTTTATAAGTTCTTAAATCATAGTGCAAATTAAAGGTTTATAGTAAGAGCAGGAATTTCCAATTTTGCATTCCCTTTCTTTTTGCTATGTATTAATGATATTAACTTAGAATTAAACATTTTCTTAAATTATTCAATTCCAATACTATTTTATGGATAAACAAAATGGTGGCAAAGGTCAGTTTACATGTTTCTTTAACCTAGCAGAAACATATGCATACATTACACACACAGAGACACTTATTTTTAACCTTCTTTTGCTGGAGCTGCAGAAGCCAACACGAAAGCCCATTTTGTAGCTGAAGCAGTGCCACGAGGCACAACATTATTCCAATATGTACCTGCAAAAGAAAACAGCAAGACCATCAATATAAAAACACACCCCTGCCCCATGTGCAGTGAGTAATGGTTAAATTCCATTTTTGTTCTTTAGGTTTTCATTTTAAAGCACATATTCTGGATTTCAATTTTCATTTTGACCAAATAATGAAAATTGTTATGAATTCAGAAAGAAGATTCCGTTCAATGTGTAATAACCCTATGTCAATCCAACAAGGTAACCACACGAAGAAACCAATGCTATGTAAATCAGGATTACTTTTATTCTAACAGCTATAGTAACAGAATCTCACAAGTCTGAATGTGCTTCCCCCTCCCTCACCTTATCTTCATGTGAACTAAGGAGGGGTTTGTCTGAGACATTTTTTCATGTTATTTTATTGGCCCAGGGTCAAGTCCTTATTATCTGACCATTGCCTTGGTAGCAGCTCTTCCTCCTGTCCTTCAAGGCCATTCCCTCTGTCCTCTACACCCTAACAAGATATTCTTTACAATCCAGTTTGACCTATTACTTTCTTGTATAAAATGAGCTATGTAATCGTTCCTTCCCTAATGTTTCCTATCCCAATCTAGCCGATTTAAGATCTGTTTAGATAATCTAAAGCAGGAGTAGACTACCTTCTCTCCCAAAAGTTTGGATTGTAATACACTTCTGTTTGATTGGCAACTGGGTTGTCATGGAGGAGGGCCAAAAAGGAAGGGGAGGAAGAAGCACAGGTGGTTTTAATCTGCTCAGGCAGTCTGTCCTTCTACACACCCCAACTTCTTGTTGTTGGCCATACTGGCCAAAACATATGGAGGAAATGAGGTTGCCTACTCTGGTGTGGGAATTTTGAGTAAATTAATTCATTCTCTAATAACGCACCTATGGATCTTGAATCCTGATATCTAACACCCAGTCCTACTGATGTATCTGAAATACATTTTGAAACTTCAAGCATTTTAGTTTCTTTTGCTGTTATCAGTACCAAACCAATGTAGAATATTAGAATGTCATTATACATAACTTGGATTTTGCTTGATATATAAACCACTTCACAATATTCTAGTTCAGTTTTAAGCTACTATAAGCAAGGCAGATTTCTTTCTTTTTTTCATTTTTACATACAGTACAAAGAGTTTCTGAAGATTAACTGAACTACACATAATTGAAATGTAAATACAGAACAGGTCTCAGGTGAACTGAAAATATCCTAGATAGGACTCATACCTCCACCACAAGCATCCTTTACGTATTTTTTTTATTTAAAATCTGGCAGCTCAGCACAACATGCATACATTGTATTTGTTCTTGGCTTGAAGGTACATGATGCAGCAACCTCATTAAATCTAAGCAAGATTGGGTCTGGCCAGCACCCAGAAAAAAATAACTGCCTGGAAATCCTTTGTGAGCTACTTAGGTCTCTGGAGAAACAGAATAATATACTGTAAATGTAATAACAGAGATGGCAACACTGGACACTAGGCCACAGGAGTATATGTCAGGAAAGAAGCATCAGGCTCTGCATGCTTGGCTATGATACAGCCGAGTTCTATATGTTTGCTGATTCCCACATGCCTCTTCCACTCACAAAGTGATGTAGGGGTTGGATAGTATGTACTATGCCCAGGAATGGTGCACTGGATACGATATTAACCACTACTGCTCAAAATAAATGTGTCTAGACATTTTCTACTTTGAAATAATTGGTAGGAATAGAAGACATCATTGCATTGTTAAATGTGCATATACTAACCGGTCAAGTTTAAAAGCAACCTCAGCAACAAAAATGCACTTACCTATGAGGCTTCCCTTTGCTACATGAAATTCATTCTTCCCAGAGGAAATCCAGACACCACTGCTGTTGACTGCAAGTAAGCTTGGCTGACACTGAAGCTGTTGTGACCAGAAAGTTGTGCGCAGTTTGTCTGCCACCTTCTCAACAGGAGCCTGGGCTGCCGTTGCTACTGTTTGGGTTGCATGGATTATTGTCTGGAAAAGGCTGCTCTGGTCAAATACAACATAATCTGTAATGCTTACCTGGGGGTGTCAAATACACAAAAGGACTAAATCAGTTTCAGAGAACATTAAGACCTCTCTTGTCACATCACAGAAAGACTCCACCAAGAGGAACAACTTCTTTCTGACAGCATACAGCCTTTCATCATTCACATTTTTAGGAAGTATGAAAAACACATGACCCCAGTTGGTACCCAGCCCTTCAAGACTGATTTTAATATGAAAATGTATGCATCGCTCTACTTCTTCAGGTGGAATTGGAAGACTTAAAGTATTTCATTCTGGCTGGAATACATCTCAAATTTGCAATTATTCTGACTTTGGTGGGATGGGGGCGGGGGAAGACCTGGCATGCAAAAATGTATCATTCAGAGTTCTGGATGCCTTGCATGTGATTTATTTCAATTTTACACTTTGGAAGTAGGACAGTAAAAACTGTTAAGAGTTCTACAGTGAGCTGTGTGATGTGTTAACAAGAACATTGAGTAGCTTGGAAATAGCCCAGGAGATTTAACAGTCCCTTTAGAACAAAAGAGATACCATAATTGCTCAACAAACTGGATGCTGTATTGACAGCAAGTGGGCCAACATACCCTTTTAAAAAAAGGAATGTGCAAGACAGATGCAAGACAAAAATCCTGTATTTGACAAGAACTCCCAGATACTGTAACCTGCTAGTCCAGCCAAAACTAGATGGAAAGTCTCAAAAAGATACAGCCACCTTAAGCCATGGAAGCCACCAAAAAAGTGAGTGATTGAGAGTAACTAAGTTTAGGAAGCATTTCTCAACCTGGTAACATCCACATGTCACAGTATGCAGTGCTGGCAGGAGACTAAGTTCAATTCAACTGGAAGACACTAGGTTGGTAAAGGCTATTCTAAGGGAATGCTACATTGTGAAATTAAATATTTAAATAACTTCCTTTTGAGGGGGGTGCCTTCAAGTCAATCTTGACTCATGGTGAATGTCTGAATAAATCCCTGCAGTTTGCTTGACAAGATTTCAGAAGTGGTTTGCCAGTGCTTGCTTCCTAGGGCTGAATGACTGGCCCAAGGTCAACCAGCTGGCTTTGTGCCTAAGGCAGGACTAGAACTCGCCGTTCCCGGTTTCTAGCCTGATGCCTTCCACTACACCAAACTGGCTGTCACTCATCTTACTTTTACTAAAGTCTAATTACAAACATGTGGTTATTAAAATCATCACCCACTTGCAGATGCTTTGCATTCAAGGCTTATTTTTCTGGAACCATAGGAAAAGGCCTTCTCCTATGTAGCTGCCAAACTGTTATTCATTCCCTTGGGGGATAGTTTGGTTTCCACTATCTTAAGTTTAGTTAATCGGTAAAGATGCACATCTTTCATCAGACTTTGTTAAATAATTTTAGTATTTTATAATTTTTAATCTGTATTTCTACATTTTTATGTTCTATTTTGGTTTTACATTTTGTTATATGGTGCTTTAATTGCTTGCCAGAATAGAAAGGTAGAATATAAATACATTATTACAATGTTGTTGTACCTTCAGTGTCTTTACAACTTTCTAACATATGTATTCCTCTGTGATGTCTAAATGAATGTTACCATTTTGAATGTGGCTAAGTTTTGTTTTACTATTTGTAAAATATGTTTTATAATTATTAGTTTTGTTATGATTTTTATTTTTTGTCTCAGAATTGTCTTCTTTCCTTTTTTCTTTTTCTTTCTGAAATGTTCAATGAAGGTAATAAAGCTTATTGATTGGTTGAATGTTACCACTTTTCTACTGATAGAATATCAAGACTCCCTTCTCTCATTTTGGGTAATTATCTTATCAAGGCTGGAGTTCTAGATCCAGAATCTGATAATAAACATCATACAGATTTATGAGTGTATCCCTACAAAAGAGAGAAACAAGACATCCAATGCATATCTAGGTTTAATTAGCAAATGAAGCAGGATTTCATCACTATCTTAGGAAGGCAAGCTCTGGTAGGTTTCATCATATAGATCTTCCCCAAATCTACTTCCTGAGATGTTTTAGCTGGGTTTGAATCCAGGATATTGTCATGCATGCATGTAAGAGATCTGAGCCTCACCACCAAGTAAGCCCCCTTTGTACTAGAAATAGAATAGGAAATGCCTACTTGCCACCAGTGGTTGTCATCCCCTTGTGGTTTCTTTGAAACAACACCAGTTCTAAACCACAGATTCCCATGGATATCTAAAACCCATATGGTCTGTTGGTCTCCAAGAGTAATACACACCGGCTCTAGACCTTGCATTTCACTGCAAAAGCAAGCAACACTTATTTATTTACAATATTTATACAACCAATTCCTTAAGGACTTCTGTCAGTTTACAAGACTGAACATAAAATCATTAAATTCAAAACACAAATATTGCTGTGTCCCTATTACACTATCATGCTCAGTTTTAAAATCATAAATATTTAATGCTAATTAAAAGTTCATTAGAAAAGCTAAATTTTAACAGCCTTTCTGAATCTCTTTAGGGAGAGTGCCATCTGGATCTCAGTAAGGTGGGGGGGGGTGTCAACATAATTTTGAACAGTACCCAGAAGCCTACTGGAAGCCAACATATTGACTGTAAAGCTACTGTTACATGACACCGGTGGATCTCAGTAGTAAATGGACCACTGCAGCCTGCAGCAACTGCAGATTCCATACAATTTTTTAAGGTAGCCCGACATAAAATACATTGCAGTTGTCGATTTTAGAGGGGATTATAGCAGATGGCTGTTGCCAGGGCTTACTAACATGCTTACAGAAAGTACTCCTTCCTCCTCCTCAAAAAACACCGCCCATAGTGGAATCTGTGTACATTCTCATTCTATTTATTTACAGTTCAATACGTTAAAATCAAAATGCCGTGGTATAATGTATTACTTTAGTCAATGGGCACAATTTAATATTTGCAGATAAATTTTATTGAAGGAGACTGAAACTTACATTCCACTGATATCAATGGGCTATAACAATGTTTATTACTTGATCATGCCATTGCTCATCTTAAAGATATCCAAACACTACTTAGTGCAAATTAAATATTGCTAAATTTAAATATAATCTAAAAAGCTAATCAATCTGCTCAAGTCTTGAAAGAGCTACTAGCATAACCAACTATACAATTGTTAGCAGCCAATCATGAACAATTTGCAAAATTGAGACAGATAACAGAGCCTGCCTTTCCTTGGGTCAGAATTCATTATTCACCGAAGGCCCTGAAGACCTGGCTTTTCCCCCAAGCATTGGGCTAGGATGGGGTTGAGTCAAGAGGTCAAGAGTTTGATTGGTCTGGCACCTCGTAGGAAGGGTTGTTCTGTTTTTATTCCATTGTTTTTATTGGTTGTTGTGAGCCACCTAGAATCACTATGTGAGATAGGTGGCCATATAAATTCTTCAAATAAATAAATCAATAAAATTATCTGGTTCTATGGCTTTAAGCATAAAATATGCATATAACTCTAATTATCAAGATGTAATAATAATTGTGTATGGTGTTCAATCCAAGCCTGAAAAAAAGTAAATGTTAACTGGTATAACTTAACAGGCATTCTTTCCCTCTTTTGCTGAGTTTCAAAACAACACTTTTTCTACCATTTAACAAAAAATCAATAAAACCTGATGTCCTGGTTGGGAAACTATCTTTTCATGTGATGCAATTAACACATGCAAGTCCAAACCAAGATGATGAAAATGCTGGTCCTTGCAAAATCAAGAACTGTTACAGGACATGCCTACTGATTAAAAACTGTTTACCTTATGATATCACATTTCCACTGTTCTCCTTCAGGACAGAAACTGCTTATACCTTCGCGAAAGAGAAGTACACGCTGCTCAGTTAATGCCCAAATTATATTATTTCTGGCTGTAACCTGTGATAGTTGATACGGACAGTCTACTTTTACTGCCCTGGCACAGGGACGATCCACGCTGAGGCCTTCAAGTAAAATACAGAAGAGCAATAAATACATCATTTTCTGTTTTTATACTTATAATGTTTGCTTTCTGGGTTTAGTTTTATTTCCTTTCTATGTAATTTATAATCTAACTGGGAAAATAGAGTTACCTCTCTTTTTGATATTATTATATTCTACCCATCCCCAAAGTATGTTCCTTTAACATATTTCTCCGCTCTGTGTAATGCTGGTTCTTTTCAATTGTTTTCCAGTTTCATTCATATTTACTTAAGATTTTTTGAGAATCAGTCCAACAACAAAGTACTGCAGGATAAACTAATACCTTTATAATTACCATTTACAACCAAAAAACTATAGTTTTGACCAGGGTTAAAATGCAGTGCCTATATTTTTATAGCCCTAATCTTAAATTCCTAACTTCCTCTTCAAAGTGTTTTCCCCAAATCTGGATATATTATGGTTGCTAAAAGGACACTTACCAAATGTATTTATATACAAACACATACACACATTGTATCTGAATCTGAATCTGTATCTATACCTATCACAATTTTAAAACAGTATCCAGAAAGCAGGAAAGCAACATACACTTGCCCCCATTAGCAGGATTAAAAGATTCTTATATTTGGGGGGAGGGGGCAGGGGCTGGGATCTGGAAATATTTTGCCACTGAAGTTGGCCACTGCATGTTAGACCCTGTATAGTTACTGGAGCACATATGTGCTGCCACAGCAAGGGCAAAATACATATCCTCCCACCCCCCCGCCAGGTAAGTTTGATTGCAATCATTGGTAGAGCTTCCAAGAGTGAAATTAAATTTCTCAGGAAGAGGGGAGGCACAGTTGGCCAGGCCTCTGAGAATTTCTGCAGAACAAAAACATACTATATTACAAGCCAAAATGCGTGCTGTGAAAACCAGTAGTAGCTCACAGAAAAAGGCGGGCTGTTCAGTCATCACACACTCATTACAATAAAGTACACAAGTAAAGGCAAAATAATAATCAACTGCTATGTTTTGAAATTCTAGAAATGCCAGAATATTTTTTCCTAATCAATAAGGGAAAAGTCATCCTGGTGTTAGATACAAGCTCTCTAACATAGAAATTACTTTCCCTATTGAGGCTGAGGCTATTTGTTTATTTATAATTTCTATTTCTATGGCTGCCTACTCAGACACAAATCCCTTCTACTGCTGAATTACTTAGCATCAAAGCCTGAAAACTGTGAACACAAATAGATGCTTCCCTGAATTTGCTTGCTCGTTAGTATCACATAGCAGTATAAACACAATAAGCTGGTTCCAGGCTTGCTGAGAATGAAACCCTGCTAACTGAATGCTTCTGCAAACAGAGGAGAGAGATCTTCTGATTCCTCTTTGTCTGTGCAGCTTGTATGTTGTCTGAAAAGCCAGTCTACTAGATGAGGGAATCCTATAGCACAGTGTGACAAGTATGTTGACTCATTGCCATTGATTTTTATGCATTTTCTAGAGTTGTTTAATACTAAGGCAGTTTAAACATTTTTCTAAATAAATAAATAATGCTCTCTCTCATCCTTCAACAGAAATCTCTGTTGGGTCAGAGTCCTTTGACAGATAAAACATTTCTAAAGGGATCCTTCCACTATAGACCAGAAAATCTGAATTTCAACCCAACAAGCCCATGAAGGACTTTAGACTAAAACTATTTAACATGGTTTAAATCAAACAGCATCAGGCAATTAATAATCTCTATTTGGTTTTGGTTTTCAAAAACCCTCTACTTTCAGGGAACATTTTTATTAGTACTAATATTTTTTGCATTTAATAAAGTTGTGTAGAGCGTTTTAGGTTGGAGTATAAATGAGCGCAGCCTTGACATCACTTCATAACATAGCTGTAACTGGACTCCACAGTATAATCAACCCATTGTAGGAGAAGACTAATGACAGAAACAAAATGTCTTTCAGGAAAAACTGTCTGCCTTGCTTGCCTGGAACTTCTCACTGAAAAATCTCCAGTAATTTCTGAAGCATCAGAAGATCCTCCCAGAATGTAATTTAATAAAAACATAACTCCAGGAGAAAAATAAAGACTAGTTTAGGTACCTGTTTGTAGATACAGATCACCATTTGTTCGGATAATCCAGGCTGTGTCATCACTCAAGGATACAAATGCCGCTTGAGGTAAAGCTTCATACCAATGACGTTTTCCTCTGATAGTTACTTTGCCACAGGCAAAAGCTTTATTGGTTTTTTGCTCAATCTTCCACAGAAGAGTCCCTGTGGAAGAACCCTCACATAAATAAAATTATTCACAAGAGAACACATTTAAATCTAATGAATTTCTGCTGTTTGCCAGCAGCAGCTATTTTAAAGTCTAAGACAGTCTTCACCAACATGGTGATGGACTGGCCACCATGGCGGTGGAGACAAGGGAATGGGAGTATGGGAATTACACTCCAATACATGTGGAATGCAGCAATTTATGAAGGAACACATACAAGGTTAGATTCTTCAGAACAGCAGCCATAAGGCAGTTGTAGAGTTTTAAAAATCCAACTCAAAACATGAAAAAATGCCACCTCAAGGTAAGCTTTCTTCTCAGGTGTCAGGCCAATGAATAAAACCATCCTCCAAGTGTTCTTTACAGGACAAGCACTGCAAATAAGACATCTCACTGCTCTTTCTTATCTCCACAATTCAACATTACAAGGAAAGTACAGATAAAATAAGTATAAGGAAATACTACAAAATGTGTACTATTCCTTCTTCCTCCTAATAATTTTTTATTTATGCCATGCCTTTTAAACTGTAAGCCTAAAGCTGAAGAAAACAGTGGGACATGGACATAATAGATTTGCTTAGAGGACAAAGGAAAGAAACAGAATATAATAGGTTATAATTATTTCTCCTGAGTAAAGATAACACTAAATACTGTATTTCTAAATTGATCATGGACAGACAGAAAAACACTGTTGGCATAAATCATATCCTAGCTTTAGTTACGGATTTAAGGGATGGAAAAACCTCAAGGTCAAAACCACAACAATCTGGTATAAAAGGAGGTATAAAGGCAATTAACAGCTGAATATGTAACTACACTATTTTCAGGACCAGAAATCAGCCTACAACTACAGAATTTTTTGTTGATAAAAACGCTAGAACATAATTTTCCTCTACTTCACTTCTTTTTTGTGGGCAATGAGAAGTCTTCTGAGAGGGCATTCAAATATCTGCAATCTGTGGTAATACAATCTAGAACGGCATTTCTACAAAAGATAGTTTGAAATCCCTTCCCATTGATCCTACAATATTTTGATGTACCCATATAAATTGAACAAATAAATAAATGCACTCAATCCATCCTTCTACCCAAGGACAAAAGGCAAAAAATGCAAATCTAACTAACCTGAAGGAGAGACTGCCATCTGCTGGACATTATCTTCAAACTTCTGCCAACGCAACCCAGCACTAGGTAATGCACTACAATACAGGCCACCTTTGTAATCCAAGCACCAAACATATTTATCAGAGACAACTAGGCTCAGTATTCCATAGCCAGGACCTGCATAGCCCATCCAGCTTTCTGCAAACTAAAGACTGAAGAGTTAGAATAGGTATGATATATTTTCATGGTATATGAAAGCTGCCCAGTCTTGAAATTATAGAAGGACTGTGTTTTTAGCACATTTGACAAATGTATGTTTTTAATATTTAATAAAGATTCTTGGGTAGCATTTGCAAAACAGGCAGTTTAAAAATCTCTAGCAATGGGTACAGGTAGTCCTCACTGAACAAGGACTGGAAAATGGTCATTAAGCAGGGTGATTGTTAAGCGAGTCACCACATGACTGGACCCAATTTTATGACCATTTTTACAATGGCCGTTAAGCGAATCACGTTATCGTAGAGTGAATCCAGCTTCCCCAATGGATGGTTTTTGTCAGAATTTGCTTAACCATGTGATTCGCTTAACTACTATCATATAAAAGGTTGCAAATCATGATCACGTGACCCCGGGGGGTGTGACGGTTTGCGACAGTCGTAAGTGCAAGTACAGGTTATAAGGCACTTTTTCTGAGACCGCTGCAACTTCAAATTGTTATTAAATGAACTGTTGTTAAGCAAGGACTACCTGCATTCAGTATTTATTCAGTGTGAATAAATGGTTCACCATTATGGAGAAAGTCATAGCTTGTACAATATCCAAAGTTCTGAAATAAAGTTTGATGATTGCAAGAAAATTCTGAAAATCTCAATTAAATAGTGAACCAGAAAAATAGATATTCTAGTAAAGTTATGATACAATAATATATTAGATTAGTACACTTAAGTAGCCAAGAGAAGAGAATTGTTTGTTGCCAAGCTGTCATCACCTCCATCACAGTCTCTTCTCATTCTTTTTCCTAACAAAAGCAAGCAAAATATACTCCTATTCCTGGATTTGAGATTCTGATTGTAGATTTTTTTTTAAATGCAATTTTTTGTGAGTCAACACTCAACTGGTTTACCAGTAGACCATTCAGGAATAAACCAAAGACTTGCTCCAATAAAAATAAAAATGTGATGCCCACGGAAAAAAGCATGCCCATGGAAACCTCTCGTCTATCTTCAGGCCCCTAGCTCCACCTAATTTAATTTTAATACTGTTTTCATTCAAATAATTAAATGGGAATCTGGCATGCTGAAAGTAAAGCAACAGCCTTCAGTATTATTATTTCCAAGAAAGCTCTCTCTCTCTCTAGAATTCTTAGGAAATAAAAATGGTAAGTGTCTGCAGCATAGTGCTTCATTTGGACATATGCACACCTACTCAGAAAAAAAAGGCAAAAGTAACTGGGGGGGGGACATAAGGCACAACCTTGCCAGTTAGCCTTCTAGTAAAAATGGGTCTTTCACAACATGCTTTCAACTTTTCAAATGTGCTTATCAGCTGAAAAAATCTTAGTGGCTATTAAACGAAAAGTTGTAAGAAAATATAGTCATCAGTTAAACTTTAAAAACGCATGCAGAACTCAATTCATAAAGAAAAGCTTCCTATTTCTCCTGCAACATTTCAGATTCTTTCCAAAAGCAACACTTGTGGCTGAAGGAGTCTCTAGGGAATGATATGCATGTAGAAGGGTGTACAGCAACAGCAGGAAAATTGAAGGAAAGGTTAACGTGAATGCAGGTATGTTCCAGTCAGATTAGAGAAACATGTCATAATGGTGTTCCTAAGATCATACCTGATCAGATTTTGAAAGCACCCCCTTCTCAACACTTGACCTGACTTTATCCTGGGGAAGATGGCAAGCCCCCATTTCTGTCACACTTGTCTCTGAAGATGAATAAAGCAAGCCATGCCCATAGATGTCCTCTTCATCACTTGATACACATCTCTCAGCTCTAGCACTGTGAGTGTTACTCATCCATTCACTAGTATAGTCAGTGATGACTCCTTCTTTGAAATTCTGTCCAGGTAGCATCCTTTCTTGAGGACTTATTTCCTTTTCAGAAACAGCAGAATGCTCAGTAAGGTTTCCAGGGACTACAGGCAGTAAAGATGGTTGGTGCTCCATTATTTCAGCAACCCCACTCTGAATGAACAATTCCTCAGCACAAAAATGTGTGTCCCTATTTACAGATATCCCTTTCCCAGAGCTGGTCTCTTCCAGGGAAGCCGAAGTTCCTGGCAGACCTAATTTATTTAAACTGAACTCTGTTTTACATAGGAGAGGAAAATGCTCTTCATCTGGGGATATCCGCTTTGGGCTGGTTTCTGTTTGTCCAGGCAGAGGATTCCAGTTGTGTTCACTGTCATCACTACCTATTTTGTTTTCCACAACAAGCAAGCAGGAGTTGGAAGTCAAGGAATCTATAACAGGTGATGCATTTACTTCATTCTTACAATTAGAAAGTTTCAGCAGTTTCAGTGCTTCCTTGTTGTCATCAGGTGTTAGAGCAACTACTGACTCCAGAGACTGAAGTTCACTGAATGTTTCAGTATCATTTTGTGTTTCCATACTAAACACACTTTCCTGTTCTGCAGAACTGATGCTTAAGCAGTCTGTGGTGCTGCCATGGAGGCTAGAACTAATGGAGCATGATTTCACATTTAGTATCTGAATGCTATCAGTGAAGGCTTGCTGCTCATAAGATGGTGTGCTTTCTAGAGAGCTAGGATTTCTCCTGGTGCCATTTTCTAAATTCAGATGCAGTTGGAAAAGGTGGAGGTTAAGAGAAGTTAAAGGAAGAAAAGAAGAAGTTGATTAATGAAGAGTCATGGGCAGCATATATATTTGATTTATAACTAAATAAAAATAAATACCACAAAGTAAAAATTTAATTTTTGAAGTCACAGTTCATTCTAACTTTACTCAAGCATACCAGTAGACTAAGCTGCCTCCCTAAACACTAGCAATAACAGAAAGACATTTTTCTAGTTTGGTGCTCTCTGGGTATGCAAGCACTGCCCTGAATAAAAATACTAGGTATTCTGGTCGCAATAAATCTGGAAGGCTCTGAGTTGGAGAAGGACGCCAGGAAGTATTTTATAGCCACTTTCTGAAGTGAAAATGCTATACAGGGTTTCAGGCAGAGAAGTCATCTTCAACTCTATTTTTTAAAGCTTATTTAGCTGAAGATGCTGGAAATTAAACCTGGATTCTTTCATAGAGAAAAAACACATTTTACCAGTAAACATGATACTCCCAAATGCAATTTTAGCACAAGTTTAACTAATATGTTGTCGCTAAGAGACTGAGCCCTGAATCAGGAAGCCTCTTTCTTCTGCCATGAATTCAGTAGGAAACTTTGGGATGGTCTCACTCTGAGCCTGAGTTCCATGTCCTCCTCTACACTATAAAATGGTGACATCACTGATCTACCTTCCCAAAACTGCTTTAAGATTGGAAGAAGATAACACATGTGAAGCATTTTGGAATCTCTGAAGTGCTACAAAAGGCTAGTTTCTGCTATGCTCATTCCCAACAGCAGGAATAAAACATAAAACCCAGTATTTGATTCCATATTTGAAATTGGGAGTCACATCTTTCATCCTTCTGTTTTAAAAACACATTGACCCAGTTGTGCAGGTCCCATAGACCAAAAGACACTGAAAGCCAACTAAAGACAAGTTTAAAAAAATCCAATCAGCTATAATATTTACTAACCAATTAAGCCAGAATTACCTGTGTAAATGACAAGTGCAACCTCAATCAAAATAGCCTCACCTACATGTGCCATGATTCAAAAAACAAATGTATTGTGTAAACCGCTCAAACAAACCCAAATTCTGTCTTATTCCCAACAAATGTATAAATTCATTCTGAGATCAAAGATTAACAATGGCAAAAATTAGTGTTAATTTTATAGCCTATTACTTCTGTCATATACTATTAGATCTGAGTGGAATTTTACAGGCTACATACAAAAGAGAAAAAAAAAAGAACTAAGAAACGAAGAGTGCAAGAATTAGCTTTCCTAGCTAAGCATTTACCCAGCTTTTTCTTTTTCTTCTTTTTCACTTTGATTGGTTTTATAATCAGTTCTTGGTTGAAATCTTCTGAGCTGATCAGGCTCAACCTCTGTGAAATTTGCTGATCTGCTCTCTGTATTTCTGATGACGTTTGATCCCCGTTGGTCAAGAAACTGGAGCCACTGTCCACAGAATTCATGGAACTGCTCCTACTTCTTGATTCACTGATTACAGAGTAGCCTCTTCTTCTTGGGTCACTGCTCAAGTCCCCTAATCCATCAAAGCTCTGTGAGCGAATTTTCTCTGCTATCATTGCTACTTCCAGGTCAGCTCTTCCTACAAAGCCATTTTTGTCACCAGGTGTTTGGGGTGAAGAGAAGTTACTTAATTTGGGGTTTGCTTCTGGAGAGGGATCACATGAGACTGATGCAACTACTGAATGTGGCCTCTCTAATTTTGGGCTTAAATCGGATATCAAGTTGGTCAATTGTGAATTTAAATCTGAAATATGACAAATTGATAAATATTAGATGGCAATTTACAGCAGCAAGAAAACATAGGAATGATTTATAAAATTCAAGTAGTGTGAAATGAGTGGCTAGAGAGATGTCTCCCCACCTGCCCTGAAACATTTGGTGGGTGAACTTGAAGAGTAGTAGATTCAAATTAGTACTTCTTCGCCCAACATACATAGTTTGCTCATAGATTTTGCTGCTTTCATGAGCATAGATCTGTTTTAAAAAAGGATAAACCAATCTTTCACAAATTTGCTATGTCATGGTAACAGCAAGTATATGTAAATAAAACTGGGGGAAAATAAATTGCTAATACATTTCCCAGAAATATCCATCTAGCTACTGCCAAAAAAGGATACTGGACCTGGAACATCATTTATATAATTTGCATAACATCTGATATGTATGTTTTTCCTACAGTGAATAGGACAGTAATGAGAAACTGACTGGAGAAAGAGCTAAGATTGAAGAACTAATATATTATGAACAGTAAGTAAAATCTCTCTAGTGCCATACAATCTTATATAAAGATCAGTTTAAAACCTCTATTTTTTAAAACTGTTCTGCCTAGGTCAGAATTAATTCTTAGTGACATTTAATATGATCTGGCAACATTATCAAGGAATAGTTGCAATGAGAGGGGTAGCCATATAAAAAATAAAATAAAATCTATTCATGCTTTACTGTAATAAAGGCTTTCTGCTTTGTGTCAATTGACACTAAGTCATTTGACTACTGAGAAAATCAGATAAACAGTGGATAACCTGATGTGCTGCATAATAGCACTGCCTCTGGCAGTGATGTCCGTCTCTAGTCACCTGCGGCAATAGTTAATGGAGAATTGTTTGCTAATAATATGCTCCACATGGAGCTTTATGAATGATCCTTGCCTCTGATATTTGACTATTATGTTAGGTTTAAGAAATGACTATTTTGAGTTGTTTGACTGAATATAGCTTGTGTTGTTTCAATACAGTTTTTATATGATGGTTATTTAAAATTTGTCTTTCTTTTGTATGTACCATGTCCCAATCTGTGATACAAATAGGGCAGGGAGAGTTAGACATATCTTAATAAAAATAAATTAATGAAAGGATACAAGAATTTTCATGACACAATCATTTTATATATACTATAAACTTAATATGCAAACCTATTGACACCAGTCCTTCAGGTCTGCTTGAGATTCTAATGATATCTCTGTCTCCCTTTAAAAGAAAGATCTCATTTTCAGTACAGGACACAGATACTATATCACCACATCCTTCCAAACTGCCAATCATGGTCTGTGAAAACAAAGAAAGTGAAAGACAGGGTATGACTATGTTAAGAACACAGTTCCTACTTCAGAGTTTTTATTTTTATTTATATTTATTTATGGAAAGCAATGTTATACAATCAAGAAAAGGAGCAAAACAGTAACACCGAAAATAAGGAAATAATAATGCAGATATGGAATGAGGATAATTCATGTGAATCTTTCATAAAAACATGGCACAGAGATTAATTATGAAAACTCACACTTGAAACAGTTATTAAATGCATATCAAGTCCTTTAGTGAGGAATCAAAAAAATATTTACATTCATACACATTCACTCTACAGTGATTATCATTTACCATACCATCACTTACTTTAAATTTAAACCAAATATTTGTGCAATATTAATTCTGGGTCTTATCCTCAGTTGGATCACAGTATAAACTTTAGTTTGGCTGAGTGAGCAGTGAACAACAATGAACTGGTTTCAAATACAGTTTCCAACAGTAGTATCAGGAATAATAAATTACCATATATACTTGCATATAAGCCCATCCACAGATAAGCTGACCCTCAAATTTTTAACCAAAATACCATGAAAAATGTGAATTGGCTGGTGGCACATTTTTCATGGTATTTTGGTTAAAAATTTGACAGTCTGCTTATCCTCTTATGGGCTGCTTGTGGGCTTATACATGAGTATATATGGAAAATACAGGTACTTTTAAAAAGTATTACTGTATATATTCACAGATAAGCTGAACCCTATTTTTTGGGTGAATTTTGGCACCTAAAATTCTTGGCTTATCCATGAGTATATATAGTACATCATATGGTTATTATGAGAGTAGATAGCAGTGAACTCTCCATATCAGTAGCATGCTCCTTCTAAGCATTTCGGAGCCAAAACAATGATCAGTTCAGATAATCATATTTGGGAATGGGGAAGAAGCAATCAATGCAGTACATAGTTAATTTCCAAATTTAAACTGATAAAAGCTTTGCAAGCAGCTACCACCAAGAAAAGTAATCATTCTTGGGTTACAAATAACTGTATTACATCTGCAGTAAAGCACTGCAGTTCAGATATATGTGAAATATACAGATCTGAACAATTGGAATTGATACACATTATTTGAAATTCACTACAATTGTTGGGGTTTATTTTTTTAATTCAAAGATATATTTCCTTTTAATTGCAAACTCTGGTGTTCTCCCAAAATAAGGTAGCAACTTTCATATACATCCCCAAGTATATGAACCATTCCTTTTTTTTTTTTTTTTTTTTTTACAAAAAGTCTGTGGCAGCAACAGACCTCATAGTAGTATGTAGTGCCTCACAGACTGTCACCTTTAATCTATCTTTGGTTTCCACGTATTACATTCACTTCATCAGATATATGGAGTGTAATCCTGGGAAAAACATATTGAGGAGTACTGAGATTAAAAAGTCAGAGGAAATGCAAGAGGAAGGCTTCTTCCCCTATATATTAAGCCTAGAAAAAGGCTTATAATCTAATTGCCTAGGGGAAATAATTGAAAACGGTGTATTCATTTTTTGGTGACCATTTCTAGGAGCTGCAAAAAGTAATTTGAGAACAATATGCACCTTGCATTCTTCTGTCCAATGCAATACATACCTTCAAATCAAGTTGCAAAAAACCTCCAGTAAATCACAAGCCAAAATCTTTGCATAAAACATTCTTCACACTATTCCTTTCTATTATGTACCTATCTCAGAAAATAATTACAAATTCATCACATTCTGACTTGGCTTTCTTACCTGGTTTACTGTATCTAATACATAGATGCTATATTCATTCCAGCTCAATACCCATCCTTCCTGGGAAAAGCAGGAGATGAGTCCAAATTGTCTTTCTGGGAAATTACAGCTGCTCTTGTTAAAGGATTCCACTCGGGGATATAATTCAAAAGGCTTCATTCCAGCAGCAAATACATCTTTCAAAAGATACGTTGCTTGAACTGTCCCGTGAACATCTGATTTCCAAAGGCGAATCCCAGGCCTTGCAGCAAAGAGCATTAGGTCACTTTGCTTACACAGCCCAGGTATAAAACATGCACCAAATTTGCCCATACTAAAATTAAAAGCAAAACAATGATCAGTTCAGATAATCATATTTGGGAATGGGGAAGAAGCAATCAATGCAGTACATAGTTAATTTCCAAATTTAAACTGATAAAAGCTTTGCAAGCAGCTACCACCAAGAAAAGTAATCATTCTTGGGTTACAAATAACTGTATTACATCTGCAGTAAATCATATACAATACATGAACATGAAAGACAGGGGCTGGTATTTGAAGATTTTTATGCATGCCCCCAAAATATTTTACTCCTACTCTCCTGCAGCCCCCTTTGCCCTCTTAGATATTGCTCCCATGATCAAGAGTATGATGTGTTGCAGGAAAACTGGAAACTCCATCATAAGAATATTTTTAGAGAGGAATGAAACCATTGCTTAGAGTTGTTCAGATATAGGTGCTGAATATTTCCCAAAATGGGGGGGGGGGGGAGGGGACGGGACTGGAAAGAGAAGCAGAAAAGATTTTAATCTAGTTTATATAATAATATAAAAACCAAAAGTGGACATATATAAATTCAGGATACTAAGGAGCTAACCAGACCTTCAGTGTGTTGCTTTTAGTGTCAGTGTACTGACTTTTTCCCCTTCATGGATCACTGCCTTGTCGTGGCGAAGGGGCTTGCGTAACTCAGTGAAGCCATGAGCTATACCGTGCAGGGCCACCCAAGACGGACAGGTCATGACAGAGAGTTCTGACAAAATGTGGTCCACTGGAGAAGGAAATGGCAACCCACTCCAGTATCCTTGCCAAAAAAACCCCATGGACAATGTTAAAAGGCTAAAAGATATGACGCCGGAAGATGAGCCCCTCAGGTTGGAAGGTGTCCAATATGCTACTGAGGAAGAGCGGAGGGCAATTCCAAGTAGCTCCAGAAAGAGTGAAGCGGCTGGGCCAAAACCGAAAGGACGTTCAGCTGTGGATGTATCTGGAAGCGAAAAGAAGGTCCGATGCTGTAAAGAACAATATTGTATAGGTACCTGGAATGTAAGATCTATGAACCAAGGCAAGCTGGATGTGGTCAAACATGAGATGACAAGATTGAACATCGACATCTTGGGAATCAGCGAACTGAAATGGACGGGAATGGGTGAATTTAATTCGGGTGACCATTATATCTACTACTGTGGGCAAGAAACCCTTAGAAGAAATGGAGTTGCACTCATAGTCAATAAGAGAGTGGGAAAGGCAGTAATGGGGTACAACCTCAAAAACGACAGAATGATCTCAGTGCGTATCCAAGGCAAACCATTCAATATCACAGTCATCCAAGTCTATGCCCCAACCACTGATGCTGAAGAAGCTGAAGTTGACCGGTTCTATGAAGACCTACAACACCTTCTAGAACTAGCACCAAAAAAAGATGTCCTTTTCATCATAGGGGATTGGAATGCTAAAGTAGGAAGTCAAGGAGTAATCGGAATAACAGGCAAGTTTGGCCTTGGAGTACAAAATGAAGCAGGGCAAAGGCTAATAGAGTTCTGTCAAGAGAACAAGCTAGTCATAGCAAACACTCTTTTCCAACAACACAAGAGACGACTCTACACATGGACATCACCAGATGGTCAATACCGAAACCAGATTGATTATATACTTTGCAGCCAAAGATGGAGAAGCTCTATACAGACAGCAAAAACAAGACCAGGAGCTGACTGTGGCTCAGATCATGAGCTTCTTACTGCAAAATTTAGGCTTAAATTGAAGAATGTAGGGAAAACCACTAGACCACTCAGGTATGACTTAGATCATATTCCTTGTGAGTACACAGTGAAGGTGATGAATAGATTTAGAGGATTAGATTTGGTAGACAGAGTGCCTGAAGAACTATGGACGGAGGTCCGTAACATTGTACAGGAGGCAGCAACTAAAACCATCCCAAAGAAAAAGAAATGCAAGAAAGCAAAATGGCTGTCTGATGAGGCTTTACAAATAGCTGTGGAAAGAAGGAATGTGAAAAGCAAGGGTGAAAGGGAAAGATATAAGCAACTGAATGCAGATTTCCAGAGAATAGCAAGGAGAGATAAGAAGGCCTTCTTAAATGAACAATGCAAAGAAATTGAGGAAAACAATAGAATGGGGAAGACTAGAGATCTCTACAAGAAAATTGGAGATATGAAAGGAACGTTTAGTGCAAAGATGGGCATGATAAAGGACAAAAAAGGCAGGGACCTAACAGAAGCAGAAGAGATTAAGAAGAGGTGGCAAGAATACACAGAAGAACTATACAAGAAAGATCTTAATGTCCCTGATGTCCACGCTGGTGTGATCACTGACCTTGAGCCAGACATCCTAGAGAGTGAAGTCAAGTGGGCCTTAGGAAGCATTGCTAACAACAAAGCTAGTGGAGATGACAGTATTCCAGCTGAGTTATTTAAAATACTAAAAGATGATGGTGTTAAAGTGCTGCACTCAATATGCCAGCAAGTTTGGAAAACGCAACAGTGGCCACGGGATTGGAAAAGGTCAGTTTATGTTCCAATTCCAAAGAAGGGCAACGACAAAGAATGCTCAAACTATCGCACAATTGCACTCATTTCACATGCTAGCAAGGTTATGCTCAAAATCCTACAAGCTAGGCTTCAGCAATACATGAACCGAGAACTACTGGATGTACAAGCTGGGTTTCGAAGAGGCAGAGGAACTAGAGATCAAATCGCCAACATTCGCTGGATCATGGAGAAAGCACAAGAGTTCCAGAAAAATATCTACTTCTGCTTCATTGACTATGCAAAAGCCTTTGATTGTGTGGATCACAACAAACTGTGGCAAATTCTTAAAGAGATGGGAGTACCAGACCACCTTACCTGTCTCCTGAGAAATCTGTATGCGGGCCAAGAAGCAACAGTTAGAACCGGTCATGGAACAACCGATTGGTTCAAAATAGGGAAAGGTGTACGACAAGGCTGTATACTGTCACCCTGCTTATTTAACCTATATGCAGAGTACATCATGAGAAATGCCAGGCTGGAAGAATCACAAGCCGGAATTAAGATTGCAGGAGAAACATCAACAACCTCAGATATGCGGACGATACCACCCTAATGGCAGAAAGTGAAGAGGAACTAAAGAGCCTCTTGATGAGGGTGAAAGAGGAGAGTGCAAAAGCTGGCTTGAAACTCAACATTAAAAAAACTAAGATCATGGCATCTGGACCCATCAATTCCTGGCAAATAGAAGGGGTAGAAATGGAAGCAGTAACAGACTTCATTTATTTGGGCTCCAAGATCACCGCAGACGGAGACTGCAGCCATGAAATTAAAAGACGCTTGCTCCTTGGGAGGAAAGCTATGGCAAGCCTAGATAGCATATTAAAAAGCAGAGATGTCACCTTGCTGACAAAGATCCGCATAGTCAAAGCTATGGTTTTTCCAGTAGTAATGTATGGCTGTGAGAGCTGGACCATAAAAAAGGCCGAGCGCCGAAGAATTGATGCCTTTGAACTCTGGTGCTGGAGAAGACTCTTGAGAGTCCCCTGGACTGCTAGGAGGTCAAACCAGTCAATCTTAAAGGAAATCAACCCTGATTGTTCATTGGAAGGATCGATAATGAAGCTCAAGCTCAGATACTTTGGTCACCTAATGCGAAGAGAGATCTCTTTGGAGAAGACCCTGATGCTGGGAAAGATTGAAGGCAAAAGGAGAAGAGGACTGCAGAGGATGAGATGGTTAGATAGCATCACTGAAGCAATGAGCATGAAACTGAGCAAACTCAGGGAGGCAGTGAAGGACAGGAAGGCCTGGCGCAATATGGTTCATGGGGTCACGAAGAGTCGGACACGACTTAACGACTAAACAACAACAACTGACTTTTTACATGAAACAAATTTAAAAAAAATTAAAAGTTAGCATATTGTGAAGCAAAGTGCCATTCTCCAGTATATGCATTATCTTTCAATGGACTCCATAAACATTCATAGAAAATAAAATGAATGTTCACTTTGCTACACCTACATACATAAATGGATGGGGGGGGAGAGAAATCAGAGTTTCATAATTGGTTACATCCATTGATTTGTGAATTAATAAGCTTCCCAGCAGCCATTTTGCAAGAGCCTTTCAACATATTCTTGAAATTTCAAATGTGCCCATCAGCCCAAAAAGACTAATGACACATCCTAATCCATGACAACTGGAAGTATCTTATATTTTCAATTAAGCATGCTATTTTAGATACAAGCAGTTCTTGAAATCATGCAACATTTTTAAAATAACAGTTTTAAATATTTTTAAAGAAAATTACATGGTCACTCTGACAGTCCATAACTTATCTCAATGAGTTTTAAATACAGACTTTTCTTCAAACTAAAATTTAGTAATTACTTTTTTCTGGGTTGTGTTCCAACTTGTTTGACGGATTTTTCTTCAGTATAAAAAAGTATACTTCGCTGTAAAGTGGAGATCAACAACACTTTCTGGCTATAATCTAGTTGAACAATTGAAGCTGGTTCTTCCAATATCAAACTGGAATTGCAAAGACCCTAGAAAGAGAGAACGTGGATATAGAACCCTCTATTTGAATAGTTTCAGAAAAAGAACCTGTATTTTAAGCAAGCCTGAAGGTCTATGAGTGCTTGTATTATAGCTGATTCAACTAAATTCAATCACATGATTGGCACCCACTGGAATTTAATTCACCTAAATCATCTCTCAACATCCTGAAAGTGGCCAAATGTTTCATCCTGCCCAGGAGATAAAATATCCACTTACTAATTATTGTCCTATTAACCAGAAAGAGATGCATGCTTGGGTCTCTCAGAGCCACCATCAGATACTAGTCAACTTTAAAAAAACATGTCTCTCAATAATAGATAGTAGACATGTCCCACTTGTGGGCTCCCCAGAGGCAACTGGGCAGCCACTGTGAGAAAAGATGCCGCTGGACTACATATATCTTTGATCTGGTCCAGCAGGAATCTATATTCCAGGAATCAAATGTTTGGAAAATAACATTTTAGACAAATAGCTACTTACCTGATCTAAATCCAAAGCAGAATAAACTATTTTCCCTCGTTCATCCCCAGAATATAGTTTCATTCCATTGGGACTCCATGCCAAGGCTGTAATGCTACTTTTGTGAAAACCAGAAACGTTGAATCTCCGAAGCTGCAAATAAAGACATCATGTATCAACATACAAAAGAGACTGAGGGGGAGAAAGAGGAAATATATAGTGGGTTGATTCATTGGTTCAGTTTACAAGATGGTACTTTTCACTCTATTTTGTTTTAACACATACCAGAAATTTCACTGAGTATGCTAATGGGGGAGGGGAGGGGAGGGGAGGGGAGGGGAGGGGAGGGGGGAAGGGAAGGGAAGGGAAGGGAAGGGAAGGGAAGGGAAGGGAAGGGAAGGGAAGGGAAGGGAAGGGAAGGGAAGGGACTCAAAATCCTATTGTGACAGTATAAGATATTTTAAAAGTGATACTTTAGTGTCATCACTAAATATCTTATTTTTTGGATGTCATAATTAAGGAATTCCACATTTAATTAGAATGGTCTTAACCACCACAGAGTTCACATATGGTCCTTACTTGTTTGTTTCTCCCAGGTAATGAAGAGACAAGCTGAAAAATAGCAATCTTGCCTGAAACTGTTCCAACTGCAACAAGATCATCAAAGCAGTTTAAGAGTTTCACAACAGTAATCGACTCATTCTTCCCCTAACAAAAACAAAAACAAAATAATCATTATAAAATGAAGAAGCAAAGTTTACTTGTTTCAGGTCAGGAGATATTCTTAGGCTTTAAGTCAGGACTTAGGGGCATAAGAATGAAGTAAAAATTAAGAAGTGGATCTCAAAATGCAGATCTGAGAAATAAACAGCTCGTTTTCAATGACAGGTATGAAGCTAGACAACTATTACAAAAGTGGACTGCAGTCAACATGTCAGTGACTCAGAACTTTTGTGACACAACTTCTTTGTTTGTGTGATGGTAAGAAGATTATGGATGATGAAAATAAGTAGAATATTACATAGCAATTTTTAGGTATTATACTACTGCTTCTAGGAGGTTTGTTTAGTTGGTCATTTATTTTTAAGACCCTTCTCCATTTCTGTGGCAACAAGTTTATTTAATACCTTATAGATGAATGATTGCATTAATTATTACAATATTACTAAGTTTGAAATGTGTTACTGTTGAATGTTGACATAGATTTTGCTTTGCCTTATTGCTACTACCATCTGCTTTCAATTAGCACAGTATCATGAACATATTAAACCAACGATGAAAGGATTGCTTTTGTTGCCAACAGTGAAAGGATTGCTTTTGTTGCCAACTGCTGTCTGGACTCAATTCAAGGTGTTGGTTTTAACCTTTAAATCTTTATACAGTTTTACAAGCAAGTATCTCCTTTGTTATGAACCTGTCTAGTTATTATGATTTATAATAACTTTTTGAAGAGTTTAGTATACATAAAGTTCCATCTCAGAGGAGGCAGTGGTACACCTCCTCAAAAGAACATTGCTGGGCCCAACAGTCCTGGACAATTTTTGCTATCTCCAATCTTCCCCTTCTGGGGAATGTTGTTGAGAAAGTGGTTGGTTGCAGCTTCTGAAAGGCCTGGAAGAAACAGATTATTGGACTCTTTTCAGTTAGTTTAACGCAAGAGCATAGCACTCAGCACTGATCACACTTGTTGATGACCTCTGGTGCAACCACCCTGGCTCTCCTTGATTTCTCATGATATTCTTCCAGACCAGCTATGGAATTTAAGAGTGGGAGACACAAGTGTTGTGATGATTATCCTCCTTTCCCCCTGGCCAGTGCCAGTCAGTGTTGATAAGAGTAGAGAGACTGAGGGTCTAGTTCTTTGAGAAACCATCTCTTTCCAGTTGTTTCTCCCCATCTTATAAGATCAAGAGAGTTGGTATACTCCAGGTCCCATTTATTCCCATTTATTGTCATCTGATGGGATCCAAGAAACATGGCTTCTCCTTTGTAGCTTCTACCCTCTGGAATAGCATCTTTCAGAGGTTCAAACAGCTCCACCCCTGCTGTCCTTTAAATGATCCCTGAAGATCTGGCTCTTTCCCTGGGCTTTAGGCTACAACAGGTTGTGGGAATCCCTTTGTGAGAAGTTCTTATGTCTGTTTTCCTAGGATTATCATCTTCCTTTTCTATTCTCTGTTGTGCTAGTTCTTTGGTTTTTAATCTGCACACTGCCCAGAGTCACTGAAAAGCTGGGCAGCTTTAGAAAATGTGAATTATAATAAATAAATCAACAGACAAACTCAAAATAAATAACAAATAACAAATTCACCTCCATACTGGTGATACTGCTACCCAAGTCTCTAAATGCGTTCTCTCAGTATCTACATTCTAATGCTGAACAGCATGGAAGAAAAGGACAGAATCCTGTGAGACCTAAACTACAACTAAAAGGTCAAATAAAGATTCCCCAGTTCTATAATTCAGAATTGTCATCCAAACAAAAGCAGAATAATTGGTAAAAACAGAGGGAGAACACTTTTCCGAATCATTTAGAAAGATACTATGGCTGATTATAAACAACACTGCTGAAAAGTTCCAAAAAATCAATAGGGTCATTCTCCCACATGTTTCTGTCCTTAAACCAGGTTTGCAAACTTTGCAATCATCTAGAAACTTTGTTTTATTTAAAAGCATTTAAAGTCAACCAGCCACTAACTCTTTTGAGTATTTTACTCAAGAAGGGATATTTGGCCATAAGCTTATACAGGTAGTCCTCAACTTATGACCATTCGTTTAACAACCGTTCAAAGTTATGACAGCACTGAAAAAAGTGACTTACAACCGGTCCTCACACTTATAACTGTTGCAACGTCCCCGCAGCCACATGATCAAAATTCAGGCGCTTGTCAACCAGCATGTATTTACAATTGTTGCCACATCCTGGGATCATGTGATTGCCATTTGTGACCTTCCCAGGGAGCTTCTAACAAGCAAAGTCAATGGGGGAAGTTGGAATCATTTATTGACCATGGTGATATGTTTAACAACCACAACAAAAAAGGTTGTAAAATTGGGTACAACTGTCAGGCCCAATCCAAGAACACCTAGGAAATAGTTCATCCAAATTCAGTTCCTATACACCATATAGACAGAATCTGGCCAGACTAAATCTATACTACTGCAACTAGTAGATATACCCTGGGAGATTCTAGAGAGTGGCTATCCTGAACCACTTATGCTTTCCACGCTCCATCTCAGGACTGTGTTGTCTTTTGTCTCCTTGCCCTTCTTGGAATGTACCCCCTCCTTCCTGATAGCCTTGCTCTTTACTGCAATCCACCAAATCAACTCACTTAATGACCGCATCATGTAGCAATGGAAGTTCCAGTCCCAATTGTGTTCATAAGTTGAGGACTACCTGTAGTTTTTATAATCATGTTAGGCTTTTTGAGAAGAAGCTGGATTACCATGTATTTTAAAAGAGCTGGGACTGCTCCCTCTCTTAAGGAGGTACAGGTAGTCCTCAACTTACGACCATTCTTTGAGCAACCATTTGAAGTTATGACAGTGCTGAAAAAAGTGACTTACGACTGGTCCTTGTGCTTACGACTTTCGCAGCACCCCGGCAGTTACATGGGTCACATGATCGCCATGTGTGACCTTCCCAACCGGCTTCCGACAAGATCAATGGGGAACCGCGTGATTCACTTAACAACCATGTGATCTGCTTAATGCCCACATGATTCACTTAATGACCATGGTGATTTGCTTAATCACTGCCGAAAAAATGTTGTAAAGTTGGGTGCGGTCACAAGATACCTCACTTAATGACTGCTGAATTTTCCAGTCCCTATTGTGGCCGAAAGTTGAGGACTACCTGTAATTACAATATTGTGATCCTATGTACAAATCTTCTCATTCCTAGATTTAATAAGGCAAAGTAATCAAGTCTCAAATACATAAGGAGTTAGTCAGCTCAACTTCAGGTTCTAATAACTTAATGAAAAATCCTACAACAATTCTTGATCAATTGAATATTCTGTCAAGAGTGCCTTTTCCACTGCCTCGTATAAGTCAGAATGAATGCAAACAGTTTTACTTTCTAACTGTCTTGAAAATGCATTAGCACTACTAAAGATTTTATTCTCACATTATGAGAAATCCCATACCGTACAAAGATAGGATGCAGTAGAAGGAAAAATATGTCTTGGCCTTCATAAATGGCAAAGACAGTTTCCAACTTGCACACAAACAGAACCACTTTCTCAGTTGTTTTCAATATACTTCACTGTCCTCAGCTATGTAGTAGACAGCTATAGATACTCAGCACAGCAATAGAGCAATGCTCTGAGAAAATCATGAAAACCACCTGAATTATCTTTTCACTTAAAAGAGCAAGTAGGATTTTCTGGAAGCATCAGCCTTCCCAGGCAGCAAATGCTACAGAGTCCTAAAGAATCACAGAACATATATAAATCTTGATGTGCTGAGGAATCATTTTAATATTCCCATAGCTCTCAAAAAGGGGAACACCAATGGAAGACTCAGCTACCATTATGTCACACATCCAACGACAAGAGAACAAATATAACTCACCCACCCCCAATCCTCCTCCTCCAGTTGACTTTAGAAAGCCAAATAAAGAATATACTCCAATGCTGTCATTTTCTAATATATTGCATTATACTTTGGACATAATTGCTTATGAGAAAAATAGTATATAAGTGAAGTGATGGTGATACACAATATAGCTTATGAATAAAAAAGTAAATTTATGTAGTAAAGAACAAGTTTGCCTTAAGTACTTGCCAGGATATAAATCAAACACATACTTTAAAAAGAGATTGAGTAAAATAACAATATAGATAATTTTTAATTTTGTTTTAAAAGGACCACACAACTTACTTAAAAGAATTCTGAACCTTATGTGTTTACCTATTTTTGAGATGCTAAGTTAACCAAATACCTTAAAAGACAGAGCCATGCCAACGTTAAGATTTGTTCTTACCTCAAAATTGTATTTTTTCATCTGATTCAAATGCCTGCAGTATAAATACAGCATGCCAATACTGCTGCCTACAGCTATGTAGTCCTCATTGGTGTCAAGTGCAGTCAAGTAGACCACAATGGAACGAAATCCTTTTTGAATTTTTGTAGGAATGGCATTGAGAAGGTAGTACAAGGGGCAAAACTCCTTGAAGGTAAATGATGGTACCAGTGATGCCATAGTAAACACGATGCACTACCTATAGGCTAGAAAAGATACATTTCATGTACTCCTGCAGCCCATCAAAAAGCAGACTTTTTTTTTTTGTTAAGAACAACATTTAGTTTCCAAAATTCAGTCACAATAAAGAACACCTTCCAGTTAAAAATGCAGATTTTTAAATTACTACATAAATGATTTGGAACTAACTGGCAGAGCATAATGCTCATGCAACATTTTGTTCTCTATAGTACAGACAGAAAAACACTAAGATACTTCTTTTCTTTATTTTTCATGTAGGACAATTTATAGCCCAGAAGATTCAAAGTTATAATTGTTTTGTCTTTGGTTATTCATTCATCAGACATGCTATATTATTGCTGAGTAAAATGTATTAAACCAGCCATTATGACTTTTAAACCTTGGTTTTGGGTGTAATATTAATCTTATTAACTATATAAGCTGGATTTATATATAGTTGTTCTACTTGGATATTCTTCAGCATTATGTGAATGAACCTTAAGCTGATCAGTCTTTTCTTCTCCTTTGGCACAATCCCTAGGAGAAGATGAGAAGCTTTCACATTTAGTTATTATGTCAGGCACATTTGATTAGTTATAACCATTATGAAAGTGGCTTGTTTCAGTAAACCATAAATAATATTAATCACAGATTAGAATTTGAATATAATACTAAACTGAAATTAATTGATAACAGAAGCAAAAATTTTCTGAATTTCACCTAAGAAGCACAATGAAATAAATGTATGACTTGAGGTACATGTATGTAAATAAATTTAAACAATGACATAATTTCCCTGCATAAAACTGCACAACATATTTGTCCAGAGTTGACCAAACTGTTGCCACATTACAAAGATGGAACATTTAATGAAATATGAAAGTGAAAGTTCTAAATACTGTCCCTAAATAAAGAAAGCATAACTCATTCTACTAACATGCTAACGTAAGTCAGGAAGTCATGCGTTTTCATAAGACAGTCACCTTATGCAATACGGATTATAAGGTTCAATAGAAGATGGTTTAACTCTCTCCTGGTTTATGAATAAAAAGTATTTCAGTATTTCTTATCATTACAAACAGATGAATTTAAAAGGGCTGTACTGTACCAAGAGAAGAGAATATATATAGCTCAGGATTGAACTGTGGAGTCCTTGGGGTTCTCCGAACCAAGCTCAGAGAACCACAAGGACTCCACAGGACTCTACTGTAATTAATACTGTAGAGCTACCTTATACAGTTTTAAGAATAGTAAGGTAACATAAACATTCTAAAATTACATATAAACAATCAATATAATTATAATGGATCTTTCTAAAAAAAATCAAAGATGGAATAATTAAAGACACATTTCAATATAATTAACATTTTTGGTAGTTTATACACAAGTCTCCTTTCAAACAAATGTACTCAATGTAACTAAAGGTTTTATCATGCTATTTCCTGAGACATATAGTTATCCTGTATCAAAAGAAAGCAACTTCACACTCAATTACATGCCTTGTATCAAAATATGCTCTGATTTTCTAAGTCCAGTCCCTTACTCTAATGTACTCCAGCAAAGATTCTCCATTCAACTTCCTCCAAAGTAGACGTTTTCAATGGATCTAAAATAGTTTTCAATGGATCTAAAGTGTGCCCCACTCTCCTTAAGAATTGGCCAGAGTGTTCAAGAGCAAGGGCCACAACTGTAGTTTCCCCTGAGAACACTAATAACTAATGAAATTACAATACTGATTCACAAACAAAGCATACATGCAGGAGGACAACTCTAAAGAGATATACAAGTTGTCCATTTTTGTGTAAAACAGGAGTTTTAATATTAATATTTTGGGCTTTTTTATATTTAAGAATGCAATTCTACTAAAAAGTTAGGGCCACAATTTGTAAAAAAAAGAACACACTATCGATAGAGCTTTTCAATATTTTAGCTGCTCTCTATTCACTTTTAATACCAGTAGTACTTTGGTTGTATAGCTTTTTCACATAATGTGGAGTGCAAGATCTTAGTAGGACAGTGACCTGTATCCTTCCAGAACTTCAGGTGAGTGGAAAATGGTCTACAAGGAGACAATAATATATTGGCAAACATAGCAAATAGATGATACGTCTATTTTGAAAGACAGAAGCTAAAAATTAAAGAGAAACCCCATCCATCCTTTTAAACAGAAAGTGCATACAAATCTAACCTACGTGTAATGGGCACTTTTCTGAAAGGAAACCAAAAACTGTTGAACCCTCAATTTTCACAAGCACCTGTGCATACCATTTGAGGGGCATTTCCACAGAAAGACAGTAAAACACCGTTTAGTTTTAGCCAAAGCTGGCAGAATCCGTTTCAATGCGTTTTCCGTGCCAAGCCTCTAACAGCGGGCGAACAGATAAAGTGCAGGGCGTCTATCAGCACCCACAGCAAACATACAAGACATTTAAAGGGGAGGCAGACTTGCACCAGCTGGTTTTGGGCCCAGCACTTCCTTCGTTGGGAAGTTAAATACCGAAGGGGAAAGAGACTGGTAACTTACCCCCACCCCGCCACGAAAGAGGGCAGAGAACGAGCCGAGGCAGCAGCTCTTTCGGGACATCCGCCCCAGACCGTAGCAACGCGGCCTTGGAGACCCAGCGCTCCCCCGCCCGCCTCGCCTGACTAGGCCGCAAGCTCCCTACCTCACCTCAGTAGGACCCAGAGACCCTCATGATCAACGGGGGAGCCGCGGCCGCTCCCCCCAAGGCCTGGCGACGCTGGGAAAACAAACCCAGCACCAGCACCCGCGGCGGCAGCAGCAGCTGCAGCCGGGCGGGGCCGGACGTGAGCGCACTTCCGAGAGGAGGGGCTTAGGAAGTAGGTCGCTGGCCGCGGAGGCGAGGGGCCATGGCCGGTGAGTTTTCTCGGACCTAGGGGGAGGATTTCTAGCCTCTTCGCTGGACCGGGGTTAAGGCCGCCGTATTCTTGAGTGACGCGGGCTTCCTGCTCTCGGGTGGCGGGCGGGCGGGTGAGTGGCGTGGCTGTTGGCAGGATGGCGAGTGCCGATGGCAATGTTTCTACGCGCCTCGGTCGACGCGGATTGAAAACTGGCCCTTGCAACCCGCTGAAAAGAGAGTCTAGTGAGCCAGGCGCCGCTTTCAGTCTGTCTTTGTAATGCGAGGGCAGTTGAATGAACACGCAGGGAAGGCATGGTCCAGCACTGGAGATGCTTAGGATGGGTTCTCACAACGTGCCAGACGAGACTAAAATGAAGTTGGGTGGTTTGTGGTTGCCCAGTTAGGCGGCAGCGTGTAACTGAGGTTAGCTGGAAAGGCAAAGCAAGGCGGGACTTGATTACAGTATTACTCGGATAGGAAACCATCAGAAATAAGAGCATTGGAAAAAATATCTCTAGTAGGATATCGTTAGGGGGACGCGGTGGCGCAGCGGCTTAATGACGCTGAAAGTTGCCGCCCAGAAATGGTTGACGCTTCAGCGGTTCGAGTCCAGCCTTCGCGTTAGCAGGGTGAGCTCCTGTTTCCTCCCCAGTTCCTGTCAACCCAACAGTTCGAAAACTCACGTGAGTAGATAAATGGGGACTCTCACTCCGGTGGGAGGAAAAATGCCTTGCAAAAAAGGAGTTGGGAGCAGTTACCGGTAACCACGCGCGCCCAAAAAGGGGGCTAAGCAACGGAAACTCCGCCTCCTGCGCTCGCCAGCTGGGCTCTGCTCTAGGAAGGAGGCTCTGGCAAACCACTTCCGAAACAATTGCCTTGAAAACTGCAAGGACTCGTCCAAGCAGTCACTGCAGAGTCGGTAACGACTGAGCGCAGATAAAAAAAAAAAAAGGATATCGTTGCCGAGAAAACTGAGTGGATATGTCCTTAAAATCTCCAAGAATAGAACATAAGATTTTTTAATCTTTTTAGTTTGTAGCTCAACCTGTGTGGGAGTCCCCCTATTGTATTAAGTTGTGGGAACCAGTCACCACATTAAACCATTGTATGGGCTGTTGGTTTAGGTATAACATGTTATGTAAATGGAGTAATTGTGCTTTCTTAAACCAGAATTATGCCTTACCTTTGGGGACAAGGAATAGATGAGGATCTGATAGAAATCATGCCTCATGTGGAAAAAGTGGGTATCTGCTCTCGTCAGGTTTCACATATTTATTTTGTCTAGACAGTGTATAAACCTGTTTTCTATTGGCACTCTCTTGGAGTAGCATGGCCCATATATGACAGGAAAGAGTAGTTCTTTAAAAATAATGGTAATAAAAACACATGAGTATGAGTTATTGTCATTTAAATTATTTTAATTTTGTGTTTTTGATTAGCTAGTAGTTCTACTCCAAGAACACCTGTATTGTCCGTAAGTGCAAGAAAAATTAAAGATAATGCAGCAGACTGGCACAACCTAATGATGAAATGGGAAACCTTGAATGATAATGGATTTTCTATTGCCACCAAGATTGTGAACATCAAAAACGCTACCCGGTAAATACATTGGACTAATTTGTCAATAGTCTTGGTGCAAAGCTTATTTTTATTTCATTTAAACTGGATTTTAAAAAAATTCATATGATGCATTCAGTTTAAAGAGACTGTGTTAAACAAAGATGATTCTGCATGGTTAGGCAATAAGATGAGAGGTAATGAAGGCATTTTTCTTAAATACTAAATGATTTTTAAAATTATTTATTAGGTTTAATGACAGCACATTGGAGATAGAACATACTGAAGATTCCTCTGACTGTGAAAGACTGCCACTTGACTATAACATGGAACTGGAGCAGTGCTGTGCAGAACTACTTGGGATTTTTAACAATTTGGTACTTCTTATAAATATCTGTGCTGAAAAACATTTCTGTTTCTACTCCTCACTGGTCAAGAGAGGCATATCTTTGCAGCAAACTGTCATGTAACCTTTTAAGTAATTACTTTAACAAGTCTAATCGAGACAGCAACCTTTAACAGGAAAGCATAAAGACATTAAGTATATAAGCCAGATTTCAAATGAATGTGTATTATGCATATTAACTCAAAAGTGCCAAACAAAACTATTAAACTGTGTTTAGTTCTGGCTGTTAAAGATGTCCTTAAGGAAGCATTATGCATCATCGGTATTGTTTATCTTATCTATGACCAATTTTTCAAAATTTCTTAGCTGCTAAAAGTAGTAATCAAACAATTTTGCTCAAAATGTTTACTGGACTTTAGCTTCTTAAATGTTGAATCTTATTTGTTCTCAACTTTGCTAGGCCAAAATACACGAGAAAATGGAAAAACTCTGTTCAACAACTAAAGGGGTCTGTGACTTAGAAACATACCATCATGCAGCAGAACACAAGGCACCATTATTTCACACATGGCCTGTTTCCTATTTCTGTAAGTAAATCTGTCTTTTCATTGAGGATGACTTATTTGAACATAACTGCATGATAACACTGAGTCTTCAAGACAAATAGCCCTTAATACCTGCCCTTCATAAATTTATCAAATCCCTTCCTTAGTCACATGGTAATGAAATCCACAGATTTTTATGCTGTATGTGAAAAAATTATTTGTCCAAATCTCCTCCCAGTTAGCTTCATTGAATGATTCTTGGTCATATTTTGAGAGAGGTAGAAAAAAATCTCTCCCTGCTGACTTGTCTACATCATGTGCAATTTTATATCCCTTGATCATGTCTTCTCCCTCTCAATTGCTTTATTCCAAGCTAAAGAGTCTGAAACATTCTAACATTCCCTAGGAAAAATGTTCTATACCTTATCCATTTTGCTCTCCTTTTTTTTCAGTTCATATAACATCATAGAGTTGGAAGGGACCTTGGAGGTCATCTAGTCCAGCCCACTGCCCAATGCAGGAATTCTTACACCATCCCAAACAAATGGCTGTTCAATCTTTTCTTGCAAGCCTCCCGCAAGAGAGGAGGCATACTATTCCACTGCTATAACTCTCACTATCAGGAAATTCCTCCTTATTTCAACTGGTGGTCGCTCTTATTTCAACCGGTTAAGGTTCTACCTATTGGTTCTTGTCTGACCTCAGGTGCTAAGGAAAATAAATCTAGTTCCTTATTGCAAAAAATTTCACAGCATATTGAAAGAGAATGCAGGACCATTTCTTTTTATTTCTTTTTCAGATGACGTCTCTGTCAAGCTCTTAGACATGTATTCACAAGAACTAAAACTCAAGCAAACCATTGTGGAAGAAATTGCTCATACTGCTGACCAAGATCTATTGATGGTCTATTTATCATCATGGTTATATCAGCCCTACATTGACAACAGCAATATAGTACTGTTAGAAAGTATGTTGTTAGAAACAGGGCACAGGCAGCTCTAATCTTACCTATTTATTAGAATTATCACCTTAATTTTAAACCTTCCTTTCAGTAGCAAGACATACAATGCTAATATTGTTACAGATTTATGATTTTATTACACTGTACTTAGTTGCAGCTTATTTTTAATAAAATTCTTGCATTTTTATGATTTATACAGCTGCTTTTTGTTCCATATTATAGCACAAAGCACAATTTCCTTTTATTTTGAAGTATATTGTGAGCAACATAGTACGTGGTTATTTTCAGAAGATTTTTTAATGTTCATAGTTTCTCTGGGTATGTAACTGAGCTGTCAGAATATTAGTAATATCTAAGTAGTTTAATATTTCCCTAATATTTCTAATGTGTCAATATGTGGGAGTAGTGTCTCTCCTCAAACTGGGTAAAAGGTCTCAAGGGAAAACCTGCAATCATGCACACTTCTCGTATGAAAATAGAGCTGCATAATTATATAATATATATTGTACTTAAATATATACAATGTGTAGAAGGAATAATTTCTCTACTTTCAGACCCACATCTTGATTAAACATTACCACTGGCATACGACTTGTGACACTAAGTGATTAATATAACACAAGCCTAGAAAACAAGCAATAGAGTAAAAAATTCTGATTCTACACAGCAAATTTAGAAGTCTTGTAAGTATGCCAAAACAGAAGAGAACAATTCCTGATTACGGCAGTTATTTGACATGTGAGTGTTCATGTCATTTGTTGTAAAAAGCATAAAACAAAGTGCTCAGAATAGGGAAGATACTGAAGTCCTTCAAAAACCAAGCAACTCTTGTGATGCAGCTAGGATCGGAGATGGTAACAGGCTTCTAGAAGATAAAAAGGAATGGTAGCAATATAAAGATCAGCACTGCTCCCTCCCATTTTTGGCAACACAGTTGCTAGACCAAACTCTCCTACGACAGTATTTCAGTGTCGTACTAATAAGTACTAATAAGTAACTGCTCAACTATTCAGGTTGTACTTACAATCTCTGTTTTGATTTTTTCCATTCCAACAGAACATTGGAAAGAATTATATAAAGGGACTCTGAACTCTATCAGCAGGATAACTCAAAAAACTGAAGAAAATGGGACAACATTTGGTATAATGGGAGAATCCAGCCAAAGAAAGATCATGTTAAAAAATGGGCCAGATCTGGCATGGGACTACAAAGAAAAACATTCCAGAAAAAAATCCCCCAATGCTTCCTTATGGAAGAGGCAGTTGTGCTTGGAATGCTACAGACCATTCTATTCTAACCCCTCCATCCCATGCCCTAGACACAAATGCAGCACATTACTTAGTTACATAAAAGAACATACAGACAGCTCCTATAGTTACAGCTATAATGTTTGGAAAGAATTCAAGAAGCCATGCTCTATATCAGTGCTCTATATACTTCCCCTAACTTGTTTAGAATTGCCTTTATGTGGGACAATGTGTAACAGCACAGTTACTCATTTCTGTACTTGGCTTAAGAATCAGTGACGGTACTGAAGGTTGAAACTACATTCACTGGTGATTTTGGATTCATTTCTGGGCTAGGGGAGTCCATCCTTTTCCTAGGGCCGTGAAATAAACTGAGTAATTTACCCAAGTTTTTGGCACCCTCTAAAATACTCCTATGCAGCCTAAAACACTGATAAATTAAAACCTTTTTATTCAGTTTGGAAATAAAGATAACCACTACATAAGAGCGTCTTCAAAGTTTATTTTCCCAAGTCACTTCTAAATCACCTTTGTGTGGATTATTCCATGTTCTTTTTTTAAAGGGGCTGTTTCTGTTGCTTAGGCTTTTGCCCAGGATCTGAAGTGTCATGTGCATAACATGCTAAACTCAGTTACAGCTTAACAAGAGGCATAATAAGATGGCTCCTCTCAAATCAGGCATGGCTAACGAACTGCAGACACCTCCCTCATAGCTTAATATCCTGTACAATTCAAGGATCCTGGCTTGTTCCAAAAACAAGCTAAGTTGATAGTTTACCCAATATGTTTTTAAAAAACCATGCAGGAAGCTGCCTGTAATTCGCCTACTTGTAGGAAGAGCCAGTGTGGACATCCTCTGCATCAAGAAGCCAAAAGATTTGTTTTGAAGTGCAGATGTAGTTTTTGTGCCTATCAATCCATATCCCTTCCAAGCATCTTCACCAAACAATTCAGTTTAGGCTTCAAAACTTGCACATGTCATGACATAAATGTACTTCATTTTATAATATTTTATGTCATACTCTATTGAACTCTTCATTTCCAAATATTTGAGAGTCTAGGTATTATGGATTAAAAGTGTTTTCAGAGTAATTTAGATTAGGGAAAATTAACAATATAGCTTATAGTTGCCAGTATGTAGAATAGGACATATCCAAAAATGTGAAGTAGATGAATTTGTACTTTTGAACAAGCCATTTGTGAATGTTCTATGTGTTAAACTAAATTGATATTTAAGAAAGCCTTAACTAACTCTTATCTGTTTATTATCCTGGAACAGGTGATATCTTCAAAACATTAAAATGACTCAGATGTCAAGAACAGTGTGTAGCACTTTGAATTTTAAGTAGACAAGTTCTTCTACTGTAATTACTTTAAAAAAGTAATTACATTGGAAATCTGATAGAAACACCAATCTGTAAAGCACCACTTTTTCAAGTTTATTCAGGATAGCATACATAAGCATGTAAATGTTAATTTTTGAAGGAATTCTGGCAGCTGTCCTTCTTAAATTTATATTTTATGTAGCCAAACATTGTTAATATATTCATAGCAATTGGTACAGTATATTTGTCTCTTAGGAGAATCTCATTTTCTATTAACTCTATATACCAATGTCCTTTAAGAGATGCTAGCTTTCCATAGTGTTCACTCATTCAGCCATTAAAAGAATACTGACTCCTAAGGAAGCCAGTACAGCTTCTCTTTTGCAGACGAAGGCATGTGCAAGGAGGGACAAAGTGACAACACATGCATTGTGATATCATGATGCAAACTCCATCTCTTACAAAATTGTGGGCAATGTGGCAATACAAGTACAAAAAGGTACAGCTTGCATTATAGCATCATAATGCATGTTTCATCATTTTGGTGTCATGGTTAGGAAAAAACAACCTGCTCCTGAATACTTAAAGCGAAGCCAATATTAGAGCCACATTAGCAGAGGGGGAGGAAAGATGATCATTGTGGGTAGGTAACACCTGAACCCGGCTACTTTTAGAACTGTTATGTTAAATACATGTTAATGCATATGTTAAATACAGCCAAGCTTGTGGAACTGAAAACAACATATTTAATACACATTTCAAGTAGACTTTCAAAACTGCTTCAAAAATATTTTTATAATGGCTTAATTTCACTATCACTGTTAAAAGTGCTGCAACTGCCAAAGAATTTGTATAAATCTACATAGCAGTAGCAAATGGTGTTACAAACATTTGAGATATAGAGATGTATAGCACCAGGAAGAGGCAAAGCCTGTGTCCCCAAGAAAAGTTCCCAGTTTTCATCCATGATCTTCAACATTATCATGTACTTACTGCATTCTCTACTTTTCTTCCTCTAAGATACTATTAAATTGATTACATTAATTCAATCACATATATTTCAAGCAATGTTGAAACTGGTCTATGCAATTTCCTGAGATCTAAACTGATGAGCTACTCCTGTGATATTTAATACTGTTGAAATTATCAAAGTTTTAAGAAAGTTCAGAATTTGTTAGCAGAAAGCATTTGTTCTTCTTTAAGTTCTTGATATATTTTATTTTTATTGTTTTCTTCATGAAGAAGCCAAGGAAAATGCTGACCATATTTTTCAGATGCCTCAAGAGGTATAATAAGTTGCTTCATTTACTGTGTCCCACCTTGAGTTTATCTTTGTTCTTGTGAACATCCTCTATCGCCAGTTGGGCATCTCAATCCTGGTATATTTAAAGGCTGTAAACATTCACATTTTCTTGGGTGTGCTGACCGCAAAAATCTGTATTAGCTTCATCATACACAATTCTTGGTTGGAGCAATTCATATTCTTTTTCCCATACTATATGTCCAGAGCAACTGCTGCACGTTTCTATAAAAGTTTAAGAAAGTATACAAAAAGTACTGTGATTTAAATGCACATTTTAAAGAACAAATAATCTATATAGCTTTTTGAATATAGAACACTGTTAGGTGACATTTCTTTCACTATGCATATGTTTGGGTCCAGCCAATGAACCCTAATTACCAGGTTTGGGACTTGGTGCAAGGTGAACAGAACACCAAGACGAAAATCAGATGTTTTCTATCCACTTTATTTTAGAGCTCTAAACAAACTGGAGACTCCCAGCTAACGGAGGGAGTCCTGATTACGGATTTTACATAGCTTATATACTTTTTCTTCGCAGAATCCACATGACAGTTTAAACAAAGAAACCAGTTAACTTCTTACAAACATCTGCAGGTGTTTCTTATAAAATTATCTATTTCACCAGGTCACTGTGACTTCAACCAAAAATGTGTTTCTGTGTCCTTCACAACCTCCTTCTGCTATACATTAATTATTACTCATTATCTATCTTAAACTTATCTTAACCCCAACCCCCTTCCCCTTATCCTATCAGGAGAATAACATTACAGGGTTATAGATCTTGTATGTTCTGTCAGTTGCCCACGCCATGACCCATCTCATCAGACTGACCATAGCTGGTCTCTTCCACCTCTGCTATAGGATCAAGGAAATCACAAATCATACAATTATTTTTATCTTCAAGGATACAATGAGATCACTAAATAATATAGTTATATTTAAAGCTTAAAAATTACAAAAACGAGCAAGGGGGTTGCAAGGAAGCCATAAAGCACATAATTATCTTTAAAAATTGCATAGGCATGTCATTGGGAAGGAATACATCACTAGCATGTCATTGGGAAGGAATACATCACTCTTGACAAGAACACTGAGTACAGTTTCTATCACAGATGTGCACATTCTCATATGCCAGCCCACCACCCATGTCTTCATATGCAGGTTCCACTTCCACATACTCAGGTTCACTATCAGATTCAGCTCCCATCCCCATTACTACACATAGAATTTTATATTTTTATTGAAAATCTTGAATATTTGCCAAAGTAGAAAAATGGTATATAAAGCAAATAGTAAATGTATGAATTTGCAATCGTACAATGCTGATTAATATCTCTCAAAGCTGTTAGTTTGGTTATGGGTGGGAGAAAAAAGTCTGCCCAAGCTTTTTGTGGAAAAGTATGAGCATAACAAGGCCTCATAAGACATTTCCAGCACCTCTCCACCTGTTTCTGTTTCTTTATTTAAAAGTATCTGTAGTTTGCCCTCATCCCGCCTCCCAGGACTCTTTGCTCTGGACTCTGTCATAGTGCTAAAACATAAAATGTCTTTGTGCATGCACGAAACAGAGGATTGTAATTTTCATTTCCATCTATATTCCACTGTGCCTGACTGAATTCTATTCTCTAGAGGCCACAGGTCTTGAAGAATGGCTTTTCATGTAATATAAGGACTTTCAACTTGGTAAGGAATTCCCCATCTATTCTCAAACCCATTAATAAGCAATTGCAGACTTTTTTCCAATTGGTAGGGAAATAGAGAGGAAGAGATAGGCAAGTAATAAATGAAAGAATGGAATAATGCATTTCCTTGCAGAAGAAAAAGTTATCATTTGGGCAACTTTTTTTTTTGCAATAACTTTATTAAATTTTTAAACAAGGAAAAGACTAACAAGAACTAATATTTAAGATGAAAGAAAGAAAGAAAACAAAGAGAGGACAAAGCCAAAAAGAGCCAGAAAGAAAGAAAAAAGAAATATAAGGAAATGACTTCCAATTTTTTTTACAACAGCTATAGGAATAAATTTAAACTGAATTCTTACTCTAGGGTTACAACATAACTTTCATTTTTTCTATCATCTAATATTTTTTCTAATCATCAAAACTATATATCGTAATTTCATTTTTTTTCTGTTTTCACACAAAAAGTCCAAAAGGGGTTTCCAGTCAGCATTGAACTTAATCAATGTATTTTCTCTAATCAAAGCTGTCAATTTAGCCATCTCAGCAAACTCCATCATCTTCACAATCCACTCTTCCATTGTGGGTAATGTTAAATCTTTCCACTGTTGTGCATATAAAAGTCTCACTGCTGTTATATATAAAAACAAAGTTCCATGACTTTTTTCCAACTCTTTGTCAGTCAGTCCCAAAAGAAGCATATCTAGCTTCAGTTGTATGTTAATCTTCAAAATCTTCTGAATTAATGTATGTATTTGGATCCAAAATGTTTTAGCTTTTTTACATCTCCACTAAGCATGATAAAAAATCTCCTCCTGTTCACATTTCCAACATAGATTCGAAGTACCTTTATACATTTTAGACAATTTTTCTGGTGACAAATACCAGTAATAGATCATTTTATAAAAATTCACTTTAAAATTATAACATAATGTAAATTTTAGTTCTTTCATCCACTATTCTCCCATTGTGCCATTTGTATGTTATAACCAAAATTTTTGACCCATTTTATCATATATTCTTTCACTTGTTCTTCTATTTCAAATCTCAATAAAAGTACACATTTAAGCAATAACATATTCATCATTTGTATATAATTCTGTTTCAAATTCCGTCTTACAATATTCAAAACCAAAAGTCCTTTTATTTACTTTAAATCTTTCTAATAATTGTACATAGGAAAACCATTGACACATGTATCCTTCTAATGTCAAATCATCTCTTGATTTCATTTTGAATTCTCCCTGGGAAAATCTAATATATCACCATAAGTTAACCATTTATATTTAGTTATCATTTCTCTTCTATAATATGCTTCTTGTGGTGAAAGTCACAAAGGGATTTTCAGACACAATCTGGATTTATATCTATTCCTTGTTCCCAATATGGCCCATCTAACAAAATGATTTTTAAAGTCAACATTAACTTTAGCTTTATCATACCATAAATAACCATGCCACCCAAACCTCAAATCATGCCCTTCTAGCTCCAATAATCTGCTGTTTCTCAGCATCACCCTCTCTTTCATCCAAACTAAACAGCAAGCTGCAAAGTATAATTTCAAATCAGGTAAACCCAAATCTCCTCTTTCTTTAGCATTTTGTAACACCTTACATTTGACTTGTGGTTTTTTACCGTGCCACACAAATTTAGATATATCTTTCTGCCATTGTTTAATTGGTACATTAGTTGTCAAAACAGGTATTGTCTGAAACAAAAATAACATTATAGGCAAAACATTCATCTTAATCACAGAAATTCTCCCCAACAATGACAGTTGAAATTTGTCCCATCTTAACATAACTTTTTTAACTTCATTCCATGTCTTAACATAATTATTTTGAAATAGCTTACAGTTCATATTTGTCAAAGTAACACCCAAATATTTTACCTTTTTCTCTATCTTGAAACCCATTTTGTTCATCAATTCTATTTGATCTTGGGTCTTGATACTTTTTGTTAGCATCTTTGCCTTCTGTTTATTAATCTGAAAACCAGCTAATGCACCTAACTGTTTTAATTCTCTCATTAGTAGTGCAATCCCCTTTAAAAAATCTTTCAAAACCAGCACCAGATCATTTGCAAAAACTCTCAACTTGTAAGTCTCTTTTGATTTTTATACCTGTTATCCTCTCATCTTGCCTTATATCTTTATTCAAAACTTCAAGAACCAAAATAAACAGAAGAGGGGATAATGGGCAGCCTTGTCTTGTTCTTTTTCATATCTCCCAAGATTTTGTTAGATCTCTATTAACAATAATTTGTGCTGTCTGTGAACTATAAATACCTTTTACAGATTTTATAAAGTTCTCTCCAAAGTTCATATCTCCCAAAACTTTAAATAAAAAGGGGCAATTTAAGTTGTCAAAAGCTTTCTCTGCATCTAAGAAAATTAGTGCAGCTGGTTTTTATTATGCTGTTCCAAGTATTCTATTCCAAGTATTCCAGCACTATTCTGATACTGTCTTTTAACTGTCTTTTAGGTAAAAATCCACATTGATCTTCATGAATAATTTCTTGCAGATTATTTTCAAACTGTCTGCTAAAATTGTTATAAACAATTTATAATCATTATTCAATAATGATATTGGTCTATAATTTCTTGTTAAAGTTAGATTTTGCCCTTCTTTAGGTATTAATGCTATATTAGTCTCTTTCCAAGTTTCTGGTATCTTTCCTCCCTGTAGTATAGAATTCATCATATTTTGAAGGGGCTGTAGAAGTTCTTCCTCAAACATTTATAATAAGAACCTGGTAATCCATCCGGTCCTGGTACTTTTCCTGATTTAATCTTTTTTATAGCTTCACAAACTTCCCTTACTGTTATAGGTCCATTCATAATCTGTCTTTGGTTCTCTGTAAGTCTTCATAAGTTTTGTTTTTTTAAGTATTCATCTATTTTTTCAAAAGAAATATCATTTCCTTCATGCCCTTTATACAAGTTAGAATAATACTGATAAAAAATTTTTTTGTATAGCCCTATTGTCTGTTAATACAGTATTTCCCTCTTGAACTTTCAAAATCAATTTCATTTCTTTCTCTTTTCTTAATTTATATGCTAACCATTTCCCTGGTTTGTTTGCAAATTCAAAATTCTTTAGCTTTGCATAGTTCATCTTTATTTCCATTTCTCTTGCTGTTAACATAGATAAGTGTTGTTGTAAAAGTTTAATTCGATATGAAATTCTTGTTTTTTCTGGTGGTTTCTTTAATTCTTCCTCTTTTCTTTTTATCCCATCGAAAACAGCCTGTATTTTCTCTTGAGTCTTTTTAAGTTCAGTATTATGTTGTAATAATGAAAGCTTTACTTGTATCCCAAACCATTCTTAAGCCAGTTACTTTAAGTTATTTTCAAAAAATTCTACTGATTTATTTTTGCAACTATTCGCTCTTTCTGTAATAACATTTCATTTAATCTCCATCTAAAGGAAGTAGGCTTCCTTTCAAAAATCAAACTCACATGATTATGATCAGAGAAAGTCTTTGGTAGAATCTCAACCTTGTAGCCAAATTTTTTGAAGTCCAAATCATATTTATTCTTGAAAAAGATCTATATCTTTCTGAAAAATAAGTATATTCTCTTTTTTTTTTTGTCTGCGCTCAGTCATTACTGACCCTGCAGTGACTGCTTTGGACGAGTCCTTCCATACATCCACTAGGGCTAAGTTATCCATCAAATCAAAAAAAGCCTTTGGTAATTTATCTTGAGTAATTTTAATATTCTTCTCTGATGTTCTATCTAACTGTGGAGAAATCATTCCATTCCAATCTCTCATCAAACACCAATTTTCATAGGAAAAGCTTCTCAGTCATTCCATAAGTTGTTTACATAAAGTTCCTTTATCCTCATTTGGGGCATAAATTCCCAATACCATAGTTTAAGCCACTTGTAATTCACATTCTACCCCAACAAATCTACCATGTTCATCAGTCAATACAAGTTCTGGTTTTAGTTGGGAAAAATGTATAAAACAACTCAATTTATTTTTTTTAGTCCACCTGATATAAATTCTTCATCCAAATTTTTGCAAGTCAGATATTTTATGTCCTTTTTTCTAATATGAGTCTCTTGTAGGCAAATTATATCTTGTTTTAATTTTTTTAAATAGTGAAAGAGGTTTTTTTTCTTTTTTGAGGAGCATTTGCTACATTTATATTCCACATTAAACATTTATAATCCATATTTAGGGCAGTAATTTAGAAAAGTCAATGCACCTAATTCAGAATCATCTTTTTCAGAATCTTTTTGCGTCTGTTGTAATTTTGGAGCAGTCTCTGCTACAGCCTCCATTTGAACCTCTTCCAATTCTCCTTTAAATTTTTCCAAAAATTCTCTAGCCTTTTGAACAGAGTTCAATCAAAATCTTTGCCGTTTAAAAGTAAAAATCACACCTTCTAATTTGTCCCAACAACATGAAATCTTTTTCTGCAGTATTTTTAACTTTCTTTCTTATATCATTCTTTATTAAGTTTTTTGCCCAATACTTCTTATATTTTAAGTCTTTAAATCTTCTTATAAATGTATACCCCCCAAAAATGAAAATAACCAAGAGAAGTACTTATCTGTTGTAAAAGGAAATCTCTTTCAGGCTGAAAAATAGTTATGTCCAAATGTGGTTAAGAAATGAGGACTGGTTGGTTCTTGTGTCCATGCAGGCTACACCACAGCAATGAATGTAGATAGAATCCCACTCCACCCAGCTGCTGAACTCACAAGCAAATCGCAAAAGCTTTCGTTTTTGCAGGTAACTAGCGGGTAGCAGCCAATCAGGGATCAGATGGGTTGATTTCATGCTTCCTCCTTTATCTGGAGGAAGTTTGGTGTCCAGCGCTGGCTTCTGGGTGCAGATCTCTGCTGTGGTGCGTTCTCCACCCTTGAAGTCAAGCTTAACTGCCATTAATCCCCACCAGAAGCCCCCTCATAATCTGGGCAACTTCCTAATGCCCCATTCCTGCCTGCAGCTGGTTCTGTTTGTCAATATTGATGGTACCTCTTCCATGTGAAAGGCCTGGGCAATTGTTCCATTCTCTATCAAGAAACCTGGTAAAGATTACATTTTTAAAAACACCTGCAACAAAACAACAATATAAACCATGAATTTAAAAAATAGCTATACTCCTAGTATAGTAACTATCAAGCATAATTTTGGCTGACTTAATACGAGCCTTATCCAAGATGATGATTCTTAAGTTCCCATCCAACAGTATACAAAGACATTATTCATAGATGCAAAGTGACCTGTGAGCAGTGTATAAGGTTTGCCAGAAGTCCAAGTTCAAAAGTCATTCACAGGCAAAACAAAGGGCTGACATTTTAAAATTGTAATCATGATCCTAAAAGAACAAGTTAAATAAGATGTCATGAATACTTATTTTCCTCTGATCCTGCACATTTAGACCAAATTCCTTCATTTTGTATGTGTGTATAGATGTTTTCCATTGTCATCAAAAAGCAATCCAGTTAATAGAAAGTCACCCATATATGCCATTGCAACATCAGGAAGGAAGTATTTACACTAAATAAACACTGAGGATGCTATCTAATCATACATTTAAGGGATAATCTATGGCTACCCTTGTAAACCTGGATGTACTATTAAAACAATTGATGGAATTAGAAGTTTGCAAAGTAGACGTGCACTGGTGAGTAACATTTCTCTGCTGATATTAAACTTGTTGTGGTCTTGAGTGCATCACATCCTCACAACCTAACTTACTTTAACATTAAAGATAAAAAAAAAGAAAAATGCACTGCAGTCCTTGGCAATGGACATAATATGATATGTAATGTATGTAATAATGTATGTATGTATGTAATAATGTATGTATACATATGTAATAATAAATCAACCAGTATGGCTGATATAAGCATGAAGAAGAGAAAAGATGAATAACATTAATATGCCATGTTCTCATCTAAGCAGGATTACTAGACTTATACTGTTAAACTGCTAGACTTGCACATTTTACAGGTAGTCCTCATTTAGTGACTGCCTCATTTAGCGACCATTCACAGTTACAACAGTGATGAAAAAGTAATGTATTGTCGAAGGCTTTCACGGCCGGCATACGATGGCTGGTGTGGGTGTTCCAGGCTGTGTGGCCGTGTTCTTGAAGTTTTGTTTCCTAACGTTTCGCCAGCACTTGTGACCGGCATCTTCAAAGTGCAGGAGCACAGACAGGAGCAGTTCTCTCTGTGCCCAGGGTGATGTGACCCTTTTGTGGGTATTTATAGAGATCTGAGGGGGAAGGGGAGGATTGGGGGTGTGTGGGTGGGGTTGGGTTACTGAGTGGTTGCTTGTTTTGGTGTCAGCATCTGTGTGTATCTTCCTGGGGATTAGGCAGGGTTTTTTCTTCTATTGAATTGTTAACGAGGGGCTGCTGGGGGTGATTAGCAAGTTCATTGTGTGAACTGTTCACATGTCCTGGTGGCTGAGCTGAGTTCGTTGACCTTTTGCAGGCTGTATTTTTCAGGATTGGTAACCAGGTTTTGTTGATTTTTAGACTCTCCTCTTTTTTATTGAAACTGTGCTGGTGTTTGTGAATCTCAATGGCTTCCCGGTATAGCCTGGTATAGTGGCTGTTGGTGTTGTCCAGTATCTCTGTGTTTTCAAATAGGATTTTGTGTCCAGTGTGCTTGAGAGCATGTTCAGCTACTGCAGATTTTTCTGGTTGCTGTAGTCTGCAGTGCCTTTCGTGTTCTTTTATATCCTGGTATGGATGCTGCGTTTTGTGGTCCCGATGTATACTTGCCCGCAACTGCATGGTATGCGGTATACTCCTGCGGTGGTGAGGGGATCCCTTTTGTCTTTTGCTGATTTTAACACTTCTTGTACTTTTCTGGTGTGTCTGAAGATTGTTTGGAAATTGTGTTTTTCCATCAGTTTTCCCATGCAGTCTGTGACCCCTTTGATATAGGGCAGAAATACTTTGTTGGTGGGTGGCTGTTTTTCTTCTTCAGTTGCATGTTGCTTTCTTGGTTTGATGGCTCTTTTTATTTCATTTTTGGAGTAGCCATTCGCTTGTAGGACCCAATTAAGGTGGTTAAGTTCAGAGTTTAGGAATTGGGTTTCACAGATCCGATTGGCACGATCCATGAGGGTTTTGATAATGCCTCTTTTCTGACGTGGGTGGTGGTTGGAGTTTTTGTGTAGGTACCGGTCTGTGTGGGTGGGTTTTCTGTAGACTTTGTGTCCTAATTTGAGGTCTGGTTTGCGTATGACCAACGTGTCTAGAAATGGAAGTTGGCCGTCCACTTCTTTTTCCATGGTGAATTGTATATTGGGGTGGACGCTGTTTAGGTGGTTCAGGAACTTCTCTAGGTCTTCTTCATCCTGACTCCAAATTGCAAAGGTGTCATCCACAAATCGGAACCAGACTGTTGGGGTAGCGGGTGCGGTTTCTAAAGCCCGTTTTTCAAAATGTTCCATGTAGAAATTTGCTATGACTGGGCTCAGGGGGCTTCCCATGGCGACACCGTCCATCTGTTCATAGTACTCATTATCCCATAGGAAGTAACTGGTTGTTAGGCAGTGCTGAAATAAGGCTGTTATGTCTTCTGGGAAGATCTGTTTGATGAGTGCCAAGGTGTCCCTCACTAGTACCTTGGTGAACAGGGAGACCATGTCAAAGCTGACCAGTTTGTCTGTGGGGTTGAGTTTCAGGGTGCTGATTTTGTCGATGAAATGTCCTGAGTCTCTGATGTGGGCTGGAGTCTGTCCAACGTGGGTCTGTAGAAGGGTGGCCAGATGTTTGGATAATTCATATGTCGGGGAGCCAATGGCGCTTACGATGGGCCTGAGTGGGATCGAGTCTTTGTGGATTTTGGGGAGTCCGTATAGTCTGGGTGTAAGGGCTTCTGTCTTGCATATGCGTTGAAGTACGTTGGGGTGAAGGGAGGAGCTCCTTGTCAGGATGTTGGTTTGTTTCATGATTTTGCTGGTCGGATCCCATTTTAGTTTTCTGTATGTGGTGGGGTCTAGTAGTTCTCTAACTTTGTCTTTGTATTCATCTGTTTTCATAATTACCGTGGCGTTGCCCTTGTCAGCCGGCAGGATGATGATGTCGGGGTCCGAATTGAGGGTTTCTAGGGCATTTCTCTCTTTCCTCGTTATGTTGCTGGTGGGAGGCTTTGCTCTCCATAGGATCCTTGCTATCTCACCCCTTATTTCCTCTGCTTCCTCTTCAGGACGGTGGCGGATGGCTGATTCCATATTGGCGATGATATCTTCCACAGGAATTCTGGGGGGTGTGATTGCGAAGTTTCCTCCCTTGGCTAGGATGGCGGTTTCTTCTGGTGCAAGTTGGCGTTCTGTCAAATTGATGACAATGCGGGTGGGATCCAGCGCCGGTTTTGGTTGATTGTTTTGGCATTTGTTAAACTTTTGCTTTCACCTGGTTGTGTGGTCAATGATATCCTTTTCCATTTTCCTGTAGGTTAGGGTGTCAATCTTGTCCCAGTCCTGGCTTCTCATTTTCTGACTGATGCTGATGTGTGTGTCAAATAGTTCTTTGTCTGTGATGGCAAGTTTTCTGCGGGTTGTGTGTATTCTCTCACGTAGAAGGGCTTGTTCAAGTCGGTTGTAAATGCGGTTAGCTTGTGGAGATTTGAGAGTCCTTTTCGTTCTGAGAAAAGCTGGGATGGTCCCAGTGTCTCTGCATCGTAGTAGGAAGGTTAAGGAGCATAGTAGGTGTGCTTTTTTGTTCCGGAGTGTTCCTAGTCTCCGTGTCTTAATTGGGTCCTACAAGCGAATGGCTACTCCAAAAATGAAATAAAAAGAGCCATCAAACCAAGAAAGCAACATGCAACTGAAGAAGAAAAACAGCCACCCACCAACAAAGTATTTCTGCCCTATATCAAAGGGGTCACAGACTGCATGGGAAAACTGATGGAAAAACACAATTTCCAAACAATCTTCAGACACACCAGAAAAGTACAAGAAGTGTTAAAATCAGCAAAAGACAAAAGGGATCCCCTCACCACCGCAGGAGTATACCGCATACCATGCAGTTGCGGGCAAGTATACATCGGGACCACAAAACGCAGCATCCATACCAGGATATAAAAGAACACGAAAGGCACTGCAGACTACAGCAACCAGAAAAATCTGCAGTAGCTGAACATGCTCTCAAGCACACTGGACACAAAATCCTATTTGAAAACACAGAGATACTGGACAACACCAACAGCCACTATACCAGGCTATACCGGGAAGCCATTGAGATTCACAAACACCAGCACAGTTTCAATAAAAAAGAGGAGAGTCTAAAAATCAACAAAACCTGGTTACCAATCCTGAAAAATACAGCCTGCAAAAGGTCAACGAACTCAGCTCAGCCACCAGGACATGTGAACAGTTCACACAATGAACTTGCTAATCACCCCCAGCAGCCCCTCGTTAACAATTCAATAGAAGAAAAAACCTGCCTAATCCCCAGGAAGATACACACAGATGCTGACACCAAAACAAGCAGCCACTCAGTAACTCAACCCCCCCACACCCCCAATCCCCCTTTCCCCCCCCTCAGATCTCTATAAATACCCACAGAAGGGTCACATCACCCTGGGCACAGAGAGAACTGCTCCTGTCTGTGCTCCTGCACTCTGAAGATGCCGGTCACAAGTGCTGGCGAAACGTTAGGAAACAAAACTTCAAGAACACGGCCACACAGCCCGGAACACCCACACCAGCCATGAAAAAGTAACATTGTGACCAGTCCTCACACTAAGGACCTATGCAGAGCTATAAAGCAAAAGAAAGCTGAAGACCGTAAGCAGAGTCGCAGTTTCACTTAGCAACTGTTTCGCATAAACACAGAGTTGCCAATCGCAATTGTGGTCACTAAACAAGGACTTCTTGTATAGCCATATGATATTCTTCTACCTTTTTAGCTATTTGCTCATCATTTTATAAAGATATATTAATTTAAAAATCACCTTGATATGTATGATTTCATTCCTTTATTCCTCCTTGATTTGAATGTTCAGTATTAATTTTCTCCAAAATGTTTTCCTCTCTGCTCTTTTTTGGTAACTTTTCATTTGAAGTCTGTTAATAGAGATTGGGGGATAATAACCTCATAAACACACATTTCCAGTAAATGCTGATTTACTCTTGGATACATATAAAAACTCACAATTTGGGGGGGGGGGGGGAAGCTATTGCATAATCTCATTTGGCACTTAAGAATAAAAATGAATTATTCAAACTTACAATATTTTGCAAAAGTTCTTTTTTTTTTTTTACTCCAGCTGCCATACCTAAGACAAAGTTAAAAAAAAAAAAAAACAGGCAGGAGTAGATAACTTAATGCCCCTCCAGTGTTTTGGACTACAGTTGCCATTAGCTGCAGCTAATATGATTAATGGCCAGAAATTATTATAATTGTAATCCAAAGCAAATGATTATTCACACCCTACCTCACTGAAAGGAGATATTCTAATAAGGTAGAAGCGTATTCTATTATTAGGGAGCAGCACTGTGTAACAAAACATATACTTTTAATATAGGCAAAGTTTAAATTTTGCAAGAAGATAAATAATTTTCAATCCAGTTGTTGATACTTATTTAGCTGAAGATAAATTCATGAAAAATAAAAGCATCTTATAATGTTTATACTGTTGCAAAACATGTACAAGTTAACATGGCAAAAATTATTTATTTTATACCTTAGCTACTCGTTTCTGTCCTGAAATTTGGGGCAATATATACTTGTCAGTAGATTCAGTACACTCAGGAAAAGAATTTGTCTGGATTTTTTGCACTTCAAGACAACTATCTGTAATTCCTAGTGATTCGGCCACCTGTTAAAGACAAAAATGAAAAACTTCACTAAAAGTACCACCCATGGAAAATACCCCAGGTATTTACATAATCATGAAAATATTTGGAGTAACCAAGTATTTTCTCTGTATTTTGCATGTCTGTTGGTTACATGCTAAAGACTTTACACTGTTCCTAAAATCTAATTTAATTATTTACTCAGGGCTTATCAAGAATCTTACTGATAAAAGAAAACCCAAGTTGAGTTGAGGTATGACAATAATATCTGTTTCACTCATTTCAAGAATAGTCCTCCCAGGATGCTTTACATGATATTCATGCATCTTTTCCTCTACATCTCCCAGTTTTTAGAATTAAACGAGATATCAAGTACTGTGGGTTGAGGGTTAGGGTTAGGGTTTGACTAAAAGAATTATTATATAACACTGGAAGGAGAAATCTATACCTGATTGGCCAACGTGCTGCTATGTGTTGTTTGTCAACATTTGAATTAGGATTTTTTTTCTCCAACAAAGGGGCAAGGGAAAACTTTTGAGCAATATGTTAATTTTTGGCATTGTTTTCTTTATGTCACAGCTTCCAGGCCTTTGTTCTTTTTTACTGCTATGTTTATCAGTTTTGAGGTTGTGTTGATCTTTTAATGTTTTTACTGTTCTTTCGTTGATTAGTTCAGCATAGCAAAATAAAATAATACGTATTAATTCAACTTGTTTTTTGTTTAAGCAAATCAATTTGCAGAGATTATTATACAAGTAATAATTGTATTTAGCAATACTATGTGATATTCATACTGTAAGCAAAAGCTCTCATTGGCTACTAGTTTATGTAGCTCACCAGGGCTAACTCTAGTACCAGCATAGTTAACATTGTAGCATTGCTTGTTGGAGAACACAAGTTACTGTATTCATATCCTGCTTATTTTGGAAGACTAAATATGTAGAGTAATTTGATCAAGGAACTTTGCCAACCAGATTGCTACTAATTTTCAATTATTGTTGTTTTCTTTTTTAAGGAAGTACAGTGTCCATCTTACCTACACATAATTTCACTGACAAATCTTTGCTAACAAAAAAAGTCATCTGAATTATTCTTACCTTATGGTTTTTTATCTCTAATGGCTCCTTTAATTCAGAATTATTGAAATAATCTTGGCACATTTTCTTTACCATTGAATGGAGCTCTTCAAACTCCCGGTATACATCTGGAAAGAATGCTTTTGCTTGACATTTTTTCGTTGCCTGGTCAAAAACAAAAGCTATATAAAAATATAAGCAAGCTCACAAATAAAAATTAATTGTACATTTCATTTACAATACACATTTGTACTTTTCTAATACTATTAAACATACTTTTTAAATCTTTCCTTGGAAATCACATATTCTCCTAGGCAATATCACACTTCCCTTGTCGATTTAGATCAATGTCTTCCTATTTGCCTAGAAAATATGGTTTTGTGTAAAATACCAACTTTCAGAGATTTTTAAAAAAAGAAAACACCTACTAGTCACACATAGGAGGACAGTTACTGTGCTAAATAAATCTGATTGGAAAAGCAATGTCTCATTTTTCCATTTTCTGCCTTGCAATTCTTTTGGGTTTAGTTAATCTGGCTGTACTCCTTTTTTTAAATCCCAGTTTAAGACAGTCTAATTTATAAAAATTGACTGCAAATATAATGCATATAATTTTTTATATTAAGATCTGCTATTAAACTTGCCTTCATCAGTAGAAATTCAAATACAGTAACAACTGTTGACAAGCGTGGAACCACCAGCTCCATAAACTCTTCATTGGCACATTGCTGAATCAGCTATAAAAGAACTTAATTTATTTAGAAAAGTCATAAAGTCTTATTACTATCTAGACAAATAAAAATAGTAATAATATAAAGGAACTATACCTCTTTTAGCTTAGCCTTTCTTTTAAATATACTAAGATGCTCTGCTGAGATATTATTAAGAGAATTGGAAGAGAATTGAACAGGTCTGCTAAATCTTCTAGAATATCTTGATCTATTAGCCATCTTTGGTTGACCACATCTTCTCTGCCGTTTGCTTTTTCCATGTCTCAAATGTAATAAATGGGTGCTATATTGTTCTTCAGACTTTCTGTCTTCTGCAGAAATATCAGACTTTAAAAAAAAAAGTTCATTAGAATTGTTTAAAAAGTTTTGTTTTTATGTATTCATTATTCAGTTTGAAATTATAGTTACAAATAAATCTCCAATGTCACCACATAAAAGGCAGTTAAGACCTGTCAAAGATAGCAAATGCATTTTCTGAAATGATAAAGAGTCCCATGCTATCATTGCATTATGGGTAAAAATGTTGAATCCTATAGCATTGTAAATAGCAAGAATATGGTGACAACAGCAAAGTTATGAACTTTTTCAATTGTGAAATGGTAATCTGTAGTTTTTTATTTCATATTTGGCATCCAAGATGATTAGGAAAGTGATACCATCAACACTTCCTGCCCTATCACATGTGGTAAATACTGTTCCCTTTCCCCTCATGCTTCCTAACTTTAGATTAGAATAATTTATGTCCTCATCCACACGTACATGTTAAACAAGCTATGAATACTTTCTCCCCTCCCTGCCCCCTGAAAGTTATTATTCTGGATAAACTTGGTTCTTAAGAAACTCATTTTAAAAACTTTTACAGATTTCAAAAAGAAGTTTGATTTATCTCAGAAGGCTTCTCAGCAATTTATTTAAACTAAGCCCTTGTTACATAGTTCATTTAGTCCAGATACTATTGTTGCTTTTTAAGTTCGATATGGTTACAGGTATTAGCAGAATTAATCAGCTCCTAAGCTAGCAACCTTTTGTTACTAGACACTGAAATGAGTTGATATGATATACAACCTCTGAAGGGTTATCACACAGATACCTGCAGCATTATCACATAGAAATAGGAGTGGACTTATTTATTGCCCCAAAGGTCCAGAATCAGTGGGTTAAAATTAAAAAAAAATAGGTTCAGGATAGATGTTAGGAAGAACTTCTGACTGTGTGAGCTATCAGCCAGTGGAACAAGCCAACAAACGGAGATTTCTCCTTCACTGGAGCCTCTTCAAACAGAGGCTAGATCAAAAATGCTCTAGTGCAGTGTTTCTCAACCTTAGCAACTTTAAGATGAGTGGACTTCAATTCCTAGAATTCCCTGGCCAGCTGGCTGGGGAATTCTGGGAGTTGAAGTCCACCCATCTTAAAGTTGCCAAGGTTGAAAAACACTGCTCTAGTGGATCCTGCACTGAGCAAGGGATTGGACTAGATGACTCTAAGATCAATGCCAATCCTGTGATACTACAATACAAAACAATTGCATTTATTCCATGCATTATAAGATAATGCTCAAGATTTTGAAATCCAGACTTTGGAAGAAGAGCTATCAGATGTATAAGCTAGAATGAGAAGAGACGGGGCACCTGATATCTCATTGCTAACATTTGATAGATAATGGAAAGGTTCCAAAAGAGACACATATTTTTGCCTTATTGATTACACAAAAGCTCTTGACTGTTATGAAAGAATGTAGACCTGGCCTTGAGAAAGGGGAAGAAATTATCAAATCATAAAGGGAAGAGTTTCAGAAAAGATTATTTAGGCCTGAGAAAGAGGAAAGCATGAGAAAGAAACTCTAAATAATCCTATATTTTGCTTGGTATAAGATGGAGTAGGGAAAAACTTTTGACAGGCCTTCAAGATTCTGTTATTCTACCCTACAACAATAAAGAGCATTCCTGGAATCTCTGCTGTATCTGTTTCTTGATCTTGCCTACCATAAAAGGCTTACAACAGTGTAGATTATAACAAACTGTGTATAAACTTTAAAAAATATGGGTGTACCAGACAACCCCATCTGTCTGTGGTAGAAGCGGTATGATGAGCAGGAAGCAACATTTAGAGCAGAATAGGAGCAACTATATGATTTTGAACTGGGAAAGGAGTGCACAAATGTTGTATACTGTCCCTATTTATTTAACTTACATGTGGAATATATCATGAAAAATGCTGGACTTGAAGAAATAAGAATTGAAATTAAAATTGCTGTGAGAAACAATACTCTTAGATATGCTTATAATAACATTTAATGCCTGGAAGTGAGGAAGACTGAAGGAATCTTTTGTTGAAGATGAAACACAAATGCTGATCTGCTGCTTAGTATTAAAAAGGAAATAAGATTATGTCAATAGGCAAAGCCAACCCAATGCAAATAGGCTGAGAAGCTAAATTGTAACAGACTTTTCTTCTTAGGCTCAACAATTCATAGGGATGGTGACCATGGCTATGAAATACACATTTGCAACTTGGGGAAAAGACTATGATATAGCTCTAGACAAAATGTTAAAGTGCAGAAATATCACATTGACAACAAAAGTAAGTATTATCAAGATTATGGTTTTCCCAGTAGTAACATATGACAGGTGGACCATTAGCTTGCCTGAATGAATAAAAATGTATGCTGGAAGAAAGATGCTGGAGGAAATTGTCAAGAATCCCTTCAGCCATAACAAAAGAAATAATTAAATACTAGATGAAACAAAATGAAATTCTCATTGGAAGCATTAACAATTAAGCTGAAGTTTAAATGTTCTGGATTCATAATGAGTTGTTGGAAAAGTCCTTGACATTTGACAAAACTGAGGCAATTAAACAATCCCAACAGAAGACATATACTATCACTGATAGCACAAGCATGCGCTTACAAGAACTCAAAGCAGCACCTACTGACATACTGACAAAATGATGTTCATTGAGTCACCAAGAGCTGCAAGTGACTGAACCACCAAACAACCACAATGCGTGACTTTGTTTTGGAGATGCAACTCAGGAAGTGGAAATGTAACTTATAGTTTAAACTTATCCTACTGCCACATTTTGAGCTGATACTGAAGGGATTGTTAATATGACTCTAAATCAATCAGAGTACATTCATGATATGCAAGTGCTTCTTTGATATATTTCCAGTATTTTGAATTTGAATATCAAGATTTGTGCTTTTGCAGTATTGGACCTCCAATGCTGAAGGAATAAGAAATCTACACCTGATTTGTAGCAATGGATTGTTGATAAGTATTGTTTGTGAATATTGGAATTAGCAGTTTTTGCTTTGACAGAAGGCCAAAGAAGAAGAATTTCAACTAGAATAGTCAATTTTAAAAAAGTGTTATATTTATAATTAGCCAGACTCCTTTCCCCTCCTTCTTATCATTATGATTATTTTGCAGTTATTTTATTAATTTTGTTGTATCTATTCTTTTCTTCTATTAATTGATTTAGCATTTTTTAAAGATAGTGGGTGGATGATCACTCTTAAATCAAGAGTGGTTTCAGCTCATTCTCTTTAAGTTTATTAACAAAGAATATGTATTACCTGCTGTTCAGTTTGAAGATTTTTTTCCAGTTCTATAGCTAGTTCATTTTTGCTTACTAAAGCAAGAGTAACTGGTAAAGGTGAAAAAGTTTGATGGATGTTTTCACAACTTGACTTTTCAGCACACTCCAGCTGTGTCATTCCAGAAAATCTATTTATAGGAGAAGATTCTGAAGACTCTTGCTGCCCATGGCCTGGGTTTAGTTTGTAGTGCCGTGATAATCCTCCTTTTCCTATGTAGGATTTTTCACAGTTCTGACACTTAAACAATTTTGGCCGCAGATCATAGTTCAAGGGGTTAAATAATGCACATACTTCCTTTTCTTTGTTGCATTCATCATCTTCTAAGCTTAGCTCAGAATAGTCATCAGAGTCAGATGGGTGACAATCAGCCAAGTCTTCTGTTTTAATAAATTTGTAATCCTTAGCTTTATATTTTGGAGGGCGAGAAATCCGCCCAGAACGAGTTGTCACTTTCAGGGATTTTTTAATCTTTTGCTCTTCGGGCTGCTTCCCATCATTTAAAAGTGCTTTTGCTGAACAAGCTGGAACCAAAGAAACATTTGAAGAATCTTCCCTGCTTTTTGTAATGGATGTATGTTTCTGCCCATGTGTAGTTATTTTACCTACGGGTACTTGTCCAAAGGGATGTAATGGGCCAGGCAGAAGTAGTTGAACGGTAGGTACAGAAGAATTATATAAGAAAAATTGCTGAGATCCAGTTCCTGTAAAAGATTGTATCTGAATAATCTCAGTATTAATGGCACTGAGTCCTAGAGGACTAGAATTCTTCTCAACTGGCTGAGACACAGCTATATTTTTAGACAGCGCTGTTGCAGAAGACAATTCCAAACTTTTCTTCTCTTTTATTTGATCAAACTCTGCTTGGATATGAGTGGTTTCCAACTGTTTTTAAAAAAAAGAGGAAAGATTAAATTTCAGGTAGATAAGATTTGAGCATGAACATTTTCTTAAACAAGTCTAATTGCAATTATATTATTTCCTTTTGAGTCAAACACATATCCTGTACATAAACAACATTTTGGGGAGCAAAAAAAGTAACAACTTGCTAGTTATGCAACATTTTAAATAAAGTCTCCTTCAGGTTCCATTAGAGACTGGGTGAGTTCATGAACAGATCCATGTTGTCTTGGCAGCAATACAGAAGGTTTTGCCCTGCCATCTTCCAGGATTTTTTTTTTTTTTTACTTCCCAGTCTACTCCATCACCCTGATATTCCCTGGAGGTTTCCCATCCAAGTACTACTCAGGTATATTTTTCTGAGCTTCTGATTCCAGATTGAGAAAGCCAGATCCAATATTTTAATTGCTGACATAAAAAACATAAGACTCAGAGAAAGGCTGCACCTTGCAAGTAAATTCCACTGAAATCAGTTACATGTATATCTAAATAAATATGGTTTGGAGGATACTGTACATCCAATGGAAAACAAAACAAACCTTATGGGTCATTTTTAAAACCAAACTTTTCTTCACCCCAACATTTATGAATTCATTTTCATTGTCAGACGACTGTAGTAAATGTTGAAGAACAACAGCAAAAGAGCAATTGGCTAGGTTCACACTCAGACATGAATAATTTTAACCATGATTTGCTCAATAGGCCATGTTTACTTTGTTCACATCACATTAAACCAAAAACAAACATGCCACATTATAACTTAATGAGTGAATGAACCCAGTCTCTCCGTGGGCTTTTCACTGTAGGATACTGAATTAGGTAGACTTTTCTCTAGCGGAGCCTATTCACATGTTCAGTTTCAAGTGTTTGGTATTAAAGTACATGAAACATGTTAAATAGCTTTTCAGATCATGTTTCCAATACCAAAAACACAGTGTTCTAAAACTCTGATATCTGGAGCAGCATTAGGTTGAACCAAACCATCATGGTATTCACCATCAAAAACATATTGCATATATGAATTTTCACAGGCAGAAAAGACAGACTCTAGCCCTACAGAGTTTACAGCCTAAAAGAGATTGGGGGAAGGGAACAAATGGAGGGGAGAAAGAGATTATCTAAGAATGATATACAGTAAATAAGAGTTTTAGGCTTGGTTGCAATAAACTCACATCTATCAAATGGAGTCCAGGACATCTACAGAATACTAGGCTGGGAAGGCTACGGTAATGGATCTTACTTCATGCCCTGTGACCACAGTCCCTATGGCTAATTTATGGTTCAGTGTGTAATATAAGCACATAAAATTGGATTGAGAAAACTAGAATTTGATTAGCCACAAGGGAAAGTATTATACAACCACTGCCTTTTAAAGCTATATTTGTATCTATTTTATATACTTGTATATTCACAGATACATACAAATATTCCAACTATAGTGTAAGTCTTTAGTATGTCACTGTCACAGGAAGGAAACTAAGGTCATCTAGTTCAGCTCCTATTCAGTGCAGAGTTTCCCAATTTGGGCAACATTGTGATACATGGACTTCAATTCCCAGAATTCTCCAGCCAATATGGGGAAAATTCTGGGAGTTGAAGTCCACACATCTCAAAGTTGTCCAGGTTAAGAAATGCTGCAGTAGGGCATCTCTGACAGATGACTATTGAGTGCTTCTTTGAAGACCTCCAGTGAAGGAAAACTTACCACTTCATGTGTTAGCCTGTTTCACTGTCTGAGAACTCACAAAATGACAAAGTACTTCCTGATATCTACCCTGAACCTACCTCCTTGTAGTTTTACCCACTGATTCTAGACTTCCTCTTGGAGACAATAAAGAATTAAGTCCACCCCTCTTCTGTGTGATAGACCCTTCAGATATTTGATGACCATTATCATACATCCTTTCTCAGTCTTTTCTTCTGCAAGCTAAACATGCCCAGTTCCTTTATCCATTCCTCAAAGGACTTGGTTTCCAGTCCTCTCACCATCCTGGTAGCCCTCCTCTGAACTCACTCCAATTCCTGATTGCTGCTTTTAAAATGTGGTGTCCAGAACCAGATACGGTGTTGCAAGGTGGGATCTGATTAGGGCAGAGTAGGAGGGAAAAGTGTCTTTCCATGATCCATGTAACTCTGTGTCAGCCCTCTGAGATAGGCCAGGTCAAGAAACAAGCACAGTAAGAATTCCAGGAATGTTCTTTCTTGTAGTAGGGTAGAATAACAAAATCTTGAGAGCTTGTCTAAGTTTCTCTCTGCCCCATCTCGTACTAAACAAAATCAAGGCAGGGGTTTTTGAGTTTCTTTTTCAGGCTTTCCTCTTTCTCAGGACTGAGTAATCTTTCTTCAAAGTTGCCCTTAACGACTCGCTCATTCCTTTCCGATTCCCCAACCCAGAGCTACATTCCTTCACACACTGATACGGGATAAAAATCATGCCAAGCTACAATTCGCGTAACGACTCTGTTTACGATTTCCTCGGAAGCGCATCAACAAACACCGCAGGCTTCTACCTTGGACAGGAGCTCCGTAAAAGGGAGAGACCCCGCCTCGGGTCCGACCTCCTGAGCCCCATCCTGCTCCGGCTGTGACGGGCGGTGCAGGGTGCCCAGCGCCGGCAGCGCGGACCCCGAAGGCGAGGCGGAAGTCGCCGGGCTGAAACTCCGAGCCAGCAAGACGGGAGATGGCCAGGCGGTCCCCCGCCCTTGAGGTAATACGGCAGCCCCGACGGGACGATGGTCCCTGGCCCTCTCCGTCGCCTTTCCGACCGGTGGACGGAGCCCCTCGTCCTGCAGTTTTCCCGGGTCACTTCCAGCCACGTCCTCGGACGCCCGACGCGGCTCCCCGCAGCGAAATTCAGGGACCGGCGTCGACGGGCTCTCGCTCGGCGGCGGGCGCAGGGGAGCCGCGGAGGAGGCGCCCGACCTACCCAGCGCCGGGCCCTGAGCAGCGGCAGCGGCGGCGGCGGCGGCGGCGGCGGCGGCGGCAGCAGCGCTCCTCACCCCCGGAGACGACATCTTAGGAGGCGCGCGCTGGAGGCCGGCCCCATCTCGCGCCCCAGGAGTTGAGGGCTCCGGAACGCCGGAGCACGAGGGATGCTCGGCTCGCTGCGGCACGTCACGAGAAGGGCGGAGAGCGAAGTCGGGCGCTGCAGCGGGAGCTGCGAGGGGACAAAACTGTGCTGTCGCGCCGAAGGCGTCCTTCAGTTCAGCAGCCCTCAGAGGCGATGCAGTGAAAAAGAGTCAGAGTGGTGGATTTTCTTTGCATTCTCAAAGACTAGTGTAATTTCCGGAAAGCAAACCCCAAAACCGCACTCTGCATGCATTGTTAAAGATACAAACACCACTCAGTTCCTACGAACGTCATAGGGTTGAAAATCGGGGGTCTTTTGACATCCTTGTCTTGCACGGTGAAACATTCGTTTGAAGTTGACTATTAGAATATTCCATGAAAAAGTAAAGTAAAACATCCACAGCATGGCCCGTACGGGGATCGAACCCGCGACCTTGGCGTTATTAGCACCACGCTCTAACCAACTGAGCTAACCGGCCATTTTGTAACAGTTTAGCTTTATCTTCTTTCTGTTATTAAATCTTGACAATGTGTCTATGGAGTGGGAAGCGCTTTTAATGTGTTTCGCTTTCTTTTAATTTTCTTTCCCATTGTAAAACTAAGCATATCACATCTGTAAGTTATCTCATGTGATCTCTCTGACAGACTAGGAATCCCACACCAGAGCAAAGGAAGAAGTAGCTGATTCTTTGACTAAGACATGCTATCAAAGAAAAGTCCCTATTTGTTATTGTGGTTCTTCTTATACTAAAGAATTTATAGCGATTTTTTTTCACAAATGGTTGATTTTTTTGCAGCAGGAGACAGCTTCAAAGGTTGGATTTTCAAAATTCCATTTACATATATTTTTTTCAATATGTGCAGCATATGAAGAATTCTAAGCAAAGTGAATTATCCCTTCAGTCCTGGTTCTACAATGAAATAACCTATTACTAGCAGTATATAGTTAGTGCTAGTAATAATTAGTGTTTATTTCATCTGATAAATATATCAACCCCACCCTACTATTTCAGTCCTGCTATTGGATTTAAATAAGCAGTGTTCTCATAAGCACATTTACTCATTACTAAACCTCAAAGAATATTGTGAGATTTCTATCAGTCTGCCTGAATTTACACTTTCAATTTCACAATCTCTCAATAGTAAATCCATGGAATTGTGGACACCATAGAGTTAAGTACAATTCCTGATAACTACATGGGCACAATCATGCAATTTTCTTCAAACTATTACAGTAGTGCTTTGACATTATTCTGGGATGTTTTTTACTTCTCATTTTACACTAATGCCCTGGTGATCTTCCATCAAAGTACTAACTGGGCCAGTTCTGTTTCCCTTTTCAGTACATACAGGTAAGCCAGGTTTTATCTCCTGAGGAGTGAGGCCCAATTTATGTAGAATTGTGTTTTAAATCACTCACAGATATGATAGAGGTAAAGCACGAAAGAGAATAAATGGAATGCTTAGGGAATGATTCATCAGTGATCAGGGACTAAGGTGAGGAGGTATGGTATCCCCTTGGTTGTTTCATGTATTTATGGATAAATGTGTAAGAAATTATTGTGGTGAAGTTAGAGATGTGAATGTTCATACACTTTTGTATGCAGATGATATTGTGTGGTTACGTGAGAATCCAAAAGATTTGCAATGAATGTCAGGTAGATTGTATGATGCAACAAGGAGTATGGATTTATAAATTAATGTATCAAAGACCAAGATAGCTATGTATGTTTGACAGGTAAAACAATTGCAGATCATATAAAAATGGTGAAAAGTTAGAGCAGTTAGATAAATTTGTGCATGTTGGTACAGTAGAATGTAAAATGGAGAAAGGATAGTGGATTTTTAAAATTTATAAATGCTGGTAGAAAGATAATGGGTAGCCAGTGATGTGTTGCAAGAAATAAATGTTTGTGGAAAGAAATTAAAATGGCTGTGTGTAAGAGCATGTTTCTGCCTACTTGGTTATATGGCAGTGAGAGTTGTCACAAAAAGTTGGATGCAAGTGGAATGGCTTATTTAAAATATTTGTATGGTAAAACAAGAATCAATAGGGTTAAGAACGAATGTATTCTTAATGAATGTGAACTGAACACAAAAGTCAGCAATCAGTACAAAAGAAGTACTTTGAGGTGCTTTGGTTTTATAGAGAGAATGAATGAGGACTGAATAGCAAAATGAAAATATGAAGAAAGAGTGAATGGATAAAAACTGGAAGGGACAACTGGAAAAAAGCTTGATTGGATAGAATTGATGACATCCTCAAAGAGATGAAAAGTCCAAACAAGCAACAGGCAACATATGAAGCAGTGTATGGACACGGTAGGAGCAAGGAGAGTTTGCAAGGATAGAAAGGTATGGAGTGGTGTTGGTGTGAGCTAGATTTTGCTTTGTTTTTATCTGCTTTATCTTGTATCTTTGTCTTACCGTTTCTTACACCATTTCTGCACTTTACATAACACAGCTTACCTCAAAAGGGGTACCACAATAGGAATGTTTAGTTAATTAATCCAATTTATCCCACCATGTGCTGCACTAGGTCTGCAAATACCAGGTGCAGAGGAACACCTGCAGAAGAGGATTGTCTCCACATCATTTCTGAGCCCACCAGAGGCATCTCATTGGTCACTGCCAGCCACCAGATGTTGGACTAAAATGGAGCCTGGTCTGATCCAGCGGTCGGATTATTACAAAGTCGGTTTCGGTTTCCATGCCATGCTACACTAAAACATGGTGGGTTAATAGTAGTTCAATCTTTAATGTGTCGCTGCAACAGGGCTTACTCCCAGGAAAATACGCGCAACTCTGTTGCATCCTTAATTAGTACCAATGGCGGGCTTCGCCCTAAGAAAACAGCCATACTGTATATCGGACCTCAGCGGGGAGGGGCGGCTGTAACGATTGAGGATGCGCAAAGACGAGCGAGACCGACGAGCGGCGGGCGAGGAGTAAACTGACAGTCCGCATGCGCATCTCCGAAAGACCGCAAACATGAAGCCTGCCCTTCGCCTGCCACAGTCAATAGGAGAGGGCGGAGGTTAGTAACTGCGCTTGCGCCGCTCTTTCGGAGGCCGGCGCAGCTGCGAGGGTGGGGCGCGGCTGACACGGTTGTCCTCTCGGGTTGAGGTGCTTGATGCTCTAGGGTTGCCAGGGTGACGGGGATACAACATGGCGCGCTGACAAGTTCTGCCGTGGGGAGGGGGCCTGGCGGTTCAGAGAGGACCTGTGTCCTCACCCCCCTCCCCGCCCCTTGACCCGGAGGGAACCTGCGGGAGAGGCGGGCTCGGAGGATGAACAGTAAGGGAGAAGGCGCGGTGGTGGCTTCGCGGCTCCTCATGGTGGCATAGATCGGAGATGGCGTTCGGCCTGCGGATTCGGCGAGCCGGCGGATTGGGGAGGGGACGTGTGTGGAGTTGGGGTGTAGGAAAATGGGCAGCCCCTTCCCTTTTTATAAATTGGCGAGTCGAGGAAGAAATGTCTACTTGGAGAGAGAAAGCGAGAAGCAGACTTGGCACTTGGCTTGATCCATTTTTTCTGTTTAGGCAATTCGACGAGGGTGTCGTGTTGGGGATTAGGGCCAAGGACCCGCAGTCGAGGCCACGGGAATGGGTGTCGTGGGTTGGCGGAGGCATTACGAACTTGCCCTCTCCTGCCGTTATTACTCCAGGCGGGAGAAGGAGGGGTTTCAGGGAGGCGCAAAGTGTTGCAGAGTCCGGCTCTTGCTTAGAGTGAGATAAAGAACGGCTCCTATCGCGTCTCGGAATAACGTGGAACCCTGGCCTTGTGCATACGAGCTCCACAACCGGGGCTGAAAAGGCCAGAGACAGCGGGGGCAAAAGGGGCTGATCACTCCAACACCGTTGGTAGGGGCTGCAACAGTAAGAAGTGTGTCGTTGGTCTTTTTAGTGGTTCTGCATTTTTCTTTCAACTCTACCTGTCCTTCAACTTTTCCCAAACCAAGCATGAATGGATATTAATTTCTCTGTTCCAAGACATCTGGTGAACTCTGTGAAATGGTCCATGTGAAATGGTCCATCAAGCCACAGTAAATGTTCAGACTGTATTCCACCCTAAGCACTCTTCCTGTGTACTTACCACAGATGTAGAGATTTTAATTGATCTTATGCTCACAAGACTCTTGTTTGGGAATAGTTTTCACTGAACTTAGAACTCAGAAATGAAAAGGAAGCACTCAGTTGTCAGAATCCATTCTATAACGCTGAACTAGGAAACCCTTTGATAGCTGGAAGCTGTTTGGAGGGAGTAAGGACTGCAGCAGATAGGATGATAATCTAAAATCTTTTGGTGGATCTGGGATTTCAGAGAGGTGTCTGTGGATTCTGATTTTTTAGATGCAAAAAATCTATGTTACTGTTTTCATTTGTTTCTTGTCTCAAAACTGCACCATCAGTTTTCAGTAACTATGCAATCAGGGAGCTCTGTTCCTATTATTATTTTATCCCACTAATGTCTGTCTGTCTGTCTGTCTATCTCTTTATTTCAGCTCAAGGTGACAAGCAAGGCGGCCTCCTATTTTCCCCACAAATATTAAAATGGTTTTGGAGGCCACAGGTTGTCCTTTTTTGCTCTAATAGCTTATTCACATCTATAAAAACAGGTAGAAGCTGGCAACTTTAGAGGAATCCTGTCAGTTAAAGTACATGTTTGTATGTATAAATTCCGGCAACAGTTTTCAACATTTCTCTTTACAGAATTTGGAATAGCCTGGCTAGGAATGATTTCTGCTTTAGATCTGTTGGGCAGGTGATTAATGGTCCCTCACACACATGTGTACATTAATGTAAAAACGTTCACATGCATAGAAGGTGGTTTATAGCAAATATTAAAGAATAGAAGGCAGTGATGTAGAAATAAGGGCATACTCTTCTTCTTTCAGTTGTAATTTATATAATGTATATATAAATAAAGTCATAATTTATATTTATTTATATCAATTGAATAAAATATGAGATGATACATGTATAAATCATAGGATCCATTGGAATATTCTGTTTAGGCTGAGTCTACCTCTTCTGTAGTGCAAGAGGACTCATTCCCTGACAGACTGTTGCGCAACCTGCAATTTGACACATTCAGTGAAGAGCAATCTTGCCTTGCTTAAGAATTGTTCTTGAGCTTCTTCTCTGTGATACCTTCCTGATAATCAAAAAATACTTTCATATTTCCCCATTGTCTTTTTTCAAGGCTAAACATATCCAGTTCCCTCAGTCTCTCATAAAATTAAATTTCCAGTCCCAATAATAAACCATTTTGCTGAAATAGGAAATAACAGAAGGCTTATATCATATTAGCATAGGAAGGATAGTAGAGGTGATGTGATAGTGCTGTGTATCACCTGTAAGAATGGGGAGATAAGATAGATTCAGTGCCTGGAATGCTAAGGGTATATCGGCAAGCTAAGGTCGTAGGGCCATAGGCACTTCCTGAAGAGCATTTTGAAATCTATAAACTTGCCTCTGACCACAATAACTGAAAATCAGCATCTTTAATTTCCAGCTTTATTGAGGAAGGAAACTAACAAAAACTGGGTAAGCCTTAACCTAATTAAATAATATATTAAAATACAGTGGGGCAAAAAAGTATTTAGTCAGCCACCAATTGTGCACGTTCTCCCACTTAAAAAGATGAGAGAGGCCTGTAATTTTCATCATAGGTATATCTCAACTATGAGAGACAAAATGGGGGAAAAAATCCAGAAAATCACATCTGATTTTTAAAGAATTTATTTGCAAATCATGGTGGAAAATAAGTATTTGGTCAATATCAAAAGTTCATCTCAATACTTTGTTATATATCCTTTGTTGGCAATGACAGAGGTCAAACGTTTTCTGTAAGTCTTCACAAGGTTTTCACACACTGTTGCTGGTATTTTGGCCCATTCCTCCATGCAGATCTCCTCTAGAGCAGTGATGTTTTGGGGCTGTCGCTGGGCAACACGGACTTTCAACTCCCTCCAAAGGTTTTCCATGGGGTTGAGATCTGGAGACTGGCTAGGCCACTCCAGGACCTTGAAATGCTTCTTACGAAGCCCAGGTGGTGTGTTTGGGATCATTGTCATGCTGAAAGACCCAGCCACGTTTCATCTTCAATGCCCTTGCTGATGGAAGGAGGTGTTCACTCAAAATCTCACGATACATGGCCCCATTCATTCTTTCCTTTACACAGATCAGTCGTCCTGGTCCCTTTGCAGAAAAACTGCCCCAAAGCATGATGTTTCCACCCCCATGCTTCACAGTAGGTATGGTGTTCTTTGGATGCAACTCAGCATTCTCTCTCCTCCAAACACGATGAGTTGAGTTTAGACCAAAACGTTCTACTTTGGTTTCATCTGACCATATGACATTCTCCCAATCCTCTTCTGGATCATCCAAATGCTCTCTAGCAAACTTCATACAGGCCCAGACATGTACTGGCTTAAGCAGGGGGACACATCTGGCACTGGAGGATTTGAGTCCCTGGCGGCATAGTGTGTTACTTACTGATGGTAGCCTTTGTTACTTTGGTCCCAGCTCTCTGCAGGTCATTCACTAGGTCCCCCCGTGTGGTTCTGGGATTTTTGCTCACCATTCTTGTGATCATTTTGGCCCCATGGGGTGAGATCTTGCGTGGAGCCCCAGATCAAGGGAGATTATCAGTGGTCTTGTATGTCTTCCATTTTCTAATTATTGCTCCCACAGTTGATTTCTTCACACCAAGCTACTTGCCTATTGCAGATTCAGTCTTCCCAGCCTGGTGCAGGTCTACAATTTTGTTTCTGGTGTCCTTCAACAGCTCTTTGGTCTTGGCCATAGTGGAGTTTGGAGTGTGACTGTTTGAGGTTGTGGACAGGTGTCTTTTATACTGATAACAAGGTCAAACAGGTGCCATTACTACAGGTAATGAGTGGAGGACAGAGGAGCCTCTTAAAGAAGTAGTTACAGGTCTGTGAGAGCCAGACATCTTGTTTGTTTGTAGGTGACCAAATACTTATTTTCCACCATGATTTGCAAATAAATTTTTTAAAAATCAAACAATGTGATTTTCTGGATTTTTTTTCTCATTTTGTCTCTCATAGTTGAGGTATACCTATGATGAAAACTCATCTTTTTAAGTGGGAGAACTTGCACAATTGGTGGCTGACTAAATACTTTTTTGCCCCACTGTATATATATTAAAAAACCTAGTAACCCTCTAAACCTTGGAAAATATAGAAAGTATAGCCCCCAGCCACTTATGTGATATACTGTGGTGCTTAAAAGTTTGTATTTTCAACATTTGTGCATAAATATTATCTAAAACATGATGTATTCTCCTCACACATCCTTAAACTAGATAAAGAGAACCTAATTAAACAAATGAGTCAAGAACATTCTACTTGAACATTTATTTATTAAGGAAAAATTGATCCAAAGCTATATATTTGTGTATGACAAAAGTATGTGAACCTCTAGAATTATCAGTTCATTTAAAGGGAAGTTAGAGTCAGGTGTTTCAATCAATGGGATGATAATCAGGTGTGAGTGTGGGAGGTCCTGCTTTATTTAAAGAACATAATTCTGGGTTTTCACTGTCAAAGTCTGAGCTTCACAATACAGGTATGTGGAAGTGTGTCATGGCTTGGACAAAGGAGATTTCTGAGGACCACTGAAAAACAGTTGTTGATGCTCACCAGGCTGGAAAAGGTTATACAACTATTTCCAAAGAATTTGGAGTCCACCGTCAGGCAGATTGTGTACACATGGAGGCAATTCAACAAAATTGTTACCCTCCTCAGGAGTGGTTGACCAACCAAGATCTCACCAAGAGCAAGGTATGTAATATTTCAAGAGGTCTCAAAGAACTCCAGGATAACATCTAAGGAGCTAAAGGCTTCTCTTGCATTGGTGAATGTCAGTGTTCATGAAACCAGCATCAGGAGAACACTGAACAACAATGGTGTTTGTGGCAGGGTTGCAAGGAGAAAGCCACTACTCTCCAAAAAGAACATTGCTGCCCATTTCCAGTTTGTGAAAGACCACCTGGATAAGCCAGAAGGCTATTGGAAGAATGTTATGTGGATGGATGAGACCAAAATAGAACTTCTTGGCTTGAATGAAAAGCATTATGTTTGGCAAAAGGCAAATGCTACATTCCAGCATAAGAACCTTATCCCATCTGTGAAACTGGAACTATGAATTTTGAATTGTACCAGCAAATTCTGCAGGAAAATGTCAGGGTATCTGTCTGTGAACTAAAGCTCAAGAGAAAGTGGGTCATGCAGCAAGACAACAACCTAAAACATACAAGTCATATGACCCAAAATGGTTAAAGCAGAAATTTTGGAATGGCCAATAAAATCCTGAATTTAATTCTATAGAAATGTGGAAGGACATGAAGCAGTTCATGTGAGGAAGCCCACCAACCTACCTGAGTTGAAATTGTTCTGTAAGGAGGGATGGCCTAAAATTCTCCAAGCTGATGTGCAGGACTCATCAACTTGGAATGATTATCAGAAATGTTTAGTTGCAGTTATTGCTGCCCAAGGGGGGCACAATACTTTTAGCAAAGGTTCACATACTTTTGCTACACAATAATATGTAACTTTGGATCATTTTCCTCAATAAATCAATGAAGTATGTTTTTGACTCATTTGTTTACTTGGGTTCTCTATATCTAGTTTTAGGACTTGGAGAACAGATCATGTTTTAGGTCATATTTATGCAGAAATATTGAAAATTCAAAAGAGTTCACAAACTTTTAAGTACTACTGTAGCCCTATCCACTTTTCATCATTGCCCTCAACATCTCAAAACATTCATTGTGGCCCTGGCCATGAAAAGTTATCCACCTTTCATATATATATTTAACATACTAAATACAAAAACAGTTCTGAATAAGCAGTCTTCTTGGAGAAGGTAGGGAAAATTTATGTATATATCTGTAAGTATGCAACTGTGTGTACTGTGAACACAGTCTGTCTTGATTTTTCTACCTTTTGATTTTAATTCCCTAATCAGGAAAAAAAATGTATCAACAAAACAAATGTCTTATAGAATAGCTCACTATATTGTAGACAAAGATTGTGTTTGAATAAAAATGAGGAATTCAAGTCCTAAACCCTGTTCTTTTAGCTGAAGTAAGCTGTGGGTTAGACTAGAATACTTCCAAAGTCCCTCCCAACCTTATGATTCTATGATACTATAAACAAACCATAAATGGAAGCTTCCTTCACTGAGAAAAATGTTACTTTGTTTTATTAAAACATGAAGCATGACAATGGTTAGGAAAAAGTCTTATTGAACACTATGGATTACTAGTACAATTATATTGGAAATACTTTTCTTTACAGCTAGATGCAGTCTGAAGAAGTTAATTCTCACAGAAGTTAGCCAGTGGAGGAGTCTAGAAGCATTTGCTGTAGAGGTGATATGTATGGGAGAAGACTAAACCAAATTAGAGAGCAGAAAGGTATATACAAAAACCAGTTAGAATTGGGTGAGTTTCCAGACGCATAACTCCACAGATAAGTAAAGAATGAATGAAGAGGGGATCAGTATATCTGGAGGGTGCTATTCATGTGCCTATAATATGTAGATTAGTTTGATTAAAACTTCATTAACGCTTCCTGGTCATATACGATAATATTGGAATCAAGCTCTTCAAATGTACATGCTTGGAACATGAGGTGATTATAGATAATGCCCTAATATATGCTAAATTTTATGCAGGTATTATGCAGTCCATTTTAATGCTGTTATAGATATTATTTAAGTACAATAATAGTAATTCTTTTAATATGTATATTGTATCTAGTGCAGTGATCCAACAAACTCAGGTTTCTAAAAACTAAACTAGAAATTACATGATTTTCCCCCTATAGATTATTATAGAGGATGATAGGAATGTGAGATGTAGTTAACAGAAAGCACTTAAATGTTATTTCAGCAAACACAAATAGAATTTTTCACAGAATTCTCAAGAATAAATTGTACTGGTATAATCCTTTCCCAGTGCAGACAGATGAACTTTAATTTTAAACAACTACAGTAATAATATGGGAATTAGCTGGAAGACATACATCTGGGGAGGAAACAAGCGTGCTGTTAGAACAAGTAAGCTACGATTATGAACATGTCTGACAAAGCAGAATTTAAATTTATAAATTTACCTTCCAGTTTATTGTTTCAATGTTGATCTTTTTAGAATACAAAACAACTGGTAAAATTGGAGAGGGAACATTTTCTGATGTTCTGAAGGTACAGAGTCTAAAAGATGGACAATATTATGCATGTAAACAAATGAAACAGCATTTTGAAAGGTAAGTCTAGTTCTTTTCAATTTAGTTTCTTTGTTTAGCTTAACCTCGGTCTATAAATGTTTTGTTTAAATCTTCATTGTCACAAGTTGATTTTAAAACAAATTATATTTTTTGTAAATGTATATCTAAAATCTAGCAGCCTCGGAAGATTATTTTTGTCTGACAGGTCTTAATATTGGGCTTAAATAATACGAGTGTTTAAACTAGTAATTCTTAATCCTTGTGTACATACAGTACAGTGTACAGTAACTACAGCATTGTACAGAGATTTCCTTCTCTAGAGCTCATAATCATTGGAAGTAAGGGAGATGTGTATGGATATCATTCCTTGGAATTTATATATTAATTATTAAGATTATTTTATATTGTATTTTAATTGATTTTATCTCTTCTGTAAACTGCCCAGAGTTGCTTTTTAATGAGATGGGCGGTGACAAATTTGATATAAAAATAAATAAAGTAAATACCATCTTCCAGAAGTAATACCCATGCCACCATATAAAAAAACATAGAACTTTGCAAGTGTATCTAATACAGTACAAAGAGCTTTGGCCAGAAGAGAACTACAAAAGGTCACACTGCACTCATGCAAGCTGGTACGTGCACTAAGAGACTATTATAGCCTGTGCTTTGTGTGACTCAGGAAAATATATGCAGCAAATGGAAGTTGTTTATTTTTAACCTAATATTTTCTCCTAGTATTGACCATGTGAATAATCTGAGGGAAATACAAGCATTAAGGCGATTGAATCCACATCCAAATATCCTTACGTTGCATGAAGTGATTTTGTAAGTGATGCATGCCTTTTTTTCCTTTCCCATTTGTACCATACATGTAGATCATTATAGAGATGTTCAATTACTGTTTGTCAAATAAATCTCATTCTGAATAAAATAATTTTGAGGGAGGAACTTTTCACTGTGGAATGAGTTTTTTTTTTCATTTCCTGCACCTTTGCTCTCAAGATGACAGCAAGTAGGGAGTGGGTTGTTGGACTACTTAACTTTGGAGCCTAATTTGAGTTGAATAATGTATCTTGCTTAGTCACTGAGTCATCATTCTGTTCTATTGATAGTATGTGTTATGAGTTCTCAGGATGGATCTCGCAATCTATCTATAAAGGTTTTAAAGATTAGTTTTATTCTGTGTTCATAATTGGTCTCTGGCAATACTAATGGTGTCAGGGTATGATACAAGAGAAGTGCAATTAGGGGCTCAAGAACTGAAGCGTTTAAATAGCATTGTGTGGAATCCAGTCTCATTCCTGTAGGTGCTGACTTGAGATTTTACAGTGGGGGGTTATCTGAAGATATGTATTTTTAGATTCTGTTCATTGTGTTGTATGAAAAATCATCTCGGGTCACCTGCCTAATGGAGATGGTCAGTTGACAGTAAGGAATACTCTGAGCATGCTAACGTATTTTGTTACCCTAAAATAGAAATCTCACAATCCTCATAAATTCACACAACACATTTTCCCAGAGAACACATTTACTTGCCAGGACTTCACTTGTTCTATTTAACCATTTCTGAACAGAGAAAATATAAATCTTTTTATTGTGAAAAAAACAGAAATGTTTGAGGGAACATAATACCATGGTTCAGTGGCATCTGTGACAGGAGGAGGGGGGGCAGAATAAAAGCAGCACTGAGACAAACCCTTGGTACATAGGTCGTATTGTTGCATGCATGTTCGAAAGGGACAGATTTTTGTGGCACAACACTGCTTTCATTATTTTGATGAAAGCAACAGAATCTTGCAGATGCCCATGCCCAGTTCTTAGCTAGAAATAGGAATCTTTCTTCTCAGAGCAAGGCAGTTTCCTCTCCTAGTGCAGAATGTAGTAGTTCAGTATCAGCATGTAGAAGTGTACCAAGTTTAATCTTGACTTGTCCAGTTACAGTTACTTATCAAGTTACAGGGCTTGAAAAGATCCCCACCTATGACCACAGAACTGGTCAAGATGGGCTTATGATCTGATTTTATAAGGCACGTTTATGTGTTCATAAATTATTCTGTTGCTCACTTAAAATCTGAGTATTATTTCTGATCATGACAGAAACAATATACTATTGTCAGTAATCTCTAGATTGTGGCAGGCAAAAAAAATTAACAAACATTTATTTTTTGCTTTTTACATAATGTTCTAATTTAAAAAATATCCAGGTATAGCATGGGTTTGCTTTTGATTATCATGTACACAAGGGTGAGCAATTTGTAGGCCACACGAGATTAATAAAGGCTTGCCCTCTGCCATAGGTCCTTCCTCTTCTCCTTCATATCCCCACTATTACTATTGTGCTGGTAAAGAGGGATGATTTTCCTAATCACAATTGTCATTCAATAGTCCACCTATTAGACATTTCTTGGGTTATTGAGAAACTGATCCAGCAGTATAACAAAGTGCATGAGTATGAATCTCCTTGAGGGCCTTGTTTCCCAGAAGATTGGACTTCTGATTTTCTGCAAAAAAAGCTGGGGAAGTTGGTAAGCAATGATGAGGAAGAGGATATTCAAATAGAGTCATCCTCATAGTCTTCTCCGATATAATCTTTTTCAGAATCACAAGAGATGAGATGGGGAGATGAAGTTGATTTTCCTCTTTCCCCAGCAGTTTTGATGCAGCTGAAATTGCATGAATTCATGTGTAGCCCTGTCTGAGCCAATATGCCTATTATGAGAAAAAGGTTGCTTACCTCTGATTGATTGATTGATTGATTGATATATGCATGCATGCATGCATGCAGTGAGAGTGGCATATAACTGCTCTATTTAACATAGAGTACTTTTTTCATGTATACACAAAAGCAATGAAAAATACAGAAAATGAAAAACAGTAGTTGTAACCAATAATAGTAAATCCACTTTAAAATAAAATTGAAAAACTTATCCCATTCTTTAAATGCTTATACAGCTTCTTCTTCTTTCTTTCATATAGTTACATTAAAACCCACTTTTTTCTTTAGTGACAAGAAAGCTGGTGCTGTTGCATTAATATGTGAACTTATGGACATGAATATTTATGAATTGATCAAAGGTATGTAGAGTATACAATATCTGAAAATGTCTCTTGCTTAGATGCAATTTTTTCACAAATACAAGAGGTGGGTGTTCAGTATAACCAAGTATATTAAGTAGGACACTGCTGCATTTTGAGAAAAGATGTATTTTACTTGCAGTTATGGAAAACCCCTTCAGATTAATGCAGATGTAGATAGGATCTCTTTCTGGAGGCAGTTGATTTCCTTCAGAATAAGTTAAGGCAGAGAGAGGTTTTGGAATAGAGGCAAAGTACCTCCATATAATTACATATATTGAAGGAGAATGCTATCCTGAGAAAGAGGGGCCAGTCTGCAAGAAATTTTTAGAAGGAGAACATAGTTCATTAATCATTGAATATATTTGCTGTGTTAGGAATGGTTAAATATATGCCCACATCCCCACCATCAACCAAAGCCAAGGAAGTATAGATAGAGATAATTGTACGTCAACAACTGGAAAACTACTTCGCTGTGGTACATAATGGAGATTTCTGTTACAGCATTTCTATATGGAGTGAGGGCCTATTCTGCTTCCAGATACCTTACTCATGATTCAAAACCAATGGCTGCATAAAATACAAAAGCTAGTCCTGTTCTAAATTTTTCAGAATAGAAAACCATTGCAATTGATATAAGACTAGTACAATATAGTCTAAAAGGCATCCTGGCCCACTGTCTTTCATATCAGGTGCAATTTGCAAACCCTTTTCAAAGGCAGCCTTATGTAGAGCACATTGTAGGAATCTGATCTTGACACTGATTCAGATATGAGTCCTGTAGCCAGATCTGTCTTTTCAGGAAGAAATACCAATGATGCACCCACTGAAGGTCAGACAAGGTGCTCCTGAATAGAACAGCTTTAAATATCCAGGCTAGGTTAGGGGACACGGTTATAGGTCATAGGCAAACTTTCATAGCTATATTAAAAAATTAGTTAACTAGCCAAAGTCATTGCAAGCTCTTTTATTTTCAATTGATCTTTATAAAAAATTCTGCTAAACTTGATTTCCAAATTCCAGGAAGGAAAAAACCATTGCCTGAAAAGAAAATAATGAGTTATATGTACCAGTTATGCAAATCTCTTGATCATATACACAGGTAGGAAAGCTTTTTATTTACTTGCTTGCAAAAGTACAGTTTGGCTATTTAAATGGGCTGGAATCTCTAGAGACTCATTCATGTACTTAAAGTATATAAATGTGCCACAGGCTTTGACTTGCTTTTCCTTTCTAATTGCCATCTCTTCTCTGGAATATCTTCAGAACTTTATGGATAATTTTTCAGGAGGGGTGCAAGAATTTGTGTTGAAACTGAATACTCCCAGGGCTCGTGTGGCTTTCTGCACCACAGCCTAGGTATAAAAATACTTACATTTCCCTTGATTTTTATCTTGATGCAGGAATGGAATATTTCACAGAGATGTGAAACCTGAAAACATATTAATAAAGGTATGTTGTCTTTGGTAATTTTATAGCACAAGCAATATGAATGTACCAAAATTCTTATGTTTCAAAATGTTTGTTCTAGGACTGGTATTTGAATATGCATCTTGCTTCTATAGGAAAAAGTACATTTCAACTTTCTGATGATTAACTATCAAATACTTACTTTAGATTTAATATTGTCTTGCTTTTTAGCATCAGTTATTTTTTTATTACTCATGGAAAACAATAAGGTATCTTTTTAGACAAGTCAATCTTTTTTGATCCAAGCTGTAAAAAATAAAATTTGATTTCTCTTGAGTACCTTCTGCTAGAAATTCTCTGAAGGCTTAATGTTCAAGACTACAGGTAGTCCTCACTTAACAACGGTAATTGGGACAGGAATTTCCATCACTAAGCGATGCAGTCGGGAAGCACGACGTCATGTGACTGCATCACTTAGCAACAGCAATCCCAACATTCCCTGTTGCCTTTGTTAAGTGAAAATCGCAAGTTGTTAAATGAGGAACCTCACATGACTGCGACTTGCAACTTCCTACTGGGTTCCCACAAGCAAAGGCAATGGGGAAGCTGGCTGGAAGTTGAAAATTCTAGGCAGCTTGCCAGTAGGCTGGAGGCCGGGTGAGTACCACGGAGTGGGGTGTGTGTGCTACAGTGAGTACATGCAGGCTGGGGAGGGGATGCTCCAGTGCAGCATGAGTGAGGGTGGGCTGGGGAGGGGGTGCTGTGGTGCCATGTGAGTGGGCTGGGGAGGGGATGCACATTATGGAGTATAAGATCCCTGGGATCTCATACTTTGTAGTTGGGCTCCTCAGGAGAAAGAGCAGCAGGAGCAACCTGCAACCTTCTCTGCTGGCTTTACAGTTGATTTTGCTTGTGGGAAGCCAACAGGGAAGGTTGCAAATGGTGATCATGTGACCGTGGGAGCTGCAACCATTGTGTGAGCTGGTTGCCAAGTGCCCAGATTATGATCACATAACTGCAGGGGTGGTGTGATGGCTGGAACTTGGAGGACCAGTCATAAGTACCACTCGTTCAGCACTGTCACAAATTCAAACAGTCACTGAACAAGTGGTTGTTAACCTAGGACTATCTGTATGTACTTTTACATTTATTCCAAAGGCCACCTTGTGGCTAAGGATTCAAAAATCAGTTACTGCCCATTCAGAACATTAAAAAAAATCAGTCCTTTGTTTATAAATAGAACAGCTGAGGTTGATATTAAGATTTCTTAATTACATCTTAAAGTATCCAGTTCATTATTTGTAAATATCATTTTAATGCCTGTTCATTTGAGATGCAAAAATTGTCTTATTGTAGCAGGATCTTCTCAAACTTGGAGATTTTGGATCCTGTAGGAGCATACATTCTAAGCAGCCATATACAGAATATATCTCTACACGCTGGTATAGGGCACCTGAATGTCTTCTTACAGATGGTTTCTATAGTTACAAAATGGACATCTGGAGTGCTGGCTGTGTGTTTTATGAAATTGCAAGGTAGGTTATTTATCAGAAGGAAAGTGATGGTCTGACTAAATTAAAAAGAATTAGGAAACTCTTCTGAAGTATAGGTTTATACAGATGGTATGAGATAGTTATAGGCTGAAATATGGAAAGATATGGGGAAGATTTGAAGCTCAAGGGTAAAGCGCATGTTTTACAGGGAGAAAATTCCAGTTTAAATGTCTGCATTGCTAGTCAGCGCTTTGCATAATGGCACTGGGAAAGCCATTTAACACTTTGAAGAGCTGCTGGGCAAAATGGACTTACAATCTATCTCAATAAGAAAGGTCTGGGTATTTGTCACTTTTTGTTAATCATTGTGTTCTTATCTGGCAAGGAAGTCCATTGCTGTAACTAAGGGGTTTGTGATTCAGTATTAGGTGCTTCAGCTCAGCATGAAGGGTACAGTACAGCAGCATTGCTGCAATATATCTGGATCTAGTCAATGGTTAGAAAGGTGAACATCAGCAGCTTAATGAAGGAAAAATAATTTGCATAATGGCATTGGGAAAGTCTATTTTGAAGACTAGCTGAGAATCCTAATATGCTGCCCAGGCCCCAAAAGTGACTATGTTATCTGGCTTCAAGCAGTAGTAAATATGTCTCTGAGGAAGACACTTGAGACAAGGCCATGCCATGTGCATATTAAGTTGAATTTTGGGGATTATAGGCTTTAGCAACAAACACTTCATTTCTGGCTGATAAAATATTTATGCTTCAGTAGCTACAGGCTAAATTGTACAGAAAACATTTTTCTATAACACTTTTGTCTCTTTTGAAGCTTTTTTCTTTTCATTTTGAGATATGTTAAGTAATACACAGGTGGGAAATGGGATTAATGACAGTACATTTGATTTAAAAAAATATTACCTGGCATAATGGCAACGAATATTATTTAGGACTGAGGATGAACAATGTCCTCATAACAAAAAGTTAAGCTTGTCAGAGTTGAGTTTTCACCACATTACCAATTATATTCTTTGTTTCCAGTTTCCATCCACTCTTTCCTGGATCTAATGAACTTGACCAAATATCAAAAATCCACGATATCATAGGTACTCCTCCTAAGAAGATTCTTAATAAGTTCAAACAGTAAGTGCAGTTTCCCTTGAGATTTATTAGCCCATTATAAGTTAGTTTGCATAAAATTACTTCAGAAGAAGTGTATGTTTATTACTTTACAGCTGACCAGAGTCAAATCTAACATAGCATGTAACCTGGGTCTACTCAGAATTCAGAGCTACAATCATAACCATGAACCATGGTGTTTTCATAATGTATTAGACTATTTTGTATTGCTGTTCCCTTGATAAATGCTTCTAGCTCTTCTTGCAAGTGTCACAGAAACTTGAAAGAAGCTGTAGGGAGTCCCCTTTGCTATAAATGATTACCTTCTTTGGTGAATCTTTGGCTTTTAATAAAGACACATTCAAATAGAGTTTGAAACTTGGTAGGTTTTTTTGGACAAGTATTGATAATTTTCTTGGCAATGTTGTGGAAGTGATTTCTGAGTCTTGTATGTAGACCTGTATTTCCTGTTGGTCTCCTATCCAAGTTACTGATCAGATTCAACTCTGTTCAGTTTTCAAGATAAACTAAGGTTGTAGACGCTGTCACTTAGCTGGGCTGCTGCTATCTAGCTAGGATTATCTAGTTTTACTGAACAAATTTTTAAAGGATGTTTATTATTAAGCGTCCCTTTTATTCCAGAGAAGCAATATTCAACGATTATCACCTGGATGAACTGGAACACAAAGTTTAAAGTTACTTTGACTTCCCATGTTCAGGTGAGGGTAGTATCAGTTGGACCTGAAGAAAACCACAGTGATGTCATGGCATCATCATCATACAAATCCAGCCTTACGTACTTGTGTCCCAACATCTGACAAGTATTAAACTGTAGCATTTGCATGATGATATAGTCACACACATGCAATTTGCCATATGTGGATGACCACAGGGACAAGGAATGCTTTGAAACCTGAAACTTTCATTTTAAGTTCTTTAGTATCCTTCCAATACCAATAAGGCTGATTCTGCTGACAGGAATGCATTTTCTTTCACTGGATTTATGCAGGTCAAGAGTGATGAGTTTTGATTTTCCCACCAGAAAAGGAAAAGGAATCTCTCCATTTATGCCTAACTTGTCCAACAAGAGCCTGACACTTATGTATGCAATGATACAGTATGATCCTGATGAAAGGATCTGTGCGCATGAAGCACTGCAGCACCCTTACTTTAGAGAGCTGAGGTAAGGAAATATGAAATGAAGCTTGATTTTGAATCAATATTCAGTTGAAAATGTTTCTAGCCTGCTAAGATTTAAAATACCTAAGCTTGATAATTCTGAATCAACTAAACTGAAATTTAAGTTAATGCTTAGAGTTAGGCATTTAGCATTTGCATTTCACGTCATTGTTTAATATGACTAAGGGAGGGAAGTGAGTGGTTTGACTGTCTAATTGATGGAAAAGAATTTCAAAGGTTGTATATGAGATTCTGTCTGATTTACACTGAACAGGTTGGCAGAGAAACAAGCTTTAACCATACACCGAAAAATGAGATTAGTAGGAAATCCATTAGAAAGGGATTCTCTTGGTTTGCGGCGTATTTCAAAGGAGGATCAAAGGCAGGTAATCTTTAAATCAAAGACTAAGTAATAAACCTATTTAATTACTGCCATTTTTGTTCATACACTTATAGAACAATTCTGTGTCAATTTTGCTGCTTTGATTATGTGAAAACATGCTTGAGAATTCTTGTATCAAAAAATTCCAGGATTTTTATGGATTTTTGCTCTCTCTATTGGACATCTAAATATGATTTACAGGTTCAGAAAGGTTTTGTCTAAATTTATACCATTATCTCTTATGCAAGCAATGCACGGAATAGTATGGTAGTCTAGCTTTAGATAACCTACTTATGGCTCCTGACTTTTTGTAGTGGTTCTGTGAGGACAAAGTAGTGCTGAAATTAACTAGTCACACACTTTTCCTGGAAATTATCCAATTTACATCTAACTTAATGCAATCAATATATAATAATTATGAAGTATCTGATTCTGCCATCTTCCCAAACAGTTGTTCTGGGAATATTAAGGGTATCAACAAATCCATTCAGTAATTCCCAAAGATGATTTTGTGTAAATTCATCCTCTGTCCCTCATCCCACCCACCCCCCAAAAAGAAAAAAATCAGAATCACAATTTGGGGACAAAAAGTAATTAATTCCAGTAAATTCCTGCATTTTGTTGCAGAGTTCTTGAGATATCAGATTTAAGCTAGCAGTACCACATTCCTAGGGTTTATCCAGTTCTTTGTAAAATCTACTGGATGTTCCTTGTCTTGTTTACACACTCAAGGAATAAATTTTGATGCCAATAGCAGAACAAGAAAGGAAGGAAATTGTGTCATTCTAAGGCTTATCTGAAGTTTCTAAGTTTTTAAAGCCCAACTTTACAAATAAACCATCAAAGACAGTTTTCCAAGCAAGTATCCACTTTCAACATGCATCTTTGAAAGTCTTTGAAAAACAGTGGAATGTAACCTTTGGATACTGTTTTCAAAATAGCTATGCTATAGTTGCTACCGTTTAGCCCTCTCCCCCCTTATTGATCTAACTGTATATAAAGGCTTCCACTGATATTGTACTTCCATCTGATGAGTTCATTCGAAAGGCAAGCAGCATTCTTCCCTAAGAAACATTTGGGGGGAAGTTAACGTATATTTGGGAGTAACTGCAGAAGTGGCAATATCTAAACCAACCTAAAGCATATGTGAGGGGGATCAAACACATTTAGCCTACATAAAATTATTTTTAAAAATTGAACTTGTATTTTTATTTTAAAAGAACTTTCTTAGGCAAGCCCAGGAGAATCCACTGGGACATCATGGACTTCCCAATGCAGTTGAGTTGCCAAAACTGACAGTTCCTGCTGTAACCAACTTGACTTCTTACCCTAATCCTTCATTTCAGTCAGTTTTTACCCTCCCAGCATCCAACAGACAAGTCCAGGTTTTGCAACCTATAACATATTTTGGGACACATCGCAAGGTAATTCTACCTTGCTTATTAGATTACATACTATTTTGTACAAGTAGATTATAGCCCATTTTAACTTCTGTTGTCTCATCAACAGTCTGAAAAACGGAAGGAATTTAAATCTCCTATGAAACAGTACCACTTGCCTGCTCTGGAAAGACGAGATGGAGGATTTTGATGGATCAAAACTCTCATGAACTCTCTGGATTCTTTGAAACAGTACACAAATGGCGATAGTGCCTTATCACCTCAAATGCTGCAAGAAGATGCTACAACAATCATTCTTTGGGACTTACACTTTTTTTTTTAAAGCCAACTATGTAACCACCATTTTTATAGCTCAGAATGCACTTTGATTTTTTTTTTAAGAAGTTCCTGCTATTTTTTAAAAAAGTTTTCTTTTAAGGTGATCATATATTTAATTGTGTTGCACTGGCAGGAATGAATTGTTACAACTTTTATATTAAATACTGCATTGTGTTTTTTTTATATATCTCTCTCTCTCTCTAATAAAACTGAATTTCTTGGGGGGAGGTTGTATATGTACCTATAGGGATAATCAGAGCCAATCTTCTTTGATAATCATTTAGAAGCTTCAAAACTTAAGTCTTAAGGTTAGTTTAATTTAAATATTACCTAGTATAAAAAACTGTTTTCCAAAACAAGTAATGTAAATTAACAGGTTTTTGCGTGGATGGCAGATGAAAAAGATTAATAGTTGTTACTGAAATGTGCTCTTATATGGAAATCTGAGCAGTGTAAGCATGTTTCAGATGATGTAGTTTGTCACACTGACATAGCTGAATGTAGAACATTGGTTCTGAAAAGGCCATGATGTTTGAAACTTTGGTGGAGGGAGTAACCCACTCTAAAGGGCATTTAATTTAGCTTTTCAGAGGTATCAGCAAAAATAAAATCACATTTTAAAAATAAGTTTATTAAAAGACTAAGAGGATTTTTATAGGATTGTAAGATTAACTACACTGTCCTCTCACAAAGCACTGTCAAATACCATCTCTATAACAAGAAAAAAATGGTGTATTGCACTAGAGTGAAAAATACTGATAGATCTTACTTGACCAAAAGTAATATAACAGATGCACCTTAAACAACATCCAAATATCAGTGCTTCAAAACAAAATGGCAAAATGAATAGCTAAGACTGGACTGTATCTTAGAGGAGGTCAACCACAATGGTATAACTTGCTGAAAAGTCACAAAGAGAATACAAATACAATACAATACATAAAGCAAATATTTAAAAGTGCTGTATTTTTCCGCTATGCAAAAACAATCATTTGCTTGGGCATTCGGTAGCCATGCTGAGTTGGCTGGATGTACTCTTGCCATTATTTATATTTTTGTTCAAACCAAACTGGGAGGGATTGATCTACTGAAGAATTGTGTAGACAAAAGATGAAGGGATTTTTGCTGGTTTCTCTTCATCACTTTCCATACTATCCCACAGAATCCTCCAGGTCTTCAGGACAAGGTTTTCTTTTGGGAAGGACAGGGACTTAATTTGAAATGGAGAATTTGGAGAAAATTATTTTTCATACCCCCCACTTCCCAAAAAAACTCTAGCAGGAAATTCTGAGTGGAATTCTCAGATGTAATCTGGATCTCAACCTATAAATGCTAAGGACTACAAACAAGAATGGAAAAAAAATCCTTTTAAGAACTTTCATGTTCATAATGCACAAGCATTAATATTTCATACATTTACTGGCTTTAGTCATATTCAGAATATTGGAAACTTGTTCTAGGATTTTGTAATTTAAAACAAGGCACCTACAGTATTGAATAAAGTGCAATGCAATTTGAATAAAGAGTTAAAATATTGTAGAGTCTCTAGTCAATTTCCAAACTTATAAAAGAATGTTTCAGTTTAATTATTACATGTTTAATTTAATTTTATTATTTTACTCAATGAAAAGCAGCCAGGTTGACTTCAGAAGTCTGAAAGCTCTCTTCAAATAGCCAAAATATGGAGGTGTTTCCTGTTAAGAGCACTTAAGGAAAAGAAAAGGATGGTCAAGCACAGATTTTGCCTGTTGACATGCAGAGTGTCACACGTAGAAGGTGATGGCAAAGCCTTCTGCTTAATATCCCAAAGAGGCAATACCAGGCTAAATAGACCCAATACTGAACAAGTCTGATCTGGTAGAAGGACATACTCTCTGATTTCATCCCTGAAATAAATTACAACAAAAAGCCCTTGTACTTCACACACGCTCACATTATTCTCTCCAGATATGCATAATTAGCAGAAGCCCATTGTATTTCATTGGAAACTAGTTCTGAGATTCTTTTCACATTATCACATGTTGAGGACAATTTACCTGACAATTACTTTTAGAAACAAATGGGGCAAACTCAGAATCTCTGCTGCTTTTAGATACGCTTAGACATTTTTCAATAAGGCAATCTCTGTTCACATATTGATTGAATAGCTTCTAATACAGTACAATGTAAACACTTGAATTGCATGGAATTGGCTAAAAACTAGTTCAATGTTAGAATGGGATCAGCTAGTTCAATGTAAGAATATTGCTTACATTGCTCAATTTTAGCTTTGGAATATTTTTCTTTTAAAAAGTTTGTACATTTTATAATTGCAAAGGTAGTAGAAGGTTGGCTGCATATAACTTCCCAATGAAGAAATAGAAAGTTCTGCACAACTGCTTGAGAGTGTCAGGCATAGTGAGAAGAAACAGGCAAGTTTCCCCAAATTTTACTGTTCAGCCTTTTAATGTTTTAGCATATCACTATCAGGAAATCTACCCATATATTTGACAAGAAGCTAGATTTTATTTTGTAAAATCTGTAATTTCATACTTGCTTTCCAAAACTCAGGACTCTTTTTCAGCACTAGGCAAAGTTGAGCACAGGCAAGGGTTTCCCCTCTCCCCCTACACAAAAATATCACAGTGATTACTTGACACTTGTTTAGACTAAAACTATAACACAGATTCTCTGCATTTTTCAGTTTGTGTTCCTTAAATATCAGGACTATTACTGTTTTTAATGCAGATTTTTCTTTTGCTTTCTAGTTTCAAAGCAAGTTTACTACAGAATTATTTTTTAATTTCATTTCTAAAGTAGATGGTTTGGTTGAACCATTTATGAAGTGTTTCTTGCTTCTAAAAGTATAATCATACATACCGATTTCCAGACTTGGCTCACAGCGGCAGAAAGGGAAGAAGCAATTCTGTGATGACTGCCCTCCCCCAAATACATTTTTGCAGAGAAAGACTCAGCAAAAGCAGCCCCTTCTGCCTCCACAGGATGAAATGCCTTCTGTGGAGAGAAACATTGTGTTCACAGTTAAATCCAAATTTTGGGTTTTAAGCAGCTGGTTCACACACTGCTAAGCCATAATATGGTTTATGTAGTTTTGGCTTAGCATGATGTATGAATCCTGCCATTATAGTATATAATGCATGTTTAAGGCTTATCATTGTGTGAAGCAAGCTACAGTACTATGATTTGTTCTTAAGGCATAAAAATGTCTTGCCTGTATCTTAAACCTGCCAATGCACAGGAGTTAAAACGGTACTTTTATTTTGCTTTCACTAGCACTTTGTATTATGCAGTCAAAAATAGCCTGGTACTATTTAGCTATTTCCAACTGATTTTAAAAGCTATAAGCTACAAAACACTTTGGGGTATGATAAAGGGCTGATATGCAGCCCAACCTAGTAATATACTACAGGTACTACTGAAACTCTGTTTCAAAGAGTGCGAGGGGCAGAGTCTTAAAGATACGGAGCTACAGAATTTTAGATCCAACAAGTAGCAGGATTACCTGCACAAACGTTCATATACATGAAACCTAGAACCTTGAAACAGAATAGGATTTATTAAAAAGCGCTCTGTGAATTGTGGCCTTTAGCAGTCAGCATTTTCTTTCGGTATCCAGAAGGTGAGGAGACTACATTGCAGCCACAAGTATTCCAATAAACTCTTTGCTTCCCCAGTTCTGCTGCTTCAGAACAGCCATCAAATGAGGGATTGACATGCCCCTATAACATCTCTGCCCAAGAAAACAAAACATCAGGGCTTTCGACAGAGGTGGCAGGGGCAGGGTGGGGGGGAGACCAGATGAAAGCAGCGTTGAACAGTTGCAGTGCAAGCTCTGCCCCTTTTGTATGTGCATCATGACATTGCAGGCTTACAGAAAAGGGGCAGGGCTTGCTTCATAACGGCTCAGTGCCGTTACAATTTTGACAAGCCTATGATCCTCTGGAGGCTTCTTGATTTGATCTCCAGAGGAATCCTCAGCCACGAAATTCCACTATCAAGCAGGCAGCATTTTCTTCAATAAATAAACTGAAGGGGATTCTTCAGATTTCAGTGTGTTCAAAATTAGTTTAATAGTAACTAACCAAGCAGCAATTTGATTATGTAGACTCTCATATTTATCCTCCAACAAGGCATCCATTTTTCATTGAAACAGGAGAACTATGTAGTTTGGCACATTATTCTACAGTGGCAACCTACTTTTGTTACAATAATTTTAAATAAACATTTTAGTGTTTCTAATCACATTAACAGATATTAAATTATGGTTTCCCAATGCATGAAAATGGCAACTACCACGGTTAATTAACATATATTTAAAAAACTAGGCTTAAGAACTGTGTAGTGTTCTAAAGCATACTGAGGAAAAGCTGTTTAGAATAAAGTGCAGGAAAATAACACCTACTAATAAAAGCCCAGTTCAATAGCTACTAAATCTGACCTGAGTGTTTTTCAGAAATAACATCTTCTACAAGAATCATGTCCATACCAAAAATATTACATTCAAAAAGTTACATCAAAGATGATTTAATTTAAACAGAAAGTAAACAAAACTGCATATTCAAGATAGTTTAATATGTATTTTCTGAATTAGAAATATCACTTTCTTAAATGATTAAAATTACTAGTGTAATGACTGATTTCCCCAATCACTGAATTACATTATTTACACATATAATACAGATTGACTGTAGCTGAAACATTATTAAAATAAAATGTTTGATACAAAGGATTTGTTTCTTTATAACATAACTTTAGAGGGTGCCCAAACACCCATTTAAAAGTAATTATCCACTAGCATTATGCTATTTAAGTGCAAACAATCTTTTTAGAAAAACGTATGATTGCAGCATCCATCTTCCTGAATTACATTTGTGAAGCCAGAAAGTAATTACTTTAATTTCCCATGAGAGCTTTCCAGGTTAACCATCTCTGGTTTAAAAAAAAAAGCAGTGCAAAGAAAAAAAACCAAACAGTAATATTCTAATTTATAACACCATTAAACTTACTTGGATTTAAGAAACATTTTATTTTACACGTTTGAATGTGTGTGGATGTAGGTATATGATTAAATTACACTGAGAAATATAAAGCAATTACTATTTTTAATTGTAGCACCAAAAGAAGCATTTTTAAGCAAAATTCTTCCTTAGGTGAGCAGCCTCAAAGTATTAGATGTAAAAATATAACTCATTACAGTATTATTTTGTAAAACACTATGTGATTCACATAACATTCTGCCTTTAAGAATTTGTGATGCTCTCTGGCTGAACAGCAGCTCCTGGTTCCATTGTCATTACTTCTTGTTCTGTGTTCAAAGGTTTGCTAGGAGGAGTGTGATGGCTATACTACAGTTCCACTTGGAGAATTGGCCTGGTTTTGGGATGGCAATACACCCTGCAAACAAAGCAGTTTACATTAATCCAGCAAGAGAATCCAACATTTAGTTTGCTAAACACTTATGTTCGCGACTTTTCTTGCAGAGTATTTGCATACTCAACTTATAATTGTAGATCACATTGTTCAAAAAAATTTAGTGAATAATTTCACTCAGATATAGCAAAACAACTTCCAAGATTTAGGGCATGAACAGAAGATCAAGGCAATAACAGCTGTAGTCTGGTATAAAACGCAAGAAGTCTTACAGCATCATGAAAAGAACACTGGTGCAAGCTTTCCCAAGCTGACTTCAGAAATATCCTCATACATCTCACAGTAAACTCTTATAATAGAGATTTCATGCTACATTAAGTGTTCCGTTTATCAGTGTCACAGAACACTTGGGCTTCTTCACACAGAAAATGTGATAAAACTGCACAGAATAGTTCACCTTATACAGTATTTTACAAAGCTAGGAAAAGGAAGTGAACTACAAAGTGTGTCTGCATTATGAGCCCTTCGCTGGGAAAAATTAGTTATTTGGTGATGTAATTTGTCCTTTCAGATACTAATACTTCTTGCAGTTTATAGTTTGTATCCATAAAATATAATTTACTCATAAGTAATTTTATCAGACTGAGATGTTTATTAATGAATGGGTTTCCAATCTGATGCCTGAAATAGCAATTTGAAGATTCTCAGCCAATTTATATAATCTTTGGACAGGAACAGATGCTTCAATTTTTTTTTTAAGGTGAGGAAGGTAAAAAATTCTGGCTCTATTTTTTCACCTGACAAATGCTCTGATTGTTCAGCAGATCAAAAGGTCCTATGTAATTCATTCAGATATTACATGGAAAATCTCAAGATATGAGCCATTTTAATGAAGAATGCTCCTCCATGAATGGGACATTAATAGGCAACTCTGCCCAAGATTTGATGTGAACTATACTTGCAGTCCACTAATTTTTAAGCAACTGATATGTCATATTTTCCTCTGACAACTGATTTTGTCTTCAGTTTATGATTTAATAAGCCATAATTTTTGAGATCAGAAACTGATTCCTGAAGTTGACAACATAGGTTTAAAAATGTAAGAGCCAAATTTCTGATTTGCACACAAGCCTCTGACATTTCACAGATCTGCACATAACATTAAAATATACTCCAAAAAAGCATTATTTTAACTGTTTGTGGGTGGGTGGGAATCCTTCATATTCTAAAAAACTGACTTTCCAGATATTTTTCTTAACTTTGCATCATACAGCTACAGTTGGTCACACTCAAGATTAAAGTCCACTTGTAATGTAGAATTAATTACATCTTTGGAATCTACAGGAGCTCTTTCTTGCTCTCTCCCAATACTGATAAAATGCTAAGAAACAAACAGTTTTTGAAACAAGATTTCTACAATGAACAACTGCCCTAAACAAGCCAAGCCATCAGAATCTATTTTGACACATTCAAACCCCAAAGATCTAACAACTGTTTTTAGCTAAGATGCTATTTCTGGCAGAGGCCAACAAAAAAGATAAATTGGTTTAGTCCACACCCTATATATTTTAAGGCCTGCAGTAAATAATTCTGCTAAGCATTCTTTATATTATACAATAATGCTTGACACATTAGAAATTCAGCATGGAACTTTAATCTTAATACTAATGTTTAAAATTGGCAGAAGGTATCATTAAGAATGAACCCACTTTTTAAAAAAGTATAGCATGAACAAGAATTCAGTAGGAGAAATGAAAAATAAGCAAATATGAAATCAGATGCAATCTGTTTGTTAAACTGATCTAAGTAATGACAGCAACTTCTGCAAGCTCCCTCCCCTAAGTAAAATCAGTGCTAACAGACAACTGAATCTTGTGAGAAACAGACATTATTGTACAATTAAGAAATTTATTTCCAAATTCCCTGCTCTCAGATATGATAACAAACAATGTAATTGTATTATTTCCCTATTTTCTCAAACTAAAAAATAAGACATGTTTAATACCACTAAGCAAAAGCAACTGAACACTCTACCTCTTACTCTTGGTATATTTTAAATTATTTAAAACGATTATTTCAGAACTTTAGTAAGTGTAGCAAACAGTAGGATCCTTGTTATTCTAATACATATATGCTTATAAAATAGTAAAATTAGCTTATAAGTGACAAAAATTAATAATTAAATTCCATAACCCATTTCTGCAAAAAAATGTCCTGCTCCTCATTCCCCCAGTTTTAAAATTTCTGAACACCTATTTTTGCAAAAGCTGTGCACACATGTATATTTGTAAAAATTGCCAAGATTTGTTTAAAATCTTGTATCATATTTTGTCAGAGTATAAGACTATTTATTTACTGTAAAACATATTTAAAGACAAATTTAAAAGATCACTAAGAAGTTCCAAACAGGCCAGAAGAAATCTTAATTCAACAATTCAGCTGAAAACACAGGTCCATGAAAAATCAAAGAAAATACTTGCACATTAGTTTTAGCTGTGCCCTTTCAAACATATTATTCACTATTCAACTATCAACAGATGCTAATACACCCTCTCCTTGTTTCGCAACCTCAATTCTTTCCATAAATTGGAAGGAAAATGGTTGCTAAGCAAACCATGATTGAGAGATAGAGATGCTGCAATGATTGCAGGTTGCTGCTGTCTCATTTAGATAAAGTTCTTTCGTGCGGCAATGCCAGCATTACTCTCACTGTGGTGTGCAATGTTGTCAGGCCCAGAAATTTGATCGTAAGTGCACGCACTGGTTGGAAAATGAATTTTTAAAAATGTATTACCATTGTATTTGCGAATGGTCACTAAATGAGGTAGCAATAAATGAGGAGTGGCTGTATCCTCAAAGAAAATTGAAACAGGAATAACATTCTGGCCATTCATCATAATTTACAACAGCAACCTTGATGAGAAGTTCCAACTACCTCTACTTAGAATTTTAACTCCAACATCATTCAGCCTCCATATAAGAATTTCTGTTCTGGGAATAGGAATTAGTTTTCAAAGTTGTACATACAACCTGAAGAAAGCATAGGAACTGGCACCTGTAAGGATGAAATTAAAAGCATTTTGAATTGCTTATACTGTACTCTTACTGGAGCCTTTCTTCTGATTCTGATAAAATATCTATCATGGAAGATTAAACAAATTCCACCCATTAGAGGTTTTAAAGTACACCCTCCTTAAGCTTACTGAAAAAGGAGCAACACAATGGAAGTGTGAATCATCACATTCTCCTCAATATCCACTTCAGCTAAAGTACAAAGTAAGTTAGCTTACTTTTTTTTTTCAGCTGAGCATTTCCTAGTGCACATAATAGTAGTAGGCAGTATCTGAGGATACAGTAGGCTTGCATGCTTAAAATACAGATCAGAGATGCACTTAATATTTACTATGCACGCTAAATACACTAAAAATGTTTTCCAGATCCTTCCCACAGAGAACATAAACAAGAAATAGTTTTTATTAGAACAACTTCTTCATGTTAAATGAGTTCACTTTTATGCATGGCAGAAGGAAAGTAAGACATTTAGCTGTGAAAGGGAATTAGTAGGACATGGCACATTGACTCTCTTGAGATGGCATAAGTTAAAGGGACAACAGTATCTTCTGAATCTATTCTTTTTCATATATGCTTATCAAAGCACTCTTCATAACTTATCTTCATTTAGGGAAAAGAATGTTACAATTCAATACTATTGTTTTTTAAAATCAAGTATAATTTTTTTAAAACCAAGTATAATCACTGATAATGATTGATTCTGCAAAGCTCAACAAATAAAAAACATGCATGCAGTGTGCTGGGTAAGTCAAGTAATTTTCTTGGTCAAATAAATATTCCAGTTGAAGAAGCAGTAAGATTTAAACAAAAGATTATGCAGATAGGTGGGTCTCTCCCTTCACACACAAATAAGGATAAAGAAGTCTGATAACATATAAGAACAAAAGAACAATCTTAATTTGGTCTAAGATTAGGGAACTTGTCAATTTAACATTAAACAAACTGTCAGTTTTTAGACTTCTGAAAGACGATTCCACTCCTAAAAGTAATTAACTGCATGTGTTTAATTCATAAACCAGATAACTGTTGGTTCACTTTTAAAAGGTCTAATCCCATATAACTAGACCTGTGTTTTATAATATGTCACAGCGATAGCACTTATATGGTAAATATACATGATCTCTACATGTAGGGTATCACAACACAGTGTTATTAATTTAGGAGAATGCAGCACACTCCCAAGAGCAATCATAGTATTTACAAACCTTAGTGCTTTTTTCCCATTGTTTGTCACCTCTGAAAGCTCTCTGGTTTTTGTAACTTTCAAAACACAGAACAATCCATTTTAATATTAATCTAAATAATCTTCACATACCATCCCTGTGGAATTATATATGAAAGATGTATAGTTAGAATTTAGGCACAAGGTAAATTTTACTATTGTGACAAGCTAAAACAAAGTTCCATCTAATGTTAGGTGTTGTATGTCAGCAGGAAGAAAATTTCTTTTTATTCACCTGTGAGTTTTAATAGTGCCTTCTAGTGTTTATACCACAATAGTGAACAGAGTTAAGTACTACAAAAAAGAATAGATTACTAGTAAAGCTGGTTATGTTAGATGAACAACTCTGAGGGGAAAAAAACAGAAAATGTGTTTAAGAAATTCATCCTGAAAGTACCAGTTTGAACTTTAGTTTCCAAATGATTAAAGCAATCCAACTGAAAATAAAATTGGTCAGCAACATCTAGCAATATCAGCAATCCATATGAAAACGTATATATATACTTAAGTATATATATATACTTAAGATTCTGCCAATTTCAGTTTTAGATTGCCTGTTTATGCACCTAATTCTGATAAGCAACTCATAGTGCTTAACTAATAATGTTGATAAATAAAAGAGCTCCTATAGAATCCAGAAGATATCAATTTTCCATTTCAATAGCTCTTTATAGGATTTAGATAACCATCTTCACTCCACAGTTCTGTAATTTAAACTGGAAATACTAATATATCAGATGCACTACATATTCCTTCAATTAATTATAACTGAACAGGACATATTAGCATAATAAAAGAGTAATAGTAAGAACTCTTAAACCAACATTTGAGATGGGTATGAAATACTCAAGAGATTGTATATCATTCATTTAGGCTCATTTATAAAAAACGCAGTTACAGAAGCAGCGGTTACAGTGGCCAGTTTTTCAGAAAGCCGCCTGTTGCATTTAGTGAAGTATCAGCTGTGGCAAAACAATATTGCAACTTCAGGCATGAGAAGCACTACTGACAGTTAACTATATTTTACAATTCAGTCTCATTTTTTATTTAATGTCAGTATACAGAGGATAACCCCGGTAAGTTGTAACGTCAAGTATTTAGTAGGGTTCTTCAGCTGAAACAGTGACATAAAATGCTAAAAAATAAGCAGTATGAAACAAACATGATTTTTAAAAATTATAAATATATGAACAATACTTATTAAAGCTTCATTATTATTGCAACAGTCAATTTAGTTTAACAATTTGTTATGTTAGAAAGGCTCTTATGAAATTTATTTAAATTGCCAAGAAATCAGATGGACGTTTATAAAGAAAATACATATGAATTTACTGTTGATTTTCACTATATCATTACAATTTTGTACAGTATAACCTAATGTGTCAATCTTAACAAATTCATGTATACAGATTTCATAAATGCAGGGAAAAATCTTGCTTTTAAACTTTATACAAGTTATATGACAATAAATTAGCTGGTTTTCTTTCTTTCAACACAAGCAGGCCAGCGTTATTCTTTAGTAGCTTTAAAGTGATAGAAGGGAGACATACATGGTCTTTTCAAGTACATTACTGAGTTCCAAAAGATCAAGCATTTCTGAAACGTTTTAGTGTGACTCTTTTCTTTCTAATTTGGATATCCACATAAGGCAATTACACTTTCTTAGTTTCACAGAAGGAACTGGCTAATTTTTGACTGGGTATAATTAATCAACCCACATTCATTCATCCCAATAACTATGTATAAGAACATTTCAAGGAATCTTCGGATCCTGTTTAAATCATTAAATCCAACATTATGCGAAACATAGCTAGCACTTCCCCATAGCCCTTTATATTTCCATTCAATAAAATGATCTTTGCCAATGAAAAATTAGTTTCAGTGCAATTTATCATGCTCCAATGCTGCTATACTACAGTTGCTGTTTATTGGAAAAACGTTCTATAATTTAAATCTAATTTTTTCTTGTACAATATGATTCAAATAAATATTGTAAATTTCATGTGCATTTTATTATATAAATTGGTAACACATTTACTCTGCCAGGGTATATGCTGCCAGTTCACTCAACTCTACCTTTATTGTTAGTCAAATCTTACTATGAATATTCAAGGATAAGTAGCTACAAGCTTCCCTGAAATTACAAGTGGTTACTGATGAGTTTGGATAAAATCTGTCAATGAAGGCAACACCTGATAGAAATCGAGATGTGACTAGCATCACAAAAGATATCCAAAAGCTTTCTTGTTGTCTCTACCAGACTAACAAGCAAGGAACTGGTCAAAAGATTTATAAGCAGTTTAATTTTCTCAGTGGTACAACATATTTTTTACAAAGCATTACTGAGAAGCTTTGATGCCAGTAGAATAGGCAGTTTTCCCATAAATTAGCAGAGTTCTAAAATGTTGCTTTATATGCAACATGACCTTATTTTGTATTTTTATTGAACATAGTACGTTACATTTTAACACGTGTCTAAACTGTATTTTGAAAAAGAAAGGAGATGAGGAAGCTCAAAACATGTGAATGCAGAGTAGGAAAACCTAAGGCTTGTAGTGTAAGTCTTTTTACTCCAGTATGACAGTGTTTCCTTCTACCCTATGGGTTCCTGATACTGAAACCATAATTAGATGCTTCAGCCAAGGCAAATAGTAGCCAGACCAAAGCAGCTTATTCTAAGGAATGAGTGTTCATTTAACCTGTACTTCTGCAGAAACATACCATTTGCTATGCTGACTGCACCAGTCTGGCAAAGACAGATGGGAACAGAAAAGGCTGCCTCAATAGCAATGAAGATTCAGACTGTACAACTGGTTGAATCTTCTTCCTCAACCTGGAGGTTTGTGACCCTTTTATCCAACTGAGATCTTCTGGCAAAGGTGGAAAACAATTTTAGCAGCAGAAAATGGATGAGTGGAAACTATATGATAGGAACCTTGTGGACAAATGACACTGCAGGAAAACAGCAGCTTTAAATTCTTTAAAATGAAGCTAAGGGAATAAGCCTCAGATAAGATAAATGTATGCAGTGTGTAACCCAAGGGGAAGAAATATGTTACCATATTTTTGAAGCTTAATTAAATAGGCATAGAGTTTAATTAAGTGCTCTCCTATATAACAAAAAGAAAGGTTTCTGTTACAATGACCACCCTGGCCAGAACCCTGTAAACATATCACCTAATTTGCTAGTTTAGGCCAGCTGAGTAAGCTCACCAACTGCAAAATAAAGAATAACAACAACAGCAATAAGAAACCCATCCTAAGTAAACGCATCCTAAATAAAATGGCATTTACAACAGTGTGCAATATTAGTTTTCAGAGACCTCATGAATAGTATCAGCATGAAACTTACCTTAAAGATTTCTGCATTTGCCAAATATAGAAATCCTAGCTTTTGATACTGCATACTCTATCTCTGAAATATTTGAAATGTCTTCCAAATTAAATTGTTGCTATACGCAAGTTGTACTAATTAGTTCACTTCAGCTCCTTTAAGAATCTCAACCTAATAAAAATGGAAGTAACCTAAAAGCCAGTGTTAAATTACTTTGGAATCTCTTGTACATTAAACAGAAGGGCAATACTTTCCCACCATGTAGACACCCACTTCATCAACACACATCTGCAAAATTACTATAAGCTTTCTTTGGCCCCTGCATAGACTAAGATGGAAATTATCTTAACACAAACAAATAGTTATATTTTATCCTCATAGTGTGCTTCCCCCGCCCACATGAAAGTAGTATCATGTTTTTAGATTGTCTATCCAAGATAAGGCATACAGGAGAGACCACATATCAGAGCATGTTTGTTGTGAATTTAACAGTTGAATAAAACTTTATTACACATTACAGAGCAATCATGAAACTAAGTCCCAATAGGCTTTGATTTCTATTGGAAGAACTCTACTTGTAATAATTTTCTGAAGTCTGTGCACTCCAGGAATTGACAGCTGTCAAGTACATCATGGCTTATTCTCTGGAAGATGTTTTAAAAGCGCCCCATACTACATCTCCAAAAATATCAACCATCAGCCATTTAGGATACCATTTTTCTCTATCATTACCCAAGAACAAATCAGATTTTGCTAGTTCTGATTCTAGCTCCAGCTCTATTGTGTTGGACTATATAACAAAGGATTCCCCAAAGCCTTGTATGTGGCTATTTAAGGAATCATACTGTGTGGAGGCTGAGCCCAGGAGGAACAAATGAGTGCACAGAAATCACCTCAATTTTTTTTTTAATCTTGGCTGCAGCCTGAAAATTGCTAATAAATATTGAAGACAACCTTTATCAGCATAAAGTGCTAAAAATTTAAATAGCTAATTGTGTTAAATATGAAATAAAACATTACCACTGCCAGATTTAAGCCTATGGATTTAATGAACAATGCATGAGTTAAAAATAATTTTAACATGAAAGTAATCTGAAGTGACAGGGAAAATTATGATGGCATACATTCTGCTAAGGGACTTTTGTGATCTTACACAGAAATACTTGAAGATTGATATTAAAAGTCAGAATATTACAATGCATATTTAATATCAGTTTATTCAAATTTTAAATGGAGACACTACAAATTATCCTGATCACTGAAGAATTAAAAACCCATCACTATGAATATCTTTCAAAAAAGATGAATATATTGTTTGATTCCTGTCAGTTATGTGTTTGAAATTCAACTGTCCAAAATGTCACTAGATCAAGCTACAGCTTATCTAAGCTGTATTCCTGAATGCCCTTGCAACTTTACCCTCAGTAATTAATTTTTAGATTTGTTTCAATTATGTTATACAAAAATAGTTTTGAAAATATAAGAAACCTATCACTGACACTTTGGATACACAACACATCTCTGGCTGGAAGGCAACTGTATTTCAAAAGGACTTCACCTAGGCCAGACACTTCAAATTGTTCAGAAATACGGCATGCAGTATCCAAAAGTATGGCTCTGAGGAAATAATTTTTACATTAAGCGTAAAGATTGTTTATATTCAACATTCACTTATGTTTTGAGGAAAAAAAAACTACCTATTCAAGTTCTATTTCTTTGATGCAGCATTAAGGATTAAAACTTACCACTTTACCAGGCCTTGCCCATGTGCAAATAAATCCCTCCTGACAAGCAGTGACTATACAGTCTTCAAGAAAAATTAACACAGTCAGTCTTTCATGTGCTATCTTTTTACAGATAAGAGGCTCTAACAAAGGAACATCTTCCATTCTGGGGCACAGAGGCGTTCCCAAAGTTTTTGCTGGGTCTGTTTTGGTTTTAGTAACTAGATTCAGTTTGTCACTGCTCTTACTAGATATATGTCCCATACTATGGTTTCTCTTGTGATCTTTTTCATGGTGTTTTTCCTTCCGGTCATGTAATGATAAGGTTGCAAACTTACTAACACCAGAGGCAATGGCACCATCCATTACACTGCTTTTGCTGCCAGAATTGGAAACTGCAGAATGTGGAAGGCTATTGGAACGTGGAAGAGGAGGGGGCACAGAGTTTCCAGGTGTTGTGATGCTATTTCCATTACTTCCTGGGTTAGCTCCACCACTTCCTGTAGGGGGACTTGTGGCAGTCATGACATTTGTGTGTGTCCTTGCTCTTGAGAGGGGCTGGTGTGGGAAGAGGATATCTTCTGTTAGGTCCCATAAACATAGCTGTGTGTCCTGGCCTACCGAACCAAACCTATATGTTACACTTACTGGGCGACTCTCTGTAGAGTTCCTTTTTGATAATCTTGACTGCGTGCTATTTGCTCGATCTCGTCCAAAATGGAGGAGGTCTTGGAAGTCCTCATCACTGCCGCTGAATTCCATTGGATCATTTTCTTCTACACTGGTTGTATATGGATCAAAGGCCACAACACTGACCCACGATTTGTGCCCATGGCCTCTAGCTATCACTCGACAGTCCACAAATGACCAGACAGTCACCAAATCATCCTCTCCACCTGTTACAATATATTTTCCATCTGGGCTCCAACATGCACACAGCAGTCCTCCAAAGTAGCTTTTCATTGTACCATGCAACTCAACTGAATCAAAGTTAAACACACGAAGAAAGCCATCCTGACTTACACATGCCAAGAATTTTCCATCTGGAGAAAAACCAAATTCATTTAGGGCACCCTCACCTACTGTCCATTTAAGTAAAGGGTTTCGTGTAGATTTGCTTTTGCATGTATGGACTGCAAAACTTTCTCCTTGTTTAAGTAGCTGATAGTGTGGAGCTGTGGTACCACAATTGTGTTCCACATTATACAAGTACATATTGCCACTGGAATGAGCTACTAGGAAGAGACTTTCTGAACCAGGCACCCATTTTACACAAGTTACTCTGGACTTGTCTATTAGTCTCTGAAAAACAAAAGAAAAATATACATAGTTATCGCAGTTCTGCGTTGTTCATGTAATATTAATTGTCAAAAATACATATTTCTTCTTGCAGAAAATTGTTAGCTCATGAAGACTTAGTGGTAGGATATTGTTAAAAGCATACCTTTCTTATAAATATGAAATAAGAATATAATTACCAGCCAAATTTGTCATGAACATTTCTTAGTATAAAGTTAGACTCAGGAAATTACACATATTCCATAAAGAAAAAATACCCATTTATTAAATTCTGGCTTAGATGTAGAATCAGAACAAAAAAAATCTCTGACATGATCTAGTAATGGACACGTTTAGATATTATTGCTATTATATTGAAATAAAAATGGGAAGAAAGCATTGCTTTTAAAGTTATGCATACTTTGCAAGACAATGACTTTCAGATTTAACTAGAGAGCTTGGGGTATAGGGAGAGAAAGAAGCAGCAGAAAGATCCAATGTCTGAAACAGTTCAAAGGACTGAGCCAATAAGCAGGTATTGGGGTTGGGGGGTTTTTTTGGTCTGGAATGACATGCTTAGACACTCCAAGTCTCCCTCCCTCCCTCCCTCCCACTTTTATGCTACAGCAAAAAAGATTCTGAAACTGTGTACTAGATTTTCCAATAATTTTAACCATTATTCAAGTATTTCAAGCCATTTAAGTGAAACAAAGGGCACAGAAAATAACAGAGAATAGTACCAATTTCTTGAAACCAGCTATAAATTACAAAATTGCTTCCTTCTCCAAAACAGTATCATATGGCTTTAACTGGGATGTAAATTTCATTGGCGTATTCTGGAGCTCTTAACAAACCATCATATGACTTGTATCTACTTATAAAAGCTTAATAGGTTTATTCCAGTCCTGTAAAAGCAATAAAGCCTTCCTCATGGAAAAAAAATCCAAAATTCACTGAAGCAATGTTTTGAAGTTGAACAAAATTACAATATTACCAGCTTTTGAGCTTTAAGAACTCTTTATCAAGCAAGCTGATTGAAGAAGAAAGTGAGGACAGAAAAAGTAAAGCTCATTTTGGAGCTGCATATTTTTGTATCTGGAGATAAGAGTCCTGACTTAACAGCTAAGTTTTTACCTTTAAAAATAAAGAATTGGGAAACATTTCCTTGTGCCATTTTCCCACCACAGTTTAGGAGAGCTCTTATCACAATCCAAAAATTTGTAAGTCTGAAGCTCTCCATTACATCATCTAACAATGTAAACTGACAGTTCCAAAATCACCCACCCACCTTTTTTCACTCTAACCAACTTCCCTTATGAAAGGGTCTTGAAATTAAAAACCCTGGAGTAGTTTTGTACAACATAAACTGGCCCCAATAAAGGTACTGCCCCTATGCATTTAGAATTATTCAAGTTATGGTAAACTTGGGTTAATCTATGTAGTTCTTCTAATCTTTAGAGAAGTATGAAATATAATAATCCCAGCATTTTTTCTCCCATTATGTTTGATTTAGAATACACAGCATATTGTGTCTTATAGCACAACTGGAGCTGAATAGGCTGTATTTATAGAGTAAGTAGGTGGTAAAAATACTAGTTTCTCCTTGTCAGCAGCCATAATTTTTGATGCTGTATGTGAGTTAAAGAAAAATAGTAAGGCTGTATTGAAAATGTTGGGAAAAACAGTCCTGAATTGTAGTCCAGCAGAAAGGCTGACATACAAGCTGCTAGAATCCAGGCTATAAAATGTTATGAATAAGAAATAAAATCAGTAAGAAGATAATGGTGGTGGAGGGGAGTATTTAACATTGTATGGGTTTTTTTTTTTTTTTTTGCTATGAAAGCCAGCATATCATGCAATTTCTCAGAAAAAGAACATGTTGAACATTTATTTTCACTTTCTCAATTTATACAGTGCTTTTTCATAGAATGAAAAGATTATGGTTGTTTTACTTGATCACAACTTCAAGAAAGAAGTAGCATCTTGGATTCTAATCTCATTGAAAGATTATTTTCTACCTGCAATCTCTAAAAAGCTCCCCAAGGAACCAAATCAAGAAGAAACCAAAATCTTTCCTCTGTCCTTTCCTTACACAGAATTGTGTGAGAGGAACTTCCCTTCTCTTTTCCTCCTCTCCCTGCAAACTTCCTCCCCCATCTTATTCCCAATCTGCTTTGATGAATTTGCAATCATCTAGAAATTATTTGGGATGAGTGGAATTGTCTGTCAGCAGAAAGCCTTTCATTGGCAGAATGCCATAGTTGAACAACAACCCAATACATTTTAAACAGTTGAGTACTTTACTGCATTTTTATCTAAGCAGATGTACATGAAAAACATTGTCCACCCAAGGTTCATTTTATATAGTATTAAAACAAGCAAAAAAGCCAGACTCCTAAGGAAGCACTCATTTCTGCCCATATCTTTTTTTTTATTATTTGGTCTGCAGTAGATTTCTAACCACTGATTACAAACTATCTTAGCAAATTCACTGAAGCATTTGGAATGATAACTAATACATTTAGTTATCATGTTAGGGGACAAATACACTTTCAAGAGAGAGAATTAATCAAGTGCCACTGGTGTAAAACTGACTGCAGCTAGAGAGATATCCTTATCTGCCCTAGCACAATACTTTTGCTTTTTTCATTGTAAGGCTAGGAAGTTGGAGGAATGGCTGGAGGAGAAAGCCAGCACATCCATCTTGCAATCAGTACTATAAACATATATTGTTGTATTCAAAAATCCTGTCCCTGTATTTACCAGGGCAAATTGTTTCCAAGTAAAAAAAATAGATTATGTCGCATATGAAGAAAACATTATAAAAGAATGCAAGTATATTTGTATGCACCAAGATTAAGACATCCACTTACTTCCTCATTAAATAGCTTGCTAGTTTCTTTTTTAATAGGATCTATAAGTTGCACCTGTCCTGCAGAGAAGCCCACTAGTAGAGAAACACTTTCTGATGTGGCTGTTAAGTGATTGAAGTCATGACATGTAGGTTGCGTTCCTTTGTATATCCTTTTATCTATTGGTTTACTCAAATCAGCAGCCTGCAAGAAAGATTGAAATTGGGATTAGCAATGAGTAACACTTTAGTCTAAGATGCTTCACAAGAGAAAAAGCAAATCAACTATTTATAGCCACCATGGCAGATTTAAAAAGGAGATCACCAACTTTGTCTCTATTCAACCATGTATTGAGGTTTGCCAATTTTTTGTCTAATTAGGGATTACTACAGTGGTACCTCTACTTATGAATGCCCCTACTTACGAATTTTTCGAGATACGACCAGCTCCAGCCCCAAAAATTTACCTCTACTTACGAACTCGCCTCGACTTACGAACCGGATCCGCGGCCATTTTCCGCCCGTTCCACGTGGTCCGCGGCCATTTTTCCGCCCTGCCGCGTGTTCCGCGGCCGTTTTTCCGCCCCTGCCATGTCGTCCGCAGATGCCAGAACAGATTAATGGTAATTACATTGAACCTTATGGGAAAATTTACTTCGACTTGCGACCAACTCGACTTGCGATCAGTCACGGAACGGATTAAGTTCGTAAGTAGAGGTACCACTGTATTTTCTTAAATTTCATCAGGGAATTGATGTATTTTTGCCACAAACTAACAATAGTCATGGTTTGTAATTATAGTTGGTACTACCTGTACTTCCCGATGAAACACACATTCATAAAAATATGTACACTGACTATGCATATAAAGCACAAGATTGGCTAACTCTATTCATGTTGCAGCCTGATACTACAATCATTCAAATTCATTTTTTTTCTCATTAATCTACACTCAGTACCCCATCATGACAAAGTGAAAACAGAATTTTAGAAATGTCTGCAAACGTATGAAAAAGGAAAAACTGAAATATCACATTGGCATAAGTATTCAGACCCTTTGCAACAACACTTGAAATTTAGCTGAGGTGCCTCCCATTTCTCTTGATCATTGCTGAGCTGTTTCTATACCTGTACTTCAGTGTAGCTTCAAGTAAATACTAACAGTACTGCAGATTCTTTTTGAAAACTGAGGATCAGAACATTGCCCCACCTCTCTCTTATTACATATTCCCAAACAACATCTATACCTTGATTGGAATCCATGTGTGGTAAATTAAATTGATTGGACATGATTTGGAAAGGCACACACCTCTCTATAGAAGGCCTCACAGCTGACAATGCATACTGTATCAGAGCAAAAGCCATGAGGTCAAAAGAACTGCCTGCAGAGCTCAGAGACAGGATTATTGCAAGGCACAGATCTGGGGAAGGCTACAAAAAATTTTCTGCTGCACTGAAGGTTCCCAAGAGCACAGTGGCCTCCTTAATTCTCAAATGGAAGAAGTTTGGCACAACCAGGACTCTTCCAAGAGCCGGTCGCCTGGCCAAACTGAGCAATTGGGGGAGAAAAGCCATAGTAAGAGAGGTGACCAAGAACCCGATGGTCACTCTGACTGAGCTCCAGAGATCCTGTGTGGAGATGGGACAAAGTTCCAGAGGGACAACCATCGCTGCAGCCCTCCACCAATCTGGGCTTTATGGCAGAGTGGCTAGATGGAAGCCTCTCCTCAGTGCAAAACACATGAAAGCCCGCTTGGAGTTCGCAAAAAAGCACCTGAAGGACTCTCAGACTGTGAGGAACAAGATTCTCTGGTTTGATGAAACCAAGATTGAACTGTTTGGCCTCAATTCTAAACGTTATGTCTGGAGGAAACCAGGCACCGCTCATCACCTGCCCAATACCATCCCAATAGTAAAGCATGCTGGTGGCAGCATCATGCTGTGGGGGTGTTTTTCAGCAGCAGGGACTGGGAGACTGGTCAGGGTTGAGGGAAAGCTGGGTGGAGCAAAGGACAGAGATATCCTTAATGAAAACCTGTTCCACAGCGCTCAGGACCTCAGACTGGGCCAAAGGTTCACCTTCCAACATGACAACAATCCTAAGCACACAGCCAAGACAACACAGGAATGGCTTAGGGACAACTCTGTGAATCTCCTAGAGTGGCCCAGCCAGAGCCCTGACTTGAGCCCTATTGAACATCTCTGGAGGGACCTGACAATGGCTGTCTACCAACGGTCCCCATCCAACCTGATTGAGCTTGAGAGGATTTGCAAAGAAGAATGGCAGAAAATCCCCCAATCCAGGTGTGCAAAGCTTGTTGCGTCATACCGAAAAAGACTCCAGGCTGTAATTGCTGCCAAAGGTGCTTCAACAAAGTACTGAGTAAAAGGTCTGAATACTTAAGTACATGTGATATTTCAGTTTTTTCTTTTTAATAAATTTACAGACATTTCTAAAATTCTGTTTTCACTTTGTCATTATGGGGTACTGAGTGTGAGAAAAAAAAAATAATTTGAATGATTGTAGTATCAGGCTGCAACATAACACCATTGAAAAAAGTGAGGGGGTCTGAATACTTTCCGAATGCACTGTATATGAAAACAAAAAGGACACACATAGAAAATGGAAAAGGGGCCAGGCCATAAAAGAAGAGTACAGACAGGTAAGTGAACACACAGAATTAGCTCAGATTAATGAGCAATTTTAGGAAAATAAAAATGGCTTCTTTAGATTTGTTCAAAATAAATAGGAAAAAAAAAAAAACCAGTGTACCAGCTGCTTGATGAAAAAGACAAAAAGCTACCATATAACAAAGAAAAGGCAGTTACTCAACTCCCATTTTGGCTGTCTTTTTCCAACAAAAGAGTATTTGGTCCACCAGGAAATGTAAAGGAATAGGACTAAAGCCTTGGACTGACATAAATATGGTCAGGGAAATACCTCTTTACTTTAAAAGAATTTAAATCTCTAGGATTTGCTGAACTGTATCCTAGGGTAGAGAAGAAAAAGATGATGGTCTGGCTGAAACATTATGTATTATCTTTGAGAAAATTATTTTTACATGAGTTCCCAAAGCCTCTGGTTCTTGGGGACTCCAATCTATCACCTGGTGACATTGAATCTGGGTTGGCTCATGAAGGCATGGCCTCCATGACAACTATGGCTATATCCCAAGTCATCTTGGGCCCAATGCATATCAAGGTTGCACACTGGACATGGCTTTTATCTCAGGACAGTTGAGACATGATCTAATTTTAGAGGATCAGATCACTTTCTGATTGTTTCTCAGCTTGCTGGCATCACCCCACCTTGCAGGGAGATAGGGTCTGCTAGATCAGCTTACTCCAGGTCACTGATGGGAGGGAGCTTGGGTTTTTCACTGAGGGTCTGATGGGAGCTTGGCTGAGGCCTTGGTCACAGCCTGCAATGGAAAGGTGAGTAGGGCCTTAAACCAGATTGCCATTGTGTGACCTCTCCCCCTACACCAATCCCAAGGTACATCTTGGTTCCCCAAAGAGCTCCAGGAGATGAAGCACAGGAAGAGATGCCTGAAGCGCTGCTGAAGGAAGACAAAGAGTGAATCTGACCAAGTACAAGCAAGAACCCATATTAGGGATTACATTATGGTGATAAAGTCAGCAAAACATTATTGTGTCTGCTGATCATAGTTTTGCAGCCCTTTTTAAGGTGACCTGGGCCCTTGTGGGGAAGGACAGGCCACAGGACCATATGCAAGGCTGCTGTGAGGAATATTCTTGCTATTTGGCAGAGAGAGTCACTCAGATCTGCTCAGAGCTGGGTTCCAACCGGACAGATCCAACTGAGATGCCTGAGGCAAGGGCCTGTGGGGTTATGTGGAGCAAGTTTGACTCTGTGACTCCTGAGGAAATGGACAGAATTTTAAAATCTGTTAGCTTGGCCACCTGCCTGTTAGATACAGGTCTGTCCTGGATGGTTAAAGCCACACAGGAGGTGACCTGTAATTGGTTCCATGTAGCGATGTTGGCTTCCCTGAGTGAAGAGGTGGTCCCTTTGGGCTTGAATGAGAGATGTACCCTCTCCTCAAGAAGCTATTACTAGACTCGATCCTGGACAATTACTATGTAGTCTCCATTGGTAGAGACGGTAGTTGGGCTTCAACTCCAGAGGACCCTGGAGGAAGTACATTATTTAGAGCCATTTCAGTTGAGTTTTAGGCCAGGGTTCAGTACAGAGACATTGGTTGCACTGGTTGATGACCTGTGGCAGAGCCAGGATGGAGGTGGTGTGTCCATCCTGGTGCTCTTGATCTCTCAGCAGCTTTTGATACCACCAACCACAGTATCCTTTTGGACCAATTTCAGGGGTATGAGGCACCATTTTACGGTGGTTCTCCTTTCTCTGTGGCCAGTGTTGACAGGTGAGGAGAGATCATGCCCATGGGCCCTTACTTGTGGGGCACTATATGGTTCAACGCTCTCTCCCCTTCTGTTTAACATTTAGTTGAAACCACTGGGTGAGGTCATCCACTGGTTTGGGATCAGGTATCATCAGTATGTTGATGATTTCCAGCTGCACATCTCAATTCCAGGCAAGCCAAGTGATGCTGTCAAAGTCCTACCTCAGTGCCTGGAGGCTTTGCATGTCTGCATGAGGAATGGCTGTGCTTATTTGAACCCCCAGGTTCTGGGGCTATTCCAATGGCATTGCACTTCCCCACTGAGACTGGTGTGCAATCTGGGGATCCTCTTGGACTCTCAGCTGCTGGTTGAAGAGCAGGTGGCAGTTGTGGCCAAGAGGGTCTTTGCATAAATTTATGTAGAGTGCCAATCACACCCTTCCCTGGACCAGGAGGCCCTTCAGACAGTCACTCATGCCCTGGTCACCTCATGATTAGATCACTGTAATGCACTGCAAATGGGGCTGCCCTTGAAGACCATCTGGAAGCAACAGCTGGTCAAGAATGCAGCAGCACAGACAGTGTTGGGGGTACTGCATTATGTTCACATGTCCTCACTGTTTCACAAGCTGCACTAGTTACCAGTCAGCTTCCAGGGGCAATTCAAAGTGCTAGTTAACACCTTTAAAGCCCTTCATGGCATAGGTCCTAACTATCTGAGAGACCACTTATCTCCAATTGTTTTCTCTTGTGTGGTACAATCAAACAGCTTAGGTGCACTCTGGGTCCTGTTGATTAAACAGTGTAATCTTAACACTTCTGGGCTTACACTTAACAGCTTAACAGTGTAAGCCCAGAAAGTACAGTATGCTTACCCTGCTGCAATGATATCTCCACAGAGAAATTGTTAAAAAGCTGGTTGTTTTCCCAGGTCTTGGGATAGGTGGTTGTGGAGTCCCTTTCAGTTATATTTGCCTTACAGTTGAATGTATTGATCTTCCAATCGGCCAGGATCTCTTTTTACTCATATTTATATGCATTAGGGTTTTTTTTCAACTTTTTCCCAGAGTTGTCAATGATTCAGATTGCCTCAAAATTGGATAGATAAATGAATAAATATTCAAGAAAACATTCTTAATAGGTTAAATAATTGGGCTGAAAATAACAAAACTGACTAGTGACTGGTGTGAATCTTCAGTTAGGAAATAAAAAAAAAAAAGTACAGTAATAGGATGGGGAAGAGGTTTGGTAACTGTATTAGTAAAAAAGATACTAAAAAGAGTATTAATTGACTGCAAATATAATATGACCCAACACTATATGTCTGCCAAAAAAACCAAAAACAAATACAACTGTAGGCTGCATCAACAGAATCCTAATTTTGAAATCCCTTTATTCTTTGCTCATCCCCCTTGAATGTGGTGTCAATTTTGGGTTCCACATCTTAAGAATTTAGAGAAACTGGAATAGGTTAAAAAAAAATCCAAGGAGGATAACCAGTGTATTAGAAACTAGTTCCTATGAAATGAAACTGAAGGAGTTAGGTATGTTTTGCTTTGAGAAAAGACAATTGAAGGAGGACACAAATATCTGAAAGAATGTCACACAGAAGGTTTTCTCTTGTTCCAAAGTGCAGAACATGGAACAATGGATTTAAGTTCCATGAAGGCATATTATGATAGAAAATATCTGCCAACAGTAGGACCAGAAGAACCAATTATTTAGACAAGCAGTAGGCTCCTTTCATTGGATAAATTCACCAGACAGCTATCTGGGATGCTTTAACTTGGATTCTGGCACTAAGCAGAGCACTGAGCTCTAAGATCTAAATGTCCCCTTCCAAATCCATAATTTTAAGGCTTTTACAGGCCGCATGAAGCACTGGACATTCTCTGTCACCCTCTTAAGGTCTCCATGCTTTCTCCTTTAGAACACTTGGTCACCCCATGTCTTTCTACAGATTTCTCTCATTTAATTGGATAATCCCCCAGGTCTTCTTGGTTACTCCACTACCATTCCCAAGTCTAGCTTCTTACTAAGCCTTGAGGTCTGTCTCTTCCTTTTTGATAACTAGAAGTATTCCAAAGTAAAGTGCTAGCCTCCAACAAAGTGGCATATTTACTTCTGAAATTTATAGTGGCTGCTGTGGGACCTAGTAGCATTCTGTGGGCTTCTAGTCATCCTCAAGAAAGGAAACTGAAAAAGTCATGAATTTCAGTTGAATATTTTACAGGAGATGTGCCATGAGGTATGGCATAGCTTACTGTTGTTGCTGTTGCTTGTTATTGCAATATTTACCTAAAGCTGGAAGGCTTGGGGGTACAAAAGGCAAAAAAAGTTTATTTTTAAAGAATCTGAAAGTAATTGTTTTTTTTTTCCTTTCAGATAGTCTTTGACTTACGACCACAATTGGGACTGGAACTTCTGTCACTAAGCAATGTGGTCGTTAAGTGAGTCACACCCGATTTTACCACTTTTGCCACAGTTCTTAAGTGAATCACAGTGGTCATTAAGTGAATCTAGCTTCCCCCATTGCCTTTGCTTGTCGGAAGCCCCCTGGGAAGGTCACAAATGGCAATCATGTGACCCCAGGACACTGCAACTGTCGTAAATACATGCCAGTTGCCAAGCGCCCAAATTCTGATCATGTGGCCATGGTGACACTGCAATGGTCGTAAGTGCAAGGACTGGTTATAATTCGCCTTTTTCAGTCCTGTCATAACTTCAAACAGTTGTTAAACAAATAGTCATAAGTCAAGGACTACCTGTATATACTTCTGAATAATATGCTTAACATAAAATATCCATATACTGAAGCACTATTTCTCCAAAGTACTCCATAACAACCAATTCAATTAAAAAAAATAAGATCAGGTTTTTTTCTTAAAATGTTTCAATATTTTATAAAAGTTAGTATTTATCATGAAAAGTACAATTGTGAACATACATGGAGATGAAATAGAAGTTAACAGATTTATCTCAAAGTAAACACTGTAGTATAGTGCAAGGATAAAAGTCAATGAATAGAGAATTTGATGTGACTGAACAGTTTCGAGCACACAGAAGCTAAATATAAATGCAGGAGTCAGGGAAGAGAAAAAAAGTTTTTGATCTTTAAAGCCCTATATGGCTTGTATTTCAGACATTTTCAGGATCAGCTCTACCAGATGTAACTTTCTGTGGGATAGAGACCATTTCTTTGTGATGGACTCCATGCTGTGGAACAGCCTCACATCGGGGGCTTTTAAAAAGTAGGGAAAACTAGAGTGTAATGGTTTCCAGAATTCTTTCAACCCTTTATTATATTTACATACCATCAAATCAAGCTTATTAATGGTACTATGCTGTGCAAATAAAACCCAAAACACAATGAAATCAAATTAGGCATGAACCTAAGACACAGTTGGTGTGATCATATTAGAAAGCATCCTATCTACTTGATCAATATCCTGAGGCTGAAATAAGTCCCAGCTCATAATACAATATATTGCTCCAATAATAGATGAGACCCCACCCATGAAGAGTCAAGAGTCACTTTACTTTTGGAGCAAAATGTTGTCCAAACACATCACAATGGTCTGTTCATAGAGCTTCCTGCCCATCCTTCTCTAACAGGGAGCAAGCTACCTTAACCAATTCTAGTGGATAATAATCCAGTGCTGTAATAAGAATGGAGAAATATTGATATTTCTTATTACTTATTACTATGGCATAGGTTAAAAAGTAAGCTCTTGCCCATGGTAGGTCAAAGTTCATGTGTATATTCCTCTATCAGCACTCCAGGCATCTCTTCTGTCATTTTACCTTTCAGAGCTTCTCAGTGAACCAAGGACCATCCAAAGAACAGCAGAGGAGGATGCTTAGAAGTAATCACATCAAGCAGTCTGGTCACCTCCCAGCACCTACATTCAACCATGCAATCAATAAACTTTCCTGCCAGGTCACTGGGATAATCTCCAAGTGCCTACAGGAATCCAACCTTAAGTTACCTGGAGCATCTCAATTGCCCTCTCCATGGAAGTCTCGGTGAGAAATCTTAGTGGACCAGGATGAAATCTGATTATGGCCAAGGATTCCTGGTAATGTCCTCCACAATCAGGTCATGCATCAATTGCTCTGAAGCAAAGATAAAGTCAACTTATGTCTAGAAATGTGTGGAGTCCTTGGGATTTTCTGAGCTTGGTTGTTTTCTTGCAAACGTTTCATTACCCGGCTAGGTAACATCTTCAGTGCACTAGCCAGGTAATGAAACGTTTGCAAGAAAACAACCAAACTCAGAGAATCCCAAGGACTCCACAATTCAATCCTGAGCTACACATATTCACTTCTATTGCTAGAAATGTGTATTAGGGCCAAGAAACTTAAGATTGGAGGTTATGCATTTCTGAGCTTGGAGATTTAATTTTCCAGCATCAACCATCAGGGAGACTTCTATACAATTTGGATGATATGATACATTAACTCAGGAAATAATCTTGCCAAGTAGCAGGGTGGACACTAATGCAAACATGATTCCCAACTTGCTCCTCTGGCTCAACTTCACACAGGCTCTCACATCATGTCACCCCAGGAATATTTATTTACTATCTTATTTATTTGCTTTTATACCAGTACACTGCCTGAGAACTCAGGACAGCTTATGAGAATCTCTGCTCATAGCCAAACTGTTTCTTAAGATCACTGCTGCTTCTCCTCCCCAGCTCTGACATTGTGGTTAGGCATAAAATCTGGAAGGCTAAATCTCAAGAGGCCCACATCTGTGCTGTTGCCCCAAAAGGCTTTGGCAATACACACCAGCACTTCTTGTTTACCAAGTCATAGATAAAAGTGGTCATATTACAAATGGACCTGGTACTCACTAGCAAGAGTGTGAGATCAAAATAATCCTTGATCCGGTTTCCTAAATCCAGGTGTGAGGCAGATGGGCTAGAAGTGGGGACAGGTAACAAACTGCAGGTCTCCCAAGATATCCAATCATATTTTCCCATTCTGTCACAAATGAATTTATTTTATTTATTTATTAAATTTGTATGTAGATTTTTCATCTTCTTGGACTCTCCTTCCCCTTTTTTAGTAATGCTTTTAACTGATGTTTTATGTATTTATATTTTTAATGTTTGTTGTGAGTCGCCCAGAGTTCCCCCATTGGGGGGAGATGGGCGGGCAAGAAAATAAATAAATAAATAAATAAATAAATAAATAAATAAGCAAGCAAGCAAGCAAGCAAGCAAGCAAGCCAGCCAGCCAGCCAGCCAGCCAGCCAGCCACCCACCCACCCACCCACCCACCCACCCATTTCCCCCGGAAGGTGACTCTGGGTGGCTCACAATTAAAGTAAAACCCAAAAACAGTTAAAAATATAAACATCCACATTAATTAGTTAAAAAGTCAGACTATATAAAAAGATCATATACATAAAACGACTAAAAACATTCAAGATGAATGCCCATCTTCCCCATATCAAGACCTCCATATGTATCACTTGCCATCTGACTGCAGGCCAAGAAAACTCTAGGAGGGTCACTAACAGCCAAAGACATGTCAATCCCCCTCCCATGCACTCCAGTCAGCAAACTGGCCAAGGCTACTCCACTCAGCTCCCTCTCCCATACCATACTACACATCCCTACAAACCTCCAGTCTAACTCCATGCGCTTACTTCTCTTTGTCTGTCACTTCTCACTTTCTAACATCACTCTAACTTCTCCACCCCAGGCATTCATCCATGCCCTTCTTTTATTACGGTAGTGCTATGAAGGGAGAAAACCTCTATTGGGCTCTCACCACTAGGGAAGGCAATCTTCTCTCTATTCTTCACCCAGGGTGTGAGCTGTAGAGGACCACAGAGATGATGCTGGAGAAGGTATGTAGCAACCATTAGTAAAGCATGAACTTAGCCCACGAAAAAAATAAAATGTGAGAAACAAACTGCCCCACTTTGAGTCTCTTTAGTATAAAAACACTGTTAGGCTTTCAAGATTCTGTTATTATAGTCTGTATCAACAGAGTTCTAGTATTTCTCATGGCATTTGTTCCTGACCTGGCCTATTCTACAGGTCTGATGCTGGCACAGTCCATCCTATTCCACTGCACCTCCACACTGACTTGGTCTTCCAATACCAATAGCAAGCGCAATGGCAAACTCCAGCTTGTGGGCCCTATAACCTCAACTTGCCAAAATAACCAAAGTGATTTAGTGGAGCTGCTTGTACTCTTCTCTCTCTTCTTGTCAGATCTCATTCACCTTTCAGGGCCTTCTCCTCACTATTGGTTGCTACTTCTTTCTCTTCATCTCCCAACTGACAAATCAGCCAGCATCCAGTAGCAAATTACCTCTCCATGGTCCATCCCCTCTGGATGTCCACAGTGGTCCCAGAATCTACAATGTTCTTGACTTGCCATCTTTGCCACTCTCCAGGCATGAACCATCCAGCACTTCCTCAACTAAGTGCTCTAGTAATACTGACAATCTTATTTGCCCTTCCAAACTTCACTGCCCTTCTTCTACACGACTATCTATTGTTCTAAACCCAACCATGGCTCACCTACAGTTGTCTAGCCTATACAACCTCATTGATCCCCTAACTAGCTCAGCTTCACAAAAAACAAGAGCAAACCCTTCTCTTTTCTTTTTCTAAAATCCCCTTTCCTTTCAGTTGGTATTTCTTTGATTGCTACCTTCTGTCTTTATGCATTTGATGACTCTTCTTTACCAGCAGTAAATATATGTGTACATGTGCACTGGGCGGCACAGATTGGGTAGCATATGCTCCATTCTAGTTTATATTATTAAAATGGTGCAGTTGCCAACATTCTGAGCTGCTATCCAATGGCCTCATAAAAAATGTATTATGGAAACATTTGGGATTTTTTTTCTCTGCAGCTATAGCCTAATTGGCCCATTTTTAACTCCTTCTGCAAGTTCCCATTCCACAACAAATTTGATCCCATTCTCTTCAGCTTTCACATTATCATCATCCCAAAGAGCTGACAAAGTCTCCACCTCCTTTACACTGTTTATTTCTCATATTCTGTTGAGTGGAAAATAATGAAAATGAGAACAAGCACACATTCCTATAATTATGAAGATCTGAGGAATACATTTCTGGTTCTGTATCACTGCAGTGGGCTATAAAGAAGACCTCATTTGGGAATATTTTAACGATGTTCTTATAGTTGTGAATGAGATAGTCAAGCAATGCAAATGATGTGGTAAAAAAATGTAGAACTGGGTTGCCTGAATGAAGCTGTTATGAATACTGTTTCTGCTTTGAAGATATTAAAGGAAACGTGTCTGAACATGCAAGATTAGATGTTAATAAATATTCTTGTATCATTAATTACATATTTTTTTCTTAACAGTGTCTCTCATCTTTGATCGTAACTTTCACTCATAGCTTTTCAAATTACCACTAGGATTGTCATGTGTGAACTTAAGTACACGTTATTACATTATGGAAATTAATTCAGTTAATAGTCAGATATTCCTTTTACTCTTACAATTCTCTCAGTGAATGTATTTAGTAACAAACAGTAGGTACACTAACTGCATTAACTTGCCTTGTTTAGATGAATCTATCCTCAAAATATAAAATTCTGATGGCTTTCCATTTTTACCATTTTCAGTATCATCAGCATCATTTCAAAAGTATTTTATAGCAGTTTTCTAGAAACAGTATATATATAAGGAAGGTCTGATACATGACCCCAAGCTCTACACACATACGTACAAAAGGAAGTCCATTTTGCTGAAATAGGTGTAAAGAACTTCATAATAAACACCAGCAAAAAACAACTGATGAAAAAAAAAAGCTTCCTTTGTTTATGCAATAAACTCTCCTTTCTGTTTGGCTGAAAACACACGCTTCACTAACATACTTCAATCAGTTGGACCAGGATACAGTTTACCCAACACAGCAGATATCACAAGGGAATGTTATTGGATGAAGAATATCAGGAAGATTCAGATGTGTGCAAGTAATCTAGAGGGGAAAATTATAACTCTAGGAACTGCTGGCTGGAGCATTACTAACAATGATTTCATCTGTTGTGCATCAACAGAAGAAAGGACGATCTTTCTTACTAAAACAGCTAAAATGAACACACTGCTAAATGTTTACAAACAGTAGCAATCTGCCATAATAATTTGAAATGCCTAGTATGCAAGTTTTCTCAAATAATGCTGTGAATGTATCCAAGTTAAGAAGAAATTTAGGAGAAAGTAAAACAGTTCCCAAACTCACAGCATATGGTTGCAATATTCATTTAATGTATCTCCTAACAAAAGACTTTAGTGTTCAAAACAACAAAGGCTAATGTAATATAGACTGCAACATATTTTCACAACAAACACTATGCAACAGCTGCTCTGAAGAAAGCAGGGGGAACCAATTTAATTTTCCCACAAGATATCTGATGGAACATATTAATGGATGGTTTGAAGCACTCTTACTGCTTATTTTGACAGCAATTTGTGAACAAGATGACAAAGAAATAATGGAAGCATCAGGACCAAAGTTCTTTTATAGGGCTAAAGAAAACATCACATATTCTTGAACTATATTAAATCTATTTTTATGACTGAATAAAATGCAGAGAAATAACTGATGTTACTGAAATTGAAAGGAACTCACCATAGCCTTGTAAAGAGAAACAGACTTAAACTAAAATAATGGAGTAAGACTGCCTCCAGCTCAGTTTTTAGCCAATATTTTCAATAGTACCTGGATCAGTCTTTTTAACTGAGGAAAAGAGGAACAAGCTATGACATAAGCATTGAAAAATCATCTTGCTATAATAACAATTTAAGGGGAAAAAGTTATCCATTCAAGATGTATGTGCCTGCTAATGTTAAAAAGAACATCAAAGAACTGATGTTAAAAAAAATCACATCAGTACATTGATAGAAATACTTAGTTTAAATAGTTAGATTCAGAAATAATTGAAGGACTAATTCAGCTTTTAGCAGCAGTAGATTTTTTCTGCCAGGGTGAAAGGAACTCTTTTGGAAGAGGAGTTATTCATTGAAAACTGAGTAATAACTGAGAATGGAAAAAGCAGGAAAGCTTATTTTCTTTTCAGCATCTGCATAAAGCAAAAAGACAAAGGCCGAATTTGCCAACCTTTAAAACTTCCTGTTCTGACTTGATTTAAACTGCCTATTTTTTAAAAAAAAATTGTTTATAAATAAAATAGTTCACTCAAAATGTATGTGTTTGAACATTTGGGTTCAAAACTCAAGCTTTATTGTTTAAGAAGCCTAGCCAGAATAAACAAGATTAATAATACAGACTAAAAGCTGGTAATGGCTGTTCTCCCAGCATAACATGGCAAAAATATATTCCCCAAATCCACAACAATTAATTGAACTGGAATTGCTCCAGTTCCTAACATTTCACAAGTTCCAATAGAAGAGAATATATGTAGCTCAGGGTTGAACTGTGGAGTCCTTGGTGCGCTCTGAACTTGGTTGTTTGCTTGCAGATGTTTCATTACCTGACTAGGTAACATCATCAGTGCGAGTGAGTGTGGGGTTTGCTCCCTGTTTATATACAGTAGCTTGCCCTGCCAGTTTTGGTGGGGGTGTGATTTTCTCCTTCAAAAGGGACAATAAAAAAGTTACGAAGGAAACAAAAAGACCAGAAGACGTCTTCTCCAGCAGCCAATAGCCCAGATATGCAGGGATTAATACCAGGCAAACATCAAGCAGAAAACAATACCCTAATCAAGGAATTACCAAGGAGAAAACCACACTCCCACCAAAACTGGCAGGGCAAGCTACCATATATAAACAGGGAGCAAACCCCACATTCACTAGCATGTTGTTGATGTTACCTAGTCGGGTAATGGAACATCTGCAAGCAAACAACCAAGCTCAGAGAGCATCAAGGACTCCACAGTTCAACCCTGAGCTACATATATTCTCTTTTATTAGAAAGCAATACCCTAATCAAGGAACTACCAAGGAGAAAACCACACCCTCATCAACACTGGCAGGGCAAGCTACTGTATATAAACAGGGAGCAAACCCCACACTCACTAGCACTGATGATGTTACCTAGTTGGGTAATGAAACATCTGCAAGCAAACAACCAAGCTCAGAGAGCATCAAGGACTCCACTTTCACAAGTATGTATCAGTTTGCTTTATATTAAAGCCTTTATTTTCATTTGAGATTTAAATTAATCTGAAAAAAAATCTGATGCATCTTCTCAAAAGGAAATCTCTGTCTCTGAGCACTAAAGAACATGTATTTAGATTACATCAAACTAAACTGTATTTTTACTAGAAAATTTGATTATAGACTATTCCTAAATAGTGAATAATTCATGATTTAATTAAATAGATTTAAATCAAACCCATATTGGTAAAACTGTGCAGCAGGAACACTTTTCTACATAGAATCATTATAACTCCTCCACTGAGAACAGTACTTGCAAAAGAAAGATGCACTACTGTCTCCAGAGAGCACTGCCATTTTCACAAAAGAAGAAACCAGTTCTTCCTTGTGAATTGAATCTTCTTTGCATTTGTAGGGTTTGGTAGCTCTATTACGATCTTTCTGTTAACCCAGCTGGTTGTCAAAGGATAGATAGTGCAATCAAATGGGCAGGAACGCATTTAATCTGCTTGCTCAGAGGAGGAGAAAAATCTATAATTTTAGAAATGGAAGGAATTCTTCCTCCTGGACCTTTCTGGGTTTGCTCTTAGAATAACCAAAAATAGAACAACAGAAAAAAAGCTGACAGGAAAGAACTATACATTTCTTTATTTAAAGATACATGGTCTAAATTCATACATTAAAATCTACTGCAAATAAATTAATATGTTTTCATAACCTATGTAAATTGTAATTGAATCTTTATTAATCTAATAATTTATGGTAAAATCATCCACACAATCATACACCTAAATTAACTGTAGCCAATAAGACTAAGTAAGGAATTATGTTGTATTCCTAAATTAACAAAGTGATATATGATATATCAAAAGTGCTTTAAAAAGTATTGCAATTTCTCTCTCAAAGAACAGGAAAAAATATTCTTCCTGGCTTCAAAATTTCCAGAAATTTTATATCTTCATGTTTAAACTTTTGGATTAGGCTGGATTATTCTGAGCATTTATAAAGCATTATTACTCAGATGGTATCTTTAAATCAAAATCATCCCCTTATTTTTTATTCTCTGCATATTTATTTAAGCATAGGTCCTAATATGAAAAATGTTTCTTAATACAAGTTTATGTTGAATCTTGTTGCCAAAATGTGTATAATTTTAGACAAATGGAGATGAAGATTGTAGTCATAATGTAAAAAGCATTCATTCAGTCCACATACCACCACTGTCTATTATGCATTACATCAACTTTCATCTTTTGTCTTATATTGTTCAGATAGCAACTAAACACAGTGCATTATGTAATTGTGCTACATGAATGCATAAAGGTTTTCATTCTTTTGTTTGGTACAAATTTCTGTTAAACAAAAAGCTATTACAATGGATTTGTTTTTCTCTTTGGTTACATTTTGATGACCAACCAGTGGAAAAACATAACACTTCTCCAATTGAATACACTTGCTATTATAGAAATCACCACGTCAGGAGCAATTTATTAAAAGCATCTGTCTCTAAATTCATCCTTTAATGTACAGTGGGGAAAAAAAGTATTTAGTCAGCCACCAATTGTGCAAGTTCTCCCACTTAAAAAGATGAGAGAGGCCTGTAATTTTCATCATAGGTATACCTCAACTATGAGAGACAAAATGGGGGAAAAAATCCAGAAAATCACGTTGTCTGATTTTTAAAGAATTTATTTGCAAATCATGGTGGAAAATAAGTATTTGGTCAATATCAAAAGTTCATCTCAATACTTTGTTATATATCCTTTGTTGGCAATGACAGAGGTCAAACGTTTTCTGTATGTCTTCACAAGGTTTTCACACACTGTTGCTGGTATTTTGGCCCATTCCTCCATGCAAATCTCCTCTAGAGCAGTGATGTTTTGGGGCTGTCGCTGGGCAACACAGACTTTCAACTCCCTCCAAAGGTTTTCCATGGGGTTGAGATCTGGAGACTGGCTAGGCCACTCCAGGACCTTGAAATGCTTCTTACGAAGCCCAGGTGGTGTGTTTGGGATCACTGTCATGCTGAAAGACCCAGCCACGTTTCATCTTCAATGCCCTTGCTGATGGAAGGAGGTGTTCACTCAAAATCTCACGATACATGGCCCCATTCATTCTTTCCTTTACACGGATCAGTCGTCCTGGTCCCTTTGCAGAAAAACTGCCCCAAAGCATGATGTTTCCACCCCCATGCTTCACAGTAGGTATGGTGTTCTTTGGATGCAACTCAGCATTCTCTCTCCTCTAAACACGACGAGTTGAGTTTAGACCAAAACATTCTACTTTGGTTTCATCTGACCATATGACATTCTCCCAATCCTCTTCTGGATCATCCAAATGCTCTCTAGCAAACTTCAGACAGGCCCGGACATGTACTGGCTTAAGCAGGGGGACACGTCTGGCACTGCAGGATTTGGGTCCCTGGCGGCGTAGTGTGTTACTGATGGTAGCCTTTGTTACTTTGGTCCCAGCTCTCTGCAGGTCATTCACTAGGTCCCCCCGTGTGGTTCTGGGATTTTTGCTCACCATTCTTGTGATCATTTGGACCCCACGGGGTGAGATCTTGCATGGAGCCCCAGATCGAGGGAGATTATCAGTGGTCTTATATGTCTTCCATTTTCTAATTATTACTCCCACAGTTGATTTCTTCACACCAAGCTGCTTGCCTACTGCAGATTCAGTCTTCCCAGCCTGGTGCAGGTCTACAATTTTGTTTCTGGTGCCTTCCACAGCTCTTTAGTCTTGGCCATAGTGGAGTTTGGAGTGTGGCTGTTTGAGGTTGTGGACAGGTGTCTTTTATACTGATAACAAGGTCAAACAGGTGCCATTACTACAGGTAACGAGTGGAGGACAGAGGAGCCTCTTAAAGAAGTAGTTACAGGTCTGTGAGAGCCAGACATCTTGTTTGTTTGTAGGTGACCAAATACTTATTTTCCACCATGATTTGCAAATAAATTTTTTAAAAATCAAACAATGTGATTTTCTGGATTTTTTTTCTCATTTTGTCTCTCATAGTTTCATCATACCTATGATGAAAATTACAGGCTTCTCTCATCTTTTTAAGTGGGAGAACTTGCACAATTGGTGGCTGACTAAATACTTTTTTGCCCCACTGTAAGTTCAAGCTATACTCAATAGTACGGTTTTACTACAAATAATCTCTTTTTTTTTCTTTTCAGACTGATTGGATTTTAGAGGCAAAGTAAGCACTATGCAGAGTTATGAATAATATCACACCACCTTATAAAAAAAATCAAAAGCAGCTTCAGGATGAAGATATTGAAAGTAGAGGAACAGCAGGAATATTAATGCTTCGCCTACTTGCTGATCTTCTCAATCTAGCCCTTCCTTCCACAAGCGTTACCAAATGCAAGCTTTAAAAAGGGACGATATGTTGGAGGAAAGTTAGCTACCAGAAAAATTAGACATTTCTATCATTCACAATTATCCCATCCCAGTATTGCTTTTTATTTTTAAAGCTGTTCTGGGTAAGCTGTAATATCTATTTCAGTCCTTAAACTGCTACGGTTTGTTTCTCAAATGGAAATATCTAAATGTATCAGAAATGAGTACTTATATCATACAAAAAATTATAGTGGAATCCTAGAGAGCTAACCTATCTTAAGTTTATAATTATGTGAATTCTATATATTAGGAATAAAGAACCTATGGCCATCCAAATATTACAACTAACAACTTCAAACTGATGAAGCCAGCATGGCCAATAGTTAAAAATGCTAGATAACATGGTTCAACCAATGTGGAAGACCACACTTTTTTCACTCCTGCCAATAATGGCAATTAAATGTGGGAGAAGCATGAATGCTGCTTGAGCATCTATAGGATATAACTGTAAAAAAATTCAGACTACAAGAATCTGTTTGCAAGGGTTTATGTTGCCTCAGAATGTGCTCATTACAGAAATCAAATTGGATCAGCCAAAGTTTACTTAAAGGGAAATATGCTCTGAAAATGAAATACAATTTGCTCAAATTTATTTTGGGTTGCTATGAAGACATTTTAATGTGGTGATCATTACTTAGTGTACATACTTTTGATTCTGTCTTCGCCACAAACTGAATTCCATATTTTTGCCATGCTCTATGGGTGTCATTTTTAAATCACATTTGTCTAATAAAAATAAGTGAGAATTAGGAAATTTTTGAAGAGATTTACCACTGTCGTCTACAAAAACATTTCTACAAAGGGAGAAAAAAATCTTGATGTACTACAGGTAAGGAATTCTTAAACATATTAATTTATAAAATAGATATAAATAAAATGTCATTTTAAAGAAACTGCTTAAATTCTAAAATGAAACATAGATGGTTTATGCATGGATGATGATTTGAGGGTAAGAGCCATAAAAAGTTCTGTATTGTTACTTGAGTCAGCATAAATATCTGCTTTACAGTTAAAAGGAAAAAATTCCTTCAGTTCCATCTCAAAATTCTTTCACACTTTTTGACAATGCTGAACATGCTACTTCAAAAAATTTAGAAGAAATAAACTGATGGATCATCGAACAAATCAACCCAAATCTTGAGGCACAAATGATCAGGCCCAAATCTACATTGGACACATTATGCAAAGATCCAGCTCTCTGGAAAAGGCTCTAATGCTGGGAAAGGTGGAAGGAAAGACAAGAAGAGGACAACCAGCAGCAAGGTGGATGGGCTCAGTTATAGTGCCAATAAGTGCACCGTTGGAAGACTTGAAATAACAAGTTAGGGATAGATCGTCATGAAAAAAAATTTACCTATATGGTCATTAGGAGTTGAAAACGACTTGATTGCACATAATCAATCACAATCAATCAAGAAGACATAAATTGGGGAAAGCTGAATTAGTTCAATGTTAAGGCAAAACAGATATTCTTGTTAATTACACAAGAATACCTTACAAAGAGAATTGATAAGCATTCCATGTATTTGTATGCTTCCAACATACACTAGTTAGGATGCAAAGAAGTCTACGTGGTACAATGACTTTTCAAAGGTTTACTTTTTAAGATTTACTTTGTATGTCATTATTTCTATAAATAATTTTCTAAAAACATCAGAGCAATCTTCTGCAAAACCAAGGAAATTTATGAGCAAACAGCACCTAGTAGTCTGATTGATACAGAGAGAAAAAGGGTATTTTTTTTTAATACATTGGATTTATTCTCCCCCCATCTCCCCCCAATGGGGAACTCTGGGCGGCTCACAAAGTACAACATATACATATACAATTGATGTATCTCTATCTAACATTATTAACTCTTAACATTAACAACTATACTATATGGCCAGCAGCGGTCGCCAGGGAGTCATAGCACATTGGGCTTTTTCCTTCTCCGTAGGTCTTCTCCCACTGATCGCGTCAGTTGCGTTGGGTCCAGCACCAGTTCCTGCTCCCTGTGCAGCACCACTGGTTCCTCCCACCGAAATGGGTGTACCTATTTATCTACTTGCAGATGGAAACACTTTTGAACTGCTAGGTTGGCAGAAGCTGGGGACAAGTGACGGGAGCTCATCCCGTCACACGGAGCCAGGCCCAAACCGCTGGAGTGCCGACCATTTCTGACCGGCAAACTCCAGCGTCATTAAGCCCTGCGCCATTGCGTATTTGCTTATCTGATGCATGGAAGAGGGTCTAGAGCAGGGTTTCCCAAACTTCCCAAAGATTCTTGCTAGAGGTTGCAGCTAATAAACATAACTGGACTGAATTTGCATTGTCTCTTGGAGTTCCTTGGGCTAGGCCTGACATCAATCTTCCCAGACTCAAACCCCAGCTCCCAAAGCCAGCCAGTCACAACAGTGTGAATTCCCCAGGGAGGTGCCAGTCTCATCCTCTTGTTCCTCCCACGCTCTTCTGGGGAGCTAAGAAAATGTTTATCTCCCTGAGCTTGGCTTTCATAATTCCATTCCATCACATTAACATTTTTAAAAATAATTTGGAAAACTTCATAAATGAAGTTGAAGGGTATTTTCTAAACTGCATTTTATTATACGCAAATGATGCAGCTATACTTTTGTATCCCCCCCCAGAACATAAACATTTCAATTCTCAAAATACTGTGATATTAACTCACTGAAAATTAAATCCAAAGTATTGGTTTTTGAGAGGACTTATAAACCACATTTGTGGTGTTTAAATGGACACAAATTGGATCAGGTTAAAGAGTTTATGAATTTGGGGATGATATTCTATCCATTCTCTTTCACAGTTTTCCCACAAGTATTTTGCTACTGAGAAGGCATCTGCCTCTTGGCAATTCTTGACTCTTCCAGTCCAAAGGAAACCAATACCCCTACAAGCTTGATTACTTTGTGTTCTGTTTCATGTCCCAAGTTGTGTCCCCAATAAGTCTTGTTACTGGAAACAGGTTTATGTCCTCAAGCCTGGTTAGCCACTAGTAAATTATAGTTGAAAGTATGCATGTTTAGAATATTTGCTAGCCTATTGACACTAGTCCCTTTAGATGATTACACCTGTATCTGGACATCTTTGTTAACAGAGAAGATACAACAAATAGGTATTGATTTGACAACGCTATCAGGCTTAGATTATTCCTCAGCAAATGCTCAAATTGAACAGAAGCTTTTAGACATCACCCACGAGGATTTGCAAGCAACAACTAAAGTACCTTGTTCCCCAATGTATTTTGGAAAAAAAATATGAGAAAGCCTTTTACCTTACACTAAAAATCTTTCTGTATATAAATATAGTTGGGCTTTTGCCAAGGTTAGGCTAAACATCTTCCCTTCCCACAAATCAAAGGGAAGTTATAAGGGAATTAGCCCCTCCAAAAGATTGGGTTCCTGTAATAACCATGATATAAAGTCAGTGGAATATATACTCTATTGTAGCTTTTACCTTAGTTTGTGTAATGACCTGATTAATCCTATTTTAACATCTTTTCCTGGACATTTCAAATCAATTTTATGTTAAACATCTCTGTGATCAAATTTCTAAAATTACTGTAGCAATGGCAAAAATTTCTAACTGGTACTATTAGGATAAGGAAGCAGTTTGATTTTTTTAAATTTTTTAAATTTATTAAATTTGTATGCTCCCCATCTCCCCCCAATGGGTGACTCTGGGCAGCATACAAATTTAATTTAATTTATTTAATTTATAAATTTTAATTTATATAGGGACACTGAGGGTTATGTTTAAGTTATATACCTTGGACTTTAAAATAATTTTCTTATGGTGTGTAGACTATTTAAATAAACCGACTGAATGAAATTATCATAACCTATAATGCCTTCCATATTCCCAGTAATGCCTCTGACATTCATGGCAAGAATAATCTCATTCAATACCATCCCAAATGATTTTGGAACAGCCACATTTTGAACCACTTCCTAAATAACATTTGTAAGGGCACTGATCTTATATCTGGAGGTTATGTAAAACTCCTGTAAAAATATTTGCCTTTGAATCCATTTCCATCATACTTCATGGATGGGAGAGACATTCAGCAAGCACTCTTTCAGGCATACCTTGGATAAGTAGATTTTATTCAGAATAGAATAAGCCCCAGCTATGTATTACTTTAAAGGTAATAACCAGCACCTTGACTTGCATTCAGAAACCAACTAACAGCTGATATGGCTTCTGCAGTAATGGTGTTATATGGGGATACCAAGTGATAACATGCAGCTCACCACATTCTGCACTAGCTGAAGTTTCTGGATAATCTTTAAGGGCAGTCCATGTATAGCACTTTACAGTAATCCAGACATGTGACAAGGACACAAGTGACCATTGCCAGTTTTCTGTTCCAGAAAAGACCGTAATTGGTACATTAGCTATAGCTAAGCAAAGGTTCTCATGGACTCCCAATTTCTGCTGGAACAACAGGGAGAAGATGTGGCCCTAATTCCAAACCAACTCTTTGTTGTAGCACAATCCTATCAGGAGCTAAAGTTGGTTTTAGTCTACACTCAGTTGGCTTCTGAACCAACAGCCACTCTGTCTTGCTAGGGTTAAGTCTTAGCATGTTCCTTCCCATCCAGACCCTTACTGCCTTCAGACCAAGTCATGATTTCCACTCTGTCCCCTGACTGGTATGGAGATGTATAATTGGGTATTATTTACATACTGATAACACCATACCCCAAACCACTGAATAACTTCTCCAAACAGCTTCAATTAAATGGGGGAGATGGTTGACCCCCATGACACTTCATACTGAATTGCCCTAGGGCTTGATCTCTCTGCCCCAACACACACTGACTGGAATTGGCCACTCAGGAAGGAGAAGAATTACTATAAATTAGTACCCCCAACTTCCATCTCTTGCAAACATTCCAAAAGGATACCATTACTAACCAATGAAAAGTCCAATAAGACCAACAGAGTTGCACTCTCCCTATCCAAGGTCTTCCACAAGTCACTGATGAGAATGACCAGTTTTCATCACTTGGCAGGGCCTGAAAAGAGTCAGGATAATCCACTTCCAGAGTCCTAGTTGCCACCTCTCCACCTTCTGAACAAGGAAGGGAAGGCTGAAGACCAAGCCAACATTATCTAATATAGCTGGACCTAAACTCAGCCCCTTAAAGATATGTATCAGTGCCTCTTCATGGATGCTGGCACCTTCCCTCCCATAGCAAAGAGCAATTCACAATTGCCTAGACCTAGCCTCTCATCTGTCCCCAGGCTGTACATGCAAGCCAGGAGGTGGAGAGGTCTTAGATTACCACTTGCAAACTCACCTACTCTGTCCATTTCCTAAAAACCAATAAGTTCAAATTCTTTCCAGATAATAGTACAAGATGTCACCCTAAAGACTTCTTTAGATCCTGTCCAACCAACTCCAAGCAAATGCAAGTGATTTTAGCTGCAAAATCTCACGATAGCCCATTAATAGGTCTTTTCACTGAACTTCCCTAAAAGAAACTGAATCATTTTAAAAAGGGCTGGCAGACAGCACTCCATGGACACAATAAGGACAGAGAAATAATTCTGCTTTGCCTCCTTTACAAGTTATAGGCTCAAACTTGGGCTTATTTAACTGGACTCGCTCTCTGTCTTCTGCCAGTGTTACTCTCAGCATCTCTTCTCCCACTTCATCTACTGGAGCTCCTTAGAAATCCAAGGAACCAGAAATGACCTGTTCACAACAACAGAAGTTATTTTTCCTCACTGCCAGATTAAGTACTCTGAAACAGAAATGAGATGTGATACCATGTCCCCCCTACACATACAACAGGCACATGATGACCTAGGACGATTCCATTGTTTTCATGGAAGCCATGAAATCCTAAGCTTCCTCAGAACCCACCCCAGGGATGATGTGTTGAAATCACCCAGGATAAATAGCTTTGGTATATCAATCACTAGCCCAAGGTAAGACTGAGGCAGGGATGCTCAGGCAGGAATCCCACTGTGCAGCTGGGAGGATGCTACAATAGTAGCATCCCTATCTTGTCTCTAGACCTCAGTTGCTATAGGAATGAAAAGACACGCCAGATTTATAGATAAACTTACATCTATGATCTTTTCAAAACAACACATTATCTTGGGAAGTTATTAACCAGCCCAGTTTCAACAACACATGATGGTGTTCAGGATGTCTGTTGAAACATGTATTTTGGTAATTACAAACTTGAGATATAAGATACCACTGACAATGCCAATTCTTGCTTTCCAATATTTATAATCTATTATCTAAATAAGGTCATTGATCAGAGTAACTAATGAAAAACAATGTTTGTCTATTCCACATGTCAAAGTAAATTATTAGGACAAACTAGGAAGAGGATAGAGAGTAGGAAACACAGAGTATGTAAGCTAGAAATGTGCCCTAAATTTTGTTGAATCTCAAACTGAATCAGGCCACTCTATGGCTTTCCAAGTTAAGAAAGATCATTTTCAAAGCTTTCAGAACAGGATGTGGATCTTCCTGAAGCCTATGTTATTCAATTATCTTAAAGGATTCCAGAAATACATTTATAGACAATGTCACACTACGGAGCTGAATAGTCCAAGCAGGGACACCATCAACCCCATACCTTAGAGGAAAGGACTTACCTAACACCTTTGTCTTGTCTGCTGTCCTGGTCTTCTACCTAACTTGCCCACCTGCCAGCCAGCCACAGTACTGCTCCTTTCGCTCTCTCTTCTTAGCCCAAGTAACTCATAACAAATGGTCTTTAGGGTGAAGAGCAGTGAGATTGCTGTAGAACTGTTTGGGTTGCAGCTGCATAGGTAGCTGCCATAATTACCTCACTCATGGTATCTTACATTGAAGACCTCCTCATTTTGAAGCCTTTAAGCCAGGAAGGAGTGATGGCACCACAATCACTGAGTAATAGGCAGTGCAAATACATAGCGTGAGAGCCTAGTAACAATCCAATGCCTTTTTCTATTCATTCACCTAAAGCAGCCTCTTTCTCTAGCCTTGCTGACAGGACTACTAACACAAGGCTTCTTTTACAAGGGTTTTGTATTTACAGCACTTTTTGGCAGGATACTCAACCTTATAGCATGCCATGCTGTGCTCAGTCCTTTGTTAGTTCTGTTTTGTCTGAGCAGGAACATTCAAAAAGTATTGCTACAGTTTCTGAGAGATTTGTTTGCAATTTGTGTTTTTTTAAATATTACATTATTGCAATCAAACTGCATTTTTAAAAACAATTCTTGAATCAGTTTCTAGTATTTTTCACGCAACTTTTCCAATCTAGTAAAATCATACCACCGGTCCTTCCTATAAAACTTCATTTTTTTGTTGTTGTTGTTGGTTTGTACATGACTATTTGTGTAGGCAACATCATCAATCACAGTGTATGGTGAATGTAGCAAATCCCTTCAACTTCCCTTCCTTCTCATGTATCTAACACATTTCTAACAAATCTCTACACTTACCCACCGTTCAACTTTTAATTTAGGAGGAAGTTCTACAATGCGTGCTCTTTTCACAGAAACTGCCTGCCAAACAAAATGAGAGTCATGTTTGTATAGTTCAAGATCCCACTCATATTTAAAAAACAAAAACAAAAACAAAACCATACTGTATCCCAACTATTTGAAATCTGGTAAAATTTATCCCCAAATAAGGAACCAATATGCCTGCAAAAGTAAGGTTATAGCATCTTTGTAAAAAAAAAAAAAAATACATGAGTCCTCCATCAAATCTCTTGCACCTATTTGCTGCATCTTGGCTTCTTCCCAATAACAAGGTCTCCTAAGCTTGCAATTTGTCCTGTGTATTTATATTTAGAAGTAAAAACATTGTACATACTTGTGGATTTTTCATTATAATCAATGGGAAATATATCATTTTGGTTTCACTTCAATGTGATATGAATTGTGACATAAATTGATTGGCCTCTGAACTTGACCAAATCAAACTGCATCCTGAGTTATGTTATAAAACCATATGCCTACTTGAAGCCAACAGCATGTTATTGATGAACCTCTAGTTTTACAATAATACTAGGACTGAATCAAGGATCCTCAATTTCAGAGGGTCTCCACTATTAACAATAAGACTGCTCCTCACTCTCCTTTTACACACTAATCAGTATAGTTCTCATCAGACTTTCCTCTTCCCTTCCTAGCATGGATGGTGTTGTACATGCAAGTTTCCATAACTTCTCTTCAGCAGTACTCAGAAGGTAAGCTGTTGCTATAACCTAGCAGTATATTTCACCTCTTCCAGATGGGTCAGCCTGGATCACTATTGTGCCTTTCTCCAAGCAGGAGACAAGATGGTAAAATGATGATAGCAAAGGCAGTTCTAGGAGCAGCAATGATAAAGCATCAATGAAAACCAGGAAGGAGAAATGTTAAGTAGCTGACAGAATTCAACTACAAAACTGAAAGGCTATTGCAATCATTCCTTCTCCTTTACTGATCTTACAAATATCAACTTTCCCAAATGAGTAAGTTAAATAAATAAGCAACAATTATAAAGGTTGCAAGCCAGCAGTAGCTGTGAAATGTTTTGCACAGCATTAAAAAGAGATGCTTTGGAACACAGAGAACACATCAGCTGTCTGTAACTCATTAAGGCAGCTGGGTCTTTCTCCAGGATCCTGTGGCTGCTCACCACTTTAATGAATTGCAGTCAGGTGCTGTGTCTGTACTCACATATGTGCCAAAGAACCTATTCTTAGTTAAATCTGAAGCACTGCACAGTCCTGCTATCCAATTTATTTTGGAGTTTTAAATGTATGCAAAAATGTTTTAACTTCCTTAAAATGGAGAAGATTCTATAACCACTGAGGCAGAAAACAACTCAAAGCACATGAATAAGATTACTAATGAGCCTGCAATTCAATTTTAATAGCCCTCCTAAAATAATTTCTATTCTTGGGCTTGTTCTAGAATAAACCTAGAACAACAAAAGAAATAATTTAGTGTCAAAACAAATGTAAAAGTAATTAGCCTTGATTATGAAACAAAAAAAGGAAACTAGTTAATCTGGTCAAGTAACATTTGGAAGTTTGGCTTCATTATTAGGAGCAGCAGAAAAGCATTGACATTTTCTCAAAATGGAATCTTCTATGCATATTACATTGCCATTCAGACACAGGTGGAAAATATAACCACCAGACTGTTGGCATGGGTTGATGAATCAAATCATGTTATTCTTCTGTTCAATCTATAATGTTTCCCCACTGACCAATGGGCTAAATATGTCTATTATAAATATTTAAAATCCTAAACAGCTTGGGATGGGACACTTTGAGGAAAGCTTTCTTCTTTATCCACTTCTGTATATAGTCCACTTAACATCTGAAGTCCTGTTCCTGGTCCCCTGGCAGTGGCAATTTCCAGACAACAAAGGCTCCCAGATACAACAGCATGTTGGTCCTGGGACATTGCTCAAAAAGAAACAGGATCCACCTAGAGTCACCATTTTGTTGTTCTTTTGCAATCATGATCAATATCCCAGATCTCATTTGATATGGGACATACATGCATGGATACAGTATTAATATTGCTGAGACAAAAACATTGGTTAAGTGATATAAAATATAGAAGAACTGCTTTTCTGATTATCCCAGTATCAAGGATTAACCACATTTTAAAAAACCTAAACAATATATGTACTGTTCCCATAAAGAAATGTACACTTGTTACTAACTACAACAAGCAACATGTTTACTGCAGGAAATCCATTCCTTGTAATATCTCCAGAGACATGGTTCAAGGAACCAATGAGGTCTTGCCTATAGATATAAACAAGATATGGAATAAAGCTGAAATGATATGCAGTTATCCTATTATGTAGAAAATAGTCTCTGTCCATGTCAAATTGTATGTAACCCCAAGAAATGATAAGTCATATGACTATAAATATGCTCCTTCAACAAAGTTATAGATCCCTAAAGCAACACCACTGCAGCCAATTTTCTGGATTATTTTTCTATACTATTTCTGCAGAAACCTCATAAATGAGGCTGAGGAACTTGGTAACAGAGTTCAGATCCAGTTCTCCACCTACCCAGGCAGTCCACATGATGCTGGGGCAAGTTAAAGAACTGGAATCCACACCCTCTGGTATCATACTTTTCACCACCAGGATCAGGAGCCACCATTCTCTATCTTCTCTCCTGGACAGAAAAAAGTGCTTTTTGCATGCAGGACGAAATAGAGAATTCATGCAGATAAAGCAGGGAACCAGGGTGAAGAGTGGCTTCAAACTGCCCTGCATGTTCCCTCACTAGGAAAAGCATGGATGGATGAAGCATAGCATCTCTGTTGGCAATCCAAGTGGAATATCTGCAAGAGTGACGGTCAATTTCAGACACGTTGTACCTTTCCCTTTTGTGGCAAGGCATCATCTGTACCATAACAACAGGAACTGTTAGGAAATTACTCAGGAAACAAAGAGGAGTTTAATCTATGTTTTTAAATAAATTCCATACATTGTGATGGTGCCCAAGACAACACAAAAGGAATAGATCAAAACAAATATACAAATATTTATACATTTCAGCTATAACCTGAAAGGAATGGATTCAAGTTTGCAGAATCTAATTTCAAAATATAAAACATACCAAGAAAACGATCACACTAACTGTTCTTAGGAAGATGAGAATCCATAATGACTAAAAAAATGACTGATATGCAAAGGAAATATAAAATACCACTGGTAAGCAAAAGCGTTTCAGAAAAAAATACACTGTCAAGCATCCTTATAATAACCCTCTCAAACCCTAACTATCCATAAAAGGTTATGACTTTGGATAAGGCTTGCCTTATCTGAAATAATATTTGAATCATCTATATTTGAAAGTATTTATTTTAACATAACACTTCCAAATAACTTATAAATACAATAACATAAACACAAATAAAACCAACTAAAGAGACCAATTAAGAAACAGAACAAACACTTCCATTAAAATATTTGGTAAACAAAAACAATAAACTTTGGCACAAAAAAAGAAAATCTTGGAACTTTCTAGAGAGGCCAAAGACAAGCACCACTGATAAACCCTCTGCTATGGACATGGGAATTTTTTAGAAACACGTAATAATATGTCAAACCCATATGGGATGAAAAAAGAGAGTTTCAAGTTAAGCTTAATTCCAGGAACTTTCTTAGAGACATCCATGTAGTTAATGCTGTTGGCAACAATACTGAAATGGTTTGTCACTTCCTTCTTTTGGCACATGGGAAAAAAAAATATTTAAGCTCCCAAAACCTGGGACAGGGAAGGGAATGGTATTCTGAAAATCAAAAACAGTATTCCAAGCAATCTAGCTGTCATATTTTAAATCAACTAGAGCTTTCAAACTATATTCAAAGGCAGTCCCATACACAATATATTACAGAGCTCCATGGGCAACATAATTCCTTTTTCAGCTATTTTCTATAATGAATTAAGGAAATGTATTTATATTTATATATGAATTAACCCAGAATGGAACTTTATTTTAAGTAAGCATGCACAGTCATACCACAAGGCATTTATATACATGTATTTTCTCTGAGTTTTGCAATACAAAAGTTTATAACAGACACACGATCATACATGTGCTTTCCAACAGAGCATTATTAACAGGAATTGTGAAATCATCCTGACACAATAATCTTCATTATAATGGAAGAAGAGAAAACTATGAAGTATAAAACTATAAAAGCCAGAGAGCCTATACATTTCTGTTAGTCATTTTAAGTGCAGTCTGGGATTCTTTCAAGATTGAGGCAGATGGCCTAAAAGTCTCCCTTCAAATTGTAGACCATCTGTCTCTGATTCCACGAGTAAGTATCTTATCAAAAGGCAACTGCTTGCTTCATTTGAAGTCCATTATCCTATGCAGAAAAAGCCAAAGCAAATTATTATTGATATGTCTAAATGAAGGCCAGAAAACCTGTATGACTTAAGTCATGAATTGTGTTAACATACTGATATTAAAATAAAAAAAGAGAAAGAAATCATAAAAATATCCGGCATAAACGCCACTTTGGATGTATTGTTTTAAACCTTACTTTAAAAAAAAAGAAACTTTTATTCTAGAAGCTATTAGTAATTTGGGATACTTACTAGATGGACTGTGATCCACTGCAAAATTTGCAGTAAGCTTACTAGCTTTTATTCGTTATTGGATTATGTTGGTGCCTTACCTAACCTGATGCCCTCCAGATCTCATCCAGTATGACATGAAACTCAATGCAGCTGTGATTAGTTCAACAAGGTTTTTCTTAAACAAGAGCCCACATTCAATCTTACAACTCATCAGAGATCATGAAGATTCATTTTTATTCTTAATTTAAAATACATGAATGGTCAGCCACTGATTATTACATACAGACCTTCAAAGCATACACAAAAGTTAAGATATTGTTGCTATGTATGCATCAACTTTCACAAAGATGTTTTCCTATCCATATCCATCCCCTTATTTATGACACATATCATCACTTTGAAATCCAGGACACTCAAAAATAAAGTGTGAGCAAACATTTTCTTCAACTTGAGTGAGCACATCTACTTTCAACAGTAGAAAAGTAACAAGTATGATAGAAGTATGGCATTTCCATATCAACTACTACAGAATATGTTAAATCAACCTTTCCCAATCTGGCACATTCCAGACCATGTTTAATTATGACTTCTATCATCCCCAGCTAAACAACAGCACTGTCATGCTGCCATGCTGGTGATGGAAGCTACTGCCCAACATACTGGAAGGCACACGATTGTGAATTTAATTTAGCCTTTTCTGAACACTGTGTAAGATCTTCACATCCATGCTTTGCCACTAAACAGATATAAGTTCAATGGTCACTATTTCTCCATAATTTCTCTTGACCTGCAAGAATACTTAGGACAAATTCCTTAGCAACAAATGCATCTTAGAACAGATGTATACACCACCTAACTGTCCTCCTTTATCTTCGGCTTAGCTGCCTATTACAAACATTCAATATTTTAGTAAAAGCATATAACTGCTGCAGCACATCTGAATTCAATGCTAATACATGTTATGTAAATCATATAAAACATATTCTGTTCAAACTAATCAGAAATAAAACCAATGCATTCACAAAATAATGTCTATATTATTTGATCAGGAACCTGCTTTAGTATGTGCATGAATTATAACATCCACCTCTTATAATATACATTCAAAGGAAGAATGTAATACTTAGTTAACTATCTTAAGCCAAAGATTCAAGGTATATCTATTACACTTTTTTTAAAAAGTACAGGCTTCATAAAGTATATTATCAAATAGCTAAATAATAATCACATTATTAAAGCTATGAAGAGGACTGTTGTCCTGCTGTTTCTAGTTCACTACCTTACAAAAAAGCTATACTTAAATGCATAAGGATCTCATGATTCAAAGAACATTTCCCAACAAATACCAGACTTTCTTTTCTCTCTGTAACTAAGGTACTCTTATACATTATTATTATTACAATTATATTTAAAGCTTTTTCTCTGAAAAGCTCAATCAGGATATGCAGCACTCCCTTCTCTAATTTCTCACAATGAGACTATGAAGTAGGTTGCACTAAGAGAGACTTGGCTAGAGTCAATCCAGTATGTTTGGTGATTGAATGGGAATTTAACACATGCCTGACTTCAAACAGCAAAATACCAGTCCTTCACATAAAACTATTCTGAAAGATATATGTACTTTAAAGAATATTCCCATCTCTGAAAATTGTTCTTTATCTTGTCTAATACTTTACAGAGGGGAAGCAAATGCACATACCCAGGCTTTTTTGACAAGTAGAAAAGCTGTTAGAGCACCAGCAGATCAATTTTCTCTTCAATTGGAAAGATATTCCTCCTAAGGCTTAAACGTTCATGGAGCACCAGAAAAAATACATTTTTAGTTAATGTTTTTAAACAAAATAATTTTAAAAACTGGGAATTCCATCTACTGCCCTCAGAAGCATAATACACCATTTAGAATACCTGTTTTCAGCCCTCACAAAGTTCAACGAGCATCTGCGCTACCTTCGGGTGATTATATCAAAACTTTGCAAAGTACCCCCCTTTAAAAACCAAACCAAACCAAACCCATCCCCATAGTCTTTAGAATCCCGAGTAATGTGCACCACTGAGCTGAGCAATAACAACTTTGCCATCCGTAAAATCAAGAGAAAGGCTCTTATTTCCGAGAGAATCACTTCCATTCAGAAATGACATGGAGTAGGACCTTGTCTTAACGGAAAAATAAACCGGCGAGGAAACGCCTTGTTGACAACCACGGTGTGCCTGAGGTTGCTACACCACCGGCCGGCCCCTTGCTAAGGATGAGCAAAAAGCCGGAAGATCGAGCGCCCCTTCATCCCTCCTTCTGAACCCCCCCACAGCAGTGCTGACAAACGGCGCTCCCTCCCTCCTCTTCGGCGCGTTACCTTGCGGACCCCCTTGTAAATGTAGAAGTAAAGCTCCCGGCCCACATTGAAGCAGAGCCGGTCCCCATTGCCACTCTGGTCGTTGACGTTGACGAAGGAGACGCGAACGGGGTTGGAGCCCTGCGAATTGAAAGGCACCCGGTTGGGCCGGCTGTATTCCGAGTGGCTCAGGAGCTTGTAGAGCCCCTCGCGGGTGGTAAACTGGGTCTTAATCTCGTTCATCTCCTTCCCTCCTCCCTCCGCCGCCATCTTGGAAAAGAGCATTCATCGTCTTCCAGTACCCGGATGAAAGGCCAGCGCGCAGACGCACCAAAGAGGGAAATTGTTTCTCCTGTCTGAAAGCGCATGAAGGGAAGCTCGCGAAACGTTCGTGCCATGAAGTGGGAGGAGCGAAGTCCTTCCCTGTTTACCGCGTTTCTGCGCATGCGTCAATTCGGCCTGGTGCAACGGGATGAGGTGGAAAAGATTAAAGCGATGAGCCTTCGGAGTGAAGGAAGAGTGAGCATGCGCTGAAGGAGGAACTACTTCCTGGTGCTTTTGCGTTGTAATTTTGCGTTAACAGGAGGGGTTGCGGCAAGAGCTCTGTACGTGCTTCTGTACGAAAAAAGTGCAGATAATTGCGGATGTGTATTCGGAAGATACATTGCACACATTCTTCGTTGTTTAATTCACACTAAATTCTTCATTTTATTTATTTAATGCGGTTGTATAAGAGTTATATCCAGTGATTCAACACACTATATATGGTTCCTCACTCTTTTTAATATTCACAGACACATGATGTGTAATTGTATTCTTGCATCCCAAGATTGGAGGGGGGGAAGGGGGGAAATTTTCTGTATAAATAGTTTGGAACACATGCATTTATGCTGCCTTGCAACAGGTTATTCCTGTCTGCCTTCTTTTGGTTGTTATTTTCCAGATACTTAGTTGTATTAAGATTGTACCTTAAAGACTTGGAAAATTATTATGGCATAAGTCAGCCTACCTCATAAAATGCACAGAGAAATATGATAAGGAGGAAGCAAATATACTCAGTTTGTATGTTGCTAATTCATTTTAGAATGCAAATACTGTAATATCAAAGTGTCTTCATCAACAATTAAAATTACCAAAATGAACCACTTTCCAAAAAGTCTTGGAAAAGCCATTAGCTGGCCTCCTTTTTTACAGCCTCCAAACCACTACAAACCATTTTTGAGGACTGAATAAACCAATTGTGGATTTGTGTGCTCTATCTCTGTTAATTCAGTTTGATATCACCTATGTTTAGCATTGGTAAACATCTTCAAGATCTGGTACGTGAACAAAATACAGTGGTACCTCAGTTCACGAACTTAATTCCTTCCACGATTCTGGTCGCGAACCGAATCAAATTTCCCCATAAGGTTCAATGTAAATGAGGTTAATCTGTTCTGAACCATATGTATTTTTTTTTTACCACAAAAATATGAAACAAAGTACAGTACAGTACAGTACAGTATGAAGAGAGAGAACACTAACCTTGCTTGAGGCAACACCAAAAAGCTTCACAGCAAGTGTCTGTCTGGGACCGCAATCTTGCCTAGAGGAAGCCACGACCACGTGTCAGAGCAGGGAAGATGGCCGCAGGTCGTGTTCGTCACCCGATGTGAAGTTCACGAACGGAAGCAAAATTTTGCGAACATTGCTGTTCGTGAACCAAATTGTTCGTGAACAGAAGCATTCATGAACTGAGGTATTACTGTATTGTGTTTGAGCAAATCCACACAGCCTGCTTATTGTGGTGTGAAAATGCCCCACTTACCATTTACTGCTGGCTCTGTGCCTCCATGGTGGTTTGTTCTTTGGCTGCCAGACAGAACATTTTTTTAGCAGTTATTTTCTTCTTTTTTGTGTAGTTTGGTCAGGAAAATATCAACCTAGTGGAAGGTTGAATGCAGGTCTTCAAGAAGTCCAGTGTTTCCATTGCTAAGCAGAAAGCAGACCAGCAACATTTTTTTTTCCAGATGGGAATCAGGAAGAGCAGCTGCACAGCATGTCTTCTATTTGGTCACCAAAGTAGGGGACAAACGCACCACCAAGTTGTTTGCTGTGGGGGCTGCAGCTTCTAGTCTGTCTAGTCAAAAATTGCTCTAGTCCATTTTTGCACACTGTGAGTGTGCGCTGGCCAAGTGGGGGCCTTCATATCCTTGGCCAGGGATTGTAGGGCTATGAAACAGGAGGCTGTGCTTTTTCTCCACTGCCTCCTCCAGCTCCAGCTCCAGCTCCAGCTATATCCATCCCTGCATACTCTGTAAGGGGTACAGGATAGAAGAGCCAAAACAAAAGTAGAGCTGAAGCCCCACCAGTGCCACAGTCAGGGGAACTTCACTGGACACCCTGCAAGAGTGAAAACAGCCACTTCTCCCAGCAGGTGGTAAGGGGAAAGCTATGGCAGCCACATTATTTTTCTTTTGAGATTTCTGTAGCCTTGGCAGATGGGAAATTAAAGACGTTTAATTGTATGCCCTGAGCACGCTGCTGCTACTGTAAGCAGTGTCTAAAAGGCAAACAGAACATGCATGCCATTTGTTTGCAGTTGCATAGAAGCAGTTACAGATATGTTTGTGCATGCAAACATCTCCTGCCTGCCTGGGAGGTGGACTCTGCCAGATGCTCCTCGTGACTCCTCCCCCTTGTGTAGTTTCTTGCTCCAGGAGCAACCATGGGAACAGCTGGGATGCAGCTGCTGGGGAAGGAAAGAGTCTGAAGTAACCAGTGCTGCCCTGAAACTACGAAGTGTTCAGCTGAAGGCAACAGACAGACTATCAGCCTTTTTACTGAGGCACTATGAAAAATGTGCTGGGAGACAAGTGGTTTTCATATCAGTATACTCTTCCCATCTCAAGGGTTGGAGAAAAACACATGGTTGTGTGGATGAGCCCTATAAGTCTAGCTATGTAGTACAGTCAGGTCCAGAAATATTGGGACATCGACACAATTCTAACATCTTTGGCTCTATACACCACCACAATGGATTTGGAATGAAACAAACACAATGTGCTTTAACTGCAGACTGTCAGCTTTAATTTGAGGGTATGTACATCCAACTCAGGTGAACAGTGTAGGAATTACAACAGTTTGCATATGTGCCTCCCACTTGTTAAGGGACCAAAAGTAATGGGACAGAATAATAATCATACATCAAACTTTCCCTTTTTAATACTTGGTTGCAAATCCGTTGCAGTCAATCACAGCCTGAAGTCTGGAACGCATAGACATCACCAGACGCTGGGTTTCATCCCTGGTGATGCTCTGCCAGGCCTCTACTGCAACTGTCTTCAGTTCCTGCTTGTTCTTGGGGCATTTTCCCTTCAGTTTTGTCTTCAGCAAGTGAAATGCATGCTCAATGGGATTCAGGTCAGGTGATTGACTTGGCCATTGCATAACATTCCACTTCTGTCCCTTCAAAAACTCTTTGGTTGCTTTTGCAGTATGCTTTGGGTCATTGTCCATCTGTACTGTGAAGCGCCGTCCAATGAGTTCTGCAGCATTTGGCTGAATGTGAGCAGATAATATTGCCCGAAACACTGCAGAATTCATCCTGCTGCTTTTGTCAGCAGTCACATCATCAATAAATACAAGAGAACCAGTTCCATTGGCAGCCATACATGCCCACGCCGTGACACTACCACCACCATGCTTCACTGATGAGGTGGTATGCTTAGGATCATGAGCAGTTCCTTTCCTTCTCCATACTCTTCTCTTCCCATCACTCTGGTACAAGTTGATCTTGGTCTCATCTGTCCATAGGATGTTGTTCCAGAACTGTGAAGGCTTTTTTAGATGTCGTTTGGCAAACTCTAATCTGGCCTTCCTGTTTTTGAGGCTCACCAATGGTTTACATCTTGTGGTGAACCCTCTGTATTCACTCTGGTGAAGTCTTCTTTTGATTGTTGACTTTGACACACATACACCTACTTCCTGGAGAGTGTTCTTGATCTGGCAAACTGTTGTGAAGGGTGTTTTCTTCACCAAGGAACGAATTCTTCGGTCATCCACCACACTTGTTTTCCGTTGTCTCCCGGGTCTTTTGGTGTTGCTGAGCTCACCGGTGCATTCCTTCTTTTTGAGAATGTTCCAAACAGTTGTTTTGGCCACGCCTAATGTTCTTGCTATCTCTCTGATGGGTTTGTTTTGTTTCTTCAGCCTAATGATGGCTTGCTTCACTGATAGTGACAGCTCTTTGGATCTCATCTTGAGAGTTGACAGCAACAGATTCCAAATGCAAATAGCACACTTGAAATGAACTCTGGGCCTTTTATCTGCACATTGTAATTGGGGTACTGAGGGGATATCACACAGCTGGCCATGGAACAGCTGAGAAGCCAATTGTCCCATTACTTTTGGTCCCTTAACAAGTGGGAGGCACATATGCAAACTGTTGTAATTCCTACACCGTTCACCTGAGTTGGATGTACATACCCTCAAATTAAAGCTGACAGTCTGCAGTTAACGCACATTGTGTTTGTTTCATTCCAAATCCATTGTGGTGGTGTATAGAGCCAAAGATGTTAGAATTGTGTCGATGTCCCAATATTTCTGGACCTGACTGTATATGCTGCAGAATCGAATGCCCTGAGTGCTATATGAAAGAAGTTAGAAAATAATCTATAGACCTTTATAGATCAATATATGGGCAATTTGTTTGAATTAATTTAGTGTAACCAGTCAGATTTAGAAATATTTTCAGTAAATCATAGCTGTGACAACCCACACCTTGAACTGCATCCAGAAGCCAACTGGTAACCAATGCAGCTCGTGTAGCAGCAGTGACACATGGGTACAGTGAGAAGTGTCTGTTAGCTGCTCGTACCACTGCATTTTGAACCAGCTGTAGCTTCTGGCTGGTCTTCAAGGGCAGCCTTGTTATTTATTGCCTGATCCAGTAGCTTTCTTTTTGTATTTTCACTACTATTCTTACAAATGGCACATTTCACATTCTGTAACTATCTATCACTAACTTCCCTCAATTCATCTAATGATAAGGACTTTTCTCCATGGAACCTACACCATGATACAGTAAACTGAGTAGCCAATACAAGGCTGCTACAAGACTCTCTTACTTGTTTGCTTATTTATTTTTAAGACTTATATGGCTGCCCATCTTCAGACACAACTCTAAGTGGCTCACAGCAATGGTACAGAACCAAAACTTCATTAAAAAAAATAAAACCAGAAAATAATAATGGCAAAAAGCAAAAACCTAGAGCCACAACCAATCTCCTCTAATTCAGCCAGCGCCACCATCTCCAGGCTCCAACCTCACCCTATCCCAACACTTTGGGGAAGGACCAGCATTTGCAGCCTTCTGGAAGATCAAGAGGGTGGGGGTCTGCTGAATCTCAAGGAGAAGGGTGTTCCATAAGGCAGGAGAAAAGGCACACTTCCTAGGTCCCACTAGATGGCAACATTTAAGGGAGGGGACCTAGAGTGTGTCTACTCTATCCAATTTGGTGGAACAGGCAAATACTCTCAGGGAGAGGCAATCCTGCAAAAACCTGGCCCTGTGCCATGTAGGATTTTAAAGGTGATAACCAGCACCTTGAATTAAAACTGGAAAAAAAACTGGGAGCCAGTACAGCTTGCACAACAGGGGTGTATAATGGGCAAACCTAGGGGAGCCCAGCACTGCATGCACTGCTGCATTCTGGACCAGTTGTAACTTCTGGGAGATCTTCAAGAGCAGCCCCATGTAGAATGCATTGTAGTAGTCCAACTAGGAAGTGACCAAGGCATGAATGACTGTGAGCAAGGCCTCCCAGTCCAGGAATTGGCACACAAGATGAATCTTTGCAAAAGCCCCTCAGCCACAGCTGCCATCTGCTCCTTGAACAGGAGCTGTGTAGGAGGACCCCCAATGTAATGGTATGTGGGAATGACCTTGGGAGATGAGGAAGAGCAGCAGCCAGGGCAATGTTCAGATAAGAGGCAGCTTAGCCTGCAGCAGGAATGTGGGCATGACAAATGTCTCAGGAGGGACCCTCCCTAGTTTCTTGGACTGTAAAGGCAAGCAGGGGGAGGTGCAGTTTCAGACTTGCAAGATTCTGTTATTGAGAGCCAGTATGATGTAGTGGTTAAGGCACCAGGCTAGAAACCAGGAGACTGTGAGTTCAGATCCCAGGCATGAAAGCCAGCTGGGTGACTTTGGGCCAGTCACTCTCTCTCAGCCCAACTCATCTCACAGGATTGTTGTTGTGGGGAAAGTAGGAGGAGGCAGGAGTACTGGGTATGTTCGCCACCTTGAGTTATTTATAAAAATAATAAAGGCAGGATAAAAAAAAATCTAAATCTAAAAAAAAATCTAAATCTAATGTAACTTTATAATAAAGTAGAGTTAGTTTTTCTGGGTGTGCTTCTCGTCTGGACTACCTCACTAGGTTGACATCAACCTTGCAAGTCTGAAAGTACATTTCTCCCGCATAGCCTTTACAGTCCAAGAAACTAGGGAGGGTCCCTTCTGAGATGTTTGCCATGCCCACATTCCTGCTGCGAGTTAAGCTGCCTCTTATCCAACCACTGCCCTGGCTGCAGCTCTTCCCCCTGTCTCCCAAGGTCATTCCCACATACCATTACACCCAAATTGCGCACCACCAATGTCTGAGGAAGTGCTACCCTGTCTAGAGTCAAATATGACACATCACCAGACCCTGGGGGGCAGAAACCCAAAGCCACCCCATATTGTCAGAACTAAGTCACAGCCAGCTCCTCCTCATTCAGACCCTCACAGCTTCTAGACACAGAGTCAGCACTGCTACAACATCACCTGCCCAGCCAGGGGTAGAGATGTATACCTGGGTATCATCAGCATATTGAAGATACTACACCCTGCGCCATTGAATGACCTCACCCAGCGGTTTCATGTAGATGTTAAAAAAGAGCAGGGAGAGACCTGAGCCCTGAAGTACCCCACACCACAGGGGCCTAGGGCTAGACCTGTCCCCCCCCCCCCCCGCAACACTGACTGGAACCAACCATGGAGGAAGAAGGAGAACCACTTCACAATGATGCCTCCTACTCCCAATCTCCAGAGCCGGTCAGAGAGATACCTTGGTCCAGTACTAGTATTCTTAATTCAGTCAATGACCAGCAAAATTTATAAAATATACAACACAAAAATCAAATCAAATGGGTTAGATAAAATAACAACAAAACAATGAGTCTCTATAATACAAATATAACATAAACTAATATAATTATACATTAATAAACTGTGCAAGTATAAGTCTAAAATATTACAGTCTATGGAGTAAAAATACACATCACCTAAAACAATATAACTAACACAGTTGCAGGATCTATATATTAAATCTAAAGTGATGAATAAAACAGAAATGCGTATTCTTGTGACCACTTCTGTCTTATTTTATACCATGGTTGATGGTATTGAAAGCCCCTGAGAGATGCAGGAAAACTAGGACGGTTGCACCACCCCCGTCCCAAGCTCTCGGAAGGTCATCTGCAAGCGTAACAAATGCTGTCTCATACTGTATCCCAGCCTGAACCCAGCCTGAAAAGGGTCCAGATCAGGGTTTTTCAAAGAGGGTTCCGTGGAACTCTAGGGTTCCACAAGAGGTCACTAGGAGTTCCCTGGGAGATCATGATTTATTTAAAAAATTATTTCAAATTCAAGCAACGTGCTCACGCAGTGATGAGCAGAGACTAAACAAAAATCTAGCTACAACTTTTTCTGAGCTCTCTGGTAGTGCGCTGTAGGACTGTGTTTATTTGGTTGAATCCATTCTTAATTTTTGACACGAGATTGGGGAGACTGTTGATAACAGGTGAATATTGCAGGAAGGGAGGAATATATTACAGGAAAGGAGGAATATATTGCAGGAAGGGAGGAATAGATTGAAGGAAGGAGAAGAAGAAGTGCATTTTTCAAGAAATTAATGGACTCATCCAATTTAGTCTGTGACCTCAGTCTCTCCCTCCCGCATATTTTCCCCGTGATTTTCCTGCATTATTTTAAATAAATTTCATATATGTTTATTCAGTCATGTCTGAGGGTCCAATGTGGTGATTTTTGAAGAAGAAATGTGAGAGAGAAGAGGAGGATACTAGAATGGACAATACTGATGAGTTTAATGATGATAATGATAATGAAGCATTTAAATCTTCTCAGGCATTTGGTACATCAATGGACTCAAAAAAAGAGTCTGTCTTTACAATGAAAGTTATTTATCAATGGGTTTTACATGGACTGGTGATCCAAGTTGTCCTATTCCATTGTGCCTCATCTGTGGAAAACAACTGACAAATGTAGCAATAGCTCCAGCAAAATTAAAAAGATACTTAACTACAAATCATAGACATATGACAAGTTCTGATTATTTTAAACAGCTATTGGAATCGCAGAACAGAGTAAAGCTTTTGTTAATAAAACGACAGTCAGTAAAAAAGCCCAAGAAGCAAGTTATTTAGTAGCAGAACTTATTACACAGCAAAGGAAAAGTCTCGCTTTCAGTGAGAAAGTAATCATGCCAGCATGTAAAATAATAGTGGGAAAAATGCTAGGACCAGATGCCGTACAAGAAATTGAAAAGGTTCCACTGTCAAATAGTAGAATAAGTCAGCATATTGATGACATGTCACATGATGCTGAAGAGGTTTTGTGTGATAAACAAGAACAGCAGCTTTTCTATTCAAGATGATGAGTCAACAGATTTCACCAATAAATGTCATGTTATAGCATTTGTAAGATTTGTAAATGATGGTAAAATTCAAGAAAACTTTTTCTGCTGCAAAGAACGACATGAAACATGCAAAGACCAAGATGTATTTAATGTTTTGTCTTCATATCTGGAAAAAAAAAGTGTATCTTGGAGGAACTGTGTTGGCATCTGTACTTATGGTGCTCCATCAATGGTTGGCTTCATGAGAGGTTTTGTTTCTCTTGTAAGAAAAGAAAATCCTCATGTTGTCACAACACACTGCTTTTTTCACAGAGAGGTGTTGGTGTCAAAAACTCTGGAAGATGAAATGAAAAAAGTTCTGGATGATGCTACAAAAATGGTTAACTTTATTAAATAAAGACCAGTTCACTCAATAATGTTTTAAAAACTGTGTAAGCATTGAAAAAATTCACGGAATGGTGGACTCCAATGCTAGCTTTACTTACATTGCCTCTTTACTTACATTGATAAGACGGGACGAATCCCGGAGGATTGGGGCTTGGCTATTATAGTCCCAATCTTTAAAAAAGGCAGGAGGGATGACCTACAAACTATAGGCCGATTAGCTTGCTAAATACAATCAGCAAATTATATGCTAGACACTTACAGGAAAAAGTCAAGGACTGGATGGTCCAGAGGAACCTGATACCAGATGAGCAGGCAGGATTCAGAGAGGAACGAGATACCATCAAACAATGTCAAGTCCTTCAACATCTGATAGAAAGATATTCCAGCAACAAGACAACATCATTGTATGCTGCCTTTATAGACCTCAAGGCAGCCTTCAACTCTGTTTCTAGGACCAAGCTTTGGGAGAAGCTGGAAGCTGCATCAATAGACAGCAGGCTTCTCTATTTAATTCGGGCGCTACATACTAACACCACCCTTAAGGTTAAATGTAATAGGCAAGGGTTTCTTTCAAAACCAATTAAAGTACAAAAGGGGGTGAAACAGGGATGTATCTTGGCTCCCTTACTCTTTAACTTTTACATCAATGACATGGTGAGATACCTAAACCACCCGGACTTTCACCCACCTAAATTAGGGGTTCGTAGCATTGCCCTGCTGCTTAAACAATCTTCTAGATATAAACAAAGATTATGGCCTTTTCCAAAAGACCAAAACAACACTTCTGGACTATTAACAGTCATAGAATAGAACAAGTGAATAGTTTTAAATATTTAGGTATAATCATGCATGCCTCCGGATCAAGGAGAGCTCATTGTGAATACGCGGCTGATTTAGGTCTTTGTTCCGCCAATGCCATTTAAAAAAATTTTTGAAGTAAAGGGGGGTATTTTGTCCCAGCAGCTCTCAAACCTTTCCAGGCAAAGGTGCTAGCCCAACTTCTCTATGGGTCTGCTGTCGGCTCTCCAGTTTCACGTGTGACATACTTGGAAAGAGTCCAAGCTAAATTCATTAGGGCAGTCCTGCAAATGCCCAGATGTGTCTCCAATGCACAATTACGCTTGGAAACAGGCACGATAAAGGTCGAGTCGAAAGTGCGCCTAGCTTCGCTGAATTTTTGGCTAAAAATAAAGTACTACCCGCAGGGCCTAGCTCCACTTATCCTTCAGGATAAATTTCAGTCCTTGTGGAAAAAGGACATCGACTCAACCTCTCTAAGTTAGGCTATTCTACGGCTGGGATTCTAGCGATGGAATATGAGCAGGCAAGATTGGCCATAAAGGGGCATAGCTGATGCACAACACGAAGTTGCATAAAGGCCCTCCTAGCCACAACTGCCACCTGCTCTTCGAACAGGAGTCATGAGTCTAGGAGGACCCCCAGATTACGCACTGGGTCTTTCTGGGGTAGTGCAATCCCATCAAGAACCAAAGATGATAAACTCGAGGATCTTGAGGCTCCCCATACCCACAGCCACTCTGTCTTACCAGGGTTCAGTTGAAGCCTGTTGTCCCCCATCCAGGCCCCTACAGCCTCCAGACACTGCGAAAGGGTAGCCACAGCATCACTTAGTTCACCAGGGAGGGAGATATATATAGTTCAGTATCATCACCATACTGATGATACCTCAATCCATGGTGCCAGATGAGCCACCCAGCCCCAGCTCCTGCAGCTGACCCAAAAAGATACCATGGTCAATGGTATCAAAAGCCACTGAGAGATCAAGAAGAACAAGGATGGATGCACTACCCCCATCCCACTCTCGTCAGAGATCATCTAAAAGTGCAACCAATGCTGTTTCTGTCCCATAACTGGGCCTGAAACCTGACTGATAGGGGTCCAGATAATCCGTTTCCTCCAGGATCCTCTGAAGCTGCTGTGCGACTACCTTTTCCACCACCTTTCCTAAAAAGGGAAGGTGGGAAACTGGACAAAAATTGTCCAGAAGGGTGGGATCTAGTGATGGTTTCTTGAAGAGGGGACAGACCAAGGCCTCCTTAAAAAGCTTCAGGAACATCCCCTCCTGCAAGGATGAATTAACCACTGCCAGTACCCACCCTAAAGTCGCCTCCTTGGTGGCTTTAACCAACCAGGAGGGACAGAGATCTAAAATATAGGTAGCCGCGCTAACAGCCCCAAGGACCCTGTCCACTTCCTCAGGGCCAACAGGATCAAACCGTTCCCAGGTAACTGGGTAAGTCCGCTCCCTGGGCATCTCCACTGGACCCGCCTCATGCTTGGCCTCCAACTGGGAATGGATCTGAGTGATTTTATCCATCAGGTGTTCAGCAAATTCCTCTGCATGGCCCTGTAGATAGTCCTCCGAGCCCTCCCTACCCAGGAGGGACGAGTGACCCTGGACAGGGCTGCCGGGCGACACTCTGCGGATGCAAAAAGAGTGGATTGGAGAAATAATGGTGTTTCACCACCCTTACCACCACGAGGTAGGCCTTAATAGCAGCTCTAACCTGTGTTCGGTTGGACTTGTCTTTAGTTTTTCACCAGCGGTGCTCAAGTCATCTCTTGACCCTCTTAATGCACATATACAGTGGTACCTCTACTTACGAACTTAATCCGTTCCGTGACTCTGATTGCAAGTCGAGTTGGTCGCAAGTTGAAGTAAATTTTCCCATAAGGTTCAATGTAATTACCGTTAATCCATTCCGGCATCCGCGGACCACGTGTCAGGGGCGGAAAAACGGCCACGGACCACGTGTCAGGGGCGGAAAAACGGCCGCGAACGGGTGGAAAATGGCCGCGGAGCACGTGGAACGGGGGGAAATGGCTGCGGACCACGTGGAACAGGCGGAAAAATGCCCACGGACCACGTGGCACGGGCAGAAAAATGGCCGCGGATCATGTGGAACGGGCGGAAAATGGCTCGTAAGTCGAGGCGAGTTCGTAAGTAGAGGTAAATTTTTGGGGCTGGAGCTGATCGTATCTTGAAAATTTCGTAAGTAGGGGCATTCATAAGTAGAGGTACCACTGTATAGGCCTACACATGAAATGAATATAATAGCTTTGTAACTTCTGGCCTGTATTTGAGTCTGAATGTGCAGGGGTTCCCCGAGGCCTGAAAAATATTTCAAGGGTTCCTCCAGGGTCAAAAGGCTGAGAAAGGCTGGTCCAGATAATCCACTTCATCCAGGGCCCTTTGCAAGTAAATATGCATCGGATTGCATTGCATATTTGCAGCAACCTGACAAGTGTCTTCCTAAAAAAGCAGTTGGTTTAACTAACACACATCTATTCCCATAGGAAAAAGAATGACTCACTAAGTAGCTTGACAGCAAACTATACAGTAAAATAAAATTATTGCAAACAGCATGTGCACAGCACATACCACATGCTTGCCCATGTTTTACTCAAGTAATCTAATATTCCGGGTCCACATGACAAAAAAGGTAAAGACACCCTCACATCAAGCTCAGTTTCTGGGGACGGCATCCATGTAGTTTTCTTGAAAGTGTTTCCATAAACTAACCACTCAGCTTCAATTTGTACAATATGATAGGCTAAATATGATTGGCTACTTTGTGCTTGTGTTTTGAATATCAAGCCAACTAGATGAGAAGTAAGCTTATAACTGCACTATGTTAACTGTATAACATATAACTGTATATGTTAAATATATCTAAGCAGCAATGAGAATTACATAGTTTAATACAATGTTAATAATGTGGGAAAGGGACAGAAAAATACTGTAATAATTTTGAGTTGCTTTGAGGTGTAGCTCCCTCTAGTGGATCTATGTCATACTGCAAGACATAGTATTTTATTTTTAAAACAAATTATACTATTAAGAGCAAGGGCCAAGATTTTCCCCTTCTCTGCTTTTCCATATCTCACCTCCCTCTTTCTCCAGATCTATACATATGCAACAGAATTAAATGGGAACACAATTAAATGGTAAATGAGGCATATAATTTTGCTGAATTAACAAAACTATATGCATCATTTCACACTGCAAGTGTTGTTTGATAGGAATTATTTCCTCATCATACCATGATGACATAGTACCATGGATTTCCATGGTAATGACAGCTTCCTATCCAATGGACCTACGATCTAAAATAACCATAGGGAAATAAAAGAAGGAAGAGGAGGAGGGAGTAATGGAGATGTGGCTAATTATTTGTAAGTGTGGAGTCCTTGGTGCTCTCTGAACTTGGTTGTATACTTGCAGATATTCCATTACCCAACTAGGTAACATCATAAGTGCAAGTGAGTGTGGGGTTTGCTCCCTGTTTATATATGGTAGCTTGCCCTGCCACTGTTGGTGAGGGTGTGGTTTTCTCCCTGGTAGTTCCTTGATTAGGGTACTGTTTTCTGCTTGTTTGTCTGGTGTTAATCCCCACTTATCTGGGTGTCGGTTGCCAGAGAGGATGTGTTCTGGTCTTTTTGTTTCCTTCTTAGCTTTTTTATTGTCTCTTTTGAATGGTGTGTAAATATGATTTATTTCTATGTGCGTATTAATGGCTGATTTGTCTAAATGACAAGCTTCCAGGAATTTCCTATTGTTTTTGGATTTAGCCTGGTCTAGAATGCTTACAGTTTCCCAGTTGAAACTATGGCTGTGTCTGTCCATGTGTTGTGACATTAAGGAGTTTTCATTGGGTCTTCTGACTGCTAGTTCGTATTCGTAGATGTGCTCTGCTAGTCTTCTGTCTGTCCTACATAGTGGCTAATTTTTTGCTCAAACCACGGTTGGTACCTTCAAAAAGACACTGAGCTCGCATACTTCCTTTTCTAATCACTTTTGGAAATTGCTTGCTAACTGTTTTTCAGCTATTAGGAAACTTTGGAGCTACGTTTTATAGCACTGGGTGAGTTTCCTTCAATCCTTAGCAAAAGAAGTTTTAAATACAAGTTTAAGGACTTTAAAAAAATTATTTTGGAATAAACAGCAAAAGGGTGATTAGAACTTTGATTTTGGAAAGGTACAAATGGACTAAGGGTCCAGATAGATTTGAAATAAGATTTGGAATTAATTATAAAAATCCTTCCCATGGGAAAATGCTTTTGTTTTGAATTCTCTTAAAAAAAAGAATGAGACTTTGAAGGTTGGACACTAGAGGGAACCAGAAGGAATTAAAAATTACTATTAAAGGAGAACACTTAAATTTGACTTACTAATACAGAATGGAGCAAAATATTTTAACATTGGACATATTGAAGGATATTTTTGAACAATGGACCCAGAAGTTAATTTTAAGAGTGTCTACCTCTGTAGTTAGACTGTGTTTAAAAGATGCTACAACAAGTTTTACCAGACAAGACTGAGACTAATCTGAAAGTAGATTTAAAAATGATAGACTACAAGAATAACATGGAAAAAGATGCTACACTGGACATACAAATGAAACTGGCTGATGTCAATAATTAAAAGGGATATACAAATAACAAACCAAAAGACTGATTTGGATAACTTCCCTATACTGGATTTACAAAAGAGACTAGTTAAAGCTCTGAAGAATTTTGTGAGAAAGGACAAAGAAAAAATGAAAAGAAATCAAGTCCTAAGCCATTATTTGAAGGGACTAAAGATCAAGAGTGTTAAAAGTAAAAGGAAGGAATATAAAGTTGGATCAAGATTAAAATAGATATGTTATCTCTGGTAACTCTTAATGGACTTTTATTGACATCAGGACTGAGATAATAAGGCTTTAAGGATTTGTTTATAGATAAGAGATGGGACATGGGAAGAAGAGATCACTTATTGTATTTTAAGAGAAGTTACTAGAATTGTTTATACTTGGAATGAAGGGGGAAGTTATCTTTATATATTTTTTTTCTTTTTCTTTACTATATTCTTATTTTTTCTTTTCTGTTTTTTCTTCTTTCTGCACTTTCTATTTTTTCTTTTATTTTTTTTAGTTTGTATTAGTTTTTATCTTTTTAATTGTAATTTTTAATAAAATTACTGTAAAAAAGATAAGTGTGAAAAAGCAGCTTTGTTAAAATTCTTGAGAAGTCATGAGAGAACCAAGAGGATAAAATATAATGATCAGAAGCCACTTCTTTATACCTTTCATTCCTCCTTCCCTCCCTCCCTCCCTTTGTCTTTCTTCTTTCATTGTTTTTCTATATACTTATCATGTTCCTGCTACTTTTCTTTACTTTCTTTTTTCTTTAAATTTTTTACGTTGTAAAAATCTTATTCAATAAAAATTAATTAAAAATGAAGTCATGAGAGAACCCAAAGTTAAAACAATAGTGGAATTTGGTGTCTTTGGAGAATCATAAATGTAGGATGTTGTAGTCTTTTAGGCAGTATGCATTGAAACAATTACAGGTAGTACTTGACTTATGGCAGCAAATGGGACTGGAATTTCTGTCACTAAGTGATGTGGTAACTTGGAATGGTCGCTGACCAAATGTTCGTAGGTTGAGAACTACCTGCTGTAGTTATAAAAAGAATTTAGTCACAAGGTTGATAACAGATTGATTATAAGATAATGTTTGAGGTAAGCAAGCATAATACTACTTCATTAACATTTCTCGGATTTTCTGTATAGAGACATACATACATACATACATACATACATACATACATACAAATATACATATATAGTTTGCTTAATAAAATATTTATTTGATTTGATTATGTGCCATCAAGTCATTATCAACTTTTAACAACTACAGAAAGATCTTCCCATGATGATCTGTCCTCAACCTGGTCCTTCAGGTCTTCCAGTGGTGTACGCATCACTGCTGTGATATGAAAGAGTCCTTTCTAATTTGGGAAGGAAGATACCTGTCCAGACATGACAAACATTAGATATTAAGTTAATTTGGAAAACTGTAAATATGGAGAGTTGAAAAAGGCATTTTGCTCCTGGATGGAATACCATTTCCCTCTTGATGGCTTTCTCAGATAGACTGGTAAATAATGGCCTTAATGTGCTGTAGAAATATGTGAATGCTATACCATATTGTGCTACTGATCTAATTTTGTGATACAGATATAAAGTGCATGTATGTTTGCATTTAGCAAAAAGAGAATACATTCTTTGTTTCGAGAACAATTTAAAGTTAAGCTACTGCGCACCTAAGGCTCAGGTTAGTATGACAGTGTACTTCAAAATCTCCATGTCGCCCACACCTAGGGTTACCCGATATCTGAATAAGCAAAGGAGGATGCGAACAATGGGAAAGGAGAATAAATGCGGGGGGAAGGAGGACATACCAACTGTTTTAACTTTCTTGACATCCACACAAAAATTACTGTGAAAAACAGGAAAAAAAGAAAGAACAGCCCCGTTGCCAGTGGCCTGAGCTCCTCCTCTTTCACCTTCTCCTGGCGTTCCCGTCTTGCTCTCTCTCTCTGGCTGCTCTGCGCCCTGTATGATCCATTGCTGCCACCCTGCTCCAGCACCACTTCTGCCACCACCTCCTTCTCTAGTTCCCTCTGGCTTAGCTCCTCCTGTCTCCAGCAGTGCCACCCTCAGCACCGAGGCTGTATGATCAGGCTACAGTCTTCAGTGAGTAACCATATTCTGTGGTGTTCTCAGTCACACATTTATGGAGTTTCTGAAGGGCAATGGGGACTACTGCCAGGCACAGCATGACCTTCATGCAGACAAGTGAACTGTAGAAATTAATTACTACTCCACCAAAAAGCCCCCTTAAAGAGCGGTTACCACAATAAGAAGCATTGGATTGAAATTGGCAGAGCATTTTACAAAGTTCTGGATGGGGTAACCTCAGTAAACTGCCTTTCATTTTGCCTCAGTATTACAAGATTGAAGATTTTCTGCTTCTTGTTTAGGAGGTTATTTCATTTCCCATTGCTCCCAACTTCATATTTGTTAGCACTGGAAACTTTTAGTGGCTTCTTACGAAGTAGAATTTAGTTTCTCCATTAATCACTTAGGAGAAAAAAAGTACTTAGGCCTACTTGTACATGAAATTACTTTTTCCAGCATCAGAAAGGCTGGTTTTCCAATTGCAGGAATGTGCTAGAGCCAGTTAGGAGGCAAAAGTCTTCAGCATGTAACTGCTTAAGGTCTTGTCACTTTCAGGCAGCAGTGCAAGCAGAGGAGGATACTAATCAGCTAATTAAGGTCACAGAGCTGAGCTTGTTCATTTGTGGTTAGCACTTATTAGGAAAGCACTGCCCCATGGAGAAAAGCTGCTCAGGAAGAGATAGCTTGTTGGATACTCAAAAAGCCAGACAATATTTGATTTTAAGGCTATGCCTTATGGATGGAGGACATGAGGACAAAAAGGAGGACATGTAACGTGTAACTCTGCCACACCCTGCAAATATTTAGTGCTTTTGTATTTTGTAACAATGAGAAAAGCCTTTGCATCATTACAGGTAGCCCTTGACTTACAACCACATTTGGAACTGGAACTTCCATCGCTAAGCGATGCGGTCATTCAGCGAATCATGCCCAATTTTATTACCATTTTTGCTGCAGTCATTAAGCGAATCACCGTAGTCATTAAGCAAATCATGCAGTCGTTAAGCGAATCCAGCTTCCCCCATTGACTTTGCTTGTTGGAACCCCCCTGGGAAGGTCGCAAATGGTGATCACATGACCCCAGGATGCTGCAACCTTTGCAAATACATGCTGATTGCCAAGTGCCCGAATTTTGATCACTGATCATGGGGACGCTGTGATAGTCGTAAGTGTGAGGAGCAGTCGTAAATTGTTTTTTAAAACTGTTGTAACTTCAAACGGTCATTAAATGAATGTTTGTAAGTTGAGGACAATTAATTAATTGTATATAACAATTAATATAGCTATTCTGAAGTTGTGTAATCAGAAAAAAGAGCTGTAATTTGCAATGAAACCTTTAATAGCAGGATTCATTATTTCTGCAAATTACAAATAGATGATTTGCAGCCATGCATGCAATTGTGGCTAACCATAAACCAGGTCTTTCATGTGGTTTGAACCAGATTATTGATCCATCTAGTTCAGTATTGCTGAGACTGAAACTCTGGAGAGCTGCTTTCAGACAGGAATTCTTCCCAGATCTGCTTTGGAAATGCCAAAGGAGACTTCTTGAAGCATCACAGAACTGGCAGAGAAAATGTCCTAGAATGCAAGAGTTTTTCTAAAGTATTGCCTCCATTTTCTAGATGGCACCTATATAAAACTTAGGAGGGGAAGGATGTCCTCCTTTCTTATAGAATTGTCAGTGCAAAGCTGGAATAATGATTTAATTAATATATTTTTATGCCACTTAAACAACAACAACACTTCTGTCAGCAGTGACCCTCAAGATTATGGAGCTCCTCTCTAGGAATGTCCAACTAGTTCCATAATTACTATCCTTTAGACCAGTGTTTCTCAAACTTGGCAACTTTAAGATGTGTAGACTTCAACTCCCAGAGTCCATACATCTTAAAGTTGCCAAGTTTGAAAAACATTGCTTTAGACACTAGGTAAAGTCTGCTACTCCCATGTCTTTATTAGTTTTGTTGTGGGGTTATTTCTTTGTTCTCTCCTCTGTGCTATTTTTGTTTAATACCACTAATAAAATTTTACTTATGAAATTTTTAGACTGCCTTAAACTTAGAGGACTCTAAGCAGTTCCCAAAAGAGCAACAGCAATATAAGCCAATGTGAACAATAAATACAATAAAAACCAAACCATTTCATTATATTATTTAATTATTACATATCTGGTTTTGGCAGCTCCACTTCAATCACATCCCTAAGACCTGTGCAACAATTAAGTGTTTACAAGCTTCTGGAAGGCCATGAGAATGGAAGCCACCCTTACCAGTGGGGGGGAACTGTTCCAAAGATGAAAGCCCCCACAAAGAATGCAGCCACTTTCAGGGCCCTACTATGATGCCTCTTAGTAGGTAGAAACCTTCAGCAGATATTCTCATTCACTCAAACTGGGCAGGCAGAATCTTTCTGATAAAAACGGTCTCATAGATACCCAGCTGTAGGTGACAACCAGTGGTATTCTGTTGTTTTATATCTGTGGTCTCTCTTTCAATCAGTTCTCCTTGGAAATTGATCTAGCACTATTGATGTATTGATCTTGTTGGGTGGGTTGTTCTGTCTCCTGAATGCCTGGTTTAATTCCATCAGTTGAGCAGCTCTCTCAAGTGGGTCAGAACAAATGTAGTTGTGGTGTAGAGCATGGCTATAGAAAATAGATTTGGTGATATGTTCTGGGTGGAAGCTAGAAAATGTAGGCATGCATGACAATCTGTAGTTTTACTGCATAACATGGTGTTTAAGTATCCCCTATATAGTTTTACAAGGGCATCAAGGAAGTGGCTGTCTTCCTACAATGCTATATGGGTATATTTGCTTATGCTTTAAAAAAAATGATTACCATTGACATCTACCTTGGTCTGCTTGTCATTTTTCATTGTCTCAGCAGTACATTTTGTCAACTTCTTCAAAGAACTTCTACATCATCTGACTTGCAAGTGGACATATAATCCTGAACTTGTGCCTCTGGCCTGAGACTGAATTCACTGCAGGATCTACTGATTTCTAATTGCAGATATTTGCAGATAAGTATCAGCTACCTCAGAAATTGTTATCTGAGCTTGTAACTTCTGATGCTGTAGAGCTGAGAGCAGGTTTAGCGTAGTTGATAGCCTTGGACTTTGACTGGGTAATACTGGATTGGATCTAGGCCATATAATCAATGGATGGACTTGAGCCAATCATGATATGTCTCAAGCTAATGTTCTCTTGTCTACTTCTTTGTAGCTCTTTCAAACAGCACTATGATTTTTGGATAGGAGAGTACTGGAAATATAACATATGGTTCATATTCTAGCTTTACCAAAACAAGCACATGTAAAGAACAGCCATGTTTTCACAAAATGCTAAGGCTAAAAGCTTGATTAACAAGCATATACATCCTATTATTTCATCTTCATAGAACACAGTTCTTTTATGACTTACTATGCCATCTACTATCCAGTCATTCTGGATTCCAAAAACATATCAAGGTTAAAATTGATGTCTACAATAGCTTTCTTGTTCTGTCTACTATTTTTACTTAGTGTTTTAAGTCCTGGGTTCTAGAAAATTAAAAATGATAGCTAAATTGGGTTAAAGAGTTGCATTCCACCAGTAAAATGGTGCTTGCATGTGCTCCATCAACAGCCACTGAGCTCTTCCACACCATCTGCTCCATTAACAAACCACACTGGTGACAATTTAAACCAACCTGTGATTTCCCCAATGTGTGAAGCATGGTGTTGGCTGAAAGTGTTCCTGGTAAGTTCAATCATCACTCTGACCAAACCAACTAATAGCTGAGGTCCATGAACACCACCCTATCAGCACCCACTAATTATACTTCAAGCTTGCCTGTCACTGAGTTTATTCCATATCCCCTATCTGGGCAAAATTCCAGCACCTCATGAAACGTAAAGATACATTAAAAAAAAACAATTCTAATAGTTTAACAACTTAGGAAAGCTACAATCCAGGTCTTTCTCCAAGGTGAGTTAAGGGAAATGGTGTGCAGAAGTGGGAGGCACAGCCAGCAATCTATCCACAAATACAGGTTAACCACATTAATTTCACCCATAGCAAAAGTGAAGGGACAGGAAAAAATCTTCTGCAAGAAGCAGAATTTTTAGAAGCTTGTTATATGCACAGTTATTGCCAATGTCATATAATGGGCAAGACAACAATGTGTCTAGTGATAATGGCATATGTAGCATTGCAAAGTAGAGGTAATCTGTGGGCATTGTGAAGAACCAGTAGATCAGCAAAGAGAAAATCTGCATTCTCAATACAATACAATACAATACAAAATACTTTAATGACCAAGTATAAAATAGTGCAGAACACCTATCAGCTAATGCATAAATCAAATGATTTGTTTAGTTTTTGTGTTAATCCATGATTTGTGGAAGTATGTTGAATTCATGAGTTATACAAATCCAGCTTAAATGGTTTATTCAACAAACCATGATTAGGCATGTTCATACCTCACAAATATTCAAAATAAAATAATACAAATGATAAGCCAAGAGATGAAAAATGACCTGGGCATAGACTTATTACTGGATTTACAAAACAGAGTTTTTAAAGCCTTGAAGAAATCTTTGAGAGGGAAGAAAGAAAGAATGGAGATTCAATCCTACAATAGCAACTTGATGAATTAAAGGCCAAGTTTGTTAGAAGCAAAAGAAAGGAATATAAAGTTGACTTGTTTGATCAGAGTTGAAATAAGAAATATTTAGAAAATTCTGGAAACCCTTTATGGACTTTTTGCCAGCACTTGGACAGAAGTTACAATGATTTTTGGAATTGCGAATGGATAAGGGGGGGGGGGTATGGGAAGAAGTGAAATATGTATGTAATAGAAGGTGGAGAAATATTAAATTTGCCTGTACTTGTTGCAAGGAAGATCAGGAGTCACTTCTTTAAATATTCTTTTTTCTATATCTTTTCTTTTTCTTTTTTTCTTTTCTTTTTCTTTTTGTACTTCATATTTCTTTTCTTTCTGTTTTCTTTTTTTCTCTGATTTCAGTTTGTATTATCTTTTAGCATTGTTAAACTCTTTAATAAAAAATATTTTAGAAAAAAAACAAATATTCAAAATAAAATTAAGAAGCATGAGGAAAGTTTTATATTTGATTTTGTTGTCTTCATTTTAATTTGTATTATTTTTCAATATTTATTTCCAGTAAAGGCAGCAGCACAGATTAGATAGCAAAGCCTTGAATAATGTTGCTATCTTGCTGTAACCACAACTGAAGCAAGAGCAACATTAAAATAGTAAAGACTGTGTAAATGATTCATAAAATAGGATCAGCTTACCTATGAGAGAGAAACCCCATTCAAGAAGCCTATTACTCATCTGCAAATAGTTCTAAGCAGGCTCTCCCCTCTTTAAAGTTGGGCTGCTAAAGTCAGTGAAGATCGAAGATTCACTTATGTGCACATGTGACACACATAAAAAAATGGGCAGAGCTCATCTTGGCCAGTGTCTGAACCTTTTTGATTATACCCTAGGGACGCCCCCGCCAGGGCTCCTTTCAGACAGCTCAAGGACATTCACAGAACTGGAAAAAAGGCACCAGCTTGCTGCTTTAGGCTAAATGAAGCACTTATTTTTAGATTAAGTTCTTGGAAGAGAGTTTGCAGATCAGCCTTGGCGGATTTGAGTTGACAGGCGGCAAAAAGACCAAATCAAACCAAGAAGAAATGAACAAACTGACATTCAAATGTTCCCTTATTTGATTGCTCTGCTTTGAATTCTACAGTTCAGTTGTTCAGTATTCAGTTCAGTGAGATCCTTTTCTACCTCTTTTCTAATGTGCGTTTGCTTCTCTTCGGGATGTGTCATAATGAATATTTCATTTTATTGAAGATTTTGACTTTTGGCACAGGTAAGGAATCTTTTTTCTCTGATGGGCTGATCATCCTCAAGAAAAGGCAATTGGGAGCAGAGCCAAAGGTAGAGAGACCTAAGAGCAGGTTAAACCAGCCTGCCCTCTTTCCTTTTCCTTCCCTCTCTCTGCCTTCTCCTTTTGTCTCTCTGCCACTAGGTACTAAATGAAATCTGACTAGAACTGTTCTTCATTAGTTTACAATATTTTAGGGCACATCTTGTGGGCTATGCCCTTGGCAGAACTTTTATGCAGTCTGCAAAGCCATACTCACCCCACGGTTCAACTGATAAAGCATCAGCTGGCTTATCAGGCAATATATCACTTTTCCACATTACTCCCAAAAGTAGGAAAAGTACTTTTATGATCTTGCCTACTAACAATCTTTCCTACATCGGGATTGTGGGAGAAGGGAAAAGCTTTCTTCTTCCCTCCGCCCTGTGATTTGTCCCTGTGTAGATTCACTCTGCTTGTAGATCCTGGAAAACTCTCTGGTTCTCAGAGGTGGTGCAGGAGATGAAGTGGCAGAAGAGATTACTAGAGCATTGTTGGAAGAAAACGGAGAGAAAAAATAATAAAGTAATGGTAAGAGCCTTTATTAAGGATTACCTCATGGTGATAAGAGCATTGAAAGATAATTTTCTGCTCTTATTTGTCTAGAAATAGTTGGCCAGTGGCCCTGTTCAAGGTGACCTAGGTACGGAAGGGTCTGAAGAACATCTGCAGGGCTGCTGTGAAGCATATTCAAGGCATCTGTCAATTATTGTTGTATAAAGGAGTGCAGAAAACAAACACATTTTTAAAAAAATATAAAATAGGTAAATAATAAAATATAGGCAGATAGCCAACAAATCTAAAATATCCTATGACTAACAAATTCTTGTACATCATTAAAAGCTTATGGGACATTTCATATCCATTTTCTAATCAAACATTTCTCTATGTTAATGGTACTTGATTAACACAATTGAAGTCAATTAAAAAGGGGAGGAGAAAAGGAGAAAGTATAGGTGATAAAACACATTAAGTCAGCACTCAAATTATATGTAGATTATGTATCAAGTTAAAATAAAACTCCAAAATCTAAATTGTGGATGTGGCACTATTCCATGTATAAAACTGTAGTTTAAAATGGCTTCCAAATAGGACTGAATTTTACATCAGATTTACTTTTTAAATATGAAGTTATTCTAGACATTGAAGCATATTCCCACAATATGATTAGCCATTCTTCCATAGATGGAATCAAACATTTTTTTTCTAATGGCAAGCATATAAAATCCTTTCAGCTATTAACATATACAATGCCAATTCAGTATTTTTGAAGGAATGTATGGTTTAGTGAAATTTAGTAAAAATATTGTATTATGACTTTCAGAATTTATTCCATTCTACAATGGATTGTTTTCTAATCTTATAGTATTGAGCTTTACAATACTGCCACCATATTTAGAAAAAGTATCCTAGCTGTTCATTACTTTTCAAGCATTTTTCAGAAAAAGAATTATTCGGTTTAGCAATCAAGACTGTAGTGGTGTACCAGTAATACAATATCTACCAGTTCTTTCTGAGTATAATATCTAAGATGAATTTCATGTAGTTGTTCTTTTGAAATTCCCACTGTTCCAACTGTATAACTATATTCAAATTGCGCATCCTTTTAACCATGCAGTCTTTAACCTGTTCAGGTTCTAAGTCTTATTTCACTAATAAATTATAAATTGTGCCTAACTAATGTGTGGTATTATATATTTTAAGTTTTTAATGGCTTAAAGCACAGGTGGAAGCTGTGGGCAAGAGGGCATTTGCACAACTCCATCTTATGTACCTGTTTCTGGATCAGGAGACCCTGTAGTTCCTCAGCTTCTAGTTTGCTTCAGTCTTCTCTCCAAAGTGGGGAAGAGTGTTCAAATGCAGCTAAGCAGAACAACTGAAAAAAAGGAGAAGAGAAAACCCAAGCTAATTAAAGAGATAGTTAACGAACTTGTGGCTACCATGAGAGTTTATTGCCCAGGATCAGACCAATGAGACTTGAAGGAGCTTGTGGATATCATCCTGGATCCCCTTTCTGTGATTATTGAGAAATCATGGAGGGTAGACAATAGTACCAGATGATTAAAGGACAAATGTCCCAATCTTCAAAAAGAGGAAAAAGTAAATCCTGACTACCACAGACCTGTCAGCCTGATGTCAACTGAGGCAAAATCCAAGAACAATTTATTAAGAGTTGTAAGCATTTGGAAAATAATGCATTGCTGGCAAGAAGCAGCATGGGGTTACGAAAAGTAAATAATGTCAAACCAGCCTGATCTTCTTTTTGTATAGAGGGACAAATTTGGTTGACCAGGAAATGCTGTGGATATGGTGTACCTTGATTTCAGCATTTGACAAAATCTCCCATGAGATCCTATAGAAAAATAGGCAAAATATGGACTGTACATCAATACCATTAGATGAATATAGAGCTGAATGACTAATCATACCCACATGTGTATGTTGTGTGATGTTGTAGACCCCATGCAGTTCAAAATTTTTAAAATTATTTTTAAATGACTTAGATAAGGGCTTAGAAAATATGTTTAGATATTTGCAGGTAACCCAAAAATAGGGAGAAGAGTCAACATCTTAGAGGACAGTATCAAGATTCAGGAGGATTGTAATATACTGAAACAATAGGCAGAAACCAGCAAGATGAATTTCAGCACAGCTAAATGTTCTACACTTCTTCAGGAAAAATCAACAGGATGATTGTAGGATGGCAGGGGGACAATACTGGGCACCTGTATACATGGAAAGGATATCTGGGTGTCTTTGTGGATCACAAAGCTAAACATAAGTTAACAGTGTGATGCATCTGCAAAAAAAGTAAATGTAGCCCTAGACTGCATCAAGAGAAGTAGTGTCAAATTCAAGAGAACCATTGTTCTTCTTTATTCTGCATTAGTCAGACTGCACCTAGAATGCTGTATGTAGTTCATGTCACCAACGGGTTGTCATGTGGAAGACAGGCCAGAGTTGTTCCAGAAGAGAAATAATGGATTTAAAATACAAGGAAGCAGATTTCAGTTGGAGATCTAGAAGGGAACTAGTAGACTCTCCTTTGCTGGAGATGTTTAGACAGTAACCAGATGGCTATCTATCCAGATTGTGTAGCATCAGATCCCTACACTGCACAAGGTATTGGATGAAATGATACCCAAGATATTTTGCAGCCTTTACATTTTATGATTCTAAGATATCTTCAGGAGAGATTGCTGTTTTCTCCCTATTATTAACAGTGGGAAACAGCCATATTGATCAGCGCACTGGTGGAATGAGGTGAGACAGTATTTTTTTTTATATGAGTGAGAATCTGAGAATATCAGAACTATGTGTGGGAGAGTGAGTAATAATGTGAAAGCATGATAACATGGCTATTTTGGATTGAAAAAAGGAAAGTATATGAGTGAGAATGTGCATGTATTTTCTGGGCCCCACACCACTCACCACCAGCCTTGCCCATTTGTGCAATTCTCAAAGGACTGTGCAGAGACTAGTCCAGATCTACTTTTTCAAAAAGGTTATATTACAGATTTATGGTTCAAGACTCACAATACTGTTGTATAAATATAAAATCACAATAAATTCAAAACCACCATAAAACAGTATTAAAAGAGCAAAATAATAGCAGTATAGCCGCAGCACAAGACAATGTAGCAATTTCCAATAGTACAGTATAATTTCAACTAATGAAATAATTCAACACTAGATCAGTTGACACCTTCAGCATATATTTACCAAGAAAATGTATGTTTTAAGTGACCATTTAAAGGCTTGCAATTATGCAGCTATACAAGTCTCCTTTAGAACAAAGTTGCATAGTATGAGGGCTTCTAGATCCCCACAACACAAATGCTGGGAGGGTGGCTCAGGCTGAGAAAAAAGTGACTGACCCAAATAACCCAGTACATTTCCATGGCTAAGAACAGACTTGGACCTGGATCTCCCCAGTCCTAGTCCAAAACCTTCACTCCTACACTATAGTGGCTCGAGTTGGTATTGTCTAACTGACCACACTATATCCAGAATTGGGCACCCCTGAAAATAACCACTCTATACCAACTTTGGCTTTACTTCCCTGTTACTTTTTAATACTTTTTGCGACATTACTCTGCCAGTGGCAGCAATTGAACACACATTACACCTCTGCTTTGCGAGCTACATTGGTTACCGCTTTGTTTCTGAGTCCAATTCAAGGTGCTGATGTTGATCTTTAAAGCCCTTCATGGCATGGGGCCAGATTATCAGAGGGACCACCTCTCCCCGATTTCATCTGCCGATCCTACCAGATCCAGCAGAGAGGGCATGTTACAGGTTCTGTCGCCTAGAGAACTACATTTGGTGGGCCCTAGGTGGTGGGCTTTTTCTGCTGTGGTGCCCACGCTGTAGAATCTCCCCCCCACCCCGAGATGAGGTTGGCCTCACCATTATTGAGTTTCCAGAGGTCCCTCAAGACCCGGTTATGCCAGTAGGCCTGGGGAACCCAGGGGACAGGGGAATTAGTGAGGTGGCTCCCTTATTTTTAACATCCTTTTATACTTTGTTCTATTTTGATTTTTATATTTTTTATGTATTGTTTTTAGCTTTGTTGTATGCCACCCAGAGTCGCCTGTGGTAAATTGGTTTAATAATAATAACTGAGATAAGGCATAAATATTATTTATTTATACGTTATAGGAAAGGCAGGAAGCAGACTTTGATACTGAGCTTGTTATCAGTGGCAGTTCTGCATCCCATCTAATTCTCCCCTAACATATCACATCAGCTAAAAGGGGTTTCAAGTTTTATCATTGCCCTCATTGCCTACCCAGGAAAACATTTAGTATATTACAAAATGTTGTGGGTTTTTTTATATAGTTATTTATTGTTCCAGACACTTTGGCTCCACACATCTCATTATTTCTGATGTTACTGTCTGGCAGCTTTAGGTATATAGCAAATAATGCTGAGTCTGAATGAATTTCAAAGCAGTGCAGAAATTTCAAGGACATGTTTTTTCAGTTCCTTTTCTGTTGTATGACTCTTCGTGGGCTGATTTATACAAGATGAGTTTTATACAGTATCTCTGCAGAGCAGTGTACACACACAGGATCTGTTCCAAACATGCACTCAACCTTATTCATGCATCAAGAAGTTTAACAGATTACTGGTTCCCATGATACATTCATGGAATAAAACAGATTCACATGTGGTATGCTTGAAATTCTAGATACAGTGAATTGTTCTTGAAATCCAGGTGATGTCTTATAATGTACATATGAGGATTAGGGATGTAAATTATTAGGAAAAGCAAACACAATTGTGCTGATATAATTTCACATCATGTCCCCTTCTCTTGTTAGGGTGGGAATCCCTGAGAGTGCAAAGGCAGTCACTCAGAGGTAGAGCATTGTATGCAAATAATCTCTTACGTAATTCTTGGCATCTTCAGCTAGAGCTGGGGGGAAATTCCTCTTTATGGAATCCTGAACAGCTACTACTAGTCGTTGTAGATGAACCAAAATTCTAAATCCCTATGAGACAGCTTATTAGTACCCTCATAAATTCAGCATTCAATTAAAAAGGGTAAAAAATGAACAATCCTTTGGGATAACTGCTGGTTTCTTATGGTAAAAACCACATTTTTGGTAGAGGAAGTAGAGTGGTAAGCCTACAAACCTATATTTATTTGCCAGGGAAATAAACCATCTTGAATTCAACAGGACTTGTTTCTCAGTGGGAACAACAGGATTGTACTATACTTTAGGGGGGGAAATGCTGTCTCTCCTTGAGTGTAATTTTCTATTTGGTGTGTATTTATTGTAGTAATACAGTGGCATGTTCTGTTCCAGGAGTTTTTGTCTAGTGTATCATCAAACAGTAAATAGTAATCTCTCCTTCAGTCCCTTATTTTGCAATAAATGTTTGAACAATATGAAGGAAATACCCCTTTCCAGCCAGGAAGCCCCTTGGAATTCCCATTCCACAGCTTCTTATCATCTTAGCCCCTTCCCTGAGGAGTGATGAGAGAAAGCATGCAAGCAACAGATGCTCCTCTCCTGATTATCCTCTCTGGTGACCAAAAGTGAGCCCATTGCGCTGCTTAGAAATTGTAAACAGGTCTCTCAATTCTTACTTGCAGTCTTCGTGCAGTGCAGCAGCAGGGTGTTGAAAGGAGTAGCTGCATCATCCATTCACTCACTGATTAGCTTTCTGGTTTTGGTCCTCTTGAACCCAGGTTTCCAAGAGCTGTGTTCAACAACACACTGAACTGTAAACTGGCCAACCACATACTAGTCTAGTTTGAGCCCAGTGTGTGTGATTAGTTTAAGTTCAGTGTATTGTACAAACATAAGAAATTGAGTTTTCAAGCATGATTGCAATCATAACTAAGAAGTTACGGTGAATATGATTTGATGTAGCCTCTTTTAGAAGAGTTTTATGTTGCCCTGAAAGATGTAAGAGCTTGACGAAGGATGTAACCTCAAAAAGGAAAGGCAAATTAGGTAGGAGAGTCAACGATCATGTTCCAACAACAATCAAAAATACAACCAACCTTGTTTTAGCCTAGAATGTTATGCAAACCCAGCTCATGTGGCTAGTTTGTGGAGAAAATTAGGTTGAGAAAATGAAGGAGAAAAGCCAAGCTATTTAGAGGATTGCTATTTGTTTCTCTCTGGCAGCAGCTGAGCTTGACTTGAAGGAGACTTTGAAGTTTTCCCCATTAGCATCTCACTGGGGGCTCAAACATGCCCTAGCAAAGTATTCATTCTGCTGTGTCCACGTGCCATTAACTCCATTTTGTTTCCAGTCTGAGTGCAGTAGACCTAAGTTGTCCTTAGCTGTATCCCTATTGGAATAGCTTTCCCACGTTAGCCAATATTCAACAGCAAAGGATGTGAAAGGTGGAACACTCATCTCCCATTATGTCAAAAGGTGAAATCAAGTGATGCATAGTGAATGACATCAGAGCAGCATTTAGTGGCCATTTTAGAGTGAGCTGGACAGGGCAGTCTGTGCTGATAATTCAGAATTCAGCAAAAAGGCTGCCCAGCCAGCAGCATGTGCTTTAAATCAGTTTAGAAGGCTGCAATAGTTGGTATTTGTTGCCTATTTAAAGAAAGGAGAAATCCTATATAAAACTGCTTGTGTCTCAGCTCCCTTTATGATTCCAATCATTTTTTCCTCCTTTATTCAGTTTGGGCTACAAAAGAATAGTGTAAGGACAACACTGGAAGGAACCTGGAGATGGACAGTCGTCCAGCCAGACCTGTCTCACCTGTTGCACACCACAATTAGCCACAAGGAGAAGGAAGCAAACCAATCGCTTTGCTTATCACACCCTACACTGGCAAAGTCAGAACACTGCCAGGTGGTAGAGTCAGACCGCAAGCAGTCGAAGCTGGACGACACATTTCATGCCACTATAGATTTCTGTTAGAAGACCCAAGGACCAGGCTGAGGATCATCCTCGAGAAAATCTATTAATTAAATCGCTGAGAGTCCACACCGCCTCGACGGCGCATCATCAATCTTCTGCGCTGCCCAGGGGATGAGCAAGACGACGGACGTGAGAGGCGTCCTCTGATCAGCAGTAATGGCTGGAGCAGGGAGGTGTTTCAGTTCTTTGCCAAGTGACTCCCACCAGGTCAGGTGAAGAAAACTCCCTGGAGCAGCCTCTCCCAATCCGTCTCTCCATACGGTTTGGACAAAGTATGCAACACCCTTCCCTAGTTCGATGGGAAGTTTAGGGCAACCTATTTGGCTGAAGAAAGCTGCACAGAAATCGCACGCCTAAAGAAACGGCTAGTTTTCAAGTTGCATTCAATGTTGCAATGCATTGCTAGAAAACGCCACCGTTGCTTCACGTTGTTTCTAGACGGATCTTAAGAGGGGGTGGGAAAGAAGAGAAACGCCGGCGCTTCCCCGCCACTTCTAGAACAACTCGAAAGTACCGCAGGGAAGCCCGGCGTGGAAAGAAGTCTGTCCCTCCCCCACGCCCACCGAACTCCTCCCCTCGCCAAGCTTCGGGGACGCGGGCAGGGCCAGCCAGGGCTCTGCCCCGCCCGCGCTTGTTCTGAGCAGCAGTGATGATGTCATCATGTCAGGTTGCCGAGTTTCCTTTCCTCGAGCCTCCCGCCCTGAATAGGCGCCAATGACAAGGGCGCCGGCCCAAACGAGAGCGCGCAAGCGGTTGGCATTCACGCATGCGCCGTCTTTCCAAGCACCTCCGAACGGCGATGAGGAAGCAAGCACTCGCACGCCAGATCTCGCGGTCGACCGATGCACACTAACTCGTTAAAAGGAGCGAGCTCGAGACCCTGACTCTCCAGTACGGGGAGAAAGGGAGCGCAAGAGACTAAGAAATTGAGCTGGCGCATGCGTACGATGTCACCAACACCCCACCTCCATTCTCATTTTCCCCTTCTCCGGTTTGGCTCCTCCCCCTTCTCTCGCTGGAGAAAGTTCGGAAGAATCTCCGCCTTCTCTCCGCCCCCCTCCCTTCTCTGTCAGTGAAGGTTCCCGATGGTTCTGGAAAGAGGCGGCGGCGCGGGTATATAAAGCGGGCGGGAGGCGGGGGCGCCGCGCAGTGCAGCTCGTGAGCGGTTGGAGAAGTGCGGGTTCTTTCAGTGAACGGTCGCGCAGCTGGTGATTTCACGCCGTCAAGGTGAGGACGCGGCCGCTTGCAACGGAGGTGGATGCTAAGCCCAGGTTTTTCCCTCGTGAAGTGGAGTTGTCTTTCCTCAAGAGGGCGGGGGGGAGAGCGGGACGGCGAAACCCCAAGGACGCCCGATTTACTTTGGGCCTTAACAGCTGATCGGAAACCGAAGAGTGAGACCTGCAGGGAGGGACAAAGCAGCTGGTTTGCGTGGCATAAGATCGGTCACACGCCTCACGAAGCGGCGATGCGGGTGGGGAGGATTGGAGGAAAGAGTGAGGCGGTCGTGGATTAGGAAAGGTTTAGACGAGTTCCTTGGAAAAAAACGGGAACGGGTATGAGGGGCGGTCGCGCTCCTTTTCCCACAAGATTTGCTTAACAAAGAAGCGAAGGCGTTTTCTCCTTTGGTCGGATTAGTAAGGAGAAGCAATACGCGACAGAAGAATGAATGGAAGAGGTCGCATGGCCGCCTGGAGGAGGGGAGGGAGACGAATGTTCTCGGCCGGTAAAGGAGGCGGGAGAGAGGAGGCCGGGAAAGCGGCCCTCGCGCGGGGCGGGGGAGAAGAAGAAGGCAGGCGCCGAGGGAGGCGAGCCGCTCTCCGAGTTTCGGCGGCGCGCGCCCGATTAACCTCCGCGGCGGCGAGAGGATTGGCTCCTGGGCGCATGGGTGGAGGGGAGGGAGCTAAGGGGGGGCAAACGGCTGTGTGGGAGCAGGAAGACTCTAGCAGTTTCTAGAATGCTTTCTTGTTCACCTCGGCCGCCAGCAGGTGGCGCAGAGATCGGCTGTAGGGTCCTCGAGGCTTCTTGCTCCTGAGCTTGGCTTACTTTGTGGGTGGCTTAATCAAGCTACCGGACATTTCCCATGCTGACTGACCTGTAACTGTCACTTTTAACTTCATTTTTGTGCCATTTCCAACGTAGATAAGTAATCTTGCCAATAATGTGTAAAATGGAACTCCAAGCTTACTGCATGTCTTGCCTACTCAAATGTTTGAGTTCAGTAGGCATAATCTTAAATGTATGCTTAACACATGCACTTCATTTTATCAAAGCAGGTGCTGAAACTAGATTTTTCAGACTCTTGGAACCATTTTACTTGCTTTTAAAGTTACATGAGAAATATTCAGAGATTTTAGTAGTTCTGTTTTGCACAGTGCAAGATGTTGTTCTCAGAGTGTTAGGAATTCAGTTTTGGTAATTACTTGAGTTTGCCCATGGACTTTTAAGTTGCGTGTTTGTTAATCTGTGGTTATTTTTAGTTATTTCTATTTAATTTTTTTTCTCCTGACAGATGCCTGAGGAAGTACAGACACAGGATCAACCAATGGAGGAGGAGGTGGAGACCTTTGCCTTCCAGGCAGAAATTGCTCAATTGATGTCTCTGATTATCAATACCTTTTATTCCAACAAGGAAATCTTTCTCAGGGAGCTGATCTCTAATTCCTCTGATGTAAGTACATCTTCTAAGGATCTAGAATAGTGCTTATTTTACAATTTTGTTTTTTGTTTTGAAAAAGCTATCTTGTGTTTTGCAGGCTCTTGACAAAATCAGGTATGAAAGTTTGACAGACCCAAGCAAATTGGATTCTGGGAAGGAGTTGAAGATAAACCTTATTCCTAACAAACATGATCGTACCCTAACCATTGTGGATACTGGCATTGGGATGACCAAAGCTGACCTAGTTAATAACCTTGGAACCATTGCCAAGTCTGGCACGAAGGCTTTTATGGAGGCCTTGCAGGCTGGGGCAGATATTTCTATGATTGGTCAATTTGGTGTTGGCTTCTATTCTGCATACTTGGTTGCTGAAAAAGTGACAGTGATTACCAAGCACAATGATGATGAACAGTATGCATGGGAGTCTTCAGCTGGTGGATCATTCACTGTCAGATTGGATAATGGTAAGAGTCCAACTTTTCATAAATGACTAATTCTAATTGAGAATTAACATTAAGGGAAGAATCAGAACCACAGCTGTTAAGTCAGGTTTGAAAGTGTTATAAGAAATGGGGAAATGAAATACTCTGCAATAATTGCTTGACCTTTCAAATGTAATAGAAAACCTATTTATTGCATACATCAAAAGAATAGTACTATGAATAATGTAGTAAAGACCAGGTATTTTTGCTATTGCTATAGCCTAGATTAGCATCTGTCCTGAACCACTAATGTTTAAAATGTTTTTAAAATATTAAAACAGTGATTCATGGAGCTTTTAGAGCAACAGCAACTAAGTCTGTAATTTATTTTACAGGTGAGCCTCTAGGTCGTGGTACAAAGGTTATTCTGCATCTGAAAGAAGACCAGACTGAGTACTTGGAAGAAAGACGAATTAAGGAAATAGTTAAGAAGCACTCTCAGTTCATTGGATATCCGATAACACTATTTGTAAGTAACTTGTTCTCAACAAAATAGTATCTGAATTCTCTATTTGTCTAAATGATAATAATTTCAAATTAACTGTGTTAGTACACAGGCCATATACTTATTTGAGCAATTTGATAATTGTGCTATTTTCAGGTTAGGGTTAGCTCAGGGCAATACTAGAAGCAAATTAAATTCATAGTGTGATATAGCAAGAGTTTAATGTGAACAAAGGATTGTCCTGAAGTTTTTGCGTAAGCTTGCCTTGCTTGTATTTATCAGTGGATTATCTTTCAGAAGACTCTTCAATTTGCTCTGTATTGGGGTCATAGAATTCTAACCTTTTTTTATTTTCGTCTACTTTCACAGGTAGAAAAGGAGCGTGACAAAGAGGTGAGTGATGATGAGGCAGAAGAAAAAGAGGAAGAAAAAGAAGAAAAAGAAGAAAAGGCTGAAGATAAACCAGAGATTGAAGATGTTGGTTCTGATGAGGAAGAAGAAAAGAAGGATGGTGACAAGAAAAAAAAGAAGAAGATCAAGGAGAAGTACATTGACCAAGAAGAGCTGAACAAGACCAAACCAATTTGGACCAGAAATCCAGATGATATTACTAATGAGGAATATGGTGAATTCTACAAGAGCCTGACTAATGACTGGGAAGATCACTTAGCAGTCAAAGTAAGATTATTTATACTACTTTTGGGAATGGGCCATTTGTTCTTCATGTGAAACTCAAACTGACAAAGTGGTGGTATATTAAAATATAAAGTGGCTTCTGTTAATGCATAATTTAAATTTAAATAACTCATAATTTAAACAAGCACTTAAAAATAACAATCAGTTGGCAAATGGTCCTCATGGTTTAAAAATAAATGCACAGGAAGGCTTCCTATCTGATACTGTTAATTTAAAGTTTCAAATAATTGAATCCTTAGGCATAAGTTTCCATACGCTGTCTGGTAGTGTCATTCCATTCCAAGTAAGTTTTGCTAATTCATCTCCTTATTTTTGCAGCACTTTTCTGTGGAAGGGCAGCTTGAATTCAGAGCACTCTTGTTTGTTCCAAGGCGTGCACCATTTGATTTATTTGAAAACAGAAAGAAAAAGAATAACATCAAGTTATATGTGCGCAGAGTGTTTATTATGGACAATTGTGAAGAGTTAATCCCTGAATATTTGAGTAAGTAGCTCTTCACATGCTAAAAGTTTGCAAGTTGCTACAAGATTGAAAAGAAGTTACTCTTTGTACTTAGGTAAAGGGCCTGTTAAGTCATAGTTAATCTATGTAAATGCTGCAATTTGAAAAATCAGCACACAAATAAAGCCCTTAAATTGAGCCAGTACTCTCTCTTTAGAAGGGGGAAGCATGATACTATTGGGAAGATGTAAGTGAAATGAAGACAGGAAACTTTCTGAAACAGAAGATTCCATTTTATTATTGCTTTAGAGTAACTTGACCTACATTAAGCTCATAAGCAAGCTTTTTAAATTTACTTTATATCCTGTGTATCTTGAGGTATTTTAGGCTACCGTGAGAAATAAAAATGTTTATAATAATCTTATTCACAGACTTCATGAGAGGTGTTGTTGATTCAGAAGACTTACCTCTAAATATCTCACGTGAAATGCTTCAGCAGAGCAAAATCCTGAAAGTGATTCGAAAGAACTTGGTCAAGAAATGTTTAGAACTCTTTACTGAGCTGGCAGAAGATAAAGAGAACTACAAGAAGTTCTATGAGCAGTTTTCCAAGAATATTAAGGTTTGTTGGTTTGAAATATTTACTTCAATGTTGTCATAATGTTGGCGTGCACCTTACAAAAATAGAACTTTCTTTCAGCTTGGCATTCATGAAGATTCCCAAAACCGCAAGAAGTTATCCGAGTTGTTAAGATACTACACTTCTGCATCTGGGGATGAGATGGTGTCATTAAAGGATTACTGCACTCGAATGAAGGAAAATCAGAAACATGTCTACTACATTACTGGTGAGTATAATTTCAAATTATCTGGTTTCTACTTAAATTGGAATGAATGGTTTACAAGTAGTCCTTGTTTAGCAACCATTCGTAGTTAGGACTATGACCATTACTGATATTTACAGCCTTTGCAGGTCTGTAAAGTAAAGGAAAACTGAAGTAAAATGGTAAGCACAGTTACCATTTCACTTGCCAATTGCTTTGCTTAATGACCAAGTTGCTGGTCCCAATTGTGCTGAAGGAGGACTACCTGTATCATAGAAGTTTATTCTTGACTGTAAGCATCTATGCTTGTGTTATCTTGATCTTGGTTGTCAGGCATGTTCATGAGTTAGTAGCAGGTTCCAATTAAAGTTGATAACAATAAATTTGTTCTTAAATTCTGTTGAACTTTGCTGAAGGTAGATTTTTCTTCTAGGTGAAACAAAAGATCAGGTGGCTAATTCTGCATTTGTGGAGCGACTTCGTAAACATGGCTTGGAAGTAATCTATATGATTGAACCTATTGATGAATATTGTGTGCAGCAGTTGAAAGAATTTGAGGGGAAGACTTTGGTGTCAGTAACAAAAGAGGGTCTGGAGCTTCCTGAAGATGAAGAAGAGAAAAAGAAACAGGAGGAGAAGAAAGCCAAGTTTGAAAGTCTCTGCAAGATTATGAAAGATATACTTGAAAAGAAAGTAGAAAAGGTAAACAACCTTTGTGTAATTAAGCCCCTGCTGTAAAGTAGTGGAAGTTTTTGTTGATGGCCTGTTTATAAAATAACATGCTGTCTTTAAGTTCAGTGTGCTATGCAGTTTAATCAAGTAGCAACTGAGTTTTTCAAAGTTGGACAAAACAGGAGATGGGGATGATTGTAGCCTTCAGGAATGCAACAGATTAACTGCTATACTTCAGTATTTTCTTACTATATTGTATGCAGCTTTTACAGTATTACTGTAGCCGTGGCATGTATTTCTGGCTAGATTGCCTAGTTTTAGCTTTCTTGATAGTGTATCTGCTAGAAAGCTTTCTTAGGGTGTCTCATCATGAATCATTTACTGAGACAGCTGTGTATTAAGGTGACTATGATTGCAATATGCCACATGATCTCTGGTGGTTTTTCTCTGTTTAAATATTCTGTAATTCTTGCAGGTTGTAGTTTCCAACCGATTGGTTACTTCTCCATGCTGTATTGTAACCAGTACATATGGCTGGACTGCAAACATGGAGAGGATCATGAAGGCACAGGCACTCAGGGACAACTCCACAATGGGTTATATGGCTGCAAAGAAACATTTGGAGATAAATCCTGACCACTCTATCATTGAAACACTGAGACAGAAGGCAGAAGCAGACAAGAACGACAAGTCAGTGAAGGATCTGGTCATTCTTCTGTATGAGACTGCACTTTTGTCTTCCGGCTTCAGCCTAGAGGATCCTCAGACACATGCCAACCGTATCTATAGAATGATAAAACTTGGTCTGGGTAAGTGAATCTTAATAAAAGTGAAATGTGTCTTTTTCACACAAGAGTCTACTGGGAGATACTTCCATGGAGAAAGTAATAGTTAATTGTGTTAACTTTATACAGGCATAGATGAAGACGATGCTGCTACAGAAGAAACAAGCCCAGCAGTTACCGAAGAGATGCCACCACTGGAAGGAGATGATGACACTTCACGAATGGAAGAAGTCGATTAAATGCTCAATTATTTGAAAGAAATGTGGATATTCCCTTTGTCCTTGGCTTTGAATAAGTTATGTTTTGTATATTATGAATGTTAACCTGCTGAAAAACTCATGACACTTGTCTGCATTCCCTCTTTATATTTATTTTTGAAGATGTTATTCTTTTATTTTTGTTACATTTGCTTTTTTAGGTAATGTGGGATGCCATTGAGGGAGTGTCCTTTCTTGATGTATAACCCTGTACATTGGCAAGTACGAAATATTATTTGGGTAGTTAATGGCAGGATTTTATGCTGGTGGACAGAAAAAGGGAGTAAGTGGGAAATCCAGTTCTGCAAGTGTGGTTAAATCTCTGAAGTTATTACAATTGAACACCTGTATCATACAGTACCTAGTAACTAGGTATTGGAACAGAATATTGGAATATTTAACATCATAATTCCAACCTGTTGATGTTTAGTTTTTTTATACTGTAAAAAGGATTCTAAATTCCACTCTTAACATAGAATAGAATCTACTGTAAATCTATTGTGACTAATGCAGTTTTGCATGTACAGTTCTGCTCTGGAACTATCTAGAAATAAAAGTGTTCGGAATGAACTTGTGAGACAAATTTACTGTATATATATATTAAACAACAAATGAACTGAATATAAATTAGCCCTTTTATTAGAGCTAACTAGCTGCACCTCAGTTGAGGAGTTACATTTTAAAAGTGTAGTAGATACGTAACTTGTACTTGGACAAGACTAGAATTTTTTGCTTCTCAGAAAATAAGTCCAGAAAATATTCTAAATACTGTATACTTCAAGCATTTCAGAACAGACACAGGCAGTACAGTAAATCCATGTTGATGCTTGCTTGGTTCAGTTTTTCTTTATTGACCCATATAAGAAAAGGTTTTTGTATAAGGGATACCTATTACATAATCTAAAGGGCAGAGGTGAGGAGTTGGTCACCATGGAAGATGTTTTGGAGTGGGTGGTTCAAAATGCTTAATTGTAACAAACAATCGGAATAGAGAACAAACCTGGTCCCCCCCCACTTTTTTTTTTTTGACCTGAAGTCAAATATTTAACCTCACAGCAACTGGTGAGAATAAGTTGCTGTGCTTCCTTTTACTTTCCAAATAAAATTTGTTAGTTGGAAAAGGTGCTGCCAGACTCCTGATTTTTTGCCATCATAGACTAATATGGCTCTCCTAAAATGTGCTTCCTGTAGTCCCTCTTGTACAACTGGAACTTCAGCAAAGAAGCCAACAGTTAGAACTTCACAATGGTAAAAACTGGTTACTGACAGAGTAAGGGGACTTGAATCCCTTTCTGGTACCTGAAAGCTGGTAGCACTAGGGCAACTGCTGGCTATGCATTGTGGCAGCATTTTATTTTTTTTTTATCAGAATTTTAAATGGAAGATGAGCGTGAAAAAATATATAGAAAATTAAATTGAGAAGATAATGTACAGTAGATAAAATTCAAGCAACTTCCAATCTACCTTAGAGGGTTACAAACATATTTGTCACTCTTCCATCAAGGTGGAGTGTTCACTTTTTCCCATTTTTCAGTGAACAAATCCAGAAATCAAGTCATTTTCAGCAAAAAGTTCATAAAGGGTTTCCAATCTTCTAAGCAAGTATTTTATCCCTGATCAAGCAGGTCAATTTTGCCATTTCTGCTAGTTCTGTCATCTTCAGAGTCAACCCTCCATTGTGGATAGTTCTGTACTTCTCTGTCTTTGCACATACAGTAGCTTTGCTGCGGTACATAAAGCCAATCTGACACGCATCTTTTCTAATTGGGTATCCATAAGTCCTAGTATAAAAAAAAAACTGGTTTCATCTGAATTTTTAAAATTCTCTGCAACATATGTATTTTTATCCAATATTTTTTCACTTTTTCATAAGTCTACCATGCATGGTGAAATGTCCTGTGTGTTCCACATTTCCAGTAGTTAAAATTTCCAGTCTGTTTTCTAAATTAGTCATGCCCTGGGACTATGTGACAGGAAACACAAGCCAACTGAATTTGAAAGGGTTGATCATTCCTATCCATACATTTTAACCAACCCAACTCCTGACCAGGAATCATTATTAAAGTCTTAGATTGGAATGCAATCGGTAATAAAATAGTAATTTTAACTGTTAACATGCTTCATCAAGGTCCTAATGAAGATTGTGTTCTCACATGGCTTCATTGCTAGATTGCAGAAATTACTGAGGGTTGAATTAATCATCTCTAAAACAGAATAAAGCATTGTAAAATCAGTTCAGCCCCTCCTGCTTCAAATGTAGACATAATCTTTGGGGACCTGGAGTGTCCTCTAAAATGGTTGAGGTGCAGGCATAATACCGAAAATTACAAATGCATCCTTACCAGAATGCTAAGGGTTTGGCTTAGCTCAAGGATATATAGCATGATTTGTATTGCCTTGACATTTCTTTTGTGAGGGCTTAGATGGGTGGATGAGGGAAATGGGAAATATTCAGAGGGCATAGTTGTAACTCCTTGCACTGATCCATACTCCGTATTTTTGTTGGCATATTTCAGATGGTTTTGTAACAAAATCCATTACTGATACTCCTAGGAAGGTAGCCTCATTGATAAGACAGTGATGTCATAATAGAGAACATTCCACAACATATGCTGCTATAGTAACAAGCTTTGTTTGCATTTAGACACCTGATTGGCTTGCATTGGCTTGCATTTTGAGGGTAATAAAGTTAACTGAAAGGTAGGCTCTTTCTAGTTGTAGTAACTGATGTGAATATGTTAGCCTTCTGCTCACAGTTTAGTAGGTAGATGTGAGCCTGGCTAACTCATAGTCTAGGAGGTGATTTTGCTTTATTTTCTGCAAAACAGTGCAAACTAGGCATTACTCTTGATAGCCAGCCTCCTTTCTCACACACCGAAAAAAGTTTTGGGAGGGCATAAAGTGAAGTCTAGAAGCCACAGCAGGGAGGTGCTTATCTTTGCCCCATCTGCTGCTACTCTGCTCCGACTTGCTTTTCTTGTCACTCTCACATCTCCACCTGTTGCCAGTTTTTTTTCTTTCCTGAGTATAATCAGGCTCCATGAAAACTGGAAAGGAAGAGCTTTTCTGCTTTTACCCCCTGTGCACAAGTGGGAAACATGACCAGCTCAGGGCCTACCAGCTCTTTCGGGGCAGGCTCTGTACTGCGTCACAATAGGTGAGAGTAACATCAGCATTAAAAACCCTCTCAGGCATTTGGCTTCTCCAAACCCCTCCTTGGGGTAAGAAGGGCACAAGCAGACCACAAGGGCACTCATTTCAGTGGTTCGCCGCTTCTAAATATGTACAATAGTGGATGAGAACATGCCAAGGCTATAGAATCACCACCACTTTGGATACAGGAATCTGGTAGAAGGTCTTCCTTCAGCAAGGCTTTCTTCTACTAACTTTGTTTTAGACTTCAACTCTCATGGATTTTGCCAAGTATCCAGACTGCATGGAGGGACTCGGAGACAGATTCATGGTAAACAGCTTATTTTCCTGTCTTTAAATTTCCCCCCTAAGTATTAAGTTTTTTCACTCTGTATGTTCCAGACTGTAGAAGAAAGACTTTTGTTGCAAAATTCATAAAACAAATGTAGCTTACTGTTATCAATTATTATTATTTATATTAATATACAGTATTACCTGGGATGACAGCCAGTTTGGTGTAGTGGTTAAGGCATCAGACTAGAAACGGGGAGGCTGTGAATTCTAGTTCTGCTTAGGCACAAAGCCAGCTGGGTGACCTTGGGCCGGTCACTCTCAGCCCTGGGAAGGAGGCAATGACAAACCACTTCCGAAAAACCTTGCTGAGAAAGCTGCAGGGACTTGTCCAGGCAGTTGTCAGGAGCCAACACTGACTTGAAAGCTCACACCCACATAAAATTATCTGGAAAGTTCAGATCTTAATGAATAGCTTTTGAAAAAGGAACAAAAACAAAGTGGGAGGTATTTATTAGGGTTCTGATCTGGGAGAGAAATCCAGTGCGGAATCTTTTCTTCTATCTCCCCGCAAAAGAGGGTGGGCTGGAAGCAGCAGATGGGAGGAGCTCAACAACATATGATGGATCCTAAGCCTCCTTTATCCTTTATGCTCCTGCAGGAGCAACTGGGGCAATGAAAAGCTAGTCTAGTTTGATATTAAGACTTCTCTGTATTATTTCCAGACAAACAATTATGTCTACCCATAATTGTCCCACGCCTTCTCCACAGAAAGGCAGGAACACAGCTTGGTGGTAACACACCTGCTTTGTATGCAGTGCAGGCAGTTCTAGACTCTCCTGGGAAAGTATTCCTTAAAATCCTGGAAAGCCGCTGTGGGTAAAAACAGAGACAGGTGCATCAGGAGTTAAATTCACGTCCCAAGAAAAATCCCACCCCTTAAGATGCTGATCAACCTGGGAATAAACAACCTCTCTCTTGAGCTGATGAACGGTAGCTTCTTTGAGAAAGAGGCTTCTTTTCCTTAGTCCTGTGGCTGAAGGCGGGCATACTCGCAATGTGTTCACAAAATTGCCATACGATCCAATTTAATCTGTGTCAACCGTAGAATAGATATGGGACAGGCAAAAGAGAAGATTTCTTCATTTCATTGCCAATTAATGTGTAGAACTGACTACCACCAGCTGTAGCAAGTATACGTCATTTTCCAGATTTATAGAGCAGAAATAGTGAACAGCCTGTAGCTGTCCAGCTTTTATCAACCTGACCATGGGTTATGGTGTCTGAGGTTGATGCAAGTTGGGCTCCAATAGCATGTGATGGGCCTCTCCTGAATTAGGATAAAAAACATGGATAATGTATGCAACATTTACAGTTGTTGTGTCATAATGCCTTTAAAATGGAGTATAAAAATTGATGGAAGAGAACTCTGTCAACCACCATGGTATTTACAAATAATTTGTGTTCTGAGGGAGCACCCTGCTGAATACCAAATTGTGGAAATATTAAAAAATCTGTTACCTTCTTTAAATAAAAAGTAACAATAGTTTTGCACTGTTTGTTATTGTAACAAAACTCTTTTCTAAATAGAACAAAAAACAGTCAAATGATATTTTAAAAAGATGGTTTACAGTAGTTTGGCAACACTTCAGTCTTAGAAAAGCTTGTTCGTGATTAGCCATTAACCAGGTTGTCGGTTCTTTTCTCCAAAGTAGAAATGCACAATGGAATCTAGGACAAGATCAAACTCCGATGCCAACCTTAAGGTAAGGAATGCTGTTTCTCCTGCTATCTGCAACTCTCCTTGGTGGTCTGAAGGTTAGAGGAACCTGAGGGGAAGTCCTGTGATTGAAGACTTTCTTTGAAAGTTCTGCAGTGACATTTTCAACTACACCTAATATTTGCTTATTACAGTTAGAGGGGGTAAGGTTCAGAGTCTGCGATGCAGATGGTACAAAATTGGAAAGCTAAAAATTATGGTGATAATTTCTATGACATTCTTTTATAACAAGAATTACATGGCTTAATTGGTTAAAATTGCTTTAATGCTCATACTGTTTGAAAAAGTGACAAGTTTTTGTGCAAGTTTTATTTCATATTTTATTTTAATGAAAAAAGAAAAGGCACTCAGCTAGATATTTGTTTGATAAGTGTTATGGTATTTGTAACACAAAATACCGTAAAGGCTTTCTGTACACTTTAATATACAAAGGGCATATGCCCTCTTCTCTCATACATCAGAGAATACTGTACTTCTGACCCAATACACATACAACAGAGATGCGTCATGCTAATCTTTATTAAGGCAGATTCCAGCCCAATGTTAGGAAAACATTCTTAACCATGTGAGTGGTTTGACAGGGGAGCAGTTTGACAGATTATGTGGAGAGGCTGTGGTGTGCTGCATTCATGCAGAGGCCAGAACTAAATGAATCATCAAACAGTATAAACAGATCAAATCACAGGCTTTAAATAGCCCCTTTAAATAGCACTTTTTAAACATTATTTTATTTTATTTTATTAGGATAAGCCAATTAATAGAAGTCTAGATACATACAACAGTACATACTTTGTGGTTGGGTTCCCAGCCTTGGTATTGTTCAAGTTTTTTTGCAGATGGCTCACTCAACATCCCAGGGAGGCTTTCTCAGCATACGAATCAGAAATGGGGGTGGCCTTGCAGTAATTCTGATCTGTGTAAGATTTGAATTCCTGGGAGTTGATTGGTGATTAGAGGTTTCCTAGGGGTGTCAATCAATTGATGGCTGGGAATGGAGTCAACTTTATTGGTCCACCTTGTCTGCTTATTGCATTTGGATGAGGCACTTGACTGGGTGGCATTTATTTATTTATTTATTTATTTATTCATTCATTCATTCATTCATTCATTCATTCATTCATTCATTCATTCATTCAAATTTGTCACTGCCCATCTCATTGAAATGACTGTGGGCGGTTTATAGCAGAGACAAAATTCATTACAATACAATATAAAACAGTCCTAATAATAACTTCCAACAAAGATGGAGAGTTGGCAAATAATTCAAGGGAGCGTTGTCAGGGTGCTAACCACCCACAAGGACAGTTAGAGCCTGTATCACTCCGTGCACATTGGCAGGGCCAGGTCTTTAATCCTTTTCAGAAAGCCAGGAGGGTAGGGACCCGCTGCATCTCTGGGGGGAGAATATTCCAAAGGGTGGGGGCAACGCCAGGGAAGGCTCTCCTCCTGGGCCGCACCAACCAACATTCTCTCACTGATGGGGCCCGCAACATGCCCTCTCTGCCTGACTGGGCGGGACAGGTTGATATAATGGGGATGAGACAGTCCCTCAGGTAACCTGGACCCATGCCATGTAGGGCTTTAAAGGTGATAACCAACACCCAATGCAACTCCTGCAGCAAACGTGTTACATGTGCCATCCTAGGGGCACCTAATATCATCTGTGCGGCTGCATTTTGAACCAGCTGTAGCTTCGGGATGCTCTTCAAGGGTAGCCCCATGTAGAGCGCATTGCAATAGTCTAACCAAGAGATGACCAGGCGTGAGTGACTGACCAGAGAGCCTCCTGATCCAAGAAGGAGTATAATTGGTGCACTACACAAAGGTGGGCAAAGGCCCTCTTGGCCGCAACTGCCACCTGCTCCTTGAGCAGGAGTTGTGAGTCCAGAAGGACCCCCAGATTACGCAACGGATCTGTCTGGGGCAGTGTCACCCCATCCAAAGCCAAAGATGGTAAATTCTCAGATACAGAGGGGCCTCCAGTCCACAGCCACTGCATCTTACCATGGTTCAGCTGAAGCCTGTTGTTCCCCATCCAGACCCTCACAGCCTCCAGGCACCACAAAAGGGTGGTTACAGTGTCACCCAAGTCATCCGGGATGGAGATGTATAACTGGGTATCATCAGCACATTAGTGGCAGATGATCTCACCCAGTGGTTTCATGTAGATGTTAAAAAGGAGCAGAGAAAGTATTGAACCCTGCGGCACCTCACAATGGAGGGGCTGTGGGCTAGATCTCTTGTTCCCAACACTGATTGGGATCAACCTTGGAGGAAGGAAGAGAACCAGCGCAAAACTACACCGCCAACTCCCAACTCCCTAAGTCAACCCAAAAGGATACCATGGTAGATGGTATCGAAAGCTCCAGAGAGGTCAAGAAGAGCAAGGATGGGATGGACTACCCCCATCCTGCTCCCACCAGAGATAATCCATGAGTGCAACCAATGCTGTTTCTGTCCCTAATCCAGGCCTAAACCTGAGTGGAAGGGGTCCAGATAATCTGTTTCCTCCAGGATCCTCTAGAGTTGCAATGCCACAACCTTCTCAACCACCTTCCCTAAAAAGGGGAGGTGGGAGACTGGATGAAAATTGACCAGTATGGTGGGATCAAGTGATGGCTTCTTGAGGAGAGGATGCACTAGTGCCTCTTTAAAGGCAGCTGGAAACACTCCCTCCCTCAAGGATGAATTCACCATCGCCTGGTCCCACCCACATGTCACCTCCATAGCAGCCTTAACCAGCCAAGAGAGACATGGATCTAGTTGGCAAGTGGTGGCATTGACCATTCGGAGGACCCTGTCCACTTCCTCAAGTTCAAACTGTTCCCAGATAACAAGGTAAGTCCATACCCTGGACATCTCTATAGACCATGCTGCATGTTTGGTATCCAACTGGGACCAGATGCAAGTGACTTTATCCTCTAGATGCCCAGAAAACTCCTCTGCGTGGCACTGTAAATGGGCCACTGGGCCCCCCTTTCCCAAAAGGGGTCAGATGATCTTAAACAGGGCCACTGGGCGGCATTCTGTGAATGCAATAAGAGTGGAGAAATGTTGGTATTTTGCTGCTCTTACAGTCACAAGGTAGGCCCTAATCGCAGCTCTAGCTTGTGTTCGGTCGTGTTTGGTCCTTGTTTTCCTCCAACGACGCTCTAGATGTCTCTTAATCCTTTTCAAGACCCTCAACTCCTCCATGAACCATGGGGAGTGTTGGGCTCGATGGGTTAGGAGAGGTCACACGGGCGCAATCTTGTCCAAGGCCTCAGCTGCTTCCCTATTCCAGGCCTCCATTGGACCGTGCAGCAGACCCTTGGGTATAACCCCCAGCTGCCTTTGGAACCCAGTTGGGTCCATCAGTTGCCATGGGCAGACCAGTTGAATAGGTCCTGCCTTGCTGCAGAGGGAGTTAGCGTAGGAGAACCTCAGGGCCATCAGGGCATGATCTGATCATGACAAGGGGGACGGATATAATGCCTCCTTCAGATCACATTGCCACCACTCTGACAAGAAAATCAAGTCCGCTGTGAGATCACTGTCCCGAGCTGGGTCACAAATAACAGGCCCTTGGCCACCATGGTGACCATGAACTCCCAAGCTGCCTCTGAGGCACGCCCTAGGGATGGCAGGTTGAAGTCCCCCAGGACCATAAATCTGGGGAACTCCACCACCAGCCCCGCAACAGCCTCCAGCAGCTCAGGCAGGGAGGTTGCTATGCATCAGGGAAGCTGTTACAGCAACAACAATCCCAACTGTTCTTGCAAGCCTAACTTCAGGAACAGGGTCTCACCACTGGCCACTTGTAGAGCAATGCCCCTGAAGGCCAACAGAGATTCCCGGATGACAACTGCTACCCCTCCTCCCCTGCCCTGGGGTCTTGGCTGGTGCCAAACCATAAACTTGGCTAGGCACATTTCCAAAAGGGCACGCCCCCTTCAGGGCCCAGCCAGGTCTCAGTGATACATGCCAGGTCGGCTTGCTTCTCAGTGATCAGATCCCATATAAGGGGGCCTTGTTGTTAACTGACCTGGCGTTAAGAAGCAGCAGCCGAAAGCCAGGGCCTCCGTGCATCTGCTGTCCAGGGCCTGAGCCTGAGTCCAGAAGGCCAGAACACACCACTGGTAACAAACACTGGGGGCATCTTCCCCAAGAGTAGCCTGCCTTCTAACTCCTGTCATAACATCTTGCCACCACCTGAATGGTATAACCCCCCCTAAACCCCCCAGGGCCACCAGTTCCTCCTGATCCCAGAACTCTGGCTTTCATAGTTAGGATAGTGGTAGGTTGTAGCCAGCTCCATTGATCTGTTATTAGCCTTTTATTTGAATGCCAGGCGGCTTCCAGGAATTCTCTGGTTCTCCTGCTGTTTGGGTGAAGGTGTGCTGGCTGTTAGGTATTTGCAGTCCTGGTTCTCTATTGCAGTTTGTGTTCCTTAATTCTTAGATGCAGCTAGCACTCTGTCCTATGTAGTGCTGGTTGCAATCCAGGCAGTTAATTTTGTATATATCATTAGTTCTGTCTTGATAGGATGTGTAGTCTTTTGGAAAAATATAGAAATAATAGGTCCATTTCAACCCAGTAGTTTCAAGCAATTCATGTACAGTACATAGTTGCAAGGTTCCAGAGTAATTTTAGACAGGAACAGATCAGGGTTTTTTTTCTTTTTTTTTTTTTAACTCTAAGATATTCTTGTGAGTTTTTATGATCTAATTATTTCTGGAACAGGATATGCTCCATATGCCTCCAGATGGACCCCAAGAAAAAAACAGGTCATGTGGTACATCAAGTAGGTTTGTATATTTTTCACCTTTCTTATATAACATTTCAGTCATTGTATTGTCGAAGGCTTTCACAGCTGGCATACGATGGCTGGTGTGGGTCTTCCGGGCTGCGTGGCCGTGTTCTTGAAGTTTTGTTTCCTAACGTTTCGCCAGCACCTGTGACCAGCATCTTCAGAGTGCAGGAGCATAGACAGGAGCAGTTCTCTCTGTGCCCAGGGTGATGTGACCCTTTTGTGGGTATTTATAGAGATCTGAGGGGGGGGAGGGGGGGTTGGGGGTGTGTGTGGGGGGTTGAGTTACTGAGTGGCTGCTTGTTTTGGTGTCAGCATCTGTGTGTATCTTCCTGGGGATTAGGCAGGGGTTTTTCTTCTATTGAATTGTTAACGAGGGGCTGCTGGGGGTGATTAGCAAGTTCATTGTGTGAACTGTTCACATGTCCTGGTGGTTGAGCTGAGTTCGTTGACCTTTTGCAGGCTGTATTTTTCAGGATTGGTAACCAGGTTTTGTTGATTTTTAGACTCTCCTCTTTTTTATTGAAACTGTGCTGGTGTTTGTGAATCTCAATGGCTTCCCGGTATAGCCTGGTATAGTGGCTGTTGGTGTTGTCCAGTATCTCTGTGTTTTCAAATAGGATTTTGTGTCCAGTGTGCTTGAGAGCATGTTCAGCTACTGCAGATTTTTCTGGTTGCTGTAGTCTGCAGTGCCTTTCGTGTTCTTTTATCCTGGTATGGATGCTGCGTTTTGTGGTCCCGATGTATACTTGCCCGCAACTGCATGGTATGCGGTATACTCCTGCGGCGGTGAGGGGATCCCTTTTGTCTTTCGCTGATTTTAGCACTTCTTGTACTTTTCTGGTGGGTCTGAAGATTGTTTGGAAATTGTGTTTTTCCATCAGTTTTCCCATGCGGTCTGTGACCCCTTTGATATAGGGCAGAAATACTTTGTTGGTGGGTGGCTGTTTTTCTTCTTCAGTCGCATGTTGCTTTCTTGGTTTGATGGCTCTTTTTATTTCATTTTTGGAGTAGCCATTCGCTTGTAGGACCCAATTAAGGTGGTTAAGTTCAGAGTTTAGGAATTGGGTTTCACAGATCCGATTGGCACGATCCATGAGGGTTTTGATAATGCCTCTTTTCTGACGTGGGTGGTGGTTGGAGTTTTTGTGTAGGTACCGGTCTGTGTGGGTGGGTTTTCTGTAGACTTTGTGTCCTAATTTGAGGTCTGGTTTGCGTATGACCAACATGTCTAGAAATGGAAGTTGGCCATCCACTTCTTTTTCCATGGTGAATTGTATATTGGGGTGGACGCTGTTTAGGTGGTTCAGGAACCTCTCTAGGACCTAAAGGACCTCTAGGACCTCAGGAACCACCTAAACAGCGTCCACCCCAATATACAATTCACCATGGAAAAAGAAGTGGACGGCCAACTTCCATTTCTAGACACGTTGGTCATACGCAAACCAGACCTCAAATTAGGACACAAAGTCTACAGAAAACCCACCCACACAGACCGGTACCTACACAAAAACTCCAACCACCACCCACGTCAGAAAAGAGGCATTATCAAAACCCTCATGGATCGTGCCAATCGGATCTGTGAAACCCAATTCCTAAACTCTGAACTTAACCACCTTAATTGGGTCCTACAAGCGAATGGCCACTCCAAAAATGAAATAAAAAGAGCCATCAAACCAAGAAAGCAACATGCGACTGAAGAAGAAAAACAGCCACCCACCAACAAAGTATTTCTGCCCTATATCAAAGGGGTCACAGACCGCATGGGAAAACTGATGGAAAAACACAGTTTCCAAACAATCTTCAGAGACCCACCAGAAAAGTACAAGAAGTGCTAAAATCAGCGAAAGACAAAAGGGATCCCCTCACCGCCGCAGGAGTATACCGCATACCATGCAGTTGCGGGCAAGTATACATCGGGACCACAAAACGCAGCATCCATACCAGGATAAAAGAACACGAAAGGCACTGCAGACTACAGCAACCAGAAAAATCTGCAGTAGCTGAACATGCTCTCAAGCACACTGGACACAAAATCCTATTTGAAAACACAGAGATACTGGACAACACCAACAGCCACTATACCAGGCTATACCGGGAAGCCATTGAGATTCACAAACACCAGCACAGTTTCAATAAAAAAGAGGAGAGTCTAAAAATCAACAAAACCTGGTTACCAATCCTGAAAAATACAGCCTGCAAAAGGTCAACGAACTCAGCTCAACCACCAGGACATGTGAACAGTTCACACAATGAACTTGCTAATCACCCCCAGCAGCCCCTCGTTAACAATTCAATAGAAGAAAAAACCCTGCCTAATCCCCAGGAAGATACACACAGATGCTGACACCAAAACAAGCAGCCACTCAGTAACTCAACCCCCCCCACACACACCCAACCCCCTCCCCCTCAGATCTCTATAAATACCCACAAAAGGGTCACATCACCCTGGGCACAGAGAGAACTGCTCCTGTCTGTGCTCCTGCACTCTGAAGATGCTGGTCACAGGTGCTGGCGAAACGTTAGGAAACAAAACTTCAAGAACACGGCCACGCAGCCCGGAAGACCCAGACCAGCCATTTCAGTCATTGTCAATTCTACACATTGGGATGTTGTTTGTAAACCTAGGCATAAAACATGCTAAAATACTATCAGGTAGAAATATGCAAAGCTTTATTTTGCCACAATATACGTACCTCTAGTGTTGGGTCAAGACTTGAATGGAGCTTAGAGCCTTGTTATATGATCCTAGGATGTGTTTGAAACAATACATGGGATGTGTTGATAGGTAACCATGACCTAGTCCTTCTTAATATGAACAGTTTGGACAAAGCTGGGATTTGGATATATTCATATAATAATTTTGTGTTATTATTTACCAGTTGAAGCTTTCCCCAACTTTTCTTCTCCAGTTGTACAACTAAGACTATAGCTCCTAGAATTCCTCTTCAGCATAGGTTCCAATTCTTGGAGCTGTAGTTACAACACAACAGGAGAATATCTTGTGGTGACTAAATTGGTTAGAACGGATTCTCTAAGTAGGACCCAGGCTGTAGAATTAAATTGGCAAAGTGCGCCTGCTGAGGAATGTAGATGGATCGTGCATACTTTCTGAGGATCTCACACCAAGAATGCTGGCAGCTAATTGCAGGCAGCTTATTCTCTGCATCACCATAGTTGCTTGGCAGCAGAGGCAAGAAAACATTTTCCAGTTCTGAAACTCACAATCTGAATAGCTTTTATTTTTACTGGCAAAAGTGGTGCACAAACTGAGGTCCCAAGTCAACATCTAAATGGCTGGGCTTCAGAGATCTATAAAATGTCTTAGCAAATTGTGATTTTTAATGTGACAAAAGGAAAAAATATATGCCTGGAAAGTAATTACATTAACTAAATTTAATTTTATTCTTTTTGTTTTTGTTGTTCAGTCGTTAAGTCGTGTCCGACTCTTCGTGACCCCATGAACCATATTGTGTCAGGCCTTCCTGTCCTTCACTGTAAACAAAATTAAGTAAATTTAGGATTCGTCCTAATTTCATTCATGAGAGGCCAACCTCTGACATACCATTTAAAGGCCAAGTATGGCTCTTGAATCAGAAAAAAACCTAAGCATCTCTGTTATAAAGTCTCAGTCTGAACAAACTGTGACTTGTCAAGAATAAGTCCGGTCTATAGACACAAAGCCTGATTCACCCCTGGACTGTTAATCCTGCAGTCTCCTGAGTTATATTAAACTTCCTTTATAATCCTTCTTCTCCAACCCTGTCCTTCTACCTACTGTAATGCCTGACGCTTCTGCAAGGTCACTTACCCACTATAAACAAATGGGCTGTAAAATTTGAAAATGAAATATATTGCACATTGACTGGGATTCAGATATGTCCGTGTGTCATAATGCAATGGCTTTGAAAAGGATGCTGTACCATTAATTCTTCCAGCTCCCCAATTTTTTAACAGAGCTTTTCTCCAATGCAGGTTCATTTATTGCTGTTCTGTGTCCTTGTTTCCATAAATGCTTTACTGGATCTATGGGAGGCTCATTTTGTTGTAGGATCACCAAAAATGGCAATTGATCTACATCCTGGAGTTATACTGAGCCCTAATTATGCACAGGGTTGAATTAACTCCATCAGTTTAGAAACATCTACATCCAATTAGTTACCGTGGTGTACCAATGACTAATCCTCCAAGAAAAGGAGGAGAGGAAAACCAACTGAAACAGCAAGCTTCTCCATGGACTGAACTCACTGCCAACACCTTCTCCCTCACACAGATTGATTGTAATGGCTAGCCCATGCCCATTGCTCCCTGCCTGGACAATGAGGAAGTGGCAAGTGAGGTAACAAAGCCTTGACAGTCTTCTCCTGGCGCAAGGGCTCATGGGATACCAGACCCCCCTTGGAGAAAGTGGCTGGAGCTGCTGTTCTAAAAATGGCCACTTTTGACAGCGTGGTTGCATTTTGTCAGAATTACTGGTAGGAAAATTTGACTGCATTGAGAATGTGGTAGTTTAGTTTAATGCAAGAAAGTACTGAAAACAAGATGCCAGTTTGGACCTTTAGCTTTGTAGTGAAAGGTAACCAAAATCAAAGTATATTGGGCTTAAATTGAGTTGCTTTTCAGAGAAAGATATTTGCATAGTGTCAAAACAGGAAATCAGTAAAAAGGAGGTACAAGAGACAATTCCAAGCATGAGAAATGCAATGTGGAAGCAGGTTTCCAAATTTGGAAGTAGGTTTGTAACACAAGTTCCTTAGTCTATTGCTGGTACCCAGAAGAGACGCTGATGAAGTGGCAAAGGCAGCAGGCCAGATTCCTGCCCACTCCTGTAGCCTGTCAAAGAAAAGGGACTGCTCTTGCGTGGCTCTATCCCCTCTGAGCTGAGGGTGTTTCAGCACTTCCACTACTAGGTAGCTTGTTAGAACCACGGCCAAATGTGTTATCAAATATTTCTGTCTTGATATGCTACAGATGTAGTAGGGCTACAGCTTTTGTACTGTATGTGGAGTGGAATTCTGGAAGTTGTAACTCAAGAGCATTAGGTTGAGGAGGTCTGCAATATACAGTATATCATGATGTTCGATGTTCATGGGTCTACTTGGCCATCTATAAAATGGGATGAGTGTGTAAAATGGATATCTATAGAATGGAAACTAAGTTCTCCCCATGTTTGCTCTTCCTCTCTCTTTTTTCATTATAAAAGTTATCTCAGTTTAAAAAAGAAAAAAAGAAAAAGAATGAGAGGAAATCCCCATCCCATCCTTTGCAAGAAAAGAAACATCTACCATTATTGAAGGGGAAATTACTAACTCTTCTCTCTTTTTTTTTAAATAATATTTTATTGAAGTTTTAAAGTTATAAAGTTAAAAGTTAGAAATGAAAAAGAAAATTGAAAATACAAATTATAAAGATAAAGAAAAGAAAAAGTGAGATAAAGTAAAAGAAAAAGAAAAAAGATATGAAAAATAGATAACTTCCAATCTATCTCTGGTCTTAGGAATAGTAAGACTATCATAAGTGCTAGTTTTTAATAGATTAAGTAGGAGTAATTCTTTGTCAAAACATATCCCATTACATTTATAATCTAATCTTCAAATCCCCATGTGACTCTTCTCTTGATAGATCAAGGGAAAACAGTAAAATCAAAGTCAAAGCACATTCAAAAGTCTGAACAGCCTTAACAGCACCTCCCAACTGACTCCAAATCAGGATGAAAAAAATACAACATGGAGAAAACTTTAGAAATATTAGCACTATTCTACTCAGGCCCCATTTAAAGAAGTTTGCTGGAAAAAATGGGAGCAAGGCTGTGTCAGGTAGATCTGTCCACCAATACTACGCACATTGCTCAGCACCTCTAGATAACAGCCAGGTCAATGGAGAGAGACTCCGTTGCACGTGCAGCTGTATCAGACAAAATCTTGTGCATATCAGAGCATGAAGCCCCCTCTCTGCAGGAGTCCATGCTTTCCTGGATGCTCTGTCAAAAGCAAGTGAATGAAATGGCAATTGTAGAAGAAATGGCTAGCTTTGAACCACCTTCTCTAGTCCAGAAAGTAGCAGCTAGTTGTACTTAAAAAAACAAACCCACAGCCGTTGGCCATTAATTTCTTACCTCGGTGCTTAAAAAACTTCTTAGGCTAAAGACAAAGGGAATCTCTTTGCACAACCATAACAATATGATGACCAAGACATTTCCCTTCTGGTTCTTTGCAGATCAACAGTGGAAGAAAAGAAACTGCACCAGGGGAGCATTCAATGTCATTGCCACAACTGGATCCATGAAACTGCAAAAAAGGACAAACTTGACCCACAAGGTGCCCTGAGGGTGTTCTCTTGTGGGGTGAGAGGGAAAAGGGTATAAGGCTGGTTATACTAGAAAAATTCAGATGTTGTTAGATCTTGTGTGCCAGTAATCCCCCACTCCCATCCCCAATGTTATTTTCTTCCCAATCATCTCTGCTTACAACATCATAATATAGCAAGGTTGGAATTTTCTGCTATAAATCTGTTCAACATTAGAACAGAATGGTTTAGTATCTATATGTAGTTATTTATTAAATTTATACCTTGTCTTTCCACTTGTATAAATACTCAAGGGTAAATTACAACACTTAAAAATACAAAAGATAAAACATAGAAGTAAAAGCCACATATTTATAATCAAAATCAGTGTATCCTTAAAACAATGAATTCAAACTTGGAGCTGTATAAGAACTTCCCCAATGTGGTATCCTCCAGATGTGTCAGAGCTGAAGTACTTGATTGTGTTGTCTCAGAATTATGGGAGTTATGAACAAAACACATCTCAGTGGCACAAGGTTGGAGGAGACATTTTTAGATCTAACGTTGCCTCTCAGTCTCCTGATGGGCATCTAAAGGATAGGATCAAGTTGAAAAGCATGGCTTGTCCTAGTCATCTATGGCCTCAGCCCTGTTGCAATATGGAAAAATAATAATGCTGGTTCATATAACAGGTTTATTATAATCTGTTTAGTATACTTTTATATCACTTCCTCTATGAAAACATTGAACCTTATACCCACTTTTAAAACACAAAAATAGTAATTGGGGCCTCTTGACTATCCGGGGAGACAGCATTCCAGAGGACAGGTGTCACCACAGGGAAAGGCCCATTTGAGAATAACTGCAAGATGCCACTCTGTAAGTGATGGCACAAGAATGTTTTGCTAAGTGTCTGAATTGTCCAGGTTTATAATGGAAGACTATTTGGTACTTATCCTATTCTAGGTTTAATCCCTATATGCCAAATGGAGAACCTGGAGTCTGACTCCATAGCTATTAAGCAGTCAATGCAGTTGCTTCAACACTTGTGCAAGATGTGCAAAGACAAGTACACATTTAGTAGCCTGGGTCAATTTCTGCACAAGCCAAGCTACTTACAGAGTAATACCAGGTGCTATTTCAGCCTCATAGAAAGCATGAGTAGCTTCTAAATGTGAGGTTACAGGTGCATAAACAATAGCAAAGCTTTCCTTGTCCACTAAAACATGCTGCTGATATACCAGCTGAAGTTGCTAATAGGTGCTTCTTGTCACAGAGGTCACTGAGGTCTCCAGTGACAGTGATGACTATATGAACATTCCCAAACGATATACTTGTACTTTCTGAGGGAGTGCAATTTAGAACAGGCAAATTCCTGTTTTTTTGTTAATTGGGAATTATCTGCCCATAAGGCTTCAATTTTATTACACTTCCACCTCCATTTATTGCCACCATCCAGCCCATCACTACATACAGACACTATGACAGACCTAAATTAGCTGCTATCCAGCTGGAGTCCAGGAGGATGCCAAGGTTAAAGGGGCACTGAGAGCAGAAGCAGGATCAACTGAGTCATGTACCCTTTGTCTTCTCCTTTGTCATCTGTCATTGTTTCTTGGAGCATGTAGATGGATGACTTTGAATAACATAAAATGCACAGCAACTACTAAATATGATTACTCTAGCATGCAAATAGATATTCATCTTCTGATCAAGCCCTAAATGAATAATAGACAACTTGTGGCCCTATTTTAGTTTTGATTAAAAATGCAACATGCAGAATTGCAAGTGACATCACTAGCTTTTCCCACTAGTTGATTTACTAGGCATTCCCTGGCTGGTGGAGAATATGTTGTTAATGGCAGCAGAAAGTCACAATCCTTGAGTAGGAACGCTGGTCGAGTAAAGGAAATCTGTTGAGCTGTTCCTCCCACTCCTAAATGCATATCAGAAAATATTGTGGAACTACATTCTCTTTATTTGAACCTCTGATTATTTGAATGTTTTAGATTCCTCTCTCTCCCCTCCCTTCATCTTTTGGTTGAAATATTCATATGATAATATCTAATGCTGCTTTGTTCTAATAGTTTTCAGATTCTGGTGGCAGATTCTGGGAAGAGCTTTCAATTAATCTTGATCATAGCACAAACTTTTCTAAGTACTTGGGGCATCAAAGTGCTAATTTTTCTGTCACTGATCTGATAGAGGAATTGAAAATAGAGGACCTAAATTCCCTCCCACTGTCTGCAGCATGGCTGCCATCAACAGAAAGTCACAACGACATTGATATGGAACCCACCAATGATCTCCAAACAGCAAATGAAAGTTTTCATACAGAGATGATGATAAATCTGCCTCAAAGATATTCAAGGACCTCAGAACTTTCCAAAGGGTTGGGAACTTTTACTGATGCAGCAGGGCTGATATCTGATCACTCCTTGCTCATGGATGTTGAGTTTTCAGAATCTACAGGACTGTCATCAAATCCTGTGGTGACTCCTTTGCCCCAGCCTCTGCTAGCAGGATCTGATGGTGACATTGTGATGCATGATGAAACAATGATCAGGAAGTCAAAAGGGATGCCAATTCTAGAACGGGTTGGGGAAACACTACGGCAAAAAAAGCTGCGTGCCACCCAGGCTTGAGGTAGAAAATGGATATTTGTTAATATTATATGTAATAGAACAACAGTGATGATATGTGGTGGGTAGAGCAATGGAAGAAAGAAAATATTTGTCTAGCTTTAGCTCCTTCCTTTTCTTCTTGCTTACATCTCTTTTCTATGTCCCTTTGTAAGTAGCAATCTTGTCCAATCTTTTGTGTTTCACAGCAGGCGTGTAGCTGGGGAGACCCCTACATTTCCTTCAGTCCCCATCCAAATTTTTCTGGATGACAGAAAGCAGAAAGCAGCCCCCTTTCCCAATTCTTTGGCTGCCACACCCTGAGACTTTTGAACTAGCTACAGACTGTTCCAACTGTCTTGGATAATACTTCTAGTCATGCCTGGGGATGATGGGAGTTTTAATCCCACATAATTGAACAACAGTAGGTTGGGGAATGTTGAAAAAAATACTCAGCCACATGAATCAATAAACTGACTTAGCAATTGGGTTTCACAACCTGCTTAGTCATGACATAATTTGGCTTCAGGTGAAGCCAAATTATGAAGCTGAATTGTTAGCTAAATTATGGTTAAGATGGAGCATCGTAAGTATAATTTGTAAACATGGCTGAGCCTTCTACCATCCGTACATGCGCAGTTGTTATTAGAACCCATTTTTCCCAAAACGTATGGGAGGAAAAACCAAGTGTTAGCAACTGATGGCTGCAACAATGGTTGGGATTCTGACGGATAGGAATGATCATGTTTTTGTTTTTAATGAAGTCTGTCATAACAATTAGAGGTCTCTTACTTGTGATTTATACTAAATTGGACCCAGACTGTGTTTGCATCCTCAGAGGGAAAACTCCTGTGGTAACAAAAATGTGCACATCTCCATTTTTAACCCACACTCCTCCGAGCACATATTTGATCCAAGGTTTCAGACTTACTGTGGCATGCAAACTCAAAATGATGCATTCTTGGATTCTTTAACCCAAACTCTGATAGCAAACTTTGGGTCACATGAAGATGGTATGAGTATTTATGTTGAACATGCTGAGTACAGAGAACTTTCTCCATCCATCCTTTTTCTATGATCTTTCTTCTTGAGTGCAGTTTTACTGTTAGGAAACACCAAAGCTCTGCGTATTACTAATGCTTTTAATTTTGTAGCAATGTGCTACTGAAAATGGCTTATTGTCTTGCTTTTCATTTTTGCAGTGATGCTGAAATGAATCACATGGCTCCTTTGGAGTCTTTTCTACTGTCTGTTAATGCTTTGATGAGCATAAATGGATTTTCACAGCTTCACAAATAGACACGTTTAAAATAGCTTCAGTAAAATAAAACGTAAGTTGGGGAAGAAGAAATGTTTTAGCTGAGTTTTTGTGTATGTATGTGAAAATGAGATTAAACAGACTGATCATTATAAGTTTGGATATTCTACACTGATTCAAGGCTACGTTTGATATATTTTGGACAATGTATTTGTTTAGACAAATACCTCATCTTTCAGTTCCACTTACACAGAGCATCGCTTAAAAACAGATTAACAATACAATCTAATGCAGATCTCTTTGGATACATGTTTTGCTATATTCAGCTGGGTAGGATTGCAATTTAAAAGTCAGTGAGTTAAACAGTAAAACTAAACTAAAAAGAACACAATACTAGTAGCAGTACAGTAGAATAAAACTACAGAGTACTATTAAAAGAGTTTTTTCTAACACAAGAGTAGAAGATCCCCTGCGCCAGAGAGCATTTGGAGACACCATCACTAAGAAAGTTCTTTTTGTGTGTGATTGCCACACACAATCACCTGGTTTTGTGGGAGAGGCATCTGAAGCAGAAATCAGAGAATGAACTTAATATAAGATAAAAGGGAGTTAGGGAGATATTCTGCTATGGGTTTAGCCACATTGCAGTGTCCTCAAAGTTGCCTACGAGTGTACTATGGCAGAAGGGAGTATGGAGGCATGCAGTTGGAAGCAGCAGAATGCTGGAGGAGAAAGATCAGGGAAAGAAAGAACTTCTATTGTGATTCACATTGGGGCACAGTGCTTTGGGAAACTGGACTTCCCTCATGGCTGCTGGACCTCAACAAGGCATAATTCACCAAGAACAGATCATTTACAGTTCCTTGAATAACTTATAATGATAGTTAAATAACACCAGTCCAGGAGCCTTCTGAGAAAAGTTTGCAGTAGCCTGCAGGAATGGAGTTTTTACCCCCTTTCCACAATCTGCTGCTGTCCAGATGTGCTGAACTACAATTTGCTCCCTGCCCTGCCTGGGGGTGTCTTGGAAGCATCTGGTTGGCTAAGGTAGGTGGACTTTTGCTTTTTTATAGCAGAGGTTCTTGCATATCACTTCATTCTAAATGACAATTTGTATCTGCGAACATTCCTTCTTGCAGTTACAGTTAAAGATAGAAAATGTACCACATGGGAAAAAGATTTAGTCCTTCTTTCAATGAAGACCTTTGCCTGGGAACTGCAGCCAATTTGAAGTTAGGCAGATAAATTATTTAATTGTCAAGAGAATTTTTCAATTAACATCAGAAGTAACTTGAGGGAGAAAAGAGGTGGAGGAACATTTTCATGCCTTTATTGATAGGATTCTGGACTACACGAAATAAAAATCAGACTGAGACATTATCAGTCCAATGTAACTGTTGTCAATTAGAAATGGGAATCATAATCTGCAAGGGCCCATGAAAAAATTTCTACAGGTATTTGGTTAATGTATTCATCCAAAGAATACTCTCTATAATGATGGTATTTGTCTTCTTAAAGACATAACATAAAATGAAAAGGGATCATGAAGGAAGGAGAAGAAGAAAAACAAAAGCATGGGTCTTCAAAGAGGTCATGGAGTGGAGGGAAGCATGATAGGAAGGGCATCTGTCTCCTCCCTCCTGAATAGGTTCCATAGTGATAGAGGTGGGAATTAAATTATCTGGATTCAGGTGAAGGCTAGAAGGCTCCTGTACCTTTCAGGGTAGAGCTAGTGTCTTTTTTCAGCTTCCCATGAAAGAGATGAACAGCAGTACCAGCTGAAGTTCACTGTAAGGTTCCAAGAAGTCCTCTTTCCCTTTACATGTGCCCATTTTGAACTCTAGAGCTTTCCAAAAGGAAGCACAGGTGCAGGCACTTAAGATAATAAGGCAGGAAGGCTAGTGAGACTGGAAAGAAACAACATCTGCAGGAAGAAAGAAAGAAAGAAAGAAAGAAAGAAAGAAAGAAAGAAAGAAAGAAAGAAAGAAAGAAAGAAAGAAAGAAAGAAAGAAAGAAAGAAAAAGAAAGAAAGAAAGAAAGAAAGAAAGATGGCAACCTTACAGCAAAGGAAGCGAAGAAGAAGAAAGACACAAAGTAGGAAACTTGTGGAAGGTAAGTGCTTGGTGCCAGACTGCTTCCTTTATATATATCCAAGAGCACCCTCTGTGACTGAACCCCTGGAGAGTGGTTGCACCTGCTTGGGGTGTTCCAGCCTTTGGGCTGGTTTCCTCCCCAAATTTGGGGGCTGCAGTGCCCAGCCTGCCTGGACAAGGGCCAGGCATTTGACTTGCAATGCTGAGGCCCCAGCCCAGGAAGGCAAAGTTAAGTGGAGCCATGAGTAAACTTGGCATATGGCCGTTTTGGTCTTGGCATGTTTCAAAGGAGTTTAATCTTTCCTTGGCCTAAAGATTGTTTTTCTATGGGCTGATAATTACAAGTAATACAAAGTTATTCTAATGTTAAGGCTGCAAAATCTATCATGTGTTTATGTAGGAGCGAGTCCATTCTTTTGAAACTATATTTCTTTTGTTTGTTCTTCAAAAGATGTGCTTGGGGCTAATTTAGGCTTATTTAATATATTGCTACAGTTTTGGTTATAATAATTTATGTGTTGTATTTTGCTGCTTTTTATCATTGTTTTTAAAGTTGTATACTGGCTTAATTTTTTTTTACATGATAGGCAATACATAAATATTTTAAGATAGAAATGAAATAAAAACATGAGTCAGAGTTTGACTATTACATGAAATTAAGCTTGTGTTTCTTCTGCCTTCCAGTTGAGTCCATTGCTGTTTCAGGCTTTGGGTTAAGTAGTAGAAAGCTATGTATATATATGTGTGTAGCTGTATAATATATATGTATATGCTATATGCATACATGTATATGGGTATACATGTGGGCTGCAGACATCCAGATCATCATTAGATGGGAGTGTAGAAAACTCTATTTCCTAGCTTGGTTGCACATCAGTCATAACTGGGACTACAGAATAACAAGAGGAAAACATGAGCCATTAGTCTGAGGTGCTTATTTTTCTAACCAAATTATTTTCTATTCTTTTTCAATAGATTCGTGTGATTTAGTGAATCCAGAGAAAAAATCTGCTGACATAGAACGACTAGCTTACAGATACATGGTAAAGTCATTTTAAAATGCTGGTTTAAAAAACAAACTGAACTAAGAATTGACTTATCCTACCTGGTTTATTCTTAGCTTTAAGCGAATTGGTAAAAATTCTACAGGTCCACAAGCCTGTGGCTTGAATGAAGCAGCTGTCATGGGGCCATCTGCAAATGTAGAGGAGGGCAGGTAAGACCAGCCCCCTAAGTTATCTGTGCAATATCAAGCTCTCTTGCTACTTTTATAATATGCTGATGTTGACCTGCCTCCAAGAGTTAATAAACTCTTACCCTTCAAGGCCAATTCAGTGGCCTCCCTAGCTAACCTTGAATGATCCACAGAAGGTAAGCAAGGTTGGACCTGGTTAATACATGGATGGGAGACCTCTATGAAGTTGAAAAACTGGGGGGAAACCCCTTTTTCTTCTTATGGCCAGGGAGACTATATGGAGATGCCCACAAAGTCCTTAGGAATCAAGCTTGACTTGGATATCCCCAAAATATCCCTCCTGAAAGTTTAATTTGAGCAATATTATACATGTCTGACCTCCCACCAGTTCTTTAGATGTGAATGGTGCACCATTTATTTTTTGAATAAATAAACATGGATGTCCTTTCCCCATTCTTTTGTTTGCTGGTAAAGCTGTTAGGAAAGTGCTTTGACAAAGTAATTTTTCAAAGTAATGGTCACATAGTCTGAAATACTGCCTGAATTCAAACAAATGGTAAGCTAGAACATGGGTTCCTAGTATGTGAATCTAACCAGCATAGTTGGTAAGTGATGGTTTTGTGCACCATATGAACCCACCCAAATATGTTTTTTGTTCAGTGAACTATGTTTAAGCAAATTTTAATGTGCTTTGGGATTTCAGCAATGGTTGTGTGACATCAGACAGGAATTTCCAAATGGTACTATTTTCTGTTGTTTAAATCTAGTCAAAATGACTATGTTAGAACATTGAATCAGGATCTTTAGAAATACTGTTATCACCCTTTGCAGTAAGAACTGATTAGGAAATGAGATTCAAGTCTTTGAAGCAAATAAAATTTCCCCTTTGCCTGACTTCTCTTTGCCTCTCCCTTTCACAGCAGAAGTGTTCTGTTGAGTCCAGCACTGACTCTGAATCTGATGCTAACATAGAGGTAAGATGTCCAGCTGATGGTTAGGGCGAGTTGGCTGCAGCATATCACCCTGTAGGACTGAAAGGGTGTATATCTCCCATCCAGTAACCAAAGCATAAAATCACCGCTGTATGAAAATCAATGGGTGAAAAGTGTTCCACCGATGTATTTGTTTTCTTGATCAAGGTTAAATCCCCCTTTGGGTTGGACATTCAATCATGGTTTTCCATACTTGCAGTCCAGAATTTATATAGTCCATTATTTCACCACATGCCACATTTAGCTTGTAGCTTGGATATATTCAAAATAAAGTCTCTAGGGCTGTATTTCATAGCTGCTTTAAAATCCATGGACATTTTTATTATTTTCTTATATTTTTATTATTTATTTTATTTATATTATTTCCAGACATCGTATATTGTCCTAGTGTAAAAACTATGCAAGCTGTGCTTTTACGTAGCCTGGTTATCTGGAAGAATGAGGTCAATTAAATGGCAATCTTGTGACCCCGCCTTTGCAAATTTGGCTAATAATGAACTCAAACAGATGTTCAAGAAATTTAGAGATGATAGTTAAATATGGTTGCTTTATCATAATGTGTAGAATAAATTACTGGAAATTATTAACATTTAGAGATGATAGTTAAATATGGTTGCTTTATTATAATGTGTAGAATAAATTACTGGAAATTATTAACATTTAAAAATGTGGAATGTTAACTATAAACATAGCCACCTATAGAATGTACCATTTGTTCCATACCCACCCACCCTTCCACTCCCAAAGAAGGAATACTGCATTCCAGGAGTGTCTACAGGGTCTGGTCAAAGTAGTCAATGGCAGTGCCAACAGTGCAATCAGACTTTCTCCTTTTTGTGTGTATGGCGAAGTTTCAATCACACCATTGCAGCTGCCATCTTGACCTTTTTGAAGATATTCTATGGACACCCCTGTTGCATACACATCTACACTACAAATAGACTTGCCAGGAAGCCCCAGTTCTAAGATTTGTTCTTAAGACAAGAACAAGTAGCAGGGGCACTAATTATTATTATTCAATTTTTTACAGCCCTATTATTTTAAACCTTCCAAAAGACATCTCTATAATATATCCAAATAGCAGAAAGCTTAGGATAAAGTGAGTGGGCTTGAATTACTTTATGCTGCTCAAAGTCCCTTCGGGTGAGATGGGTGGCCGTATAAATTTGACAAATAATAAAACTGTTTTGCACAAATACAGAGAGTAAGGTTGGTTACTGAATGTGCTAAGAGCAGTATATGATGGAAGTAAATGTTGCATGAAAATAAATGGGGTGAAAGAGCAAAGAGTAAGGCGGCTAGTCGTTTCACATAATCTGTGAAGAATGCTTGTGGTGATGTCAGAGGTGTATTGGTGGGGATGTGAATGTACACGTACTTTTGGGTACGGGTGATACTGGGTTGGTGACAGAGAACCTGAATGTTGGCAGTAAATTTTAGCTAGATTATATGAACGATACAGTGAGGAATCTGGATATGCAAATTAATATATGAAGGACCAAGGTAGCATGTTTGATATAAAAATGGAGTGAATGACTGCAAATGAAATGAAAACAGCTATCGTATGGTAGGGAGAGTTGGGTAGGTGAAGAGAACCATAGAAGTCAGTTGAATACAGCGGGAAGGAGGTACTGAAGAAATATGTGAAAAATAAGTGGGGGTTGAATGAATGCGGACTGATTACAAAAGTGAATGATCAGTATTAAAGATGTACTTGGAGATAGTTTGGTTTATAGAGAAATAATAAATGAAGATTAAACTGCAAAACAATATGTGCAAGAGTGAATGGGCTGAGAGGAAGAGAAAAAGAAAGTCTTGGTTAGATGGAGTTGCTAAGATCCTGAAAGAGAAGGAGGAAGTTTAAAGAACAAAAAGCAGTGTATGAAATGGTGTGTGGATGTGCAGGAAGCAAGGTGTGGAAGTGAATGTAAATTTCCTTCCTTCCTTCCTTCCTTCCTTCCTTCCTTCCTTCCTTCCTTCCTTCCTTCCTTCCTTCCTTCCTTCCTTCCTTCCTTCCTTCCTTCCTTCCTTCCTTCCCCCTCTCTCTCTTTCCCTCCCTCCCTCCTCTCTCTCTCTCAATTTCTTTGGCTTACTGTTTCTCACTCCAGTTTTGCCCTGTACATAACCTTACTTACATCAAAAGGGAAGATAGGTATGTATGAATTACTTTACCTGGGGCTAATCAAGGAAGATGATTGGATCAGCCTGGCTTAGAGCAGCGAAACTAATTATCAGTATAACATTTGTTTGAAGTGGCTTGTACTCCCTGCATGCTTATCAGGGACATCTGTAGGATATGGTAAAAAAAAGTCAAGATGGTGGCCACACTTGCCATACATAAAAACGACAAGAGGTTCCAACATGCCGTCATGGCCACCATCTTGACTTTTTTCACTATACCTTGTGGACATCCCTGATGCCTGTGCTGCAATACAATTATTTGCCTTTAAGATGCCACAACTGGCTTTGCTGCTTTTGGAGCATAGTTGGTAACCCTGTAACCCTGTGAAAGTATTTCTCAAAATTAAAAGGGTTCAGGCAGGCAGTCTACAGCACTCTTGCTGCGGACGTGCACGGGCTGCTCTAACTTGGGCTGTACAAATATCTGAAAGTACCTTGCCTAAAACAGGTTCTGTCCGTCAGCATGTTCACTGAAGGATCCCTGGACAGAAAAAGCCACACGCAGCTACATGTAAGTAGATTTTTGTACAATTCCTCTTGTAGGTGTATGCATTTGCAGAATGTTAATTTATTAGAGATGTATGTATAAGATAGTTTTATAATGGGCCTGGTACCAAAGGTTGCATGTGGTGATGGCCAGGCAGGCACTTTTCTGGGATGCTCTACTCTACTTTCCATCCTACCCAACATTTGTTTCTTGTACTGCGCAGCAGTTGGTCAGCATTCAGCCAAGATTCTCAAGCCTGAATCTTCCGTTCTCCTTCTCTACTTGTGTTTTCCTCCCATAAGAGAGTCTGTGGTTCTGCAAACAGGTTTCTCACCAGCCTGTTGCCGCCTCTTGTTTGCACGTGGGTGTATTACTTTGCTTACATATAGATGGGCTCTTGTAGAATTATAAGTCCTGTTAATGTGATGGTGAACTCTTGCTTCCACTATTCTGTTAGGAAAGATGATGCCTAATTGGATGACATTGAGGAACAGTCCCCGAATTTGGAAGCCAGTGGGCAAACAGGAATTTTGACACGACCTTAAAAGCACTTTCATAAAATGGTTGCCGTGACAGACATGGCTAGCAACAAAGTATCTATTTTCCTCAAGGCAAACTTCTGAGAACAAAGTAAAAGAGTAACTAGTAAGAATCTTGAATTCCAGATCCCAGAACTATTTTTTTGCTTTGTAGTTTTCTGCTCCAATATCCATTTATTTTACCTGGAACCTTGGAATATTAGAAATAAAGCTAGTATTTAAGGTTGTCCAGTTGGTTGGATCATGCCACTCTTGGAGAACACGTTAGATTTGGGATCAAAATGATACATAAAAGATGAAATTAGCAACTGTAGTTCTTTCCTTTTTCTGGCCTAAGCACAGAATGTATGAGGTATATGGCAAATAAACAAACCAGAAGTTTTTTTGCTAATTATTAAGGCTGTGCAAAACATTCGAAAGGGATAGCTTACTCATGCCAGCACTGGGTGCAGCACATTGTGAAACATTAAAATAGCTGCACCCAGTAGAAAGTTCACTGCAGGCCTTCTCCAGTTATCTGTGGTGCAGGGCACAGTTGCTTCACATTGGTTGTGGTCCCAAGAAGTGTTGTCTTTCTCTATGGGCAGAACTCCTTTCAAATGCTTTATATGGTTTGAACATTATAATTCCCATTTTATCTGAACTATTAAAGTACAGGTAGTCCTTGCAACTGCCTCATTCAGTGACTATTCAAAGTTACAACGGTGCTGAAAAAAATAACTTTATGACCAATGCCTGCATTTACGACCTTTGCAGAGTCCCCCAGTTATGTGATCACTATTATAAACAGTATGCGTTTTTCTTTTTTCCCAGAGAAATTGGAGAGGAAGAGATTTACAAGAGAGTAAGCAGGCACACAATGTGGAATACACTTTGCATAGTGTGCTTGGGGCTGCTGGCGCCACCACATTCCTTTTGATGTGTGTTCCCTATTGTGTGCCTGTTTACTCTTTTGTAATCCCTTCCTCTCCAATGAATATAAATAAAACATTATTTGCCTTCTTGCTAATAATCCCAGCACTGGGCTCAGCATTCCACAGGGCAAGGGAGTGGGGAAAAGGAAAGCAGTGTCACAGTCACATGATTTCCCACTTAGTGACTGCTTAATGACAGAGCTGCTGGTCCCAGTTGTAATTGCTAAATGAGGACTACCTGTAGGGGTTAGTGCCTCAGAGTAAGACAGGCTATACTAGGGCAGCTGCAGATTATTGTTTGAGCTTGGATAAACCAAAACATCTAGTTAATGGAAACTGTTTTGGTTCTTCTGCTCCTCCATCAAAAGAGTTATGAAGAATTATGTACACACTCAAAATGATTATTTATTGCTGTTTCTCAGATGGAATTTTGTGAGTTGTAGTTCCAGTATGCTTGGAGAGATGAGGCTGCACCACTCTGATCTCAGATGTCTAATTTGCATAAATGAATGGCTATTTTTTATTTTTACATTTTTCTTACTTTTAATTGTAAGCCACCCAGAGTCATTGCAAGTTGGGTAGCTTACAAATTGTCTTTTTGTATAAATAAATAAGGGATGGCCAGCTGGCCCACCTGCTGAGTTAAATTTCCTTGTAGTGCAAATCAGAACACCCTTCTAGCATTTGGTACATTCCATTGATGCAATTACTTCACAGGAAGTTAAAATGCAGTAGAGGATTAATGCTTTGTTGGGTTCACAATCCATTTTTTTCTTTTAATATTGTTATTAGTAGAAAACTGTCATACTGATGTGCAATTGGGGGTAAAACACCACAATTTGTGATAGCTTTCAACAGGAGATTCACTACAAATCTATTACCATATTCTAGAAAAAGATTTTGAGGCATGACTCCATGCCTGATTTAAAGCTGTCTTCAATACTGCAGGTAAAAGATAATCTTAAGAAAGCGTGGGGGGAAAGTGAAACGTGCTGAGCCAGATTTTAGGTTACAGGGTGAACATGCATTGCCATTTCACCTGGTCCTACCTGGCTCTTCAGATGAAATGAAGTCAACGTATCGTGCAGGTCTGGAGCAGCTTTTATTCCCTATTTGCAGGAAGTAAACTTGGAACCATGTTTAATCATGGCTTACTATAATGGCTTAGTAGGTCTTCCAATCACTATTTGCATTGGGCGTAAAAGTAGTCTTTTCCACTTGGTGATAAAATTGAAAGGGGGAAAAAAACGTTTCTTGGTCTTGTTTTTCATACTATTGGCATATGAGTTATATGTTTAAAATATATCCTGCTCATGTAGAACTTAAAATGTGCTTGCTATAAACTGAAAAATATGTAACCATGTTTGTTGCTTTAGTTTGTGGACCCTTATGATGGAGACTATGAAGAAATCTCAGGCAACTCAGACTGTGGTTTGGATTTTGCTGACTCAGCACTGGTTTATCTTAGTCATCCTATCACAGAGGTACAGGCAAGAGAAGACAATCCTCCAGAAAAACAGGTGACCCTTTCCATATCACCACCCAAAATAGTTACCTCAAAGAATGAATCTGAACCGTTGCAGACTTCGGAACCAGAACCATCCTGGTTTGCAGGTCCAAATTCTGAAATTGCAACCTCTGAAGATGTGTTACAGCCCATGTTGACTGACTGTGACTACAAATTCTATGAAGATCTAAATACCAACAAAAAGCAAAGGCGATCTGCTCTAGAATGTGGAGAAAAATTAAGAAAAAGATTGCGGGTGATTTAACCTGTCAATGGACTCATTTAGTATAACTGAATGTGGAATTGGCTAGGGGTGAACAGGTACTTTATGCTGCTGAGTATTTCCATTGCAAAGGGCCCACAAGTGGCACAATAAATAAGATGGAGACTTAAATGTGCAAGTATTTTTTAACCTTCAAGTAAGCCACTCTTCCGAAAGAATACCTTCCAAGCAAGTCAGTATGAGAAATAAATGTTTATCTCATTCGTATTTTGAGGCTGAGGAAAAGGAACCTTTAGATTACTGTGAATGCATCAAGGGGGACCTGACTCTTTGTGTGCTGGCTGGTGTGGGTCTTCCAGGCTGTGTGGCCGTGTTCTTGAAGTTTTGTTTCCTAACGTTTCGCCAGCACCTGTGACTGGCATCTTCAGAGTGCAGGAGCACAGACAGGAGCAGTTCTCTCTGTGCCCCAGAGAGAATGGGGCACAGAGAGAACTGCTCCTGTCTGTGCTCCTGCACTCTGAAGATGCCAGTCACAGGTGCTGGCGAAACGTTAGGAAACAAAACTTCAAGAACATGGCCACACAGCCTGGAAGACCCACACCAGCCATCGTATGCCGGCCGTGAAAGCCTTCGACAATCTTTGTGTGCTCTTCCTTCTTGATGCAAGCCTGTTCATCCTTACTCCTTGTTTTCTTGGAGGACCGATCTGTTTCCTGAGTCAGACATGTGCAGATCACCACGAGTAAGGAAAGTGCTTGACAGAATGGAGATATACCAAATTCATCTCTTAGTCACAGAGTTCTTAGGTAAGAGATCTAGATTTCATTAAATATAAGGAAAAATATCCAGACAGTAGTAGTCTACCAATGGAGATTTTTAGTTCTCTATCTCCAGAGGGTTTTAAGAATAGGCTGGCCAGCCACCTGGCCAGGTGCTATTTCTATACACAGGACAATGGTGCCTCCAAATACTGGACCATTAGATATTTTGCCTTGCTGCTTAAGCTAGGTAGGAAAAATCAGGGGAAACAACAACCACCTTAAAGACTGACATACATTCTTTGTATGGCACTTATAGTGAATAGGACCCATGTCACTGTTGTAAAGAACAGAATGGATATGAGATGATGAGAGAAAAGAAAGTAGTAGGCAAGGGACGGATTGTAAGATTGTAGAAAAGACCTTCCTTGCAATCTAGTGGAAAGTACATAAATCCATTCAGCCATTATTAGTCAAAAGGAGCTTTTATGATTATAAGCAACTCATTTCTAAGTAGCCTCAGCATCAAGTAAACATTGAATGATTTAGCCTGTAATACAATGCTGGCTAGTATTGGAGGAAAAAAATTAGATGAACCAATGGAGAAAGTTAAGTTCCAAGTCTTAAATTTGCCTTGTTACTCCTAATATTTGCTCAAATAAATTGTATGGCAGACACACATTATTACATGAAGGTAAAGCTCCTACTAGGAGAGTATCAGCAACAAGTAGTAATGAATGAATATTATTCATAATATTATTATACATTATAAATGTAATGAAGAAATCTAATACACAGAATCTAAAAGAAGTGCAAGTTTTTTTTCTGAGGCTCAACCGAGGTGAAGGCAAGAAACAGAACTGAGGGAAGGGTTATGTGATTTCTTCCTTTCTGAATAGTACAGGAAATCACCCCAGGTTTGGATGCCTTCTTGCATTACAGAACATCATTATTTATTAATATCTTAGCTCTTCATTTACAACAGATCTGTTCAACAGGTGAACAAATACAAAAAAAGTACAAACTAGAAATAATGCTGTAAAGCTGTATTTAATTATTAATTCAATATTAATGTACCAATATAGAACCATTTACTCAGTGCACAGGACAGCCACACCACGTTCATAGAAGCTACGAGGATCTTCCTTGGTAGCAATTTCAAAGTCAACAGTGAAGATCAGATCAGCCCGAGTAAAGTTCAGATAAACAGGCAGGGTCACCTGTAAAATAAGTTCAGAAGTTGGTTAGGAGGATGGAAATATACAAGGAGAACAAAAACAGCATGCATAGCTGAAAAGCGTGAGTGAAAAGGCCCCTTCTCTTACCACATTAGACTTTTTATCAGCATTTGTCTGTCTGATCCAGCGAAGTTGAGTTATGGGCAGTACTGTTGAAATAGCATTGGAAAGTGACAGCTTGTTGTTGTTACACGTGGCTCCTTGAAGTTTCAGCCCTACAAAGTAAGGGGGAGAGCGCTATTTGAAATGTACGTTCAAATTTACTATTTCATCTATGAGAGTGTCTGGTTAATATATAAGTTACATTTTCATTTCAGCAAACAAAAGGAACTAACCCATCATCAAAGAGTGACATTAGGTGCCTTTCATCAGAACACTTTCTGACACCAATTTTCAGTTCAGTTTCATCTTGTCCAATTCAAAGTGGCTGAAATGTATTGACTAAAATAGTGTGCACAGTTTTAATATATTTATCCACTTCCTCCGATGAGCTCAGTGCACACTGTTCACTAACTCTTCTTGTATTTTACACTAATAATCATTTTTAAGGTATTTTAGACCAGGGTTTCTCAACCGTAGCAACTTTAAGATGTGTGGACTTCAACTCTCAGAATTCCCCAGCCAGCAAGCTTTAGACCAAGCAATGGTGAGTGGCCCACAGTCATCCAGTGAGTCTCATGGCTAATTTGGTTCTCCATCATTTAGTTGGTACTTTGACTATTAGGACATAAAGATTCAGATTCTTAGCTTATAATAGCTGCAACATTTTTAAATGCATAGGGCTCTATGCCAGAATCTATGGTGATTAATCCTTTTTCTTTTTTAATTTATTATTGAAATACTGAAATATAAACAAGAAAAAGAAAGAAAAGAAGATAGAACAAAAGAATGGCTACTGAATATAGATTAAAAGCATTGTGAAGACTTTTTGGTAACACATTCTCCCCTTCTCTTCCCTTTGTGTCCCCAACCACTGGCCATATCTATACTTCACACAAAATGTTAAAGATTGTCACTGGTTTCTGTTTAAGTCCTAGAAACCATATTCCAAGTGTCTACCTTGTTGTGCAATGTGTTCTATATCCATTCCTGTTTGAATTTGGTTAAACTTCTGTTATGGATATATACTACCAATTTTGCCATGGCAGCATACTCTTCAATTTTAGTTTCCAAATCAAATATCCTCAGCAAGGTTTCTCTTTTCCATATTTCAGTAAATTGTGATATTTAAATTTTTGTTTTCTGGAATTATACCTAATAAAAATATCTGTGGTTGGCAGTTAATCCTTTCAGGTACAGGTAGTCCTCACTTAACGACCACTCGTTCAGCAACCGTTCGAAATTATGTCAGTACTGAAAAAATGGACTTACGACCCGTGCCTGAAGTTATGGCCGTTGCAGCGCCTCTGTGGTCACATGATCAAAATTCGGGCACTTGGCAGCCTGCCTGCACTTACGACCACAGGGGTGCTTCAACTCCCCCACCCACCTATCTCCCCCCCATCTATGCCCTTTTGGCCCCCTGCTGCCCTGCGCTCCACCGCCCCAGCTGACCTTCAACATCATCTTGCTTTAAGAAGCCCCTTTGCAAAAAGCTCCTGGAGTGCACTGCACAAAAACGCTTCTTTGTAAAAAGCTCCGGGGCAGGGTGGGGCTGGGCTGGGCTTTTGCTTTGCACTGCGAAAAAAAAATCCCACTTTTCCCTTCCTCTTTTTTTTTTTCTTCCCCCACAGGTAGACTGGCCCACTTCTGGGAACTTCAGAGTCCTCTGGCTCCAATAGGTGGTAGACTGGGCCCTTGCGGCCCCCTTCGACCCTCTCCCTTCTGTTTTCTGTAGGTGCACCTGTCCTCCTCCTCCTTCGGCAGCCATATGGACCCGGCCAGCCTTAGCCCTTGGGGCTAAAGCTTTTGGTGCGCTATCAAAAAAACAAAAGCCAAAAGCAGCACCTGAGCAGCAATGTGCCAAAATGTCTCTTTGCAAAAAGCTCTTAGGCAGGGTGGGGCTTTATTTTTTTTTTTTGCAGGGTGAAGCAAAAGCCCAGCCCAGGGGCTTTTTACAAAGAGGCATTTTGGAGCAAGAAGATGGCAAAGGTCAACTGGGGCGGTGGAACACAGAGCAGTAGGGGGCTGAGATGGCATAGATGGGGGGGAGATAGGCAGGTGGAGTGAGTTGCAGCACCCCTGCAGTCATAAGTGCTGCTGGGCCAGGGTGGGGCAACTGAGGCTTCCAGGGGTGGCTGCAGCTTTGCACCACACTGCAGCATTTCCCCAACTTGTGTGTGGCCTGTGCTGGGCCTCCCCACCCACCTGTGGCACTCCCACACTCCTTACCTGGGACTCCCCCCGCTTGGTTAATGACAGCAACTGGGAGTGCCAGGATTGTAGTTGCTAAGCAAAGTGGTCAATGACATCTTGCTTTACGACCGCATTGCTTAGCAACAGAAATTCCAGTCCCAATTGTTAAGCGAGAACCACCTGTATGTACAACAGCACTCCATTAGTTTAGCAGCCTCCTGAGCAAGTGGCCCAAAGGGAGCCACTCCTAGCGACCACTTGGATTAAGATTGTTTTCCCCTTTCAATATTCCTTGAAACCAGTCACCAACATAAAGCAGATATAGTTAAACCTGAGTTTTTACCTTTTCCTAGCTGAAGAATTTCCTTCCCCCCATAAAACAAAAAACAAAAAAACGAGGGGCAACTAACCGGTTACTCCAAAACTGCAGGCATCCAATACTGCATTCTGAGTGGTGGTAACATTGACTTCTAGGCAGAGTTCTTCCAGGGACCAGCTGTTAGCTTGAGCTACATATTGCCTTGTAGCAGTAATGTAAGCCTCGGGTACAAACAGGCCTCCCAGGCAGACATGAATGTTCTGTGGAACAAATGTGTAACTGAGTTAATTTGATGGATGTCGCATGAAATCAATACTGACAGGCAATTTTAAATCAGAATCTGAAACTTTCTCATATTTTTCACACATCCCAATTTCTTTCTCCTTTGGTCTCATTTCTTCAGAGCATTCTTATTCCATTCACAGGAATCCTAGGCCAGAATCAAGATTTGCTGGGAATTTTTTTAATGAAATATGGTAAGCCTATTCTAAATTTAAACAGCACAATTTATAAAAACAGTGTTTTGACAGTGTGATCAGAACTGTTTTAGGACTGCAAAATAAAAAAAGTGGCTTTGGGGACACATGCCATTGATGGGCTGTCCTTCCCTACTCTAGGCCATTTTGCTTAAGTCCAATTGCTTGCCCTGTTCCTCTAGGATATATTTCAATAACTGAAGCCAGAATCCGGAGGTCTGTTGTCATAGTCTTTATAGTAGCATGTTTCTAAGGTTTCTTAAATTTTTATTTCCTGTCTTTCATTAAGGCTTTCTACCAAGGACTAAATGTACCCATTCCAATAGCAAAACTACATCCAAACTGAAATGCTACTCCTTTGTATTTTGGGGTAAATGATACTGCATTTAACAGAAAATCACATTCTAACCTACCTTTAGTTCCTTTGCACCACCTGAAGCAGCAGCCTGGGAGATATTCTGCAGCTGTTTAATTCGTTCGCTGAAGTCAGACACCCACTGTATGACTGTCATGCCAGCGGGTACAGTATAGTGAGACCAGCTATGAGGCAATATACCTAACAGAAAAAATATAGAGGGTTTCTAACTTTTTGTAAACAGAAAGCTGCAATTTCAAATTCATAGGCAGGCACCCTACACTTTGTATTTGAGCCTCAGTAAAAAGGACATACAGATTGAAAAGGTGTCCTTTATGATAATTCAATGGTCTGGTTTGAGTTACTGTTACAGTTACAGTTACATCCTTATTTTCGTTTTTTTTTAGTATAGGAATAACAAACTTCCTTTTCAGATCTCAGAATTCAGCTCCTCTTTCAACTTAATTTGAAATCTACTGTTTGGTCCAACCGAAACCCTAGCAAATATTGGTACTGCTGTTTGTTGGGGGAATTATTAATGGTGCAGGAAATCTAGATTACAGAAATAATTTTGACCCAAGAGAAGATCACTTTATGGGATAATCCTGATTTAAAAACAACTGCTAAAAAATCAGAACAATGGACCTGATGCCAAAATTTCAGATTCATTAGACATCTTAGAATAATTAATTGTGGCATATAAGTTTTATGATGAGCTGATGGAATTTGATATTATTTACATAACCTTTGAATAATGAACCTGAATTCCTATAAAGTAATGTAAAGTTGCTTTAAAAATGTGGAATTAGTTTCTTTGAAGAAGGGTGATTACAAATGCCTTGCTGTGAGAGTTACAATTAAGGAATTACTCATCTGCTTGGACTTGTTCTATTATTGCCACATTTTTGGCTGAAAGCCATTGTATTATTAGCATAAGGTTAGACTGATTGTTATATATCAAGGTTGCATATATTCTCAGCTATACCTCCAAATTTCAAAGCTATAAAAATTTAGGGTGATGGCCAAAACAATTACTATACAACATAGAAAGAAGGAGTATACGCTGGATTACCATCATGTTATTTGTAAAGATGTAATACATAAAGTGAAATGTTGATAAAGGAGTAAGGAGGAAGACTTTTGAACAATTTGGTCACCTTAGTTGGAGCTGTGTGTATAATTTCCAGGCCTTTTCCCTTTTTAAATGTTGATAAATCACAATATATACTTTTTTTGTCACTGTTTAGTTACATAATTTAAAAAACCCAATAATTTGGGTTAATCCACTCCTCAGTAATAAGCTTTAATAGACCTTTCATAACTAGCAGAACTTTCTTAATTTAATAAATTTGGAAAAGCCTACCTTTTACCAATTCATTAATAAGCATCCGTAGATAATTGGTTTGCTTCTTCTTTCCTTCACACACTTGAACTACATCTGCAAGATCTTGGCGGACATCCTGAAGGAGTTTTGCTCCCATTTTCACTTCTCTTTCAAAGAATCTGAACAATGGGTCCTTGGTTTCAGGAAGAAAAATAAGATTTTATATATTTTTAAAATTATTTTATGTTTGATAATAAGACTCAATATTTAACTCTTTGGAAAAAATACTTTAAAAATAGGTGCTAAAACGTTTTATTGGAAAGTATGGGTGAAGACTGGGATAGTGACTTTAATTGTGTAATTATTATTTTAAGGACTTTTCCCAATTTCAAATTCAATTTGGCCTTCCTAGTTTACAAGAGACTTTATTTTCAATTTAAGCATGTTTTATTGGCTCAATACTGGTCAGATGTGTTGTACTTCAAAGGCACCTGAGATATTCTCCCATTTGATAGAATCCATGAGAAACCCACAAAATATTTTTATCAAAAGTTCAATAATATTTTTAAAGTGGACATTACTGGAATATATCAAACACAGGCCAAAGAACTGGAATGTCCAAAAATGCCCTATCAATGGTATCATGTTGTTAAAAATGTTAAGATGGTATTGACAGATTTGAGAATAAGCTGATTCATCAAAAAATAGTATTTATAGTTTATTGGACTCCCCAAAGAATGTATCTGAAAGGATGACATCAGATTTTCTGTGTTGGAGATGTAAAAAAAATTTGAGGGTTCATATGCTCCTGTGTATTCTGGACATTTTTCTGGAACAGTATTTCAATGTATTAAGTAGATTTATGAGGAAATATTTGTATATTAGAGATGTTAACGTGATGCTAAATCTACATACTACTAAAACTCTCGCTGTGTTTAACTGTTTGTCTGTTTATACTCTCAAGTTAGCTCAAACAGTACATTATACCGCAACAATTTTTGAATCAAAGTACAGACAGTCCCCTACTTGCAAACTTTCATGTTGTGAACTTTCACCCATACAAACAGGATGGACCCAGAAGTCAGAACCGGAAGTCGGGAGAAGGCGGGAAAGGGTTAGTTTGCAGCGCACCGCAAGCTAGCCCTTTCCCACCTTCTCCAGCATTCCGTTTGCATTGAAGTTGGAGTTCCCAGAAAAGGTTAGTTTATGCGGTGCACTCCATTGCCGGGTGAGGCAGGAGAGGGAGTGGTGGCAGAGGACAGGGGAGAGGCGGTGGAGGTCTCCTGCCTTGCCCAACAATGGAGCGTGCTGCACCCCGCTGGTCCTGCCTCCTGCCTCCGGCTTTTTTTTTTTTTTTTTGCTTGTTGGACTTATGAACAAAACGGACTTACGAACAGCCTCTTGGAATGTAACCTGTTCATAAGTAGGGGACTATCTGTACTTAAAATCTGCTAACTTAAAGAATCTGAAAAAAATCTGGGACCCATTGCACCTGTGGAATTGACATTTCCACAATATTCAGACCAGTTTTATTTGCAAAGTGGTGGCCATTGCGACGTCCCCAGTGTCACGATTTCTGATGCTCCCTGCTAACTTCCCACAAGCAAAGTCAATGGGGAAGGTGGCAGGAAGTCAGAAGTCGCTCCTGCTCCCTCTGCTTTTTTTGCCTGCCTGTGGTCGTTCTGTTAATCTGTTTAGAAAAGTAAATATTGACTTATTATTGAAGTTTCTTTGCCATCACAATTATTTTTTTATTTATGGTATACGCTCTTCTTAGATGATCCCCGGACCGACCAGCATTGGGCTAAAAAAAAATATGGTCAGCCTAAAATTTTATATTTATTTTGATCACATCAGACTGCACTACCTTTCTCTCAAAAGATGACCCAACTGGTCACAGGGTTGTCTAGTTATATACCGAAGTCCTGGAAGCTGGCTGTCTATGAGAAATGATGATTGTACCATATATGGGAGGTGGCTAAAAGAATAATGTTGAGAATTGGAAAAGTGATATAATTCCATTTATTAAGGATTGGCTTTTGGAAATGTGTACCTTATCTGTCCTGGAAAAGGCAGTATTTTCTACTAATCAAAGGATGAAGTAATATGTTCTTGTTTGTCATACACTTTATGATATTTTACAATAATATTTGTATCTGATTATAATACAGTATTATATGGTAGTTTTTGTAAACCAGTGACTGTAAGTTTAATATATAAGATAATTTTTTTGGCTGCTCTTTTTTTATTTTGTTTTTTTAACATTTTTATGAATTGTTTAGTTTAATTTTGTTATTGTGTAGTTTAGATTAAGTATTCTTTTAACATAATTTTAAAAATATGATTTTATATTGTTGAGAGAAACTTGGCAAATATGATGAGATGTATTTGCTTCTCTAATTGTAAGACTGTTTTGGAAGAACAGAAAGAAACAGAAAGAAGTAAGAGTTCCATTTTTAAAAGAATGCGGCACTATAATCTCTCACTCCTCTGGTTTCTTGCAGTGGAAGAGAGTATCTGTAGATAAATAACTCCTCTTATTTGCTTAAATAGGGGGGAATATGCAAATTAAAGCCTTCCTGTATGGAGAATCATCCTGCACTTCCAAGATATACTGTATATTTTTAGATTTATTCTGGATTTTGCTTCTGGTTCTTTTAGAGTATGGATGTGCAAAAAATTTTGCTCTGAAAGGCTCAAGCTTAAAATAGTCCATTTCATGCTCAAAGTAACAGTTTTGTCTTCCAAATGGGACGTCTTATGAAGTTCTCAAAATGAAACTTTTGTACAACCCTCCAAAGAATAATGTTGAAATAAAATAAATAATGAACTCTCACCTTAATGTTTTCCACAGTTCGTTTTAGATGATTCAGAGTTTGTGGGATGAGATGGAGCCAGTTGGAAGCAGTAGTGTGCAGTGTCCGCATCCAGGCGGGGCGACCATCGGATGTAGAATCTGTTCGTGCCTTCTTCTCTGTCTCTGCATAGGCTAAATCATCTTCATCTTCTAGCATCTGCATTTTCAGCATTTTACTGATCATATCAATACCTGACAGGAAGAAGACATAAAGTAATAACTTTGCCACATTGAAATGCTTCAAAATTCTAGAGAATGGTTAACATATATGTAGTTATTACTTTAATTAATGCATAATTCAGTTAGTCTTTTTAATCCAAACTGGAAAACCCTTCAGTTGTTTTACTATATACTATCTGTATTTACCCACGTATCTTCTATTGAGATTTGCAGGTTTATACTCTAATGAGTTGAAATCATCAAATGTGTTATATCTTGGTTTTCTCTGCACCTTTCTCACTACTTACTTACGTCCCAAATTTTCAATAAATGTACCTAACTGAAGTGGCTTACAAAATGCACACCACTTAAGTGGTTGGTTTAAAAATGCCAGGATGCTTTTTATTCTGTTATTCTGTCATGTAGACAATTGTTTTATATATCTAAATTTATATAATCAACTTATCAAGATGAAGCAAGATGTTTACCTTGTGTGGTGAGAAGAACCTTCTCAGCATTATTTGGTAATCCAAGCCAGGAGGGAGTTTGTGTATCTGGCAGCAATTCAACCCATTGTACAAATTCTTCACGTCTGCCAAATCAACAATGCCAGATAATGACCAAGATATCCATAACTACAAGGAATACATGAGATAACTCATCTTATCCCACACTTAATTTTAGAAAGAAAATGTTAATACCGGATTCCATCTGGCATCTGTATGTCTTTATGCCCATCAACTTTGGAAGCCAATTTGAATTCACTGTCAAAGCTTAGCGTGGTAAAGAGTCGCTCCAGGAAAGTGTTCAATAACCGTTGGTCAAACTCGTTATCAATGCGGCCGCCGTAAATTGACTGAGCCATCAGAGTCTTCAGGGCAGACCATGGAATCTTGTCAGGTGAGATATTCTGACGACCCTGACATTGGAGACATCTTTGTGAAAAAAGGAATAGCTAACCCATTTTAAAGTCTACAAGGACAATGTTATTAACAAGAGCAAGTTTAATAAAATAGTGCTGACCCAGGACTAGAAGATTTTGCCTCCTGAAACAAGGAATGTTCTAACATCTGCAGAACATTTGGATGTTAACAGCATTAGGGCAGCCTTAGCTTGGCCATGGTAATTAATTGTTCTTACTGGTTTGCTGTTATTTTGCTTGACCCTTAAGTATTTTGTCGGAGTGGGTGGCCTATGTATAATTATATAAACAAAAGCCCCTGGCTATCAGTTTCAATCTAGTCCAATGGACATGGGTGATGTTAAGTCCAATATGGGCATGATATATACTCCCTTCTGCTTCTTGAAAGAAAGGTAAGATATAATCATAACTGTTCATATCATTTGGCTTATAATTATTGGGGTGTCCTTTTTACGAAGTAGAATCCAGTCATTTTACACAAAGGAATAAAATGGGAATTACCTTTGCTGTATCATCAAGCCATGTATCCACGGTATCACATGCAGATCTTAAATCAGATTCTCCAAATTCATATTTTTTTGACCAGCCAAGAGGAGCATATCGCAGACGTTCTTGAATAATAGCATGGAACCATGCAAGAAGGAAATAGAGACGTGCACGCTCGTTTGGTGACTAGGGAGGAGAAAAACCAATGGGATTTTGGCTTCAATGGAAAAAAAAAAACAATCTATTCAACAGAACACAATTAACACCTTGCTTGAGATTCAGTATATTTTCCATCCCTGCATCTTTTATCTCAGTTGAAAGAATAAACCCTTTTCCTTACCTGTGTATTTTATTTTAAGGTACTGGATGTATAAATCCATTCAGATGAAGAAAGAGCTTCTAGAACAAGGTACAATACAAAAGCCAAATCATATGATTTCTTATTTTCTAAACAAATTGGATTTACTTTTGTTATTTCCCAAGCTTAAAACAGTATGGCCTTTGCTAATTTATACAGCTTCAGAAGGTCTGAGAAGGTATTTATTTTGATGAACATAAAATGGCTGAGGCATCTGTACTCCATGAACTAAGTGGATGTTGTTGCAAGATCAGCAATGGCCACCCTGTGTCAGTAAAGCTTCTTAATGGATTCATTTACTAGTACTTTTTAGTAACACCATATTTATTATTGCAATTTTGAGTAATTAGTTTAAAAACTTACCTTGCACATTCTAGACACAGGGATGCTGCTAAAGGTTCTCAACATATTGGCCTTTACACCAGGTGGTGGTTCAAACACAAAAATTCTTCCAGCACGTAACAAGTTTACTGGCACCTGAGCACAGAATACATTATCCAAGTGTACAGTGAGAAATGCTCTTTTTTCCTGCTGTACTGCTGGAGAAACTGATTGTACAAAGATATGCTGAACTTTAATTTATCATGTTAGCATGAAGTAATTGTTTTCAATAACAACCAATAGTAAACAAAAATCATATAACTTGATGGTGCATAAAGATCAAATAAAGGAATGGACAACGACAAATCTAAAGAGGTGAACGCAGCATTTTGGGAATGGTTCCTTATTAAAATCACTTGACATTTCTGAACACCCAAAGAAGTACTAATTTCTCTTGCTTTAATAGAGAGAAAATGAATTAAGCACAACAGGTCAGAAACCTCACAGGATGAGGGTAAACCTCTTCTTTATGATAGCAGAATTAAAAAAAAAATGTCATGGTTGATTTTTTTATTCTGAGTTGCTTACTTTTGGATTAATCTCCATTGTAAGGAACAATCTAAAGCATGCATGAGGCTGAAGGGAATGCAGCTTCTTTTCCAGTTGCATCAGCCATCCAGGTGCCAAGTGGACATTCTTCAACATGACCCACCTAAAATATATATAAAAAAAATCCAGAGAATAATACTTTAAAAGTCTATATCATATAGAACCAAAACGGATGCAATGCGAATCATACTGTTGGGAAGAACCCACCTGCCTGACTTTACTGCTGTATTGATTGCTTTATCAGCTTGGTTAAATCCTTCAGCAGAACCTAAAAGCACATTACCATGTTAGAAATTTGTATCTGTCTTCCACAGCATTTGAGGTGACAAAACATATGAAAATATTACCAATAGCAATAGAGGTGATCTGTGTATTTTGCTCTGCAGCAAGGTCTTCAACATGTCCACTGGCATCATAGCCAGGTACAGAGCACATCAACACAGGTGTGTTAGGCTTCACCTAAAATCCAGGAGTGGGAGAGAAAGAAAGGGGAAAATCAAGTAGGTTTGTTTCACAGGAAGCAGCAGTCCTTTCTGCCCCAAAGTTTGCAGTTTTTCCAGTGCTGAGAAAATCTCAAGGAAACCTCCCTTTTAATCCTAAATGTTAATGGATGGATTTTAACTTCAAATGATAAAGGAGAGATAATGCATTTTGTAAATTCGCAAAAGACCTTTTTTTATGTGTTTGTAAAAAAAAAATGTAAACATTTTTTTTTACATGTTTCTAAAAAAGAGAGCCAGTTTGGTCTAGTGGTTAAGGCACCAGGCTAGAAACTGGAAGATTGTGAGTTCTAGTCCCACCTTAGGCATGAAAGGAGGCTGGGTGACCTAGGGCCAGTCACTCTTTCTCAGCCCAACTCACCTCAAAGGGTGGTGGTTGTGGGGAACATAGGAGGAGGAAGGAGTATTAGGTATGTTTGCCACCTGGAGTTATTTAAAGAGAATAATAAAGGTGAGATAAAAAATCTAAAAAAAAGTTTCAGAGCTGCAAAGTATTTAAGATCTACACTCAGGTTTACATTAAATTACTGTTTTCCAGGGTTAAGTTGAGACTGAAAAAGCTAATTGAGTTGAGCTACAGTAATTTGGGATTTTTATTGAACGGCATATTCCAAACAGCTTCTAAAAAACTCTGAAATGTCAAAAGTGGCAGAGAGGACCACTATTTCAATTTCACAAAGCTAAAACCATCCCAGTCACTTTTGTACGCCTCATAAAAAGAGATCTCTGCACGTTGCATCACTACAAAAAGCCATTTAACTAATGATAAAAATAATCAGGATCCAATGCAGTTTTTACTTTAACAGCAGACTCTAAAGCACCACCTGCACTTATTCCATCCGAGATTCTGGGGACCAAGGCAGGGTGTAATTTACATGTTCACTTGCCTCAGTATCTACAATGTGAGCCAGATCCAAGGGCTGCTCCATAATGGACATAAAATTTTCTCCAAGATTTGTGGAAACAAACTGATGCGCCATTGCCAATAAACGATCAGGGCGGAAAGCTTGGATCAAAAGCAAGCGATGTATGGCCTGTCCGATGGATGCTGAGATTTAGAATAAAGAAAATAAATAAATAAATAAATAAAATGTTCATGTTGTGTTTAGATTATTCCAGGCAATTCAAGACTAAGGTTATTGAATCGGCAGTTTCAATGGCATGTTTTTGCTTCTCTCTCTCCAGGAAAATAAAGATATGTAACGAAGCAGGAGGCATTTAGTTTAGACTAGACAGTCTCCTCCAGCTTTCTAGAAGTCTATGAGGCTAAGTCGCAGCTTCTGATGTTGCAAATATTTATTTATTTATTTATTAAATTTATACGCTACCCATCTCCCCCAGAGGGTGACTCTGGGCGGCTCACAATTAAAGTAAAACCTGAAAGCAGTTAAAAATATAAATATCCCCATTAATTTAGTTAAAAAGTCAAACTATATAAAAAGACCATATACCTAAAAAGACTAAAAACATTCAAGATGACCGGGTGGCGGGGGGGATAGAATCAATCACTCCACAAGCCAATTCCAATGGTGCAAAGCCCCATCCGGTCCCCAGGCCATCTGGCATAACCAAAATTTCACACTCTTCCTTAACGCCATGAGAGTGGGGGCACATCGCACCTCGGGTCGTAAGTTGTTCCACAGAGCGGGGGCTACAGCAGAAAAGCCCCTCTTCCTAGACTCCACCAGTTGAAATTCCTTGACTGGTGGGGTCTGCAACATGCCCCTTCTGCTGGACCGAGTGGGTTGGGCTGATATAATGGGGCGAGATGGCTCCTCAGATAACCTGGTCCTGTGCCATGAAGGGCTTTAAAGATAATAACTAACACCTTGAATTGGACCCAGAAGCAAACCGGCAACCAATGCAGCTCGTGTAACAGAGGTGTTATATGGGCTCCCCTGGAGACATTCAGAACTGTCCACACCGCTGCACTCTGCGCCAGCTGTAGCTTCCGGATATTCTTCAAGGGTAGACCCACATAGAGCGCATTGCAGTAATCCAACTGGGAGGCGACCAGGACATGAATGACCGTGTGGAGAGCCTCCCGACCAGGAAGGGGCATAACTGACACACAATATAGTTGTGCAAAGGCCCTCCTAGCCACGACTGCCACCTGCTCTTCGAGCAGGAATCATAAGTCTAGGAAGACCCCCAGATTATGCACCGGGTCTGTCTGGGTTAGTGCAACCCCATCAAGAACCAAAGATGATAAACTCCTAGATCTCGAGGCTCCCCATACCCACAGCCACTTTGTCTTACCAGGGTTCACTTGAAGCCTGTTGTCCTCCATCCAGGCCTCTACAGCCTCCAGACACCGTGAAAGGGTAGCCACAGCATCACTTAGGTCACCAGGGATGGAGATAAATAGTTGAGTATCATCAGCATACTGATGATACCTCATCCCATGGTGCCAAATGATCTCCCCCAATGGTTTCATGTAGATGTAGGACCAGCGAGAGCACCGAACCCTGAGGCACCCCACAAAGTAGGGGCTACGGGTTGGACCTTTCTGAATGGCCCTGAATTATTTTATTTATTCCCAGAAATACTAATCCCATTGCCAAGGGACTCTTTATGCCACTTTCAAAATCAGGCATTTATAAGGAATTACTTGCTCACACAATACTGACCTACTATTTTGAAGAACTGTTTTTCAGTATTCAAAACCATTTTTTTTTTTTTACAAATTAATTTGATATTATCTTTTTCCAGCCATTATTTCAGTTTGTCTTGTTCGAGCAATTTCTTCTTTTGAGTTTTCCACAAATATCTAATAAAGCAAAACTGAGATGGAAGAAATATGAACTTACTTGCAGGTTTGTCTTCTGTCCAAAGATAGGGCACAGTCTGCTCTGGTGAACTGCTATCCAGCCAAATGCAGAATTGCTGTAGGTCAGGTTCAATTAAAAAATATTATTTCTGAGCAACACATAAGAACCTTATATTAGAACTAAGACCAATGAGTTTATTTACATGAAGACAGATCAAGGATGATCATGTTTTTGTAAGGAACACGCTCTGTGTGATAGGAAGAACATGCTCAGTTTTTATATATGGTAGTATACTTTGCTGATCAATATGCAGCTCAGTGAGCATGAGCTACCTAGCCCATATATTGATAATAATGTGCATGAAATGAAGTAGGAAATAAGCTTCATATATACAATCACCTAAAGAGAATGAAATGTTATTTGCATTAATAATTCACTTTTAAATTCAATAGATTAGACACATTGAAGAGTAGTCTTACATCATCAGCTTTGACTTTAGAAACAAGGTCCTTAAAGGAAGAAAGGCAGCTCAGTCTCATCATAGCTTCCAGTTGTTCTAAGGTCAGGCCACTAATTTTGGGGAGAACCGTATTGCTGAGTACAATTTCTTTCCCTCTCAGGAAATGCTGGAATTCTGCATCATACGTAGGCTCTCTTCAATTAAAACAGAAGTAAATTGCACTGAGAACAATTCTCTCAAAACTAAAGAAACCTAACTACTCCCTAAGCATAATTCTTTGGATTATTGCTATGTACAAGAAACTTGGGAAAATAATTAGTTCTGCTTATATGTATTATGTTGTAAGAATGGCTGCTTGAACTTGGCAAATAATCTTTTGCAAAAGATATCAGATAAAGGTTAAATCATGTTTTCATTCATCTTTTTCTTACAGAAAATCCAAATTGGCTTTTCTGTCATTATTTTTACTGATTTGAACACAGGTGTGGAATTCACTGTGTCCCTCTGTCATATTAGGTTGCATGAATTAACTTCAAATCTATAAATGCTACTGTTGAATACAATTTTAGCTTGACTTTTGGAGTGCTGTTTTTTGGTTTTCAAGAACTGCTGTTTTTAATTTCCAAATCCCTATAATTCTTAAATTTTGGAAGGACTTCAGTGTTCAATATTGACATGTTTAGTAAGATCATTTGCTTACCCTATAGTGCCTTTCAGTTTTATTCTGGCCAACAGCATTGCAAAGGTTATGTGATCCTGATGTAGCATGCCACGAGCAACTCTATTGAATGCCACCTATAAATACAAAATTAGGAAGATCAGCTTGGCAGAAAGTTTATGAATAGGAAAAAATATCTGAAGAATTTTTAAGTATGAAATGCCTCTACTTAACCTGGAACAGATCTTTCGTGATAATAGAGAGACGCTGGGTATGGTCTGTAATTCCCTTCAAATTTGGGTTCTCATATAAGACATTATGATAGATATCCAAGAAAAACTGAAGAGAATACTGATACAGGAAGTGTATCTACGGAAGAATTCAAATTGAATAATAATGTTAAAAGCAACATATTAACTTGTATCCAAATGAGATCATGCAGATTCTGTGCAAACAAACAAACAAACAAACAAGTAAATAAGAATCACAGAAAGGGAAACCTAAATCAACCTCTTGTACCTGCTTCAATGACTCCATTGTGAAGTAAATACTGCTACATGCAGTAGAAAGTGGGAGATATTGCTGAGACACTGTTTCCACCTCTTGCATGACAATATCGGTTTCTTCTACTTTTCTAGTAACCTCAGCTGCCTCTCTCTTTAGGTTCTCCAAAGTGGTTATGATGGTATCATCATCCAAGATACGTCCTTTTACTTCATTGAGGGCTTGGAGAAGAGATTTTTCTAGCTGCCGCAAACGCAGCTGGAATTCACCTTTAAAAATAATACAGACCCTGAAACAAAACCTAAACCACATTCTGACATGCTTACTTTTTAATAGAGATGAATATTTCTACAGAGCAATAGCAGAACAGTACTAATGAGTTTTACTTTTTAATAGAAATGAGAATAATTTATCAGTCTCGGCTGACAATTGTTGCAAAATCCCTATATACTTTGGATTCTATTTAGTCTGAACTCTGGAATATGGGTTGGCCTTACAAGAATAGTTTTAAAACAACACACAGTAATTTTAAACATCCTGCCCAATCAAATATAGGCTTTTTAGAATAATAAATAATGTATCTATGCAATTCCCCCAAATAAAATAATAATGAAGGGGCTTTTTTTTTTTAGTGATGGGAGTTTCTGTTTGTTTAGGAAAATGACTAATTTTTAAAAAAGACTTAACAAGGGAATGAGAACAGCTCCCATGCTTTTTTTATCTCAGTTTGCAAGATTCTGGAAAGGAAGTTCTGAAAAACAAGAGTTTGACATTTTGAGTTCCATTCTGGTAATCATATTCAGTAGAGTTGAATCTCAGATATCCAGGTAGGTCTACTTGCTAATGGAATTGTTGCTGCTATATGACACAGAGAGGATATGATCCCTCCCTCTCTGCAGCTCCCTAAGTGTTAAAAACGAGAGGGCTTAAAAAACTTTCCCAGTCTGGGAAAACCCACTTGCCCAATATTGGACTTTGCTCTAAAAAATCCATGGAGAAATCCTGTAGAAGATTATTTGGCAATACTGTCTCTCTCTCTCTCTCTAATCCTTGAATCCTATATAAATATAATCTGAATGCTGTTTGAGATTTGGTTTTTCAGTGATTATACCTTGAAGTTTGAGGAGATCAGAACGTTTCTCATCCACATCTGGTCTTTCAGCTTTCAGTACCTCATTTAGGCATTGACTCTGTAAGCTGCTACGAGTTACTGTGAAGTTGACAAATGTCACACGGGAACAGAGATCTGGTGGAAACTCAACCTATGAAACACAAAACATTCAGTGTAACCTTTAAATAGCCTCTCCTTTCCACTGCCACCAACTACTGGCTTTGTAAAATAAGTTTATTCCTTACTGTTGGATCCCTGGTGGAAAGGAATATTACAAATGATGGTGATAAATCAATATCTTGATCTCCCAAAGTAATAAGAACTCGACCACCAGTTCTACGGACTTCACGGTTCAGCACAGGATTCAGAACAGGGTCATAGCTCTCCACATCCTAGACAAGATGACAAAATGATCAGGCATACATGGAATCAGTGGAGATCAAGTTCTCTTGAACTATTTCCAAAAGAAAGCCACAAATGAGCTGGGTTCCAAGAAACTGCTTCAGAAACACCAAGGAATTTAATTCACGTGTTCAATGACATAAATCTTGTTTTCATTTAACTACATAATCTGTATGATTTATCACAAGCTGCTTTGTGATTACAGAACCTCTAATCTCAAAAATCTTTTTCTATGCAGCAGAGCCTCAAAATGGGTTTTTGAGGATTCTAGTTATTCTATTTGGTCTGTATGTAAAGAAGTAATGTAATTTTCAATGTTACATGTAGTCTTTATGATAGTCTTTTCCCAGTATTTTCTTTAGATACTCTATTTACTTTGAAGAAAACTAGCTTTTTTCCAAAATGATTTACTTAGATTTGCTGACAATAAGTTAATGAAGATCTTTTTTTTCCTATCCTGTCTCCTGTTTAGACAGGTAAGAGTCTTACATTCAGGCTCATCTTTTTAGATAAATCTAATATTTGAATAAGTTGCATAAGATTTTAAAAATTTAGATATATCTGCAAATGGAGTTTAGCATAATAAATATACTGTCCTCAGAACTAGCGGCATCCACGGCAGGGAAAACAGGCATGATAAAGGCCATGACATCATGTTCCAAGCCATGCCTCTTTTGTAGCAGGTTTGTCAGTATCACACATGTATACAAGGGGTGGGATTTTGATTGCAACACTGCAACCACCATTTTGCCTGTTTTGACACCTCCAAAACTGTTGTTCAGAACTATTTAAATTTTCCAACGTGATAATTTCAATAACTCTTCAGTGTTGGAAGCTATTGTAAGATATATTTATTATACAACCTAAATTTTGCTTACCAAAATTACAAGAAGAAACAGAAGTTGTAAAACAGCATGAATTTTAAGACAACAAACTTAAATAAGTTCAGAAATAATGTGGCTTAGGACAAAAGCGGGCATTCTTGCCCATGCTGTATATAGTCCCTGGTTGCTAAGTGCTTTTATTTCAGTGGTTTCATAAGGTAACTCAGATAACTGTAGATCCTGTTCTATTCAAGATTACATGGGTTCTGTATTACTGGATGTACATCCATTTTTTTCTGCATTTGAGTTACAGACAAGTGCCGTTAGTTTTCATAAAAGTAAAATCATATGAAATCTCCTTAGTTTTTGAAGGCAAAACACAAAGCAGCAACAAACCTGGACAAGCAGAGGATTACCAAATCGCAGTGCACTTTCCAAATTCTTTCTGAACGCATCATCCAAAAAGCTAGTACGGGTTATTTTACGGTCCTTGTATTCATTCATGATGAATTCTGTAGCTTGGCCCGAAGGGTCAATAATTAAGGGATACCTAAAACATAATTTCTTGTATTCAGTTAAGTTTTAAGGAACCTCACAAAAGGATATTTTCCTCCGTACATTCACGGGAAGTCATTTTTAAAAAGGTAGTTTACCACTGTTGTATTAGATGTTTTTTTGCAATGCCACTGCTACCAAATTCAAGATTAAAATTCATGATATGTGCTAGAAACTGAACCATAAAAGCTTCACTTATTATTTACACCAGAAATAGCCCTATTAACTTTACATTCTACTTCTTTGAGCTTCCAAATTTCTATTTAATCTACTCCAAGAATGGCAATATTGGTCCTGCCCTTCTAACAGGCATTCTTCAATCAGACTGCCACTTGGGAGTTGTGATCAGAAACACTGAACAATTATCCAAAGCATATAAGATATACATTTGAAGATTCCATTTTAAACTATACTAGTATCTAATCTATGCTAGAATCTATTCTTTGTATTTCTAATGAATACTTAAAATAGTTTTGCCCATCTTCTTATAAAGCTTCCAAACAGCCTAAACATTCCCTAATTATTTCTAAATAGTACTTGAATTGGTATACTTTCCAACTTCCATGAAATCATTAATCACATGGGAAGGGGTAGATGAGAACTGCTGGTAACTTTTTGGACAAGGAGAATTTGGATGATTTTCATCTTACCTAAGATATATTTAGATGGCATATTTTTCTTTAATAAAACCGGTGTCACTGGTTCATTAAAACAATGGCACAGCTCTGCCAGCTATGTTTTTGGAACATATTTATCTGGGAATGACTTTCTTGCATGATATAGTATCATTCCCAGTATTATTCTTGGGGGAAAAGATGCCTACAATTATTAGCCATTCTCTCCATACTATGCCAGAAGATTCTTTTGAATGCCACAGTATCAGAATATTTATACAGCATTCTGTCCTAGGAGTATAGCCAAAGTAATGTTCTATCTCCTAGTAAAAGATAAAAATCATTCAATCACAGGAACAAAAAGTTTAGTCAGGAATAATTACCAAAAGTGTTTAAACAGTATTTCTTTTTTTTACAGTTTTTGGCTGAAAATGCCTGATGAGAAGAAAGAGTACCTGTTAAATCTCTTGAGCATTATTGCATTTTCTGTGCACAAGTCATCTGCAGGGAGAGAACTTGCTTGCCAACGGAGACGTTCATCTGCATTCGACAAGTATTCTGTTCTAGCAATATCTGTACGGAACTGTAGAATGAATATTATGATTTACTTAAGAAAAGCCAAGAATTGACAAACATCTGTGAGTTAATAAATGCATTTGCTCCTTTTCTATTACTGAACTACGTACCAGATGTGCTTTGCTTTTACCCTCATAAAATATTGTTAACCCTTCAGCTGTACCCTTTAACATCTGATTGCAATTTGGGTCCAAGTATGCGTATCTTTAATCAAAATGGGTGAGTGTTGGAGAAACATATTCCAAATGATCCATGCTGTTCAGCTGTAGTTAAATATTAAGGCCACCATATATCAAGGAACAAATGATAGAGGTGTTCCAAGCTCTAAACCGTTGGTATGTAATAAACACATTAAGTGACCCAACTGTTTGTAATAAATGGTGATGAATGATTTTATGAGCCATAAATGATTTTTTTTACCTGAATATTTGCCTGTTGCAAGTGATGGGACCAAGTTGTGAACAGATTTTGTCGCATCTGTTGGTCAAAATAGCCAGCGTAAGCAATAAATGCTCCTGAGAGCAAACAGTCTCCTGCAATTGTGGACATCTGATTCTTGAAGGTTTCACTTGTTTTCTCCCATCTTTCACGTTCAGCAGACAAGCTCTTCAAAAGAGCTGTGCTGCGATTTACCTGGAAGTAAAGCAATTAATATATTCAAACAAAAACTAGACTCAAATTTTATGATGTCATTTCATGGAAAGTCATATTACTTAAAACCTGGCCCTAGCACAATTTCAAGTATCTGGGAAATGGGGGGTGAGGGAGAAACAAGAGCAAAGTCAGTGTTAAAGATACATAGCTTTACAAAAACAGTAAGAAACTTTAATCACAGCGGAGAAAAGTTCTGCAACATATCATAAACTGCAGTTTGGACTACTGTAATGTGCTCTACATGGGGCTGCCCTTGACGAGTATCCAGAAGCTTCAAGTGGTGCAGAATGCGGTGGTGCAGGCAGTTATGTGTGCTCCTAGAAGAGCACATATTGCCCCTTTGGTTCACAAATTGCTTTGGGTGCTGGTTTACTTCTGGGTCCAATTCAAGGTGTTAGTTTTGACCTTTAAAGCCCTTCATGGCATGGGGCTCGGATATTTGAGGGACTGCCTCTCCCTGATTACATCAGCCCATCCCATTAGATTCAGTAGGGAAGGTATGTTACACATTCAATCGGCCAGGGACTTGCATTTGGTGGGTCCCAGGAGGCAGGCCTTCTCCGCCGTGGCTCCCTCCTTGTGGAACATTCTCCCTCCTGAAGTGAGGCTCGCCCTTTCCCTGCTGTTGTTTAGGAAGTCCCTCAAGACCTGGTTGTGTCATCAGGCCTGGGGGTCTTTGGGAACTGGAGACATTCTTAGATGGCTCTATTGATATTCTGCTATTCTTAGATGGCTCTATTAAGATTGATATTCTGCTATCTCTGCGGGGTTTGTATATTTTAAAATCTAAATTTTTAAATTTTTTGATAATGTTTTTATTTTAATAATCAGTTTTTATCTATTTATAATGCTTTTTTTTATCCACTTGTTATTTTATTTAATTGTTGTACAGTGCCCAGAGTTGCTTTATGTGAGATGGGTGGCTACATAAATGTGACATATAAATAAATAAACAAAGTGCAATTAGCATCAATACCACACATTTCCATTAGTTTTCAATTCTTCAAAGAGGCCACCAATCAATACAGGTAGTCCTTGAGTTATAATGGCAATCGGGACCGGGATTGCCATCACTAAGTGATGCGGTTGTAAAGTGCAACGTCAAGTGATCGCATCGCTTAGCAATGGCAATCCAGGCAGTGCCGATTGCCATCGTAACCCAAGACATGCAGGTCGCTAAGCAGGAAACAGCAGGAGTCCCAGGTAAGGAGTATGGGATGCCACAGGGGGGTGGGGCAGGCCCTGGGAGTCCCAGTGCAGGCTGTGTGTGAGTTGGGGGAGGGGGTGCTGTGGAGTGGCATGAGCGCAGGAAGAACAGGCTCAGTGCACGTGTGCAAAGGGGGAAGGAGGGCGCAGTGCATGTATGAGAAGGGAGAAAGGAGGGCATGGTATGTGCGAGTGAAGAAAGGGCAGGGGTGGGGGAGACTTACCTGAGCGATTTGCGATCTTCCCTGCTGGCTTCCCCATTGACTTTGCTTGTGGGAAGCTGGCAGGGAAGTCACAAATGGCAATCATGTGATTGTGGGACACTGCAACCATTGTAAGTGCGAGTTGGTTGCCAAGGCCTAAATTTTGTTCATGTGACTATAGGGATGCTGCAACAGCCAGAACTTCAAGGACTGGTCATAAGTCCCTTCATTCAGTGCCGTCGTAACTTCAAATGGTTGCTGAATGAATATTGAGTGAGGACTACTTGTATATATATAGTATAGTATACTAGTCAAAACCTTTCTAAGATTCATGGTAATCATTTAAAATGGAATTCAGCACTCACAAGAAAGATAAGATTCTGATGTTGGTCTAATCAGAATTCAAAAATTAAACATGTACACAAGTATTTACATGTTTAAACACATTCTAGTTTTTTTAAACTCAATGGTCTACCTTGAAAAGTTTGATTTTTCAAAAGGAAACTTGTAGTAGACTGCAATATTAAACTTAAATATTGATAATGCCAGATGATAAAAGCCAATCATATCCTAAAGAAATTTAACAGAAATAAATTTGGCACTCTCACTTTTGCTTCCACAGCAGCTAGATCTGCCTTAATAGCCTGAGCTTCAGAAATCAGCACAGCATACTCCTCCTTGTAACGGGCAATGCTGGTCTCCAGGTCTCTAATCATCTGCTCAACTTCATTGGCCTTCTGTTGGTTGTCTTTGGCATCATCTTCAAGTTTCTGCAGCTCATTCCTCAGGGGCTCTACTCGTTTCAACATGTCAGCATAATTCAACTAAGAAAAAAAGACCAGGCACTCAATTTCCAAACCACTTAGGGTTTTACAGTCCTCATTAAACTCTCATGTCAACAGTCTGAGGTGAGAAAGCTGCTAGATGAAATCCAGTGGACTATTTTCGCTGATTGAATGCTTGTTGTTCATGAGAAGCCACAGAAACTCCCCAACCCCAGCAGGGGGTATCCTCAGAGAGATTTTGAAGATGAGGAACTGTTTGTGGGAAGGTCAGACTGAGAGAAGAGAGAAAATCCCCCAAAAGTCTGAGTCTGCAACCTCATACTTTGATTTGACAGTAAGAATGCTTAAGAAAGAAGGCTGTACTACAGCAACTAAATTAGACTGTCAAAAAAACTGGAATACATTAGAATAGAATAAGGAGAGTCTATTTTCCAATTCTGAATGGCACTGGAAAGGGTACTTTCCAATACTTGACAAAACTTGATTGGCATTGTTTTCCATTTCCTTCTGTGGTCCTAACTCAGCATTTTTGTTTCTTGTTTTTTACCCAAAACTGCTTTTTCCACAAAACATTTTGCTTTCCTCTCACTGTTTTATCAACTTCCCAGAACCAAAAAACCCTCTGCAGCCCAGCTTATATCTCTTATTCTGAAAATATATTCCTTCCAAACAGATGATTTACCTGTGCAATAGCCCATTTTACCATAGGTCCACAAGCCAAAGATGCTCTGTTCACAATTTCATAATTATAGCTTGGATTTGATAAATAGTTCTTCTTCATCTTCTCCCGGATGGCATCACTAGAACAGGAAAAGGGTTTAAAGAACCACACAGGCAAAATTTCATTTGGCATATGAGTTCCAATAGTGTGCTTATCACCATCACCACAGTAAGTAGAGCTAAAACTACAAATACCTCGTATCTTCAATATTAAAGTTGACAATGCTGCTGATGAAATTATCTCTGAGAATAACTGGCCTGATCTTTTTCCAGTCACTTGTCTCTTCACCCAACAAGAGACAGATTGATTCTAAAGCCAGTTTTACTGCAGGAGGTGGATTGGCCATGGTTCTTACTTCAACAAGATGTTGTTTCTTTATAGAGCTCACCGCTATTAAGGGATGGAAAAAAGCACTGAGCATGCAAAATATACTTCAGGCTGCTGATGGGAATGAAGAAAGAAATTTAGTTCAAAGACTGCAATTTTGTTACTGTTACTGTTGTAATAATATATGGGCTGCTCCAGACAGTCTTCATTTTAATGGAGCTCACTGACCTCAAGAAGCCTTCATCAACCTGATACAGGTTAGAGATGGAGGGAAAAAGATATTGTAGAAAAATGCTCTTTCTCGATTTATTTACATATTTGAAGCAAAAATCAGTCCCTCATATTTTGTATTTGTAATACGGCCATCTTTCAGAAGTCTTTGTGAACAATTTCATTCAGGTCCCAGCAGCAGCCAATGTACATTTCCAAATTATTCACCTGATCTCCTCAGCAGAAAAGTTTACAATGGTTGGGATGAAGTTTTCCCGCATTATGATGGAACGTATCTGTTTCCAATCAGTTGTGCTTTCACCCAAGAGCAGACAGATCGACTCTAGTGCCAGCTTCACTGCCGCAGGTGGGTTTGCCATAGAACGGACCTCTACCAGATGTTGCTTCTTTATTGATTTAACAGCTAGCCAGGAGCAAACCCAATCAGCCAGGTGTAAAAGACAATGATTTAAGAGAAAACAGCAAAAAGCAAATTCAGAGATGATTTGAACAATTTTAAGCTTCCATACATACATGCAAAAAATAAACTTTAATTTAAAAGAATAAATGATTTCAGGATAGTATACATCAGTAAGATTTCCTGTTAGCTTTAGTGATGCCTGTAAAGCACAGAAAAAATATATGAAAATCTTCAGATTTTTCAGATTCTCACTTTTCAGATATACCATCAGATATCATGAAGTGTACAATTTACCACTCAACAACCTAGTAATTTTCATTGTAGCCCTTTTTAAAAAAAAGTCATGTTACATCCAAACATTTTGTATTTTTAAAATCATAATAAAACCATCAGTAGCTACAACAGCTTATATGCCAACATGAGCAGGTATTCTGAAAAGCTATGCAAGTATTGCTTTGTGCAGTCAGATCAGAACATGATTATTGCTTGATCAAATTATTACCCAAAAGATTTAAGCTTACAGAGCTCATATTGTTTTCTTCGACCCTATTACATTTCTGTGAGAGACGATATTCCAAAAATAAGCAATTACGGAATGAGTTCATTGAACAGAAGAAAGCAGAGCATGCTGCAGACCCAAGTGCATGAATAAAATTGCCTCCCCCGCCACCCCCATTTCATTATATCTGCCTACCATTCTGTGCCTCAATAACTGCAGGCTCTACTTTATCCAGATCTTCTTTCACACTCATCTGCTTATCAGCAATGACCTCTTGCTGTTTGTGTAACTGTTCTTGAATTTCTTGGCTCATAACCTAGGGCAAGTTATACAAAGTATATTAGAGCCTCAACCATGTACTCAGTTGTCATTCTCATGTCATTAAAGCAGTAGTGGTCTTTACCTTTTTCTTCTCTGCTTCTTGCTGATCTTTTACCATCTTTTTTAATTTATCATTAGCTGCTGCATTCTTCACTTCAAGCTCCTGGCTTTTTATTCTTAAGTCACGGCGCAGTTCTTCTACCTGGAATAGATCAGAGATTCTCAATAATGGCGAAGTGTATTAATGAAAAGTGCTGTAATAACTTCCAGGGATTGATTGTCAAGAATGATTTCTTTTTTTCCCAATTGTCCTTTGTTTAGGTTTATACCTGGTCAACAGTTTCCTTTATCTTCCTGAGCCCAACATTCAAATGCATCTGCTGCTCTTCCAGTTCACTCCTCTTTTCATTGAATAAATTTGCATAGTGGTTGATGAAGTCCAAATAATGACGAGGAGTGATGGCCATTGTTCTGCCACCTCGTTTTGCCAGTCGAGCATTAGCCTGCCACAAAATAAAATGTTGGTACAAATCAGTAGGTTTTAAAATTTCCTCCACAAAAACAGATGCACTATCTTCTAGGATTGCATTCTGTTGTCTGATAGAACACAAAAAGACACATATAAAAATGAAAAGCTGCATCTACCTGATGAAGTGTCTGATGAACAAACACACAACTGTTTACAATAGCTTCTCTATGTGATGGAGGCTGTGGCAGCTTGTCATAGACAACTGGCATGTAATCTGGCACAATGTAATTTGGTTTCTCAAGATCCATTTTACTAGTGAATTCTTTACCAACTTGATAAAGTGCCTCAGTGGACCAGTCTCCAAACCAGTTCAAAACACACCTAAACAGGAGAAGACAGTATTTGAAGACTTGCCATGTTTTGAAATGAATTAATGAAAAATATTCATACTTAGTGTATTAATGGTGCAGTACCTGTTGAAGAGGGCTGGAGATGTAGCTGCTCTATCTTTCAACCCTTCTGAAGATGGATTCATTGTAAAAACTACGTGGAGATTTCGGATCACTTGACTAGTGAACCACTTATAAAGTTCTTCATGTGAGTCCAACATCAAGCCCTCTTTCTGGGCTCCTTCCTTACACTGAGTCATAAGCGTGGCATATTCATCTCCTTCAAACAGTCCAGGGACCTATATTGAGAAAATGTACATTAGAAGTCTAACTGATTCTGGAAATTCTTGTCAAAGGGCAGAACATTTTTCCAGGCCTCTGGACAACACCGATACATAGTTTCATAGTTGTTTTACTGCAGCCTGGTTGCTTTTCAACTCAAAGATCAAATTTCAATTGATCACTATAATTGATGGCACAATGGCTTTTTCCATTTTTAAAATATAAAAATCTAGGTCCAGCTTTTCATCAAGTTACCTCTCCATTGGCCAGAAGAGTATTCATTCGCTCCAGAAATCCAGAATCAAGTACATTTGATTCATCCATTATGAATGCAATTTTCTCATTCTTACAGCCAGACCGTCTCAATACTGTTCTTAGATCTTCATCAAAATCTTCCCCAGTGTACTTTCTATGTACCTGTAAACCACAATTGTGGGTCAATTTTTGTTTTTCTGTAGTCTATAAAAGGCAAGTACCATGAAAATGGTTTTAGTTTTACTATTTGAAAGTGATTATAACCTTAATTTGGTAGACACTTAAACCATTCATCCATGCCACGAATCGCGACAGAGTAGTTTTTCCTGCTCCACTGACACCAATGAGAAGTAAGTGCCCCTGAGGCTGACGGAAGATTCTGAAAAGATACTTCACTTAGTGAATATAGTACAGGCTACCAGGGTAAGCCCACTTTCCTTTATTAGAACTTACATTCAATGGAAATTTCCTACAGGTGCACACAAACACAGTTACAGTCTTATTGCATTTTATAAACCTTCTCCTGTTACAAAAGATAACATTATTGGAGATCCTTCTCTAGTATCCAAGAAAAGATTACATAACATCTCCCTTTAAAATGAAAATTAGATTGACTTAGTAATATACATTTGTCAAGTTGCTATGGCTAGAAAAATATTTAACTAGTTAAATTGTTATACCTGTCAATTCGTAGCACATGATCTAATACTTCATTGAATAAGACAAGCGGCACATCAAGTTCTTCTTCGTAGAAAACTTTCAGTCTAGCTTTAACATAATCTCTTAACTCCTCTTGGTCAACTGGGATATAATCCTAACAAAAAACAGAACAAGCAAGTATTTTTGTATGTACACACACACACACACACATATGCTGGAGCTGACTATGCTTAGGGTAGTGTCTTAAGATGCATCAAATGTTCATTTGTGAAAGTACTTGATTCCCCATTAAGAACTTGTCTCATATTAAGCAATTATTGTCTTGAGTTTTCCCCAAAAAGAAACAAGGTTGGCAGGAATCTACCATTTTGTTCCAAATCAAGGTGGTGCAAGAAAAGCATATGATGCAAAATAAATGGAAGCATTAGCACTGAAACTCTGAACAATCCTAAAATACCCAGAACAATTATTTAACAGAGACAACTCATTCTGTACATAGAAAAAGCTAAAACCACTTCAATCTAAAAGAAAAAAATTCTACCCATATTTTCATTCATTTAACTTTCTTCCTCAAGGATGTATGAATAAAGTGGATGCTTAATTAAATTTAACATGATTGTCAACGATCATACTCAGCTACACAAGCTGAGTTCTGCAAGCATTTCATATTAAAACTGGTAGTTTCCATTCTAATATTCGAGCCAACATACTGCAGTAAAACAAAAGAAGGTTGCCCTCAATGACCTCTATGCAACTTTTCATCAAAAGGGCTATCTAAATCAGGTTTATGGGGCATGCACCTGTCAAGGAGAACAGACTAACTGTAGTTATGATCTTTTCTGACTAATTTAATAAATGTTTTTCCAGACAGTATTCTAATTTTCTGTACCAATGGCAGGCACAGAAATGGCAGGGTAGTAATTTTACATCTTTTAATTTTATACACACACACACACACCAGAAGACAGCGGTAGTGATAGATGCAGCAGTGCCAAGTGACAGCAGCATCAGGAAGAAGGAGCATGAGAAGGTGAAGAAGTACCAGGGCCAAGGAAGAACTAGAGAGGATGTGGAAAGTAAAAGCTAAAGTGGTTCCAGTGGTGGTGGGAGCACTCCGGGCCGTGACTCCTAAGCTGGGAGAATGGCTCCAACAGATCCCAGGAACAACATCAGAGCTCTCTGTCCAGAAGAGTGCAGTGCTAGGAACACCTAAGATACTGCACAGAACCCTCAAACTCCCAGGCCTCTGGTAGAGGACCCGAGACTGAGGAAGACACATACCACCTAGGGGTGAGAGGGGAATTTTATTTATATATGTGTATGTGTGTGTGTGTGTCAATGAGAGGACCGTGACCACTTACATTCCATTGATTTTCATAAGACCAAAATATAATTGAGCAATATAAATCCAATATTATGATAGTAACTAGATGGTCAATATTATGCCTATCTGAACTAAAATACCCAGTATCATGAACTTCAGCTTAGTAGTATGAGTTAGGAAATCTATGAGGAAATATAGAACACTTGCTTTTTGCATGTATAATTTGTGGTGCTTCTTGTATCATGTTGATATTAGTATTGGAATGAATCTTGGATAACGTGCTATTTTCTAGAATTCTGCTCCTGAGAAAGACCATTTATATGGCCACCCATCTCACAAGTGACTCTAGGTGGTATACAACAACTAATAAAACATTAAAAATATTATATTATATATAAAAATGTACACAATTATGTTTAATTGAAATACCTATTTACAATTAAGAACCTCTGTGTCCTAAAGTATCTCGTCTCTATACAAATAGATTGAAAGTTAATACATAAACTGAACATTGTACAACTCAACAAGAGATTTCAGGTAGTCCTTGACTTACAATAACAGGGACTGGAAAATTTGTCATTAAGCAAGGCATCATGTGACCACACCTGATTTTACATTTTTTGCAGTGGTCGTTAACCAGATCATTGTGGTCGTTAAGTGAACCATGCAGTTCCCCATTGTTTTTGCTTGTCGGAAGCCAGCTGGGAAGATCGCAAATGGCGATCACATGACCCTGGGACGCTGCAACCATTGTAATACATGCCGGTTGCCAAGCCCCCAAATTTTGATCACGTGACCGCGGGGATGCTGCAACGGTCATAAGTGTGAGGACCAGTCGTAAGTCACTTTTTCAGTGCTGTCGTAACTTTGAACGATCGCTAAACAAATGATTGTAAGTCGAGGACTACCTGTATAAGTTTTCTCTTACCTTTGAAAGCCAATTGCTGTAGAGAATGGGTCTGCACATAGCTTTCTCTTTGTCTATATTGGGGAAGTGTTTCAGAGCCACCATATCAATGTTTTCATCAGTCCATCGTCTCTCCTCATCTTCCACAAGCCTAGATAAACACAGTAGATTCAGAGAGTGAGCAGACAGGGCTTGTCCAGGATAAAAGCAGGGAAATAACAGCACTGTGGAGCTCTGAGAAAAAGGAAGAAGGCTGGAGACAACCACAATAGTCTGCTCAGCAAATGCCTTGCAGAAAAGATTCTAGAAAGATTTTTTTAAAGTGTTTTATTTACAACTGCTTTTGGGGATTGTAACCAGAAACAGTGGAATATAAATAATTGAAATAAATAATTTTTAAAAACTGAAGGAAAGATCTTAAGAACACTTCCTTCCTGGGCAGTTCTTGGGAGATCTACATCTAAATGCCTACAATTTAAAGAAAACAGGGAATTCTTTTAAACAGAAGTCTAGTACAGAATATCTATTTGTTACAACCTGAATAAATAAGAGTCTTATGGAACCTTAATGTTTCCATACTCTAATATTGACAAATCTAATAAAAGCAAGCATACAACCTTGTATCTCCAAGAAGAGGAAATTTATCCTATCTCAGAGATTTAAAGGAAGGACGGTCTGTATGTTCAAACTTTACCTGTCCTGGAAGAGACGCAAGGCTTCATGTGCCCAAATTCTAATGAGTCCTTCAACAGGCAATGTTTCCAGAGGTCTCAGAGCTTCAAAGATACCTCGCACCCATCGAGTCATTTCACGGGGTGAATAGATATAGTGTGGCTGTGTATCTTGAGTAAACCTTTCCTGTATGGAAAAATATAGATGATGAGTAACTAGCAATTTTTTTCCAACGTCTTAATCATTTCATTAAAAGCTGTGAAAAACTTTCAGCCTAGTTACCTGTGACATTGTGTAGAACTCAACCATTGCAGCAGTGAGTGGTTCTGCATATGTGCGGAGAGATGGAATAAGTCTCAACATAGCACGATTGAAAGTGCCATAAATTTGAGTGAGTGAAGCTGGCCCAGGGTAGTCCACATATACAACAGGAACATGGCGCAAGAATCTGAAAAAAATATGCAAGGGATTAATTCTAGATAAGTTATCTAACAATATTTTATTAGACTAGAGAGTCAGTCTGGGGTAGTGGTTAAGGCATCAGACTAGAAACCAAGAGACTGAGTTCTAGGCCTCCCTTAGGCACAAGGCCAGCTGGGTGACCTTGGGCCAGTCAGTCTCTCTCTCTCAGTCCTAGAAAGGAGGCAATGGCAAACTGGCTCTGAAATCTTGCCAAGAAAACTGCAAGGACTTGTCCAGGCAGTCTCCAGGAGTCAAGACTGACTCGAAGGCACCAAAAAAAAAAAAAAATTAGACTGACTACATAGGCTCTAAGAATTGACAAGTACATTCCACAATAAATTGTTTCTTTGGTAATTCCCACTATAAAACAACTCACAGAAGGTCCTGAGAATTATGCATAATTATACAGGATGACATATTCCCTTATTAATTTATCTTCACTAATAGACTTTCTTATGAAAGTATCATTCCAGAGTCCAAATCACAGGAATGCAATATTATATTGCACCAATAGCGCACAGATATTGTAATACTACATAGAGAACTAAAAACTTGGCTCTGGGAGAGAACATTTGGAGGATGTTAGATTTGGTACTGACCCCCTACTGTTTAGTGCCATTATAACGTATATTGTTTAAAATTGTTATGATTCATACAAACTCCATTAAAAGAAGTTGGCATGAACATGCATGTTGTATTACAGGCATATTACCTATGTGAAAGAGGTTTTCTTCCAGGATCTGTAGGTGGATTGCATGCACCAACAAACTGAATTCGTTCCAATTTCACCCAGGTCTGGTCTGATGTACGGTAGAAACCTCCATGCTCTACCATCTGATAAAGTTAAAATCTTGGTTAGGAAACAGATGGACATACCACACTGTTCCCTTTTGGGATACACAACTTTATATACAAAGTACATAACGTAGAAAAAGTAGAAAAAAATTGGAGGCAAGAGGTAAAAGAATATCTTACTAAATCCAGTTTATACCTTCTCTTCATACTTTTCTATTTTTGCTTCTACCTCATCTGTACATTAATATATTGCCTTTTGTTTTGCAATTTAATCCTGATTCACAAAAAATGTAATTTCTTCACTCATTTATACTTGCCTGTCTAATAAAGGATATGACCCTCTGTGTACCATATTTATCCATATCCGGCAAGTTGATTTCATCACAGAAGAGTACCAGCCATTTTCCCAGCTGAACTGGAGCTAACACCACACCATTAGGTGTACGCCTGTACTCACAATAGTGATCAAATGTTTTCAGGAGTAGTTCTGGAGTGGTAGCACTGGAGAAATTCAAGCCAACCACCTAAAAAGGCAAAAACAATTTGAGAAGAGGAAGCAAAAACAAGAACCAATATATCCTTCACCCACATAACATTTTAAAGAACTGTGCAATCTGTTCTTGATGGTTGACTATTCCAAAATAAATACTTTGAGCTGTGTATATGCATTAAAAGTCTGGTTCTTGAAGAATGGATTCCAGTACTGGTTTTATATATAACAAGGCCAAATGAATTCATACTGTTGCAGATTCTGTATGGACTATTATAATGTCCTTTGAAGATGACTTGGCTATTATAATTATAACCTAGTAGTTATACTGTGTTAACTAAGCATGTAGAACTGGTCTTAACAGTCTTGAATCAGCAGTTTTAGCTCCTTTGCTTTTTCTGATTCTAATTCAGGGTGCTGGTTTTACTTTAAAACCTTAATTGACTAATGACCAGTATACCTCAAAGTCTGTCCGCTATTACAAGAACTGGCCTTGTTACTAAGATGGTTAAAAGCACCCAGTTTTCTGGAATGAAGTGAGTGGAGCCCTGGAATAAGCTCTCAATTGTTATGGAAGTAGTATTTTGTGGTTAATGAACTATTCTGCTGTTCTGCTAGAGGATATTTTAATGGCTACCCACTAAAATATTTTCATTCAGAATGGGGAATACCTCCATGTCAGGCAAGGCCCTGAGTGCACTAAAGAGAGTCATGGTCTTTCCAGATCCTGGTGGGCCACAGAGTACCAGTGGTTTGTGCTCTGCAAGCCAAGTATACAGCAAAGCTTCATGGCGAACAGTGTCAAGCGTTGGCACAACAACATCAGGAGCTGCAACTTTGTGAGTCTCAACTTCAATTTGTGGGACCTTTGACTGCCAAGGCACCCATTCACCAGTGATGGAGACCTACACAAAGAAAAAAGAACTTGCTACTTTCTGCTTTTGTTGCAGTTGAAGGAAGCTACTTTTAAACACTTACTTTGATTTAACTCTAACTGGAAATTTTAATTGTCCAAAAATTAAGAAATATCACCAATAAATGGTCAACAAATTGAAAATCTTTTTAAAAATAATTTAAGTACAATTAATCCATATAAGCTGCACTTGGACAACTGCCAGTTCTGAAGAGGCATTATTTTCTGCCTAGAGAACAGTGCATGTCTTTAAAATGCCCACAAAATGCCCAACAAAATATATTTTTCATTAGAATTATTACCTGTTCTCACATACCACTTTGTAGCACTTTAAAAAGCAACAAATCCAGAAAGTTCATATGATAAAGCAAATGTTTTTGATACTCTAAGTATCAAAACTTAATTTAATTAAATGTGTGATCCCAAAGATAGAGTGTACATACTAAATTAAATAACAAGTATCTTATACATTGTTGCTAGGCCTTTGGAATTACTTGTAATATGGTAGAGGTAGTCCTCAACTTATGATGGCAATTGGGACTGGAATTTCTGTCACTAAGCAATGCGGTTGTAAAGCGTGACCGCATCACTTAGCAATGGCAATCTCTGCAGTCCTGGTTGGTATTGTTAACCGACTCCCATAGTCGTTAGGTGAGGCAACTTCCTGTCAGCTTCTCACAACCAATGTCAGTGGGGAAGCTGGCAGGAAGTTGCAAGTCCCAGGCTGGCAGGGGGAGGGAGCGAGGGGTTGCACGGGGGAGAGTCAGGGAGAGTGCATGAGGATGTGAGGGTGTGTGCAAGAGGTGCAGGTCGTAGAGGGTGAGCGAGGGTGTGGGGGAGGGGGAGGGAAGGTGAAAGGGAGGGTGTGTGAGAGGCGCAGGTTGGGGAGGGTATGTGAGAATGTGGCATGGGTTGGATGCACAGGGGGCATGGTGAGGGTCAGGGAGGGTTGGGAGGGTGCAAAGGAGGTGTGGCAAGGGTCAGGGAGGGCACATGACGGTGTGAGGGAGATATGGTGAGACTTGGGGAGGGTGTGCAGGAGTGCATGAGTAGCTGGCATGGCATGAGTGCAGAGGGACTGGGAGAGGGTGCACGGGTGGGGGAGACTTACCCCAGCAACTTGCAACCTTCCTTGCTGGCTTCCCCATTGACTTTCTGGAAGCTGGCAGGGAAGGTTGCAAATGGTGATCACGTGATCACAGGGTGCTGCAACCAATCATAAGTGCAAACCAGTTGCCATGTGGCCAGATCGTGAACATGTGACCACTTGGGTGCTGGGACAGCTGGAATTCCAAGGAGTGGTCATAATCACCATTTGTTCAGCACCGTTGTAACTTTGAACAATAGCTGAATGGTGATAGGTTGAAGACTATCTGTATTTGATTTGTGGTACTGATTACATTTGTGCAAGTATTATAATCAGAACAGTAGTCACAATAAGGTTGCTGTTAACAAAAAAGTAACCAAAAGATACAATTGTCTTTACCTCATAATCGATTATGGGTATATTTGGTGCACTAGGCAGTGGCACTGTAGTAATTCTTCTGATATATTCACCTAGCTCTGCTCTCATTTTCAGACGGCTGTCTCCAGAGAACGACCACAGGATTGCATACACTAGGTATCTCTGAAATGTTAATGAATCATCAGTATAAATGTGAGGAAAAAGTACTGTTCTTAAGAAACACATGGAAACCAATAGCAAGTCTGGCAACTTCATTGCCTCAGGATTAGAGTTCTTTTGGTGGGTGGGTGGGGTGGGGAACAAGAATTACCTGGATGTAGCGTTCTAGTTGATCTATTTGCATTGGAAAGTCTGGATGGTTGGCATTATACTGTGCTACATTGCGGCATGCTTGGTGAAGCATGGAGAAGAGAGAACCAAGACAGCGTAATCGGGTGAGGTCCATAATGTGCTCCAGTTTAAAAGCATGTTCAAGTGCCTTTGTCACCAGTCCATTAGATGTGAAATATGGCTGCATAATTGTTGCTGCATCTCTTTGAATCTGTTGATGAACCATTTCAGTAACATTATATTTCTTATTACCATACCAGAAAACAGAGCTAAACAATTACTAATTTGTCTAGGGAAGAAAGGGAAATCTAGACCCTTAAGTTTACCTGCAACATTGGAGATGCTGTTTCTTCACTTTCATCTTCTTTTCCTTTTCTCCTGCGCTGAGCTTCTTCTTCACCTTCATCGAGGGGGATACTTCTCAGCCGGGCCAAGAAATTACTGAAAATCATGTCAGTACTTAAAACATCTTCACTGAACCAAACCATGCCACATCGTGACACTGTGGCTAGAGTGGCATATTTCAAATCTTGAACTTCAAACATGATGCGCACCTATGGGAAAAGCAAAAAGGTGGTTTCTGAAAATAATTATACCAGAATTCTTTCCAAGTATCTGTTCAACACATCCTTCTTCAACTACCCTCTCCTCCTTTTGAGCTGTTTTTTTGAGTTTAGGGTAAGTAAAGAGCAAGGAATCAGAGAAAGAATATCCTGTCTTGAAACTGGCATGGGCAGCTGAAGGCTATTGCTGCAAACTCAGTGGAAGAAGAGCTTTGTTTCAAGGTGCTAAGAAGCCAAATTGCATTTACAGTACTCCAGACTCTCAGCTCTGTGCTAGAAGTACTGCAGACATTCTGAATGCACATTCCCTCATCCCAGACACAGAATCTAAGTCTTCACAAGGAACAGATGTATGCTAGGTATTACCTGAGCCCCTCCCTTTTTTCTAGGTAGGAAACAGTGGGATTTAACATCTCCCCACAGCCTCAGAATTAACTGGTTGAAATTTCCAGGGAAATCCAGGTAAAGGAGAAGCAAGAGGAATGCCTCTTTCAAGAGCCTTATTTATTTCTGTAGAAATAGGTAAGTGCTTAGGTGGGAATTTGTGATTAGACCTTTTATTGATTTTGAGATGCATGTGCTAATTAAATATTTGTAATCACTGGTGTCATGTCTCTATATAAATTGGGGAATAGTGTAGAATTCCCACATTTATCATATTACTTGAACTGTATTCATAAATCTAGCTTTACAGACTTTAAGTCATCATTTTCGCTTGTTAAGTTATAGTTGAACAGTAAAAAAAGCAAATTGCAGAAGACCAGCAGCATCTTATGGTTTGAGTGGTTCATTAGATTCCATTTCTCGTTTGTCTTTTTAAAAAGTTATCAGTGTTGCTTCCCTATGAGTTCAGCAGCTCTGGAAGTTACCTTTTTTAAAAACTTAAGCATTTGCATTTTGATATTTGAAATTTAAAAAGGCTTTAACCTTTGATTTTTTCTAAGCGGAATACATCAGCATGCTGTTCTACAAGGACTGAGTCAATATTCTGATATTGTGTTGTCCAAATATAGTTACATTAAATCACATGGAAATACCATCTCTAATATGAATTTACTGTAGTTTGGCTTACATTCGGTGGAAGGCTCAGACGTTCTCCATTTGGTAATGTCAGCAACTTATTGTCATCCAGAACGGAGTTCAAATTTTCAACCCACTCGGGATCAACATCTCCATCAAAGATAATCCACTGTCGTTTTTGCAGTTCCCCTCTCACATTATCTATAATTCTAAGTAAAATGATGATAATGTAGTACAAGTTAGGAAAACATTGAATCAGCTTAAACCGCTTCCTTATTTGGGAATCTTTCTATTCACGTTTACCACATCTTATTTATTTGACACACTTACTTTCTTAAGACATGGGTAAACAACCCGTCTGTCCACTCTCTGGTGTTGGGATCTAAAGTACCATAAAGATGGTCTTTGCTGATAGCTTTGGGATCAATTATATGTGCAACACCTTCCACACCCTCTAGTCTCTCCAGAGCTTTCAACAGCACTCTCCAAGCCATGCTCTTTCCACTCCCAGAAGGACCGACCATCATCAAACCATGGTTGATCTGGGTAATTTGATAGAGCTGAAGAACCTGTGAAAAAAGGGGTAGAATAAGGGAAGATCTTTAATCTAGAATGACAAGAGTTACAGTAATCTTGTTTAGACTTCTAGAGGACTGTTTGCAGCCAAATCTCATAGGATTTTATGTTATGATGTCAGCTGACAAGCCGTACCTTTTCCACCCACATACTACCAATATCTTCTCCATCACCATATGTGAGGTACATTTCCTGACAGACTTTCTTAAGTTCCTCCCTCAGTGCAGTCATTTCTCCTCGGTGATACTGAATGCCAGGGAACACATCTGACAAGAGACTGAAAAGCAATGGTATGTCTTCTGCAACCAGTTTTGGTACCATAGTTTCACAAACACTCTGGATCAGAATCTACATGGGAAAAAGATTTATTAGACAAACTAAGAAGCAAAGTAGTTATTTAATAGTGCAGGGTTCAAAGACTGAATATAGTAAAGTTATCTATATTTTTATTGTCAACTGGACATTATGCCTTAGGAGTAACTTGGATGTTTCCCTTGAATTTTAAGATATCTTGAGATACTGCCAAACACTGTTTGTGTGGTGGTTTGTCCAGAAGCATTTTTGTTTAAACAAATTACTGCGACTATTACTAGCTGATTAACACAACATTTACAGCAGTACAGAGCATTACGAACACAAATAGTAGTGTACACAAAGAACAGGTGAAAACAATATTCAAAATGGCTTCTTTTGATCATTTTGGAAATGTTCAAATGCCAGCTGTTTAGCATTGAAGTGTTTGAAACTCAAAACCACGCCTGAAACATTTCAAACACATAAGTTGTTCTGCACTTCAATCTGCGTGTTTTGAATTCAAAATGATTTGACCCTGAAATGTGATGCACACTTGTACTGAAAACCAATTGCATTAAAAAAAAATCCAAATTAAATTCAAGATCCTTATATGTATCTGCATTCAAGGATCTGTCTATATAATTGCAGACTGCGTTAACTACTCCACATAAAATACATGCCATACCTCCTGTTCTGGTAAATTCTCAGCAATTTCTCCTTCATCAACAACTTCACCACGCTCTTCCTTCTCTCGCTTTATTCTCTGAATTCTTTCTCTTTTCACATTGCCCGCACTGACCAGCACACTTTTCAAAGCTCTCAAGCCGAAATCATAATGGCTTTGAGAGGAGAGCTGCTCATCACACAGTCTAAGGATATAAATATGTCACTCTCACAAAAATGTTTAAATAAAAAAAGCATGCTAAAGTTGACTTTAGAGATGGACATTGTTTATTATCACGCTCTAGAGTTACTTCAGAACATATTGGCTGTTTTACTAAATAGTTTGGATACTTTCATTTGTGCCTAGAAAATACATAGCCCTGTAGATGGTTTATTTCTTAGCAGTTTTGCACTACTTCATGTTATATGATCCACATATAATAAAATAATAACACTACACTAATACCAGCACCTGAATTAACATAGTCATCCAAGAATAAATCATTCTACATGCCTCTATTAGCAATGATACTTACTTAAAGAAGGGGACAATCTTGTTGGCAAGCACTTCAGCTGTCCGAAATCCTTGGGAATACAACATGACCTGAGCAATCAGTTGACGGTCAGGCTTTGTCATGGCCAAACTACGGAACAGTTTCTTCAAGTTGTCTGGAAGATTTGATCGACCCGCATAGCCAGGGTTCATTGTGATGAAGATTGCCATATCTGGACTCACTTTCACTTGTTTGTTTAGCAATTCACAGGTAATAGGGGCGGCAGCTGAAAGCAAGAATCTGTCATTTAAGTATACTTCTCACCTCTTCACCTTTCAAACACTGACAGAAAAGGAAGCCAGCAAGGCTGGGGAAGACTACTGGTATGTGTGTGCGTGTATGTATGTATGTATGCATGCATATATGTATGTATATATTTTATTTTATTTTATTTTCAGAACTTATATGGCTGCCTATCTCCTATAATGACTCTAGGTGGCTCACAACAATCCATAAAACATAGTTAAAAACATACCCTTCCCCCATGCATCAGACCAAACATCCTCACAGCTCAACCCCCCCCCTCCCCATTCTAGCCCAATGGTTGGGGGAAGATTCAGGTCTTCACAGTCCTCCGGAAGGCTAAAAGGATAGGGATCCCTTTGATCTTTGGTGGGAGGCTGTTCCAAAGGACTGGGGCAGCCACCAAGAAGGCATGCCTCCAAGGTCCCATCAAGTGACAACATTTAAGGGAGGGGACCTGGAGTGTACCCACCCTATTTAACCTAGTAGGACAGGCATATACCCTCAGGGAGAAGTGGTCCCACAAGTAACCTGGCTCTGTGCCATGTAGGGCTTTAAAGGTGATAACCAGCACCTTGAATTGCACCAGAAAGCAACAGGAAGCCAGTGCAGCTCATGCAGCAGCGGTGATAGTCGGGTGAACTGTGGGACATACAAAACTGTGCCTACTGCTGCTTCTGGACCAGCTGCAGCTTCCAGATGGTCTTCAAGGATAGCCCCACGTAGAGTGCATTGCAGTAATCGAAATGGGAGGTGACTAAGGCATGGGTGACTGTGAGCAAGGTATACCCTTAGAAAGACACTGCTATAGTAAATATAAGAGGGCCAACTAACGAATTTGATGTATATGAGGTACATGCTTGTTTAAATACCCTAGTCCAATTTTTTTACCATTTTAAGAGGAAAAAACCCCATCAGTTTGTTTTCTGGCTATCTCTATAATAACTTGGTGATCTTTCCACAAGTCTATTTGGAAAGCCGAATGGTTTCATGTGATGCATAGCAGTTGTTTGGAAACCTGGAATCTTGTTTTCTGCCTCTATACTTCTATGTATGGTCCACCCTAGGCTGCTTGTGGATCTGAATGGTTTCCAGAGTACACTTCCCCTTAGAAAGTGGGGAAGAACGTTGTGGGGAAGAATGTTGTGGCTTTTTCTTTTTCATTTCCTATGATTTTTTTTGTCTTTTGTTTCTTTTTCCCTAGATAGTCTAATAGAGTTTTCTTCCCTTTCTTTTTTCTCTCCCTATGTAGCACTTTTTATTGAATAAATTAGGTTTCTTTTTTAAAGTACATACCCTTTTCCACAAAAGTTTTATAAATACATAGTTATATTGCTATATTATAATATATTACAAACCAATAAGGCTTTTAAAGAAATATTAACTGTAATGTTTTAAAAAATGTAATTATAGTTAACAAAATAACAGTATTGAAATACAGAAACTGTGCAGTTGCAAAACCTATAAAGTAATTGAAAGTAGCTTTTCTTTTTAGAATACATACATTTGTCATAGTTTGGATTTGAGTGTTCTCGCAAGGCTTCCTGAATGCACTGGACTTGCTGAGAAACAGCAGAAAGCATTCGCTCCTCAAGTCTGTTAAACTCATCAAAGCAGCCCCATGCACCTACTTGACAGAGGCCCACAAAGATGCGGCCCATTGCCTAAAGAGATAAAGAGAAAAAAAAAACTCCATTAGGTGTAACTCAGCATCTGTAAAAAGGGGCATTTTCCCCATGGTTTTTAAGAGGCAAAAACGGCTATACAGTCTGAATCTTTTGTTAAGTATTATGGACACATACTGGAGCTTTCCTTGCACTGAAATTTAGGCTCATAACAAGTAACTGGATGTAAGATCCTGTCTCTTAAGTTGGACTCTAGGGTATGGTTGGAATTGTTGCTACTGTACCAGCCTTCCTGCTGCACAGCATCTTCCCTCCATGAATTTCTAAACTCTGTGGCTGGATTGGCAGTTGAGTTCTCCAGGCTTAAGGTCCTAGGGGACTTCAACCTGCCTTCCCAGGGGTAGAATCAGAGATGGCTTTGAAGTTCATGGCCACCATGACAGCCATGGACCTGATCCAGGTCATCAAGGGCCTGATGCACAATGGTGCTCACATTTTGAATTTGGTTTCCCAGTTGGGGCAGCGGTGATGGGATCTGGAATTGGGAGATACTGCCATCGCTCCGCCATGGACTGATTACTTTCTGATCACCCTGGTGTGTCCCAGAGCTCCTCCCTGCCACAGGGAGGCAGAACCTATTTCATTGGTATACTCCAGGTGCTTGATGGACCCTGATGGGTTTCAGAGGGAGCTTGTGGCTCTTCCTGAAGATTTGGTGCACAGTTCAGTTGATGCCTTGGTTGCAGCTTGGAATGAGAGGGCAGCTGGGCTTTGGACCGAATCAAGCCTATGTGGACTCTCTCCTCCCATTCCCCTACCTTTGAAGAACACCTGAAAGCTGCAGTTGTACCAGAATGCAAAATGCAAGCAATTACAGGCATGATTCGGTACACCCATGTTACACCTTTGCTTTGTGAGCTGCACTGGCTCCCAACAGGCTTCTGGTGCAATTTAACGTATTGGCTGCTACCTTTAAAAGCCTTTCATGGCATAGGGCAAGGATATTTAAGGGACCCTTTCTCCAACTGTCTCTACCTGTCCTATCAAGTCTGGCTACAGGGGCATGCTCTGGGGCATGCTCTGGGGCATGCTCTGGGGAAGCCTATTAAGGAATGCCATCTGGTGGGACCCAGGAAGCATGCCTTTTCTGTTGCTGTACCTGCCCTTTGGAATAACACTCTCCCAAGATTAGATTGGCTCTGACTGCTGGTTTTTTGGAAGGCCCTTAAGACCTGGTTGTTCTTAAGTTGGGGTTGGGAGGTTAGGTGCGTCTGTGAATTACTGTCATTAGCATTGATGGTCTTGGCTGCCATGTTTTATTTTTGCCATGTATTGTTATTTATGATTGTACTGATGTTTTTAATCTCTGCCACTGAGAATTGCTTGCGCAAGATGAGCAGCCATATACAGGTAGTCCTCAACTTACGATGGCAATTGGAATTGGAATTTCTGTCACTAAGTGATGTGGTCATAAAGCGCAACCACATCACTTAGCAATGGCAATCTCTGCAATTCCAGCTGCCATTGTTAACTGAATCCTACAGTCATTAGGTGAGGCAACTTCCTGCTGGCTTCCCACAACCAAAGTCAGCAGGGAAACCAGCAGGAAGTTGCAAGTCCGAGATCTGCAAGTAGGTAAGTGGCTGCTACTAGGTGGGGGAGGGGTAAGGGGATATGTGTGGGTATGGGGGAGGGTTGGGGAGGGTGTGTGAAGGTGCACAGGAGGGTTGGGGAAAGATGTGTGGTGAGGGATGGGGTGCGAGAGGTGTGGCATGGGTCGGGTGCATGAGGGTGGACGAGAGGTGTCAGTCGGGGAGAGTATGTAGGAGTGCATGAAAGGTGCCATGCAGGCTGGGAGGGTGCACAAGGGGGTGCTCGAGACTTCTCCATTGACTTTCTGGGGAAGCTGGCAGGGAAGGTTGCAAATGGTGATCACGGGGCGCTTGGCAACCAGTCATAAGTGCAAACAGGTTGCCAAGCACCCAGATCCTGATCATGTGTCCATGGGGATGCTGGGATGGCTAGAACTCTGAGGACCAGTTGTAACGACCATTCGTTCGGTGCCATCATAACTTGGAACAGTCACTGACTGAATGGTTGTAGGTCGTGGACTACCTGTAAATTGAAAAATGAATAAATAAAAATGAGTGAGATTGTTGTTCCTTCCCAACAATCCACGTCACTTAAAAATATGAATTGTATGGTTTGAAGTTCATCGTATTTTCTAAAACTATCTGGGTTATTTTGAATTTGATTTTCAAGTTAGCAAGATTGGAAGCTGTGGGGAGATAATTCAATTAGCCTTAATTGGTGATGGCTTTACATTTATCATGCAAAAGTTATAGTATTGTTAGATTACAGTGGGGCAAAAAAGTATTTAGTCAGCCACCAATTGTGCAAGTTCTCCCACTTAAAAAGATGAGAGAGGCCTGTAATTTTCATCATAGGTATACCTCAACTATGAGAGACAAAATGGGGGGGAAAATCCAGAAAATCATTGTCTGATTTTTAAAGAATTTATTTGCAAATCATGGTGGAAAATAAGTATTTGGTCAATATCAAAAGTTCATCTCAATACTTTGTTATATATCCTTTGTTGGCAACGACAGAGGTCAAACGTTTTCTGTAAGTCTTCACAAGGTTTTCACACACTGTTGCTGGTATTTTGGCCCATTCCTCCATGCAGATCTCCTCTAGAGCAGTGATGTTTTGGGGCTGTCGCTGGGCAACACAGACTTTCAACTCCCTCCAAAGGTTTTCCATGGGGTTGAGATCTGGAGACTGGCTAGGCCACTCCAGGACCTTGAAATGCTTCTTACGAAGCCCAGGTGGTGTGTTTGGGATCATTGTCATGCTGAAAGACCCAGCCATGTTTCATCTTCAATGCCCTTGCTGATGGAAGGAGGTGTTCACTCAAAATCTCACGATACATGGCCCCATTCGTTCTTTCCTTTATACGGATCAGTCATCTTGGTCCCTTTGCAGAAAAACAGCCCCAAAGCATGATGTTTCCACCCCCATGCTTCACAGTAGGTATGGTGTTCTTTGGATGCAACTCAGCATTCTCTCTCCTCCAAACACGACGAGTTGAGTTTAGACCAAAACGTTCTACTTTGGTTTCATCTGACCATATGACATTCACCCAATCCTCTTCTGGATCATCCAAATGCTCTCTAGCAAACTTCAGACAGGCCCGGACATGTACTGGCTTAAGCAGGGGGACACGTCTGGCACTGCAGGATTTGGGTCCCTGGCAGCGTAGTGTGTTACTGATGGTAGCCTTTGTTACTTTGGTCCCAGCTCTCTGCAGGTCATTCACTAGGTCCCCCCGTGTGGTTCTGGGATTTTTGCTCACCATTCTTGTGATCATTTTGACCCCACAGAGTGAGAACTTGCGTGGAGCCCCAGATCGAGGGAGATTATCAGTGGTCTTGTATGTCTTCCATTTTCTAATTATTGCTCCCACAGTTGATTTCTTCACACCAAGCTGCTTGCCTATTGCAGATTCAGTCTTCCCAGCCTGGTGCAGGTCTACAATTTTGTTTCTGGTGTCCTTCAACAGCTCTTTGGTCTTGGCCATAGTGGAGTTTGGAGTGTGACTGTTTGAGGTTGTGGACAGGTGTCTTTTATACTGATAACAAGGTCAAACAGGTGCCATTACTACAGGTAACGAGTGGAGGACAAAGGAGCCTCTTAAAGAAGTAGTTACAGGTCTGTGAGAGCCAGACATCTTGCTTGTTTGTAGGTGACCAAATACTTATTTTCCACCATGATTTGCAAATAAATTCTTTAAAAATCAGACATTGTGATTTTCTGGATTTTTTCCCCTCATTTTGTCTCTCATAGTTGAGGTATACCTATGATGAAAATTACAGGCCTCTCTCATCTTTTTAAGTGGGAGAACTTGCACAATTGGTGGCTGACTAAATACTTTTTTGCCCCACTGTAAGTTCAAAAAAACTATGTCATTTTTGAGTTAGATGCACAAACTTGATACTTCTCTAAAATAATTAATTACAGATGGAAATGCCATACCTGGAAATCAAATGTTTCATCACAGTTGAAAACAAGAACAAATCTTCCAAGCTGATGTCCAAGAGCTTTAACAGATTCTGTTTTACCAGTTCCAGCAGGTCCTGTTTATACATAACATAGAGACAGATTACTTCTGCTCTACAACAGCAGCAGCATAATCTTGACAGGTAGCGATGTATGAGCAACAACCTACCAAATGGAGAACCTCCCAGCCTGGCCTCCAAAGCTTGCGTCATTGTCAGGTAACAACGATCAGTAAGAGGAGTCTGCACCAGTTTATCTTGAACTCCAAGGTACTCAAAGCCATAGTTGAATTTGGCATTAGCCATCTGAATGGATAGTTGCTGCAGGACATCTGTTTGTTTAGGATCAAAGTAGAACCTCATCTGGCTCAACCAATCAAATGATTTGGAGTTGTCAATTCTGCTTTTGATCAATGATCTTGTAACATCTCTTTGGTGCACCAATTCAGTGATCTTTTGAAAAAGCAATAATCAATCTTAGTATACGTATTTAATTGAAACTTGATTATATGAAATGCGCATGTAAAGTAACTTGTATGTCTGGCCTAGAGGCAGTTACTGAAGATTATAACTTACAAGGTGTTCCAGTTTTTTTCTGCGGAGAGGAGGCTGCTCCATCAACACGGAGTCTGCAAGCACATTCAGTGTCGCTTCGACATTGGTCAGCACAGATTGCAGAGGAGTACTATCACCACCTCCACCCATGCTGTTCAAAGCAGACTCCACATTTTCTGACCAGGCAATCTGAGCTGAAAGGACAACAAGTTGGGCCTAGAGAATTAAAAAAAAAGCTTAAGTGTTAGTTATTGGATATTTTGGCTTCCTTCCTCCCACAGCATTTTATCTTATTATAATGCTGAACAGAAAAAAAAAATCAGTACCTGATATTTGTCAATCCATGAGATGTAAGTAGCTGGATCAATTGAAGTTGCTTTGCCAAAGATCTCAATTTCTGTTTCAGACTCAGCAAGAAGTTTGGCAAGTGTTACCCTCATTTCTTTTTCAACAAGTGTGAGCCACTCATTGATCTTTGGATGCTCAGTGATTGACACAGGAGTTTTGAATATCACCTGGAAACAGAATTGTAAGCTTGTTATTACTTTTAAGAGAAAAATGTCTTATGCCATGTGACCCAGAAAACAGCTCTATACCTCCTCTCCCTCACGTGATGATATCCCGAGAACAATGGAGTTGTCTTCGTTAAGGATAATGCTTGACACTCCAGCAAACATCTTCTTGAAATGTTTCTGCAGTTTAGCTACATTTTTGCTGTTTCCAATGATTTCGAGCAAGTCTTCATCCCCAACAAAATAGAACCTAAAAAATAAAGTTCAGTATTTCAGTGGATCCAATATGATAAAGCACACATCAAAACAACAAACCTCAGAGCCAACCCATTTGTGATTTTTCTTTACAAATTGATCAACCAAAGCAAACGAAGACTTTAAACTATTGCTTGTTGAATTTAGAAGTAATTCACACTTATGTAGATGGACAATTAGTTCTGAACTAAATTGCTTACCGAGGGAAAGAAGCTCTCTCTCTCTCCAGGTATTCTCCCAAGGCTTTTTGGATCTTTCCAAGCAAGTCTGCTAATCTTTCCAGAGATCTCTGTACACCCTGAATATTCAGAACATCCATTACCAAGGGAGATTTTGATACCTTTTTCATGAGAGCCAGAAACTCTGTACTGATGCTGAAAAGTCAGGAGGAGAGAATAGTGATGCATGAGACATATAATATCTTCCTCTTTATTTACTTATTATATTTCTATACCACTGAATCTGCCAAAGAGCAGTTAACAATTGATCTGTAAATCATCACAATACAATACAAATTAAACCATCCACAGTAAATAAACCAAAATCAAAATAATTAAATCTAAGCATACAGGTGGTCCTCACTTACTGACTGCAATAGGGATTGGCAACTACATTGCTAAGCAGTGTGGTCATTAAGTGCAATGTCACATGACCACAACTTGTGACTTCCTGGTGGCTTCCCCATTGACTATGCTTGTCAAAAGCTGGCTATGAAGGTCGCAAATAGCGATCACGTGACTGCGGAATGCTGCAATCATCGTAAATGTGCACCGGTTGCCAAGTGCTTGGATTGCGATCACATGACTGTGGGGATGCTGTGACACCTGCAACTTCATGCACCAGTCTTAAGTCTGTAGTTTCAGTGCCAGCACAAGTTCGGACAGTCACTGAATGAGTGATCAGTAAGTGAAGACTACCTGTAGTTACAAAAACTTGATGGAACATTATCAGTTGATCTAATAGAACAGCCATAATGAGAAAAATAATGATTGTGAAATTTTAATCAGCAAAGCCTCTCTAGAACTTTTTATTTTTTTTTTTTAAATATCAACCAGAAAGACATTAGAGAAGCAACTCATCTTTCTGTAAGGGGAGGCTGTTCCATAGAAATGAGCACATAACCAAGAAATAGCACTTCCTGAAAGTGGCCCTCCTAACATCATAGAAGCAGGGAACAACCAGTAGCCTCTCCTGGGATGATTATATAGGAGAACTTGTATAGGATTATATAGGACAATGAGAAGACATTCTGTAAGTACCTAGGTACCAAGCCACTTAGGATTTTATAGGTCAAAATCAGAACTTTCAATTACACCCAGAAACTTACTGGTAGCTAACACAGGTTCCACAACACCAGTGTTATATATTCCTGGCAGCCAATACCAGAAACCATTTTGTACCAGTTCCAGTTTCTGAGTGAACTTCACAGGGAGCACTAAGTAGAGATCATTGCAACGGTAGTATAATTACTACTGTTGAACTGTTCCATGAAATCTCCAAAACTAAGTTAACACACAAACTATTAACATTCTCATATTTACACCCAGAATTGGGGTCAGAACATTACCTTTGGAACCTCTGGGTTTCAACTGGCAGCAGATGTTTGATATCGGCACTACCCGTGAAGATGCCTTCCAAGTAAACCCAGCGCCTCTGGACATCTATCCAGACATCAAAGAGTGCCATAATTCGATTCAGTTTGTCTTCCCAGCTAAGGGCATCTTCTTCAAATACCTACATATAAATAATGAGCTTCAATTAATGAAAACAAATCCACAGTAGTCTGCAACTACTAATTAAGACATCTATTAATTTACCAGAGTCACCATTAAATTACAACAATTATATTTATTCGGTAAAAGTACTGATTGTATTTCCATAAAGATCACAATGTGATAAACAATAAAATATAATAAACTAATGTTAAAACATATAAAAAGTATTTTAAACCAGAAATCAGAATGTTAAGGGCCAAAATAATGTATTTTAATTGTTTTTCAAAATATGCAGTCCTTTTCCTGCATTTTTATTGAACAGGCTCTGTGAATAATGAAGTTTCTCAAAAGGCTTCTGTTACAGATCTTAAAAACCAGGCAGGCTAGTGACACAAGCAGGTATTCAGATAGCTGGGTTCTAAAACCATTCATGCTATGAACTGTGTTTGGAAACAGTTGGCTGTCATTCACTATGAGCAGCCTGGCTGCCACATTTTGCAGCAATTGAGGCCTCTGGGTATTCTGCTGATGATCCTAAATTGTAAGTAGTTTTGTATGGAAGCTTGCACATTGTGTCTATGCTTGTTAAGATGTCAAAACTTTTCCAAGAATAAACTGAAGCATGGATTACCATATTCAAACATACTGAGATATGGAGAAAATAAAATAAATATAGCTAGTCATTACCTTGTAGTATGGAGAAAGCTTCATTGCAGATACACTGTTGATGTGCTCTTTGACCTTGTTGAAGAGGTCATCCCAACCACGAATCAAACGACATTTGTTCTGATAATTAACCAAATCCAACTCATAGGTATTCCATACTTCACGTATCTTTAAACAAAACACAAAGTAACAATGAGACCTAGAGCTTATGGTAGTAAAGACTGTGAAACTTCTCTACAAAACCCAGTTACGGAATATAATCTATTCATATTTTTGTTAAAAAAAATCACTAGAATATAAACTGAAAATCTTTTAAGTGGTATAGATATTAAAGGTGAATTGCTACCTGCTTCAAGAATTCTTCCAGTGCCATCTCTCCCTGTGCCACCAGTAGCACATCCTTCACAATCAATTCATTCTTCTGCAAGTCAACATCCCAAATCTGCCCCAGAGTTAGTTCAGAAACCACCCAATTGACATGCAGCCTCTTCATCAGTTGTTTCCAGTGACGATCTTTAAGAGCTTCTGATTTCAGCTCAATTACCAACATATTTATCTGGAAGAAAGACATCAGGAGGAAAAGCATAAAATTATTTTTTTAATCAACATACTGCTATATTCAAGTATTTTTCAAAAGCAAACGTACCTTCATGTAACCCTTCAGAAGTCTCTGAACATATTCATAGGAAGCATATTGACGTAGCCGAGCAGGAAAATTCTTCAGCTGGTTTAGTAAGCCATCTAAACTTTGTCGAAGCTGTCAAAACAGGAACAGTTTGAAAAAGTAGCACATTTTGAAGGCTATTAATCTATAAATGTTGATACATGTTTTATTACATACTTATTAACATATTTTAACTGAAGTAATCTTTATCTGTGATATGACCAGCTGTATACCCACCCCGAGTCTGCAAATATAAATTGATCTTATTAATTCATTGTAAAATTTCTTTGCCCAAATCTTGGCTTTATTCTAGCCCTACTTATATGGTTGCATCCAGTACTGTCCAGCTGACAGCAAAATAGGTATAGCTTGCCAAACCAATTTGCCAAATCTGCTGTGGAAGCTTGGGAGACTTTGCAAGACTAGGGGTATACTGAAGTTGTGCCTTTGAAACTTTGCATTTGTTAACTATTACTAGGCTTTTTTTCCTTAGTTAAAATTAACTCAGATTTCTCCAGTTCCAATCTTTTTGAAAAGAAATAGTTGATGTCTTATCTAATATACAAACCAATAAAACAGAGATAATACCAAAAGAATATTCTTGTAATGTACTTTATGCAATAGTAAAATAACTAAGGAAGTATTTATCCAAAAAGTCTGGACCACCATAGCATGGATCCATTTCATAAAATAGCTCTTCACATTTTTAAACCACCTTTTTTCCAGGCAACAGTGTCACTTCTATGTATTTTATTTATTTAACAAGTTTCTATAGCCACCCATCTACCCAAGGAACTCTGGGTTGATGGATGAACATAACCAAACTATACAAATTCAATTCAAAAGAAACTGGGTCAAGGTCCCTAAAAATAACATTATCAACACATCAAACAAAACCAAACCCATCAGCTTCTGCTTGCTTAAATATTATTTTTGACATGGATATGGCACCTTTCATTCAGTGGTCAGTAATACAAATATTAAAGGTGGATATGCCACCTTTCATTCAGTTTGCAGTAATACAAATATTAAAAAAAAGAAAATAAAACAATAGACAATAAACTGTATAGTAACAGTTAATCCAAGTTGTGTTATACCAAAATGGGTTCAATGTTCAAACACTCTTCCCAATTAATATTGATATGAAGTACATATAATTTAATGCTGAAAAAGTAAATTTTGATGGAGGTAGGGACTTAAAAGAAACCAGTATTGAGATATGCAATATGAGTCATCAGTAGATTATCTCTAGAGGTTCCTAGTTTCTAATATGGTTCAAAATAATGAAAGAACAGTGATTGAAGTTCAGTGATTTATCTTTATGGACTCTCAAAGGGTATACCAAAGCTCCTAGGCCTCCCATTATGAGGCTACCCAATTTGTGTTAATGAGTGTTTTCCAACACATCTGAAAAAAGGTAGTTTCAATTTCTACATTATAAGAGTTAAATATATAAAGGAGGATATATTGTGCATTTAAGAATATGTGACACCCCCTGCCCCTCAGTTCTACATCTTCTACATGAATAGCTGAAGTAATACCTTTCTGGGTTGTACAGAAACCCAAGGCTGTTCCTTCATTTGATCAATCTGTTCCCAAACTTTTGAAAGCTCAGACCAGACTCCTTTAAGGTCCTGTAGCTCTTCTAAGGCAACCTGTGATGCAAAAAAGTTAAAAATATGAATACATAAAAATATGAATAGATACAATAACAAAATATATGATTTCTGAAGTATCAGTGTAACTATAGCAGAGACATATGTTTTTCTAATTACAATCTCACAGTTATAAAACATTCATGTTCCAATTCATAGAACCAAACTCTGGTTTTTCATACTTGGACACGTTCTTCACTGCCACTGAGAAGTCCTGTATCAGTAAGCTCCAGAGCTTCTTTGGCCTTTGCACATTTTTCACGGTCATCTTTCAACCTTCCAAATTTCCCTTCATAGATGGTAAGTGCTTGGAGAGCCTCCTCTGGACGCAGGTTGCCCTTAAGAAAGCAATAATGAAACTTTAATTGTTTAATTAATTTATTAAATTTAATATCAAATCTGATATTTTAGAGCCCACCATTACATAAATTGGAACTTCAGCACTATCACATTTTAGCTTCATAGCTGATACATATGGAGTGAAATTAAGAAACAGGTCTCCAAATGCATGTTGACGCTAAAAGAGAAAAACAACTGGTTGAATTAATGGAAACCTACTGTTACAGGCTTTGTCTTCTCCCAGTCTGTCAGTAAGTCCACTGTGCGGCTTTCTACAGCTCGATCTTCTTGAACAATCTTCATCTGCAAGTTTGCTACTTGCTGCTGAATGGCAGAATCTTTTCTTCGCATAATATCATTGAAAGCACCCCATTCTCCTTCAATGTTGTCAATATACAACCAGGATGAAGGAAACTGGAATCTCTGCTTCTCAAGTAAGCGTTGGCCATTACGGTATAGCTATATGGTCAGCATAAAAAAAAAAAAAGTTATATTGTATGTTAAGATCAAAAGACACATAAGTTGGAAATTTAAATCAGCTGCTGCTACTATAATATGAAGAATTTAATGACTTTACTGAAAAGGTTAAAACAATCACTTTAAAAAGACATGCAATTTTTTAAAATCTGAGATTGACAAAGAATTTATAATTAGAATATATATTTTAATTTTTTTAAAAAAAATCTGCCATAAAAAGCTTACCTCAACTTGTTTCTCAAACTGCTTGATTTTGCGTTTCAGTGATTGCACATATGTGATAAATGTTACAGCATCAGATGTGCTAGCTGTATCCACTGAATGTTGCTCCAATTCTTGACGTGACTATAAGAAATGGAATAAAGGACAAAGCTATAAATATATCAGGAAACTTCAGAACAACTTACAACAGAGAAACCTCTCTAAAAATTGATAGGTCAGAAAGAAGATGTCACTATTACTCATGGGGTTTTAACTAAGATTCCCAAGTCAATAAAAAGTATGGAACAAGACAACCCTTTTATCCTATCTGTCAATATAGTGTTAGATTAGGCTCAATTAGCTTTCCTCTCCTTTTTGTTTTTGCTTAGAGTAACTTAATATAACAAATGTTTATCATCTTCGCTTCAGAACATCTTTACCTTGGAAATCTGAGAGTGGAACTCTGTCATGTTTTGGCCCAGCATTTGACCAAATTTGCTCAGTACTTCTTTATGCCAGGAGTCATACTTCAAGTTCACTTTGGACTGAACCTACACAGTGAAAATAATGATACTTTTATTCTATACCCTTCTACCTCTGTAACACAAAACACTGTTTTTATTTTTTTATATTTTATTTGCGCATTCATTCCCATCCTTTTATTTCTGGCCTGCATTTGCATGCTTTAAGGAAAAGTTACTAAAAAAACCCATCAGCAATATCAATGTTTCTGACATTTGTTTTGCAATCTGGTTAGGTACTAAATTAACAAACCAACAATGTTACTCAATAGTATTCTTCAAAATATTTACCTTTCCATAATCTATGATAACAGGCCCAAATTCCTTCCTAGTTTCTGCATTGTCAAAGGTTCCTCTGGCTTTTCTGATTTGAACCAACAGTGCCTGCCACTTGTTTAAGTCTTCTCCAAGTCGGTTATAGATATTTTCAGCTTGCATATCCCATAAGCACTGGTACTGTAGCCAAACCTATAGACCAAGCCCACACAGAAGGAGAACTTAAGCAATTCATTTTAAGAAATAAGTCATCAATTTCTAAACACATAGAAAATTACTTTTAGGGATTTAGGTCCTTTAAAAAAACAAAACAGAACTAACTCTCCAACCTATAAAATTAATGTACTTGTTAGAGTGTAAAGGCAGAACATACAGCAATAAATAAATAATCAATTAAGACACTGTCACATAGAATACTGATACATTATAATCTTAAAATGACCCCATGCCCCAAAGAAAAAAACTAGAATCCCACCTTAACATATTGTTCAACCTCTGTTACAATCCCCTTGACTGCAGAATAAGCCTCCTCCAGAGCTGAAGGACCATCTGGCATCCGTGTCAAAGCATTACGATAAAACTTTTCTTCTTCTGATAACTCATAGTGTACACCAACCTAATCAAATCCAGAATTAAATACAGAGCAATTTTTAAAAATGGAAACATTTAGCAATTTGACAAAAATTCTTGAAGGTTTAATGTTCTCAAGAATTCTTTGAGTCAAATGTGTGGGGTTTTTTTACCTGGTATCTCTGACTTTGGATTCTAGGAAGTGATAATATTACCGTCTTCCAAGCAAACAATTCTTGGAAGAGTTTGTATCTGCAGTCTTCAATTGGTGGATTCAAATAGATCACCTGATTGGTTATTCGGAGTTCATGCACAACGTTCTGCAAAAGTATAAAGCCATGTTCAGTTTTGCTGTACTAGGTAATGGCATAATAACATTCATTTAAAAACCCTGCAATGATATAGTTGGAGAACAGGTTACAGTGTGATTGACCTAGTTGCAAAGCTATGTATTTCATTACTTCAAACTATATCTCAAAACTGACCTCTCCTATGAAACTATTTCCTTAACTGCTTAATGTTCATTTGCAAAGCCAGAATCAATTTTTATTTTTATCCACATCTTCATTCCTCTATTCTCTCTCAAAGTATGAACATTTACATGGAAAACTCTTTAGCATAGAGACCTGTCTCTTTTGATTATGAAATTCTAACATTTATACACGTGTAACAAAATGAATCTTATTTGTTTGATGTACCGATAGTGATAGCAGGTCCAGTGAGACAAAGACGACAAGGGAATAAACATGAGGTACAGGAAATTAAGATAATCCACACACTGAAAACCAGAGTGAAGGTTGGGGAAAAGTGTAGCACAAAATCTTTAGCTATTGGCTAGCAATTGTACAATGGAATAGGCACCCCAGTTTTCTCTTATCCCTAATCTTTAAATAAACTGCCAAAATAGATACATTGTTATAGTTAGAAGAGCTAGAAATTTTCCAGTAAAACACTCTGGAAGGCAACTTCTCTGCAAAATTACATTTACTGCATTTGTGCAAACAGAGAATAAACTTCAACAGCACTAGTACTGAGGTTCTTCAGCTACTAATAGTATTCAAACTGTGCAGGTCTAATTTAAAGTGAAAACTTCACTTACTTTGATTTTGGGCTCTCCACCTGGTTTATGACTGACTTGTGGAGCATCTGTATCCATATCTACTTCTGCTTTGTCATCAGCTTGACCAAGAAGTACTTGTGTCCATGCTCTCAACCCAGCTTGCAGACGAACTCCTAGTATTCTCTCAATCTAGGATGCAAATATATTCAACAACTGTATCACTTGACAACAGTACTAATGTTTTTATTTATGTTTTAAATGAGATTTGTCTGCCGATGGTTCCATATGCATATACAACAGATTCATTAACTCATTTTTAAACTATGGCTTGTTGAACAAGCTATAGTGGTATAGTTCATATAATACACTGTCACAATTACTTAGGTCTGCACATACAGATAGACCTCGCTTAATGACTGCCATGTTTAGTGACCGTTAGAAATTACAATGGTGTGGGATAAGTAACTTTATGGCCAGTCCTCACACTTGCAACCGTTACAGCATCCCCACAGTCATGTGATCAAGATTCAGGCGCTTTGCAACTGATGGGCATTTATGACTGTTGCAGCGTCCTGCAGTCACATGATCACCATTTGCGTACTTCACAGCTGGCTTCCGATAAGCAAGTCAATAGAGAAGCCGGCAATAAAATCACAAGTTGCGGTCATGTGATGTCTCACTTAGCGACTGTGTTGCTTAGCAACCGAGTCAATGGTTTCAATTGTGGTCATTAAGCGAGGACTACCTGTAACACAAAACAAGTATCAATATGTCTTAATGTTACATGAAAACTGGGCCACTGGAAAATTCAGAAAATAGTAAATCCCCTTAAATTTTAAAGTAAAATATGTTTAAGAGTAAAACTTCCAACATTATTTCTGGGTTATTGAAATAAGATTTGACAGTTTTTTAAAAATTTCACCTTTAATATGAGTCATCATACACAGACACACAATTTATATGCTGCTAAATTCCAAAAAATCTGAACAGTTAAAAAAGGAACAAGCAAAATCAAAAGAATTATAAGAAACTCCATCCCCCATCAACAAAAAATTTCCTACCCACTGACACACTGGATCAAGTAGGCTAACATAGTTTTAGCAGTGTATTTAATAATCAAGGAAAAGCATATTTCTGGAACCTATGGTTTGTTAAATTCTTATTGCCTTCTTTTATCTCCTACATACATGTTATCATCTAAACAGAAAAACTGATAAAAATAGTATTATTCTTATTTACTGTAAGTAAATAGACTGGATTTCAAAAAGATCTAAGCATAAGTAACACTATACTACTATGTATGTTTGCAGGTAAGTTTTGCTGAGCTACAATGAGGGCTATTTTCATGTAAGTGTACCAACTTGGAATTTAGCAACTGAATATAAAAGGAAATAAAGAGAACTGTGGACTTCAATCACCTTTTCTTCAGATTCTTTCCCAGGATGTAAGCCAGAGAGTTTAGGAAGAAATACAGCCAGCGAAGCTTACCTCCATATCTAATTTATTCACCCAGATTGGCAAGTTGGAATATGAATGAAGATTCAAATCGTCTACAGCCTTCTGAACTCTGTTTAAAATTTCAGAGAAGGTTTTGTGATCATACATGCATGTTTCCAAAGATCTGACTTCCAGGTCTATTTTCTCTTCAATGATAAGCAAGTCATCCACCTAGAAGATAGAAAACAAGCCTTTCAAAATTCTTTTTCAGTACTTAACAATCCTTTCCCCAAAAACCTACTTCTTTATCATTGTAATTGCATGCCCATTAATTTTAAATATATAGTGTAAATTGTACTAGCTAGGTCACCTAGAGTTTTAGTATATTTAGGAATTATGATACCTATACTACTTCGGTCTCTAGAGAAATGCCTGCAGAACAAGAAGACTTAATGAGTTTTTTTAAAGATTACTTTCTGCTCCCATCTTGTATTTTCCTCAAGTTTTTCTGTTGAAACATTACTTCGTCACTCATCCACTTAAAACCCCAAACCTGAAACAACAAGTACAAAAATAAATTAACCTTTTCCTGGAAGTTGAAGACAGTCTCTGCCAATCGCTGGACATAAGGATCAAGTTTGTAAGATTCCCACACCAGTGCAATGCCCTCTCCGATCAAAGCCTGCACTTCTTTTTTGAGACCCGCAACCAAGAGAGAAATGGTATTTCGTTCTTCCACCTTTTCACAAGTACGTTCATATGTGCGAACACTCTCGATCAAAGAGATGGCAAAAGGATATAGCTGATTGGCTTGGTGAGCTTTGTTGACTATTGCAAGAGGAACCCGAAATCCAAGCCACTTGAGGTTACGGACTTCTTTTGATAATGTAATTATTTCTGGGAGGAAGTTAACTTTTAGCTTGAGGACATTTCCTGTTCTGCCTCTCACACGAGTACTCTCAATGGTAAAAATGCGACCAGAGACACCAAGGTTTCGCTGCTGAACCTTCCGAGCCCAATCATCAAATATTTCTTGAGTGTTGAGTTTCATACGGAAGCTATCTCCATCTTGCTTTAGCTTCTGCCCTTCTACATGGTTCTCCCAACCCTTTCCAAGAACATCTTCAACACGCTTCATATAAGCTGTAAGTTGCCTGTCAATCTGTTTAGCCCAGATTATAGATCCTGCTACTGGAGGCAAATCTCGAACATGACTCATTTTGCAAGCCTGACTTTGAGGATACTGAACTTTGAACTTGTCATGAAGTGATTCTATGTCATCTTTCACACGCTGGATTAACTGTGTTTGGTATTCACGGATAGCACCTCTAATATGGGGCCGAACAAACAGAGCATTAAATCTGGAGAAGATTCTGAACATTTCATTGGCATTCTTTGCTGTGCCGAGCTGATCTCTTAGGCGAGCAGTAATGCGGGTTTCAACTCTATCAATTCTTTCATCATATCGCTTCATTGCAGCTTCCCAGGCTTCTGTACCTTCTTTGGAAACATCCAAGCCATCTACTTCTTTAACGTTCTCATAAGCAAGATTTACTTCCTCAATTGCGTTAGCATCAGCGGCATCAAACAACACTTCTGCTACTTTCATATCTTGAGGCTCAGGCACGTCTCCCTGATTTTGCTGGGCCACAGCAGTAACCTATTTAAAGTGACAGCAGTTAATCAGATATTTGTTATTTATCATTTGGTATTCCAGAGCACAGAGGAATAGAGTTTTAATATTCAACAAGGTATCAAAAATGACCTGGCCTGTTCATTTAAACTCAAGATGCCAGCATGTTTGTTATGAGTTTTCAGCATCTATTTTAACACGTCTTTGCAATATTTATCCCACAAGCCAATTGTGGGAGTTCTTTGCTGTTCAAGCAATTTCTTTGGAAGCTGGTTTATAACATCTTTTCTAATTAAAAATAGCCTTCACTAGAAGCATATGAAACAAACACCTGACAAGATTAAATGCATGCTTAAGGTTTGGAAAATATATCATTGTTTTTAACAGCAATGGTAATCAAGAAATGTATTACCTGAGGTCTTAGCACTCTGACAATGACTGCTCTTAACTGTTCATGCTGTCTCCGAAACTTCCTCATTTGATCAAGACGAGCCTGCAGCTTTCTGTGAGCAGGATTGATACGCCATACCATCTTCAGATTCTCTTCTCGCTTTCTTTTCACAATGTCTCTTAGTAAGACCTGCAGTTTCTCGTATTCATCATCCCAAGATTGGAAGACTTCAAAGCATGCAACCATGACCTGAAATAATATTGAATAAAGGAAATCAACATATTGTGTACATTTTTTTGAGTTTATTATGTACTGTATAGCCTATTGAAAATCTGTCTTCCCAACTTTTGAAGAGACACAACTAGTAACCAGCCATTATGGAATAGACAAACACATATTTCAGAGTGTCAACTGTTTCTCCAAATTTTCAGAATGTTCTAAAACTGAAATCTGTGAGAAATCTATCTTTAAATATAGTTATGCAGTCACCACACAGTCAATATAAGCAATTAGTCCCAATACTAGAGCTTCTGTGCAGTAGAAAGTAGGCTGTGCATCTTCTGAGTTGAAGCTAGTATTCTCTCTCTGTCCAAATGTTTAGTCTGATGTCCTCCCTCATTCCATCTGCATCTAAGCAAGACTTACCTTCTCAAATTCTTCATAGGCAACATGCATCAGTTTTCGTGTGCCCAATACTTTGAGTAACTGGGAACTTAAGTCTCTTGAAATGGCTTCCACTAAGCGCAGAGCTCTTTGAATAGGATATTTTGTATTTCTTATTTTTCTCAGGTGAGTGAATATTGCCACCAATGCCTGTCTTATTTTATCCAGTTCAGTTGCAGACAATAAATCATTTAGAGGGAAGTCTTTCATTAATGGATTATAATCATTTACTGTCTCCAATGCCTGCTTCAGACCTGGGCGTTAAAAAAAAAAAGTGGATTTGTTTTTTTAAGTATTAAAAGAGCCAAAAAAATCACAGTTCTGCCAAATTCTGTTTCTGGGCAGCTCTTACCTGTGTCTGTATCAAAGCTAACAGTAGCATGAAAACGTTTACCATGCTTCAAGATATCTAATGTTAATAGAACTTCAGGGCTTTCACGCTTCTCCTGAATACGGTAAAGAGCACGTTCCAAATTGAGCCAGAAGCTGATTTCTTGCAAAGCAGTGCCTGATGCAGGATCCCGATCTAATTTGGTCACCTAGAAAAACAAAATGAAGTAACGTGTTTAATGAAGGTAGAATGAAAACACATTAAGCCATAATTTTATGCAATGAGATGAATATAGCACCTGGTTTCCTCATTCTGCTTCAATGTTGTTCTACTATACAGGTAGTCCTCGACTTATGATAGTAATTGGGACCAGAATTTCCATTGCTAAGTGATGCTGTCATAAAGCACAATGTCATGTGTCCGCATCACTTAGCAATGGTAATCCCAGCACTCCCTGCTGCCATAGTTAACCAAATTAACCTCACCAGTTGTTAGCCAAGGACCCACGCCAATCCAAGCCATTCTGGGCTTGGTCCCTCCCAGCTCTGAGCCTCGGTAAGGTAAGGGACTGCCCTCCTCTTCAACTCCCCCCACTTATCTCCCCCCCCATTTTAGTCCTTTTGGCCACCCTGCACCCTGCCTTGTGGGGTGGTAAGCAGCCCCAGAGCTGTGTGGCTCTGAGGCTGCTTGCCACACAGTGGCTCAGGAGCTTCTTGGTGCACCACAGCTCTGGAGCTGCAAGAGGTCCCTGAGCTGCAGCGCAGCACAAAGGTGCAGCCGGCCCTGGAAGCCTCAGCCACCCCAGTAGCATCGTACAAAGCTGCAGTGCCCCAGGAAACCCCAGCAGCATGGCGTGATCATACATCCTTTATGATAAAGTACAGTCCTTTATTTCAGAAATCTATCCTTTAAATTTAATTAATTAATTAATTAATTTTCTTGGTTTTGCTCCTGAATTTTCCTTTGTAAAGCGTGGTTATAATCATAAACATTTTTTTTTAACCTTATGAACCTCTTTCAGATTTGCCCCTTCTTCAGGTTTACCCTTTATTTTTTCCAAGAAAATATGGTCACTGTATCTATAAATAATATAATAATGGGCTGTGTGAACCCAGCCAAATGTGATTTATTTCAATACATCTTGGTTAATGCGAAGTAAGAACCCATCCTAATGGTACAATCATAAACTCATTTACCAAGGAATGTCATATTGAGGTTTACTTCTGAGTAAACTTGCATAAATTGTTTTGTTATAGCCCATGCTATAACAAATAAATGTCTTAAATTTATTTAATGCTTATTCCTAGAGAATCCTGAGGGGAATTTGTCTGTTGAGGAATCTTTGTGTTATTCCTTCACAAACCCCAGTACACTATGGAGGATTCTGGAGTTCTATTGCACTCATGCAGTCCTATAAGTGACATTGCTATGCTTCATTCAAATAGTGCTGTAGATGCACGCTGCAGGAGAGACTGTGAAAACTTTATCATATTTTTCTCCAGGAAATTTCATCTGTTTTTACTGACCCTCTATTTGGGAAATTGCTAATAAAATTTTTGCATTATTCAGATATCTGGGAGCATAGCTTGAGAACTACTCCTAACTGATTAATTAGAAGTTGAAGCTGAGTTAATTTGAAAAATATAACTGCAAAGCAATGGATTTGAAAGTAGTTGATGACTGCACATAAAATAATTATTGGAATGATATAGAAAAACTTACATACAACTGCTTCTTACTTAATTAGGAACATACAACTTCTAATAAACTCCAGTTACTATATACTGTACAGAAAATGCCAGTCTTGCAATAAGAAATACAGTTGAAAAGGGTCAAATAATGAACAACAACAAAGTAAAATACTTATAAAGACAACGTTTAGATTATCTAATACAATATTAGGAGAGCCAGTTCGGTGTAGTGGTTAAGCTGCTGGCCTAGAAACCCAGAGACTGTGAATTCTAGGCCTCCCTTAGGGATAAAAGCTGGCTGGGTGTCTTTGGGCCAGTCACTCTCTCTCAGCCCAACCCGCCTCACAAGATTGTTGTTGTGGGGAAAATAGGAGGCAGGAGTATTAAATATGTTTGCTGCCTTGAGTTATGTATACAAAAGGTGGGATAAAATAGCAATTATAATAATGGTAATTATAATAATATATTTCCCAATTTACCTTTTGGATTTCTCTAATCCAGCGGTTAACTCCAGATTGTAGTTGGTTGAGAAAAGTTGGGTCTTCCACTTTATCACCAAAATCTGTAACCTTTGGCTTTTCTCCACGTTCATAGCATTGCTTGGCAACATTAGTGATAATTGGATGAATTGGTAAACTAATCTCTGGTATTTCAATATTCTGCTGAAGATGCAAAAGTCCCATTTCAAGTTCTGCAATTTTTTTCTCAACTGAGGGAGCCATTTTATCCCCATCCCTTAAGAGAAATACAGAAATAGGCCAAATAAAAATCCACATATGTAATTAAGCCATTTACAATACATGTGCATGCAATCCAGAGTATGTTCTCCACCAATACAAAGACAATGCAAGTTATTATTACAATTTAAGATAATTTTGATAAAAGAATGAGATGTGCCACACAATTAACTGCTGTTCAGTTTATACAGGGAATCACATAGTCCAGAAAGTTTCCTCCTATCCTATAAGGACCCTTGGGAGTAGCATCAAATGCAGTGTGAAAACAATCATCATCATCAAAAAAAACACACAAAAAAACACCTCTTAAAATGTCTTTTAACAGTTAGGATCTTGACTATCAATAGCTTTCCACATATCTTCCTGTATGTCTCTTCTTTATTCATTCATCCATATTAGAGATACAAATTGCACCAAATAGAGTAGTTACCTGTCTGCCTTGCCAGATTCTCTGATGTAGGACTTAAAGAACGGAGCAACAGCATTGCTAATGAAGGAATGCAAAGTTTCATAGGGAGAATCTTCACTGAGAGTGAGAACTCTGAGCTGGGATGACACAGGCTTGTCTGCATCAATTACCGGTGTCCGCTTAATGAAAGCCAAACTATAGATTACAGAAACATTAGTAAGCATTTACTCAGTTTATTATGAGGACATGCAAATTCTAAGCAGGTTCAATTTTTGTTACATTTGTATCTTACTTCCACTTCAAATATGTACTCAACTAGTTAATAACAATACAAAGTATATAGAGACATTAGGTTTTGATATGATAACATTGGTTAAATATTTTTACAGTATCTAGGAATAAAAACATCTGCTAATTAAAAAACGATTTTGAAAATCCTGCCAAATTACTTGAAAGGCCACATATCTAATAACAGCATCTTGCCTGATCTTTGAATCCAAGTTCAACCCTACTGACTTCATGAACAGGTTAAAGCAGTTTTTTTGGCCACAGTACAAAAATGGTTTACCGCTATCTTCTGGGGAGACCTCCCATCTAGCCTAGCGTTCTAGTATTTTCTGGTAGCCTGGACATAAAAATTGAACTGTTAAAATTGCATTTAAACCAGAAGCAGACAAGAAAGCTCTCCCAACATGAATTCCTACAGCACCTAAGATTGCAATAGCACAATTCGGTAGCAAATATTAGTAAGCTGCCAATTTTTCACTTTTGAAAAAATAAAATCCTTACACAATTGTGTAAGCCCATGATGTGCTTAAAGTTTTAATAGGAAATCACCTCCCATAAAAAAAAGGGGGGGCATCCCGACCCTATTCTTTCCAGTGGCTATATAACTCCTTACAGCCTTGGACAAAGAAAATAAAAAAAGCTAACAAACATAGATTGCAGAACGCTTACCCAGATCTCTTTTCAACTCAGACAAGTTCTTATGGGAAATTAAGATCATTACTCATATGACATACATCATAATCAGCACTCAAACGTTTTTGTGCCAGAAAATGGGATATGCTTTCTCGAATTGGTCTTGGTCAATCATCTGACTACAGCTATAGCATGAAAGAGGAATAACTGAGATATGACAATACAGGTAGTCCTCGACTTACAACTATTCAGTCAGCAACTGTTCCAAGTTACAATGGCGCTGAATGAATGGTGGTTATGACCAGATTTCCAGCTGTCCCAACACCTGACCAGTCCAAGCAACCCACCATCACATGATTGCCATTTGCAACCTTCCCCGCCGACTTCCCCAGAAAATCAACAGGGAAGCCAGCAGGGAAGGTTGCAAGTCACTGAGGCAAGTCTCCCCCACCCGCACAACTTCCCCTAGCCCCTCTGCACTTGTACCGTGCCAGACACTTGTTCACCCTATGCACCCTTACTGACCCATGTCACACTCCCGTGCATCCTCCCTGTGTCTCTCATACCCTCACTGACCCTCTCCTTTAATTGAAATCTTTAGTTCTTCCTATAGGTAGTCCTCGACTTACGACCATTCGTTTAACAATCATCCGACGTTACAATGGTGCTGAAAAAAGTGATTTACAACTGGTCCTTGCACTTATGACTGTTGCAGTGTCCCCAGTCATGTGATCAAAATTTGGGTGCTTGGCAACTGGCATATAATTATGGCAGTTACAGCATCCGAGGGTCACGTGATCGCCATTTGCGACCTTCCCAGAGGGCTTTCGACATGCAAAATCAATGGGGGAAGCTGGAATCCCTTAATGACTGTGGCGATTTGCTTAATGACTGCAGCAAAAAAGGTCGTAAAATCAGGCACGACTCATTTAATGGTCACAGTGTTTAGCAATGGAAGTTCCGGTCCCAACTGTGGCTGTAAATTGAGGATTGCCTGTGGTTCCCTCTAGTCTCCAATTTTTAAAGTCTTATCTTATTATGTTTATTTTTAAAAGAATTCAAAACAGCATTTTCCCACGGGAAGGATTTATAATTAATTCCAAAATCTTATTTCAAATTTATCTGGATCCTTAGTCCATCTGTAACTTTCTAAAATTAAAGTTTTAATCACCCTTTTCCTGTTTATTCCAAAACATTTTTTTTTAAAGTCCTTAAACTTGTATTTAAAGCATCTTTCGCTAAGGATTGAAGGAAATTCACCTGGTGCTGTAAAACCTGTCAAGCCAAAGGTTCCTAATAGCTGAAAAGCAGTTAACAAGCAATTTCTGAAAATGATTAGAAAAGGAAGTGTGCAAACCCAGTGTCCTTTCAAAGGCACCAACTGTAGCTTGAGCAAGATGGTTATTCCCTCGTCCCCCAGAGCTCTAAACCTGATGGAGACTGCTATCTTGTGGTCTCCTTGCGAGGAACAACTGTCTGCAGCATTTGTGAGCGATTTTAAGTCCTTTCCTTGTCTGGAGAGGAATTATTAAAAAGCTGGTCTACTTGCCAGCTCTTCATTCCACCGCAGTCATCAGAGTCGTCTTGAGTCCACCATTTCTTCCCCTGAAGTCCGGCACTTGCAACTTCCTGTCCGCTTCCCCACTGACTTTGGTTGTGGGAAGCCAGCAGGAAGTTGCCTCAGCTAATGACCATGGGATTCAGTTAACAACAACTGGGACTTGCAGGGATTGCTATCACTAAGCGATGTGGTCGTGCTTTACAACTGCATCGTTTAGTGACAGAAATACCAGTCCACATTGCTGTTGTACGTCGAGGACTACCTGTATATGACATTTCCAGGTCTGGCACAGTAGATGCAATAACCTTAGCTGTGGAAAATTAGTCTTGGCTGAAACATGGGCATCTAAATTTAAGGCTAAATGAAGGGAGTACAACTAAGGTGTAAAGTTGAATCTTCAAAGGGAGAATAATCCCATCCCAAAAGTAGAATGAATCTTGCTTTCTAATTTGACTAACAGCAATTCTGTTTTATTTGGTCGCTTTGTTCACTGCTGACAAATGAACACTTATAGTTTGATGTGAAAGTTAAATATAATCAGCATGCATATGGCCCTAAATCCTAAAGCACTGGAATCCTTTCTTAGAACATTTCATACTTTAATTCACATTTGTTATTTATGATCCACATAGAACAATAATGATTTGTCATTTTCAAATATGTATGTATGTTAGGCATATTTAAAGGCAAAGAATCGTCATACTGACCAGCAGACTACAGGACTTATCTTGACTCACCTGTTTGATTTTATACCATAATGAATGTCAGTGCTTATCCCATAAGAAATAAATTCTTTTTCTTCCTCTCCTTCATCACCAACATCCTCTGCAAATAATTAAGAAACCTTACTAGCATCAGTTTCTTCACTAAAGACATTTTTGTTTATTTTGCAAGTTATATCTCTGATATATGAAAAAAGAGAAATAAGAAAAAAAAGAGGACAAAGGGAAACATTAGAAAACAAAGAAAAAAAATTACAGGAAGTCATCTAATTTTTGAACAGATCATTAAACCCTGGCCACACAAAATAATATTTTCCATTATCTCAACAGACTACCCCATACACAGAAAGCAAACATGTATCAGTAATCTAAAATTGCAGATTTGGGGTCACCTTGTCGCTTCAAAGACTAATATCTTTGCTGCCTCTCCTATGCTTAATTCATAATTCTTCGGAACCATCAATTCATATTTTATGATATACAATTTAGCATAAAATTTAGCCTTGTCATTCATAATTACACTTACAGCTTTACTTCACTACATGTATTTATCAACTGTACTCCATATGATCTGACCATCATTCAGATAAATTATATTCTTCCATTTTGTTTCACACATATACCCATGTTCTATTTTTAATATCAGTCAATTCATGTTCTTTATTATTTATTCCTCTTACATTCTGAATCACAAACTTTATTATTAAAAAAAATTAAAAATAAAGTGCAGGCTTAGAACCATCCAAAACCTATTCCAATTATCAATAGCAATTTGCAAATTTTAGATACTACTAATGCATCTGGACCAAACTGCAGTATCAAGAAATATTCTGCCATTTCAGTAATCCAAAATTCCTCTTGCAATAAATAATTCAAATGGTTTAAAATACTGATTGTGAATAAGGTAATCTAAAATATGAGTATGTCCATGATTTTTTTTTTTAAAAAGAGTTTTACCTGATATTTTGTACCTGGAATTATGCTAGGAGGATCTAAATGAATTCATGAAATACCTTGACATTTTTTTTTAAAGCCATGAAATTGAAATGTATATTGTGGTTGAACAAAAATAACTGAATAATTCCTCTCTTACCCTTATATAAGCAATATCCATTCAAGGAGAATTCAAAACTTTTAGATATGTTCCTTGATAATTGCATTTACTCAAGAGTTCCTTGCTTTGTACTGGCTTAAACCCAGGAAAGCGTTAATGAGATTGGGAAGCCTGATGGGCAAGGCTCCAGAAATGAAGAATCCTAAAGCTAGAATTGTTTATTGCTATTATTTATACTATTTTACATAAATTCTTTTTCTCTAAACATGATTTTGTTTTATATCTGAACAAACTATGCCAGTTTACAAATAAACAATTAAGTCTGCAGAATTCTCTTTATAACCTGTCAAGATACATTGCAAATAACATTTATTTAAAAGAAGTTACAATTCCCTCAAGTATTACAATCTTTTATAAACATACAGGAAAACAGCTTAAGCAAAATGGGACTCAATCATCAATTCCTTTAGCTGGCAATGCTGTAGTAATGACACCACTGCAATGCAGCACAGTGACGCTGCTCTCTGGGAGGCACACCCAAACGGGGAAACAGAAAGAAAAAGTAATGCATTTGAACAATACATCTCTAGAGGAAAAAATATTTAAGTGAACTTTCAGCATTTTCCATAATATCAAGGGGTTGACACAATAAATAAACTGATAAACAGTATTAAACTACTTTCAGCAAGGTTTGCCAGACTTTTGTATTTTATACCCAAAAGAAAGAAAACAGTTACTGGAAGATCTAAGATCAGGGGCATAGCCCTTCCAGGGAGTAAAGATACTGCACTAAAGGCTCCACAAGCATATTATCAATTCTCCTTAAATTTTATGCACAACCTTTTATAAGAAATCTCAACATATTTTCTAAAAAAACCACTGTTCTTTAAAGTTCTCTTGGCATTATTTCTGCTTTATAGATTCATTCTAAATCAAGCTTTTATTCTTGATGAAATACATTTATTAAAGCAAAAAGTGAAAATTAAATTTTTGTATCATTCAGATATGAAATATTAATTTTCCAAAAATCCCATTCTGATTATTGCAACCTGCTTTACCTAGGGCTACTCCTGAAAAATGTCAGAAAATTGCAATTATTGCAAAATGCAGAAACTGGACTATTACAAGGACTACATGAATCTCTACTGTACTGAAATATCTGCACTGCATCCCAATTGCTTACTGGTCATAATTTAATCATTTTTATTATTTGTCATTAATCTTTAATGCCCTAAATAGTTTAAGCCTGATTATCTGAGAAACTATCTCCTATTATGAACCTTTTTGGACATTAAAATGCTTTGATCAGAAGTGCATCTGTCTGGGTTGCTGGGGGGGCCTTTTCCTGTATTGTTCCCAGACTATGAAAAGCATTGCTATGGGTGTCGTGATTAGCCTCAACTCTTTCAGCATTTAAAAATCTGTAACAATGCATACATTTCCCCGGGCCTTTAACAGTTAATTAATTTTAGCATTTAGCATTCACTTTCAGTTCCTAATTGGTATAATACCTTTTAAACATTTGTTAGCCACCATGACTACTCATTTGAAAATATCAAAACTGAATGAATGTAATTTAAATCAATCAAAGCATTGCCAGGACTCACAGCTCAAACTTTATAAAATTATACATTTCCAAACAAATGATTTGAGGCATATCATTTAGATTTGCTTGATAACTTAAGAATCATATATCATGCAACTCTCTTAATATGTTCTGCAGCATTTTCAAAAGATCCATTAAATTATAAAAAACATACTCATTTTTTGTATTGCTATATGGCATTGCTTTACGGCAGTGGTGTAATGAATCAGAATTATCAACTAAAATGCACTATTTTGAGTATCATGATATTTAATATTAGTTGGCCTCATTTAAGTGACATTAGCAATTACTGCACAACACACATCAGAAAATGGCTCTTCCAGAAAGGTCTGGAAGCTAAAAGTTATTTACAGTTCATTAAAGGGTCATTTGAAATACACGAGGGTAATTTAGTGAGGCAAATAATCAAGTTGTATTATTTATCTTTAAAATTTGGGCACAAGATAACTTTCAATATTTCCAACAAAACCTGTAAATCTATTTACAAAGTCAGTGATAACTTTACCAAAATTATTTGTAAAAGGCTCTAAAAGAATCAACCACTGCAATTTGGAAAGCACCCAAATGTACCTTTCAAAAATAGACTTAGACACAAAATAAATCCTACCGCTAGTTTTAGAAAATGGGAAAAATGTTGTGAAGAATTAACAGTGCTTGGAATTGAATACTTTTTGCACAATTGTTCAATCACAAAGAACATTTAGAAGAAAGCATGTGCCTACAGTACTGGAATAATCATTATATAATCTTTTAATATAGGAAAAGCATGTGTTTCTAAACTACTTTCTGAAATTTCAACTATTAGTAACTGTCAATATTTAACTGTTACAAAAGATCACTTCTGATTCTACAAAGGAATTCTCTCCTGTTCCCTATCTTCTGAATGACTTCTAAATCTGCCTAAAGAAATTGTAGAAATTTTGATGGTCTCCCTCAAGTTATGAAATATAATCACTTAATTGTATTTGGCCATTAATATTTTCATTTTTAGAAAGGTTAAAATTCACCACTTCAACCAAGCCTTTCGAACTGTTCTGTGATAGTGTGTGATTTTAGATCCATATTTTTTGTTTTTAACCTTACTTTTGTAAAATCAGTAATTGTTTAGACAAAGAAACTGAATTTCACTGACAGAAACCTTTGTTTTCATACTATATGTAACATAGTATGAAATGAGAAAAAAAAATTCTCAAGATGAAACATCAATAAGGTCCACACAGCATTATTGTAGCTGCATCTCAAATCTGCTAAGGTAAATCTCATCTGTATGCCATGCAAATATGCATTTACCTTAGCAGATTTGAGATGCAGCTACAATAATGCTGTGTGGACCTTATTGATGTTTCATCTTGAGAATTTTTTTCCGATTTATTAGGAAATGCAAAGCATTATTGAGTAAGCAGCATGTTTTCCCAAATATATCTAAATCTTGTAGTTAAAGAATTCACAATGAAAATGCACACAAACAATATGTAATAGAAGTTATTGCACAAAATACAGATATTTCAGCTCAACAATTAAAGGAGTGTTTAAGGTGGAAAGGGTCAACTATTGATTCTAACATATTACTGACAAAGCAAATCAGATTGCTGTTTGTTTTCCTGGCCATCTGATGTCCCTACTCTCACTCTGAGGGCAGACTGCAGTATAGTCTTGGGCATTTTTTTCTTAAAGTTCATTCCAAAATGTATATTACTGCCCCACTTTAAATTGTCTCTTGTATTTTAATTACTCACTTACTGATCAAACACTTGCATTACATGAAGAAGGAAGGCAGAATCCTTGACACTTGTAAAAATGCTCAGGTAGTAAGTAACATAAAGACATCTCTTTGAGGCTTTGGAGAATCACAAGAGCCTCTTTGAGTTGTTTATGCCCCAAATTTACAGGGAATAGAATTTACCTCAACACATGTATGAAGCTTTACAAAGAGTTACATAAGACATGGATTGTGAGCAAATGGCAAAAGGTCAATACCATTCAGAGCAGATAAAACCACACGGGGGGGACAAATAATCTGGCGCGATACATCAGCTTCCTACGAACTGGTGCTCCAAAGGTGAAGCTTGATTTACAGTATCGATAAAACAAACATGGCCGGTTCGCCGAGCCCAGCTGTCTTCATGTCAGCTGGGCTCCATCACAAATATTCAGCTGCCGCCGGCATCGCCAGATTAAGTGGTGCAAAGCCACACGCGAAGGGCACACACCATCGCCGGTCTTCCAAGGCGGGGAGGGGGAGAGAGAGACCACGGGCCTCTCCTAGGACTACCGGATCCGGGCTGCAAAAATCCGGAGGACCACCATTACAGGAGAGCAAAGCGATACAGAGCCCTCTGAAGGGAGGGCCTGCTGACATCGAGTCCTCTGGGTGCCGGCAGCCCCGGCCGACAACGCAGACAAAGGAGCAGCGAGCCGTGCCGCCATTTTGGCCGCCGCCGCCTGCGGCCACACCCTCTCCATCCTTCTCCCGCGCAGCCCCTCCTGGGCCTGTTTCCAGCTGCGGCTTAAGTGCGGGGCCAGGGCTGCCGACCCATCCCGTCGCTCCTTTCTCCGCAGCCCATCTGAACGCACCCCGGGGCGCAAGCGCGGCTGACTCACCCTTGAGCGTGGAGCGCTCCACCAGGACTGCGTGGACTTGCGGGTCCGAGAGGAACTTCCGCATCTGCTCCACGGCGCCCTTCTCCTCCAGCGCCGCTTCGAGGGCGGCCGGGGCCTCCCCGCCGTCTTCCAGCAGAAGTGGCACCAGCTTACGCAGGTGCTTCTGCAGCACCGACACGTCCGCCACATTCTGCACCGCCGAGCCGGTCGCCTCCAGGCCGCCGCCGTCCTCCCCGCCGCCGCCGCCGCCGCCGCCCGAATCAGACATGGCTGGTAGGCTTCTCCGCCGTCGAGGTGGATGGAGCGCGAGCCGTTAGAGCCGCTCCCGAGCCGCTCCGCCGCGGAGTTCTGGAACTTCGCACTGAGCCCCGCCTCGCCCGCGACGCTGCGCTTTAACTACGCCTCCCCGCGACAACCCCGCCCCGGAGGATCCTGGGAAGCGTAGTCGGAATTTGTACGGCTCGGAAGATGCCCTTTCGCTGCGGCGAAATCCGAATGCGTCCTTGACAAGCGAGCTGTCCAAAGCTATGTGAATCGCACTTCAGCTTCTAAAACCCCAAGCAATCCCCGAAGTATTTATTTCTTTTTGTTTGGTTCCGATGCCATACTAAGACCATGCTAACGGAAAGTCCGCAAAATACTAGTATGCTAGCTTTTCAGTCGGCATTTAGTTACAAGAGTGTGGGAGTCCGTGCAGTTTCAAATTATGCTTCGGCAGACGCAGCGACTGCTTCATGCTATATTCTGGGCCTTCCTCTGGGTCGAAGAAGAAAACCAAACTGATGTCCTGTTTTTTGAAAATACAAACTAAGCTATCGTTAAGACCTGGCTCATCATTAGGGGAGCGAACCATTTCCTCCACTCCTGCTGTGATGTTCTGAACAAAAGCCACTTTGCAGTTGTGGAGAGTTCAACTTGGCTTCTGTGAGACCTAGATTAACACAGCTTCAGTTATGAAACATACTGATCTTAGACCAGTCACCGTCTGTCAGCCTATTCTGTCTTTCAGAACATAAAGTGTAGTGGGTGGGGGTGAGAACCATGTATGGAAAGATAAACATATACTGATTAATTAAGGCTATATTGTACTTCCATTTGTTCCTACCAGATCTGGGCTGCAAAACCGCAGACCACCGGAAAATCATTTTCTTTGCTGACATGTATCAGTCATCTGGATGTCTGCAGCTAGATCAGGCAGTCCTAATATACCAGACAGTCAATATCATTAACCAAATTCAGACCTCTCATTAAGTTAATTATAAACTTGTTCATGGGCTTATACTGAAAACCTTAAAACAAGTATTAACACTTAATGGATTCGAAAAAAGCAATTGCATCACTGAGGTTGGAACAGATCTGTGATCCAAGTACAGAACTAATCTTTATGCAGTATTTCTTGGGAGACCTTGATAAACCTGAATATGAAGAAAATTCCTCAAAACTACCGGCACCAGAATTCATAGCAACTGCTCAGTGTCGGTAGTGAAGGTTACAAGCTAGGAACAACTTTGGAACTGTCCTTGGTGTACGTGGAGAGAATCTTTTATTTTCTTGCTGTCTGAGCCTCTCCCTGAATTGCAGTAGAATGACTGGAAGAGTGCCAGACATTCTGGCAACTATCAGATAGTCACTGATAGAAAACTTCATTGAATAGGTTGAGACTAATTCTGAATTAACTTGTACAGTAGCACAACTATTTGTGAAATTTAATTCATACCTGGGAACATCACTTGGGAACTTTCAGTGGATTTTTATATTGTGCTAAATATAAAGTTATTATTTTTTAAATAAACCAAAGTTGGCTGGATCAACTCAGTACTGTAAGTCATAAACCCTGGTTTACAAATCACAAAGTCTAGGTTTCCTCATTGTGCTAAGCTATGATTTCCTTGTTGCTTTGGATGATGTGTGAATCCGGACAATTATGGCTTATTCAGCAAACCATGAAAAATAGCTTATCATAAAGTGAGAACATAGCTATTGAGTTATATATTTTTGAATAAAATTGGATTATAAAAGCTGCATAGAAATTTGGGAAACTTCTTACAAGTAAATGATAGGATAGGGAATTCTTTCTAAATTCCAGAAGCTAACTACACAGGATGTCCAAATTATACTTAGTCCCAATAGGAGAAAGTTTTGAGCATGTTTACATGATATACTAAGCCACCCAGACTTTGTTGACTATTGACAATTTGATCAATATTCCTTCGCAGTGGAAACACTTTTTTTAAAAATAGATTCTAATTTTTAAAATGGATTTTATTTTTTTTAAATCAAAATGAAAACAATTATCATAACCAAAATAATGTGTTAGTCAAATTGGGGTCAGAAAATGAGGGAAGATTGAATTTCCCCCCATCCCTTTGCATCCAACAGAGCATAAAAAATGATTTGGCCACAGTGTTCCCATTTTATGGCTATTCCATCTTCCTGTCCATCTGGACCTTTCCCTACTTGCACCTGACCACAATTGGAAGTCATGCTGGCAGGTTTTTCTTTCTGCCATTCCCCCATGATGACATCTCATTCACAGCCAGAGAGTGAGACTAAAGCGACGTATGTCATCTTTAGTTGCAGCAGTGTTAACATTTATTTTCCCCCTTTTTCTAACACCATCCAAGGATAGCCTCAAGATGTATAGTCTGTTCGGCTTTGTCACTAGAGGGAAATCAGGTGACTGCAGTGACCGAAAACAAAGGCAGAGCAGGGATCAGCAATAGGGACATTTCATGTTGGATGTATGGTAATCCCCGGGTTAAGAATGCCTGGTTTAAGGATGACCCATATTAAAAACAGAACCTATTATGGCAAAATTTGAGTTAAATACACAATGGTTTGAGTTAATTACAGAATACTACTTATACAGTATTATACAATAATACTGTTCTGGCTTACATACAAATTTGACTTAAGGACAGACCTTGGGAACAGAACTCGTTCTTAAACTGGGGACTACCTGTATATACTATCTTCTTGAGGATGGGCAAATAGCACCAACTCAGCAGTATGGAAAAATCCTTTGTTCTGGATGTGGAAGGGAAAGTTCTTGGTATTAGTTTTTCAGTTGGATTTCCATGTATGTGCTGTAGAAATCTGGATGACCACTCAATGATAGCAAAAAGATTCAGAAAACTCATCGCTACATTCTAGGGCCATGCACATTTTTGCAGCACATATAAGGGTAATGCTATGTTTGAGAAAATTATTAAATCACAGCTGGTTGTCTCTCAATTCTGTGTATCTTATTTCTTGGACAGTCTAAGGTATATATGAAGCTATGATGATGTTATAAATCATGTTGTTGGTTCTTAGACTAAATTTGGTACAATTTATCTTCTTTTTAATCAGTTTTATCTACTTGATGCATTTTATGTGCCTTGTTTTCATATAAATTACCATGACCACCATTTGGAGGAAGAGCTATTGAAAGTGCATGGGTTTGGCTTGAAAGAGCTATGAAAAAACGCCATGTGTCTCAATATATTGAGCTTCTGGACTCTCATAATAGCAAAGCAGGCAAGTCTCACAGAGAATAGCCTAACCATCCAATTGCAACTTGGAAACACGAAAGGATCTTGTACCAGTAAAATTTGGACATCATAGTACTAGTAAATGGTGCCTCCTATCCCAGAATATTGACACACTATTCTAAGTTGTATGCAGCTTGTTTAGTTTTGGCTTAGTAGTGTGGAAACCCAGTCGGTAGCTCTCAAAGGTAAGTTAGTGACTTCAGAGCTTGAAGACAAAATTCTCCAAGAAAAAAGACTTGCAACCTATGCTATTTTCTTACAAGCCATAATCAAGCTGAAGACAAACTAAGGACATTGGGCCCTTGAGCAAATACTGTAATCTTTAACTTGCTATTGATATGTATGTAGAAACCTGTATGTTTCTACCATAATGATAGACATTTCTATAAGCTGCTTGATGGAGAGCCTGTATAGTCAAACATACCAGGAAGAAAAACAAAATCCAGACTTCCTGGCATGTAATTTCAATAGCACTCTTCTTCTGGAAACATTTGAAATTAGAACCAACAAGCACCCATATATGGTTGCAGTTCCATCATCACTGAATAAACACAATAGTCATTTGCACATCATGGATAAGAGGGAAGGCCTTCCACCCTTTGAATGTGTCGGCATCTATTTTCCTAGAAATTAAGCAGTGTGTGAAACCAAACATCCACAGCAACAGTTAGGCTACCAAATCCCTGAAGGGAGTAGGCAGAAAGGTAACATTTTAGCCCTTATAGAAATGGGAGGAATTTCAAGGCATTTTCATTTGTAGGGTGGTGTCTTTTTTAACCTCAGCACTAATAGCCAGGGACTAGTTCTTAAGTAATTTAAAACAAGAGGATCTTGTTCCAGAATCTTCATTTTTTCCATAATCCAGGAGCGGGTAAACCCCAGACCTGTAGAATCTATTCAAATAAACAACTAGTATCTTAAAATCCATCAACCTGAATTTGGTGCAAAAGTTGTGAGGAAAGAATGATTGATCCAGGAAATATGTTTTGTGCCAGTTCTTTCACACCAAAATGCACTCTTGGCTTTTCCTCAAGTTTCCTTAATGTTAGCAATCTGATTTATACTATGAGTTATTCTGTTGCTGCCATTGGTAAACAATCAGAAGTAAAGAACCTTCACTATTTTACCAATATGAATACATAAACTGTTTTAAGTTATTTAAATATTTAAAATAGATGAGTAGATATAACCAAACAGATGACAGGAAAGGAAAGTGCCTGGCTCAAAGATTATGATTATTTAATTCAAGAAGCATGGGTGAAGAAAATTGGGGATATTTTCCTTGAATTAGATAAAAATAAAAATTGCTACAATCTTCTTTTTGTGAAATAATGTTGTTCGGCTAAGTGATCATGACAGCCTATGCTTTTAATACATATACAGTCTTATTTATCCTCAGTAAAAAAACATAAGGCATTATTTATTTAATGTTCTACTTTTTCAACAGAAATAGCACTCAGGGATCATACATACAGAAATTAATGAGCTATTTATTATTATATAGAGAGGGAGGGTAGGAATGGTATCACCCTGCATATTCAAAAAAGAACACATAAATACATGCAAGTAATATTCCAAAGAAAAGAGTTTTAATGATGAGTATCTGACTCAAGATACATTTATAATTGGTAGTGATCATGAACTGGGAAATCCCTAATACATAACTGCCCAATTTCTTTAAAACTTCAGAAGTGGATACTGAATAGATGCAAAGTCTGGAATAAGATACCGTATTTTTCCGTCAATAAGACGCCCCCATGTACAAGACGATCCCCACTTTTCCAACCCAAAATTAAGAAATCAATATTTTAAAGTTAGTGCAGAACACATTTTTATTTAGTAATTAGATAACATTTACCTGATACACTCGGTGGGAGGAGGTCCAAACCGTCTCCCTGCAGCTCTATTTCCAGGCTCTTTTGCATAACTGATTACATTCAAGCACGAGTGAAACTGCCGATAGCTTGTCTCTGCAAACAGCCTTCCTCTAATTGGTTTGTTCAGCATCAGCTGACGTCAGTTACATCAGGCTCGTGATTGGAGGAAGTCTGTTTGGGAGACAAGCTATTTCACTCATGATTGGAGGCTAGCAATAGGAGGAAGCCCCTTTGCAGAGACAAAGTATGGGCAGTTTTGCCACCGCAGTTCTCTCAACCGGTTCTCTCTTCGGCTGACTTCCTTGAATAAGACGCCCTTCAATTTTTAGTGTAAGGATTTTAGAAAAAAGTATCGTCTTATAGTCGGAAAAATACGGTAATAGCATTGAAAGAACAGGGAAAGGCTCACCCAATCTTCTTCCCTCCCCTAACATTCTTCAAATGGCTCCAGTGTATACATATAGCAGATACTAGAGAGCTGAACACACTTACTATGAGATCTAGTTTTTATCCACATAAAACTGTAAGAACAGCAAAACATAAATCTATGAAGACTATTGTACTAAGTTTCAATAAATGCTATCTTCTTATGGAACAGAAAAATAGAACAAGCATGTACTGTGATCATGGTCTATAAATTTAGTCAGATATGGTTATATCCCAAAGTGTGAAAAGTAATTTTATGTTCTATGAACAGTTAAGTCAAAACTGAGATTTCGCTCGTATAACCTGAGATAGTTTCTAAACAAAACTTCTGTACAGTTCTCCAGTGTATCTTCTACCAGATTAAGAAAATATTTCTGTCCAGGATTCCTAATCAACTCACACATCCTCCTCCTTGCAGATTCCCATTATCTGCTCTGGAGAGGCAGAGGAGGTGGGGATTATGCAGTGCTGCCCTCTGGAACGAGGTTCCCCCCCCCCGAGATCTGGATGGCCCCTACTCTGTCGTTTAGAAGAGCCATGAAGTCCTGGCTTTTTACCCAGGTCTTCAGCGAAGGAGAGTGAGACCCCTCACTTCATTGCACTTGCCATCTTTTTTTTTTTATGTTTTATTATATTTCTTTTATTTCTTTGATTGTTGTGAGCCACCCAGAATCGTTGAGAGCTGGGCTGCATACAAGTTTAATAAATTATTATTTGGAGAAACAGTAGCATAAGAAAACTCAGTGTATGAAACTGGACATAGCTTGCTATTATAGTTTAGATTGGAATTCAAAAAGGCATTTTAATTCATGCTGAAAGTATTGTCAAATAGTTTTTTTTTCTGAATAATGAAACCATCACCGGTTTGACTTTCAAAAGTTGTAACCAGACTGATTTGCATTTAAAAGTTAAACTTGGTTCTGTGCCATCAAGATTTTGCAATTTGAAAATTAGCTGGGAACTCTCCCCACTCAAACGTTGTAATTGGCTTTTATACTTTTTCTTTCATTTGACTCTCCTAATTCATTGTCACTTTTAATTTTTTTTGGGTGGGACACTGGCCCATCTTGTTCATGTAGATCTGCTATCCTTGGCTTTGGTTCAAAGTAGTCTTTTAAAATAATGTAATAATTTCTATTAATTTAACAAGCACACGTGAGATTTCTATGTAGTACATCCATGCAACAAATCTGATGCTATCCTGAAATGCACAGCATGTTGACATAAATGTCATGACAATTCACTTGCTATTCAGGTCATTGGTTATATATAATGTTATAGCAGATAAGGCACTTCACTCATGCAGAGGACCAGTATTTGTTTATTCTCCATTGCACAGCTACTGCAGCTTTCTTTGTAAAGACAATCTGGAGCCTTGAGAAGCAGCTGTTTTGGGGGGGAGAGGGGAAGGTAGGAATGGAAAAGTTCAGTGATGCTGTATTTTAGAAGCAGAGGGATATAACTCATAATGCATTTCCACTTAACCGAGGAAGACAGACTTTATAAAGGCAACTATGAAGACATCTCATATTCTCTAATTATTTTGTATGAAGAAAGGGAAAAACTAAGTTTTGATGTGAGCAACAGTATCATAAAATACTATCCACAACACTAGTTTTCCATAACTTCTGGAATATGCTAAGTCTTAGACTTTGGAACATGACAATTAAAGAATATTCTATTTCATAGAAGGACTGCATTACTAAAGTTTCATGCATCTTCTGTGTCATTGCAAATATTAACCTAGATGGCCATTTCTGGTCTGTTAAGTATATTATATGACAAATAATTTGTCAATTTATTTGAGTACTGGCTTATGACTATAGTTTTTTTTACAATTTGATGTCCTCCAGATACAATGGTGCTATATATATGTTTTTGACTCATTTGTTTAATTGGGTTCTCTTTATCTAGTTTTAAGACTTGTATGGAAAACAGATCACATTTTAGGTCATATTTATACAGAAATATTGAAAATTCAAAAGGGTTCACAAACTTCTAAGCACCACTGTATTCTGAACAACTGCTACCAGCCCCATAACCACTTAGGCAACTTGAGAGTAAAAAAATGCAATAGGTAACATTAATCAATACTCCTGTTTGACATTGTCTCTTCTGATATGCCTGCAACCATGACAAGGAATCTTATGTCAACTACCTTGAGTTTAACTGAAGGAAAATGAATTCCATATTTTTCAGACAATAATGTATATGGTTTACATGGTAATAAGCAGTATTGATCAGACAGGATGCTAGCCAAATTTTCCTCCTGAGTGGATGGAGCAAATTTCCCCACTTTCCAGAATTATCACAGGATCAACTCTGTAGATCTAGGATAACCACCATAGCATTTTGGGATATTGGGGCTGTACAGGAAACTGAAGAGAAGTTTTCTGGGAGTTCATCAGATTTGGTTTATCATGGGGAAAGAAGGGGGAAGAATAATTTTCTTCTGGCTACCACCAATAGAGATTCCTCCACTGCTGTAATTTGTATATGTAAGTTTGACTGGGTATTCTATAAAATTGGATTTTTGCTCAGTATTTTTTTCTTAGACACCTATGTAATCCACACTCAATTTTAGAATGCCCTGTATTAGGGCTAAAAGCAGTTTTATGATGAGCAGGTAAAATTCCATTTCTTCTTTATTTAATCCATAGAATACACCATTTATAGAAATTAAAAACTAGATAAAAGAGCATATTAAATGGCAGGTGTATGAAGTTTTTCCATAAACAATGTCTGAACAAAAAAAATCCGAATTACAAAATATTAAAAATATGTTGGTACATTAACATAGCATTCCACTAAAGCATAAAGATACAGGTATAAAGAAAAATTGTGCCACTTACCTTTTTTTTTTTTTTTTGCTGTTTCTAGGAATGTTTTATTCTGTACATAGGACCATTCTGTACAAAATATGAAGTCTACATTTTTATTACTCATTACAATAAAACAAAGTACAATGTATGTACAATATTAAAATGAAGCCATACTAAAGCCACACAAAAGAAGACACTTGTAATATTCTTTTGACATTCCTGATGTACAGGCATAAAGTTCTGGAGAACATGGGAAGGTATATAACACTGAACTTTATGAAGAGTAACAATCACCAAAATTGTATTTTATTTGTACACTTTATTTGGGATGTATTTGTTTTAATAATAATTTAATACATAACTTGTATAGAGCATAAAATGGTGATAAGAAGGAAGCCAAACAAATTAATACTACTAAATCTTAGTATTGCTTAGGCAAGTTTGTGAACTGGCCTGAAATTTCAAGAACAAATTGTCATGGCAATAATGTTATCTGCTCCAGAACAGTTGATTTTTGGTGAATGTTTATCTTCAGTAAAGAGCAAAAATAAAATTTAGACAGTGAAAGATCTTATATGCTGAGCGTTACACAGTTAACCAAACATTGATATACAATATTTTCCCATTCCCCCACCCCCAGGTTAAAATTAGACTGCTTCTTTTCAGAAACCTCTTTCATGAACCTACTGAACAGCCAAATTATAAAGAAGATGTTTGATAAATTATCAGCTAAAGATGGGAAGTTCAAACAATGGCATATCAAAATACATACAGACATTGCTTTAAGGAATTATAAAAGCACCCTTCCCCTTATCAAAAAGGAGAAGACATCTTTAAACTGCTTTAATTATTTGTATTTCATTATGGCAAAGTATATTATTTATTTTCAAGTTTAACAGGTATTATTTTCACAAAAAATAGGTATTTTGTTTGAAGCTTGGAGTGGTCTTTATATTCAGCTTTTTCTTATCACTAATTCCCATCATTCCCACCTCATATGATCTATTCATAACTTTCACAATATACATTGGACATTTCATATTTGAGACCAGCCAGCAGGCCCTGGTCTCAAAATACCTGCTTTGCAAAGTATTTGTTATGGATCAAGATATGTTACTTAAAACAACTATTTTAAAGAAATTGCAAGTTTTGTTAGTGCCAGAGAAAAAAGTAATTCATTGTAAATCAAATTGATATGAAACTGCTCTTGAGTAAGATACTAAAGTCTAAAATACTGGCTACCCTGAGAGAAATCAAATATTGAAGACAAAGCACAATACATTTTTTTGGAAAATTTATTTGTGCTTTCCCATCTAGGACAGTTGAAGAAAACTTATAACGTGCAAGTAATGTTATGGAATACATAGCAGCATTTGAAGATCAACAGCAACTCAGGTGGATTTTCTTTTTTCTGGAGAGGTGTGCATGTTCTATACATCTTTTTCACCAAAAAATATATATTGACAGAACTACTATAGCTAACTTCTCAGCTCTTAAAATAGGTATCTGATAAAGGTGGAATGCCATTAGAGGGTATTTTTCTATGCTAAATTTTCTAAGATGCACCAATGCTACACTCGCTCTAAATAATAGCCAGGGAAATGTATCCAAATTAATCTATCTGCTGATGTCTGTAAGGATGCTTAGCAAGTAACATATTCCATATGCTAAAAGCTTAGAAAAAAAGAGAAAAACAGGAAAGCCATTTTGATAAATAATTCTGAAACCAAGAAATATATGCAATCACTTTAAAAATGCAATTTATTTTTAGTCAAGGCAGACATATTTTTATTTTTAGGAGCACAAATTCTCTACCAGCTCAGTTCCAAAATATTAATTTTGTATTCCATACTAAAGGACCAGAAACTATGGCTTCAATCCATGTAAAGTATTCAACCAAGGGTGTCTTCTATCTGGAACCATTTTTGGACCTCCTAGAAATTAGACGTGATTTAAGATTGTCATGAAAATTACCATACTGTAATAAAGAATTAATGACTTTCCAAACTGCCAGAATGTATCAAGGCAGTAATGCAGATTTTTTTTTCTTCAAGTACTTTTCTCCCCAAATTTATAAAATGCCTAATAGTTATATATGAATTTAGAAGTTTGACCATTGCCATGGTACTAATGGCAGGCAGAGATGGACAGGAGGAAAGAGAAAGAAAATAGGTTCCATTCATCTGGCACTGGTCTTGTGTAACCTTCATCATTTCAGTGGACTTACATAAGAAAAGCCATGCAAGGTCACTTCATATTATCCTCAGCTGATCGAGATAGGAAAAAACATGGAACTCCTGTGTAGATTGTCACACATGCATGTCATTGTATGCACATGGACATTATGGACAAAAACCTGAAACTGCAACCAATTTAAATTTACTAGCACATGTACAGATATGAAACATGATAGACATTATAGTTTCATGCCTTTTTCTATATAAAGCTGCTTTTAATATATGAACAAAAAATTATGTTTGAAGAGGCCTGAAATATCTGAATGGTTGCTCAGCAGCAGTGCTTGATAATTTGCACTAAAAGACTGCTCTTCTCTCAACATTAACTGGAGAAAATGCATGCTTCCCACTGGTTGGTACTATGCCAACAGCACCAAGAAAATGTCTTTGTTTAATACTAATCAACTCAAGTTTCTGATTACAGAATCTGGTAATTCACCATTGTTTGAACTACTTATCTTGAGCTGCTCACACTGTATTGAAATTATTGCCTAACAGAATGGGGTTGAAAAAAGGCTTTGACTTGTGTGTAACTGATCAGTATGGCACAAAAAAAGGTAAGTTCTCTACTGCAGAACAGAGTCCAGAAAAAAAGTTTTTTTTTTTCCCAAACAAGATATCACTTGACTAGTCTAATGCCCATCATGTGATATTAGATCCTCAGCTCGGCAATGAGACTCCAAGGCTTTCATGGTATAGATATCCTGAGGCAGTTCAGACTTGCGCCGCACTATAGGACGGTCCTTTTTTTGCTCCATCTGTCCCTGAAATCAAAAAGCAATGTTTAAAGAAAACTGAGTGATTTCTTACGCCAGTAGGTGCTTGGTTTTGTTTAAACAAGAATTAAAAATCAGTAACAGAAAGCTGACTTCAGCAGGACAAAAACACCTGGTCCTGCTGTAATTATTTGGGGGTTGCCATACTGTGCTATTCACCTAGGGCATTCCCCTGAACTTGTTTCTATTTGTTTCTGATTCTCCAGGAAGCCATTCAGTATAAAATTTATTTGGGCTATCCATACTATATAGAGCAAGTAAGTTTATTGTTGTAACCACAGGTCATACCATGTAGCATGCCATAAAATACAATAAAACAACACCACAAGGACAGAGACAATGCTTGACAGGGAGCTTACAAAATCTCCCTTCAAGATATGTGGTGGGCATAGTCTGCAGGCAAAGGGATATTAAAGCCCCTCTCAGTGAAACACTGGTTATATTAACCAGGTATCTATACCATATGAATATAAGTCCTCAGGATACAAGTACAGTATTATCACGATACATTTAAAGCGCTAGTTGCCTAGACAGTTCCCTCAATGAGTAGTCATGTATCCAACTGTATCCACTCTGTCACTACAGCCACTCATTTTAACTAAGCTGTTGCTATCAAGAAAGTACAGATAGTCCTCCTTTAGTGACTGCCTCCTTTAGTGACCATTTGCAGTTACAATGGTGATGAAAAAATAACTTTATGACCAATTCTCATATTTATGACTTTTGCAGGTCTGTAAAGCAATGGAAAGCTGAAGTAAGATCATAAGCACAGTTGTGGTTTCACTTAGCAACCACTTCACTTAACACCCGAGTTGCCAGTCCTAATTGTGGTCGCTAAGCAAGGACTACCTGTATGTAGCTGTTATAATGCTGGTGGTAATAGCCTTTGGGAGGCAGTGGACGGATCCTAATGACCCCATTTCTGTCCACAGTACATGTGGCAGGACTGTAGTGAGAAATATTACAGCTAGAATTGTGCAGTATTTAAACACAAAGTAGGGTAAGTGCTTCAGGTTTGGGATGGAGGCATTCACTGTATCTGCCAGCTGCAACTTAAGCAACTGTGACTTTTCCTGATCTCTCATGGTAGCCACACAGTCCCAAGAAAATACAGGTTTGTGCTCCAAAGGTAATGAAGTGGTGACAGGAGAGTCCAAATCCAAGGTCTGGTAACTAAAGTGGTGGCAGGTACTTCACCAAATCCCCTCAACAGGAACTATTTGAGCCAGTGTGCCCAAGCAAAAGAGTTTGCAACAAGCGGCTGTTTCTTCTCTGGAGTCCTTGGGGTTCTCTGAGCTTGGTTGTTTTCTTGCAAAGGTTTTGTTACCTGGCTAGGTAACATCTTCAGATGTCCAGACAAGAACATCTTCTCACCAGCAATCATCACCCAGATAAGCAGAGATTAACATCAAGATTATCACCAGACATACAATCAAGCAGTAAACAATACCCTAATCAAAGAACTACCAGAGGGGGAAAAAAATAAAACAAAACCCCCACCCCCACCCCCACCAACAATGGCAAGGCATGCTACTGTATATGAACAGAGAGCAAACCCCATTCCATTCTAGCACTGAAGATGTTACCTAGCCAGGTAACAAAACGTTTGCAAGAAAACCACCAAGCTCAGAGAACCCCAAGGACCCAACAGTTCAACCCTGAGCTATACATATTCTCTTCTATTGTTTCTTCTCTCTCAAACTTAATCTTTATTCTTATGCTTTGTGCTGGTGTCCAGTTTGTTGGATGCACACAGATGTAACTTGTATTAAGTTGCACTCAGAACTTTTATTTACCATTTATTTATTTAAATGGTAAATAAATGGTAAATAAAGAATATTTAAATAAATATTCTTATAAACCACTGCACTCCAACTTGACTTCCAAAGATTTACAGCATTAAAACCCTAAGTTAAGAATGTGACTTCAGGTGCATGCTCTTTAACTTCCTGTTTTTCAACAATCAAAAAGCATGTTGAAAAAGAGGCAAGACATCACATACCCATGCTGACAAAGTACAAAAGCCAGTGAGCCCCCTGTCCCGTGGAAAAAAGCAAATGACATACCCCTGTTTAGACATTATGTTTGCAGTCAGTCATCAAGTGAAATACAAACCAGAGTTTTGAAGTGTAGGTTACTGCTTTAAAATAAATAATGATGTATTCAATGGCCCCATATACACATTATGATAGTAATGTTTCAGCAATTATGGGTGTACTTTTAAACTTTTTTTTTTTTTGCCTCCAAGGATTTCAAAGGACATAAATATTACCAGGAACCCAGCCCTGGAATTTTTGACTTTTTTTTTTTTTTTTGACAATTGGATTTTCCAGCCTTTAGAAATTGGCATGCTACACCCATTAGAAGCATTTATTTTAGTACTTATTTGTGCAAAAGAGTGAAAAGTTTAGCTACTATGATGCTGTTTTCCATCTTTTCTTTTTGATGATTTTAGGTTAAACTATTTAGAACTACTGTGTTGGTTCATGAGCTATAGCAGAAATACACAGTTATTCAATTCAAATACAAGACAACACAGTGGGACCAAATTAACATGTATTAGAACCATTCTGCTGACAAGCAAAGGAAATGCCAATTTGGAAATTATTAAAATTATTCTGCTTGTTTCAAATTTATTGCAATTTAAAAAACACATTGTAGAATTAATGAGTAAATAGTTCTGAATCAAGTTTGGAAGAAGTAGGGTTTTTTTTCCCCCTCCCTACAGGTAGTCCTCGGTTAACGACCACTTGTTCAGCGACTGTTCAAAGTTACGACAGCACTGAACAAGTGGTTGTTATGAACAGTCCTCGAAGTTCCAGCACCCCTGTGGTCACGTGATTGTGATCTAGGCATTTGACAACTGGCTTGCGCTTATGACAGATTGCAGCATCCTGCAGTCACCTGATCACGATTTGTGACCTTCCTTGTCGGCTTCCCACAAGCAAATTCAATAGGGAAGCCGGCAGGGGAGGTCACAAGTTACTCAAGTAAGTCTCCCCCACCCATGCACCCTCCCTGAGTCTTGCTGCGCTCCTGCCGCACCTCCCTGGCCACTCGTGCACCCTCCCCCACCCAGCAGCAGCCACCCCAAGCGGTTGTGCTTGTGCTGCGCCTGCCACTTGCACACTTTTGCACACCTGACAGCAGCCACCCCAAGCCCTGCTGCGCTCACACCTTGCCTCCCCTGCTACTCATGCACCCCCTCCCACCTAGTAGCAGCCATCCCAAGCCCTTCCGCATTCACGCCGCGTGCTCTCCCCCACCCTCACACACTCGTGCACCCAGCAGCAGCCACCCCAAGCTCTGCCATGCCACGCTCCCCCCACCACTTGCACACTCTCACATACTCTCTCCCACCTGGCGGCAGCCACCCCAAGCTCTGCTGAGCTCGTGCTGCGCCTCCCTGCCACTTGCGCACCCTCACACACCCTCTCCAACCCAGCAGTAGCCACTTACCTGCCTGCTGGCCTGCTTGCAAACCACCTGGGACTTGCAACTTCCTGCTGTTTTCCCCACTGACTTTGGTTGTTGGAAGCCAGCAGGAAGTTGTGAGGAGGTGCTCACTTAACAACCCACAATCCTCAACGACGGCAACGGGGACTGCAGGGATTGCCATCACTAAATGATGCAATCACGTGATGTCACACTTTATGACTGCACTGTTTAGCAATGGAAATTCTAGTCCCAATTGTCATTGTAACTCGAGGACTACCTGTATATGCTTACCGGACAAGCTTCTTCTTTCACTGTCTTTGTCAGCACCTGCAAGTCTTCAATTAAAGGCCCATCTGTTTCCATTGCAACAGGACTGCTCACTATAGAGGTGTCACTATATACTGAGTACTAACCAAATACAAAAAGTTATGTCAGATTTTTTTATAGCAAATCTCAAAGTTTGAAGCTATAACAATTCAGGCATTTCACTGCCAGAAATGTTAACTTCAGTCCTGTTCAACAGTAATTTACACATTTGGATGAACAAACCATTTTAGTTTCAAATCAGAAATAAAATATAGCTCGTTTTTTAAAAAACAAGCGATTTGACAATTAACAGAATTAACAGAGATAAAAGGAAGAAATTGAAAGAATATTTAATTTATGGAATTTCATTATTAGAGATTTTGTCATGGCCATTAACTTTGATGGCTTTAAAAGGGCATTTAATAATGGAAAATGACTATGTCAGTCATTACTAATTAGGGCACAAAGAAATAATGGAAAATAACTGTATGAATTGCTATGCCTTTATGTGCAGTTAGTCTCAAATGATATTCTGAATACCAGATGCTGCAGAGCAAGATTGGAGAAATATGTTGCTTTTATGCCTTGCTTGTGGGAATTCTAGGCTACTGTATTATATTATACCTATGGTCACTGCTTGGTTTTTCAATTCATTAAAGGATGTAAATATGGGACCACATTTCTACAAAAGAATAGTAAGTAAATGTTACTTCTTTGGTGACCTTTATTATTCCAGTGAGATCTAAATTAAAATATTCATCTTTTGAATGTTTTCTAGTTACCTGAGGATTTGATTTGGCTAGATTTTCTATTTTGACCCAAGCTTCTTCCCGTTCCTTCATTTTTAGCTTTTCCCTAGAAAAAAAAAAACATTCACACATACTAGGCAATGTTTTTAATGAACATAAAGAAGTAATTAAATTACACTAAAATGACAGGAAGTACAGGAACTTTAACATTTACTCTTTTTGAAGTTTTGCATATATTAAAAATGGAATAAATTCCTTATTTACAGTGCGGGGATAACAGATATTAGAATTAAGGATAAATAATAATCCAAGAGAAAGAAGGGTAGGAAGCAGAGATTAACGCCCCCCCCCATTCTTACAATCAAGCCATTCAATTGCTCTCAATTCTTGCTTTCTCTCCACTTCCCACATTTTCATAACTTTAAAGTAAAGAGCATGAGTGGAGAGGCAAAATGGATAAAATATAACAATTAATTCATATTAAACAGAATTTTTTCTTAGAGAATTTCTGACAAGTTGAATGTTTTTACATTCCTCTTTGCTCAAGAACAAAAAATAATTATTATAGTATCAGAATGAAGCCACTGGCTGTATCTTTTAAGCAAAGCTGTGTTTAGTTTTAAGCAACATGTTCTGCTGTACAATGAAATGTGCAAGAAACATATTTAAGCAATTAAAAGTTTACAACTCCATTCTGATTTTTTCTGAACATGTTTTGCTTGCATTGATTATTCTGAAAGATGTACTACTCTATTCTTCTTTATTCATATACTGTAAGAAATTATTTGAATTTTACTCTCCAAAGATGTTTGACTTGGGAGCTCAAGGGGAGTAATAATTTTTGCAAACTGATTGCTTGTTCTACTACTACTTTTAAAATGAGCAAGTGTGCAAGAGCAGATGAGATTGGTTGGAAAACTGGAATCCTGGTGACAGATGAGATTTCTCAGGATATATCTTTTTGAGTTTTGAAGCTCAATCAGAAAAATCTCAGACTTTTCCTAAGAATTTCCCCTCAAAAGCCATCCCACTTTGAATCAAGATTGGTTTCACTTACCACTGACTAAATACTGTGAAATATATATATGTGTGTGTGTGTGTGTGTGTGTGTGTGTGTGTAGAAGTGCAATACAAAATTTATAGCAAAAACAACAGGATGTTTTCACAATCTTAAGAATGGTAAAGAAAAATGAGAACACGTTAAGAGAAACTCACTTAAGCTTTTCTGCTTTAAATTGCTGAGTACAGTCATCAAACAATTTTTGGTTCATCTCCATGAAGAGTTTCAGAGCGTTGTAAATCAAGCCATGTATTGTCCTATAAAGTAAAAACCAGATTCAGGCGCTGCCGTGTATATATTCACAAAAACACCCTAGCAAATGGATTTTTCCATTAGTTAAAATATGGCACATAGAAACTAAACATCCAATGAAGAATATAATACTTACAAATTCTGTGAATACACACCAATGGGTTCTGCATCTGTGCAGTTCCACATATCCCAGAGTTAAATTTGTGGCAGAAAACTGCCATCCTGCCCACTACATATGCACTGGGCATGGTTTCTGCTGATTCTGTTAGTTTCTGTGGAACAGAGATATCCTCAGAACCAATGATGCACAGCACCTAATAGGAATGGATAGTAGGTTGTGTGAATTCACAGGTGACCACTCGAAGAACCACAATTACAGGTCAGTAACTAGTTCTTCTTCATCATGGTCTCAGAAATTCACACCAATTGGGGAATAGTAAGCTGCATCCCTGAAAATTGGAAGTTGCTCACAGATTTAGAGATGAAAGTATTGCTCTTCCAAACTCCACCTCCCTTTCAGCCCAAAGATCCAATATAGAGTGGCAGATGTAGGTGAATGCTTGCAACCAAGTGGCTACACCTCCAGTAGAAGAACACAGCTCAGGAGAGCCACAGAGGATGAGAAAGCCCTGCTGGAATGGCTTCTGACTGAAGCAGGGCCAAGACGTGTTTCATCGTGTCATAGCACAGCTAGATTGTAACTATGACTAATCTGGAGAGGCAACCTCTCCACCTATTGTCTGCCAGATAACCTACTGCCTGCTCCCCAATAACAAAAGAATAGACATAAGGCTTGCTGAAACCAGGTGGTCCTATGAAGGTAAAAGGCAAATCCCTGAAGGATATTCAGGATGTGGAATGACCGTTCTAAAGGAATGGTTGAGAATGGAAAGAAGGGAGGTCAAATAATATTCTGAAACAAATAGAATTTGGAAATTCACCTTGTAAGGAAATTCTGAAGAATTAGTTTGTTACAAAAGGTGAAATAAGGTGGGTTTGAACATGCGGTACAGAGCTCGCTTATTCATCTGGATGATAAAAAGTTGTTTTCCAGGATAAATTCTGGATAAATTCCAAGCAAGGAAAGAGGAAGATACATATGAAGGAATAGTTTCATAATAATTTGACTAACATACCAGAAAACAGAAAACAACCATCTTGATAGAAGTAGTATGCAGCCATTACCATTAGGAAAACTACTAATGAAGCAAAAGCCAAACTGGCACTTTTCAACTTTAACAAAAGGAACAGCATATGAGGGATTTTTCTCTGTGTGTGTGCCTTTCAGTCAGCCTTGATTCCTGCCATATACATGGACAAGTCCATGAAGATTTCCTGGCAAAAATTTTTGAAATAGTTTGCCATTACCTTCTTCCTAGGGGTGAACAGAAGTGATTGGTCCAAAGACAGCCAGTTGGCTATTGTGCCTAAGTCAGGACTAGAACTCATAATCTTCTAGTGAACTTCTAGTCCAGTACCTTTAACTACTATGCTAAACTGGTTCTCGTATAAGGAATACATCAAGTATATGGATAAAAACATCCTGCCTCCACTAAATAAGAATTCTACTACATTTAGCTCCACTAGCTTTTCTTGTACAATGTGAAGGCATTGTAACATTGCTTATTAGGGTGCACCGGCTTGCCAAGGGAACTGCATATCAGAATGGAATACCTGGCAGCCTGGGAGAGCTATGAGGTCTGGGAGCTTTGGAAGTATTAGGTATTCCCTGCAAGGTTTTATATACAATGTTGTCTTTTTAATCTTATGAAGCCACTCAAAGTAGCTTTGGAGTAGGGCAGCCTAATGAATAAGGTTTGAATAATGGCTGGCTGATTTATCAAGGTGTTAATAAGATGCTATTTTCACTGTCATTCCTTATCATAATGATCCGTATCAAGTAAGAAACTGGGAGAAATAGGGATGGCAGCAGCCCTGTCCAGATAAAGAGGAATGTGTCCTCAATATTATATCAAAATCAGAGCAGGAGAAATCTAAGGGAAATTATGCAGGTCACTTATTGAAACATCTGTACTCCATTGAGGGGGAAGATGAAACTGAACTCTGGAATGGAATTGAATTCTGCTTCAATAAATGTGATAATCTGCAAAGGGAGTTTGACTTGTCAGAACAGATTTGAAGGCTGAGAAAAGCTAACAAGTATAAGGCAGTCTTATCTCTTTATGAGCAGTGAGCTACTAACAGAGCCATCAAAGTATGAGTGAAACACTACTATGAGTAACTAGGGATGCAAAGCAATTACCACCATAGATTTAGTGAAAACTCTTGTGAGTAGTAGTCAGCCTGAAGGAAAGCACTTGGAACAAAACACAGAGGCACCATCTATGAAGTGCAAATGATGACAGTGAGGCAGGGTGATACATATTCAAACCACAAGCTGCTGGGTAGCAAAAGGAGTATCAAGATTGAACTGATTTTATGGAATCTGAGAGTAATATAAAAAAGTTTTGTAGATCCTAAGATCTAAGAATGGTCATAGGTTCTATTTTTCTTAGTCTCCACAGTACCTGGACTAACACCTTTAGCCTTAATCATTTCAGGGAATCAGCTTGAGTACCCTTTCCAATAACGTATTAACTTCCCATGCATGTTCTAGGATCTTTCTGAAAGCAGTAGGACAGTATACCAGCACAGTTGGTTCCAGAAATCCTACGTGATAGAAAGGGTCAAGGTACTGGGGAGATTGTGGCTCTTGAAGTAGCGTTGATGGTGGGATCAAAAGTGCCAAATTGTGTGGAAGGATCCCCTGTGTTGCTGAGCACGTCTGGGACAAGGATCTCCTCATGCTTCTAGAGGAAGTCCTGGAAGATCAGTTAGTTGGGGAGGTTGAGTAACAGTGACAGGGCAGTTTCTAAACCAAAGCTTTGTTCAAAATGCAAACTCATTCTGAGCTAAATCCTATCAAAGATGTTGCTTTTGGTACTGAGGAGCTACCAAGCTGTGAATTTCCCATCTGTACATTTGATTTCAGTTTCATAAATGAAGAACTTTGCATTCATCTTTCTTAAAAGTTTATTATGTCTAGTCCTTTTTCCTAACCTATTAAGAGTTATTTGAATTTTTTTCCTGTCTTCTAAGGATATCACTCTCCCACCTAATTCAATGTCATCTGTAGAGGATGACAGAACGTTCTGTCACAGAATGGTCTGATCTCTTAATGGGCCAAAGTGTTTCATAAATGGTTTGTCCTTAAAAGGGAAAGGCTGGATAACTTCTGGAAAACTCAGAACTGCCTATTCCAGGTTCATAACCATTTCAGGATTGAAACATTCCATGATGGAACATTTTGCATGATACTAGTCATCTGCAAATTTGATAGGCCTTCTGTCTACTTTCACATACAAAACATTAATAAAAACAATGAAGAACATTAGGTGCAGGACTGAATTGAACAGCACTTCATTTGATATTTCACTTCATTGTGTTGATGAAAAGATGAACGTACTCCGATTATGATTTTCAAGCCAACAATGAATGCAGTCCATCCTTAAGTAATTTATCGACTGGAAAATATTGGACAATCTGTCAAATGCTCTGCTGAAATAAAGATATATTATGTGTACAGCATTCTGACAGTCTACTAAGGAAATTACCCAATCAAAAAATAAAGTTGGTCTGACATGACGTGCAAGACTAGTTCTTGACAAATTCATGCTGACTTTGGTTATGACTACACTGTTTTCTATAATTAAATTCTTTATAACCTACTCCAGAATATTTACAGATATTGATACCAGAATAACTGGTCTGTGCATAGTTTCTCTCCTTTTTGAAGATAAGAAAATTTGTCCTCTTCCAGCCATCTGGCACTTCACCCATTAGCAAATTCATTCAGTATTCTACGATACAATTCATGCTACTCTGGAGAAGAATGAGTCCAAATAGGATCTGAGTAACTCTGTCTTTCCTTTGTTATTTGTGAATACGTTGTCATCTCCACTGAGCAGCTGGTATACTGATTTTTTTCTTTCCATTTTTCTGCTTGAACATATCTAAAGAAGTCTTTTCTGTTATTCTTAGCATCCTTTACCAACATCAGCTCACCCTGAACTTTAGCCTTTTTAACACCATCTCCACAATTCTGAGTTACTCTTCCTTGTGACCTGCCCGTTTTTTGAATTCCCATATGTGTCCTTTCTTTTTCTCTTTTCCAGACAGGAACTAAACTTTTTGTGCACCCACACTGCACTCTTCTGCTGCCATTCATTATTGTTGCTTACAAAAATTATTTGCACTTTTGTATCTATTTAGTTGGAGGGAGACAGTGGACATCAGTAACAATGCAGCTGCGCGAGCTATTTCTGGGGTCCGAAGAAGGACCTATATAACACCTTTGCTCCGTGAGCTGCATTGGGTACCAGTTTGCTTCCGGGTCCAATTCAAGGTGTTGGTTATCACCTTTAAAGCCCTACATAGCATGGGGCCAGGCTACCTGAGGGACTGCCTTGCCCCCATGATTTCAACCCATCCCACCTGATCTCACAGAGAGGGCATGCTCCGGACCCCCTCAGCAAAAGAACTCCGACTAGCGGGGTCCAGAAGGCGGGCCTTCTCTGCTGTAGCCCCTGCCCTTTGGAACATCTTGCCCCTGGAAGTGAGACAGGCCCCCTCACTCCCGGTCTTTCGGAGGGATTTGAAGACCTGGCTCTGCCATCTGGCCTGGGGTGGGGAGGGAGGTTGTCAGAAATGGGGTTGGCTAGTCCCCTAGAGGCCTAGTGTGGCTTCCATCAGCCTCTTGGATTTTTTTTTTTCTCTTCTTTCCATCTGTGTAGATGTGTTTGTCTTTTTATAAATTTTAATCATGTATTTATTGTTTTAATTTGATGTAAACTGCCCAGAGTCCCCCATTGCGGGGAGATGGGCAGGGATAAGTCTATGTATAAATAAATAAATAAATAAATAAATAAATAAATAAATAAATATTGCTTTTATTTTATCTTTCACTTATTTTAACCTAGACGCTCTACAGTTCATTTATTTCCAAGAAGGTATGTGAATACTTTTAACATATAATGCACTAGTGATGCTGTCTTTTGAGGGCATGCCTGGGATTTCTACCAATCAATTGGCAGTGCTTGGGATGGACCTGGGAAAATAATTGACTGATCTCAAGTGGATACGCTGCAACAATCTCTGATGCTATGGCAATGATAAATCTACATTTGGAGAATAAGGGGTGATGGCTTCCTTGTTGGAGACTCAAGAGTTCACTGTTCTTAAAGCATCAACCAAAATTGAGAGGCCTTTTTTGGCAGGCCTGTTTTCTGAAGGCCTGACAATACAGGCATCATAATACAGTCTTAACCAAGGTAAAGACCATGACCATCAAAAAGAAATAGTCTACTCTTTCAATTTTATTTGCAGAATGGAGCTATAATGCAGGTAGTGCTTGCTTAACAACCACAGTTGGAAGTGGCAACTCCATCACTAAGCAATGCAGTTGTTAAGCGAGACATAACATGACCGTGACTTCGATTCTACTGCTGGCTTCTCTATTGACTCTGCTTGTTGGAAGCCGGCTGTGAAGTGTACAAATGGTGATCACGTGACTGCAGGACACTGTGATGGTTGTAAATGCCTGCTGGTTGCGAAGCACCTGAATCTCAATCATGTGACTGTGGGGACCTGTGATGGTCATAAGTGAGAGGACTAGTCATAAAGATATTTTTTCAGTGCCATTGTAACTTTGAACGATTGCTAAAGAGGGCAATCATTAAGCGAAGGCTATTTGTAATCCTATATATCTGCTCCAAGAATAGGTAAAAAACATTGCAGAAGACATGGTACATGCTGTTGTTATGTCTAACAAAAAAGAACTGAAGAGATTAGGGTGAACTATGATTACTGTATGCATTTGGGCAAGAGGGTGAAGTTACCACTAAAAGTTCTAACTCTGGGAAGTTCAAATGGTGCTTTGAGCAGACACAGAACCTATTGGTGTGGATCACAGAGAACAAAATGAAGAAACTATTACTTTTCATTAGTAAAACAGGAACTCCTATTTTTACCCTATATTAAAACCCAGATAAGTTTAAGAATTGAAGTCTGGCAATAGTACATAAAACAAAATTCCATACAGTAACCTGTGCAGAAAGATATATTTACCATCAATTGATAAGCTATAGTATGACTTGATTATACCAACACATGTGAAAATACCCGACTGAAATACATATTGCAAACACATTGGGATAAATATGCCCAACGAACACAGCTATACAATCTAAATGTCTACGCTTCATTATAAACATATTTGGGACAAAAGAATTAGGTTGTTTCATTAATTCATATATCAAACTAATATAGCAATTTAGAACTGACATTGCAAATATGAAAGTCAGACTGTAATCACTTAAGAGAAATTAAATTGCTTTGTTTTGGTTAAACTAATCATGTTATGTCACTTGATCCAAAAAACAAACCTGTAATAAACACTTAATTATACTGTTTACCCATATATCTATATTGTTCAATGGTAGATATCCTGGGTATTCTTGGTTACCCTATAGATAATTCTTGGCTTATAGGAGAAAGATGCTTTATTTCCTCTCTTCTACATAAAACATTATTTTGTGGCTGAAAGTTCTATCCAACACTCTATCCATATAACCCATCTTCCATCAAAAAATGTATGTGTTTGTTAAACTGTAAGACAAATTATGAATTTGGGTGGTTGTATGCCACTCAGAGTTGATTGACTGGAATGGCCTATAAGCCCTATAAATAAAAATAAATATAATAATAACATTTTTAAAGTAGTAGATTTGTGGGGGGCAAGATGTACAAGCACACATTTATATTACATGCATGCGTATTGAGCATTGACACACAGTGGTATAGAAACACTCTCTATTTGTTGTTAATATTGTTAATCTGATACTTAAGCCTTTTGTATATTGTGCCAATGTCAAACTAATTTATGTCAGCCCTTGAAGAAGTTAAGCTGAAAATTCAGAACAAATTACACATGCAAGGATCTGTACATTTTTTCAGTCCATGATAAGACATAACATATAGCTTCACTGATCCTATTTGAAGTAATAGTCTCTTATTCTATATATTCATGAAAATTCAAGGGCACAAACACTAGAAATTATAAGAAGTTTTCCAACTGAGCTATGTTAGACTTTATAATATTAAGAAATATAAAACAGATAGATTCTTACTTGTTCCAGTGAGTCTTTGAATTTCGATACAAGGATGGAAACATGATAGGTAAAATCTTAGCTGCATTGTCACTGATTAAGCTCATAATATATTCATTATTCCAGTAGTATAGTGCTCGTTCTGCCACCTAGGATACATGAGATAGTTAGCCACTTAGCAACTTCTACAAACTGTAAAATGCCTACTATATTCTCTTTTCTGATCATGCAGAGTCCTACTTTAATCTTATTAGAGCTATTTCTAGTAATTCACCTGTTTCCTTGAATGTAACATCTATTGTTTAGATGGTGGTTACCTGACTGGTAGCTGCTAGAACTGGCACTATATAATTATCTAGTGCTCATAGAAATGTCAGAAACACATAACATCCTTTTGCTAAAGTCATAGAAAAGGCCTTCACAAATGTAGCACCTGATCTTATACCTTTTCTGCCAAGAGTTTGTCTTGAACGCTGTGTCCAATAACATATTGTATTGCAATATATTTACAAGGCATATAGATAATCCTTGGTTAAAGACAGTAAATGGGATTGGAGTTTCTGTCACTAAGCGTTGAGGTTGTAAACTGTGATGTCATGTGACTGCACTGCTTAGCAACAGTAGTTACAGCAGTGTTCTGTTACCTGCATTAAGCGAGGGCTGCATGGGTCGTTAAGTGAGGACCTCAACTGATTGTGACTTCTGACTTCCTGCCAGGTTCCCTATTGCCTTTGCTTGTGGGAAGCCAACAGGGAAGGTTGCAAATCGCGATCATGTGACTGTAGGATGCCACGATGATTGGAAATCCAGGCCAGTTACTGGCCTGGATTACAATCACGTGACTGCAAGGGTGCTGCACAGGCCAAAACTTTGAGGACTAGTTATAATTACCACTCATTCAGCATCATTGCAAGTCCGAATGGTTGCTAAACAAGTGGTCGTTAAACAAGGACCACTTATAATTCAAATTCACTAATAATTGATTATTGGCATGTAATGTTAAATAAAAAAAAACAATTCTTAGAATAACCAACCTGAAAGTGTGGACTGGAGACGCACTTTGCTAGCTGCCTGAAAAGAGGTTCCATAACCTTCACAAATTCAGATGGTTCAATAACATCTAAAATTTCTTCTAATTCATTTAAAAACATAACTTCTTTTGGACTATGAGTCTTTGGCCAGTATTTGAGTAGCGCCATCACCACCTGAAAATAAAAACCCAAATTGCTTGCCTCAAGTATTACTGCTATACATCATTAATGCCATATATAATCAAAATTGTTATCACCAGTGAATAGGGCATTACAAAGAAACTACTTTTGATCTTTTAACCAAGTGAGTTAGTTTCAAATACTGACGTTGGCAAATACAACTGAACAAGTTCTGAAATTCTCACAAAGACTGATCTCAAAGAAATAGCACTGCTTATTAAAGTGAGAAATTATACTCTTCTCATTTAGAACTTTTTCTGTATATGTGCAGAAAATAAAGCCAAGCCAGTTAGGAGAAACATAGCATAGTCATTGAGGCTTCTGGAGATTAAAATGTCTATTATTAATTTTTCTTAAATCTCCAAATAGCATAGCACTGAAAACCATTAATTAATTAATAATTAATAATTCAAATGACACTTGGTGGCTTACAGGCTATATAAACAAGACTTAAAACATTCACAGTGAGGTAAAAACCAATCATAAAAATAATTACAACAACCACATAGCTCCCACATAGAAACATAAACAACAAAAACAAAGAATAAAGCATTACTGCTGCTAAGTAGGTTATGTTGCCGTTTAGAGCTGTCAGTGATGTGCTTCATAAGAGATGAAGAAAACAATTCAATTTATAGTTCATATTTTCATGATCTAAAACAATGTGAAACTTCGTTAAGGTAAATACACGTATAGATATATTATAAAATAATAAAATATATTATTCTGCTTGCCTTTATTATTTCCATTTTGTACTGAAGCAATGCAATCCAGAAAAAGGATTAAAAAAGGAATGGTGTGTATCTATTTTGCAGAAACAACTAGTTAATGTGACTACTTTTATAGTAGTAGATTAAAGCCAGAATTATATATACAGATATTCTGTGTACTGAATGCCTGCAAACTGTCCAATTTTAACTCATTTTTAAAGGCACCTTATCTTTCAATTTAAGTTCTTCAAGTTGTATCATTCCGAACACATGATATGAACAGTGCACTATACAAATTATCTGTTGCTGGTGCTGAAGTAATCAGATCACAATTTTAAAAATACACTGTTTAAATACTTACAAAATATTTTTAAAAAGAAGAAAAGAAACAAAACTTACTGGCTCAGTAAGTGTGCTGTCCTTTTCTAAAAACTGAACTACGCAGTATGCCAGCTAAATTGAGAGAATATAACAATACTATTAGGTTGCAGTTCAACAGAAATCTAACTTGTTAGTATAGAATGTTTATCAAGATGAATGAAAGAAACAGAATTTCAAACCCAAAATATCACCAAAAAAGAGATCTGAATTTCAGGGAAGTTTTTTAGTGAAACTTTGAAAAAGATAATAAAGTAATATCTGAAAAATAAAAGTAAAATCAACAGTGGAAAAAAAATCTAAAATCACTACCAGTTAACCATTCTTAAAAATGCTTGGGAAAAATAAAAGATGACTTGGTATTAAAAAAGTAATGCAGGTTACAGATAAACTCTACCTGGAAGTTCCATCCACAGATTGGGCACCATGACTGCATAGGTTCTCCCAAGTAACACTGATGAGGCCCCAGATAATGATAGTCAAGTAAGAAACCTTGCTCATGTGGTGATGCCAATTCACTCAAATAATTATTTGGCATGGCCTGCTCTATATTTGGGATTGTGGGCATAGCCTAGCACTCAAAGATCAAATGAATCCAGAAAGTACAGTGGGGCAAAAAAGTATTTAGTCAGCCACCAATTGTGCAAGTTCTCCCACTTAAAAAGATGAGAGAGGCCTGTAATTTTCATCATAGGTATACCTCAACTATGAGAGACAAAATGAGAAAAAAAATCCAGAAAATCACATTGTCTGATTTTTAAAGAATTTATTTGCAAATCATGGTGGAAAATAAGTATTTGGTCACCTACAAACAAGCAAGATGTCTGGCTCTCACAGACCTGTAACTACTTCTTTAAGAGGCTCCTTTGTCCTCCACTCGTTACCTGTAGTAATGGCACCTGTTTGACCTTGTTATCAGTATAAAAGACACCTGTCCACAACCTCAAACAGTCACACTCCAAACTCCACTATGGCCAAGACCAAAGAGCTGTTGAAGGACACCAGAAACAAAATTGTAGACCTGCACCAGGCTAGGAAGACTGAATCTGCAATAGGCAAGCAGCTTGGTGTGAAGAAATCAACTGTGGGAGCAATAATTAGAAAATGGAAGACATACAAGACCATTGATAATCTCCCTCGATCTGGGGTTCCACGCAAGATCTCACCCCGTGGGGTCAAAATGATCACAAGAACGGTGAGCAAAAATCCCAGAACCACACGGGGGGACCTAGTGAATGACCTGCAGAGAGCTGGGACCAAAGTAACAAAGGCTACCATCAGTAACACACTACGCCGCCAGGGACCCAAATCCTGCAGTGCCAGACGTGTCCCCCTGCTTAAGCCAGTACATGTCCGGGCCTGTCTGAAGTTTGCTAGAGAGCATTTGGATGATCCAGAAGAGGATTGGGAGAATGTCATATGGTCAGATAAAACCAAAGTAGAATGTTTTGGTCTAAACTCAACTCGTTGTGTTTGGAGGAGAGAGAATGCTGAGTTGCATCCAAAGAACACCATACCTACTGTGAAGCATGGGGGTGGAAACATCATGCTTTGGGGCTGTTTTTCTGCAAAGGGACCAGGACAACTGATCCATGTAAAGGAAAGAATGAATGGGGCCATGTATCGTGAGATTTTGAGTGAACACCTCCTTCCATCAGCAAGGGCATTGAAGATGAAACGTGGCTGGGTCTTTCAGCATGACAATGATCCCAAACACACTGCCCGGGCAACGAAGGAGTGGCTTCGTAAGAAGCATTTCAAGGTCCTGGAGTGGCCTACCAGTCTCCAGATCTCAACCCCATGGAAAACCTTTGGAGGGAGTTGAAAGTCCGTGTTGCCCAGCGACAGCCCCAAAACATCACTGCTCTAGAGGAGATCTGCATGGAGGAATGGGCCAAAATACCAGCAACAGTGTGTGAAAACCTTGTGAAGACTTACAGAAAACGTTTGACCTCTGTCATTGCCAACAAAGGATATATAACAAAGTATTGAGATGAACTTTTGATATTGACCAAATACTTATTTTCCACCATGATTTGCAAATAAATTCTTTAAAAATCAGACAATGTGATTTTCTGGATTTTTTCCCCCATTTTGTCTCTCATAGTTGAGGTATACCTATGATGAAAATTACAGGCCTCTCTCATCTTTTTAAGTGGGAGAACTTGCACAATTGGTGGCTGACTAAATACTTTTTTGCCCCACTGTATATGCACCCTTGCATACAAATACAGTGGTACCTCGGGATACGAACGCCTCTACTAATGAACTTTTCGAGTTACGACCAGCTCCGGCCGGAAAAATTTATCTCGATGTGCGAACTCCGCCTCGGGGTACGGCCATTTTCCCGCCCCTGACGCGTGGTCTGCGGACGCCAGAACGGATTAACGGTAATTACATTGAACCTTATGGGAAAATTTGCTTCGGGGTGAGACCAAATTCAGAGGGCGGAACGGATTAACCGGATTTACATTGAACCCTATGGGGAAATTTGTGTCGGGTTACGACCAACTCGGGATACGCCCAGAGTCACGGAACGGATTAAGTTCGTATCCCGAGGTACCACTGTAGTTGGCTGAACATAACCAAGCACTTTGTTCACATTCTCAGATCTCAACAACTGAACTCATTGTTGATTCTGGGCGTTTCAATTACTGCAGTTGCACTAACTATGGCAATTAAAGCTGGAATTGAGAAGTTTAGTTTTCACATTCAGGTAAAATAAAGTATCTTTCCAAGTATCTTCTATACTTATGTTATCTATTTCATCAGGTTATCCTGAGGTATTATATTATACTGCAGTGCACATTCACACAAAATAACAAATCATACTAAAACCTTAGAACATGGGTAGACCAAATCTAAGGATGCTGAAGTGGAAAGAATCTGCGGCAGAAGAGTTGCCACTTTCTATGCCTTTCTGAACTCATAGAAATCACAAGTAGAGAGTAAAATATTTTTTTAAAAATTACTAGCCATTGATTTCAATGGAAAACAAAGTAAATCATCATCTCCAAGGCTAGTATATTTGCTGTCCTTGCTTGAAGTATGTCAGGAAAATGAGACCCAGTAAATCAAATGTTTCTCCTGATCCTTCCTTTTTCACTCCCACTCTTTAAAATACATGCCCGCTAAATGCAGGTCTGCAAACTTTTACAGAATATATTTTAACCATAACAGTGATCAACCATTTTCACATTCTTCATTTTATGTAAATATATGCATATTTACATTTTACAATAAATTTTGTGATCCAATAGTGAAATCATTCTACAAATATTACATAGATTAATCGTGTCCATCCATCTATACAGAAGAAAGCGGTATTAGGGTTTGTAAAAATACTGTACCCTCCCCCCCACAAAAAAAGTCAAGAGGAAAAAAACCCTGAAAATAGCCCAGTGAAGAGTGAATTTTGGAGGAAGAAAAAAATGAGGTGAAGGATATACCTAGAAACAGCATGGCTGGCTGATGTAAACATTGGATCCAATAAATGATAATTCAAAACTATACTGCTCAAAATCAACTAAGACTTGAGAATATCCTTATGGCATGGGGCCAAGTTATTTGAAAGACAGCTTTTCCCTGATTATGTCTACCTGTTCCATTAGATCCAGCAGGAGAGGCTGGGTCCCATCTATTATGGAGTGCCATCTGGCGAGGCCCTACACCCTAAATTGTAACCTGCGAACATACAAAGATGTTGGTTTCTCTACTCCACTAGATGAAGTTGTATGGAACAGCTTCATCTAGTGGAGTAGAGAACCAACATCTTTGTATCTTCGCAAGTTACAATTTGAATTACATTCTACAGCTAGTCCTTGTTTAGCAACCACAATTGGGCCCACAAACTTGGTAGTTAAGCAAACTGGTCGCTAAGTGAAATTGTGACTATGCTTATGATCTTACTTTAGCTTTCCTTTGTTTTACAGACATGTTAAGTCATAAAAGAGGGCATTGGGTGCAAAGGTACCTTTTCATCACTATTGTAATGGTGGTCTCTGTCCAAGGCAGTCACTAAATGAGGACTACCTGTATGAGTTTAGATACAGCCAAAGGTACATTTAGCCCCTTCTCTCCTCACATTTCTCAAGGCAGTAAAAACTTATATTATTCCAATGAGCCTTCAGCCCAAATGGATTTTGGACATCCATCTTGGTATTTATGTGTATTGCATTTTTAATATTCTGATTATTGCTGTTTTCTGTTTTATCCTTGCTTGTTGTTCTCTACCCAAGGCATTCATTGATTTGACAAATATTATAAAATAAAATAATGAGTTGCAGATATATTCAGAATTCTTTTGCAATAAAGGGTTAATAATTATAAAAATATTGAATGAAAGGCCTGAACAATTTGTGCTATAGTCACCTCACTTGAAGTGATAGAAGTCCATTGCATGATTATAAAGAAATAAGCCAGCAATTCCATAATTCTCATTTTTCTAAATTAAATCTCTGAGCCACTCTCCCTTGTTAATCTTTTCATAAATTGTTATTTGAATTAATAAATGAATAGAAAGGCTAATGGCAAATGATACAAAATACAGGCTAAAACTAGATAGGTTACTGTATATTATACAGTTTATCTGAATTTGGATCCATCCAGAATAGGCAGCTGGATTACTGCTTCCCCAATGAAGCAGTAATAATCTATAGTGTTACTCAAATAAGAACTGAGATTCTCCAGATGGCTTATTGCGTCTGTAGAAAAAGAACATACATCATTTTGCTTCCTGTTAGAAAAATGCCATGCCTGTTATTTATTGTAGATTGAGGATAGACAAAATATCCAAAGAAATATCTACAAAGAAGCATTTTTATACTTATCCAAGAAGTGCATATACATTTATTTTAGCTTTTTTTTGAGAAAGCTTAAAAATGCTTGAAATTAAAATTAAAATAAATATTCAACCTAAACAAAGCAGTTTAACATTCAATTAAATCAAAAGAACATGATGAGAAATAACAGCACCACAAAGCTTTCAAAATTAAAAAAAAACATTTTCTTCATTTCATATTTTCCTAATTAAATGCTGCAGTTTTGTAAGTTATCAATAACCTGAAAACAACATTTACACATCAAACTATTTACCTGTGGATGGTAGACACTGAGTGATTTTACTTTGTGCAAAGGTAGTAATACCTTGAGAAGGAAAATTTTGTGCTCTTCTTTTAATGGTAAGGCAAATCCATTGATTATACTGAAGAAGAAAAAAGTGTTTTAGAATTGGAAAATCTATCATATTACTGCATTTTAATTTACTTTTTTTTAAAGATAAGCATTATTCTTCCATTAGTTCTAAGCTGTGCTTTCATTCAAGTTTTTTGTTGGACTTCTGAATTATCTAAGTACAAATACCAATAAAAACAATAATTAGATTAGTATTATTTTGTATGTAGGAATTATTTCCCAAATTTCTGTAATAGCAAAGCACTACCCCATTTTTGCTATCATTCTATCAATTTCAGTGACAGACTTTTTCAGTTATAACTGAGAGAAGCTGCACAAAATGTTTACTGTTTTGTTCAGTTCAAGATCCATTGTTATTCTTTTTGAAACTCAGTAAGTTTTAGCTCAAACAATAGTATTTATTATGAAGCATAACTATTAGGCAGTTTACCTTCCCAATATTTCCAGTAATTCTGCTATGCCATTGTGATGTTCTGTCTCATAAATAAACCTGAGAAAGCAAATTCATTATCATCAAGGTGAAATTTATTCAACAATATGCTTAGTTCAAATTGGATGAAAGGCACAGTCACAACTCACTTTCATCAATTTAAAACCATAGTGTGTATATTTGTAAATGCAGAATTCTTATTAAATTGAAATTTGCATTTTTTTTACATATAATTGAGGAGAGCTATGGAAATTTGTGGTATACTGTACATAAACATAAACATTTTATATGAATAACCAATATTAAGATTCTGCAAACACGCATTGTATCTTTGTTACTTATTGAAATAACAAAGGGAAAGGTATCAGAAAAATATACATAGTGTTAGGTGTGATCATCTTAAATTAACAGAAAAAAGGGGTATCAATAAACTGGATTTTAAAAACTTGTCTGACTAGAATGGAACAGAAGTTAGTAGAGAATTTAGATTATAATCCAGTACCAATTTGCTTTGAAGGAAAGCACTCTGAACCCAATGGATCCTATTTCTAGATTGGCAATCAAAGACTTGTGGTATTCATAACATTAATGGAAAGAGATTCTGGTGTACCAGAATACAATTGCCTATTACCAAATGGTATGCTAAATGTATAGATATAGTAAATAAAAATGTTATAATATCTTTTGAAGAGATAATTGAAGGACTGGCTGCTTTTTTCAGGGCATTCAAAGTACATAAGAAAAAAATAAAATAAAAAAAAACATTAATAGAAATAATGAACAATATTTAAAAAATCTAAATGGAAGAAATTAAGCTTCATTCTCAGTGCTTGAAATTAAAAAAAATAAAATTATTTTTAATCAAATTCCACTTGATGATGAAGGCTAAGAACAGAACCAGTGTGGGAGATATCACTATTACAGAGGTACAAAGAAGAGGCATTATATGGAAATGGATCTTGTCCTATTAGGAAATTTTAAAGAATTACAAAATAGGCTTGAGTTACTACTTTGAACAGAAAAAAAATATATGCAAGTGTGTTATGCCCTGACCTTCAAGGCTCTAAAGGTAATAAAATTAGCATCTTAAGTTAGATGAAAGTTAAGTGAGCATAGAGAGAACAAAAGTAATATGATTAGCTGTTCATCCTCTTTCAAAAAATAAAACATGTACTATATGCCCTCATAGCATGAACAGCTGTGTACCTGACTGGCTGATATTGCATGGTTTTTGTTTTTTGTTTTTGTTTTAAAAAAACAAACTTAAAAGTAGGAGAAGCACAGACACTATAGTAGGAATGGACCAATTTTATAGCTGCTTCCATCTTCTCTTTGTATATAGGTCCAGAAGCAGACATCTGGATCCATGATTAAGGAAAGTAAGCCTTCATAGATTGTAGTTGGGCTTCACAGAACTACAATTTAATTCCTAAAAAAGGGGGAAAAACCCTTTAAAACTACAATCACTGGAAACATCTTTAACTTCTCTTCCCCTAAACTGAAGAGATTATCTACTTTAAAATAGATTGGGGGGGAGGGGAGTCTTGATATTCGCACAATCACTGGGAGGTCTCCTATTGTATTTTGATATCAGAATGAATTTCAAATCTGATCTTTAAATATTTGGCAGCCACATTAAGTTAATGCGAGTTTCCACGAAAGACAAACAAAAAAAATCAAAGGATAAAGAAAAAGGTCTTTATTCCATGTTGTTTGGCTGTCTCACAAATCTGATTAAATTCTTTATACTTGCTGACTATTTTGGAAGGCAAATCATGCAAGAGTATTAGGTTTTCACCTGCATATTCCAGCAGTTTTGATTGTCTGGAGAGCTGCAAGGCATTATGGTCCTCCTAAGGAACTTTATTATACTTGGACTTGTGGTAAGACTGAAATCTTGATGATACCTGGTATATTGCATAAATTCCAACAGAGTTGAAATTGATTCATAAAGATATTTCTCTGTAATGGCCACAAAAAGCTTCTCATCAACAATATATGGAAGATACAAAACTCTGAACTTCTTCCTGCATAAATGGTCTTGGATCTGTATAGGCTCATCCTAGCATGCCAACTCCTAAGAATACGTTTTTTCCCCCATTTTTAAAAAAAATTCTGTTCTCATGAAATTCAGTTAGAATTTTTCTGAATCTTTTTTATTTTCTTCTACTGGGAATTAACTTTTGTTGGAGTATACCAGTGTTAAGCACATATTTTGTACAGTTTCTGATGATAATTTACTGACTTAAAATACAATTCTTCCCAGCTGGACTAACTCCCTTAGTTTTAATATATAATTCTTCTTCGTGGAAACAGGCAGTGGACCATAAGTTGGTTTCATATGGGCCCTTTCTTCCATCTCTGATATCAATGGGCTATGATCAAGCCAGGTATTTAACTATTCAAAGAATAAGGGATGTAGAGTTCCAAATTGAAGTTAACAGGCTGTCCCAACATGATAGAATGTGGATAAACAGGGTATATGGGAACCAGCATGGTATTTACAAACTCTAACTTCCTCCAAGTTGAGAATAGCTTTTTTAAAAGCTAGATACAACATCCTTCCATTAGCACTACTTCAAGGTAGGTATAATAAAAATCCCCATAGTGGAGCACATCTGTCCATGTGGTGATAAGTAAGTAGAAAACATCTCACACATTTTATTACATTGCAAATTTTACAGGGACATAAGCTCTATTTATATTTCACCCCAATAGATAAATTCCCAGGGAAACCAGACAAATTTTATCTGAATCATTCTTCTCCAGGATATAAAACCTGCTATTACCTGTGTAGTAGCTAAATTTTGTGTTGCTGCAATGAATATAAGGCAAAAACAGCTAAAGAAGTAATTGGTTTAAGAAGATCACTTTTATTTTTACTTTTAATATCACTTTTGGATCGATATTGGTAAGTTGCTAGGGGTATATTTACTCAAAGTCATAATTTTTAGTTTTTAAACTTATTATTACTTGGGTAATTAATATAATAATATGGTTATAGAGGAGTGAATGTAATATTATTATGTGATCTGTCTTTTAGTATATTATTCTATCAATAAGTTTTACTCTGTCATTGTTCTCTTAAATTTGCTGGTCATTGACCGAATAAAGACGTGTTCTTGTTCTTGTGGAGTTTCTGCTTATAGACTGCATTAAAAGAATAGCTCAATGTTTGATACCTCACAGATGGAAGCTCTGGAGTTAGCATAGCTATATGTGAACCACACAGATCATAATCTGTCAGCTGCACCAATAGCCTCTTCAGATGGAGCAAGTTCCTCAGGAATAATTAGCCTTTTAAGAGCCACAAGCGAGAAGTTAATGTTACTCAGGGGCAATTCCTCCTTGACAGGCAAGATAGAAGCGGGATGGGAAATCTATTTTCTTTTGCTTATGAGGCATATTTCTTCCCCAAAGTTCAAAACTCAGTAGAAGATGTAAGTAATATTTTTGTTTACCAATTATTTTTTAACAAGCAGCAATTATAGTTTTTGACCAGCTCAAAGAGCAAGAGAAAATGAACTGCAATTAACATAAGTTCACCTTGTCCAGAATTTTTGGCTTAGTTTATTATATTTCTTTCGCCTTTTAGAATTTTCCCTTTATTTTTATGGCTATGGATTCAATGCTTCTTATTTTTATTTTTATTTTTTATTTTTAACATACATAAGTATGCTTTGGCTCACTGAATATAGTTATTTTTTTCTTTGCTTTGATCCCAGATCATCTTGAATCTTTTCATTATTTTGAACAATGTTATTTCTTTCATGCAATGTTAAGATCTGAGGGGTGTGTATCAAAGAAGAAAAAGATTTTTTTTAGAAATTGAAGCCTAAGTAGGTTTTTTGTTATTGCTGCAAAAATAGCATCTTCTCCTTTATGGAAACATTTGTGGGCCACACACTGAATCGATCAGATATTTATCTGCAGCAGAATTTACTACAGGAGTTGCTGTTTTAATTAAGAATTTTTCTAATTCTATAACCAAAAAAGAAAATTTCATATACCAAAGACCGTTATATAATCTTGGCTATTAAAGCTTTTCAGGGTTTCATCGATTAATGATGAATAACTGGGAATACTACAGTGGTACCTCGGCATACGAACTTAATGCGTTCCGTGACTCTACGCGTATCCCGAGTTGGTCGTAACCCGACGCAAATTTCCCTACAGGGTTCAATGTAAATCCAGTTAATCCGTTCCGCCCTCTGAATTTGGTCGCACCCCGAAGCAAATTTTCCCATAAGGTTCAATGTAATTACCGTTAATCCGTTCTGGCGTCAGGGGCGGGAGAACGGCCGGGCACCGCGGTGGGAAAAAGGTTGGGGGCACGGGAGAAAGGCCGGGTGCGGCGCGGCACGAGAACGGCCCGGCACGGTGTGGTGGGAGAACAGCCAGGCGCCGCGCGGCGCGAGAATGGCCGGGTGCGGTGCAGCGGGAGAACGGCCGGGCACTGCGCGGTGCGGCGGGAGAAAGGCCGGGTGCGGCATGGCGTGGCGGGAGAACGGCCGGGCGCGGCGCAGCAGGAGAACGGCCAGGCGCCGTGCGGCGTGGCGGGAGAACGGCCGGGCGTCGCGCGGCGCAGCTGGAGAACGGCCATGGACCACGTGTCAGGGCGGAAAAATGACCGTACCCCGAGGCGGAGTTCGCACATCGAGGTAAATTTTTGCGGCCGGAGCTGGTCGTAACCCAAAAAGTTCGTTAGTAGAGGCGTTCGTATCCCGAGGTACCACTGTATATTGTTTTGAAAAACTAAAAATCAGTGTTGAGCTCTAAACAGAACATAAATGTCAGAAACAGTAATCAGCACAAATCATAAAGATTAAGGAAATCCTATAAAACTGAAATATTAAGACTATGTCAAGAGAAACCCTAATTCTGGATGTGGTACAAATTCATATATTAAGTTGTAATCTATACATAATTTACAAATTGAATTAATTCTTTGTCAGATTTACTTTTAAGAAACAAAGTTATTTTGGATGTCGAAGCATACTCCCGCAACTTGGTTAGACATTCTTCCACAGAAGGGATCAAACATCCTTTCCAATAAGAAACACAGGGTATCCTTACAGTAGTTAGCATGTATAAAGTTAATTCAGAATACTTTGTGGGAATATATAGTTTAGTAAAGTTTAATATTGCAGGTTAAAAAAAAAATTAACTTTTAACATTTATTTCATTAGCAATCAGAATTGTAGCAATATATCAGTGATAAAACATCTTATACTAGTTTTCTCTGAGTATGATATTCAATGTAATTTTGATGTTCTTCCATTGAAATTCCCATTGTAGCATATCTATTAAAAAATCTAAATTCTGCACTCATTTAATACAGTATTTAATTTGTTCAGTTTTTGAGTCATATTTCACTAACAATTTGTAAATAGAGTCCAGCAAATGCTCCAATTTTTGTGTTATAAGATTTTCAAATTTAGTCAAATTTCTAAGTATTATCCCTTGTTTCAGCAGTTCTTTTAATATAGTATTATAGTACCCACTTGAAGGTACTGAAACCAGTCAGGTAGATAAAGCCACTGCAGTCTGAAAAGATTTATCTTTGTCCTAATAATCAAATCTTGTAATTTATATGAAGAATTAGTCTTCCCGAACCTAGCCCCCTAATTATCATAGGCTTATTATCTGTAGTTGTACACTAGAATGTAACCCTTGCAAATAATGATGTCATTTGTATATCCCATTTCAGTTCAACTCTTTTTCAGACAAGGATATTGATTGGATGATACTGTACATTCAAGCATTCTTCTCATAATTACAACTCACATTCCTTCTTTCAATGGAAATCTTTACTTTTGTCTCTGGTATATAGACAAAATCTGGTTCATACAGATTAACACTTTTTTCACTCTTATTTCCATTTCTTTTCTAAATGTTTATTTGTTACTATTTGTACAGAATATAAACTCTATCTACAGCTGGTACTTCCGTCTTTTATAGATGATTGGCAAAAGCTGTGGCACAGCTGGCACTACTTTCTTTAAAGGGGTTCTGCCATATGTTCCCTTTTGGGAAAACTGGGCAATGGGGAAAATGTACAAAGGGAAACGTTACAAAATAGACAGTGTTTTACAGCTTTGAAAGAACAACTATTTGTAAAGCACTCTGTTACATGCTCTCTGTCTGTACATATCTGCTGTATATTAAAAAAAAAATCTGCTATTAATTCATATGCCAAGATATGGTCATACAATATTCAAGGAATTTGTTATTGTTAAAAGCCATGAAACTCTAATTTTAAGTAAGTCAAAACACCTTAGCCTGCCTTTTGGAAATGTAAATTACATTACTAGCTATGGGACAAAAGCAGACACTTAATGAATTTTATACTTGTTTGATATTAATAACATTTTTGTTTTCTACAAAAAAAAGTTATAACCTGATTAAAATACTTTGCCTACTCCTGAGCATCAGCACAGAATATAGACATACCTATAAAATATGTTGTTAATTTGCTTCCTGATGTAAGCTCTTAGGCCTAAGAATTTTCCATATATTCTGTGCAGAGTAGTCTTAAGAAAATCTCTTTCACGAGGATCTTCACTGTCAAAAAGCTCTAAAAGCTGCAAGAGATGAACATTTATTTGTTTAATCCATTTCAAATTAAATGGGACTTAAAGTTTGAAGATATATTCTTTTTTAACCTCACCTGCAATACAAACTTCTGATCAATATATTTCTTAGCTATATTAGGTTGGAAATCTGGAGATTCTAAAAACCTTAAGAAAAATTCATAAACAAGCTGAAAAAGATCCACAAAAATAAAAATTAGTTTTACAACAGAAATCGACTTGAATTTTGAAAAGCTGTTAAGACAGTACTGGTTTTTAAACACTTTCCAAGAAAGACTCAAAATCGTATCAAGATGAGTATGTGCAAGATTAATTGTTTCAGCTTCCTATGTTCTAAGTTCTTTTTTTGCGGGGCATGAACCATCCTGAACCATTCATTTCACTCAGGCTTAGCAGGAAGTTGTTCCTAACAAATTGAGCAATTCCATTTCCCAATAAAGATTTACTATATTAATTTCACAATGTTTGCAGTTCTGAGCCAATTAACATACAATGACCTATTCTGAATTGTAGATGAAAGGTTGGAAGCTGAATACAAAAATGCACATTCTCCATCTGAAGTAAATTTTCCCTATCTGGCTTACCTATGGTTAATACATGTTTTAGTATCTGTAATAATCCATGTTGGAATTGGTTTTAACAATTTCTATGTGGGCTAAAAAAATTATATATAAATAAAAGCTAGTTGGTGGCTGGTGTGGGTCTTCCGGGTTGTGTGGCTGTGTTCTGGAAGTTTTGTTTCCTAATGTTTCGCCAGCAAGAAAAAAACCTGCCTAACCCCCAGGAAGATACACACATATTCTGACACCAAAACAAGCAGCCACCCATTAACCCAACCCCCCCACCCCCCCTAACCCCCCCTAACCCCCCCACTCCCTCCCCTCAGATCTCTATAAATACCCACAAAAGGGTCACATCATCCTGGGCACAGAGAGAACTGCTCCTGTCTGTGCTCCTGCCCTCTGAAGATGCCGGCCACAGATGCTGGCGAAACGTTAGGAAACAAAACTTCCAGAACACGGCCATACAGCCTGGAAGACCCACACCAGCCATCGTATGCCGGCCGTGAAAGCCTTCGACAATACATTAAAAGCTAGTTGGGTTTCCCAGCCTGATTTCCAGTATATCTTAAGAAAATTTGCAAGTGTAAATCACTATTAAAGTTGGTGCTGATTTACTACTTTACTGCACTCAAGATTTAAAGCTGACACTTGCCAGATATGCTGTGATTAGAAATCCCAGAATTCACACCTAGAATGGGTATTAGTTATGAAGCCTAAAAACTATGGAAATTGTAATTTCAACAAATCTGGAAGATGCCAGATTAGGAAAACCTGTTTAAAGGGAAACATCACTATGAGATGGGAAGAGGAATAAGGTTGATCTTTTAATCATGGAATATCAAAGAGGATCAGTGGGTCTGACATGAAACCCAAAGTATTATTTTATTTAAAACTATCTGAATGTTTACAATTACATTTATACCTTCTGTTCAATGAACCATAGGTACCATGAATCTTACCTATATTTAAAGCTTATGTCTCAAAACTAAAATCTTATTAAGATCAATAACATTGCATAAAAACGTGAATATTTTAATTAAAATATTAATTCTAACTGTATAACGAAACAGCAATATTAGAACACATTAACATGCAGATTTTAGACCTAACCAGATGAGCCATCCATTTCAATCTCCAGATTTAACATTTTCATCCCTTATTTTGCACTAATTTTATCATTCCTGAGGCAGAAGTGAAAACATGTATTTCAGTTGTACCTGTAAGTGAGGCCAGGCAGCTTCTAAAGTTGGTTCATCTTCCTCTGGGTCAAATTCTGCTCCCGTTGGATTGGATGAAGGGGGTAGTGTGCGAAACATGTTAACTGCAAACTAAAATCACACTTGTTTAAGCAAAAGTACACAAAATCCCCAATTTTTAAAATATGCTCTTGCACAAATATTCTTAAAAAACAGCTAAGCAAATACAAATATATGGCAGTTTTTTACAAATTTGCTAAGCAAATACAAATATATGGCAGTTTTTCCTCTGCATACAGACACTTTTCCATTAAGAAGTTTCTCAGAAAAATTCCAGTTTATTAGGAGGAAGAAAAAAATAAACAACTCATAATCTTAAGAGGAACATGTCAGTACATTTCGAAGAAAATGAAACTGAAATGTCAATTTAGGATACAAACTAGAAGAAAAGGATAATTTATCTAGAAGTGATGCATTGTTTGTACACCACCCAGAGTCATGTTTTGTGAGATGGGCTGCTATATCTATTTGCTAAATAAATAAATAATAAATGGTTTTTGTTAATGATTGGTTTCAAATTCTCTTGCACAAAATGTCTCTTTTTCTACTAAAGCTATTACATATCAAGAATTCTTCTTGTGCTCATCAGAACAACACCTACTAAAAACAACACTTTGTCCTAAGAAGTTGGTGTAAGAAGGCTAAACTATGGGAACTCCCTGGTGAAAATCTCATCTTAATATGAATTTGTAGGTAATAGATAATTAGATAGCAAATGGCAGACCAAGACCCATAATCTTCAAAAATTATCTCTAGCAGATGTTGTTCCATTTTCCCAATTTTAATAAGAATTACTGAGATTTGAACTGCAGTGTATCAGTGTTTTAGTATCAACTTTCTATTGTATATCAAATTCCAAGGAGACAGTAAACATCCTGAAGCTATTCTGAGTTTAATGATGGAATGAATGGATTGCACCTTTTTATTCCAACATCTCACCTCCAAAGAAAAGTCACACTTCTGAGAATTAGTTTTGCCACTACATTTTGGCAATATGACCAGGAGATGCTCTAGGGGCCATAAATTGCAGGCTGAATGCTACACGTGGTTTGCAGGTTGCCTACTTCTGGTATATAGCCTAGGTTGGATTGAACTATGTTGTCCATTTAAGAATCAGAAGGAGGAGGATGGTTTTGGATCCAGTGTACCCAAGTGGTGGCAGTAGGAAGAACTTTTCTCTGCTAGCCCTGGTTAGCATTCCAATTGCACTCTTTCTAGACAGAGAGCATCTGGCTATAGTAATATCAAAGTAATTTCTGGTTGTTCTGATATCCAAATTCTTTAAACATGTCCTGCATGGGACTGCCTACAAAACTGTTCAGAAATTGTTCAAAAGGTAGCTCTCAGACTGTTGACAGAGACAGCTGAAACTCAGGGGTCTGTCTTCAAAGGTTGAGAACACTCTCTTTTACTCATAATTTACTCCCATTTAGGCTTATTTGTATGATATTCAGAGAGATTTCCAGCGTCTCTCCACAAACTGAAATGTAGTGAATGGGAACACGGAAAAGAATGACCTTCCAGGATATGTTGTTCTCTATCATGGAATTAGGGTCAGAGTAATCTCAAATGGGACCTCAATGCCCACCATGCTGGTTTTAAAACTGTGTTCTAACAGTCTTTGGAATACCAAATACAGATGTTATTTATTTATTTTCCAAACAAGTCTCCCATCCTTGACTTCTCCTAATATACAGTAGATTTGAAGAGAGTCAGTGATAAGCTTAAACACTGACTTGCATTTATACCAAAATTAGAACATATCTATGAACCATGCAAATCCTAATAAAATTAGCAACAGGCTCTATAGAACCAAAATAAATCACCCCGATTTATGTGACATACTTCATACTGATACTAATAATTGAACATGAAATATTATTAGTAGTTAATTATTCAATACATATCTGATAGTCCAATATGCTTCCAAAAGCCAAGTCTCTTCTGTTATCCTTACATATGAGATTTTAGTACAAAAGTGGATATTTATAGCACAGGATACAGAAATGTTAAAAAACCCCACAACATATAAAAATCTGTTTAGAAGAATGTACTCAAAAGAAAGGATTTTTTTTTAAAAAAAAACACCAAGTTTATTTAAATAACTTACCATGTGTACTACTTCTGGGTAAATGGGCTCAGTAATTACATTGCGATTATGTGTGATGTACTCTACCATTTCACTTAAAGCTGCTCGCTTTACTTCCTTCCACTTCAGGTCACTTAGTGGATCAGAAACAAAGTCGAAAAGGACACAACATTGTCGCAATTTCTGAATAAAAAGCTTTTCTTGCTCTGCAGGAGGAACATCTGAAAAAAAATTAAAATGGTTATACTCCTTCTGTTTGTAAATCTTTGCATTACAGTGAATATTACAACAAGATTTTCTGAAGACAAACTAATTCAGCTGTTAACATTATGTGTAATGCTTATAAATATACACCATACTCCTCTTTCCCTGTGTTTACTCCTCTGATTCCCACTGATATTTAGTAATAGATGAAATGTTCATCATCTACATTATACATCACCCAACACATGATTTGGTGCCCCCCTTCCCGTTTTTACATGTATCTGTCAAAACTCAGCATGTGAAAATTACCTCAGAGAGGACAGTACTCAAGGACAGAGCTAGCAAAACAATATGGAACAAAATGTTATGATTTTCATTGAAACCAGCTGCAAAATGCTGTGGGAATATTTCAGAGAAGCTCAGCCATGATGATCATGTACCTGTTATATACATGGGAGAAAGCATGTGTGAGAGAAAAATGGGGTTGTTGTTTTAATTGCCATACATCATTAAGACATCATGTTAAAGTACCATTTGTTTTGAGAAAAAAGGAGGACTTAAAGGTTGCAAGGCTGCCAAGGGCAGTCCTGAGAGTACTGTGGCAAAACAAGATTTATTGGGATAAAAGAGGTATAATTTGGGAATAACTGTACTTTCAAATCTCCTTCTCCCCCCCCCCCCCGCCATAAACACGGAGTTGTTATATTGAGCGAAGCTCTTTTCTTACTGGTTCTTTTCCTGGTAGCAAGTATCTTAGATGGGGGAGGGTGGTTGTTATTTATTAGATTTATCTCCTATTTGTATCCATCTAGGAGCTCAAGGTGGTATACACAGTGCTCCCCCATTTTTCCACACAATGACAACCTGGGAGGTCATCTGGACCAAGAGAGAAGTCACCCAGTGAGCTTCCATGGCTGAGGTGGATTAAAACCACCTGTTCCAGTCCAAGATCTTAGCTACCACATCATGCTGATTCTCTGACAATTATATTTTGTTCTTCATTTACTTAAAGGACTAGCTCATTATAAATAATTAAAATTTAATTAAAAGTAACATTGTATGAACAGATCATATTCTATACTATTTGTTTCTTTTGAAAGAGTTACATCAACAAACATATTTACACAATGACTGGTTATTGTTCCAAAGGCCATCAATATTCACCTTGTGCCTTAAATATGTTTTCCTTTTCCTCTTTTTCCTCTGTCCAACTGTTAACTGTCTCCTCTCTTTTCACTTTCTGCCTTCCTTCCTTCCTTATAAGGAAGTATCTAGTTCACCATTATTTTTTTTAGCAGAATGCAAATAATTACCATTCCTTCAACAACATCAGTGAGATTATTTCCCAATTATCTACCTTTATCCTCTGTTAATTGAATTTTAAAAAGTTGCCCACTTAGGAACTCCAGATACAAGTAAATGGCTATTGATTATCATTAGGCCAATCTATTAGAATACTTTTAACTCCGGTGAATCTCACCTCTTTCACACACCCCAAAAAACATCAAAAACAATTTTGAAACATCCTCCCCTGGATGTGATATAACTTTGCTCATATATATCTACTTATCTTGCAAATATACAGCTTTTGTAACAGTCAAACTTGGAAAAGATTTTCAGATGCCATGATGTGTCTATACCTACAAAGATCAGAATACTGTAATGCAAGCAATGGTATTCCCTATGACACTCTATGGAAGCAAAAGTTGAACTCTGAAGCAGCAGGATAGGAACAGTATCAATGCTTTAGACCTTTGGAGAAAATTCCTGAGAATACTGTGGACAGCCAAGAAAACAAAGAATTGGATCATCAAACAAATCAACACAGAGTTGTCACTCAAGGCACAAATGACCAGGCTCAAATTATTCTACTCTGGACACCTTATGTGAAGACCTAGCTCTCTAGAGAAGGCTGTGATGCTGGGAAGGATAGAAGGAAAGAGGAAAAGAGGATGACCAGCAACAAGGTGGATGGACTCAGTTACAACCATGATGGGTACACCGTTGGAAGACCGAAAGACCAGGTTAAGGACAGATGGTCATGGAGAAATTCTATCTATGTGGTTGCTAAAACTTGATGGCACATAATCTATCAATCAATGGTCAGACAGCTAGCTTTAACTTAAATCTCCTTAAGTCTCCCTTTTATTCCATTGCATGAAGTTATATCAAGGTGTTGTTGTTGTTCAGTCGTTAAGTCGTGTCTGACTCTTTGTGACCCCATGAACCATATCGTGCCAGGCCTTCCTGTCTTTCACTGCCTCCCTGAGTTTGCTCAGTTTCATGCTCATTGCTTCAGTGATGCTATCTAACCATCTCATCCTCTGCCGTCCTCTTCTCCTTTTGCCTTCAATCTTTCCCAGCATATATCAAGGTGACCATAAGTCAATTGCAAAAGGCAGCTTTACTTGGAACAGCTTACATCCTGCAACAATACCTTTAATATATTAAACAACATCTGCCTATTCCAGGTCCTTGGGAAGGACTCGATAGGTGGACAAACATGCTAAATCCAGTCTAAACTTCTGGCTGACTGTGCGACCAACTAATATAATAATGGAAGTCACTAAGATTAGTACTAATCAGCAGTTATAAGTGGGACAAATGGAACTTACAGAGGTACAGAACTGGGCAACCTGGGAAGACAAAAGTCCTGGACAGATAGAAGTGACAAATAAGCATTGTACTCTGGCAGGTATTTCTTTAGAATGGGATAAATGAATGTCATCTGACATTCCCTGTAAAAAGAACATCAGAGGAACATGTGGCTCAGGAGCTCCATGGAGCTGTTCCCTACATGGGCATATGCGCTGATGTAGAGGGATGTTTTTATAAAGCTCCCACTGGACTGCAGACGGTAGTGCGTCCAACCTGGCCATGGTGAAGGCCTGGTAAAATTTCAGAACTAGTATGAAGGAGAGATAAGATGATGGCACATATCCATTTGATAAAAACCTACAGACTGTGGGATTGGATGGTAGAGTTAGACTGGTTTAGAAATCAATATCCCAGGTACACTGCCTAAGATGACTTCTGACATTTTCAAATCCTAATGCACAGAAGGTCTCCAAAGAGAGACCTGAAGTTTGCTGTTAGCTTTTTAGCCAAGTTGATTTAAAATGGTCTCTGAGAACCACTCAGGCTAGACCACAGGGGAAAAGTTAATGTTAGCTAGAAAATAATGAGATAATACCAGGGTCTGGCACGCACAGAAACCAAACCCACCTCTGGCCATAAGGCAGCATTCCTAATGCATTTTGGAACTGCAAGGATAGGTTGCATAAACTTGAATTGGACAGCTTCCAAGGTATTAAACTTTGTAAAAGTACAAATCTGGACAACATAAAAAAGCTGACAAATAACCTTAGCAAGAAAGACCTTGCAGGCTGCAAGAATGAAATGTGTTTCCTATGTTGAGCAACAGTGGCCTAGAATTGCATCCCAAAATATTTACAAGTACACACCTGCTCTACTGAGGTCCCATTAATTTGCCATTTATGCATCTTATAGTAGCATTGTGAAAAAACTAATACTTTTATTTTTTGATCATTTCTTATAAGCTGTCTTTTAGGCAAAAGAAAGCCAATGCCCACAATGCCCTTCTCATTTCCACCTGGCATACAAAATTATGACATCATCTGCATATAACAAATCTGGAATTGTGCAATCTGCAGTATTGGAGAGTAAAGAACAGAAGACTTGAGAGCCTGAACTATTGAATTATTATACAGATTGAAAAATAGTGGTGCTAGAATATATGCTTGCCTAATCCCTCTCTGGGTAGTAGCAGCTCTAGAAAGATGCCCCCAGGGGAACATCTGACTCTCAACAGGGTGTTAGAATAAACAGTTTGGATACAAAGGAGCAATCTTTTATCTATTGAAGATCCCTGTAATTTTCCCCATAGCCTCTCTCTTAGAATCAAATCAAAAACTGATTTGAAATCCAAATAGGCTGCAGAAAGGGTGCCTTTGGGTGCTGAGATGCATTTTTCAGCTAAATGGTGTAGGACCAAACAATGGTCCAAGGTTGAATGGTCACCTCTAAATCCCGCCTACTCCTCAGCAAGAATATTTTCACTTTGGATCCAATCCAATAGTTTTTAAAAACTATAACTTGCTTATTGTATTAAGCTAATAGGTCTGTTACTGTCTATTTCCTTCATTCTTATGGAAAGGGATGACAATGGCTTTATTCCACTCAGATGGAAAATGTGCTCTGCTGTTGATATAAGTAAATAAAGCAGCCAGCACTGAGGCCCACCAATCTTTATTTTCCTTTAGTAATTCTGGAGGGATAAAATCACCTATAGGAGTTTTTCAAGATTGTGGGATGAGCTCCTTGACTTCAGCTACAGACACAGGTAGCCATTAGGGAGGTGTATTATGGATCTTCTTATGTTCTCCGAGTGTTTGGAAGGAATGTAATGAGTTGTCAGATCCAAATGGGGGGTAACTAAAAAGTGGGGGAAAAGTCCAACATTTCAGGCTTTCAAGAAGAGAGTTATTCAGAGGCTTGTTGTCCAACTTGGAGTTTATTCAACTCTCAAACACATTCCTCACAATTCTTTGAAGCACTCACTCTCCCCCTACTTTAATGTCTATTCCATATTTTCATTGTTAGAGTTCTATTCTTTTCCTCCAATTTGAAGCACATTTTCAGATTCTGAGTCTGTCTAATTCCTCAATGACTCTGGGCAGTTTACAAATTAAATATAGATATATAGTTATGAATAAAAAAAGATTCAGGCCAACTGGAAGAACAATACACCCAGCCATAAGGCAAGCATAACAAAACTAAAAGGGGTTCCACAACAATTCTATCCCAAGGCTTGGGAGAACATAACTGTCTTGTTTGTCCAGACATACCTGCTGCCTTGCATATGGCAACCCAGCTTAATACCATCTTGAAATACAAACTGAAGATCACAACATGCAGTTCATTTACTTAGGTTTTATTTAGTTAACAATCATGATTAAATTGGACGTCAGCAAGAAAATATCTTTTATTTGAAGAGAAATCAGAAAAAAAAAATACCACTAATACATTTGCAAAAGCTTCCTCAAATGGCAACTATCAAGCCTTCTGGTCTATTTCTTTTTTTTCAAAGCTAAGTTTAAAGAAAATATTTTTATACCACTGACGTTTATAGAAATTGTATCATAAATTTGAATTTATAAATTGTTTTACTTTACAAACGTAATCTACTAATTTACTCTAGTAAGTAGAAAATACCTTTTACAATACACCCTTACATTACTTTTAAATCAAGCCATGAATAGAGTTTTAAGTAGGCCATGAGAGAGAACGTACTATATAAGAATATATTAATCAGAAATAAACATGAAGATTCTATTGTGCTTTGTATGCTTGAAATGAAAAGTTTTGAAGAAACATATTTTCTTAAACTTGCAGAAAATGGACTTCCTGTACTGACAGCCTCAAGCATAAATAAAAGACAGAACTATAATGTGTATCAGATCACTCTAAGATTATTATCAAGCAACTAAACATTTAATTAAAAGTCAATTACAAATTAGTTTTTTTTTACTGCACCTGTTCAGATTTTAGATATTTGATGCAGCCTAAAATGACTGAGATCAACTTAACATAGGAGCACAGCCAACTAGGGATACAATGCTAAGTGAAATTCAGTTGCAGCTTTCGTCAGTGTTACTAGGAGACCATTGATAGCAAAGAGCTTGGTAATCACAGAGAAGGTGCTAAATGATAGCTATTTATGAACAGAATACCATTCTTATGACAACTGGCTTGCTCTGAGATCTCTAAATATAAAGAGAAACTAGTATCAACACATTCTTTAAAATGTACTGTTGATTTGGTTTGGCTTAGCTTGTTGTGTGAACCCACCAATTGTGATTTATTCAATATAGTTTGATCAAATAATTTAGGTTCAGGCAATGTCCTCAACTTTATTTTACAGAAATGTAAAATGAATTTAAAGAGTTTACATTTTTCAAAACTTTTAATTAGTGGACTTTGCATCTTTCCAAACTTTCCTTTTATGCAAGTATTATTCTTGTAACATAAATTGCTAACATCAATTTGCATATCTAGCTTATGGAAGTATAAAACTATAGGGACAAACACTTGCCAATTATAATCATATAACATAATCATGGATAAATTACTAGTGGATCAGATATACTGCACATTATGTTTTGTTACTGTGCGTGTCTGTCAATTATTAATGAATATAATTCATGTTGAGCTCAATCCCAGCATAACTTCTGATATTATACAGCATCTGTATACAAGATGCCCATGGATTAATTTAATATAAATTGTAAACATCATTCCACAAATAAATGTTTTCTTTAACCAATTAATTGTATTACCATAAGGGTGGCAAAATGGGTTGAAGAAATGACTACTCAACGGTCTCTGCAGCATTTACTGCTTTTGTTAGGATGACAAAAACAGCATTGTGCCACCAGCCCCACCCTTTCAGATATGCATGTGATATCATACCACACATACAAAAGGGCTGCTTTGTCATGCTTCTTTCATGAGTTTGACTGCCCTTGTCACCCCCCATGGATGCCTCTATGACTATTCCTTGTAGAGCTGAAGTGTACTCCAATTTGTGTACTCCTGACTGTTTACAAATTGAAATACAACTTATCATAGGTTCTTGCATCGTAATGAATGATGGAAATTGAATAAATGCTTAACATTCTTTGAAGTACCATAATATTTACATCAAGTTCAAGCTTCAGGCTTAAAATATAGGGAAAATATAAACAGGTATTAACAAGATAGAAAACAGTGAATAAATTACAAACATTATTATTATTAATAATAATAATATATTAAGGGACCAATTATAAAAATACATTCTAATTGCATTGCAAGTTTTCATCAAGATAAGTGACCTGAATTTAAAAAAAGGGGGGGGGAGACAAAAAGAAAGGTGCGTCTATTTATTGATATAATTCCAACTATGAAACAGTGGACAAGAGGACAGAAAGACTAATCAAGTTGTTGTGAAACAAGAAACTCTTTTGGGGAGCCATGTAAACAATATTGAATAAACCTCATTGTCCTATGTTAAGTAAGGATTGCAGGTTAATCATCAAAAGACAGTGATAGAGCCAGCACTGTCTTTTAAAAGAACGGTATGTGTTGCAAAAAATGAAAAATAATGATTCCCACAAGTTGTGTTCAGCTCCAGGTGGCTGCAGTAGTTATGTGGTTTTCTTGCCAGTGTTATAGAAGTGGTTTTTCATTATCTTCTTCTAAGATGCTTTTTCAACTTTCCATTTTAGCCCATAATCTTGGAATTACAGGTGGTTCCCCAACTCCTATCCCCACCAGAATATGAAACATATACCACAAAGCATACTGCTATTTGATTCTAAAATCCAAATTTTCAGAACATATATTGTTGGGAGTTGAATATCAAGTTTCAATACATGGTAAGAAAAATGGGCATTTAACAACTGTTAACAGTATCCACCTTAACGTACTTTCAGATCAAGATAGGCATATTAAATTAAAACTATATACATTATGGAAATTATCCACAATTTAGTGAAATGTCCTAAAGGAAGTACAAACAGAGATCTCAGGGATTTCTGATCTTTTCATTAACAAAACCATGGTAATGCTGAGAGTACATAATGTGTGTGTACAGGAAGCTCTCTACTACACCTTTTATTATTAATTTTAAATATTTTAAAATTTAAATTAAAAGCTGATATGCAGGAAAGTAGAATGTTATACTTCAGCACTGACTCTACTACCACATTATTTGAATCCCTGAATCTCTGAATCCCACATTATTTCTCAAGAAAATAAAAATGTTGGGTAACTACTGCCAGTGCTTTATTTGACGGTCTCACTGGAGCTGGGTCGCCAATACATTTAAATAAGTAAATAAAAATAATCTATGTGTGTGTGTGTGTATGTGCACGCCTTAAAGTCACTGTTGACTCCTGGAGACTGCTCGGACAAGTCCCTAAAGTTTTCTTGGCAAGATTTCGGAAGTGGTTTGCCATTGCCTCTTTCCTACGGCTAAGAGAGCATGACTGGCCCAAAATCACCCAGCTGGCTTTGTGCCTAAGGCAACACTAGAACTCATAGTCTCCCAGTTTCTAGAATGGTGCCTTAACCACTACACCAAACTGGCTCTCCTATTCTCTCTTATGGACAATTTATTCCACACAGGAATCAATAAATTAATCAAAAACCTATTTTAAAATGTACTGAATTCTTTTTAATTTGTATAAATTTAGCTAGAAAAAGTATTTCTGCATTATTCTAACTTGCTATTACCAGATGTTTGTATTTTTTTAAATGAATGAAAATGGAAAAAGATTATTAATAAATAAAACATAGGATAACTTGTGGAAAAAAGGACATGTTTGTATTTGCGGTAACTTGTGGCAATATTGTTTCAAAATGTTTCTGTGGCATAAAACAATGGAAACTATAAGGTGTATAAAATAAGAAAAGTGTTTTCATTTCTTATATTAAAATTGTAAGAAGTTGGAAGTTTAGTTTCCCAGTAACAAATATTGAGAAGGATCTACTTACTTTTACATGTTATTAGGCCATTGTGTTCAAAAATAGCAAAAACCATAGACGTTTCAGATAGGATCTAATAAAAGTCATCATTATTTCTTATTTAACAGATCATGGACAAAAAAATCATCTGAGAATTTTAATAGGCTTGCAACTCAGTCTAAATTTTTAAAGACATTCCTCCTCAACTGATGAACACCTGGCTGACCACATGTGGGCTTGGAAGCTAAGCAGGGTCAGAACTAGTTATTACTTTGATGAGATACCACAAAAGAAGTCGAGGGATATCTAATATCTAATATATATTTTATTAGTTTGTTTGATTTATATAGCCACCCATCTCATGTACGTGACTCTGGGTAGCTTACAGAGTTAAACACACACAAACACACCACACACCTATTAAAAAATAACCAAAATTATAACAACAAAAGACCATTAAACATTAAAAACTATTAAACGTTAAAAAAAATCTGTGGGAGAATGCAATGAATTTCAATAAATGTCTAATAAATTAGAATACCTATCCACAATCTGACATTTAGAAACTACTGATGATCTAGCTCATCTAGAATTATGGCCATTAAAATAGACAAACTAAAACTTAATTGCCCAATAGCTTGAAATAACAAATATCTAAGTAATGAAATGAGCATGAACAGTCTATTGAGGAACTTATAAAATGATTGATATGTAAGCATCTTGAAAACAACATGAAGATTACATTTTGCTGGACAAGTCTTATTTCATTTTTGATTGGGTAACTTCCTTAGCAGATTGTGGGAATGCTGTGGACATAATGCATCTTGAATTCAGTAAAACATCTGATAAAGTATCCTGCAGCATCCTATCAACAGAGTATGGCCTGGATGGCATATCTATTAGGTAGATCACTGTATTCAAAGACTGCCTATCAATAATTCCTCACTAAATTAGAGTGAAGCATCAAAAGTATGATGGGGAATTCAAAACTACATCTTGCAAACAGAAATTGAAGGAACTGGGAATATTCTTTACTTCTGATAATTTATAACTGTTTTGACTGCACCTTTTTTCCAAGTACCTGAAGGGATGACATAAAGACCTGTTTTCTATCATCTTAGAGCATAGGGCAAAGAATAATGGTCTTAAGTTAGAGAAAGATAGATACTAGTTGAATATTCCTAACAATAAAAGCAGTTTGACACTTAAACCAATTACTAAGGGTATTACCGAGCTCCTGTTCACTAGATGTGTTTAAGCAAAAGCTGAACAACCACCTGCTGAGGTTATTTTAATTTCCATTCTTACACATGGATTGGATTTAATGGCATAAGTGGCCCCTTCTGACACTATGATTCTAGGGGTGGAACACTGCTCTATGAATGTTGCATACTATGAGGAATGAATGAAAAGTAATGCCTCCACCTCCATAAATTTATTATTAAAGAAACAGGAAAATAATCCTTGAAAAGAGCTTTTTTCATTACCTGTATATACTTTTTCTCACAACAACTTCCCAACTGAAGTGAAAGAACAGATGCTGAAGAATATGTCAGAGCTTTAAGTGTTTTATACTGCTGTCTGTTGGCAGTTTATAATATTGGAGGCATTACTTTTTATTCAATCCTCTTATCAAATGACAGTGCAATTAATGTTTCCCTGCAATTCCCTCTACATAATATCACATCAATGTTTTCAGTACTACCTGCATATACTAAATTATATCCCAACTTTCTGCCAACTTCAGAATATTCTCTCACCATCTAAACTTGTATTTTAAAATGTCTTACATTATTTTCATCTCATAGATTAGTTTTGATTTTATGATTGTTGAGATCCTCCAAGGCCTGCAAACTTTTTAAATCTCAACCTTTCACTAACCAAAGCAAGATTCTCAAACTTCCTCCCAAGTACCCTTCTTTCGTTCATTCTCATGCATCAATTTTCTCTTTGACTATTTTTGCCAGATATTTCAGCCCATTAAAAGTCATGTCATTTCTTCCTTACAACCTTACAATACATATTAAAATTACTGCTCTGACTGCCTTTCATTTGATAATTAAAATATTTCCCTTTCTGGCCTTCTTTAGGTTTCACAAATCTTTTAAATTTACCTTGTGTGCAGTGTTGAAAAAAAAATCATTTCTCTCATACAACACCTTTCCTTAAATCCCTGCATTGTTTGTCTCTCCATTTATGGAACGTGAACAAGATTCCTATTAATCTTTTGGTATAATCATCTGGTACCCATCTCATCTGTATTTAAATAGCATTTTACTTGTAATAGTTATTCATTCATATCCTTTCTATTATTATTATTTCCCTTTCCTTCTTCTTAATGTACTTATTGGGGTGCAAACCTGGGTTTTGTTCTTGGCATAGCACTGAATTTATTGGTGAAGTTATAAAAATATTTTCTTTTAAAAATGTAAGTCTAAAGACCTAAATGGCTCAGAAAAATATATTTTAGGAAAAATCTTTTACATTAATACCAGCAATATTAAATTCATCTTAATTATTGTCTGAAAGGAAGAGGGAAAACCTTGTCTCTAACCCCACATTTTGGAAAAAAGCCCCATGGGAGTAAAGGTGAAAAAAAGTGAAGCTGTCAAGTTCCTGTCCCAGTGCTTGAAGGCTGTGCGGATGGGATGGGCAGGCACTGTCTCCGACTGAATCCTATCAAGACTGAGTAGCTATGGGTGTTTGGGCCATCCATATCTGTGATATTCTACCTTTAACCTCGGATGGAGTACCACTTCCCCATTCAGGAGTAGTGCATTATCTGGGTGTCTTCCTGAACTCACAGTTCCTACTTGATGAGCAGGTGGCAGCTGTGGCCAGGAAGGCCTTTGCACAGCTTCATCTGGTGCACCAGTTGCACCCTCTCCTAGATCAGGAAGCCCTTCAGATAGTTACTCAAGTCCTGGTCACCTCATGGTTTGACTACTACAATACACTCTACATAGGTCTGCCCTTGAAGACTACCTGGAAACTTCAACTGGTCCAAAATAAAGTGTAATGGGCAATAATAGGCATGCCTTGGTAAGCCCACATAACACCTCTGTTCTGTGAGCTGCACTTGTTGCCAGTTTACTATCAGGTGCAATTCAAAGTGCTAGTAGTTACCTATAAAACCCTAAATGTTATAGGGCCTGGTTATTTGAGGAGCTACCTATTTCCCATACTATCTGCCTGCCCAATTCAATCTAGCAGGGTTGGTGCACTCCTTCAATTAAACAATGCCATCTATCAGGACCCTGGAAGTGTCACTTCTCTGCCATAGCACCTGCCCTCCGGAATGAGGTTCCCTCTGAGAATCCAAATGGCAAAGACTGAAGTTCCCTTCTGAGTAATGTAGGTTTGCTTTGGTTGTTGTCCAGTTTGTGTCATCTTTTGTTCTTTGCTTTCATCATTGCATTGTTTTATTATTCTGTGTGTTTTTATCTGTGAACTGCCCAGAATTGCTGGGAGTCAAGCAGTGCAAAAATAAATAAATAAATAAATAAATAAATAAATAAATAAATAAATAAATAATAAAGTGATGGTAAGTATAAAGGCAGCTCATGTAGATATGAAGTACATGTAATCCTTTCTCCTGAAATTCAATCAGAAGAGTTCCATCTGCTTTCTGATCACATCAATTCTTAAATGAAAACTGATTATGTATCCAAAGTATGGAAGACAGGCAGCAACCTTCAAAAGAATTGACCTAATGGTAAATCACAGTATGGTATCTGTCTTTACTCTTTTCTCTTTTATCATGAACAACATTCAATTAAAGGATGAGATTAAAGAATGTTTGCAGGCATTTCAGGATCACAGCATCATGACATGAAAATTGATCTATGATCCCACAGTGATCTTCCCAATTCTATCAAGAAGTCAGTTTCAACGATGAGGATAGCTACACATAAAAGACAAGATAAGAGTACAAGATAATGTATATGAAGTGCTTTTAATATTCTAAAATGTAACACAAGTTCATAGTAGCAATAGTAGCAGTTACTTCTGGTTTAAAGATAACTTTGAAAACAATACCCAAATAAACAAAACCAAGGTATCATTTCATAGAACTTAAAGAGCAAATTAAGCAGTGAGTTCATCCAACACATCAAGCTAAATTATCAGTTATTCTATAACTAATATACTAGGGGGGGGGGGGGGGAGAGAGAGAGAGAGAGAGAGAGAGAGAGAGAGAGAGAGAGAGATGTTAGTATGAACACAGATGTAAAATCTTTTTTATGGATTCTACATGCTAATGATTGCCCGGCCAAGGCCAAACATGGATAGGATCAAATGCATGTATATCCCTTATTCTCACATTCTCATAAACCCACCCATGCACCCAAACACACACACACACACACACACACACTATCCTATTCAAAATCAGTGGAATACCTTTAACTACAGTGCAAACTGTTTGCAATTACTTCCTGACTGTACCATTCTATCTAATTTAGTTTTGTTAGCAAATTTCACTCTTACTCCTTATTTGAACATATAACAAACTAGTATACCTAATAAAAACTGGACTCCTAAAGCTCATTGACTTCCCACTTTATAGCAGACACTTTCAAAAGGGCATGATAAATTGTTTATTAAAACACACATATAACTTAACACCTGACATTTAAAGCAAAAATTGAATCTATTAAGAGTTCTTGTACTGAGCCATATTTCTTATAAAAACACCAAATTGTAATTTACAGTAAACAGATTTTAATACCCTATAACTTAATTTCAGGAGCATTCATATTTATCTATTTAATATATAAATCCCTTATTTTCCAGTGTCATGTGAATGCTTTTTATGTGACATGTAGTTTTTCACTTTTAAATTACCATCATCGAAGGGAAGCAATTGCATCTTTACTCCCCAGTTAATATTACATCATACGCATTGTTTATTAAACTCCTTTTCAATGCAGGTCAGCAAGCTGATTGATATAGACTATTCTACAGCTGAAGTTATCACAAACCTGTAAATGTTCAGTACTTTAACTGATATCGATGCTCTATAAGCAACCAGGAATAAGACATTTTCCCACTCTACTTCTCACACAATACAGTACTGTAATCTTCATCAATCTTGTTAAAGATTCCTCATTTGAACTGTGTGTTTACATATTAGTTACTGAATATGACTGTGTGCATGCATATATCTTATTTCCAGAGCCTTACTATTAATGTTTGATAACTTACTACACACAGATAAAGCTACCAACACTCTTTTGTATTTCCCGAGGTATGCTAAGAAACTTAAAAACATGTATTCTTTCTTTTGACATCTGTGTTTTTTCTAATATAAGGTATTGCCAACTGTGGATTTCAGATACTTATTTCTGTATTTGTTTTATATAGCTCCCTGTATTAATATTCATTCAAAATGTATTTTTGCTTAAAAGTATGTTATTTTGGAATGGGGGGAGATATAGGATAGCCACAGCTTGACAGAAATCAGAATCAGTTAACATTAAGCATAAAAATACTTATGACTAGTTTGTGTATGGAGTCTGAATGTGCTGTATTTCATGTAAAATAAAAAGATAATCTTAGTGAACTTGAAATCAAATCATGAAAAAGCTTTTCTGCAAAAAAAAAAGGCAACAATGAGAAGAAAACATTTGACGAGGAATAATAATAATAATAATAATAATAATAATAATAATAATAATAAACTATACTGTATATGGAAGCAGGTTTGATTCTCAGTATCTAGGACTGCCAAGGATCTACTTCAGATCCAAGCCTAATACGTACTCCCCCCCCCCCCATTTATTCCTTTGGGACTTTTTTCCAAAGTGTGGGGCTTAGAGACAAAGGTTTTCCTCCTTCCTTCAGGCAATAACTATCGTGGCTTGCTAGCTCTCTGAACCATACAAATCTGCATAAGGTGCAGCCCAAGTGTCCTTGTAATATATTAAATCTCATTCCATGTACACTACATCCATCATTAGCAGCAGGCATTACTGTCATTACCATAAGTATGGCAGAAACAACATCAGACAAATCATACAAAACGTATCCAGTGATGTTTATCTCCTGACAGAATGGCATTTTAAAAGATCTTGCTTTCTCCCTTCATCCCTCTATGCACATCAAAAATCGACCTGAGGGTTGGATACTGTCTAGAATACATCCAGAGCGTATGCAGGGTTTGTTACCAATTCTAAAACCTACCATTGCAATGCAATGGTACTTAAAGCAATCCCACAAAGTTCCACAAGATTCCATATTTTTAATGTTTTCATATATTACAGAACAGAATGGTTAGTGACAAGTTGCAAGCTTGTAACAAAATCCTTTCTATGTTAAACATTTTATTTACATAATGCAAGATAAAATATACATAATAGAAATAGGAAACAATAAAGTAAGTTTTTGAGTCAATAAACCATATTTCTAATGCCTAAATTCCTAGCTTATTTAAGTTTAAAAGAAAGTACTCTCTCCACAGTTGAATATGCTGGGGCAATAAAAATGAAGCATTTTCCTTAGGCAACAATTTGATCAACTCCTTAATTTCACAACATCAGCAGTTTGAGTAGTTCAGCTAACTTCAACCTGTTGGTGAAATCTAACTGCATCCACTTGCCGACAAAATGACATCTATAAGCAATGCTCATGCTCCCTCCTACTGCTGCGTAGCCCTCTCATCTCTCTCCCCAAATTCACTAGAGGGTTGGAGGGCTTTCTCGAATAGATTTTGCAGTCATACCTCTGTACTGCAAGTAGAAGAAGATGTAGTGTCCCACTTTTCCAATAATAATCATTGTACATGTTGAAAATTATTTAGTCAGCTGTAATTGTAGAGTCATATTACAAATAATGAAATCTAAGTATTAAAATTCCTGCTGAATTTCAGCTTTTTTATTCCTCAATGATTAATAAGTAATACGCACCTGCAAACGAATAGTACCTGATTTCAGAGATGTAATTCAGAGTTAAATGTGTGGACATCTTCAACAGAAAAAGAACTTTTTACTATATGGTGGTGTATGTGGATTTGTATAGTGTAAAAAAAGGTAACACAGAAGAAGTGGCTAACTTGACATTATAGATTATTATATACTCAGTACAAATTAAAACTATTGGTACCATTTTACTTATGCTATTTACCAAGGACTAGAAGTATGTACATATTTTGGTGGACAGAATTAAGTGAGTAGGGTTTATTTTTTTTTTAAAAAAAATCATTAAATATTTGAGCCTTATTAGGGAAGGGGCATAAACATGACCATTATCTCCTAGAAAAATGTTTTATACTGTGTTGCAGTTTTTGCAATCAAAGACCTACATCGAAGACTTTAAAAATATGTGTTACCACATTAAAATTGAAATTTGGAATTACTATTGGTTATTAATAATAAGTAATGAGTAAGCATAAATAACTATAATTTCCTTTAGCAGTATCATGTAAAAACACATATTCTTCCATGAAAATAAACTATGAAAACTAAAGCTTGAGGATCAGAGGGTCAGAAATGTCAATGTCCTTTGCATTCTCTATTATGGACATACAAAATATAATGTAAGGATCAAAATACATTCAGAACACTAATTGTAAATTGTACAGTATAAGCCTTATATCCGGCATGTTTCAAAAGTTTCCTACTTCTTTCAGAATGCATCAGAAATATAAGAAACGGAATAGAGAACATAGTTTATAATTCCAATGTTTTGCTAATTAAGTTAAAGCATCATCTATAAACAATGCTGTAAATATATTAGCTTTATAACAGAGAACTACTATTATAATACCTCATGTGTTCAAAAGCCATTACCAGTCTCACAACTATTTTAAATAGAATAAATGGGAAATAATTCTGAGAAAATTTAGTAACTGTCTGCCACATGCAGCATTCTATAGCTCTCTAAGATTCCAAATTAGCAACATGTATCCTTATCCTTTACTAATCAGCATGATAGACAGGAATACAAAATCACCATAATGACAAATTACACAAATACATGTTTCTCCGGATGCATTTTACGTATCTTTGATAATGTAATGGAAGGTGTCTTTCAGCACTTTGACAAACTCTATTGCAGGTTATAAAGAAAGTACTGTATCATTGTATGCACAAAAATCCTTTTTATTATGATGTTATGACTTGCTTGTGTCATAAAGAACTGCAATTTTCTGAAAAGCTGTAATGTAACTTAAGAGTCCTGCCTCTCTTTCATCCACTCCTCACAAACAGCTCTCTGGGATAGTGACTTCACATCCTTTGACATCAGCACAGCTTGAAAGAGGGGAGGGGAGCACCAGGGTCGAAAGCAGTAAAACCTGTTTAACATTGCAAGCAGCCCACCCAATTGTTAAATCTTTTAAAAATACCGTACAACCCTGCTGTCTAATTTTATAACTTTAATAAATCTGCATCAAAACAAAAATGGATTCTTCTACAAAGGACTTCCTGCTTTCCTTACCCGAGAATCACAATAGCTAGCCACAGAAGGTTACAATTCATTCAAACACAAATAACTCACCTCGAATATGTAAAAGGGCCACAGGCTGGAACGGCCCATTTGAATTGGCTGCTTCTACCACCATTCTGTTGCCAGCTTTATTACATGTCAACATTTAGGCTTCAGCAGAGAAAGCCGTGTACTCCTTAAGGCAAGAAACCAGCCTCCATTTTAGTTTAAAAAAAAAAGAAACTGAAGCTCTCTGCAGCTGGAGGGAACTGGCTAGTTAGTGATGTCAGCAGAGATGAGAAAGCCGATTGGCTATCTACACCAACTTAAAATGACTCTAAAAAGCCGCAAATGAAAAGAGCTCTCTGTGTGATTGTCATTGTGCATTCAGCATGTATATTGTCAGCTTGCTCATACTTCTATTCATCACTAGTAAATGAAAATCTAAACCGCTATTTTAAAATAATAGCACAAAAAAAAAAAGGCAGAGTATAGCAGCATATCATGACAAAAATAGTGAACTTTCACACATTCATTTAAGTGTATTAGGCTTTCTCAAAAGAATTTTCATGCATTCAGAAGATTAATACGCGTTCCTATTTCAGTAGCATTTGATATAAATATTAAACATTTTTCCTTTCCTCTAATGAACTTACATCAAATATACAAACTTTATGCTTATACTTTTAGGGTTTTACAAAATTTCCCATAACATGTTATAGAAAAATATTTAATTCTTCCTTCTGTTCCCCAAATATACAGACTGTAAACTTTTTTGAAAAGTCTGCAAGCAACAGCTACATTGAACTTATTTATATGTCTTTAAAAAAAAATTCTGGAGACTATCACTCAAGGGAAGCATACAAGGTTTGCATGCAGAAAAGGTTAAATTGAGGGATCTCCAGAGGGCTGAAAATATTCCTGCCTGAAATCCTAGAGAGCCACTGCTAGATCCACTTCAAATGGTAGAGGCAATTCCTCCTATCTCAGAAGCTAATGGTGAATAACATTTTTAGTGAATTTCATTGCCACAATAGTTCCTTGCCACTCCCATCTGAGTATCAAAGCCAGAATTATGTCCTCCATCCTCCATCTGCATAATTTACACAGACTGCAAGATTCAGATTTCTTATCTCTAGATTTGTACTCGCTGGACCATATGCATTTTCTCCCTTTAATTAATTAATTAAATTAATTCAGAGGATACACGGTCCTGACTAATTACCAAAAAAGAATACAAGCTAAATAAAAGTCTGGAAGAAAAAGAAAAAAATGTAACTTCTTGAAATAAGGGGATGCTTATTAAATGTCGCTGGTACCTGTGGATGCTGAGTCACAGCACAGACAATTAATTGGCAAATATGATTCCCATATATAAAAAACTATTGACTCAATCCCAATGGTTGATTTATGTACAAAAACTGAGCCTAAGAAGGGGCAAAACCTTGCATAATAAGCAATTTATATAAAGGTAAATGTACTGGTAAAGTTTTTAAGTTATAGCAAAGAGAGGAATCAACTGACTACTAAATTAATTCTTGAAATTAATGAAGAGTAAATAGGGATGGAATTCAGGAACAAATCACAGAAACAGAGGTTACAAAATGTATCACAAACATACTGCTTTAAATCCAACAAAAACATACAGATCATTGTCCAGTTTTTTAAAAAAGATGTTATCCTGAGTTATTGGTATACTCACAGTGTCTTGGGTAATGTAAGTCTTCGTGAAATTTGGGGGGTGGGGGGGAGGATTAGAATTTTAGGGAAGAATGCAAAAACCTTGTGAGATTTTTAAAAATGTGTATTAACTTTGACGGTCCCGCTCAGAATCACCTCCAGCACACTTGTGAACCACATGCTGAAAACCACTGGCTTATGGTAAGGATAATAAGAATTCTATTCTTAATATTTGTATTACAGTTACAATTCTAAATCAGTTTAGGCAATAATTAGTTAGCTGTTAGATGTCTTGACATTCTGTGCCCCAACTTGAAGCATTAACTTTAACAAACTGTCTAATATATCCTCAGAGAAACAGACTTGTCCTTTTTTTTTTTTTTTTAGTTTAATCTGAGCTGATTAAGACAACAGTTCAGAATGTGTGCTGGATAAACATTATGATGAAAAATAGGCAATATGCAAGTTGTGTAGGTCCTTACAATTTTTTAAAAAGGAGAACATTTTTATAAAGCTTAACATTATCAAGATTTTGTTATAAAATACAAGTCTTTATCAGAGTCACTTTGTGTGAGATAGGCAGCTATATAAATATGATAAATAAATAAAAAATAAAATTATGCAGAGTTTAAAAATGATTCAGAAAAAGTGCTTCTGATCTTGTGTGAGTACAGCAACTATTAGTTAAAGCAGCCCCACATTTTACAGATTTCTGAATGACCCTGAAAAAAAGGTAGTCTGCTTCAATAAATAACCAAGAAATACTGCACTCACTTGAAGTCTGAAGCATCTTTTTAATCATTTTCAAAATGTGCATATTAGAATGTACAGGTAGTCCTCTTTTAGCGACTACAATTGGTTCCGGCAACTTGGTTATTAAATGAAGCGGTTGCTAAAATCAAGTGACCGCAACTGTGTTTACAATTTTATTTCAGCTTTCCTTTGCCTCTTGCTACTTCTTTCAGCTGAACTGAGGTTTTTTTCTCTCTCTCTTTGAGGACATCTTGATATGGGGTAAATAAGCAAGTAAAAATAAGAGCAGATCATACGTGTGTTGGCGTTAATCTGTGCGTCGATGCTTAATTTCGGATTTGCAGGACAGATACGAAAGAACTAGAACACTAAGGGAAACACCAGGACAGTAATAAATCTTGACAAATGTTTATTAAGAAATTGAATATACTTACAGTGCCAGAAGGATACGACCCCAAACAGCAGGGAAGGTTTCTGGAACTCGATTCAGTCAGAGAGGTGGGTAAGAGGGCAAATCTTACAGCCCTTTTCCCCCACTCCCCCACCCTTTGGCATGCTCACCCTTGCACTGGGATAATTAGCAAGAAGGAAGTTAATGCGTGTATTTACATTCACTGGAGAGGAAGGGATTACAAAAGAGTAAGTAGGCAAACAATGGGGAATACATATCAAAATGAATGCACTACCACGGATTGTAGTTATTTAGGAGGCAAAAAAAAGAAGCCTTTAGTAACTGATTAGGGTCTTGTCAGTTTCTGTCAGCCCTCCCAGGTAAACCAGAAAGGAAACACCACTAGATGAGCTAATTCTTCTTTATTGTGGGGCTACATTAACAGAATCTTACAAGTCTGAAAGTACAAATCTCCCACTCTCCCTATCTAATGCCTAAGTAGTTAGGGAAGGTCCTTCCTAAGTTTCTTTCTCTGGCTGTTACTCTGTTGTGGACTCCTTTCTCTTTTATCTGATTGTTCCCTAGACGGCATCTCTTCTCCCGTCTTCTAAGGTCATCCTCACATTCCATCACAGTTTCATGCATCAAGGCCTAAAACAACTAATCAAGGTCAAATAGCTGAGCTTGTTAAGGATTACCTGTATGTATGTATACATGTATCATACATGTAAGAGCTCTAGCTGTGATGAGGACTTGCTGGGAATTTGTAAGAGGGTAGGGGCAGGAAAAGTAGGATATTATGTTAGAAGCAAATCAATAACAATCTAAGTAGTAAAAATATTGTGCTTAAAATATTACTTTAACTTCATAAAAACAATTTTTATAAAAGTCACTGTTTCAAGAATGTTAAGAATCTTTCATTATAAGCACTATTTTTTGGAAGTGATTTGATGTGCAGGATACTTTCCTTTTTAGAATTTTACTATGTTTAGACTGCAATTTCATATTCATTTAGGTAAGCATGCACAGGCCTTGTATTATAATTGCCTTTTTTTGAAGCAAGGAAGTTTATAAACACAATGGGGCTGAAAATGGGTGAAACTGCTATTAAATAAATTGTTAACTTCATTAAATGGAAGCATGAAAATTGTCTTGTAGAGTTAGTCCCTGTTTGAACAAATGTAGCAAGTTTCTGTGCATAGGTTCTTTATCCCTCTTAGAAATACATATATATTAAGAAGCTTTTAAAGTTGGAACAGTCAAAAGGCTTGAAGTCAAGGTCCAACATTTAATTAATGCAAAATGGTTAGAAACTACATGCTGGCTGGAAACAGTTTCCAAGAACAGATGGCACCACTGTTCTACATTCCTTCAAGATACAGGTAGTCCTTGACTTACAACCACAATTGGGACTGGAACTTCCGTCACTAAGCAATGTGGTCATTAAGTGAGTCACGCCTGATTTTACTTTTGCCGTGGTTAAGCGAATCACTGTGGTTAAGCAAATCATGTGGTCATTAAGTGAATCCAGCTTCCTCCATTGACTTTGCTTGTCAGAAGCCCCCCGGGAAGGTCACAAATGGCAATCACATGACCCTGGGATGCTGCAACCATCGTAAATACATGCCAGTTACCAAGTGTTCGAATTTTGATCATGTGACCACGGGGATGCTGTGATGGTCATAAGTGCAAGGACTGGTCCTAAGTCACCTTTTCCAGTGCTGTCATAACTTCAGTTGTTAAACAAACGATCACAAGTGAAGGAATACTTGTACAAACACTCTCTCATATTCATTTTCATCCAATGCTAATTTCAAAGGGTCAGCATTTTCAGAAAAAAGCAATCTCTCCCTATTTCTCATTCAATTCTTGGGAACAAGTGTTTCATCCATTCTCTCTCCCCAGCCTTTTCACCTTCTCTTTATAGGCATTCCCCTCCATCCCATGATTTTTTACCCACCTCCAGGCTATCCTCATTTAGTATCTTCCTTTTTTTCCCCACAAGAAGACATACGTGAGCTGGAAGGCTTTGACCAATACCTAGAGCAGTGTTCCTAAACATGACATCCTGCTGTAAATATCATATTCTGTGGTTTGTGACTTTGATTTCCTGTATCCATTTGCCTGCCATCCTCTTTTTTAAAGTGGCTGGTTGATTGCTATAGAAAGGCAAGAGATCACCAAAAGGAGAATCTGATACAGCAAAATTGCAGTTATGTACTTCTGACTTAGAGCATAGTCTTTTTCTGCATGACTCTTATTTAAATCAGCTTTTCTAGAGACCTCTTACTCTGTGTCCTACCACCAGCACAAGCACATATATAGGTACACAACAGAGAGCCTGTTCATTCAGGCTGTGGAATTCTTTGCTGCAGGGAGGGTTTATTCGATCCTCTCCTGCTCACCATTTAGACACAGCGTAAATTTTGAATTATTTCAATGTGCCCTTGTCTAGTCTAAGGCTAGATTTCTGTACTCTCCCCCAGGGATGCTGTATTTCCACTGTTTCTTTCCACTTGGAAATCCTTTAAAAAACAAAGGAATTTCACTATTCCAGTGCACAATCCATACTTCTACTATTTCCACTTCCTTTAAATTGCCATCTATACATGGACAACTACAGACTTATAGAGAATTAGCAAGGGATAGTGGTGCTTACAGAACTACATCAGTCTATTCAAATCTGTAGCACATATTATTGTATCAGTCAGGGACTTCATACAATCTTAATAATGGAGAACTAATATTATAACCTAAATTTAATATTAGCCGGATTCACAGTGTTAATCCAGAATTTTAAATCATAGTTGGTTGAATAAACCACAGTGGTCTGGGTCACACATAATGTTAAACCACATTATGCTAAGCCATAAAACTATTACAGCTTAGCATGATATAAAAATCCAGCCATTATCTGCCTTTCACTGGTCAAAAATTTAATTATGTTTAGGCTTCTTGAAAATGGAGACAGCAAGTCAAAATAATATTCCTCATATTTCAGTTTATATTCTCATTTGAGATAGGGAAAAATATGCAGAAATATGAGTTATCTTCCTAAGTATGCAACATAGTAAATTAAATTTCATTATATTTATCAGAATTCTGAAGTGAATAAAATATCATCGACTCTTTACCTTGTTTAAAAACAAAACTGAGCAAAGCAAATATTGCCAAGCTATTAACAGTCTTGAAAGCCACACAGAACCAAACATATACACCTTATATACTTTTTAGAATGTTAATTGTCAAATTAGAATGTGGTTCATGTTTTGTGCATTCTTCCAGATAACAGCATTTAACTAAGTAATGACAGACCTCTATGAGGGAACATAGACATGAGAGAACTCAGCATCTCACAGTGTCATATATACTGATAGTTTTATCAAAGTGCTCCTTTTAGAAAGTGCACATCCATTTTGTCTCCACCACTTCCCAATTATTTTTTCATCCAGATTAAAGAGAGAGTTGATGCACATGCAATGCAGGCTTTCTAGCAAAAAGGAGTTAAACAGGCTATCAATCATTTGCATGTCACATGCAGCTATTCTAATTAAAACACACCAGATAACTCAGCTCAGCACTCTGTTGCTAGCCTATACTTAAAAAGGCTAAAATAAAGGGCCAAAATCAACATACGCTCTCACGTCCATGAGGCACAACTTAATGGCCGCCTACCTTAAAATAGACCTCTATGAAAGGTGTATCCATTTTCAAGTCCTGAATTGAAAAAAAAGTGAGCTGGACTTTGAAGGGTGTATGACACACATTTTAGAGCCAAGCGATTACATTCATTTTTAAGGCAAAACCAATCCTAAAATGGACTCTCTAATAATTAAACTTTCTTAAAAATTGATTTAACAAGGTTTTATAATGTAGGAGATATATGTCCATTATTCAGTGTGAAAAACTGGCGTTAAGTAGTGGCAGTTCCATTAGATTATGTTAAAAAAAACCTTGCACAATACATATTTCGATTGTCTACCAATGCTAGCAACTAGAGGAAAGCTAGTTCTAGTGCATTTCATTTAAATATAAATATTTTGCTATCACAACTGGACTGCAGAAAAGTTAAATGACTGTAGTATCAAGTTTTGAAATGAAGCTAGGACATCTTCATTTGTCAAGTAATAAATTCTATAAAGATCTTAATACATACAGTCCAATGGAGAGCATTTTAAGATGGCATAACTTTGGGCAAATTATATTCTCTGCACCCATTTAAAATACAGAGTAGGATTAAGGGTAACCCAGATCCAGGATTCTTGCAAAACAAACAAGAAATATGCATAAAAGTATTTTGCACATATTAGCTTAGAAGAATCCACACATTTTCTTCCATTGTTATTCACTGTGCTCTCTTTCAAATAAGCTATCTGAGATATTAAGGTTTCTATCATTAAAACCAAAGGCCACATATACTTTGACACTTCAAGCATTATAGAAACATGAAGAAATAAAAACTGAGTTTAGGTCCAACAGATCAATAGCATCCCACAAGATAATATTAATCACAGCCACGGGATAGAAATCAAACCGATTTTCTGATTTTAACTGAACATACACAAAATGTGAAGATATTAAAAGAGAAAACACAGAACAGTGATATACTGCAATTACCTCACTGTTCCTATGAAGCTGTGTGTATTCCATGGTTTTGCTTCCTTCCCCCAGTTTTTATCTTCTAACCAAATTTGTTTTTTTAAAGAAACAGACAACCATGCCCAGAAACCATGATGATTTTTACTTAGCAAATATGACTTAAGGGCCAAATGTTATACCACTGGATAGCACACTGAAGTTTATAGTTATCAAGAAGTAGCGCCACTGTAGTTCAATCATTACATCAGTAATATGCTGATGCCCACATTCAAAATCATGAAACCAGTTTCAAAATCATGAAAACAGTCATGACCATATGATGTAGGGAAAAGCAAGCAGGGGAACTCCTGTTGTGAGAGCAAAGGTTCACTTGAAGAAAGTTGGGTGCACCTTACAATGGGATCTGCAGGTGCCTTGTCAAAGAGGGATCATGCAGTGTATAGAACCGGTATAGTACATCACAAAGCAAGAATATTACAACACATTAAGCTCATTCAAGATAAAATCCCATTATTACAAGTATTTAAAATGAAAATAAAGCAAAACAACTGTACTTTACATTATTAATTTATTGATTTTGAAACCAAGCAATTCCTATAATTCATTCTCAAATGTCTGGTTTTCACTTCGGCATGTTTATTTATTTACATTTATTTATTTATATTTAAAAGTTAGTCACCACCCATCTCACTCAAGGAGTGACTCTGGACAGTTTACAATAAGGCAAGACTAAATACTAATTAAAATATAATAAAAACAATGTACATAAATAAATAATGTATTCCAAGGAGTTAATGGTAAATGGAAGTTATTAACCTATGGGAGGGTGAGTTGGCAGAGTCAGGTCTTCACCCCTTTCTGGAAGGCCAGAAGAGTGGGGGTCTGCCTCACTTCTGGGGGGAGAATGTTCCATAGGGTGGGGGCAATGGCAGAGAAGGCTCTTCTCCTGGGCCCCGCCAATTGACATTCTTTCACAGACAGTATCTGTAACATACCTTCGCTGCCTGACTGGGTGGGACAAGTTGATGTAATAGGGATGAGACGGTCCCTCAGGTAACCTGGTCCCATGCCATGTAGGGCTTTAAAGGTAATTACCAACACCTTGAATTGGACCCGGAAACAAACTGGCACCCAATGCAGCTCCTGCAGCAAAGGTGTTACATGTGCCATCCTTGGGGCTCCCAAAATTGCCCACATGGCCGCATTTTGAACCAGCTGTAGCTTCCGGATACTCTTCAAGGGTAGCCCCATGTAGAGCAATAGTCTATTCAGGAGATGACTAGGGCATGAGTGACTGATTGGAAGGCTTCCCGATCCAGGAAAGGGCATAACTGGTGCACAACATGCAGTTGAGTGAGGGGCCTCCAGGCCATGACTGCTATCGGCTCCTCAAGCAGGAGTTGTGAGTCCAGGAGGACCCCCAGATTCCGCACCAGGTCTGTCTGGGGCAGTGAAACCCCATCCAGAACCAAAGATGGTAAACTCCCGGATACAGAGGAGCCTCCAACCCACAGCCACTCCATCTTACCAGAGTTCAGCTGAAGCCTGTTGTTCCCCATCCAGGACCCCACAGCCTCCAGGCACTGCGAAAGGGTGGTGACAGCATCACTTAAAGCGCCTGGGATGCAGGTGTATTGTATAATTGGGTATCATCTGCGTATTGATGATACTTCATCCCATGGTGGCGGATGATCTCACCCAGTAGTTTCATGTAGATGTTAACAAGGAGCGGGCAGAGTACCGAACCCTGTGGCACCCCACAAAGGAGGTGGGGTGTTGTAGAAATTAAATGTTAAATTAAATTAAATTAAATGTTGTAGAAATTAATGCCTTAAAAACTACATAAAATACCTCCGCTGGATCTTATTTAATTCTCCTTTTCTCATTGTTTGGAAAGATCCCATGATTGTCTGCCCAATATATAAATGATTTTTAATCCTACTAATGGCACCTGTGTATTTCAAACATACTATGTCAGCATGGCACACAGTTTCAGGAAGCATAATTCTATGCATGAAATTACAAGTGACAAGTCTTTTAGCATACGCGTATCAAACCCTTTCTGAAAACAGAGCTAATTATAAAGTAGGATATAATACCATTAGATCATATGCTATTTCTAGTCAAGTGCCACATTCTCTCTTTCATATTTATTTGCTACTCCTAGTTTCTGCACTCCCCTAACTAGAACTTAGCCAGCTACAAACCTAGATTTGAAATCCAGATCAGCATTAGCTATTAAGACATATGGTGAAATTCATTTCAAACAAAGAACAGAGAGTATGTTTCTTCTGCAGTATACTAAGGAATGTGAAGGCCCATAAAATAACACTGGAAAAATTAGGAGAAAAAATGTTTCAATTTTTTTTTTAAAACTGGAACTTTTTGAGGAGACACTAAAAAGCTCTCCAATAAAATACTTTCTCTTTTGGAATGAATGAAATGTTTTTATGACATGTATTTATGTGCTCAAAGTGTATAAGTGTTCAACATAAGATAACCTACCGTATTTGAGAACTGTTCCTGTATTATACTGTAGAGCTCTATCTTTTCAATAGTATTGTAAAATTTGAATAAGGTAGAGATAATTGTTGAAACAATATGCTTATTTTGTTTGCTATTAAATTTGTACTTTTTTTTTAATTTTCAAGTTTCTCCTCCTATTTCCCAGATATGTGTTGGTGTTTTAGATAGGATCTGGCTATTTACAGTATTTTTGCACTCTCCTGTAGTCATAATTTACTAATATACAGTGGAACCTCGGGTTACGAATTTAATTCGTTCCGTGACTCTGGTCGCACCCCAAATTGGTCGCAACCCGAAGGAAATTTCCCCATAAGGTTCAATGTAATTACCGTTAATCCATTCTGGCGTGGAGGACAGGGAGGCAGCTATTGCTTGGAGGGAGAGTCCCCTTCCCTACAATCACGTGTCAGGGGCGGAAAATGGCCGCGGACCACGTGTCAGGGGTGGAAAAATGGCCGCAGACTGTGTCACGGGAGGGAAAATGGCCGCGTATCCTGTTCGTACCCCGAGGTGGAGTTCGCAAACCGAGGTAAATTTTTGCAGCCGGAACTGGTCGTAACCCGAAAAGTTCGTTAAGAGAGGTGTTCGTAACCCGAGGTTCCACTGTATTTATACTTTTGAGGTTGCAATCCTGACTGTACATTTCACTTATCAGAGTTTTATTTCTGTGAACACATGCATAAGGATTTAAAAAAAAAATTTATACATAAGCTGCCTTGTAAGTTTTTTTTTAACCAAGTGACCTAAACGTATTCAAGTAACACTGTTCTGTAAATTATTATGTCAAATATTATGTTATCAATCATTTTATATTGTTAAAGCAATAAACTCCAGGTTCCATAAATACTCCATATATTGTCCATTTCTCCAATGGTTCAGTTTGGGGAGAAACCTTTTATCTATAGATTAAAACTTTCTAGAAATTTTACATTTCTAGAAAGTGTGTTCTTTCTGCACTACATCTTATTTTAAACAAACTAAAGATTAATTTTTCTGTATTCTTCAGAAGAAGAGGCACCACTATTCCATGAAGTGGCCAGGTTTTTAAACATACGGCTGTTAGCATTCTGCAAAACATAATTTCCAGGGTCTTTGGGGAGATGGAATCAAAATTTAATTGATTAAAATTCAATAATTCTTGTGAAGAGGGATATACTTAATATAAGATGTTCTGCTAATACCATGGGCCAAAAGTCTTCTAAAATAGAAAGACATAGAAAAACATGAACACTAATCATCTCTAAAAGCCAAACTAATAATCATGAAATTATTCATAAACATGGATATAGCAAGTAATGCTCTGCTATATGTAAGAATTTTAGGTAATTTGAGAATTTTGTATATTCTAAAATATAAATATTCCTATTAAAATAATCTGATGGCACACAATTAATAAAAAAAATGCACTCATAGTTGTCCTCTGTATCAGAAAGGGAGAATTTGATTACGTGTTCTGCTCTCAGGTTCAAAGCCTGCATATGCTCTAAAACTCCACAGCCTCACACTGAACTGCTTGTGTAGTTTTAGACCTTTACATTTAGGCCCTTGATGAGCAGATCCAAATAAATTCTCAGCTATTTTTTTCTGGACATTGTCATAGCATAATATTACCGTACGAATTTTGGAACATAATCTACTGCTTGTGCCCTAAGGCTATAATCTAGAAGGCCATCTGGTAAGCTGCATATGCAGCAGGATCCTGGTGTTTTCTTGCCACACTTCCTCAGCAGCAGTTTATGAACAACCTGGCTAGTCACTCTTGAAACCTATGAGAATTCAAGAAATGCTCTGTGATACAGTGTGAAGATCTGATCTTTGAGGGACAAAGGTCAGAAGCTTTGCTGTGAGACCTTAATGCAGCATTTCTCAACCTTGGTAATTTTAAGACATGTGGACTTCAACTCCCAGGATTCCCCAGCCACTGCCAATCTTTCTATTACCAACATTTATTTATTTCAATTTACATGTCTGCCTGTTTTGCCAAAGTGATGCTGGGTGGTGAACTGGTTAAAAACATCAGCGAAATAACGAAAAATACAGATATAAACATAACACAAATAAGAAAGAAAAAAAAAGGCAACCAAGGAAAAAAGAATCCTTAATAAATTAACAGTATCTCACAGACTTGACTAAGCTCTCAACCCCCACCCGTGGGATCCCCACATGCATCTATGACAAGAATCAGTGAAAAAAAATTGCAAATACCTTTTAAAGCTGGCAGTTTTTGGAGTTCTCTATTACTCGTAATACTAAATTTTGAAGAACTCTGACGTTTTTCTTTCTTTGCTACGGCTGGTGTAGAGGTTACTTTGATTTTAGACAACTGTGCTGTAGGTGATACGGTGTTCGATTTTTTGCATGAGACCTGTTTTTAAAAAGCAAAACATAATTAGATGTCTTAAAAAGGATGTTAAGAAGTCAATGATAATTTTGCTTTTAGTACCACAGTGCAAGCTTTGTTTAGTCAGTGTGTGTGTGTGTGTGTGTGTGTCCTCAAGTCAGTTTTTGACTCCTGGTGACTGCCTGGACTAGTCCCTGCGATTTTCTTGGCAAAGTTTTTTGGAAGTGGTCTGCTATTGCCTCCTTTGTAGGGCTCAGAAAGAGTGACTGGTCCAAGGTCACTTAGTTGGCTTTGTGCCTAAGCCTAAAAGGGAATGGTACACAGACAGGAAACAGACTCAGGAAGTGTTAATGTAAACTAACAACTGCCATATTGTCATCAAAATTCATAACATAAAGACTCTTGAGAAACATTGATATTCACTGTTCATTTTGCGCCAGAAAAGCTGTAACGTATATTTTATGATGATTTCTATGTTTGGCTTTCTTTAAGCTTTCTCTATCTGCAACTCAGCACTACAAATTAAACCATCACACAAGTTTGTGTATTAAATGTCTACAAATCATTTTTAATATATTTTGATTTCTTTTTCCCTTTTATTCAAATTTTTAAAAACAGACAAGGAAGTTACCAAAGTTGCTGGAAGTATATAACATCTACAGTATCTGGTTCAAAGAGTTTGAAAAAAAGTTACAACTTTAGAGGAAGGCAAAAATTATGGTTGCACTGAAGCTACGAGAACTTGGTCTGCTGCTCATGCAAGATTGCAACATTAGTTTTCCAAGCTTTTTGTTTACAAATGGATCTTATAGCATTAAGTCAATAACACATAACATTCCTAATTCCAGACAGAATAATATTCTTTTAAGTTATCTTGAAACTCATGATAATAGTCATGTTCAGATCTTTATTTCTAATATGGGGACAGATACCGTTACCTATGTATTGTACACGCAACCGAAAGTACATATTTGTATCTTTCTCTTTTGAATAAAAATGTATAGATTAGTTTAATAGTCAAAAGTTGAACTGCACTAGCAGAAATCGTTGCCACTGCTTTGCAAGATCTCCCTAGAACAATCTGTACAGAACCTCTACAATCTCACAAGATGTGATGCATGCTCTACTACTGAAGGGGAAAATCAGATGAAATCATAGGACGTTCCTTCTCTACCCCTCCCAAAGCAAAGGTTCTTGCCTTCATTAGGTTCCTTTCTATTAAGAATGTATTTTAACATTTCCTAAAGACAAGTTTTAACTTTCAGAGTAGCCTTTTATTGTGCTATTTAAACTGCACAAATTTTCTTTCTATAGATATTATTTTCTCATTAATAGAAGTGTTGGAATTTCTAGCACAGTGCAATTGGACCCAGGGTGCCAACAGGCACCTCCCCTGCTGCTAACCAGACTCTAGAATCATCTTTTCTCCCAGTAATATCTTTAGGCCTTGAACTAAATACAGTACATTTGGCTATAACATTATGCACATCCTAAACTATAAGTATGTGTTCTATCATTCAGATTCCATCTCTGTCTTGTGATTAAGTTTTTGTTTTTATATTTTCTTTAAATCTCATCGACCTGCCTTCTGCCTTATGTAAAATGGCTATTTTGTGATTGGCCATGCCTTCCGTGATAACCATTTTGGAACAGTGCCCAGAGCATACTCTCAAAAGCCCCAATAAGTTAAAGAGGATTGGGATCCCTGCATTAGTGTACTTATGTCAAAACTATGACTTTATTGTCAAAAGTAGGCCTAGATAGCCCTCTGGCCACAAAACTATTTGAATCGCCGCCAATGGAGGCAACTAGATTTACAGTACATTAAATCTTGGCATATTTGATCACCTATATAGACAACTGTTTATAACTGTTGTGTAAAAAATGAATTCCATACTCTGAAACTGCAATTTTTTCTAATTTTGTATGCAATATTATTGCAAGCTAGAGAACAAAGTACTGAAATAATATTACTACTCCAATGTTGATTTTTCTTCCATACATGCTCAAGAAAGGAATACCTTCAGGAAATTGCTGGGAAAAATTACTTATTCCCATAACCATTTCCTCTTTCCTAATCTTCAGCTATCTGAGCAAAGATATTTCACGTGAGATTAAAGACTGAGAGTGTGTGTGTCTTTATTTCTAAAAAACAAATAACAGATACTGATCATTCACAGTCCAATTCTTTAAAATATTTATTTCCATAACTAAAAGTTACATCTATGCATACAAAAATGTAAAAAATACTAAAGCAAATCTGACAATTATGGAGCTGAACTCCTCCTAGTCAAGATTCTACATTCTTGATACACTGTTTTACATTCTACAAGACTGGTCTGAATCATTACCCATATGAAAAAAATGACAGCCAGTTACCCATTAAAGAGCGCTATAAAAATTAACCAAAAATGCTGTTTCAACTATAAATCTAATATCAAGCACTCAAAAAGCCAAAAAGAAAAAAAAAAGCAGCAGTCTTTCAGCTTTCTTGTCCATTATAGTGTCCTATAATATCACAGAGGCTTCCAAAACAGCACCCATGAGACTCCCTCTCTTTCTCGTAATCTCATATGCAGTCATGACACACATACAGAAGCACTTAATACTCACAGAAACACTACTGTTATCTGATATACGCATACTTTCTCAAATCTACTTCATGGTTAGCTGCCAATATGTAACTGGCACACCCAAAAGAAGGGTATCATGAGAATCTTAGGAAAACTTCTGTGCTAGATAGTGATGATTACTAAAACAACAATACCAACGCAATACAAGAAATTATATATAGCCATATTGTTAAAGAATAAACAGTAAATAAAACCTCCTTCAAGTCCAGCTTGACTTCCGGTAACAAGTATTTATGCATGCATGCATGCAACAATACAGAAATCGTTTGCCACTACCTTATTTGGAGATTTTCTTTTTAGATATCCTACTTTAATCTATAGCTTATTCTGGAATGTCCTGGTAGTCTCTCATCCAGGTTCTGACCAGACCTGACCCTGTTTCATATTCTTGAAATCAGCCAACGATGGCTAGGCATTGCTACTTGCTGTGACATGTTGAAGTATAGTAAGTTGTAATAACATGGGTATCTTTGCAATTTTCTTCTTGCATTCTGGGATAAAGAAACAATAACTGCCCCCCTCCCCCTCTACTTTTGAACACACAAGAGCATAATCTCAGATTTGTTTTTGCCTTGGGTGAAACATATAGAAACTTGGTAGAGAGCAGAAAGAAAAAAAGACAGCCCCATTTAAGCAAAAGTGAAGAGTCTAAGATGCCCGGATCTAATTGCCTAATTTTCTTTTTAGCTGTGCTAGTTATGGTTATACTTTCAAAGCTGAGTTGAAGGAAATAATGGAGAAGATTCTAAGTATAGAATATAGTTTGGAGAATAACAATGAGAAATTATTTTTTAAAAAAAGAATTACATAAAAAGGTATAATTCTGCATCTATCAAGGTCAAAACTGATTTATGCTGCCCAGCAAATAATACAAATGAGCTATCACAACATTGGTTTTACTATTATGATAAACTTTTAGAGAATTCAATACCGCCCCACCGTTTCTATCAAACTGGGTAACATTACATAGTTTTAATAGGATGGACTATTTAAAATATAAAATTCCTGTTTGAAAGTAAAGGTGACATTTTTCCCCTTCTTGATAATAAATATAAAAAAAACTGATTACTGATTAAGTTTGAATTGGACAAAATAAAGAACAAAATATTAGAACTTTATACTGCACTATACTCTGACCAATTTGTTGTACAGTAATACACTTATTTTAGATTAAGTACTTGAATAAAGCAATACTATAATCATGGATATGTAACAGATGAAAAAGTTGAAAGAGCATTTCAGCACCAAAGATGAAATGACTGATGGTTCAGAACCGTATAAAAAAATATGGTAAAATATTTACAATTCCCAGTGTTGAAGAATGACTTGCTAACCAAAGCTATCCAGAAAAAAAGGTATCTCTTTGTCATATCAGCCTAGAAAAATACCACAAATAATGTCACCCTGTGCTAAACATACACTGCATTATTTCAAAATGAACTGGATCCTGGTGCAAATAAAAGTTCTTCAAATAAGAACATCTATTTTTCCATTCTGAGTTCTTGAACAGCAAGAGAGATTGCACAGAACCAAAAAGTAAATTTAGTAGTTACTCCATAAAGAACAGTAACCAAGACATAAATACAAAAGCCTGTTTCTTTCTCTATTGCAAGATTCCTTAATTAGTCTGAATACAGAGAAGGACAGGCTCTTTCTCTGTACATATAAACAATACTGTGGAAATAGAAGAAAATACTGAGTGTTTTGTTCCATTCCCAGATTGCTCTTCAGTGCGGGGATGGAATTTCAGGGAGAGCAAAGATAATTTGTTGAAACGTAAGGAAAACTTTCCTGATGATAAGATCTGTACTACAGAGAAACAGATTATCTCTGGAGGTTGTGGATTCTCCATCTCTGGAGGTTTTTAAGAACAGGCTGGATAACCATATCTCATAAACAGTTTAATTAGTTTCCTACACATTGCACAGGCTTGGACTAGATGTTCTTTGTGGTCCCTTCCAATTCTACAATTTGCAATCCCTGCTAAATGCTGCAGGAAGCAACCTGAAACTCCAGATGAAAACAATTTCTCTATCACTGACATAAATAATGACATAATAATATCCATATTAATTGAAATTCCAATTCTAATGTTGAAGTCTTAGTACATGACCACAATTTTATCTCTCCTGTGCTTATCTCGAAAGGGAAATAAGAATAATGATTTAATTTAATATTGAATTTAATGTTAGTTTTTAGGGTCCTGACTAATGTATATGTAAAGCATGGCACCCGTAATCCAGAGGTTTATGTCTTAATGCTTGCAAATGCCAGAATACTATCAATATCTCCAGATGAAACCCACAGAACCCTTACATTAAATAAATGCTTCATTTAAAAATGTAAATGCTCAGTATCTCATGAATGTTAAATCTCACAATTTTTTAGTATTTCTGCACAAGATCTCAATGGTGCGTTTGGCAGTTTGAATGGGAAGATATTCTGCAAAGGCATATTTTGCAAAGTAATCTATCATAATTAGGCAGTAGCCTCTTATGTATGAATCTCTTTTGCTTTCTTATTACCAGCTTCTTCTTAATAAACCTACTGCAAGGGAAGAAAGATTGCAGACAATATGGACCTAAGCAATTTCTCAGTCAAGCCAGAAGACAATAGTACTTTTATATTTTGTGTAAGCTAACATTGGGCACAATGTTTATTACTGAAAGTAGCTGGAATTTCCAGACAGCTGCCTAGCTGAAAGGATGTCCACCTGCTGATGTATCCAGAGGCAAAAGGAAAGATTCATGCTGCCAAGATATGTATGTCATTAGTGTGTGGAATATCAGAACTATGAACCAAGCTTGATGCTGTCAGAGCAAAAATGTCAAGACTGAACACTGGCATTCTGGAAATTGGTGAAGTGAAAGGGATTGGAATGGGTAAATTCACATTGGAGGAACACCAGATTTTCTCTGGACAAGAAAGTCAAAGAAGAAATGGAGCAGCATCATTATTAAAAAATAGTGTCAAAGTTAGTGCTTGGAGACAACTGCCAAAATTGTAGCATGATCTCAACTATAGCATGAGTCCAAAGCAAGCCAATCAATGGTATGGAGATCCAAGTCTATGGTCCAATGATAAATGCAGAAAAAATGAAAGTTAACTATTCTATATTTATAACACCTTGTCAACTTCCCCTAAAGATATTATACTAGTTTTAAGAGCCTATTATGCTAAGGTCAGAAATAAAATAGCATCCACTGGCCTTAGTGTTCAAAGTGAAGACTAACAGAGTTCTGTGAAAAAAATCAGTGTTTAAAGCATACACCTTCTTCCAATAGCAACCTTACATATGGACGTGATCAGATAGACAACTCTGAAATCAAACTTTACATACTTTGCAAACAATTAAAAATATTTATATCCATACAATAAAATATCTGGTCAAGGAAGAAATATTATTCTTTGGACTACTGCAGAAAAGTAGTCATACAATGTAATGACAACCCTCATTTCATGAAAAGTGACAACTAAAATGTTCATTGGAAGCATGCAGGAACTTTGCTGATCAATGATGAAGTATGAAACCAGGACAGAAGTAGCTGCTCAACTGCTAGCAAAAACTGCAGCCCTTTATCTCCTCTGCTCTGACAAAAATATAAAATATATAGTGCAACATGTGAGTTTGCCCATCCCAGCTTTACTTAATTAGTGCTGCTTATGTATTGGAAACAATCAGATATGATGATGCCTTATATTTTGTTATATTAGATATTGCTAAGAAAAGATTATTTGGGGTTATTACTGCTAATAGGATTAGATCCTATCATATGTAGTTCCAACACCCCCCCCCCAAATTGAATTGCAAGTTTGGCTAATAAATCTACTTTAATTTTGGCCTTAGAGACCTCACTTTATAGTGATTATATAGCTGTGTGCATGATGTCTGAAATAGTTTCTTTCACTAGTGTACTTTCCATTAAATATTCTAAGAACGTGATATAAAAATTGATATTTAGTGATAGTTTATATAGGCACCTATAAATAAAATACTTGTGAGTTACTGCTACTTGTGTTCTTTCTGTTCTTTGAATTGAGGACAATCTCTAGTCTTTACAATCTGGCATTTTTCACAAGCATTTGGAAAAAAATAACAACATATGCTAGTACATTTCCAAACAGATAGGTTTAAGATTACATTTACAAAAATTAGATAAAATTAAATAAGGCAGAATCACAGCATATCACAGAACCTGGCTACTCCTGGGCTGATCTTGAAAAAACTAAGCAGGGACAGCCGTGGTTAGTAATTGAATGGAAGATCCCCAGGAAGTCCCAGGGATCTAAACTAGATGGGGAAATCAGAAAAAAGATCCCAGAAGTTGGCAATCAAAAGCTCTTTTCATATTATGCTATGGAAAACAACATGTATAAATATTGTATCCATGTAGTCACAAGGAATCAAGGGAGACTTTTTGTACAGAATAGAAATTGAATTTGGGGTTGGTTTGGTGGCAGCACTGGAGGCAGGGTAAAATGGACCATGGAACAATACAATCCCTGCTGCCATACAGAGACTTACATGGTGCTTTGAAGAAGTATTGTATGACTTTGCGTGCTTCAGGCATTATAATCAATTGAATGCTCATATTCTTTAGCACATACAGATTATCGCACACACTGGACTGACTGACGTTGGTCCTATGCTGAGTCTTCTGTGTAGAAGTACACGTCAGTACTTTAACTACAGAATTTGTTGCCATCATATGTGGTGGAACTTATCAGATCAGGAGATTTTGAACCTTTCAGTACTGAACATCACCACTACATGATAAATGAATTTGTAACCTCCTGGATCGACAGATTAATAAATAATAACACTGCTATGACTGTTGGGTTGGTTTTGAGAGATGGCTAGACAGGGGTACATAGCCATATCTGAAAAGCTGCTCCAGAATTTGCTCCTTGCTTTGCCTATGCAAGTCCATTGTAGGCTTGGCCAGGCAAAGCAGGGATGAATTTTGACCAAACTCCCACTTTGTCTGCACAAGCCTTGCACAGACAAACTTGGCTGCTATCAAAACTTGCTCAAGGCTCTGCTCTCTACCAGTGGCATCTGTGGGGAGTGTCAAAAAGTCACATTGTGGCTAAGAGCAAATGAACAAAGCCCCAACTCTTTCTATATGAGGTCATCATCTTTACTTTTTTGCCCTCCCTCTGCAAATGCCCCTGCTCTCTACTCTGTGTAAGTGTACTGCAGGGTTGACCAGTCAAAGAGAGAGCCTGTGTGAGCTTAGACAGCTTTAAAAAAAATGGAACCCCATTCTAAATTGCTTGTGACCCCTCCCCAGGATTCTGACACACATTTTGAGGACCCTTGAATTAGATGGATTTAAAAAAGGGCTGAACAAATTCATAACGCTGCTGGCATTAACAGCTCTTATACTAGTTCCTGAATCACAGCCACCACCTCTAACATTAAAGCTTCTGGCAAACAACTATAAAACAGGGCCATTGCTTATTATTAGACGTGAGTGGCATTTAAATCTGAAGCAGGCAAAGCTGCTTTGGATTTGGTGCAGGCACCCTTGCTGTACTTGTTGGCAACTTCTTAAAGGAGCTGTGCCTTTTCCTGAGCTCAGGAAAATGAGTATCCAAATTTCGCACACCATTACTTCCCAAATGCTTCTGGCTAATCACAAGGTCTCACACAATACTACAGTAGATGGGCCCTTTGCCTGATCCAGCAGAAGCTCTCTTTAATTACACCATTCAGTTCTATTGTCTGAAGTACTATCTATGCATCTGGTTCAATAAATTCCAATATTCTTTACCCATTAGAAACAGCAATCACTGGTCAAACGCTTGCACTGTATATCCTACAAATCTGTTACTTGGAAAAGGGTTCTTAAGGTATCTCTCTATGTATCCAGACATAAACTGCATTTGAGTATGCAAGTTCTCTATTTTCATAGAATTTTAATTTCAAACTGGACAACATGCTTACCCCATTGGTATTCCCATGTACATATCCTCCAATGTACTTCTACAAAGTACAGAAGATGTACCTTTTAAAAATGCTTATATTTTAATATTAAACCAGCACTTGATCAACTTCTTACAATCCGGCATGTACAATACCCTGCCAATACTAAATGACATACTAAATTCTTAAGCATTCAGTGGTTTTAACAACTGAATGTAACAGCTATGAAACCAACCATAACATATATTCAATCAGATCTCTGTGAATGCTCCAATCTCCTTAACTCTACTCTCCCCAGCAACAGAGAAGATTTTTCTATAAGACTTGTAAATCAACAAGGAAAATGTTATCAAAAACAGAGGAAAGTTTAATGCAAGAAAACTTCACAAAAGAAAAAACTGAGAAGAAACTTACATATTCATCCTTACTAGGTATGCGTAGCACTTGAATCTGAAGCAGAAAAACTGCTTTGGAATAGGGGTGGGCATACACACATCTGTCAGCACCTCCTTAAGATGCTGTATCTTTTCCTGGACTCACATGGTAGCTGAGTTATCCCAGGAAAATACACATTTATATTAAGGAGGCTCTGAAAAGGTGCAACAAAGTGCTTTGAATGGGTACACACATGCTACTGGCTCTTCCTTCCATCAAATATGTATTTTAATGGGATTGCGTGGCTACTGTGTGAAACCAGGAAAAGACACTGTTTTTTTAAGGTGCCAACAGGTGCACCTGCTCTAAACCCCCTTTTCTGCTTTGAATCCAAGACACAGCACATCTCTACCTTTTATAATATTTTTTTTCTACAAGAAAATATACTTTCATCTTAGAATAGAGAATCATTACTTTATTTGATCCATAAAGTAATAGCATTTTATTTAATTTCAATATCTATTTCATGATGTCATATATAGTTGAAATGCAGCATATTTCTTAAAAATAAGCCTCCCAGCACTCATAGTATGTCTTATGAACATTAGTAGCTATCATAAAAGTTTCACTTTTTTTTCAATATGTACAACTGAGGCTAGTCTAACCAAGGCATGACTGGTAGTGTGTAGACTTAGGTCTTCCTCAATGACACAACATTTATCCTACTGAATGGACTCTGATTTAATTAAGAGTACATTCGGCTCTCTACAGCACTAGCAAATTTAACTTAGAAAATTAGTTAATTAACAAATTTAAATTAGGACATTAAATAGGACCCTTTTTGCAGTGATGTTACAAGCAGAATGTGGGAGGTACAAAGCACTGTGTCATCTCCTGTCAAATGTTATTTGCTCAGCTAGGGCTAATTAAGGGAACCTTTAGAGTTACTGACCATTTCTTGACATTTGGCAACTTTCAGAATGATTAATGAGTATGGATATAGATATGACAAACTATTAAATAATGTTTTAACAGTTTATTTTATATTTTATTATTTTAATATTTTAAGTTTAACAGTTTTAACAATTAAATTATTTTAATATTTTAACAGTTTATATAAATCAATCAAACAAACAAACAATTAAGGGAAGACAATTACTGACTAGTTAAAACAGGACATCAGTTTTTAAATCAATCAGATTACTAAAAGATGTGTTTGGCAGAATTTTAATTTAGTTATTAAGAAATATTTGTCACTCCAATTTGCAAGGTTAAAAGCAATTTAGAATATGAACAGGTGAATTAACTGATATTTTTTTCCTTAGTGTTTTCCCGCAGGTGCAGGGTCTGCTTTTTTTGGGATCAACTGAATGTTCATCCATTGGTTGTGACAGGAACTGACTGACTGGCTTTTTGCCTGAGCCTGATGTTGTGGGCTGAGTGTGTGACTGGCTCAAAGTCACCCAGCCAGCTTTCATGCCTAAGGTGGGACTAGAACTCACAGTCTCCTGGGTTTCTAGCCTGGTGCCTTAACCACTAGATCAAACTGGCTCTCAAAAGGTGAATTAACTGATACTATAGCAGTTATATTGAAATATGGTGAGACTCTAGAGCCTCAATAATAAAGTTAGCTTTTATACAGTAACTTTTCTTAAGCATTCAAAACACTTAAAGTATATTATAACAATTCCTCCAATTAGGTAAGCCAATATTATCACTCCTAGGATTCATACGCTAGGTTAGGGAAATGTGAGGAATGGCTTACTTAAAGCTATCCAGAGAATTCAGGTCAAGATGTCACAAAACAGGGGACTTCCAAACTAAATTTCCTAACTATAGTACACAGGTTTTCCTAGAGGATAAGAAATTACTTAACTTAATGGGGGAGGCGGTGGCGTAGCGGCTTAATGGCATTGGAGTTTGCCGGCCAGAAATGGTCAACACTCCAGTGGTTCGGGCCCAGCTCTGTGTGATGGAATGAGCTCCTGTCATTGGTCCCTAGCTTCTGCCCACCTAACATTTCGAAAGCATACCATCTGCGAATAGATAAATAGGTACTCCCGATTTGGTGGGAGGAAACGCTGGCGGCGCTCTGTGCAGGGAGCAGGATCTGGTGCTGGGCCTGCTTAGATGCGATTGGCAGAGGAAGAAAGACCAGATGAGCTGACTTCCCTGCGACCGCTGCTGGCCAGTAAAGAAACTAGTAATTGTTTAAATAAATAAATAATGTTGTAGCCGCCCAGAGTCGCTTGTGTGAGATGGGCAGCTATACAAATGTGATGTATAAGCAAACAAACAAACCAAATTACTAAACACTGAGCATCCCCATTACCACTTCCTACAAAATTAAGACCATTAAGACACATGACATCATGAATCTAATTCAGAAGACACTGATAATTTTAAGAGTGTCTTAGTAATAGTGCAAATGTATGAAGTGAAGAGAATTTCAAATCTTATAGAAAATAAGCATACTTTCTCCAGGATAGCATTTTTTTTAAAGATTTACCTCAATATCCAGATTATCTTGTACATCTTTGCTACTTTTGCCACTTTTGCCTGCTTTTGGAGGTTCCTAAAATTGACAGAGATAAGAAAATTTCAAGCAAACATACAGTATAATTTTGCTTATGAAGTCATTCTTTACTGAAAAAACATGTCAGATGGAATACGTAGCCTGCATTTACTTTCAAGCAAGCAGTACAGTTTTAAAACCACTGTACATGTGAGAGAAAACATGAAAATAGTTTTAAAGAAGCAAAGGCAGTAGATTAAGTGAAATATCAAGGGACATAAACAAATCAGTTCATAGCAAATAATCCATGGCATCACTTCTATTACAATTCTGAGGATTAATCAACATTTAGTTCTCTGTAAGGCCTAATTAAATTTGTAATATGGAGAGGTCATATGACTTCAAGTATCATACCAAGGACTTGCCATTTGTAGGACTTCTAAGTTATGCCAAGTGGTGAATTGTACCCTTATAATATCATATTATGTGTTTAAAATATTTCAGAATGCAAGTGGCAACAAGAACCTTGTTCTTGGGGTCAACCAATAGACAAAATTTCCCTAGATACTTTTTTCTTGAGATTTATAAGGGCAAAGGAGAGCTACAGCAAGCCAGATGAGGTTCCACTGAATATAAAATACTATAATAAAAGTAATAAAATACATATAATAAACATTTCCATTTCTGAGCATATATAGAGATGCTACCATAGAATTCAACACTACAGGATTAATTAACAGGAAGAGAACCTGTTTCACTCAATACTAAACAATAAGAAACCAGATCTCTGCCTCCTATCTGTCAGTTAGCAGACAAAGGACACAGCCTTAATACATACACAGCCTGTTGATATGCATACTTGAGTTAATAAGACTCACTGAGCAATAAGGTTTATTCCAAAGTACACAAGCACAGGATTGCATCATTGCTTAGAATGATGCCTGAACACTGCTTCAGCAGGAAATAGTACTTTAAATCTTAACACTTGCTCAATGACACTTTCATAAACACATGTCAGAGTCAAAGAAAGAAAAATGACAAGTGAACCTGGAAGTGAGTTTATTATCACAACAGTGATTTCCCTATGTCAAACTCTATCTGTGCTTTTCACACCAGCTTGCCAGTCTGGTGCAAGAAACCTCTGTCCTCCACCTAAGCATCCACAGTCTAAGACATCTTGCAAAATAAACCCATCCTTCTTTCATCAGAGAACACTTAGGACATCCAGAAACCATCCCAAAGCAACCACTTGCAAAGGGGGCAGCTGTGTTAAGTTTGTTGCAACAAAGACTCTTGTGGTTAAATGGACTATCAGATTTAGAGCTTATGCCATACTAAGTCTGTTCGTCTCTTAAAGGCAACAAGACTCTTTGTTGTTCTCCGCCAAGTACAAACTCGTGCTTCTTGCTTTTTTCACTCCTTCCAAGTTTGGAAAGGGGGAGTGACACTAGAAATACATGTGTATATATCCATACATGAACAGTGCCATATAAAGTACTACAGGTGGGAAGGACTCACTCCCAAGAGTAACACCTTTTGCTAGTGTGCGGGGCGGAGGTGTCATCTTTTCAGACCCTGCCAGTTCCTGGTAAGTCTGGCGCCCCCGCCCCGAGCAGTATAACCCTCCCTCTGCCCCCTCGCTCTCCAGGCCCCATCGGCCTGCCTCCACCCAATCAGCTAGAACACCTCCCCCCCTCCGGGGCCTGCTCCTGCCTGGGATTACTTCGCGGCCGCTGCTGCCTCTCTCAGGCCTGACCTGACTCTTCTCCTTCTTGTTTTTATTCGGCATGGCCGACCGATTGGGTGGCTGGGGGCCCGCCAGGCCGAGGAGTCGCAGCCTCCCGGGAAGGACGGTAGCTGAGGAGGAGGTGTGATGATGGTGGCAGTGGCGCCGGCCCCGCTGCCTCTCTGCCTTCTTTCCCTCCCTCTCCTTTCTCTTCTTCAGCTCCTTCTACTCCACCGGCTGGCCGGCCAGCCAGCCAGCCGGCTCGCTTGCCCGCCCGCCCGCCTCCCGCACTTGCTTGCTAGCTGGCTGGCTCCCTCCTTCAGACCCCGCGCGGGACTCGTCTCTCTACCCCCGCCCCCTGCTCCGACTACCGGGAGCGCTGGCAGAAAGAGGAGGAGAATGTAGCCGCCGCCAAGAGTCCTCTCGCCTGCCTGCTTCACGGCGGGGCTAGCTTGCCGCCTCTCCATTGGCTGGACCGCGTCACGTGACCCTAACGTTCTTTTTCCTCCTCCCACTCACATCCTCCCCCCACCGCTGGCGGGCGTGGCTTAGGGACTGACGTTGACGTTTCGTCCCAGCGTGAGGCGGGTGGAAGCCGGCCGGTTCGATTCCCGCTCTTCTTTCTGCGCGGCTCCTGCGTTGTCCCGGCAGGCCTCTTTCTTTTGCAGACGAAATCAGACCAAAATAAAGGGGCATCTTAGCGTCCAAAAACAGTACTCACGAAGCTTGCATGTGGATGTAATGCTTCTCTCTCACCGCCCGCCATATATTCCTGGGAAGATAAATTCGTTAGGTTTTAAAATGTCTTGATTTTGTTGCGAAGGCCTGGCACGACTAGTCCTTTTGAAAACAGACGCTTATACTTTTCAGGAGGATGCTGCACTAGGAAATACGTGGAATACAGTTTACGGGTAAATTTGGTTGTTACCTGCTATGCCTTCATCTGGATTGCAATCGGAATTTAATGATCTGATTATATGTGCAGTAAATCTTTTAAGGTATCACAGGACTCTTGCTATTTTCCATGCAACAGGTTAGCACGGGTGGAATTCAATAAAAGTTATCTGCCTTCTGCTTTCCAGTTTCAGTAGAAGGAATACCGGTTTCTCCCTGTTCTGGATGCCTTTAAGATCTTTCAGGCAGAAAGATGATGCCCGCATATTTTCCTTGCATACATCTATTTCATTCCTTTCCTAGCTAAATTGTTTGAAGTAAATGTTTTTCAGAGAAGGCACTGAATATCTTAACTGAAAATTCATTATTGTTTTTTCCCTCTACAATTGTAGTAAAAATTCCAGGTCTGATATGCCATGATGTTTAATACAAGGGTAGAGTAAACAAAGTTCTTTCAAATTAGCAACTCTTACCACTGTCCAGTCATTATTCTTCCATCCTAAGATACTTATGAACTGTAATTCACTTTCCACACTGTAGGAAAGGGGAAGTGTATAGTCTTTTATATATTTGTGTCTGTGTTTATAAATACAGACCTACACATCCTGTTTTCTTGAATCACAAAGGTCATTTGAGACCCTGAGTGACAAGATGGAAGTCATCTCACTAAGGAGGGAAAGTATATCTTTGGACAACAGCTGGTTAACCTCACCAGGAGGGCTTTACAATGGGGTCAGGATGGGAGCTGTAAGACCACTGGTGGGTAAAGAACTGGCAGATAATGTATTATATATGGCAACAAAGTGAAGTGTTTTGGAACTTACTTGTTTAACAAAGGAACAACGAAAAAGCTGTTGTCCATAAAGGGAAAGGGAAATTGAACATAGGAAGTCTTAATGTCTGTACAGTAATGCACAGTACATGAGTGACAAGCAAGATGAGCTGGATGTCACGAAGCACAAAGGCACATAAGATACAGTAGTTACATCGACCATCAGGGGCACCACATGACTAGTTACATCCTCCCTGGGATTCATTAGTCATGGGTAACCACATGTTAATTCTATGGGGATCAAACCCTCTACTGAGAATTGAACACATGGACCTTAACAAACTTTAGATGATTGTATACTGAGCATTAGCTTTAGGTGCATTAGCAACCACTGAGTGTCAGTGATAGCTCCTGGAGCTCCTAAAGCTAATGCACTAATTCTGCCAAATGCAAAATGTTAGATAAATTCTTGAGGTATGGTAATGATTTTCTGTTTCAAAAGGTTGAGGTAGGCACAAGAGGAACTTCTTTGGATTTGGACTGTTGTTAATAGGAAAGAGTTGACTGAAGATATTTAAGTGGTGGAAATATCAGATGCAAATGACCACATATTGTTAGAGTTCTTTATTTTAACAAAAAGCTTTGTAAAAAGCAGTGGAACACAAACCATGAATTTTATAAAGGTCAATTTTAATAAACTAAAAGAAATAGTAAAGGTGAAGCCGTAGGAAGAAAACCAGGTTTTGTAGTGGCTGGGATTTACTGAAATTAAGGAGAGTGCAGTTTCAAACAGAACTAATGAGGGAGAAAGCTAGGAGACATCTGAAGAAGCCAATGTGGTTGAATAGACAGGTCATGAAGGAGCAGAGACTAAAAACTAAAAGCTCACTGGAAATAATGACCAAGGAAGTCTACAGAGCTTCATTGTAGAAATGTAGACATGAGGAACTCCAAGGCAGAAAATGAACAAAGGCTAGCAAGAAAGGCAAAACCCAGCATGAAGAGTGTCAATGGCAAGAGGAAGACAAAAGAGGTGGTAGATTCACTGTTTACTCCAGATGGAGAAATCTCAGCAGATGACCAAGAGAAAGGAACTTAGCTCCTATTTTGCCATTTTCTATATATCCAAAGGAATTGGTGATTTGAGTAGCATAGTCTGCAAACAAACACAAGGGAGCAGATTAATAAAAATGTGGAAAAGGCTTTTTTTAGCTAATTTAGATGATATGGAATACCCTGGACCCACTAATTAAATACACCCTAGCATACTGAAGAACTGTTGGGAAATTTGTCAATTATCTTTGTGGAATCCTGGAGAATTGGGGAGGTGCCAGAGGACTGGAGAAGAGTCAATGTGGCCTCCTTCTTCAAAAAGGGGAAAAAAGGGTGGGGGTCCCTTTGCACAGCTTTGTGTTGTGCACCAGTTGTGCCAGTTCCTGGACTGGAGGGCCTTGCTCATGGTCATTCATGCCTTAGTTATCTCCCCACTGGATTATTGCAACGCTTCTACAGGGGGCTGCTCTTAAAGAGTATTCAGAAGCTTCAGATGGTGCAAAATGCAGTGGCACAGGCACTTATGGATGCTGGTCATTTGGCACATGTGATACCTCTGCTTTGTGAGCTGCATTGTCTACCAGTATGCTTCCGAGTACATTTCAAGGTGCTGGTTGTTACCTTTAAAGCCCTTCATGGCTTGGGGCAGGATTACTTATGGGACCATCTCTACCTATCCTGTTAGGTCTGGCAGGAGAGGCATGCTCTGGGTTCTGCCCAGAGAGAGTGCCATGTGGCACTTGCCCCAACCTTGCCTTTCACAATGCATTAAAAACTTGGTTTTGTCGGCATGCCTGGGGCCTTGATGGTGTGAGTGAGCCCATTGCTTGGTTACATTGATTGTGGGATTGTGTGAGTGTTCTTGACTGTTATTTTATGTTATTTGTGTTTTTATTGTTTTAATTGTCAGCCGCCTAGAGTCATATATATGAGATTGGTAGCCATATACATTTAATAAATAAATAATTGACAGTGAGCCTAACATCAATACCTGAAAAGACATTAAAGTAGGTAATAAGGGAAGCCATTAATAAGCAACTTAAAGATAATGCCATAATTGCTAAGAGTCTGCATGGCTTTGTCAAAACCAAATCCTTACTGTAACTGCATTGGTGGACCCCAATGAATACGTGTATGGTTTGGTATACTAAGTTCCAGAAGGATACTGACAAAGTTCTTCCTTGGTGTGGGATTGCACCTCATGGTAAACCAAAAACAAGTAAGCCATTTACAGATTTGCACTTTGTGCAAATCAAGCCAAAATCTTCACACATAGCTACATAACATCTCACAGCTATATGTGTAAGAATCTGATTAGTTTTCTGGTTCAAGTTCCACCAACCCAAGCTAGCCAGTGAAGATAACATCTTATGGTTACCTGTCCATCTTACGGTTACCTGTCCAGATTTTTGAACTTTGGTTCAAAAAGTACTAAGCTCCAAACAAACATAATAGCTTAGTATTATTGTGAATCATGCTATTTTCTTTGCTGTTAATTTTTCTCCCCTCAGAAATAGCATCATTTTAAATTTGTCTTTTAAAAAAAAAAAATCACATTACATATGTTAATTATCTTACCAATGCCAGGATGACTGTTATCACCCAACAATTACTTGTGAATAGCCAATGTTAAAATTATCACATTTCATTACCTTCTGACTTCACTGTTTACAACACCCACCTCTAACCATATGTATGTAGACATCTGATAATGGCTGACTATAACCTACAAAAGCTATATCATAATTTGTTATTATTTAAGATGCTGTAAGACTTTATGTTGATTTGGCTGCATCAGACTATCAAAGCTACAGTCTGGAATTTTTCTTTGATATTATTCTGCAATTTTGTGGACTACAGGATAAAATGTAGCTGACAGTATCAAAAACAATTGATGCAACCAATTAGTGGAAGAGAGTAACAGATACTATGGGAGAAGAACATTGATAAGATTATACAAAGGAATGAAAATGGAAAGCATCTTTCGATGGCAATCATCCTGGAAGTCAGAGTAAAATATGGTATATGAAACCCAGAACTGGGTTGCCAAAGTAATTGACTTAAAGTTTGAAAATAGATTAAATATCAGCTTGGCTTAAGTGAAGTTCGGCTCATTATCCCTTCTAAACTTCCAAGACATTCCCTCCCATTTCCAATTTATCATTTTGGAAGGGGGACCCATTCCCTGAGAAAATACTGGACTGCAGATGCCTACCCATTCCTCCCTCCTCCCTGCCAAGAATATCAATATGTGGAACAGAGATGAAACTGGATGGTTCACCTTGTTTTCCTCCCCTCTTCTTTTAATTACAAGAACCTTTTAAAAACAAATACTTTGTTTGCATAAAGATTCTAAAACTTTTGGAATTAAATTTCTAGGGCTTTTATTCCTCCCTAGTCCCAGATGGATGTATATTATCTAAGATCTGGGAAAACCTATGGACCTGGCCATGCCCCATGGTATACGGAGAAACTGAGAGGAATGAAACAGATCAAGAAACGTCTAGAGTGTCACTAGCAGGAGACAAAGAATGAACTTGACTGAACATGGGTAAGAGCCTCTATCAAAGCCTACCTCATGGCGATACGTGTGGCGAAGTGGAAATACTTTTCTGTGCTAATTGCATCTGCAGAAAATTGCCCGGTGGCCCTCCTTAAGGTGACCCGATTCATCCGTCACCATGGGGTGAGATATCAATATGCTGATGATACTCAGTTATACTTTTCTGCACATGGTGGGTTAAACAATGCCATGACTGCCCTTTCTCGGTGCCAGGAGGCTGTTAAGGTCTGGACAGGGAGCAACAGGTTGAAGCTGAACCCTGGCAAGACAGAGTGGCTTTGGATCCAGACTCCTTGATTCTGGGAGAATAATCATCTTTGGTTGTGGATGGGGTTGCACTGGTCCAGACGGACCCAGTGCACAATCTGTGGGTTCTGGACTCACAACTCGAGACGCAGGTGGCAGTTGTGGCCAGGAGGGTCTTTGCACAACTGCTGGACCAACGTGCCCTTCTCACAGTCACCCATGCCCTAGTCACCTCCTGCTTGGACTATCGTAACGTACTCTACATGGGCCTGCCCTTGAAGATTATTCAGAAGCTTCAGTTGGTTCAAAATGCAGCAGCCTGCATAGTTCTGCACAAGTCCAGATCTGTGCATGTGTCACCTTTTGCAGGAGCTGCATTGGTTGCCATTTGCTTCTGGGTCCAACTCAAGATGCTGGTTATCACCTTTAAAGACCTACATGGCTTGAGACCTGGTTATTTGCAGGACCACCTTTCCCCAGTTACATCTACCCAGCCCACCAGAGCGGGGAGGTTGGGTATGTTGCAGATCCCATCATTGAGGGAAGTACATCTGATGGGACCACGAAGAAGGGCCTTTTCTATGCTGGCCCCCTCCCTGTGGAATGTTATTCCCTCTGAGATTGGCCCCCACCTTGATGTTGTTCTGGAAGGCCCTGAAGACATGGTTTTGCCAGCGGGCCTGGGGACCCCAAGCTGAAAAGGAGCCAATCAAGTTTTGACTGTGTTTTTGGTCGCTGTGGGGGGTGGGAGTTAATGGTTTTTTTGTATCGGGGATTTTACTCTGCAAGCTGCCCAGAGTCACTTGTGTGAGTTGGGTGGCCATCTGAATTTGTTAAATAAATAAATAAATACATAAATAAATTTAAAAAATTCTATTTTCATGGAGCAGGAGCAGCCTGTTACGAATGTAGCAAACCACATCAGATCAAAGCTGCTTACCTTCCCACAGCGGGAACTGATGTCTGAGGAAGAGATTGTTGAGTTACTTTTTAAAATAAACTAAAATCTGGAAAGACTTCTGGGCAGGATAATATACCCATCAAACTTTCTAAACAAAACCTATATTGGTGGGTCTCTATTAGCAACTCTGTTTACTAAAATAAATAATCCTGGTTTAATCTCCTTGGGATGGAACAGGGCTATAATAGCTTCCCTATATAAGAAGGGGGAAATGGAAGACCCTATTATATCCTGATCAGTTTGCTGTCAGTTCTGGGAAACCTCTGTGCTAAATATCTAAATGAAAATTAACTTCTTTCTCTTGTGGGTTTAAAAAAGGAGAACATCCCAAACCAGTCCAGAATTCAAAGGCTTGTGTATGTTATGTAGTTTGATTCAGAGATCTTTGTTCATGCTGGGAGACTAAGCTCCAAGTCATCTTCTTGAGAGAGTTCGGGATATGAGATATAGCAGAAGCTCTTTTGCACTGGTGAGACAAGATATGTACCACTGTTGCCATGAAATATACCATCAGTGCAACTCCCTGAACAAACTAGTGGGTTATATAGTGCACCTATGCAGGTAAAATAGTAAAACAGGCAGTTATGGGTGTGATGAGACAGGACAGGGAAACACAGTCTTCTCCAGTTGGACATCTTTTAGTTGTAGAGGGATTGCAGTGGCTGGAAAGTCTTACTGTAATCCCCACACATCTGGAGGGTGCCAGGTTTGAGAAAGTGGGCGCAAGAAATTTCTGTGCCATTGAGTTAAATGGACAAAAACAATGCAAAAATACCATACTGTCCCATGGCAATGACAGCTCTGCTCACAATGCCCTGACAGAGTATGGCATGTAGCACAAAACATCACTGAATCATCATTTCCTTAGATACTGTAGCCAACTGTTAAAAGGTATGCTTTGGCAGAGAAAATAAAGGTCATGGTGCACATGAATCCCAATGCATCTTGTGACATATTTTGCCTGCTGGGGGGATCTCAAAAATGTGCATTTATTTGACTTTTAGCAAAATGATAATCATAACAGAAGACATATTCTGAGAAAACAACTGCATTTTCAAAGAGCAGTTGGACACCAGGGGTGCATCAAACCCTACACCCAAGGTCACATATTTTTACTTGCCTACTTCTGATTTCTCCATCTAACCTTTTATAAAGCATTACCGTTTAATGTCAGAGTACAGAATGGGTCTTGCAAGCCACATAGCAATGATTTCAAGATCAGATATGGCAGCTTTATCATTTGTTTTTTACATGGTGCTGCTGCTTCTGTAAAAAAGTGATAAAGCTGCCATATCTGATTTGCTTAATGACCATTGTAAAAAAGGTCGCAAGTCGCGATCACATGCTCACAAAGCAGAGGTGTTACATGAGTATACTGAAGCATGCCCATCACTGCCTGAGCTGCTGCATTCTGGACCAGCTGAAGCTGAAGCTTCCAGGTGGTCTTCTAGGGCAGCCTCATGTAGAGTGTGTTGCAGTAGTCAGTCTGGGAGGGGAGGGGGATATAGAAAAGGGTGCAACTGCTGCACCAGATAAAGCTGGGCAAAAGCCTTCCTGGCCACAGCTCCTGCCTGCTCATTGAACAGGAGCTGTGAGTCCAGGAGGACTCCCAAATTGTGCACCATCCTTGAAGAGGGAAGTGCAACTCCATTCAAGGTCAAAGTTGAATATCCCCAGATCTGGGCAGTCCATACACCCACAGCCACTTGGTCTTGGTAGGATTGAATTGGAGATGGTTCCTTCCCATTCAAACCTGCACAGCCTCCAGGCACTGGAACAGAACCTTGACATCCTAACTTGGCTGGCTTGGAGTTGAAAGATATAATTGAGTATCATCAGTGTACTGATGATACCTAATCCCAAACCGGCAGATGACTTCACCCAGTGGTTTCATGTAGATGTTGAAAAGGAGGGGAGAGAGAATAGAACCTTGTAGCACCCCAGTGAGAGCCTAGGGGATGACCTCTCCCCACAAACCAACACCGACTGGAACCAGCCCTGGAGAAAAGAAGAGAACCACTGTAAAACAGTATCCCCAACCCAGGGAGCTGGCTTAGAAAGATACAGGTAATCCTTGCTTAATGATAGTAATTGGGATCACATCACTTAGCAACAGCAATCCCAGCAATCCCCATTGCTGTCGTTAAGCAAGGATTGCAGGTTGTTAAGCGAGGACCTCATGTGACCACAACTTGCGATTTCCTGCCGGCTTCCAACAAGCAAAGTTAATGGGGAAGCCAGCAGGAAGTTGCAAGTCCCAGGAAGCTCACAAGCAAGCCAGCAGGCGGGTGAGTGCTATGGAGTGCGGCCAGGTGGGATGGCTACTGCGGCATGGTGCAAGTGTGGCTGGGTGGGGTATGGGTGCTCCAGCGGGTGGAGAGGTATATAGGTGGCTGCTGCTGCAGCCTGGCGTGAGCTAGGCTGGGGACAGGATGGGTGCTCAAGGGGACAGGAGGCTGTGCAGGTGGCTGCTACAGCAATGCATGAGTACAGCTGAGTGCGAGGTGGTTGCTTGGAAGGGTGTGCGGGTGGCTGCTGCAGTATGGCGTGAGTGTGGCTAGGTGGGTTATGGGTGCTGCAGAGTACAGGAGGGTGTGCAGGAAAGTGGTGGGAGCAGGAGCAACTTACTGGAGCGATGTGCGACCTTCCCTGTCAGCTTCCCCATTGACTTTGCTTGTGAGAATCTGGCAGGGAAGGTCACAAATGGTGATCATATGACCATGAGATGCTGCAACTGTTGTAAATGTGAGCCGGTTGCCAAGTGCCCAGATCGCAATCACATGACCACGGGGGTGCTGGGATGGCTGGAACTTCGAGGACCAGTTGTAAGTACCACTCACTCAGTGCCATCATAACTTCAAACAGTTGATGAACAAGTGGTCATTAAGCAAGTACTATCTGTAATGTGGTCGACAGTATCAAAAGCCACCGAGAGATCAAGGAGCACAAGGAAGGATGTACCATCACCATCCCGGTTCCGCCACAGGTCATCAACAAGCATGACCAAAGTTGTCTCAGTACAAAATCCTGGTCTGAAACCTAACTGAAACAGGTCTAGATAATCTGTTGCCTCCAGGGTTCTCCTTAGCTGCAGATTGACCACCTTCTCAACAGCCTTCCCCAAGAAGGAAAGGTTGGAGACTGGTTGATAGTTAACAAAAACTATTGGGTCCAGGATGGCCTCTTGAGGAGGGGGTGCATCACCTCCTCTTTCAAGGCTGGGGCACTACCTCTTCCATCAAAGAGGCCAACACTACTGCATGGACCCAACCACAGGTCACCTCCCTGGCTGCTTTCACAACCCAGGAGGGACCCAGATTCAGTAAACAGGTGACTGAGCTGACAACAGAGAGAGCCCTGTCCACTTCCTCAGGAGTCACCAGCTCAAACTCATCACACCACCAGGCCATACCCCAGGCCTCATTCTCTAGTTTACCACCACAACTCTGAGAGGTGCCATTGCAAGTTTTAGATCAGTCTCAACAGAGACAGAGCTGGAAGAAGAACTTGTTGAATGTGATCACCATGCTGCTACTATTCCTGACTGTGACTTGGTTCTGAATAATGTACCCTAGGCCACCAGTTTTTCACCTTCAACTGAGGTCTGGTTTATACTTCACACTACCTGAGCCATTCTAAGCCCTCTTTGGTTTTACCTTAGCATGCCATGTGAATCCAGCCAATTGCAGTTTATTCTACAAACAAGAGTTAAGATCTATTCTGTATCCTTATTCCAGAATTCAAATCTTTCAAGGATCTAAGCACTCCCACTCTGTAACACCTGCCCAGTGGTGAGGAGGAGGCAAGACTACTCAGAGAAGATGGTCCACTTACGATAGTTTGGCTATGTCAACAGTAGGTGGTAGAAAGGACATATTTTAGAATGGAGCTACTGTAGAAGCTCTTACTGGCATAATAGAATATTCAGGTTGAATAAAATGTAATTTTTTTCAGGCCCACCAATGAATGTTGAAGGAGTGTTTTCCCCTCTCCTTTTCTGCAGAAATTATAAGCTGATACGGCATACTTATTTCTACCTCCTGATCATATATTCACAGCATGAAACGCAAAGAAAACTGACATCCTGCCTGTTGCTAGGACATCATGCCAGGCATTTATTTTTAACATATATTTTCAGGCAAAGGGTAGACATTTTATGTTATTGTTTTAAATCTGTTTGAAATATTAAACCCTCATAACAAATACACATGAGAAAAATGGGTAAGCAGCTGTGCAGAACAAAAACGGATTTGTGTCAAAAATGAGATCAGTCTGCAAACTGCAAATGAATTATTGATGTCATTTTATTCTTGGATCTGCAAATCAGATCTCAGGGGAACTCTAGATAATGGATACCGAGATTTCTGTCTCTAAGTAACTAGCTTATGAAAATGACTTTATGACAGGAGGCCATGTAAAATTAACTATCTGACAGCTTCATTCACAAATCAGTCCCACTGATGTGAGATTCCATGCTGACCTAAAGGATGTGTAGAGCTGTTAAGACCCATTGAGTGGTCTGAGGTCAAAGGAACTAAAAAACAAGATAAGTTTGAAGAGTACATGTACTTAGAGAAGGACAATACCACAAAAAGGATAATCCAGCAATCCATCTTACATAGGAATGCTGATGTGTATACGCATACACATGTATCACTCACACCAGTAACAGAAGTTTCTCAGTGATGGCTCCTACCCAATTCCCTCTGAAGAGATTTATCATGATGTCATCTGTGATTGCTTTTGGTGTGTATGTGTTAAAGCTCAACTTTTTGCCCTGGCTTTTAACTGAATATATTATGGTATTCATGGCAGTTAGGTATTTAAACCTGATTAATTTGTATATTTCATGTGATTTATTTTGATATTTAATTGTGTTGATTTCATGCTGTAAATTACTTTGGGAAGACCATGGTATTGAAAGATGGTTGAGAAATACATTCAAAAGGTGCAATAATGTTGTATCAGATTTGAAACCGCCTGGGTTGTACTAATGAGAAAAGGGTAAAATAAGGCATTGACAGGCAGTAAGAAGGTGGAATGTAGGACTGGAAGGGTGATGGGTAAGGAATTTGACCAATAAGAAGTGGAAGCATGTATGTAAGCTGACTACAGTGCTAGAGTAGAGCTATTATTATTATTATTATTATTATTATTATTATTATTATTATTATTATTATTATTATTATTTTGGTTGGTTGGTTGGTTGGTTGGTTGGTTGGTTGGCTGGTTGCACAGTCAGCCAGTTGTTTAGACTGGATTTGGCATTTTTATCCACCTGTTGAGTCCTTCCCAAGGACCTGGGATAGGCAGATGTTGTTGTTTGACGGTGTTAAAGGTACTATCACAAGATTTAAGCTGTTTCAAGTAAAGCTGCCTTTTGCAACTGACTGATGGCAATTTTGTCAATGCTGATGGTGTTCAAGTGGTGCTCCAGATGTTTTGGGATTGCACCTAAAGTGCCTATTACTATTGGTACTATCTTTGCTTTCTTTTGCCATAGTCATTCTACTTCTATTTGCAGGTCTTTATATTTTGTGATTTTCTCCAGTTCTTTCTCTTGTCTTCTGCTGTCTCCAGGTATTGCGATGTCCACTATCCAGACTTTTTTATCTTTCTTATCAACAATTGTTAAGTCTGGGGTGCTATGTGGCAGGTGCTTGTCTGTTTGAATTCTAAAGTTCCAGAGCACTTTACCTTCTATTATTATTATTATTATTATTATTATTATTATTATTATTATTAAAACATTCAGAACATTTGGGGATATTTTATTAATATACTGTAGGTCCATGCCTCTTCTTCAAACTAACATATAATAATATATTTTAGGATCCTGCAACACCTCTAAAATATTTCAATAATCTTATATTTGTGCAGAAACTCCATGGCCACCTACACACTCTAGATTGGAGGATAAATAGTCTTATTGTAAAGGCTGAAGTTGGCAAGGCAGGAAATGGTGTGCCTTGGGTAGGGCAAAACTTGTGTAAACATGGAGCAATTGCCTTTGTCTCCAAGGACAGGAGGAAAAAGCTTAAGATTTAAACTCTAAGACTTGATTTCTGTCTTTTGCAATATGCATTTTTCCTCTATATATTTATTTTCTGCTATAAACTAATATCCAGGAATATCATGCCCTTAAAATTTCAGCTGTTATTTCATTCCTGAATGTGGGGAAATGTTTTTTGGAAAAGTAAAGATCTACGGTATAGCTATGTCTAGCTTATAGTGTGACAATTCACCTCTTGATAGTATTATTCTATCTAGTATGCTGTCGAGCACCCTTTCTGGTGTAAAAAATTAGCAAACTGTTTAGCAAATATTATGTATCCTCATCTTCTCCAATATGGTGCCTGGCAGATACTGAAGTACAACTCTCATGATCTCTGTAAGAGAATGATGGGGATGCTGAGAATGATGGAAGTTGCAGACCAAGATATCCACAGGCCATTAGAAGGAGAAGATACTATACATCATTGTGGAGAACTGGACAGATACTGGAGAATTTGAGAACTTTCTCCTTCTTTGCCAGCATTCTTTAGTTCTATCTTTTTTTCTCAGGTGGGTTTTCTCTTGCTTAGGAGAGATAATGTAGGTTTACTAGTGGTTGTACACTGAGATATCTTATAACACTTATCTTTGGTCTGTATAATCTCATGACTAGCGATCATATCTTCTTCCAATAAATTAGAGATAGAATTTCCATGTTAATTAAATCTACATTTCTCTTTTTTCCTAGCAATTAGAAAGCTTTACAAAAACATTACGTTCCACCAAACTAGCATGTTTCATTTAAATATTCATGAAAACATCAATGTGCAGTACTTATTTAAAAGCTCATCAGAGAGTATGGTAAATTGATTTCACTCTTTGTGTTCTTATTACAACCCATTACATTTCCTGATTGTGTGTCAGTATATTGCATTTACCTTCTAGTTAGGGGGATGTGGGTTGTAGATTAGAGATCCTAGCTAGCAGAGAATAGTGTGAACATATTTGGGGTAAAACTGGGCTTTAGTTTGCTTCTAGCATACTGTGACAGAACTGTCCAATCTGTATATCCTTACTTCTAACAGGGAATGCTGCATGTGTGAGTCACCCAGAGTCCCCCACTGGGGGGAGATGGGTGGGGGAGAAATTGAATGAATGAATGAATGAATAAACAAACAAACAAACAAATAAATAAATAAATGTGTTGTGGGTACAGTTTAAGGCTAATCTATACTTTCTCTAGTTTACTAAAAGGATTATGTGACAGTCTTGATTGACTAAATCCATGATAAACAGTAGAAATCAATATCTTTGGAACCATCTGGTGATGATCTGAAGAAAACTAGGGGAGACATGATAGCTGTCTACATGTGTACATACACATACATACGGTAGAAAACTGGGTGGAACTTTTCAGAATTGTTCTAGAAGACAGAATAAGAAACTGTGAATTCAAATTATTTATAAGGAGGTAGATTTTGGTTGGACATCAGGAAAAACTCCTTATGGTAAGGACTGTTCAATAATGGAACATGCTACCTTTGGTAGATGGGGAGACTTTCCTTTATTGGATGTGTTTAAATAGAAATTGGATTATTATCTTTTCAGGGATGCTGTCGTACTGGATCCCAGCACTGGGCAGCAGGTTGGATTAAATAATCATCAAGGTCCTCTCTAATTCTCACATTTTATGACTCTATGATATAGAAAACACAGTTGGAATCTTGGTAAACAGCATGGATTAACAAATAAAATGAAAGAAAATAGCTATATTGCATGTCTGTAAAATAAAAAACAAAGGAAAAAGATGTAATAATGCCCTGACAATGAGGACAGGATTCAACTGTATATCAGAAAGTATGAATCTGTGTCATCTAGGTTATTTTGAGTACATATGAAAGTATAACTCCATAGGCTGGCAATAGTGGCATCTTCAGCAGGGAAGAAGCAGAATTTTGGGAAAAGTTGTACTACGTTCGTAATGAAACCAATCCATGGGGAAAATATTCTGTTGGACGATATGAATAGATGGGTGGGAACATGGTGAGAGAGTACAGGTAATCCTCGCTTACTGACTGGTTATTCAGTGATTGTTCGAAGTTACGATGGTGCTGAAAAAGGAGATTTATGACTGGTCCTCAAAGTTACAGCCATCACAGTCCCCCCATAGTCACGTGATTGCGATTTGGGTGCTTGGCAATTGGCTCACAATTACGATGGTTGTAGTGTCCTGTGGTCACGTGATTGCCATTTGCGACCTTCACAGCTGGCTTCTGACAAGCAAAGTCAATGGGGAAGCTGGCAGGAAGTCGCAAGTTGTGGTCATAAGACATCACTTAACAACCGTGGGTGATTTGCTTAACGACTGCAGCCGGAACTGATGTCTTAAGTCGGTCATGTGACATTTCATTTTACAACTGTGACGCTTAGTGGATGGAGTTGCTGGTCCCAATTGCAGTTGATAAGTGAGGACTACCTGTACAGAAAAAATGGTTAGGCAACTGGTGACCCAAAAATGAATGATAATGGTAATTGCTTGGTCAATATCTTCTTAGAAAAAAGATATCTTTCCTTGGAATTTGTGATTTAAGCATGCGTCTATTCATTCACAAGGTAAGCATAGGAAAGAAATGAATATCAAACTAAAAGCATGATTAATTTGACTGTTTATGACGAAACAGAAACAGACCATTTTTTTGGTATTGTCAAGAGCCAATCCTGGGAAACAGTGGACATAGAAGAAAATAAAATAAATGAAATAAATGAGATTCAACCAGACAGCTGATTAAAATCCCAGACTTCAGTAGGCAGGCAGGAGAGTTCATATTGACTGAAAAATCCAAGCTGGGGTGGGGGTTGGGGAGAAACTTCCCCAGCCTTGACCAACAGGTGGTCTTAAAACCTGTCCTTACAAGCAAGACCTTTTGTTTTAGGACATAGTACAGGAGCAGAATTGAACTTCACTGGGACTAGAAGTGAGGAAGAGTGGGATTCAGAGCCAACAAAATCTTCAGGGAGCAGAGAATAAAGCCTGTTTACATGGGGAGGAGGTAGAGACTTAGGTGGACAGAGTGGACTGTCTGGGACCCAAGGTAAGGGGAAAGCTAAATGTCCCTGGTATGAGAGAAAAGGCACCCAACTGAACTCTCTAGGGAGTCAATAGGAGCTAAGAAAGAATAAATTCTAAAGCTTTGATAACTGTAGCCTATGGGATTCTCAAAAAGAGCAAGCTAAGAAATTTAATGAACAAAAGGCAATCAGTAGTAACTACACATTGACATTTGCAGAAAGGTATTATACTATTGTAGAAGTTGCAATGTCTTTTGTTCACTTAGGGATTAATTGAAACACAGAATTTGACTGGGGTATCTGGCACTTACTCATTCGACTGGTGGAAGCAGGACAGTTATGCAGGATAGGGAAATATTGAGAAATATACTGAATAGTGTTGTCATCAATTAGATTTAGCTATATTTCATCTTATCTCAAGCTTGTAGTTTCTCTGGATTACTATTTCTTATTCCCTTTCTGCAATTTGCATAGCATTGCTTACCCCCAAAAGAAGGCATGATAGGTATGCATGTATATGTGTGTGGAAGTGTGTGTTGAACTCGGCAGTCATTTAGAAGAGGCATTATTTCAGCTGATGTTTTCCTTCCCAGGAAAAGCATCACAATATACCCTAACCTAAATCAGAACCTCAACAGAAATTCCTACTGCAACTGAATGTGTGTGTGTGCAAGGTAATGGTAACATGCCACAGATTACAGTAATTTCCTTGCCAAGGAATGTCAAATGTCCTGATAACAATCTTCCCTAAACAAATAGCTTCTGCCTGTGTTGTATGCACTACAATAACTCTTACTCCCACTAGCCTATGTACTCCAACATATTTCAAGGAAATATTGCTCCTTTTGCTAAACTTAATTCTTAGGACTCCAAAACCCTCTCTCTGTCTCTCTGTCTCTCTCTCTCTCTCTGTCTCTCTCTGTCTCTCTCTGTGTGTGTGTGTGTGTGTGTGTGTGTGTGTGAAATCTGTCTGGACTTTCATCAGACAAAATAATTGGTTGATATTATTTGCCATATGGCTCATTCAGAACATTTAATCAAAGAATAACCAATGCTTCAGCTTTGACTGAGAAACTTAACTTTAACATAGCAGCATTTAACTTAAATATAGCAGAAGCAGTTTTAAAATAGATTACTCACATGCCATTAGGTAGTATGTGGCATTCATGTTTTCAGATTAAAATATTGTAATTTTTGCTGTACTTGACATTTCTTCCATTAAAAAAATGAGTTTTGGTGTCATTGCATTAAATGGTAAGTTAACCGTTCCTTTGATTTATGGATATATGTAGAGAACCAATGTCTGTGTGGTACTAATATTTCTTAACACTGACCTCTAGTGACAAGTGCTTGTTCTTGCACAATTCAAGCTTTGTTTCTTGTGAATAAAGCACACATTAATTGCTGATACTCACAGTGCATTCTTCCCATCCCTGAGTCAACAGAAAAGTATGCTGCCATCATATACAGCAGTGTTTCTCAACCTTGGCAACTTTACGATGTGTGGACTTCAACTCCCAGAATTCCCTAGCCAGGATAGCTTCCTAGACAGTAAGCTTCCCAGATAGCCGAACTCTTCTCCTGTGATGTGATTGGCAACTGATGTTGCTCTTATAGTTTTAACATGGGAGAATTAAGGGCAACGATTGGATTCTCCTGGCAATGTTTCTTCTCCCATCCAGTGTCACTGTTGGTAGAAAACCCCCCCCCCATCAATAAATATTCTTAACATGTGGTGTCAAGGGCTTAGGCGAATGCATGTGAGTGCTTTGGATGGAGGCTTATAGGCATCCTTTATGTTTCCCAAAAGATAGGTAACTAACATAGACATTAGCCATGCTGGTGATCTATCATTTGTATTATTTCTTAACATGGGACTAGTGATCTGGAAAACTGGCAACCCCATGTCCAAATATTGTCCAGCTGACCAACTGGGGCTGAACAGGAGGGATAAGAAACCTCTCAGCCCATTGAAAGAGGACTATGCTATTTCTGCTTGCTGGGAACATTTAGAGTCCCCATTCCGTATTTTTTCTGGTTTATTTTGGTGTAGACATCTCAGTAATTCTTCTGCAGACAACTCTAACTTTGAGCAGCAGGATATGGATAGCAGTTATAGTTTACACTGAAATCAACTACTATATCGTTTCAGTCCAGTTATACTATCAATTGTTTTACAGAAAAAAATCTATTTCAAGATCATATTTAAAAATATTATTTTAAAACCCCTCACATTTCATGAAGTAGATGAAGCAAGAGTTTTATGATATTCTAAAACAAATCAAGATTCTGTGAATTAAGGGATTGTATAGGGCTCTGATTTGGACTGATTTTGCTACTTGAGAGAGAAAAGAAACAAAAGCTAGAATGTAAAACTTGGGAAAGTAAGGATTTCTGAATATGTGACACAATTCTTACCACTTTTATGTTTGCTAAAAAGAAGCTTAATGCACTTTCCAAAGCAGGCTTCCCAATCAACAAGTGGCTTTCAGACTAAAACTATATCAGCAAAGTAATATTCCTAGAATGAAGGCTTTCTAGTGTGAGAAAAATATATCTTTGAGTGAATCTTTGGGTGAAAAAGACAAGTTTTTAGAGGTCTCAGATGAATGGGATCGCCTTAATAAGATTGAAACATAAAGGCATGTGGAAGCATCCTTGAAGCTGATGTGAACCAGGCTGGTTGTAAACTCCTTATCCCAAACATCCCCATAGCAACCTGGGCATCTGACCTGAGGGAAGATGCCTTCTTCCTGGCATTTGGCACTTTGAACTAATTTGTTTCTTCTTCTCTGTGACACTATTGTTTTACTAGCAGATAACAGAGGGGCAGAGAATAACTTGAGAACTATTGCTTATTTAGGTATGCCTGCATCATCATATGAATATGTATGTGTATACATTCTTTTCCCCTTCCCCTTCTTGTAGAACTGTATAAATATCAGAGCATCCATTTTGCCTGTAGGGGAGTGCCTCCCACTAACTCCTGGTGGGGTCCCCCTCCAGTACATACTGCTCAATAAACACTGCAGTGAAGCCTTGATTATTCTGCATTTGTGTCCTGCGATTTGATCCCACACTACGATTGTACATCCTAGAATGATTCCAATCTGTTAAACTAGTTATTTTTTCAATTTTATGCTTGGCCTATTAATTGATTCAGTGCTTTCAGATTAGCAATTTTGGATACGATAAATTTTCCAAAGATTACTCAAAATCAGGCAACTATCTAGCTATGCCACTATTTTTGCCAGAAATAATGGTTACTATTAACTCAATAAAATGGGCCTATAAACTGCTATAAGAATCAGTTAACAGATACTTTCACTCCTATAGGTTAGAACTTATAAGGATTCCTTTTTCGCATAAAGTTGTCTCCTCTTTCTTTAATGATACCTTTACATCTACAATTTTACAGAATTTGTGATCAACCTAATTGCATGCAAATCATCATGTGTTGTATCGGGAAAAGTTCCTTTTTTGCTTGTTCAATGGGATTGCAAAAATTGTCAATGGGAAGCCACAGCCTATATTATTGGGTGGGCTGCAGGTAGTTATTAATCCACCTATCTCAATCTGGATTTATAAAAATAGTCAAGCATCTGACAATATCTGCCTGATGATTGACATTTTGGTTATTGCGGCTGATAAATTGGAACCAGCTGTTCTAATTTCATTAGATGCTGAAAAAGGCTTTGATATGGCTCAGATTAAATTTATGAAGAGGTAGGTTTTCATCCTCTTTTGTTCATCGGATTACAACTTGGTATCTTCATCCAGTGGCTAGTTATTACATTTGTCTCTCAAGCTATCAAGTCATATTGTGGTACCATTCAGCAATGTCACTTGTCTCATTTAATCTTCAATTTGCTTCTCAAACCATTGGCTTCTTCTGTTTAGACAATCTCAAGATATTAAGGGTTATGTGATGGCACCCAATACTGAATTGTTCTTATATGCTGATATTATATCTCCCCTTGATAATTATGCAATGTCATTACCAAAGCTTACTGAAGCTGTATAGCAATATAGCTTGTAATCTGGATATACCATTAATCGGAACAAGTCTAATCTGCTGCTTTTGGGATCCACTATCTATGGACTATGGACGCAGATGGAAACTGCAGCCATGAAATTAAAAGATGCTTGCTCCTTGGGAGAAAAGCTATGGCAAATCTAGATAGCATATTAAAAAGCAGAGACGTCACCTTGCCGACAAAGATCCACATAGTCAAAGCTATTTTGACTATGTTTTTCCAGTAGTAATGTATGGCTGTGAGAGCTGGACCATAAAGAAGGCTGAGCGCCAAAGAATTGATGCCTTTGAACTGTGGTGCTGGAGAAGACTCTTAAGAGTCCCCTGGACTGCTAGGAGGTCAAACCAGTCAATCTTAAAGGAAATCAACCCTGATTGCTCACTGGAAGGATTGATAATGAAACTCAAGCTCAGAGACTTTGGTCACCTAATGCGAAGAGAGGACTCTTTGGAAAAGACCCTGATGCTGGGAAAGATTGAAGGCAAAAGGAGAAGAGGACGGCAGAGGATGAGATGGTTAGATAGCATCACTGAAGCAATGAGCATGAAACTGAGCAAACTCAGGGAGGCAGTGAAGGACAGGAAGGCCTGGCACAATATGGTTCATGGGGTCACGAAGAGTCGGACATGACTTAACGACTGAACAACAACAAATCTATGGACTACTACAAGAGATTAGGATTTACAATCTGAACAAATTCTACAAAATATGTGGGGTTACGTCTTTCTTGAAATACAGTACTGTGCAAAACTTTTAGGCAGGTGTGAAAAAATGCTATAAAGTAAGAATGCTTTCAAAAATATATATTGTTAACTGCTTATGTTTATCAATTTACAAAATGCAAAGTGAGTGAGCAGAAGAGAAATCTAAATCAAATCAATATTTGGTGTGACTACCTTTGGCTTCAAACCAGCATCAATTCTTACACTTGCACACTTTGTACACTGGCACAAAGTCAGGGATCCTGTAGGATTAGAGTCAGGCGTATGATTAACCAATTATACCAAGCAGGTGCTAATGATCATCAATTTCATATGTAGGTTGAAATACAGTTATTAACTGAAACAGAAATAGCTGTGTAGGAGGCTTAAAACTGGGTGAGGAACAGCCAAATTCTGCTACTAAGGTGAGGTTGTGGAAGACAGTTTCATGTGACAGGTCATACACCATGGCAAGACTGAGCACAGCAACAAGACACCAGGTAGTTAGACTGCATCAGCAAGGTCTCCCCCAGGCAAACATTTCAAAGCAGACTGGGGTTTCAAAATGTGCTGTTCAAGCTCTTTTGAAGAAGCACAAAGAAACAGGCAATGTTGAGGACTGTAGATGCAGTGGTCGGCCAAGGAAACTTAATGCAGCAGATGGAAGACACATCATGCTTACTTCCCTTCGACATCGGAAGATGTCCAGCAGTGCCATCAGCACAGAACTGGCGGAAACCAGTGGGACCCAGGTACACCCATCTACTGTCTGGAGAAGTCTGGCCAGAAGTGGTCTTCATGGAAGAATTGCGGCCAAAAAGCCATACCTCCAACATGGAAACAAGGCTAAGCGACTCAACTATGCACGAAAACATAGGAACTGGGGTGCAGAAAAATGGCAGCAGGTGCTCTGGACTGATGAGTCAAAATTTGAAATATTTGGCTGTAGCAGGAGGCAGTTTGTTTGCTGAAGGGCTGGAGAGCGGTACAATAATGAGTGTCTGCAGGCAACAGTGAAGCATGGTGGAGGTTCCTTGAAAGTTTGGGGCTGCATTTCTGCAAATGGAGCTGGAGATTTGGTCAGGATCAATGGTGTCCTCAATGCTGAGAAATACAGGCAGATACTTATCCATCATGCCATACCATCAGGGAGACGTGTGATTGGCCCCAAATTTATTCTGCAGCAGGACAACAACCCCAAACATACAACCAATGTCATTAAGAACTAACTTCAGTGTAAAGAAGAACAAGGAGTCCTGGAAGTGATGGTTTGACCCCCACAGAGCCCTGATCTTAACAACATCGAGTCTGTCTGGGATTACATGAAGAGACAGAAGGATTTGAGGCAGCCTACATCCACAGGGGATCTGTGGTTAATTCTCCAAGATGTTTGGAACAACCTACCTGCTGAGTTCCTTCAAAAACTGTGTGCAAGTGTACCTAGAAGAATTGATGCTGTTTTGAAGGCAAAGGGTGGTCACACCAAATATTGATTTGATTTGGGTTTTCTTCTGTTTGCTCACTTTGCATTTTGTAAATTGATAAACATAAACAGTTACAATATATATTTTTGAAAGCATTCTTACTTTACAGCATTTTTTCACACCTGCCTAAAACTTTTGCACGATACTGTATATCACAATAAATTGAATTAAACATGTCTAATTAAATATAGATGTAATTTCAGTAAATATAACTCGATGGTTAAAACTCCCATTAAGGCTTTGGGGCAAGATTACTGTTATCAAAATGATTATTACATTGAGATTAATGTATGTTTGAAGAGGGATACCAGTGTTAATCCATATTGGATGCTTTGTAGAGATAGATAAATTATTTTTATGGTAGGTGAAAGCCCCTAGAATATCCTTGAAAAAATGAGAGTATTTTATTATGATAGTGGCTTCAACCTACTAGATGTTCAAGTATATAATTGGGTTTCATTTGAGCAGTCAATTTTATGTTTCCTGTGCTATGAATTAATTCTATTTTATAGCTCTACTACTTTTTCTCTTTTGTTACTTCTGGAATTTTAATGTTTTATATACCATTGAAATTTGCCAGATAACTTTGGCATGAGTGAATTATAAATAATAGTAACAATATAATTAAACCACCTAAACCTTATAGAGTCTTTTTGCAATTATGGTGATCAGTTTTTTTTTTTTTAATGAGCAAACAAATATTATTTTTCAATTGAATTGCTCTTTCACCTTTTGGCCATTTTGGTATGTACAGATAAGCTTCCCAAGTGCCATGCTTACCCTAGAAGAGATGACACCCCAGACAAAGGATGTCTTTAATGCTCCCTTCTTTTGTTAATAGCTGGGTATGTTATTTTAAATTGCAATTGTAACTGATTTTGCAGTTCCTATATATAGTGTGTACACATAAGATTTACCTCTGTAAGCATTAAATGATTAGTTGTGATGTACATGTGTTCACACTATCTGCTGAATGTGCACCAATGTGAAAAAGTCCTGTAGTGATATAACAAGAAGTAGCAAGGTATTAGCTCTTGCTGCCAACTTTACACATGGAGATGAAACTTCTGTTCTCTTTCTTTTCGCTGTTGTATAGCTAGTAGCAGATGAGTTTATAACAAATGTGTAGGGGCACTGTCTCTGGAATGAAGCAGAGTGATTGTATAATTAAAAAATCTTCACTTGGAAGTCCCCAAAGTCCTGTCCTGTCTGTTGCTCCCCTTCTGGCCACCTAACTGGTCAAAACTCTTTAAGGTCAGTTATCTTGAATTTGCATGTCACCACTTAGCTTGTTTCTTCTACTTGATCCTCAAAGTATGCATTTGAAAATCTCTTACCAGAATGTGTTTACGTCATTGTGTCTGCTTCAGCACCTTGAAGTTTTTTTCCCCCTTAAAAATATCAGCGTGAACTTCTAAGCTAAATTCCCATAGGATTTGAAAATGTGACTCACTAATCTTGTGTAAAGAGGTATTAACCACACTAGTCACAGAGCTCTCTACATTTTACCAAATAACTCACCTTCAGACAAATCCTCATATTTTTTCTTGAGTTGCTAGCAATGTTAGTCTCAAGACTGATGGTGAAAGTTCATCTGAGGCTAAGCAGTTCACTCTCTCTCTCGTTAAGTTTATAAAATAGTTCCAGTTACATTCACAACACTTCTGCTAGATGGATGCTTGGCAATGTTTAAATTGTAGTGTGATGCCCAGAAACATTAACTTTTTGAAGAAGCAGCCACACTTGGTTTTAAACTAGATTTTTCTTATATTCTCTTTGGAATGAAAGCCTCATCTTGATTCCAATTTCAAAACTTGCCATAATCTATTCTCAGATGTGACAGTAAAAATACTGGAAATCATATTAGAACCGTCACTTAATTAGTCGATGAACGGATGCGCATAGTAATCATATGCCTATATTTCTTTGGGTCTAGCAATTCTTCTCCAAGCTGGCACCCTTTAGATCAGTTGGAAGTCATGCTGGCTAGGAATTCTGGAAATTTCCAGAATTCCTAGCCAGCATGACTAGACGGATTTATGATTCATACAGCAATTGTTAAAAACAATTTACAGCAAGTCCTACTGGCACTTCCAACAAGCATTCCTGTTCTGTTAGCACAGCATTGTTCCTTCAAAATCTGATAGACCCTCTGCTGGTCAATCTTTAGCATGGGATTGTCCACATAAGCAAAAACCAGTGGGTCAAAAAGAAAGTTAACAGACTTTGTTTTTAAACAATCACACACAGGACTTATCACATACTGTAGTTAATAACTTAAAATACCACTATCCCTTCTGTCTCAAAAAGGATTATCTTTTCAGGGGAAGGACTGTGGAGGAACACAACTTTTTGTGAATAGAAAAACCACAGTTTTTTTTTTTAATGTCTCAGCCAAAGTTAACCTCTCACAATGTTGCTGTGAGGATAAAATGGAAAGGGGAGGGAAGAACTGCAAATATCATATATAACACTAAGAAGTAAGGCATAATATAAACAGTTTTTTAAATCTGCTAAATTAAAAATATAAGAATTTTAATATTAAAGGAGAATACATGAGTATATTGGTTATGAATGCCGGATTAAGACTAGGAAAATCCAGGTTCTACTCTCCACCCATGCAATTCAGTAGGTCATTTTGAGCCAGTCATCAGCTTGGTTCATGCTAAGCCATAGTTCGTTTAAAAGATGATTTTTTGGGGGGGGTTCCCACAATATGCTAAACCATAAACCATGTTTTACAAACTACAATGGCTAGATTCAGACAATATGCTAAAACAAAACCAAATAGACCACATGATACCTTACTTTATACAAATCCTGTTTCATCTCTCATCCAAACTTAACCTCCCCCACAGTGTTGCTGTGAAGATAAAATGAAAGGGGAGGGAAGAACTGCAAATACGGCTTATTGTTACAGGTAAATAGAGCAAATAAATGGAAGATTTCACAGAGATTGAATCAATTCCTGTGTTTCCATTGCATAAGAAATAGAGCAAATACTAATGTCCTGACCTGGTATTTTCAAAAAAGGCATCTACAGGAATCTCTGGCTAAAATGGTTTTTGCTTCTTAGGTTGTAAGAGATGAAGTTCTGGATTTGGATGGGGGATTTCAAATTTGGAATTCCATCTCTGTCCCCAAGCCAGTAAACATCTAGTTCCAACTTCTTTTTCTTCGTTCCACCCCCCCCTCCCCATTTTTAGCAAAACAATACTTTGCCTAAGCATGGACACACACACCCTCCATTAAACAAAGTCAGTCTCCTTACACCCAAGACTGGCTACAGTCCTGATTCACTCTCCCCATCTCACAGTGAACTAGAAGAAGGCTGAAAGCTCTTTTGCACACTGGCCTCCCATTGCCAGGTCTCTTCCTGCAACAGCTGACTGGAGCAGAGGCACAGGCCCAGCACCAGGATCCAGCATGACAACCCGCTGGAAGAAACCTAGGAAAATCAATAAGAAAAATAGTAATTAGGCCAAAAGTGGTTAGATATCATACCTCCTTGGGTTCTTTGAGAATAAAATTGGCCTGCCCATGTTACACTGCTGTTGTGCAAGCTGCACTGGCTCCCAGTTTTTTTTTCTGGTGCTGGTTATCACCTTTAAAGCCCTGCAAAGCACGGAGCCAGGTTATTTGTGGGACCGACTCTTCCTGAGGGATCTGTTCATTCCACCAAGTTGGGTAGAATGGGTTTGTTCCAGATCTTTTCCATAACAATCTCTGCCCTGTGGAACACCCTTCCCTCTGAGATCCAGTAGCCCCCTGACCATTTAGCCTTCTGGAAAGCTATAAAGAGCTGGCTGTTCCCCCAAATGCTGGGATAGGGTGAGGTTGGAGCCTGGAGAGGTTGTGTTGGATGCATCAGAGGAGAATGGTTGAAGTACCAGGTTTTTGTTTTTTCCTTGTATTGTTTTTATTATTTCTTTGGTCTTTATTGCTGTTGTGAGCCACCCAGAGTTGTGTTTCTTAAGATGGGTGCCATGTAAGCCTAATAAAGGAAGGAAGGAAGGAAGACAATCCAATTTAAATTGCCCCTTCTAGAATATTAGCATGTGAATGTTTTGCAATTTAAATATTAGAGTCTTGTGCATCTTAAATATTGACTAGAGCTGTCCATATTTAAAAATGATTTGATCACAGCACCTCTCTGCTATTCATTACAAAGCTAGCCTTTTTCTAGCTTCCATCTAGCCCTGAAAACAAGATATCATTAGTTTCAGGAATCCATTAAAATTAATGCAATTGTTAAAGCAGCAGTGTTCTTTTTAGGCTCACAAAGAATCCTAAAAAATGTCAAACTCCTTTAATGAATAACAGAAAGATGCTGTACTTGCATGAGATCCAAAGCTGAAATCTTCAGCTTATGCTGAAATCTTTTTCAAAGCGCAGGCAGTCCTACTGATTATCACAAACTTTTATGGGACACAGCTTGGTTCTCAGGACTGTATACTATACATTTGTGATCCACAAAAACTTACAAATAAAGCTTTGTTGTCTTTAAAGTGTCACAAATCTCTTTGCTATTTATACTACTGGATCCTTTGAAGGACATTTGTGTACTAGTCTAGATAGCTTCACTCACATTTTATTTTTATTTTTTTACCTTTGTGAGGTAGCTTTCACATACCTAGGCACACACAGATTTCCAACATTCCCTTTCTACCCACTGTGTGAAATGTAATGGTGAAACTGCAGTTGGAATATATTCAGTTACAGCTTTTTTTTCTGTGAATTCCAGGTTGTGATTTTTCCAGAAGAAATTAGTCATCCCATTGCTTTTACAAAAGTCATTTACTGGTGTATTGTTGCAACAAAGTCTCACAACTCATAGGATTATCTTAATGCAGAAGCACAATGGGAAATTTCCTGCCCTACTTACCTCTGTTGACTTGGTTAGTAATAACACTGGCAACCAACAATTAATGAGGGGCATATAATTGCCTTCTCAAGGAGAGGAGATTTGACTCAACTGACAAGTGGGTGAGCTCTTCTGCAAAGTTGCTGGAAGCCCAGCTTTGTATTTCTTGAATGTGAATCTCAGGTAAGCTAATTTCTGTCTTCTCTGCAGAGCTGGCTGGACTAAGGACTGAGGAACGAAGGCATTGGCCAACCTGTGCTAGCCAGCACCAGTGCCCACCCCTCTACAAAATCTTTAAGACTTCTCAATAAACAATCCCAACCCTAACCCTCGCAAATTATGTGCATAATACAATCTGAGAATAGTCTGCAAGCAGTCATAAAATTAAAATGTACTGTGGACAAAATTTGACTTACCTTATTTTTCAATAGAAAATGAAATTGTTTTTGACACAGTATGCATGCATCAAGAATTTGCTAATGAGATTTTCCTTCCTTCCCCAATATGGCATGACAAAAATCAGGATGAGTTTAGCAAAGTTCTGGGAAAAAACAAAATAAAACTAGTTATCCAAACAGCAGAAATGAAAGAGCAGTAGTGCCCTGTAAAACTCCTCATGGGAAGTGATTCAGAGTTTCACAACATGCCAAATGGCACATGGAAATGTAATCTAATACGCATCATAAAGCACAAATTTAAAAAAAAATCAGAAAAATAATGGTCCAAGATTAACATGCTGTCACAACCATTCCAAATCAGAAACATCCTGATGAAAGTTTTAGTGTCTCTGCCGCAGACACGTTCTTTAAGATTCTTGACTTGTATCTATGAAAATTTAGCAAGTTTTCCATGAGCTTTCTTCCAAGGGAAGAAAATTCTTTCTGTTATTGGCTTAATATAAAATTCAAATGTAAGTGGTTAACTAAGATGCCTTTCTTTGTAGTCTTAAAAAAACACCCTTGCTCTAGGGCCTGCTGAAAGAAATGTCTAAGGAAATGCATGCCTAGAGAGCTGCAATACTTGGAACTAAAGGATTACAGTCCTTCAATCCCACACCATAAATTATGTGGCCAAGTACTAGAATTTTTGAACCCAATATTATTACTACCCATAATGTTTTTTAAAAATTCCACATCTCTTCCAAAGTATAGATAATTTTTGCTCAGCCATTTTATTTTGCATCTTCCCTTTCAGAAGTATTATTCCAAGTAATAATAAGCCCTATCAGTCTTGAAACATGATAGCCAATGGAGATTAGAACTCAAATCCTCCTGGCCCTGCCAAGCAATAATTACAAGGGCTCACTGGGGTCCTTGAGCATCTGGGTTTGTCTAATGAAATCTATAGCTACACTGAAATGTCTCAGTGATAAAACTGGGCTGGGTCTTCATCACAATAAATGGATTTCTGCTTGTGGAATGTGGTTTTCTGGATTCTCCCTTTCTGTGCTACTCAAGTGCATATTAGGCTTCTCCTAAGAGAATTTCTAGAGTAACTCGAGTTGGAATATTTGGCCCAGTGTCAGGACAAGAGAATTAGTTGATGCTTATTGAGAGAGAATTTGAATCTGAAAATTGGGATGCCATCTAAAACAAAACAAAAAACAAAAAAATTGGGATGCCATTTAAGATAAACAAACAACCTTATGTGATCTCACCAAGCACATATCTCTTGATCCCTCAGCACAGAAGTTTTCTGGCTGTAAACCATTAATGACATATAGAAAACCACCAGTACATTAAAGGGGCCCAGAAACAAAACGGAAACCTGTTCAATCAGTATTAATATGACCTTAAGAATCAGAAAGCAAGCTGACTGCAAAATTTTGCAACACTGTACTTTCCAAATCATGGCAATCTCATGTTAGACTCTAATTAGGCAGTGAGCAAGACGTCTATCAGATCAGCTGATAGTGGGATAGCTTCTAGAGTCACCTGAACATCTGGAAGCAATTTTGGATCTAAGAACATTGCCAAATTGTGAATCTCAGTGAATTCCTCTTGCACAAGGTGATGTACCTTCTACTTACCTAAGGTAAGCATACTTTTCTATACCTGGAGGTCACAATTCAGACAAAAGTATGGGTTTTCAAACCATGTGAAACCAAGGATGCTGTAAAATAACTAGCGTTATGCTCTGATACATGTTATTTAGATTTTCCTTTTCCTTTTCAGCACACTGAACAGGAAATTACTTCTAAATGAAAGCAATAATTTCCCCCTTCAAAATCATAAAAATTACTGAAGTATCATCTCCCTCTCTCTGTGTAAGTGTATGAAAACATACAAAGAAGTGGTTTTTGAGAGCTTGTATGTCTTACATCTCCTTCATGGATCACTGCCTTGTCGTGGCGAAGGGGCTTGCGTAACTCAGTGAAGCCATGAGCTATACCGTGCAGGGCCACCCAAGACGGACAGGTCATGGCAGAGAGTTCTGACAAAATGTGGTCCACTGGAGAAGGAAATGGCAACCCACTCCAGTATCCTTGCCAAGAAAACCCCATGGACAATGTTAAAAGGCTAAAAGATATGACGCCGGAAGATGAGCCCCTCAGGTCGGAAGGTGTCCAATATGCTACTGGGGAAGAGCGGAGGGCAATTCCAAGTAGCTCCAGAAAGAGTGAAGCGGCTGGGCCAAAGCCGAAAGGACGTTCAGCTGTGGATGTATCTGGAAGCGAAAAAAGGTCCGATGCTGTAAAGAACAATATTGTATAGGTACCTGGAATGTAAGATCTATGAACCAAGGCAAGCTGGATATGGTCAAACATGAGATGACAAGATTGAACATCGACATCTTGGGAATCAGCGAACTGAAAAGGACGGGAATGGGTGAATTTAATTTGGGTGACCATTATATCTACTACTGTGGGCAAGAAACCCTTAGAAGAAATGGAGTTGCACTCATAGTCAATAAGAGAGTGGGAAAGGCAGTAATGGGGTACAACCTCAAAAACGACAGAATGATCTCAGTGCGTATCCAAGGCAAACCATTCAATATCACAGTCATCCAAGTCTATGCCCCAACCACTGATGCTGAAGAAGCTGAAGTTGACTGCTTCTATGAAGACCTACAACACCTTCTAGAACTAGCACCAAAAAAAGATGTCCTTTTCATCATAGGGGATTGGAATGCTAAAGTAGGAAGTCAAGGAGTAATCAGAATAACAAGCAAGTTTGGCCTTGGAGTACAAAATGAAGCAGGGCAAAGGCTAATAGAGTTCTGTCAAGAGAACAAGCTAGTCATAGCAAACACTCTTTTCCAACAACACAAGAGACGACTCTACACATGGACATCACCAGATGGTCAATACCGAAACCAGATTGATTATATACTTTGCAGCCAAAGATGGAGAAGCTCTATAAAGACAGCAAAAACAAGAGCAGGAGCTGACTGTGGCTCAGATCATGAGCTTCTTACTGCAAAATTTAGGCTTAAATTGAAGAGTATAGGGAAAACCACTAGACCACTCAGGTATGACTTAGATCATATTCCTTGTGAGTACACAGTGAAGGTGATGAATAGATTTAGAGGATTAGATTTGGTAGACAGAGTGCCTGAAGAACTATGGACGGAGGTCCGTAACATTGTACAGGAGGCAGCAACTAAAACCATCCCAAAGAAAAAGAAATGCAAGAAAGCAAAATGGCTGTCTGATGAGGCTTTACAAATAGCTGTGGAAAGAAGGAATGTGAAAAGCAAGGGTGAAAGGGAAAGATATAAGCAACTGAATGCAGATTTCCAGAGAATAGCAAGGAGAGATAAGAAGGCCTTCTTAAATGAACAATGCAAAGAAATTGAGGAAAACAATAGAATGGGGAAGACTAGAGATCTCTACAAGAAAATTGGAGATATGAAAGGAACGTTTAGTGCAAAGATGGGCATGATAAAGGACAAAAAAGGCAGGGACCTAACAGAAGCAGAAGAGATTAAGAAGAGGTGGCAAGAATACACAGAAGAACTATACAAGAAAGATCTTAATGTCCCTGATGTCCACGCTGGTGTGATCACTGACCTTGAGCCAGACATCCTAGAGAGTGAAGTCAAGTGGGCCTTAGGAAGCATTGCTAACAACAAAGCTAGTGGAGATGACAGTATTCCAGCTGGGTTATTTAAAATACTAAAAGATGATGGTGTTAAAGTGCTGCACTCAATATGCCAGCAAGTTTGGAAAACGCAACAGTGGCCACGGGGTTGGAAAAGGTCAGTATGTTCCAATTCCAAAGAAGGGCAATGCCAAAGAATGCTCAAACTATCGCACAATTGCACTCATTTCACATGCTAGCAAGGTTATGCTCAAAATCCTACAAGCTAGGCTTCAGCAATACATGAACCGAGAACTACCAGATGTACAAGCTGGGTTTCGAAGAGGCAGAGGAACTAGAGATCAAATCGCCAACATTCGCTGGATCATGGAGAAAGCACAAGAGTTCCAGAAAAATATCTACTTCTGCTTCATTGACTATGCAAAAGCCTTTGATTGTGTGGATCACAACAAACTGTGGCAAATTCTTAAAGAGATGGGAGTACCAGACCACCTTACCTGTCTCCTGAGAAATCTGTATGCGGGCCAAGAAGCAACAGTTAGAACCGGTCATGGAACAACCAATTGGTTCAAAATAGGGAAAGGTGTACGACAAGGCTGTATACTGTCACCCTGCTTATTTAACCTATATGCAGAGTACATCATGAGAAATGCCAGGCTGGAAGAATCACAAGGCGGAATTAAGATTGCAGGGAGAATCATCAACAACCTCAGATATGCGGACGATACCACCCTAATGGCAGAAAGTGAAGAAGAACTAAAGAGCCTCTTGATGAGGGTGAAAGAGGACAGTGCAAAAGCTGGCTTGAAACTCAACATTAAAAAAACTAAGATCATGGCATCTGGACCCATCAATTCCTGGCAAATAGAAGGGGTAGAAATGGAAGCAGTAACAGACTTCATTTATTTGGGCTCCAAGATCACTGCAGACGGAGACTGCAGCCATGAAATTAAAAGACGCTTGCTCCTTGGGAGGAAAGCTATGGCAAGCCTAGATAGCACATTAAAAAGCAGAGACGTCACCTTGCCGACAAAGATCCGCATAGTCAAAGCTATGGTTTTTCCAGTAGTAATGTATGGCTGTGAGAGCTGGACCATAAAAAGGCTGAGCGCTGAAGAATTGATGCCTTTGAACTGTGGTGCTGGAGAAGACTCTTGAGAGTCCCCTGGACTGCTAGGAGGTCAAACCAGTCAATCTTAAAGGAAATCAACCCTGATTGCTCATTGGAAGGATCAATAATGAAGCTCAAGCTCAGATACTTTGGTCACCTAATGCGAAGAGAGATCTCTTTGGAGAAGACCCTGATGCTGGGAAAGATTGAAGGCAAAAGGAGAAGAGGACGGCAGAGGATGAGATGGTTAGATAGCATCACTGAAGCAATGAGCATGAACCTGAGCAAACTCAGGGAGGCAGTGAAGGACAGGAAGGCCTGGCACAATATGGTTCATGGGGTCACGAAGAGTCGGACACGACTTAACGACTAAACAAAATGTCTTACATATAACTAATTACTTGGAGTATTTTTTTCTGTTTGTCTCTTCTGAGGGGGAAAAGAAAAATGCCAACAAAAAGAATTTAAAGTGTTCAACAATTTCAGCCTCAGATGTTAAAGGCCAGAGAGTGCACTGTCAGCTTTTTAAAATACCACCGCTTTGGTGGTCTCTTAATCCTTTGGCTATCTGAAAAAGAGATCCTTGCTTGACATCTTAGTTAACTGAAATACAAGCTTTTCCAGGGCAAGGTGTTATTTTCTCAATCACTTATTAAAAACCTCAAGTTCTACACAAATCTGTTTTCAATCCCTATCCCTCACTACTACAGCAAACTAACAGAAATTCGTAAGAATCATACTTCTTTGCAACATTCTCATTCTGAATCAGGGAGATGGGAAAGTGACAGATGATAATTTTTTGATTTGGCAGCAGTGGTGTTGCAAATCCTAAAGAGTTGGGGTCTTACAAGAGGGACTAGAAACTTTTTTCTTTTAAATTTCATATTACTCTGTAATGCATAATGTACCATTTTAATAGAATGATATTTTAATATAAAAATACTAACATAAAATATTGCCATAGCATAGCCTATTATTTATGTTGACAAAATGGCACTACCCAAGAAGAAGAAGATAAAGTTGTTCCTCACATCTTATAGTTTAGAGAAATACGAGGGAAAAAAATCTTTAAACCATATTTTTAATCTTTGGGGGGAGATTCTTTCTTTAGAGGGATATAGTAATGGAGGAGAAGACACTGAAAACAGTGCAGTAAGGGCTAGATATGCTTATGGGCCATAAAATGTTCCTTGGCTCTTGTAGGTAAAGAAAACTGGATAAAGGGGAGGGTCTATGGGATCCTGAACTCAATTTTGTTGCAGGCCTTGAAAAGAGCAATAATGGTGATGAGAGGATGATTCAGCCAGACAAACGAACATTCTGTTACTAGTTAAAACTTCAGGAGCCTGAAATAACCACATTGCTCAAACCACACAGCTTTCTGACATCTTACTTAGCTGGAATGTAGTCAATTATACCATTTAAAAATGCCAGATCCTGTAGGATGTGTTGGATGCCCAGTGCAGCACAGACTGGGTTCAGAAGAAGAATGATACTTTCAGTTGGGGGGGGGGGGCTATTAATCAGCAGGAGCAGATGAGTGAGTAAAGAGAAGAGTTCCAGCACATGAATGAAGGATAAACAAGACTGTTTCGAAACAAAATGTTTTACAACATTTTCCATGAAAAGTTAGTTGGAGTTTGAAGAGTCCAGTAAAAATAAAGATTCTTGTTTTTAATGCTAAAAATAGACAGTTCTAAATAATAAACCACAAATCTGGGCACTAAGTGTAGAAATGGTATGCTGGGTGGGTTCTTATAGATTTGCTGAAATTGGTGGATGACACAGAAAATTCACAAGGGAGGCCAGATGACCATCTTTTCAGGGATTCCTGTACCGGGCAAGGTGTTGATCCACGTGGTCCCTTCCAAGCCTTACATTTTTGATTCTATGAGGAGGCTGCTATGTGACCTCAAATTTCCCCAAGAGCTTGGGGGAATCTGTAAAACAAATGTATGGATGCTGTATGAGGGGCAAAGGTGGAAGAAAGGGAGGGAATGTCCTGCTAAGGAATTTTAAGTTTGTTTGCATGTACACCTTTACACTGTGTAAACAATTCACTTTTTCTACTTTTTCTCTTAAGAAATGGCAATAATATTCACTCTCTAAATGGAGTCATCTCTTCGCAACCCCTCTCCCCCCCCACCAAAGATGGAAGAAATATGTCTTGAAAACATTTTTCTAGCCTGCTAAATAAAAGTTGAACAGGTATTTTATGTTTGTTTTTCCTTTGTGGCTGTTCAGAATCACACAGAAACCACCTCATGTGGTTTGTTTTAGCATTAAAGAAATCAACAGCAACAGCCAGAAAATAAAGAAGCATGACACTGTGAAGAGAGCTGTGTTTGCTGAAAGTATGTAGGTGGGGAAAAACTTGAGGAAAATTTGCAAGATTTTTTTTTTTTTTGCAGTGCAATCTAGTACATATCTTTCTCTGAACTAAATCTGACATTAGGTGGTAAATTTATTAATAGATAAGTGAGCTACGGCCTATATAAAGTGAAGTGTTCAAAGCACTTAACACAGATAATCCAGATAATCCACAAAACAAGGCAAATTAGCATAAATTACTATCCAGTTCTGTAGATTGAAGCGATTGTGAGGTGATGGTATGAAGCAAACTAGATATGATGGCAGCAAGCATATTTGCTTTAATTAGTTAAAAAGTCATGTATGAGTATTTTCTAAACTGAATTCTGTGCTATACACCTGTCTTTTACCTCCCAGGCAGTCTCTTGCTATTTTCTCTCAGATAAGTTCATTTATAATATCAGTTGTGGGAGAAGAAAGACAACTGGGTAAGAAAGCAAGCAAGCAGAGGGGTCTAGCATCACCTTTACTCTCCTTAGTGGGTTCCCTTTCACTGGATATGTTTAAGTAGAGAATGGGTAATTTTTTTTAATGGATTCTTAAGTCTGGATTCATGCACTGAGCACAATATTGAACTTGATGGCCAATGGCTCCTTCCAGTTCTGATTCACTTATGTTAAATAGTCATATTCATCTTACTATGTATTCAAAGTGGCATACATCTAATATATATAAAGGTCTACCACAGTAATTTAAAACAGCAATTTTAAAAACAGCAATACAAATAAAACATTTGAAAAATGTGGGAGAAGAAAGTCCCAAAGACCAACAGATGAATTAGGCACTAGCTTCTTGACTTGTCAGGGGAAACTGAGAGCAGCAGAACATGGGAAATGCATTTCTCCATGTTCTGTGTTGTCAGGAAGCATCATGTGGGAAGAGAAACTCCAAGAATCCAGTATCGCAGCTTGCAGTACAAATCCATCTTCACCTCTTGCTTTGAATCTTGGATTTAACATAAAATGCTCTGCTATTGTGATGATGAGTTTGCTCTGGACAGAATCTCTAATTGCCTCCTGGTGGTGACTTTCCAGTAGAAGGATGATTTAAAGTAGGCACCCTCTGATTCATTTCTCTATCTGTTCAAACTAAGTGAGAGGATGGATCCTTTGTCTTTTGTATGTTTTTGCAGAAAGAACCACACAATGTGCATAAATAAGAATCTGAAAATTGAGAGCAATTTGAAAACAGAAAATGACCTTATCAAGAATGTCATCTTGCAAATCTTAGAGTCAGAATCTTCTTAGAACATCTGGCTGATATTGGTAGGATTCCTTCTAGGCTCTAGAATGCTTGAGCTTAGAAGAGAAAACTAGTGGAGGGGGCATTTTCAGGTGTTATGCCTCTTCTATGGAATGTGGAGTGGGACAAATTTTTTTATCCATTTGTAGACAAATGATGGTTTATCTTGTCTTGACCACAAGTGGGAGTCCAAGGGGCATGATGAATGACTAATTGTGGCTCAATTAGGCTGGAATTGAAGAACCTTGGAGAGCACCAAGTACAATAGTTGTCATAAGATTTGTAGCTTAACAAAGGCTTTTTATCTCTCCTGGGCTAGATTAAATACAAGTTGCAGACTCCATCCCACTCTTCAAGAATGAAAAGTTTGAAATATATAGTTTACTTGCTTAAATCCCAGCACTCCTCTGGGATTTTCTTTCAGGGGCTCCTCTGAAAAGAGCACCTACCTGACAAAGAGTCTAGTTTACATTGTAGGAGGACAGCCAAGTTAGTTTATCGTAGCCCCAAATCAGAAGGAGTCAGATATCACTTTTTCCAACTAACAGCTCATAAAAGCTTATATCTTTCAATAAATTTTGTTGGAAAAGGTGTCAGTCTAGTTTAGATTCAGTGTCATGGGTTGGGGTTCAACACTTCCCCAAGATTGTTCTCCCTGATATTCAGCATCAGGATTGTACCATATTTGTTGCTATTTATATTTATTGTTCACTCTAACTCCAGCCTGTGCCCTCCAGATATGTTAGAACTGTCAGAATTCCAGATTGGGATAGCATGTGGGTTGAGAATTTGGGGAAACTATAACTCCAGTTATTCAAAGCACATCAGATTGGGAAAGGTTATTTTATATGATCTCAGACTATTGAAAGGTTATTTTATATGATCTCAGATGTTAGAATGCTAATTCTTTTTTTAAAAAATGTTATTTCATGTTTCATTTTGCAAATCGTTTTTAGACATTTTATATAAGAAGTAGTACTGTATATACTTTAGTTATCTCAATAAAATAACAAACAACATTCCAATAGTTTACAGACAGGTCAGACTGTTCCAGTTTCATCTTGAGTAGAGTGCAATATATTTAAAAATTATTTTCCTTTGTTATTCTGAGTCATGCATCCCATGCATTTTATCTCATGCATTTTATTTTTTTTCTATTAAAGAAAGTGAGACATTTGTATGTTAGAAGGTGATTCCTAAGGTGGCTTCTTCTTCTTCTTCTTCTTCTTCTTCTTCTTCTTCTTCTTCTTCTTCTTCTTCTTCTTCTTCTTCTTCTTCTTCTTCTTCTTCTTCTTCTTCTGTCTTTGAGTGTAATTTGGAATACACTATTGATAGGGGTGGAGCCAAAAGAGATATTTTTTGTAAATAATAATTTGCAAATATTGAAAGAATAAGGGTCTAGCTGTTAAACATCATATTGTGAATAAGACATGTTCATTTACAGTACCTCTTGACCTTTTTGACCAGTTCCTGCAGAAGCCTATTTGTATTAAAGCCAATTATGTTATGGCAATGCACATCAGTATATTTGAGTTTCAAGTAACCCGTTACAAGAGAAGGAGTTATTTGGAGAGCTCCTCCTAGTAGGCGAAGGGTAGGAAATTACTGTGAGAGGGAAATAATTTGGGAGTGATTCTGAAAGAGAGGTAAAGATAAATGAACACAGCAAAGCAGATGGCCATGGCAGCAAGCAGGCAAAACAGGCAAATTCTGCATTGATGGTTTTAGGCCCTCTGCGAACTGTGTCCCAGCCCTTTTACAGATATAGAGTTTCCATGGCAGACATTCAGATGTTTCTTGGCGGACAAGTCAAGTGCTTAATGGAAAAGTGTTCCTGGAAAGTTAAAAAAAAAAAAAAAGGAGAGAAAATATATATATATAAATCTAGGAAATGTGAAATTTGGGCCAGCAATTTGAGTTATTTAAAATCTTAGTAATGGCAACACAAAAACCCAAAGTAATGGTATTTTTTATTTTCAAAAATACTGTACAATAATATGCATTACTACAATCATGTGGTGCTTATTTATACTTCATGTACAGTAATATGTTACTTTAAAAGCAAAGCTTTGGTATTGGAGGTTATTTTCTGAACCAGAGTTTGTTCATTGCTTTTCCTTCTAAGCCTTGCAGAGAGACTGCCATATCGACTTGACCTTCAAATACCTGTGGCTTGTTTGCTATTTGCATTTCTCATCATGGGCAACAAGTGGGCGGCAAGGGCAAGGGAAATGACAACATTTGCCTGATGACTTCATCATGCAAATGCTGCAACTTCTGTATCAGACATTGCGACACGAGTATGTAATTGTGACATTTGTGTGATGACATCCTCACACACTCTTATCAGTTTGGCTGCACTGCAGTTTGTTATAGGTGTCATTATTCCTTATGTTTTTCTTTTTCTGCCTTTTTGTCTCCCCTCCCCTCCTCTGCAAACACTTTCTGGAATAAAACAAACATCTTTTGTGATGTTTTAATTTCTTACCTGAGAATTACAAGATAAATAGCTCCTTTAAATTCCCTGAGTTGATGCCACTGAAAAATGGCTTGACTTGTTAAAAAGGAGATCTAACAGGAATTGGAGGAAATGTTCTTTGCCTTGAACGGCTTAGTAGTTTCTCTAGAGCAAATATAATGGCTGGCTTTGATGTCTAATGGAAGCCCCCGTGAACAACTTCTTTGCCACACTTTTACTTACCTTACATTCGGAGTATATCTTGAATAAACTAATCTTGGACTGATATGAAATGCCAGCTAGTTGCCTGGCTGCCATTTCAGGCAAAGAGATTTCAGTTTTTAGTAGAGTATAGTGGATATTCTTAAGCTGCAAGAAATATAGAACTTTGTTATATGTTAGATAATATTAGCAGGTACAAGAAACAATGGCTTTTTAGTTATGACTCTGTAAGTTTAGAATTCTCATTTTAGCAAGTCATGTACGAGTAAGATGGCCATATTATTCGTCATCCAAACCAGGCCTCTTGTGCTGAAAGATGGAGAACTAGCTGCAACTGATGGCTCAGGGGAAGAAGAAGGTCAAGGTGTGCAAGCTGGCCACTGTAGGGAAGAAGGCAGCATCTGCCCTTCTCATGTACAGTTGCTTGATGATTTCCCCTATCCTATACTCTTGTCTTTGATTTTTACTACACAAGTATAGGACTTTGTATTTATTTTTGTTGAAATTCATTTTTCTGTTTTTTGTTCCATATTCCAGTTTGTGAAGATTATCCTGAATATTTTGATACTATCCTCTAAAGTATTTGCTATATCACCTCTCCTTCCTTCCTTCCTTCCTTCCTTCCTTCCTTCCTTCCTTCCTTCCTTCCTTCCTTCCTTCCTTCCTTCCATCCATCAGTATATATTGTAAATGTGAAAACTAAATTTTAAAAACTTGACTATCCATTCAATATGACAATAAATGATTCACCTTGTTCTGCACGGACTTGCATAATATTCCTAGTATATAAGACAGCTAAGTCTTTCTTAACATTTCATGGTTTAAAAATTGGTAATACTTGGCTTAAGTACCTTTTTTAAAGGGAATCATTGTAAGCTGGGAGAAAGTAATGCTAATAGCAAATTATTATTTTGGTACTAATGAACACACACTGAGGCCACCAAAGTTCCAAATCCCTCCCGTCTGCTACTTTACTTACTGCCCCCCTGAAATCTGATAAATTTAAATTCATCAGCACTAGGTTAGACAATTGAACAAAACTGTCATGTTATTCAGAGGAGCTTAGTCCCTACTACTCTGATGGCATTCAAAGGGCTTTGACAGATTTTTTTTAAATTGAAAAACAGTCCAATTATGGCATTAATTGAGAAAATTAAATCTGGATTAAGAAGCCTGATTTTGAGCTATCTCAAGCTCTGAAATATTTTCAAACTATTTTTTGATAGAAAGGGCATTTTCATTCCTAAGAAGCCATAAGAATGATTGCATTTTTTCCAGCTAATGCCATCTCAACAAAGATTTTATAGTTCAGGCACAGGTTTTTAACAAATGTTAGAACAATACTTCATTCTTACATGTAAAAGAGAAGCGGGGGCGGAATTTAGGCCTACAACTCTAACCCTAAAATATGTAGCAATTATAATGCAATAATTGCTAAGCTGGAGCCTAGGTGGACTAATAATTTTCACTGAACAATTAATAAGTAGGTAAACTAGTCAGTTTAGAAACTGAGAAGCTACGTCAATAACCAGTAGAGAAAGAACAGATCCAAGCTCTGACACACCTCATCCTGCAATAGAGGATTCAGAGCTTGAAATGGAACCAGGGCACCAATCCTGTTCCAGCTAATTCTTTACTGAACAATCTGTAAGGAATCTATATCACAGATTCTGTATTACAAACTACCTTCTTCCTTGTCTCTCTTTGCCTGGCCAAAGCATGAACATCATTTTGTCACCATTCTCTAATTCTATTGGATTAAGGCATCTTAAATTTAAGAGTTTAAGAAGCCCAGGGGCAGAATGAGCTATCTCCTTCTTCCCAGTGATGATGCAATTTCCCCCCTTCATTTGTATTAATTGTATTGTTGCAATTAAGTATATGTAAGTAACTTTCAGACTTGCAAGATTCTGTTAATGTAACCTTACAACAGAGCTAGTACTTCTGGTTGTGTTTCTTGTCTGGACTACCTCGCAAAGCTAACATCAGTCTTGCAAATCTGAAAGTACTCCTCCCTTCCTTCGCTTTTACTCTCCTGAAAGCTAGGGAGGATGCCTTCTGAGATGCTTTCACCATCCCTCCTCCTTTGGACTCAGATTTCGTTTATCAGACTGTTGTGTAGGCTGTGGCTCTTCCTCCTGTCTCCCAAGAACATTCCCACATACCATTTCAGCCACAGACAGATTAGTTCCTAGCCCAGTGAGATTGATGCTTGCCATGAACCTTTGTAGGGCAAACAGACTAATTAGGATGGTCTCCCTAAGGTGCTTTATGGATCTGGATGATTTATGGCAGGTAGTTAGACATCTTCCCAGCAATCTTGTGGGCAGTTCTGTTGAGTGCCTGGTCATTGGCACTTGACAAGATTGCCCCATAATATCCTCTCTCTGTTGGCTCATGGATGGGCAGTTTCCTGGTTTACTGAGGATCTCCAGGAGATGAAGTGGCTAATGAAATGCCTGGAGTGCCCATGGAGGAAGGTGAGAAAACAAACTGACAAAGCATGGGTATGAGGAAGCACTTTTATTTCTCCTCCTTTATTATGTGGCGGGCTGATAGCCAACAGCCTTATTTATGGTTACTAACTCCCTTCCTAGGAGGGACAAGAAGATCTGCTTGGCTGCTGTGACCACTTAGCACAGCATTTTGCTAATAAAGTTGCTGAGATTTGCCAAACTCTTGACCACCACAGTCCAGATTCATTGTGGTAACAATGGAGCAACATCTTGCCATGTTATCTGGGATTCATTTTTGGCCTGTTGACTTTCAGGAAGTGGGTAGGATGCTCTCTCAACTGTTCCTGACCATTTGCAAGCTTGATCCATTCCCTTCTTGGCTCCTTAAGGGGTCTGGTAGGGGTGTGACAGGCTAGTTCCAGATAGTGGTCAATGGCTCTCTTCAGAAGGAATTGGTGCCAGCAGCCTTGAAAGAGCCTCTAGTGCATCTCTTTAAGACACCCTGCCTGGATCTATCTGTTTTTGACAACTATTGCCTGTTTTTAACCTTTGTTTCCTGGCAGTGATTATTGAGACTATTGTTGGCATACAGCTACAGAGCACCCTAGAGAAAGCAGATTATCTGGACCTTTTCCAATCAGGTTTCAAACCTGGGCATGGGATGGAGATGGATTCCATTGCTTTTATGGATAATCTATGTTGTGAGCTGGATGGGAGAACTGCCTGGCCCTTTGGATCTCTTAGTGGCCTTCAGTGCTATTGACCATAGTCTCCCTTTGGACTGCCTGCAGGGGTTGGGGGTTGGAGGCATTGTTTTGCAATGGTTCTGTTACTTCCTCATGGCAGTTCCTGTCACTGGTAGTATGGAAGAAGAGATAACTCAGGTGGCCTTTCCTTTGTTGAATGATACACACAACTCTGTCCTCTCTCTCCCTTGCTTTTTAATATCTACATAAAGCCATTGGATAAAGTCATTCATCAGTTTGGGGTTTGATATCATCAAAATGCTGACAATACCCAATTGTACATCACTACTCCTGGCCACACTGGGGACGCTGTCAACATCTTGATCCAGTGTCTGAAGGCTGTAAGGGTCTGGATGGAATGAAACAGGCTGAAACAAGCTGAACTAATCATAAGCAAGATGAAGCTACTATATGTCCATTACAATTTTCTTCAGTGTTGTCTCTTGATGGGATAGCACCATCCCTGCTTAAAGTGCTTTGAGGACACATTGATTTACTGTAATGTTAATTCTGTAATGGTCTATTCCATTGTTTCTCAACCTTGGCAACTTGAAAATGTGTGGATTTCAACTCCCAAAATTCTCCAGTCAGCATGCTTACTGGGGAATTCTGGGAGATGAAGTCCACACATCTTCAAGTTGCCAAGGCGGAGAAACATTGGTCTATTCAATGATGCACTTGAGGAAACAGTCATCATGTGCTGCATATACATATATAAACCAGTCCTTATTTCAGAGCTGGAGTGAACAGGCTGCAGCCATTGGAAATGCCTTCCCTACAAAACTCCTCCCAAATTTGCATTGAATGGTGCTAAAAATACATTTTTAGTGCAGAAAAGGGGATATTAAATATACTGTATATAAAGTAATTATGAATATACATTAATATTCAATGAAATTTAGTTATTTGCTTGCCCCCGTACACAGTTTAGAGTGAGATTATCTTGGTTTCCAAGACCAAGTATGGCCCTCAGCCCCAAAGAATCTATGTAACCAAATGTAAAGAAATCAGTGATGTATATGTATGGGTAAAATTAGTTCACAGATATTAAGGCTGCATTAACAGAATCATAATCTTCAAATTAGAAGAAGCAATAGGCCTCTATTCTGTGCTGGTCAAGAAAAATAGTGTCCAAAAAGAATATTGATAAACTGGGTCATATCCTGTAGAGAGTATATAGGGTGACCTTGACAGAAAGAGGTAAGATCTGTTGCCAAGACAATGAGTAGATAAACATTATAGAAGCCCAGATGAGGGGGAAGGGTCTCAGACATTCACCCCTAAATTCACATGAAGATAAAAGAGGAGGAGAAGCACATTCAGACTTGCAAGATTCTGTTACTATTGCCAATCTGAATAAAAGTAGTTTTAGGCATATGTGGCATCTGTTTCTTGGTCTGGTCTACCTTGTAGAGCTGACATATCCAGAGAAAAGTGATGGAACTCAAGTCCTATGATTGAAAAATAGCTGAGAACACAGGGCAGGTTTAACTGCATCTGACTGACATGATGGAAGTCTTTAAATATCAGAAGGACTATCAGGTTCAAGGTAGACTGAAATGGTTCTGTGTCACTCAAGAGGGCAAGAGTAGAATTAATGACATTTATTTATTTATTTCAACTTTGGCACCACCCAACTCCAGACCAACTCTGGGTGGCTCACAATTTAAAAAACAAATACAAATATGAGAAGATAAATAAAACATGTAATAAGGAAAATACACAAAATGGCAAATCTGGACCACTAGTATCAAAATACATGAAGATACAACAAGCACATCTAACAAGGAGTTCCAAGCCATCCTACCCCAAGGGCTGGGAGAGTAGCCAAGTCTTTAAAGCCTTCTGGAACACATTGGGGTGGGAGCCATCCAGATCTCAGGGGGACCTCATTCCAGAGGCAGGCACTGCAACAGAGAAGGAGTCCTGGGTCCTGAAAGATGACACTGCTTCATAGAGGGGACCTGGAACACACCCACTCTGTCAGTTCTTACTGGTTGGGCAGATACCATGGGAGATAGGCAGTCCCTCAGATAACTGGACCCCATGGTATGTAGAGTTTTATATGTGATAACCAGCACCTTGAATTTCATCCATAAGCCTATTGTCAACTAGTGCAGTTTGCATAGCAGTGGTATCATATGGGCATACAGAGCAGCAGATTTTAGTTGAATATTAGGGGGAAAAAACTCCTTTTGAATTATAATTGTTCAGCAGTGGAATATCTTGAAATATTTACATGTTTAAACAGAAGATGGTCATCTCAGGAATGTAGATTCTGCTGTCAACAGAAACTTGGATTAGATCACTTTCAAATTTCCTTCAGTTCTATAGTGTGGTCATTCTATTGCGTAGGTAAATCGTGTTACAATTAGAACGATGAAACGTAGTCCTTTACTTTAATTCCCATCACTCTACAATATCCCTTCTTATAAATGTTTGCTTGGGTAGACTTGCTAATCTTTTCATTTTTTTTTTCCAGAGGAAAAAAAAAGATCCATCTCTAAGAGCAGCCTTTTTTGAAGGATACAGTGTAACTCATACTTAATATTTCAAAGTAAGGGATTCAGGAAAGTTTCATTTATTGCCAGAAATGCAAAATGGAGAAGGAAAGTCAGGCAAAGCTTTGGGAATAAAATTTTAAAAATGCACAGGTGTTTTGTTAGACAAGATCTTGGAATGAGAAGGGACTGAAACAACATAGGTAATGCTTCCTTTATACTGAGAATTTAATGCTTGTTTTGTAGACTTAATTCCACTGATTGGCTCATATTCCTGCCTGATAATCTGGTGATCACTGGACTCAAACTTCCTAGCAGAGATCCAATGAAGCAAGGATGCCCGCAATCAAATATTGATTGATCTCATTTATACCTTACTGCAATCATAGGTAGATTATCAGCTACTCACAATGAAAAAACAGCAACAATTGTGTCCCTTGGTGTGGAGAGGATTTATATTGTGTGCTCCTAATCCCCAGCATTAAAAAGAAGACAGATGGGGGCGGGGGGGGGGGGAGGTAGTAGGTCATTTGCTCAAAGGAAAAACTGAGTACTGGCATTCTTGATGTGTCCCGCCAAATCTGGGTCAGATTTTTCTGTGTGTAAAGAGGGGACATAACTGGAATTTTGAAAACATAGCTTACCCAAAGGCTGCTATGACAAGCATGGTCAGTCACAAAACACCCATTTGCCTGAAGACAAACTAGCCTCCCAGACTGGATTCATCCATCAGTGGAACTTTTATAAGAACCAAAGGCATTGCTACAAACAAATATGGTGCTCTGGGCTGGTGTAAGCTGGTGCTTGGCTTTACAGCCTATCAGTTTCCTATTTCCTATTTTATTAAAAAGATCTTTTAAAAAAGCCTTTTAGAAAAGATCAACTAGGGAGGATCCTGATAAGCATCAAAGGAGGTGTGTGAGAATACACTGATTCTCATGGCAGTATGTTGCCTGTTCCTGGTTAATACAGAACTCTGACTGAAGCAGTATTTTAGCCAGAAATCAGATAATTCTAGTTCTTATGAACTTCTACAAAGTCAATTTTTTACCAACTTTTAACCAACCTTAAGAATGTGGTACCCTACAAATATGTTGATAGATTGCCCATTTTATAATTCTCAACTAGATTGGCCATTGCCCTGCCTAGGTGAAAATCAAGGGAGCACCAGACTGAGGAAAGCTAAGGTTCCCCCAATAATAAATAATCTATTCTTCAGGTTAAAAGTTTAATTCATGGAAACAGGAGGGGAACAGTAATATAGATGTAATTCTCATCAATTCGAGAGCAGTTGTTGTTTTCCCAAATAAATTGTTCTCTTTGTGGCAAGCATGAGTGTGTGTAACTTCCTCCGCCTTCCCTACTTTTGGACTTATTTTGATTCTGTTTGGAATTGTATGCATGTGTCTGAAGTACAGACTGTTCTCCATCGTCCATGTGCTGCGAATCTGGTTGACAACAGCCTTGCACTTCCTGGTTGTCCTTCATAACAAATGTGCAATCAAATAACTTGAGACTTTTGAAGAACTTCTTTCCCCCTTCAATCTAGTGTCATTTCTAGAACAGCTTTGTCCATTGTCATGGGCCTAGTAGGGTCGGAGGGAAAGGTCACCTCAGAATACCCAGTGGTTCAGTTCTGGCGGCAGGAGACAAAAATCCATGTGATTCTGGGAAACAATTAAGTTCAAGACCTCTGGTGATAGCCAAGTTACTTAGATGTAGGAGAAATCATAGGTAAAGCTAGGAGCATGTCAGGAACTGTTGACCGCTGACCCTTGTAGATGTTCAACCAAGTGCTCTATAGTAGGGCATGCCACTGTTCATTATTTCTTTTCTTTAAAAGATTTTTAAAATTCCCTTAATCCCTATGGATACAGTGCAGTGTTCAGTAAGTATGGCTAAACAAGTCTTTCCCTCTAATCTTTTCCTCCCTTTACTTTGCTCTTTGTGATCTTCCCCAGGGCTAAAATCCAGACTGTAAGATCCTTAGAGCAAGCATATTCTTTTGTTGGCATGTAGAACGGTATTATAATAATTAGTAGCTTTTAATGTTTACCCAGAAATAAGCCCCTTTGTGTTCAGCGGAATGAAGGGTAAATAAGCTTATACTGCAGTGGTATACGTATTTGGGGCAAAACTGACTGAATTGAATGGGACTTAATTTCTTTTGCTTGCACGGCCTCATGGCAAAATACAGTTACACAGTTGGAAGGAGCCAGTTATTCCTGTTCAGAGTGGGAATTCAAATTAAATCACTCCCAACAAATAACTGTCTAGCTTCCATTTGAACACATCTAGTGAAGGGGATCCCACCAGTTCTCTGGGTAATTGGCTCAGCTGCCAAATGTTAGGTCTTTTTTTTTTCTAACATTTTTCAGCTGGAATCTGCCTTCCTATAACAAACGTCCCTTATTCCATGTTCTCCTCTCAGAAACAATGGATAACAGGTCTTGACTTTCTTCTGCATGACATCCTTTCAGGTATTTCAAAAGTTCTATTCTGCCTTGCCTCTAATTCTTCCCTTCTCAATGCTAAATATTCTCAGCTCCTTCTTCTTAGGAATCTTTGAGTCCTATAGTCTTTCTTCATAGATCTTAATTTCTAGTCCCCCAATCAACTTTACTGCCCTTCTCCAAATCTGTTCCATTTTGTCTGTATCCTTAAACTATAGTGCCACGAACTGCTGCAATATCTTAGCTTGGGTGGAATGTTGCCTCCCATGATTTGGAAATTGTAGCAAATCTGTGGAATCAGGCTAAAATTGCATTTGTCCATTCTGCAGGTATCTCATAATGCTGATTTATATTCAGTCTGCAATTACTTACTAGTCCAAAATCCTTTTCACAGCTACTTCTACCAAGTCATGAATTTCCCCATCCTATAACTGCCCACTGAGTTCTCTTTCTTTAGTGAAGAACTTTGCATTTGTCTCAGTTAAATTGCCATCTGTAATTTTCTGCCACTTCTCTAAGTTATCAAGATCCATTTAAATGTTATTTCTATCTTTTAGGAAATTAGTTGTTCCACCTATATTTGATAAGCATTCCCTCTACCGCAACCAAGTCATTAATCAAAATGGTGACAAATATAGGGCCCAGTTGTGGCACCCCACTTAATACCTCACTCCAGTTTGACAAGGAATATTGATGAGCATTTTTAAACGATGATTTTCAATCCTTCTGTGTATCCATTAACTAGCTTACCTATCAGAATACTATGAGATATCTAATACTTTGCTGAAGTCAGGTTTATTTCATGTATATAGCATTCCCATAGAAACTACCCATTCAAAAAACTGGAATCAGGCTAGTCTGGCAAGACCTGTTCTTGACAAATCCATGCTGACTACTGATAGTTAACATACTGCTTTCAAGGTGCTTACAGAGCAGTATCTTTATGATTTACTTTACAAATTTCTCAGGTATTGATGTCAGATGAATAGTACGGTACTTCTCTGAAACTTTCTTTTTCCCCCTTTTTGAAGATACAGATAACCTTTGCCCCCCTTCAGTAATGTGGCACTACCAGTTCTCCAGGATTCTCAAATATAATACATAAAGGGTTGTTTGGATCATGAATATATTCCTTCTTTATCTACCCTGGAGATTTAAACTTATTCAGATAAATGGATATTTCCTGAACATGATTCTATTAACCTCCAGCTTCAGGCCTGTTTCATCCTGCCTTTATAGTCACTTAGGTGAAATGTATCTTTTTGTTGGAGAAGACTGAGTAAAAATAAGAGTTCATTAATTCTCCCTTTTTATTATTGCCTGTTAGCATTCTGCTGTCTTCATTGAGGGGCTGGTATAGAGAGTCTTTCCATTTGTTTAATTTTTTAATTAACCCTTTAAATCAATGGTTTATTTAAATCAAGAGTTTACTCACCCTTTACATCAATTACATGATCACTTTCTTTTTTTAAAAAATATACAGAAATATATTTATCTGTATACTTTAATATACAGAAATAAAGAAAAACGATTCGGAACCAAAACAAACAGAAGACAATGTAGGGCAGTGTTGTCCAAACTTGGCCACTTTAAGATGAGTGGACTTCAACTCCCAGAATTCCCCAGCCAGCATGGCTGGCTGGGGAAATTCTGGGAGTTGAAGTCCACTCATCTTAAAGTGGCCAAGTTTGGACAACACTGATGTAGGGGAAGCATGCTGAGAATGATTTCCAGAATTCTTTCCAACCCCCTTACTAGCAGTTGCCATAGGAAGCATCAGATTTTATTTTGTGCAATGAAGGAAATGTGGCGTAATATTTGTGTGTTTGCCTTGCCTTGCAAGTGTGTGTCTGTGTGCTTATGTGTGCACATGTTACTGTGCCCAAGCACTCTACTGTGAGTCACATGACCAGGGAGCTTAGAACGGAACAGTCAGCAACATTCCGAGCTGCTGCTCAACTGCACCTCCCATAGAAATGCATTATGGATTTTCTGGATTCTTTTCTCTGCAGTCAGCAGCCTGATCTGGGCTGTTTTCAGACTCAACCTCTCTTTTGCTGTCTTCTCCTGCCACATCTAATTCCTCCCATTCTGTTCAGTTATCCTGAACAGTTATCCTGCTGATAGAAAGACAAACAAATATAATTTCTCTCCAACATTCCAAGGGAGTGGAAAGAATAACAAAATAGGGAAAGCGTGCAGAATAGGCTTCTAGAATTCTTTCCAGCTCCTTTACCGCAGGGGACATAGGCGGCATCCGTACTTTCTTAAACATAAGAACATAAGCGTTGCCTTGCTGGATTGGATCCCTGGCCCATCCAGTCCAGCAGTCTGTTCTCACAGGGGCCAAGGAAGGCCCCTAGTCTCCCAGTGGATGGCCATCAAGGCTAATAGCCATTGATCCCTATGACATCCATGAATTGGTCCAACCTTTTTTCTTTTTTTTTGAAGCCAGTGCAACTGGCAGCCAGCACCAGGACCACATTCTCTGTGTAACAGAATGTGTGTGAGGGAGGGGAGGAAAGAGAGAGAGAAAGGTATAATGAAGATCAGTGCATATGGGTTGCCTCTATTTCTCTCTCTCCATTTGCACGCATATCTAATCAGAGCAGATGCAAATGTGTTGCCTCTGTGTGTGCTTCTGCTTTCCCTGCATGTTGCATCTGTATTTTGTGGTGAGTTGCATGCACTTCATTCTGGATCACAAGACTATGGAGGAAGAAGGTGGGGGGTTCGAATTGAGCAGTTAGCAATATTCCAAGCTAGCACCAAACTGCTTCTCCCTTAGGGATGCCCTGCTGTTTTTTCCCCTGCAGGGATCTTTTTCTCTGCACCCTCAGCCCGATCTGGGCCATTTTCAAACTTGGTATTTCTTTTGCTGGCTTTCCCACCACACCAAATTTGATCCTGTTGTGTTCAATTTTTGGAGAGTTATCCTGCTGATGGATCCTAGCCCCTTTACACGATTTCTTTCCAACATCATGTTGGGTTGGAAATAATAAAAAGAGGAAAAAAGAAAAGGATACAGGAGAAAGAAAGAAAGAAAGAAAGAAAGAAAGAAAGAAAGAAAGAAAGAAAGAAAGAAAGAAAGAAAGAAAGAAAGGAGAAAAGAGAAAAGAGAAAAGAGAAAAGAGAAAAGAGAAAAGAGAAAAGAGAAAAGAGAAAAGAAAAGAAAAGAAAAATCATATATATAGAAAACAGCTTCTTGGTGTTTAATCACAGCATTAAACCATGACTACACTGAGTAATATTGATCAATCTTTCCATTACATCCATAAAAAGCCAGTTTGTAAGCACATGAATACGTATCAATCCAAAATGATAAATCTTAGGATGGCACTGTCTTTCTATTATAAAAGAGTAATCATTTTTCTATGCCCCATGTTTGATAGTTCCATAATTGTCCATATAATGATAGATTCTAATTTTTTAGTATACAATTTAGAATCACACTCACATCTTTAAAAATATAACTCTTTGCAAAACCTACGAAAGAACTTATGGCTATCAAACCAAAAGAGGATGATAGTGTGGCAAGCCCTTAGCATATGCATAAGGTTCCCCTCCATTTGTACTTCCAGTATAAGTGAAGCTGGGAGCCAGCCCTTTTTAAATATTTTCTGAATTGTCCAATAAATATGTGAAAAAGTGTTTTTGTTGACTTAATATCATATTAAGATAATAGGAAACATACATTATTCAAGACCTTTAACCCCTATTTGTTATTATGAGGAATTCCAATTCTTTATTCTAAAATTCTTGTGAATAACTCATGTCCATTTTAACAATACTTTTTAATTTGGAATCATCCAGAACACATTTCTGTGCTTACAATAACTCAAGAGTTTTAGATCCTGTTAATGCATTTGGATTAACCTATGAAATCAACAGTTGTTTTGATTAGATATACTGTGATTCCATAATTTTAGATACCCCAATTCCTCTTCCAGTAATTTGAATGTTTGAAAAACTTAGAACTGCAGTATTATTACTCCTGTTAGTCTATGAATTAGAACAGTTTTACCTGCAGTTTCCAGACTGGGATTATTCCAAAGCATATGTTTATCACATGAATAAAAGTCAATGTTACACTTCCATTCCAAATTCTTTCAAATATGCCCTGCAGTGTTTAATACTGCAAATATGGTAGACTATTAACTAAATTGTTAAGTACCCAGAGTTATATGGGAGATGGATAGCTATGTAAGTGTTTTAAATAAATAAATAACCAAACCTCAGTGCCAAGATATTATAAAATCACTTTTTAATTGTACCCATAATGGTTTTGGGAGTTGATCAGTTGGATTAAATAAAGGAATGAAGTCAAAATACATGTCCAGTGATAAAGCCAAAAGTCATGAAAGTTATGACTCTTGTAATAATTTAGATAAAGAAAATCTCAGGGTTTAACTTTCCCATAAAAACCTTCCTACACGATCATTTTCTGCCAAATGTTTCTGCTACTTCCATTCCCTTGATTAAAACCTCCCCTTTTCATTTTCAATGCCTTATGTAATTTGGCAATGAAATAGGGAAAATAATGCCCCCAGTAAAGTGTGTGGATTTAATAAACAAAACTATGATAGAAGGTTAGAACGTAATATTTTCTCATTCTATTCTTTACCATGTGGTGATCTTTGGGAATAATTCAGTATAAGCTGTGAGAAAGTATCTGTGCACTTACCTAGAAAGTAATAGAGAGGACTATAGGCTCATAGCTGTCACCTCTCATGTAGATTACTGCAGTGCTCTGTACATGGAATTCCCTTTGAAGACTGCTGGAAGCTGCCATTGGTATAAAATGCAATAGCCCACCTTCTGCTGTGTGGGAGCCGCTGTACACATATGACACTGTCAGTAGGCTTCTGGGTATCTAATTCTGACTTATTAAGCACCACTAGTTTTAACTTCTAAATCCCTATATTACTGGCTCCCAGGTACCTGCAGAATCATTTCTTCACGTAGAACTTACTCATGCAGTCCACATGCCTTATGTAGAGATGTTGAGGGTTCCCCTGTAGGAGATTTAGTAGGGGAAGAACTAATGCTTCTCAGTGATGGCCCCACTCCTCTGGGACAACCTTCACCTTCTTGTAGAAATTGGTATAATGCCCTTTCTCTGATATTCAGGAAGGTAGGGTTCAAGCTGGTCAACAGAATTTTCAATGGTTAAGATATTTGTGGGAAGGAGGTACCTCCTTATGATGGTGTATTGTTATGTATCTGTTGTTTTATTTTATACTGCGGTATAAAATAAGGAGTGCAATAAATAAATAAAGGTAAATGATTAGGCTGATCTTTTCTCTAAAAAAAGGGATTTATTCTAAATAGACGTGCATAGAGTCATGCTAGAACACAACATGGTGTTAATTATCGATAACTATCTGACCGATATGGATTGCTATTTCATGTATGGTATGTATCTTAGCCTTATCCATATCTATGTAGAGGCAAATCCTTCTGTATTTAACTACTAAAATGACAGAATGTAAAAATGATATTTATGTTATTTTAAGTTTGTGGGGAGAGAGTTGTACAAGAGAAAAAAAGAGAAGAAAAGAAAAGAAATAAAACATAATTTTAGTACTGAGACCCATCTTAATATTTCCTTATTAGCTGTAAGATTCTCTGTGATGTGGACAGAGCCTTAGTCCTTCATTCTAATCATGTTGAAACTGATCTCTAAGAATGCCCAATGCCTGGTGAAATTGCAGCGATGATTCATTTGGAGGAGAAGCTGAGATAATGCTGGGGTCAGATAACCTTCATTTGCGTAGTGAAGGGAGTTTCCCAACACCTTCAGTTAATTCTTTTTCACTGATGGGAAACATTTTGTAATCAATAAAATTGAAATATTTGACTCTTAAGGAATCTTTTAACAGGATTAGACAAGCAGTAAGCTTCAGGCTATACAAAATTGCTGCCTTTCAGGGACCTACTAAATATGATGCAAGGCATGATGAAAGATGTACCCATTGTTTTTCTCTGGATGAACATCAGTATTTTCAATTTTCAAGAGAAAAGTTTCACATTTGGTTTGGCTTGACACAATGCACTATGCTGTAACGTGGTTGCCTTGGTTCTGGCCTAAAGTAACAACCCAGGCTTGATGGTTTATAAACATGGCTTATGATTTCACATGATCTGTGGACTCTACTGTTGTGGCCTAGTTATCAAAACATAGTCAAAATAACCCATGACTGCTTAACCATGGCCACCAAGTCTATGGTGGCTTTATGCTAGCAGAAAACACTTTCATTTTGCAAGGTGGGGAACTTGACCTATTAGTGTTTTTTACCTACTACATCATTCTGTACCAGGCCCCCCAGGCTACAAAGCATGGGGCCTTTTGATTTTATGTGTATGGGGGTCTTCCGCAGATAAAAGAAACTGACAATAATTAAATACTTCCACCTTAAATGAACAAAGGCAATGGGGTGATGTAGTGGTTAAGATGTTGCATGTTGGGATTGAGTAAGGCCAGTCAGTGTCCTTCAGTCCTAGCTATTGGACTGTATGCTATATGTGTAAATAAATAAATAAGCCTTTCTACCTATCTCACAGGGTTATTGTTGTGAAGATGAAATGAGGGGAAACTCTGAAGGCAGAATATAAATGCAATAATGGACAAATGAAATGGCTTCCAGACTTCTCCCAAAGCCTCTCTTGGTTACATCTGTATCAATCAGCCTCTCTTTAGGGTCTTTGTAGATAATATATTTGTTCAATGAATTATCTTCCTAAGATTTGGAAGACTGTTGTTCCAGTGTGTTTCCAGGTCTCTGCACAGCTGTGTGACAGCACATATCCTTTCGATGCAGAGGTTTCGGGTTCAGTCCTGGCCATTTTTGGATAGGTATGAGAAACCCTGAATAATTACCATCAGTATTGGTTGAGGGTGGGCAAACGTTTTTCTTTCTAAGGGTCATGTTTCTTTTGCAGGAAGACACAAGGTAGGTCACACTGAAGCCAAAAATATCTCTCTGGTGCTCCCCACCCCACCTCCTCCTTCTGAAACTCCTCTTACTGTACTGTCTTCTCTCTTACTAGTGGAAAACAAACTCTTCTTGGATATTTGGAATCACTTGCTTGCAGACCCCATTTGAAAGTAGGTCAAGAGGCACCAACTTTGCTGGAGTTGCTCATTCCTGGAGTAGACACGAGGAACCTGGACTATTAATCTGACTTGAGATAAGCAACTTTCTGTGAGACCAAAGAAGAGTACAAAACATGGTCATCCCCAATTCCAGATATTATAATAACGTACATTCTTATTTAAGTACCTTTTCCTAATTAAATACTTGCTGTGTGATCCCAGAATTATTTTTACCTGGTGCTTGACTGACAAAGAGTCAACTAATGCCTGCTATATTTTTCTTTAGGAGGCAATGGAAAATCTTTTTTTTTAAAGTCTGCTGCCAAACCTTTTGAATACAGTAGAAATATAACCCCCCCCCCAATTTGAATATTCCAAACTCAGAGTGACCATTTTGATATTCTGAGTTCTACATTTGGAAGTTCTGTCCTTTCAAATTTTTGTCCAAAAATTGAGTTTTGTTCTACATTGTTTCAAAGGTTCCAGTGTTTTATGGTTGGCTTTTTAAATTGTTCCAAGCCACAGAGACTTGGAAAGAGCATTAGCCAATAAAGCCACAAGGACAAACTAAGACTCTGGTCTGAAGATAGGACAAAGGTGAGTAAGGTAATCACATGTTCAGAGACTGGGACAAATCATTTTGGACATAAAAAATAGATATATTCCAGTCTGGTTATTAAGTTTACTGTTATTTTAACTCTTTGCTATGAGAAAGTTAGAGTTTGTAGGTTGAAATGTTGTGGTCCCTATGTATATTCTGTGTGTGCTGTGCTTTCCTTTTCAACCAATTGCCAAAAGTAAAAACATGCATTATAGATAAAGTTGCTATGGTGTTAAGTTTTCAGATTGCCAAATTATTGATTAGATTTATACTCCATGTGTCTGCATATACAATACTCAAGGAAGACTGCAGATATTAAAAAATAAAAATTATGAAACATAAGAATAAAAACAATAAAATCACAGTTCAATAATAACAAGTTTGGCAAAAGTAATGAGTTTTCATAATTTTCCTAAATACTGGGAGAGTGGATCAAAGGCACCTCCTTGGGAGTGTTTTCCGTAGCATGAGGGCCACATAGGAAAACCCTTTCTTGTTTAAGTGAGCTTTAAACAAAACAATTATAAAAACTATTTGTTTTATTTGTTGAGCTCGGCAGTTTGGTTGTCAAATACAAAACGTGTGCTTTGAGTATTAGGAAAAAACTGTAAATCAATATCCAGAGAAATGTATTTTTTGCCATTATGTTGTTTGTGGACTATGCTGAAGTGAATCTATAGGTTTTGCTTCTTTGCTGAGGTTAGTTCTACAGCTGCATGTAAAGGCAAGCTTGCTGCAAAAATTATGCTTAAGTGTTGCTTCCATGGTTTGCTATGGGACTTTAAAAACTGTTTAAACATGCTTTTAGACATCATCTTCTTGGGCAATTTTTCTTTAAGTTAGCTGGTTACATATCACTCACTATGTGGTATTCAGATTTAAAACAACAAATGGCAGAGTTTTAATTTTGCCTTACAAACATGAATAAAGCATAATATGGTTTAAATCTTCCATGTCAGGATGACTTAAATATGTGAGCTGTAAAACTCCTGCTTCTTCTCTCTACTAACTTAACTCACTGTGTGGCCTTAGTTAATCCATCCTTCTCTTAGTCTCATCTTTCCATCAACAATATGAGATTGATCTAATTTATCTTTTAGAGGTGTTGTGAAATTCATTGAGATCATGTCTTAGTTAGTGTGGCTAATGTGTTAACCTGATTTACACATTATTCTAAGGCATGGTTTAATTAGCTGTGGATTGATTAAACATTCAGTTGGTTAGCTATATCAATGTGAGAGATAAAAAAATAAATTAACATGTCACACTCGACCATAAACCACAGATATATCCACAATGGCTCCGGTAACATAAAACTGTGGCAAATTCAAATAAAACATATAATGGTTTACAATATTGTGTGAACCAGGTATAAGAATTCCCTTGGGATAGTTTATGAGTTGGATGTAGTCTTAGTGCAATGGATAAATCTAGTCTCTTAATGTATTGTGCGGGGTTATGATTAAGATAAGTTGGGAAGGCGGCCCCTGCCACATTTGGCTCATTGAAATCCATCCATCCACCTATTCATGAAATGCATTCAATGCTCAGAAATGTGCTATGTAAATCTTAGGTATAACTACTTTGGTTCCATTCTTGAACTCATTAAAACAGAGATCATGTTTTTAATCTCTCTATGTGGAACAAGAAGCTGCCATTTTTTTGTTTCAAGAGAAAAAGGTTTAATGCTGACAATATATGTGTTACCATGCTCAGTGTATGTGTATGCTGTTGATAAAAGAAAGAAATGCGCCAACGCGGCACATGTTTGCTGTATTGTAACCATTGGCATTTATCCATAGATACATGTGCTCAGATCTATGTGCTCAGCTGGTGCTTTTTTGCTTATGTTTGCTTCTCTAGCAGATCCTAAAAATGAAGGGAAGGCATTTTGAAAGGCATATGTAAAGGAAGCAGAACTTCTAATGTCTTTTTCTAGCAGAGGCTTGCTGTACTAAAACCAAGTATTAGATGCTTCATGGTGACTGGGTTCATAAGTCACAGTGAGCCATAATGTGGCTTGTTCTTCATTTAGTATGTAGTATGTGGTATGTAAGTCTATCCAGTATAATAACAAACTGCAAAATCAGTATGATTACTATGTTTGAATTTGTCACTTGCTCTATGGTATTATGGCTGGGTATCATGGTGAATAAGAATAATTAGAAATTATTGCACAGGCAGGACACTCTAAGCATGGATTAACATTAACCATGATTCTGGCACTTACCCAGCAAAGGTGCCAGAGATAGCACAGCAAACCACAATTGATGACAGCTGACACTACTTAGCTTTTAATATATTTCCAAACTAAAACAACAACAGCAGCTCATTGTGGCCTATCAAGACAGGATAATCACGTGTGGCTTTGGGAACGCTAACCCCATCTTCTATAGTCTATATAGAATATACTCTATATTCAAAATGAAGAAGTCCAGCCTTATCATCTTTGCTAGTCTAAGTGAGGCCTAAACTAAAATGTCCCAATGCAGTGGAATGGAAGACTGCTGATGTCACTCATACAGCCATCAATGTTTCATTGCCCTGGTGGCTGGGATCCTATCAGTGGTAAACCAAACATCTGCAAAGCACCAGCTTGCATAAAGCTATTTTATTTGGCATTGCTAAGATATAAAAACATTGCAACAAAACCTGATTGTGATGTAAGCCTATTGGGTGGAATATTTATTCCATCCCCCCATCAAAATGATGGAATCAAGTGGTTTATAAATCTAAATCTAATAAATCCAAATAAATAATGCTACTTTGAAGGCCAAAACAGAAGTAGTATCATTCATGCAATTAACAGCTTCATTAATGTTTTAAAATAATAGATGCAAGCTGGATTAGAAACAGAGGTTCTAAGACACATTGAGCTCTTTGCATCTATTTATTTAATATCAATTATTCACATAATTGCTAAATATATGAGTACAATTATATCTACACTGGAAGTAGGTCTATGCTTCCTGGGAAATTCTACCTGGATTTCTGGGCCTTCCTCTCATTCAGGATTGGAGATATAAATAGAAGTTGCAGGAAGCAGCTACTTTACATCGTCTCATGCAACAGCTCCTGAGGTTCTGCAGCACAATTTCGTTATCCAGATTCTCCACCAAGCCATTCTGGTTGGTGTGGTGTTAACAACCTGGAGACGGTGTCCCTGGATTTAAAATAAAATGTCTCCTCCACAAGAGCAGAAGGAATGCAATGGAGTGGGGGGTGGTATGTGGTTACAGCAGCCTTCTTGGATTTATTGCCCTTTGGATATGCCAGATCTGTTGCTCTTCAGCCTCCAGAATCCTCAGAACCAGCATGGCTGAAGTTAACAAGCCCAATATATTCAGAAGACACCAGAATCAATCCATGTCCTCATTTCGTTCTTATATTTGCTAGATAACTTTGGGACAGTCGCATTCTTAATAAAACAAAAACAAAATCACTGGGGACTAAAGCACTGTCCACCATGTGTGTTCCTTAATAAATTAAGAAAAAATATTTTAAATTTTTAAAATTATTTTCTGAAACACACTGGGAATGGAACATTTGGAAATAACAGCTGTGTTTTTTTTGTTTTGTTTTCTGTTTTTTTGCTTACCACACTGTTAGCCTAATTTTTCTCACAAAATCATTGGGAAGCTTCCTCACAGGGAAGGAGACAGTATGTGTTGCTTTGAGTTCTACGGAGGAAAGATAGAGATATAATTATAATAAAGAAAATTAAAGTGTACCCAACAGTTCAAAGTATAAAACTCACAAATTCAATGTCTATTTTAGTCAAAACATTGGGACCGGCTATAGGTCACTGATGTATACATTTAGTGGCACCCCTGGCTTCTGAGCTCAGTGATGAAATCGACAGACTTTTGCTTGGATGCTGTTTTCAAGTGCAGATTTCATCTGAATTTACTCAGATGTGCTTTTAACTAACCAAGTGGCATGCTTCTTTTCAGTTTAAGAGTGAATGCATTGGAAGAAAAGCTGGGCATGATATCAGTGGAGTATAGTGATAGCAAATTAATGAAGAAATCCTACCATCCAGGTTTCATAGGCTGGAATAAAGCTAGAATCCAGAATGTCTTCCTTAGCCAGGTTCAAGGCCACAGATATAACCTGTGGGCCATTCAAGGACCCTTAAATACATAATGGGAAAGACCAAATCATGATTTTGGCCTACTGTGATTCAAGGACTGAATTTAGAACTAGGTAAATATTTAGTAACTGAATTATTTTGTCACTACCACTAACTTTCTGATTAAAATGTAAGTGCCAAATTAAACATTGCTACATACGCGTGCCTCTCTTTTTTTTTTGCTGGAAAAATTGCTTAGGATTACTTTTCAAATGTGCTTTTGTGATAGAAGTTGTGCTTTATTATAAACCATACAATGGTTAGGAAAGTCTGGACTGGATTGTCACCTTTGCTGGCCACCCTGTGGGGTTTATGAGCCAGGACTTGAGGCTGGAAGAACAAACCAGTCTGTGCTGTTTCCTGATGGCATGGAAGGGGCAGAACCAAAATGGCCACAGATTTACAAGGCTGCTATTTTAAAGGGACACTAACATTTTTCAGTTAAACTGGAATTTTTTTTTAAAAGCACCTTTGGAAGAAGGTAACGGCTAACTACTTCCACACTGTTGTGAAGAAAACAACATGGATGTGTCCATGTAGCCGCCATATGTGAGTTAAAGGCAAGAGTTAGTGGTTCTCAGGCCACAGATAGTAGTTCTGTAAATATTCACCACCTCTATCAAGGGCCAAAAAGAGTCTATTAATTCATGGGAAGGGCAGGAAAAAAACGTGATGGGTTTAAGCCACTGTAAGTGCAAGAGAAAGACTGCCCATTGCCATTTGGGAAGCACAATCAACAGTTTCATTTTGGCTTCATTCATGTCTGCAATAAACAGTCTTCTCGAGCTGAGCCATGTCTATGAGATTTCTGCCAAGTCCTAACCTAGGAGTCATGTTAAGTCCTGTGAAGTCAGGAGGTCTGTGATTCACTGCCAAGTCCTGGTAGAAAAGTCTAACATCATGTGGCAGCACCTAACCAACTTTGCTTAATCTTAAGAAAGCTATAAGCAGAGCTAGATCTGGTTTGTACCTGGATGGGAGACCACAAGAAAGTAGTACCAGGCTAGACTGAGAACTGAACAATCACAAAATAAAGCAGTTTCTGCAGATGGCCAGTGTGTCCCAAAAAGGGAAGATGTTGGAAGTGACATCACAGTCCAAACCCCACACTTTTTGTTCATGCAATGAAAAAAAAAATCCTTTTTTTGATCCTCTGCTTCCATGGAGACTGCTGAGTAAACTACTTCTGTATTGTTCTCAAGAAATGAAAGGGAATTCCCAGGATGTTGATTCCTGGAGCTGTATTTCCAGGAGTTGAGCTTGATTCGAGGAAGATTTCACCTCAAAATTTTCAGGGCTGCAACCCAATTTTTGAAATGGTTAGCCAGCAGTAGTATGAGAATTCAGAGTGACTCAAAAGTCACATAACCTACCACTATGTTTAGAAATGCGAGTTTTGGATTATAGGTTACATGTTCAAACATTGCAGTTCTGTTGGTGGTCTGACTGTATTTGGCTGGTATTCTTTATTATATAACATCTAACTATACAATAATTATAAATAATACATAAATTAGCACTTGGGTTTGAGTAATATCTCTTTGCTCAATTCAAGTAAACAAAGTACCCTGAAGATAATAATGAAACAAGTACAGATAATAGCTCTTAGCCCAGCTGTAAGCAGTTGGCTGCCCAGATTTATTAAGGTCATATTGCTTAGAATAAAGCAGTTTTTTTATGGGATGTGGAAAATTATGGTAGAGCAGGCAGATTTCCTCATTAATAAAACCAATAAATGATCAGAATAGACTTAAGGAATCTAGAATGGTAGGAAAGTGGAAAACTATTAGGCATTTTTAAAGGCTTTGTGTATATCGGAGCAGGCAACTCTTTTGTGGATGGGGGGAGACAGATAAGGACCACACAGGGTAACATCAGAATTCTTTACTCTAAAATATTTTAATATCTGCTGAGCATACCTGTATGTGCAATGTCAGCTAAGAAACAAACTCTGCAATTCCCTGCTACAACACAACATTACTGATACTTGAAACCACATGCAAATATTTGAAGTTGTGCTGCATAAGATTAGACCTATCCACACCATAGCTGTGCAGGGAAGAGTTGCAACTGAGAAAACTGCTCCTAAATGAGAATGGAAGCATCCGTTCCTTTCTCTTGGCATTAATTCCCTTCCGAAAGGTCACCTGCCTTTTCACAACCCTTTTACTCAATTCTTTCCAAAGATTACTCATGATTAGTACCAGAAATCCGTGGAGCAGGTAACTGTTCATCAGTAACCACAACGAACAATATGCTGATAAGGTGTGATGTAACCAAAGCCTCAAGGATTACTGGATGTGTGCAGTTCTTTTCCGGGCGGGGGTGTAGATAGCCCACAGATATTAAGAGGCATTGTCTGGGAATCCAACTATTCCTCTTGCTTCAGAGGACAGCCCACCCAACAAGTTAAAATGATTTATGCCTCACAATCTTCTCCCTTAACAAATATACCCAGCACAGTGGGGATATTTTTGGCTCCTTCTCTACACATCTACATATTCAGCACAGGATAATAGTAGCAAACCCTTGAAGTCCATTTTCCCCCCCAAATGGTTTAAGAATAAACAAACTTTACAGAAGAGAGGCACCTAATTTCTAGACTTTTAATCCTACCCTGTATGTTGCATGCTAAATGGGCTTCAATGCACAGCGAATGCAGAATTCTAATTGTGTAAACCTTACTTGAATGGGAAGGGGGAAAGTGTTTGGGGACCTATTTCGTTTTTTTAGCTCCTACAGCCTTCATAAAACAGTGGTTAGGTTCATACAATACTAAACCATTATGTGGTTTAAGTATTGCATAAACTCAGCCACTGTGATTTGTGAACCTCTGTTTATGATTCAGGATACTGCATGAAGCCAGCAAGTTCTGCTTAAGAAACCATGGTTCAAACAAACAATGGCTTAGCACAATGGGCAAATCCTAAAAGGCTCCTGTCATAAAATACAAGCTGTCTCTCCCAACATATCCAGGGGTGATGCCAGGTATCCTGCCTTCTGGGGTAGACAAACCTGCATACCTCCCAGTTAAGTCTTTGGCAGTGGTGCCAATCCTCCACCTTGTCGGAAGGCAATGGGCAAACTGGAGGGGGCAGCTCATGCAGCTGTGACCCCAACGGAAGGCAATGCTAGAGCACTGACCTCTTCACACCCATCAAGGTATCCCTCTCCTTTGCTTAAGATCACACCTGTTTGGAAGCAGGTTCCCCAAATCAGAGGTCTGAGTCACCCTGGGAATATTCCTCAAAGCTCTTTCATAAATGGTTACCTACCCACAAGCACAGGGTAATACTTTAAACCATCTTCCCCCAATGTGGGTCCCTCCTGGGCTGTTTCTCCCAGCCTGTTGTGACCCTCATCAGACCCAAGTGGAGTAAATTGCAGTATCGTTTGGAGCCTTACCTCCTCCTCCTCCTTTCAGTTAGAAAGATTCAAATGAGGCATACTTTATTCAATCATCTTTATTAATAATGTTATAAAAAGCTCATAAAAAACGGGTATTTTACAAAAAAGAGAAAAGAAGCTCAACAAACCAGCTCAGAGATCACATAAATACTTTGTGTTTTTTTGTTTTCTGTGTTTTGTTTGCTCTCCACAAAAACAAAAGTGGCAATTCTAGCGTCTCCCAATTTCAGACTCGGTTTCCTGGCGCTCCAAAACCATTTCAAAACCGGTCATCATAAAGAAACGCTAGAAACTCCAGCCAAGGTTTTTGCCAGGACAGCAGAGAGAGAGAGAGAACACACACCGCTCGGGCACGCGAAACTTCTCTCCGACAGACACACGTGCACGGCAGAAGACCGTTCCCATCGGAAACACGCGCGCACACGTACACCCGTAGCCCGCACGTGCACGCACACGCTCAGAAACAGGCCCTCAAAAAACAGTAAACGCGTTTTCCCCCCACACAAAAGAGAGATCTATTCGTTCACGCACGCAGTAAGGAAATGAAGGAAAACAAAACCGCACGTGGAAATGGATGTCGATAACAAATGCTTGGCAAATCAACATGATTTGAATAACGAAGAGTCTCGGGCACGTCTTGCATGAAAACTCACACAGAGCCTCTCGGGAGTTACGGAAAGGGGCGGGAAAAGAGCTCCCCTCTTCCCTCCCGTCCGCTCTCCCGCTTTCCGTCCGCCGCGGGTTCTTCCTTACACCTGGACGACCACGGTGCTGGGCCCTGCCCGGAGGCTGCTCTTGTACTGGTCGAGCCACCGCCGGAGTTCCGAGATCTTGTAGCCCTCGGGGCCCCGGCCGCCCTGGTACATCACCTTCCGCTCCTGGATAATGTAGAGGCGCTCGAAGTACGCCCCGTAGGCGGCGCTCGAGGCGTTGTCCATGGTGTCAACGGCCAGCGGGCAGCCCGGCGCGCCTTCCTTCATCAGCTGAGCTGCGCGCAGCCGGTCCTGCAAGCACTGGTGCTTGGGGATGTCATAAGCGGCGTCCGAGCTGACCCAACCGTCGGAAGGGTGAGCCTCCTCGATGTAGACCAGCAAGAAGTCAGCGATGTCCACGAAATGCGCGGCCAGGCGCTCGAAGGCGCGCAGGCGCGCCATGAAGGGTGGTCAGGTGCAGCTGCCGAAGTTGAGGATCAGCGGCCTCTTGCCTCGGGCGTAGTCCAGGATGCGCAGCCGCGTGCGCCCGTCCAGCTGGATGACCTCCGGGTTGGGCGCCGTCCCGCCGACGTGCGCCGCCTTGAAGAAGTCCAGTTTCTGCCCGTGCCACACGGCTTTGAGGGACTCCAACGTGAACATGCGGTTGGAGTCGGACACGCACAGGGGAGGGTCGTCCGGCGGGCAGCTCCCCGCGCTTGAGTCGCCGTCCTCCGCCGCCAACTCTTGCTCCTCACCGGGTGTCGCCGCCGCGGTCAGCAAGAGTTTCTTCCGGATGCAGAGAAAATCCAGGAGCCAGAGCATCACAGCAGTCAGGAGGAAGCGCGGCAGGAGGAGCACGAAGGCGGCCACCTGGCTGAGCGTTTGCAAGGTATGGGCGCCCACGGAGTGTAGCATCGCAGCGGCAGGAGTAGCAGCTCCGCTGGGCACCCACGCTGTGGTACCGAGCCTCCCGCGCGCCTCCCCCGCCGCCGCTCACTCCCACCACTCCTCTCGGCGGCTCAGTTGATGAGATCCCGCTTCTCCTTAAACCCATTTTATAGTCGGGGATTTAAATGAAAAAGTGACTCCACCTCCGGCCGGAACCCGCCTCCTTTGGAACCTGAGCCCGGGGATTACCTACCCCTCCACTCCAATGACCTAAAAATATACTGGCCAAGAGAAAAGGAAAGAGAGAAGGGTGGGGGGAGCGCACCGAGAGAACGCGCAAGCGAGCCAGCCCCAACCCGGCTTGGAAGTACGGGGGACGTGCCACGGCTCAGGGAACGGCCGCTGTCAGGCCAGCAAGCCAGCCAGGAAGCTTCAGGGCACGCCCGGGGCTTTTCCACAGAGAGTAAGCAGGCCGGGCGTGCCGGGAGTAATCGACGCAACAGGCGAAAGTTGCACCCTCTCCTCCTCCTCCTCCACTCTTTCCAGCCGCTCACTCGGGTGTAAATGTGGGGAGCGAGCGAGGGTAGTCTATGAAACGCTCGGGACGACGACGAGCTCCCGCGCCGACCAATGCCGGATCCCCCTCCCAAGCACCCTCGGGCAAGTAGTCACCCCTTTCTCGCCTGCCTCTCTAGCCTCGCGCCCCCCACGTGGATGGAAGGCGAGATCGCGAAGTGAAATTCTACCAGAGGTTTTTCCCCCCTGCTCGGTGCACGCGAACGCCTCCGAAGCAAAACCCTTCCAACGAGCAGCGTCGCCAAACTTCGTCTAAGTCTCGGAAGAGCGGACTCGACCCCCACCTTCCGCCAAGGGTTGCCTCCACCCGCCCCTCCCCCTTTGCCAGCGGAGTGGCGCGAGACGAGACGCCTGGTTGCTTTACATTACCCCCTCGGTCCTTCTTCGTTTGGGAAATGGATGCCTCCGGGTGCTGGTACGCCGTCCACCTGGTTGGGGAGGGATAGCCGGCGTTATCCGGAAACAAAGGAGTTAATGCTCGGTTAGTGACCTCGTCACGGAGCTACCTCGCTGATTAAACCTATTGACCGCAGCGAAGCCGACGAGCGAGATTTAAACGCGCAGGATAACTTTTGCGTCTCGCAGCAGCCACTAGGGGTAGCTGTTGGCCGAAGGGTGGAATGGAGACCGAAGCCCTCCGCGTGCCTTTCTCCATTTCTAACCGCCTGGAGAACATTTGGAACTTACGCAGCTCCCCTTGCCCAAGAAACCAAAGATGTTCGCTAACTTTATCCCAAAGGGTATAAAATGCAGTATGGTATATAAGATGGATTGAATACATCATCCTAAATTGGTTGGCCGGCTAAACTACGATTCATCTGCTATACACAAATATATGCATTTTCATTACATTAGTAGTCATTCTGCTCCAGGACTGCTCTGTTTAACTGTCTATTCAGAGGCTTAAGCAGAAGTCTTTCCCATCACCTGCTAGCACGCTCCTGGAGATGCCTTCAGTAAACTATTAACGAATCTAAGATCTCTCCTGCCTTCATCAACAGATTAATATTATGCAACAGGGCTTTACTTTGTGGTTTTGCTCTGTAGAACCCTTTGGAAATGATTTAGAAGCAGTGCTTTGAACCATGCACAAGCACAGCACCTCCCTGCTGTTTATTAAAGGAACCTGACCATTTTCAGGCTTTTATGCAAGCCTGAAAAAATGGACCTAGTGCTTTAAAGGTTGCCTTAATATTAATGAATAGAATTCTTAAAGCAGTAGCAACTTTTTAAGGCTCCAGCAGAAACTTTAAAAACAGGCTGCTTTGATAATATGAGAGAGGTGCTGTGGTGCATCTGAAACACTTCTTCCTAATAACTTTCAAATGGTGCATGGCCCTATTATGCAAGATAGATTTAGGATAATGTTAAATATTGCATTTAACATCTATCTGTTGTGTAATACAGTAAAGCAACCAACCAAAAACCAATCCTGAAGGGAGAAGCTTCACACTTCTATAATAACTTGGTGGCTATAAAATGTTGAGGGAGAATGTTAATTCTACTTTCTAGATCAGTTGTAGTTTCTGGGTGGTCAAGGATTGCCCCATGGGGAATCCAAATAGGAAATGACCAAGGTGTGAGTGACCATGAGCAAAGCCTGGCTAAATGAACAAAAACCTTACAGTTTGAATTTGTATGGGCCATATTTCTGGGTTTACTACCAGATCTGGATGCAAAAATATGGATGGCCAGTAGATGGCAGCAAAGCAATACTGAAAAAAATATTTATTTAAAAGATGTATATAGCTGCCCATCTTATGTAGCATAACCCTGGGCAGCTTATGAACAATAATAAAAACAATAAAAACCAATAAAAACTCATAAAATGAACCCTTTGCTGCTATCTAGAGGTTGCCTAGGTTTTTAACTTTTTAATTTCTGTCTTAATTTGGGGATTTTTCAGCCCAGATCCAGTAGCCTTAGAAAAGGAGGCAGTTCCATATTTCTAAGTAGGGAATAAAATAAGTATATTTCAGTACTGCTGTCCAAATGTTTGAACTAAAGCTCCCTTAACCTCTAGTGGTTGGCTACACTGGTGGGCAGCCATGGGAACTGAAGTTCAGAATATCTGAAGGCACTATGTTGCCCATCCTGATCTAAGGACCCCAGAAATAGAAGCGATAAGAAAGAAGCCACACATTGGGAAAGGCTATTTGCGGATATAAAGTAAATTAAAACCTCTGAAACTGGATGGCAGCCAACCAGCTTTCTGAAGACCCTGGGGATAAGTGAACACTTGTACATCACTGGGCACTTGGCTCTGGAGGCCACTGGTGGCAAAAGTGCCAGTAAAAATGCCAACATCACAATGTTTTTATACAAATCTGTGATGAGTCTACAGTATACTTGGAATATTGTAACAATTATCATACTCTGAAAAAGGTACTGCATGGTTGGAAGAGGTACAGAGGAGGACAGTGAATATGTTCAAGGGAATAGAGCAATATAGAATGTCTACAACTTTTAAGGTTTTTTAGTGTAGAAAAAAGGTTGAACAAGAAGTCATGAAATAGCTGCATGCAATTACAGTATGTGTGTTGAGGAAGAAATCAGGAATGGAGAAGGTTTTTTTTTCTCTTTCCATACTATTAGGATCCTAAACCACCAGATGAAACTGAATGGTGGGAAACTCAGGACAGGCAAAAGAATGTACATACAGCACATACTTCAACTATGGAATTTGCCATCTCAAGAGGTGGTGGTAGCCACTAACTTAGGAAGCTTTAAAAGGGGGTTAAACATATTCATGGTAATTGTTCCTGGAATGGCTCCTGGCTGTGATGTCAGTACGTTATCTCCAATATTGTGATGACATCCCACAATTTATACTAATCACTGAGGAAGAGAACGCCAGGAGATTGCACTCCTAACTTGCTTGTGGACTTTCCAGAAGCATTTTATTCGCCACTTTGGGAAGATAAAGCTGGACTGGATCACCTTTGGGAAAATTCCATAGTTAACTATGCACTTTGTGAAGAGATGGAGCTTTTCCCTGTCACCTTTCTCCACATCTTGCTACACTTCATGCACCTCTATTATGTTCCTCGCTTTTTTAAAGATCTAAAGCATCCTCAGATTTGGAACCTTTCCTCATAAATGAACTTAATGTTCTGGTTTGGTGTTGAACCTTTGTTGTTTTGCTCTTACAACCCTGTCTTACATTTGTTACTTTTATTGTATTTAATCTGAAATATCAACTGTGAGCAAGAGGAATTTTTTTGTGTGTGAAAATGTATTGGTTATTGAGTCTCTTTGTGCTAATATTGCTGCATCATACGCACACAAATTTGCTGTTTCTACCCTTAAAACAGTTCATACATCCACATTTCCTATTCTAGAATTATAGACCGGAAAGAGTGTAGCACAAGTAAATGTATGCATTTGTGGTGATGACCTTGTCACTTGATCCTAATTACTTAACAAGAAGTGATTGTTTGTGCTACATTTTGTAATTTTACATTGAATTGAGCAATGGGAAAATGGAATGTGCCCATAACAGAACCTCAGCCTTGGAAGAAATTTCAGTTTCTGCTTTTACCAAGCCTATGGATCAAAAGGGATTCAGCCCCAGTTGCCTTAAGCAGTATTTGTACTTTCTTTTTGGATTTTAGTGGAAATGCTCCTACATAAACTTGCTCCAAGAGTTTACTGATATTTCAGATCAACCTTGATTTCTTGAGTTTGTGTGCAAAGTTGAATCCTACTCTTGGCTACACTGCTGGAGTCTAGATTTGATTCATATTTAATGTCAAGCATTTAGGAAAACTTGGCATGAAAAAGCTGAAGCCAAACATTTTCTGGCCACTTCATCTATTCCCAAACCTACTAGATTATCCACATGCCTTGTGGGACGTATAAGTTGTACTGGGGTAGAGTTTGATATCCAAACATTGAATAGCGTAACATCTGTTTTTACTCCTGGCACTTATAAAATCAAATCTGAAGTAAAGGCATGCTGAAAACGTATATGATGTATAGTCTCCCACACGCTGATAATGTTACATAGCACTCAATGAGTCCTGTACTGTTCCACGGAGAATAAATTAGTAATCCTTGCTGGAACATAATGTTGCAATAGAAGAAAAATAATACTTTTGAAGGGAAGAGATGATGGTTCTTCTTTTATGGGACTAGGGTCAATTAAAACTCTTGCATGGATACAAAGAGGGGAGCCCCCATAGAAACGCTCACAACTCAAATTTTTGCTAATTTAGCAATCCTGCCTGTTTTGAACATTCCAAGCAAGTACATTGGCACTCTTCTACCACAACCTTCTAATCACATTATTTGTCCCCCGCCCCCAGTCAGATTGGAGAGAACTGCTGATACAATTATACTACTGGGGAACCTGTGGCCCTCCCATTGTGGTTGGATTACGGTTTCTATTATTCCTGGCTGTTAGCCATTTTACCTGGAATCAATGAGAATTGCAATTTTGGAAGGACACAAGTTTTTTACTTCTGGTTAGGCTGAAAAACTGCAGCCATTGATTTAAGTGTGTGATTGTCTTCCATGTACTGCAGAAAAGAAATTATCCAAAATATAATTCTAACAACAACAACAACACTCTAGAACAGGGGTTCTTAACATTTTTGTACCATGGACCCCTTTGAGGGTCTGGTGAAACCTATAGACCAGAGGCCATAAATTATGTTGTTGCCTACATTCATTATTGAACAAAAAGTTAAATTTCAGTTAGAGGTTAGTGAAAATAAAATTGTATGTTTTCCCCAAATTCACAGACCACCCCCCACCTCCCCACCCCTGTGGTTCTGGGCCCTAGGTTAAGAACTCCTGCTCAAGAAGATATTGTTTTCTCCAGCCAGTTACATCTTGTGACAATGATTGATTATGTGCCATCAAGTTGTTTTCAACTCTCAGCGACCACATAGATAGATTTTCTCCATGATGATCTATAGTACAAACATAGTAATTATTAGCTTTATGGATTAAGGATTCTTTCCATCTACTTTCAAATACTGTAGTTAACAATGTACTTGCAGTTGTTCTTTAGGCTATCACTACATATGTTCAGCATTGTTCTATTGTTTAATTGATAACTAGACTTCCACATCAAATCAATCTCATTGTTCACAGTTTAATTACAGTATGTCTCTGTGGGCCATCTGAGCCTGTATGGGGAGATGAATACCACAAGGGAGAATTAACCCTGATAAAACATAACATTGCTTTCCTGTCATTCTTGGGCTCAAGAGGAACAAATAATCCCTGTGAGTGTTTGAAATATAAGTAAAAACAATTAAATGATTCTCAACTCACTTTGTCTTTGCTTTGTGCAGTAGTTATTGAGACTGTAGGATTTGGAGGATGGTCTGGAGGTAATGCTTGAAATGTGTTAGAAGCTTTAGATTTTTGGCTTTATGATAAGTTAATGAAATTATAATTTAAACTAGTTTATTTTTCTTACTGTTTCAGTCATATGATAAGGAAGCCCTGATTCCTGTGTATTTTCATAAAAGTCCTGTTCTGCAGGTTCCTCAGCTTCTCCTCCTGTCAGTGGCCTTACGCACTCTGAGCATATGTGCTTTGTATTGTGAAGGTCTTCCTGGAAGGTGAGGCCAATTCACCATTGGGGGGGTTGGATAATTTGGCTTCTAGATTAGGTTTAGAGTACAGAGCAACCTTCCAAGGATAGAAAAGCTGGTAATCCTTGCTTAACACTCTTAGCTCTAGAAATGATTTGTCAGCTAGCAGTTCCTGGATATTGATCCCAATCTTTCTTGGGGTTAGGGTTTTTCCAGTATTTGGTTACCTGGAAAGTTGGAGGCTGCTTCCCTGCAGCAAGCAACTGTGAAGAACAAGATACCCGGAAGGAATGCTTAAATCTTTTGCCATCAACTCCCCCTATTTCTACAACCTCCTTGGATGTTCTTTCATTGCTTGCTGATCTGGAAGTTAATAGGAGTGAAGCACCCTCCTACCACCCCCTGTTCCCTTGACTACTTTGCAGCAAAGAAGCTTGGTTGGGATTCTCCAGTGTATGAGATTTGCCTATGCAGGTCACAAACGTGTAGCAATTCTGGTTCCAGCATTCTCTAGAGCAGTGTTTCTCAGCCTTGGCAACTTGAAGATGTGTGGACTTCAACTTCCAGAATTCTGGGAGTTGAAGTCCACACATCTTCTAGCTGCCAAGGTGGAGAAATAGTGCTCTAGAGCTACCTCTCAGATCAAGAGGGTGACTTCTTGGCATTTTAAAAGGCCTTAAAGGCTTTGAATGATTATTACTATTAATTACATTTTGCTAACTTGATATGTTTGATTAATTCTGCTTTTACTTTTCTCATTGTAAGCTGCTCAGAGATATTGGCAGTTAGTACTAAATTAAAATTTAGAAATAAAAACAAATATACAGATCCAAACTTCAAATCCTCCAAATTGCTATAATCATGTGCTGCTGTTGTAGAAAAAGAAATTTTTATTGAGAAAGACCAGTACACGTTACTTTTCCATTAAGAATCTGCTATAAAAGATGAGGGCAAGTAAGTTGAGAGAATTTTCTAATTTTGGTGCTTGGGTCTCGCAAATGGTTATTATCATGCTTCTCATCTTTATATTTTAGATATATAGCTTACAAATATCATTTATTTCCCTTCTGGAAGCCTTTATTTTTATTTTCCTCCTCCTCCTAAACATGAAAGCTCATCTCTTTTGCTTTTGGAATTTGCCTCATTTTTCAAACCCAGATTCTATAAAGCAAAACAAAAGCAGCTAAAATTACTATTGACAACTTTGATTAGTTTCTATAATACATGCTGAAATGATCCCTTTACAAATTCAGCTTCACTTCCCCATCAGATATGTGTAAGGCTTATTTTTACTTACTATTTTTTGATTTGCATTTTATCTAGCCATTTTGAGTATGAATGGGGCAGATATGAAGCCTTTTGCTACAACCTGGGAAGGAAGTGGGAGATTTCCCTTTCAGCAACAGTGAAGATTAGTCTATATATTGGAGAAATTTCAGAGCTATGGGGTCTACCTGGTCTTTTTACAGAACTCCCAAATTAGTCAGTGGGAATCTAATGCCAAAGGGTCCCATGGACTTTCCTTTGCCTGATGTGAACATTTTCACACCTGGAGAATTGGCTCCCATCTAATTTTTAAAGGAAGCACTCATGTTTAAGAAATGGGGCAGTCCAGAAACAATTTTATTGCCTCTTCTGCTGTTTGCAGGAGTTCTACCTAATCCCACCCCAGATAAAACCAACAGGATGACACTGGTTCAGTATTGCTTCTTCGAAGGAGCTGCAGTACTTTTATATATGTAGGCACAGAATTTTACTTTGAAGATTAGTTCTTTCCATTTTATTTCAGTGTAAAACAAACAATGTTTTTTTCATGAAGCACTAGCACTCCTTGCCTTGCTCAACATTCTCAGGTAAACTGAGACTATGTTCTCATATAATGGAGAACTTTCCTAGTATTGTTTTCCTTTCCTGGCATTTATATTGCTGCTATATTATCTTCAGCTAGACAAGATGACATGAAGACACATCATAAAAGGGATGTCTATCAAAACTGGGGTGTTTTCTATATGTTCATTTCCCAAGCGCACCCCTGAATTAATTAATTTATTTATATTTCAAATTTAGATACTGCCCATCTCACAAAAAGTGACTCTGGGCAGTTCACAATAAAACAGCAATAAATATTAAAATACAATAAAACAATATAAAATACAGTAAAAATAGAATAAAAAATGTTATTCTATCTAAGAGAATTTACCTTCTCTTGCACTTCTTTGGGAAATTAATTTTTCCTTTCCTGAAAACTTTTTCTGTGGTCAGATCTGGAAAGTTTACATTAAGACTTGAGGGTACTTTTGAAATGTGAAAGAATGCATCACTTCATCTGAGGTGAATACAAGAGAAATGCTTTTTAGTTATCAAAAACCAAGAGAAGCGTAGCTTGTCTCTGCATAAGTTAATTAGAATTAAAACTCGCCTGTTACCTCCAGATTTTCCTTACAAAGGCTGCTAAGGATGACTGAAAAATAGTTTAATCTTTTACTTTTTTAAAAAAGAGGAACAGGAGACCTTTGTCTGTTTTAAAACCCTTATGCCCTCCAAAATGTAGAAAGAAAAATAATTACTGTCTCTGATTCATATGGCATGTTAGGACAGGTTATGTCGATCTACTAATTTCAGTTTGGGGGTGGCTTTGTTTTTGTTTGTTTATTTACACTACAAAGAATTGGGTGTGTTTTCTGTTTCCCTGTTCCCAAAGAGCCAGGAAACTGCAAGCAATTAAACGCCTTGCTATTTATTACTCAGCATCCGACTAGATCCATTTTTCTCTTCTTTTGCAGAACATTCTTTCTAATTTACACTGGGAAAAAACCCATCCACCGATGCTTCTTGAGATTTGTACACATTTCCATTTCTATATTGGTAGTTGGTTTATTCAGACTTTGCAAGAGGCAGCAAACAAGAAAGAGAAGAATAGGTCTGGTAGAATTATTCCCAGAAGAAGGCCGAGGTGATTATCAAGAGTAAGAGATTTTGATACCCAACACTTTTATGAACAAAACATAAAAGGAAAAGGGGAAAAAGGGGGGAGGGATCTAAGGGTAGCAGAAGTCTATGACAAAGTGATGATGGTGTTTCCAACAAAGCTCTTATTGTGCAGTTCGCTTGCCTTATCTTCAGTGAAGACATTGCATCACACTTTCATTGCATGATTGCCATGCCTCCAGACATCATTATCTTCTATTTGCAACTCTTGGAAGTTTTATCCATGTGCATTTTCTCACAGTTGCATCTGATTTTTTTTTTCCTTTCCACAAAGCATTGATCAAGCAGGAACAGAAGCCACAGCTAGGGGAGTCCAAAGCTGTGTCTGTAGCTGTGTGTCCAAATCTATAAGATACCATAGCGTTGCAATCAAAGCCTCACCCCTTTTATACATGTGTACAAAAGGGCAGGGCAATGTTGCAATTTGTCCCCCCCCCACTGGCAGTACTTGTCTAATTTCTTTTTTTATAGGTGAAGTTGATAGGTGATAGCTGAGTGGAAGACACAGTTGCTGATCAATGATGATAGATTGGGAGAGGTTAACATCAAGAAAGGAATCTTTCAGGGAGACTCACTATCATCACTACTGCTTGTCACTGGACTGTTTCCTCTGTCAACAATACTGAACAAGTCAGGCCATGGCTATCAAACATCAAAAACATCTGCCAGGCTATCCCACCTCCTTTACATGGGCAATCTGAAGCTGTATGGAAAAACACCATCTGGAATAGAATTGCTGCTCAACACTGTCCGAATATACAGCCAAGATATTGCAATGGAGTTTGGACTGGACAAATGGGCCACCCTTACCATCAACAGGGGGAAAATAGTGAAAACTGAAGGAATCAAGATGCCTGATGGAAATAACATCAAGAATGTGGACGAAGAAGACCACTACAAATTCCTGGGCATCCTTCAAGCTGACAACATCAGGCACACTGAAGTCAAGAAGAAGATTAGTACTGAATACATCATGAGAGTGAAGATGATCTTAAAGTCCAAACTCAGTGGAGGAAATACCATCAAGGCAATTAACACCTGGGCAATTCCAGTCATTAGATACACAGCTGGAATAGTGGCCAGGACTTGAGCAAAACTAGAAGCCCTGTATAGGAAGACCAGAAAAATAATGACTATTTATTTATTCATTTATTTATTTATTTATATTAAATTTACAGTATATGCTGCCCATCTCCCCCAGAGGGTGACTTATACCCCTCATCCATGCAGCAATGTTGACAGACTCTATTTACCAAGGAGCATAGGTGGGTATGGAATGTTGCAAGTACACCAGACAGTTGAAGAAGAAAAAAGGGCATTGGACGAATATCTGAAGGACAGTGAAGAAGATGCACTGAAGCTAGTAAACCACAAAGGCTTACTGAATACCAAAGAGACCTATAAGAAAGACCAAATGAAGAATAGAAAAGAGACATGGCAAGGCAATGTATTAACAACATGACCTGTCAATGGTTAAGAGCAGGAAAGTTGAAGAAAGAGACAGAGGGGCTAATTCTGGCTGCACAAGACCAAGCCTTAAGAACAAATGCGTATAAAACCAGAATTGAGAGGACAGGAACAGACAGCAAATGCCACCTTTAAACAGAAGCTGAAGAAACAGTGGACCACCTAGTTAGCTGCTGCAAGAATATCACACAGACTGATTACAAACAACAGCATGACAAAGCAGCAACAATGGTGCATTGGAATATCTGCAAGAAATACCATTTGCCTGCAAACAAGAACTGGTGGGACTACAAAACAGACAAAGTAATAGAAAATGAAGAAGCTAAAGTCCCCTGGGACTTTAGAATTCAAACAGACAAGCACCTGCCACACAGCACCCCAGACTTAACAATTGTTGATAAGAAAGACAAAAATGTCTGGATAATGGACATTGCAATACCTAGAGACAACAGAATGGAAGAGAAAGAACTGGAGAAAATCGCAAAACACAAAGACCTGCAAATAGAATGACTATGGCAAAAGAAAGCAAAGATAGTACCAAGAGTAACAGGTGTCTTAGGTGCAATCCCAAAACATCTGGAGAACCACTTGAACACCATTGGCACTGACAAAATCATCAGTCAGTTGCTAAAGGCAGCTTTACTTGGAATAGCTCACAGCTTACATCCTGCGACAAAACCTTTAATTCCATCAAACAACATGCCTATCCCAGGTTGTTAGGAATGACTCAATAGGTGGATAAAAATGCCAAATCCAGTCTAAACAACAAGCTGACTGTGCAACCCACAATAATTTATATGGTGTCCAACTCCCACTGACTCTGGGTGATTTACAAATGGTTAAACTCATTAAAAACAAGAAAAGAACACAGAAAGGAACAAAGAAGGCCGAAATAACAAACCCAAATGGAAAAAAGCAAAAGAAGAGTGCTGTAAGTTCTTTGGCCTGTGCACTATTTTCATCACTCTCATATGGCTTTGCCCCTCTTTGCCCCCACAACATTGCTTCTGTTGGGCAGCTGGACCAACTTACTTCTGTTCAGTTGTGGCACAAGAGAAGTTATTAAGATGGTGTATCTACCTTAGGAACCCTGGAGCTTGGGGGAGAATTCTTGCCATATCCCGACTCCCATCATAGCTTTCTTCCCTGCCTGCAATGGGTAAGCCACTGTAGCCGCTGCTCTGCTATCCTTTCACTGATCCTTTTTATTAAGCACAGAGGTGGCTTTGTAGCTCCTCCATACAGCAACAGGACAGTGGGCTTTTTTTTTTTTTTAAACAAAAGCACTACAACAAGCAACCTGAATGGAGGATGAGGATGGGACGGGATGGGGTACTGGCTAGATGTGAAAGTTGATGCCTTTGGACACTTTGAGGGAGCACTGGTTGCTCTTGTAGTGTTCTCAGCATTTTGAAGTCACTTGCAGAGAGGGCAATCACAAATTGCTTTGTTAGTTTCCAAGTATTTCTGAGGATCTGAGATGGGAAAATGGTGGCAGTGTGGAAGTGCCCAAAGTTTCAACAAGACCATTCTCTGCATCCTTGAAGGGGAAGTCTGATATAACAAGAAGAACTTTCCAACTGAATTTACTAGGAGGTATATAGGCGGGCTTCCTTTCTACTAAGCCAGACCATTGCTCCATGTAGCTGAACATTATCTAGGGTGATTGTCAGCAGTTCTTCTGGATTTCAGACAGGGGCCTTTCCCAGACAGACCTGGTGGTGCTGACATCTTTAGTATGTAAAAAATAGGACCTTTCTCTGAGTTACGGCATCCTGTTATAATCTCTACATTACATGCATGGAGTTCCTTATGATCAGTCACCTATGCAGTCTGGAATGTTTTGTTACAATCCATTTATGGGAAGATGGATATTATATAGTTGGATATTATATAGTTCAGCAGTCAGCAGCTGTAAGTGAATGAGTGAATGAGGGTAACTGAGAGATAACTAACCATTAACCTTCTCTCTTTCTTTCATACACTTACTTTGAGGAATGACACCAGGAATGGTTGTAAATCTCAACTCTGCAAGCTTCATCCCCTTTGAGATTAGATTGGCCTCATCCCTGTTAGCCTTTCATAAGGCCTTGAAAACTTGGTTTTGTGCCCAAGCCTGGGGCCCTGGGCATGGGATAGAGCCCTTCTTCTGGCTGTGTGGATGATTGGTTAGATAATGCCTGACTGCTATGTGTTTTATTTTTTATTTTTATATTGTGTATATTATGTATTTTATTGTAAGATGTCTAGAGCCACGTAATAGTGAGATGCATGGCTATATAAATTCAGGACTCAGCTTACTCAGCAAACAGCTCGAAGACTTTGTGGGCAAGACCTGACTCTTCATTGCAGACAAGAATGAAGCCATAGACACAGAGATTTCCCTATTGCAGGACACAGAAATCAAGGTCTGTATATGGAATTGTGCTCCAAGGTTTAAATGCTAGACTTTTCCCTCCTGCCCTTCCAACTCAGTGGATACTTGCCTGTTCTCTTAATGGTCTTGGAAGACACCTCATCTGTGTTGGCAGAATGGTCCTCTCTAGTTCCTGTCTTCCTAGCTCATTCTTTACCCTTACAAGCACCTTACATGCAGCTTCTCAATATCATCCTGCTACTTTGATTATGTGCCATCAAGCTGTTTTCATCTCCTAGCGACCACATAGAGAGATTTTCTCCATGACAATCTATCCCTAACCTGGTTTTTCAGGTCTTCCAATGGTGCACTCATCACTACTGTAACTGTAACTGAGTCTATCCACCTTGCCCTCTTGCTACTAGGACCACATAAATGGGTCTTTTGCTGAATTTTCTTTCATTGTGCAGAAAAGAATCAGAGCTGTATGTCTATCTGTGCTTGTCAAAATTCTTGGCTTTGGAAAGTTCAGCAATTAATTTTAATTAAATGCACATAAGGAATGAACTAGCCAAACAGGGTGTGCCCAGAGCCGCTTTGAATATAACTTAGAAAAGCCATGTAGAAATCCTTGACATAAATAAAATAAAACAAGTGCTAAGTACAAGAGAAGGCTTATATAATCACGTATTCTTCATTCCTAAACATATATACATACAATATATGCACAAATACTTTTCTTGAGATTGAATCTAGACTTATTCATACTTAAAACAGTTTCGCTGAAATTGCTCTGCTCTAAACATAGTTAACTTTGGTTGTACCTCATTGTATCTACTCCATTGTTGGATTTTAATTGAAAACTAAATTTTAATTAAATTTTATCTAATCTTGGATGAAAAGGGGGAATACAAATATGAAGAGGATATTGAACTGATTGCAGGGAGATCTGATATATATCATTTGATATGAAGGCAACTTTATATTTTTGTTTGCTGCAATCAAGAGGAAGCAGAGTGTGAGGAAACGGCATGGAGTAGATGGAAATTAAAACTATGGGTTTAGTTTCTTTTGAACTAAATGTTAAGAAGCAGTCTGTATGAGAAAATAATAAATATATTAAATTCCATATATCTCCATAGAAGTAAAGTGTCAATTTTTCAGAATTGGGTCCAGTATTACGGAAGAATTTTGTAATGATTAGCTACCAGAATACATTCTGATATCCTACAATATTTATTTTTTTTATTGTCAGTGATATCATGGAGACACACACTAACAGTATATAACATTCAATCTGTTGCAATATTGGTTTAATAATATCTGCCTACTGCAGTGCCAAGCAAAGCAGCTGTCACTTTTCAGCAAGATAGTCATTGCCAGTTGCAGACGTAGAAGAGAAAATTCTAATTAAAAACCTGCTTTGAAATACAATGCAGATTGCAGTCCAAAGGCTAACCAGGTTCATAGAAAAGCAGTCACAGGCAGGTGCTGCAATTCTTTTTAAGAATTAGAGGATTTACAGTATTAATCGCTGTGTGTTTATATGTCAATGAAATACAATATTCTTTCATTGGCTTAAGTACTGTTTAATGTAATGCTTAACATGTTAAGAGATTTGTGCACCCCTATGCCATCCCAGCTTGCTTCTACAGATGGTGATCTAATTGATTTCTATGTTAATATTTCATAGGCATTTAAACTTGTATATAATTCATGTGTCAAACTCATTCAATCATACGGTCATTTTGGATCTCCCAGCTTCTCATCTTAACTGATATTGTCCTTTCTTATTTGAATCCTTAATCCAGCCTTTCCCAAACTGGTACCCTGGGTTGTGTGATCAAAGCAGTTTTCCCCAAGGTTCTGCCCTTCAGTTCATAGAATAAAGGGAGTTTCTCTGGTTAAACAAGCTAGGAATGATGGAACTTGGTCCAACACATCTGGAAGGCAAAAGGTTGAATATGGCTGATATAATTATTTAGCTTGCTCTTTTGATTATGTTCCCTATCTTTTCTTCATTTACCATCTTCTTCATTGACAGATTCCTCTTAATATGTAAATCTATTCATATTTTCTTTTTTTCCCCAGTTCATCTCATTGCCCTTCTATTTTTCCCATGTCTCTCTTTTAATCTTTTCAAGCACGTGATCTTTACTTGGATGTCCACCATCCTTTGTCTCTTCAACTGTCTCCCTGATATTTTTTTTAAGTTTTGGCCAAATTTATGCAAATTAAAATTACTGGCAAGGAGGATTTTCAACTTTTGCCAACTCTAGGCAATTCTTTTTGGAATCTCATTCATGGTTTTCTTAAAGAATTCCAAAACCAGTAGTCTTATTATTGCCATCTGCAATTTGGGATTCCATAACATAGTGGAATCATATTGGGGCCCTGATACCTAACTCAACCTTCCCCTATCTGGGATCTTCAAGATGACCCATCACCCCAGTCAGCACTTCCATGGTTGAGGATGAGAGAAGCTGTATTTCAACAAATTTGTAGGCCACCAGTTTGGGAAAGACTGATCAATCTGCTTCTTTTTTTTTTTTCTTGCATTTTGCTTATTTCTTATACTTTCTGCTCCTCTTTTTGTTTTGTAGTTAGTACATTGTTGAAACTCAGTAGGTTTATATTTTCAATTATCTCAATTGTTTTATTACTTACGTAAGCTTCCCCCCCGCAAAAAAATTATTTTTGTAATGAGATGTATATTGAAATAAATAAATCCAAGATTCTGATAGGCATGTTTCTGAAGTCTAAATTGCAAAGATGATGCTAAATAATGTGCAGTTTCCCCTTTTATTTTTATTTATTCCAAACTGCTTCAGAAGACCGAGGGTTCAGTCAATACTGGACATATAGGACATTAGGAGAGGAGATTTAGTTCCCCTGAAATTTCCCTCAAAAATGTTTCTTACAGCAATTTCTAACTGATCAAAAAACCTCATTGGCACTTTTTTTTTTTTTTAAAGGTAACTGCTCCACAGGGGTGTTTGATTTTTTAGCTTGAGGAGTCAGAGCTAGTTAGAAGGATTAAAGTCCCCCTCAAAATGGTGTGTATCTGACCTGGATTAGCTTCTCCCAAGCATATTTTTTGTGTAAAACAAAGCTAAAAAGGACGCTGTTTGTTTTGTATTAAACATTACATGTACTATGACACTGAGTTCAAACAATTAAAGGGGAGGTTGGACTGTACTTTGATGTTCTACCTGTGAACTTCTCAGAAGGCTTCTAGTTTTCCCTCCTGGAGAAACAGGATGTTGGGTTAAGTGATCCTTTGGTATCATTCAGCAGGTCTTTTCTTACTTATGTTAATCGTTTTACAGGAATTGCATGGCTCTTATTTTTAATCTACATTCTCTTGTGAGATGGACTTGTTCATTTACAAATTACCATTAACACCTGTATGCTGATGTTTTCTATCTACTTTTCTCAGTTAAATACTGTTTGTGAATCCTCTCTATTATGCATTCCCATGACCTTTCAGACTAATTAAAAAAATTAGAATGCCTAATTTTTCTACTTTTCCCTGGTCCAGATGTATGCCTCACTGTGGGAATTATTTTTATCTCTCAGATTTGCAACTATTGGGTCATCATTACCTCTTCTTTCTGTTTTCATTATCTCTCATCTTTTATCTAAGGAATTTGGAAAGATATCCAGTCTCCCCCCAATCTTTTTTACTGCAGTTTCCAGTAAACCTGTGACCTTCTAGATCAGTGTTTCTCAACCTTGGCACCTTCAAGATGTGGGGACTTCAACTCCCAGAATTCCCCAGCCAGCATTGCCAGGGTTCCCCAGAATTCCCCAGCCAGCATTGCCAGAGACTGTTCTAGATAGTCTCTGAACAGTATCTCCTAGTATCCCTTCCTATTTGCCCCGCTGTTGGGACAGCAGGAAAGTCATATTGTCAATATCTGGAGGGCCATAGGCTTTTCATGTCGCATCCTAAATCCTTCACATTTGGTCATTATTTAATTCTAAGAGTTGTTTAAATGTTATTTTAAGTCCGAGTCTCTCAATTAAAAAAACAGATTCTATAAAGGATGGTTGTATCCCAAGCTAAGATGTATTTTTGCTTGATTTGTACTCTCCCATTAAAATGTCACTTTGATGGAAATGCTTAATAAAAAATAAAAAGAGCACTGGAACGTTTGTTCTAAGTCTTACATTAACTTTTAAAATTTCTCCCTGCCTGTCTCTTCCTGCCTCTGAGAAATATAACTAGAAGGGACAATGTTAGTAATTTTTCAAGTCCTTTTTATGTTCAAGCTCATATTTTCAGTATAACATTGACAAATCAGAATTAAGTGGGTATTATTGTCTATTCTTTCTAGTTGTAAATAATTTTTTTCATTCCAGCTCAGTTTTGTTGACTGTTTTGTTACAGGGGAGAATGGACCTGTGCTGAACCTTGGACAGTTTGCCATATTTTTCCATGCTCTCAGACTTGCCTTTCTGGTTACAGCTGCATCGAGTTGGGGTGGGATAGTGAACAAAGGTATTAGGCGCAAGATAAAAACAACACTCCTTTCTCCTATTTATTTGGGGGTTTTCAACACACATGTTTAACATTAAGAATAGACAAATCGGCCAATTCCAATTTCTCTCAGATTTGTATTTTTTTTAAAGTTTGCATTAAAATATGCATTATTTTGGCATACAGTTCTCCAAATATATATATTTTGGTTCACAGTTTCCCTAACGTAGACAGCATTTGCAAATAATGTTAATATGATGCATTTTGTTCATTATTTTTCTGAATACATGTATTGTATACCAATACTTCCTATAAAACATTTTTTTTAAAAATGGTAAATTGCATTGCAAAATTCAGAGAACTACAATTTTTGAATGAATCTAAAAATATTTGATTAGGGTTAGAGTTAGATAACTTTACATATTAAATTAACCCATTTCTCCCCATCCCTATTTCAAGTTATAATATTAAGCTATCTTTATTAATTAATTTATTTTAAAATATTTATATTCTAAGTAGTCCTAATGTATCTACAAGGTTGTATTCCATCTAATGTTAGAATCCATGGCACTGATAACAACAAAAGGTAAACAATGTTCACACTAAAAACATCAGAATGGGAAAACAATCACAGACCAGGGAACCAGAAAAATGAAATTCACAAAAAACAGCAAATCCAGAACAAATCCAAAGTGAGGCTAGTTAGAAGTGGTGGTGCTTTCTTGAAAACAAGACCATCATCCCAATATCTAATACTATCTCTCTCTCTCTCTCTTTCTGTCTCTCTCTCTCTTTATCTATCTAAACCTTCACAAGCAAAGAGGAGGAAGAATCTTTCTACATAAAAACAAAGGTATGCTAGTCTGAGGAACTGAAAAAACAATTCCAGAAGAAAGCAGTGGCCAATTACTTCTATATTGTTTGCAATCCATGAAGTCATCAAGAGTTCAGCTTGATATGAAGCAGATTTTACTCACACTAAGTATGGATTGAAGACAATGGGCTTAACACCCAAGTCAATGAATACTGGGACTGAGTTAAACCATAAGCTTGAACATGATTTAAAGCATAATCCTATATAGTCACATGGAAAGGCAACCGCAGTAAAACAACATGGGTGTGTCTACATAGACACTGGGAGTTTATACTATAGCTGTTCTGACCTACCCAAACTTGTCATCTTCCAAAAGTTCTACAAGTTCTATCACTGCTGAGAATGAAGAGAGTTCCTTTCTGCTGGTCATGGTGCTTGGAACTGCTCTGCATTTAGTAGGACAGTTCTGTTTTACACACACACACACACACACAACATACATACACACAGCTTGGCTTTCTTTAAAGGAAAAATATTTTTATTTTCTTTGTATCAACTCAACATAAAACTATAAAACTAATTTTTGCTCATTATTAAATCCCCACATTCAGAATTTATTTAGATTTTCCATTTGCTCAACACTATCTCCTCTTCTTCCTCCTTTTTTTATACTCAATGCCAGAGTCGGGAGAGAGGATGATCCAATTGATTAGATCATGTCTGTTTCAGCCTGACCCAATCAGTAAAGTAATTATACGTTTACCTAGTTAAACATTTTTTAAAAAAATGTTTCTCCACTCTGATTATCCCTAAGGTGACTCATTTGGTACAGCCTAACCTTGATTAGTTCAATGTCAGTGGAAACATTGGCAGTCAAGGAAAGATACCCCCTCCCATCCCAGGAGTAAATGGTAGTGGGAGGAAAGCATGACCTTGTCTGCTATCATGCGAGTAAAGGAGATGTAGCTTAACTCAGGAAGTATTTTGACTGTTCTGTTAAAAACAGCTAAAACAGCAGCTGCAAACAAAACACATTCTACTACATTATAGCAGCCTATAACAATCAATATTTTCCCAGATGGGTTGAATGCAGCTCCCCTCTACACCAAGCAAGGGAAATATGCTATCTTATGAGGCTCCTTCCATTCCACCTTCAAGGGAATCTGGTTCAGGTTACTAAAAAGAGGTCCCATGGTTCAGAACCATCATTCTCCTGTATTGTTTATTCTTCTTCCTGGGTTATCTTCCCAGCTTGGTGCTTCCCAGATAGCTTTAGGACTAGAGCTTGCTGGGAATTCTGGGAGATGTAATCTCAACATATCTGGAAGGCACCAGCTTGGAGACTGAAGGGTCTAACACACATTTGCCAGCTTAAAAAAAGAGATGCCATAAGACTAAAATTATCCATAAAGGATCCATACATGTGAAGCTGGTGGTGCATTCATAGTTGAACTGTTAAAGCACATGGAACAATGAGGAAATATAAAAGTATCTCACATGACACATTCGTGTCTGCATGAGTTCTCCACTAACTTCAGAAATATGTGTGAGGGGGATGCTCAGAGACTGTGTTGGTAGCAACATAGCAGACCAGTAGAGCTCCTGAGAAAGCAAAAGGAGAAATAGGCATGCTGAACGGAAATACCCAAGGTTTGCAGAACTACAACAATTATTTCTCCTCCCCCTAAAAGCAACCCAATGAGGACTGAGGAAGTTTAGATTAGCCTGAGAAAATGAAAACTGAAAACCTGGGTGGGCATGACTAGAACCAATGGAATTGGAATTGCAGAGAAGCAGATTCTGATTGACATCAAGAGACACTTTCAAATGGTAAGATTTATTTGACAGTGGAATAATGGATTTTCTATTGCCGGGATCTAAGCAGGAGATACAAAGTTTCTGTAGTGGATATTATGGTATCCTTTATATTGCCTGGAGCTTGGACTAGATGACCTTGAAATCTCATTCCAGCTGTTAATTCTGTAGGGCCAATAGCCAGGAAGATGAAGTCACTTTACTCACAAACAAGCAAAGCTTTGTTACTTGTGAATCAGAAAATGTTCAAATTTGGGACAAATCAGCCCAGAGGAAGTCTGAGAAAATCATCAAATCTGATACTGCTTTCCTTTTCCTTGGTGGAGTTTCTGTTTCTCACTTATAGCACAATTGGTGACGTTTCTTTGCATCAGCCATTCAAAGCTAAAGGCTGCCTGTTTGTCTGGAACTTTTGTTAGAGACTCAAGGTGTTTTTTTTTTACAGAATGACCTTCCATACTCAGAAGTCCTGACTTAGTGGGATTCAGTCCCAGCTTTGCAATCATGCTGCATAAACTTGTACATTTTTTTCTATTTTTTGGTGTCAATGCCTTGGTTTTAGGATGAGGCATTTTTAACCAAAATATCCTTTGGGTATTAATAATCAAAAAGTGGATAATTTCTCTACATTTTTCTGCCCTGAAGGTAACAGCCTGGCATTTTTTAAAATTGTTGCATATATTTGAAGAACCAGGACCTTTATACATATAGCAATAGTGTATATTTGTGCCATGTGGACATAAGCCCACTAGGGACTTCACTGAGACCATGCTTTTAATTCACTAACCCAAAATCCAACATGCAATATCAAATCCCTGCTTTTGTTTTTACTCTTGCCATTACGATCTTTGACTGAAGTCTTAACAGAAATAATTCATTTCCACTATAGGTGCATGATCTGCTTGCTTCTCAATGATTTCTTAATCTATGGCAGTAGCTGGTACCCCAACTTTCTAAACAAATTTACTCACAGGGGTTACAATTGAGAAAGCAATAGAATTACAATAGGAAGAAAGCAATAGAAAGCAAAGAGCAGCAGTTCAAAGTGTCACCAACTAGAATCATTGTTTCTCAAACTTGGCAACTTGAAGACATATCGACTTCAACTCCTAGAATTCCCCAGCCAGCAGTCCACATGTCTTCAAGTTGCCAAGTTTGAGAAATACTAGTCCTCGGGTTAAGAACGCCTGGGTTACAGATGACCCATAGTTAAGAACGGAGCCTATTGTAACAAAAATTGAGTTAAATACACAATGATTCAAGTTAAATACACAATGATTTGAGTTAATTACATAACACTACTTATACAGTATTATACAATAATACTGTTCTGGCTTACATACAAATTCAAGGACAGACTTTGGGAATGGAACTTGTTCTTAAATTGGGGACTACCTGTACTGAACTAGATGATGTTTAATTACAAGTGTGATGACATGAATATTTTAATGTTATCTAGGTATATCCACCCTTACCTGTCAGTATGCAGGCAATCTGCAACATGATAATTACAGCACAAGATTTTACCTATTACATTGCAGGGGCGTCCATGCATAAAAAACAAGGTAGAGCTTTGACCATACTGTCATGGCCACCATTTTGACCATACCCTGTGGACATACACGAGTACATGTACAATCCTTGGATTCCTTTCACCATACCACACCATCTGAGCTGAGCTCCAGCTTTCTTACTATGTGTAATCAGCCCTTCTTGCTGGTGTCAAGAAAGGTGAATTAAGGGCTACAAAAACATGATGATTTTGAAGACAAATGCAAGTTCGACAGGGGATGGGGGTGGAGAGTACAATTCCATTGTATTAAAGTAGAATCTGAAATTGAATTAGCCAGGCCAAGCAGTAGCACTGAGGTTGGATTTAGGCAACTTTCCCCCTAAACTGAAGGGGGGAGAGGACACATCCAGCAATGTGCTTTTCTACACGCTTGCTGTGTAAATGTTGTTGTTCCTGGATTTCTCTCCACTTCTTTAAGCCTTCTAAAAATTTGTATTTGGAGATGCAGAAGAACTGCTTATGTCACATGCTAGTCCCAGTTCCACTTTTTGTGGACAAAAGAGCAAAGGGTCACATTGCGGCTGATCTTCTATGGAGAGGACAGTGAGATCATTATTCATCCGGGTCTTTAATGCATGCATGTGCACCCACAATAGCAGCCAGTACCACTTTTTATTATTTTTCTCAAAATTAGCCAGACCTGGCCTTTTGCATTTGGCTAGATCATAATGAGATCAGAGCAGAGGTTTCATTGCATACATCTTTTGAGAAAAAGACATATTTACATAGTATGGACAGCTGCCGATTGATTGTCAGTGTGGTTTTGGCAGCTCTACCGGAACATTTTATTTACTCTTGTTGACTGTGAGTTTGTGCAACTTATTTATTTTGTTCTAATCTTGTTAATCATCCAGTTGCCTTCAATGAAGATTGCTTTTATGATCCAGGGAAGCTGGATAACAATGCAATATTTTTGTAAATGGGGCTTTAGTACTGCTAGAGTGATAGCACACAGAGCCCCGCTGACAGAGAAGGTGTCTTCTCTTGCCTGTTAAAACATATTTTAGTCACACAGAATGAAAAAATAAAATGTGTCCAAAAGAATATGATCATCTTGTAATATGAGCATGCATATCTAGATTTAAATGTAGGTGTGGGTATTTAGCCAAAGGCAACATCTGACGTACTGTGATTTCAGTCTGTTCTGGATGGGATTGCAGGACGCTTAAAAAGATCAAGTTAGCATGTCAGGATTCTTTTAATCTTCATGTTTCCAGAAGGATAACTTTTTTTTTCTTCAGCCAGAACAATAAAAACATGGGGCTTTACAGAAAAACTTATTCCATAAATATAAAATACATTTGTCTCTCTTCAAGGTGTCATAAGATTCTCTGAGGATTTCCTCAAAAACATTTCATAGTGTTGAGCAGCGATTGCTCTAGTGATAAATCAGTAATTCATATCAGCACATCTATGGCAGGGAGATGCTATAAATTTCTAGTTTGGAAATGCTCTTTGTTGCCTTTAAATTATAGATGTGTCTTGAAGAGAAAACTTCATTGCTGAAGTTGGTTATTTATTCTCTAGTTGCTTCCTTGTCTGGCTGTATGACATGGTGGGTGAGGATGAGGGGGTTTGTAGTTCAGTATATTTGGAGACTCTCAGGTTGGGAAATACTCATCTACTAGATTGCTGGATAGTTATTGGCTATCTAACACAGCATTTTTCAATCAAAAGTAATGGCCTGAACACTCATCAAACAACAACCTTGCTAAGCAGTCCTGGCATGGTTGGTTCTCAAATGGGAGACCATATGGGAATCCTTTTATGCCAACATGAATTTTATGGAAAGAAGCTGCAAGATAACTACAGTACATGCATTGTATTAAGTGCCTTTCCACCCAAATATAGCTTTGGTAGGGCCTAGAATCTACTATACATGTAAAAGATCATTTAGAATTCTAGAGTATATTAAATAACAGTTTATTAAATGACAAATACAGTAAGGGTCAGTGCTAGCTAGCTAGCTAAATAAATAAATAAAGCACCTCTTTAATTGGTTTTTAATAAATAGTCCTTTCACCCCTTTGCTTTCTAAGCACTAGTTTTTATTTAAATTGTGACCATCCTTTTGTGACTTTTAGCAGTATGCTTCTCAATTATTTTTGCTTTTAAAACCAACCTTCCCAAAGGAATAGTCCTTGATTATGCTAATTAACCACATTAACATCCTTCTTAATTTGTAATTATTTTTCCTAGCTTGTGATATCTTTTTGACCCAAACACCTGCTATTGTGGTTTGGATTAACTTTAATTACCTGAATAGTTATGAACTGCCTGATTCCATTTCATGTTCCTTTTAATCAATCCTCTCACTTTTGGGAACCTTTCTTTGAGACCATATGACTGCAATACCATGGTTTCCAGAAAGATACACAAGAGACTACAGTATATATATAGTGGATTGTCCTCTTTGTCCAGGAAGATATATGGCCATAGAAGAAGAGTTTTACTCTTGCAGGCGACCATTGTTGTGGGCAGAGACATCTCTACCACTTATTGAGAAATCACCAATAGGAGAGCAGTGGTGTGATGAAAATAGTAACAAAAGGGGTTTTTGCTGAGGTTTTGAGGGAAGGTTTTGGATTCACCGTATCCAAAATATTGCTGTCCCCTGATCTGGGTAGCACCATGGCTCAAGCAGGTTCCAGGCTCGAGAGGTCCTGGAAATAATCTCAAATGGCAGGCAAAGTTATTTTGTGGGGCAACAATACTTGGGCAGCCAGGTCCAGACACTTGCTTACTTGCTGGCAATACTCCCTTGTAAATAGCCCAAGGTTTGCTCAGCTCTTCAGTAATCTGTGCATAGGATTGCAGTCTTTACCTGTAATTTACTTTTTACTTTCACACTTACCTAATGTCTCAAAAAGATATGCATGCATTTCATTAAAATGATTTAAATGTGATTGATTAATTAATTGGTAAATAAAGAACTGGAAGACCTAGTGCTCATTTCTGCACCTTAATGGGGGTTGGCTGGCTGGTTGGTTGGAAGGGATTTGAGAGGAAAATAACAGCCCTGAAATGATGATCCCAATATATTCCTGGTTTTTTAGAACTCCTAGTAGCTGCACATGAGAGGTATCAAGCAGCAAATCATATGAATGAAGCATGGGGTTTATGGCAAAAATAGTTTGGTTTGATTTGGCATGACTCAGTCAGGGCTCTTTCTCAATCACTGCTTCTCATATAACTTAGTGCTGTCAACTCCAGTATATTTTGGGCTTCATCTAGTTTGGAGTATATATTATGTATTTATTCCAAATGATGAAAGAAGAGTTAAGATACAAGATGTTCATGCTTGGCTTTTTCAAAAATGGAACTGTGATTTAGAAATGCTTTTTCACTTGTTTTTTTGTGCTGTCAATTTTTCTCTAGTTCACTAAAAAGAAGACCAAGCTATCAAAACAGTCAGTGACTTAGCAATAAAGATAATAAAACAATTGTCTGGTACAGACATCAACTTGAAAACACTATGGGTAATTAGGCACCATTGTTTCTTCGGTTAGCAAATATTTCAATTTAGTCTGTTGCCAAACTAGGGACATGCTGGGAGGCCCGATATATTATCTCCTGCAAATTAGGCCAGCTCATGATACAGCTTGTGAAAAAGAAGGGGTGGGAGAAAAGCTTGTGCCTCTAACCAGCTTTTTTTTTTAAAAGAAAAATACTCATTTTTTTTCTTTTAAAGTTTTATTTTTACATTATTATACTTTTGTTGTTAGATATACCTTGTTTTACACTTTGGTAGTTGTTAGGACTTAAATCTTTTGAAAAGCATATTTTGGCTTTAGCTGTGCAATTGTGAACTTTGAATTGTAAACTTTCAAAAGATTAGGGTCAGTGCTGAAATAATTTTAATGTTTTTTAATGGAACCTTATTTTATTTTGAGATAAAACTAAAGTGTATGCAACATTCCCCCAACAAGGTAAGGGCTCCTTGACTCCTGGTGACTTCATTCACACATCTACGTATGCAACCAAACAAGTGGCTTGCTGTTGCTTTCTTTGAGGATTTTTTTTTTTGAGGGGTTCTACTTCCCAGTCTAGCCTACAGCTCTGGCATTTGCTCATGGTCACCCATCCAAGGATAACCAGGTCAGTCTTGTGTAGCTTCTTCATGATCTGCCAAACTTGCTAGATGCAGCCCCCTGCTATATATATATAAAGGTGAAGAATCCCTTGAGCTGGCCTCAGTTCCTGGTGACTTCATGGACACATAAATATAGGTTTCTGAGCAACAGTACAGTGTTTTACATTCTTCTGGGATATATTTTTTTTAAATTTCCCAGTCTAGTTTCCAGTCTTGGATTTTCCTGGTGGGTGATTTCCCACCCAAACCAGTTCTGATTCTGCATAGCTGCTTGCAATTGGCCAAAGTTGGCTAGGTCTTCTTTACTTGGACAGCAAGACATTCTCTAATTCTTAGTATGTAATGCCGATATTTATTTATTTAAAATACTTGAATGGCCACCCATCTTAAATTATTGAGAACAATCCTTTGCAATGCAGTCTGAATGTAAGCATAAAGTTGGGGAAGGCAGATTTAGAAATATCAAGAATTCTAGCCTAAGATCCTGTTCGAAGGACAGCCAACTGGATTCCTTCTGGGAAGCCCTCCTGCAGGACATGAGGGCAACAGCCCCTCCTCATTGCAAGTACACACAAATTACAAGGGATTCCCTGAATTTTTAATTCCTGGAATATTTTGGTTCAAAAAGATATTTAGCTGGAGTCCTGGTAGAGCAGACCAAGTATCATGCTTATTTAGAATTGTTTTCTCTAAGTGGTAGTGACCTCTTGTAGGCAACTTTTATTTCATTTCTAAAAACCATCTGGGGTCATTCTTGGTCAACATCTGAGGTTATTCCTGGTTATTTCACCTGGGTTTATTTCTTCAAAAGGAGGCCATATGGCACTCTTTGTGCAATATAAATGAGAGCCAATATGCTTAGTTGTGGATTAGGACAGGGGGCTCCCATTCATCTGTAGGAAACAAGGTTGGCTGTGTGAGTCCATGAGGAATAATAAATCCAGTATGAAAGCTTGAACTTGCTTCAGTGTCATTTGGCTGGTCCTAATGATGGTACTTCCACAGTACTAAGATTTTTTTTCCTTATGCAACAATATATGTTTTGTCTATATATTATTAAACACATATCCCACTTTTCATTTAAGGAGCATAAGGTGACACACAGAGTTGTCTCACTCCTATTTGATCCTTAAACAGCTTTTTGAGATGTATTTGGCTAAGAGTGGGGTGTGGACAACCCAAGCCCCCTTTTTGCAGCCCTAAAAGCCCTTCTGTTAACGATGGATGAAAACTAAAAGCAGAGTTTCCTATTATTTCTGAGGAGGAAAACACACCTGCCAAAGGTAATTAACCTTTCATGGTTCAAAAGGAAAGGGGGGGGGAACCCAACCTGCCATCCTAAATCCTGCCTCACCCACATGTATAATGAGGACTCACCCAACTTAAAACTTCTAGGCCCCCCAATGTCAAATGGGGCTCTGGTCCACCAAAAGGTTGCCCCTCCCTGGGATAAGAGACACTAGTTAGGCTAAAACATCCACATTTCTCTGCCTACCTCAGAAGGTTCTTATGAAGAAAATATACATCAATTCTTGGTTGAATGAACTTGGTATAGTGGACTTTGGATATGATGCACAAAATCTGTCCATAAACTGTATGGTTCTGCACATGTATAAAATCCAGTTTTCAGTCTTACATATGCATAAAATGTTTAAAATATACATAAAATCCCATTCCCATTTTATGCATAAAATATGTAAGCATTTGCCCCTTCCCTCCATTAGTCCATTAAATCAAGGGTTTACTACATAGATCTTTGAATTTTTTGGTGGAATTTTGCAAGAGATGAGATATAATGGAAAACATATAATATAATAATATAATAAGCAGATCACATAGTGACTAAAATATTGCTATATTGCCTTAGTGCTTGATGCTCTGTGTATGTATTAAACTAAGGCTCCCTCACATCCAGCTAGTCTGATGATGTCATGGACAGACCCATGTCCTTGGCCAGTGTACACATGTGGCTTGCCATTGCCTTCTTTGGGGATTTCCCCCCCAACTTCCTAGTTTAGTCTACAGCGCTGGTATTTCCTGGTGATGTCCCATCCAAGTGCTAATATGGTAATTGTGGAATACAGAGGCACACTTTTGCGTGAATCTTTTGCCTTTAGGTGCAGTGGCATTGACCTCACCTTCTGTTATAACTCTCCCAACAGCCAGCCACATAGTGAAACCACCAGCCCATGTGTACCCTTGAAAATGATATGTGATTTTCAGAGCTCCTTCCTGCTGCAATGAACTAAGGATTAAAAAGGTGAACAACAAAAAACAAAACATAGCCCATCAAGTTTTTGGATAATGAACATTTCTTCTTAGAAAAGAAAAGTTTTGAAGTCTTCCTGGAACTGCAGATTTATGATTTGCCACAGGAACCCATGGGGGCTGCTTCAGCCTACGCATACAGTACTTGGTTTACAACTATGGCTTGCCACCACAGAATTCATTCTTTATGACTAATTTCCACTGCAATGCTGCATTGTCTGCTCATACAGTACAGTACAGGATGCTGGAAGGGAGATTCAACCAAAGGCCAAAGAGTAGAAGAGTTATTAATGAAAGAAAAGAGGGAAAAAAAAGACTTGTGAGGGGGAGATATCAGGGAATATTTTGACATCAGGAATATTTTATACATCAGTATATTGGACAAGAATGTAGGGAAGATAACAAGAAACAGTTCAGTAAGGGTCCAACTTTCGTACTTAACATAAATTGCAGAAAGAAGCCTCTTGTCCCTTTTCCCCCTTGCTACCTCAGCCAACAGTTGTACCCAGGTCAGAAACATCCTCCTCAAAATGCATTCTTTATTCCATTTATATCCCATCTTTCTGCCAAGGTACCCACGACAGGATGTGGGGCAAACACACCCCTGTCCTACAAAAGGCTCTTACTGCCGCCACTCACCATCTGAAGCCATATTCTGTCCAGCTGTATGGCTGCTCTGCTGAAGCCTGAGCATCAATGCCATTGACCAAAGGGCTGTGTCAGGCTTTGTGTGGTATATCAAGAGCGCACTCCGGAAGTCGGCAGGGCCAGAGCCTGCTTTGGGAAGTGGCTTCAGGAGCTTTAAAAAAGTGAAATCAATGCTTTAAGGATGGGCAAGAAATAAAGCACAGTTTTCCTTCTTAAAACACCTCAAATGCCTTAGATTCAAAAGGGGTCTGCTTTGGCTCTTCTCACATTGGGTGATTCTGGGGATCACTAAAGTGATATGGTAGGATACCCTGGGTCGCTTTTTGCAACTCTGCATAAAACATTAAAAAGCTACCAGTATTCTGTTCTCAGAATGGCCAACTGGTGCCTCTAGGAAAGCCCCAAAGGCAAGCTTGAGTGCATTAGTGTCCTCCCCTCATGTTTCTACGATTTGTCAGTTGGGAGCATAGAGTACTGGTTCTGATTCTGCTGGAGCTAATATATGCTTACTCCTCACTGTTTCTCATATTAGTGAAGGCTGAGTCCATTGCTTCCCTATATCAGCTACTGATCACTGCTGGATGGACATATTCCTGAGCCATCTAGAGTCACCCGTTGGGGGGAGATGGGTGGCATACAAATTTAATAATAAATAAATAAACAAATAAATATGATATTTTATAGTAATACATCTGCTTCCTTTTCACATTGTAGGAGTTGATCTCCCCTGTGCTCTATGTATGGCAGCAGTTTGATTATATTTCTGTAAAGAAACAGGTGCAGGGGAATTAGACCAAAGCACCTTTAAATTATGATTTTTTTTAAAACAAGTAATTTCTTATGACATAATAGATGAGATAATTGGATGAGATTTGCAGGCATGATTACCCTTTTTGTAGGGCGCAAAAGATCAATTTCAGGTTAACAGTATAATAGGGTGTTTTTGTGTGTGGTGTGTGTGTGTGCAGAGAGAGAGCTTTATAGATTCAGGGGGAAATTTCCCTAATCTCCTTTGCTCAATACACAACATTTAGGAAAGCTGCAAACGTTCTAAAGATGTCATTTGGTAAGAAACCAGTCAACTTTCAGAAAAATAGGTGCAAGGGATTTGGAGGTAGTCTCCTTTAAATTCAGCATTTTCTTTTTTAAAAAAGGGAAGTCCATAAATTTTTGATGTTGGACAATTTGATGAAATTTAAAAGTAGAGTAATGTAAGATTTAGTTTTACTCTGCCAAAGCACTGTTTAGAGAACTGCCAATGAGGTGTTTCCTTTGATTAGAAGGCATCACTTCTATTCCTCTTTTCCTTTTCTCCTTGCCATGGTATAAAACAGAGAAATGAGAGCTAAAATTAGAGGGGTTGTGTTAGTTGTTCTGTTTTGTGGAAGATATGTTTGCTTTCTGTAGTGCTCCAAAATAATGAATCACATAAAAAGTTTAATTAAAGTTGCAATTTAGGTTTAGCTATCTCAGTGGGATCCCCTTTACATTTTCTAACAAATCAGTATGAAGTAGCTCAATTTGACTTGAGATTCAGTGGAATGCCCATAGGTTTGAAGTTATGACACTCCAGCATTGGAACCCCTGCTATACTAGGATCCTGGAAGAGACAGAGAAGAAAAAACATACACTCATAATCTTTCTCCTGTTTATTGCTACTACTACAGCTGTCTTACAATACTCTTTTGCTCTGCAACTTCCTGCTTCTTTCTCTTGCTGATTCCATCATCCCTCAATTTTCTGCTTCTGAGCTCATTGATTGCCCTAAATGAGTAATGTGCTTATTTAAATGAGCAACACAGCCAATGTGTTCATTGCACACATTAAAATGTCTGATGCTCACATTTGAGAAATTGTACCCAAACACCTTGTTCAAGCTATTATTTCTGCATTAAAGATGAACTTGTTATTTACATTAAAGCTCCATACTGAAATACTTCAGAAATTGGCAGCTTTGAGTTTGCCTTATTTTTCCTTTTTCTTATGTCTTCTCTGGTGAACAACAGTAAAGCTCTGACAGTTTCTTCTTGGTACTTAATTATAATGATACATCAGTGATTTATTGTTACAGTATGTTGTAGATCCTGATAAATACAGTCTGAGGAGGATGAAATCACAGCTTCATTTCCTGTGATCTGTGAAGAAGAGTTGATGACAAAGCAAAATAAAACAAGGGCACTATCTTACTAGATTTTAACACTTTTTTCAAATTTTACCTGTAATCCATAAGAGTCTAACCTAATAAACTAGAATATACCAAAAAAAAAAAAATCCAATTAAAATTTTATTTGAAACCTGGAATTATAGTTCAGATTGTAAAGCAAGGATTCTCAGTGCATTGCCAACAGGGATCACAGCATCCTCCAGTTTCTTAGACTATCAATAGTCTCCTAAGCATCTTGGTCATAATCATCTAATGTAATCATCAATTATTTCAAAATGCTCAGGTGTTTGTGCATGAGACCTTTCAATGTTCCAGCATGAGATTGCATGTGATTTTGGGAGTAAAATTATAAGATTCTTGTAAGATTTTATTATCTTTCAAGATCTGGGATATATTCAAATTTAAGTTTTGTGAGCAATGTTGCTGACTTCTGTTTCAAAGAATTGCTGGTTTCTTCAAATGCAACAGGAACACAATCTGAGACCCAAGATTACACTTCATTTATGCAATGCTTATTTAAAACCTTTTTCAATTTAATGACATACTTTAATCAAAGAAACTTATTCTGGTGATGGTAATCCAAGCAATGTTTTAATTTGCAGACGATTCCCTTTTTGTGTGATAGCATTCATCAATGCACACTGTACTCCCTGCCTCTTCCTGTTTGCTCCTACCACTCTCTATTGTTTCCCAGCTGTTCATTTAGACTATAATCTCCTTGGGAACTAAGTTCTGCCTATACTGCTTATGTAACACAGGGAGTTTGATTGCATATATCAACATGTCAAAATGGCTGGTTTATCCTGGGTTACTAAGAGCAAGTTTACTGTGATTGGATATTGCCAGACTAGGCTTTTATTAAGCTACAAATCATGGGCCTTTTTGAGAGGTCCAGAGGATGTCACCCACTATTTCTCCCACTACTTTTTCCCACTGTTTTGCTTTTCAGAAACAAAATCCATTCAGGAGGACAAGATGGACTGTATTTCTAGTTAGCAATACAAGCCATGTATCAAATAGTTTCATGCATCATGTTAAGTTACAGTTTAGATTAATGTGACATACAAAGAGGGGTTGGTTATGAAATTATGATATATTTCAAAGCAGTAACACTTGTTGGTTTACTGATTGCAACTGTAGCTAACCTTGATTTGCAAACAAGGACAGATGATTTGATTGCGGTTTCCTAGGTAATACTTGCCCAAGTCTCCAACCAATCTGTGTAGTTGCAAGATGAGAATAACTAAAGAAGAGGGAAAGCAAAACAGGACTTGGTCAAACAAACAATGATTATCTTGCTCATCTGCAAGATTGACTCTGGTTTACTTCTGGTTCATTCAACAAACCATGGTTAAACCAAATTACATTTAGCATCATTGTCTGAATCAGGGATAGGTACAGTACTAATAACCAGATTCATTAACTGTACTTTGAAATTCCTTCGTTTGGAAGAAAGAGAAATATGTCCTGAATGGGATAATTGACAATGGAAGCAAATGCTTCCTCACTGTTACCTGGCCAAGATAATAGGAGAGGGAGATGCGTGCATATCATGAAAAACTCTGATCTAATGTTAACATGGAAATAAGGCCATGCAGACATGTTTACCCATATCACATATACATTTGTTCATTAATAAGTAAATAAACAAACAGAACGCCTGAATTACGGCTTTTGGATTGCATTCGGTTATTTTATAGATAATATCTTCTGGGCCAGAAGGCAAGGGCATGCATGCTGATTGAGGCCTCTGTGTCCAGAAGAGACAACCGCTGGATCAGGGTTCTGCCTACTCGGCATGTTCCTTTTGTTTTTTTCTCTTTCACCGTTGCTAAACATGGGGAATATTTTTTTCATTCTTAAAGAAATATTTATCCATGGCCCTTGGGATTTAACTGAGAAAAGGATCAATAAGTTCACTTCGTGCTCACAAACAACGCAGGTCTACTGCACCCTCAGTCCTTGGAGAGAAAAGATATTGATTTAAGTGCTGCCTTGCCTTTGTTAATCTATACAGTGTTTTTACAAGATATTGTTAAGAGGAGGACGTCTAGCAACGGGCTTGGAGTGAAAGCTTAGTTTTAGGTTTTACAGAAACACTTAAAAATGCATAGAAATCTGCCCTACTCATTTGCCATTTTAAAGCCATGCTTTTATATAAGCAACTTCTTCTTCAAGATATTATTATTTTGTTTCCTCTATTCTCTTAGCTTGAATGCCGATGAAACATTTTTAAACCTTGCCCTCCTGTGGAAGAGCAGGCTGCCAGGCTGCCTTCTTTCCCTCCTATCTGGGCCTTTCCCTCAGCATCAGCAGGGCAGAGTTGCCAATAAAGCTGCAACCTTGACATGGGTGTGGGAAGAGAGGGAGGAGAACGAAGGAGACACGCGCTCTGGAAGCTCTACAGCAGTGTTGTCCATTAGCTGGACAGTGTATGAAACAATCTCTTTAAACAAAGTCCTATCTCTTCTGGCATACATTCATAATAATCAACTTTTCTTTTCCCCCAAGCTACTTGAACAGAGACTTTTTAATGTCAAAGCACTTTGAGGTCTAATCTCTGAGATGTCTCTGTTATATTTTCCTGGTTAGCAGGTTCCCTGTTAATCTTCACTCAGAACACCATGAACACTAGCTGCTAGGGCTGGTCCACATAGAATATTGATACTGCTTTTATGTCACATTTTCTACCATTGGTTTTGTTTATTTAACCCTTCCTCAACCACTGTAATCCCCAACCACCTGAAGATGTTTGGACTTTATTCCCCATAATTCCCAGCTGCTCAAACTCCAAAATATTTTAAAGGCCTTCAGTGAAGATTCGAACTCCAGCCTCCTTGATGTCATCCTCTATTGTACCAACTGCTATTCCTCCCTGTCTCTCCCACAGTCTCCCTAATAACAGGGAACCTGCTAACCAGGAAAATATAACAGAGACATCTCAGAGATTAGACCTCAAAGTGCTTTGACATTAAAAAGTCTCTGTTCAAGTAGCTTGGGGGAAAAGAAAAGTTGATTATTATGAATGTATGCCAGAAGAGATAGGACTTTGTTTAAAGAGATTGTTTCATACACTGTCCAGCTAATGCAGAGGCCAAGTTGTCATTTCAACAGATTTGGGATTGCTGGCCAAGAGTTGCAAAATAAAATAGGATTTTCAAATCCCTACTTTAATTAACTCCAGTGGGATTTACATGTCAATGGGGGAAGTTGATACCAAGTAGTGGTCTTAAAAAGTTGAATTCCCATGGTCTTAAAGGCAAAACTGTAAGGATGGGCTGTTGTTTAATTGGTTAGCCCTGCATTTTTTGACTATTTATTTAATGGTCCATGATTGCAGAAAGTTTGAGAAACACTGTGCTAGACCATTCTCATTTTAACTGGGCACAAGAACCATCTGCTTCAGCCAGATTGGGGCTGTTTTTATTGCATCTTAATTTGTAATTACTTCACATTTTGTCCTGCTTATGTTGCTTATGTAAGTTTTTCTTCAATTTTAAGTGCAGTTATTGTTTTTGGTTGCATCTTTCTAATTATTACTGAATGTATGCATTTTTTAAAAAGCAGATTATTAGTTGACTATAATAGCAAAAAAGTAGAATACAAATTCATTGATTTAATAAAACTATGTTAAAACTGTATTTTTTGTTTGTGTATAAAAGAAATTGGGCCATGTTCCTGATTTACCAAGAACTAGGGCTGAGCTGAAAATCTTTTTTTCATTTTCTCCACACATTTCCTACCCCTGCTAGCATGAATCATCAACCTAAAACATTGCCCTGATTTAAAAAAAAAATGTAGTGGACTGCCATGATAATTTCTCAGTATCCACATTCCACAATCGGAATATTTAGTGGGATGGCTATTTTAAACATTACCACCATGAAACAAAAAGCAATGAAGAATCTTACAGAAAACAGGCCAAATCCTGCCCATCTTCTATTGGGAAGTTGACCCATTTTTAATTCATGTTATAACTGTACAGTTTAATACAAGCTATTAGCATTTAGGAGAAGAGTTGTTAAGGAATTAATGTTTTCATGGTAAAGAAAGGTAGGCCTACACAGCATACACATATCTAATATGACAAACCCTGGGTCCTTACATCTGTCAACCTTGATCCCAGCCAACCCTCCTGACCTAGCTAATGTTACCTTTTTAGTACTGTTTAATTTATGAAAATGAATAGGAAACAAGCCTGTTACAAGGCAAAGCTCCCACCTCAGAATAACTATATTCCCAACAGTGTCTCTGAGCCCCACATGGATCCCAAAAATGTTCTCAGGAACTAAAATGGTCTGTGCTTGCCACCCAGTGCTTTGCTTGCCTTCTAGAATATGGGTGTTTTATGACTGGAGACAGCCCATTTGACAGCCAGTTTGGTGTAGTGGTTAAAGGCACTAGGCTAGAAAGAGGAGGAGACTTGGACATGAATTAGATGGGTGACTTTGGACCATCACTCCCTTCTCAACCCTAGGAAGGTGATGCAAACCACTTCTGAAAAAAGTTGCCAGGAAAACTGCAGGGACTTGTCTTGAAGGTACGTACACACACACACACACACACACACATACACATGCACACACAAACACACACACTGACCAGAACCATCAGGGTAACCCAGGGTGAGTTGGAGTTGGATGGTACCTAAATGGAATGAAATAGTTAAATAAATAAAATAAAACTACTGGCCCAAAAAGTTTGGGCACCAGTGACAATCCATTATGTGGAGTTTGCACTTCAGATTGCAAATAGGGAACCCCCAATTTAGTAATCCTGTACAACAATGTTTCATGTTCATGGAAACCTGGCATATTGGATAGAAGGTTGGTGGAAAGGAAAAAGTTTAACTCTCAATATAGCAAATGTTTGGGTCAGAGGCACATCTTTTTCTGGGCCAGGGCCTGAGGAAGCCCACCCTGCAAAAACTTAGGGGCAGGAAAGAATAAAAAATTAATTGGATTTAATTTTCCTTTCAATTTAATTAAAATTAAACCTAATTAATTAAATACAGTAATATCCATCATTTATTATGATTGTTGCTATTTAGTTATTTATTATTATTGTTAGGTTTTCTAGCTCCTGTCCCATTAAAAATTACAATTGGGAAAAATTCTGAGGAGGGCATCCAAAACTTGGAGGTTGCATGTAGCCTCCCTGCTTTAAGTAATGGCTGCTAAACATAAAATATAGGCTTCCTGGTATCATTTTATGTATGTATGTATGTATGTATGTATTTATCAAATTTATATGGCCGCCATCTCACAAGAAGGGACTCTGGGTGGGTACAGCAAAAAATATAAAACGATAAACATATCAAACACATTCATATTAAAAAATATATTATAAAGTACAGGCTGGGAAAAATCTGCCCTCTTTACAAAAGAGTGGGAAAGTGTGCACACATAAATGAATATAAAAATACTATTTTTCAGATGTCCATGGAAATATAATCTATTTTACTTTGTTAAAAATAAAAATGCACCTGTCATTTTAGAACAATACTATAGTGAATGTTTAGAGGGGTTTTTTAGTTTTATAGTAAAAATCAAAAATCAGTATCGCAAAGTAACCAGTATTTTATTAATTCCATCCATATAATATATGGGTGGAATTAAAATTGACTGAAAGAACTAATCAAGCATGGTAATAAATTCTGTCCCAAACAGGAAATCTATAACAGGAGAAGATTCCCTTTCACAGGATTCTATTTACTGAATTATTTCTGTACAGACTGTAGATGTTATTATATTTCGGTCCTGCCCCTTCTTTTCACCACTGCCCCTTCTTTCTTACTCCAGCAGGCCTGCAAAGTGTGCTAGGTTTAGATAAGCAACTCTCCTGGTGACCTTCATTTATTTTTATTTTCAGTAAAATAACATTTTTGCATCTTGAAAGATAACCAGTTTATTCTTCCATTTTTGTGGATCACAGCTTGCTTTATCAGAAAAAGAATATATCTGTTAAGGAGGGGGGTAGCTGGATCTTCTTTATATTGTTACAGCAATTTGGCTTGGAGGGGTATCTGTATGCCATTTTCATGTCTAAAAAATAACATACTGTAGGAACAGTGATACTTCTAGCCTGTGCAATAATTTTTAAGAGAAATCCTAAATGAGGTTAGAGGAAGAAGTGAAGTCCTACCAAATCTTCCATTGCTCCTAAAGTTCTAGCTGTCAGGACAGGAAGCGTGGATGTATAATTTGGCTCAGCTATTTCCTTTTTAAAGACCCTCTGCTGAAGACAATGAGGAAAATTGGCTAGCTCAGCTCAAACTAGAGGACACCCCGGCTCCTTGCGATAGGGTGGTTGGGATAGGGAGAATGATGGAACTGTGGATAGACAACAGATCAAATGCCAGATCTGCCTTAATGTCTTATTTAAGAGCTTATCATAGGCAAGAAAACTGCCAGTGATAGAGTTGCACATTTGGTACTTTCCAAAGATTAGATGTCTCAGTGGTGGATGTTTCTCATTTTTGGAATTCCTCTCTGGAGGTAAATGGCGGCGGGGGGAGTTGCATGGTTCTTACTCTTTCCTCCTATACTTCCTGGTTAGGATTTTCTAATTTTATGTATACATTATATGTGTATGTGGCGTATTCAGAGGCAAACTTTTCATTTGAATTGTTTTTATTTAGCTGATGGCACAGTAAAATAATGACTACATTCTTTTTGAGTTGCTTTGCATTACATTCCTTCAGGAAGAAATCTGAAGGATGTTTCAGAGTATGTTGAATGTGTGATTTCCTATCATGCTTCCCACAAGAATACAAAGCAAGAAATGCAGAAGAAAGTGGTGTGCCTTGACTTGCTTCAGGACTGAGGATGGCAAGGATTTGGAGTAAAGTGCAGAATAAGAAGAGAATGTACATTTTCTAATAGCACATAATTAGAGATAGTAATTCCCCCTTTGTGTGCCAGAATACATTGGTGTGCTGTAAATAAGTTGCTCATGTGCCACTAATATACAGACAGATCAATATATTTCTGCATGAATTGCAATTCAGTTCATACTTCCAAATCAGCTTCCAGTGAAGACTATGATTTGGTGGTAAAGCATAGCCTTTGGATACTCAAAAGTCCCAGGTTTGATTTGTGGCCTCCTCTTGGAAGATTCTTGTGTAACATCCTGCAGAGCTACTGCCAATCAATGTAGACCACACTTATTTACATGAATCAGCAACAGAAACAGCTTCCTGTGTTTCTATAACAAGATCTTTGTTCTGCTTTGTCCTTGCATCAGAAGTGCTTAATTGATCTATCACTTTTAGTGCAACACTTTTCCTTGGTCAAGGTGTCAAGGTTACCTACTCTGAAAGAGTCACTGACCTGAATTGTCTTCTTCTAATCAGTTGGGGAAACATAGACAAAACATTGCCTTTTATTTAAATGGGATGTGTTAATGATTCAACAGTCACTAATGCAGAAACAACAATACAATAACCTGCTTTTGGCAGAGCCTGCCTGTTGCAGTACTGCTTCCTTCTTTCCAGTAAGGAAGCTCATTTGTTTGTAAAAGATGTCTACACAGTTTATTTTTAGATAGAAACCAGAGTGGTAACATAGGACTCCCTCTATGAGGCATAATTGAGTATAGTAAAGTATACAGTACAAAGAGTTCCAGCATCTACATGTAGGCCTGAAAAGACTCCTCTATGAAATAAATAAAATAAAATAAAATAAAATGGTAAAGTAAGATATGAGAGGCAGTTTGGTATAGTGGTAGGTACCAGGCTAGAAACCAGGAGACTGTGAATTGTAGTCCCACCTTAGGCACAAAGGCAGCTGGGTGGCCTTGGGCCAGTCATTCTCTCTCTGCCCTAGGAAGCAGGCAATGGCAAACCACTTCTGAAAAACCTTGCCAAGAAAACTGCAGGGACTAGTCTAGGAGTGAAAAAATAACTTGAAGGCATATGTGTGCACGTGCATGCATGCACGCGCACACACACACACACACAGACACACAGAAAGCAATTCAATTGCATGAAAAGAAAGTCAATTTCATGTAGCGGTTAAGGCACTGGGCTAGAAATCAGGAGACCATGAGTTCTAGTCCAGAGTCCACTGGAGTTGGGTGGCCAATAAATTTAAACAAACAAACAAATAAATAAATAAAAGTCCTGCCTTAGGTCTTAGGAAGAAGGTAATCACAAACCACTTCTGAAAATGTTGCCAACAAAATTGTAGGGACTAGTCCAAGAAATCACCAGGAATCAATACTGACTTGAAGGCACAAAAAAAGAAAAAGAAAAGGAAAGGAAAGGAAAGGAAAGGAAAGGAAAGGAAAGGAAAGGAAAAGGAAAAGGAAAAGGAAAAGGAAAAGGTAAGGTAAATCAGACCAGATAACATAAGATAAAGTAGTCACTAGCCCAGAGTTAACCTTGTCTCTGTATCAGGCCCAGTTCTGGACATATTTTCAAATTAGAAATTGTATCTGCAGCTCATGCACGGAGACAGGCTTTACTTATTCAAGCTCTTGCTCGCCAGCTGAGACCGGCAAATGCTTTCTCTGAGCCTTTCCACCATGGCAAACCTCAACTGAACCGAACCCTGGTGGTGGTGATATAATGTCCTGTTGTCACAGTAATGTATTATTGTGATCCTCACCTTATCCTATGTGTTGTACAGCTGCTTAATAAATGTACTAGCCCATAGATAGGCAAAGGAATATTTTGAGGCACTGATTAGGATCAGTTAATCAAACCTTTATTTCAGTTATCAGCATAACTAATTAGAATGTAAACTAGGATTTCAGAGTATTTTTGTATTTTATATACAATATTATGTAATATTTTATATAATATTTTGGTGGTGTCACTGTGAAAGAGGAAATAGCAGAATTCCTAGCTAGCAAGGCCATTTCTGAGAATTAGCGAGGTTGGATTCATGCATCTGGAGGGTGTTTGCATTAGAAAAGGCTGCCTTAAAATTATTTTCAAAACACCAGACAGTTTTGTTTTTCATAAAATGGTAAAATGGTTACGGAGTTTCAATTCAATGTCCAACCTTGCCAGTCTAGACAATAGCCCCTTCCTGAGATTCAAGAGTCATTCCATTTCTCTAACTTTCTCTTTCTTCCATAAAATGGTAAAATGGTTACGGAGTTTCAATTCAATGTCCAACCTTGCCAGTCTAGACTATAGCCCCTTCCTGAGATTCAAGAGTCATTCCATTTCTCTAACTTTCTCTTTCTTCCATAAAATGGTAAAATGGTTACGGAGTTTCAATTCAACGTCCAACCTTGCCAGTCTAGACTATAGCCCCGTCCTGAGATTTTTTTCCCTGTCATTCCATTTCTCTAACTTTCTGTTTCTTCTTGTTGACTCTAATACCTTTTCATAAAAATATATTACTTCTATTGAGTGGACACCATTTTCTCTTTGGAATAGTGCCAGAGCTGCAATGGGAAACAGTCTCTTCCAGTATAATCTTTGAAGAATATATTTCAGTCATTTATGTTCTCAAAGAATTTATTCTGCAGATGTGTTTAGAGAAGGAATAGTAGCAAATAATGGACTACAGATAATTATCTATGGAAAAATGAATTGAATATTTTATCTTAATAAAAAAGTGTTATATACTCCAAGGAAAAATAAGTAAGGTGAACTCAGGTTTAATAAGTTTCCCTTCTCTCCTCTCTCTCTCTCTCTTTTAAAAGTCATATATGTCTTTATCTTTTAGATAAAGCATATCCCAAATATACTTTATCTGAAAGCAGATGCAAAGGTTTAATGGACAACCATGTCACTGGGTGTTTGTGTGTGGAGATAGGGCAATTGTATGTTTATATGTGAAATAAGAAATACATCCTACCTATTTCAGTGGATGCTTATGATCTATTAAATAAATCATTGTACAGTAACAAAATGGGGTGGGGGGAAGACAGAAATTAAAAAAAACAATTTCTTTTCGGAATTACTGGATCAATTTCAGTAAATACTGGTTAAAACACAATTTCTCTAAAGCCTTAAAGAAAGATTAATCCCAACAATTAGTTTGCAATTACAATATAATATAAAACTGAAGAACAGCATATTTCACATCTTAAAAGAAATTGTTATTCCTATTAATCATGAATTAATTCTAAGAAACATCAGCCATCTTCTGTTATTATTACAGAATGGCATCCACTTGAAGCTTAAAATGTAGCTACTAAGTACTAAAGTTTAGTGACTTAGGCTGCATTTTAGTTCACAGAGTAATTTTAAGTGAACACTGTATGGCTAAGTACTGAGTAAAAATTCACAGAATGCTTTAACACTGATTCATTATAAGTAGTTTGGGCTTACTTTTAGGACAAAGACATTTCCAAGGAAGCTTACAAAAAATAAAATCAATAAAATAATAGTAATGATGACAGTGATGATGAATTTGCTAATGTTAATAAAACCAGATACTAAAAGCAGCTGTCAAAACATCTGCCAATGTTACATTATGCATTGGGAAGTTCAAAAATCATATTTACTTAGTTGAGGATACTGTTTCTTAATTGTTCTTATCTCAATAGCCTCTCCACTATTGATACATTGCAACTGGTTGTTGTGGCAAATTTTCAGTATGAACCCCAATATTTATTAAACATAATTCTGATGATGACTTTCAGGTTTGATGCTGGACTGTAATTCTGATCATTTCTCGAAGCAAATAAAAGAGAATTAAAAATAAATCTGGCCTCTGGGTCACAGGCAACCCCCCAGCTTCTCTTTTCTCTTTTTGGCTCCCAAAATGGTCAGAACTCCCAAAATCTGGCCTTTGTTTGTTTTGTTTTGAGGGTCTTTTTAAGGGACAAAAGCTCTTCCAAGGTGTATGGCACCTATTTCCTCTTTTAACCCACTTAACCCTCTTCCACAGGAATATCCATGAGGAGCCTCAAAAAAGTCAAGATTGTGTGCACAGCCACTATCTTGCCATTTTTGGATTGCTCCTGTGGATGCCCTGGCTCCTTCACATCAGACCTGTTTGTTCTTAATTCCTTCTGGAGTGTAGCGTTCAAAATCCAACAGAGATCATGCTGAATTCCTCCCATAGTGTTTTTTCCCCCCCATATCAGGAAGAATGCAGAGAGTTGGAATGAAATATTATAGGAGAGAGAAACAGAGAATAACAGGAAGAGACGTTATTATTTATTTATTTAATAAATTTATGAGGCACCCAGCTTAACAAATAACTTTAGATGATGATGACGATGATGATAAACCCCAAAAGATCTGGAAAAGCACTTGGATACAATAGAAACGGATAGACTCTCAACTCATCAATTACCAAAAGTTGCATTACTTGGAACAGCAATATATTGTGAGAATATCTTTAACTACTGCAGATCCTTGGAAGGATCTGATAGTCAAAAGGACAAATTCCAGTCAGAACTATCTGACAAATTGTGTATAACTAGCAATACATAACAATAACAACACAATATAAACAATTTAAAATGATCAAGGCACCTCACAACTCCTTGACAACATGAAATGAAGTCATCCCTATCAGCTCCTCTAACATCCTGGCCCCAGTGCCTAAGGGAAAGGCCAGGTTGTCAAGGCCTTCTGGAAAGCCAGCAGGATCAGGGCCATCCAGATCTCACGGGGCGGCTGTTCCACAGGACAGGCTCCACAGCAGAACAGGCACACATGCTGGATCTCATTATATGACATTATTCACAGAAGGGAACCAAAGCATGACTACCATCCCAGATCTGATGGGACAGACAGAAACCACTGGAGACAGATAGTCCTGCAAGCAACCTAACCTTGTGCCATGCAGGGCTTCATAGGTGATAACCAGCAGCTTGAATTGCACTCAGAGGCCTACTGGAAACCAGTGCAGCTCTCATAGCAGTAGTGTTACATGGACTGTAACATGTTCTGCCCAAAATAGCATGTACTGCTCCATTCTGGATCAGCTGCGCCTTCCAAATGCTTTTCAAAGATAGCCCCATGTACAGTGCACTGCAAGAATCCAACTGGGAAGTGACTAAGGCACGAGTGACTGTGAGAGGCCTTGTCTCCCAGTCCAGGAGTGGGTGCAAGATAGATTTGTGCAAATGTGTTTCTGACCATGGCTGTCCACCTGCTCCTTCAGCAGCAGCCAGGAGTCCAGGCGGGCCACTGACTTGCCCACCAATTCTGTCTGGGGAAACACTATCCTATCCAGAGTTAATGGATACCATTTTGCAAGGGAAGAAAGATTTTGGGAAATTGGAGGCCAGAGACTATTAATTCAAATATAAAAGCAATTAAAGTACTAGTAGAGAGAATGGTTGCTTTCTGCACGATTACTGGTGTTTGAGAACTGGAAGGAAAATTACTTCCCTGATACAGCTTTGCTTCTCTGAGAAAGAAAACCCCATAAGAAATGATGGCAGTTCCTTGGTGTGTTAGGCTACAGCAGTCCTTCAAGACCAATATGGTTGACCCCAAAACAGCAGGCTAGAAAGGATTTAAGATTCAAATTATAGTCTTACTTACCAGGAAGTAAGCTCTGTTGAACTGAGTAGGATTTTATTTCTGGGTAAACATGTTTAAGCTCGGTCTGTAAATCTTTCAACACTCTTACTGCCAAACAAATGTTAGCAATGGTGGAAAATATTTGGAAAATGTCACTGATGTGGAAAAGGGGCCAACGGAAGCAAGTAGGAAGGAAGTCAGGGTGAAACAAAAGTGGGGGATAGCAACACAGATGTCTTGTATAAGAGTAAAACTTTAGTCCAAAGAAAGGAGTGTATACGGGGCTTGAAAATAAAATAAAATAAAATAAATACAATAAAACAAATATGGCTTCAACTGAGTGCATCTTTTCCCTCCTCTGGAATATTCTGAAAAAAATATCATATACCTATTAAATATTTTGGCAGTGATTGGATTTTTGGTATTAGAAGAGGGTCAGTCAGGTTGCTGAAGTAATTGCTACAAATGTTAAAGGTTAACATGAGAAAAGTAGCAATAGTCAGATCTGGACTCCAAACCTTTATGAGGAAAGGGGAAAAAAAAGCAATCTAGCCAATCAGTCAAGGACCGGAGGGATTCTGGAGGAAAGCAAGAGAGATGGTATTAAAAATGTTTGGCAAGGCATGACATCCAAGAGGAAAGGTTAAGATAACTTGGCGTCTCTTGCCAAGTGCAGAAGAAGAACACACAGGGCCACGAGAACAGGAAGCATAAAGGAATGTCATAAAGAAGACAAGGATCAATTATTCTCATTAGGCAATGAGCTTGGAACAAATATGATTGGCCTGAGAAGAAAGGGAAGTTTTAGGTTAAATATTCAGCAGGGCTGTACTAGGCCTGTTCAACAAAGAGGTAAATTGCCAGAGGGTGTTGTATAACTGCCTGTGCCAGAATTATGTAGAGCAGAACCCACATTTTCAGGAATAGTTATAGAATAATTAAACCAATCCTGTCACTGAGTGAGGAGGTGAGTGAAGGAGGTCTATTCTAATACCAGTAGCTCTGAAAGTCTAAATAAATAAAGCAGATTATTTAAGGGAAAGGGAAAGCAGATGTTTAAGTTATGTTTGAGGTCAAAGAGCTGTGATGCTATTTTTTTCAAAATTAATTATGCCACTCGTCCCAATGTCAATAGTTTTTAAAGTGATTTTGTTACCAAAGTGTTGTGTTTTCCATATTCAACATAATATATTTATTGTTCTAATTTGTCTTCAGTTAGAATTTGGAGTAGGGGAATCAAGGTTATAAACAGAAAGATGCTTAACCTCAGTGAAATCAGTGGGCCAGTGAGCTTAAATTTCTGCTCGATTGTGAATTGTTTGAGACTGAAGGGGCCTGTGACATTCTGATGCCCAAATCAGAAAATCTAACTTATGCTACATGGTAGTCTAGTACAAACATAAAATATATGTAAGTATAAATTAAATTGGCAGTGTGCTCCTTAAACTATATTTTGAATAGTGTCAGGTAGAAAAATTTTCCTGAATCTTTTCTCATTTAATTTGATGTGATAAAAAAGTTGCTTTCAAAATTTGTTTAAAACAGAGAATTTTACAGAAATTCTCAAGAAAGGAGTATGGTGTACTTGTGGTGACTCAGTGAGGGAGATGTGGCCCAGAGATATGTGAATGTTTCACTATACAGTATAATCCTCTCTCCAGTGGTATGAAATTTGTGGCAATTAAACTTCAATTGCATCCTAAGGGAGAACATTATGAGAGGACTTTTCTTGTTGGTAATCCTACTGTTGACAAACTGTTAGAGAATTTCTCCTCCTTCTGAAGAAATTCAGTTAAGCCACCTACCCAGTTTCTCTGCCCAGAAATTTTATGAAGAACTTTGAAAGGCAAGCTAAACTTTGCTGCCTCATTTTGCCCAGTGAGAAAATTCATATAATTACTATTTGTGTGTAATTAGCCCTTTATTTCGTATGCAATTTTTTGGATTGTTATTGGTCTTCCTTCAAGCTTTGTGATTAAGTTTGTATACTGGAATGGGAAAAAAACAAGCATCCGTTTAAAGACAAACAAGAACAGACCGTAATTGCTTCAAGAGTTCAGATAATTAACCATCTGAAGTGTGTGTATATATTAAAATAAGTGGACAATGTAAAATACAGAGCATATATCTAAAAACTAGTACATCTTTTGTGTTCTTGTGAGGATTTCCAGGAGCAGAGAATTCGAAAAACAAAACAAAACCCAAAACATATATTATTACTCCTAATAAAGAATTCTCACAGAATTAAAGGCAAAACAGGGCTGCTGAAAACCAACAAGGGAGAATTTGCTGAAACACCCTGCCCCCGAAAAAAAAATTGTTAAAAGCAAACCACGGAAAACAATGACAGTAGTGCTGGACTAATAGTGATGGACATTAGTTGTCACTGGAAAAGAAAGCTGAGAAAAAAAGGGGTTGAATAGAATATCATGGAAGAAAGCATATGTGACTAGCAAAACACTAAATAGAAACAGGTTTGTTAAAAAATGAAGAAAAGTTGCATTATTTTGTTTCAGTTTCCATTTGATTTGGACAGTTTGACAAGAATTGTGTTGCTATATTAATTAGTCTGCTAATCAGTCTCATGCTTTATTTTATTTAATTGAAAATACCAATTCTGGAGGGATAGCATATGCTCTAGATCATATTTAAGAAAAGCCAAGGAATGCAATGTATATGTAGTAATTAGCAGTAAGAATACATAGACCAGCAACCTCATTCAGATCAGCTTGTATCCAGTGAACTATGAGCTGAATTTCATTTTCATATGCTCCTTTCCTTTGTACGTGTTGATAGGCCCTCTATGATGACAATGGCGATTACTACTATATCTATATAGTGCTTTTCATCCAAGGACCTGAAAAGGTCTTTAAAAAGTGATGATGATAACATTATAAATGTACCAAATTATAAACTAACATACCATTAAAACCATACAAAAAAGTGACATCTTTAAATCAGCAGCAGTCAAACATTAAAGGCCCAAAATTCTGAATGAAGAAATGTACTTTAAGCAGCAACAAAATTGACATGCCAATAGTACTTCCCTTGATATACCTGAAAAGCCAAAGACTTCTACCACTGAAAAGGCCTTCCACACTTCTAGTTGCTGCTCTGGAGATTGCTCTTTGGTAGGACCATGTTCAACCCCCTGCCCTGTTCTTAAAGGCTGGTCTGACACATAGCTGAAAAAGGCTTCTAACAGTACACGAGCTGCTGAAGGCCTTGTAGGTCAACAACAATAGCTTAACTAGTGTAGATAATGGAGAACATCATGTGATATGACTTTGATCTTGCAGGTTGTTCAGTAAGCAAGTGGTGGCATTCTGCATAAGCCGAACATTGCAGAACAGCATGTTCTGCATAATAGATGCAGGGCCAGCTCTAGACGTTTTGGTGCCCTAGGCAAAGTCACATTATGGCGCCCCCTATGGTTTGACTCATCTTCCGGTTTTGTTCGGAATTTTAAAAAGGCGTCCTCTTGTTTCTTAATTACACTTAAGCCTCAAGCAGGCATGCTGGTTCACAGAGTATGCCACTACTGCTTTTCGTTTTTCTATTGTGTTTTTCTTTTCAATTTTGGCACCCCCCAAGTCATGGCACCCCTAGGCAGTGCCTCCTTGGCCTTAGCCTATAGCCAACCCTGAATAAATGGCATTTATATTTCCAGAAATGACTGGATGATTGGGAATCCAACATTTCTTTGTCCTTTTTTTCTTCCCAGAAAATTTTGGGGAAACTCCTTATGCAACTGAATTCTACCTCTGTGCCTAATAAGATCAAATTTGTACCTCTGGAAATTCTCCCCCATGCTAAGGTTCTCTATGGATTTATTTTCTCCTCCTAGCTAAAATGAACTACTGTACTTTTTTTTTTTTTAACAATAGAGTGTATTTTTAGTTGGTGGATAGTAGTGTGATCCCTTTTGCACAAGTAAAGTACTTTTTGCTCATGCTAGAATATTTTTGGAGCTACATTGTTATTACTTCAGTCCATGATACAAGACTTATAATGCAGAAATAATACCAAAAAATCCTAGATGTCACTTTCATTTCATATTCTTTATGCCAGTAATATGTAGTCCTATATAGGAAGCTATTTATTATTATTATCCTGAAATTACAGTCTGAAGCTAAGAAAATAATGATTCATAAGTCTAGGGGATGTAGTAACTTTTGAATTTGGAGCTTTGGGGATCACACTTTAGGGCAATTGATTATACCAGCTTTTGGTAGTTTGTCCCCCCTCTTTAATATAAAAAGCCTAGTCATCCAAAGAGTTCTGTGGGAGGCCGCACCTGATGTAATCAAACATTCTGCCCAGTGTTTCTTGGAAGTTCACTTCCATTCTGTTTATATTACATTTAAGCATTAGTAAGTTTTTAACCTACAACAACATCATCAAAAAGTCCAGTCAGTTCTCATTACCCTGCCAAGGCTGAGCTTGTTATCTGCAATGGTCTATCCAAACATGTTTGGCCAACCACAAGGAAGCTTATTCCATCTGTCAGATAGGAAGCGACTGGCTGTGGAGATTGGCACCATCTGTCAAGTTCAAAAGAACAATATAAATGATGGGAAAGATGGAATTATAAGAAAAATGTGATTTTTTTAAAAAAAAAACCTATATACTCCAGAACTCCTGCTTTTGTGGTTCCTATTCCTTGTATAATCCCTAAGGGCCAAACAGATGTGATGCTGATTGCATGAATGCAGTTCGTGGGTAGATTGCAGCTGTTACTTACATGTTTAAAGCTGCATATGTTAGCTCTCAGAAAAATAGAATGTTGCAGTTAGAAATTACAACACAAAAATAAAATATTTTTGTTTAGCATTCTGTGCAAAAATTGTAACTGTGTTGAACAAGGAGAAGGAGCATGCAAAAGGAAAGGAAAAGGGGAGAGAGATGGACACACATTCCGAGAAATTATGACAATAATTATTATGATCAGTACAACTGGACATTATATAGTGATTAAAGAATACATTCTCGGCAAAGGTTTATTTATTTTATTCCATTTATATGGCTGCCCACTTGCCAAGCAATTCTGGGTGGTTAACAAAATTGAAAACAATCCAAGGAATATAAATAATAAAAGTTTAGAAAAAAAATGACCACAAGGCAACACATATAAACACTAATAGAGTAAAGATGTAAAACCATAAGTAGAGATTACAGATGGAAAAGAAAGCCGATATCAAAGAGCATATTTTAAAGTGCTGTTTTAAAGAAAGAAGAAGGGGAAGAAGCAGCAGATGCAAAAAAAAAAGAGGAAACAGGATTTAAAAAATTAATGAGGTTTAGCAAAAAGGAAGGATGATAACTGACAAGGCAAATTAAAAGAAAGAAGGAGCAAAGAGCAAATAGATTTAAAAATATAAAGAAGTAGCTTAAAGTGGATCTGATAAAGAAATGGATGTCACTGAATGTTGCAAAACAGAAAGGGAACAAAGCAAAATGTAGAGAAATGAAATTGGCTGCAGGCTAACAAGGAAAGACAGAAGACAAAAATGAGCAAGGCAAATCAGAACAAAGAGAAGGACAATGTATTGTCGAAGGCTTTCACGGCCGGCATACGATGGCTGGTGTGGGTCTTCCGGGCTGTGTGGCCGTGGTCTTGAAGTCTTGTTTCCTAACGTTTCGCCAGCACCTGTGACCGGCATCTTCAGAGTGCAGGAGCACAGACAGGAGCTGCTCCTGTCTGTGCTCCTGCACTCTGAAGATGCCGGTCACAGGTGCTGGCGAAACGTTAGGAAACAAGACTTCAAGACCACGGCCACACAGCCCGGAAGACCCACACCAGCCAAAGAGAAGGACAATTGTTGAGCTGGGAAAATAATGAGATAATATGTCAGTTTTCAGTAATATTTGAAACTGAAAAATGGCAAGTTGTTGCAATAAATTTAGTTCAGATAAATAGTGCAAAAGAGAAATAAAAAAAAAACACCTCATTATAACCTCTACCTGAAACTATACACAAAGGAGAGTGAACCAAAATCTCAGGTTAGCTAAACTTTTTTTTAGCAACTGATGGCAAAGCTGTATGAGAGTGTGATTAATGCTAGCTGTCTGTTTCAACTTTAAAACGTATCGCACACATCACTTGACAGCTCCTTATGAACATGGCCCCAGAGTGGTTTACTGCAGCTAAACTACTTTTTTTCTTTTGCATTGCATTTATATTCCATCTTTCCTTGTGAAGCTCAAAACAACATGCTGAAGATTCCTGAAGAGCCTCTCTTCCAAATACGAGATTTGGCTGCTTAGGTTTATCTGTGGGATCATATCCCTTCAGCCCATACCATGGAAATGCAATTATGCACAGGAATGGGAAGCCTCCAGTTTATGGACACCCTACTTTCCTATCTGGCCTGCGAGCCCCCTCTTTCCAAGCCCCACCTTGCCTCTATCCCCTTTTCCTAAATGATGACTTCTTCCCCACAAGGTTGGTCTGTGGCCCATCTTCAGCGCTCTGTCCTCTCTCATTCATCACCGTTCCTTAAACTGAAAGGGGATTTGACTCTTTGCCTACTGCAACATCTGAGTTATGAATCGCACATTTTTAGATGTGCAAGGGAAAGAGGAATGCGTCTGCCTTTAGCAATTTGGTTACTGCTATCAGTTTCTGTCTCCCGCTGGATTTGCAATGTTCTTCAGAAGAAATGAACGAGAGAAGTAAGTGGCATGCTGAGGGAAGCATCTGAAATTTAGTTCAGATGTGTCTCCAGAGGCTAGTCATGACAGAACTTACAGCACAAGCATTTGGAAGGGGGCCACTGAAAACAACTTGTCCTCATTCCAGTTGAGCAACTGCGAGCAGAGATTTTTTCTTCGTGGGCCATTTAGGGACAAGATGGGAAAAGACAGAATGACGTTAAGAAGAAGAAAAAAAATCCCCTCTCCCTTCTTACATGAGGTTGTGGAAGATTGTTCAGGAAGCACTGATAATTTTATTTAAGGGCAGTTTCTCACTCCCTTCATCCACTTCCAATTTTCCCATCATCTCTACTTCACTGTAGAGAATGCAAAGAAACTGCAAGTGACAGAAATTCTATTTATCTTACACTGACAGTGAATAGAAGGAAGCTGATAAAAGATACAGCGATCCCTAGTTAGATACATCAGCCACAAAACAGCCTACAGGCTAAAAAAGGGTATTGTCAAAACCCTTTTTATTTCAGCTTTCATTGATTTAAATTGTAAGAGTGCAAAAGGAGGAAATCATATGCATATTTACTCTGAAAAGTACCTGAGCAAAAGCTGTGAGGTATTTGTAAGTTTGGCATTACTCAGTATTTAGATGGAAGGGGTACTCCGCCCCCATATTTCAATGGACAAAGTTCAGCTGAGGTGACCACTCCAGAAAGAAGCATGCCACAGTTGTGCCAGTCACTCAGCTTTTCTGTATCCCGCGCCTGACAAGAACTGGAATCACATCCGGTATCTATCAGGAGTGCCAAATTGTACAAAGAAGAGCAGGTTGACAGACGTAGGTTGGCTAAAGGACAGGATGATGGTAACCAGTGAAAAATAGGCCAGTCAACAATTTGCATGCTATTGTTTTGCATAATTCTGATAGCCAAGGAAAAAGATATACAGGACTGAAACTACACTCCCTATGTTGGGGAAAACCCATTCCTTGTGTCTTTTGACTTCTGAAATCTTATTGGCCATTGCAATAAGAACTCAAAATAAGAACCAGAAGCATATTTAAGAGAGAAAAATGAGATTCTGATGACACTGAATTTTGTGCTACATATATATTTTGAGCTTTTTCTGTCCTTGAGGCCTCCTCAAATACATTTAAGCAGCAATAGATTGGCATTATCTGTAGTTTGCTATGACTCCTAAAGTAGTTTTACAATTTGATATGACACTGTGATGAAACTGTCAAATGTTACTGCTCTTTTGTTATATGATTTATGGTTCTGAATGAATATTTGGAAGAACAAAAAAATGCTAGGCATTATGTGCACCATATTTCAAGCTGAAACATGGACCCATAATACCCAAAGTACCAGATTTTTTATAATGTAGAAATTATACTACTTCAATTTTATCTTTTCTCATTCAATTCTTTTTTAAAAAAATTTTTTAATCTCACCTTTATTATTTTTATAAGTAACTCAAGGTTGTGAACTTACCTAATACTCCTTCCTCCTCCTATGTTCCCCACAACACCAACCCCGTGAGGTGAGCTGGGCTGAGAGAGAATGACTGGCCCAAAGTCACCCAGCTGGTTTTCATGCCTAAGGCCGGACTAGAACTCTCAGTCTCCTGTGTTCTAACCCGGTGCCTTAGCCACTAGACCAACTGGCTTTCTTTTCAAGTGTATCCCACAAGATTCAGAGACACTTATTATATATACTAGTCTGCATGTGTTCAAATTCTTCTATGTACAAAAATAGGAATAATTGTTCTAAGTAAGTATCAGAGGGGCTGCCATGCATGAGAAACACCTTCAGGGTTGGACCAGTAACCCACATAGTCCAATTCCTTGTTTCCTAGAGAAAGTGCACAAGAAAGGCAAAAAACCAATCTCACAGAGCCAGTCTTGTCGTTAGATGACAAATTTGGGATGTCATAAAAGGGCAGCAAATTGTTAGTTATTTATTTTGTCATTGTATTTTTATTACTAGGAACACACAAAGAAATTTCTGCCCCATGTGCTAGAATAATGGCATATATGGATGGCTTTGGTGAACACACACTTTGGTATGCAGCGGGTAGGCAAAACAATGCCAGGAGCCAATCTGGATGTTTCCCTCTTTTGATGTGGCTCTTCTGCAAGTGATGTTCAGTGGCATGTTGCCTTTGAAAGGAAAAGTTCCACATAGCCATTTTGACTAGTAGCCGGAGGTTGGCTCATCCATACACCTAGGCTGCCAGGTTCAGTAGGACACCATTTTTCAAGGAAAAACAACAACACCACCCTTGGAGTTTGGGGTGGGGTGCCAATTGCATGGTTAGCCTAGGCACCAGCTGCTGGCAGTTAGTGTAGGACCACCGCTGCTAGTAGCCATTGCAGATGACTCAACTATGATTTATTTTGCCCCTTCACTTATCACTGAAAGAAGTCATTGGCCTTTGAAGCATTTCGTGGAAATTTATTCCATAAATGAATCATGCACTTTGTGAAGAGTGAGTTTTTTTGTCTGCCTTGAATCTCTTTTCAGTTTTATTGGGTAAATTCTAAGTTTAGGTATATGCAGATTATTTTATATTAAACCCATGCTTATTTAAGATAATTTAGAATTTACAGTTAAAATGTTAAAAGCAACTTATTTACTTTTTTTTTTAAAACCAATTTAAATTAGCTATTTTAGGCTATTTTAGACATTTCTTCAAAATAAGAGTGTTACAGTTAAAGTGAGATTTTGGTTCTATAGCTTTTAATAGAAGGAAGCAGGGCTTGGTTAACAGATTGGCGGTCACCCTATATGTGCTACTCTGAGCTACTGAGGAGGAGGATATGCAGGTACTGGACCAATACAGCTTCTCTTTAGAGTTCTGGATTTTTCATTTAAATTGTACATTTCTGTTTAATATGTTCCTTCTGTCCCTTGCTGTTAGAATTTTTGGGTGAAGAAAATCATAATCTCAGCAGTCTGCTTTGCTCTAAATCTGCAAAATTTTAAATTTATCATAATCTCATCAGAGAAACTGATAATTATCTGGAAAGTACTAAGGAACATTTATACACCATGGGAATGAATGTAAGCAGAGAGTGAAGCTAAGCCATGTATTATTTGCTGGTCATCCTCCATTCAGATGGCGTATCCTAATTTGCTGACTGAGCTGGGTTCCTTAAAAAAGTATGCATCATGGTTGGAAGGAAGCCATTTTGTACCATTTGGGATTCAATGTCTGGGATTCTGGAGTGATTTTTTTGCATACGCTCAGAACCTGTTGTGGCTCTGTAGTCTGCTGGTTCCAACCATGTGGGAGAGAGATATGGTGCACTGAGAAATTCAATCTTTTAATAGAATCCAGACCAGCACAGAAAGTTTTGTCTTTCCATATAATGCAAGCTTAATGGCAAAGCAATGCATGATCCAAACTGGAAGCAACGCAACATTGAGATAAAGCGAGGGATCTGTCAGTGCCAATAACCTTATGCTAGGAAGATCCCTTGCTTCTCACAGTGAAGAAACAGCTTGCTCTTCTCATTATTATTATTATTAGAGCCTGGGATACAGGCAACACCAGCACAGAATCCCTGCTTCAACTTCTGTTTCCAATTTAGTAGTTTGTTTATACATGCCTGCAAAAACATTCTTAATCAAAAAGAAATTTTGTCAGGCAGTGTGGGTATCTGGAAAGGTTATTACCACTCAGTGCCGCCATCCTCTGTCCTGCCTATGACAGGTTATTATTTTGAGCTCATAACCATTCAAGCCATAGCTCCTGGCAGAACATGTGCTCTGTGTAGAATGTTGTTGTTTATTTCTACAAAACCTGTTGTAACTAGGCACTGTACTGAAGGTAAGTAAAGTGCTAGGGCTTTGATCCAAAGAGCCTCTTGCATGAGTAAGGAGTATGTGTACCTGACTTGACCTTAGATCCATGCATAAGAGATAATAAGATAAGTGACACGTTTACATGAATATAAATTAAAATCCCACAAGCCAATAACTGCTAACAGCTTCCCAGTAGAACAACTTCCCAGAAGATTGGAGGCAGAGCAGCATTATTCTTCCACCTCAGATTTGGAGCAAGCCCCTTTCAGGTAGGCCCACCTTCCTCAATTTAACAGTTTTGTTGGAGTTGTGGTCTCAACATTTGTGGATATGACAGGCTGGGAAAAGTCTTTCGGTGTCCTAAACTTCACACTGGGTGTTGGGTGGGTACGAGAGACTGCTGTAGAAGGAGCAGGTAAGAAAATAATTCATGATCAGATTATCTGAATAGATTACTGTCTTCATTTCTTTAGTGCAAGTCATAGGCTCTTGCCTCCAGATTTCCAAGTGAAGGAACCAAATCACCAAGGGAAGGAAGAGTTGTGAAAATGATCACAATGCTTCAGGGTTCTTTTGAGGAATTTTGTTACCTAAAGCAAAGAATGAGATGGCCCATCCCCTCTCCTCATTCCATATTCAGAAATTAGATGGTTTGGCATTTGAATCTTATTCCAGAACAGGTGATAGGACACAGCACCTGAGAGCAAAATATTAGCTTAAGTTCCCCATTACTGATGTAGCATCTTCTACTGTCCTCCATCAACTACTGAGGTGATATAAAGCTTGTCCTCATTACTGTTATATTGACACAGTAATGACTGGATGACTATATATCAGCACTGGGGAACTGACTGTAGCTTGCACAGTTCCATCCTCCAGAATTAGACGCATGTATGATAAAGTCAATGTGCTTTTTCAGAGCTCAGAACAAAATAGTCTCACTCAAAAACATCCTGCTGGAATGGTCTGGATTGGCTCTGCTGTACTGGAACAAAACTCAGAAGAGTGTTTTGTTTTCGTTTTCGTATTCGTTTCAGAACAGAACTCTCGGGTTATACACATTGGGTTCAGAATATGTGACATGGCCTGTAAGGAAGTCAGCTGTTTCAAGCTTGTTTTGTTTGTCCAGAAAACTCAAAATGCTATCACTCAAAACTGTCAAGGTTTGAACTTTGTTCTGAGCTTGAAACATTTTATACATCCCTATGCGTAACCTTGTCTTCACTGATTCATTGCTGCACCTGCTTGGTGCCTGGTCAGACACAGTGTAGCACTGCCAACACCAGTGTGTCAGAATCAAGCAATGTGTGTCTTTGCTGACCATCCCATGTCTGCTGGGGCACATGATCTTATTGGCTGGCTTTCTGTCTGCTCGCTCACCTAAGCATTTCCCCCAATATTTATGATGTATTGGAAGATTTCTGGGTGAGACAACTACTCAAACCGAAAATGGAACAAACAAGTATCACTTCTACCAGGTTTCCAATTTAGGAAAATGGAAATGTTGGGGCACTCAGTGAAATAACCACAGGAGACTACTGCTTGCCCAACATCTGCTTCAGTAGCTGCTTTGTTTTATCCATAACAAACTTTTATCCAATGGTAAGGCACTGTGTAAAAAGATACATTTTAATCTGCATGCAGAGAAGATTTTGGGTCCTATTTTTACCACTCCCCTCAATGCTTTTTCCTTTGGTTTAAAATCTCTAAAGGTGCCTCTCCAACTTATTATCAGCATAATATCCATCAGTAACACTACATTTCTTACCTTCATAAGCTGTAAGCATGTATTTTCAAATATAATGCCTTCTCTAAAGTAAAATTAAGACTCTGACCCAGTAAATTCCATTTTTTTCTCAAACTCTCTCTCCCACTTCCTCCCCTCACATATGTGGATATTGGATCTTTTAAAAATTGTAAAAGTGAGGCTGGAGTTAACTGTTTGCTCCAAACCTTTAAAATTTGAGGACTGGTTGTAGGAAAGCTTTCCCCCAGTCATTTACATTTAAAGAGGAAGAATGAAATAGCTTGTAGGTTTGGAAAGTGATGCTTTACATCCATGAAGATTTATAAGGTTTCCTGATTACTGCATATAACAGGCAATAATTCTGAATTACCTACTAGTATTTAAACTATGGAAATCCCATCCTTGGCTGCAACCATTTTTCTTGTTAATGTTTCATTATTTCCTTCCTGTATAAAATCTTTCTATCTCTATCTGTCACTTTTTAAAAAGTTATCCAGTACTGTTGGGGCTGGAAGTTTCTGAAAGAGGAGCAAGAATTGGGCGACAAATGTCATCAGAGGCTGGCAGTTGCTTTGGGGAACAGCCTGAGCCCCTCCATCTGTCGTAGCTCCTCTACCCACCCTAGATCCCACCCTTGGCCAAGCCAGTTGCTGAAACTGAAGTTCAAGTGGACATGCACACTTTCTCTGAGTCTGATTAGAGTTTTTTAAAAAATTACTTATTTTACTTCATATTTTATAAGTTTTTCCCATGAACACTGAAGAGGGAAGAAAGTGACTTACTGTATCTACAAAAAGGTCTGATTATTATAGATCAGGAGTGCAAAATCTACAGTAGGTTCAGATGTCTGAAAAAGCACTGCTCATTTTTTGTGATGTGTGCAGCAATCTTCGTTCACTATGTCCACTTTTTATATTGTTTTGTATTATTTCATTCTTTAAGCAGTCTTGGAAGCATTTGTATCCTTAATGGTGGCCTCGAAGTATTATATGTTTAAAATGTTTAAAAAAAAAAACAATGCTCCAGAGAACAGTCTACAGTTTTTATGTCTAATTTTGTAGACGTCTGTTAAAATAAACTGTAAAAGAGTCTTCTCTGTTTTATACACCTGAAGTTTCACACTTCTCCATGTGAATGGTGTTAGTTTATTGCTTGTTTGCTTATTTGTTTCCACTAGCATTTTGATTTCTTACAAGAGTCCCAATCTTGTTTGTTCTCACTCTTAATCTCTCTTCATGATTTGAAATCTTCAGAACAAAAAACCCTCACGTAATTTCCTTCAAGATTGTGTTATTCCTGGAATGGCATTTAGTTTGTTGAATGTTTTAATTCCATTTTAATTTTTTCTACTGGGGCAAATTTTGTAAGTAAGGCTATGTTTAAATTCCATTTATGGACATGTTGTGCTTGCAGAAGATGTATGACTTCTTGAATGGAGGCATGAACTCAAGCTGTTATATAATGAATAGATGTCTTCCGGACATTTGGCACAAGTTCCTGAGGGAAACAAATATAATCACAGTAGGAGTAAATTCACAACCTCACAAAGTAAAATGTGTAATTCCAATATATATGATTGATGTTCCGTCAAATATATTGTTAATGCTACTGTACAAATTTGAACTGATGGCTAGTGTTATGTTTATTAACTTTTAATTCTTTTGGAGTTGTAATCTATAATTTTTTTTTTATTTGAGTGGATTCAAATATGATAGATAGATCAAATGAATTACCTTCAATCCCCTCCCTCTCAAATTTGAGACCACCCTTTTGTAATTCTAGGTCCCCACATGTTATCAGCCTTTAACCTGTACATCTCCAGCAAGTGATCACAGGGAAATAAAAACTGTAGGGTAGTGATGTGTGGGGGCCAAGGACGTTGAGAAAGGCTGGTATAGCCAATATTTATTAATGTTGTGGATGCAATAAGGGCAGATAAATAATCATGTTTCTCTGCCCTTACCACCATGAAGTAGGCTGTAATAGTGGCTCTAGCCCATGTTCGGTCGGGTTCGCTCCTTGTAATCCACCAGCCCTGCTCTAGGTGTCTTTTCACCCATTTCATCTCTCTCAACTCATCCATAAACCACGGAGAGCTCTGGGATCCATGGGCATGGAGAGGTCACTCAGGCGTGATCCAATCCAAAGCCTCAGCTACCTTCCCATTCCAGGTGGCCACCAGGGCTTCAGTCGGAATGTGCAGCAGACCTTCTGGAACAACCCCAAGCTTCCTCTGGAAACTGACTGGGTCCATCAGTCACCTGGGACAGACCAATCTAACAAGTCCAGCTTCCTGCGGAAGGGGGTGACACCAGAGAACTGGAGGCTCACCAGGGAGTGGTCTGACCATGACAGGGGAGAAACCAATATCTCCCCCAAATTCAGAACACCTTGCTACTGCCATGACAGAAAAACCATGGTCAGGTCTGCTTTCATCCCTCCAGAGGCTTTTCCCCTCCCTTGCCCACATTGGTCCATGCCCAGGCCCATACTCACACAACCAACAATCAACCAACCAGGGCCCCCCTAAGACTATAGGTACTTCTGCAGAGCACTCAGCACCTGGAGAATGCCAAAATGAAGAATGCTGATGTGGATTTGTTTGCATAAAACCGAAAAGAAATACCAGCTCAGTTAATGCCCTTCAAGCACAACGTTAATTAAAATCTTAATGCAGGTCATCTCCATTTCCTATGTAGAAAAGGCTAAACGATACATTTCAGCTATATTCTGGACAGCATTGTTCCCACCCCCCACCCCCCACCCCCAAAGAATTGGGTATATTTGTAAGATGTGCATTGGAACATAGAGTTCTCTGGGTCCAATGGCACTCATAAAAATGAAGTTCAAATAAAATAAGATAGGATCTATTCCCAGAATTAAAGGAATGACAACTCTAAAATTAATTACTTTCTTTTGCCTAGAAAGTGGTCATTGGGATGAATCATTTGTGAGATGAAAATAATAGCCTGAAGAATGCATGATCCCTATATAGCATTTTGTTTATGAAGATTCTCAGTCATCCAGGTGGAATTGTCTGGAGGTTGAGTCATGGCAACTGGACTTCTTTTCTTTTTGGTTAGAGACGTTTCGCTACTTGTCCAAGCAGCTTCTTCAGTCTAAAAAAGTTGGTTAGGGGGACCCCATAAAAGTCTTCCAGGGTGGCTGTGTTTCTTACTAGCATGATAGGCTATTGTCCCTTCAATGAGCCAAAAAGAAAAGAAGTCCAGTTGCCATGACTCAACCCTATATAACAGTACCAAATCAAGCATCTGAGTCCAGAAGACATGATCTGATTAGTGATGACACTAAAGCTCATCACTGTGAAGCTGATATATCAGCATGTGTGATTTGCAATTGATGAGTTATTGATAAGCAGAACTCTCCCTCCCTTCCAAAGTCTTCCAGCAGTTTGACATAGTCATCAAGTTGTTAGATGGATTCTAAAGCAGTTTTGAGGTATGGGAGATGCATTTCTTATACATCCTGTCAGTGCTACTTTCTGTCTAAACTACTACATTCCAGAGTCCAAGAATTCTCAGTCAATATCGCCCCAAAGCCTTATGTTTTCTAAAACATTGTTTAATGGATGGGACAAGTGTGACTTGTGTTGTGGACCAATGAAGGAATGTGCTGGGCCATGAAGCATTGGTACTACTATGTGGTTCATGTTTCCCAGTTTCTGAACTAGAAATGGCTAATGATTTATAGCAAGAAGAACATAGTCTGAGACCTCTGGATCTGTAGAGAGTAAGGAAGATGCCCTTGATGGAGGTATGCAAGATCTGTTACTAGGTTGATGAGGGGTGTTTTTACCCCTTGTTGCCCTAGTAACGGATCTTGCATATCTCTGACAAGATAATCTTCCTTACTCTCTACAGGATCCTTGCAAGCACTGGGAATGTAGTAAAACATTAATTCAGAATGAAATTCAGCATAAAAATGAATTAATGTTTAATTTGAAGCAAGCCCAAATTAGCTTTTTAAAAGGACACCTACTGCAAGCTCAGTCTAAGTGAACTTGTCTACTACCAAAGTTGATATGATGAATCACACAACTCTAATGAGTTCAAGATGGTATACAGGAATTTCTCTTATTTAATCCTTATTACAATTCTTTGTGATAGGTGGGCCTGGGAGATAATGATTAGTCCAGAGCATCCAGTTATCTATCAGGAAAAGAAGGGCTACCCTAACAAAAAAAGCCAGCAGAAGAAAACAAAATTGAAACTTTAGCTTGGTGTTCTGAAAATAGCAATGTTTATAATCTGAACCATGGTCTTCTCCAGACACAAAACAAATACGCAAAATAGATATTAACATTATTGAAGTATGCATTTAAAAATAAATGTTTACCTTCAAATATTGGATGTATGTAATTTTTTTTTTACATAGGAACTTCTGAAGGTATAGCAATTAACATGCACACAGTATCATTTAACTTGTAAGCTCCATATGTTGAACAAAACTTGAGTGGCTCATGTTGAATCACAGAACCATTTTCTTCTTATCTTAAGGTAGTAAGAATAAAATCCTTTTAAAAATACTGTCTGAGATCCAGACTTGGGCTAAAGGAAAAGTACCCATGATATATGACTTTCCTATTCCTGCCATATGCAGCCACCTGCAATCCTCACTGGCTGCTCTTGAGAATCCTTTGACGTAAGATCCTTTCACATGATTTCTGTCCCTCCCAATGCAATCCCCCTCTGACCAATCTAATGCTTTTTTAGTGGCTCCTCCAATCTTCAGGAACAGTTTGGGGGAGTTTACAATGGAAAAGATTAATAAAATCTGAAGCTACTGCTTCTACTACTACAATGACTTTGGCTATGTTGCATCAGTTGTACACTATGCATGGACCTTCTGCAAACAGAGGTCTATCTCATTCCTTCTAGAAGTATCCAGAAATTTCCAACTCTTCCTAAGAACCATATGTGCTACCTACTCAGGTATATGGAAATGCCCCATCCCAAACTAGTCCTCTCCAAATGTATACATACAACTTAATTTATGTTGGTTAGAAAATACTGGGTTGAGGGAGGTGGCTTTACACAGTCCCACTTGAGAACTTTATTTATTTATTACCAAGAAAGACTAAGTGGTCATGACTCTGATGCTTCCTGTGAAATGCCTCAGTGATTTTGAGAGCTGTGTGACAAGTATCTCCTCAACAGTTTCATGCTCTGTTTTGGTATTGTTTTCTTTTAATGAGCAAGCAAACATGGGCACATTTTTAACTGTCCTCCAGATCTCAGATGAATAATATATGAAAAGGTGACATATTCTCAACTCAGTCAACAGAGACCAGCTCAATGCTGTGTACATAAAATAAGAAGTAATAATAAAAGCCTAAGTCAGTTGCCTAGGTGATTCACAGAATTTTGCTCCATTAAGGTATTCTGAGCTGGTCCATAACAGCAAAAATGTCATACTGAAATTAAAGCTAATCGTAATTTTCTAATGTTGTTAAGAAGGAACAGAAAAATTAAACATGGAAATTTTTTCAAAAGTGAACTTTTGGCGACACGGTTAATCTTTTTAAAACATGATCTCCTTAGAATGACTGTTCCCATATTCTCCTTCCTCTCCTCTTCTGCTTGTATCATAGGATCATAGAATCATAGGGCTGGAAGGGAGCAGCTTTAATATTCAGTAATGTGTCCTTGGTGAAGAATAAGGTGAAGGTGTGAATTAAATTGCATTTCACCCTTCTTTTTAAATTATAGTTCTATTCTTTCTGAACATATTCAGCACCAGCTGTGTTTTAAATGTTGTAGAGAATACAGAAATAATATACTCTATGCTCAGTGCACTTATTTTAAATACTATATATCCATTACTGGATTATGGAGGCACATGGTCTAAAGTGCAGGTTTTACAATGGGAAGAGAGGGCAGGAGTATCATACGGTAATGAACAGTAAGACAGGAGAGATGACCATGCTAAAAAATGAATTATCTACTCACTGGGATTTACCTTTGAGTATATGGTTGTATAGTAAAAGCATTATATTACATTTTAAAGACAAATTTGGGTAAAATATACCACCTGGGCATTTTCAGCCAAAGAAATGGCTGACTAGTATATAAATCATGTGCTCCAAGGCCACATGCATTCCCTGAAACCTCCCACCCCACCCCCCACCCCTCCTCCTCTACATACTGGCCACATTGTTGTATTTCTGCCTTTTTTAGAAAGGAAACTCTTGAAATTATAATATAGAACTAAAAAGGCTTAACATAGTTTTAAAAATGAAACTCCTACCCTACTCCAAGAAACAAACACGCATACACAAAGAAAAGCTAAGCCCTGCCCGTGTGCATGACGCAGCCCTTCCTGCTCTGTGTCATCACATATCAACCTCTCCTTGCTCGTTCCAAAGCTATTAAGTGCAGCCTTTGGCCCCCAAAAGGTTGCCCACTTCTGATATAAATCAGTGTATGATCATTCCCTACCCCCTTACAATGCATCTTGCATCTGACATATTGAAGGTAGTTAAGCAATAATATTCCAATGACAACAGAAACTAAATCTGGAAAAATGCCTCTCACACACACTAATGTCATTCTCATGGCAAGTCGTTCTACCACGATGTCTTTTAGCTCCCCACTCCAAAAAGTCACTTCCATGAAGGCTCAGTCTCTCTTGTACTAGGTGATATTTTTACACATATAAACTTGTAGTGTGCATTGCACTGGTCTATCTAGGATTCAACACCTAACAATGAATTTGGGCCCAGGTCTTTCCCAGGTCTGGTGTCTGAGATCTTTTCAGTGGAAGATATCTGAGAGTTAAGCATATTCCAAAATTATAGTACAGCTTTTGTGGGAGATGTTAGTTTCACCATTATTAAAATCTCATATAGATCCCTGAGATTGCACTAGTTTTGCAGACTGAGCTAAAGACAGGGAAGAGATCCAAAAGCTAGAGAAAAGTTTAAGAAACAGAAAGACTTGACTGAACAATGATTGAAGGAAAATTGCAGAGTAATTGTTCAGTCTGTCTTAATTTGGTTCAGACTCCCAGTTCTTCTTTCCAAACCTTTGATTATTCTTCTGCACCCAGATGGTTTTACTCTTTGTTTGTTTTCCAAAAAAGAGGATGAATTTTCAAGTTCTGGCTAATGCTAAAGATTTCAGTTTCTACAGCACAATATAAAATGTCATATATATGATGTCATCAGCAGACATACCCAATATTACTAGCTGGAAGAGAACTTTCAGAAAACAGATTTGTTTTTACAAGCAGAAACACTGAGTTAATTTCAAACTGAAGTGAGGGGCAGAATTTCCCCATCATTAAAAAATTGCAGTTTGGTGAATTTTGTGTTGACATTTTCCCATGCTCCTCTAGTGGCACAGAGGAGATATTAAGTAAGATATTAAGCCAATTTCAATCTGTAGTCTACTGTATACTTGCATAATGAACTAATTTTGTGTGTTCCAAGACTTAATTCTGCTAATGAAAATATGTTAAGAGAACAACCTTTTGGTTTGCATAAAAACCAATTGTTTCTTTTTTTGTTTCATTTTTGGAACATCCCTTTATTATAATTGTGGAATTACTTCTGACTGGCAAGAAAAGTATAAGCTCTGCAGCTGTCTTCCAAAAGATGACATCACATCATTCTCATCTAGCATCATGCTTGGGTAAGTCATTAGTCCTTCGGCTCCATTTATACTAAAATAACCAGACAGATTCCACCGAATGTGTCAGGACTGTTAATGATTACGGGAAGCATGAGGCTTCTATCCTGTTTCCCACTCTTTTTCCTAATGTGATGGTCCAAGGAACTAAATGAGACATTCAGTAGCAAACACAGGCACACACACACACACACACACACACACACACAACCCCAACCTGCTTCAGCAGCAGCTAGTGAGAGTCTTTTGGTCATTATTTTCTCAGTCAGAAGAATATAACCATTTTCAGAACTGTCCTGAAAAGGTGCTGTGGGAGGCAAAAATGCTAAATTGCCACAATTCAGACTTCTGTCATGATATTAATTGGACCTCATTACAGCTCTTCAGATGTGGAGAATGAAAAACTGGAAGTGATGGAAGCTTAGAAAAAATGAGGCATCTGTTAATTCACTGCAATTGTGTCTCAGAATTTTAAAGATTGAATTGTACAGCCAGCCAGTGAATAAATGCAGAATGTCTGCAGTTATAGACAGTTTGGCTCATCAAAATATCAAAGTTACCACACTGGCCAAGTCATCAACCAAACTGGATAATTTACAAAAAAACATCATACCATTGTAGAGCCTTCCCTGTCCTTAAATCCTAACTTTCAACTATCTACCATTTATCAACTCTTTAAAACTAGCCTAGCATGCTCTTTCCTTGATTTTAAGACACTGGCAGAAGAAACCTCCATGAATATACACTGCATTTTTGATCCCAGTTCTACCTAAGAATGTACCATAAACATGCAAAACTGGGGATGTATATGATGTGCTGTAGTCTTGGTGTTCATGTAGAAGATTTAGAGCTACTCTGATGTAAGCTCTGTCCATTTGTACTTATGTTGTATTACCCTAATGCATGTTTTGGCACTTGCCTCCCCTTCCTCTGCTATGAATATCTATGTCATGGTGTTCGTGGGCCCTGGTAGCCTATGAAAATCACTGGGGAAATTGCTGGCAGCTGAGAACCAAGGCCATGGCTTTTTAGTGAGGTGAGGCTGTTTTTAATTTATTTTTGAAAGAATTGCTGGCAAATTGAAGGAAATGAAACTATGGTATTTCCTCTTCTCTGCAGGGGATTATTGTGTCAGATGAGAAACTGTGGACTTCATATTTCTAAAGAACCAGTTAATTTTTCCAGAGTATGAGCTCAAGAGTCTCCTTGGACCCAGGGTCATTTACTTCTTGGTTTGCACATTAACTATCTAATATTTTCTGGCTTGCCCAATTCTATGAACTTTCCTCCTGTCTCATAGCCACAGTGACAATACTTTTGTCCATGCTGCAGTATAATTCTTCAGGGCCAACGTGCTGAGTCTTCTCTTTATGGAAGTCAGGCGTATGCTCTTAAGGACAAAAAAACATGGGAAGCAACTCAGTCTAAGTTCTTACAAGTTACATTTGCTCTTTGGTTGGAACTCAGCCTTGCTTCATGAAGTCCTGTATGAGAATCTGCCAAATAAAGTTAGCTAAGATTAGATTCCTCAGATTGTTCTTTGACCCACTTAATCCTGCATGATTAGTTTACTTCTCTTGGAAGAAAAGCATAACCTTGGACCTGCAGTACTATGTCCTATCAGCCCAAATTTTGACAATGTCAGAGCTTGAGAGAGCCATCCTAGAGATTAAATGACAATTCTTAACCTGGATTTGCAGAAAGACAGGGATGAAATCCCTCATTATTACAATGGTGGCCTCTGTGGTAGACCTTTCTCCTTACCAAATTACCTGTATAATATTCTTTCTGTCCTGTGCAGAAGACATGTCTATTAGCCAAGCTAAACACATAACTACTTATGGTCTTGGAAAGAGGATTCAATGATAATTAAGATGGCTTTGGCTTTAACTTTGGCAATGACGGCTGGCTGATTTATCTCTGCCCTAATGGTTTGTGATTCATTCTATTATTTTCCTCTTTCCCCCCTTTTCTCTCTTTGTTGGTATGTGATTGTACTGGTAATTTGAGCTTTGTAACTCAATTCAGTTTGACTTCACTCAGCTTTTGTTAGGTAGCAGATACTGGGGAAACCCCTCATTCTGTGTCATACAATCAAAGACTATCTCAGCCTTATCTTCTCCAGCCTTACCATATGAAGTTCTTTTAACTTTTTCTTATAGGACTTACTTACCAAACTATTGACTGTCTTCATTTCTCTTCTCTGAATCAACTCCAATTTATTTATATTTGCTCTATTTATTATTTGGAGCAGCTGATATGTAATCTGGTGTTGGAGGGATATACAAATTGGGCCCATATCATGGACAGATCACTTTCTAGTGACTTTGGGGTTAACTGGCACTATAATTCCCCGCAAAGAGAAGGGGCTAATTCAAGCAGTCCACCTCAGGCACCTTATGGATCTATTTGGGTTCTAGATGGCACTTGGGGAGTTTCCCAGCAATCCCAAGGCAATTCCATTGACAGCCTTATCAATCTCTTCAACAGGGAGATGAGGGGAGCTCTTGGTAGGACTGCCTCTGAGTGTCCTCTCCTTGTGTGCTGATTGCAAGTTGCTCATTGATTTATGGAGAAACTCCAGCAGATGAAGTGCCAGAAGAATACCTGGAATGATGCTGGTGGAAGATAAAGAGTGAATCTGACTAGACATGAGTATGTGCCGAAGATGAGGCCTACACTGTGGTGGTCAGGACAGCAAAGTATAATTATTTCTTCAACCTTACTGCATCTGTGGAGTACTGTCTGCAACCCTTTTTAAATTCACCCAGACTTTTTTAGGGAACGATGGCCTGAAAAATTATTTAGAGAGCCACTGTGAGATGTTAGCTGAGTAAAGTCACTTGGATCCACTTTGAGTTGGAAGCCAGCTGGGCAGAGACTGAAGAAGTAACCAAGATATGATACCTAGTGACATAATCTGGGAAGAGTTTGAACCTGTTACTACTGAAGAACTGGACAGAGTTCTTGGTGAGATGAGCTCCATCACTTCTGGACTGGATACCTATTCTATCTGGCTTATACAATCTCCCAGGGAAGGGGCAGGAAGCTGGAACCGGGTCATGGTGGATGCCTTGTTGTAAGAGTGGGGAGGTGCTGGAGACTCTAAAGGGGCTGACTTTGGATCCATTTAGGCCAGATAATTATTGTCTACTTTCTAACCTCCCATTTTTGGGGAGATTCTTAAGAAGATGGTGGGACAACAATTACAAAGTGCTCTGAAAGAAGTACATTATCTTGATCCTTTTGAGTAATGATTCAGACCTGGGCATTGGACAGAAACCATATTAGTAATAACCATATTTGTAATAACTTATGAAGTTCTCCATGGCTTAGGTCCTGGGTATCTACAAGGCTGCTTGTTTCAAGTAGAAACTGCCTACCTGAAGTATGCTGGAAGAGATTACTTGCTAAGAATTCTTAATATTCATCAACTGTTTATGCAGGCATTTGGAGCTTAAGGATGTGATAAGTAGCTACCTAGGATGCTGCTGATAGTTTGTGGATTACTGAATTATGTTTTAAATTATATTGTGATATTTATTCATTTATTTGGAATATTTATTAAACAAATAAAATTAATGTATATGGCTGCCCAACTCAGACAGCTTGACTTTGGGAGGCATATAAGAAGTCATCAAATTAAAAACAATACAAGAGAAAGCAGCACACACCATTGTGTATATTTGTTATATGGTACAGATTATGTTTTACTTATAGCCTGTGTAGGCATAAAATAATTGTAATCAATAAAATAATAAAATAAATCTGGGTCTCCTTCCCATATTTTCCTTTTATGAAAAAGCAGAAGGAATTTCTAAAATGTATCAGTCGGCCAAGCAAACAAACAGAAAGAAAGACAGACCCAAATCATGTAAGAAAAGAAACTCTTCTGAGTTTCTGAATCCAGTCAAACACTTCTACAATAATCCATTTAGGACAGGACTCAGGCACTCTGAAGGAGATAGTCCAATTGAGTATTCAGGCTTCACCCTGAGCAAAATCATAAGCCTAATCATTTTAGCAGATTCTTACAGACAAATTTATGACACATAGCTGGAAAGTTAAATGAAATTTCTGGGTACGCAGTCTGGATATTATTTCCAGCATAAACCTTCCTGACCATTGTTAGAAACTGAATTGGTCTGATCTGGCAAGGCAGCTTTTAAGTCCATATGGTCCATTACAGGCTGAATCATTCAGTTATGTGACTTAGTGACCCAATGTCTGGCTGCTATGAAAAAAACAAATTCCACATTAGGCATTATTCAGGAGGAGGAGGAGGAGGAGGAGGAGGAGGAGGAGGAGGAGGAGGAGAAGAATAGTAGTAGTAGTAGTGGTAGTGGTAGTGGTAGTAGTAGTAGTAGTAGTAGTAGTAGTAGTAAAGGAAAGATATAATATTATAATGCTTTTATAAGAGCCATGCATTCTTCAGAAATGATTCAGCAGGAGCACAGCACCTTTCTGTGATTCATTAAAGGAGAACCTCATTTTTCAGGCTTCTGCATGAGCCTGAAGAAATATACTGCTGCTTTAAAGAATCTCTTTATTAATGTTGAGATTACTTTTAAAGCAGTGGCACTTTCTTCAGGCTCCTATAGAAGCCAAAAAGAGAATGGGCTCCTTCAGTGAATCAAAGAAAGTGCTAGATTCTGCTTGTGGGAGGGCTGAAGTACATTTTCCAAATCACTTGCAAAGTGTGCACAGCCCTCATCTATCCACCTACCTAGTCATTGGTGTGGCCACACTGTATTACATATAATTTTATTCACTGCATCTCAAAAAGAATCATATAGAAAGAACTATAGAAAGAACGTGAAGGGACAATCAAAGTGATCAAGGGACTGGAGTGATTCCACAAAAAGGAGATGTTCGGCCACTGGATGTATGCCTTGAAAAAAAGGTGAGATATGTATAAATTATTCTTACTGTGGAAAAAAATATTTGGAGGAAGTCTCTCTCTCTCTTGTCTTTCTGTCTCTCATAATGGAATAGGGAGCCATCCAATGATGTTGAATGATGGAAAATCCAGGAGAAACAACAGGAAAACTCAACTACAACCTCTACAACAGTTTTCTGAGTGTCTATATCGCTGTTAATACAACAGGAACAGAGTTAATAAAAAGCAACAGCTCTAAAGATGATATTCATCTTTTCTTCAACCAGGATTCCAGTAAGAAACTTTTTAAGACATATTCTATTATGCAAATGAAGAGATGACATAGCAATGAACACATATGCTTACATCTACCTGGCAGTAGTACAGCTAAATTCATAAAACATTGGGGAATATTTTTTTTTACAGTTTCAGGAGTCTATTCTTATCCAGTCAATCAAATTTACACTAACTAAATAAATAGAAGGTATTTCACTTATGGTTATTCAGGGTCATTAAGAGTTCAAAAGGGCCATGAATAGAACATGAAGTTTTTATATTGGCAAGATAAAGTATGCCTTCCTCTCTCTGAAATATGCCTATCTGAGTTTTGGGTTTGGCATCAGTCAAAACTCCAGGGGAGGAGTGTGTGTGTGTCTGGGGGGGGGGTGACTATTGTCATCTGTGAGGTATTATAGGCCCTCAGAGGCTCTGCCCCACAGATAACTGGATGTGAGACTCATTCCCTGCTGGGGAGGGATGAGCGATAGGAAGATCTTTTGGCTGTTGTGAGGACTATTCTTGCTATCTGGCAGATAAAGTCACTCAGATTTGCTTGAAGTTGGACTGTAACTGGACAGGTCTAGTGGAGGTGCCTGGGGCAGAGTCTTGTAAGGTTATCTGGAGCAAGTTTGTGGCTGGGGCTCCTGAGAAAGTGGACAGGATCCTCTAGACTGTAGGCTCAGCCACCTTTTCGTTAGAACCAAGGTTGGTCAAGGTTGCCTAGGAGGTGACCTTTTGTTGGGTATATGCAGGGATACCTGCTTCTCTGAGGAAAGGGATTGTCCCCTCAGCCTTGAAGGAGGCTGTAGTGTGCCCCCTCCTCAAGATGCCACTGCTGCACCCAATGATTCTGAACAATTTCCATGCAGTCTCCAACTGTCCCTATTTAGGGAAGGTAGTTGAAAAGGTGGTTGGGCTTCAGCTAATGAGAATCCTGGAGGAGACATATTATCTAGACCCATTATAGTTGGGTTTCAGGTTGGGTTACAGTATGGTAACAGAATCGATTGCATTTGTTGACGACCCGTGACAGAGCTGGGATGGAGGAAAGCTGGCATCAATCCTGCAAGTTTCCTATTCTCTTTCAGGAGACGCTGAATATCTTGCTTTTGTTAGTTGAGAACTAACTATGGTTTCACGGTCTGCAAAGTACCTTGCTGCAGTTTTGTTGCCACACCAACGACAGGTGAATTTACAAATAACTAACTTGCAAAATGCCATGATGTCATCTGCACAAGGTAGACCAGGCCCAAAAATCAACTCCACAGGAAGACTAGCATTATACTCTATTGGTAGGCTATAATAGAATCTTGTAAGACTTGATTGTGCTTTTTGTTTTTTAGATTTTTTTATCCCGCTTTTATTATTTTTATAAATAACTCAAGGTGGCGAACATACCTCATACTCCTTCCTCCTCCTATTTTCCCCACAACAACCCTATGAGGTGAGCTGGGCTGAGGGACAGCGATTGGCCCAAAGTCACCCTACTGGCTTCATGCCTAAGGCAGGACTAGAACTCAGAGACTCCTGCTTTCTAGCCTGGGGCCTTAACCACTAGACCAAACTGGCTCTGCTTTTGCTTCCCTCCCTCTTACACCCCAGTGTCAAGGCAGTGCAGGCAGAAATGAATAAAATCCTCATCTGCCTTTTACTTTATTAGTAGATACAAATAAGAAGCATAATGAAGATTTCAATTTTGAATCAACAACTGCTTTCCTTTAACTTCACCAAATTCACTAGGTGACATGAATATGTATGTGTTTAGCCCAAGGCTAAATCTGGCTGTTTATAGAAGAAAATATTTCTGTACCTGGTATGTAAAAGCAGGTCTCTCATTGATTGTGATAATTCACACATTATTTTTACATACATTCTAAGATTTAATTAATCTTCCCAACCCCCTCATGGCAGAACAAAGACAGAACAAATGATAACAGTTTCCCCAGTTATTTTAGTAGTAAAGTAAATGGCTCTTCTGTTTCATAGATTCTGCACCTTCCTCTGAATGTACAGGAGCTACTGTGTAATCTTCATTACAAATTGAGTTTACTGAGATTTCTCCAGGTTTTACCCACTTTAAACTGAATTTGCCACATTATTTCAAGCTGCTGATGGCTACTAAAGAATGTAAAAAGCACCACTGTCCTCCAGCCCTCCAGCTGAATTAGAGGGATTCAGCCCCCTCACGCTGCATCCCATTGGGTTGCAAGGAGGGCAAAATTGGTTTGCTGAGGAGGCCTGATCCTTCTGGTTGCTCTTCTGACTGCAGCTGATCATCCTCAGCCGGGGAGGCAGAGGAGGGGTGGCGAGTTGGCCTCACCAATCAAAAAACAATGGGTGGGAGACAGGCATGACAAAGTGTGCAATGAAGAGCTGCACAAAGTGGAGACGAAACCCTGAAACAGAGGGTATGAGCAGCAGCTACAAGTTGGGGTGCTTTAGATTGATTTGTGTATAAATCTAAATCTCCAGTTTGCAGCTGGAGATCGCAGAGAATTGACATGTGGTTTTCCGTCTTTGTTACTGGAGCTACTGCAGCAAGCAATGTAGGAGAACTGATTTAATCATTTCTTTCCCCACTGTGGTCCTAAGAAAGTTTGCCCCTCTAAAGTTGCCCCTCTGAAGCTGGATATCAGGAAGATCTCCATTGGGGCACTAATGGAGGATTTCTTTCCAAGGCAAATTGTAGCTCTGGGAAATGAATTTCACTAAGTTTTCCTCATTCTTCCCTGCTGCAACCCCTCTGATAATTACCTCCTGTGAGAGAACATAATTTCAGCTCCACTCCAATGGAATTTCTAATTTGTCTCTTCTATGCAGACTTACGTGATGCCTTGTGCCCCAGATGGAGGAGAAAAAGGCTCATGTAGGGGCAGAATCTATGTTTTTTGTTTTTTGTTTAAATAACACCCACCAACTGGATTCAAAAGAATGGTTGGGTAGGCAGATTATGTTATGGATAAAAACAGGATGTTTCTGAATTTATGCTAAGCCCCAGGATCCTGGGGTGTTCAGGTACCATATCCAAGCTCAAGAGTCCTTCCCAAGCCAAAATCCACTCCTAGTTTTCCCTCATGCATCTTTTCTAGCCATTTAATTGATGAGAGGAAAACATTGGTGTTGTTCTGTTCTTGTAAACTGCAGATTTCTCAGACATCTACCAATAGATTTCAGTTTACTTTCTCACCCCTGTTTTAGTTTGTATTTATGAACAAGGAGAGGGTTTTGTTTTTTGTTTTTTTTAATGCTGGGAGAAAGGCGACAATGAGGTTTTTAAAAAAAGAATTAGTCATGATTGTCCAGAGAACTTTTGTCTATTTGCCCAGTGCAGCACCATTAAAGTTTTTGAGGGCGAGAAGCCTTTACTGCCATGAATAAAATGTGGAACTGTATCATTCAAATAAAGTTTTTAAAGAACTGGCAGTTCTGAAACTGCTCCTGGCAGGTCCTGCCCATCTTGAAAGATTTTAGTGCAATAGACTGAGTTTTCTCCAACCTACCTGCTGCTTCAGGATTGTATCAAGCATGATGGATGATACAATACAAGTATTTTACTACTCACTTAGCTTACTGAAAATAACATCACATTTGCCAAATAATTAGAATGAATTTTTGAATCACTGTATCCATCTGAATATCCAGAAGGAGTTTAAGATCAAGGAACACTTCCCAATTGTGAAACTATACTTTCCAGTTTCTATCTGAATATTGTTTTATTGACCTCACTCCAAGACCTTATTGGCCAAAACATTATTAGTTTCATACAATATGGATGACTACTGCAAATCTTGAATGAAGGATCACATCCTACTGCATGTACCTTGAAAGTGCATCAAAAATATTAGATATAAGGTTAATATATCCAGATTGTATAATCTACCAAAATGCCCCAATTTGAGTGTGTAAGCCATACAAAGTTGACCAATGTTTGGATTTGGATTTTTTAAAAACATAGGATCCTAATGCAAGTATACTATAGATTATGCTCTGACATTGGTCTTAGGTTATTTTACTGGTAGTGCTAAATACATCTGAGGAACATTGGGTCACGTGGCAAAAATATCCAGTTCCCATGACAAAAGTCAACACTTTATAGGAGAAAAGTGTTAACAGGTTGATGGTGCTTTACCTGAAAAATGTTTATGAGCTAAGGAATTTCCATAGCTATACAGACACTGGGGAATCTAAACTGGGGGCGGCATAGGCAAATTACTGTTCTTTCTGCATTGCACCATCAGGCCAGCTGACAGAGAGAGGTGGGGATCTCAGGAAGTTCAAGCTGGGGTTATTGCATTATAGCTGAGTTTCCTCCGTGCTTGGGAAATCAGATGATACCAGAGGACTGATGACCTTGTGTAAAATAAAGTACCCAGATCTGCTATACTCTCTCAAATCAGGAAGCATGCTGTTGGGAGGAAGCCAAAGCTGAAGTCAATATATTGAACAATGACCTAGATCCTAACGTTCTACTGTGACCCACAGAATGACACTCCCTTGTTCTTCCCTTTAATTTATTTTTAGGTCTCTAATCGCAAGCTATGTTGAATGACTAGATCTAGCTTTAAATGTCCCAGCATGCTAGATCTAGTTATTCTAGATTTCGGCTGGCTGAGAAATTCTGGGAATTAAAGTCCACACATCTTCAAGTTGCCAAGGTTGAGAAACATTGATCTACAGTATGTTATATAGGGCTCTACATTGGGTTCTTGAATCAAAGTCCCCTCAAACCTGGAATCAACTCTGGGGGAAAGGTACCAAGTTATTCTTCAGCCACTTATTGGACATTTTGCCTGTCCATTGGATCTCAGTGTTTATAATAGACATTTATATAATCCAATTCTTCTGGTTTATTTATATTTTCACCATAAAAATGCAAGTCCAGTTCACCCAGATACCTGCTGTCTAAGATGTTCAGACTGACATGTTGATGGGAAAATTTAAAGTTTATGAAATGTTACTGTACTGATCCAGGAAATGTAGGAAAAAGTTTTAAGTAGATTTCATAGTACTAAATGGGAGGGAAAAATGGAATTTGTCAATGAAATGTTTATGGATTAAACTATTATATTACAATTCTCTATTTCAAAATGAAACATAGAAGTATACTTTGTCTTCCTAGATGAATTCAATAATTGTCTGAGCTTTCTGTCTAATGACAACACCATTCCTCATACTTATTTTATGCTTATCTGACTGCTTTGTCAGAACCAGGCACTGATCAGATCTCTAGCCTAAATCTAGAGAACTCTCAGGTGATCTCATCGGCTGTTCTCGGCAGGAGCATGAATCACAAAAGGAACAACAGCAACAAAATTTAGCTTATTCTAATTTGATCATCTGTTGAGGATGCTCCTTTTCTGGAATATCTAGCCATGCTTTCTTGAAAAGATTTTGGTGAAATATCAAAATATTCATAATAATTATAAACTTGATATAATCATTGTACTGTCATAGTTATAAATAACAACTTTTATTCCTTGTGACCATTCTGTCTATTTGCAATTTCCGGAAGATGCGCACCGTCAGCATCTTCAGCTGACTGCAGTTGCTGCCATAAAACGTAAGGATGCAAGCAACTGAATACACAGAGGAGGAAATAGGAAAAAAAAAAATGTTCCTCTGGAAAGCAAGCAGGAACAGAAGGGTCCTGAGACCTGCACTGCTTGACTCATGTATTTTAGTGAATATAGCCTGAGAGTGAGCTCAGTGGATTTTTTTACATTTTGTTCTTTTTTGTTTTCCAGATCTAACTTTTTTCAGATCTCTTTTTCCTTTTTCATAACAAATTCTCTTTATTTCTATTACTTAGATTTAGCTTATTCATTTTCAGATTTCAGTTTGTATTTCAGGAATATACGAGTTCAGAAAGATCCATGGGGACAGCATCATCTTTATGAAGGGGCATGGAGGGGCAAAACAGGGGGAATTCTATTTCCTGCCAAGAATCCCAAATACCCTTTGTGAAATGTCTCCCAGGTGTTTTCATGCATGCTTTTTTTTTCATGAATGAGAAAAAAATACAAAAGTCAAATCTGAAAAGCATATTTCTGATTTAGAATTAATCTGAATGTTAATTCATTTTAAGTTTATATTTATTAAACCTAAATTAAATACAGAGAGGGCTATTTTCCTAGGATACACAAACTGGATGGGTTAATTCTGTTTGTAGAAGACACCTGAAGGTATCTGGAGCCACATACAGCATTACAAACTAAGATCAGTGCTTTGAATTCCACCTAGAAACCTGTTGGAAGCCAATGCATGGCCCATTGCATTGGTTATTACATGCTAATAAACCAGGTGCTGCATATTGCAAGAACTAAACTTTCTGAATGACCTTCAAAGACAGCTTTATGTATAGCACATTGCAGTAATCCAGATGTGTGATGTTTTGAAAATGAATTAGCATTGCTCAGTTCTCTGCTCCAGATAGAATCTCAGGTGGTACTCCAGCCAAGGCTGGCCTTAGACACCATCTTCCCATCTAGGGAGACCCTCAATTAGTGGATGTGCTTCTTCAGAGAAGTGCCTCTGCATTCAGAGTTAACACTAGAGCAGACACACAAACAGACACTACCTCCATATTGCTAGAGTTCAACTTCTGCCTCTATTGCCCTATCAGACCCAACAGCTTCCAAACATGAGTCAAGACTTCCAGAATATCTCCAGTTTGGGCCAGGATAAAGATACATAATACATAATTAACTATCAACAGCATACTGATGATACCTTCCCCAATCTGATGGGTGACGTCTCCCAGGGGTTTCATATTAAAAAGTAGGGAGGAGAGGATTAAAATTTCAGGAAATCCAAAAATCCACTGAGCTGACCTTTCATTCCTATCACCATCAACTAGAATTGCCCCAATAACTAAGGAGTGGAACCACCGTAAAACAATGCCATAAATCCCTACCCCTTGCAAGCAATCTAGAAAAAGACCAGGACTAAGGGTACTACCTGCTACTGGGAGGTCTTAATAGGACTGGCAAGATTGTACCATTCCCATTCAGGTCATGAGGCAGGTCATCAACAGGCGTGACTAATGCTGATCCTGTCCCTTGCCTGGGCCTGAACCCTGACTGAAAAAGGGCATTCTGCAAATGATGCACCTTTATCTTCTTGACAACCTTCTCCCAAAAGAGGAGTTGGACCTAGTAATATAATATGGCTTGGTCCAAGGAAGTCTGCTTGTTGAGGACATGCACTGCAGCCTCCTTCAAGACTGCTGGCATCACCCTCCCCTTCAAGGCACTGATTATATCCCACACCTGGGGCCTCCAGATGCAGATAAGGCATCTTATATGTTAGCATGTTTAGCCAAACCCACTTAGAGACTTTTGATCAATCTTGGGCTTCATGCCTGAATTGGCCAGGAATGTGCTGATGCTGAGGTAGGCTTTTGTTGTATTTTTCCTACAGACTTAAACTTACTCACATGTGGGTGAATGCCTGCACTGACCTTCTGTGCAACCATAAAGATAAACTGGAGGAACATATTGTATAGCAGAGTGCAGAGCTGTAACAACCAAGAGCTTCTTTTGCTCCTTTTGCTCATGTCAGCAGTGTGCAAACCTTTCTGTAGCAACAGTCACCCACTTGGGATTGAATTACATGCCAGGCGACACACTCAACAAACAGCGGGCGGGGCCAAATAAAAACTAAATTTCATTTCATTTCCTTCAGTTCCATAGATCTAGATCTAGAACTCCAGTGATGTATTTAGTAATTTCTGCCTTTCCATAAAACGGGAAACTTTCCCATATGGAAGGTACAGTCGAAATTATAGCTTTATGAGTAGTTTGGAGTTCTCTCTACTCAGAGAACAATTCCAGATGGCACTGTGTACGAGTTATTTAAAAGAAACAACAAGTCCAAGTATATCAAAGGAAGAGAATGTATGTGTGTGTATGTATGAATGTATGTATGTATGTATGTGTGTGTATATATATATAATCTTAATTATTAGTTAATTAATTAATTAATATATTAAAAAAAACAAATCCAAATACACCAATAAAGGACATCATACGTAAAACAAATGTATTCGCTCCTCCTATATGTATCATATAGTACATTGACCAGTAGGGGGCTACAGACCATTGAGTGACCCAAGATCTCAGTTCAATTCATTCCTTTTTATGTACACTGAACTTATGAATGGAAGTTGCCAATATCTATTCTTTCGAAGACAAAATTTTAAGGACTTTAACTCAGCTTTTACCAACATATCAATACAGCAACAGTTTAAAGGTTGATGTCTGATTTGCACATTGCAATATATATTACTTGATGACGGATTGGTACCTGAGGGGAATCAGCTGAATGTGTGGAATGTTACACATGAGGGGACATCAAGTGATTCAGTTATGTACATCCTGGCTGAGTTACCCAATGAACTAAACCTTAAATCCCATCTGCAGTTTTGTATGAAAGAGTTTATGTATTCTGCATGGAAGGTAAATGGTCTCAATGGACTTTAAACTGAAGTGTTACTTCCTATTCTAGCACTTAGGAATTCTTTCTCATAAGTTAGTCCAGTGTTTCTCAACCTTAGCAATTTTAAGATGTGTGATAAATGGTCTCAATGGCCTTTAAACTGAAGTGTTACATCCTATTCTAGCACTTAGGAATTCTGTCTCATAAGTTAGTCCAGTGTTTCTCGACCTTAGCAACTTTAAGATGTGTGGACTCCAAATCCCAGAATTCCCATGCTGGCTGGGGAATTCTGGGAGTTGGAGTCCACACATCTTAAAAGTTGCTAAGGTTGAGAAACACTGAGTTAGTCATTTCTCATATGTATAAAGCAGGGGCATGGATTTTTTTTTGTCATCAAGACAGCCATGTTTCCTCATGAGTAACTTTCCAAGGGCTGAATGCCAGCAATAGACAATCCTAACCCTAACCCGGAGGCAAAAAGGGGGAGGGGAATCAACCCTATATTCTCTTACAGAAGCATATGTGTCCTGAGCCATCCAATGCCACCCACTTTTGCCTTTGGTCTCATCCATTTCTAGATATAGAGTTTAGTGTGTTGGGTGAACTCAGCCAGCTGGTACTTGCATTCAGAATGACTGAAATGCCATTACTTTGTGGCTATTCATTAAAAAAATTTGGCCTTGTAATATGGGCGACAGAAAACACAGTCTGAATTATATTCAGTGTCATCTCTGCCAGAATTTCAAAAACTAGCTTTCTTTCAGTCCAGTGGCCATTGAACTGTGTATGAGGCTTTGGAAGCCCAGATGTTTCTGAAGACTGGTAGCAACTAATCAATTTATGGAACAACCTTATGTATGCATGTTTACTAGGGGTGTCTACAGGGGGGATATGTCATAATGCATGTAAAAAGGGACAGGGCTTTAATTGCATGGTGTCACCTTGACTTCTTTGACCACCCTACAGATACCCCTGATGTTTACTCAGATCAAATACTCTCACTGTCCTGTAATGGAGCTTGCACCCAAAAAACTATACAGAGCCTTAGTCCCACTGCATATAGCTGAGTTACTCAGAAATAAACATCATAAATAGCTCTGTTAGAAAACACTGCTAGAAGATGTAGATAAACTATGACAGCTTGTCAAGAGGGCACATAAAAAGTTATCATATAAGGTACTAAATAGTCCAAAATACTCTGATTATGTTGGGTTGGATTTATTAATGTATAAAGACAGGTACAGCAACTGGATACCACAGTGGGCATCTTTATATATACATACACTGTGAAAAAATGACTGTTGAAAACTAGTGCCTCTGAGATGATATTCATTTAGATCAGTGTTTCTCAGTCTCAGAGCCTTTAAGATGTGTGGACTTCAACTCCCAGAATTCCCCAGCCAGCATGCTGGCTGGGGAATTCTGGGAGTTGAAGTCCACACATTTTAAAGGCTCTGAGATTGAGAAACACTGAGTTAGATGCATTATCTGTGTGGTTACATCCATTATTACTCATATGCATGTGGCTGTACTTGGAAGGACTGAGTGTAAAGTGCAACATTTTTTTACCAGTTTTAGGAAAGCAGTATGAAACAAAGAGGGAGAAGAAAGAGCAGGTTTTATTACATTTATATCAGAAGTAAGAAAACTTCTACTTTAGTTTTTACTGGAATTCACCAATTGGCACCTGGTACAAAGGATACCTATTTAGAATTACAGAATCAGTGATTAGAGTACCAGAATTGGATGGAGTTTGCAATTTTGTATACAAAACTGCTCCTGGTATCCCAGTTTTCTTTATTTCAGCACTGTCATTTGTTAAGTGGAAGAGAATCCTTCTGTGGTTACCATTGTTAAACACTGCTAAACAAACATTCAGGTCACTCAGAGATTTTTTTCACAAGTTTCAAACAATCTTCTACCTGTTCCTGCCTTAGGTGAAATGGACATTTTATTAGGGCAATAATGTTCGTGAAACATAAATAGAACATGACCAGATGGATACACTTTGCCCACACCTAAACCAAATTAGCAAAATTAGAGCTAAGTAAAGTAGAAGTGCAATAAAATAAAATAAATAAAAAAAAAAAAATGGAAGGCAAGCTAGTGTATGGTATAGAGCCTTCTAATTTTCTGGAACATTGACATCAGTACTAAACTGTCAGTGAAACATAAGACTGGAATACAATACGTTGACAGCTGGCAGATATTCTAGAGGCAATGATACTTTGGACTCAGAGAAGTGCTATAGAATTTAATGGATTCCAAAATCCATTTGGAGTGGTAAAGATGGAATGGAAAACTGAGGTTCAAGGCACTGCCTCTCAGCCTAACCATAGGATTATTCTGAGGTAAAAAGAAGACAAAATATTGTTTCTATCTTGGTAAATTATCATTATTCAAGTAATAAGCTTCACAAAAGCTTGTGCCTTTTAATTAAAAAAAAAGTTTGTCTGAAAAGGAGCTACCAGACTCCATCTGATTTTTGACTACAATAGACTACACTAATGCGACTTTCCTCCTACAACATCTTGTGATGGAAGATATCAAACCCAAACTGTCTTCTGCTAAAAATCAGACACAAATTGCTCATGCAGGATGATAGAATGGCTAAATCACACACCTTTGTGTACATAAGATTTTGTGTAACTGAGAAGCAGCACATCCTCTTTTGATTTTATATATATCCTAACCAAAAGACTTCTGGGTGGCTTACTTTGTACAGCAATAGAATTAAACAGTACATTATTGTAAAATGCAATCCAGAGGGGCAAATGAAACCAATCCACCTAAAATTCCTTTCCTTTCTCGCAGGTTATATCATAACTTCATATGGTTTTCAGTGCATGGACAGGTTTCCCAAAAGATTGTGTGGCATCTTATGGGAGATATGTGGATACCGAACACACAACTTTCCTACTGTGAATAGAGAATGATCACTATATCTGCTTGATTATTTTTAACTAGATCAACTTTCTCTTTGATAATATTTCTTCTGAATCTTCTTGGCTTGAAGAGCTCATTTTGTCTTTCCAGCCACAAGCCGATCTGATCAAAGATATTCTTTTTATCACCTCTAGTACATTATAGTACGCTTTCAAAAAAATCTTCCATTCTTCCATATCAAAATAAAACAGATATCAACAGATATTTTGTGGAGGAAACGTGCCACAAAATATTGTTTATAGAAAATGATTGGAAGAAATTTAAGGAGTGTGACACATATTTAAGAGGTGACAAATAACACACTATGTTAACTTTTGTTTTCCTGGAACTTCTAGAGCACATTTTTTTTTATGATGGGGAGATATTTCTGGGATCTGTGTGGTGGATGGGACTTAATGACAACTCAGCTATGAAGATAAGCTTCCTAGCTTAGAGATGGATACCATTTAGGAGACAGTAAAACAGCCTTCCTCAATCTGCTAACCCCTAATATTGAGACTGCAGCTTAATATTAGGAATTACTTGATTGGGAAAGGCTGTTCTACTATATTTTATATTACATTTCCAACACCAAACTATTTTGGCTAGTGCTGCAGGCTCGACTGAATTTCTACAAAAGCAAAACAAAGGTAAACCACACTACAGATTTTGTAAGTTTTGTAGCCCATTTTACATTGGACTTGGAACGGTTAACACTAGGAAGGAATTTGTTTTTAGGCGCAATTCAACTATGCAGGGCCAGGCTTTCTAAAGGACCACCTCCATTCATGTGAATCTGTCTGTAATTTCTATTATTGGAACTAATGTTATCTCCTATCACATGAAAAGTTTAAGCTGATAAATATGAGACCAGGACCATTTCAATAACATTTCAGTTGTGAAATTTCCTCCCAAGCAAAGTGGTGCCATTCCTTCTTTTACTTTGCATTTGATAAGCAACAGTAATTGTTTTATACAACTAGGCATTTAAACTTACATGAAGTTTTCTCATTTCCTAATTTTCCATTGCATGGTATTTTTTCCTGTTTCCCCTTCTTTTTCTAATATCTTTTAAACTGTGTATTGATTCGGTGTCTAGTAGGAGAATGTACAAGGCATATCTTTAATATATACCTGCACACAGATGCACCAAAGCAACTGGCTAGCTCCTATGTTTTTGATGACCAGCACTGGATCATCTAATGAAGGCTTTCCCAATGTGGAGATGCGGAGCATTATCTGCTAATGACGGCAGTTCAGCTGTAGTTTCGTACTAGCCTTTTCTTTTCTTTTTGTTTTATTTTATTATGCAGTCCAAATACTTCCTTCAGCATCTCAGGTAAAATTCCAAGATCTTGGTTACATCTCTGGCTGCATAAGCCGTCCTCGCTAGTGGAAACAATGCTGGCAGAATCTTTTAATTGCCTGTGCTTATTTCTACCCTGATGGAATTAAGAGCACATGAGAATAGGGCCTAGATGAAAGTTGCAAGCAATAACCTTGGAGGCGTCACACTTGGGATGGGATGCCTATTTACAAATATTGACTCAGTTATCAGTTCAATAACAGAAATACTAATATAAAGAATTCACACATAGGGTTTATATTGAAAAGTTCCAGGAAAACAAAGGTTAACATAGTGTTTATATTGGAATATGAAAAGCTAAACTGCATGTCATGAAATATGCAGTATTGTATTATGTCTACTTTGCATAAATGTTTTTGAATTCAATGATAATATATATTTGCTCAACTAATAGAGTATCTTGAATTAGATGAGATCAACAGTATCCCAATACTCATGAGATGAATAATTATGAAAGTGGTAAACATAGCATTCACTTGGTTTCTACTACTGTTGGCACAAAGTAAAAAACAGAATGATATCAAATGTCAGGTATTCTTCATGTGGATTCCTTTTCCTTAAGTATTCTGGATCTCAATAGAATTTCATCTGAGACTTATAGACGTTCTGAGAATTCTATTTTAATCAAACCTCCAAAGTACATTGGCATTGTTAAAGAGTGATTGTGTGAGTGAATTTTTCTTAACAAAAGGAGGGTCCCTAACAGGGAAAAGGGCTGCTCCAGTTTCTACATCTCCAGAAGGATCAGTAAAGAGGCAGGCAGAATGGACTAGGGAAAAACACTTTTTGTGTGTCATTTTCTTTCACTTAAGTAGAATAAATCCTTAAGAAAAAATATTTTTTTACAACTGGAGAAAACCATGAATCCCAAGACTAGATTGTTTTTAAAAAGGAGTGGTGAGTTTTGATGATATCAAGAGGGCTGTAATTTAAACATCCATTTTAAATGTCACTGAAAAAATTGTTCCATTGAAATACATAAGTTCTTCTCCCCATTCCAAAAAAATGTCTAAAGAAGCCTCCCATTTTCTTTTTCTTAAATTTGTCAGGACAGCTGTGATGGGGCCTACCAATGTGAACAAATTTCTGATTCATGTCTGAGAGGCAAGAGATTTCTTGAAAGAAACTGAGATTTTTAAAGTTCAAATGCAGCTGTCTTTTCTAAATTTGGAAGAAAAGCAGACTTTTGACTTGGGATGTTCTGTTGATAACTCACACAAGAATGTAATTCAGTTTGCTTTGCATTGATTCAGAAAGGGATAATTAATTTGCATATCAAATTTATAAGAAAAGGGATAGAAATTTCAGCTCTGACAAACAGCAAAAGCCAAATAGCTTTTGGGTAAAACAAAATCAGTCCTATTAACCATTTCCTTTTTTAAAGGACTCCAAAGGTCTTTATAATTCCCTAGGCAGCATCTTCACTTTTATTCATTATATCAACCACATCCTTCAGACAGATTTTTCTAAAATGGCTCTGGTAGCAAATATTTTTTTAAAAGGGGATCTTTGCTGAAGTTTCAGATAAGTATCTGAACAGAGAGGAAATCCTTCAGATTTTGGGATTTCAGGCACTACCTGGAACTGTCAAACTGATAAAGAAGTACTGTAATCATTCATGGATTTTGGAAATTTTTAAAAAATAATTCTATTTTATCCCACACCACCAAAAGCAAATGGAAGTTGTGTGGATGGAAGTCTTACAACATTTCACAAACTCAGGCTTTATCCTGTTTCTGGTACAAAAGTATTGAATGCCAAATTTATGGGCAGATTTCCTGTAGCCTTCCTAACTGACATAGAGGGGATTCACCATTGATCTTAGGAGAACATCATCTTGATTGATTGGTAGTTTCTTATGTACACTGGACCCAGGCCCTTTCAGACTTACATATATATATAGCAAATATGTATGAGCTCTTAATTAGGGAAAGCCAACCAAGCATTTTAATTTGAGCAAAAATAAAATTTAAAGTAGGGGTATCTGAATGTCTTTTGATGCAGACATTGGTTCTTGTGAATGTCCACACATGCGAAATAGAAAGTGAAAGTGAACTAACTTTAACATTGAAAAAAGTTACACTAAAGTTAAAGTACTTGGTATTCACATACAGATGAACGATGATAATCATGGAAGGAAAGTGACGTTAATATATTTTATTAAATGAAGCATATTTCTTAGTCAGTGAGAGCTTTAAAATGGGCAAATGGCAATTAAATATTAATCAACAGCAAATGAAAAAAAATATCTTTGTTTATGGCAAATGTCCATAGGTTTTATGAACAGGAGGCAAATCTGAATCTATTCAGACCTCTCTTGATTTTTTATAGTAGACTACCTAACATAATAGCAACAAAATACATTATTTCCTAAATTAAAGTTGGGGATAATCAGGAATAAAGTTTTATCTGGTTGAATTATGTGCTCCATTCAGTTTTGGAAATAATTTCCTCCCTCTTTCTCTCCTCCCTGCCCCCCCGCCCCGCCCCCCAGCTTCTGTTGCTGTAATAAATGGCCCTATAATGCAAAACAAATATATTCCTTTAAGCATGAAGTCTTCCCATTTTTGTTTTAAACAATGTGAAGTTTGAAGCATCCAATGTACTAGTTTGGGATAGGAAAGACCCAGGGTGAAATTCTCTGAAAAGCCAGGTACAGACTGGATAATTTGGGGGCAACTTACTCTGTCCAACCTATCTCACATATTGTCAGGTGCAACACACAGCTGAACTCCAAACAACTGAAAAACAGAATCCAACCATTACTGTAGCTGAGGCTTTCAAAGATTGCAATAGGAATGCCATATATTTAATCTGAATAAATAAATTTCATGGAATTCTGCGGGGCTTTCTTTTAACAAATTGGAATGTGCTATTGGGTTCATTTCATTGGATTATGATGTACCAAGGGAAACATATGATAAGTGCCTCAAACTCATTTTCATATTCCGCAATAATTCAATATGGCTCCTGTTCTGAAATAGCCCATTTGATTTTGATGGGAATCATCCAGGTGGAAATGGCAACATTATTATTTAAAATAGATCCAAACATTTGCAATGAAAATCTCTCTTAAGGTTGGAATCAACATAATAAAGCAGTAACACGTGTGTGTGTGTGGGGGGGGGGAATGAATCCCATTGCATTTGCTTAATTTTACTCCTGAATAAACATACAAAGCCATAGGGTAATCTAAAACAAATGTACACAAATGAAAATCCTACCGAGCTGGTGGTGGTTATGATTCCTAATTCCTATTATTTGTACGATACCTTCTGAAGAAAGGCTCCTCAAGGCAATTCAGAAGGCCAAAAAGCAAACAAAAGCAATGAAATGTAAAATACAAAGTTATTAAAGCAACACAAAACCCTTTTAAGACAGCAAGATTGGCAGCGTAATGGCTTTCCTTTAAAAGTTGGACGGACCGTCGAAGGCTGTATGAGACGATTACAAAAGGCGGAAAACGCTTCTGCGAGCCCTCGGGATCAAACTCACGAGTTCCAGGACCCGCCGGCGCTCGACTGCACTCACACCTGCTTGGTCTATTTGTCGGGCTAGTTAAGCATCGCGCTCTGATTCGAATGGAAAGAGTCACCGGACGTTCTGCGTCCTGATTTTGAACATTCTCATAGCAAGTGGTGGTTTTTTCCCTTTTCGATCCTTCTATAAATAACTGGATGCGGCGGGTAGATGAGAAGGAAAGGAGCGAGACGCTACTACGGACCGGTCCTGTCGGGGCTGCTGCTCATTACCAGCTGGGCGCTATGCAGCGCCGCGATCACGTTCCCCCGCCCGGCCCGTGCTGGTTTGTTTTGCCAATTAGCCGACGGGCTTCCCTCACAGCTGCTGCTTACTGGAGCTCTGCAGTATTTCCCTCCTGAAAAGCTAGAGAAAGCGGCGGATTCACACGAAACACCCACCTGGCCAGATACCCACTGCAATGTGAGGATCGGGGCCCTTTGACCAGATTCCTTTCTTAACTCAGTGTTGAATTTTTCTGCGATCTAACTTCGTTGTTGCTATTTTTTAATTAAACGGAACGCGGTATTGTAAAGAGCTACAGAAATGGGGCATGTTTTCCCTCCAGACAGCTGTAGGGGAAAGGCGTATGCAGTTTCGCTTCCACCGTGCCCCCGTCCCCATCTGACTTTCATGGTCGCACCTGGCAGCACTGGGTTCAATTTTAAACTTTTAAGGAGGATGTCACGAACAACGGAGGAAAGTGTTATGCTAATTGGGCGTTCCGTCTGTTTTTAGCAGGACTATCAAATTCCAGCCCTTTATCCCTTTTCATCCTTATTATTTGATAACTCAAATTTTCTAGAAAACCGGTTGCTATTTTACTTCCCCTCTCCCAAACTTTGCCACATAAATCGTTTAGATAGGAGAGCAAGAGGCTACATTTAGGGACTTATTTCTCCTATATCTGACTCTTCCTCCTCCCCTCCAACCAATCAGTTTGATCTTCTAATTCCTAGGAGGTAGACATTTGGTGACCCATGGAAATGCATTGGCTAGCTTCTATTCCTGCCTAATGGGAGACCACGAGGAAATCTCAAGGGAGTAGGCTAGACGAAAAAACACCCTGGAAGAAGGCGGGAGCGAACAATTTCTGTATCATCCCTAGAAAACTACCCGAATGAGGTAGTTTTGTTTTTACAGTATCTTTGCCTAACTTTGCCCCCCTCTTCCTTTCGCCGGATTCTTTCCTTGTTTTTTCTCCGATCGTATCAACACTGTAAGATTTGTAAGATTTTGTGGGGGTGAAGGCCTGTCTGCCGATATTTGCGGGAAATGCCGGGCAATCGATTTGGTTGCCAGTCCCAGGCACAACACAGTACTACGCCAGGTATGCTCTGGATCCGACCGCCACAGATCCGGAATGGATTCAGCTTTCGTCCCCACCCGACCCGCATATCCCGCGCTAATCCATCGTCTTGACCACTGGTTGCCGGGATGGGTGAAAAGCGCCTGTAACAAGACAGGCTGGGGGAAAAAGCCAGTAAAGGAATAAATTGATGGAACAAAGAAGGAAGGATGCGGGGCTGGAGAAGAGGTTGGGGCAAGCGCCGAAAAAAAAAAAAACCACGCGCAGAATCTCTCGTCCTTTCTCCCTCTCTCTCCCCCCTCCCGTCTCTCCTGATCGAGGGACACGGTTAAATCGGAGTTATTCCGCACCAGACACCCGCCCCCCGCGGTCGTGCGGGGGTTAATCGGATGCCGAATGGCAGCCGCCTTCGAGAGATGGGGCGCGCACAGGAGAAAAATGGCCTCGCTGAGGCCACCCCTTCCGCCAGCCGGACAGTGGCAAAATACATTTATTCTGTAATGAGTCATCCTGATTTCAGATTTTAGAAAAGTATCGCGGCGACACAAATTAAACCCTAACAGACGTATTGTGTCGCCCGCTGCTATTATTTCAAAAGGGTTTACTACCCTACAGTTAAAATCTCGCGCACTCTTACTCAGGGGGTAGTTCCGCTGTAAATACGCATAAGACTATACACAGCAGGCTTCGTTGGGAATTAAACTTAACAGGCTTTATTTCTGGTAAAAGTGGACCAGAGTGAACCGTATATTTGTCTTTAACATACCCGATAGTCTTTTGTTTTGCTGCATCAAGCTAACCTAGCTTCCTCTCCCCAATACAGTAGTTTGTCTAAAAATCAACAATAAGAAACAGATGGTTTAGCTATCCTATCCACCTGTCCTCAGACGTAAGTTTCTCTGAATGTAATTCATGTCGTCGTGTGTAGGATTGCAGTTCCAGGGTCGAAGCCTTCTAGACCCACACCGTGCCCTTGCTTTGCCCTCAGCTGCGAAGTAAATGCGGGGAGGGTCAGCTTCCCCGCGATTTCCTCGGCTCCCCTGTTGGCAGTTGAAGCCAGCCCTTCGATGCCGTTTATTGGACATGTTTGTGTCAGGGAGGATAGCGAGTCTCCCAGCTAGGGCAGAGCTATTCTGCAGGCAGAAATAACAACAGAGGAGCAGATCTGGACCACGGTGTAAAACTAATTCCTTCTCCTTCTCTCTCCCTTCCGAAACAAAATCTCGTCTGCGGAAGAGTTCTGAAGGACGGCCTCGCGAGTGACACCCGGCAAGCTGAACTTTTATCCGACGAAGCGGGCTGAAGCCCACGAAATCTGATGCTATAATATACTTCATTCCCAGTTTTTAAGTTGGCATAAACTGATTTCAGCAGCAGCAGCAGCAGCAGCAGCAGCAGCAGCTCCCGTCTCCCGGTTACTCCTTACCGCCCCCCCCCCCGACAGACTAAGTCTCACAAACCCACCGCTCGGCTTTTTCCGCTGAGCCCCGAGCTTTCGGGAAATTTCCCGGGAAGGAGGAAGAAGCTAAATCAACCAACTCCGACCCTTCTGCCCGGTTAACCGCATCGTCCGTCAAAACCGAGCTCGGGAAGCGAACTCACTGTAATGTCAGACACACACCAAAGCCTTTCGGGGCGGTGCAAACATTTTCCTTGAGCCGGGGGGGGGGGGGCGGGGTACTATGTCAAGAGGACGTCCAACCTTTCTCTCCCTTCAGAAGTCTTAGAAAGAGGGAAGGTGAAATAAAGGAAACGATTAGGAACTGGGGTAGGGATGGTAAGTATCCAGTTGAATAACTGCACTGGTATGGTTATAAAAAGGCACACAGAGTTGGCCGGATGTAAAGCAAAGTCGAGCTCGACTCCTGGTGACTCTTCCCAGGTATGTCCCTCCCTGCGGTTTTCGTGGCAACAGCACGGAGCCGGTTCGCCCTTTGCCTTCTTCCGGGATGGGCTTCTGATTTTCCGGGCTAAGCTGTCTCAGCCTGGCTTGAAGCGGTTCCCCTGGGAGAGAACTGGGAGGTTAAGCCACCTTGGAGCCCAAAAGAGGCGCTTGAACTCTCGGATCGCGGAGCTTTTAAAGAGACCTCCTCGCCCCCACGCGCTCTCGTTCCCGGCAGGGCGCCCAGTTCATCTGCACCCTGCTCTCCGAGAGCCGCACTGAGCCCAACGCAACCCTCCCCCCTTCCCCCAAATAAATCGGTGTTTGCCAACCCAAAATAAGGGTGCGATCCTAAACGTTCCTTCTTGGGAGTAAGGCTGCAGCTACTTAGTCTTAAGTATTAATGACCTGGGGGGAGAGAACTGTGCCAACAACACAAGACCGCGCTGTGTGCTAGTTTTTTTTATTATTATTATTAAAGATCAGTTTCCCGCTGCAAGCCTGTTCATGTCTACTCAGAAGTAATACCCATTGGTCTTAATGGGGCTTGCTGAGCTGCCCCAGGTAACGGGTAAAAGTGTGAGCTGAGCCTGAGTCAGAGGGCCACGATATTATGACAAAATTGAAAACCACACTGAAGAATCGGGCACCCTCGACCGAAAAATCCCCCGTCGGAAGCTGTCCGATGCGATCTACCCGATGTGAGCCCCTTTGATTTCAGTGAATCTCACTTCCAGGTAAACAGTTCTATACATCTCTCCGACTGAAGTATCACGTGGCTTGAATCTCACTAAGTGCGTTACTCCGATTCTATAAAGGTGTCACTGTTGTAAGCCACCCTGGACCTCCTTTTTCCCCCCACTGTCAAGGCAGAATATATCAATATTTCATACATTTCATCCTGAAATGAACAGTGGATCGTGTGTGCCCGCCTGTCCTGAACCGACTTGAACAAGCTTTGTGTGTGTCTAAATCCGTGTACGTCTGAACAAAAAAGAGCTGTCGGTTCCTCTCCCGGAGTGCTAAAAGTCGAGGCACCTGGCTTCTCGATCAGCTTGGGACTGAGGCTTTGGGGAAAGATATGAGCGAGGCTGGGTGTGGGGGTTGAAAGGAAATTGGAGGCAAGACGGGTTTGCGATGATTCAGGGAAAAAATCCCCCATCTTATCTCCTCCGAACACGATCGTTCAATAATCACTCAACTGGAGTTTAAAATCCTGTCCGCGAGCGCCCTGGGAGAAGAGCGAGACATAAGAGCGGCGGAAATGAGGCGGAGGCGGCAACGGAGTCATCTGAGGATAAAGTCCTTACAATCCCAGGCAGAGCTACGTACGCGCTCGCCCTGCCTCCTCTCTCCCGCTTTGCAACCAGGGGCGGTCCAAGGCTGCAACACCGCTGAGTCAATTTTTCTTTCCCGGCGGAGCAACTCGGGCGCTGGATTAGTGTTGCGTTGACTTCAGGCCCCCTGACAGTCTGCATTATTTCTCTGGCTTGCTTGCTTGCTTATTTATTTATTTATTAAATTTACCTCCGCCCATCTCCCCCTAATGGGGGACTCTGTATTATTGACTAGCTTCTTGCAAGCAAGCAAGCAAGCATTACCCATCAGAAGGGGACCTGTTCTCCCTCACCTATGGGCCGGGTGGTCTCAGGAACCAGAAGCAATGATCAAGTAGCTAGGAACACGTTCTGTGAAATTGGAGTGGTGGGTGGGTGAATATATGGCTGGTTAAAAATACTGTGGTGGGTTAATATATGATGTTCTGGCTCTGTTTATTTAGCAATGGGAGAAGGCTCATTACACTCAATGGGGCTTTTGAATAGACTGTTCAAGACCAGGAATAGGATTTACTCCCTATAACTTAATTTAGGATTATAAATTCCTGTTGAGTGTTTATTGAGGCTTAGTCCTTAAAATATATATATATATATATCTATTTAAACCCAACTGCCAACTGGAATGCACTGGATTAGTGGGGCTGACACTCATTGCAATCCTAGGCACTAACATTCTTGCACCCAGCCCACTGCTCATTAATATTGCCACATATTCTATAGCAGTTGGGAAGGATAGATTCTGCTTAATGCTACTGCCAAAAATTAGAGTAACACATATCACTCTAGGTAAGGGAGGCATTCATCTTTGGCCAGATCTTGCCTGACCTTTCTCACACTCCTCTTTATTATACCTAATACATTTCTTTAATTTTTCAGCTGCAGAAAGACCTTTGTGCCTTCCCATTGAGCTTGATTGGGAAGTGCCTCCCATTGAGCTTGATTGGGAAGTGTTAGAGCTGTGATTTTCAAATCTTTTCACTTCCATTGCAACTACTGAGCCTGTGTGCATGTGCGCGCGCAAACGCTGAGGCTCTGCAGAGGGGATATTAACATTCCATGAATGTTAATTAATGGAAAAACTGGCAAGCAAATAAGGTCCCACCTGATGATTCAAATCACTGCTGAACTAGGTCCACTGTATCTGGGTTGTAAGAATCAGGAGGACCACTAGGTGATGGCAAAAATACAAGGAAAAAACCTTCTAACTCTTTGCCACTCCCAGTGGTCATCCAAAGAGTTGCAGCCCAGATCCTGCTAGGCCTAGGTTATCTGACCACTTTACACCCCCAAAATGACACTATGCCACTTACTCGCGAGTAAGACTCCTTCAAACAGGGCATTTGCTTATGAGCAAAATTAACTTGCAGGCTTGTTCCCCGTGATCCCTTATCATCCCATCCAACTCTGATTGTTTCCCCACTATGAAATGTTAGATTCGGGAAAGCGCTGTATAAATGGTTAGAAATACCCATCAGCTCCTGATTCTCCCCACGCCCGCTCTTCATTGTCGGACGTTGCCCTCCCCAACATCCCTGGTGTGGTCCTCCGTTCTAGGTTACTCCTGCGATTACGTCACTTCGTCTGGTTATACAGCGCTTAGCACGACGCGAGCGCTCAAAGATAAGCCGGGATAGCACTGGAAGTCGAGCTACTGTGGAGGATCTTGGAACCGGCTGGCATGACTTGCAGTTTGTCTGTTTACAGTTAAGCAGGTGGAGGTTGAAGCGAACGAAATAAGCGAAAGGCAGCCGAGGCAGGACAAGCCACAACGTAGCGAAAGGGAAACGCGTGACAGGAGAAAGAGAAGACCGGCGTTCGGAAAGAAACCCGCCCGCAGTCACCTCTTCGGGGCCTTCCCTCTTCTTCCCGGTCCTGCCTTCCTCTGCTAAGCGCTCGTCGAGAGCGCCATTGCACTGATGCAATCGTATTAATAGGAACAGCAACGACTTTTGCGGAAAGGGCAACCGAGGGCACAGCGCGCTTGACGCCTGCCATCCCGCCCCTTCCGTCGCTCCCGCCTGTTCAGTCCTCCCTCCCCTTCGTGGCTCTTCGGGGATAAGCTTGTTAGATTAGGTAATAATTACACCTTCGGCCAAGGGGATGCGGGTTGCTCCCGACTGACGCAAGATGACCAGAGGGCACTCATTTCTCGAAACAGGCTCGTTTTCACTGGGAACAAAGCGGACGCACCACCCCCTCCGCCTCCACTTCCCCCGGAGGAGAAGCAAAGACATCTACACGCTCGTTTGCATTGCTGGGGCTTTGCTTTTTTTTTTGGGGGGGGGGAGGTGTTACTTCTTTAAATCGGGTTTCTATTCACTTTCAGTTCAGTAGCAGACTGGCTGAGATCCTAATTAAAAGAGGAAGAAAGCGTTTCACGGAGGGGGCTGGGGCTAGCATCTCTCTCGACCCAGACCTGCCCTTGCTCGCTTTCTAAATGTCTTCTCCGCTCCCTTAAACCCGGGCCCCCGATCACCAGGCCCGCAGACCTCTCCAAGGCTTCTGCAGTTCTACCCTCCCCATACACACCCAAGTGAAGGAGAGAGCGAGGTTGCAATCCTCTGCATTTACTTACTGAGGAATGCATCTGATTGAGGCCTTCTAAGTAATGCTGCGTGGGATCGGGCCGCCTGAGTGCGCCTCCTTGACGCCTCTGCTTACGAGCCCCCCCCCCCCCCCCCCAGTATCTGTTTGTTACCTCCCCTTAGTTCCTTTGCTTCCCTCGGATCTTACCTCTCCCGGCTGCCTGTCTTTCTCCCTGCGGAATGATTATTTAGGGCTCCCTCCCTCCTCCCCACTTGCCAATGGGGGGGGAGGGAGGGAAGGAAAGGCTTGTAGCATCTCTTTCTCTATGTACCTCCAAGGAGGGAGGGGGCGTTTATCAATCTGCCTCTTTGCCTCGCTCGCTCGCTCCTTCTCTCCCTTAGCCTTGCGCGCCCCCGGTTCCCTCTGCGGCAGCCAACGAGCCGAGTTCACGCGAGGACAGCCGCAGCTCCCAGCCGAAGCGCGTCTGGCTGGCAATGGCTCTGGAATACTGCTGCTGCCGCCGCGGGGTGGAGGCGGAGCCGGCCTTGCCGCTGACTCGTGACGGGCTCCAGAGGCCTCGGATTAGTCGGTCGGCCGCGGGGCAAGCGCGAGGGGCCGGGTTGCGGCAGAGCTGGGACGCCTCATCTTCTCCAGCCAGGTGGCTTATTCCCCGCAGCTCCCTAACGCAAATTGAACCTACTCAGAGATTTTTATCGGGTCTTCTGCTTCAAAGAGCCCGGGTTTAAATATTAGGTGCGTTAGTCTAAGCAGGGTTTCTCAACCTTAGCCACTTGAAGATGGGTGGACTTCAACTCCCAGAGTTCCCCAGCCAGCAAGCTGGCTGGGGAATTCTGGGAGTTGAAGTCCACCCATCTTCAAGTGGCTAAGGTTGAGAGACCCTGGCCTAAGTCTTTTATGTAGCGCCATGTATGCTAATATAAAAACTGCCAAACAATATTTCTAATAGTCATGGGATCCTCAATCCTGGGTTGAGGGTAGGGGCCATAGCACTCTGGAGAGTTTAATTCCTCCTCTCTGCACACAGCAGAAGATACCTTTGCCCAAAGCTACCGGGGACAGTAATTATACTTTCCCTCCAGTAGCAATCACCATCTTCATGGGTCCTTTTTCACTGGGGTTGAACACATTGCCACAGCTGGAATTTGGAGGGAGGGCAGAGAAGAAAACATCAAACTAATCAGTCCTAGAAGTTAGGCTGCAATGGCAATCTAGGAAATTATCTCTTCTCCCAACACAAATCTGGCCACGTGGACAATTGGTAATGCCTCAGTGATGAGCCTAAAGATAACGCCAGAGGCATCTGCATTGTCTGATGCTTTTGTCAAAATGGTGACAGTAGCGTCATGCTGTCAGCTCCATGACTTTTGTACTGCGTGCAACATCACAATGCATGTTCAAAAGGGTGGAGCTTATGTTGCAAGAGTGTGATGCTATTTTTCTCATTTGCCTCCCTCCCCCATGGACACCTCCGGATAATGCAATCATGAGCTGCTATCTGCCCCCTGGTATTGGCTAAGTCTGTTACAGATGTGTCCCAACCCCTGGCTGGTTACTGGGCATTGTGACTCTCTTGCCATTTTCTCCTGGCTGCTGTGCTGGATTCCTGGCTTCTGCAGCCTCTTTTTTCCTTGTTTGAAGGGGGAGTATCAACCTCCTATGGAATCAATGCATCACAACCTGCTTTCAACTGTACATTAGTTTTAAACATCAATCTCAGGGGATAGTGGTCCCATACGCACAGATCAGACAATAGCATGCATGTACAGCTGGAATATTTACACTATCCAGTCACTCAGCTGAATGGTCAAATGGATTTTAAATGGAAATTTCTTTGCTGTGGAGTCTTTGGTGCTCTCTAAGTCTGGTTGTTTGCTTGCAGACATTTCATTACCTGACTAGGTAACATCATCCCTGTGAGCAAGTGTGGGGTTTGCTCCCTGTTTATATACAGTAGCTTGCCCTGTCAGTGTTGGTGGAGGCGTGGTTTTCTCTTTGGTAGTTCCTTGGTTGGGGTATTGTTTTCTGCTTGATTGTTTGTCTGGTGTTAATCCTTGCTTATCTGTGTGTTGGCTGCTGGAGAGGATGTGTTCTGGTCTTTTTGTTTCCTCCTTAGCTTTTTTATTGTCTCTTTTGAATGGCGTATAAATGTGGTTCATCTCTATGTATCTATTTATGGCTGATGTGTCTGAGTGCCAGGTTCTTTGCTGGTTCCACCGAACCAGCCTTCCCCAACCTGGTGCTATCCTAATACCAATGCAGGGTAGCATTTTGGGAGCTGTAATTCCAGCACAACTGGAAACAGCTGATTGCAATAAAATACTCAACTCCCAGTTTTTATGTACCTTCCCTATAAATAAAACTGATAATTCAGGCCTGAAATACCTCTGAGGAAGCCAGATTCTTACCGTCTCTTACTTTTTAAGCTATAAAAGGATGCAAATTGCACAAAATTATCTATATGTCATAGGAAAAAAAGGGGAGGATTTGTGTGTATGCATGTGTGTGTGTGTGTGAGTGAGTAATGGACTGCTGTTAAAAGTCTCCCATACACAGATTCAAAACTATTGGGGGATTTAATTGAAATGCCAATTATGCAAGGTTGAACTGATAATGGTAAGGTTCTGATACAGAAATGCTAAAACCATTCAAGACACAGAGAGTCCTTCAGAGTTCCAGCAATACTCATTGTTATGACTGAATTCCAAATCCCCCAAAATTGGAGCGGGGCAGTAGAGAGCACTAGAACAGAGAACCAAGACACCAGAGACAACACTGACCATGCTAATTGTGGAATGAAACTTGCTGCTATATAATAAAGATTAACACCTTTAAGAGAAGACTTTTTTTTTTTTAATGGCATTATCCAGTGACAGTGTAATCAATCATCTTGTTGGCTGTAATATGGCAAGCTGAGAACAGGCCTATTTCGTTGTTTTTGGCATCAAGAAGAGTCTTGCTGAACAAACAATAAGATGTCCAGATAAGGGCCATACTATGCATTGTGCACAAACACATGTATCTGGACTCCAATGGAAGCTGCTTGCTGGCAAAAGCAGCTTCAGGGGGTAACGATTTGGAACAGACATTAGCAAGGGAGAAAAGTAAATCTTCCTCCATTGGCCACATGTTATTTTCTCCATGCTCGAGGATTTGAGGCATATGTTTTCTTTCAAAGACAAAATGTATTTGAGGCATGATTTACCTTAGCTTTTTTAAACATAATTTCAGTTCTTGACCTTGTTATAAACATAACTTTTTATTAATAGGCAATTAAGAAAATGTGTATATGGTTGTGCATGAGTGGGTGTGGGGAGCATTGAGTGGTTTTGTAAAGCTAGACCTATAAAAAGGACAATTCTAAGTATAGAAAATTCTTTATGGACTTCTGCAATGCTCTAGATCTCAAATACTCATTTGGTAAAATTGAAGTTTACACACCAAGGCTAAATGAGTTCCTCATGATGTGCAGACAATGAATAGCAAGGCAGAAAGAAGACAGAAAAGATGGCAAATTAAAGTTCCTGTTTGGAATTAAGTTCAGTATATTACTGGCATGGTATCCATTTCTAGCAAGTTGTAAGACTTGGAAACAATTGCTTTAGAAAAGACGGTTGGTCTGCCAAATAATATCATAAAATATAATTAGTCATTAGAACAACTAGTTTGTATAGTAGGATAATAGTGGATCTTTGAGATAAGTTCAGAAAGACATCTAGTCTTTCTAAGCCTAAGTTAGATATGAGTTATTATTATATCAGATATTCTAGCTTGGAGTAACTACATCAGTGTTTCTCAACCTTGACAACTTTAAGATGTGTGGACTTTAATTCTGGGAGTTCAAGCCCACACATCTTAAAATTGTCAAGGTTGAGAAACATTGAACTACAGTATCACTGGCAAAAGAAGTAATTCTGTTTTATGGCTAAGTACAAACCTAAGACTTGGCTCTCTTTTCTTTATGTCTGATTCACATCAGGACTGTGGTACAATGTATACATTCTTCTAATTGTGGGGAGGGGGGCTAGTTGTATTTGTATAATTGAGTTAATTTTAACATGTTAACATTCTCACAGGGGTGTCTGGCAGAGGGGGTAAAAACAAATCAGGATGGAAGCCATTCCCACATAACTGAATCCTTGGAGGAGTAAGGCTTCAATCATGTGGTTGTGGCTGCCATCTTGATCTTTTTGACACCCCCTCCCTCATGGAGACCTTTGCGTTCTGCATTCTTAATTTCTTTCTAGCAGTCTTTAGATTTTTAAAAGTCCCTAGTTATATACGAACCCATTAGGGAATGTGCATGATATCTGGCAAATAGTAGCTGGTTTGCTCTTTTCTGGGAATATGACTCATATGAAAGTTTAAACATTCTTCATCCATAATCATGTCCCTGAATTAGTTTCCCTTGCCTCCTATTTTTAGGGAGAAAGGCTCTGTATGTGTTTTGCTTGCTCTAACTCTTGTTCATCAAAAGAGAAATGAATAGAATAAATAATCATGTCACTTCAGTGATTTCAGTATTTGTAGTTAAGTAGTTTTGTTCTTCATGTGCCTGAGCAATCAATGCAAGTTTAGGATTAGTTCATGTTGAGAAATTAAGCTATAAAAAGATGGTATAGCAAAGTCTCCTCCAATCCTAAAAATGTGTTGGGATTACAACTCTCACAATTCTCAGCAACACAATTTTTGAAGAAAGCTGCTTTAGTGGACTTAAGCTGCAATCTTATGAAGCCTAAGGACTGAAATGGTTCAATTCAATAGTGCTTGAATATGTACAGGATTGTATTACTAAACATAAAATAGTGACAAATCTAGATAGGAAAAATATAATCTAACCTACCCTGAAGTGATCAGTTTTCAACAAAAGGTAGCAAGTAATGCCCGAAGGCACTGCTTTTTCATCATATGTAAATGTAAAGGAAGCCTTTACATGGTTCTGTAACAGTAATCATATCAGGAGGCAATGGATGGCTCTATGTGGCATCTAGATCCTGTGAAATTCCAGTTTTTGTTAGTGGGGAGATTTGCTGATGCACTAAATCTCCTGGTCAGGGCCTTGGTGGCAGACTAGAAGGATCAGCTGTCCCACGGTATTGATTGAGTGGCTCCTGAGGGTTCTCTGCCACTTGCTGAACTCATAACAGAAGATGATGAAGCAAGCAAGCAGATGGCTATAGTACTGGTGGTGGAAATCCAAAAGGAAATATGACCAAGCACAGCTTGGAACTTGCTGTAAAGAATATTCTGTGTTAGGGAGGAGAAAAATGTTTTCTCCACCACCATCACATCTGCTGAAAATCATCTCCGGGAGCTGCTCTAGATGGTATGTGGTATATGAGGTTGGCACAACCAAAAAGGGTTGTTGAAGGCTTTCTGGAGCCCATGGTGACAAACCGCACAGGATAGATAGGTGGATGATAGATTTAAAAAATTGCTTACATCTAACAACACAATTAGTTGAAATAGTTGGAAGATAGCCAGCACTCTGCTTGTCCAGTTTTATTGGACTGTTTTATTCCTTTTCATCTTGAGGATGGGACAAGATGCTCAGAGGAGTTCAGGCCACCACATACTGTATCCTATTTCTCCATTTCCTTTTGGCTGAAACAGGCCAGGAATGATTAACTGAGTGAGGTATTACATTTGATTAGTTGTGCGTGTCTTAACCAGGGGGTAATAATATCAGCCTTGAAGGAACCAGTGGTTCTCCTCCTGTTGAAGAAACTGTTATTAGATCCTTCTCTTATTAGTAAGTATAAGTCAGTTTTGAAACTTCCATTCCTGTTCAAGGTTATTGAGCAGTTGGTAGGTATACAACTCCATTCTTTTGGATAAATCTGATTTTCTGGATACATTTCAAGCCAGGGCATGGCACAGAGAAAGCACTGGTCACCCTAATGTGTGATTCTGTCAAGAAATCATGATGTCCCAGCTTGTGCTCCTTGATCTTTCAATTGTTTTCATACCACTGATCATGGTATCTTTTTGGACATAGGGAATTGAGGATTGGGGCTTTGTTGTGGTTCCTACCTCAGTGGCATATTCCAGATGGTACTTTGGAGGATTATGGAACCATAAGGTTCAATTCTGACCTTGCTGTTTCACATCTGTATGAAAATGCATGAAGTGAGCATCATGTGGAGCTGAATGCCATCTGTAGGCAGATGATATCCAAGTTTACTTCTTTCCATCTTCATATGAGAGCCAGTTTGGTGTAGTGGTTAAGATGCTGACCTAGAAACCAGGAGATTGTGAGTTCTAGGCTTGCCTTAGGTATGGAAGCTGGCTGGGTGATTTTGGGCCAATCACTCTCTGCCAGTCCAACTTACCTCACTGAGTTGTTGTTGTGTGGAAATAGGAGGCAGGAGTATTAGGTATGTTCGCTGTCTTGAGTTAACCAAAAATATATTTAAAGGGCAGGATAAAAATCTAATAATAATAAAAATAATAATAAGGAAGATTTGTACAGTTATATCATCTTGTACTAGATGATGTTTTAAGGATTTAAATGAAAAATACTTGTTACACTGTATGCTGCTATTATTATCAGAATCATGTTGGTTTCAAAGAGATCATGAGACTTTTCCCCAAGAATAAGAACACAATGAGCCTTTCATGAGCGGAGAGATGAAAGCTCTCTGCCTTACAATCAGTTTTTTTATACACAGCTGAAAAAGCTCAGAATCTTCTTGGCAGAACAAGAATAAGGAAGAGAACATCAGTACGGTTTATCACACACATTAGGGGCAATATGTAAATTCTTAAAAATGGAACTCACTGCCTTAAGTTATGGCAGTGGCATCTAGTATAGATTATGTTAAGAAAACAGTAGGCAAATTCATGATTCATTGAACTCCTGGGTTCAGAGGCAATATGCATCAGAATATTAATGGCTGGATGACAACAATGCTTGTTATTCCTTTTCCATGACTTTCTCAGAGTGTTCTTAAGCTAAAGTGACTAGGACACTTGTAACCCTTGGCTTCTGAAAGTCTGATTTGTGATCTATGGAGAATTCCTCTGCCTTTCTCACAAACTAGCTGATAAACATATTGGTTGTGATATATAAATTGTTTCACACTTCAGTGAGCAGCAGGAAATCAGTGATCTTGGGTACAATTATGGGGTGGAAGAGAAGAGGAATGAACCTGTTCAAAGTACCTAATTTTCTCAGAAGAGAAAATGAACAATCAGCAATAATTGGAAGCTTCTTCAGTCTTCTGAACATCGCTGCAGGAGGTCAATGAGGAATAGAGATGAGTGGGTGTGTGAATGAATGTATAAATATATACATATGTATACATATATGGCCACAGTCCTCTGACCTGGCACATTTTATGGATTTCTGAGACTAAAAGCCTTTCCCACTTCTACAAACATGCCTTTGCAATATATATCTATATATGTATATCTATATATCTGCCTTATTCTCACGACATTGCTACCATCTTCTGTCCAACCCATGAGTGAGACAATTTAAAGTTATCTTTACCTATTGTACCTGCATTGAATAGCCAAGGTACTGCCATGGAGGTAGAGATCTGTTAATGACAATCAAAACCAATGTTTATTTTTTTAAAAAAATGATGGTAATAGGATTAGAAAGGCAAAATACCTTATTCATTCTGTGGATGAACAATAGAAATATTATGGCTGTTTGAAAGAAGCAAGAATTAAATAAAGTGTCTCCTAAAGGGTAACTTTGCAATTGGTTTTCCCCCTATAATTACAGGTTTCAGTTTTAGAAACCAAATACAAGTCAAGAGTAAATATTGTTAAGCAGTTAGCAGCACAGCAACCTCTGAATCAGTGCCAGGAGGTAACCCAAAATCTGCCTTATCTCAGTGCCCAAATAAATGACACTCTCCTCATCTTATAAGGCTTAATTCCAATCAGAAGGGGTGAACCTATAAGCCTGCATATTGTATCCAGTTATCTAATTTTTTTTTTTGAAAAGCTATAGCCATTCATTGTTTTCCTCATTATATAGTTTACAGGAAAGTCACAACAATTTCCAGGGGGGAAAAAAAATCCAAATCTAAAGAACAGAACTTAAGTAACCCACTATTTGAAGTACTAAAACAGGTTTTAATGATTTGTGCACACGTCTAAAATATTTATTTATTTATTTATTTATTTATTTATTTATTTATTTAGTAGACTTGTCCCTGCCCATCTCCCCACAATGGGGGACTCATAAATACATAATTAAAAGTTATAAAAAGAACCACACTTACACAGATAGAAAAAAGATAAAAAAATCCAAGAGGCTGATGGAGGCCATACCAGGCCACTAAGGGGCTAGCCAACCCCATTTCTGACAACCTCCCTCCCCACCCCAGGCCAGATGGCAGAGCCAAGTCTTCAAATCCCTCCGAAAGGCTGGGAGTGAGGGGGCCTATCTCACCTCTGGGGGCAAGATGTTCCAAAGGGCGGGGGCTACAGCAGAGAAGGCCTGCCTTCTGGACCCCGCTAATCGGAGTTCTTTTGCTGAGGGGGTCCAGAGCACGCCCTCTCTGTGAGAGCGGGTGGGATGGGTTGACATCGTGGGGGCGAGGCGGTCCCTCAGGTAGCCTGGCCCCATGCCATGTAGGACTTTAAAGGTGATAACCAACACCTTGAATTGGACCTGAAAGCAAACTGGTACCCAATGCAGCTCACGGAGCAAAGGTGTTATATGGGTCCTTCTTCGGACCCCAAAAATCGCTTGCACGGCTGCATTCTGGACCAGCTGAAGCTTCCGGATACTCTTCAAGGGTAGCCCCATGTAGAGCGCATTGCAGTAGTCTATCTGGGAGATAACAAGGGCATGAGTGAGCATTCGAAGGGCATCCTGATCCAGGAAAGGGCGTAACTGGTGCACAACCCGAAGCTGTGCAAAAGCCCTCCTGGCCGCGGCTGCCACCTGCTCTTCGAGCAGGAGCCGTGAGTCCAGGAGGACCCCCAAATTATGCACTGGGTCTGTCTGGGGCAGTGCTACCCCATCCAGCGCCAACAGTGACAACGTCCTGGATACAGAGGAGCCATTAACCCACAGCCACTCTGTCTTGCCAGGGTTCAGCTGGAGCCTATTGTTCCCCATCCAGACCCTCACAGCCTCCAGGCACTAGTTTTAGATTCTTATATACAATTAATAGAGGAACAGAGAGCATATGAGTGCAAACTAGAATGGACCCCACCCTTATAGCCTTCCGGAAGGCCATAAAGTCCTTGCTCTCCACGCAGGCACTGGGGTGGAGTGATGGGCTGATTGTTGGGGCATCCTGGGAGGACAATTGAGGTGCTGGGTTTTTGGTTTCTGTTTTTACGGTTTTTATGGTTTTAGGGTTTTTGTAGTTGTATTTTGGTTGTGAGCCACCAAGAATTGTGCTCTAAGATGGGCAGCTATACAAATCTTATAAACAAACTTTATCCAACCGAATAAGTGCCATTAAAAGTAGCAGAATTAATCATGCATAGAACTGCAGTGTAAGAACTCTGACCAAGTTTACAAAAGAAGTATTAGTGCCTGTATTAGCTCAGCACTCATACACCCCTGGCGGAGAAATTTAAAACATCCCCAATTATGCACAATTAAAAAAAATACTCAGATGTGCTTACTGGACTCACGAGTCAAACTCATACTGAGAATGCTGAAAAAGTGAGTGTGGAGAACGCAAGGTGGTGCAAGTGATGAGATGCATATCATGATATTGTGATGCAAATGCTGTCCCTCACAGAGTTGACATAAGTTCCAAAGGGCGGAAATTGCATTGTGATGTCACAAAGCACTTTTCCTCATTTTGGCATCATTGTGTTAGGAATGGACACCTATGGAATGCTGAGAGCTGAACTGAACTCCAGCAGGAGCAGCACAGAAGTCTCATATTCCATTCACTCAAGAAAGAAAAAAAAAAGTATGCCTTATAAACTGGGTAGTTTAAAGAAATTGAGAGCCAAGTAAGTGAATGAAGACCAAAAAAAAGAGAGAAAATGTTAGCCTTGCTACCTCAAAATAACTCTGATACAGATTTGAATTAGGTGATAAAACTCTTTGTCAGTGTCAGAGAGCCAATCACACATTCAACTCCCACCCCCTACATTCTCAATAAACGGAAGTGAAGCTGCAAATTATATATTCTGCTTTGAGGTTTCTTTCTAATGGGAAGAGATACAGAAATTTTATTCAAAAGCAAATATAGTCTGTAAGAACCTCAGAAGTATCTTGTAGCCACCCAATTTAATTCACTGTTTCAAACTTAAGTCTCTGTTTCAGCTCTCAGATCTGCTTTGGTGGGATGATTTGATAAACGCTTTGTCAAAATGAAGCACCCCTAATTATTACTGATACAATTTAAAGGTGTTCTTTCTAGAAATACTTTGTTCTTAAGATCTTGGAATCACCAGACATTTAAGAAATAAAGGAAAAAAATGTTTTTTAATCAACATTTTATTTCAGCCTTGCAACAGAGAAGAATTTCTAAAAGCATCCCAAATCATAATTGGAAAGAAGGGGAAAAAGCTTTTAGGAAATGTACCATGCTTCTTCACAGATTAGAAAAAGATAACCAGGAAGCTCAGAAACTGTTGCTGTAGATTTTAAACATATGTGATGCACATGTAGACTGGCTACAAAATAATAGCAGAATACATTAAAATATAAAAGAAATTGTAGCATATGAAACATTAAATTGCACAGCATACTAATAGCCCTTTTAGCAAGAATTGGAGTTTGATGCAAAAGCCTTTTCATGTGTATCAAACATCCCAATTTATAATTTCTAAGTCATGGAAGGAAATTCAGCAGTTGAAAGAAATTACATAATCAACCCAGACTTTTCTGATGCAACATAAAAATAGGTAAGTCAAAGGATATGCTGAGAGAGAAATCAGCGTTTGCAAAAAGCAAGACCTTCCTATAAAAAACAGTAGGGATAGTACCCATTTGCTAATATTTTTATGTATTTTTGACACAGTTTCTAAGGGCAAGAGTAAATTGTTCACCCAAAGCAGCAGTATATACTGACTGTTGCTGCATGTTGACCTCCTTCTCTGTGACACCCCCAGTTCCTTCAGTCTCTCCTTGTATGACTTCACTTCCAGACTTTTCCTCATCCTTGCTGCCTTTCTGGGCACGTATTCTGTGAATTTTCTTAAAGTGTGGCACCCTGGATTATGCACAGTACTCATGGTGGGGTCTGAGTGCTGCAGAATAAACTAAAACTATTTTATTACTGGTGATACAGAAATGTTTTTACTGAGGCAGTCTAAAACTCCAGTTGCCTTCTTTTATAGTCACATCATATTGCCCATTCATATTCAGTTTGTGAACTACAATTCATAGGGCTTGCTTATTTAAAACCCAATGTATGTGTGCAGTCCTTTTTCATGTGCTTTGTTTACAGGCCAAAAATTGGTGGGTGGCCACACAATCTGATACAACAGAAATTGAATTTTGCATATACATATGAAAGACAATTCTAATGTTCTGCGTCTGTGAGAACAATTGGTGGTATCAGAAGGTGGGGAGGCAGGTACACTGGATGGAAAGAGAACTAAGACTTTTATTCCTGTCCCCCTATCATATTCCAGAGAAACAGTAAGATCTCAGTCATCTGATCTCTCTCATTGGCTGCAAACTTCTAGTTTGGATAAATGCATAACTAGCTCCTTGCAGGAAGCTAATTGAACATCAGACAGTGTGGTTCAGCTGTAATATACCTTGTCTGGTTGATGAAGAAAGAGTTAAAATTCTCCATTAAGCATATTAATTTTAACACCAGACATTCTGGCACTTTCTTATTGCAGTATTTGAGGAGACAGCTTTGTTTGCTCACACTTGTCTCTCCTAAAATTCATATCTCAGCAGTAAAATCTATTTTCCCCACTTTAACAGCTTGTGCTTAGTTCCCACGGAAGACAGAAGCTTGATCAATTTGTTGCCTCAAATTATAATATGAAACCCAAATTTATTCTAAACAAGTTGTGGCAACAGAGACAATTAAGGCTCAATCCTCCAGGAGCTTCTCTTGTGTAAGTCTTTTTAGCTGGGTTCTCACATTGTGCTAAATCATATTTTGTGTGTGCGTGTGTGTGTGTGTGGGGCATAGCATGATGTATGAAGCCAAAAGTTGGGGCAAACCAGATCATGATAACATATTCAATAAACCATGTTAAAACTGTGGGTTAATATTGCATATTAACTAGGTTACTAAAATGCTATGTTAGTATATTTTAGTTAATATGTTTTCTTATCATTGCAGATAATTGGTGTCAATCCTTCCCCTTCCACTGAAGTAATGCAAAGAGAGGATGAAAGGACTGGGGTTCCCCTTCCTTCATGATGGAGCAGACTGAAGTGTTTTTTCAGCACTGGCTTCTCTGACTAAAAGCAGATCTTTGTGGTCCCTGCATGTATCTTGCACAGCAAATGGTACCCAAACATTTAGAAACAGAGGTACCAGGATCTGATCTTGGACTTCATGTGCATAAAAGATAAGCAGTATCATAAGAGCGCACAACTTGAGGTCCACAATTTGTATACTCTGAACATTTTGGAGTGTCTCAGCTCCCCCTGAAAAATCACCAGCAAGTGGTCATGTTTTAATGCAACAGAATGGGAAGTGTGTAACTATAGAGACCCATCACATGGACTTTATTCAATGAAATAGCATTTATTTTAATCTAAATATGCACTAAATCAAATGTAATCTTTGTTTTAGCTCCACCCTTTCCTTTGCCCCAGCTGTGCCTATTTTCTGGAAGGCAGCCACTGGCAAAGCATCCTATGCCTAGTGTGGCCCCAGTATGAAAAAAGTGGGGTATCCCTGCTCTGACGCTAACCTAAATACTTCCTTTTTACTTCAACAGGGCTTTTGTTTTTTTAAAGAATGATCCCAAGAGCCAAAGTTTCCATACCATTATTTGTAGCCTAGCTGTGTAGTTGAAACAAATACTGTACGTAGCCAACTATGAGTGGCAGTTGGGAGTTAGATTGGAATGATGGTACTGGGAGAAAAGAGCAAATCCCTATTATTTCCCCTTCTTCTGAATTAGCACAAAGGGAGGAACAAAGGCTAGAATCTCCTTTTCTCCATGATGGGGCCCTTCCCTGATTCAACTTCATCAGCCTCACACCAACTGTTCAATAAAAATAAAAAGAACACAAAAACGTGCTGTCGTAAGAAATACAAGTGACATGAGGTCTCATTTGACCCTTAATGTTTTGGAGCTTAAAAGGTTTTATACATCTAATTGCATGCTTTTCCTAAAGCTAATTTTAACAAGCTTAGAAGTATGTGAAGCACTTAGCAAAGCCTCTTTGGTTTCACTAGATATTTGAGGGCAATGACTGAATTTTTAAATAGCACATCTTCTTTCTAAGAAGTTTGCATTTTCCATCTGTGTTCTGCTTTTTCTGTTTTATACTGTTTTATTCTGTTTCTTATTGTGCATTGTGATTTGTCATGTTGAGTGCTGAGCCGAATTATGGGATGGGATAGAAATTTTAAGCAGAAATAAAAATAAAATAAACATCAAGGTCTAAAGTAGAGCCTAGATAGATCATGGCACTCTTCTTAAATGTTACATTTCCAGATGTGACAAGCAGATACTTAGGGATGCTCACGAAATAGGGCCTGAAGGTTACAGCTATTTCCTCTTTGTCACCAGTGTCTGATATGAAGAGTGTTTAAAAATGGGGATTGCAACAAAATGATACAATATAGAGAGCTCATATTCAGACACCGCCATACTTTCTTTCAAGGTATCTATTTCACATCTCTCTATCAATTTCCATTCTGCTCCTAAGCATAACAAGTTTCCATGATCACTGAGTGTGTCAAACCCTATTAATATCCCCCCGCCCCAATTTTTAAACTACATTTTAAAGTCTTGGAGTATTCCCATCTACTGATACTTCCCTCTTATAGGGTAGAGGGTGCCATTTTGGCCAAATTAGGACTGACACTCAAGGACTGTGTTTGCTCTTGCTGGATGAAGGAAATCCATTGGAAAGATCTATCTTCTGTGAGTATAAGAATATTGGGTATTCTAATCCTCCATTTGATTTTTATCATATGAAAGAAAACTGAGATGCATGTGGTATTTCCCACTCACCCCAGTTCAGTTGATGTTCTCTAAATCAGTGAGCCAACTTACTCATGTAGGCTATTATTATGATTTAAAAACTTTCTACTTCAACATATTCCTGCTGCACACCTCTGCAAATAATTCACAGAAGGAGACCACAACAACAGTGAAAATAGCAACAGAAAGGTAGGAAATGATACACTCATCTATAACCCTCATCAGATGATCCTAACTGTATGGGGCATTAGAACATCTGAACAGAAGGTATGAATCATCTCTTAAAAATTAAGGTACTTCCTGTAGGAATCACCACTTTAAGTAGTGTGGAATGTGATCTTTGAGGTTGGACCCATCTCTAAGAAGGAAGAGGGATAACTCTATAGAGGAAGACACAAGTTTTAGAACACAGGCTCATTAAGCAACATAAGCAATTTAAATTGTTCTTGGAAGGCCAGGAGTTGAAGATTCTGTTCTGTTTCAAAGGCCAGTTATTCATATAGCAATGGTAAAAAAATCCTTCACATTCTGCACAGCACAGCACAGCATTTTTGTTTACCAGTTTTTTACTAAGATTAATAAAGGACAAAGTAAAAATGGATCCTTCAAAACTCAAATACACATGGTAGACATATTCCAAAGACACATACCTATTGTGGCTTCCTGATACAGGTAAATGGTCTTTCAAGTTTTGATGCACATGACTCCCCTCCACAGTGGTCTGTTTTTCTTGGCAAATTGTTTTTATAAAATTGAAATGCTTGTGAAATTCAAGAGGAATCTGAAAAAATTTGGATATTTCAAGATTTGGTCATTGATTAATGGGATGAGGAAGATGTGAAATCTGTAGTTCCTCTAGTTCCACATTCTCCACATTAACTGATAAATTGTAGTTCACTCAGGATTTAGACAAGTGTCCTTTGTAGCCTAATCTGGAGATACTGGAGACTGAACACTGGAAAGCATATATGTAATCTTCCATGCCTAAAGTGTGTGTGTGTGTATACATAACACACACACACACACACTACCATTATATCATCTGTCCTAAATAATAGCTAATCTTGCCTTATTGGTCTGATGGTGGGATTCCCATATGCGAAAGTTAGGGTTGCATGACAAGATCTTGTAGTAAGAAATATGAGGGCCATAGTTTCTGAAGAGGCCTTATTACTGTTGAAGATTAACCTTTGGCATCAACAGGCAATACTGAGATGTCTTTTGTTAGAAACTGCAGTGACTACTACTAATCAATGCCAAAAATTCTGAGTAGATGGACCAAATATTCTAACTCAGTGTAAAATCATCTCCTATAACTTAAATTCTAATCTATAGACTAATTACATGACATATTTAATAGTTGGAAAGTAGTATGTTCTGTGAACAGGCCAGCTCAGTTGGGCTGGGATTACATGGAGTTAGTTTTTACCTGAAACAGTTTTAGGGTTTTCTCTCTCAATATTGACAGAACACTCTGAATCTGATTCTAAATACATTTACTTATGGTCAGTGGGTTTTATTTCTAAGTAAACATGTTTAGAATCAAAGTAGCAACTTCTGGTTGGAAAGCCATTCCATTTCATGTCTCTGGTAAAGGTTGAACAGTACACATTAAGTAGTAAACTGGTACACAGTGTAAAAATGCCATGTTTAGATAATTTAGAATCTCTTGGTGCAGTAGGCATAAAGGACTAGATTATTTGAGAAGTTTCCTTGTTAGCCTAATGGATTGTGGGTAACTATTACTCTTGACATTGGTCAGAAGTAAGTATCTCCTACAATTTTCCACTGGTAGCGGTAAAATTATTAGTATATCCATTTATACATAACCAACAGGAGTTTCCTAAAACTCTTTCTGCAGGTCAGCTAAACTCTGAGTTACCACTCTAAAGAAGGACTTTGGGAACCTAAATGTAATTGGCATTGAGTAATGATAACCACAATGTAAATTGTGGTCAGGCCAAATATTCAAAGTACTGCTAAAAGTACAAGGAAAAAGTTGTTGCTGTACTCAGTAAGGAAGAAAAATGTTTGAAATGGATTCTAGACAAGATGAGCTATATTTATTTCATTTACTATGCTTGTAAAGGGCTTTTCTAACAAGCAAAATGCAGCCAACATTGGCATTGCTTCACAACAATGATAACTACAATCCCATGAAGGAGATTTGGCTGAAAGAATGTGAATTGCCCATAAAACTGTCTTGTCTGTGTCAAAGACATTCTTGTCAACATGCCACCCTGGGTGTTAACAGGTTGTTGGATTTTGCTTGAGAAGGGCCACAATTCAGTGCTAGAGTACATGCTTTGACCATTGGCAGTTCTTGACTGAGGGTGCATCCTCCAGCATTTCCAATTAACAGGAGGTCAAATAACAGAGCGGAGAATGACTTCTGCCTGAGATTTGAGAATGTTGTTGCCCCTTGGGTCAGAAGAGGCTAACTAGACAAACAAGGGAATGAGGGAAAAGGTAAAGCATGTTCAACTATCCTAGGTGAAACTTCTCAACTCTTGGCCTAAGTCTATTTAGTTACACTGGCTTCCAAAGTTAGACTGGAAAATACATTATTAATAATAATTTGTCTGCACAGGATTTATGCTTTGCATGGTAATGGATCTTCAGGGTATCAAGTAGAGGTTCTCCAACTCCTATTTACCTATTACATATCAGTTATTACACCTATAATGTTCCACATGGAAAGCAAAAGCTCTCACTGCAACCTCTGCTAAATACATTCTGCTTTGATGGCCATTGAACATGTTCAGATCTCCCTGGATTGCTGTTCGATGTACATTCTTTTCTGATTCTGCAAATTCAGTTCCTTAGAACCCTCCTCTCCTTTCTCAGAAGATCCATTTGAGTTACATAACCAACATAACTCAGCCTCTGAGCTTCCTCTTAATATATTTGATTTGAAAAAAATGGGTTCAGTTGTCAAGCATTTATGCAGATATGAGCCAACAAATGTAAGCCATTTTTTAAAGACTGCCATTGGGAAAAATAAAACCATTGAATAAATCCTACTGTCAAAATTAGTGGAATGCAAGTTCTTAATTTTGACCAGATTGTTCTTTATGTATTTAGTATAATGTAGTAAAGTATAATATAGCAGTGCTATACCAGATAACCTTAGCACTTGGTTGTAGATCTATTATTTTGATTTTAGGAAAAAAAATCAATACATTGTAAAATAAAATAAAATAAATAAAAATGCAATTAAAAAAAATATTTTGCAGCAGTTGAAAATGCTTGGCAGATTATTCTTCTTGGCTCTGACTGGTCTATTCATTTAATAGCTAGTGACAACTTTCCCAAGAGTCCAGCTTCTAGCACAAGTTGTCCACCATTGAATAATTTGTTCAGAAGAAACTGCACATTTTGATGCATTGCTCTCCAACAATGCACATGGATATTCCCATTAGATTCCTAATTATTTCTGTGATAGAACTTTGAAACAATTAGCAGTCAGAATGCTACTGCCTGAATATCTGAGTCTGAATAAGCAAGAATAAATAAGAAAGAAACCTTGGACTTTAATCATAGCCATCTTTAAAAAAAGACATTAATTTATAGCATATTTTAACTTGAAATTAAATTTTGTTACAGTTATCTTGCCTTTTTTCTTTCCTTTCCTACATTTAATGAATCTAGGATGCAGTATAAAGGCAACATATTCAGGGAAGAAAGGCATGGCTTTTTACCTCTCCTACTATCTTGAAACCATGCAGTTATTAGGACAATGGGCGATTCAACTAAAATATCATATTGTTTTGAAATTTGGAAATAATATTGTTCTTTGTGTAGCTCTATAGTGTTATTAGAGGTTCACAATGCACCCTCATTTTTCTTGTCATAATACCACTTGCATCCAAACTGTTGTAGAGTGTCAAACAAGTACTCAGAATAAAATTGAATACAGGCACCTAAGTGGGGGGAGAGGAGGGAATCCCATCTGTCAGGTATGCCTATTTGCTGATGGAAACACATTGTAAGATCCAGTCTAGTATTCATTTTCATAACAGATGCAAAACAAAACTCTTTGCAAAAGTGAGGCATCAGCTGGATTATTCAGGAGCCACTGATTTGGAGGGTGTGAGAGATGGAATCCGGTATGCGTCAGTGAGAAAGAAGATCTTGTTCTCATTTGTATATGTTGGCCTCTCTTTTCCTTTCTTCTAAATTCCAACAATAAATATGGAAGTAGGTGGTTTGTTTGTTCATTTGTTTTTCTTGACAATACCTGGTTACCAAGCCTGGTCCTAAAAGTGGCTGGTTAGAGACAGTTGGGGGATTGCATTTTGGCATGCTGAATTTTCAAATGTCTCAGCAGATGGCAGCACCTGGCTGACCTTGTCTGGACTTAGAAGCTAAGCAGGGTTGAGCTTGGTTAGTTCTGAGGTGGAAGACCACCAGGGAACATCAGGACTGGAGGTTAATCTGGAGAGTCAAGAAACATCAGGGGAAAAGCTAATGTCAAACTACTTCTGTATCATGTCAACTCCTTCAATTGCCTTTCAAGACTTTCCCTTTTTAGGAATGCTTTCAGCTGTGTTAGTGATTCTAGGTACTTTCAATTTAAAAGAAAAAGACTATTGCAGTTTGCTCTCTGTTTCTTCTGAGAGCCAGTTTGGTGTAGTGGTTACAGCATCAGGCTTGGAACTGGGAGACTGTGAGTTCTAGTCCTGCTTTAGGCACAAAGCCAGTTGGGTGATTTTGGTCCAGTCACTCTCTCTCACTGCTAGGAAGGAGGTAATGACAAACCACTTCTGAAAAACCTTGCCAAGAAGACTGCAGGGACTAGCCAGGCAGTCGCCAGGAGTCAAAAGCTGACTTGAAGGAGATCTCTCTCTCTCTCTCTCTCTCTCTCTCTCTCTCTCCTTACCCACCCACCTACGCATGTATGTTTCAGTGTTGTATTGTGTTTGCTATATATTAAGCTGTATAAGCTGTATGCAGTTTAAGTGCTAAATAATAAATGCATGAAGATAATTTGAAGTATCCAAACTTAATCATACTTAGGGCAGAACCATTGGCTCTAATTTAAACTCCATTTATTTCAAAGAGGATCTAACTCAATACAGAGAACATTTCATTTGATCTATTTTTATATCTGTCAACGTTATTCCAAGATTCAAAAAGTATTACCAATGGCCCATTTTACTCTTACAGCAACCCTATGAGATAGGTTTGACTGTTGCCTAACAAGCTTTCAGATGAGGTTGGACTTAAATCTAGTTTTCTCCAGTCCAGTGTTCTAACCACTGGACTATGATAGCTATTTGAATATATGTTAGTATTTGCAAGATAGCAGATTTTCATTAGCATCTGTCTAAGGGCTAAAGGTTAAAAATGTGGAGCAAATCACTTAAAATGGATTAAAAAATACGGAGACTGAAATATTTTCAATAAATCCCTAGATTCCAGTGAAAATGCAGAGAAAATGATGGGTCAGGCCCTCCAAATTGTCCTTTGCTTTGCTGGATCCTTGAACTTTCTAGCTGACCTATATAATTCTATATGACTAACTTATCTTAAACAAGCATACCTTTCATTCTTGACTCTAGTAGTACAACCGATTACAGTAAATCCATACTGTAAATGACCGCTTTGCCTTTGAATGATATGTAGTAATACCATCCAAAATTCATTCCTTTCAGCTTGCCAGAACCGGTGTCCTGAATCAATGGGGGTATTCATTTGAGGTAAATTGTTTTGATGTGCTAAGTCCCCTGCACCTGAGAAATTAATCTACTGCATGCATACATCTACTTATCTACAAATGCAAATGGTTGCTATATGATTCCTTTTTCCAGATTCAATAGCATGACTTGTTTTCAGTTTAAATAAAAATGGTGCTTGGATAAATATTCAGGAATAATGGGAAAGGAGGCACTGGATTTATATTAAATTACTTATTTAATGTATTTTTCATTCCCTTCTTTACAATAAGTGTTCAAGACAATTTTAAAGAAAGCCATAATCATAAAAATGATTGACCATCCACTCCTAGAAACAAAATAGATGAAGTGTGTACATCCAATAAAACAGGAGAACTCTCAGAAATGTAGAACCAGAATTAATAACTGAAACAGCATAGGTTTTACCAGACAACTGATATAAATTCTGTGGGAGTTTTAGAACTAAGCTAATGCTTCTTCAAAATTCCTGTCTTCTCCTCCTACCCACCCTGAAGCCTACACATTTTCAGGAGGTAGGACATGGAACAAGGGCTTAACTAGGCTCTAATCAAGTTCAGGTTCAAGTTCTTTCCTTCTGCTGATCAAACCAACATTCATTTTTAAATTGGGCAGTACATGCACAGCTGTGGCACTTGTAAGAGCGTGGATGAGGTCCAAAATAGCCTGAGACAACTTGGACCTGCATGTGAGAAAAGGCTTTCATTCCAAGCGCTGTAATGGTTTTGCATTTCCTTTGACTTGCTTAGTGAACCTTACTTTGGCTAAATAAAATATCTAATAAATAAATAGGTTTCCTACCAATAAATAAATTTTACTTAACTACTACTAACAGTTTTCCCCAGCTTTTCAGATTACATGAAAATATCTAATTAACCTGAGACAACAGTAGACATTCTGTGAATGAATTGAGACAACAGTTATGGGTTAAATACCTGCATGTTCACTCCAGTGGGAATGGGTAAACTGTTGAAGAACCATGAACAGTGGTCATATCAAACAATGCAGAATGTTATCTCTGATCATTGTTTCACACTCGTAGTTAGTCATGTTGGTTTGCACAGATAATATAGGGACACAGGAAACTGATGTATAGTCATTGCTTTACCTCCCTGGGGCTTTTTACAAACAAATCCTGTGTTCAGCCACTAAGCCATAATGCTAAGAAAGAGGTGAACAACTATTTAGCCTCATGTGATTCCAGGTTGTAGGATAGACATGTGCATATAAAGCATTCAAATTCCATCTCTTTCTCTTTCACAAGCAAACCCAAGTACATTCATACAGTACATGCTATCACTAGTAGCAGTAATTCCTTCATACCAATGATTCTACTGCAGATCTCCTTTCCTGTGCTCTCATTAGCAATGGCAAAAGAGCAAACAGATCTCTGCAACCCAGCTACAAGTTGATAACTGGTAGTGGAGAAAAATGGACAGGAGGGCTTGGAAAAAATGTAAGTGTTAAACAGGGAGTTATTTTTTAACTAGTATAGATGTGCAGCCAGTCTGGAAAACTTCTCTGTGGAAAAGAAAATATAAAAATAAAGAATCTGTGTTCAGACAATCAATTATGTCTTACATTTTCCATCCTCTTCCTCTTCAGGAAAACAACATCCATTCCTGTAAATAATCTAAAATTTTAAGGGTTGTGAACACTCTGTTCTGAATGGAGATAGATTATACACAGGTGGTCCTTATTTAATGATCATTCATTCAGCAACCGTTTGAACTTACAACCACACTGAATAAGTGGTAGTAACAACCAGTCTTTGTACTTATGGCCGTCATAGCATCCCTGCGGCCATGTGATTGCAATCTGGGTGCTTGGCGCCTGGCTTGCGATTACAACATTGCAGTGTCCTGCAGTCACAGAATCGTAATTTCCAATGTTCCCTGGTGGCTTCCCACGAGCAAAGTGGGGAAGCTGGCAGGAAGTTGGAAATTGCAGCCATGTGAGGTCCTTGCTTAATGACAGCAACCAGAACTGCCAGAACTGCTGTCGCTAAGCAGCACAGTCCTAGTTTTTCGACTTATGACCATGTTGCTTAATGATGGAGTTTTTGGTCCCAATTAGCATCGTTAAGTGAGGACTACCTGTATAAGCAACTTCCTAACATTTTAAGTATTTTGAACACACAACTTGTATCTCAATGTAGCATGAAGTCTCAACACATACAGGACACTAATCTGACAAACTATTTCCAGGTAGAGTGATGTCAAGCAGAAGAGTTCAGTATATCTTAAATTTTCTCCATTTTTTAAAAAAAAAATCCTATTGCAATCAAACCTGTAGTCTAAATCCTGCCAATAGAAGAGAGCTACTGCTATGCTAAGTGCCATCCATCCTGTCCTTCAAATATCTCATGTAAAATTGTCTATTACCTCCCCTAAGGGGATATTTCAGTGGAGAAAATGGCATGTGGGGAAATGGAAAAACATTCCCATCTCTGCTGTAATACAACCCAGAGCCCTCATTGTTACCTCAAACGAAAAAAAAAGTTTTGAAATAAATAAAATCACAAAACTCCTATATCATTTTAGTTTTGGCCCAAGGGCTGACAATTCTTTACATTCTTTACATTTCAAAATCTATCCATGTGTTAAATAGTTTATAAAACTGGAGGAACACTTGGCAGAACCAGGCAAACAAAATAGTTGTTTATCGGAATGGGGTGAATGGGCAACAATCTCTGATTGTGCTTTTGTGCTAAGAGAGTTAACAACAATTTCTTATTAATTGCCAAGATCAAAACCAGCCAAATTAGTCAAATGAATTGCAAAGGAGCAACCACATCAAAGCTTTGTATTTCTTAATTTTAAACTATGCCAGTAACTTTCTTAATGCAGGTGATTGCACTTGGCTTTATGAACAAAGCAAAATTCTCATTGTTAATATTCAGGTTATTTGCCTCCTGCAGGATGCTCCATCAGCTTTTCTCTAGTAGAGAAGCTATTACTCTTTCTTACCAATTGTTATGTAGGTTATAGAACAGGAAGCAAGTTAAGCATTTTCTCATTTAAAGTTTTTGACTGCTGAAGCAAATCTGCCATTGCCAAGGTTATTTCAACGGGATGAGATCATGCTCACAATTATGTTGATTTATCCTTAGGCAAGGCAGTGTTTCACAAATGTGAGATCAGAATCAGAAATATTAATTCATTACATACATGATAAAGTGAATTCATTTAGTTACCATCATCTGTAAATATGAATACAACCCAGACTTTGCTTATTCTGGAGAAGTCTCCAGTTAATTATTATTTTTTAAATCAGTGCAAACAAAACCATCAGTCATAAACAATAATAGTTGTGCAGGTTTTGGAATGTTATTGAATTCTTCATCAGAGAGAATATACAGTTTGTTAAATACTATTGTCATTTTTGTAAATGCATGTAACTTCTACAAATTAGCAGTACAGTAGTATTGAAGGCGTTCATTATATATCACCTTTTGCAAAATTGCTTTGCTTCAAATTTTGAGTGACATCTGGAATTTTAACCTCTTTTCTGGCCTAGGAGGTGGGTATTTATTCCTCTACCTTTTTCAGAGTAAATATGAACTATTCATGAGATATTTATATTTTCAGATGTGTATAATTAATATATTGCCTAATCCCTGTAGTTAGACAAGAATATAACGTCTCTCTGCTCAGCCCATTTGCCTTTTGTTTTCGGCAGAAATTATGCATGCTTAACATTTTAATTCCTCTGCACATCTGTTAAAGATTGATCAGTGCTTTTCTTTTGGGACTTCTCTAAAGTAACTTTTATAATGAGCACGTATGGACAGGCTATTGCAATTTTTTTTTTTTTTTTGCTGAATCCAAGGGGATAACTGATTTATTTATTTATTTAAAATATAACTGCCATAAGTCTAATCTGTGCCAGACATCTACACAGACAGACAGCAAACAAAGAATAGTTGGAACCATATAACAACAGGCAGCTTCTCAGGAGCCACAAACAGGATATATAGCAAGCTTTGATATATAAAGGTCAGTAGGTTTGCTCGAAGTTATATTATTTAAACACCTGTGAGATAAACATTCAAGGCCTGAAGTCACACAGGGCTTTATTTGAGCAAGGGGCCCAGGAGCACAGTCTCTCTGAATCCACACTCCCTGTTGGGCTCAGCTATGGAATATGTTCCCTTAAACTTCGGATGTTTTTGCCCAATGCACTAAGACAGCAGTATCAGAATATGTTACCTTATTTTGCTTTTCCCCCAGTGACAGAAATTCAAAGTTGCTGCTTGTTTAACCGAAATAAGAAGTCTCAAACCTTGGATAATATGCAGCACATAATTTGTGTGTGTGGGTCTGTGCTGAAATGACAGCACTTTAACAGAACTTCTGACTGACTGAATCATGCAGACACAGCCACTACAGGAGAGCCACTTCAGAGTGGCTAGGTACCATGGCTACCTTTATAATCATGGGTCCATCCCAGCTTAATACAGGAAACAGAAACAACCTATAATAGAAATGGCAAAAGAAATATAAGGCAGTCAGGTTTTAGAAGCACTGAAGCAAACTCACTGAGTGGGAAGAGAGGGAGAATTAATGGAAGTGTATTAGAGAGCTCAAACAGAAGAAGAGAGGAAGGTTTACATTCTAACACTGGAATATTTGTTTAAAGTCTGAAACGTATATGAATATGTGGCTTGATTTTTTATTGTTGCAGTGTTGTATTCTTCTTCTTAACCTGATTTACAGACATTGGGCTTGTATGCTGCTGCAAACGGTGAGCAAATGTAACAGCATATAAACTCAATGAACAAATGAAAATAAATAAACTGTTAATTCTGAGGAATTTTGTGCTGAGCAGTGAAGGATTAAAAACCCATTTTGTAAATAGCTCTGATTAAGAGGTGGTGATTGGCCATTGTAGGTGTCTAACTCCTTGGAAAAGCACTTGAGAATATCATGGACAGCCAAAAAAACCAAACCAATGGATCATTGAACAAATGAACCCAAAGTTCTCATGAAGGGCACAAATGACCAGGCTCAAATTATCCTACTTTGGACACATTATGCAAAGACCTAGCTCTCTATAGAAGGCTCTGATGCTGGGAAAGGTGGAAGGAAAGAGAAGAAGAGGATGACCAGCAGCAAGTTGGATGGACTCAGTTACAGTGAAGATGGGTGCACCATTAGAGCCAGATTGGTCTAGTGGTTAAGGCACCAGGCTAGAAAGCAGGAGACTGGGAGTTCTAGTCCTGCCTTAGGCATGAAAGCTGGCTGAGTGACTTTGGGCCAGTCACTCTCTCTCAGTCCAACTCACCTCACAGGGTTGTTGTTGTGGGAAAAATTGTTCGCCACCTTGAGTTATTTATCAAAAATAATAAAGGTGGGATAAAAAATCTAAAAAAAAATAGAAGACCTGAAAGACCAAGTTAGGGACAGATTGCCATGGAGAAGACCTATCTATGTGGTCACTAAGAGTTGACGCTGACTTGATGGCCACTTAATCCATCAATCAATGCAAGGAATATTGTATGGCTTAGAAGGACACCCTATATATATTTTTTTACCTCTAAGTCAAGAGTTAGCCAGAAAACCTGAGAAGGAAACAAGAAATAAGAGCCTTTCAACTAGTGGCACCCTAAGAAGTAAAAAAGATAGATGAATGGATAAGAGTCTGCAATTATGAGCTGCAAAGTTTGTCACATGTTTGACTTCCTGCCTCAAAACAAGCTGGCATATACTGACAGCAAATGCATAACTAACTAACTAACAACCAGTAGCGAGAGATGTAGAAGTCATTCTGCATTGCTGGAACACAGAAAAAGTCTTCAGGCCCTTGCAGATAAAACAGACTATTAACATTCAGGGTACAAAAAAGAGAGGTTGCAGAATTGGAGACAGGATGGTAGATCCCAAAAGAACAGACAGAATACAATTGCATCCTATAAAAAAACCCAAAGAGAAGCATCATGGCGATTATGAGGAACTGAACGATGAGGAACTGAAGCAGATGCATGGCTTGTGAAGTATGGCAAGGCAGCATGGTAGGGACATGTCAGAATAACTTCTATCATGTATACAGTCCACTGACAATTGTCCCTTCCTGCTAATATATTGTAAGTAGAGAAAAATGATACCACAAAAAACAGACAAACCAAACTGAAACCAAACCAATCATCTCAAAAGGAAGCTGATTAGAACAGATGCTATATTTCATCTTAGCCAAAAGATTAAGAAGGACTGGAAAGAAAAAGAATACTGTAACTGACTACACAAATGATGTTTGGTTTGGAATGGAAAAAGAGCAAGATTTGGTTTCTCATGCCATGGTCTGAGTTACTTAAATGACGGATTGCTGGCACAGGATGGATTGCACTTCATAAAGATCAGTAGGAATAGGCTTTAAAGTGAATACTTTGGCTGGTGAAAATGAAAAGTCCCAAGGAAGGACCTCAGACAAAGACATGTGTGCTGTACAAAATGGAAGTGCTAGTGAAATGAGTCCTTTTGAACTATGCAGTGAAAAATCAGGAAAAAACGCTGACTCATGAAGTTCACAGCCTTCATTGTCTATACACAAAAGGTCAGAATATTAATCATAAACAAGATGATCCTTTCATCCCATATCCCATCTCTTATCTATAAGCAAATCTATAAAACAACTTTTCAATCCTGGTGTCAGCAATAAGTCCATAAAGGGTTGTCAGAACACTGAAATAGAAGAGAAAAAAGCCTAATTTTAACCTTGATCGAATAAACCAACTTTACCTTCCTTCCTTTTACTTCTAATAGTCTTAATCTTTAATTCAATCAAATATTGTTGTAGGATTTGATTTCTCTTCAGTTCTCCTTTATCTCATCACAAAGATTTCTTTAAGGCTTTAACGAGCCTCTTAAAAATAAGAAAACATTTTCTAGTCATTCTCTTGGTTTATCATTTGTATTTCCCTTTTAATTTTTAAACATTCAGCCAGTTTCTTCTGTATATCCAGTAAAGTCTCCTTTTCCAAATTATTCTCTTGGGCCCTCATTTGTAGTTCCACATTCTGTACTTTCTCCGTCTGATAAAATTGGTTCCATATCTGTCATTCCTTCATTAACATCTTTTAGACATAGTCTATCCATAGGAGCAGATATCATTACTGACAGTGTTGATATTGTAGTTACTAATTTCTGGCTCCATTCTTCAAAGATCTCCTTTAATATTTATGGTGTTATAATGTTTTGTGTCATTTTGTAAGTCCCAATATTAACTGACATCAAGAACGGGCTTGTATTTTTTTCTTCTGCTTAAAATCTTTAGTCCTTTCTAGTGTCCAGTTTCTAAAATCATCACTTATCTTTTGTTATGACTTGCAATAGCCAGGATAGCCAAAATAAGCCTGTTTCCCATGAAAAATTGTTTATTTTTTATAGTTAATTCCAAAATCTTATAGTAAAAGTCAATATACCAAATTTATCTGGACCCTTAATCCATTCATAACGTTCTTAGATCAAAATCTTATTTAGCTTTTTACTGTTCATTGCAAATTCTTTAAATTCTTAAGCTCATAATTAATTTTTCTTTTGTTCAGAGTTGAAGATAAACTCACCTGATGAAGACTTTTCAATCTTGTCCTTCCGAAGATTTCTAATAGCTTTAAGATGGTTAACAGGCAATTTCTGAAACTGATTAGAAAGTGAGGTTTGTGAACTTAGTATCCTTTAAAAGGCTCTGCCATGGTTGTGATCAAGATGGCCAATCCCATCATCTCCTGGTGCTCAAACCAGTAGAAAACTGCGGTCCTGTGGTCTCCTTGTGAGGAGCAGCCATCCAGAGCACATGCAGGTGATGTCCCGTCCTCTCCTTATCTTAACAGATTCCAAGGAACCAGTCTACTACTCACTGGTTCCTTGGTCTTTGCTGTGGTCGTCAGCTCCTCTTTTGCAGAGCTATCTTCAGTTCGCCATACCTCCCCCAGAGGTCAGGAGGTTCAGCTATCCTTGATTTGTCACTAATCAATCAGAAAGACTTCGTTGTGAAAGTGGAACTAGCAATAACATTGCAGAAAAGTGACCATGTAATGTTAGTGTTTTTGATTTTAAGAGAAATCAAAACTTAGTATGTATCTCGGACTTTAGGAGCGCTGACTTTAATAAACTCAGAAATGATAAATAGAATCCCATGGCAGAAGAAATTAATGGGAAAAGGATCTCAAGATGGATGGGAATTTCTAAAGAAGCAGTGTCTAAAAATTACAACTGCAAACAATTCCACTGAGAAGAAAAAAAATGGAGGCATGAAAAGAGGCCAATGTGGCTACACAAAATACATGGTAATGATCTGAAAACTAAAAAGGACACATACTGGGAATGGAAAGAGGGCAAGCCACAAAGGAAAAATACAAGCAGGGAAAACTCAGAATGAGTTGAGGTTAGCAAAGGATGTTTCATGTAGATGTTGAATAGGAATGGTAAGAGTGTTGAACTCTGCTGTCCCCCGCTCAGCATGCTGGCTGAAGAATTCTGGGAGGTGAAGTCCACACATCTTAAAGCTGTTGAGATTGAGAAACACTGGATTAATCACTTCCCCTCTCACTAACCAGCACTATCCCTTCAAGAAGGAGGAGAACCACTATAATACAGTGCTCCCCATTCCAAATCCTCTGAAGTGGCTTAGTAGGATATCATGACTGATGGTACTGGAAACCATCAGCGGGATTATTACCTCTATCCTGGTCCAGCCAGAGATAATCACTAAGTGCAATCAATGCCAACTCCATGCTGAACCCAGGCCTGAAATCAAATTGAACCAGATCCAGATAATCCATTTCCTCCAGGCCCCTCTGTAGTTGCAGCCCAACCACTTTCTCTATAACCTTTCCCCAAAATAGAAGTGTCAGAACCTGCATCACCCAACTGTTGTTGTTTTCCATTGTATTGCATTCGTTGGGAGTTGGATTGATTTGTTTCTGCCACTTGTAACTAAGGAGGGGTGGTGGTGGCTGTTAATGGTTGTAAGGGGAGTTGGGAAGCAGCTTAACCATATATGGGCAATTTAGACAGGCTGATTGCCGGCCAGGCAGCTGGGGCCCAAAGAACCAGGAAGAAGCTCGGGGAGGAAGGAGAGAGGTCAACAACAGGTGAAGAGGAGTCACGACGCCAGGCAATAAGGGGAGGGGGGATAAATAGAGGGAGGTTTACCCAAGGCGTTAGTTTTAGCAATGTTCTGTTTACAAGCTACATGTACCTCTTAATAAAGAAGTATTTATCTGACCCAAGCCTGGTTGTGTGAGAATGCTTCAGAACTGAGAGTTGGACATCGTGGACTTGACAAGAAGTTAAAGACAGAGTCAGAGATCCAGACTGCAAAGAGGCTGAGTTGATACTGCAGCGGGCTTGTCTATTTCTTCACTTAAGAAATGAAATCAAACGCATAGGGACCTAACATTGGGGATATCTGGTTTAGTATGTATACATGCATGTATTTATTAAGCACATTTATATGGCTGCCCAACTCAAACAGTGTGACTCTGGGGAGCATACAAAATTCATCAACAAATGCAACGGAAACAACACATAGTATTAAAAACCAACTAGAACAATAAAATAGCAACCAGAAGTAAGATATATTATAACTATACTATAAATTTAATTCATTCTATATGACCACTCACTTGTCAGGTGATCCTTGGCTATCAAAGGTTAGGAACTTGTGAAAAGATCTACTTCTGTTACTTAACAGAAATAGCAATATCCTTTTTCTACTTTAGGCAGATCCCTCCTTGAATACAGTATCCCATTCTGGGCATTTCACTTCAAGAAGAATTCAGAGAATTTGGAATAGGTTTAAAGAAGAGCAACTAGAATTATTAGGGGATTAAAAATGAAGGACTGTGAAGAGAGATTGAAGGAGCTGGATATGTTTAACCTTGAGATACCATTAGCAAGTATCCCCCATCCTATTATCTGTGCATTTAATTTTTTTTCCTAAATGAAGAACTTTACATTTGCCTGATAACTTCAGCTTGTTATTTTTAATTCATTTCTCTAATCCATCAGATGAGCAGGCCCAGGACTGTATCTCACAGCAACCTGCTTGATCGCTCACTCTAGTGTAATGATTAACCATTGATAAGCACGATTTGTATACTGCATGATTTTCAAACTATCTGTGGATTCACCTAATGAACATGCTATCCTGCTCATACTGAACTAGTTGCTAATGAAAATGTCATGTGGCAGTTTATCAAATGCTTTGCTGAAGACAAGATTATGCCCACAATGTTCCCAAAATCTATTAAGGAAGTTAGTTGATTAGACTGATAATGTTTGCTCTTAACAGTCAATGCAGATCTCTAGTAATCACTCATAGTTTTCAAGGTGCTTACAGACTAACCCCTTAATGATCAGATATGTAGTTCTTTTTACTTTTTAAAGGATGAGGCAACTCTTGCCTGCTCCCAGTGATTTGGTAGTTACCCATTTTCCAGCATTTCTTACAGTAATGGATAGACATCAGTAATGGATAGAGATCAGATCATCATTATATTCCTTTGGTACCATAGGATGCAGCACATCTGGCCCTGGAGATTTTAAATCATCTAGGTCAGTGGGCATTCTATCTAGCTTTAATAGGATCCTGCTCTTTCAACAAAGTCTTCCTAGTGGAAGCCATATCCCATTCTCAGAGAAGACTCAACCAAAATAGGAGTTGGTATCTGTTAACCCTTTTATCATCACCCTCACTGAACAGTTGATATATTGTTTCCTGTTCTTTTGAGTATGTTATGCAAATTTTCTTCTGGTCACTTGGTAGTCCTGCTGTCAAGGTGACTTCTTTTTATATATTTAACTTTCTACCATAGAAATGATGATTGTTGTCAGCTCCAATAGGAAAAGATTCAGTGCTACATTTGTGTATCCAGTTATGTAGAGAGAAAATGTGTTTCATGTTAAACAGTTTGAAGAAACATCCTATGAAGTCGAGCAAAATTGTTATTTACCTGCTATGACCAGATACTTTGTTTCATCCACAAAGTATGTCTAAATATGCACCTATTTTATGTTTCAAGAAATATGTCTCTGAAAGCAAACGTGACAAACGTTATGCAAGGTTTTTCAAGGCTGGCTCTGTTCCTAAAGCTATTCACTTTTAAGTACTCTCCCCAAAAGTCAATGTACCCCTTCAAAAGTGGATTTAGGATTGCAGCCATGAGATTTAGTAAGGCTCAAGGAATTGCTTCCTTCTACCCTCCTTTGCATACTTGTGTTAGAGGAAAAAATTTTTTCCAGTAATTATTTTGGCAAGACATAAAGCTTATTTTACAAAAGCCAAGTCTGCTGAAGAATGATAAGTATCTTGGCTTTTTTTTTTTTAATAGGGAATTTGTAGTTAAGTAGTTTTAACATGGTTCATTTAGTATTTGACCCCAATTTAATGGTGGTTATTGTGACATAAGTCATAATAATACAATGTTTAACTAATAAACATTACATTCAGTGCTCTCAGAATCAGAATTACGATGTATGATAGAAAATGCAGTTCTAGCTCTATTACTTTCTTGTATCAGATGGATCACATAAACTGCATGCTATGAAATGATTCCCTGCTTCTCTCCTCTGGCACCCTAATGGAGAATCAGTTCAGAACTTCAGAAAATCAATTGGTCAGTCCTGCCAATATCATACTTCTCCTGAATGTTGAATTTCCGTAGACCAAGGAAAATGATGTAGTCTTCTCTCTAACATGGACCTGGAATAAGTAGCTCTTAAAAGAATAAAATAATTGAAACAGTAAGTCTTCTCTTTTTATACATAGAAATGAAATCAAAACAGTAAGCTTTATTCTATTTCGTGCATGGATACGGCTTAATATGGCTTAGTAATCCATAACAATCAGGACAATTAAAAACTGTTTGGTACTTTCAGGATCAGACTACAGGTCTATCAATCCAGCATTCTTTGTCAAATTGGAGACTTTCAAGAGAGCTACCAGGGATCTCCCTCTCACGCTGCTGCTCCCAAATAACTGATATTCAGAGTCAAAGGCAGAAGCTGGGCCTGGAGCTGATGCATAACCATTCCATCTGACTAAGGGTAAATACAGCAATCTTCCAGAAGGAATTGTCTCAAAGGTAGTGACTTTAACTACATGATGTGGAAGAAGATTCTACAGGTGTCTTTTAGCCTTTTGCCTGTTCTGAATCTCCCCACAATTCTGGGTCACTGGATGTGTCTGGTTTTGGTATCAAGAAACGGTAATTTTCACTTTCACTCCTCCACTCATTAGGTCAGAATTCCCAACCAATACCTAGAGGGTACTAAGTTAGAGGTGGCCGCACTAGACTGATTGTTAGTTACTTCAGGTTTCTGCAATGTGCACCAACTCCCCTTGGCAAGCTTGGCAAGGGTTCTGTTGATGTAATATGCCTAAGCAGGATATATCAATGGGAGTAAAAGGCATGAGGCCATGTGTATTGGTCCCATCCAATGGTGCAGCCACAACTGAGGGGTTTTACAAAAATAAGCTTGGGGGACTAATACTCAGGGATGAAGGTGTAATGCAGTTTGTCTAGTTTTGGGTTAGTTTAGTGTACGAACTCAGTCAATATGGTTTATAAGCCATGATTTATGGCTTAGTTGCTGTGTGAACAAGGCACATCAAATTGTAGTCTGAAAGCCCACTGTTCCCAGCAGCTGCTACATTTTCTGACTCATATTGATTAATGTTTACAGCTTTATTAAATACTGTGCAATTGTATACCAATCAAGAGATATTACAACATTATCACGTCCAATCTTCTTTGTTACAAATAAAACTCTTCCTGAAGCATTCCACAGAATTATAAACATGACAGCAGGGTAATAAATCTCAAAAAAAGGTGATGGAAAGAAAGGATTCAACTAAAACTTCATTTTCATTTTGTTTGTATTCATTTTTGCTTGAAAATCATGGCTGATTATAACACTTTTTTCAAAGGCATGAAAACAACTTTTGAAATTTGAATCTCATTATTATTATAGTCCCAGGAAAGGATCTCTGTTTTCAGTCAAAATGATTATAAATCAACATATTTCCAGTTCTCCTTTGTCAGTGCTTAACATCAGAGGATCTTAACAGCAATGAGGAAACATGGACAGTACATCAAAACACCACAGCACATTGATTTGACAGAGGAATTTTTCTGAATCACATAGGCTTGGCTGTACTCCAGAACTCATTTCAGGGATGCAATTAAAGAATTGTTCATAATATCCTCCTAATGCTCTTGAAGCCTGAATGTAAACATGTATTGTCTGTATAGATCTCTCTTACATTCTGTGTTTAAATTTTGATTTAATCAACTGACTTGATATTGAGATGCTGTCAGTTGCTGATCACAGATCAGTCTGGATGCTGTGTTTTCCATTTCTCCAAAGGCCAGAGGAAGAACACTTGCATCATAATGAGATTGTGGAAAATCATGGAAAGGAAAGCAACATTTTTGACTTACATGCATTTGGAGTTGCTCCTGTTCTCTCTCTCTCTCCCTACCTGCTTGCCTACTTACTATGATGTGATTGCTTGGTCCACTCTATCTCCAAGGTCAGCTTATATTGTAGTAAAATTACAGTAGAAGACACTGGAGAAAGCAGAGCAAATTAATAGTTCCTAGCAGCTGTGTGCTGCAAAGTGTCAAACTAGATGTGACACTGAAGACACATACACACATTTTATTTGTCCATCCATCTATCCACCCACTCACCCATCCATCCAGTTTATATGGCTACCCATCTATCCAAGAATCTCTGGGCAGCAAACAAAATTCCATCACCCCCACCCAGTGAAGCCAAACAAAGAAGAAATAAAGAGCATGTTCACCTAGACCTGCTAACTATGCCAGATTTGGTGGGATGTTCAGACACCACTAAGGAAAGGCAGTCCAACAAGTAACCCTTAAAGCTATATGTAGCATGGTTTAAAGGTGACAACTAGCACCTCGAACTGCACCTGGAAACCTACTGGAAGCCAGTACAGTTGGAAACTTACTGGGAGCCAGTACACCTCATGTCACAGTCATGTTATATGAGTGTATGTGGTGCACCCAAAATTGTATGTGCTGTTGCATTCTAAACTAACCAAAGCTTCCGAATGCAGCCCCATGTAGAGTGCTTTGCAATAGTTCAATCAGGAGGTGACTGAGGCCATGAGCAGTACCTCCTGATCTAGAAATGGGTGCAGCTGGTACACAAGATGTATTTATTCCACAAAGAAATGTTTAACATTGCTTGAGCCTAGCTACATTTCACCTTCCAGGAGGCCATAACCAAGCAGGAGGGACATGGAAACACAAGTGACAGAACTCAACATCCCAAGGACCCTGTCCTCTTCCTCAGGAGTAACTGGATCAAACTCCACCCAGTCACCTCTACAGGACTAGCACATCTGGAATCCAACTCTGAGTGGATCTAAGTGACTATCTGCCAGATGCTTGGCATAATCCTCATAATGACCCTGCAATGGATCATCCAACCCCTCCTTACCCAGAAGTGACTGAGTCACCCAAAAAAGGATTGCTAGGCAGCTATCTGCAGATGTAATAAGGGCAGAAAATAGGCACATTTGCCACCCTTATCACCACAAGGTAGTCTGTAAAATAGGTCCTAACCTGTGCTCAGTCAGACTTGCTCTTCATCTTCCCCCAGCACAGCTGTAGCCATCTCTTGCACCTCTTCATCTCCTGGAGCTGCTCCAAAACCAAGTGGTATTTGGTCTTTCATCTATTTGGTCCTCATGTCAAAAGCTTCATATATATAAAATTTCAGTCTTTACATAAGCTCTTACAGGACTGGCTTAACCACTAAGCAGAGGGAGGCATCTACCTTACCTGGCTGTATTAATCATTCTGGTTCAGGAACTTGATCTGCTTTGGATCATTTTGGAGATAGTCTGATCCAGTGCCTGGACCCAGAATGAAATTCTGTAAATTGAAGCTTTGTACTTTTATAGTCCAGCACAGGGAAAACACAAATGGCTGATTATTTTTTAGGAGAATAGAATTAAAATTTCTGGGAATATACAGCTTTATGGATCAGATTTCATAGGATTTTGACTCAAGGTAGGTAGTTTTTTGTTTGTTTTGAGCTATGCTATTTCAAATCAGTTTTACAAAGTGATGTCTTGTCCTGAATACTGTGGGGTTGATCAGGTTTTGAGGAAAACTATAATAATCTTTCCCATAAAATGTATCAGTCATTTGGCAGATTAGCTAGCATAGGCACCTCAAAAATTATCATCACACAACTGCTCCAGGTGAGAGACTGATGACAAGTTGTTGTTGTTGTTCAGTCGTTAAGTCGTGTCCGACTCTTTGTGACCCCATGAACCATATTGCGCCAGGCCATCCTGTCCTTCACTGCCTCCCTGAGTTTGCTCAGTTTCATGCTCATTGCTTCAGTGATGCTATCTAACCATCTCATCCTCTGCTGTCCTCTTCTCCTTTTGCCTTCAATCTTTCCCAGCATCAGGGTCTTTTCCAAGGAGTCCTCTCTTCGCATTAGGTGACCAAAGTATCTGAGCTTGAGCTTCAGTATCAATCCTTCCAATGATCAGTCAGGGTTGATTTCCTTTAAGATTGACTGGTTTGATCTCCTAGCAGTCCAGGGGACTCTTAAGAGTCTTCTCCAGCACCACAGTTCAAAGGCATCAATTCTTCGGCGCTCAGCCTTCTTTATGGTCCAGCTCTCACAGCCATACATTACTACTGGAAAAACCATAGCTTTGACTATGCGGATCTTTGTCGGCAAGGTGACGTCTCTGCTTTTTGATATGCTATCTAGGTTTGCCATAGCTTTCCTCCCAAGGAGCAAGCGTCTTTTAATTTCATGGCTGCAGTCTCCGTCTGCGGTGATCTTGGAGCCCAAATAAATGAAGTCTGTTACTGCTTCCATTTCTACCCCTTCTATTTGCCAGGAATTGATGGGTCCAGATGCCATGATCTTAGTTTTTTTAATGTTGAGTTTCAAGCCAGCTTTCGCACTCTCCTCTTTCATCCTCATCAAGAGGCTCTTTAGTTCTTCTTCACTTTCTGCCATTAGGGTGGTATCGTCTGCATATCTGAGGTTATTGATGATTCTCCCTGCAATCTTAATTCCGGCTTGTGATTCTTCCAGCCTGGCATTTCTCATGATGTACTCTGCATTTAGGTTAAATAAGCAGGGTGACAGTATACAGCCTTGTCGTACTCCCTTCTCTATTTTGAACCAATTGGTTGTTCCATGACCGGTTCTAACTGTTGCTTCTTGGCCCACATACAGATTTCTCAGGAGACAGGTAAGGTGGTCTGGTACCCCCATCTCTTTAAGAATTTGCCACAGTTTGTTGTGATCCACACAATCGAAGGCTTTTGCATAGTCAATGAAGCAGAAGTAGATGTTTTTCTGGAACTCTCGTGCTTTCTCCATGATCCAGCGAATGTTGGCAACTTGATCTCTAGTTCCTCTGCCTTTTCAAAACCCAGCTTGTACATCTGGTAGTTCTTGGTTCACATACTGCTGAAGCCTAGCTTGTAGGATTTTGAGCATAACCTTGCTAGCATGTGAAATGAGTGCAATTGTGCGATAGTTTGAGCATTCTTTGGCATTGCCCTTCTTTGGAATTGGAACATAAACTGACTTTTTCCAATCCCATGGCCACTGTTGCATTTTCCAAACTTGCTGGCATATTGAGTGCAGCACTTTAACAGCATCGTCTTTTAGTATTTTAAATAACTCAGCTGGAATACTGTCATCTCCACTAGCTTTGTTGTTAGCAATGCTTCCTAAGGCCCACTTGACTTCACTCTCTAGGATGTCTGGCTCAAAGTCAGTGACCACACCAGCATGGACATCAGGGACGTTAAGATCTTTCTTGTATAGTTCTTCTGTGTATTCTTGCCACCTCTTCTTAATCTCTTCTGCTTCTGTTAGGTCCCTGCCTTTTTTGTCCTTTATCATGCCCATCTTTGCACTAAACCTTTGATATCTCCAATTTTTTTGAAGAGATCTCTAGTCTTCCCCATTCTATTGTTTTCCTCGATTTCTTTGCATTGTTCATTTAAGAAGGCCTTCTTATCTCTCCTTGCTATTCTCTGGAAATCTGCATTCAGTTGCTTATATCTTTCCCTTTCACCCTTGCTTTTCACATTCCTTCTTTCAACAGCTATTTGTAAAGCCTCATCAGACAGCCATTTTGCTTTCTTGCATTTCTTTTTCTTTGGGATGGTTTTAGTTGCTGCCTCCTGTGCAATGTTACGAACCTCCATCCATAGTTCTTTAGGCACTCTGTCTACCAAATCTAATCCTCTAAATCTATTCATCACCTTCACTGTGTACTCACAAGGAATATGATCTAAGTCATACCTGAGTGGTCTAGTGGTTTTCCCTACCTTCTTCAATGTAAGCCTAAATTTTGCAGTAAGAAGCTCATGATCTGAGCCACAGTCAGCTCCTGGTCTTGTTTTTGCTGTCTGTATAGAGCTTCTCCATCTTTGGCTGCAAAGTATATAATCAATCTGGTTTCGGTATTGACCATCTGGTGATGTCCATGTGTAGAGTCGTCTCTTGTGTTGTTGGAAAAGAGTGTTTGCTATGACTAGCTTGTTCTCTTGACAGAACTCTATTAGCCTTTGCCCTGCTTCATTTTGTACTCCAAGGCCAAACTTGCCTGTTATTCCGATTACTCCTTGACTTCCCACTTTAGCATTCCAATCCCCTATGATGAAAAGGACATCTTTTTTTGGTGCTAGTTCTAGAAGGTGTTGTAGGTCTTCATAGAACTGGTCAACTTCAGCTTCTTCGGCATCAGTGGTTGGGGCATAGACTTGGATTACTGTGATGTTGAATGGTTTGCCTTGGACTCCCTCCACCCCCATGATTTCTTCATAGTCAAGGAGTTGTCACTGGCGTGATCAATGATGGCAAATTTTTAGGGCAGAACTGTGGGCTCCTGAAATCAAATATTCTCTAACAACTCTCTCTTCTCCATCAATATATTTCCCATAAATATCAAAAGATTGTCTTCTGCCTTGGCTGTCTCTCTTTTCAGAGACCTAAACTTCAGAAGTTTAATTGAGACCCAGTATTGGAATATCAGCAGAATGCCAGATCTAACCAGGGACAGATCTGTGCTGTAAATCTTCCTATGCACCATGCTGTCAATGATAAATAAAGGCTTGCTTCCAATGTGTAATGTGTAAAGTGGTCTGAATTTTTGCATCATTGCTTTTCAGTAACTTAAAATTGCCAAGATTACATAAACATTAATGAGATCCTTCATACCCATTTAGTGGCCAGTTGTTTTCAATTACTTGTTTCCAAATAACAGTTCTCACACTTCTATTAAGGTATGTATTCTCCATGAACAAATGTCTCAGTTCTACATCCTCTGCTTTTCAAGCTGTACAGCAGTTTGAAAAGAGACAATCACTGGTTTCACTGCAGATTTTCTTACTGTCCCATTCAAAATAAGATTTGTATTGTAACAGCAACCAAAGTTATTCAGACGAATAGGATCCTGAGAGTCTAAAAGAGAATTTCATATGTAAACTGAGTTGACCTTGCTTATGGATGCTTCAAGGCTGTAAGGTAAGGAGAAGTTCAGCTTGTGATATAAAATGTGTGGCTTTATCAAGATCAGTCAGGGCTTTTACTAGTATTTCCATTGTACTAGGCCACTGTGCTTCACGATCAGCTTTGGACCTTTACATTTCCACAACACCAGATAATTTTGTGGTCGGGGTCAGTTTTTTCTGACTTTGCATCAGCTTTTTTTTTTTTTTCTCCCAGTGCTGAAGTTTGTTGGCATAACATTCTTTGTCATGCCAGGATTGTAGGAAGTTGCCTTGAGTATGTATTCCAACACTCAAAGCAACTGACAATAATAACTGCAAAATACAAGGTATAAAACAAAATTAAAACACAAACTATAGCCAGTCATTAACGTAATTAAAATCAAAAGCTTAGTGAAAGATATGCATTTTCACCATCTTCCTGTATAGTGGGAGTTTGGGAACCAAACACATCTATTTACAGAGCTCATTCTATAGCTTGGGAGCCAGACTGGAAGCGATCCTTTTCCATGTACATGACAGTTGAGCTTCTTCTGGCAGTGGAAACATTTTCAGTAGATCCTTTCTTGCTGATGTAAATAACTGGGCAAGTTCATAGTGAGAGAGATTAGGGTTTTAAAGGTCAACAGCATGACCTTAGATTGTGCCTGGTCAGCAATTGGAAGCCAGTATAGATCCCTCTTATGATCACTGTACCTCTCACAAGTCAGCAGACAGGCTACAATATTTTGCCCTAATTGCTACCACTTTTCAATGGTAGCCAAACATAACGCACACTGCAGTAGTCAAGATAGACTGAAACCAAGTTATGGATAACAGTCTTTAAGACATATTGGCTCAAGAAAGATCATAGTTGATGCATTAGTCATAGTTGTGCAAATGTGCTCCTTGCCACAAATCCAGTAGCAATTGGGAGTCAAGAAGCATCCCCAAACTGTGAACCTGCTCATTCTGGGGGTTAATCCTATCTGGAACAGGCTTCATCTCCATCCCACAGTCCATATTTCTGCTTACTAACAGTTCTTCTATCTTGTCTGGATTTAATTTCAGCCTGTTTCCCTCATTCAGCCCATTATCAACAGTAGCCAATGTTCAAGAGTATTTATTACTTCTTTGAAGTTAGAAGGTAGGAAGCAGTAGAAGTGGGTGTCATCAGCACCCTGATTGCATTCTGTTTCAAAGATCTGAATAACCTGCCCTAGTGGTTTCATGTAAATGTTAAGTGGCATAGGAGATAAGATAGAAATCTACAGAACACCACAGGTTAATGACCTAGACATGGGGGGTGGGGGTGGAAATCTCCCACTGCCACTATCTGGTTACATCCTGAGAGGAAGGACTGGAACCACTGCAAAACAGTGTCTCCAAAGCTTAGCCCCCACCAGATAGCCCAGAAGGATACAATAGTCACTAAGAGGTCTAAGAACTATTAGGGTGTATCTGTCAGGTTTAGCCCAAAGAACTCCAAGATATGATGCAAATTCAGTTCTACTGTGTTTATTAGCTACAACCTCTAGACAGAAAATCTCCCCAGACTGAAACCTAGCTCCCAAGCCAGCCAGCCACAACACCGTGAATTCCTCAGGGAGGTGCCAGCCTCATCCTCTTGAACTTCCCACGCTCCTCCGATGAACTAAGAACATGCTTATCTCCCTGAGCCTGGCCTTCATAATTCCATTCCATCACAGTACTCCATCCATTTAATTTCTGACATAGGCCATCTACCATAATGGTTAAACTGGTCTCAGCACTGTTTCCTGTTTGAAACCCCAAATGAAATCAGTTTCATCCAGATGTGTCTGGAGCTGTGAGGCTATCATCTTTCCTAAGTATGGAATATTTGAGATTGGCTTATAATTAGAAAGATCTTCTCGGTCAAGGAAGGAGGCTTTTCTTTTTTCTTTGTCTTTCAGAATAAAGGTTTTATAACAGCCTGTTTTAAGCATGCATGGATCTATCCTGTACTAAAGAAGGCAGAGTGCCAGTCTGATCAATCAGCCAGGAAGGTCTGTCTACCTCATTGAGATCTTCAAATGGAAAACAGTGCATAAAAATCTGACAAGCAGTTGCCAAGGCCACATCTCTATGACCTGCTCCAATGCAGAAGTCCAAACTGAGGAAAATCCCACTGATTTTGTCTGCAAATAATAATGTAAATTGCTCATAACAATCAACAATATCCTGGGGGAGGAAATGATGCACAGTATTAAAAAAAACCCTAGCCTTCCTTTGTTCAGTTCATCTCATTCTGGTTGTTAAAACTCATTCTGAGTAAATAAGTAATCCTGATAATTTTTCTGACAGTCTCTAGCTTCAGTCCTGCCCATTTTTTCCTGCTTTTCACAGTTGCCTTGTGAAACTAATACTCTCTTGTCTGAGAGAAAAGCTATAATAGAAATTAAATAACTCATTTTCTTTGTTATCTCTTAGCATTTTGCTGTCTTTATGGAGCAGCTGGTATACTGATTCTTTTCCTTTTACAGGTAGTCCCCAGCTTAAGAAACGAGTTCCATTCCCAAGGCCTGTCCTTAAGTCGAATTTGTATGTAAGCCGGAACAGTATTATTGTATAATACTTTATAAATAGTATTGTGTAATAAACTTGAACCATTGTGTATTTAACTCAAAACACTGTGTATTTAACTTGAATTTTGCTACAATAGGCTCTGTTTTAACTATGGGTTGTCAGTAACCTGGGTGTTCTTAACCCGGGGACTACCTGTATTTTAAATATATCTGAAGAAGCCTTTTTTGTTCTTAAAATCCTTTGCCAGCCTCAGTTCTTTCTGATCTTTAGCTTTTCTGATGCTCTTTTAAAATTTTTTGAGATACCTGTAGGTATTGTTCCTTGAGAACAATTTCTGCATTTCCTATATGTGTCCTTTTCTGTTTTCAGATTTTTTCTAAACTTTTTGTGCAGCTTCACTGGCTTCTTCAGCTGTCCTTTTTTCTTCATTATAATTACTTTTTTTTTTTTTTTTTTAGAAAATCCAACTCATCTTGAGCCTTCCCTAAACTGGGACAGTTAAGCTACTGTTGTCCATTCATTGGTAACTTTATGCTTAGCTTACTGTATTGTACTCTAAGGAAGACTATGCAGAAGCTACACCATGGCGGAGGGGAGGCACTTAACAGGGCTCCTGGTCATTTGCATGCTACATCTCTGCCCCTTCATTGGCTGCCAATGAGCCACAGAGCCAGGTTTATTGTCTTGCCAATAAGATCCTAAATAATGTGGAACCAGGATATCTAGTGGATTGTTGTTACCATTATAAATACCATTATAATGGCAAAATAACAGCAAAATTATAATGGCAAAAATAGTCCATCAGATATCCTGGTCCCAAGCAATCTCTAGGATGCAGTCTCTGATATTGTTCAGACCGGTGCTTCTCACCTCAGAGACTTTAGGATGTTTGGACTTCCAGAATTCCCCAGCCAGCATGCTGGTTTAGACTATAGCTTAATCTGATAACTGAGCTTGAATGTATCTGAACCTCAGAGTGCTATCTTACAGTCACCTGCAATGCTTTCTCTGTGGTGGTACCTACACTTTGAAATGTTTTCTCCCCTGAAACCTTCCTGGGTTCATATTCCCTGGATTCTCATTTTCCCCTTTCTAAAGACAGGGACAACATTTACCTTCTCCTACTCATATAGTGGTTTCTCACTTGTCAAGATAACACATGAAGGTTTTGCCAGTCCGTTGTTTAGGCAGGTTTTCATAGAGACTGATACTCCGTTATCAGGAAATACATATAAATTAATACACTAAAGAACTGGGTTGGGATTCAGCCTAAATGCACAACAGTTAAGCATATATTGACAGTTTGAGCAGAGCAGAGTATGTTTGGTCCAGGCCTCAACCTCAAAAGGCTCAAATTTAGACATTTGCTTTTTTAAAATTTAAAAGTATTTTATAATAAAATTGTTAAAGTAACAGCACAGAAATACAATACCATTTTAATATTAAAATGGTATTGTATTTCTGTGCTGTTACTTTAACAATTTTATTATAGCTAGAAGCCCTAAAACTGTGTTTATCCTGTACCTTTACAAATCTCTGAATAAGGGAATACTTGTAAACATGGTATCCCCCCTTGTGCTCCTCGTAAGATTCTTGATTATGGAGAGGACTGGAAGTATTTTCTTCCCAAACCTTTACAACTCCTCTCAATATTGTTATAAGCAATGTGCGGAATTGCCTTTGAGCTGAAGGTAATTTGCCAGCTCTTTTTGCAGACCCAGATCACTGAAGAACTTCCCAATTGAAGCCTCTCTGCACAGAGAACAAATTGTCTTGTTCTCTGACCCCCAAAAAATGCTGCCTTGGGTGGCAGGTTCATCTCTTTTAGGAGCCAATTTGTCTTCATGAATGAACATTGGGAGTTTGGAGTTTAACAGAGGAGGAACCACTTCCTTTTAGTGCTTTTTTAAATTGTTGCTTGGCTTTATGGGGTATGTCAAGGAGATGGTGGAGAGTGAGGATTAAGTTTAGGGAACAATGTTAAAGCTGTTACTAATGGGGGAGATAAGGTGGGAGGCTGCAACCTGGTCACTGCAAAGAAAAAAGTAATCCATTGGCTGGTCTTCCTTCTGCCCAAGTTGCAGTTTAATCAAGGTATTCTAGGGGCCAGGAAAGGTTGGCCAAACATTATTGCTTTCAAGGTGCTTCCAGATCAAGGTTTTTATTAGGATTTCATGTTTGTCAAGATGATGATGGATCTATCCCAGTTACTATCTCACCCCATACATGCAGATGCTGGATTTGGTATACCAGCTATTCAGCTGGTGCTAGTGAACTGGAAGCGGAGAAATCTTCTGTAACACTATTGTCATGAACAGAGTTAGGTCTAATACATTTTAATTGCCAGAAAACATTTGACAAGGTACCGCATAACATTCTAGTTAGAAAGTTAGTTAAGTGTGAGCTGGATAGTGTGATAATTAAGTGGATAGTATATAGCTAGTTCAAAAATGGTATTTAAGGAGTGTTCATAAGTGGTTCCTCATTCAACTGGATTGAGATATTGATGAATGCCCAAGATTTAGTACTGGGCCCTTTTCATTAGTTGGATGAAAAAGTAGAGGAAATGTTTATCGACTTTGTAGATAACAAAGATGGGATAGCTAATACCCTAGAAGACAGAAATAAAATTGAAAATAATCATGCTAGGTTAGAGTAATAAACCAAAATAGACAGAGTGAAAATTTAAGAGACCTGTCAGAGTTGTTTACTTAGGAAATAAAAGTCAAATGCACAGGAGAATACCTAGTTTGGTAATGGTATTTGTGAAAAAGTTCTTAAATTGTAGTTGGCTATGAGGTGTACTGTTTTACCATTTTTCCAGTCATCTGAGATATATGATGACTAAAGGAAAAAAACCCAGGGGGAAAACTATTTAACTCAGGGGGGAAAAAAATAGTAATAAAAATGTTTCTGGTGGGTTTCAAAGAGGTAACCTTCTGTATGATAGGAAAAAAAAAAATAGCCACTGTGCTATTTCAAGCATTGCTGGTAAAGGGAGATATAGAAGCTATTAAAATGCATGGTAAACACTGACTCAATTGAAGGGCCTTTCTTCCTCTGTGAAGTAGCTAATGAACTTCTAGGGTTAGCCTGCAACAAACTGAAGCATGCTATCTGAAACAGACAGGAACACTCAAGATGAATAAGTGTGCTTTGGAAATGGAACAGAAAAATGCACCCTGGGTCACTTTGAGAATGAGTGAGGGAGTAATAGAAGGGAATCTGTTCTCTGTCATTTCTGAATGCAGGGCATGAAATAATGGATTTAATTTACAGGAAGTCTGTCTAATTGAACATTAGAAAAAAAAGTCCTAAATGTAAGAAAAGTTCAACAATGGAACCAATTATCCAGACAAATGTTGGACTTCCCTCACTGAATATATTCCAGCGGAGGCTAATCTGCCATCTGTCAGAGATGCTTTAATTTGGATTCTTGTACTAAACTACTGCCTTTCAATTCACACCCCACAGTGATGAGCTTGCCCCCTTTTAACTCTATGATTCTATTTTATGATTCTCTGTCCTTTGGCCCTTCATGTTGTCTTCTCACTAACTGATGATCACTTGGATCAGGGCATTGCTACTCTTCTCCCTCCTTGTTTCCCCGCTCTAGCGATAGCTCTCATTTTCCACATATTTTCTAACACTGGCACAAAGAAAATGGATTTAAAAGTATGGACACAATTACAGTATACATTCAGCTCATCCTTATGCATTTGTGGAGCGTGAATTCAAAGACAGTAGCTCAGCTTCCCCTTTGTTCATTGTCTCTTTAACTCAGTTTTCATCAGATAAGACATCTAATACATTTTCTGCATTTGTATATTGGAAAAGCCTTGGAAAATCTTGAACAGAATCTAAGGAATGATTAAATAACTAAATAAAAAAAGAGAGAAAGTATTCATTTAAAAAATGATGACCAAATCCCAGGAAGAATACCCAGATCATGCATGAGATTTTTCTTGTGTTTTGACTCATATCATCACTTTTTCCTAACAAAATTATCCTTCATGAACTTAGTTCTAATTTTTCTTTAACTTTACATTTAATTTTTATTTGTGCTTCGTGGCTTGATGTATGTTTCAATCCCCCTTTTTTCTTAGGACTGTTAGACTTTTATTATCATGTCCTATTTTCTAAATAATTCCTTATTTAATTTTTAAAATTAAATGGCTGGGGGTAAGATTTCTTTTAAAGAAAAGAACTGGGAGTAACAAAAATCTTTTAATCCTCCCAGCAATATCCTTATGTGACCTTCAAACCGGGCTGTTAAACTAAAACATTATTAGTCATGTTTTGCAGTGCCTGAAGAAAAGCTTTCAATGGAGAAAGACCCCAGTGATTAATTATTTTTGGCCTCAAAGGAAAGTATCTAAAATGCAATTACATGTGTTTTAGATACAGACAGTAGAATGTTGACAAGAAGGAGGGGATGTTGCCTGCTGGTTTCAAGCAGATCACAACCATATTTTGAAGTTTCCAGCTGGTTTCAAAAGGGCTTGATGCAGCGCTTCATGAACAGTGGCCTGTGTCTTTTCTCCCCCCCCTCCCCCTTAAGTGATTCTCGAGCTTTCAATACAATTCCAAGATGAATTCTCTTAAGAAATTGTTTCTAAACAGAATATTCCTTTTGGTGATTTTTGGAAAATTAAATTTCCCACCCTGCCTTATGGAATTTAGAGATGGAACCTAGAGCTAGGATGTTGCTCATACTGCAGTGTTCGCTGCTGGAGCTGGTTTGGTTTCGGCTTAGTGCAGAGTGATTTGTGTGATCCATGACAATGTATGAACAATATGCAGTGTGTGTGATCACCTCTGCGCTAGGGGTTCTGAACCACTTTGTTTCATGGACCTTTTTGAGAGTTTGGTGAAACCTGCAGACCCCTCATCTGGAAAATGTTTTTAAATGCATAAAATAAAATACCGAGATATAGACTGTATTACAAAGGAAACCAATTATGCTCAAATACAGTTACCAAAATATTTTTAAAATATCAAATATACAACATAGTAATATATATGTTTCTTTATTAATTCATTAATTAAAAAGTAAGACAATACAGGTAGTCCTCGTTTAGCGACTACAATTGGGACTGGCAACTTGGTTGATAAGTAAAGTGGTTGCTAAGTGAAACTGCGACTGTACTTATGATCTTACTTCAGCTTTCCTTTGCTTTACAGATCTGCAAAGGTCGTAAATGTGAGGATTGGTCATAAAGTTACTTTTTCATCACTGCTGTAACTGTGAACAGTCGCTAAATGAGACAGTCACTGTATCCTTTGTTAGTGTATAATAATTTTAGATAGTCAGATTTATTGAAGTTGACAAATGTTTTGGAGTCAAGAGACCATAAATTACTTTGTTGCCTACATACATTATTGAATGAAAAACTAGATTTTGGTTAGAGATTAGTGAAAATAAATTTTTAATTTTTTTTCCATCCAAGTTTACCAAACCCTTGAAATCTATCCACAGGCCCCCAAGGGGTTGTGGACCCCAGGTTAAGAACCTCTGCTCTAAGCCCGCCCTAAATTTAATGGCAGGTAAGAATTATCTTTTTTGGTGCTCCCTACTGTATTTCTTCAGCTCCTGAACACTGCTATTTCTCCTTCTTCTGCATTTGCGTAGTCCATTCCACCATACTAATGCATCATTTGCCAAACAATTTACCTTCTCATATGCAATTATAATTTTACATGCCTGGGTCTGATTACACTCACTGAAAATTACACTGTTTGCTGAATGAGCCATATTGTTGTATATTTGTTAATGCAAAATTTCCTGCAGTTTTTAAAGATGGTCCGTGTTGCTAGCTTTATTAGTGAAGATGAACTGTTTCTCTTGAACATCCAAGGCCCGTTGCCAAGTTTCAGTAGGACTAAGCAGTGATGACATCTGCCTCTAGGACCTCTGCATCAAACAAATGAATTTGTAAATGTTTGTTTTATTTTCCCCAATGATTGGAATGATAATACTGGAGCATTATAGGAAATAAAATAGCATCTGCCAGCTGTTTTTGGATTACTGTTGCTTCTGGCCAGGAAAAGTGGAATGCACCATGATTTGCATTACTTTTGCTTCTATTGCTGAGTGGCTAAATAAAGCATATGGCAGGCATCCTCAAGTTCTCTAGATCACCTGCCTCCAAACATGGCCTTGATTACAATTAAGTTATGGAAATCACCGTGGTTACTTATTTCAATCCCATTTCTGAACATGACTATTTATGAATAAAATGGGTTAGTCTTCTCCAGCATGAAGATTTAGACATGTTTGGATTGCTCATCTCAGAATTCCCAGCCATATGACACTATAAAAGGTGGAAGATTGGGGAAGTAGACTATCCTTTGAACTGCTAATCTAATAAAGTCTCCTTCAAGTCAGACTCAATCCTGGTGACTACATATACATGTAGTTTTCTTGGTAGTAATATTACTTCTTGCAAAATCTGCTGTCAGCATCTCTGAACATGCAGACAGATATTTGAGCAGGGATTAATGTTCCTAGAATTATCTGCAAGGATTCTGGGAGGTGCAGCCACTATATATGCTGACCTTGCTGCTAAGAGCGCTTGCTCCGCCTGCTTTGGATATTACTTGTATTAGTTGCTTTCTCTAGGCTTTAACCTGCACTGATGTTATTGTTCATGCCTTTTCTTGAAGCATTGCAGATGTCAAATTTAGCTAGGTCCTTATTGGAGTAATTTAACTTGAGCTCCACACTCAAGGTGATCCTACATCCTAAATCATCTAGGAATTCCCTCAAGCTGTGTTGATGGAGGTGACACAGCTTTACAACACAGGCAATGTTTGTCAGGCTATTTTATTTGACAAATGGAAATTTCTAACTGATGTGAGAAGTAGCTCTGTCCAAATTGATTTATTTAAGATATTTCTACCTCGTGTGTCCATTAAACATCCACAGCAGTTCAAAAATATCAACTTCCTCTGATGTGTTTATCTTGGATGAAGTGTAGTGAGTAACTGTATTAAGGCAAATCTCAGGGCCTTACAGAAAGTAGAACAGCATAAACATGGCAGTGACGTGGCCACTTGAGCATCACTGACAAAGGAGGACATGGAATTGTTTAAGTGTTATGTTTTTTGAAATATGCAGTACATGAATAGATGCATATTTAGAAATAATTATTATAACACTTAAATAGAAACAAAATACATCTATCTGTATGCTACCACAGCCTGTGGCTCAGATGCTATTTCTTTATGGGCAACTTCAAGGACTTCGTTCTCTTAGCTGATGGTCCTTTACCTCTTAAATGGACTTTGGTTGGAAAGCCCTTGAAGAAGGGTAGCCTTTCTTAGCCTTGTGTCCTATGAAGTGTGTGGATTGCAAATTCCAGAATATTCAGTCAGCATGGCTTGGGATATCCTAGTTGGGAATTCTGAGCTGGGTCCTCAACACATCTGGAAAATACCTGGTTGGGGAAGCCTGAAATAAAGAACATCTTCCAACAGAGAACTTCTGTAAACTGGAATATATTGCTACCTACTCAGAATATTGTTGAGTGATCATAAATATTCCAATATGCTGCAGAACACTCATTTTAATCACAGGATAGATTCAAGGTGGAGAACTTCTTTAAATAGCTTATCTGTAATATTAACCTCCTTAACTTCAGTGCCTATATTTTAAATGATTTTGATGCTTATTCTATATAAATCACTTCTAGAATTTGCAGAGTACTTCATATTATTTAATGGTATATTGCAAAGGGGGCAACAGCTGATTAGCACATTGGGGGATTATATGGTAGTATTTTGGTTCAGGCCCATGGTGCACCTGTTGGGCTTAACCCTTCTCTGTTTCCAAATTTCCCATCTTGAGGGTGGGGAAATAATGTTATTCCTCCTCCCTCTGCCACTTTTTGCCCTTTTACTGCAGTATTAAGGAGTATTTAAAAAGCACACCTTGGAAGCACTGTTTCAGTTTTGAACTGATTATTTTTTGACATGTTGGATTATAATTCCAGCATTTCCAACCATCTTGGCCACAGATCAGCTGGAGAGTAGAATGTTGGGTAAGGCTCCCTTCATGGCTTTTATTGCTTCCTTCTATTGTTATGGAAGATAAACTTTATTTTAGTTTTAAATTTATTACTGTAATTGTTTTTTGACAGAAATATTGCTTTTATTATTTTTATGTTACTACATTATTATTGTTTACTATTCTTATAAACTGTCTTGAACTATATGAGAAAGGTGCACAATTAAGGCTTAAAAAATAAGAAGTAATATTTATTCAAGTATTTTTCAGTGGCTATGTCCTTATACTTCCTACAATATTGTGAGCTATATGTCTCCTATTAAATTATATTCTTTTATTAAATTACTCTAACAACTATTTCAGAAATTTTATTATAGTTACCTTCTTAATAGGGTTTTTCAAGCACTATTGATTACTTATAGATAGAAGTGAAACATTTGGTAATTGTATTTGAAATGATCTGCTGCTGAAGTGGTTATTGCTGTATATGTTTCTCAAGTGTCTTTGTTCCAAATTATATGCTCTGCATGAATGATTGTTATTATATTCTACAGAAACTCCTTAATTGAATTGCAAAAACCATAGGCATTGCCATGTTATGATGGAAAAAAATGCCCTCCGTTGGAAGGCAGATATTTATTAGCTATTTAGCATAGGTTATATATTTTATTATTGATGAGAAGTTCATTTTTGAAAGGCATTGTGCATTCTTCAAACAATTAAAATAACCCCTCTGAGATTTGCTTCCCCCTTCAACTGGTTAGTAGATTAACATTTAAAGAGGCCATTTTTTCTAAACAGGAAAAAAACATGACAAATACCATACACCAATTCTAATACAGTACTGCACTTTGTTGTACAAATTAATATTAAGGCTACAGTCTTATGAATATTGACTTGGAAGAGAAAATATGCCACATTGAACATAGTTGGATTTAATGATTTTTAAAATTATAGTTTAGTATTCTTAGAGGACAGGTTGTACTCTATGAGGAACTGAGGATAATGGCTTCTTAGAAAATAAGAAATATTTGTTAGAAGGTGTTTTGAATATCTTATGATTGCTCATCTTAGATATATCTTTGAAAGGGCTGAGATTCATTTTAATCATTTGGACATCAACTATATGTATAATTAAGATGTAAGATTATTAAATACACACACCCAAATTAAAGCACTTTATGGTTCTTAAGTGATTATATAAGTTTAACTAGGCATGCTCCTAAGCGTACAAGCCAAAAGTCAACCAATATTTCTTCAATTGTAATTTCCAGAGAATAAGCATCAAAATTGTGTGTGTGTGTGTGCGTGTGTGTGTGTATTTCCAGTTTGGATAAACTTTTACTTGAGGTTAAATCAAAGTTGTCAAGGTTGAGAAACTCTGAGCTAGAACTTCAATCTGTTATGCTACCCTGAAAATTAGGTCAAATGAGGACAATTCTTCAGGATCAGGCACAGTTGGCATTAGCTTTTTGTCTAGCATCTTTTCTTTGTCATACTTTTCAATGCTTCCTACAATATAAATCTTTCTAACGAAAATCCAAATCCAACTGAAGGAATAAAGTCTGAATAACGAAAACGATATGCTTTTGTTTTACAGTTTAAACTTTCTTATGCCAATAGCATATAAATAAATCATGCTAAAATTAAAAGCATTAAAATCATTGTGTGATGTATTCTTTTAAGTTCACCAGAGAAGAGTGAGGATTAAAAAAAATCCCACCACCAATTTTAAATGGGTGCAACTCTATCCATTTGAGGGACCACCTATCTCCTATGGTGTCTGCCGGGCCAGTACAAGCTGACAGTGGGTGCACTCCAGGTCCCTAAGTTAAGTGTTACTGCATGGAACTGAGGAAGCAGGCATTTTCTGATGCCCTCTGGAATAGCATGCCCCCCTCCCCCCAGAGATATGTGTGGCTTTCCCTCCAAGTGTAGTGGAAGGCCTGGGGTTAGAGTCCTGGTTTTTGGATGTTATTGTTTTTCTGTCCAGGCAATTATGCTTTGTTTTGTTATATTTGTTTTGTTATATTTTTAACTGTGTTTTAATTATATATTTGATATTTTGTAAGCTGCCCAGAGTCTTTTTGGAGCTGGGCATCCCTAACAAATCAAATAAACGAATGAATAAATAATTTTTTAAAAATGCCCTGGGTCTCTTTGAGTAAACAGCGCCATATATTGGATCCAGGAAACATGCATTCTCTGTCATGGCATCCGGAATGAGGTTCCCCCTGAGATCTGTGTGGCTCCCACCCTGATGGTGTTCCAGAAGGCCTTAAAGACCAGGCTGGCTGAGGTGGTGGTTGTCTGTGTTGGACATGTTTGTATGTGTTTGGGTGTTTCTGTAGGATTCACTGTCTTGTTGTGGAGTCCTTGGAACATTTGCAAGAAAACCACCAAGCTCAGAGAACCCCAAAGACTCCATAGTTAAACCCTGAGCTACATATATTCTCTTCTATTGTCACCATCTTGTACTCTATCTTTTCTACTTCACATTTTTATTCTGTCTTGTTTATGCAGAATTTTTTATTCTGTCATGTTTATGCTTTGAGCTGCCCACAACTGGTCTGGAGCACCTATATAGAAATAAATAAATAGTCAATTCATTCCTTGGTTTGACCTGGCAATTTTTTCTACAGATTTTTAATTAAATTTTAATTAAAATTGATAGAGCATCAGAGAATCTTAGAATTTAAGTCATCAGATCCAACCCATTGCTCAGTACAGGAATTCAAATGAAACAAACCCTGACTGGAGGCTGTTCCTTGTATGCATCCAATGAGGGTTTCGTTGGTTTTACTGTATCAGAAATCTGTTTGCAAGAATGAACAATTAACTGGAGCAGATTTACCTTGGTCTATCAATCATGGATAGAAATCAGCTAAGGGAATAAGAAATATTGCCAAATATTTTGGTTGCTTGTGAAATAAATTGTGTGTTAGATTGACTTGTATGCTTGCCATCTTCCACATCCATCTGGCAATTGTCTGCTCAAAAACATCACCCTAGTTATCTTGTACATCAATAATTATAATTATATTATCAACTGGTGCTGTTCTTTCTTACTTCTTTTTTGACAGCTGAGATGCACAAGGGTCACAGAAGCGATACAGTGATGCCAAAGGATGGAGTGTGACTGGACTTTTCAACTCCTTTTTCTCACTTTATAGGACTGAAGGAGGTTTAAAATGTTAATGTGTACATTAAGTCTATGACATCTGATTATGATTTTTTAATCAAAAGTTGGTGGAAACATATGTTACTATCATTCAGTATTTTCTGTCAGATTTTAGTGGGATGATCCTGGGGGGACTCATGGGGGAAGCAGTTCAAGGACCGAGGGTCCATGTGTGCTCTGTTGGCTGAGGTTATTCACTGCTGATGGAAAGAAATAGAAAATCCATTCTCCAAGATGGATTTCTAAATTTTAATAGAATGCTTTGAGGTTTTGTCATTAACCTTATAAGACAGTCAACATTAAATTGGTACACAAACAATTAACTTATTATTACTGAATAATGATTTGCTCTGATTTCAAGACGGGTAAATCAGGGAACTGTGCCTGATGGCAGTCACATCTCTCCTGGCTATTGTAATCTGGCACAGCAGTAGGAAGTCTGAGTCACTGCACACAAATGCAGATTGCCGGGAATTGAATTATTGCAATGTTGGGTTCACTTCTAGTTTGGGAACATCAGTATTTCTTAATCCCAGGGCTTGATTCCAATTTGGATACATTTTTTTTTCTTTTTTAATTGCTGTGCGTTTCATCCAGCAACACAGGTGAAGACAAATGGGATCCTAACCAAACTTCTTTTTTTTTTTTAAACTGAAGAGAGGTTATGATAGCATTTTTTTTCATGTACTGTTTGATCTGTGTTCAGGATCTTCAGCATGAACGAACAGGTGAATTAGTAAAATCCATGGTTTGATACATGCTGGTAAGGGATCTAAAATAGTTTTGTTCACATGGTAAGTTGATACTGATTGGTAAACCCAAGCCTTTTGAATAAAATTAATGATTTTGACAGAGGCAATAACTTCTCTTAGATTGAAAATAGTTAAAGATATATCTCAAATGATCAAACTGCATTTAGACATATTGCTATCTAGAATAGCAACAGATTTGGATAGATGGACTCCACTCACACTATTAAGAATAAAATTAAAATTTTAAAAATGAATGTTTTGTCACAGGTAACCTATATCATGTGTGATATTCCTCTATAATAGTCCCTAAAATATTTTCAGACTTTTAACAAACTGCTTTAGAGGTTTATTTGGGGAAATTCTCCTCTGTGTTCTTCTCTGAGGAAGCATCAGTTATCAGCTAGAGAAGAAGATTTTAATTTTTTAGGTATTATAAGACAGATCTTCTGTCTGAAGTATAATAATGGCAAGTTTTATCCTCTGGAAATTTCCTCTCATCGGCTTTCTTGGAATCAGCATATCTGACCCTCCTTGTAAACTGGAGGTTTTTAGGGTCAAATTGTTTTGGAAAATAATGGAACTTTTCTTTTCAATTTAACTGTGAGAGAAGTGTAATGTAAAATAGCACAGCAGCTATAAATCTGAACATCAGTATTTTTGTTGACTATGGCTTGAACATTGGGGGGTATAGTGCACTTGATCTTAGCTCAAAGGCTAAGAACCAATGGAGGGTATACTTCAAATCAGTTAATTCAGTGAATAGTTTTTTCTCCTATTTAAAGAACTGCAATACAAATGTCATTTGACAAAAATCAATAACTCTAGTTAAAATATCTTTGGCTGCCAAGGTATAGATCTGCAGCCTGAAGTGCTTTACAACTCACTCTGTTTATAGAGGATCTAATAGGCTCTTTATAAAACAATAAGCTGACAAATATTATTTATAGGCAAGTTGTTAAAATACTCAGATATCCAAAAGCACAGGGAGGGTTGGAATACATTAATGTCAATGGAAAACTACTTTGGCATCTGTAAGTCACATTTCAATAAAGTAGAAAAATATTACTTTGTGTATATTGGAGTTTCATGTTTCTTTTCCTGGGCAAGGTGTGTGTGATAGTCCTGGCTCTTCTTGATCTTTCGGTGGCTTTCAAGACCATTGTCCATCTATGGGGATTAGGATGGGTGACACCATGTCACAGTGGTTTTCCTCCTTTCTCTGTAGCCAGTTCTAGCCAGTGTTCTTGGAGTTGGGGAGAGATCGAACCTATGGCCTCTGCTGTCCTTGGGTGTCACAGGTCTCGACATTCCCTCTTCTCCTGTTTAATAGCTACATGAGGCAGCTGAGTGAGATCATCCATCAGTTTGGGGTCAGGCATCACCAGTACACTGACGATACCTAGCTTTCTATCTCAGCCAAGTAATGCTGTTGAGATCTTGTCTCCAGAATGGAAGCTGTCCATCTATAGTCCTGAATGGACTATTTGTGACTGGTGCACAACTTTAGGAGTAGGTAGCAGCTGTAGCCAGGAAGGCCTTTGCACACTTTCATCCTGTGCACCAGTTGCACCCATTTCTGGACTGGGAGGCTCTCTGGACAGTCACTCATGCTTTGATCACTTTGATAGAACTGGCATGCTTCAGGTTCCAGCAATTAAACAATGTCATTTGATGGGATCCAGGAAGCAAGCCTTCATTGTTGCAGTGCCTGCCCTCTGGGACAGCATCCCCCTCCAAGATTCATATTGCCACTACCCTATCTTTGTTTAAATAGGCCTTAAAACCTGGCTTTTCTCGCAGGCCTTGGGTTAGGCTGGGTTGTGGGCCCCTTGTGGGAATGCTATATGTTTGCCAAGGTATTGGTTTTATTCTTTCCAGATATTGGCAATTTTTTTTCTCATTGTAGTTAATTTCTTTTTAATATTGTATGCCCCCTAGAGTCATAAGGGAGTCAGGCCACCTTACAAATTTGAAAAATGAATGTGATAAATTTGGGGATTTCATTTTGGAAAACCTCTGGCAACTCCTACTAATTGTAAAACACTTTGAGTCTTATTGGATTGAGCTGCATCTAAACTATAGTTACACACATTCCTGGTCATATTCATTTATTTATTTATTTATTGACATATATAGTTGTTCTTTGGTTTCTTGGATGGACTCCAACAATCGTCCATGGTACAGTGGGACTTCCCCTTGCACTTTCCCACTGCAGGCCCCAGGTCTGGGGGAGGAGAATGAAGAGCTGCAAAGGACAAGGGAATCACCCCTTCCATTCCATCTATGGAAATTGCTTCTGCTTATGAAAATACGCCATTAGATTCTGTCCCATTACTTAAAAGATCAGACTTTATGACATTAGTTAAGCATGCATCTTCTGTTTTAGCTGATTGTGTTTCTGGTATCCTCTTATTGGTACATTATATCAATGAAGAAAATAACTTGTTTAAGCTTACAACTTCATGTTGGAATCTGTTTTTAATCAGCCAGCTCTTTGGCATTATTTCTGAATTCAGTACTGCCAAATCTTTCCCTGGCTCAGAAAAATACCTAAAAATTGGCAAGCAATGTAAGAAGATAATAATGATCATGACGGGAGCAGCAGTGAAGTATTGAAAGCTGCTAGCTTGTGGGTTTAAGCTTTGGCACTGCTGAGAGTCCCTTTCAAAGGGCAGACTCCATAATCCAGATTGTCTCTGAAGAGATTCTTTACCTCCTGTATACAAAAATGTTTCTACAGAGTTCAGTTATTTGGATAAAAATATGATTGCTGTGCACTTATGCTCCTAATGTAATGTTGATGTCCTAAGCAGAAGTTACACACACTAGGACTTGTCTTTATCAGAACTATCTATGGTAAATATTAACTATAAAGTCAAGGCTCATCAATGACACAAGAGATGAACTAAAGCATAATCAGAGATTAAAGTACAAACGTATTTACAAATCAGAAGCTCAGTGCGCTAATTTACTTCCCATTGACGGAAGTAAGGCCAGTTGTGAAATTTTATCCATGATGGTACATTCAGTGATGGGAAATAAAATCCAGTGCTGCCCTCCAGTGCGTTTTCCTGACCAACACAAATGTTTTTTTACAAAAGTAGATTGTTCAACTTTCAGTCAAGTCATTTCCTCCTTGATTAAAATCAAACTAATCTATTTCCACCAAATAGGAAAACAAGAAACATTTTTAACCATGACAGTTGATGGCTTGGATATTTGGAACCCTGTCTAACCATTCTCACCCTTAAAAAACTTAGAAACTTCTTTGCATTAGTAAGCCAAGCTATGATAAATAACAAAATAGTCTGATTGACTACTCATGGAGGACTTGATGCTCCAGATCAGTTTGAGACTGCCCCAGTGTCTGCACTAGCATAAGGAAACAGAGTAAGCATTTGTGAAGGACAGACTGTGGTAGAAGAGCCAGCAACTGGACTGCCAGTACTGAGGTGACCATACACAAGACCATGCTAGCCAAAGGTCCCTTATATGCTACCCTACCCATCACGCGCATGTCTGCATCTCTCCCTTCCGTCTTTTTCCTGACATTTTACCATTATTTTTGTCTTCCTCTGTGGAGGAGAAAGAGACATGGGCAACAAGGCAATGAGGTATCATCCAGAGCCAGGTTTTAGATCAGGACTAGGCAGATTCTGGGTTAAGACCAGCTATAGCAATGGAAGTTCCCTGGATGAATTTGGCAATTGCTGTCTTTCAACCCAACCTCTCTCATGGGGTGATGGCTGTGAGAAAATAATGGAGATGGTAGTGTTACATATATGGCTTTGAGTTCCTAAGGATTTAAAGAAGGATTTAACCTAGCAAACCAATGAACAAATGCAGAAACAATTGTCTTGCAGATTTTTCTTTCTGGTTCTCTTTCAGTTTGCTCTTGAAATGTCTTTCAGAGGAAAAGGGAATTTAAGTGAAATTCTCATGGTTGGAGTGGGATGCTGCAGTAATTCTGTCCGGGGACCTTACAGTGCTTTGAAGTAATTTTGCATTCATATGATCTTGTGCTGATGCCTATGTCTGGCAGCACAAAATGCCACTGAAAAGAATTTGAAACGTAAAAATAAAGTCAATCAATTGGAGAGCAAGAAAAACTCTTTCTCAGGGGAAGAAAATGTTAAGAAATTCCAGGATGGATTTAGGCACTCTGCCTGGTGGCTCAGCCTTAGTGGCACCACTGAGGAAAAGGGGCCACAACTCCCTGCATAAGTGCTCCATGGCATCACCATATTTTGAAAAATACGGTAGCATTAATGGGAAAGATTCTGGGCTTGGAATATTGGAACACTCTTGCCAGAATAAATACCATCCTGGATTGAATGTTCTGCATTTTTTCCCCAACTATTTTCATTCACTAGAAAGGAAATTCCTTTGGTTTGGTTTTTTTTCCCACCCCCCAAGCAAGAACATTTTGGTGAAATTTGTGTGGGTGGTGAGCAGTGTCCTTAGTTTTGTTGCGAAGTGGCTGGTGCATGTATATGTCCATGTGTGATGTCCTGTCTTCTTGTAACTATATCTGCAGTGGTCTGAAGCATGGGTTTCTCTTAAAGCTGAAGGGAAGATATCATGGGACAGCTCCCCCGTGGGGCTTTTATAGATCAAAAACTCAGGACCCAGGAAAACGGCAGAATAATAGAGCTGCAACAGGAAGCAAAAGCAACAATAACCTAACCATTGGTGCTGTCTTACAACAATAAACTAAACTTTAAAATACTGCTAAAACAAATTCTGCAGATGTTAAAGCACCAAAAACACTACCCACTTTGAAGCCAATTGCTGTTTCCCCGTTGCAGGAATCTCATCACCATATTGTGAGGGATACAGGGCATTGTAGTGAATTGGGATGGGAGAAAAATGATGCAAAACTTCCTGCTATAAATGTTGTTATGCTAACTTGCTTCAGGATCCATATTGTAACGAAATGTGATCCTATCAGTGCATATTAGATATACCAGCTATGAAAGGGAAGAACCCAGAAAGCAGGAATTAGCAGTGGACTAGGAAAGGCAAATTAAGACTCTTAGCAGTTTATATGATGTTCTTAAAGTAAAAAGTAAATAAATAAAGTTTCTCTTGTGCAGCTGAAAGGCTCAGGCCACTTTATAAAGAGCAAACATTGAGAGAATCCCATTTTGTTCAAAGGGACAGCAGAGAGGAAAGTACAGTTCCTTCTAAGTATTTTAAAAGCCAACTTACTTTAGGATCCAGCCATAAAATCTGTTATCAAACATACACACCCTCGCATACATTTAGAACATTTTTGGCCTTCCAAGGTGTTAATGATGATTAGCACTAGCATTTTGCTTTTCTGCTCAGAGGATGTTCAAGGCAGCTGACTGCTATACAACAACAACAAACATACAGACTTCAAATCTTATTAAAATATGTAAAATAACTATTTAAAAACCATTTTAAACCATTGGAACAATTTCAGAAAGAAGAGGAAGGAATGCAAAGAAGAAAAGTGATAATAGAGACACTTTTATCAACGTGACCTGCCATTATAAGACTAGGAATGTAGAATTTCTAAATGTGTTTTCTGGATGAAAACTCTCAAAACCAAACAATTAAGTACCCTGTGTGTTCAGAGCATATTTACAATCCTAGTTCAAAGCCATAATCACAATGATGGCCTAAGGTAATATCAGCCTATTTTATTATCTGGCAAGCTTACATAGAGCAGAATGTCCCCAAAACATCAGGCACGTTCCTGTAAGCTCTCTTTAGAACACCCCTCAAATCCTACATGGATTATGCAATTGTCCTTTCAGTCAAAAAAACGAAACAAAAAATCCACACAGTTTTAATACCCTTAAAAAAAGTAAGTACCATTATAATGTACTTTCATTTTTTTTAGTTTAAAATTTTAATCATACAACTATGTTAGAACAAGACTAGATGTTTTATGTGCTTCTAGTTACATGTTTGGCATTTTTCTTCCAGTGTAATTTACTGAGAAACTCCAGTAGGATTTATAACAAACAATAACCAAAGGAAAAAGGAAGAAAAAAAACTTTCAAAGCATGCCACCTGTATATTCAATATTAAATAATATATGAGCATTTCAAACTAGGAAAAAAGCACTATTATTCCAGGCATTAAGGCAGTGTTCCTCAACCTTGACAGCATAGCTGGCTGGGGAATTCTGGAAGTTGAAGTCCACACATCCTAAAGTTGTCAAGATTGAGAAACACTGCATTAAGGATTGGATTCAAGATATATGTAATTTATCAATTTTCCCACTGATCAAAAAATGGGGCAATGTGTTTCTTTTTGGTACAAACATCATGATATTCCACTGATTGCTCCTCCCCTGCACCTGATCTGGTGATAGTGTTTGCCAACTTGGCATTCTTCCGATATATTGGATTACAACCCTTATCATTCCCAGCTAGTGTGGCCTACAGGGATGACAGGAGTTGTAGTCTAAAACCTTTGGGGACTGCGGTCCTTGGAGAGGTCTAACCAATAAGGGGAGACCATTCTCTGCTAGGGATGCAATGAATAATTCCATCAGGGAGGCACAGAAAATGATGCGGGAAAAATTTCCTCAAAAAGGAATGCATAAAAAACAACAACCATGAAGACCAGTCAGACTGTTGACTCAACATTGGGCCACCTTAAAATTTTGGAGGCAGAATAATAGAATAAAGAGGAAAATGCCACTCTTAAAACACAGAAATAAATGTATAATATTGGTATTGTTTTAATTATTTTATAATGTGGTAAATTAATAGATGTGTCCCAATTTTACCCTTTTAAAATGTCATGTCCTTCTTTTTCACACTGTCGCCTATAAGTTAATTTGTTCTTTTGTGGGTACATTAGTCCTACATTGTTTAGTGCTAAAATAACAACATTGCCTTCAGCACAGTTTTCCATTGGGAATTTATACAGTGGTTTGGTCTGTATTTTCAGACCTCTCCTTCTTGAAAATGTGTTAATCCAGGAGCAGTTAATTTGAACCAAATTTCTGCAATAGGCTAATTATTATCTATGCCTTGTGTGCCTCTATCTAAAACCAGTTAGCAGCACTTGACAGTTAAAAGAGGGTAGGTGTTGGAATAGATGCAGTGACAGTGACATACATGACCACCTTGGACTCATTGGCTGACTTTGAAGCTCTCTCTCAAAATTGTTGTGGGAAAAACTGGAGGAGCAAGTGCTCTGTACACTGCCTTAGGCTTCTAGAGGAAAGGCAGGGTATACACCTAATATACTACATAAACAAATGTAAATAATAATCTAAAAAATCTCATTTAGAAGTTTGAGGGACTTAAGTACTTAGATTTAGAGCAGACTTTTCTACCTACACATAGAAAACTCTAAATTGCTGCTAAGAATTGAAATGACATCCCTAGCAAAGCTCCTATGCGTTCTCAGAAGCCTACCTGATTAAGGAGTGGCTTGATAATCTCTTCGGTATTGGGGAATATTATTTTGGATGCTTGCTGGTAAGCTAGAAATAATTTAAATAAATAAGTATCTCAGACTTAGACTTTTTCCTGGCTCTTTGACCACACCAACATCCCTAGGTCTGTTGTCCAAGAAGGATGAGGAGGAGAATGAGAATGAGACTATAACATCACAACTGTAAACAATGTATAAAATGAGAAGAGGAATGGTCTTTGTTTTCCCTCAAGAGCTGATATCTTTGGAGGTAGGCAACTGATAGGAATAAAGTGTAAGGGAAAGATTTAATCTGCTCTTCTTGTTGTTGTTGTTCAGTCGTTAAGTCATGTCCAACTCTTCATGACCCCATGAACCATATTGAGCCAGGCCATCCTGTCCTTCACTGCCTCCCTGAGTTTGCTCAGTTTCATGCTCATTGCTTCAGTGATGCTATCTAACCATCTCCTCCTCTGCCGTCCTCTTCTCCTTTTGCCTTCAATCTTTCCCAGCATCAGGGTCTTTTCCAAGGAGTCCTCTCTTCGCATTAGGTGACTAAAGTATCTGAGCTTGAGCTTCATTATTGATCCTTCCAATGAGCAATCAGGGTTGATTTCTTTTAAGATTGACTGGTTTGATCTCCTAGCAGTCCAGGGGACTCTTAAGAGTCTTCTCCAGCACCACAGTTCAAAGGCATCAATTCTTCGGCACTCAGCCTTCTTTGTGGTCCAGCTCTCACAGCCATACATTACTACTGGAAAAACCATAGCTTTGACTATGCGGATCTTTGTCGGCAAGGTGACGTCTCTGCTTTTTAATATGCTATCTAGGTTTGCCATAGCTTTCCTCCCAAGGAGCAAGCATCTTTTAATTTCATGGCTGCAGTCTCCATCTGCGGTGATCTTGGAGCCCAAATAAATGAAGTCTGTTACTGCTTCCATTTCTACCCCTTCTATTTGCCAGGAATTGATGGGTCCAGATGCCATGATCTTAGTTTTTTTAATGTTGAGTTTCAAGCCAGCTTTTGCACTCTCCTTTTTCACCCTCATCAAGAGGCTCTTTAGTTCTTCTTCACTTTCTGCCATTAGGGTGGTATCGTCTGCATATCTGAGGTTATTGATGATTCTCCCTGCAATCTTAATTCCGGCTTGTGATTCTTCCAACCTGGCATTTCTCATGATGTACTCTGCATATACAGTAGGTTAAATAAGCAGGGTGACAGTATACAGCCTTGTCGTACTCCTTTCCCTATTCTGAACCAATTGGTTGTTCCGTGACCGGTTCTAACTGTTGCTTCCTGGCCTGCATACAGATTTCTCAGGAGACAGGTAAGATGGTCTGGTACCCCCATCTCTTTAAGAATTTGCCACAGTTTGTTGTGATCCACACAATCAAAGGCTTTTGCATAGTCAATGAAGCAGATGTTTTTCTGGAACTCTCGTGCTTTCTCAATGATCCAGCGAATGTTGGCAATTTGATCTCTAGTTCCTCTGCCTCTTCGTAATCTGCTCTACCAGAAACATATTCCCAATCCAATGATTTCCCCTCATTTTTATCACTGAACAAAATGAGCTGTTTAAGCTGTCTATTTTTGGCCACAGCTTGGGCATATGACACAGGCAGCCATGGATTCTCCTACTGACCCTCTGTTCCTTTCTTTCCAAGATTGGATAGAGAGATATTTCCCCACAAATATAAAAGTTATGGTCTATTACAATGTTCACATCATATAATACATATTTTCTTAAAAGTGCTGGGGACATCTGGCTAATATCAAGTGGAATTGAAATTGAGCAAGGAAGTGGATTTGTAATAAATTTGTGTGAAAAATTGCCTTTGTTCAGTTGAGTTCAGAACCTTGTAGACAAGAATGATGTAGATTCTGGTACAATACCATTAGTTTGTTTTTATTTTATTGCGGTGGTCAGGAAGAGCAAGAGTTTACAACAGAATGTTGTTTTTCCCCAACTGTGGAACAAAGAGCAGAAGGTCCCTAAAGGAAACATGTTGCTTCCATTTAAAAATCATTAAGAGGGCAGTAAAACACAGCTGAGAAAGTGCCCCAGGTGTTGGTTAGTGGAGCAAAGCCTCTGCATCTTTGGCCAGTTTATGACACCCTTATAAAACAGAAGCCCCTTTAATTTAAAGCTTCTTTCATTTATTTGCACTCACTTTTTATTAGCCTAATAAATACCTTTATGGCTGGGAGGGGTAAACAGACATGATTTAAAACAACTAATTCTTAGTAAACTCTCTTCTCTTTTGCTTCAAGGCCAACTCAGGTTGACTTTAAAAGATTATTTAGGAACAGAAAGAAAAAATAGAGGCTTCCTCTGCCAAGTCATCTGCTGAAAAAAAAAAAAGCCATATTGAGTGTGTTTACACAGTGTGTAACCCATTAAACATGGATAAGATACACATCCATTGTTCCAGTGCCAGATAACATAGGAAACTGAGGCTAGGTGTAGTTTGCTGGTTAACAATTATATTGGGCAGTATTCTAGTCACTTTTGTGATGGCTCATTGAATGATACTTGTGGTTGTTACCTTGATGGCTGATTTCCCAGACTTAAAATTCCTGTAGATAGGATGGGGAAATGGCCAAATGGTCTCCACCACCCTTGCTTCCCTATTTAATTATTTTGCCATTGGTTCAAAAGATGTGATTGAAGCTGGTCTGATCATCAGTTCTTTCATTTGACAATAGATGCATCCAATACTGCATGCGTTATACTCTCTCCCTCCCTCCCTTCCTCTCCTCATCCCCAGATCTTTTGTGCTACCACTATTTGGAGCATGGCTCAGTTCCAGAGCTGCAAATTGGAACAGAAGATTCACCTAGCATTTCGAGTCAGATCTGCCCTGCCTGAGATGAGTAAAAAATCTGTCCCAGGTTGCCCTAAGCCTGAATTTGGGTTTTCCCCTAATATTTACATATGGTTTACATACTATCTATTTGATTGCCCCCATTTTTGTATCATGGTTAACCAGATTAATAGTTAATTTAATAAATTTAAATAAATAAATACATTTAATTAATTAGTTAATTTAGTCTAATTTGCAACCTTGGTCTTTGGTACAGTTCAAAGTAAGCTGATTAAACCACTTCTTTCAAGTGCACCTACAAAATAAGATCTTTTACAAGGCAAATAATGTTTTATTGGTCTGAATTAACTGATGCCTCATGATTTCAGTCATTGTGAGGGCAACATTTTTAAAATGAAATAGTCAGATTGTTAATTATTTCCAGAGGTGTTGCTGTAAGAAAAATGTGTATTGTGGCAATTTAAAGAACTAACAAACTTATTGTGGTTTAAGCTTTGGGAACATTTGCTGAAGTGGACTCTACTTATTGCTGTTCTGAGCCGCCCAGAGTTGTTTAAGATGGGTGGCCATACAAATCTTTTAAATAAAATAAATAAATGAATAAATATTCCATGAATTTTTATTCTGTAATGCAATTGCAATTGTTGTAACTGGGCAAAATATATTTTACATAATACATTATGGTGTTCTGAGTACATTCTAAATCCTAATAGAACTTTATCAATTCCTTCACTGTGACAATCAAATGATGGTATCGACTGCTGGCAAATTGGTCCTTAATATGCAATGCCCTGCTCAATTCTAGGACCCAAGTTTTACAGACAAGTAGTTTGCTACCAGGAACTGGTCCAGCAATAGAAGACATCTTTACACTTTTTACAAGATTAATATGGCCACTTATATTGGAATCTTAATTGAAAATCACCTTTTTAATGCATTCAGGATTGAAACATTGGATTTGCTCTGTATCTACCGAGTTGGTGCAAACTGGTACAGGACATCAATGATATTGCAATTTAGCAGTTCTAGGCAGTCCTTCAGATTTCATTTTGAAAAAGTGCTTCAGAAGGCATGGGAGTTGACGGCTTTAATGAGCTGCCAACCGATGTTAAATTTTGTTCTATCCACTCCAAAGCTCCTTTGAGGAACCAGACCTCATTGCATTGCGCAACCCTACTACAGTACTTAGCATCACATACAAGGCAACCCAGTAGAGTTAATAAAGCCCTGCTTATTTTTTTTAATAATAATTTCCCAAGCATTAATAATAAAACTGGCAGACTCAGTCAATCATGAGCCTTGACCAGGAGTGGCAGGAGGAGGATTGTTTGAAAATCTTGTCATTTGTCTATTGTCTTCATCCATTTTCACTCCTGACTTGGTGTTTTGTTTTTTTTAAGCTTGTCTCCTTTTGAAAGTATTGTGGCACATCACAATGATTCTTGAGTTGAGGCAGTGTGGGAGGATGGTCTGATGTCCTAGTTTTGTAGGTTTTTTTCATTTTAGAAAATTACACTAGGTTTTTAAAGTTATATTTCATCCTGTCCCTTCTTAATTATTCAGTGCCAAGAAACAGATATTTTCAGGACATAAAGCAAAATTATGATTAGCACAAATGAAAGAAGTAAGCGACCTAGTTTGACAATTTCTGGTTTTGTTTAAAAGGCCATTTGTTTTCAGACCTTGGATTCCTAGGAGAGCAGTAAAAATGCTGGATGCTGTTTTTTTTTTTTTTTTTTAAGTATTTTTATCTTGTCTTGTGCCCCCCACATGGGATACCCAGCATACCTTGCAGTCTTAAAACAACATACTGGCCAAAACATAAGAAACACTTTTTAAAAAAGCTAAAGCTAGAAAATGGATACTAACATCACAGAAGTCAAGAAAGAAAACCAAGTCTGCAATCCTATGGCCCTTTGGACTGCACTCAGATGTCTCTCTCCAAAGTCAGAGAGAGCATTCTGACCAAAAAGGGCAAATTCCAATGCTGGAATTCCTCCCTGGCCACCATCTCCTCCCAACCTTCCCACTATCTTTTCCTTCCAAAATTCAGAAAGTCAAAGGTCATAAACTGGAATATAAGCATGATGGAGGGATGGAGAAGGGTTGGGATGAAGAGGAGGCTTTGAGTTCTCAGGATGCCTCCCTTGCTTCTTCACCGTGATTTAAAATCAGAAGAACATTTAGATCAGCCCTGGAACCATTCTAGATATAGTGGGTCCTTTGTTTGCAATGGAAGGAAAACAGGAAGAGAAAGAGTAATACAGCCATTCTTTGTCAGCCCTTTGAGGTAGTCCAGGCAGGAAACAAAACCATGAGTATTAACACTACCTTTATTGTTAAGTTACAGTAACAGAAACTTGCAAGTCTGAAAGTATTCCCCCTGTCCCTTGCCTTTACTTTCCAGAAAACTAGGGAGAGGCCTTCTGAGATGCTTACTCCACTCAGTTCCTCCCCAGGATTCAGATTTCATTTATCAGGCCATTGTCTAGGTTGCAGTTCTTCCTCCTGCCCCTTGAGGTTCTTCTCACAACCCGTTACATTCTTGTTCCTTTACTTCTGCCTTGCTGGTCTGCTGCAGGAATTACCTTGAAATTCCAGAGCCTCTATGATCAACCTCTAAGGGTAATTCTGCATGGCAGCCTTAAAATGCTTATCATTTAGGCTGATACTGGTGGCTTAAGAAATTTGCTGGATTTCAAACTTTGGCAACCATGCTGATCAAATGTTCTGTCCATATGGTATTTTTATTATATTGAATACCAGGAGGCAAAATGTGACCAGTTTCATCCTTACCTGGGATTAATCAGGTATAAGTAGCTACATAACTTTCTGTCATGTTCAAACCCTGTACCAGGAACTGACCTCATGGGCCATTGCCTTGGATTGGTGGACTCCCCACTTCTTCACTCTTCCTGCCCCTTCTGGGTAAGTAAGTGACAATCTCTCCTTTTTGTGGAGGGACTTTGAGGACATGTGGTTTCCATTTCAATAAGCATCTGGTGGCCATAGAACCATATAGTTGGAAGGTACCTATCTAGTCTAACCCCCTGCTCAGTGGAGGAGTTGCTTGCTTTCAGTAAGCACCCCCCCCCAAATATTGTTTCAAGGTTCTTGCCATGGTCTTCTCTGAGTCTGCAAAAGAGGGGGGGGGGAACCATGGAAAACATTGCAAGTCAGAACATATGGAGATTCCTCCATTATCTGCTGTATCTATATTTCCTCTTTATCAAAGTATGGTTACCAAGACAATTAAAAAAGCTTTGCCTTAGCAACCTCAGAGATAAATGTGATCCTAAAAGTGAAAGTATTTGGTTAGTTGGTTGTTGAGATTTATGTAACTTTATGCTGCTTTTCCTTTTCAAGAAAGTGGTTAAAGAAGCCTCTGTGAGAATCTTATAACTGGAATGTATTGGTCTGTCAAAAGCTTGACAATTCTTAGCTTGGGGTACAAGAAGAAACTAGCAAACTCTTGTCAATTTCAGCTCACTGTGGAGTCCTTGGTGCTCTCCGAGCTTGTTTGTTTGTTTGCAGACATTTCATTACCCAACTAGGTAACATCATCAGTGTGAGTGAGTGTGGGGTTGCTCCCTGTTTACATATAGTAACTTACCATGCCTGTTTCAGTGGAGGTGTGGTCTTCTCTTTGGTAGTTCCTTGATTAGGGTTTTGTTTTCTGCCTGATTTTTTGTCTGGTGTTAATCCCTGCTTATCTGGGTGTTGGCTGCTGGAAAGGATGAGTTCTGGTCTTTTTGTTTCCTTCTTAGCTTTTTTATTGTCTCTTTTGAATGGTGTGTAAATATGGTTTATCTCTATGTGTCTATTGGTGGCTGATTTGTCTGTATGCCAAGCTTCCAAGAATTCCCTAGCGTTTTTGGATTTGGCTTGGTCTAAGATGCTAACTGCTTCCTTGCTATACTCCCCTGCACAACTATGTATGTGCATGTATGCACACGCACAGAGAGAAATTTTCCCTCTCCTGCCCTTTCTCTCTCTCTTTTTTTTTTTTGGCCTCCCATCTCCTCTGCCAGCCAACCCAAGGCTCTCCCTGTAATTTTCTTGGCTTTAAGCATTTAAATAGAAAACTAAACAGCAACGACAAGAAAGAAAAGGTGCACCATTACATTGGTTCACCAGTGGAGTGGTTAAAAAAAAATACAAACACAAAAAGCAAAAGATTCACCATTTCACTAGTCCAGGAGCCCAGGAAAAAATGATCATGGACAGCAACAACCAGTAACCAGTGGGGGTACCTGCTATAGCACATAATAGCCAGTTGGAGCAAAGTCATTCCCCATAATGACATGAAATGCAGCAAACTGCACTGTAGAAGTTGGAAAACACTTTTTTTTTATGTGGAGCATGAAAGAAGAACAGACATTTGCCTTCATGGAAGGCTAAGAATAGGTTAACAGAATCATAGAATTGTGGATTTGGGAGGGACCATAAGGAACATCTAGTCCAGCCCTCTGCGTTGAGTAATAAAATTAATTAAATTATCCATGAGAGGTAGGTCTCCAGCATCTTCTTAAAAACCTCAGAGATAGAGAAATCCACAACCTCTACAGGCTGGCAGTTCCACTATTGTACAAATTCTACTGTCAGGAAACTTCCTTATATTTAAGTGAAATCTGAATAGCTGCAGCTTGTACCCTTTTTGGGGGTCTGAATTTATGTAACAATGGAAAATAATTCTAGACCATCTTCCATATTGTACCTGAATGCTAATATGGTGTCTTCCCTCAGTCTTCTTTTCTTCAAACTGAACATCCCCAGTTCCTTCAGCATGTGCTTATAGAGTGTGTCCTAAGTCCCTGTGTCATCTTTGTTGCCCTCCTCTGGACGCTTTCTAATCTGTCAGTATCTTCTCATTGTACTCCAGGTGTGGTCTCACCAGTGCAGAGTAGAAGGGAATAAGGACTTCATTTGTCTTTGATACCATGCTTCTTCTAATGTAGCCATTACAGAACTGCACTAGCCCTTTTGGCTACATTGCTGGCTCACATTCAGCTTTTTGTCAATGACCACATCCAAGTCTTTCTCCAATGTAGTGCTTCCAAGCTACGAATTACAAACTTTGTATGTGTTTCTTCTCTAATGCCTTACATGTCTCCCTGTTGAACGGCATTTTGTTCTTCTTAATTTTCCAGCCTCTGCGGATTAGATCACAACTTCTTTTGGTTATCCTGGATGTTGGCCAGATCTCCCAAATTTGTATCATCTACAAATTTGATAAACAACTATCAACCTTGTTATCCAGGATATTATTAAAAAGATTGAATACTACTGTCCCCAAGACAGATCTCTAGGATCCCCCCTGGTTACGTCTCTCCAACCTGATGTAGAGCTATCAGTGCTGACTCTCTGAGTAGTTAGCCACTCACTTGTGGACTCACCTTACTGTAGTGCCATTGAGGATGAGATGCATGCATATCCTCCAGAATGGCCAGGGCATCATCCTTGTGTTAGGGCAAGCAGGGTGATAGATGAGCCTTAAGTGAACTGAAGGCATGAAAGATCAAAAATATTTTTTTCAGTAAGGCCTGACAAATCTCATCTCTTCCTAGTCATCTAATGGTGCATTATTTACAGCTGGATTTTCTCTGAGACTTCCAACTTTCCAAAAAGGCTTCTCCTTCTGAAGAGATGCTAGCAATTAATTTTTACAGTCTCCAGATAAAGGTTGTTAAAACAATTCTGGGAATCTCTTTGATCTTGAGATCCAAGTGATGGAGAAATCAGAGTAAACTTTGAAGGGGCTATTGACAGAGATATAGATGAGATTGGGTATTTGAATTACTTTAGCTTAGAGGTGGGCAGCATTTTTAAAATTAAGTTCTGTATTACCTCAGGGATGATTTATTTGGGGCATATGGTCCATGAGGCTGAAGTAAGGAGTAGATAGGGCAAGAATCCCAGATCTTTGGGATCCATTTTCTGTAAAGTCTCCCTTTCTAGCCTCCCTATTCTTTTTTCTTTCTCCAATACTGTATTTTCTATCAGGCAGCAGAGATGGGAGAGAGAGCTCTTATTAGAAAGTTGAACTAATCTCCAGAGGAAACTTTTTTCAGTTAGGCTAAGACCTGCATTAAATCAGGCTGAGGGTTTCAGCCTTATGGCAGGTCCTTTCAAGTTCTCACAAATGGTAGGGAAAGCAAATCATAACAAGCATCGGGAAGCAATCAGCTGGTGGGAGTAGTAGTAAAACTATCTTCAGCGGCTGGCACTAATACAGCATGGTGGAGCTCAAGCTGGCTTTATTGAGGATGGGATGGGGTGGGGTGGGGTGGGGGTTTGAGGTAAAAAGAAAGAACACACACACGATTCTATGAGCCATGCTATTTCTCTCCTCTTTTTATTAGCTTTTAGGAGATGAATAATTGCTCTTAGTGACATATTTATGACAATGACAGCAAGTTATAAAATGCTTATTTCATTATTTGGCTGTTTTGTCATTTTAATTGCATCCTAGATTGTTCAGCAGGACTTAAAATGCAAAATGAAATCTAATCCTGATGCTGCCAAACACTGGATGATTGAAAAGAAGCAGAGTTTTTAGTTTTGTATTCTATACAGGGAACGGCTAGAGAGCAGTAGCCTCCTTTTTTTCTCCGTCCTCAGATTCACCCTTTTTCTCATCTGTGGTTTTGCTCTCCCCAGTCTTTTCCCCTGCCCCATGTTCTGTCTTGATAGGTGGGAGCGGTGTGCATAACAGTCTTGAATTAGATGCTCTAGCTATGGTAGGTCTAGCCCTTTCTGGTTTCTTCTTCTACAATAAATTATTATTTCATAGATTTTAATTAAAAGCTCTCTCCTCTGGCCTTGACTTGTGGAAGCATTATACAGAATCAGATGGACAATCTCTTGGAATCGTTAGAGGTTATCTACCTCCCGCTTTGTGAAGCTACATGAGGTTTAGATATGAAGTTTATTATATGAAGTTTAGTTTAGCCTGGGGCAGCCTGCCTGATGATCCAGTATGATGGTGTGCTCTCAATTTGATTTTTTGCTTTGTTACTTCAGAACAGAACATAATGCAAAACCATCATTTTCTGAATTTCCAGCCTTGAGAGAAGATAGAATTTATGATTGAATTACATCCATGGTATGTTGCATTTGTTGATTTTTCCCATACAACTTGACTCCCCCCACCTCCCCCCACCTCCACCCCCACATTTACTATCCCATTAATTTCCAGGCTCAGTTCACATTATTTCATATCAGTATTAACCTTTAAAGGACCTTTAAAGGCCTGAACAGTTTTGGGAGAGGATGCCTAAAAAGCCTTTCATATCCTCGGGACAAGAGATTTTAAAATCAGGGACATCTGTAGTGGGGGTCAAAAGGTCAAGAAGATGGCCATAACTGTGTGATGGAAATCCTGCCCCTATTTTACAAGTATGCAACACATGTAAAAGAGGCACAGGGCTTCAGTTAAGTAGCTGTGGTTGCCACCTGAGTGGAGATGCTCCTGTTTAAAATGTATCTTTTCTTCTCATTTGTTTTTAAAGACACTAGAATCAGGAGAAGGCTTTCTAATGGCCACTCTGTTGAAACTTCTAGAAGAATGAACTCCCAAGGAATCTGTAAGAATACAATATATATTGGCATATCAAGATAATTCAGTAATAATACAAGGTCACGGACATGCTTAAATAGGAATGCTCAGTGTGTCCAACAGTACAGGTGACTACAAAGCTGGGTGATTCAGTGCTGATGTTATATGTCTGATTCCACTCTTTTTCGAGAAGCCCTGAAACTGTAGTGCACTGTCATTTGCTAATTGTTCAGAACACCTATTCTTGCAAAGAATCCTCCATACATTTATGATATGCCTGGTTATTAAGTCATTGGAGATAGCCACTTTGAACATGTATCTACCACAACTAAAAATGTGCCCATAAATATTCCTGCAAAATGACTTTGCCATGAAATGGTAGGCCATTCCCATAGATCAAGGGCTGCTGTTTTTGGCAACTCATTGAAAACTGTTTGATTTCTTGATCTATTCCTGGCCACCAAACAAAACTAAAGAGGTACTGCCTTCATCTTTACTACTCTGAGATGTCCAAATGTAACTCCTTCAGTACCCAAGGTCTCAGCTTTAGTAAGATGATGACTTTCAGTTCCCACATTGTAGAACTCCTGAGAAGTTTAAATTCATCATGGTGGTGATACAAGTCCATAAATTAGACTTTTGCTGTGTATTTCAGCCATTCTGAATTGGTCTGCAGACTTGTGACAATGTTGGATCTCTTGTAGTTTTTCTTTGAATTGTCTCAATTGTGATGGAGATACTCTCAAACTTTGATAAAGGATAATAAAGGAATCTCAGTAAGATGTGGATTTTTCGAGTTGCTTACCCTCTAGAGGTAAATGGGACAATAGTTCTGCATTTGCATGATTGTATATTCTTTTGAATTCTATTTTGTATCTTGTAAACTCCCTTTCATACAAATACTGATTGAAACATTTGACTCCCCAAACCAAACTCAGTGGCTTCCTATTTATGCATATTTTTCTCTGCAGCTAGGAGTGAGGATGATGCAAAAGTCTTCAAACGTTCATGGCCATGTTTTATGATGTGTGACAAAACTGCACCAGTGTCATATTGCGAGGCAACATAAGCCAACTTTCCTGGCAAATGCTGGTTACAATGTGCAAGCATCCCTGTTCTCAATTTCTAATTTCACTACTACTGCTATTGAATTAACCAAGAATATTCCAATTACTGTCCACATTCTCCACCAATTAAATGTTACAGACTTGAACTTTGGGATCTTATGCAGTAATGAAATGCTCAAGGGAACACCCAGCACACAGAGACTCTGTTAACCTATGAAAGTGTTACTAATTACTATTGCTTAAACATCACATACCCACAGCTGTACTCACTTGTTCCACTAAAAATTGGCCAGATGATGCATAGGGTTTGGGGAAGACAGGAACACTTTGTGGAGAATAATTGTTTGCACAAATTGGATGTCTTTTGACCTGTCCCTTCTTTTTATCCTTTGCTAGATGCACATTACATATTCTATCACATGTCATCTCAGCTGTCCTTGTTTTGACCTGTTAAGTTGCTGGGTCAAATGTGATGTGATCCTGCTGCAAGGCAGTTAACTTCTTATCTCTGGTTACTGTTTCAGAATTGGCTTCTTTATCTCTTCAGCTTGCTCACTCATGTACACGTACACATTCTTTTCCAGGATCAAATTTTGATAATTCTGCTCCAACATTTTCATTCTTATAACATTGATGACACCATTTATTTATTTTTTTTGCTTCTGTGAAAGCTTATTCACACTGTTACTGTATGTTCACTGCCATGCCCTCCCCACTTGTAGTAAAGTGTTTATGTGCTGGAGCATGATGGCTAGATTTGGCAAAAATCTGTTGTTAATTAAGACATCCCCAAAAGGATTGTCGCTATGATTCATCTAAGGACATTTACTACTGCATGAACTGATCAAACAAGAGACACTAGAGTCAGGAGTAGGTTTTTCTTGCTGCTTCCTTTGTTGAAATTTCTAGAGGAACTAACTCCCAAAGATTCTGCAAGAATAACACCATGTATAGGTAGGCCAAGGTAATCACAGACAGACTTAATCAATCAATAATAAGAACCCATTAGACTACATTTTCTAAGTATTAAAATCCTCACTGGAGATCTTTCTTTTTGGGCATTTCCCCATTTACCCCTTATCTAACTCTCTCTCTCTCTCATTTGTTCCACTGTCCATCTCAAATTCATGACTCTGGGCAGCTACCAACACTTAAAAATATAATAAAGCACATAACTATAAAAACAACAGGCACATAATCAGCAGCTGAGGTAAAAAACAATAGTATCTGCTATTGCATGGCTTGCCACCGCAGCTGTTTAGTTCTGCCATGTTTCCATGATACTTGGTTTATTTTGTCTCCAATTCATAGCTAAGTCATCCTTATCTGTATAACCAACAAGCCACAGAATTTCACTCTGGGTACAATCTGATATGGCTCACCAACCTTTTGCAGTGGTGCTGGCATGTGACTACCTGTATATGGGACCAATCTAGAACCTGTTGGCCAATTGAGGCTGCTGTGGGCATAGCCTTTCCCCTCCAGTCTCCAGGCACTCTCCTAAGGATTGTCCTCCTGTGCATTCTTTTAAACCAGACACTTGCCCATACGTACCAGATCTCAGAGTTGATCAGCACCAATGACATCTGATCTGCAGTATGTATGTGTGTTTGTGTATGGGGTGTGTGTATGTGCAATGAAGTGGGATTGCGAAAGAGAGAGAGATGGTTTTCTCTCTGCTACTTGATGGAGCCACACCTCCCCTCCCCGCCACATCTGTCAGATTGTTTTGAACATGGGTTTAGTGCTTTTCTGGAATATTGATAAACCCATGTTCAGAGCCCAAGCAACAGTTACGGAGGTTGGATGTGAAATGGCAGAGAGAGGAGAAACACAGAGTGATAGCTCATGCACCACTTCTGTTAGCTGTTGTTTGGGCTGCCAGTGATCTGACATCTCAGGATCAGCTTGGGGACATGGCAGATGAAGGACCTTCTCTTCCTTTGTCTGCAACCTCTTCCAGCCTGGATCTGATCCTTAGGCAAGGAGAAGTAGCAGGTCAAGGGGAGGCTAAACAGTCCCCCTCTAGTCATGTGTCAAAACCATTACCAATCACATTAGCCTTTCTTCAGTAATTCAAGAGTGCATCACAGTCTTTAAAAATCTGATGTTACCCCCCCCCTCCACTTTCCCTAGCAAATTAGATAATATAAGTAGAGTAGACTTACTCCATGCCTTGCTCTATGCCCCTTTCCTTAAGGACTGTCAGGCCCAGGGCCCAAGGAGCTGAACCTTCTCTGTTGCAGCTATTCCTCCTCTGGAATAGCTTACCACTTAAATCAGCCTAGCCCCACTCTGTTGTATTTTAGGAGAGCCATTATAACCTGGCTTTTAAAGAGTGCCCTAAGAGGGGTTTTAGGATAAGTTAGAACCCTCATCCAGGACTGTGTTCGGCTGTTTTGTTCTCAATGGCCTTATTCTTTTTCTTAGTCACTTTGGTTGTTGTTATTAGTGTCCTATAGTCTATCATGTCATTATACCATTCTTGTATTTTAACCTGGTTTATCATAAAAAGGGAATGTAAGCCACTCACAGTCCTGTTGGATTGGAAAAAACGTATAAATAAAAACAATAAGCATGCTCATTTGTTTGCAAAAGTCAGAATGTTAAGACAGATTTTTCTTTTTTTTAGCAAAGAGGGACAGTATGTTTGTGTTAAAAGCAGCATAGTTCTTTTCCTTATGAAAATGCTTAATTTTTATGCATGTATTTTATTTACTGAGGCTTCTGAATCACTCAATTCCTGTAAACTCTGAATGGCTTACAAACCACTAAACGTGGGATTAAAAACATAAAAGCTTATAGGAAATTCCTAACTAATATACTGTAAATGTACCAGCCATGGGATAGGATAATCCTCCACATTCCCAAATGCTTTCCTAAAAAGTTAAGTCTTTACAACTGTTGTAAAGATGGAAGAGGATCAGATATCCAGGGGGTAAGTTGTTCCATAGAAGGGTGGGGGTGGGATCACAGACAAGACTTACAGCTAATGTTCCTCTAGAGGGTATTACCCCAGAAGGGGGACCCATAGTAAGCTGTTTCTTCCCAATCCAACTCCATGGGCAGGTTCAATTTGGATAAAGCAGTCTCATAGCAATCCAGGCCCTTAGCCATCTAGGGTTGAAAGATGATGACTGGCACCTTGAATTGTACTCAGAGGTTAACTAGCAGCCCAGGCAACAATCAAAATATTTGAGTAAATTTCACTGTGTCCATAACTAGTTGGACAGCTGCATGCTGAATCAGCTGAAGCTTCTGAATGATCTTCAAGGGACCCCCATGTAGAGCTAGTAGTCCAGTGAGTAATCCATTTGTGAGGTGCTAAGAGCATGTGATCATGTACAAAAGTTCCTACATCCTGCACAAAATGAGGAGTCATTTTGCTAAATCAGCTCCAGGTTATCATTTTATAAGAAAATTCAGGTTGATGAACAAATTCAGATTCCTTCAGTGCATTATTGCAACAGTATGTGAGAAAGACCTTGAGAAATGGGGTGAAGAAATGCTGCCTAGGGACGGTCAGATAAGAGAGGGCATAGCCCGCAACTGCATAATGGGAGGAGAAAGAGGCTCAAAAGGGACCCCACCCCCTTCTCAGGCTATAAAGTAGATGGTGGGAGTTTTGTACTTTCAGACTTGCAAGTTTCTGTTAATGGACCCTTACAATAAAGTAGAATTAGCTCATCTGGTTTTGTTTCCTGTCTGGTCTACCTGGGAAGGCTGACAATTATCTCCCAGGGCATCTGCCACAAACTCTTTTATGCCAGGGGACATAGGGTTGAAGTAACATGGCAACTTGGTAGGAACAGTTAAGGTTTTAGTATTAGATCTTGTTTCCTGCACTAGCCATATCACTATTGAGCTAGTCTTCATCTATCATTCTAAGGCTAATATACCTCACATAGAGAAAGGACTGTTTGGATCTCCATGGGGGAAGAGCAGGTTGCAAATGTAGAATTGTCACCTCTCCCTCTTTCTTAAAACTAATCTTTCTCATGTAATCTCTGTACTGGGTTAGAGCTCTTCTGAATTTGGGAACTGTTAATTTGGCTTAGATATCTAGCTGGCTTGAAAATAAGTGAATGACTGCCCAAGAATACATCTTTGAGCATGATAGCCAGGTCTAATTCAGCTTCCAAATTCTTGGTGCATTGTTTAAGGGCTGCCTCTGTGCACTCATATCCCAAGTGAGAGTCTATAGCACTTCAGTTTTTCACACAAGGCACTACCCAGGATGAAACAAATTTTGCAAAGGTTCCACTTCATATGACATTTTTGAGGACTACACTACCATCATAATTTCCAGGGGCATGGGTGCTGGAACCATATAAAGTTTGGCTAGCATTCATCTTTTCCTGATCAAAAATCTTAACCCTCCCCCAAAACCAACTGTTCTCCAGAAAACTGCAGACATCCAACATTGCTTTTGTTTTAAAAAAGAGCATTGCTCTGGGAAAATTGTGTTAAAGAAGCCCGTGCTGTGAAAATTTATCTGTCAAAGAATGGAAGAGTAATTTATATTGTAAAAGTTTCTCAGACAATTCAGATTAATAACTAGGAAAATTAGGAGAGAGAAGATGAATAACAAGTTGCTTTATATTAGGAAATATTGCAATATAAACGGTTTTGCAATTTTTAAAATAGAATATATAAAAAGCAAGAGAGCCAGTTTGGTTTAATTGTTAAGGCACCAGGCTAGAAAACAGGAGGCTGTGAGTTCTAGTCCCGCCTTAGGCATGAAAGCCAGCTGGGTGACTTTGGGCCAGTCACTCTCTCTCAGCCCAAGATGTCGGGCTTGGGTGACAAGCCGGTCGGTAAATTCCCGTGGCAACCAATGGATCAACATTCGGTTGCTCCGAAAATGCAGACCCTGCACCTGTGGGAAAATGCTAGGGAGAAAAAATAAAAATAAAAAGCAAGAATAGATCCAGTTAATACTTAGATGTGGGATCTTAGTGAGCTTTTACTTTACCTTAAAATGAACAATAAAGCAGATCCATTTTTTTTTTTTTTACTGATCTGTACATCTCTATTTGTAATGTATAAATTACATTACATTGGTTTCCACAAGATTTCTAGGAAAAAGGGTGTGAATTTCTTAATCTGGGATGGGGTGTGATATTTATAGTGTGGAATAGCCCATCCTACAAATGATAGTGCAAAAATTGTTACACTGAAGGAGAACTGATCCTTTCATCTCTGAAAATGCTAAATTCACCCATGATCTTTCTGGAAGCTGTTTTAAAGCAGTACATTGTGTTGGGTATAGAAAGAAGAGTCTGAGTAAACAAACCCTTCAATGTGGGGGAAACAGCCTTCTCAGATTAGTTGGCCCATTTCGAATGGTCTATGCCAGTGTTGTCCAAACTTGGCCACTTTAAGATGAATGGACTTCAACTCCCAGAATTCCCCAGCCAGCATGGCTGGCTAGGGAATTCTGGGAGTTGAAGTCCACTCATCTTAAAGTGGCCAAGTTTGGACAACACTGGTCTATGCATTTATGAGGCTTGAGCATACAGATGGGGCTCCTGCATTCATAAAATGGCTACCCTGGTGGGTATTGCCAGTCACAAAGAACTTACTGACCGGAAGGCAGACAGGCTAAGTTTCTCCTTGCCATTCTCTCTAACTTTCAGGATGCTTTCTCTCACCCCTGATCACTTTTCTCCTTTTTGCTACACCAGGAGAGGAACAAGTAGGAACACTTCCAAATAAAGCCCAAAGCTATGGAGATACCCCCTTCCTCTGGGGCCTACCTAGACATTCTTGGAAACAGGTAAAGCTGGAGGCTGTTACTTTGCTTTGTAGCATGCTAGTTTTCCATGTATTTAGTTCTGAAAATTCAAAGTAATATTTAAGAATGTCAGGGGAGGCAGCCAGGTGAGTTCCTAGAAGTATGTATGGAGCAGTCCAAATAACCCCCTTCAAGTCATTATCCATTTCTGGTCTCTTAAAGTATGTAGGTCCCAAGCAAAAGAAAGGGAAGAATAAATGTGCTGCATCTGAATTTACTGCATATTTTTAGAGACTTTTACTAAGAAAGAAAGCATGTGAGCTGTTTACCCTAGAGAGTCAGAACACAATCTCTTAGTGGCATCAGCTCACTCCCTTTGGGAAGAATTGTTGGAAGAAGTGGAGTGGGGGAGCTCTCAGAACATTCATACCTCGGGGGGCTCGTTTATGAACAAATCCAAGTAAGGACTTAATTTTTGCCTCATGGGAGGGAAAAATAGGGGACTGCTGGAATCACCATTTTTTTTTTTTTTTTAATTGGCTTGGCTTCTGTTTTTTTCCCCTTGTCCTCTCTCATCTCAAAAAAGGAAGAAAACAAGAGAAAAAACAAACAGAGAAGCCTGTGGCTTATGTTTTTTAGTGGCCTGGCCTGGCCTGGCCTGGCCTGGCTGGCTGCAGTTGTGCTGGCCTGAGTCAGCAAATGGGGAGTGAAAAGGAGAGACACAGCTCAGTTCTAGCCTTGGAGGGAGCTGTGCTGTCATGTGGGATAATGAGCTGACCTTGCTGCTAGCCAGGGCTATTGTGGGGAGATGTAGAGACAGCATTGGTCCAGCCTGGTATATAGGTGTTGGGGACCAGAGCCCTGGCAGGATACCCACCTCTTCAGTTGCTGTGGGACATGCTGCCAGTCTGCCCCAAAATTGGAGAGAGAGAGAAGGAGAGGAGGGGAAAAGACTGCAAAACAGAGTGGCTGGAGAGAAAAGTTGGAGAGTGAAGTTATGTGGGTGTGCGGAGCAGTTGTCAGTTCCTGGTTGGAGAGGGAGAAGAAGGGTCCATGGGTGGCTTCCCTGGAGGAAGGGAAGGGAAGGGAAGTCCCAGAGAGAACACATCTTCACTCAAGTCCCAAAACAGGAAGGAAGGATTTGACTGTTGTTGGCAAAGCCCTGGTCTCTGGGGAAGGACTGGGCAGAAGACCCTGACAGAGGTTCTTCCCCCAACAGAGGAGAAGGTGCTCAGCTGAACCAATCCAGGAGAAAATAAGGCCATGCTGAGCACACTACAGTAAATCCAGCACATTCCTTTCTTTTCACTCTCTCTTGATAGGTGGGGAATGGAGACAGAGTGGAAGGAGGAGGAAGCAAAGCAGTTAGCAGAAGAGTTAGAGGGGAATAGTCTTTGGGAGAGAGAGACTTAGGAGGAAACCTGACACTGGGGTTGTGTTGTATATACCTGTTGTAAATAGCTTTACTGTGTAGAGTAAAAAAGCATTAAAGCCTCCACTGACTTGTTTCTCTGTGTCAATTGCCATCCTTTCAAAACAAAATACTCCAGTTCAAAACGAACCTGGTTACACTGTGACATAGCCACAACAGCAGTACCATAGAGAAGGATGAGGCTAACATATTCCCAAGGCATGTTTTTTTGGCATGGAATTTAACAGACTGTCCGTTGCTGTTTACTCTCTCCAGAATAAATTTGTCTTCAATACAGATCTTTTAAAATTACTGTTCATTGGGATACATTTGTCAAACAATATGGACACACTCACTGTTGGAGACAAGATTCCATTGTTCATTTTGTTGGTCGTATGTTACAGCAGTTCTTTTCTTTGGGCATGGAGACACATGGAATGATTACCCCTTGAGAAACAGATCTTGAAGAGAGAGAGATTAACCCTGCTTGAGATCTTTGCAGGTTCTATTTGGACCTTTGGACCCAGATTGCATTTGTGGGTCAAAACCCTTTTTTCTTGTAATTGGAATCTGTTGGTTTGGATCTAATTATCCAGAAGAGTGATAAATGTGTTGATCATGTACACGATAGTTTTCCAAATATTCAAAGATGGCTGTCACATCATCTCTAGACAAAACATACTGTCAGCCTTATGAGGTAGACCAGACAGGAAACACAACCAAATGAGCTAATTTTACTTTATTATAAGGTTACATTAACAGAATCTTGCAAGTCTGAAGGTACTCTCTCTCTCTCCTCATTCCCTTTACAGCCCAAAAGCTAGGGAGGGTCTCTTCTGAGCCTCTTGCCCCGCCCACATTCCTGCTGCAGGCTAAGCTGCCTTTTAGCTGACTGTTCCCTTGGTTGCATCTCATTGCCTTGTCCCCCAAGATCATTCCCACATACCATTACACCACCCTCCTCTTCAGACTCAGCCCCCCCTCCTGATTTCATAGGGGAAACTGATTGTAGGCTACAGAATGAAATGCATTTGTGTCACTCCCTTCTGACAGTAACTCCCCCAGATCACCCAAGGCATCCTGCAATCCAGCTGCACCTGTAGTGGTGACTGCTGCCCTTGATTGGAAAGCTGTTGCCCCCACTCCTGTCCTGTATGGCTGATGTGGAAGGACCTATGTCATTTTCCCTGCCCCCTAACTGGTCTCTTGTTGTCCCTAAGATGTTCTCCACCCCACAGAAGAACACATCTTGTCCATCTTGGTCAGCGCCAAACTCCTGCAAGGCTGGTAGTTGTCCAGGATGGAGCTTGCCTGGGTATTGGTTGTGAAAGTGTGGCACATGCACGTCCATCGCTGCCTCCCATGACTTCTCTGACTCTGGGTAGCCTTTCCAGTGGATCAGGTATACAACCCACTTCCCTCTGTGTCTAGAGTCTAGCATTGCCTCCACCTTGTATTCTTCCTCCCCATCTACTAGTATGACGGGGTGCTGCCTGTGACTGCAGTGTGCAGTGGGGGAGTAGCAAAGACCAATGGAATACAGGGTGAGCCTTCAATGATGCTGGTAATTGCAGCTTGAATGCTACTGGGTTTATTTGCTTAATCACTGGGAAGGAATCAATAAATTTTGAGTCCAATTTCTTGGAAGGCAAAAATTTTGTAGAAAGTCACACCAAATCCCCTTCTAGCTCCCTTTTGTCTGTGGGCATCTGCTACTTTTTTGTATGCAGCCTTTGCTAGTTCTAGCTGTTCCTTTAAGAGACTTTGGGCTGCTTGCCTCTCATGCAGGAAATCTGCAGCACGAGAAACAGGGCTTTCTTGCCTGGTTGTTGGTAAGACCCATGGGTAGAATCCGTAAGTTGCCTGGAATGGGGACATACTGATGGAGGAGTGTGCTGCATTGTTGTAAGCAAATTCAGCAAGAGGTATGAGGTCAGTCCGGTTGTCTTGCTAACATAAAATATAGCATCTTAAATATTGCTGCAGCAGTTGGTTAACCTTCTCAGATTCTCTGTTGGAGGCTGGATGACATGAAGAAGAAAAATGAATTTTAATATTTAATAAATGCAAGAGGGCCTTCCAAAATCCAAGAAGACTGACTTCTTCTGTCTGAAATCATATGATTGACCAACTCTATATAAAGATGTGATCCAAAAAGAGCTGAGCTGTTTCCTGGGCCATTGGGAGGCCCTTGCAAGGAATAAAATGAGCCAGTTTGGTAAATAAATGTAATGGTATGTGGGAAAGACCTTGGGAGATTGGGCAAAGAGACACTGCCAAGGGAATGGTCAGATAAGAGACAGCATAGCCCACAGCTGGATAGTGGGAGGGGCAAGAGGCTTAAAGGAGACCCTCCCTAGTTTCTTGGGCTGTAAAGGAGATAGGGGATGGGTGGGGGAGAATTGTACTTTTAGACTTGTAAGATTTTGTTAATGTAGCTTTACAATAAAGTAGAATTAGCTCATCTGGTCATGTTTCCTGTCTGGTCTACTTTGTAAGGCTGACATCAATCTTGCAAGCCTGAAAGCAAGCATAGATTTTTTAAAAACAAGTCATGCCAGACAAATCTTGTTGCTTTCTTTGAGAGATTAGTAGACCAAGGGAATGCTGTGGATATAATGTATTTAGACCTTTGTAAGCCATTTGGTAAAATATGCCATAGGCTTCTTCTAGATAAACTGGAACAGTGTGGGGTGGATGGTCCCACTATCAGATGGATTCACAGCTGGCTGAACAACCGTAGCCAGTGTGTGGAGATATGCAGTGAGGTACTTCAGCTTTCTGTCTTAGGCCCAGTACTCTTCAACATCTTCATGCATTACTTAGATTAGATTCGACATACGTTATTTAGATTAGACATACATTACTTAGATTAGACTTAGATTTGAATTCTGAGCCCTATTCAACAAAATGTTCAATGGTGAGAAATGTAAGGTACTGCACTTAGGCAGGTAAAACCTGATGCACTGGTACAAGATAGCATTTCAAAGTAATGAAATTAAAAGCGAGAAAAGTAGCATGGTCAGTGGAGTAGACATCATTATAGTCCTCATATCTGGGCAAATTGCCAGTCTTGGCAACAGATATATACTACCTTCAAAAATGCAAGACTCAACCATTTCCTAATTGCATCCAAAGGTCCAGATCCAAGAAAAAGGTGAGGAAGGCATATCTCTCTACATCCACTGCTTTGATCCCTCTTTTTTCCTTCTGGCACAAACCTGTCACTTTATCTGCTTTGCCACTGCTGTTTCATTCCCTGATAAAACACAGTGCTGATAAGAATCATGAAAAAGTTGAGGAGTTGGTTAGTATGATCTAATGGTCACTATAGGGGACCAAATAATGGTGCATAAAATATTTCAAATTCAAAACACTTTGAATTTAAAACTCTCCATTTCATGTCCGAATTCTCAAAGTTTGAAGTATATGTTCTGACCATTCCAAAAGTGTTTTGATCTTGAAACAGCCCCATTCTGGGCTCAAAAGACTTCTGACATGGTTGAAACAATAATGGAACATTATAATGAAGTCAGAACAACTCATTTTGAGCTTGAGAAGTTTCACATTTGAAATATTTTGCACATCCTTAGGATGGAACCCAGGGATAATAATGCAAACTTTTCATAGTGTTCAGGGATTTTCAAACCCAAAAATGATGTTTCTACTAAATTATATTCATAAGCTCAATTTGTTAGAAGCCTAAAGATAGAAATCTTTATTCCCTGCTGGTGGGGTTTACCTTCAATAACCTCCTGAGGCTTTACATTCTTTCCCATTCCCCTTGCTTCATTACATAGTGCATTTGAGGCTAATGTGTTATAAATTGCCTAGTTAATGTCTGTTTCTACATTTGTTAAATAACAGTGATGCAGTGGACTATGAGAGCAGCACCAGCAAAAGCTGAGAAGTGATTCCATATCGATTTTATTTTAAAAGTAGTTGTTTGCACAGATAGACCCTGTCCCCATGTTTATTTTGCAAACGTTTTCCCCCTTCAAGCAATTAATCTTTTTTTGTGAATGCTTCCACCATCAGCAAGAGGAAAAAAAATGTCACTGCTTTGACTGTGATTGATAAAATAATTTTACAAATTTGTTTTGATTGACATTAACAAAACGACTTGGCAAGCCAAACAGGAAATAATAGTTCCGTTTCGCTTGGCATTTGTTAGGCTGCATGGGCTGAGAAGCTATCTCCACTTTCAGACAGCAGATATGAAAGATGATGAATGATAACCTGCTGAAGATTTGTTCCTCTATAACTCTGGATTGCAAAACATGAGGAGGAATAACTATATTGCTTGTAAGCCAAGGCCAGTTCTGCAATTAGGCAGGTCAGAGGCAGCCTAAGGCCGCAGACTTTGGGACATGCTACAATAGAATAAGAAGTAAGGAGAGCCAGGACGTTTTCCTGTGCAAGTCCAAAGAAAATGAATAACAGTATTCACAGAAGTTAAATCCATCTCATTCATTTTGATGAAGTACATGTACCCCAGATATTTTCCTTTGAAAGTCTAAAGTTCATTTTATTATTTTAGTTTACTAGGCGTGTATGTTACTTCAGTCACAAGTGAATGGTTTACAGACCTCTACAGAGGTAATAGTATTAAAACCATAATACAGCCACATAAATTGGCCAGACCCTGGGTAACAGCAGAAATAAATATTTATTTAGGAAGCCTTCTGTTGCAGCTCTTAAAGGATGGGACTGAGACTACTGGGAGAAGGTGGTCCCATAAATATCCAGACCCTGAACCAGGGCATTAAAGGTGATAACCAGCACTTTGAATTGCACTCAAAATCTAATTGGCAACCAGTGCAGCTCTTGAAGCAGAGATGTCACAAAGGCAGCCCACTATTGTTCAAGATACCAGCTGAAGTTTCCAGGTGGTCTTTAAGGCAGTCTTATGTAGAATATACAGCAATAACCCAAATGGGAGATGAGCAAAGCATGAATTACCATAAGTAAAGCTGTAGATTCAGGAAAGACTAACTGGCACATAAGATGTAGCTGTGCAAAGGTCCTCCTAACCAGTTCCTGCTCTTCAAACAAGTGGTATGACTCCCAGAGGATCCCTAGATTATGGACCAGCTCTCCATGGGGAAGCACAACTCTGTTCAGAGCAAAGATGGAATGTCTCTGGAAGCAGAGGGTCTTTCCATTCAAAGCCATTCCTTTTTGTTTGTGATTTTTCTAAGCCTGTTCATCCCAGTCTAGACCCTGATAGCTTTCATGATACTTCACTCCATCCTGACAGATGATCTCCTCCAGTGTTTAATGTTTAAATATAATGGGAAAAAGAATTGATCCTTGGCTTAAGCCTCCACTACCACTGACTGAAACTCCCCACTAAGGAAGCTGAATCACTGCAAATCAGAGTCCTCCCCCCCCCCCACTCACATTTTCAGTCCTTGCGGACAGTGCAGAAGGATACCACAATCAATAGTATGGAAAGATGTTGAGAAATCAAGCAGGACAAGGAGGGTCATGTTTCCCCTATTCTAGAACTGCCAGAGGTCATCCACAAGAGTAATCAGTGTGGATTCAGTTCCATTCCTGGGCCTGAACTCTGACTGGAAAGGATATTTCTTCCAGGGGTCTCTGCAAATATCTTACCACCCTTCAACAACTTTCTTAAAAAGGGAAGATTGGGAACTGCTATTTATTTAGAATTGCTGGATTGAACAATGGCTTCTTGAGGAGGGTATACCACTGTCTCCTTCAAGACTGGTGGCTTCATCCCCTCTTCCTAGGAAGTATTAATCATTGCTTGAATTCAGTCTCCTGTCGATTTATTTTATTTAATTTATCATTTTAATTTTGAGGCCACCGACACCATAGTGATCCTGGGTGGCTTATATCACAGTGGCCAAACATATACTCTTTCTGGCCCATCTTTCCCCAAAAGGGTCTGGATTGCTTTACACTGGCCACTGGGCAGGGCTGTGAGGACATGGTATGAGTGGAACAATTATCACTACAGTATATGCTTGGGCCTGAGTTCTCACCCATGCTCAGTCAGATTCACTCCTTGTCTTTTTCCAACAGTATTCCTGGCATTTTGTCAATAAACAGAGTTCCTCTGGATTACTAAACATCCTGCCCAGGACTACTGTTGCCACCATGTTCCAGGATGGGACTAAGGCTGAATCAAAGCTGGCCTCAGGAAATCCTCCAAGCTCCCTCTGGAAACCAGGTTGCCTGGAATGGATCAATTGAATAGGTTTATCTTCCCTATGGTGACTGGTAGCATCTATCAACTCCATAGCAATCAGAGCAATCAGAGACTAAGAGGAGATATTCATATCCCACACTCACAAATCACATACTATGTGTTTCAAATCTAAACTGTGTCCTCCTACATGAGTTGGGACACTGATAAACTGGGGCATGTCCATGGGTGGACATGAATTCTTGAACTGCCTCTGACCTTTGTGCCAGGGAAGACAAACTGATCAGGGAAGACAATGCCATCAGTCTGGAGAACTCCACTGTAAACCCCTAGATGGGATCCAGCAGGTCAGAGAAATACACTGAGGGAATAGTACAAGGTTGTACTCTTTCCTAAGGCTTCTAAGTGGGGATGGGTCCATCCTTCTCTAGGTAGAGCTGGCTCTTTAATGAGCGGAAGTAAGGTAGCTGCCTTAACCTGCTTTATCCATTGATGAATCACAGAGCTTCCTAGTCTGACAAAGAACAGAAATAGAGAAATATGAGTCTCTTTTGTGGAATATAGAGCAGGGTATAAATTAATAAATTAAAGTAAATTAGCATCATAATCGGACAAAAATCTTCTTAGCTAGGAGGGAATCTAGATAACTTCCTGCTCAATCCAGGAAGCAACTGTAGCATCCTTAACAAATAATTTCCAACTTCTGCTTAATTAGGCATAACCTAAACACTGCGCCAGACAGTCTGTACCACAATGGATTGATTATATGCCATCAAGTCAATGTTGACTGTTAGCGACCAAATAGATAGATTTTCTCCAGGATGATCTGTCCCTGGCTTTTCAAGGGAGCTATGTCTGTCCAAAGTATGATAATTTGACCCTGGTCATTTTTGCTTTGAGCGAGAACTCTGGACTGATTTGTTCTATGTTCCATTTGTTTGTTTTCTTAGCTACCATATACCAATAATTATTAAAGGGATTCTAGAAATGAGGCAATTTTACTCTAGGCACATTCAGATGATATCCCACAAAAACATTGGATTAGTTATGCTTTTGTAGCAATCCCATGTTGTAAAACAACCCAATACTTACATAAAAATTATATAACCCACTATATGCAAAGCTATATAATTACTTAATTACATGCCACAGAGTAGATGATAGCATGGTCTACAGGATGGAACACAGCCACAACGGTAGTTTCTTTACCACACAAGCCCAGATGCTCGTTTGTTTCTTAGTTGCTAGACTACAAGCACACACAAAAAATGGATTAAGACCAAGGAGAATCCAGATGGCTCTAGTTTCAGGCACTGGAGACACTATTTCAAAATGTCTGCTTCTCCAATCCAGATGTGAGCACTGTTTCAAGCATCAGCAGCCTTCCAACATTCATCATAATTGATCTGGACCAGGATGATATTTTCCAGAGATAAGGAACAAAAGAGCTTATATACAATAGTAGACTAGAATGGCCTTAACATCAGTGGCACACAGCTATTCCCTTCAACACTTTACTTCATCCTCCCACCATATGCATTGCTGCCTCTACCTAATGGTACGGCTGCCCCAGTCACAGTGACTGTGAGGTTCTAGGGGAGTCAGGGCACCTATTGTTTTATAGGATTTTTCTTGAATATCCAGTGTTCTGTTTCAGGACATAAGCAGTGTTATTTTCTGTGTGTGTTTCATTTCTCGATTACTTAGCTGAAGAATCTAATGAAATGGATCAAGGCTGTATTGCTGGAGGTACCATTGGTAGATCATAGCTGACTCACTTGGACGATAAATGGCAAAATGTTGTTGCCTGTGACATTTTGAATTTAAAGTTAAATTATGTCATTGAATCATAGGGTTGAAAGGGGTCTATCAAGCTGACTAAGTACAGGAATCCTAATTACAGCTTTTTCACCAGAGAGCTAACCAGACTCCACTTGGACATATTTAATGAATGGAAGCTCACTAGCTTTCTGGGTAAATTGTTCCAATTCAGATGTTTTTCCTAACATTCAACTGTCATCCACCTTACTGCAACTTAAGACTGCAACCATTATTCTGTGTCCTGCACTCTGGGACAATAGAGACTAGGTCTTGATCTTACTAATGAGAGACATCCCTTGAACTACTTAAAAAGTGGTATCATACCCCATCTGCCAATTTGTTTTTCTCAAGCTAAGCCTATCCATTTTCCTCAATCTCTCCTTATAAGACTTAGTTCAGAGACTTTATTGCCCCACTACCCTTCTTTGCATGTATTCCTTGCTCTGAATCTTTCTTAAAATGTGATGCTCAGAAAAGGACACAGTTGGCCTGGCCGAGCAGAACATAGCATGCATGTTCACACCCAATTCCCCAACTCTTAAAGTTGGCATCAAACATTGATTGTTTTCATAATGTACCCTGTTTTCAACTATGAAAAGTTTGTATTATTCACATATTAAATTGGGTACAATCTTTTCTTTAAATATTAAATTAGTCTAGCTTCATGGGAATCAATTTTAACATTACAGCAAATATAAGAAGCAATAAAGCCACACAGAATCACTATATTGAGGTGGGAAGCCATATAAATCAGTTAAATGAATGAATCAATGAATCAATGAATCAATGAATGAGGAAGGAAGGAAGGAAGGAAGGAAGGAAGGAAGGAAGGAAGGAAGGAAGGAAGGAAGGAAGGAAGGAAGGAAGGAAGGATTCTCTGTACAATTTTCTGATAATAAATTGTGAGCTGGATAATTTCCAAGCAAGCCAAGTTGGTTAATGCTTGCATCTATGTACAATAACTGATGTCCTAAACTGACACTGAAATCTGACCAACCAATGGATCCTTTTCTAGCCATGGAAGCCCATGCCAGTTGTTGAATTTACTGGATGCCAAAAGCAAGCTTGCCATAATCCTCTCTCCCATTGTGTAATACTGACTTCTACATATTCCTCATTTGAAAGTAAGATGTTGCTCACTTCAGGAAAACATTTTCCTTGAGTGTCATTCCAGTGGTTTCACTTCATTCCAATCCTGGAAGTCAAAGTATTTGGATTGGGCTGGTTTCAGTCAATGATTATATTTTTGAATATCTCAATACTTTAAAATAGCTATCTTCAATGGGACGAAGTACATAACCCAAACAAAATTGGCCATTTTTATAACTCCCTTGATTTCCAGTGGATAGAAGCTATCCTTACATTCTTTTAGTTTAAATCCATGGTACTTTGTTATAGTGCCCTTTTCATTGACTTGGATCTGGTATTTACAGTTTACAATTGTTAATGTAGTTTTTCTTGTATGAACATTTCTTTAGCTGAATGCTTAGATAATTCCCATAATGAAAATTAGAGTGTTATAATCAGCCCTTTATAAAATGAACCTGTTTCCCTATCATCTCTAATATAATATTTGACTTATGGATTAAAAAAGAGGAACTGTGTGAGTCTTTCATATCCAAGCTATTTCTGTTTCAAATGCTATATTTATTTATCATATTTATAAACAAGGTATGGTCCCAAAGAACTTGAGCTAATCTGCTCTCAATATCGAAGATGATATGGAATAACATGAGAGGTAATATGTGGGACTGCAGGGGAGAAAGGGAATTGCCAAAAATTGCTTCTTTTCCCATTCCACCGGCAGAAGCCTCCACCGGATCATAGACCAAACTTCTGTTAATAAAAGTACACCAATTTTATAAAATCAGTAATAAATAACCTACTTTTCCTCCAAATATTAGTATGAAAGTCAAGTTGAGAAAGAGTGTTAAAGTGCATGGCCTACACAAATAATCCAAAGTGAAATTGCAGTGGGCAGTCAATATGTGTATCTATTCAACATGCATGCACAGTATGCTAGTTATTCATCAGATTCAAATATCCTGATCTTCTCCAGGAGCTCAAAGTAGCCTACATAGCATTTCTTCCCCCAGTATTTCCAACAAGATTTCCATTGGGTAGGCTAGGCTGAAAATTAGCAATCAGCCCAAAGTTTTCCAGTGGACTTTCATGGACTTAAACTTAGATCCCTCCGTCTAATATTCCACAATACTGGCTCTGTGTCAATGTTTGAAATATTGATAGAAAGCAGTCTTCTGTAATTGGGTACCCCTCAGATAAGTTGGAATGTAATTAATCTGACAGACAGAAGTTTTGGGATTGTATATGGCTCATCAGCCATGGATTGTCCATTCTTGTTCTAGAGTCAGATATGCCTCGGTCTATAATCTATTTGGTATAAAGTATGGCATATGTACAATTGGCAGGGGAGGGGGGATGGAACAGAGGTCAAGGCTGAACAGAAATATTCTGTACTACAATGTTTCATGACAGTCATTTGTGATAGTCATTTGTGATGACTCATGATAGTCATTTGTGTTAGATTTATGAGTAGGTCTTTCTGCTACCCGTAACAGGATTGTGTCTGCAAAATTCAATCCTGAAACAGCATCTCTTTTGTGCAAAAGGAAAAAGTAAGGGAGAAAAGTTCAAGATTTGGCTCGCAACATTTGTTTTGAAATACCTGGGAGGATTTGTGGATTTCATGGAAAGTGCCCAAGGACAGCAGCTCACACTCTGACCTTTTCTTTTCACTAAGCTCCAGACTTGTCCTACTGCATGAAATATCATTTTCATTCAAAATAGTTTTCAGAAAGCAACAACAGGGCTCCCATGGCATCTTTGTTGGGAAGACTCAGGACCTCATACTCATTTAAGCAATCTCATAAGAAAACACACAAAGGAATGAAAACATTCACTCATGAATCCTAATTAATTGCTCTTGATAGTTAAAAAGAAAAGGACTATCTTTTAAAAGTCTGAAATATTTCTGATGAAATTCTGGGGTGGAAACTTGTAACAAGTCAGTGTTCTGAAAAGTCAATTTCCTGGGACAAAAATAGGGGTAGGGGAAAAAAATTCAAGGACCTATCATGGCTGTGTTCAAGCTGGAGAAAACATTTTTGCTGGCTGCTCTTTTTCCTTCTACCTCTCATCAAATTGTAACCTGGATTTATGTTTATACTTCTGCAGCCACCATCATTCGCCAGAAAATAAATCTGATTAGCCTCCTTTACTTGTAGCATAGTCCCTACAAACGATTGTGAAAGGGGAACTCTGCACTCAAATGTACCTTTTAAAAGGATCCAAGGCTGTCTCACAACAGTTTGGCATCTGAACCCAAAATGAAAGATACATGTGAAGATTTGATCATTGAACTAGAGCTAGACATTCTGGGAAGTGAAGTCAGGTGGCCCCTAGAAAACATTGCTAACAACAAAGCTGCAAGAACTGATGAAACACCAGCGGAACTGTTCAAAACCTTATAAGATGATGCAATTAAAGTGCTATTTGCAGTTTGTAAGCAGGTAGCCAAATCAATGGCCAAGGGACTAAAAAAAAGATCCATTTATATTCCAGTACCAAAAAAGACAGCAGAACTAAATAATGCTTAAATTACTGAACAGCTGCAAAATCATGCTCAAGATTTGCAGTAATACAATTCACTAGGATACATGTTCACGGCCACAAAGATAAACTTAACACAACACTGGAAAAGAGATATGTTAGCGATGATATCCGAGTGGGAATTAAACTTGGAGAATATACAATACAGGTAGTCCTCGACTTACGACCGCAACTGGGACCAGAATTTCCATTGCTAAGCAATGCAATTGTAAAGCGAGATGTCATGTGACCACATTGCTTAGCAACCTCAATCCCAGCACTCCCCATTGCCGTCATTAACTGAGAATCGTGGGTTGTTAAGCGAGGACCCACCCCAATCCAAGCCATTCCAGGCTTGGTCCCTCCCAGCCCAGAGCCTCAGTAAGGTAAGAGACTGCCTCCAACTCCCTCTGCTCACCTACCTTCCTCCCATCTCTGCCTTTTTGGCTGCCCTGCACTCTGCCTTGTGGGGCAGCAAGCAGTCCCAGCACCACGCAGCTCTGGGGCTGCTTGCCATGCCCCAGGAAGCTGCAGCTGCCCCAGCCTAGTCTCAGCTGCAGTTGCCCTCACCACTTTGCACTCCAAGACCCTTGCTGCCCTGCGACCCACTGCTCCAACTGACCTTTGCCATCTTCTTGCTCCCGCTGCTGACGAGGCATGCCTGGCCTGGCCCAGGCTAGGCTTTGTGCTGTGGAAAAAAAAAAAAAAGCCAAAAGCAGCCCCTGAGTCATGGAGCAACAAAAAGCCCCCTTGCCTTTGCTGCTTTTGGCTGTTTTTTTTTTTTTTTGGAATGCGAAGCCCCTCCCTGCCCAGGAGCTCTTTTGGGTTGTTTTTTTTTTGCAGCACAAAGCATAGCCCCAGCCCAGTCCAGCAGTCTGGTCAGGCACACCTTGACAGCAATGGGAACAAGAAGACAACAAAGGTCAGCTGGAGGTGGTGGTGGAGTGCAGGGCAGCAGGGGGGCAAAGGGGCGTAGATAGGGGGAGATAGGTGGCTGGCTGGAAGTTGAAGAGCCCCTGTTGTTGTAAGTGCGGGTGGGCTGCCAAGTATCCAAATTTTGATCATGTGACCCTGGGGCACTGCAACGGCCATAACTTGGGGCACTGCTTATAAGTTCCCTTATTCAGTGCTGTTATAACTTCAAATGGTTGCTGAATGGATGGTCGTAAGCAGAGGACTACCTGTAGTGGCAAAATTAAGAGCATATATTCATAACAGAAGTTTGATCAAATTTAATCAAGAATGGCTTCCATATATATTACATACTATTTTTTTTTTTTTAATCTGCGCTCAGTCGTTACTGACTCTGCAGTGACTGCTTGGACGAGTCCTTGCAGTTTTCAAGGCAAGGTGTTTCGGAAGTGGTTTGCCAGGGCTTCCTTCCTAGAGCAGAGCCCAGCTAGTGAGTGCAGGAGGCGGGGTTTCCGTTGCTTCGCGCCCTTTTTGGGCGAGCACGGTTTCGCGCTTACCGGCAACTGCTCCCGAGTCCTTTTGCAAGGCGCCGCCAGCATTTTTCCTCCCACCGGAGTGAGAGTACCCATTTACCTACTCATGTGAGTTTTCGAACTTTTGGGTTGACAGGAACTGGGGAGGAAACAGGAGCTCACCCTGTTAACGTGAAGGCTGGACTCGAACTGCTGAAGTGTCGACCATTTCTGGCCAGCAACTTTCAGCGTCATTAAGCCGCTGCGCCACCATACTATGCACCATACTATGCACCATACTATGCAGCAAGTCAAATTTAACCATTTAGAATATGATTTTTAAGGGGAAAAAGAATTGACCAAAGAACTGAAATCAGAAATACATAAATTTAAATATTTACAAATATCAGTTGGAGTACAACAAAGGGGAAGTTAGAAACTAAATATTTACCTATAATCTTTTTAGCAGTTCTTCTTTCTCCTTTTTTTAAAAAAAATGTATCTTTAAATAACAAAATAGTGGAGACTTTGGCATTCAGCTCAGAGATTCAAAAAGATCTTTAAAATCCTTTTCTTTATTGTCAAAAATAATTATTTTTAATGGTTTTTCAATGATATACTGAGCACTAACTGTGCAACTTTTGCAAGTTCTTTGTCCACTTATTGATATTCCATCTTTGCATCAATTATTTTGCTTTTTTCCTTTTTCCTTTACTTGTTTGTTCTGTCTCTCTCAAAATGATTAATGAATAAAAATAAAAAGATTTTGCAGTAATACATGGAATGAGAACCTCCAGATATACAAGCTAGATTAAAAAAAGGTAGGGGCAGGTGAGATCACATTGCTAACAACCAAAGGATAATGGGAAAGGCAAGGGAGTTCCAGAAAAGGTGCCTGTTTTTTCATTATTGGTTACCCCAAAGCTTCTGACTGTGTAAAACACAATGAATTGTGGATAGCCCTTAAAAACATGGGTATACCAGATCATCCTGCTGAATTAAGAATTTGTATGATGACCTGGAAACAACAGTTAGAATGAAATATACAGCATTTTAGAGGTTCAACTTTGGGAAAGGATTATGCCAATATTGTATACTGTCATCTTATTGATTTTACCTAACCTTATTGATGTACATATAAATAAATATTCCAGGTTGTCTTGTCTTGTCTTACTGAAGAACATATAGGAGAAAGAGAAGACACATAACACCAATGCAAAGTGGCTGCAGGACCTGAGAACAGACCACAGCAAACTCCCAGAACAGGAACCAGTCACCATCATAGTAGCAGACATCCAACAGTGGGTCAAGAACATGAAGAGTTGGACAACACCTGTCCCAGAAACTAACAGCAGTGCATAAATGCCTAGTAGTACAGATGAACCAGCTGCTAGTAGCAGGCTCCCACCCAGACTGGCTAACACAAGGAAGGACAGTGCTGGCCATGAAAGACCCCCACAAGGGAACAGCACCGTCCAACTACCAGCCAATAATCTACCTCCCCACAACATGGAAAGTCCTATCAGCCATCATAGTCACCAAGCTACAGGACCATATGGACCAGTGCATGAGCACAGCTCAGAAGAACATTGGGAACAACACCAGAGGTTCAAAACAGCAGTTGCTCATAGACAGAGCAATCACCCAAGACTCAAGGTCTAGATAGACCAATCTGAGCACAGCCTGGATTGACTACAGGAAAGCCTATGATTCAATGCCACATGCATGGAACTGTGAATGCCTGGCACTATACAAAGTCAACAGGACACTAAGGACCTTCCTCAAGAACTCAATGGGACTGTGGAAGATAACATTGGAAGTTAACTCAAGACAGCTTGCACAAGTGGCCATTGGCATATACCAAGATGTTGCACTGTCCTTGCTGCTGTTTTTCATAGGCTTGAACTGCCTCAGCCAGATAATCACAAGTACTGGATACGTATACAAGTTTAAGAGGGGAACTACCACCAGCCACCTCCTTTACATGGATGACATGAAGCTGTATGCTGAGAGTGAACAAGACATAGACTTGCTGATCCACCTGAGAGGGATCTACAGTGAGGACATAGGGATGTCATTCAGACTGGAGAAGTGTGACTCGATGGTAGCAAAGAGAGAGAAGGTAGTTAAGACTGTTGGGGTGGGACTACCAGTGGGCCACATAGCACACATACAGATCAGCTACAAGTATCCCACAGTCACATGGGAACCACGATGAGGAGGCAAGGAAGACAGCAACATCCAAGTACCACCAAAGGATAATACAGGTCCTGAAGAGCCAGCTCAATGGGAAGAACAAGATCTATGCCATCAACACGTACACCTAGCCAGTCATCAGATACCCTGGTGATATAGTGAGCTGGCCAAAGGAGGACATGGAAGCTGCTGATATGAAGACCCTCACAATTTACAGAGGTTTCCACCACAAGTCCAACACCCAGAGAATGTACACCAGCCGGAAAGAGAATGGGCAGAGTCTGGAGAGTGTCAAAGTCACTGTCCTGGATGAAACCCAGAGCATCCAGGAGTACATCAGTAAGATGGCACCCAAAGTTGAGCTACTTAGAGAATGCTTGAGGCAGCAGAGACATGGGAAGAAGCTGAAGCAGAGGAAGTGCCATGGCAAGACAAGATCCTGCATGGGATGTACCATTGACCGATAGCTGAGGTGGCTGACATTGGGAAATCCTATCAGTGGCTGGAAAGGGCTGGACTAAAAGACAGCAGTGAGGCACTGATCATAGCAGCACAAGAACAGGAACTAAGCACCAGATCCACAGAAGCAGGGGTCTAGCACACTAGATGGGGCAGACTATGCAGAGAGGCCTTAGAGACAGTCCAACACTTAGTGGCAGGATGTAAAATGCAGGCAGGAACAGCATATACTGAATGGCACAGCCAAGCAGCTAGCATTGTGTACAGGAACATGTGCACAGTGTATGGGCTAGACCCACCCAAGTCCAGATGGGAGATTCCACAGAAGGTTGTGGAGAATAACAGGGCTAAGATCCTGTGGGATTTTCAGATCCAGATGGACAGGCAGATACTGGCCAATCTACCAGACATCGTGGTAGTAGATGAGGACCAGAAGACAGCAGTGGTGATAGATATAGTGGTGCCAAGTGACAGCAACATCAGGAAGAAGGAGCATGAGAAGCTGGAGAAGTACCAGTGCCTGAAGGAGGAACTAGAGAGGATGTGGAAAGTAAAGGCCAAAGTGGTCCCAGTGTTGGTAGGAGCACTTAGCCGGGAGACTGGCTCTAATAGATCCCAGGAATCACTTCAGAGCTCTCTGTCCAGAAGAGTGCAGTGCTAGGAACAGCTCAGATACTGCGCATGACCCTCAAACTCCCAGGCCTCTGGTAGAGGACCCGAGATTGAGGAAGACACATATCACCCATAGGGGTGAGGGGGGATTTTTAAAAAAATAAATGTTGGACTAGAAGAATTAGAAACTGGACTTACTGATGATGCCATTTTGTTAACTAGAAGCAAGGAAGACTTAAGGAATCTCCTGTTAAAAGTGAAAGAAGAGTGCAAAAGCTGGTCTACTGCTCAATAATTTTAACTTATTAAAAGCTTCATAAAAAGTTTTGGAGTCTCCAGTTTATGTATCTATTACCTATTGAGATAGATACTGATGTTACAAAAAGATGTCCACTTTGAAATCAGCTGCTTAACATTATTAGATGACAAAGCTAGCTTTCTCTTGCCAGTCATGACTGCAGTTGGCTTCTATGGTTAGATTACAATACCAGACTGTTTATTCTATGCAATTATTTTTCCAGAACATCTCCCTGCTACCTTAGTTATTTTCCTTCTGTGTCCTCTTAGCAGCAGACAGTAGCATGCCTAACAAATGCTTTTCACATATTATTGCATTTCTGAAACAGCTTCTGAATGCAGATGTTCTAATATTCCTATATTGACTTTTTCATGCAAATCCATTCCTTTATATCTAAAAAGAAACAAAATGTCATCATTATGAACCTAACATTTACATCTTTGCTTTTTTGGAAATGAGAAATGTGAACCAAAACACTTCAGCTTATTCCTTAAAAATGATCGAATGGCACCTCTTCCTTCAAAAGAAATGTGTAAATATTTGGATTTTTAGCTTCCCGAACATGATTACATACAGGATTTGTGCAAGATTTTTAACATTTTAAATGGTGTGAAAAGAATTAATAAAGCCACAAGAATGTGGCTAGTTGGCAATAGGCTGAGAATAGACAAAATAATAGTTGTTCATTTAGTACATGATTTTCCGGAATTCATTATCAGAGGAATACTGAGATGGAAATGGCTGACGTTTCAGCGGTTCGAGTCCAGCCTTCGCGTTAAACAGGGTGAGCTCCTGTTTCCTCCCCAGTTCCTGTCAACCCAACAGGTCGAAAACTCACGTGAGTAGATAAATGGGGACTCTCACTCCGGTGGGAGGAAAAATGCTGGCGGCGCCTTGCAAAAAAGGAATTGGGAGCAGTTGCCGGTAAGCGTGAAAAACCGCGCGCGCCCCCCAAAAAAAGGGCGCGAAGCAACGGAAACCCCACCTCCTGCGCTCGCCAGCTGGGCTCTGCCCTAGGAAGGAGGATCTGGCAAACCACTTCCGAAGAACAGTTGCCTTGAAAACTGCAGGGACTCGTCCAAGCAGCCACTGCAGGGTCAGCAATGACTGAGCGCAGACCAAAAAAATAATAATAATAAGTGATTTCTTCAAAGTTTCTGTAAAAGCACAGAAGATGTAGGTTTTGTTTTGCCATAAGACTATCATATTCACTGGCATCTACTTGATGCCCAAATGGGTATATTAGGATAATCTTTTTTTTCCTGGCCCAATGGCTTCACTAGTTTTTTGAGAGCGATACTGCAAGCTGCCTTTCTAAAAGTAATGAAGGGAGTAGGTCAAATACTATATTTCATTTAATTATAATTAAATGGTGTTAATATGATTACTTTCCAGGGATGTATATAAGATTTTCCTCTTTATGCCCCATTAAAAATGGCACCTTTTGGAGGTTTCTAGGGGACATACCCAAAGCATTTTATTGGTATAAGTATAATGTATATTTTTGCTTTGCTTGAGAAATGTTTTCATGGTTCCTATCCCAATAGCCAGGCAAAGACAAGAGTATCTGCCACACTAAAGTGTTTCTTCCAAAACTCCGTCTAACAGTTCTTTAATATACACAATTCACTTTTACTGCTGGCTGCATAACGTTTGGCAGATTGTCCAATGTTTCCAAACTTTTTCTGTATAAAGAAACTGCCTGGATTGTTTATAGATTTGTCCTGTTGCCCAAAGTTGTATCCACAATCTCTGACTTTGAAAGTAACTGCAGTTTATGAAGGAATGCTGTTAAGGAGAGGAAGAGTTTCAGCTGCAGAACCACTATGTCTTCTTTTTGGGGAGTGTGCCCTGGAGAAGAGTGTAATGGGAAGAACAGAGTATTTTTCATAAAATGTTAGAGTTGCAAAAGAATAATACTTTTTCAATTCATGTCCTCCATTTTTAGACAAAGAAGAAACACTGTTTGGCGTCATGAGAATGATGGAACTGGTGGAAGATAGCTTTGGAGCTGTCCCCCCCTCCCCCCCGCTTTGTTCAGGGGTGGTAGTCACAACAACTGCCTTATGGAACTGCAGTGTGGGGATCAAACCATCAGCAGAAGGCGAACAGCAAGGATTTTCTAGAGTTGAATAAAACTGCCAAATATCATTTCACTTAGTTTTGCATAAGTAATTGGCAAAATTGCATAGTTTTGAATGCATTTTTGTTTACTTGTGAACCATAAAAATGGTAAAAGAACAGATTTCAATGCATATATGCAGTCCTGTTCAAGATTTGGGAGAGGTGAATATGGTATATTCATAAAGGTCCAGCCTCACCTTGTTTAGAGTGACTCAAGTCCTCTTGGGTAGAAGTTCATCTACAGGGTCACTTGGAAGAATATGCAGGAATCACTCAGATTCACTCTCAGTTGGACACCAGCCTTAGTACTGGTCCTATGGAGGTGCCTGGGCCACAGTCTTGCCCTATGATCTGGGGCAAATTTGAACCTGTTGGGCCTGATGACTGTGAGCATGGCCACCTGTTTATTAGACCCATGCCCCTCCCGGAAGGTGACATATGGTTGGATTCTGATGGTGGTAAATTCTTCCTTGAGAGAGGGGGTTGTTCCTTCACCTCTTAAAGAGGCAGTGGTTTGCCCCCTCCTCAAGAAGCCATCACTGGATCCAATCGCACTGGACAATTTTCATCCAGTATCCAACCTTCATTTCTTAGGGAAGGTTGTTGAAAAGGTGGTTGTACAACAGCTTCAGAGAATCCTGAATGTAGTGGATTATCTGGACCCCTTTCAGTCAGGTTTTAGACCAGAACATGGGACTGAAAGAGCATTGGTCATACTTTTAGATGACCTCTGGCGACAGCAGGATGGGAGTACTGCATCCATCTTTGTTCTTCTTGACCTCTTGGCAGCCTTCAATACCATTAACCATGGTATCCTTCTGGAATGGCTCCAGGAGTTGAGGGTGGGCATCACTGTGTTGTGCTGGTTCTCTTCCTTCCTCTGGAGCTGATTCCAGTTGCTGTTGATCAGGAGTGAGAGGTTCAGCCCTTGGCCCTACTTTATGAGGTACTGCAGGGCTCAGTACTTTCTCCACTCCTGTTTAACATCTACATGAAGCTGCTGGGTGAGGTCATCCATTACTATGGGGTGAGGTATCATCAGCATGCTGATGATATCCAGCTGTATATCTTCACCCCGGGTGTTCACTAAGGGATGCTGTTGATGTCCTGTCCTGGTGTCTGGAGGCTGTGGGAGTTTGGATGTTAAACCCTAGCAAGACTGAGTCGCTTTGAGTTTTGGGGCCTTCAGGTTCCAGGAACTTACTGTCTGTGGTGCTGGACAGGGCCGCACTGCCCCAAACAGAGGGTCCTTCAATGAGCAGCTGGCAGTCATGGCTAGGAGGGCCTGTATGCATCTTCAGGTTGTGTGTCATTTGCACCTATTCCTGGATCACACTGTATGTGGAGCTGCCCTTGAAGAGCATCCAGAAGCTACAGCTGGTACAAAATGCAGTGGTGTGGGCAGTTATGTGCAATTCTCGATCAGTGCATGTTATACCTCTGCTCTATGAGCTGCATTGGCTGCCAGTTTGCTTACAGGTTCAATTCAGGGTGCTGGTAATTACCTATAAATCCCTACATGGCATGGGGCCAGGTTATTTGAGGGACCACCTCTCCCCAGTTACATCTACCCAACCCACCAGGTCTGGTAGAAAGGGCATGTTACAGGTCTCATCTACCAAGAAATGTCATCTGATGGGACCCAGGAGGAGAGTCTTTTCTGCTGGAGCACCCACTGTTGGAACACCATTCTCCCTGAGATTAGACTGGCCCTGACCTTGCTGGCCTTTCAGAAGGCTCCCAAGACATGGCTTTGTCATTGTGCCTGGGGATCCTGTGGTGGCATGGAGCCTGTTAGCTGGCTATATTGTTAGTCATGGAATGGATTGTACTCTCCCACAAATTAAGGTTTAACTGTTTCAGTTGGTTTTTAATGGCTTTAATTTTGGTTGATTATTTGTAACTATTTATTGTTTTCTGTTAAGTGTGTGAGCCATTCAGAGTTATGTATGTAAGATGGGTAGCTACATAAATCAAATAAATAATTAAATAAATAAAAATAAATTCATATCAAGGAAATTTCTCATCTACCCCAAGCATTTTCTGCAAATAGCATTTTCATTTTGCATGAATTCTGAGGTTGCAGAAAACTGAATTTTGCTGACAAAATAGTGGTAGAAAGTTTTAAGGAGAAAATATGTTGAGATAATGTCACTCTGGAGGGCATTCTCCAATCAAATTCTCACTGCTGAAATGTCTGAGGAGATATCTGGCAGCAGGTAAGTTGTGCTTCCTCTTGGAACAACTAATTGAAATCATGGGTAGACAATTATAAACACATATAAACACTTAAATTCACTAGGATCATGCATATCATTTTTATTTCTGCTTTTTCCTTTTCAAATCATCGAATCTTGCATCATTCTTCCAATGAATTGCCATTAATGTCTGCTGCAATCATTACTCAAGGCTTGCAGTCCAGTTAGGTCCTCCCAGCACAATACATAAGTCGATTCCACCTATATCTATAGCTATTCATCTATCTAGGAATGAACTTTCTTATTGCTTTTTCTGTGACTGGTTATTTAACACACACCTATTAACACCCTGAATGGGATTTTACAATTGTGAAAAAAAAGATGCCATCAACATTCATCCTAGTTCAATATGAATTCTATAATACCACTGCTTACTTCTCTTCATTCATTCATCACCTTTGCTCTGTTTCTGTTTTAACTGATTGCCAATCTGCACAAGAGGTTTCTTTGTCCCTCTGTTTTAATCATTAGTATCTGTAAAACTTTGGAGGAACCTCAATCGAATCACTGTATTTTTTAGTTTTTGCTTATTCACTTTCCCAATGAATTCTAAATAAGCACCAAAACCAATCTGTTGCTATTTTTATCTGTCAGTCAGCGTAATGTTTTTGGATTGGCTCACTTTGTGGGTATGTGTGTGTTAGCCTTTGGTGTTTACCTTATAAGTGTAGCAGCACCTTCTATTTGCTGAACTTCTAATTTAAATCGCAACCATTGGCCTCTGTGATGAGAGAGAAACCCTCCAAATCATGCCAAAGATTCAAAAAGTTGCCACTACTCCACTTTGGCCTATCATAGGCTTCACCATACATCACTGACAAAGCATAGGCCTCTTCTGCAAATGTTCCAGCTTCAGTCCTTAATATCTCCAATTGCAAGGACCTCAAGTAGCAGATGATGATAAGGACGAGTTCTGCTGGAGACCATCTTCCAGCCAAGTAAACAGTGTTATAAGAGTAGGTGGATAAATAGCCACACTTGTATAAGGCTGACTTCTGTATTTGGTTTTTTTCCATGTTACCTAATGTGCCCCCATCTGCTGCTTCTTGTTTATATCCTCCCTATGGTTATTTTCCATCTTACTTTTTCACAAATGATTTAACACATATCACTGCAAATCTAGCATTCTTCATCAAGCCCTTTCTTTCTTTCTTTTCTTTTCTCCCCCAGATAGGGAGTTTTGCCAGAGTAAGAGAGGACTAAAGGAGGACTCCATGAATTGGCCCATGCAGGGCTCCCAACCAATAGTTACTATTGTTCTCTGAAAGTACATTTAAGGTTTTGGGAACAAACAATAAAACAAACAGCTGAACAATTTTAAGTCTGGCCTCATTCCTACTTACAATTATTTTTAAGCTATCCCACCATTAGCCTGACTCTGACTCTTTGGTAAGAAACATTACATAAAATAGAAGGCTATGCTTCTATAAAAAAAGTCATTGTTTTCAAATACCACATGGCTTCTGTTCTGTGTCCAGCTGTCATTTCTCCTTGTAATTTATGACTAAGCAAATATAGTCTTAATTCAGTTCCCCAAATGTTGCCCAATTGCTTCCTGTTGCACACATTTGAATTGCAATTATGCTAAAACTAGGGAAGTTTTAAAGAAAATTGTACCCCTTTCACATGGGAGAAAAACTGTCTCATAATAATACAGTACTATAGTTAACTACATTCCTATTAATTTTTTTAAAACTTCCAGAATAGCTCAGAAAGGGAAAGATATAATATCCTATATAAATTGTTTTGAGGCATCTTCTTAAATTGTTCAAGACTGTTCACAAATAGAGGAGCCGCCATCTTGGAAAGCTCCTCACACACCAATCTGAAAGACTATGTATTGGCATTAATTGTTAAAGGAAAAAAAATTCTTATTTCAGAAAAACTTTCTGATCTAGGTAGAAGAGTTTTGTAATATTTAAGTAGAATAGAATTATTCTAGGGTCCAGGCAATTAGTCCCAGGGTTTAAAAGAGCACTGGCTGACTGCTGCTACTGGAGCTTAGATGGGAAGAAAACTCTTAAGACCCACATTTCTTTCTTTTTTTAATTTTTATTTATTTGTTTACTTTTATTGCTTTTAAAATAACAGGAAAAGAATAAAAAGGGAACAAAACACAAAAATACATACATTATCAAATAAAAATACATAAGAAGTGCTTAAAAAAGAAATAAGTGAAAAGAATACAACAGAAAAAAAAATAAAGTATAATATGTCATTACAACAATAAACAGTTACAATTCTATACAGTATATAATTTTCTAATACAAACATTATGCACGTTGGTCCAAAGTCAATATGAGGCTTCCATCCAATTTTTCCATATCTCCACCTTTTTCCCAATTTTTAATGTTGGGTTGCCTCATAAAGTCAATTTAGCATGGAAAAAAGGATCAAATCTTTTTTTATTAGACATTACATTCTATAGCTTTCTAACTGACATAACTGTTTCCAGAGATACTAGAATTCTATTGTATTTAGATCCTAATATTGTCCATCCAACCAAAGGTGCTATATATGTATATTCCAGAGTTGTGCAAATCAGAAAATTAACACCAATTGTCTTCTAGTATATAATATTTATTTATTTATTTAAGTTTTTGATTACAAAAAGAAGAAAAAAATATGTAAAAATGATTTAACAAAAAAGTGAAAAAAATACAACAGAGAAAAAAGTGTTAATATATCATTATAACAATTTCAATTCTATATATGCTTATCTAACACAAATATTATTCAAGTACATATATATTTCTAATACATTTGTATGACTATCATTTTTTTTAACCTACTGTATTTGTATAAATGAGTCCCATATTTCATGATATTTATCCATACAAAGTCTACATTTATAGGCAATTTGCTCATAATTGGCAAGAGTAATCAGGTCTTAAATCCACTGACTAAATGGGGCAATACATTTATCAGTCTTTTGACCACAGTAAGGGCACAGAGAATCCATTTACATTGTCCACTTGTCAAATTCCATGTACTAGGTATATAGTTCAAAAGAATATTATCCTCAGAAAATTTTAGCTTTTGTCACACAGTCGTATTTATATAGTCCACTACTTTCTCCAAAAACTTAATAAGTATAAGACATTGTAAAAACATATGCTTTAAAGGGGCATTGTCCTTACTACATCCCCAACAAAATGCCATTTTTGACAATCCTTTTCTATACAGACATAGCAGAGTCCAATAAATTCTAAATATTTTTTGTATAAGTCATAGTTTAGGGTCCATTGACTCTTGCTGAAGAAGTTAAGACACTCTCCCATTGTCCAGACAATATAGAAACCTCTAATTTTTTATTCCACTCATCCCTTAACATCTGCATATCAAACTGATTTATTGATAATAAATATATATACAAACTAATAGTAGGGTTTTTAGTTTTAAAGGATTTAACAAGTTGTTCTAATATCTCAGATGTCTCCGAAGCTGAAAATGCTGTTGGTCCAAACAATGTTGTTAACAAATGTTGTAACTGTAGATATTGCCATTGGGTTACATCAATATCATCTATTGATATTTATCTCTTAAAACAGAGTACATTAAAAATTCATCTTCATCATCTATCAGTTGATCCAAAGTCACTATCCCCGCTTCAGTCCAATTTTTCCATATCATCATTTTTTCCCCTCAATTTTGAAAGTTGGGTTTCCCCATAAAGTCAATTTGGCATGGCAAAAAGGGTCAAATCTTTTTTTTATTAGACATTATATTCCATAGCTTTCTGACAAATTTGTTTCCAGAGATATTAGAGTTTTAGAATATTTAGATCCTAATAATACTAATACTGTCCATCTGACCAAAGGTGTTATATATGTATATTCCAAAGTTGCCCAAATTGGAAAATTAATACCACTTGTTGGCTTCCAGTATTTAATACTTGACACTAGGAAAGCATGATGACATAGCTCCAGATTTGGAAGACCGAACCCTCCCTCATTAGTTGATAATTGCATTTTCTCAGAATTGAAGAACCTCATAGATATTTTCGAAACAAAGAATTTATTTTCTGGAAATATTTTCCAGATATAAAAATTGGAAATCCTCTTAGAATATAAATTAATTTGGGAATAATGAATGTTTTGAGAGCGTTCACCTTTCCCAAAGGGTGAGGTAGCTTCCAGTATTCAATACTTGACAATAGGTAAACTTGATGATATAGCTCCAGATTCAGAAAACCAAATCTGCCTTCATTAATTTGTAACTGCATTTTCTGTAAAGATATCCTCAGAAGTGAAGAACCCCATAAAAATTTTCTAAACAAAGAATTTATTTTTTGAAAATATTTTCCAGATATTTGAACAGGAATTCCTCTCAGAATATAAATTAATTTTGGAATAATATTCATTCTGAGAGCATTCACCCTTTCCCATTCTATTGGCTCTGAAGAATCTGAAGAAATCTCTTTATATATTTTATTTATATTACATGTAACTAACAGAGTTATATCTTTAGGTATACATATACCCAAATATTTAATAGATTCAGTACAAACATGGAATTGATATTTCTTAAATTTAAGGAATAAATTTAAGACCCAAATTTCTTAATATAGTAGAAAGGATTTAGTGCTCAACAAATAGCCTTTCTAATATTTAATGGCATGCCATAACACATCTCCTCAGCAGATGTGAACACTACCCAAGTCAAGCTGGTTAGTACTAGGATGGGAGACCACCAAGAAACTCCATGCTAGACATTGGACAAAGGACAACCACTTCCATATGGTTGGAAGGAAAACAACATGGATATGTCCGCATAGTCACTCAGAGTTCAGCTAGCCTCAGTGGAATATTTTCCTTGCCAACTGTTAATTATCTCTGCTCTAGGTAGAATAATTCCCAAATATTTATTAGTACCCTAATCTCTAATTGTGTCCTTCAATTTACTTTAAAAAAGGTCAAATGAGAGACAAAAGTTGGTATGTCTTTTGGAACATAAATAAATCCAGCCACTGTTTCTCTTCTTGTCCAAATAACGGTCAGGCATACCAATCAATCTTTTTAAAAGTTAAGATTTAAGTTTTAAGTTTGAAAAGATTGATTTAAATAGCAAATTGTCTTGTTCACTCAGAAGCAAATAGGGAACTTTGCCTTAAGATGTAGGAAGAAGAGTTAAAATACATTTTTGACATTTCTCCATTAATAGTTCCAGCAGTATATCATTTCATCAATTACTCAAGATAGAAGGGTTTCACCCTCAGCTCCCAAGTAGCAAAAATCCTAAGAGCTTGGGGTAAAACTCTTCTGCCTCAAGTGACTGGAAACAGTATGAAAAAAATGTGCCACTCAACTTTTTTTGTTTTAAAAAAGCACAAAGAAAAGTAGGAAGCTCAGGGAAAGAAAAATAGTAATAAAAAACTACTGGATTCTGAATCAATAACCTTCTGTTTACAAGGCAAATATTATAATCATCCTGCTGTTACAAGATTCATGGTAAAGGTAGCTCTAAAAGGTATCTTAGACTATGGCAAGCACTGAGTCAGTTGAAGGGGTATTCCTGTCTCTGCAAGGGTTCAGCTGCAGCAAATTGAAGCACACTATCTGAAATAGACAGGAGTGTTTGAGGCGACATAACATGGAAAAGTATATTTTGGCAGGTCAATTTGTTGAGGAGTGGGGAATTAAAAGAGGGTGCTATCATCTATTTCTGCCCTCTTCTGGCAATGGAGCAACTGGGAAGTGTGGATAAATCCATAGTCTCATCTTGTTTATCAAATCAAATGCTGATAAAAATTCAACAAAGTGCAGTAATCATAGATATCAATAGTCCATAAACTGATTTCTGTTTTAGATACTATAAATAAACCAGTGGCCTGTTATATTGAACCTCTTCTGAAAAATTAATTCAGGAGTAATTATTTGGTTGGTGCCAGCTGAAGCATGTTCAATAAAACCTATAATAACATTTAGCATTCATGTTCAAATGAACAGATGGATCTGAAACAGTTGAAGTATGTTTGTCTCTTTAAAATGCTTGAAAGAACATTCTTGGTTGGGGTTCTCACATTATAGACCTACAAGTAGATCTTAGAAGACTTGTGTATTTGCATTAGCCTTTGAGTTAGCCTTCTGGGGGTGGGGGGTTATTTTAGTTTTATTTGGACTTTAATTTTAATCATCACTTTTTTGTATTTTCATTACTTTGATAGGAAGCATATATATCTATTGAATACATAAGAAACACCTTGAATATAATTAAAAAACAACACAATAGCTAGACTTAGAAAGGGTCATCCCATTCTAGAAGATCCTTAAAAACAGTAGTCCCTTCTCTATTTTCCTGAATCATCAAAAATAAGTTTTAAAATAATTAACCAATCCTGAATATATAATCTGGGCATCTAACATCCTGATGAGACCTAATTTTTCTTACCTGCTCTCTTTTTGCTGGAGACCAGCTCAATCCAGATCCAGTTTTTGCCATAACCATCAGAAAAACACAATTCTATTTTAGAGTTCTAGAGAATTTTAAGATAATCAGAATGGAACATATTTTCTGTTTTGGAGTTTGAGGCTTTCATGTGGGCCATGTAGTAAAAAGTGGACTTTTTTTTTTTTTCATTGAAAACCATTAGAATTAGATGCATCCTCAAAGTGCTTGGCTAAAACAAGGGGGAGAAATATGCAACTCCAGCCACAGTGAAAATAATACTGCAGTTTCTCTCTCTGATGAGATGCCAATTTCATAAAGTAAAGAAATCTGACTTTCCTTCTGATCATACTGTATGCAATGGGGTTAAATTATAAGTCTTGTCTTCTTTCTTTTAATGTTACATAGATATGGTTCTGCTTCCTCAGGTTGAAGGGGGTAATAAAATTATATTTGGAGATATTGTTCTCTAAACCTGTCAGGAAAATTAATCTTCTTCCCATTCTTAGAGCTGCGAAAAAAATTGTTGTGAGCCAAGCCACACATTTAATAGCTCAACATGGGTATATAAAAAACCCCATAAATATACTCATTTTAAAACAATGAGTTGCATCCAAACTTTGTAATGCTTAGATCCATTACTGTCAATGGATGAGTGACTGATTATGTGGCAACAAGTCATTGTCAAATCTTAGCGACCACATAGATTTTCTCCTGGACAATCTGTAACCTGTTTTTTAGGTCTTTCAATGATGCACCCATCACCACTGTAACTGAGTCCATCCACCTTGCTGTTGGTCATCTTCTTCTCTTTCCTTCCACCCTTCACAGGATTAGAGACTTCTCTAGGGGGCTAGCTCTTTGCATAATGTGTCCGAAGTAGGATAAATTGAGCCTGATCATTTGTGCCTTGAGTGAGAACTTTGGATTGATTTGTTCAATGATCCATTAGTTTGTTTTCTTGTCTATCCATAGTATTCTCAGGAGTCTTCTCCAACACCAACATTCAGAAGCATCAATACTCTTCCTATCCTGCTTCTTCAAAGTCCAAATTTCACTTCTATAGAGTGTCACAGGGAATACCATGGCTTACATGATTCCGATCTTTGTAATGGATACATAAGCCTGATTAATTGCTACTTCAGTGAATTAACTGGGCATAGTGGAAAGCCTCTTTTTAACTAAACAGTAAGCCAAATGAACTAGGGCCCTAGGCCATACACAGTCCATGACAGACTTAGATGTGGTCCCCAGAAACCTACATATGTTGATAAGAAATTGGAAAATGTATTGTGGTAAAACAGGAAAATTATTAGATACTGCACTGACCCCCTAGGAAGATGAATTTTCTCCTTCAATAGCTGTGAATTAGCTGAGAAGACTAGTTGTTGAAACAAAGAGCAGGAGGTATAGATGTTAAAGATTAGTTATCACTGAAATAACTAGATGTCTGATGAATTCAGCTCTTTTTGTAATGTCTAAATAGGCTTCTCTTCTCTTCTCTTCTCTTCTCTTCTCTTCTCTTCTCTTCTCTTCTCTTCTCTTCTCTTCTCTTCTCTTCTCTTCTCTTCTCCTCCCCTCCCCTCCATCCCCCATCCCCCATCCCCCATCCCCCATCCCATTATTCTCCTTCCCCAGGCCTTATTTCCATACATTTCTGTTTCACCTTTCCTTTTCCTTCCCTGTGCAATTCCCCTTCTCATCCCATGTCCATCTTGATTTTTTTTCTTCTGTTCTGTTTTTACTGGAAAGAGGGATAGGGATGTGTATCTGTTGACATGCATGTATACTTGTGTATTTCTCTGTGTGAGAATGATTTGTGTGTGAGAGAGAATAGTTAAGATATGTAGAAAGGAGTTTAGTTTTATAAATGGATTGGGTTATACTACTGGCTAATTTTAATTAGCCATATTCCTACAATTTTTCTGGCGTGTAAGTTTTGGTAGGCATATATAAATACATACGTATGTGCATATGCATATAGAAATTATATAACATATTTTGGGAGGCAAAGGTCTCAGGATTGGTCTCAGTTGGAAACTGGAGCTTTAAACTGATGGGATGGGGAAGCAAGACAGCACAGGATGTGCTTATAGAATCATAGGGCTGGAATACAGTTTTTTTCTATATATTTTGGTATGGGGAGGGATTTTAAATATAGGCTTAACTTCCTTTCAAATAATTATGGAAATCAGATTAACTATATTAGCTTTTATTATATTTAAACATAAATGAAATATGTTTGTCATGGCTCTGTCCCCTATTTTATGGAGAAGGGAAAAAGTGAGGCACTTCTGCCCTTGGCTTTCTATAGAAACTGACGGTCAGTATAAGGAGTTCTGGGGATAGGGGCCTCCTCCCTCTTTTAACAGAGAAAGAGGTTCTGTTCTGTTTCAGTGTCAGCAGATATGGAGAAGCTTGTTCTGAAAAGAGGCTGTCAGAACAACCTAGGAAGGTTTCTCTTGGAAGCTTTTCAGCTGTGTAGGTGGGGAGAAGCATTGGAAGGTTCTTTTGAAGATCTACAAACGGGGCTGTTGAGCATCCTTTGCCTGTGTTCTTTGAAATTCCCATAATCAGCAAACCACAAGTGGGCAGCCAATGACTGACAGATTGAGAGAATGTTTGTATGCTTGTACCTGGTCTTATTTGCAGTTTTGTAGAAGAAAAACAGTTTTATCTCCTTAATCCAGTTTTTGGCACATAACCCATGAAAAATGTACGTAGGACACTGTTCTATTGATTGCTTTGCTTTTTTCCATAACCTCTAACCTTGAAGTTTAATACTAGGGTGGGAGAAGATCCTCACATTTTAAAGGAAAAAATATCCACCACTGGAATAGACCAACACAGCTGTGTGTCAAACGATTTGCCACAGATTTAATGAGAAAAATGTGTTTTTACTTGTTATACATTTCATTTGATTCCCCTGATTAAAGGAGAATGGCACATAAGATAAAGTTTCAAGATAAATCAAATGACACATTGTATTTGTATTTAAACAAAGTAAGCCACATCCCAGGATGAATTAAGTTGCAACAGTTCCCTGCTACAGTCAAATATAATTCATTGTGTGAGGGGGGTATTCATTGTTTCCAAAGGGTGCTATAGACCTATACAGTCATTAATGGTGATCTAAGTAGAGTGGTCTAACAGAGGGGGTCTAGACTTTTAAAAAAATTGCTCAGACTTTCAGAAGTGAGGAAAAAAGGAAGCCAAAAAAAGAAAAAAAGAAAAGAGAGAGAGAGAGGAAAAAAACACCAACAGAAAAATAAAAAAGGAAAAGACAATACAATATTATAATACATATAGTAAACTGCTCAGTTTTTAAAGATAGCATTAAAACTTGACCACATGGAGTAATACTGGCTAGGCTTTCCATCATGTTGATAGGAAGCAATTCATAAGCAGAGAATGAGCTCATATTATCAGCCCAAGAGTGTAAATCCAGGGTGACATTGTCTTTTTGTTGAAACAGAATAATCTTTGCTCTCTCCATGCTCAAGAAATCAAAAACTCTTTGTATATTGATACATTTCAAATATTTGATATATTATTCAATATCACTAACATTTTAAATCTTATTCCTCTTCCCAAAACATATGTAAGTAAAGATTTAAGAATATTAAACCAAAATTGGACAACAGTGAGACGAATTTATGTCCACTTCATCATTTTACACTTCCAGCACAAACAATTAACCTCATTTTAAGATAATACAAAACATAGTTTTCTTTAAGACTCATAACCATTAATTTGTTAATCAAGAGCATTACAATTCTTTATTCCAAAGCTCATGGAAAATAACCAATATGAACTTTAGTTATACTCTTTGTACATCTATTATAAAATACTATAGATATAAAATTGTCCAAAACATCTGCATCAAACTGAAATCAAAAGGTGTCTTAACTGAGTATACTGCCACTCCTCAGTTTTACCCAATCCTAATTCCTTTTGCAATATTTAAATGGGTTTAAAAATTTGATTGGCAATATATTGATTTTAGTCCATAATTAGTTCCTATTAGTCCATGAATACCCCCCCCCCCAAAAAAAAAGAAAAGAGATTTACCTGTGATTTTTCAAACTGGAATTATTCCAAAGATTCCAAATATTTATCGCAAACAGAATGGTCAGTTATAGTTCTGTTACTGATTATGAAGAGTCCTTTGGATAAGTAACTGAGTACAACATTATTGGCATATAATTTTAGTTTATGGTCTTGATTTGCCAGTTTGATTCCTGAAATTTTATTTTCTTGCCATATATTCTTGCAAATGGTTCTAATGCCAATAAGAATAATTTTATTTTACATTTTGGTGATAAAATTCATTTACCATTATCTTGGCTTCTTGGTTGTTATAAATATTCTGTATCTATGTGAGAAAAATGGAGTCACTATTCTTAAAAGTCATGAACATAAAAGGCCATTCCAAATTATCAGAAGCTTTCTCTGTATGAGGAAAAATTATTGCCCGTTTTTAATTTTTCTGATTAATATTATCAATGGTACCCAAGACATATCTGTTATTGTTTCTCATGTATCTCTTGAGGACAAAACCAGATTCACTAGGATGATTTAAATCAGCTTCAAGGCCATTTAGCTTCTTTGCAAGTGTAGTTATAAAGAGTTTATAATCTACATTCAATAAAGGGATAATCCTGTTTAATTCTGGACAAATTGGATTATTCCCACTTTGTAAATCCAAGAAATGAGAGCCTCCTACCACAAAGGAGAAAGTGCTAGACACCACTTTCATTACCTGGATTAATGGTTTTGTCATAATTCCTTTAAAAGTTTCATAGTATAAAAAAAAAAAAACTAGTTCCTGGGATGTATTTAAATTAAATTTGAGTATTGTTTCTTTTCTTTCAGCTCCTATGATTGGCTTCTTCAGAGCTTCCTTTTTTTAATCTGTAATTTTTAATCTGTGTTGTATTTAACTACTCTGTTTTTCAGAGTTGATGTCTGTTTTCTGTATAATTGAGAATAATATTTACCAAATTGATTTATCATCTCTTCTGGAGTTCAGGCATACCTTTTTCCATCCCAAATTGAAGTAATATTTCTTTTCTCTTGTTCTTTTTTTCAGTTAATAGGCCAACAATTTATGTGGTTTATTACCTTTCAAAATATTTCTGTTTAAAGAAATTCATCTTCTTATAAATCTCATTTATTTCCAATAAATCTAGTTGACTATGAATCACTTTAATCTTTTGTTCTAGATCCAGCATCAGATTCTGCTTGTATCTTGATTCTAATAGTTTAAATTTGTTCAACAATTATTATTATTTTTTTTTGGTATGGCTTTCTTTTCATTTGCTGCCAAAGAAATGAATAATCTTCTTTACTGGAACACTTTATTGGAATCCCATACTGTGAAATATCAAAAGTTAGTTTGGAAGAAACTCTCTAACTCAGATTGTCACTTTAATATTTTCTTTCAATAATAATAGAACATTCAGTCTCCACCTGTAAAGAATAAGGACATTGACCTTGATGGAAATATGCAAGATCTGATGTAAGATTCTAATATTATAACCAGTCTCAATAAAAGTAGTTTTAGCCTTTCTGTGGAGTTGATCTCTTGGTTTGGTCTAGTGGGGCTGACACCAGTCTTGCAAGTCTGATTGTGCTGGACCTCCTCCCTCTTCTTATAGTTCAGCAAATTAGGTAGATGTCTATCTGAGCCACTTACAAATGTTATCTGTCTGATGTGGACTTAAAATATTTTTCACCCCTCATCACCTAGCAGTGGATCTTGCATATCTTCATGAAGGTTATTTTCCTTACTCTCTACACCACCTTTCTGAGCCAGAAGGTCTGGTGGGCAGTCTTGCAGTTATTGGATTATGATCTGTTTAAGTAAGTGCTGGAACTTCCATGATTAAAAGTTTAGTTAATAATGAGCTGGACATCTAACACATGCCTAATCTTGAATTGTTTTATCAGTGAAGGAATAATAGGTGCATTATTTTTCAAAGGGATATTTATTTCTTAATGAATCTGAGAGAGAAAGTAATGATACTGTCTAGAACATTTTGGAGGAGTTTACCAAAATTCCTTTTCCATGGACAAGATTTAGAAAGAATCTCCCAATCGCATCTTTAAGAATCAAAACATTTCTCTCTGTGATTTCAAGGAGTGATTGAAAACATTAAAAAAAAATGTTTATTTTCATTTGGAACATAAATTGAAGCAATTGTGATTTTCCCTTGTTCAGTTTGAAATCATAATGATAAAAATCTCCCTATTTCATCCTGAATCTTTTCTTCCAAATTTCATGATAGTGTTTTCTGGACTTGGCAAGCTGAATTCCACAAAGAAACAGAAATCAATATATATGCTAAGTGATAGAGTTGAAAATCAGGAAAGTTCAAAACCTCATCATCATAAAATAAGCATAATTTGAACAAAGAAAGCTTTTGTCCTTTCCATTAAATCTTTCTTAATAACATAATCTATTCTAAATATCTTAAAAGTATTAGCAATACTTTTAAATACTGTACATATATTGATCTTGAAGTAATGTTTGTTTTTACAACATTATTCTTTCCCTGAAAGCTCACTGGAATTTTTAACAGCCTATTTATATCACTATTAATTAAAGACTGGTCATTTACCATATTGTAGTACTATGTCTATAAATTTTGGTAAAGAGCACTGACAATTATTTGTAAAGCATAACACATATTAGCATATAATAACTGTTGAAGTTCAACTCTAGCTGTTTTAAATGTCCAAAATATCCTTTCATTTCCTGATAAGACCAGGCAGTGGTTGCAATATCAAATCAAATATAACAAGAAATAAAGAACAACCTCGATAAGTTCCATAAGACATTTTAATAGGTGAAGAAATAATTCCATTTGTAATAATCCAGGCTGAAAGGTTAGAATAACACATCCAATTAAAGTAAAAAGAAATAAATCCATATTTAGCAAAATGTAGCTCCCAAAATTCAGCACAGTGTGTATCACACATCAAACCAATAGCCAGTCCCCCCGTCTTGCTAAATACACATCAGTGAATGTTCAGATGTTGCTGATTACCCTTACACCTGTCCATAGCTGGGTGAAGTTGATGGGAGTACATTCTGACAACATTTGGAAACTCTCATTTTCCTTCTCTTGGTTAATATGAACAATACTGGGTAGCTGAGATGCATGACATTAAATATGTAAGGAAGGGTTTAGAAGAAAATGGCAACCCATTTGAACATTGAATGTAATTTATATAATAAATTGTCTATGGGGCCTGACTTATGGTACACTCTGTATATTTTAAGGTATATATGGGGGACGGAATGTTTCTTTGATATTCAAAATATTAGAAATTTGCACACATTTTGTTGTGTACTCTTAATATATGCATACTTGTACCAATAATAATTGGCAAAATTCTGTAGTTTGGTTTGCATGTTGATTGTTCATTGTATTCAAGAATACACATCAGTTTCAATCTATCTGGATGTTTCTTTACTTTGAAAGGAGACATCACTGAAGTGGAACCTGAGAGGATGGGTGGTCTTGCATGTGTTTATGTGTGTGAGAGAGAGAGAAAGAAAGAAGTGATCCCATAGTTCAAGCTCATAAATCATTTGAGGAAATTCAACTAACTGACCACAGAAGACCAAAAACTTGCCTTTGAGTCTTTCACATTCATGTTTTTACAGTGTCAAGGGATGTGGTCAGATATGATTAGTGGAGCAAGACCAACGTTTGCTTTTTCATCTAGCTTTCCACTTTGACTCAGATTCAGACTGAGGATTAAATGTTCTGAACCTAATATTAAAGCTGGGTAAAATTCTGCCTGTCTAAACAGCATCCTCAGCCAGTAAAATGGACTCACTGAGGCCTATGGCACTTACCTTTCTCTACCATTTGAGAATATCCTTTATGGTACACAGAAATGATGCCTGCTCCTTACATATTTACAACTCATTCCTTCTCCAGTAGTATTAACTGTAAAAAAAAAGTTGTAAAGTAATTACAAATTTCACCAAAGAGTTGTAAATGAACAACTGTGGAGTCATAATTCAGCAACAATGAATTAACAATTCTGAAGCACCATCTGTTTCCACCCTTGCTTTAGGAGGTGATGGGCAAAGTCAACTGACATTATTTTCTTTGGAGAAAAAGAAAGGTACAGCTTCAAACATAAGCAGATATCATATACCCGATTTGCTAAAATCCAAACCTTTTGTTTTTATAGCCCCTTTAGCTTAAAGTGAAATTGTTGAGAGTGACAATATTCTTCCATGCTACCTGAGGTGATAAATGCAAATTAGATGATTAGAATACCAGGACATCTGGGAAGATGTATTTTAAGTAGACACTTGGCTGAGAACAGTTGTATGCTCAGCAGAATCATGGAGAGAAAGACATATTTTTGAGTACCGATATAGACTAATTCTGTAAGGTCTGAAAACCACTGTATTTTAAATATGTATTTAAAATCAATCCCCCTCCAACATATCCAAAACAGATTTTGCCTGAAATTGGATTTTATTCCAAACACTTAGAAAGTTCTTTTCCCATTGTTGTTATGTTAAATATGTTAGCTTCTTTCCAAAACTTCTTTGCCTTTCTGCGAAACCACAGTGGATTCATATCTACAGGCCAAAAATGGGGTTTGGCTCAGAGCTATCATGTTGCCTTTGCCAAGTGGCCTCCTAAAAGCATACTCAACTTAATTTATATAGCCATTTTTGGAAAAGGAAATATTAAAAAAATTAAGAGTTTTGAACATGGTATGAAGAATTTTTAAAGATATAGCCAGGTGGCTCATGGATGACCACATCTGAGGGTGAAAGTGCTACAGGACATAAATATAGGGAAAGATGTGACTATATGTTCATTGACAGGACAGTGCTGAATGTTAGATTTGGGCCAGTCAGGTATCCAACTTAGCAAAAACACTACAGCACTGTGAGTATTTATCACAAATCCTTAGTAACAGCAGTACTCTGCTAAGAGTCTGAAAATGACATGGTGCTTTCTTTGGTTTTATACTCTGCACACAGAGAGCTTGCTTCCAAATTCATTTATTTTAGTTAGTATTTTGGGCCTTCTTTGATGTAATCTATCACCTTCAGTATTTCCAAGTCAAAGTGCAAACATTTCGTTCTGTGTAATCTAGGTTTCTGCCAATCCTTCAGCCACAGCTGGGTCATGCCTTACTTTCTGCAATGTTATGTACAAAGTGCATTTGTTTAACCAAACATTCTGATAGCTATAAACAACATGCTTCAGACATATTTCCATAAAGTTGCTTTGTTTTCACTGCTCAGTATTTCTGGTTAATTTTCATTGGTTAATGTGCTTGTTTCAGAAAATTGTTATTGACAGGGGATGGAGTTGTGAGAATGTCATGCATCTTTATTCTTATCCTCTCATTTGATAACTTATCTAGGCTTCTGGGTAAATGTGTACTTCAGAAATGATATTTCTTCCTCAACAGCTTTGCTGCTTCTGTGATGGTTGTCTCTGCAGCATCACATTAGATAAGGCGAGATATGCCTGTTCATTCTGGACAAGTCATGGAAAGATGAGAAACATTTGCTGACTAAATAAAGTCCCTAGAAAGTTCAGAAGCAATTTCTTTTATTGTGCTTACATCTTGCAATCTGTATTCATGAGATTTGACGGCAGTATAGGTGATGTTTTGCAAATGAGCTTTAAAATGACATAAGAAATGCAATTATTCATGAACAGTCATCCTTGCTACAAGCATCACGCTGACATGAGCTTGCTACAGTGAATAGAAGAAAGCAGTTCATCTAAGGTAACAAGGTTCATTCCTTTTCCCAGCATTCAGCTTGAATCTCAGCTGTCATGTAAGTACCTCTAGCCCATCACATTACCGAAATAGCAAACTTCTTAATCCTCAACTGCCCAGAACAAAGGTTTAATTCACTCAGCAGGGTTGAAAATGGATCTTATGAATCTGCCAGCAGCATAAGTGTTATTTTTGTGAGAAAACTGGGAAACAGAAATCTGCTGATATATGTTAAATTAAAGAGTTTATTGTGTTGAGTTTAATCTTCCAAGTTCAAGAACAGCTAAATGAAAAATGTGGGATTTGTCCACATGGCATCAATCACACAGCACCTGGACCTCATTTGTAGTCCATAGCAGGAAGTCCTTAAATGTGAAGCAATCTCTGCTACGTCAGTCACAACAGAATTGGTCAGTGGTGGCCTGAGATAATAGCAGTGATAATGCTCAGTGCAAAGTGAAACAAATACTCTTTTTGATTACAGGATAGAATGGTAGATTACTCTTCCCCAAATCCTGCTTGTTCCTCCACTAGGAGTTTTTATTGTTTTAGTGAGCCCATAAACTTCCAATGTATGTATCTAACATAAAGCTTTCTAACTGTACTAAGCAAGCTAGTAGATTGCTGGGTCATCCTACTTCCTTTTCTGAAAATGGGAATTGCTATTAGCCCATAATCCCCTGGGTTGTGATCATACTTAACTGTGGTTGTGAACAGTGAGGCTAGAATGGAAGTCCACCAAACTCCCATTAGCTTTGATTTTTAGTAAGCTCAGAGGAATTAAATCACTGCCAAGGGACTTTCTTGGTCTTCACTGAGCAGTTAAATCCTTGCCTTATGGTGGCCAGGTTGTCAGATCTTACACAGCTTAGTTGAAGTCTCTATACTCTACTGATTCATCACTATATAGTTCTCTGAAGTGTTTCCCTCAAATTTCTGGTGAATATACCCATTCTCTTTCTCTCTGTTATTAGGATTGCCTACAGAGATGTAGTACAAAAGGGCTAAGTCTTTAGTTCTTGCTGCTTGAATAAAGAATGACCAGATATTTTTCATGATGACACTTTTCTTGTGTTTAAGTCATTGTTTATATAACTTCTTCTGCTTAAAGGTGTCTTGCTGAGACATTAGTCCTATGTTGGCTTTATAAACCTTATAGTTGGCTATGAGTGTTTTTAGTTTCCATACATTCAAAATCAAACCTTGGTTTGGTGAAATGTAGATATTGCTTATGGCAGCCAATAGTTTCTGGGTTAAGTATTTCTCTTGCTAAAGAGGTACATGTGTGTGTGGTATGTGTGTCAGTTTTTAAATTTTAAAATAATAAATAGCAAGCAGGGGAAGATAGAATCAACCTAGATCCTGACCAGGGTGATGTGGAGATTAACCATTTGTCCCTGCTGTGATCCCATTCTGAATCAAGTTTTTCCTGTTTGAGTTTGGAAAAAAACTTCAGTTGGTGTAGATGGGGGTTTTCTTCAACTGAAAAGATCAGAAGTGGGGGACTCTTCTGCACAGTGGGTCTACCCTAGTTACAAAGGATTAAAGCCGCCTTATCACCACTGCCAAATTCCAAATTCTGCCAGCCCCCATTCTTGATTTCAGCTTTCGCAAATCATTAATGTAATTATTAATTACATAAAAAGTATCAGGTCAACTTTGACCCTGGGACAGCAACAACATTATGAGTGCTAGTGTAACGTCATCATACGTACCAAAATATATATCTACAGACTTTTGGGGTTAAGTTTTTTTTTCCTGTTATCCCTTCAAAAGCAGCCAATGATCTATATCAAAATAAGACCAAGACATCTCTCCCACAAAGAAAAACTCTAAAGTAATTCTGTCATGTGGAGACAAACTTCTTGCAAACATCAAATTTGTTGTTGATCTGCCAATTGCAAGGACATTCTTTGCTAGGATGAGATTTAAATCCATTTGTTAAAATTCATAAACATTAGCCTTGACAGTCTAATTGTGCCGTCGCCTTCCACTGTGGAAACAAATTAACTGGTATGACTCTTGAAGAGTGAAAGAAATGAGACTGAGCATGGCCTTGGAACACTCTATTCACTAGATTAATACCAACTGTTACCATTGCAGGCAACCATGTTTTTCTTTAAAACCCCACAATCATTCTGTGTCCTATGGAGAAACCTGTCTCATTGCCATATTTGATCATTAGCAATGAGTGTGGCTCCAGCTATCCCATTTTCAACTCCAGCATTTCCTCCCTACTTGTCAGAAGTATCATACAGTTTTGCAACAATTCACTGGTGGTCCTTGAAGAAGACTAACAATTGCTAGCATATTAAAACAAATCAGCTGCTTTAATCCCAGTCGAGAGCCCTCTAGTTGTATTGGGATAGAATTACTTAGAAGTCCAAAGCTGGAATGATTGGAGGAGCTGTTAGGCAGAGGTGTGCAATCTCCTCAGAAAGTTGATTTTTGTTCTTATGAAAAGGAAGCTAATGACTAGTTAAATAATGACGACGATGATGGCTGCTATTGTCATTATTATTAGCAGTGGTATTAGTAGCAGCAGCAGTCATATTATTCTATCTGGGATGAGGTATTTAAAAGCTTTTCTGCCACTGGTGTCAAAATATTATATAATAGCCTTAACTTGTAAGCATACAACAACTCTAACCTTCGTAAGAGAAAACTGAGGAATAAAATTGGACTTTTCAGGTACCTGAAGGATGTTACCCAGAAGGTTGTGACCACAAAATTAATTAATCAATCAATTAATTAAATTACAGGCAGGTGCTTTCCAAATTATGCTCCTGAAGCAGTTTAGCTGCCATGTGCTGCACTATCTGACGAATGGAGGCCATCTTCAAAGGCTGACCCAGGTACGGCGCGTTACAATCAGCAGTTATTGCTCTGTTTGTTTAATGTGAACTGTTATACTGAAGGAAGCCAGAAGGAAATGTTAGAAAATAAAGATTTAAGGGCATCTGAATATTTCAAAAGTTGTTATCCTTTCAGCCCATACCCCCCAAAATTCAATGCAATAGAACTTCGTATCACTAAATACAGGTTTCCTTTTCTGATCTGTGTGCCCTTTTTGTTCTATTTTATCTTCTAAGGCAAGCCAATGTGTTCTCAGGATTGGGCTCTCATTTATGTTAGCCTGAAGAAAATAAGAAATTCTGTGAATATTCCTTTTCTAATGGGAAGGGAAGCAGTAATAATGAAAATCCATACCATGATAGTTCCTCCCCACATTACTCCCATCGTGCAGTCTGGAGAATGAGTTAGGGGATCCCCCTCAGCAGTTCTGAGTCATTCTGGCCCTCACTTGGTGGTCCATCAGGTGGGAACTCTGGAAGTTGCAGTCCCAAATAATCTCTGGAGAGTACAGGTTGGGGAAGGCTGCCAAATAGCTAGCTGAACAGAGCAAGGAAAAATATAACACAAGCATAAATGAAAATTGGTGAACTTAAGACCACATACACACAGAGAGCGCAAATTATATAGCAATGCAATGTCTGAAGTAAGGCACCTGGATATTACCTAATTTTTAAGAATGTAGAATGACCTCCCCTAAGGCTGGCTGAGCTGCAATTGTCTTGCATTTTGCAAAACTGTTATACTTTGCAGAGGAGATAGGGAATAATATGATCTGTATAAAAGATGCTGAAATGTTACTTCTCTTAATAAACTTATTTATGTAAAGGAACTTGGAGATCTGTATCCAGGCTGGCCAAGTCATTTTGTAGAAGGTGGGAGTAACTGAGCACTGAAAAGCAATGACTACAAGCGGGAGCTAACAATAGCCTAACATCTAAGCAGCCCTTTTTCATCCAAAATTTAGAAAGCCTTACAAATAGGTTTGCTGTCTGCCTCTCTACCAGGGATGTAATAAAATGGCCAGGACCACAGATAGAGATCTTGTGCAATGTGAAATATTAACTTTAGAAATCCCAGCAGGATATTACAAGCCAGCACTGGACTAACAGATACAGGGAAGGCTTAATTTGAACCAGTACTTATGCTTATTAAACAGAACTTGTTTTCAGCCATAGGCCTCTACTCTGGAAATATGTGAAGCAATAGGAGAAGACGGGGATGAGAACAGACACAAATTAGCCATTCGTCTTCATCCACTATCTAGCTTCCCACCCGACACCAATAAGAAAAGCAGATCTTTAGCCCTTGTGGAATCTAAAATGAATTGACCCTATAGGCACTGTCATTTTTTTGTCTTTTCTGTAAGAAAGGGGGCTGCTTCCATTTTTCAGTGAATTAGCCCATAAAGTCAGTTAGGATGTCAACTTGTGAGCAATGACAACTATTTGTTTGTGGAAGGCTTCTGGTTCATTCTGAACCTGTTTTCTGGAACAGATTTTGACCCTTAGAAGAAATGTTTGTTTATTTATTTATTTATATTTCAGTTTTAATCATCACCCATCTCACTTGTCAGCTGCTCTGTAAAATGTTTCATATGTTATAGCAGAAAGGCATCACAGTCCCTGTAGATACCAAAGCATCAGTGACACCTGTAGACAGGTTGCATGGACCAGCAAAAGTAAATTAGCTGTAGCCCCATGAGATCTCCAGATCTGGGCTTTTGCAGAAGAACAGAGAATTGTTTTTGCAGGGCACTAATAGTAACTCTCCCTCTTAACTCATATAAATAAAGGAGGCCTTCTGAGGTTACCTTTGCAATGCTGAAGTGAGTTAAGCAGCATTCCTTCGTGTGCCATATGAATAATAATAAAAAGCCCCAGTGTATGTGGGAGGAACCCTTGATGTGGTTTCCTCATATATCAATAGTATCTCAGAAGAAATATTTCTTCCTTTTCCATGATGCTAGAAGCCACGATCGCCTAGCGAACAGAACAAAGGAATAAATTCACATGGCAGAATGTTAAATGGTGAGGTACATTGTTACAAAGTAGTGTTGTACAGAAACATTTGTCTGAAGTTTTTCTAACACTTCTCACTGAATTTGATGAGAGAGGATGTGATTTCAAAATGTCTTTCAAAGGCAAAGAGAATTTCAGCAAATTGTATGCATGTATTTATTTACTAGACTTACTGTATAAGGCTGCCCAACTCAAACACAGTGACTCCTAAATAACAGAATATATGATATAAATATACATTCTCACAAATGTGTGATGTTCTTACCCTCCTTTAATTAAAAGATGGCCAAAGGAGGCATGTGAATCTCCCGTCTTTCACTCTATATTAATGTCTTTGGTGGTCTGCAGTCCCCCTGCCTGCTGGTGCTTCAATTAAATCTTACAGGAAGACATCAGGAAAGAACTGCTTCCAACAGGCTGTTTATGATTGAGAAGTATGGACAGACAGGCACGCTTCAGAGTGGAGCTCTTGGTGCTCTCTGACGTTACCTAGTCGGGTAATGAAACGTCTGCAAGAAAACAGCCAAGCTCAGAGAGCACCAAGGACTCCTCAGTTCAGCCGGGAGCTACGTATATTCTCTTCTATTGGGATGCTTCAGAGTGATGGAAGGATACCTTATAGAAAACAACCATGCCAGCAGCCACAGCACCACTACTACCAGCATCCTTCACTACTTTCAACAATACCTGTAGTTTAAAATACCAGCAAAAGAAATTCAACAGAAATTCTCAAGTATCTTGAAAATAAGATTAAAAATCAAACAAACCGAAGCCTCTTTCACAGTGGAGGTAAATCTTTGAGAAACTGCAGGGTAGATTTTGGCACAATATGCTCATAACCAATGCAACTGGCTTTTCAAAGAGAAAAGATTAAGTATATAGAAGTCAATGCTAGTATAACTACAACGTACAGCTATGATGGTTCTATACTATCTCTAGGATCAGAAGCAGTACGCTCTTGAACAAAATCTGCCAGTGAATGCATTAAAGAGAGCATCTTCTAAAACTGCTGTGCTTTAGATGTGATTTAATACACAAAGGGATTTTGTTTTTAATACAGGAGTGGGCCCTGTACTTGCCCTGCACTGGACAGACTGAAGCAGTCAAATGTGGAGGTTTCCCTTCTCAGAACTACTCCCTCATGAAAACACCAGCTTTTAATTCTAATGGAAATGTTGGGGATTTCTTTTCTGTGTTCCGTGCTGCACTAAACTGGTCAGGATCTGGTGAACTCTGATAGCCACAGTCCTCCTTCTTAAGCTCATTCTGCCCCCTTGTGGGTTTGAGCACAGCCTGAAGGATAGACAGGCCTTACACACTGGAGGAAAAGATATGAAAAGGTGCACAAATGGTATTAAACCTTACACACTGGAGAAGGAGACATGAAAAGGCGAACAAACAGTGTCACGCCTCTTGGGAGTATACCTCCGTTGCTTGTAACTGTTCTCAAGATGAACACCTGGGATGGAACAGGCTATGGGGGAAAGGAGGTTCAGAAATAAGTGATAACATATACAAGATAAGCCTCCTCTCATTTTTTCCCCTCATGCATGCTAGCTGTATTCAAGATGCTTGGAACCTTCAAAATGCTTTGGAAATATAGCAGTTCTATAACATAAATCTGAAATCTTTATTCCACCTGTACCCCAGTCTCTGGAGATCAGACTTAGACTTGCCTTTCTTCACTGTTCAGTGATATAACTAGCAATTAGCTGTTTGTATGTGTCTTTGAAAGGTGTCAGTCCAGGGTTTGTGCATCAGTCAGACCTCCTACTGCAGTGTTTCTCAACCTTAGCAACTTTAAGATGTGTGGACTTCAGCTCCCAGAATTCCCCAGCCAGCCAACCAGCCAGTCCATATATCTTAAAGTTGCCAAGGTTAAGAAACACTGTCCTACTGTGTGCAAAAGGGAATCCCTTGAATCAGGAAATGAACAATGAAATGGAAATTTATCTGAAAGCCCAAAAAAGATAAAAAATATTTTGCAAGTGGAAAAAACATTTTTCCCATCCCTGCCTCTTTCATCATTGGCATCCAGAATATTTCATGCTTTGCATAGACAATTATGATGTTAACTATGGTATACTTATATTTCAAAAACATTGCTATTTATGGTAGAAAACTGGAAGAACTGTGTGCATTATAGACTTTGATTGATTGTCATTACATTTTAGCTTGTCACATAATTCTGGTCTGGACAAGAATTTACACTCTAAGTGTCTGGCAAGGGTATAACAAAGTACAAAGTGTATGCTCATCACCTATTTTAATGACTATGTATATGTATAGCAATATCTATTATCTATCTATATCATCTATCTATCTATCTATCTATCTATCTATCTATCTATCTATCTATCATCATCTCATCCATCCATCCATCCATCCATCCATCCATCCATCCAATGGATCCAATCAAACACCCCTATAAATCCTTCATTCACAAAAGGTCACCATGCAACATGTTGAATCCTATATGATAACACAGAAAGAGTAAAATACAGCTTGAATCTTTAAGTGAAATGCCAGTGCTTAGAAGATGATTTCATTTAAAACCAGATGCAGAGAAATCTGCCTACTGCTTATGAGAATTAATTTCTGGTACAAACAACTTAAAAAAAAAAAAGTATGTTAACTATGGTGTCGCTTTTAATGTTCTTTAAGCTCTTATGTCTTTTTTTAAAAAAATTCTTTGTTGACCTTTTTCCTTAACATGTTCTGACCTTAACTTGTATTTAATGCTTTACTGTATTCCATAGTATCCTTCCTCCACTGTATTTAAATGTTTTGATGCTCTAATCTACATATTCAGTAAGGATGTTTCTTACATACAGTTATTGATTTTAAAAACATGTTTATCTATTGTTTTTATCTTATTTTTTTGTAAATGGCCTTGATGATTTTGTACAAAGGTGTCTAGAAACATGGTTAATGGACACATCTTAAATATTTTGAAAAGGATAATCTGAAAAATCATGTTAAAGTCTGGAAATGGATATCTGGAGACGGTCAAGGCTGATGCTGAGTCTTTTCCTGGGATTGTGCAGTTGCTGGGTGAGCCCATGAAAAGATACAGCATTTGTTTTAAGTAGTTGCAGACAAGTGCTACCTGAATGGCCCCTGCATTTGAAAGCACCTTTCCATGTTAGAAACTGAAGCACTGCACAGCCCTAGGATTCAGTGGAAAATAAAACATCCAAACCAAACAATGAATTATATACTACTCATTAATCTATAAATCTGCCACATGTAGTGTTCTTATATAAAATAGTCCAAAATACCTTGAGTATTTTATATAAAAAGTTAGACTAAAAGCACTTCAATCATGCAATAAGTGTAGGGACTGCTAATCCTTATGCCATTGTCTATCAATTGTCACATAATGGAAGGTATCTGCTGTTTGAAATCACTTGGCTATTGTCTACACAAGTAACTGGTTAATTGCCATTAGCTGTAAAATATCAAATGTCATAGCCTAAATACTGAGGACAAATATAATTGGGTTCCAAACAAAACAAAACAAATCTGGTTCAAAATAATTAGAGAATATGTGGAGGACAGCATTTGACTTTGGAAAAGTGAACGTTTTTTTTCAATGAGAATTTGTTTTTTCAATAGATTTTTTTTTTAACAAGCTCTACATTTTAACTCATGTGTACTGATATTTTTTATGGTATTCAATGTTCTTTTATAAATCATTTTCTACTTTTTCTGGAAAGATTTTACCATAACCACGAATCATATATTATTGCTGTGAGATGTAGCTTAACTCAAGGGAGACATAAAAACAAGTTACATTTGCACTGCAACATACTTTTGCAGCAACAACATTAATATGGAATTCATCTTTTACCAAACCAAATAGCCCTTTGGAGGCTTGTGTCATACATGCAAGATCTCTACTTTATAATACAAATTAGGCTATACGTGGGAGACATGCAAACTTCATGGCAGTTTTGTTCCTATGACCCACAGATGTGTGTCCATAACATTAAATGAGCAAGACACGTACAGTTTTGGTTTGACTTTTTCTTAATTTGAATGCCAAAATGTCTTCAGCCAGCAGTAGTAGAAAAGTAAGAGGCTGATGGCACCAGTTCTCAAATGAGGTTAGAAAAACTGCCCAGCATTCTATTTTGTGTGCGTAGGAAACAGAGAAATTGGAAGGGGTGGTGGGGATTGCTTATTTAAATAGGAAGGCATTGGCAATTGAACTCAAATAAGCGGATATGTTTGTAATACAGATATATAGAGTGAGAGCGAGGCTTATTTGATGTATAAATGACATGAAGGAGTTATTATCATTAGGGAGCACTGTCTGCCTCCAAATTCAGTGTCTAGACTAGTTCTAAATCTGGAATAAGCTAAAGAAGGAAGTAGTAAACAAACAGAAATAGTCATCACACTGGGGTTGCATAACATGGCTGCCAGAAAAGAACCATGGATCTGTTTATCTTGCAACTGCATCAGTCTTGGGGAGAAATCACCAGGAGCATTAATGAGTGAAATGTACTTGATGGTGGCTATGTCATGTGAATGCTCCTTTTCTTACAAGTAAAATAAGCAAATCCCCTCGCTACACAACAATCCCCTAGCTACAACTGGCATGCTGTTTGTATGAGTTTATAGCAATTAAATTAAGAACGATCAATCTAGGACACTGCCACAACTTCCATATGGCTTCCATATGTGCAAAACTCTGGATGATCACTAGATGGCAGGAAACTCCTTCATCTTTGCTGCTATCTAATGGTCATTCAGATTTTTGCTGCCCTAATATTGAGCAACTACATAACATTAGATATGTTCACACATTATGATAAACCAAAAGGTAATTTGTTGGTTTTAGCTTACTTTTGGTGTGAATGTAACTAATTGTTGCTTATTTAATAGACTATGGTTAAATTATGATTTGGCATCCTCAGCAAACCCAGGGGCACAGCACCCTTTCTCGTTCCCTGGTTCAGTATATAAGAACAGTCCTGCTGGATTAGGCCAAGGGCCATTTACTCCAGCATTTTGTTTCTGACAGAGGCCAACTTGATGTTGTATGAGACCTGTGGTGGTCTCAAGCAGGAAATGGAGACATACTCCTTTCCCACCATCATAGCCACCCAGAGTCATTGCGAGTTGGGTGGCATACTACTACTACTACTACCAGTACTACTACTACTACTACAATTGGATGCAACCGAGAGGTAATACTGAATCTGCAGTATCAATACCCCAGATAGTCCTGTTCTCTATGAAATCCATCTGAACTAACAGCAATCTTTATGACTTGTGGTCATGTATTCCAGAGTTAATTATGTGTTGTTTGCTTTAAATGTCCCTTGTTAAATTAATTTATTTATTTACTGGATTTAGGTGCCTCCCAACTTCAAAACCACTCTGGGTGGCTCACAAAATCAAACACAAAACAAAGTAAAAGCACAATAACACATACCTAAACAAGAGGGCATCCAGTCACTCAATATAAACCAGTACAGAACTAACCTGCTGAGGGGGGCCCATAACCCAAGGCCTGGAAGAACAGCCTTCTAAAACACCTTTGGAGTGGGAACTCCACAGATTTCAGGGGGGATCTCATTCCAAAGGACAGACACTGCAACAGAGAAGGCATGCTTCTGGAGCCTCATTAGATGACATTATTTAATTGAAGGGACCTGGAGCATACCAATTCTTCCAACTTGTAGCAGCTGGGCAGAAACCACAGGAGAAAGAGGGTCCTTCAAATAAGGCCATTAATGATCCCATGCCATAAATAGTCCCTGGTCCTAATATTTTGAGAGGGGGAGGAAAATGTCTTTCTGTCCACTCTTTCCATGCCATGCATGATTTTATGCAACTTTATCATGATCCACCTCTGTTGCCTTTTTTTCCCAAGCTAAATAGTTCCAAACATTCTAGCTTTTTCTCATAGGGAAGGGTTTGAGCCTGTGATCATTTTTATTGCCTTCTTTTTCTAGCTCTTACATCCTTTTTTTTTTTTTTGGGTGGTGAACAGAAATATACATATAGTAATTCAGATGTAGACACATAGATTTGTGTAAAGGCATTATAGTGTTGATATTTGAATTTTCTGTCCCTTTCCTTATGTTCCTTAGCATGAAAGTTGCTGCGTACCATGTCAATATCCATTCACTATAACCTCAAGATCTTTTCCATGCTTAGTTATAGAAAGTTCAGGTCCTGTATGCAAATTTAGGATTTTTTACCACCATGTGCATCACTTGACACTTATTTAAATTGATGCATCTGCCATTTGGTTGACCATTCCACCCAGTTTAAAGAGACCTTTCTGGAGCTTTTCATGTCCACTTTCAGTTTTAACCCCCTGAATAATTTAACATTGTTTTCAAATTTGACAGCTCAGCCTTTATCCCCAAATCAAGACTGTTTATCATTAAATTAAAAAGCTCAGTTCTGAAGACAGAACTTTGAGGGAATCCACTTCTTCCTTCCTTCCTTTGGTAAAATTGCCCATTTATTCCTGCACTTTACTTTCTGTTTTTAAAAAACAGTTAGCATTCACTAAAGGGACAGGTTCTCTTATCTCATGGCCACTAGGTTCACTCAAGAGCTTTGCCAAAAGCGTTTTGAAAATCCAAGTACAGAGTATCAACAAAATCACTTCCACCCACCTGCTTGCTCACAGTCTTGAAGATTTCTAGAAGGTTGGTCAATTTTACCCTTGTAAAATGTATGCTCATTTTCCTTCAGCAAGGTTTATTCCTCTATGTGCCTGGTTATTTTACTTTTATCTCCATTTCTACCAGTTTGCCTGGAACAGATGTTGAGCTGACTGGCATCCAATTTCCTAGATCTCCCCTGGGTCTGTTTTTTAAAACTGATGTCATACTGGCTACCTTCCAGTGTTCTTGCACTGAGAGGTGAGTTACACAATTCGCTAAGAAGTCAACAATTTCATATTTGAGTTCTTTAAGGATTATTAGATGGATGCTATCAGAACCCATAAGTAGTTACTGCGTAGTCTCTCAAAATAACCTAGAATATCTTCTGTTGTTGCTTCCACCTGGAAGGCCCAGTTTGGGAAGGCTAAACTAAGTGAATGAATAATGAAAATAAATAATAAATAGCAATTCTTAATTTGTTAGTAAGAACAACAAATCATAACTATTTAGAATTACTATGTTTGTGTGGGGAATCTGTGGCCTTTATTGTCTGACTACAATTTCCCATCAGTCTCTGTCTGTATGTTCAGTGAGGAGGAGGATGGACTTCTCCACCAGCGGTAGAAGAGACCAAATGATAGAGTGCATGAAGCTCCCTTCACAGTGATGTAGTTAATTCTTGGCTCAATCATCATCTTACAGCCTAGACCATCTTGCAGGGTTTTTACAAAAAGAAGATAGCAGGGATGGGGAAGGATGTAGAACATCTTGAGCTACTTAAAAGGAAGTTGCGGTGAAATCAGCTAATAAATAAGAGTCTAAACAAACAATTGGTGCTGAACTGATGGAATAAGCGTTTTAAGTCTTTGCCTAGGAAGCAAAGAACTCCAATAGTTAAAGGTTATGCTGTGTGCCTGCATATTTTTCTCTTTTAACAGTGACAGTTATTGGGGAATTAGTAGAGAAACTAAGAACAATTACTGTAACTTTAAAGATACCAAATCAAGAGTGGAAAAATTTGGATGGTCACTAGATGGCAGCAAAGAGCTGGCATTTTCTGAACTGTTTTGCTGCCTTTTAATGGTCATCCAGAGTTTTGCAGCCAAATTGGTAGCTGTACTTTAAAAGCTGACTTTGCCACTCTGCGTCCATTCCCATTGATATCCAGCAGCCAGTGCTCTTTTAAAGAATTGTGAAAAGGATGAAGTCCATGGCAACAAAGTAATTATCATTAAAAGGTCATTAAAGAATCCCTAGAGACTTTGTATTCATGTTAAAATATTTGAACAGCTTATTCTTTTGATTAAAAAATGAGATTTATATAGCAATTTATATTTTAAAGACATCAGGCATTCCAATGCATTTTAACACAATAACTCAGTTAATTAGCGCAGCTGGTATAAATTTATGGCATAGTAAAAGAAGAAATTTAAAGTCAAGAATGCATTAGTTTTATCCTGGTGTAATTCTGACTTTGACATGCTGCTAAGGCATAGCAACAGTGGAACAGAGTGAAAAGAAAAAAAAATCTTATAAGGTTCATCACAACCATCAGCATAGGTCCATACAAACTCTCTTCATCTTTGCAGCAAAATATTAATAGGAAAGAAAGCGCTCATTCCCTTGAGCTAAGTCCTGAAATCCAATTGGACGATGATCATAAGTTGCTGTGATACGAACCAAATGATGCAAGTCATGTCACTCTGGTGGCCACCTTTTCCCTGCTCCCCACCCCCGATACACAGATGCCTAGTGCCATGGCAAAGTACAGTGGCAGGTGATATGTCATGTGAAGTATGTGGCGTGTAGTCTGGTGGATTCTTTCTAAGTAAAGTAAATATAGGCGACCAATTCGCACCTGGGAGGCCCATTCTAGATTGGCCCCTTTGCCCCCATGCTTACTGAAGGAAAAAGGGAGCCACAAAGAATGTTTAATCCAACATGTAATTTGTTCCTGATTCTACTAAAAACACAGACTCCAGCCTAGCACAGGAAGTGGTAATCCGCAGGCCTCTTGTGGCACCCAGACCCTTGTTTGCAGCCCATAAGCTTCCTGATGAGTTACAGAAACACATCTGTAAAGTGCTAAACTTCAGTGTGTTTTTAAAAATGAAATCAGTAAATCAGACATGTTAAACCCCTTCCGTTTGCCCACCTGCTGCTTACAAAGGGATGAAAGGATCAAAAAGGATTCGTTCTCTGGGCCTCAAAGCTATTTCAAATGGAGTCATTACTCAAAATGTTTAAAAACTTTTCTCTTATTTTCATTCACAAGGACATTTTTAAAAAAAGGAAAAGTGATATTCTACACTTCAGTGCAATTTCTTTTCTTTTTGCCACACTTTTCCTTCAAGTGAATATACTTACTTTTATATAATGCTGTTATGGAAAGGAGTCCTGAATCTTGTTTTGACTTTGAGGAGTCCTTGGGGTTCTCTGAGCTTGGTTGATTTCTTGCAAATGTTTCGTTACCTGGCTAGGTAACATCTTGAGTGTTCTGAAACACTGAAGATGTTACCTAGCTGGGTAACAAAACGTTTGCAAGAAAACAACCAAGCTCAGAGAACCCCAAGGACTCCTCAGTTCAACCCTGTTGTTGTTCAGTCCTTAAGTCGTGTCCGACTCTTCGTGACCCCATGAACCATATCGTGCCAGGCCTTCCTGTCCTTCACTGCCTCCCTGAGTTTGCTCAGTTTCATGCTCATTGCTTCAGTGATGCTATCTAACCATCTCATCCTCTGCCATTCCCTTCTCTTTTTGCCTTCAATCTTTCCCAGCATCAGGGTCTTCTCCAAAGAGTCCTCTTTTTGCACAGTTCAACCCTGAGCTACATATATTCTGTTCTATTGCTATAAAGACTTTCTAAACAGGTGTCTCCAGCCCTTTGCAAAATCAAGCTTTCTCTCTAAACTCCTCATGAGTGATTCAGTCAGAAAACCCATTACCAGAAACCAAGGAGATTTCATTTATATACTAGGAATAACTCATTTTTCCAACCACTCAGACTCAGGCATTCATTTTCTCCAGCAATATTTTTCTATCCTAGAGACTTGTTGCAGTTAAAGCGTCTTCCAGTCCATCTGGATCAAGCCGGGTGACTTTTGTTGCTGTGTTCAACAGGGCTGTCCTGTCATTAAGTAACTGAAGCAACTACCTTGGGGAGCATATTTGCTGGGGCTGGGCACTGGGCATTGCTGGGAACAGGGACAATATTTTGGAGGCAAATCTGCATGTCCTACATGGCATATCCTTTGCTTCTGATGCTGGTTTGCTACCCCAAGTGCACTAGAAGATGTTACTGCTTGTACAATGTTGCAGTAAATTTGAGAACAAGCCTCATCAATTTCAAAGCTTGAAATGGGGACCAGATGCTCACTATAAGCAATAAAATGATTTGAGCTGGTTATGGCATCCGTAATTCCTCCTCTTATAAACAATTAGCATTTTGAAGGGTTTATATCAGTTTTTTTTTAAAAAATGAGGGGTGTTTCAAGTGAATGATACTTGCTCCAAAATGTCACCACTCCCCTGATGCTAAATTGCCACTTTCCCTCCCCTGATACTACGTTTTTTTAAAATCCCCCAGAGTCAAACTATGAATGGGGGAAGGATAGCAAGGCGCCAAAACCTCTGGACTCCAGGTAGGAAATGATGCTTGATACATAATTTACCATTAATGAGAATTTGGAAGAGAAGGGCTAGGAAGATCAACAACATTGTATTCATCCTACAGCTGGATAGAATTTTAAAGAACTTTTGGTTTGATCATAAGTGGGAAGCCCACATCTTTTTGTTTCCTTCTGCATTTGCGAAATCATACACATGGTAGATGATCTTTTTTTTCTTTAAAGAGTCATGGGGTGAACTCTGTCCATGGTTGATCTGACTTCCTTGTACCATGTAGGAATTGTTTGTTATTTTGCAGGAAAAATAAAATCTCTTTGGAACAAGCTGTCTGTCTCCCGTAAGGGGTAGACAAATATTTTGAGAGGGCAAATGCCAATTTTTCTCAGCTTCAATATTTGGCCAACATTAGTTCCAGAGGTATTGAATAAACCTGGCACTTTTGTACTGATGACCTTCTTCTATCTGTTTCTCCCTTGGCAGCTCATTGAAGGCCATTGAAGAAATTCATTCTGGAAAAAAATTGACTCCCAAGAAGAGTGAATTTTCTTCTCTTTATGCCACTTGTATAACATCCATGGTAGTTTTCTCCGGAATGGCTCGAGCATGCTTCTGGGAAGGGGCTGAATCTAAAAGGATTCATCTAATATAGACGTGTATCCAGTGTGAATCAGAACCCCCAAAGAAACTATCTTACCTAGACATGTAGGAATCTGTCTTCAAGAGGAGTTAGCAGCATACTGGACAAGAGACTCCCTTCTCTACTTGATACACATTAAGATGTGTTATTTTTTTTAAATAGGAAGCTGGTATACTGCAAGGCAAAGCATTCTTCCAACATCATCTTTCTTTTAAGGAATACTCTGGGGTCCACTCTTAGGGCTCTTCCTCACTTGCCTCTGCTTTTTTTCCACCAGGCAACTTTAATTCATTATTAACTGATCCAGTTTTAAACTACCATTTTGCCTCTTTTTCCTACACATCCCCCCCGCCCCCGGTGGATAGGATTTCACTTGTTTTGCTGATCATTTGATGACTGATAAGGCCAGGGGTTGAGATCTGTCCAAAAGCTGCTGTGGGCCAATTTAGGGTGCTGTGAGCATGCCCCTTCTCTTCTGGTCACTGGGCACTTCCCTTTGTGGCCAGTTTGACTTGACCTGCAAGAGAAGCCAAACGCCTGCCTTGCAGAGAAGCCCTGGCTCACTGAATGCCTGGTCAGCATTTTCCATAATGTCTGTCAGGTCTTACGTGAGATCCTTACTAACATGGGCGTAGCACGCTTTGGAAGGCAGGCTGGACCTGGGTTTTAAAGACGAGCTTAAACAGGTATAGCAGTGTTCCTCAACCTTGGTTGCTTTAAACTGTGTGGACTTCAACTCCCAGAATTCCCCAGCCAGCCATGCTGGCTGGGGAATTCTGGAAGTTGAAGTCCACACAGCTTAAAATGGCCAAGGTTGAGGAACACCGAGGTATGGTATTCCTTTGAAAGAACCCTCATGCTGGGCTGCACAGAAAATTGATTTAAATTGGGAAAGAAAGGAGTTTTGCCAGCTATATGTTGATCATTGGGTCACATGGGTATGTTTCAGGATTTCCTCTGCTTCTGTTTCACATGGCTGCATTTTTAACTGTTGTTATTTTATTATTATTGCTATGTTATTTTATATTAAGTATTCTTATAATACAATCTTTATATGACATTTAATATTATATTTAATGTTCCTGTATTATTTTTAAGGGCTTGTGCAAGAGCTGGTCACTTTAATGCTCAACAGCTCATCATGGTTATTTGTGTCACCCTTGGTGGGATGGCCTGGCACCATTTTTCCTATTCTATTCTCCCCTTGGCAGACTAGGTACCATGGGGATGACTGTTGTCATTATTTGTGGGACAATCATAATTATGGAATTCCAGAAGTCCACTCTAGTGTGTGGGTCCTCTATGGTTTTCTACCAGCTCTGCACTTTGCCACTTTCCTGCCCCTGTTTGCCAGTACAGAAATGCCACTCCTATAATCTATCCCTCAGGCCATAAACAGCAAGTAATCCAGTGTGGTGGTGAGGAGAGGTGCTCCTTGAATCTTTTCTCTGAAATTAACCCCAGCCATAGGGCAGCCCTGGTTTTAGGCTGCCTCTTTTTCCCCAGGCAGGAAGCAGTGGAGTGTGAGAGAGGAAGCTTGGGCAAAAAGGGGTCTTTGGATGTGGCCTGAATATTCAATTGTCTCACTAATAATGGAGCATGCCTGCCTCAGCCAGACAGTAACTGCCTCAGAGTGTTGATATGCCTGTAGTGCCATCTGTTGGCCATGGAACTTTGTTCTGTGGCTGGAGCATGGCTTGGTGGCCAGGATAAGGGCTCTTAGCTATGAGCCCTATTTTTCAGTCCTGATCTGTGACCTGTGCACCTAACCCAGTTGGAGGACAGTTGGAGGGGTGGAGTTACTTTGTGTTGTTAATAAACTCAAGTCTATATACAAAATGCTGACTGCATTTCTTCTGTTACTATAGGAACAGAAACAGAATAACCATCTACAATATGTTGGCCTTTTGAGTATCAGCAGTCCACAGTTGCCTGGCTCATAGCATGTGAAAGCTTCCATTTGCATTCCATCATAATTAATTGTAGATGTTCTTCCAACATCCCTAGGAGAGTTCCCTATCCATTTTTCTTTTGTTGGTCACAGTAACAGTCCAGGAAAGTCACCAGAGCAATAGTTGCACAACTGCAATGAGAACTTTGTATTGGTATACAAAAGGGTTTGAATATGGGCCATTCTGTGCATGCTTGTGTGATTTCCAAGGTTCAGTGCTCTTCAGGTTGGTAATCATCCAAATCACAATAGCCCATAGGAGAGGAGTGGAGCCATGTCTGGGGAGCAGCTTATATCTCATGCTTTCTGTATTAGCTCATTGCAGAAGAGACTAGAAATAGTTTTGTACCAATATAGAGATTACCTCATAAGCCTCTACACTGGGGACATGAATGGGGAACCTTAGTTGGTGAGTGGTGGCAGTGTATATACTGCATAGATGTGCCTGCCCCTGGGTGCATATAGACCCTGCACACCTTTCCCTGTAATATAAGTGGCAGTTTTCTAAGCTGCATGAGAAGGAACCATTTGTAGCCTCTCCTTTTTACTATCATTTCCACACTGATTTTCATGTACAGTAATTCTCTCGCCTACTTCACCACTTCTTAATGCAGGTTTTTCCTGCCTCTGAAACTATATTTGGATAATGAACCAGTGAAGCTGCTCTGTTAGGAACTTGTACCAATCGTTGCAAATCTCTTGGCTTCCCACATTCCCCTACAGCCATTTGGGGGAATTCCTATCCATATCAGTGGGCATGAACTCCCCCATCCGATATATGACCTATTCAGCTATAGTGCTTACATCCTCTATCATCACTGCAGGATTGGGTCTCCCAGGTATACCTATCCCTCTCGTTTCTTCCACAGTTGTGGAAGGTTTGGGAGTGCTTCCCACAGTGTTGGGGCAGTAGGCAGAAGCTATATCCGCATATATGCGTTATATGGTCAGTAGGAGCACTACCTCAACAGGAAGACATTTCTATTGACTACTCCAGGTTATGGTGGATCACATAGGATGCTTCACTGTCACTGAAGTTTGCTACAGAGGAACTTACCATGATTCATTTGTGTTCTGCACTCAGCATTGCTATGGACTCCAGTCAATCAGTGCCCTGAATCTCCACAATCGTGTATGGTGCTTGCTACTGCCTCTGTGCAAGAGTGCCACTGGATGAGGAGAGTACTGACAGCATACCAGCCATATGCACTGTGCCCCACAACATCTGTGACAGCAAGGGGCGTGGCATGACTCTGAGGGCAAGGGTGTGCTGTCCTCTCAAGGAAGCCATTATTGTCCTCACCATCAGCACCACAGGGCTTAATTGCTGATGCTGTATGGACATGCCAGCGCCATCATGGAAGCGTCCTGCCTTTCTCAGGGTTCATTTCCTTACTAGACTTAAAGGCCATGCAGCACTTTTTGTGATTGCCTGATCCCACTGTTTTGGTCCTTTATGGTCTTTTTTCCCCCTTCCTGCACATTTAAGAACAGTCACAGTGGCTCTCAATGTCAAAATCACAATGTCCTGTCCAAGGAATGACTTTTGTAGGTGTAGGTAGGTGAGCTTGCTGCTGGGGATCATGTTGCATTGCACAGGATTTGATGAAGCGGCACCGCAATAGGGGGGACAGGGCAGTTGACAAAGGTCTAACTGTAAGTGTGGCTGCGCTGCTTGCATGCATCCTATTGCTCTGTTGAATGGCCTTCCCATAGGATTGTGACAATCTGAATGGTTTTCCAAAAGCTTGCAGAAACAGAATTGTTACAGAGAGCTTTCAGGGAATGAGGGAACAGGATCTTGATTAGGTGGATAAGGTTGTTGCTTTATCCTTATTGTGAGTTTTATGCTTCACATGGGATTCGAGAACAGAAGGTGGTGCAGGGCCAGCAAGCTGCCATCATGGTCCTGAAGGAGCTAAAACAGAATCACCTCTGAGTCTCTTTAATTTGCTGTACATCTGTTTAGGAGAGCTGATGTGCCTCTCCTTGTGCAGCCTTCTGAATATTTTGTTGTACATAGAGGCTGATGGAAGGGGGCAGCAGCAGACAATATGGGAGGAAGGAAAGTGAACTGCAGAAGTGAAACCTTATCTCATCATTCTGTCAAACTCTGCTGTACAATGGGCATAAAATAAGGAACAGAAGCAGCAAGGAAACTGCTATGGAGGCCTGATAATACGCTGGCCAACAGGTGATAAACATAAATGGGAGGGAATGTGCATGAGTGTGTGTGTGTGTGCATGCATACATGTGCGTATATATATGTGTGCATGTATATATGTGTGTATATGTATATATAAATAAAATAGTTTATTGGGTCAATAACTACAAAAATTAAACAAAAAATACAACACCAAAGTAAAATCAAATAGATGAGATAAAATACTGGCAGAACAAAGATAAAATAACACATAAAAATGTGACATACACTGCTATAATGGTGCATTAAGTACTTGTGCAAATGCAAATCCAAAATATTACATACTATGAAGTAAAATATATATCATCTAAAAACAAGATAGCTAGTATGTGTTAAATCTAAAGTGATAAATAAAACAGAAGTGATTATTTCTGTTACCAGTTATGCCTTATTTTCATTGCAGCAACACAGAATTTGGCTACTGTACAGGTGATAAACAGTTTCAAATCTTCTAGAAGATGGTTCACATAGAAATTGTTGGGCCTTCCTGGGATGTGTGTGGAATGAATTGGTGGGAACTTCCCAATACTTGTGTTCTATGCAATCTCTACTTTATGATTGTGCCCTGTTGGCCAGGGTACTTCTGAGCATGGATTTAGTGTTCTTTCAGAAGAGTGTTTAGACCTGTCTTCAGAAATACTGACTGACAACTTACAAGCACAGAGGAGGGGTTCTCAGAAGCATCTGGGACATTGCCCCTGCTTCATCCCAGGCACCCCTCTGTGCTGCAGGCTTGTAACCTGGGCAAAATAGCAGATGGCTAAACCTGCTCTTCTAAGCACCTGCATACCTTCATCCAACCCTGTTCTACATTAGGGAAAGCAATCAGTGACTGGTGATGTTTGGTGAGAGGAGAAACAAAGCTGGGGGAAACCACCAATTCTTTTCCTTAATTTGTCCCAAAGGAGATACATAAGGATGGGATACGTAAGCCTCCATTGCTTGGTGAATGCACTTGAATGCAGCCATCTGGAAGTGCCTTAGAAAATAAAAAGGATGGATAGATGTATCCCAGGATGTTGAACATGTACCCATCTGCCCCCCTCCCCCAGTAACAAAGGTAAACACTGGGCAGTTTGAATCTTGGAAAGAGGAGGCAAGGAGCACTGGGAGCAACCTCACCAGTTCCTTTCTACTAAATTAGATCTACCAAATCTGGGCTGCAACTCGTGAACTATAATGGCAGCAAATTAGTTGACTGCCGTCTATCAGTCATCAGGAGGTTTGTAGGCCAGATCTGGTTACCTACGTGCCTTGACTTTTTCCCAGATGGTGACCTGATTAACTAGTGGTGACTAGCTGCAGAGAGCTAAAAGCATGCCTACCTGGTAAGGAAAGGTTGAACTTTTAAGCCAAATGTGAAAGAAGTGATTTATTCTTTGTACATGCAGATCTGGGTCCGTTCCATCCGCATCCCCACCCCCCTTCTTACAATTCCAGCTATTTCATCATCTTCAGGCAATTTACAGGTTTCTTTTTCCAAGGGTAATTCCTGTTTTTTTGTTCTGCATTTGAGGTTTTATGTTTTGTTTTATTTTAGAAAGCAATATTGAAACACTTCCTAAAGAAAAGCCACCTCTCTCCTTCCTTCAGCTGAATTCTACACATTTCTACCTCCCCTGAGACTCGTCTCCAATCAGTAGACTTGACTGAAGTCAACCCTAACATAACTCCATGCTCTGCCAAAATGTCATTGCTGGATTTTGCTGTTTGTTTTTTTGCACATGCTGACAAGCTGGAGAGAACTTCTTGTACAGGGTTTCTTGTAATTGCTGCTTACCTCCCCAACACAAGGTTTCTTTCTTTTTTTCTTTCTCTTTTTTGCTTCTGTTCATTCAGTCATAAACATCTCATTCCAGGGTTTCAGTGCTGTATTTCCCCAATCTTGCTGTAGGCAACTGCTTGTTTTTTCCCTCTTTTCTTAAATGTTTATTTCAGAAATCCATGCTGCTGATTAAGAATTTTAAATATTTCTCTTCCAAGGAACTCAGGATGCTTGTGGTTTCAGTTTATTTGCCACGGAGTCCTTGACACTTGACTTGTATTTTGCTGAGCCTTTACCAGGCAAGGGTTGAAAGAGAAACATTCCTTCTGTATTTCAGTGAACTTGCTTGGACTGGCTGGAGTTCTCTGCTGAACATGCCAAGAACACGGGCAGCAGCCTATCTACATATGTAAACACAGCATTATATTTTGAGGTGAACATAAAGTGAGCCGAGCTGGATGTGACCAAGGGTCCTTCTGATCCTGTTCTAGGTCTACCATTAGACAGAGTGAGAAGAGTGCCTGTGGCAGCAGAATTTGGATAACCCGAAAGTGCAGCAAACTGCTAGATCTTTAATTTGTTATTATTGTACATATTATTGCCAGAGATGGGCAGAGGTAATTATGGGATTTTCTGCCTCTTGTGCCAGAATAAATCAACTGTTTTTGAGAAATATGGACCTTGACTTGGATGGCCAGCAGATCTTCTCAGGCAGCAAAATATATAGACCCAGTTATGGGTTAGAACCTCTGCAACCTCACTAAACTTAGAAACGGGCATGTAGTAGCAATGGGGAATTTTAATTACCCTGACATCTCTGAGGAGGCAAATTCTGACAAGCATGGTCTTTCCAGAAAATGCATGATCTGTCTTGCTGATAACTTCCTCTTTCAGTGGGTGGAGAAAGGTACAAAGGGGTCAACTGATTTGGTTGATTCTTTGATTTGATTCACCAAAAGGGAATACTTAGTAGAAAAAGTGGAAAGAGGAGAAACTTTAGAGGATAGTGACCATGTAATACTGGAATTATTGAATTTGAAGGTGAGTATAGTCAAAAGAAGGCCTTGGACTTTAAGAAAAAGGATTCTAGTGAATTCAGGTCACTAAAAAGTTATTAAAATCGTATAATTATTTTCCAAACATGGAAAACAGCAAAAGAAGCCAATGTGGCTTCATAGAAAGTTTAGTTGAAATCTGAAAGTAAGACGAAACAAAAATAAGACACAAGAAAATATTTAAGAGGTAGAAAGACAAGTTACCAAGGAAGAATACATACAGATTTGTAGAGATAGTGTAAAAAAAACCTGTCCCAGGAGCAAATGGGTTGCATCCTAAGATACAGAAAGGAACTGCAATGATCAGGCTGAACCTCTATTATCTTGGAGAATCCTCGCATCTGAATGAAGAGCCAGATGTTTGAAAGAAGGGAAATATCCTATTTTCAAAAAGAATGGAAAGAAGGACTCAGTTACTACAGACTAAACAGTCTGACATCAATACCTGGGGAAATTCTAGAGCAGATAAAAACAAATTGATTTGTACAATGCACTGATATCTAAAAACCCACATGGATTTGTCAAAAGCAAACTTTGTCAGACTAATCTCGTTTTATGCTTCAACTGGGAAACTTTCTTAGTAGATAGAGAGAATGCTGTAGACAGAATGTGAAGTCAATAATCAGCAAAACATGATAAAGTGCCCTACAATATACTAATTAGCAAGATATTTAAGTATGGCTAGATGGCATGCTGTCAGACTAAGAAACCAATGCCATATAGATCAGGACTACTTTTATTGTAACAACTATTTATATTTCAAATTTGTCACTGCCCATCTCACTGTGGAATGACTCTGGACAGTTTACAGGTCTACAGTAACAGAATCTTGCAAGTCTGAATGTGCTTCCCACTCCCTCACTTTATCTTAGTACGGACTAGGCAAGGGCCTGTTTGAGTTATTTACTCAAACTGTTTTTTTGGAATGGACTCAAGCCCTACTAATCTGATTGTTGCCTTGGTAGTGGTTCTTCCTCCTGTCCTTCAAGGCAATTCCCTATGTCCTCTACACATGCTTATTTGGTAGAGCCACAGGTGTCTTGAAAATTATACTCAGAGTACTCATTCATGGTCCCTCATCAAATTGGAATGCAGTATTATAAATGAGGTGCCAGAGAATTTGGTTCTGCAATCAGCATCCTTCAACATGTTTATTAATGGTTTGGATAAAGTAGAGAGAATGCTTATCAGATTTGCACAGTTTGCACATAAGAGCAGTCAGGTAAAATAGCTAATTTCTAGAAGACAGAAATAAAATCTAAATGATTTTGATAGCTTAGAGAAATGGGCTCAACATTCCAGAATTAAATTTACTAAAGACAAATGCAAAATTCTTCATTTAGGAAGCAGAAATCAAACAAACAGATATAGGATGAGGGATACCAGTGGATTATGTACATTTATATAATTCTGACATTATGCAAGGGATGGAAAAATAAAGGATGGAGTACTTTTTATTAAATTTCCAAGTCAGTCATACCCTTTTCATGTGCGCTCCATTCCATTCCTTTTCAGTTGTTTTGCCATCTCAGCATTCTGTACCCAAGGACCATGTTGAATTTTATCACGCTCTGTTCCCTGGGTACTTCAGCTTAAAGGGTGGGTGGCTGTTTTGTTTTCTATTTCTACAAACCTTGGGATTTCTCTTCTGTGTGGATTGTTCCATTCTGACTGCATAAGGGCCATTATTTGGAGAATTAAGATATTTTGCAATTGTGTTGACTAGACGATTGCAGACCTATTTGTCTGTTAATATTTGTCAGTTAAAATCTTACAAGCTTATATCAAATTTAAGATTACTTAATTGTTACTATTTCAAGAAGAGCCCAAATTGTAGTTTAGTGAAGCTGCTGAAACTGTTCCGCACAAAGGCCTTGAAGATGCTGAATATAACCTATCCACAGATTCAGCCCCCAGGATTCTCAGAAGTAATGGAATGATCATTAAACCAATTTAAAGCATATATTTTATTTTGGACTGCTTAGCATAATTGCTCAGCTCCCAGAAAATTCAGTGGGACCAACTAGATTAGTTGGTTAAACTGTAGATTAACTGTAGATTAGTTGATTAAACTGTATCCTGGTAATCCCACAGTATCAAGTGGAAAGCTATTTCTCTTGTATGTTAGGCCCAAATTCAGATGCAAAGGATTGCAGAATTATTATATTCCTAAACATATATACTTAGTCATAAAGCTTGCTGTGTTCCAAGGAATTTATTACCAGGTCTCTGAATTAACTCCTGTTTCAGATGACATCTATCTAATCCCAGTTTGATTTTCCCATTCTGTTCTAAGAAGTTTTGAATAGATTGAGGGTAGCACATTCTTTTATCATGTTTCATACAAATGGACACATTTTCAGGGACATCTTTGTCTCTTTTTGTTTTACTATGAAAAGCAACTATGTCAATGGATTCTAGATATTTCCAGGGATCATTAAATCCTGAGCATGGCTTTAAAATGGTGAGCCTTTTTTCTCAACCAAGTACCCTTCTTCCCATAACAATATTAAAAATGGTGTCTAGGAGACTACATGTCCAATTTTATGCTGGATGGTCTTCTGAAGAGTTATTGGAGATCAATCATCTACCTAAAGACTTCCTCTGTTTCAGGGATGCTCAATTTAAGTCTGGTTTAAAAATAAAGAGAAGTTTTAGTGTAGAGAAGTTTTGCGTCAGTGGGCTGAGCAGACACAAACATCACTTCATCCAAGTCTTCCTCCAGTAAAATGTGTACTGTTTATATATCCCCACATGTCAATGTTTGTTCTGTTTTATTTTTGTCCTTTTTAAAACAAGGCCTAAAAGTGTCCTATGTTCAAGGATTTAACAATATAGCAAAGGATGTTGGGAAATGCGGTTCAGCAATATCTGGATGGTAACTGGTTCCTCTTCCTTCACCTGAAGATGCCTAGCTTTTCATATATTTAGGCCACAGTTTTCGTTCTATTCTAATCAGTCCACCAGCACAGTCAGACATATTTTGCTCTAGCCCAGGAGTATGAACTCTGAATGAGAGATACAGGAGCTCTTTGTTAAGGCATGTGCTGTGATGGGGAGATATGCAGATTTAGTCTGGTAATGATAATAGTAATAAATTTAAAGTTGTGTGACAACACACATGAATTTTATTAAGTCTATTTCAAGAAGTTCACCGAAGTCCTTCAGAGCTCAGGCATTCCCACATTACTGTCACTTCCCTGACAATATTTTCTCTCCCCTGCCAACATTCAAAGATTGTAAGCAAATAATTGTGGCCTTGAACTCTACTGCAGATTAAGTATGTGTTGAAAATATTTCTTCTTGAGTAGATAATGTAAACTGAGAAAAAGAACAACCCCTCAAACAAAGACATTATTCATTAACCTTGGGTGATGGGGTCTTTGGAAGGCAGATATGGATTTCAGAGGAAGAAAAATCCTAGCATGCTTAAGTTGTTAAGCTAGTAGACAGAAGGCCCTTCTACACTTCTACTCATCAAACCTTCAGAAACAGCTTCATGCTGACACGTGTTCATCCTCACTGCCATTGACCTTGAATTTCTGGGAACAAGGAGCAAAAAATCAGTCATTGACTGGTTCCCAGCTGCTACAAGACCTGAAGTGAAAAGAACCCATTATCACAAAAGATGGAAATGAAATAAATCACTATCTCTCCCCACTCCCCACTTTATTTCATTTTATGCACATTTATCTGGTTGGTAGGGCTGCAGAGCCATAAAGCCATTTTTTCCCCGTGAATCACCTGCAAGAGTTATCAAAATCCAGCAGCTATGAGCAGAGTTGTTCTATGTGTAGAAAAGGACTGCCCACAATTTTTATAAAATGATGTACTGTTTGGTATATGACTCCAGAAAAATTGTCTAGAATGTATAAAGGTACTTCCAATTTATTCTGGAAATGTGGACAACATGAAAAGTCATTTTATCAGGCCTGGTAGACTTGTAAAAAAGCTAGATATTTCTGGATTCAAATACATATAATGATACAAAAAATTTTAAAGATCAACATTGAACTGAAATCTGAACTTTTCTTGCTGGGATTAATGGACAATCAATTAGAAAAGAGCCATGGCAGATTATTTTTATATATGATTACTGCTGTGAGACTATTATATGTGCAAAAACGGAAAGATTTTGAAATACCCACAATGGTTGGTGAAGATGACAGTACTAGCAGAGATGGCAAAATTAACTTCTTTGATTAGAGAAAGATCAATAACTACATTTATCAGTGGCTGGAAACCCCTTATGGAGTTTTGCTGAAAAAAAGAGAAAAATGAACTTGTGATTTATGGGTTTGAAGATTACAAAGGGTTAGCTTATGGAAAGAAGGAAATTATGATGTAACCTTACAGAGAGAGAGGGTAAAATACAAATGCATTTATAAGTGCTGTCAAAGAGATTGGAAGCTGCTTTTTTATAATCTTTTCTTTTCTTTTCTTTTCTTTTCTTTCTCATTTCTATTTCTATTTCTTTTATTTTCTATTTTACTTATTCACTATTCTTTATTTTCTTTGTTTCTTTTCTAATATTTGTATTATTTTTATCTTGTCAAAAATTTCTTCAATAAAAATTATATTAAAAAAAAAGAAAAGGGCTGTCTACAGATGTTTCAGAACACTGCAAGAGAAAAGATTAGCTTTTCCAAAATGACTCCGAGGAACTATCTTTGACTTTATTAATTCAGTACATCTTTTTTTTTTTTCTACAGTGTTCTACGGTGAATTGTTGTAAGAGGCAAGTAAGTCATGCTTGTTTAAAATGCACAGTTAAATAAAATGATCAAAGTCTTTATTTCTCAATCTGAATTGCTGGATGAGCTGGTAATAAATTCAAATAATTATAAGCCTCAGAACAAATAATCCTCATGCACTGTAAAATTAAAGAAAGGACACCTTGATTGACAAATTATCAGAAATTAATTTTGTTGTGCTGAATTCTGTTTATGATTTCCTAGTGTATTGAATCTGGATGAGCATTTATTGTTTCAGGACAGCCTGCATTTCTTTGCAAGTATAAAGTGACATTTTAAAAGAAGAGCGGAGGATGTTGTTTCAAAATAAAATACATGCATCTATTACAGCAAAACTCACTCTTCATATATGGATCTTTGGAAGAACAATGGGCATATCAAGTATATTTCTGTGGACAGTCTGGAACACCTAAAGCTAGATAGGTATATCTGGTCAGATCTGCTTTGAAACAGTCCCCAAGGCTGGTGTATCCTGAACAACGGTTAAATTACATGCATAGGAAATTGCATTTTACCAAATCAGATGCTTTCACCAAGTATTTCACTATTGCTGCTACTGAATGGCAGTGTATATTGAGAGGTTTCATGCAGTTTTCCCAGACCTACCTGGTAGGGGACATCACAACCTGGTGATGCAAATCTCCTGGCCTGAATAACAAATGCCTGCCTATTTTTTATACATACTGTATATGTCCACAGTTGCTTATGCACCAGTCCAAATTCTCATATTCAGGCTTCTTCTCCTAAAACGTTGGAAGAATCTTAGCAGTCAGTATGGAAGGAAGGGAACGCTGTATAGAGTTGGAACCTGACAGCCTTTCTTGTCTTCATGGTCATCTGAGTGTCCAGACATTTGCTATGTCACTTGTGCATTATTTTCTGTCTATCCAGCCATCTATTCATTTAGCTAGTGTCCATCCATCCATCCATCCATCCATCCATCCATCCATCCATCCTTCTGTTTACTTGTTTACCCATCCATCTAGCAATCTTTCATCTAGTGGATATCCAAAATTCTGAAATAACTCCTGAGATTATATTTTAACTAATTAATTTTAGTACCTGAAACAAAGCACATTGAATTAAATTTTGAATGGGTCTCCCCTCATGTGCAGAGCCCAATTACCTTTCTGTCTCCTAAAAAGGCTGTTTCTGAAATAGTTCCCAGGAAAGAAACACACAGAATGAGAAGCATTTAGGAAAGCCTGCTTCAAGGAAAAACTTCATCAAGCTCTAATAAATGATTTCAAATTGACATTCACAGAATAATATAATCTTCATTACAGCTTAATTAACCAGAAATTTTTACCACTAGTTCTATGACCACTCAATGAATTAGCACACTCACTTTATTCATAAACAGTAGTCCTTTTCATGGTTTATTATCTATGGCAATTGTCCAAAATACACATAAATATAAGACAGTAAATTATTCTCCATTGCAAAATTACATCCATAAAAGATTTGTACAGTTTAATGTCATCAAGAAATAAAAATGGGGAAATTATCCATTTTGCACTGACCTAGCAATATATATGAAAGCTTGGTATGGCCTTGCCAAGTCAAATTAAATGCATTTGAGTATGAACACAGTAAAGCAGAATCAAAGTAGGGTTTCTTATGCTGTAGCACATGATTCATACTGGTTATTCCGGTCCTGCTTTTACAGTCCTACATTTTAATGGTGCAAGGTAATGGTTCCAAACTCTGACTTAAAGAAGGCTCTTCCAGTTAGTGTTTTTAAAAATGCACCATTTGACCAGCTGGGATTTTACAGTTTTGGAATTTGGCACCAATGTTATAGATCTGTAAGAAGCAAACAGCCACCAAAACACACATACGCACGCACACACACACAGACACACACATCCCATCCATATAATCAACCAAACAAAAACAAAGAAAAGAAAAATTAGCCTGATTTGAAATCAAGGAAATGCAGTATAACAAAAATTGCTCAAGTAAGAAATATCCTCCAGTCTCAGACTGTATTCAGGATTCTTTGGGTATACAGTATGATTTTAGGCACTGGATTATTGAAGCAGAGCACAGATGTAAGGTTATCTAAGCGTAAGGCTGGCTCAACATGTGAAAACAGGTCAGAAAACCAGGGAGGGCCTATATGAGTGGCTTCATTATGCATGTGAAAGAGATTGTTTCCCTATAGAGGGAAAAGTGTACGTTCATGAGAACTTTCCCCCACCTGAAATAATCTACGAGGCTTGAAGCTGGGGAAGGTGGGTTATGACTATATATGTCTTACAATGAAATGTAGGTATAAGTACTGAGCAATACAGAGAAACTGATTGACAGTAAAAGAAGCCAACTAGTAAACTGTGGCCTTTCTGCCAGGTGAACCTTATTTCTGGAACAGAAGCACAACATCTGAAATAAAATTCCTGGTGTTTTAAGAATGAAAAGGCCAAAGAGACATTTTCTAAAAGGTTCAGTCAGTGTGAGAAGGTATACCACAGGGAGCACTCTGAAAAGTAGATAGAAATGTATTGCATAGGTTTGTTATAGTGCATTGATTTTAAGTCACACTGCTAAGGAAGCAGCAGCATAAATCTGGCCAGAGGGAAAGGAGGTCCTTTACAAGTTTGGTGGAGTGAAAGAAATGCAGTTTTTCTACCTCCACCCCTTCATCACAGTCATCTGTGGGGAGAATGGGTGGGGGCAAATGTTGAAATTAGTGTTGTACTATACTGATATAAGCTCTGTCCCTTTTGTATGTGCATCAGGATGTCACACTCTGTACACCATGCCCAGTTAATAATTATCACAAAATTGCTGGATTTTGTGGACCCTTCTGCCTCCTACCTACATGGTCACTAGAAGTCGAAAATGACTTGATGGCACATATTCAATCAATCAATCAATCAATCAATCAATCAATCAATCAATCAATCAATTTGCCTCCTCAGCAGCTAGGAGAAAAAGCAGAAAGAAAATGGTGGCAGAGATGTCTATTGACCATTTCTGCATTACCAGTCAAAGAGAAGGGAAAAAAGAAACATACTATCAAAAAAGATCAAAGAAGGTACAGATCTGCATTAAATTTTGGTTGTGTGTATAGATGCAGATATAGACATGATTTAGCATAATTTAATTAGAAATCCAGAACATCCACTTTCCAAAGGGAGGAAGATTGTGATCTTGATCTGTAAGTCCTACATCTGCTAGTGTTATGGATAGCATTTCCAAGGTCTCTTTTCTAATTATGCTTTAATCATTAAACTATCCTTGCATTAGAAAAGAGAGCTCTCCAAACAATAGTGGGTGCTAGGTGATCTGCTGCATCTTCAGACGCAAGGCCTATCAAATTGTATGCAGATGATCTGCTGTTCTTATACTAGCCTTCTCTCCAACTAGTATCTTCCAAACACTTCAGTTTTCAGCTCTGGAATTTATACTTCACAATACCATGTAGAGTCAAGGATGAACAGTTGGAGGATGCAGAGAGGGGCAGAAGACTGGCCAACGGGTCTTGGGTTTATCTGTACTAAAGACAGGAAACACACAAGCCAGCAAAAGAAAGAAGAAGATGAATCTTTCATGTATGAGTAGACATGCAGAAAAAACGAAGTACTGTTATGATATGATGTTATGAATTATGTCAGCCTGAGTGATTGTCCCAAAGTCATCCAGTGAGCTTTCAAGGCTCACCCAGCATTTGAGCATCTATTTCTCTAGTCCTACTATAATTTGTACTGCAGTACTTACTTGTAGGCTTCTGAAATGACACATGGGATAAAATAACTTGTCACCTGGCTACATGAGCAGAATAAGTAGGTTTAACTTGCAGGCCAAGTTAACTTGAAGGATGTTCAAATGAGGCTTGTCTAGTGGTTATATTCCTGTCTGTCTGGGAGCAAACATAGCCAAAGCCATTTACTTCAGTTCAGGGACCACTAATATGCTATGAAAGTCTCCAGACTTCTCCTAAAACTTCTGTTCTCTACCTATTCCTAAACTTTCCAAATGCTTGAAACCCAAACCTGTCATTTCAAATCATGTCTCGGTCCCTGAAAAGTTGTTTACTAATCATTGTGACCATATCATTATGATTGTTTGCTTCTAAAAATTAGCAATCCTCCTCTAATCTGTCATTTTCAAAACCTTTGCAGGTTGCACTGCCCTTTGATTGCTGAAATGCTAGCCAGGATCACATTTTTCTTTAGGTTTGCTCTTCTCCTTTAGAAATCCAGGACAACAAATAGAAATGTTTGAAATCTAAGTGAGTTACATAACAGTGAGCCATTGCAGTTTAAAAAAACCCTGTTTTAAGGCAAAACATCTTTTTTAATAGCTACCTTTCCCTATGCCTCTGGATTAATTAATTATTTTTAAAGCCACCCACCAGTCACCTTGTCTCTTGGTAAAAATCCCCGCCCAAATATCCAGACATTTTTTAAATCTCTATTTTAACTTATGGGAGAGAATGTTCATGATGAATGGAGATAGTTGGTTGAAGAAGTATTTTATGGAGGATGTAAATGAGCAGGTAAGAGTGCCATCAGCTGTGAGTGCTTCTTACCCTCAGTTCAGTAGGCACAGGATTGCAGGCAAATTAGGGATTAGTGACTTGAGAAACTGACTTGAGCTGACTTGGAATGAGGGACAAAAGAATTAAAGGCTTTATCTCGGAGTGATTTGCATGGGAAACGAAATAACTTGCCCTCTGTGAAGTTCAGATTCTGCCATTTAATTCTAAGTTGGCTTCTACACATAGAGATTAGTTCCCTCTGCTATGCAGGTTTAATACATGCTGGTGTCCCTTTTTGGCCCTTTTTTGGAGATAGAGTATACATTGGCCATCCTTTGCCTGCCTTTGCTTGCTTGCTGCCAAGTCTTTCACTCCAGTTGTACCAGTTTTCATCTGTGACATGTTTGAAACTTCTGGAGAAGTCCTCCATTATACTGCTTTCCCAATGGCTCTCTATTTCTTCCAAAGGGGAAAACTCATTTCCCTTTACAATGTGTTCACCATCTGGAGTTCATAGCTGTGAGTGTCAGAGAAGCTAATTGTTTTCGAATGAATGCTTAGGCAGAGGAGCCGGACAGGGCAAACAATCTCCGTACAGACATTTCAACCACAAGCTGACCTGATTCCATGCTTCTTATGGAGCAGCCTTTTGTAATGGATTGGCCTATTGTGGTTTCCTAGCTTCAAGAAAACTTGAAAGGAGAAACACAGGCTAGTTTTTATTTACTGGTACCCAGTTACCAAGATCATAAATAAAGTCAGTCAGATTTATATAAGGCTGTGGTTCAGAAAGTACATGAGTTGCCAAATGTCCAGGATCTTGGAAGAAGAGGAGATGAAAAAGCATATTCATTTTTATGACCAAGAAAACTATATTTACACAATGTTTTTCTCTGTAAAAATATAAATTAGCAATTTCCACATAAATAACACTGATCCTTAGATATTACATTGTTAACATGAATGTACTGCCTAATGCAGGAGAAGTGAATTGTGAGGCACATGCCTACATGCAGAAGGGTCCAGATGCTATCCATAACACCACCCTTAAAGGGTGGGTGTTATGGGAATAACTGGGTAAGAGAATGCTAAGGACCATCAGCACTCTGGTTGATCAGAGCAAAGAACAGTAAGCAAGATGTATCTGTGTTTTAACCTATACAGGCCTCAATTATTTATTTAGTGTTTTCCTTGAAAAGTTTTTTTTTTCCTTTGCTGTGGGTGATTTAACTGAAAATCATCTGTAGAATTTCAGTCAACAGGGGTATCTACAGCAAGCTGAGATATTGTCAAAATGACAAAATGTGCACCAAGACAGAAGCTCCACCCATTACAAACTTGTGCACAACTACAAAAGGGGTAGAGTTTGCTTCATGATGTAACAACACACATTTCATCATTTTTCCCTATTGCCCTTCTAGATCATGGCTGTGAGCCAGAGGGAAGTATGTACATTTTCAGATTTCATTCCTTTGTGGATTTGCTGATTTTGCTAGCCATCATGGGTTAATTATTTCAATATAAATAATCCAAAAAGGAAATTGTAATTAGAAAATATATGAACTTATGAACATGAGATAATTTTTACTTGCAAATTCCTGTACAATATGTAGTAATACTTTTGTGGAAAATTAGTGATTAATATTGGGTATATCTGAGTTAATCAACAGGCAAAAATGTTGGACAATGACTCAATCAATAGGCAATTTAAAGACCAAATATTTGGAAGGCTAAAATGGAATATCCAACTTCTGGCACCAACAAGTCCAACCTTGGAAAATCCAATAACATGCTCCAACCCAACTATAAACTTAGACTGTTATGCAAGAATAAGTCCAACTGAAGTCAGTGGGACTTATTTCTAAGTAGACTTACATTGTCAAGCATTAATTTCAATGGAAAAGAATGTGCATCTCCCCCTAAGTTCAAGGATATACATTTCCATAATTTTCTGGATTAACATATAATAAGAACGTGTATCCTTGGAAGTATGTATTTCACACAGTGTTTTATGAGCAAAGCTGTGGTTGGGATATTTATCAAGTTCAAAGCTATGCAGACCTCTTTTCACTGGTTTGTTTTTCTTCTGAGGCAGCAAATACCGCAAGATACTAAAACACCTTAGAAAACAAATAAATGTTTAAAAGACAGAATTGTTTTGGCAACTATTTTAAAAAACCCTTTTATACAAAGCAGTTACCATAGAAACTTATAAGAACTCAAAAGTCTTTTAAGGACACGCTGACTGGCATATAATAATTATTTGAAGCTGCGATGGTGTTTTTATGTTCTGTGCATGTTTAACATTCTTGTTAGTTCTGTTCAGGACAAAATCTGCAGAATGCTATCTCCCTCTCTCTTCCATCTCATTCCTCCCCCCCTCTTCTAATCTATCTCACACCTACTAATTTTCATTTGTTTCAGGATTCAGTTGTTACCATTTTTATGCGAAATGGGCAGAACAGAATAAATGAGAATCAGAGGTATTACAGGTAGTCTCCGGATTAAGAACGCCCAGGTTACAGACGACCCATAGTTAAGAACAGAGCCTATTGTAGCAAAATTTGAGTTAAATACACAATGATTTGAGTTAAATACACAATGGTCCAAGTTCATTACACAATACTACTTATACAATATTATAAAATAATACTGTTCTGGCCTATGTACAAATTCAACTTAAGGACAGACCTTGGAAATGGAACTTGTTCTTAAACTTGGGACTACCTGTACAGGAGGATCTCTGGAGGACTGGATTGGAAGCACTGAAGGATAATTGTACAGCTGTTGTATCACGCCGCATCATGCGAAGACTTCATATTTCTGCTGTCTTAGATACTAATTATCTTTTGTGGGCCACTTTAGGTGGGCTTTGCCCTGAAAAAAAGCATCTAAGTACCTAACATAAACAAATGTATCTGAAACCTCAGATGCCTTCTACTAAAGTCACAAGCCATGAGCATGATCTAGCAAATGGTGAGCACGTTCAGGTCCCATCCATTTTAAGGGAGGAGAATTTTTTAAAGAAAATTAATATCTATATAATTATGTCTGGGTTGTGCCTTGCAGTTTGAACTTACACTGTGCCACATTTTTTGCTCCCTCTTTTTTTCTATGACTCAGATGTTGTCAAACAAGCTGTAAGAAAGAGTAGACTGACAAGGGGAAGAATTTTGAAAGAAAGGTTTCTAGGGACAGGGGACTTGCCAATACGTCATTCAGTATACGAGGTGACTCAGGGGCTTTCCTCTTCTTTTTATTTTTATTAAACCTTTAAAATGCCCCAGAAAACCTCAGAAGAACCATGCTTGTGCTTGTAAAAGTGCGTCCACATGTTCTGAAATCTGCTTTCTGCAACAAGCAAAGAGTTAGCAAACAAGAAGCGAAGCTTGCTTACTTTTAATATTGGTTTGAATTTTTTTGCGGCTCAGCAAGTTGTACAAATCCAGCACCTTTAGTTATGTAATTATAGTCTGAATCCAAAGAAGAAGAAGGAGGAAGAGGAGGAGGGGGGGGGGGGTTAACTCAGTAACTGAGTTAAGGCCACAGTCATTTTGTGCCTTGCAATTGCTGACAAACTTTCATAACATTCAAATTCAACTATCAAATCATTAACATGAACAGCTTGGATGAAGAGAAATATTTTAAGTGTCCTCCTAACCTGTAAAATAGAATTTTGAACCTCAGTTCCAGTGACAAGTTGTTGTACTGTACCATGAAAAAGCAGATTTAGATCCCTGTGTAGCATGTAAGCATGGGAGAACTTCCATAGTATTCCTTGTTAAAGATCTAGGAGCATGGGGCGGAGGGTGTGGATGGAAACAGTCTTACAGGTCATCAGGTAAACAATACAGGGGTTTGTCCTCTGGAGTGAGTACTTTGAATTGGGCATGGAAAGCAATCAGTAACTAGTTTAAATTAGAAGTGTGGGTTTATGCTTCATATTTATTTCATTTCAATAGAATAAATGTAGGCATTAGTATTCACTTTAGAACTTTGATATGAAATACACAGAATATAATACTGTAGAGCAAAACATTTAAAACATCCACAGTATGATTATAATTAAATATACAATAATCATAAACCCCTCCAATTAAGAGAACCACACTAAGAACAAATAAAAAACTAAAATAAAGGAGTAAAAGATGGTGTCATACATAAACTTAGGAGAATGCCCTCCAAAATAATTCCATTTTTAACATTTTCCTGAAGACCAACAACTAGCCTATCTCTGTCAGGAAGCTTTTCCAAAGTACCAGCACCACCTTGGAGAAGAAGTGTCTTCTAGCTTCAGCCCCCTCACCTCTTGTAATTATGCAACTATAATTTAATTTTTAATATATACAATTGTAGAAAAAAAAGAATACAATTACAAATATCCTATAAAAAACCTGTTGAAACCTGAGACTAAATTATCTAGAGTACAGTCAATTCCAGGAACTTCCGACTTCCATTTCAATGGCACAGATTTTGGCTACCATTCCAGAAATGTCCCAGTCCTGTTTTTTTAAGGGAGGCATGTACATTAGGATTACACTAAAGTGAGGTGTGATGGCAAAAAGCTTAGGAACCTCTGACTTAGGGACAGTAAAAGGGCTGTGTGAGAGATGTGAAATACTAGTTCTGTCTCTTTGTATATCAAGGTCAAACATTCTCTGCTTAAGCTCTCTCCAGACTTCATCCAGGCCCAGCCTAGATACTAATGGGGGTGGAGGAGTGAGCCCAGAGCAAACAAAGTTGGTGGCTATTTGTTTCTTTCAAAGAGAATGATATTGTTTGTCAATACTAATTGAGCTAATTATTGAACCCCAAAGGTGTGCTTAAACCTATACTTCAACTGGCAGAGATGTAAGTATAGCCTTGACAGAGATAATCTAAATTCTAGAAGGAGATATGAATTAGCAGTTGACTGGGGACTCAGAGTAGGGTGCTCAGAAATTTAGACTGGACTGCTTCAAATGGATGGGTATCCTTATGAGGGCAGCAGAGTGTACCATGCAGCAAAAAGCTTTAAGAAGTTTGATTGTTCTGAGTGTGCTGATCCCTACAATTTCCCCAAATGTGGGAAACTCAACTGCATAATTTGTGGAGCTATAAGCAGCTTTTTCCTACAAGATCTAGTGGATTGGGTGGATTCTGCTTGGAGCAGGCAGTCCTTCAGGTACTCAGATGCCAAGCCTTAACTTTACACTGAAGGTCAACACCAGCACTTTAAATTGTACCTGAAAATCAAATGACAACCAGAGTAGGGCTTAGAATTGGTGTTATATGCTCATAATGCTGAGAGCCAGTGAGTATGTAGGCTGCTGTAGCAGTTGTAATTTCTCTCTGTGTATGCCTTTAAGTCAGTTTGTGACTCCTGGTGACTGCCTGGACACGTCCCTGCAGTTTTCTTGGCAAGCTTTTTTGGAAGTGGTTTGCTATTGCCTCCTTCCCAGGGCTGAGAAAAAGTGACTGGCCCAAGGTCACCCAGCTGACTTTGTGCCTAAGGCAGGACTAGAACTCGTGGTCTCCTGGTTTTTAGCCTGATGTCTTAACCACTACACCAGACTGGCTCTTGTAATTTCTGAGTAGCCTTTAAAGGCAGCCTAATGTAAAGTCCATTGCAAGAGCCTAACTATGTGTAATGAGGGTGTGAGTTACTGTAGCAAGGTCCTCATGTACCAGATAAGGCCACAGTTGGCACAACCAGTGAAACTGGGCAAAGGTGCCTCTAGCCACAGCTTCCACTCACTGTTCAAGTAAGAACCATAAGTTCAGAGGGACCCCCAAATTGCAGATATGATCTGTCACAGGTAGTACTTTACAATTATTTATTGTCCAGAAATAACCTCAGAGTCAACAGAGAATCCCAATGTACAAACAGCAGCTCTGTCTCACTTGGGTCCAACCTCAACCAGTTCTCTCCCACCCAAACCCGTATAGACTCTATGCACTGGGAAAGGACACTGACAGCATCTCCCCTACAGTCCAATGTGATGATATAAAGTTGCTACCGTCAGTGTAGGACCATAGGACAGACGCCTGCTCTGCCTCATATATCAAAGCCACTGAAGTGAGCTCTCATTCCTGCCCCCAAGCACAGATAATCCAATAAGGAAGGAGCAAAACTACAGCAAAATAGTTCCTCCAGTCCTCAACCTTTGTAGGCAGTCCAGTAAGGTCCATGCACCAAAAGCCTCTGAGAGATCCAACAGGATCAGGAGGTGTGCACACTCTCCATCTAGTTCTTGATGCAGATTAGGCAAGAGACCGACCAATGCCATCTCTGCCCCATACCCAGGCTTCAACCCTGACTGAAAATGGTCCAAATAATTCATTTCTTCTAGGATGCTGTGAAGTTAGTCCACTGCTACTGTCTCAACAATCTTCTCTAAAAAGGGTAAGTCAGAGACTGGATAATAGTTATTTAAAACTTCTAGATCCAGGGATGGTCTCTTTAGAAAGGGATGCCCACAGCCTCCTTCAAGGCTACTTGCAACCCTTCCTCCCATACCGAGGCATTGACAATCTCCCAGATCTGAGTGGTTACTTCTCCACCCTGTTCCTACAACAGGGATTCTGTACCCATGCTGAGTCAAGTCTTTGGCAAATCTAAGCAACTTTATCTGCAAAATGCTGTGCAAAATGGTGGTTTCAGTGGCTAAGCGGGAGATCTTTATGTTGACCTACCATATATTGACCTCCCTATCATAAACAAGCCTGCTAGATGACAATACTTAACATACAAATATTTAGCAGTACTTTCCATTCAAGGGTACTTATTTCTAGCTTAAAATGGTCAAAGATAGAATCCAATACTCCACCAATGAGAGTACATTCCATTGATTTCCACTCTGAAAAGGAAGTATATTCCAGTCGTCTTGAATTCAGAGAGTTACAGAGGAGAGAAGCAGTTTTGTTCAAGGACACTGTTGATTACAAGACATTGAGCCCTGTCTAAAGCGTCCTTAAAACAGACTGCTCTCTGTTTAGTGGTATCTTTTAAACAGAAGATACCACTAAATTGGATTTGGATTGGATATCCAATCCAAATCCAATTTAAAGATAAAGATCTATAAGAATATGGAGTAGTGTCGCTGAGGTTGCCCATCAACACAGCATCTGGGAGGACTTCCAGTGGAGATATGGTGAATTAAGCATGTCTTCGAAAGAGCAGAGGCAATGAGTGAGGCAAAGACCGAGTAGACTGGTTCTTTGGAACCTCTTCAGATAAGGAGAGGACAGGAGATTAGCCACATGTGCCCTGGACAGCTGCTCTGCATGAGGAGACTTAAGGACAGTGGTCTCCAGTGGGTTTGAGCACTGGGAGAGAAAGAGTTCAGCAGTCAGGCTTACAACTGTGGTGGAGCCTTTTAAAGGACACTGGGTTTGCTAACCTCACTTTCTAATCACTTTCAGAAATCGCCTATTTAACTATCTTAAGGCTATTAGAGAGCTTCAGAAATAACAAGTTTGAAAAGCCACCTGGTGAGTTTACCTTCATTCGTAAACAAAAGAAAAAGTAACCATAAGTTTAAGAATTTAAAGAATTGGAAAGAAATGGCAAAAAGCTAAATAAGACTTTGATCCAAGAAAGTTATAAACAAATTAAGGGTCCAGACAAATTTGGAATATTGAAACTTTTACTATAATACTTTGGAAATAATTATATAAAATAAACATTTTTTTAAGGGAACCAAATTGTTTTGTCTATCTTAAGTCATAACAGAGATGTGAGACTTTATGATTTCAGAAATTGGACACTAGAGGGGACTAAAGATTCTGGGCAGAAAAGGAAAAGGGGGGGAAAAAGCATAAACTTGCCTTTGGTTTTTGGTTAGTACAGGGATTTACAAAATGACACAAAATGTTATAACATTTGAAATACTCCAGGAGATTTTCGATGAATGGGGCCAGAAATTAGCAGCTACAATGTTAAAAATGATGTCTACTCCTATGGAGTGTGGGTTATAAGACAGAGAAGGCAGGTAAAGTGGAACAAATGACAGCCAAGAGAATGACTCGGATAAGGACTTTCTACAGCAGTGTTCCTCAACCTTGGCAGCTTGAAGATGTGTGGACTTCAACTCCCAGAATTCCCCAGCCAGCCTTGCTGGTCACCTTAATGCTCAACAGTTCATCACAGTTATTTGTGTCACCCTTGGTGGGATGGCCTGGCACCATTTTTCCTATTCTATTCTCCCCTAGGTACTATGGCGATGACTGTTGTCATTATGCGTGGGGCAATCGTAATTGTGGAATTTCAGAAGTCCACTCTAGTGTGTGGGTCCTCTATGGTTTTCTACCAGCTCTGCACCTTGCCACTCTCCTGCCCCTGTTTGCCAGTACAGAAATGCCACTTCTATAATCTATCCCTCAGGCCATAAACAGCAAGTAATCCAGTGTGGTGGTGAGGAGAGGTGCGCCTTGAATCTTTTCTCTGAAATTAACCCCAGCCGTAGGGGAGCCCTGGTTTTAGGCTGCCTCTTTTTCCCCAGGCAGGTAGCAGTGGAGTGTGAGAGAGGAAGCTTGGGCAAAAAGGGGTCTTTGGATGTGGCCTGAATATTCAATTGTCTCACTAATAATGGAGCATGCCTGCTTCAGCCAGACAGTAACTACCTCAGAGTGTTGATATGCTTGTAGTGCCATCTGTTGGCCATGGAACTTTGTTCTGTGGCTGGAACATGGCTTGGTGGCCAGGATAAGGCCTCCTAGCTATGAACTGAGCCCTATTTTTCAGTCCTGATCTGTGACCTGTGCATCTAACCCAGTTGGAGGACAGTTGGAGGACAGTTGGTGTTACTTTGTGTTGTTAATAAACCCAAATAAAATTTGTTAAAACTTTGAAAATCAAAGTGGAAGTACAAATGATAAACCAGGAGAATGACCTGGATAATGACTTTTTACTGGATTTACAAAAGAGACTTGCTAAAGTCTCAAAGAAGCGTTTGAGTTGGGAAAAAGAAAAATGGAAGAGAGATCAAATCCTACAACAACATCTGAATGAATTAAAGATCAAGATTGTCAGAAGTAAGAGGAAGGAATATAACTTTGGTTTGTTTGATGAAGGTTAAAATAAGACATGTTTCTATAAAGTTCTGGTAACCCTTTATGGACTTTTTCCTGACACCACAACTGAAAAGTTGATGATTTATGGATTTACATATAGATAAGGGACAGATTCCGGGATGAAGAGATATTGGTTTGTAACATTATAGGGGTTGAAGAGTTAACTTAGCTTATTCTTGTCGCGATGAAGTTTAGAAGTCACTTCCTTATATATTTCTTTTCTTTTTCTTTACCTTACTTTCTTCTTTTTCTTTCTTTGCACTTTTTATTCTTTCTCTTTCGCTTTCTCTCTCAGTTTAGTTTGTATTTGCTTTTCCTATTGTAATTAAATTTTTTAATAAAAATTATTTAAAAAAACCCCACAGCATCTGGATAGCAGGTAGAACAGTTACATACAGTAGATCCTCTTGTCAGTCTTCTCCCTCTGTTGAGACTGATTGCAGTTCACTTTAAATGAGAGCTGCTCCTTTCAATATAATAAATGGGCTCCTTTAAACTGGAAGACTAAAAAAAAACTATGCAAATCTGGGACTCTTTTGTTCTCCTTTTTCATGATGTATTTCCTTCTTTTTGGTGATATATAAGTGATCACTGTACTTGGATGAAACGGTGTATGACTTCTTTTTCTTGAAATATGGATGGAATGGTTTTTTACATTCTTTTGTTTAAAAAGTACAAAAAAGATTCCAGTCAGTCTGCCAAAAAGAATATTATCTCTTTATTACTGTAAACAATAATTATTCTTGAAAGACAGTTGGGATTTATATATTACGTATTCTGTTGGCACTGTTGCATGTTGGACTACAGAAGAAAGTGAAGTCAAAAGGATAGTGTAAAATATTCTATGACTGACAACGAACATACAGCTTTTCGCTTGGTGTCCAGTCAGGAACTTGAAATGCTATTGCAGTGATAAGTATACCCAATACACCAAACCATGGAAAATGACTGAGGATGCTTCAGAAAGATTAACTACAACTATCCCATGCAGTTGCAGCAGCATATATACTACACTGTAGGATTCGCACATGCCACACATCACACATATTGATGTTAGCATGGATGTAATTGTCCTTCTTGCCTCAGTACAGTCTGTGAGAACATGGAACTGGCTGCTAGTGATAATATGGGCTCATATCTGCTTAGATGGAGAAACCCTACTGTTGGCACAGAAGGAATTCAGGAGCTGGCAGAATGAAGAGGTCCAACAAGGTCATGGATTGCTCTGTAGGGAGGACAGTTTGCATCCTGATTGGATTTGAGGTTGTATCTGCTAATGCCCTGAAAAAGATTTGCATTGATAAGACAAGGAGAAGATCTAACTGGACCAGAGGAGAGGAGAGGAGAGGAGAGGAGAGGAGAGGAGAGGAGAGGAGAGGAGAGGAGAGGAGAGGAGAGGAGAGGAGAGGAGAGGAGAGGAGAGGGAAGCTCTACTTGGTGTTATAAAAATAAATAATATTCATTAGACAAGGATCCTCTCCCAAGCAAAGACAAACCATCAGGTTAATCTTCAAAGGTATCTATACTTTTCAGCAGCAGTATCTTCGCTCATTCCCTCTCCTGCTCATTCCACTGTTTTCAAGAACTTCTTCAGTTCTTATCCATTGTAAATATACTAATTTAACTTGTTTCCATGTATAGTTGTCCAATTAATCCTCCCAGGGTTTCCCTGCAGGACAAATATAAGCTTCAGAGTCAAGAAATTATAACCACAGTGGCAGGATTCACACAACATGAATACTTGGTTCCTAGATTAATTCATTTTTAGGGTTTACTCAATACACTTATTATAAACTAACTAAATACTCTGGGTTCCTAATTATAACCAGCAAGCTGAGAATGCTTTGTGACTGCCAAGTCTTCAACAACTCTGATTAAGTGTGTTTTGTAGTGTGGGTAGGGTGGGGAGAATTAAATCTGATCCCTCAATGCCATGCTTCTAATGCTGATCAGAGTTCTGATCACAACTGAATGTTTAAAATTTTTGTCAGCTTTCATTTAGCCCTACTGAAGTAATTCAAATAACCTGTTTCACCAAGAACGCCTGGAGTTGAGTTATACATATGATGCCCATAGGATCTCACACACTTTTGGAATGTATGTATGCGTGATGGAATTTGCTCACTTCTAATTTAGGCTGTGGAGGGGACACCATGGCTACATGAATGAAGCAAGTTTCATGTAGCTACTATATTTCTATCTCCCCACATGAATACAAAGAGAACACCAATGAGTTTAGCTCTAAAATGAGACATGCTTTCTAATGCAATTCACTGTAAACCAAACTTCTACAATTTAACAATACATGATCTAAGGTTCATATTGGGATACTCTGGAATGTGTGTGTGTGTGTGTGCACATATGTGAAATAGATCATAATGAACTCTGTTTAGAAGAAGAGGAACAAAGGTGTATGTGCTGGTCCATATCTTTTATTGTTGCCTTTCTAGCCCAGCCTTGTAGCCTAGCAAATTTTAGAGCAGAACCCTTTTTACAGAGAGACTGCAATATTAATTCAGAAAATGAGGGATGCTTACAACTTTGGACGGTGTCTTCAAGAGTAGAGCAGGCTCCTAATGGAAAAGTTCAACCCCAAGGCATAGAAAGTTGGAATCTGAACAGTCTGTAATGCAATAGAGTTGCAGGATTGATGTCCACCCTCCTTCTCTGTCTGATGCTATGGCAGGGGTGGCCTATCTGTGTGTAGACTGTGTCCTAATTTCACATGTCACTTGACCTAATTTCTGACCTCTGGTAAGAGCTATCTGCCCTTTCTCTGCCATCTCTTATTTGAGAGAGAAAGAGGCATTGAAAAGAGAAAAAAAGATGTCAGAAGGGGCAACTCCTGTGTTTTCTCTTTCTTATGTTCATTTATTTTTCTCCCTTCTCCTTGCAGAGCACTAACTAATCCCTTGAGAGAGTTTTTGAAATCCAGCCATAAGACCTCCAGTTAACCACCTTTCAGTATAAAACACAAGTAAATGTTCAGTTTGGTTGATAAGTTACCACCTAAGAGAATCAAGAATATTTAAATGCATGGGTTCAATTCCTTTCTTTTAAAAAGCACCCTTCTTTGTTCCTTTAAAATAAATCTCTGACAGCTTACTTTAACACCTTCCTATAACACTCAATTGCTGATGTTGAAATATGTAAAGGTTTGGCCTATATAAAACAGGATTAATTGCTGTGCTCTAAGGATGAAAGTAATCAGACATCTTAATTGTGACCTGCAAGTTTAGGACACAAACAAAAGCTCTCATTGTGAACCTGCCAATTAATGCACCAGCCATTTGGAGAAAGAGAAGAACCTGTGGCTTTTCTCAGGTTAGTTGAGGTCATGTCTTCAGCTAATGCACAGGTTCTCAGCTTTCTATTAATGGGTCTCTAATAGTCCCACACTGGGAACAATGTTTACCAAGAAGGTGGTATGGTATAGTATAGTATAGGAATCTGTCTATACTATTGGAGGGACATAAGAAGATCTGTGAAACTTTTCCACTAAGAGGTTCATTAAGGAATTGTATTGAAATATTCCATGGGCCAATTCCAAATGGGGAAAAAAAATCTTTGTTGCCAATGGAAAATAACCACAGGAATTGGGCCACATCAGAATCCAGAGGTCCATAATACTTCTGCAAGAAAACTAATTTTGGTGCTGCTTTCTCTCCTCCAGTGGCCACTCTCTCTTAAATCCCCATAGTTCTGCTCCCATCAGCTCTAAAGTAAAAGGGTTCCTGATAAGAAAGAAGAAGAATGTGACTGCCTTCTGCTGTTTTATGGTCAGCCAGCATTATAAAGGCAGAATAGCATGGACAGAGAAAAAAGGAGAATGCTTGCTGCATCTCACTTTCTCCAATCACTACTTCAGTTGGAAAAAGAGTTCCAGGTTCAGTTAAGGATATATATATATTTCAGTGAGTAGTTATCCTATGTACCAATATGCAGGCAACATGGGCTGATTGCAAGACTTCAAACTTTAGCTTGGAAATAAATAGGCAGCCCTGTATATTTTATTATCTAGTGAATGGGGATTAAGCATGATGAACTATAATCATGTTTGATTAGTGCTTTAAATTAGTGGTCATGGCAACGATACAACCTTGGATATTTAGTAATGTTATTTAATGTTAGCTATGGTTGTTTTGCATGCAAAGTTGGAAAGAAACCACTAATGATTGTCAATAAGGCCTAATAGCTCAATTTTAAGTTGTTTGTTCCATTCAAATACTTTCTCCAACTGCGAATGAACTCTGTCTGAAAAGTTGGAAAGCTGCTCCCAGTCAATATGTTTACAGTATTGGGACAGATAGACCACGAGGTTGATTAACTATTAACCTACGTAGTAATTTTAACTTTTCAGATGAAAGATGAAACATATTGCATAGCTTATAGATGAAATCCATAACCTGAAGGTGTTTTTGTAATAATTGTATTAAAGGTTACACATACAAAGATAAAAGAGTAATGCAAACTAAAAGAAATATGAAGAGTGAGGAAAAGAAAAAGAAAAATGCAAAGAGAGAGAGAGAAGAAAAAAAGAAGAAAAAAGAAATATAAAAGTGATCCCCCTTCCCTCCAGACAAGTATAAACAACTCTCATAACTTAGCACCTTCTCTAGTATTTCAATAATAATAAAAAAGTTCTCTTCTTTCCACAACTCATCTCTTACCAATAAACAGATTATAAAAACTCAGTCATTCAGTTCTATCCAGCAAAAGTCCATTAAGATCCACCAGAAATTGTATGTGTATGTGTATGTGTATATGTGTGTGTATTAACCTTAATGAAATAAATCTGTTTTGTGCTCCAACTTATCACTTTCTCTAAGAGATAAAGCAAAAGAAACCTCTCGCCAGTTGTAAACAAATCTTTAAAGCATAAAGGTCATAAAGAAATTCTATTAACAACTACCAGAAACCCCTACCTACCTACCTACCTACCTACCCTGATTGAATAAGTTCATTTTGTAGTCCTTCCATTTATTTCTTAAAAGCTTGATCTTTAATCCTGACAAATAGTGTCCCACAAGTTGATTTCTTATATTTTTCTCTTTGTCTCCTGTCAGGAACAACTTCAGTAGTTTATCAGGTCCCTTTTGTAAGTCCAAAATGAAAAAGCTATGCAAGTCACTCTTCTGATTTATTATTTGTATGTCCCCTTTAGTTATGAAAACATCAGCCAGTTTCATTTGTAGATCCACTGTGGCATCTTTTTCCATGTCACTCTTATATTCTATCATTTTTAAATCCATTTTCAAATCCACATAATCTTCTTCCATATCACTCTTATAGTCTGATGGTTTTTTAAAAATCCATTTTCAAATCCACATTCACCTCAGTCTCGATTTTATCCTGTAAAGTCTGTTCTTCTTCTGTAACCTCTGTTATATCCATTTCTACAGTGGCAGACAATCTTCAAAGTAATTTCTGGATACATTGTTCCCAGACAGCTTTAATTTCTTCTGCAATTAAATAATATTGCTCCATTGTATTAACAGGTCTCTTCTCCTTTAATTGTAATCTTTAGTTTTCTCTGGTTCCCTCTAGTCAATCTTCAAAGTCCCCTCTTCAAAGTCCCCTCATGTTTATTCTCCAGTCAGCAAAACTTTCCCACAAAAGGATTTCTTACAGTTTATTTCAAAATCTTCATATATATTTTTATAAAATTTTAATCAACCCACAGGAAATATTCTTTCAAGTCCATCTGGCCCCTTAACTTTCCAAAACCAACATTCTAGATGTTCTTTTGCTGTTTCCCCAAAATTACAATTTTTCTATATAATCTTTAAACTTACATAAACTTCTTTCACCCAGGATAGAAGGAAGCTCTGCCAGTGTGATGAAACTTGCCCTTTAGAAGGTTTTTAACATCCAAAAGGTTGATAATAAGTAATTTCCTAAAGTAGTTAAGAGAGAAAGTGGGCAAACCCAGTGTCCATTTAAAAGCACCAAGCCACAGCATAGGCAAGATGGTTTCCCCCCAGCTCCCAGAGCTTTCAAACCCCGCAGAGATCACTATTTCACCAGCTCCTCTTTCTGCTGCGGCTGTCAGCTCCACTCATGCAGAGCCATCCTCAATTCGCCATTGCTTCCTTGGAAGTCCAAAACCATAACTTCAGATTTCTTCTTATTAATTTTGACTTGTGCCCTTTAGACTCCATATCCCCCTGATCATATATTAGAACATTGAAGTCAGCAGTTACTGAAAATTATTGGGTTAGACAATTTTGCAACCACAGAAAATTTGGATTATCCCCTGTTAGGCATGAATAGATCCTCAAAACTATGCTGAGTTTGTAACTGTAACAGCAACAACAACAACAACAGTGAATTATTCTTGGCTTTTGCAACACAGGAATTTTACTGTTTTTATTGATATGTAAAGTAGAGGTGATTCAAATGTTGCAGACTTTTAACAATTGCTAGTAGGTCAAGAATGAACCATCCATATGAAAAATCAGGGAATAAAAGTATGAAACTCAAAATACAATCTTTGGGTTGTCTAAACAAGAAACAAAATATATTTTGGGACTTTTTATCATGCTTGGTAGTGTCAGATTCAGCTGGTGCGGCACGGCTAGGGATGTGCCCAGCCGCGCTTAGTCAGTTTCACCGCCCGACCGCTAGCAGAGGAAAAGGGGAAGTGAGAAACCATGAACTGATTAATGGGCCAGCTGGCACTATTAATTAACTAAACCACAAGCGGATATTTTGTGTCAACGCCAATTTGCCTTGGGCGCTGCAGACAAAGGGGAGAGCAGCAGCTTGGAGGCAAAGCAATCAGTGCGTGATTGAGAATTCCCAGCTTTGCGCGCAACCGAAAGACCCAACGAAGACAACAAACACGCCATCGATAAAAAGCAATCAAGAACACAAAAGAACTGGACTGAATCTGCCATTTGAGGGGGGGGGGGATTACTGCAGGTAATCTGTAACCAAGCAACAGGGGCTAAGCGCAGGAATGGGGGAATTATAAATTGTGCTGTAAGATGTGCCAAGCCAATCCTGGCTTTGTCTGTACTTACTACGTTACGCTTGAGTAAACTTCTTTGCTGAACACACGTGTCACGAGAGCTGGTACACCACGAAGGCTACTGAATACCAAAGAAACCAAACTGGCCTATAAGAAAGACCAAATGAAGAATAGAAAAGAAACATGGCAAGGCAAAGTACTTCATGGCCAGTATACAGACTAGCAGGCAAAGCAGATAACAACAAGACCTGGCAATGGCTAAGAGCAGGAAAGTTGAAGAAAAAGACAGAGGGGCTAATTTGGCTGCACAAGACCAAGCCTTAAGAACAAATGCATACAAAGCCAGAACTGAGAAGACAGCAACAGACAGCAAATGCTGCCACTGCAAAGAAGCTGAAGAAACAGTGGACCACCTAGTTAGCTGCTGCAAGAAGATCGCACAGACTGACTACAAACAACGGCATGACAAAGTAGCAACAATGGCGCATTGGAATATCTGCAAGAAATACCATTTGCCTGCAAGCAAGAATTGGTGGGACCACAAAACAGACAAAGTAATAGAAAATGAAGAAGCTAAAGTGTTTTGGGACTTTAGAATTCAGACAGACAAGCACCTGCCACACAACACCCCAGCCTTCACAATTGTTGATAAGAAAGATAAAAAAGTCTGGATAGTAGACACTGCAATACCTGGAGAGAGCAGAAAAGAAGAGAAAGAACTGGAGAAAATCACAAAATATAATATACAAATAGAAGTAGAACGACTATGGCAAAAGAAAGCAAAGATACTACCAATAGTTATAGGCGCCTTAGGTGCGATCCCAAAACATCTGGAGCACCACTTGAACACCATTGGCATTGACAAAATCACCATCAGTCAATTGCAAAAGGCAGCTTTACTTGAACAGCTTATATCCTGCGACAATACCTTTAACACCATCACACAACTTCTGCCTATCCCAGGTCATTGGGAAGGACTCGATAGGTGGATAAAAATGCCAAATCCAGTCTAAACATCTGGCTGACTGCGTGACCAACCATAACAATAAAAAGCCTAGTTCATCACTTGTCAGTGCTCCAGATTGTATTCACAGAATAGCTATTCTTATTTCTTCTTTGTGTGTTTCATTTATATATTCCTAGTGAAACTAGATCCACTGCAAATAAGTTTGCTTACAGAGTACATGTTGTACAAGCAGCTAATATTTTACATTAAACATTCGTTGAGTAATACGGCAACATTCATTTCCCATCTTTTGCAAGAAATCTCTTTCATGCATTGTATTGTCACTAGCAATTTGTTTGTGGTTTTTAATTCAGGCCAATTGGATCTCAAAGGGATATAATTGTAAAAGGATGGGAGTATCGCTGATTGGGATTTTTTGCAGTGTTTTTGCAATGCCTTGAAAAGAAGAGTGTCCGTTTCCTTTAAAATCATTGGGAAAAAGATATGTTTTATGGTAGACTTATATCAGGCATGAATGGAAGGTAGATTGCACTCTGTTAATGAATACCTGGGTGATTTGTAAAAAATAAGTAAGAGTTTCTTGTTCCCTAATAATAAGGTTGGGGTGGTAGGCTTCTTGAAGGAAGACCAAGAGGCTGATTTTATAGGAAAGGAGTGTGATTCAAATACAGAAAACCCAACTTTAAACTGAGCATTTCCAAAGGGATATTGTCTCTTCCTCCGTTTTATACCTACCTTCCTCTGAGGGGCTTCAGCTTCTGGTCAAAACAGATTTAGCAAACATTCTGGCCCCCACCCTGCTGGTGTTTTTCACCCAGGCCTTTGGGAGAGGGTGACTGAGGCCCCCTTCTGGGTAGTGTGTCTTTGCTTGTTGCTGTTGCCCATTTTTTTGCCATCCTTTGTTCCTTGTTTTTATTGTTGTATTGTTTTACTGTTTTCTGTGCTTTTATTTGTGAACTACCTGGAGTCACTGGGACTCAGGGACTATAAAACATTTATAAATAAATAAATAAATAAATAAATAAATAAATAAATTTCTTTGCAGAATCTGCCATTGACTTCTGACTTATACAGGCTGAGCCCTGGGATTGATATGGTAGAGATCTCCATGTTTTTTGTGAGGAACCATATTTTCTGTTTCAAACATAGAATCATTTATTGGCTCATGTTCCCCGATGAAGCCTATCTGCTCTCATGTCATCATGGTAAATGCATGTTATCATATGCTATTAGTTCCAACATAGAAACTTCAGGGTTCTTTGACTGTATGATAAGCTTTCATTTATTTTCATAACAATAGATCTGGAAGCATTGCTTTAATTAAAAACATCTATAATTTACCGCAACCACAAATAGATCATGATGAAGACTTCACTATATTTCACAGAGCACATACTTTCCAAACAGAATACTTTCCTAAATAATGGAAAAATCAAGCCTGCAGGTTCAAATTCATAATTTTTGTTACTGTTTGTGCATTAAAATGAGGGTTTTGTTTCTGGAAAAAAAAAAGGATATCTTTGCATTATAAATTGGACCAATCAAGTGATTGTTTCCTGCTGTCACTGCCTCAAGAAGATTTACAATAGTAAACATGAAGGTAATTATCCAATTGTCTCTACTCATCCTACCTGATCCAGCAGGAGGGATGTGCTCTGGGTATTGTTGCCTAAGAAGTGTCAGCTGGTGGGGCCCAGCAGGAGACCCTTTTCTGCCCTGGCACCTGCCCTTTGGAACATCATCCCCCCTGCGACTAGATTGGCCCCATCCTGTTGGCCTTCCATGAGGCCATGAAGGGCCTGAGCCTGGGGCCTTGGGAATGGGATAGACCCCCTCTCCTGTCTGTGTGGATGATTGGATGGATAATGCCTGGTTGCTATGTGTTTTATTGGTATTTCTTATACTGTGCATTTTATGTATTTTATTGTAAGCTGCCTAGAATCATGTAAAAGTGAGATGGGCAGCTATATAAATTGAATGAATGAATAAATGAATGAATGAAAGAAAGAATATTACTAATTGGCTCACATGTGCTTTTCAGTACAATCTGCCAATCCTAGGAATAAAAAGAACTATGGTAGAGTAAAAGGAATTTCCACTCCCACCTATTGTTTATTTTTATTTATTTATTTATTATGTTCATTTATAAAGTCTCAACATATACTAGAATACATTTAATACAGAAGTAAAAGCTCCCTTAAATTTAGCTCAATATCCATGGAGTTTTCTTGGGAATAATATGTAAATGGTTTGCCATTGCCTTTTTCCAAGACATCTTTTATTTCCTTTTCTAACTTATAGTCCTGGGATTTATTGATCTCCTATCCAAATAGTAACCATATCCAACCCTGCTTAGCTTTTTCAAGATCCACCAAGATCTGCTAGCAGACGCCATGTGAAAATCACATTTCAGGAAAAAGGGGTACTGTCCTGCTTGATCAGAATGCCTTAAGGTTTTTATTAATGAAAATTACATCTTTCCTCTCTGATTATAAATGTCTACCTGAAACTGTCAGAGATTAAGAATGTGATGTTATCTCTGTGTTCAGAATGTTCAGCCTTCCTTCCCAAACCTTTTAATCCAGGTTAAGTGATAGCTGCCAGAAAAGAGGAATGAGCTGGTATTATTGTTATAGCATGGAAGAACTAAGATAAAAATAATGTAACACCAGACTATGTTCTAAAGATGCAGTTTTATGGTTCCTGAAATGGCATTCCAGAGGTCATATGACAGATTGGTTCTGCACAATAGAAACTTCCATGTACCTTACTTCTTCAGTGAAGAGCCCCAACACTGGAGAAAGAGGAAAGCTGACTGGCTGATCCTTAGACATGTGTTAGGGTTGAACATACTATGAAAATGATTGATAAGTGTTTGGATCTCATGTGAGTGCAACATTCGTAAAAGCTGCCCAACTTTTTTCAGGCTTCTGTGCAAGCCACACACAAACAAAAAAGGTGCCACTTTAAAGGAATTGATTAATTAAAGGCAATGCAACTTTTAAAGCAGTGCTCCATTTTTTTCAGGTCTTGCAGGAAGCCTGGGGGGAAAAACAGCTTGCTTTAATGGACCCCAGGTGAAAGGTCCCATTCAGAAATGCATGACCAAATAGGACCCCCCCCCCTTCTCTTTTTTCTCTCTTTCTAAATGTGATGGGTATTTAACATCGATCTTGTCCTTAATTTCCCCTGGCCAACAGGAAATTGGTGAGGGAATAATTTTGAAAAATCCCAGATAAGTCTTCTCAGCATGTCAGTTTCAGATGTGAAATGAGGGTCCTATCTGTTCAGAGGCTGAAAGTCCCTTGAGGCAGGAGCTTCTGTTTTCTTCTCAGCTTTCCTTCTAGCTGCATAACTTGATATTGGGGCAGGTAAGCAAGTATTTCAAAGGATAGAAGATCTCAAGATTTTGTTTTAGGCAGAGAAACCAAGTTTTTCTGGGGTTGCCTGAGGAAGAGAGGGTGAAAAATACTGCTCAGAACAAAGTACTCAGAAAGTGTTTTATTCTAGTATCGATCGATATTTCCATGAAATAAGATTTGGGGGTAGGAATGGGGGGGGGGGGAAATCTCGTCTTGATGTCCCTTGTCTTCAAGCTAGATAAAAATTGAATCATTCCGTTTTGTGATTCAAAAGTAATACATTTATTTTTTAAAGAATAAAGAATTTGGGTATACAGTTCCCTCTCCCAACAATTTCAAATCCTCTCCAGTATTTCAAGCTATCAGTTCATGGCAGGTGATCCAACTTGAGAAAAAGAGAGAAAGAAAACAAAGAAACAGGGCAGCATTACAGCTCTACAACCTTTGCTACCTATAAATACTCAGAAGCAAATCCTAGCATGGTGAAACAAAGTTGAATGCAGGATCCCCACTGCATCTCCATAGTTTCCTATGGGTAGGTGATTCTGGGTGGGAGGGGAAATGATTGCAGGGAATCTACCGGTCACTGAAACTACTCTGCATTACATTATGTAAGGACAGCCAACAGTGCCCAGCCTCACTATTGACCTTGGGTGGGGGGAGCAGCACATTTCCTTCTGATTCAAGGACAGAAGGGAAGCACATCAGTGTGACTGTGATGAAGAAGAGTGCTAAAATTATAATTCAGATGGGCTGCCCACAGCCACCTTTTATCACCTTTTAGGCACACATAAACTGTGAATTTCTCAGCCATTAAATGTAGCAAAGGCCACCAATTTAAATTGTTTTAAAAGGGACTAATACATGGAGGAGAGGGACCACTGGAAGAGAGCTATAAACCTTCCTATCTGGCTTGTGAACTTTCTGCATATATTAGGTTGACTACTGCATGATAAGATCCGCATAGTCAAAGCTAAGGTTTTTCCAGTAGTAATGTATGGCTGTGAGAGCTGGACCATAAAGAAGGCTGAGCGCCGAAGAATTGATGCCTTTGAACTGTGGTGCTGGAGAAGACTCTTGAGAGTCCCCTGGACTGCTAGGAGGTCAAACCAGTCAATCTTAAAGGAAATCAACCCTGACTGCTCATTGGAAGGACCGATAATGAAGCTCAAGCTCAGATACTTTGGTCACCTAATGCGAAGAGAGGAGTCTTTGGAAAAGACCCCGATGCTGGGAAAGATTGAAGGCAAAAGGAGAAGAGGACAGCAGAGGATGAGATGGTTAGATAGCATCACTGAAGCAATGAGCATGAAACTGAGCAAACTCAGGGAGGCAGTGAAGGACAGGAAGGCCTGGTGCAATATGGTTCATGGGGTCACGAAGAGTCGGACACAACTTAACGACTGAACAACAACTGCATGATAGTGAGGGCTTGACTAAATGGCACTCCCACTTTTTAAAGTCGTAATTGTAGAATTCACCATTTACAGTACAGCCACTTTAGAGAGTATATCAACTCAGGCTAAACTCTGAAAATACGTTCTAAGGTTTATAGGATTTGGGTTGTGGGTTTACAACAGAAGAATTTTCAAATCTTGGCATAGTTTAGAGCAGTGTTTCTCAACCTTGGCAGCTTGAAGATGTGTGGACTTCAACTCCCAGAATTCCCCAGCCAGCAGGGCTGGCTGGGGAATTCTGGGAATTGAAGTCCATACATCTTCAAGCTGCCAAGGTTGAGAAACACTGGTTTAGAGATTAGAGATAGTTCTTAAGGGAGGAAAAAGAAGATTGATAACCTCTCCATGCACTTTCCAAAGGCTTTTGTTTTTCCATTTTAAAGTAAGGAAACAATAACAAAAGAATTAATCTGTATTCTTACTGAGCTGTCTTGCATTGACATAGACCAGTAGTCCACGTAGCCCAGTTCTGCCTATTTAGAATAGATTGGGAGCAGTTTTCCAGATCTCTTTCCCATCTCTAATCATTTAACCAGAAATGCCATGGCTTCAGTCTGGGACGATCTGTATGCAAACCATGTGTTCTACTCTTGAGTTATATCCCATATTTACATGATGTAAAAACTGTATTTGTTTACAAATATACATTATATTGTGAAGCTACAAAGATTTCTTTGGAATGCTTTGCTGTAGGCAAAATTTCATTATAAAGATCAGCTATGGAATATGATGGTGGTAATCATTGTTCACATCAAGCTTCATTTTTTTTCAGGGGTAATCTCACAGCTGCTACCTTCCTGAAGCCAATTTTCCATGAGAAGTTGATATTTTATTGAAACAATTCCATCACTTTCCCAGCTGTGTCTGTGATGCAAGTTATCAACCTATTGCTTACCATTTTGAGTACAGTGTGAATCTTGCAGGGGCTTCTGGCTGTCCCACCATAATTTCTGGACACTTCCCTAATTTTCACACACATCCTACTGCATACATCACCTTGAGGATCAAGATATGCTAACCCTGACTAAAGCCCCACATGGTTCATTTCATAATGAGACTAGACAAAAACTCTTTCTGTCTTGGATATAGCTCTTAAGACTCATTCCATAATTGCCTCCAAGTTGTAGTTTTTTTAAGTGGCATCAAGGGAAAAGTATGAAGTATATGGAGAATAATCCTGTTCTTTACATTTAAGCAATTTAAATTAATTAAATTTACATTAAATTAAATCTAGTATTTATTAATCCCCTACCCATTTCTTTTTGTTGAACTTATCCACTTTTTGGAATGTAGCCCTGGCAAGCTATTTAAAGATTTAATGTAGCTCTTGATTGGAATAGGTTGAGCAGCCTTATTCTATGGCAGTATTAATAACTGAATTAAAACAATCCAAGCCTAGATCTAAAATCAGATTTCATTTGGCAATAAGTGCAAGTCAGGATTAGGGCCAACTGAATATGTATATGATCCAGTCTGAGGCCTTGAGAACCAATAAAGCAATTGCAAACACAGATTTCTAATGCAGCTTCTTGTAAAGAATCATACACTTACCTATTCTTGTGAAAAAAAACTGCATGCCTGATATTCCAGTGGGTTTGCCTGTGTGAGTCAATTTATCCTGTTTGTTGTCAGAGCTAGCATAGTGAAGATAATAAGACACAACTAACTTGTAAAAACACACAAGACTGATGCTGGATTGGATTAAAAGTTCAGCTAGTTTAACTTTCTGTTTTTACAGTAGCTAACAAATGATTGTGTCAAGCACATGGAAAAGCATGAGCATGGGACTTCCGGTGGGGACAATGGTGGCTTAGCCATCTGTCCCTGAGAGGAGAGTCTGCACCGTCGCTGGATCGATGGCTGGCAGCAAGTGTTGACTGCCCAACTTGCTCGGGATTTAGGAGAAAGTGAGGAAATTGATTCATATAGTCTTTGGATGGCCGTCCCTTGAATGCTAATCGCAGAGACAGCAGCTTCTATGAATGGCTTTCGAGTTGAGCAGCTGGGACGTGGGGGACCCATTTTTGTTCAAAGTTGCAGTGCAGCCTTTTATGGATATTAGAGCTGACCAAACCTTGTTTCTAAACAATTTGGATTATAATTATTTTTCAACTTAAGAGAAACCTTCCTCCACAACAGATAAATAATTCTCTTGGGGCTTATCCTTATTTTTGAGACTACATTTTTAAAAGAAGAAATAGGGCTTTAATTTGAATTTGGTTAATTCGCAAAAAGGAGGAGGAAAATTAGAATTTAAAACAGACTTAAAAGTTACTTATTATGAAAAGGAAAGCTTTATTTGTGAGAAGTTTATTTTTCTACGAAACTCCATTTGAGTTATGAGGTTTGCCTTTTCTATGGGAAAAATTCTTGTTTTGCTGGATGGTGTTTGTTAATTGGTTGAGTTCTTAAAACAAAAGAAGATTGTAATTTGATCCTGATGTATTTTCTCTGACATGAGTCTGCAGTTTCAGCTTGAAAGGTGCATGCCTGCACTTACAGCGTGAAAGGCACCAGAGAGTGTGAACTGTCTGCTTACTTTCACTTATACAATACCTACAGTTGTTTGCTTTTGGGGGGGGGGGAATAATAAGAAAATGGCTAGAAGAGGTCCCTTGGAGCAGCCATTAGAAGATAAAGCGACTCCTTTAAGTTTACTTCAATCAATGTTTGATGAATTGGGAGCTAAATTTGAGTTCCTTGAAAAAAAGATAGAGCAAAGATTGGATGAGATGGTTCATTTTGAAATGGAGGTGGAGATTGATTTGCATGTGGATTTGGAGTTCCAAAAAATGCAGTACTATGAAGGTGGTGTAAATAAAGATGTGGGTTTGAAAATAGATTTAAAAATACCAAAGGACAAGAGTGATGTGGAAAAGGATGCCAGAATGGGTTTACAAGTGAAATTCATTGATGTTATAATGATTAAAGAGGACATACAAATAATGGAAAAGAAGAGTGAATTGAAAAAACTTTTTATCTTGGATTTGCAAAAGGATTGGGCTGAATTGGTGAGGCTGTTCCTGGGAAGAGACAAAGAGAAACTACTGTAGCTGTTTTGGGGAGAAGGTAAGGAGAGAATGATAGAAAATCAACCTGTGGGACATTATCTGAAAGAATTAAAGATTAAGCTTTTTAAAAGTAAATAGAAGGTTTACAAAATGAACTTATTCGATTATGGTTAATATATATGTTGAGGTTTTTGGATAGTTATTCATGGGAATTTTTTTCGATCAGGACTGAATGATGAGATTTTAAGCATCTGTGTATATGGATTAAGGTTAAAATATATTTGTTATTAAATTTAAGGAATTTTTGTTTTTATATATGATAATAGCAGTAATGCTCTTATATGTATAATGGTGGAAAGATGGGACATTATGGATTTGGTTGAGATGACAAAATTGATGGCTTTGATTCAAGAAAATATATTGTATAATTATAAAGCAAATTGATCTCTTTTTCTGGACTTTTTGCAGGAAACAGAAAAAAATGAAATTATGTTGTATGAATTTGAGGATTAGAGATAACATGGGTTAATAGAAATAATGTGAGTTCAGTTGTAAACTTAGAGCAAGAGTTTGATGTATATTGTTACTTAAATCTGTTGCAAGGAGGGTTGGAAGTCAATTCTTTTTTTTCCTTTTGTTTCTTCTTTTCTTTTTTGCACTTTTGATCTTTACTGTCTTCTTTTTTCAATGTTCTTGTTCTTGTTCTTTATCTAATATTAGTTTGTGTCAGTTTTTACTCTTTCTTATTAAAAATTTAATAAAGTTAAAAAAAAAAGAAAAGAAAAGCATGAGCACAACGACACCTTCCTGATTGTGTGTCCCAGCAACTGATTGTGGGCTTATCCCATCCTTGGGCCTGGCACCCAACCATCACTTATTAGGCAATGCATCTAAATAAAAATTCTGAAGACTTCTTTTTATATCAGGCTGAGGATCCTCCCACATCTGTAATGAGCAGTCATCATGGGGAAACAATTGAATGAGATTTCTGCCGGGCTGGTCCAATTCATTTTGCTGCCTGAGGTGAAAAGCAAAGTGACACCCTCCCATTTCATGTAGAGAAGCAGCCTGGAGTTAAACTGGAGATAGGGCAGCTAAATATAGGATAGCAGGCTCCCTTAATGGCCCAGGGTAGGGTATGCAGTAGACACCATTCCATCCATCAATCCAAGGCTATGTCTGGCTCAGAAGAAACAGCCAGCAGGCTGCTTCTTCTGGCTCCCAAATCCAAGAATCTCTTACTTGAATCAGTTTCTTCTGCTAATGTACAGCCAGCCCTGGTCTTTTTGAAACAGTACCAAAGTAGGAAGAACTTAAGAAGATGATTTTTTTTAAAAAAAAAAGAATATTCAGGATTGGAGGAGCTGAAGCAATCTCTCATGTAGTTTTACAGAACATTCTCCATTAAAACTGGATTCCATTATCTAGTACTTCCTCTACTCTCATTCTTTATACACTAATTTGGTATGATCTTCCATGTGCATATTAAACTGTTAGGAAAAAAAAAATAATGGGAACAATTAATATAATTTGAAGGGACTGAAGCTGTTCTATGAAAGATACACTTTGTTAGAAGGAGATTGCAAAACATCCCTAGCTTTTTACCCAAAGAATGCTGAAGTTCTGTCTGATGCCAGCTGACATCACAAGTGCTGAACTTCAGTGAAGGTAATGTCATTTAAACTAATAAGATTTTGTTTTCTAGGGATTGTTGTTTTCTTAATAAAAAAGTGTGAACAATTTCCCCTTAATAGTATGATTTTATGCATATTTGTCTCAGCAGATAACTTCCCATATGCCAGCATCTAGTAAACTTTACTTCTGAATAAATGAATAAACAGTTGTCGTATCTCTGTTGGGAAATTTTATAGAGGTGAAATTATAGTGGTGAAATGGCTAGAACTGGGATAAGGTATGGAAGGCAAGGGGAACAGCACACATGAATCATAGCATAGCCTTTCTTAACCTGGTGTCCTTCAGATGCACTGGGACTGTAAGTCTCAGAATTTCAAGGTAGGTAATTGGATGGGAATTCTAGAACTTGTCATCCCAGCACATCATGAAATCCTCAGAAGGGAGACAACTGCTCTATCCTATGCTCTTTCAATGAATGATCACACCACTGTTGGCAGGAGAACTTTATACCAACTCTTGATTTGACATAAGAAATTTCCCACTTTGGCAGCAAGGAGGATAATTTTCTTTAGAAAAGCTGTCCTCCACTGCTAATCACCTTGTGAATTCTGGGAGCTGAAGTCCACACATGTTCAAGTTGCCTAGGTTGAGAAACATTGCTATACACTATTGGCTTTCTACAAGCTATTTAAAATGGAGCTTTTTAAAAAAACTTTTGACATATGAGCTGATATCATCAGTTACAGTGCTGTGGATATAATCTTTCTGTTTATTATGCTATTTTGTTGGTTGTACCATGGACATTTTATTATTTGGATTGATGGATGTTGTAAACTGCCCAGAGCCTCTTTGACTGTGGCAAGGATAAATCCAATAAATAAATAAACATACAAAGGTGTAAGCCAAAAGGAGGTGAAAAAGGAGAGCCAACTATGAATACTTTGCTGATCAGCAACTCTGGCTCTGGGTTATTTCTCATTTGCTCAGCAAACCGCACTACTAATAGACTAAGATATGGGATGTTGATTGGTTTGAGATGGGAAGTTATGAAATTTCTTTATACCCATTTGAGTTCTTCACCTCCCCTTCCCATTGTTTTATTTTATATTTCTCCATCACCCTGCTCTTTGGCTTGACAATCACATTTCTAATGTTGGCTTTCACCTTCCACATTCCTATTTCTCATTCCTGATTCAACTCTGCCTTTTTGGCTTCTGACCTGAGCTTTCAACCAGATTTCTGCTTTTCATCATACGTTTTCTAAACTTCATAGCTTTGTTAGCTTTTCTGACATTTTTGACTTCTTTCAATTGGTCTCTTTCCAACTTTTTAATCAAATGTTTTTAAATAGCTGTTTAACATCTTTCATGCAAGAGTTGATTTTCCCTTGTAGAGAGTGAGAAACATAAGCCAAAAATGAATAGAACATCCCCCCTCCCTCATTTCAAGGTCATGTATCAATAATTAGGCTATATCTGTGTCATGTTTGAAATTTAGCACAATGCTTCCACCATTGCCCCAAGTAACTATTGGCTATTGCATCAGAGATGCACTTGGCTGCTCAAGGAGGTCTTTAAAAGTTGCTGCCAATATGTCATATTAATGTGACTGAGTAGGGAGATTATTAAATGCATAACTGGAAAGTAATCATATTATCTAGATGTTATTAATTTACAAGTGAATAAACTGGTCTGAGATTTACAAGCATAACGTTGGCAGGAGTTATGTAAGTTGTTGGGTCTAAGCCCTGTTCATCACAGGGACTCAAATTAAGACAGATGCTGAAGCTTGAACACATCCAGTGAAGGGGACTCACCATCTCACAGGGTAACTGGTTCTATTGTCAAACTGCTATTACTGTTAAGTTCTTTCCAACATTCACTTCCTGTAACTATTCTCCATGTTGTGTTCCATGTAAGAAGAAAGAATAAGGCTTGACTTTCTTCTATCTTTCTATCCTTTCAGGGGCTTGAAAAGAACTATCATCCCCTGCAGTTGTCTTTTCTCAGAACATACCCAGTTCCTTCAATCTGTCTTCACAGCTTTTAGTTACTAATCCCTAGATCATCTTTGTTGCCTTTCTGTAAAGGTGTTCCAATTTCTCTGAATCCTTCTTAGTGCGGGACCCAGAACTAGACACAGTATGGAGGTGAGATCTGACCAGTGCAGAACTGAGTGAAACAATTACTTCCAGTATTTTGAAATTATACTTAGGATGTATAATTATGTTGATGCAGCCTAATTTAATTTGCCTTCTTTGCAACCACATCACGCTGCTGGCCCATACCCAGTTTGCAGTTGTCTGCTATTCAGTTTCATACCATTGTATTTGATTTTGTTTCCTAAGTAAAGAATTTTGCACTTTTGTTTATTAAATTTCTATTACTTGTAGTCCATTTCTTGAACCTATTGAGAGCATTTTTAATTCTAATTCTGGGCATATCCACATTAAGATTTTAACATGTTCCTGTCCTGTGCTCATGCTGGCTTGACTCTAAGCTGGTTTAAGAAAATCCTGTCCTGACTGAGACACTTTGGCAACAGCTTTCAGGTTATTCAGGCTGGACTTCAGGCCATCATATCCTCCCACTAGACCAGTGTTGTCCAAACTTGGCCACTTTAAGATGAGTGGACTTCAACTGGCTGGGGAATTCTGGGAGTTGAAGTCCACTCATCTTAAAGTGGCCAAGTTTGGACAACACTGCACTAGACAATTGCCCTGCTGCTCTCCTATCTTTCTGTTCCAGGAAAGCAATGGCCAATAGCTTTCCTTTCTAAGGGTGCATTTTCCTGGACATGTATACTTTTATTTATCTTACTTCAGCTATTTTGAAAGCTGAGGGGGAAAACCTATTTCAGGTGACTGAAAATTGGTGAAATGGTGGAATGCACTATTAGGGAAAAAAAAGCAAGTGGAAAAGGAGGAAGTTTGGAAAGTAGTTAAACACAAAACACAAAACAATTTCCTGCTGGGTTTTCAACAGCAACATTTGGGTTACAAGCAAAAAGTTATACTGATTATTCTATTGTAACAGGATAAAAGGGAAATCTAAAAGGTACTTGATTAATGCTAAGCATTAGTTCAGTTGATGAAGTGATGCATCCTCTGCAAAGTAACTATTCAACTGCTGAGTTTAGCAGTTGAAAGCTAAACTGAACAGCAAAATGAAAGTAGCCTAGCACTTAGCACAGTGTTGTCCAAACCTGGCCACTTTAAGATGAGTGGACTTCAACTCCCAGAATTGCTGGCTGGGGGATTCTGGGAGTTTAACTCCACTCATCTTAAAGTGGCCAAGTTTGGACAACACTAACTTAGTATTTTCACGGAGAAGAGCACTCATGTTGATGTAGGGAGGAAAAGTGTGCTTTTGAAATGAAGCAGAGAAATGTGCATGCTTCCAGGGTGAGTGGGTGAGGTCTGTTTCTGCCCTCCAGAAATGTAACTAGCCAGTTTTGGCAACAAGATAAGAAGTAAACCTGGATATCTGCTATTTGTCTCCTAGAGTATCAGCTATTCCACTCATTTTATATTATCCTCCTGTTTGATAAGCATTCCATCCATCCCTTTTACAAATCATTAAAGAAAATATAGAAGTGTAGAGTCCTTGGTGCTCTCTGAACTTGGTTGTTTGCTGGCAAACATTTCATTACCAGACTAGGTAACACCATCTGTGCTAGTGAGTGTGGGGTTTGCTCCCTGTTTATATACAATAGCAACCACACTTACTAGCACTGATGATGTTACCTAGTTGGGTAAAGAAACGCCTGCAAGAAACAACCAAGCTCAGAGAGCACTAAGGACTCCACAGTTCAATCCTGAGCTACATATGCTGGTATTCTCTTCTACTGAAAATATAGAAGGGTAGAGGACCCAGGACAGATCGTTGTGACACCTCACTTGATATATCTCTCCAGTTTGATAAGGAACCATTGGTGAGAATTGTTGGCATATTGTATTCCAGTCAATTATATATCTGCTGAATTATCTTGCCATCCAGCTCACACTTAACTAGCTTGCTAATCAGCAGTGTCATGGAGTACTTTATTAGCTACTGAAGTCAAGATTATGTCTTCTGCATTCCCACAATCTGTTAAGAAAGTTACCCAATCAAAAAATGAAAAAAGATAAGCCTGGCAAGATTTGTTCTTGACAAATGCAAGCTGCATTCTGGTAATTACTGCATTGCTTTCAAGGTGATTACAGGGTGAGTTCTTTACGATCTGCTCTAAAACCTTCCCAGGTATTGATGTCAAACTGACTGGTCTGTAATTTCTTAGATCTTCCGTTCCTCCTTTTTTTGAAAATAGGGACAATATTTGCTCTCCTCCAATCATTTGGCACTTTACCAATTCTCCACGATTTCTTAAAGATAATACACAAGGGCTTCACCAGACCATCTGCTACTCATTTCAGTATCTTAGGATGCAATTGATCTGATCCTGGAGACTTAAACTCCAAATATTCCTTGGCATAAAGAAGTATTCCTTGATCATGCATCTTTAATATTAAACTTCAGACCTGTCCTACATCCTGCACTTCATAATTTTCTCGTGAAAATTGGTTTATTTAGAATAACACAAATATATAAACTACTTACAGTCTTTAGTTTGTTTATCCTAGTAGCAAGCCTTACTCCCCATCTAGCTTCTGCTTCTGTTCTGTCTGGTATTGGCAGTTCCATCTCCTATTCACTGATTAGGGTGAATTTCACTACATTTCCTCTTCTGTGAGTTTATATGCAAACTACATGTACACAATCAAAAGTAACCATTAGTTTTCAGGTTCTTAACCCAATCATTGATAGCATTTGGAATTATTCCACTGAATAAATGGTTACTATTTCTACTTACACAAACTAGTCACTATAACATACTGGCTTTCTGATAATTCTTCCTCTAGAATCACAAGTTCAAAAACTGAAGACAAGAACCATGAACCATGAGTTTGGAGATGGTGGTTGGATGTCAGCATCCTTTGGTGTCACTAACTCATTCAGAGTTTTGTTGGCAAACCTACTGAGCTTAATTTTGTTTCTAGAACTGCCTGTGAATGTGAGGACTGCTGCTTCTCTGAAACTAGCTGTGTCAAACATTACTAACCCTAATCTAATTTAATTTATATTTGGGATCCTGGATGCAATTCTGGCAAAACATGAAGGTGATCAAAGTGAAATTTGTAGGCTGCTTTTGCATCTGAGGCACATTCTTTCTTGAAATCAGGCCTGTGAAATTTGAAGACTTAGATTTGGAACTGGGTTTCATAGCTGCCAACCAATGATTAGTTTTGCTTGGTTATTCTTATTCTTAGGCATGCATGAAAGTTGTTCTGTATCTCAGTAAAGCTAAAAATGGATTCTCTTGTGCTAGAATTTGCTTTGCAGTCTGCTTCCTCATATCTTCTGGGTGGCGGGGGTTGCAGTATGATTATACTTCTCTGAAAAGAATACAACTCTTTGTGAATTGTGCAGTATTATCTACTGTCATTGACGCATCTAGGGATTATGTTTTTTTAATGCAATTATGGCAGTAGAACTTGTAGAAACATCTCTATATATGTTCTAAGCATTTAGTCATGCCTAAATGGCTTTGTGAAGTCTTTTCAAAACTTCTTGTTGCATGTCAGCTGGAATAACAATTCTGTCACTGTAGATAATTAGTCTGCATAATATCCTTAGTCTTTCTCTCCTTACAAAGAATAGGCTGAGGGCATGCATGGGATGACCAACCATTTTGTATAAAGTTCAATATTACTTGTATGCTGAAGACACAATGAAATATTGCTTTGTAAGTCTCCACCATGACATAGTCCACATTCAAAATGATGACCTGCATGTGGTGACATCATGATGCAAATCCTGCCCATCATGATACATATTGCTCCCTCCTGCAAGCAGATGCCAGTGATCTCCACTTCTCAAAGTTAAACTGAATCTTGATCAAAGGATTTTTAAGGTTGTCAGGTCAAAGAATCACCACTACAAGTGTTTCACCTGAAAACATTCAGTTTGAGGGTTATATTTCAGCTTTTGAAAGAGATGACCTAACATCTCATGGGTACCAAGCCTAAACCTTTCCAATTTATTGGGACAACCAATTGATTCTAGTCTTGAAGGATTCCAGTCAATAAAAATATTTACATATGAGCATACTGCATTTTTGCACCTATGAGTATTCAGGAACCACAGGTATTGGTTGCAGCTGTTCTTCATGATTTATATTCTGCCTATTCCATAACTGAATGTTGGCACTCACAACAGTATGCTGATTGACATCACAAAATACTAACACTCTGGTTTCGTTAAGTTGTTTGACACTCCTGAGAACTTCACCTTGTGTATATTCCCATTGCAATGGTATCTATTTTGAGCAGTATGTTTAAGGGTTGTAGAACCTTTGCCAACAGTGGTACAAAACTTCCTTTTTAAACATTTTACTATTATAATTCTAAGAAAAAAAGAAAAGGAATAAAGCTGTTGCAAATACATATCTTAAAAGAACATATAGAATATAATAAGGAAGAAAAAAATATAAGTAGTAGAATATAGATGGATACCCTACAAATGCAAATAACCAGCAAAAATATATGGCTAATATATTCTAATGCACCATTAATAACTAGAATACTTTAAGACATTTCTAGTCAATTTCTAGTCAAGAGATGTCTCTATTGAACAGTAAAAATATTTGGTTAACACAATTAAAATCAATAAGAGGAAAAAGACAAGCTGTAAATAGTGAACAGTATATTAAAGAATATTGTAAATAATGTGTATATTATATGTCCAATTAAAATAGAACCCAAATTTGGGGTGTGGCACAATTCCATGTGTAGAATTATAGTCCCGAAATAGTTTCTACGTAAGAGTAAATTGTACATAAGAATTACTTTTTACATATAAAGCCAGTCTAGATTTCAAAACATTTCCCCACAGTTTCATTAACCTTTCTTCCATAGAGGGGATCAGAGATCTTTTTCAATAAAAAGCATATGAAATCCTTGTACCTGTTATCCTATACAATGCCAGTTTAATACATTTTAAAGAATGTGTGGCTTGGTGAAGTTTAATAAAAATAGCTCAGGTTAAAATGGGATTATGACTTTCAAATTTGTTCCATTCTATGATGAATTAATTCCTAATATTGTTCAATAAACTTCCAAGTGACTGCAGCATACCCCTCAAATCTCCTTAGCTTAGCTTCTGGGGGGTTCCTCTCTAAAGAGCTTCTACTTCCTTTGGAACTGAGGTCACTCTATGTTCATCTGAGCAAGGATGTCCGAGATACATGAGCTCTTTCAGGAACTGAAGGAATTTACTTCTATTTAGTCTTAAGCCTGGGGCCTTTATGGTTGCTAGGAAATAGACAGTCTCTGTTGTACTCATTCTCAGTAAGGCCATAAACCACAGTGTCTTCCATGAAAACCAAAACCTCTCTAAGTGTTGCAGAAATACAGATGTTTCCCTTTGGAATTACTTAGGAGGGCTAGAAAGCTTAAAAAGAATTATTCTAAGCTGGCGGTGCAGGGAAGGTGGGGGAGGAGGAGGAAGAATCAACCAAATGGTCTTATAAATATAATTAATTTGGCATGATCTGGATCTAACTGAATATGCCAAACGCCACCAGCAGCACCAAAAAGTGAAAATGCTTGAGCATCTGCAAATAGTAGAAGGGTTTATTTATGTATGCATTTAATTTCTAAATTTAATGCATTTGCAAATTCACATGTTTCTTGGATAATAGGTCCATTGGCATGCCCTATTCATTGGTTCAATGGTAAGTTCAGTCACCTCATATTGGAATATTTTTTCTGATTTGGCTTTTATTTTGGGGAGTAATGGGACTGATATTACTCTGGCTAAATGGATTGTATAGCTCCTTCCTTAAGCTTACTTTTACTGGAAAAAATCTTTTAAAATTCCTATTTCCTTGCGGGGCTCTGTGGAGACATCTTCTGCACAATGCATTCAGTCTATTATAAGATATGACTCTTGGCTCAGATATTTGCTTGACCACGTAGCACATATACTTTAAGCTAAAATTCTCTGTTTCTCCATTGGATACTGCTATAAAATATCCTAGGCAGTATAAACTCTTGTTGCTAGGGCTTGCAAGGGATGAGGGAGTTTGTTGGAGATGGGCAGACTCTGGAAGCTCCTGTAGGCAGATTGCAAAATCCCAGTTACATCCGTTTTCAAGCATATCCTTCTCATTTTCAGAGACTCTTCACAAAGTCATCAGAGCGCAGAGTTAGTTGCAAAGATTCCCATTGGTATCACCATATTTTTCAACCTTTCTCACTTCTTGAACTTGATACAGGTGCAAAGATGCAAAGCAGGAGACTGAGAGTTCTAGTCCCGCCTTAGGCGTGAAAGCCGGCTGGGTGACTTTGGGCCAGTCCCGCTTTCTCAGCCCAGCTCACCTCACAGGTTTGTTGTTGTGGGGAAAAGAGGAGGAGGAAGGAGTATTACGTACGTTCACTGCCTTGAGTTATTTATAAAAATAATAAAGGCGGGATAAAAAAATCTAAAAAAAAGTTTGTCCATTTTCTTACAATTTTGCAGCCGTTCAACTATATTGTAGTTGATTGTTTTGTTTACAGAGCAACGGCTCACTGTTTTGGATTTGGTTTTGTTTTTTTACCTGTCTCCCTTGGCAGCTTGTTTGGGTACCTGAGGCCTTTTAGCAATATTGTTAAAGCTCTTCAGTTCTGTTCCTTTTTCGCTGTAATTTTTTGTCAGAGAAATCCAGATGATATATGGTGAAAAGCAGTAGGGACTTAATTGTGTGTGTGTGTGTGTGTGTGTGTGTGTGTGTGTGTGACTAATCTATGAGCAAGTGCAGAGCTGAGTTCTCATAGGTATTTATTATATTTCTAAAATGTTTTAAAAATAATTCTTTCAGCCAAATTTTCTGCACTTTGGGTGGTAAATGGAACTCATCATTAACACAACTTCACTTGCTGTTGGCTCCTAAGGTGAAAAACAAAAATACAGTAGCTTGTCCTGAGCTTACATTGTTCTTTCTGGCTAGAAATTCAAAATACTGCAAATTTAGTTCTGATGGAATACTGAAACTATTTTTAGTTTTTATTTTAATTTTAACTATGTTTTAGGTAGGACTGTTTTGTTCCAAGCTTGAAACAAAACACATATTCTCTTTCATGCACTGTCCTATTGTGTAGTTTCACACACACGCTATAGACTTTCTTGTGGGAACGTGAATTTGATCAGTGCTTCCTTCAGAACCTTGTGAGCCCATAAGGTCTTCTAAGCTTTCCAGTATAGAGAGGAGAATACATATGTATGAAAATACATGCTTGAAATATGTAGAAATATGCTATTATTTATAAAAAGAGGGATTTTACAAGTGACATCAGGTTAAACAGTTCTCAGAACTGTCTAAATTTATTAAGGCCTAATGTGATTTAGAAGCGAAAATTCCTTTCCAGAGGGTATCTGTCAACTTGCAGACTCCTTAATCCTCTGATTGCATGTTTCTGCTTTTTACTTATGCTTTTTGTTAGACCTGGACCTTTTGGTCCCCAAATGGAGGAGCTTATTCTATTTGCAGAAGGCTTTTGAGATAGCAGGGTCTTACCAATCACTACAAGGAAGGAGACAATGTTTGCCAGTTTTCTTCTTCCCAAATCCCTTCACAGCCCTAAAGAAAGCTGCACTGAAATATTAGAAGATCTTCAGATCATATGTGAAAATGAGGATTGGGGAAAATGCTTCTATTCTGTACATTAATTGAGGCATTGTTGCCAGTTTTGCATGGAGTGTCCCTGCTAACATGAGTATACTCTGAAATCTACCCAACACATAGAACATTTTCCTTCTGTTGGTTGTTTCCACAATAGCCATTTATGATTAAGCTGGTCTTTGTAATTTCTTTTCTCAGGATTAAAGAATTGAACTGAGATGGTTTCTAGATACTGCCATTTCTGTGGCTCCTCCAGACAAGAATGCTCAGTCTCTTGGTCATTGACACTTAAAGAAGACATTATAGGGCTAGATGGCCCAATGATCAGATTTAGATCTTCAGTGTCCACAGATTCTAACACATCCTGAGTTTTTGAGAAGGGAAGAAGGGTTGTAACTCAGCTGTAGTGCACATACTTTGTTTAATACCTGTTATGAATAACTGATGGAGAGCCTCTAGTATTCAGTATTGACCATATTGTATAAAATGGACCAATAATCTAATTTAGCATAAGGCAGCTTTCTGTGTCGCTAAGGTTAGATTTACTTAATTCTGTCCTTCAGGCAGAACACACACACAAAACACATCCTGCAAGGATGTGATTAATATCCCCTGGTATAGCTTCATGATTCATGTGAATGATCAGTTCAGCATTCCTCAATATTTCTGGTAAAATGCTCCTCCAGACTTGCTGAAGAAATCCAAGAAAAACACAGACTACTTTCAGCACATCTGATATTGGCAAAGCTTGACAACTTGCATGAAGCAGTGCCTGTTTGAGAAACAGTTGAGAAAACATCTCCATGGAGGCAACAAGTATTTCACATGAGTTTGTTCCCATTAAGAAAATCTTGAGAGAAATGACAAGTAGGTCTACTAGATCAGAGCTGCAAACATCTTGAGGACCAGCAGATGGCAGCAAAGAGCTGGAGTTTTTCTCATGGTTATCCAGAGTTTTGCAGCCCAGATATGAAAGTCCTAAAGTAAATGTTATTTCTTCTAGGCTTTTTTTTTTTATGGATGTTTCTGATATCTTGTTGGGGGAAAAGAATAGATAACTGCAGACTCTGCAAACCCTTCTCTCTGTATGTGTTCAGTGGTTGCTTGTGTAGTACTTTTTCCCCAGCAGGTGCTCATCACTGAGAATAAATCTACTAGTCATATTATTCATTTATTTGTTATTTATTTCCAGATCTAGAGGCTGCATGAATTCTGGACAACTCTGGATGGCTCACAAATAAAAAAGAAAAACTGCAAGATTTCTTAAATGTCACTAGGGTGGGAATTGCATGAATCTTGGGGGAGAGGGGCATGACATTCCAGAGGGTAGGTGCTGTGACAGAGAAGGCATGTTTTCTGGGTCCCACAAGATGATGCTGTTTAAACACAACTTCTGTATGTTTAATTAAAAATGAACAAAGCAACATAGGACAGAATTATAAAAGAAAATTAACATAGCCAGAAAAACACTGATCCCAACCATACCTATTTGAAACATATATGCCATATTTATCCCATCCCATAACCTTATAAATCTCATGACTGCCACCAGGATAATTCCAGTAAAATAATGCTTAAATGGGAATTAGTATAAGGTACAAAATAATGGACTAAAGTGGAACTGTAGGTCAACAAACAGAGATGAGGAGATGTTTCCTCTACTGACACAAATACAGAAGAAGTACTATGACAGAAAAAGCTGGTTCTAAAATGAAAACTTTCTCTTTTCTTTTCTTTTTTTTGGCAACCAGCCAAAAATACACTTATATTTCATATAACTATATCATATAAAAATATGATATAGTTAAAATATGATATAGTTATATTTTATAGAGCAATGGAGTGTACTCCCTACAATTAAGATTCTTCCGTAATATTTTCTCATAAGGCAATCCCATTAAAAAAATGTGCCCTGTAGTGTTAATTTGTAGTTACCTTCTTGTAGTTCATTCATTCAACTTATATGGCTGATCAATTCACAAAATGACTCTGGGTGGCTTATAAATTAAAAATGATAAAAAAATTAGTGCATATCAAAGACAAACAAAACAAACTGGTAACTGAGAATGCCAATCAATAAGCTACAATACTGATGTATCAATTATTCTTTTCTCTCAGATATGGAAAAAAAAATTATTATTGAGAAGCAACCCTAAGTTTTGGTAGGGCTTTTAAATTATTGCCTTTTCTCGTTATTGCTATTTTTATTTTGCTTGTTTACTTTTATAGCAAAATCTGCCATTTTTCAGTACAAAGAAAAGAGAAATTATAAGCAAAATCTTATTAACTGTATGAGCTATTTGCTTCCAGTTTTTATCTATTATTTTCTTAGTAACATTTTAAATTCAACTTATTTTTTAAATCAATTTTGTTAAGAAATCTTGAATGTTATTAGGCTGCAGGTTTGTAAAGAGGTTTTTAAAATAGGAGTGTACAATTTGAGATTTCAGGGCTGCATTTTGTTCCCCAAACTCTTTTGTTGTTAATATATTGAGTTTTAGAGAAAATGAGAATCATTAAAATAAATGTTTTGGTTAATTTAAATTATGTTACATTACATTAATATTTTTTCTAGCTGTACTCACTTTGATCTGTGGCTGATTAAAGGCAAGTGTTACCTTCTGCCTACAAAAGGTGCACATCTCCTTACAGCAAAAAAATGAATACAAACATGTATCAATAATTAATGTTAATATATACACTTAACTATAATCCTGTGGGATTTACTTCTGACTCTAAATGAGAGAACAATTCATTACAGGAGGGAAATTGAGAAGTCATTGGTAAATAAATATTACCTTGCTTACCACGAAGTAAAAAAAGCAACAAGGAGAAGCTTCTAATTAAAGGCACAATAGCACCTAACTACCTGCACAGCACTTTATGAATATACACAGTGCAACTTGATGCTATTTGCTATGTTCTAATTTAAAGAAACAATTGTCTACAAATCAGGTTGCAACCTAATAAATTAGAGGTAAGTAAAAATTTTAAGCCAGTGGGTCCATTAGGGATTTTGAGAGGATGTTATGGATACTGTAACAAAATAGCAACAATGTGGTGTTTTTTTTTCTATCAGCAAAATACATTTAGAAGGCAAACTAGTGTGATGTTCCTGTACTGTTTTAGTCATGAGATGTGTGTGTGTCAGTGTTCTGTTTCATTGTTTAATCGTCTTTCTAGTAGTCTGTAGCCTCCCAGGCTTTCCATAGTTCAATTAAATTCCAAAGGAAGACAACATAAAGAAACTCCTCCCATTGGTTTTTCTGACTGACTAATATGGGCAGTCAGAGCAGTGGAAGAATTTATAATGGAAAACAATGTCAAGAGGAGCATCCTTTGTTATTTCCAACAATATAGGAAGCTGGAAAAAAAATCAGCAATAGAAATTTGAAAGAAATTTAAAGTAATTATCTACCTGAGAATAAGGTAATAAAACTGGTGCCTTTTTAGCAAGGAAAGAAAACATCTGAGAAACTGCACAGCAGATTTCAGCACACAATTATTTTGACCTGCCATTTACTCATATGTCAGCAGGGGTTTCATTATGTTCTTCCTAGCAGCTGGGATGATGGAGAGGTTCCATCTTTCTAAGGATGCTTGAGAAATATATTATTTGCAAATGTTGGTTTGTGCCTCCTGGTCTAATGAGATCCGAATGTAGCTATCCACTGGATAGACATTTATTAAAACTAAAAGATGAATGTGGAAATGGTAGGATAGCCTGTTCTTCAAGAAAAAGAAAACATGTAAGTGAAAATGCTAGGTGTGTAAATAATAATGCCTCAGTTTACTGTCCTTTAGCCTGTTTCATCAACAGTGCATCAGCTTAGCTGAGATCCAGTACATGAAGTGTGTTCAACATGGAATAATATGATTGGTGGTGAGGGAGTGGTTATGGCAAAAGCAGAGTTATACATTTTAACCTTTTAGTCCATTTCCCCCCCCCCCATTTTAACTTTTTGTTTTACTCTTCCATATATATGAAAGATATATTTTTGGGGTATAAATCCCCAAATTCTCAGAGTGGTCCAATTAACTGAAGAGTTGTTGCAGGGAACAGTACATTTAGGGCAGGAGATCTGGATGGCCCAGGAGTCCCAGAATGAAACTCAAGTTGTCTGTGTTCAAGAAGTGCCAGTCTGTACATTTGGGAATTGTTAGATGGTCTCGGAAAGTGAATGTGGTTTTAAGAAATGCTTTATTATAATGAAGAGAAGGAGGCAATTTCATATTATTTTGGTGTTTAAAAAAAATCAAACAGGGATAGAGTAACACATTCTACAAAAATAATGAAATGGCTGTTTCCCAATAACCTGTTTTCATTTTTTAAAAAATAAATGGCATGCTGCCTGGATGGGAGAAATTCATGGACATTGCTGTGCCAAAAATTAGTCTAAAGTGCACACACTGTTCCATTTCAATCCTGGTTCTTATTTTGGAAACTGCATGAACTTTTCATTGAATACATGCTTGTTAGGGTATTGGAAAAAAATGCCAAAAAGGAAATATAAAATCCATGATACCTATGGTTCTGGAAATCACTTTACCCTGGCAGTGTTTTCAGTTACATGTACTAAGACTTTGCCAGACTTTCTCTTTATTTTTGCACAACCACAATAGCATTTGAGGAAGATATTTCTTAACAAACAGGAATTTATTTTAAGAAGACATGCCTGTACAATACAAGCAAATATAACCTCATCTAAAGTTTATTGCATGGAACCATGCATGAAGCATAGCCCTACACAATAACCTTGCTCAGAATTCCAACTGAGTCAGCGAAGCCTTTAATCTTCCTGTGACGAAGGAACAGATGGCAGAGAGACCATAGAAAGGCTCGTGAATATGGGAAGATCAGATTTGTGTGATTCGGGGGGCAGGGGGGCTTAAAAAGGAGGGTGTAATATGATATAGACAATGTTATTATGCATTCATTTAATCTATTCGTCACAAATATTTTATTAATTGCTTCCCTGACCTCCAGGGCCAGAAGGAAATGTAGAATTTAGAAACAGTACAAAGGAGATTGGCAATGCAGAGTCATGTCACTGATAGATGTACAAGATGTGTGTCTGTGTGTGTGCATGTGCATGCATCTACATCTCTCTCTATATATCTATATATCTATCATCTATCAATCATCTATCATTTGTCATATGTCATCTATCTGGTATCTATCATCTATCATACTGTATATTTCTATATCTCTATCTGAAATCTTAGTAGATCACCAAATCATAAGATTTCAGGTGAAAAGTCTGAAACCTTTTACAAGACTCAGTAGGCATAACAAAAACAAGACAGAATATAAACATTCAGTGATGGAAACTGAGAAGAAAACTATACTTCTCTGACCCAGCTGTACCTTCATTCATCATTGCTGAATGTAGGAACAAAAGGTCATAAGGTGACTTTATGCTAGTGGAAAACAGTTCTGCTCATGCAAAATGGGGCACTGAAGTTTGGCAATCTATCCTATCATTGAAGAGAACTACTCTTGAGGCTAGTGAACTTCTGGAACAATATAGGCTTGGCATGAACATCTATGGTAGACTGGACATCATGGATGACCATCTTATGACCCATCACCTACATGCAGAAGTATTTTCTGCTAGCCTCATGTCACCTCTGAATACATACCACCTATTGTCTAGCACTTCTTTTTCATACTCCTTTTAGCCAGCAGAAAAATACTCTGGAAATAAGCCAATGTGTTGCTAATTGAGTCAAATTCTGAGTTTCGCTGTCACCATTTAACATGCAAGAAGCACAGACATTCCTTCACAGCTTAGTCCAAAACAATAAACAAACAGACATTTTCTGAAACAGACCTAGAAGTAAACAACACCCTTCTACCAGTTCAAACTGAAAATGTGTTAGCTACCAATACAACACTAAGAAAATAAAATTCCAGTGATTCCCATTGGTTAATTCATACATATTTATTTTCCAAGACTGATGTGTATTCTCACATTAATATATAATGGCAATGTAAGACAAAGCTGCACATTGCCGAGGCAATATGTAGAAATGCATTATTGATTTGTTTGGTAACATTCATCAATTTTGTTATATTTGATTTGATTATTCTGGGGAAATAATTGGTTACTTTTCTCCATCCCCACTTCTTGTTAGACTTGTTAAATGTTTAATTGTTCCACAGCTACAAAATAAGCAAACCCCAAAACTTGTTTTGTTTATTTTTATTTATTTGATGCATGCCCTTATTTTGGGTAAACATCAGGTTTTCTACCTTAGACATTTCCCATAAAAGTGATTTGAGTCAAGATGAGAGCCAGGTATTATTCTAGAAAATATTTGCCCAATATGACAAGTTCATTTCAATAATTAACTTATAGCCCCTCAGATCTCCTAACCTCCCAACTGGCATGCATCCTGAAATTTATGAAGTTAGCACAAGGAAGAGCAGGGAAAATTCATCTGAAAGTTAATTATGGGCACTTCCACATCACTGCTCTAAATGGTAAACAACAAAGCAAGAATTAATCAAACAGGACAGTGATAAAATCATCAAGAATAATAATATCCATCCAGGAAAAGACAAGAGTTCTAGACAATGAGAAACCACCAGGCTCCAGCTTTAGTGCCAAAAAATGGCCTTGCCTGTGCTATAGTTGAACCAGAAATTAATTGACTTAGCTGATGAAGAATGATGATGGTGTAGGATCATAGGAATGAACAGCTAACCTGAGAATGGAGCAAGCACCTAATATACATGTGCCCTTATACTATGACATGTCTTAATTTAAAATTCAAGTTTATTACTTTTAAACTTCAGCAGAATCAGATTCTTGGACAATATTTAAAGACACTCTATTTCCTCCTGGGTTTTCATGCCTTTATGGGTTTGAATTTTTGAGCAAAATTCACAGACTCACAGATTCTACTGTGTAGAGCAACAGGAGAGATCCTCTTCCTTGGGGCTCTGTATATATACTGGAGATTCCTATACACATCAGAATCAAATGCCTATACGAATACCTAAATATTTCTCTGGAGTTCTAAAACCTTCACCAGTGTCTGGTCCAGTTGGAACCTGTCTCCTTCCCCAATTACTACTATCAAGTAACCTGTGGAAAGGATGCCTGAGAGAGAGAAAAAGAAAGAGATGAAGGCAGGTGAAGCCATCACAGAAAGTTGCTGTTCTTGGACTCTCTCTCCCTCCCTCAATGGGCCACTGCCATCAGCTTTTTGTTGATTTGTTTTTAAATCTTATTTATTGTATTTTATCAGTGATTAGTTATAATGCTTGAAAGCTGCTTTGGCAGGATTGCTTACATTTCTCAAGCATTAATTAAGCAGATTTATATGTTCAGTCACACTTTGAATGTTATGGTTCAGCTTTCCATGGAAAAATGTAGTAGAGAAAAACGTGCCAAAATGCAACTCATAGTGAAAACTGGTAAGTATGTAAGTGTAGTATTAGTATATATTTTAAAAAACACAGTACTGTAATACACATACTGTATTGCATATATTGGGAGAAATGTGCACACAAATACATAGAATTTTGAATTGATTTTTTAAAAATAAACTGCAGATGGGATAAACAGATAATAAAATGAACTTAAAACAGGAAAAATAGATTTGTCTATTTGCCCCTTTTTTCCTCTAACAAAATACTCTGCCTTTATATTTTCTCCCTGCCTTATGAAAGCTGTCATTAGTTGTTTGCTCATTTATTGAGAGGTAAAGTCTGCTTAATAAAAAAGAAAGCAAGCTTAGAATTACCAGTTTACAGTGCCACTGTCTCCTTGAGGTAATGAATCATTGCCAATGGGATTCACTCCTAAGCAAATAGGTAGAGGATTATAGACTTAATTGTATAATGGAGCTGTTGTGTAGCAATGTATCATCAGATTCAATGTAAGGCTGCCTGCCTGCCTGCCTGCCTGCCTGCCTGCCTGCCTGCCTGCCTGCCTGCCTGGCATTGTGCTAAAAGAAAGAAAAGGAACTGCCAAATTTGTAAGGCTTTTTGAGAGCCACCGCCTAGGCAGATGCCCAGTTGAAAAACTGGCCAAGGAGTAGAAGGGAAAAAGCTGCAAAGACAAGAAAGTCCATCAAGAGGCCCATGTTGCTTTCTTACATTTCTTGCCTTCCTTCTTAAATTACAAATGCATTTTCCTTCTCCCTTCCCTATTCCAGGGTTCTAAAACGTATTGTTCTAATAGGAAAAGTCCTCAATGAAACCTGAAATTTTATTCAGATCTATAACAGATCTATATGAAAAATAAGAACAGATTCTCACAAATACTTTGTTTTTTTAGCTTGTCTGAAACCTCTAGGAGTTTACTCTTTTTTGGCCAGGGGAATTTCATAACTTGCCTTTTGAATTGTCCATAACATGAACTGAGAGAATGAATCACCACTCCCTAACTCAAAATATATTTTTTAAAATGACTTGCCCAAGAGGATCCATATTACTCTTTACAGAAAACCTGTTTGTTGGATTTAGTACTGCTTAACCTCAACGGATCATGTCATTACTGGAAATGATACAGAAAAAATAATGTGACTTTATTTATAGAAAGTGATATAAATTATTTGAAAATAATGATACATTTAGAACTGATTTCCAATCAAGATTAAATTGAAACTTGCCCATGCACATTTTGTTATAAACTGGAATAACCTGTTTTAGTATGATTTTTGACACTCGTGTGTGTATGTATGTATCCTTTTCACCACATCCTTTTCCTTTTTTGTCCTCATTGCCTTCATCCTTACTTGCCCTCACTGTCATTTAATTAATTAATTAACACAATTTATATGGCTACCCATCTATCCAAGAAACTTGGGGATGGGGGAAAACAAGATAAAAACAAAGGGCTCTACTGAACAAGAACCCAAATAAAACTACATCAAGGCTCAGTAAAAGCACAAAACCACAAATCATATATACCCATATTAATATCCCCATCCCAGTGCCTGGGGTAATCTTATCAATGTCATCATAGCCAGATCAGATGTAATAGCTATAAAGGGGAAAGGAAGGTATGGATATTGAATGCGATCAGGCAAGAAATTTGCACACGGAATATTTATTTTAAAAATTGAATGACTGACTGATTGATTTCATGCTACTAGAGAGTGCTCAAAGAAACTAACAATAACAATAATAATAAATTGACACTTAAAATATCATAAAACTATGAAATCACTATTAAATTAGCTCAAACTGAGAAGGTTCTCGCTGAAAAAGAGTATCTTGATTTCTTTCCTGAAAGTGGAGAACAGAGTGCATTTAATAGTTCGGAAGCAACATTTATAACCTGTGCATCATTTTTCATATTTAGCTATTCAAATGCATCTGGAACTTTATCTTTTGAGGATCCTACAGGCTTTATTGCTGGGACTATTTTTACTGTCTGCCAGCTCTTCATGCTGAAACAAATTCCCTAAACAAAAGGTTTTTGTAGAAGTCTTGGGCAGCCTTCAAGGAGGGAAACTCAAATGGGTCAATCAGATTTTGAATGACATGATCAGGTATCTTATAGGTGATTCCTAAGGCACTGGTTTAATGGAAGACTCATGGGAAAATCAGCCTGGTGTGAGGATTTAGGTAAGTTTTGGTCTGGGTATGCCTGATGAATAGTTTTGCAAATAAATGATGTGGGAAAGCTTGGATTCATCACAATGAAATACACACTTAGCAATCACTACTACATCCAGGGCCCTTCCTTAGCATACTTTAATGTGAAGTTTTGCCTCTCCTGATCAATGCCAGAGGTTTCACTGCTGCAAGGATATATAATAAATCTAGATAAATACATCTCACCTTATTTTAGTAAACACTGTTTTACTGTTATTCTGTCCCATCTTGTTTTGATTTCTATTTCCTATTCTCTTTTGCTAGTCCAACTGCTACTCCAATTTTAAATTATTATTAGACTGTAAGGGTTGGGAGGGTCCTTGGAGACCTTATAGTCTATCTGTGTGTGCCTGGGGGGGTGGACTGTGGAAGGGCAAGTGTCAAGATGTCATCACAGGCATGACAGGTCATTTGCATCACAACACAGTTGATGTAGATTACATCATTTGTATCATTTGTGCAATGATGCCATGGTGTGCGTGATATCACTGTGCCTTCAAGTGGCTGCCTGTGATTCCAACCTTCTTCCTAGTGCAGGAATCCACTATTACAGAATCCCTAACAGTTGGCTACTGACTTTTTATCTAAACAGCTCCAGCCAAGAAGAGTTTTATATATTACTATTACAAATGGAAATAGATTTTGGCTGGACAACAGAAAAACATTCCTGATAGGAAGACAAGGTGGATTCTCTTTTGCTTCAAATAGAGGATACTTCCACCCTGCACTGTTTCCATTTCCCAAATCCTGCAAACTGTTTGTCCATGTAATGGATTTCACTTCAGTACTTCCAGAGCAATCATCTTCACCAAGGGCAATCATGGAATACTATGAATCAATGAATACTCCCTCCAATGAGTGCAAAAAACTGTCATTCACTCAAGGGCCCTGTCTCCTGGGCAACACCTGGAATAATAAAAATTCCATCATTCCCAGAATAAACTGTAGCCCCATACCCCATTTTCAGTACATACTGTGCATATTGTCTGGCTGTTTTACAAAATGATTGAACTATTGGTATGAGGGGGAAGCTACCTGCCTACAAAATTGCCAGGTCTTCTTCCGAGAGCTACAATCGTGTGATACTTCTATGTGGGGAGTGTGATACTTCTATATGGGGAGAAGAGAGGTTCAGGGAAGGAACACTAGTTTCCTTGTGCCCAAAAGACTGGATGAGGCAAGTCTTTGGTGCCCACTGCTTATTAAGCAGGCAAAATAAAGCCAGAGGGTTTTAAAAAAAAACTGCCACCAAACAGAGATATTGTTGACTAGAAATAGAAAAGAAGGATTAAGTTGAGTTTGTTGATAAAGTTGCCTGGGAAATCTACTAAAGAGTTCTGGGTTCAGGCAGCAGAAGGCAAAGTAAAGCAAAAGTTCCTGGAAATGAGAAAATTGTCCAAACCCAAGTTCCCTATTACAAATCGAGCTGTGCCACAGCCAAGCTAAAAGAACATTGGCACATATTGCATATGTTGAGGGACCTGTAGAACCATTTGCAAAGAAAGCAGGTGTTTGGGACTGACTTAGGGCTTCTTTTCTAAATGGAGCTATTTTAACAGAACTTAAAACCCATTGAAATGACTGGGGCTTACAGCTAAATTAACAACTAGGAATCAGGCTATAAATATGGATACTGGTGCTTTAATATTGGCACCCACATTTTGCAGTCAATTGTTTTCCACGTTTAGTGTATTTGGCTTGGCATTTGGCCTTAAATCCTTCACATACTCTGACATCTTGGTTACATATTCAGAGATTATCTGACCAGTGCTTTTTCAGAAATCTAAAGTAAGCCCAAATAAATCAGAAGAGAAGTACATGCAGAGCGCAATTAACATTTATTTCCAGCTCAGTTATTTTGGTAATAACTGAGGCCATTTATCACATATTTTGTTTTTATTTCCAATATTGTATGTTACTAACATTTTCAAGATTGAGACATTTCGTTTCTTTCTAGAAGAGAGAGAGAAGTAACATATTATTCATAGTTTCTTTGATGTAGATGTAAGAAACTTTTGTGGAAAATGCTGTGCTGAAAGTGCTCAGTTTTTACAAATTACAGTATGAACCAGTCTTCCCCAACGCATTAGGTAACATTTCCCAAAACTTCTAGACTGCGTGGTTTTTGAACTTCTGTCATTCTGGCTTAGAATTCTGGGACCTGTAGTCCAACATTTTTAGAAGATGCCAAGTTAGGAATGGCTAATATAGACTATTTTTACAGTAATTGAAAGACAGTGATTTGATTTCTGGCCTATAAACCAGCTTTTTTTTTAAAAGAAAAAAAAGCACAACAAAGAAAAATGCACAGTAATGGTTGCATTAGAACAAATAACGTAGCGCAAAGATGGCCTGTAAGCTTCAGGACTCTTCCCAAATTTCTTCTTGAGTTTATGTCGTGAGCATTTTGGCTTAGAGAAACCTTGGAGAATGGACATATTATAATTAGGGGATTATTTAAAAAGCAGCACACACTTAACTAAGCACTAGCTAGAAAATAATACAATTTTAATCCACCATGAGGCAGCTCCAATAAGGAATGAACTCACCAGTTTGGAAGGTTATATAGATCAGTGTTTCTCAACCTCAGCAACTTTAAGATCTGTGGACTTCAACTCCCAAGATTCCTCACCCAGCATGCTGGGTGGGGAATTCTGGGAGGTGAAGTCCACAGATCTTAAAGTTGTTGAGGTTGAGAAATACTGATATAGATGACTCCTTAGATAGTTGAAAGAAATCTATCCATCCCTTAGCTCTATTGAATATGCAGTTTATGATCTTGGTGCCAATGCATGGTGAAGTGAATTTTTCAAACCAGATGCCTTGCTACCGCTGTTCCCTTTTTTCTTCTCCTGTTACTACTATTTTGTTGGCATGTAAAATATATATTTGTTGCTTTGCAGGATACTAACCTCAGTGTATATAACAAAAATCCCTCCCTCATCCATCCGATCTTTAATAATATTTATTATTATGTTACCACATAAAATTAATTCCTATTTGGAAGATATGAATGTATTATCAGACTGGATGCATCATGCTTTTATTGTGTAAAGTGTTTGACAGAGAAGAGCACAATAACAGCTAAGGATAATAGTTACATTAGGCAGATGTCTTACCAAAATTTGGAAAGGTTTTACTATGGAAAATCTGACTAGCTAAGAAGATGCTGCACAGAGGTATTGGACATTTGGCCACCCTTCGGTATTTATACTGTGAAAGAAGAGAGAATAGCAAACAATGTTTTTGATACTAAAGTTTTCTCTAATTGTTCTATTATTTTGTTGTTGCATCTCTTTTTGTTAGATGTAGAAACTTAGAAAATACTCTAAATCTTATTTATGTGCCTCAATCTTTGTCTTGGCAAATGCTTCACTTACATCAAAATATTTTGTGTTGCTCATTTATGACCCTAACAATAAATATCATCCTGGCTGTTTGTTTAATGGGACTCAAATCATAGCCTGACCCACTGGCTCTTGTTTTGCTGCTGAGCTGAAGGCAGCCAGAGCGGCCATCCAGAGTTCTGACAATAATATCCATCGCAAGAGCTAACATCTGAGACTTCTCTAGAGCTATTCTGGGGCTGATCAGCAGCCCCCACTCTTTCGTCTTCTTGCCTTTTCATACAGCATGAGGCCTCATTCAGGAGGATTGAAATACCAATGACAGAGACATGGCATTATTAATGAATGGGTAGACAAGCTAAATGCTGCTTTGGGTCTTTGAGGGGCATGGTTTGGATGACCATCCAAAAAGGGGCAAGGACAAAGAAGTGGGAAGGACTATGACAAAAACTTGATTTCTTTTAATTTAAATCATATTAAAATTAATTAATCATAGTGCATTGAGAGATTACCAGTAAATCCCAGGGCTATAGGCTAGTTTTAGAAGTTTTAAAAATTAAAGAAGTCCAGAAGAAGACCATATCAACATATTTCCATACTGTTGCCAAGAAAATTGCATGGATGTACTCATGTAAGCACCTAGAGTCAATCTGGTGTTTTTAGCTATTTATGATTCGTCCTTATGTATTTAGCATTTTCCCTCCATGCCTGCCCCTCCCCCTCTAACACACATATAAGATACATACTACATCTGCAGCAATTTGGGGAAGGCGTCTCTGAACCATATTATTCAAAAGAAAGCAAGTAGCCCTTGGTCACAGGTTGTGTATGAACTGAGTAGGGTCTGATGCTTGTATCAGACTGATGAGGTGTACCTATACTGTGCTGCTGGTTGGACACAGTAAAATGTATGGTGTGGCTTGTCATGACTCAAGAATAATGGGATGCATTGAAAAAAATAGGAGTGGTCTTTTGCAAAAGGAGATAAGTAAACAAAATCTTCACAGATCTTGAAAGTGGAAACAGTTATTTGGTACAGAAATCTTCTTGGAACTTATTTAATTGTTCAGGGAAAAAAAACCGCACATAGTGATACAATGTTCATGCAATTGTGTCTACCAATAATACAGGTGGGAGATCAGGTTTGAGTATTACTCTTGGTCAACATTTTCCTGCATTAAATGCTCAGATGTTTGGGTGTGGAGCATTTTATAATAGAGAATAGGTTTATTCTGTATGCTTTAGCCTTCTATAATCTAGTGCCTTCCAGATGTGTTGGAAATGTTAAAGTTCACTACAGATGTAGGACATCTATTGGAGAAGGTGAATATATTACATAATTCTATATGTTTTATAATATGCTAGTTGCTCCAGATATGGCTGCTTCTAGTGGATATCAGATGAAAGATGAAAAACACATGGTGGTGACTGTCCACCACCCTCAAGTGATATTTTTAAAAAGTATAAAAAAAATTCTTATAAACGTTGAAGTTATGTGAATTTTTTAAGACTCAGTCTCTGAATGCCTTAGTTGGAATGAGGATTTGTCAAACTGGCAAATACACACATCCTCATTTTTTTTACTGGGTTGTATCTGTCTTCCTGTGTTATTGGAAATATTTATTCCACAAAGCACTTTTCTGCACTATAGACATGGTGTGTTGGGATGTGCAACAGGATCCCAGGATATGATTCTTCTGCTTTAAAGAGTTGCAGACAGGTGATATGGTCATGCCCCCAAATGCTCAAAAGTACTTTTTTGGAACTGGAGCTGAAACATGCTATAGCTCTGATTTGATGCATTGAAATTCATAGTATGTGAGTGATCTGTATAGAACTCTGGTAGCCACATGCAGCCTTCAGATAGTCTCCAGAGAGTTCTCTGACTGTGATGACCCAAAATCAGCAGTTTTCTACTATTCCATCAATATCTCAGCAAAGTGTCACTCTAGACATGGTAGGGCAGTTTTAATAGAGGGGTCTGACTTTTTAAAATGACTCCTAGCAGTCAGTTCAACAAGACAAAGAAAAAGAAGAAACACTGAATGTAGAGGGACAGAGTCATTGCCCTAATACTGAAACTGGTACTGTTCTAGAATTATAAGTATGCATGTTTGTGCAAAGCTGAAACTCATCTGTAACATATCTTCTATTTTTTAATTTTTTAAACAATGAACACTGTATATTCATGAGTGTGTTTTAAACACAGAAGGTGGACCATTTCAGCAGTTTATCCCTCCAATTTTGAACACTGTTTCCTGCAATGTTTTCCTGACATTCCAGCAGGCTTCAGGAACTTCCCATTATAAGACAATCTATGCCTGTGGAGCCTTGCATGAAAAAAGACCCACCTTGGACTTTCCCAAAGCATGTAAGAAACAGCATTTTTTTCTTGCCTCTGGTAATTGCCATCCAATGCCAAAATTCATCCTTAGAAGTTACCATTTTGCAATGTCAGAGGGAAAAACCCAGTAATTGTCTATTTGAAATTCTGTAAAACAATTAACTTTGTTATGGGAAACTGCCAAAGCTGATATTTCATAATGCCATATCCCATGGAGAGCACCAACAGTCACCTTGTGTTTTGCCTGTTTATCCAGAAGTCCTGTTTCACAACCACAATGTTGAAAGTGCAAATTGAATAATACTGACTCTTCAGCACCTTATGACCTACTGACCACGAGGGGCAGTGTCTATAGATAGAGAATTAAAGATTTACTCTGTGTCCCCTCTTTGTCACTCTGCTTTTCCTCTAAGAGATTGCTAATCTCAGGTCACTTCCTTCTGCCTTTGTTCCACAGCATGCATGCACAGGGTAGATGCTCTTTCACTCTTCTCCTAACAGGATATAGTTCATTAGGTGCTAGCCTTTGCCTATCTCTATAATGCATTTCTTTAAATAAATCTCCTTTTCTATTATAGTTATAAAAGCTGCTTCATTAATCATTGCTCAGGTTAGATTCAGGTGCTCAGGAATGCTTAGAGAACACTTTTACCTCCAACACACAAACCATGGCAGAACAGGTTTCTTGTCTACGATTGAACTTCTTCCACCATCTGAAGAACCACAGCATAATGCATAGCCTTAGGTTTTGTTAAGTGGAGACTATCTGAAGAAGGAAGTCCTTCTGGATCATGCTTGAACTTTTGCAAAAGGCATATTTTTATTTCACCCTTATATAACTTGCCCCCTATTTCTTCAATGTTGAAAAAAGCCGTCCTACAAGAAGATGACCAGCTGAATAAATAGAAAAATAGTAGAACTTGTGGCTATTACTCACTGAGGTCCTAGCTATTTTGAATACATGTACCCACATAGCAATACATTGGAGAGAAGGAATGATACTGAGACACATGGAAAGAGTTGGTAAAGACTGGCGTGATGCTGGGAATGCATTTCATGTAAACAGTATGTTGGAACTGAATGTGTAGGGAGAGAAGCTGTAAGGTAAAGTCAGGACACTATCTGTCTAAGACTGCTAAGTGAGACACTGAAACCAGAGGAAGGAAAAGGGGATATTGATCATCAAATGCAAACTAGTCACAATTTCAGAGGGAAGAGAAAGGACTTGGGAAAAGAGAAAAAGAAAGCAGTAGTAAGAGGTATGTATACATTTATATGTTAGCGTGTGTGTGTGTGTGTTTGTGTGTGTGTGTGTGTATCCCTTCAAATATGAAACACTGCCAGGCAGAATCACATTAACTTGTGACCATTTTCATATACTGAAGCTAAACACATTTGCTGAAGTACAGTGTTTATAATGCTTGCCAAATAAATGGGTGAATTTGAACCCAAACAAAAAGGAAAAGAAAGAGAGTTGGGGGGCCAATAAATTAAGGCCATGGAAGGGGAGGGCCTTATGGGAGAATATATTTTCCACATTATTTTTCCTATTTAGGTCACCTCAGCGTTGCTATGGAAGAAAGAGCTTAAGGCAAAATTCTCAGTGCCCCTAAGAAGCTTGGAGATGCAAGAAAGACTTTGTTACACTACAGATTTAGGTAGGCTATTTTTTTACTTTTCCACTCTGGGAACTATAGTTTGTAGTTTTTGAGATTTCTGTATTAGAGATATTTAGCCTTTGTATTAAAGATGTTACAGGCCCAAAGCTTTCTTTAGAGAGAAAACAGATGTGAAACCAATAGTTCAGCCAAATGAAAATCCAATTCCATCATTGTTGCTCCTTCAATTACTGGTGTTCAAGAAAGAATGGGCAGGGTCACACTTCCTGCCACTGCCCCCACTGCAATATCTCTTCCTCCTAGCCAACATTTTGATGGAAGAGGGGAACTTTTTCTTAACACAACTGGGGAGAACTCTGGATCACCTGGGTTGTCTTTCTTTGCACTTTTTCCCATTTGAGATGGGGCAACAAGAACAGTACACAGTATTCCAAGTATGGTTCTATCTTAATAATTTATATGAAGGCATGATGCTGTTGGGGGGACGTGGTGGCGCAGTGGCTTAATGACGCTGAAAGTTGCTGGCCAGAAATGGTCGACACTTCAGCGGTTCGAGCCCAGCTCTGCACAGCAGAGTGAGCTCCTGCTTCCTCCCCAGCTCCTGTCAACCCAGCAGCTCGAAAACGTATGTGAGAAGATAAATGGGTACCCTCACTCCGGTGGGAGGAAAAATGCTGGCAGCGCCTTGCAAAAGGAGTCGGGAGCAGTTGCCGGTAGTGCGGAAGCCGCGCTCGCCCGAAAAAGGTGCGAAGCAACGGAAACCCTGCCTCCTGCGCTCACCAGCTGGGCTCTGCTCTAGGAAGGAGGCAATGGCAAACCACTTCCGAAAACATCTTGCCTTGAAAACTGCAAAGGACTCGTCTAAAAGCAATCACTGCAGAGTCGGTAACGACTGAGTGCAGATAAAAAAAAAAAAATGATGCTATTGGCAGCTTTATTTTTTATCCTTTTCCTAATAACTGCTAGCGTGCCTCATTCACAAAAAAGGAGGAGCTGGTTCTGGATGGGGATAGGACGCCCAGTAGGTGCAGACCATCTTTTCTCTTGCAGGAAAGGAATCACATGAATAGTAATTAATCACATTCTTCCCTATTCCCATCTAAAAAGGGGGTAGTTCACATTGCTGCACAACATAGTTTCAGATGTTTTTCTCCAAGCCACATTTCTTAAACTGGGCATGGAAAAATCAACATCATTGATTCCATCCATGATATCAAGCTGGAAAGAAGGTGGTTTTGTGCTTTCCTCATCCATTCCATTTAATTTAAGAGTCAACCCCCCAACTCTGCTTTATACATGAATGGTACAAGAAATGTGACATGCACACACTTGCTTTGCACCTTTGCTCCTTAAACCTACTGCACTTTGTTTGTTTGTTTGTTTTGGTGCTTTCAAGTCAGTGTTGACTCCTGGCAACTGCCTGGACAAGTCCCTGCAGTTTTCTTGGTAAGATTTCAGAGGCAGTTTGCCATTGCGTCCTTCCTAGGGCTTAGAGAGAGTGACTGGCCCAAGATCAACCAGCTGGCTTGGTGCCTAAAGTGGGACTTAAACTCATGCTGTCCCGGTTTCTAGCCTGATGCCTTAACCACTACAACAAACTGGCTCTCCAGGTTGGGTTGTAGTGTGCCTATGTTTCCATTTGATATCTATTATCTTCCCTCCCTCCCTCCCTCCCTCCCTCCTTGGTACTTATAATCCACCACAATCTCAAAGGACTCCATACGACATCTGAATGAAAACAACACATAAAAATAATATCAATATCAGATATCAAACCAAAACTCAAGATAGTTATCCACAATCAATCCGCTGGGGCCAAAGGCATGCTGAAATCATTCAGATTTAACTTACTTATGGTATTGCAATAAGGTGGGGGTTGCAAGTCCTTCTGGGTGTGGGTATCCTACAGAGTGGGGGCTCCTACACAGAAGGCCTGCCATCATGCCCAGTCCCTGGGTACTTTGGGTGGATTTCCAGCTGCCCCTCTCTAGATGATTGGACTGGGCAGGGAGATTCAATTCTGATAAGACACAAGCCTGATCTATCCTGGTACATCTCTATATAGGACTTTAAAGGGAATGAACAGCATTTTGAATTGGGCCTGGAAGCCTACTGGCAACCAATGCAGTGATTTTATTAGAGGTCTAATTCTACATTAGTGGAAGATTTAGCCACCATATTTTGTACCAGCTGCAACTTTGCCAAAGATAGCCCCACATATAGCATATTGTAATAGTCTAAGTGGGTGCTGATGAAGGCATTTGTCACTGATGTCAAGGCATCCTGGCCCAGGTAAGGCTATGGCTTTTACCTGAGGCTTGAAGCAGGAGTCATGAGTCTGGAAGGACCACAAGTCACATTTTTTTCCTAGCTTATTGACTTATTATAATAATCAGGAAGCCAGAATCTGATTATTCTTTAGGTGATATGCAGAAAATAGTAAAAGCAATTTAAAATAATAACATGAATAAAAATGCAAGTAAATAAAACTGCAGTAAAACCATTAAGATAATGGGTGAGAGACTAGAGCAAATTTAAATCAGGCAATAGATAATGGGAAATCTGGTTAATTTCAAAGAGTATCATTTACAATTACATGATATATGGCTTAAAATATCCACTTACAAGAGCACTGAAAAAAGGACTTCTGATGATCTCACACAGAAGCAATGATATGATTCTTCAAATAATATGGCCCCAAATAATAAAAAGTTTTAAAAGTCAACTGAAGCCAGAAATGGACAAGAGAATAAAATTCTGCCATAATAAGTGAGCTAGTCATCGTGAATAGTTTAATAGCTCTGCTTTGGATGAACTGCAGTTTCTGGGTCACCTGCCAATACAGTCCAAAGTGTATGGCAGTAATCAGGCAAGAGCTTATCAGAATACTCTGGCATGATTTTTTTCCCCTTCAGTGTTCAGGTGGTATTACTTTCATTTCATTTATGGCCCATAAGTGAGACAAACTGTCCTTAGCTATAATGGAGTTGAAGTAGTAGTTTTCCTCTTATGCTGACTATGTCCAAGGACATCCTCAAAGAATATAAATGTTAGGCATTGTAATCCATTTCTTTGGAGGGAAGTCAGGTAAGGGCAATGACTTCAAAAAGAGGCAAGAAGGGGACTGGCAATGGGACAGCACATTTCATGCCAATATAGTTTTGGCCAACTCAAGGATGGGCCAGATAACACTGTAACTTGCTAGTAGGGGAAAGTCCGTATTAGCAAATCAATCAAAGTTGGAAAGGCAGACCTACAAAGCCCTCTGAACTTTGAAACTAATCTTTTAGGGAGAATATAACCTGCTCCACAGCATACATTTATAGGGATGACTGCCCATCAAACGTACCTTGATTTTGTCTACTTTGAACTTCAGTTTATCGAAATTACAACCATTATTGCAGCATGTCTGGAGAGTCAGAAGGTGACTCTCCTTTTGCTTTGTGTGAATGTTGATTCCAGTGGTACATAGATTGGGTGTTTGTGAGAAATTTCTTCTTTTTATGTTTTGAAAGGCATTTACTAAAATGCCTATCATTTCTTCATAAGCAGGATGGAAAGTAGATCAGATTATTTTTAGAAAAATGAATGTGGGAGAAAGTAAAACTGACTAATCTGGGCATCCTTAGCATCAGATTTCTGTAACTTCAGATTAGACAAACATTTTACACTTATTACTAAAATTCTACCATTAGACACCAACAGTAAGACATCCTGAATACAGGAACTTTACCAATAGAGGCGAATATGTGTAGCTCAGAGTTGAATGTGGAGTCCTTGGGGTTCTCTGAGTTTGGTTCTTTTCTTACAGGAACTTTACCCAGATAAAATGCCGAAGAAATGGCCTTAAAAGAAACCCCAGTAATAAAATAAAATAAAAAGGTCCGACAAGCAGCAGTGTTTTCTAATATCCAGCATGAGAAAAAAGCTCTTTACACTTCCAACCCTCCTCATAATTCTTGGTAATGAAGGATGATACAACTTTACTACCACACTCCCATCAGCACAGCAGAAAGTTCCAGAACTCCTAACTTGGAGAATAATACATGGTCATTTCAAAGCTCCAAGAGTTTTCTTGGAATTGTAGAAGTGGAACAACTTACAGAAGGACTACTGAAATCCTTAGTTCCAGATGATTACTAGTTTGCTGTAGCTGAATGCCTTATCTCTACTCTGATTTAACCAAGTTTCACAGTGAATAACTGATACTTATCTCTTTCTGGACTGCTGCCAAACTTTGAGCACCAATGTTTTATGGGATATCTATAGATCTATATATCCATGGTCAATTAATTGGAACAACTAACTCAGTGGGAAGTAAGGATTTATAGAAGTTTGCCTAAGAAAGCCAGTGTGGTCCAGTGGTTAATGTGGGTGGATATTTGTCATGGGCAATTTAATTCTAAGTTTTGCCCCTTAGAAAGGACAATCTGGTGGTACTCTGTGGTATTAAATAACCAGCAAGCAATTTCTTGACCACCTGATAAAGTTTATGGTTTCTCAAAATGCTTATGGTTTGATCTTCCATTTTCCAAAATATGTTTGGTAATAAAAACCATCATTTCTCATAACAAATTAATGGATGAAAAAACAGCATGTATTTTTAACTTAAAAGTAGGGGTTAGGCAAACAATAAAGGCTAATGGTTTGAACTTATTCTTTGCCTTGTTTATAGAATTTGCCACAGATGTTCAAAAATATATACAACAAAACCTGCATGTACTGTATTTTATCTACAATTAGTAGCTACTAAGATTGATTGATTGATTGATTGCCGGTATAATGTAGTGTAGTGGTTGAGATGTTGAGTTAGGAGATGGGGGACTGAGGTTCTACTCCACCCTTGGCCATGGAAGCTCACTGAGTGACTTTGGACTGGTCGCTGTTTCTCAGCCCAAACTAGTTTTAGTTCACAGGGTTGTTGTTGCCAGGAAAAAAGGAGGGAGCACTAGGTACACTGCTTTGAGCTCCTGTAGGAAAGGCGGGATCTAAATCTAATGAATGAATTGCTGTTCATTATGTCTGGAATTGCAGGTGGCATGCTATTATGTGTGTCCTGCTGGCTTTACCACCACTGCCAACCAAGCAGCTAGCCTGACTCAAGCACCGGCCCAGGTGCAACCTGCTGAAAAATCTCAGACAATTGGGAGAGTTGGCAATACAGCCAGTACCTACCTACCCATCACTCTATTCCCATTTCCAATAAGCAATATGATGGAAAGTCCAGAAAGAGAGTATGGGAAAGGTGAAAGACAAACAGACTTGCTGAGCTTTGGGACGCTGTTATAGTAGATTTGTGTCAACCTGCCTGTGCAATGAGGTCATCTCCAGGTGTACTCTCTTGAGTGATACCATAAATTCAAGTGAATTGTGTGTGAAAAGAGAGCTTGCTTGGTTGAGGCAAGTTGCTTTTGGAATATCCTTTATGCATTTCAACTGGGGGAAGGGGAAGGGAACTGTTTTACCTGGAGACTAAATGTTATTCATTTGTCACACAGATAATTTATTTTTCAGATTTGAAAATCTTTCAGTTATGTAAGCACTGCTTTTATTAGCTATTCCCCCCCCCCGTCCCCCACAATATTCTATTTTTATTGTTACTTATATTGGTCCTAAATCACCCCCTGGAACTTTACCATTGAAAGTAGAATCAAAGTTGAAGATAAAATAAATAACATTGAAGTAGGCAACAATGAGGTACTGAGTAGAATCTTCCATCATTTCTCTCACATCATCTTCCAGGCCTTAACAGAACAACCTCAGTGATACTTATTTGAGGAATAAATCTGATATATGATGTTTGTAAAACTGTGGCTTTTTAATTTTCAGATTACCATGTACATATTCTTTGCTTAGCTTCCTGTAGACTTAGCCAATGTTTTGTGGTACAAAACCCCATGTATGTGGCTTGAAAGATGTGATGTCTGGTCCACCACCGATTACAATATAGAATAAAAACACTAAAACTATCCACAGGCGTCAGTGCCAAGATATCCTTGATTGTTTTGGCTTTGCTGGTTGGAGTTATAACCACTACAGAAACAATCATTTCTAGGAGTCTGATACAGCACTGAAATTCAGAAATGCCTTTCTAAGTTTCTTTCTAAACCTGGCCTTCGCCCTGTGTGGCCTTTTGCAAACAACCTTTGCTTCTAGTGCTTAAGTCATCTTTGGAGAAATGCTTTCAGTGCGCAAGGGTGATTATGTTTAATTGTGAGGATTGTTCAAATAAAAAGTTAGCACTTTGTATTAGGGAAACTGCCTCCATGAGACTTTTAAATGTCCTCATCCAATTAGGCACAACGTAACAAGTCATTTGATGTAGTTCTCGTAAGTTCAGAGGCACAAATACTTTCTGCTATAATGCGAAGGAACTGGATATCATAGTCCACAAAAGTGAGGACTTGGAAATACTGTTTTAGTGTGTTCCTAAACTTTGCAGAAGGGTGATTTTCCAAGGTGATATTGAGCATACAAACGCTCCTAGATGTACATAAATAAGAAGTACTGTGACTGCAGTTTTGGCTTCAAGATCACTGAGAAGGAACTGCTGAAACAATGAGAGGACTTTCATTTTCTGATCCTTTCAGAAAATCAGTGGCAGTAGCAGTGGTTGAAACATCAATATATCAGGAGGAAAACAATAAGTGTGCCCATAATTGGATGGAGGAGTATTTCAACATTCCATCTCTAAAGATTACTGCATGGGTAGAGACTTTTTGTGTGTGCAGGTTCAAGAGGATTTCTGCACAGATATCTCTATGTGTCTAGAAGAAGTCCTTATTGCTTCTGGTCAGCAAGGCAGCTAACAGAATCATATTAAAATATATGGTGCCTAAGTCATTTACATGTCCTTCCACTCATTCGTATAATTACTGAAAAAATATTTTAAAAATCAATATGTGGGAATCTCCTGAGGCTGGAGAAGCTAAACCAGTGAATGTTTGGAACACCTCTTGCTCCAGAAGAAACTGCATAAACAGTTTTGTAGTACATATTCTGGTTCAAGGGACTTATCAGTGGCAGGAAGTCTTGTCTCCTAAGATTTCTACTGGGTTACCTGAACCCATGACACTATAACTCCCTCCTTGTCTTCAGGAATGCTGAGAGGGGTATCTTTGTTGCTGTTTCCCCATCACTGTGAAAGAAAACACAAAGAAAAAAGCAAAGTTGGGGTGGAGGGCTGGTTAAAGACCAGCTTTCCTTCTCTCCCATTATCCAGTTGGATGAGCTGTTTTTCCTCCCTCATTCACTGTGGTCCCGGGAAGAAGCCCTGAGAACTTTTCTGCAGTGACAGAAAAGTACAGCGGAAGGAAGAGGATCATTGGCTGTGTGGAAATGCCCCTTGTTTTACAGCCCAGTGCACAACTTTGGTCCAATATTCACACATGATTTCTCCTAAATGGAGAACAATGAATTTGCTTGCTATGCTCCATAAATCCACATTTATACATACCATATATAATTGCTCACATCATTTAATCAACCTTTGCATAAATATCTGAATAGGTAGCCCAGCCATAATTACTGTACCTAACACGTAGAACCTCAGGCTATTGCCTGGGTCACCTACCCCAAAATTTAGCCCTGGCAACCACTACAATCCACTTATTTTAAAGAAAGTACAGATAACACTCCTGAAATAAAACAAAAACAGGAAAGATCATGACATAAGCTTTCTGGAAGCTGCTTAAAAACAGATGGAGCCCTTTACCAAGAACTAGCGTCTTTTATTTTTTAAGAGATCCCAAGTAAACAACAATAAAAGTAGAAAAATAACAGCTCAGAGAGGGATCATTATCTCAGCCAAATCCATAGATCATGAATTAAACATCATAATGATAAAACCCTGGAGTATTATGAGAATTACCACTTGATTTATTTGGTACTTTCGGATTTTTCTTTTAGATGAGTTGCCAGAGAAAGAACATAGTTAAACAATAAACTTTACTTAATTTTGTTTTATTGCCCTTAGTTTTAATTTTCAAAAAATTGAATAGATTAAAGGAGCGCAGCTGACCGGAGTTACCTGTCTTATGTTGAGAAAACAGTGAGTGATTACAGCTGTTATGATACAATCTATAGGGAATGAAGAATTGACCTGTTGTGATTATGTTGGGGATACTATAGGTTAAAAGGGCTAGCTAAATGGCATGCATGGCCAAACATTTGGGGCCTGGATCATCTTTTGAGAATGTACAAAATGGCTGACATATAGTGATTTGCCAATTCATGAATGGCCTGCTACAAACATCCATTCATCAGAAGGTGCCCTTTATCCCTGACCTGCTCTCATCTTTGCTTTTTTTCTGGGCTTTCATCTGGCAGACTTCCAGAAAAGCACTGGACTGTAGCCGTTCACCCTTTTTATTTTCTAAGGATGCGTACTGATTGGTCTGTTTGTTCAGAGCATGTCTTATATAAATGAAAAATAAGTAAGTACATAATATGATGCTAGAAGCTGGTGCCTTGCTTTGTAGCACATCGTTTCCCATTTAACTGCACATTTTTAATTAAAAGAAACTTAAATATTAAAATCAGATAGGATGTGTCTGACGATGTATCTGAAACTAATTAGTGGCTAATTATTCCACTGGTCTATGTGGAAGCATAATTATTCTTCAGGCCTTCCTATCAATGGACATTTGACCTTCAAAAAGGCCAACTGAGCTTGTGGTATGAAGCTTCACATTTATATGATTGGTATCAGGTACTGGATGAGAAAAGACATATATTGAGAGGGCTCCTTATACCAGAATCAGAAGCCTAGTTCATCATGTTTCCTGGTCTCATTGAGGATCCCTACTAAAATATATCCATACTCATACAAGCCCCTTTCAACTAATACCAATCTTATATTGTCCAGGTGTGGATAATGGGTTCTTCCATCTCTTCGGGCTGATCTCCATTAATACTACTGAAAGTTCAGAATGCTGTGACTGTTGCTACCTCATCATGACTGCAATATCAATTTTCCATATAGTTAGGAAATTTAAATATTGAGGTGTATACAAGACATAGAAGAGTATAGCTCAAGGTTGAACTGTGGAGTCCTTGGGGCTCTCTGAGCTTGGTTGTTTTCTTGCAAATATTTTCTTACCTGGCTAGGTAACATCTTTAGTGCTAGAATGGAGTGGGGTTTGCTCTCTGTTTATATACAGTGGCATGCCCTGCCAGTATTGGTGTGTGTGTGTGTGTGGTTCCCCCCCTCCCCCAGTTGCCTTGATTAGGGTATTGTTTACTGCTTGATTGTATGTCTGGTGATAATCTTGGGGTTAATCTCTGCTTATCTGGGTGATGATTGCTGGTGAGGAGATGTTCTGGTCTTTTGTTTCCTTTTTATTGTCTCTTTTGAATAGTGTGTAGATGTTGTTTATCTCTATATGCCTGTTGATAGCTGCCATTTCCAGGAATTCCCTTGCATTTTTGGACTTAGTTTGGTCTAAGATGCTGACGGTTTCCCAGTTGAAACTATGGTTAAGTCTGTCCATGTGTTGTGAGATAGGACTTGAACTGTGGAACTGCTGCCCAAAGGATTTGAATCCTAGAATTGCAATAGTTTTCTTTATTATTTAGGGCTTTTCTGGTGTCTGCAATCAAAGTAGCTTATCAAAGCTTTCTTCTGGAATATTAAGCCTTCTAGTTAAGTACTGAACTGGGTAAAACCTCATGGCAAATCAGCTACTCCTTACTTCCACTTTTATGGAGAGTTCAATGGCATCAAGTTTCCTAGACCCAGAGCATGGTTTCTGACTGTCTTGTGACTCAGTTGACTGTGGATCAAATTGTCAACATCTTATTAGAACCAAATAAGACTACATCAGAACCAGGTGGGGTCCTGAATGGTGGAATTAACCTAGACAATTAATTTATTAGCTCAAAACTGCTGCCTTCCTCACAAGCTCAGGACCCAGCCAACACTACAGTAGCAGATACAGCTGCAGCACTGCAGTTCTCAACCACAAACATCTACCCCTTTACCTGATAATGCAGTAGGAATCCTGGAAAATATATGACCTCTCTAACACAGTGTGCATTATACCTGAATAATTTATTACAGATCTCTCTTTTGCAGAATTTATGATTGCCTTTTGACCAAAGAAGTGAAAAATGGGCAACTCAAACCCATTTCTGCAACCAAACAACCCAGACATGGACAATTATAGCATGGCTGAAGGATGCCTTTGATGATCCTCTTCCAAACAGGTGATAGTCAACTCCAAGATCCTGTGCTTATCATAAGTTAAAAGTTGGGTGAGTGCATATTTAGCTGTCTTTTAATTGTTAGCTCACAAAGTGGACTGGGATGAACAAGTCTTGTCAACCAGAGGGCTTGTCTGATGAACTATGGGGCATATTCATTTGGTAGGGCAACTGAGAAACTTTGGTTGCATTAATCAACTCTGTTTTGGAATACTTGAAAGATTCCAGGACTTGTGACAAAGTAGAGGTGGGAGGAAAAGATGCCACTATTCTCTTTCATTTCTTCCTCCCCACATTTTGCCTGCTACTCAGAGACTTCAGGTGTTAAACCCATACAGTTCAGAGTTAGCAGGGTTTCCCTATCTGCAAGAAAAGTAGCATCAGTGCACACACAGGCTGTATTTACATTGTGGTTAATCTGACTATTTTGCAGAATAGTCTGATACTCCATCACTCACTTACCCCAGGTCTGAGGTAGTGGCAAAATGCTGTATTTGAGGAACAAGGAAGGACATTTTGCAAGCAGATGCCCCAAGTGCTGTAGAGCTGGCCTTTTGAGAAATGGGTAGTCCCAGGCTTGAAGGTGAGGACACCCAGAAATTAAGTGGAACCAGGCAGCTGATTATTTGCATCAGCATTTTGCCCTTCCTGTTCTTCTTCAGGCTCATAAATACTCATAAATTCTTCAGGCAATAAAATTGCAAGACCCAATGGATTCTAGTGCTTTAGGAAACTTCACAGACTCTATAATTGCAGACAAATATGCTTACCTCACTCACCTTGTCAGTTAATAGATAAGGACAGATACCTTGATTTTTGTGCTCTGGCCTTGACTCCAAATTCACAGAACTCTTTCTACTCATGATCTGCAAATATCAAGAAAATCTAGAAAATTTATTTCTAGAAAATAAATAAATTATATTTGCCTTTTCCATTATATTTTTCAATTCTTTTAGGTATGAACTGGCTTCAGATTCACTATTCACAAATTCATTGGGAGTGAGATTTCTAGGATTTTTTTTTTAGTCCCAAACATATAAAATGTGAGGATTCAACAATTCCAACTCAGCTCAGCAAGACTCCCCCCACCGTTTTATCTGCCAAACATTCAGATTATACTAAAATTTCTTAAGGAAGCTACACAGATCTTGCCCCTTCCATCAGTTCTATGACAGTACTAGAAACCTAATTACTGGAAAACACAACCCATAATGTCAAATGACACTTAATGAAACCAGCAAAAAGATGTAGTTCTTCCTCTGTTATAGTCCAAACTCTCTCCCAACGTTCATTCATGAAGACAAACAGATTGGGTCACTTTAAGGGAATCCCAAGGGGGCAATTCTGTTACCCAAGGACAGCATTTGTTTTTAGGTCAGGGAACAATATCTTGTTGATATTGTACCAAGAGATTCGAACTGTGAAGTTCTGTAACGTCCTTCAAAGAAAACTGGCAATCACCTTCAGCACAAAAGATAATTGCGCACATTCAGCAGAAACATCTGCAGAAAAATTGTAAACTTATTGACAAAATGTTTACAGTCCTCCCCATAATCAGGACCCTGTTTTCTTATTGCTCCCAGTCATGGGAAATGCTTTCCCATCAGTAACACATAGGGAGACATGAGGTGAGATTTGCACGTGGTGTGGTGAAGAAGAAAATATCCCATCATAAGAGTTTCAGACACAAAAGAGTTAAAGGAAAACCTAAACTTGATCTGTTTGTCAAATCTAACCTGTCAAACTAGATAGTGGACAGAGACCATTGAAGAACGAAAAATTAAAGCCTTGAATGACCAATCAAGAGTGAGAAGGTTTTCCTCTCTCAAGTGAGCCTTTAAAAAGGGAAGAACCAGCTTCATTTTGTCTTTGTTGTTTGTCTTTCTTATGTAAACAGATAAGCAAAGTATCTGTTCCCAGCTGGCTCAGAGCCAGGTCAGTGTCACTCCAGTTTCAGGGAACTAGAGCTGGAAGTCTGTTGTTGTTGTTCAGTCATTAAGTCATGTCCAAGTCTTCGTGACCCCATGAACCATATTGTGCCAGGCCTTCCTGTCCTTCACTGCCTCCCAGAGTTTGCTCAGCTTCATGTTCATTGCTTTAGTGATGCTATCTAACCATCTCATCCTCTGCCATCCTCTTCTCCTTTTGCCTTCAATCTTTCCCAGCATCAGGATCTTTTCCAAAGAGTCCTCTCTTCGCATTAGGTGGGCAAAGTATCTAAGCTTAAGCTTCAGTATCAATCCTTCCAATGAGCATTCAAGGTTGATGTCCTTTAGGATTGACTGGTTTGATCTTCTGGCAGTCCAAGGGACTCCTAAGAGTCTTCTCCAGCACCACAATTCAAAGGTGTCAATTCTTCAGCACTCAGCCTTCCATACAGTCCAGCTCTCACAACCGTACATTGCTACTGGAAAAACCATAGCTTTGATTATGCGGATCATTGTTGGCAAGGTGATGTCTCTGCTTTTTAATATGCTGTCTAGGTTTGCCATAGCTTTCCTCCCAAGGAGCAAGCGTCTTTTAATTTCATGGCTGCAGTCTCCATCTGCGGTGATCTTGGAGCCCAAATAAATGAAGTCTGTTACTGCTTCCATTTCTACCCCTTCTATTTGCCAGGAATTGATGGGTCCAGATGCAAGATCTTAGTTTTTTTAATGTTGAGTTTCAAGCCAGCTTTCGCACTCTCCTCTTTCACCCTCATCAAGAGGCTCTTTAGTTCTTCTTCACTTTCTGCCGTTAGGGTGGTATCGTCTGCATATCTGAGGTTGTTGATGTTTCTCCCTGCAATCTTAATTCCGGCTTGTGATTCTTCCAGCCTGGCATTTCTCATGATATACTCTACATATAAGTTAAATAAGCAGGGTGACAGTGTACAGCCTTGTCGTACTCCTTTCCCTATTTTGAACCAATCGGTTGTTCCATTACCAGTTCTAACTGTTGCTTCTTGGCCCACATACAGATTTCTCGGGAGACAGGTAAGGTGGTCTAGTCTCTCGTGCTTTCTCCATGACCCAGCGAATGTTGGCAATTTGATCTCTAGTTCCTCTGCCTCTTCAAAACCCAGCTTGTACATCCGGTAGTTCTCAGTTCACGCACTGCTGAAGCCTAGCTGGTAGGATTTTGAGCATAACCTTGCTAGCATGTGAAATGAGTGCAATTGTGCTGTAGTTCTTTGGCATTGCCCTTCTTTGGAATTGGAATGTAAACTGACCTTTTCCAATCCCATGGCCACTGCTGAGTTTTCCAAACTTGTTGGCATATTGAGTACAGCAGTTTAACAGCATCATCTTTTAGTATTTTAAATAGCTCAGCTGGAATTCTGTCATCTCCACTAGCTTTGTTGTTAGTAATGCTTCCTAAGGCCCACTTGACTTCACTCTTTAGGATGTCTGGCTCAAGGTCAGTGACCACACTAGCATGGACATCAGAGACATTAAGATCTTTCTTGTATAGTTCTTCTGTGTATTCTTGCCACCTCTTCTTAATCTCTTCTGCTTCTTTTAGGTCCCTGCCTTTTTTGTCCTTTATCATGCCCATCTTTGCACTAAACATTCCCTTGATATCTCCAATTTTCTTGAAGAGATCTCTAGTCTTCCCCATTCTATTGTTTTCCTCAATTTCTTTGTATTGTTCATTTAAGAAGGCCTTCTTATCTCTCCTTGCTATTCTCTGGAAATCTGCATTCAGTTGTTTTTATCTTTCCCTTTCACTCTTGCTTTTCGCATTCCTTCTTTCCACAGCTATTTGTAAAGCCTCATCAGACAGCCATTTTGCTTTCTTGCATTTCTTTTTCTTTGGGATAGTTTTAGTTGCTTCCTCCTGTACAATGTTACCAACTTCCATCCATAGTTCTTCAGGCATTCTGTCTACCAAATCTAATTCCCTAAATCTATTCATCACCTTCACTGTGTATTCACAAGGAATACGATTTAAGTCATACCTGAAAGGTCTAGTGGTTTTTCCCTACATTCTTCAATTTAACCCTAATTTTTGCAATAAGTAGCTCATGATCTGAGCCACAGTCAGCTCCTGGTCTTGTTTTTGCTATCTGTATAGAGCTTCTCCATCTCTGGCTGCAAAGTACATAATCAATCTGGTTTTGGTATTGACCATCTGGTGATGTCCATGTGTAGTCATCTTTTGTGTTGTTGGAAAAGAATGTTTGCTATGACCAGCTTGTTCTCTTGACAAAACTCTATTAGCCTTTGTTCTGCTTCATTTTGTATTCCAAGGCCAAACTTGCCTGTTATTCTGATTATTTCTTGACTTCCTACTTTAGCATTCCAATCCTCTATGATGAAAAGGACATCTTTTTTTGGTGCTATTTCTAGAAGGTATTGTAGATCTTCATAGAACCAGTCAACTTCAGCTTCTTTGCTATCAGTGGTTGGATTACTGTGATGTTGAATGGTTTGCCTTGGATTCGCACTGAGATCATTCTCAGCTTATACCCCATTACTGCCTTTCCCACTCTCTTATTTACTATGAGGGCTACTCCATTTCTTCTAAGGGTTTCTTGCCCACAGTAGTAAATGTAATGGCCACCTGAATTAAATTCACCCATTCCTGTCCATTTTAATTCGCTGATTCCCAAGATGTTGATGTTCAATCTTGTCATCTCATGTTTGACCACATCCAGCTTGCCTTGATTCATAGATCTTACATTCCGGGTTCCTCTGCAATATTGTTCTTTAGAGCATCGGACCTTCTTTTCACTTCCAGATACATCCACAACTGAGCATCCTTTCGGCTTTGGCCCAGCCACTTCACTCTTTCTGGAGCTACTTGGAATTGCCCTCCACTCTTCCCTAGTAGCATATTGGACACCTTCTGAGGGGCTCATCTTCTGGCGTCATATCTTTTAGCCTTTTGACATTGTCCATGGGGTTTTCTTGGCAAGGATACTGGAGTGGGTTGCCATTTCCTTCTCCAACGGACCACGTTTTGTCAGAACTCTCCACCATGACCTGTCCATCTTGGGTGGCCCTGCACAGCATAGCTCATGGCTTCGTTGAGTTACGCAAGTCCCTTTGCCATGACATGACAGTGATCCATGAAGGGGGGAGGTCTAGGAAATATATAACAATTTGGAATTAGTGGAAATTAGGTGTGAATTAGAGTATTGAGTTTTGTTTTGTGAAAAATGTTGTGGTGCCATGGTTATTCTATGTTGTATTTTTTCTACTCTGGTTCTCTCTCTTTGTGTGTTTCTGGCTCGGGGAACAACCATTGAGATAAACCTTGCAGATGCCAATTACTGCTTTCGTTTGTTTCCTGCCTTCAACTCTGGCTTAGTACCTTAACCTTGATATTCATAATAAAGACATAAATTTCTTACTGAAATCAGCTCTCTCATTCTGAAAGGATTTTGACTTTAGCGTGCATTTCCCTGCTTGGTTAAATTACAGGAAAGGAAGGAAAACAGAGGAAGGAGAGTTGTCACTTTCTTCCTGCTGAGAAAACTGATGCAGAGAAGCACTGACTCTGGAATCAAATGGATAGTGACAGTGTCTACCAAGCAGACAGTTCTCGGGTGTTGATAGAGGATGCAGGCCAGGGGGCTCCATCCACCATAGCACTTTGCTTGAGTATGCAAATCCCATTACAACCCTCATTTATGACCTCTCAGAGATCTAGAAAGACTTCAATTTTAGGTTCTTGGGTATAATATGTATTTTGCAATGACAGCCAATGAAAATAATAAAAAGTACAACTTCCCATAAGTAAGAGAGAATTTCAGTTGGTTGAAATTTAAAAGCACATGTCAAAATTTGAGGCCCCCTTTGAGTTAAAGCCTGGCCAAATAGCTCTCTATTGACTCTGTGCCAAACTCTCAAAATATGTTTAACTCTTGTGTGTTCAGAGTAAATGCCTGCACAATTCTTTTATGTCTTAATTGCTATCATTTTTTGATAACTTGGAGTCAGTTTCTTTGAAAGCCTGCCTGAACATGGAAAGGAAAACACTGAGATATTTGAAGGGTGTGAAGTTCAAGAAGATGATTTGCAATGTTCCCTTGTTCTGACAGTGCATGTCCATGTGCACTTCCATGGCAGGCAAAAGGACAATGAATCATTCTCCTTGTCATTTAATTTCTGTAGCAGAGAAAAACATTGATTGCTCATTCTGTCTTTCATTTAATGAGGAAAGGCCCAGGATCTCAGCTAGGAAAAAAAAGCCATGATCATAACATGACTCAACATTAGGTCTTATTTACAGCAAGGGTTTGTCATTTCTGATTAGTTCTGTGCCTACTTCTGAAGCCATAGTATTCCAGCAAACAGTAGGATATTGATCTTTGGTTTATTCCTAAAAGCAAAGCAAAAAAATATAGGCTTGCACTACCCCAAAATGAAAAGGTGCAGCCCACGTTTGGCTATATTTTTCCAAAAGGGGCACCAAGTTCTTAAGTCAGGTGAGAACTAAAGATGCTTCTGATGTTTCAGGGGCAAAAAGGAGAAGACCTATAATTCAGTGATAATGTACATGCTCTGCTTGTAAAAGATCTTAACCGCAGTGCTTAGCATCTCTAGGTAAACATAAAAAATTAATCCTACAGACAGAGGAACGAATGGCCTGCTTTACATGCAATGCCAAATGTATATGTGGTCACAATGAAGAGAAACTATTTTAAATGTCCTATTTATACAAATGCAACCTTTTATAATAACCTGCTTTAAAATATTTTTTCTGTTTAGACCCTACAAGCCTAAAGTGCATACTGGTGTTTCCATTCCTATGAGGAAGGAAGTCCAATCATTGTTCCTAGATGTTAAGATTTAGATGCTGGATTGAGAGTTTGTTACATTATGGTAGGTTTTGTACTTGGAATGGCTTTTGGTATGAGAAGTGGTACATATTTTTCTTCTCTGTAGGATAGCCTTCCCCATGTTGAAAATTCTGGAAGTTGTATTCTCAAAACAGCTGGATAGCCCCAAACTAGAGATGGCTGATCTAGGGTGATCCAGAAGCCTTGGATGAATTAGTAGAGGTCCACAACATCAGGGTCATTTTATATGTCCATGTGAGAAGTATCTCTTTTTCTTTCTGAATTCTTTCTGAATTGCCTTCCTCAGAATAATTGTAATTTAATTCCTAAAATATGGGTTTCAGTCCCACTCTTTCCAAGGAGAATCAAGGTTGTAGATGTGCTTTGTAGCTTGTTGATTTTGTTTTCTATTTATCTGGTCATATTGTGGGGTGGGTTGCAGACTCAATTTAATGTTTTGGGGCTGTTTTGCGGATGCTTTCTTATGGGCTAGCCCAAAGGTATGCAGTTCTTTGTCCTCTCATCTCAGCCACATTGCTGATGGGTTTATATAAGCTGCTGGAGTGAGGTAGTGTTTTCTTGGGCTTGTTTTTGAAATAGCACAATTTATTAGTTTGTACTTTTCTCAGTTTTTATTCTAGTGTGAGACAAACAACTGGGAATGGACTTTTTCTTTTAATTTTTGTAAGATTATGCAAAGCATAAAAATTGTGACATCTACAATAAAATGTCTTTTAATAGCATATGCAGATGCTAAAGGGCTGATTTATTTCCAAGAAGCAGCTCCAATAAGGATAGGAAAATATTATTTCCGGTATATATTTAATTTATAAGACACTGGATGGTATCCAGCAGAACAGGCAGAAGGAGAATTCCCCAGCCTTCTGCAGGCCATGGCACACCCTAAACATCTGCCCAGGAGAATTGGGAGACAAAAGTGTTGTAATATCACTGAAGTCCTGTGTCTAATGGACAGAGCAGAGCTTTTCAGTAACAGCACTCCAAATGTAGAATTCTTTACTTTGCTTAAAGGCTATTAGACTTTTAATGTTTTAGCTCTCTATTCTTAATGCACCTCTGAAATGTTACTGTGCTTATTCCTGTGGATTATGGAATCTTCCTTTTCATCTTCAGTCCAAAAGAAGATTATCTGGGATGCACAGGGACTAAAACGACTGTTGATGTCCATTTGTAAATGGAAGAGATCCATTATGTAGACTAGCTCTGAGAATCATCTGTCTTTATATTTCTCAGAATGAGAAATTCATGAAAACTTTTACCATGTTAGCAACTGAGTAGACTCAATCAGGAGCATGTTTTAGAGAGGTCAGGGGATAGAACAAAATTAAAGAATTGTAGATGGTCGCCCTCTCCAATACAAATATCACCAGTTGTTTTTTTTAAAGATGTTTGTTTTACTTACTAGAAAGAAGCAGAAAGTAAAGGAAAAATACAAATAAGGCAACCAAAAAGGAAAAATGGAGAAAATAACAAAAACATAAAAAATATAACCAGACATACAGAAAACAACTCCATTTTTAAACATGGCATTAAACCTTGTCCACCTGGGGCAATATTGCTCAGTCTTTGCATAATGTTGACAGACTGTCAATTTATAAGCTGAAAGTATGCATGTATCATCAATCCAGCACTGTAAGTCTGGTGGCACGATTGTTCCATTGCAGCAAAATAAACTTCTTTGCTCTACCTCATGCTCAAGAAATTCATCATGGATTGAAAAATTCCAGGTTTTAGTTATATAATTATATTTTTAAGTATATAATTCAACATCAGTTGCTCTCTGAGTGAGATGGGCGGTGACTAAATTTGAAATATAAATAAATAAATTTGAAATCATGTTCAGATCTTTAGACCTCTTTTCTCCTCCTAAACCATATTAACAAACTTTATTAAAACAGGACAATAGTATGTCAAGTCCATATCATGGGTGTAAGTGACCCCTCCATCATTTCATCTTCCAGCATAATGAAGTTGACAGCCAAACCTCTCTAAACATGCTCTGAGGTGACCAATAAACTGAAAAAATATTTTGTTGAATTAATTTCATTTGAAGATAAGAAGAAACATATTTTTCTTTGAGATTTTTAACTGTTGAATTGTTAATGTGGGATATTCTAACTCTTTATTCCAGAATTTGTGCAAATTATCAACATCCACTTTAATAACACTCTAATTGTCTATAAAATTCTGTAGATTTGGAATCATTCAAAACAGTTGTCAGTGCTAATAATAATTAAGGAATGTTATAAGCTGCTAACATATCGCAACTGAATTGTAAAAAGAGTTCTTTTAATTTAATATACTGCCATTCTGCAGTTTTAGACAAACTAAATTCCTCTTGTAATACCTTGAATAGTTTGAGAACTTGACTGACAATAAGCTGATTCAAAGTATTAATACCTCTATTAGCCCAGGAACTCTAAGAAAAGATTCACCTTCAGTTTTCAAACTGGGGTTATTCAAGAGAATGGAATTATTATGAGAACTAGGGTCAAAATTATACTTCTATGTCAGCACCTTCCAAATATGCCTTGCGGCTTGTAATGGTGGAATGTATCACTGCGTTTCAGCTACAAAAGGAACCAAATCTTTGGCAAAATATCAGACGGTTTATATAATGACTTTTTAATTGTGCCTATTATGTTTTTTTTAATTTGATCTTGATTTCACCCCATCAGGAAGGATAGCAAAGAAGCCATTCCAAGAAGATGACTTACAAAGATACCAAAAGCAATGACTTTGAAAGTTATTGAGAGGAAGAGAAGAAACGATAAGGTCATACTTGTTTAATCTATTCCTCAACATAACTCATGCAGTAGAATGACAAACTCAGATTTTCTCATCATGCTATTGTATGTAAACATTTTCTCAGAATCAAATATTACCATATGCAGTTGCATTTATATACAGGTAAATAAATGTAGAGTGTTCCAGCCCAGTCCAGCTTACAGTTCTAGGTACTACATGAGGCAAAACTAAGTGCTCTGCATTCTCAGTTGAAAACGAAAAAGTAAAATATTATTTGGCTCACAAAACTGTTACAAAAAAGTGAGAGGGGAGTCCCAAGTGCCAATTAAAAGGTTTTTATTTGGACCTGATGCATTTTGGAAATAATTTTTTTCAGTGACATTATACAAACAATATACAAAAAACTCTCTCAAGATTGTGTTCAGTATTATTTTTATGAATTGATTGTATAAATACCAATTAAGTGTTCAAAGTGCCTGAGGTCTTTATCTTATCTACTCCTGAAATGAATTTCAGAAGTAGAATATTGTACATCTTGAAAATAAAGGTAACTAATCATGGAATGTAGTAAATTTTCTGTGGAAAAGCCTTTTGGCTGTTTATTGCTATCTATAAAACAGAGCCATCCCCAGGAAGGTCAAAAAAATCAAGATGGAAATGTACATAAAAATGAGGCAGGAGTTTTATTAGAATGCTTGCAGCTGCCATCCTAGTTTTTTGATAACCCTGCAGACACCCCACCATAAAAAAAAGGAAAAGAAAAGAAAAGAATCTAACACATGCTCCCTAACTAGACACAAACAAGGTTCAAGGCTTCAGAATATGGTGTCAAGATAAGCCAATTTATGCCCAAACTCTGGGAAGTTTAAATGCTTAAATATGTGCTGTTAGCCTTAAAAGTAAAACAAGAAAGGCAAGCCTCTGTGAATGGATGTGAAGTTGATTAAACCAGACGGGTTCTCTTGTGTTTATGTCAAAAAAAGTAGAGAATGACTAAAACAATGCTTATATGTGGGTGGGTTTATTCATTCATTTGATTTGGTTTATATAGCCACCGATCTCACATAAGTGACTCTAGGCAGCTTAAAATAAAATAGATAAAAACAATAAAATACATAATATAAAGTATTATATTTTGTCTATGATAAGTGTGAAATATCTCAAACTTTTCTATTGAAAAGCCCTCAGAAGAGGGAAAAAAGGAACCTGTCGTGAGATTCAAATGTGGAAATGGTGTGGCCATTAAGAGGTTATAATAGGATGATCCCCCCCCCCCCCGCATTCCCAATGGAACTGGTTGCATGCAACTGTTGCGGTATTTGGTTCGAAATACAACAGAAGGCATGAAATACATCTGGGCAAAACTGCTTCTTTCATTTGCAATATGGTCTGGATACTTTTCCAAGACTAAAAAGAGTCCTTGGAGTTTTCAGTGCCGGGTGAACTGTTGGTTTTGCACTTCAGTGGTAGTTGGTGAGTCTAGGGCTCCACTAGAAAGTTTTTCTTCTTGTGAGGCATGTTTCTGGAAAAGGGGTAGGGTTTTTTGGCTTAGTGTGTGGCCATCCAGAAATGCCAAAGGAAAGTCTAGTTTTTCTTCTGGTACAGCTGAATTTGAAGTATTCTTTTATTTTCCCTTTATGTGAACAGAGTTCTTTCTGGTTTGTACTTAACCAGATAAAGGTGCTCTGAAAATTGAACTGATTATGAGAGAAAGTCATACCTCTGCCTCCTAGGGGTATGCAGAGAGGTGTAAATCCACCACTTGTAAGAATCCAGTCCATTTTACTGACCATGTAAGGACAATCCTTTTTTCCAGGAGAAAAGAAAAATCTATACAAGCAAATTGCATCCATTTCTTATTCATAACTTTCCCTTTCTTATTAAGCCCTATCCAACAAAGTCAATTCAGTGGAGAGAAAAGTAAGGTACTTTTCTAAGGCACTTAGGCAGGAAAAACCAGATGCACTGGTACAAGGCAGACAGTACTTGGCTCAACACTAGTGCCTATGAGAGGGGTCAAGGTGTCCTGGTGGACCACCACTTAAGTGTGAGTCAGCAGTGTGCTGCAGCTGCCAAAAAAGCCAACACAGTCCTCGGTTGCATCAACAGAAGGATAGTATTAAGATCAAGAGAAGTGATAGTATCGCTCTACACCACTCTGGTGAGGCCACATTTGGAATATTGTGTCCAGTTCACTGTACAAAAAAGATGCTGAGGCCCTAGAAAGAGTGCAAGAAGAGCAACCAAGATGGTAAGGTGTCCGGAGGCTAAATCCTATGAAGAATGGCTAAAGGAACTAGGCATCTTTAGTGTAACAAAAAGAAGACTGAGGGGAGACATGATAGCAGTCTTCCAATACTTGAAGGGCTGCCACAGGGAAGAGGGCATTGATTTATTCTTCATAGTACCTGAGGATAGGACAAGAAGCAATGGGTGGAAGCTCATCAGAGGGAGATCCAACCTGGAAATAAGGAGGAATTTCCTGACAGTGAGAACTCTTAAGCAGTAGAACAGCTTGCGTCCCAGAGTTGTGGGTGCTTCACTGCTGGAGGTTTTCAAGAAAAGATTGGACAACCATTCGTCCAAGATGGTATGAAGATTCCTGCATTGGGCAGGGGGTTGGACTAGAAAACCTGCAAGGTCCCTTCCATCCCTATGATTCTGTGGTGGATAGCAAGGCTATCAGGAAGGAGGGGGTGCATTCCAGGAAGGGAGTGAAGACAAAAGATAACACAGTCCGCAGGGGGAGCACGGGAAGCATAAGAGGTTCAGGATAGCCACTCCCTAGAATATCCCAGGGTATATCCACTAGTTGCAGTAGTATAGATTTAGTCTGGCAAGATTCTGTCTATATGGTGTAAGCAAATAAACTCAGTCTTAACTCAACTGAACTGTCTCACTATTGTTCTTGGGCTGAGCCTGACAGATTTTATGATTCTATGTTTCTATGATTCTATGATCCCCTAACAAGCAAATTTTTGAATACTACCTTTTCAATATTCATTTAGCTAGTTCATTCATTTTAGGCACTGCCTGACTGCAAACTGACTCTGGGCAGCTCACAATATAATAAGTAATAAAAGCACAATACAAAACAAAACAAGATGGGATCCAGTCACTCAATGCAAACATTTTGACAAAAACACATCTAACAAGGGTCTCTATCCACCTTAGGCTTAGAGTGTATATTTTCTCAGCATTTCCTTTTTATATAATTTCCTCATTATCTTTCTTTTTAAACATAAATTTCCATGATATAAGCTTTTTTTTAAGAAAAAGAAAAAAAACCCCACACTATTTGTAATATGTTTTCAAATATTTTTGTATCATTTTCAACAGATGTTTTATTTGAAACTTCCTTTTTCAGATATGTTTTATCAACAATTGTTTAGGTACAGATTTTCAACCGATTGTAAGGGGAGTGGGAGTGGAAGCTCAGTCACAATTAATATTTCAGCAAAGATATCTTTCCTGAAGGTATATTTGTCTTCAGTGCTTTTTATAATTTTATGCATTGTAGGTCACTCAATAATATTCTCTGGGCAGATTACAATATAGAATGCTAAAATGCAATAAATTTGAATATAAATTATAGCATTCTCCCCCTGCCCTCAGCCTTTCTAGTAATGTTATAAAAACAGATGATAGAACCATCAACACATTTGAACATAAAAAACATCGATTTTAAAAGACATGGACAAATTTTTTAAAATCTTCTCCAGGAAAAAAAAATCAAATTTATATTAATGAATTGCCAAATGTACTTTTTTTGAGCATTGCACAATCCGGGTATTATTACTAGAGACCTCTTTGGGTCATTTCCATCATAATTGTGTGTTATTCACAGGGACACACAGAGTGGTAGTTTAAAATTTGAATATAATTTTTTTTATTAAGGATTTTTATTATAATAGCAAAAACTAATACAAACTAAACTTAAAGAAAGAAAAAAGAATATAAAGAATAAAAAGTGCAAGAAGAAAGAAGAAAGAAGAGAGAAAAGAAAGAATATAATAAAGAAAAAGAAAAGAAATATATGAAGTGACTTCCAACCTTAATCACAACAAGTATAGGCAAATTTAGTAACTCTTCACCCCCTATAAGGTTACAAACCGATATCTCTTCCTCCCATATCCCATCCCTTATCTATAAGCAAATCCATTAAACATCAACTTTTCAATCCTGGTGTCAGCAAAAAATCCCTAAAGGGTTGCCAGAAGTCTTATTTTAATCTTGATCAAATAAACCAACTTTATATTCCTTTCTTTTACTTCTAACATTCTTAACCTTGCATTCATTCAAATATTGTCATAGGATTTGATTTCTCTTCAATTATTCTTTATCATCATGCAGACTTCTTCAGGGGTTTAACAAGCCTCTTTTGTAAATCCAATAAGAAAACATTTTCCAGGTTATTCTCTTGGTTTGTCATTTGTATTCCCCTTTAATTTTTAAAACTTCAGTTTCTTTGGTATATCCAATAAAGCGTCCTTTTCCAAATCATTCTCTTGACCTGTCATTTGTAGTTCCACTTTGAGTACTTTCTCTGACTTGTCAGACAAAATTTGCTCCACATCTGTCATTCCCTCATTAACATCTTTTGGACATAGGCTATCCATAGAGTCAGACATAATTACTGACACGGTTGATATTGTAGCTACTAATTTCTGGTTCCATTATTTAATATTTCAAGTGTTATGACATTTTGTCTCATTGGGTACAGGCTTGTATTTTTTCCCCCTTCTGCTTAGAATCTTTAGTCCCATCTAGTGTCCAATTTATAAAATCATAAAGTAGCTTATCTATGTTATGAACCTAAGATAGCCAAAATAAGTCAGATTCCCACGAGAAGCTATTTATTTTTTAATTCCAAAATCTTATAGTAAAAGTCAATATTCCAAATTTAACTGGAACTTTAATCCATTTATAACTTTCTTCGATCAAAATTTTATTTAACTTTTTGCTGTTTATTTCAAATTCTTTAAGTTCTTAAGCTTAAAATTCAGTTTTCTTTTGTTGAGAGTTGAAGCTAAATTCACTTGGCGATTTCTCAAACTTGTCATTCAGAAGGTATATAATAGCTTTAAGATTGAAGGTTTTAATTAATTTAATTAAGGTTTTAATTAAATTGATTAATAGGCAATTTCTGAAAGTGATTAGAAAGTGAGGCTTGCAAACTTATTGTCCTTTAAAAGGCTCCGCCACACTTGAAAGCATGATCCCTTCATCTCCTGGACTCAAACCTGAAGAAGACCATTGTCCTGCAGTCTCCTTGTGAGAAGCAGCCATCCAGAGCACAGATGGGCAATCTCCCATCCTTAGTGTCCTTTAAAAGGCTCCGCCACAGTTATGAGCATGATGGTTGATCCCCTCATTTGCCAGTGCTCAAACCCATAGAAGACTGCTGTCCTGTGGTTTCCTCACGAGAAGCAGCTATCCAGAGCACATGTGGGTAATCTCCTGTCCTCTCTTTATCCAGAAAGGTTCCAACGAACCAGTCTACTCACTGGTTCTTTGGACTTTGCTATGGTCGTTGGCTCCACTTTCATGGAGATGTCTTCAGTTCGCCATGTCTCCCCCAGAAGTCCAGTAATACTTCAAAGTTTGATTTACTCCATGTTTGCAAACATTTTTGATTCTGTAGGTTGTACAGGTTGCTGGACATATACAATCTTATTTAGATGTGCATTTAACATTTTATACCTACACGAAGGTGTTCACTCACTCACTCTCTCCCTTCACATCACTCCCTCTGCCAAGCAACTGTAGGAAGAGCCATGAATAAGAAAACAATAAAGGTACTTTCTTCCTTTTAGGACTTAATGCAGATTGCTGGTTTCTTGTGCAATTAGTAATGGGAGACCAGCAACTGGTTCTCATTAGCAAGTTAATTAGGTGACTTGTTGCTTGGCAGAGATTAGACTAGTTAGTTTCCTGCTATTTATGGCAAAAGGAAAACCAGCAATCTTTCCCTCATAGCCAGCTGATTATGCAGACTAATGGAAAAGGGAGTGGGCTCCCTGCTGCTCTAGAAGGCACATATTTGGGATAAGGGCTATACATGGACAACTCACATGGATACATGCAAGAAGATGTTCTTTAATTATCTCAAGCCATTGGGAGTTTTTCAATTGAAAGCCACAATTTTAAATTGAGCCTGGTAACTAACTGGTAGTCAGTATGGTTTACAAGATACCTGTGAAATATAACAACTAGCTAGAGAGTTGGATATATTATTTCCAGAAACAATCTCACATACAACACATTGTATTTCTCTCTGAGATCTTTAATGAATTATGTCAACAGCTACCTTTCTTGGGATATTGAAAAATCGCACCCAGATAATACCAATGCAAAGTTATTGCTGATGCTGTTTCATTATAAAATTCTAGGAACACAGTGTAAGCCCACAGTCAAGAAACTAGAGGATACCACAGTGAACACCACTATAAAATATTGCTGGCCAAAAGACGTGGCTCCAAGCTGTCTTCCAGCTCCAGAATAAATACATAAAATATCTCAGAGAGTAGAGCTCTGTATGTCTTGGCTGCACTCTTGGACTTTGTGTGTAAAACCAATTCATGACTTGAACTTGCACTAGGTAAAGACACTTACACAAGAAACTCATTTGAAGTGGTAACATTCCAACAAATATTTTCTGTGAAAATTCTGTGAATTTGCCAGAAGTTTTTTTCCAAGAATTATTAACCACCAAAGTCTGCAAATACTCCTCCCGCCGCCCATTCTGACCATCTCTTGCCAGAGCCCTGCTCCAGAGCCCATAAAACAAGGACTTTAGAAAACCTGTCTAAAAATGACTTTGCTTTAAAAATATCTATGCCACGCAGCTCTACAGAACACAAAGCCAGAAGTGGATGGAAGAGGCATGGGGAAAGATGGTAGAGGAGTTCCCAGGTGAGATGGCATCCTGTTGACCCCCCTGGCACAGGATTTAGAGGTTCCAATGGAAAAGGCAGGACATATATAACAAACCAGTTTGTTAAGTCTAAATCCACACCTTGTACCAATAAAACAGATCAGCTCAGAATCAAGTTAAATGAGATTAAGGGCCATCCTATCTATTCAATTAATTCAGATATATTCTGCTTCCCAGCAAAATTTTAGATAACAATTAAAATGGAAATACATAATCATTTAACAATGAAACACTTGAAAACATTCAAACATTTAAAACTCAAATACTGCCACTTCAGTCAAGCAGGGAAGGCCTGGGTGAATAGCCCAGCGTGTCATTTCATAGTTCTGTTCCTGATTATTTGTTTTGTTTTCTAAATTCTGAGGACCATCTTTAATTTGTAAAGTACTCAAAGTCTGATACGTCACAAATTTAACCCTTGCTTCCCTGCTTTGTTGAAGGGCCACAATTGCAAGCAAAGAATCACTACAGAGCACTTACTGTATGGCAGTTTTTCCATAATCTGGTACCTTTTAGATAGGTTGTAATCCAGCTCCCACATTCTCAGGCAGCATGGCCTATAATGGGATTTGTAGTCCAAAAATCAGAGGGGTTGGAGAAGAATCAAAAAGAAAGATTAATAGATATCTGAGCTGAGGAGAAAAAGAAGGAGTGGGCAGAAAGAATAATAATGGAAGGGCACGGATGTTAGCTGAACAGAAAATCTTAGAAATCATGGTAGAATTAAATAGCGGGAGTGTCTTTTTTTTTTTAACATGAGCCAAATTCTTCCAATTTCTTTTCTTTTCTTTTCTTTTTAAGGGGAGAAAAGCTTGTTTGTTGCCCCTTTGCTCCCCCTGCTCAGCTCAAGAATTCAAATTAAAGCCTTCCCAATTTATTGCTACTCAGCCTCTGGTTGAACACATCCAATGAGTCCACCACTTCTCTTGTAATAAGTTCCACTGTCAAACTGCTCTTCTTAGTAGGAAGTTTTTTCTAGCATTCTGTCAGAATCTACATTCCTGTAACTTAGATCTGTTATTCCGTACCTGGAATTCTGAACAAGAGAAAACAGGCCATGCCCTCCTTCTGTCCGACATCTTCCATTCAATGTATGTGACATTCCATATCACTAAAATGTGGTGCCCAGAACTGGGCGCAATACTTTATGTAGAATTGGGAAGCAGAGAATAAAATTGAACTATTATTGCTGGGGATTTGGAAACTATCTTCCATTGATGCAGATTAAAATTATACTTGCCTTTTTTGGCAACTACAGGACACTGTTGATCCATTATTGGTTTGTGCTCATTTACTATTTCAAAATATAAGTACTAATGCCAAGCTAACAGCAATGCATTTGATTTCTATTTCCTATTTGAAGAACTTTAAATTTGTTTTTGTTAAGTTTCTTTCTGCTAATTTCAGCCCCTTTCTCTAAATGATGAAGAGAATTCTAACTTGTATTTCCATGTGCTAGGTTTTAGCTAGCCCAACCCAATTATATGAGATCTGAAAATTTGAAAAGGATTTCCTTTCTCTCTTCATCCAAGTTAGTAATAAAAATATTGAAGAGACAGGACTGAATCTTTTGCCATTCCACTTGATCCTTCACTTGAATTTGGTGAGAAACTGTTGATAAACAGTGTTGGCATACTTTGAGCACGATTTTAAATCCAGTGATGTTAATTGTCATGCCCTCCAAGGCTCACATCTTGCTTGCATCTCTGTGTTAAATGCTTTTGCTGAAATCAAGTCATTTTGTATCTATAGTATTCTCACAATGTACTGAGGTCATTTCCTGATTGTTTTTTAAAGTTAAGGTTAGTCAGAAAGATTTGTTCTTGATAAACCCATGCTTTTCATAAAATTGCTGCCTTGTTTTCAGGGTGATTCTCAGAAAATGTTAACATATGTTGGGGAAAAGTCATCACTAGCATTTTATTTCTACCACCCATACATTGAGTTATAACATATAAACAAAGCAACATTTTATAGTGCTTGTCTCACGGAAGTTGTCTCATCAGAACTTTACCAGATAGCTAAACTCATATATCTCCCTGTTCCATCCTAGCTATTGCTCAAGCACAGAATGCATTTCATTTACAGCTTTCTGGTCAGAAGGAAATAGGACCAAATAGTTGACAACCAACTAAATTGCTATTTACTAGTTTTACTAATACTAGATTGGCTTTGTCTGCAAAAAGATCATGACACCAGCAACAGGCATCAGATCAGAGGTGTCCACAGGAAGCGGGGGGGGGGGGTGTCAACAATGTCAGGTTGGCAGCTACAACTGTGTGCTTGAAGCCTTGCCCCTTTTTATGCGCATCCAAGTACAGGATCAATCACATGGTCACAGCTGCCACCTTGATTTTTTGATTCCCTCCCTCTCCCCCATGAATGCCCCTGCAGAAGACAAATTCTGAGTTGATAAAATGAGGATGAAATGAACATGCCTCAAAGAGGCTCCCCAGAGGGTGTGGGGGGGGACCTCATTGAGCCCAAGTGGAATAGCATGATGCCTTATTGAGTTCATCTGTTTGGGGCACTGAACTTTTCTGGGCAGAGTTTTGCTTTGGGCCATTGTTAAGGGGAATAATTATTAGTTAATGACAACAGCAGTATAAAAAAAGAAAAAACCAGGACTTTAGACACAAGTGAATAAGGTTAAACACATGGCAATACTGTACTGGGGTGCATTATGGCCAGCCCTGCTAAAAGCATCAAGCATCAAAGAAATCAAATTACTGTACAAGAAAAGTGGGAAAGGCCTGGGACACCACCACCACCTGCTCCAAAGTCCTGAATGGCCAGTGAGACTGATCTTGAAGAAGCACATGAGGCAAGCCATGCAAACTGTCTTGGCCATAAGGCAGGATGACTTTAATGGTTCATGACACAGCAGTTCCCTCTCTTTCTCTCTCTCTCTCTTTTTTTCAAGATACTTGCAGCATGAATCAATTAACATTTTAATGGACTACTGCTGTAGTATTTCTCCAGTCCTAATACATTTTTTCAAACTATATTGCAACCATATGGCTTTTCTTTAAGCAGTTCATTATGAAATACAATTGACCTTGATTAAAATCATTTATAATGAGAAGGAGCCATGCACATTAAGAAATCAAAGCTTTAGCTGGGGAGGATTCTGATTTTTTTTCAAGGTGTCTTTAGATGAAACTGGAGACAAAAGCTTTTCAGTATGTTTGTACAGAGCCCTGTTCAGTGAGGCTGTGCGCTTTAGATATAAAGCAAATAGAGAGGCACTTGACATTATACTAAACATGTTTTTCCCACATTTATGCTACAGCTGAAGAGGGTAGCCACAGATGTGGTTCACAAGGTGTGGTAAAAAGTCAAGATGGCAACCACAATGGTGCAATCGAAATTCTGCCTGTTTTTTATGTGTAATGCACCATTGATCCAATCCCCAAGCCCTGCAGGCAGCCCAGTAAGATATCACTGATGATGGTTTTGAAAGCCACCAAGATGTCCAACAGGCCCAGGAGGTGGTATGCTATCCAAATCTAAGTTCTGGCATAGATCATCCAAGAAAGTGGCCACTACCATCTCTGTCCTGTACTCAGGCCTCAATTCTGTCTAAAAAGGATCCAAATAGTCTGCTTCTTCTAAGGTGCAGAGAAGTTAGTCTGCCGCTACTATCTCAACAACCTTCCATAAAAAGAGAGGCTAGAGACTGGGTAGCAATTATCTAAAACTGCTGGATCCAGGGACAGCCTTTTCAGAAGGGCCACAACCTTCTTCAGCACTGTAACTTCTCCTCCACAAGAAGGCATTGACAATTTCCCAAATCCAAGTAGTTACCTCTCCACCCATTCCCCATAATCACCAGGATAGGCAGGGGTCCAACAAGCAGGTGACAGAAGGCAACCTAGACCATACCCTATCCACACGCTAAAAGGAGTCCCAGGTAATATGGCAAGATGGTACTCTACTTACCACCAAGGACTCTGCTCATCAGACTCAAGAATTGAATCTGAACAATTTTATTGGAAAATTGTTGTGCAAAATGGATCCAGAGCCAGGCAGAAGATCTCTATGTTGATCTAATAGAGTTGGTCACCCTAAACAATGCTGCTGAATAACAGTGCACTGATGCAATGAAAGCCAACTCTCCTTCCCAACCCTGGTGTTGAGCTTGCTGAAGGACCCAAAATCTGGCTGGGCAGATTTCTGACAAGGCATTGTTGACTTCACCCAGCCAAATTTTGGTAATATATGTCAGGTCTATTACCTGATCCATCATGAAATAGTGGATGAAGGTAGCCTTGTTGCAGACAGACCTGGCATCAGTCTGGGATCAAGGGGACCAGCAATCTGGCTACTTGGCCTCCAGCCTGGGACAACTGAGTTGGAAGTCAAGATTACCACCAAACTGGAGGTCTCCTTTTGTCTGAAATAGCATACTTGATGCTTCTGCCATATCTTCCACAAAATGGTTCAAATTCTTGCACTGAACAGGGGAATAGACTTGATATCCAAAATGGGCCTTTTAGGCTCTATGATTCTTTAATTTTACCCCTGGTTATCTGGGATAAGGGATATTCCCACATTTCTCTTGGTGGTCTTTACTATTTCAAGGTTGCGTAAGATGCTGTTGCTTTTCAGAAGAGTTTTTTGAAATGTCACTAACTGCAATGTTTGCAAGAACAGGACAACAAACACTGGCCCCTCTTCCTTGGTTCTCAAAATTGCTGCATTGAGTGGCAAAATCTGAATCTGATTTACCTGCATTCATTGAAACGAAAATATAATAAAGCAGAGTCTCCAGCTGGCTGAGGCTATGCTAGCTGAGAATTGTGGGAGTTCCAGTCTTAACATACCCGAAAATCATCAGGTAGAAGATGACTGCTTTATGAGAAATATACTGTAAGCCAAAAGTGGGGAGTATGTAAAGAGAGAGTTTGGAGCACCTGGTTATAAGAAACTCTCCAGTACCAGACCGATTACATCCAAGGCCAATTACATTCAAGAAATAATTTACAGATGTAATCTTGGAGCTCCTTTCTATGCTCTTTAAAAGAAATAGAATCATAGAAAATGTGCCAGATGACTGAAGTAGGGCAAGTGTTGTTTCTATCTACAGTCCAGTCAGCTTGATTGGTCAGCACCCCCGCTACCCCCTCCACCAGTCAGGAATCCTCCACCACCACCCCTGTGGCACCCCCACGCTCCTTACCTGGGACTCCCGCTGCTTCCCACTTAACAACACACATGTCTTGGGTTACAGTGGCAACCAGGATTGCTGGGATTGTTGCTAAGTGATGCAGTCATGTGATGTCACGCTTCCCAGTCCTCATTGTTGTCATAACCCAAGGACTATCTATATAGTGAATGTTTCCTGTAAATCACCATTCAAATTAGCTGCACTTGTGGCTTTTTTACTTATCAACTTCCAAGGATATACTTCTAACTACACTGGGCTACTTTTCAAAACAGGTAACCAGCCAGAGCAGTAGTTGGTTTATGTGGCTAGATTTAATATGTTAAAGGATTAAGATAGTTCTATATTAACATTTTATGGATATACTTTTAGTTTTGACAAATGTCACTCATTTATTCATTATTCTATATTTTTTTCTGAGTTTATTAGTATTACTATATTTTTGGTTCTACCTTATCATTTCTTCTGGTGGTTATACTTACCAATAAACATGTATATTAAAAAAAAAAAGAATGACATTGTTGCTCCATTCTACAAAAAACAGGTATCCAGCCTTCAAATCTGGCAAAAAAAAAAAAAAAAATCTCAGAAGTAGATAAGAGGATAAGTACAGCTGGATTCTACCAAGAAAGGCAATGTAGAACATTAAATTGTTCAAGAAAACCCAAATCCTACAAAGATATTTAGATCCATCTTTCTTTCTTTCTGTCTCTGTCTGTCTGTTCATCTGTCCATCCACCCATCTATCCATTCATCCAAAAGGACAGAGGGAAAATGCATGCACACTATATCTCCTTGCCATGACAAAAATCTTTTACAAAGCACTGCAGTCTCCCATGAGATTCTAGTAGAGGAGATGATAAAATGTGGGCTGGACTGTGCTACTGTCTGATGAATACAGAGACGGTTGAACAATCAAACCCCAAAGGTATACATCAGTTGTCAGCCTGGAAGTAAATGCTGAGTGGAGTATCACAGGCTTTCTTTTAAGCCCTGTGTTGTTCAATATATTTATAAATTACTTGGATGATGGGTCAGAAAATATTATTATAAAATTTGCAGATGATATAGAGATGGGGGTAGCAAATACTTTAGAAGACAAGATCAAGATTTAGGAAGATCCTGACTGGCTGGAAAAACAAGCAAAAAAAGATCAAGACAAATTTCAATAGGATTTAACAAAAAGTCCCTGTTGAAAAATCAAAGTCATGAGTATTGAATAGGGGAACCATACTGGGCAACAGTATATGCAAAAAAGAATCTGGGTCTCCTGGGTATCTTAACCCAACTGTGTGATGCATCTGCAAAAAAAAAAAAAAAGTAATTGTAAGCTGCATCAACAGAAGTACAGAATTAAGAGAAGTCACTGTTGCTCTTTATTTTTTATTGGTCAGACTATACCAGTTCAGGGTGCATATTTTAGGAAGGACAGAGTCCAAAGGAAGGTAGCCAAGATGATAAGGAAGCTGGAATGGAAAACCTATTAGAAACAATAAGAAGTGTTCAGTATGTTTAGCCTGGAATGGAGAAGACTGTGGGGAGATATGATAGCTGTCTCCAAGTATGTGAAGGGCTGTCATTATTGAGGGTTGTTCCAAAATACAACACAAAAAACAGTGGGATTACATTATAAGGAGGTAGATTTCAGTTAAATGTTAGGGGAAAAAATCTAAAGGAAAGAGTTGTTCAACAATGAAATAGTCTGCACTGAGAGATGATAGACACTCCTTGGCTGAAGGTCTGATAACCATCTGTTGGGTATGCTGCAATAGTGGGTTCCTGTATTGGACTAGGAGTTGGACTAGATTATTTCCAAGGTCTCTTGCAATCCTTCACATTCTATGATTCTGTGACTCTAAGTGCTTTGACCAAAACAGATAGGGTGGTGGATTGCAGGAGAGAAAGTATGAACAGATGAATAATCAACACTTTCCCTTTCTTCTGCTTCTGCTTTGTTATGTCTGATTGATTGATTGATTACATTTGTATTAGGCCTGTGCAAATCACTCAGTGAAGTGCAAGCAAAGTAGTCTTCTGGAGATACTCCTCGAAGTCATAAAGCAGCCATATCTGCTTGAATGCTCTGCTCTGCTGCTTCAAAGGCCTCCTGAGCTCCTGTTTTGTGGCTTCAATGAGCAGATCCAGAGGGTCACTTTGCTTGTGAACAAATTGCCTTGTTGACTGATTTCCTCTATTCTAAACTGTATTCTGCCCCAAACCCCAACAATCATATTAAGGTATACTTTTTTAAAAAACAAAAGCCCTTCTGGATGCAAACATCCAGCAGTTTTTTGGGATTCTCAGTGGGAGTGTTGGGGGGGAGGGGTAGCTAAAAGGAAAACTGCTATTCAGATGGACAGTGCCTCATATCCCCAACTTTCATCATGTAAATCATATTCTCAGCCTATCTTTTTACCATGGAGAAATAGTGGTGGGGAACTTTAGTCACATGTTTGCTGCCAGAAGCATAGATCAGCTGCAAGCTTTCTTGTCCCTTCTCTCATGTCAAAACAACAGTAGGAGCTGCTGATTAGATAATCTACTCATGCTCCTATAATAGAATGCATGCTATAACTTTGTAACATAACAAAACTCCTTTATTAATAAATCTGTCAATGCTCTTGCCAGTCATATCCCTCCCAGTTTGACTGTACATCCATACAGGATGACATCCATCTATGCTGACATCTGGAATGTAACAAACAAAAAGCTGCTGGCTTGGAAAAGGCACTGGAACATGCTGTCCACCTTGCCAGAAGTCACTAAATAACATAATATGTGTATCAAAGGCAACTTGCTTCATCTTATCAACAACAACAGCAACAATTTAAAAAGAAACTGGTCAATGATATCTTGACATTATAGCAATTTTTACCACTATAGCAGCCCTGGAGAATATAATCATGAACTAAAACAAGCCAAACCTCCTATACAACAAATGGATGATTTAAATGCATATCTTAGTTGCTTTTGTATCTGACACATTTCCTCTCCCTCTGGATGAAATCTTCTAAAGTTAGCAATGATGACTCACCACCACCAAGCTCTGAATCCTAAACTGCCCCTGTACCTCTGGAATCCCTCGTACAGCATATTTTTCATTGCTATCAATCCTTTAAGCAAGGACTGGAAGCCTCTCAGAAGACTGGAAATATTCTCTGCTAGAAGCTGCTGAAGGCAAAAGCTGAGTGAACTGGCAGGATGACAAACTCCATCTCTGGATATGTACTTTCAGGGCCAATGTATGTTTCAGCTATAACTGAACTGAAATGTCCACGTATAAAAGCAATTTTATCTTTACACTCAGAGAATATCAGCCCTTTTTTTCATTGCTGTTTATAGCATAAAGTCTGCAATGATGTTGTTTGCACTAAACAGCAAGTCATGAGGAAGAAAGTCCTTTTTATCTGTGACATCTTATTACAAGCATTAGAATTAACAGCTTCCCTTTAAAATATAACCATAAGTTGTTGGAAATAATTTGAGTTAAGAATCAGGATTCTTTAAAGACCTCACAGCATTACTATGTTGTGGTGGAGGTGATGTTTTGCTTGTCCTGTCTCCCAGCTTGGCTGTTCCCCACTATCCTATAGCTGTATCCCTCACTATCCAGGGGAATTTTCACTGTGAAAAGCAAATATGGGAACGAGAAACGGGATGAAGCATTGTTCGGCTTCTGGGTTTGTTTGTCCTGCTACAGGGAGTACCAGTCAGCTGAATGGGAGGACAGAGTACAACAATGCAGACACTTGTGTAGCAGTGTAAAACGGCTGCAAAAGATTAGAGTTGCATAGTTGGTGAGAATGTGCAAAAAGGAAAGATGCCCAAAAGTTGAGTTTGAGTCCTGATGATCATATCCATACAGTATTTTTGGCAGGGTTGTAGAAATGGCTTCAGTTGTCTTCTTCCAGGACATTTTCTTTTCTTTCTTTTGATCCCAGTCTAATCCACAGTTCTGAAATTTCCAGGCATTCCCCAATCCAAATATTAAACAAATATTAAACTTAGCTTCTGGATCAGCCAAGGTCAGCTAGGTGTTCCCACCTGCTAGGGCATAGCACTCTCCCCTTCTGTTTGTTATTAAAGGGACAGAGTTGAGATGAATGTTTTTATTAAGTCTTAAATTCTTTACTTTAAAGGTTGCATGGTGGCTAACAGATACATGCCTCTTTCACAAACACATGGGACATAAATAGAGTAACCAAGCAATATGTGTGGTATATAATCCTTAAAATCAATTTACACTTCTTTTGTATGCTAATTATATCATAATATTAGCATCTAGAAGTCTATTTGAAATGTTTATTAATTCTAAGAATCTGACGGATCAGAGCAGTGACAGACCAATATGGAAAAATAACATCTACCAAATCAAGACAATATTGCTATGTTTATTCTGTTCAGGCTAAAATAAAGTAATTTATTCCAATCAACCAAGTAATTTATATAGTACATTTATTGTCTTTATCCTCAGCCAGCTTTGAATTGCTAGTGGGATTCAGTTCTAGCAGATCCTAGGCAAGCTCCAACTATGTGTTTTTCCATGTAAGACATCAGCAAAGACTTAGTATGACAGTGTGAAGCACTTCATGAAACCACCAAAGCAAACACTTGAATCCACTGGTTGAAAAGTTAATGTAAATGTGTCAGCATAGCCAATTCAAAGACTTTCCCCTGTCTGATAAGCATGCTGGCTGAACATAGAAAATCTGGTAACAGAAAAGTATGGTAGAATTCCTTTACTTACCAAATAGATTTGAGAATCTGACTACACAAAATAATTTATTCTAGTGAAGTGTTAACATGCATTAATTAGGAGAACTTACGATAAATGCTGGGTTTTTAATTTTTTTTTTTTTAATGCTGAATTAACAGACGAATGTTTGAATGCATGCCCTGTAGAAGTGGACTGGATTTAGACTGATTTTTACTTCCTGAAGAGGAAAGACCAAATATATATGCTAATTATAACATCCATTCCGTTAAGTCTATTGGTCCATCTAGATGTGTATTTTAACTGGCAGTCTACATATTTGGATTTTAGTTCCTATAACTGCAACTAATGCTCGCAGGCCCTTGCTGCAATTTGGAAAGAATGGAGTAGGTGTGGCCAGTAAACATGGGTACCTCAGAATTAAGATGCCCCCATTGACATGCCAAGAACGTCAGGTAATGGAGCTTACCTGGCCTAGCTGTGTCCCTGCAGATGATGACTTGTTTCTTGATGTAGCAGTGATGGGAGATAGAGAGTGTTGTATAATAAAAGATATTCTCCAGTGTCCAGGTGTTCCCACTACTGCATTTTGCAGCTTTTGCTGTTATTGAGATACAAGCTTGCCAGCAGGATGGAGAAAAAGCAAGACATGGAGCAATCCAGCTGGTGCTATTATCTCTTTCCACTCCGGGAAACAGCTAGATTTTCCATAAATAGCTATATCAAATAGACTTTTATCCACTTGCTTCAGTCTATCTAATGCAAGACAGTGATTTGCCAAAATAAACTGGACTCATGGATTGTCTTGATAAGACACCCACTCAGGCTTCTGTACCATGCAGGGAATACATCAGACAAGATGTTGCTTCCCTAGTATAGATGGATGAGTTGGAGAGTAGCAGTAGCAAAAATACTCCCATTCTTTACTTACTTAGCCACTTTACCAGTGGCTGAGAGGAGGATCAGGGCCATTTGAAAGGTTATGCTGAAGGCATCTTGTCCCCCTCCAAAATTTGGAATAGGCACCAGTCAATGATAAAATTTCTAAAATTTGCTGCATATTGTACAAATGCAGTAAGCTTTGTGACACAGGGCCAAGTATACCATTTGTTTGTCTTCACCTCTTGTACCATCAGAAAGACAGAAATCATTGCAGGACATAAGAACAAAATATCATGGTATGTAAGATGTCTGCTAACACCCATGATTAGCCATCCCCTTTGTTTTCTGTCCAGGACAATGTTTTCTATGGCCTTTAAAATTTGTTCCCTTCAGCAAAGTTTTTCCATCCTTTGTGTCAGTAATTGGTCAATCTGTTGCTAATTGTCATTATTTGCTCTTTTTTCCCCCCCATTTCTCCAGTGCTTTTGTGACACTGGCATAGCATGACTCAGGCAAGTCACTTCATGAAACTACATGTGATGTTTCACACTCTATGGAACGCTTGGGTTTTCAAATACAGGAATTTCCTTTCAACCAAGAAGCATCTGTTATTTACCACCCACAATGCATCACCACCCACAGCACATTCTGTGCCATCATAGTAGGTCCAGCCAACACTGAAGTTTTCATTCAGGGTAAGATATTTTTTAGCTTGAGATGGATGGATGGATGGATGGATGGATGGATGGATGGATGGATGGATGGATACTAGGACATTCTTCTGGACAAACTTCAATGACTGGCCATCCTAAGTAAATAATCAATGTATTACACAGTGTTATCTGTAATCCAGTAAATCATATTAACACCATGCATGAAACTTACCAGCAATTATAAGCCCAATAAACTCAATAATGTATAGAAGCCCTAAGATTTTTGGCTTATGGTGTGTGTGTGTGTGTGTAAATTTTTAAAAATTCCCTTCTCACCCCATGGGTGGTATGTGTCTTCCTCAGTCTCGGGTCTTCTACCAGAGGCCTGGGAGTTTGAGGGTTCTGTGCAGTATCTTAGCTGTTCCTAGCACTGCACTCTTCTGGACAGAGAGCTCTGATGTTCTTCCTGGGATCTGTTGGAGCCAGTCTCTCACCTTAGGAGTCACAGCCCTGAGTGCTCCTACCATCACTGGGACCACTTTAGCTTTTACTTTCCACATCCTTTCTGGTTCTTCCTTCAGGCCCTGGTACTTCTCCAGCTTCTCATATTCCCTCTTCCTGATGTTGCTATCATGTACCACTGCTACATTTATCACCCCCACTGTCTTCTGGTCTTTGTCTACTACCACGATGTCTGATTGATTGGCCAGTACCTGCCTATCCGTCTGGATCTGGAAGTCCCACAGGCTCTTAGCCCTGTTATTCTCCATGACCTTCTGTGGAATCTCCCATCTGGACTTGGGAGGGTCTGGCTCACACACTGTGTAGATGTTCCTGTGCATAATGCCAGTCATTTGGTTGTGCCGTTCAGTGTATTCTCTCTCTCTCTCTCTCTCTCTCTCTCTCTCTCTATATATATATATATATATATATATTATACACACACACACGTACACACACACACACATACACATACACACACACACGGTGCCAGCTTAAGAGCATATAGTGCCCTAAGGCCACACTGATTGATAGTGCCAGCTCCCACTGATGCAAAGATTTGCACTTTTAGAATGATTCGGAAGGAGGGGTGATGTTGGCACCTGCTAAGCTTTGGCATTCTAGGTCAGTGTCTCCTCAGCATTAACCTAAAGTTGGCCCTGTATATGTCTCTGTGTGAGAGAGATATCTAGAGATAAAGAGGCAGAGGTAGAGGTAGAGATGATAGAGATAGAGATAGAGATTTAAGCCAAAATTATACATATGTTAGGACTGAAAGATGGTACCAGCAGTGTTTTCACACCAGGCCTGCAAGTATAGTTGAAGTGGTCTCCCTGAGAATACTATCTACCTCCCATTTCAGGAAATTTGGCCAAAGGCATAATTTTTAAAAGCATTTTTAAAACATTAAAATGAATCTGTAGAGGAAACAGTAGAATACTGTTGTCTCACCAACTGAACAAATAGTATCTGTTCTCCCAAAAGGCCCCTCCCAACAGAAAGAAGAGACAGAGGTCATTTTGATTTCTTTAAATAAATCCTCTGGGTCATTCAGCCAATGGATTACAGGAGAAACAGAACAGCTAAACTCTTAACATTTCTTTTCAATAAGTACCTCTGCCCAGAGCTTTTCTTAATGTTTTGAAACAATCAACTCTTTGGCCAATTTTCTGCAGTGCAAGCCTGCGAAAAGTAACTCTGTTATCCTTTACGGATGTTTATCACTTCAGGTACTTCTTAAGTGCCTGAATAAGTTTAATGTAAAGTGAACAAAGTGGGAGCACACATGTATGCCAAAGCTTAATAAACCAATTATATTACTAGTCTTTACATTTATATAACCTTAGCAGCATTAGCAACATTCAAGAAGAATAGCGTCTCTATGCACACATACATTTCTTTATTTCCTGCCTGTACGATAATGCACAGCACAGCACAACACGTACAGAAACCACTCACCAATATGAACATTAACTTCTCCAGAACAAAGAATTTAAGGGGAAAAAACCAGCAGCCGCTTACCAGAAGAAGGTATATGGCTACAAAGAATTGTTTTTTCCCTGCCAGTCAGCTTACTTGCAGTTTTCCTCTCTATAGTCCTTCCCATGTCATCCCCTCCAGTCTAAATCCAGAGCAGCAGGGAGAGAACCAAGGGTGTCTGCAGAGTATGGGGGGAAAAGTCAAGATGGCAGCCACAATGGTACAATCAAAGCCCTGTTCTTTTCTATGTGCATCACAGCTTGACTTTTTTGACCATATGCTATGGACACCCCTGGATAGGATTGTTCACTGCTACTATACTGGTTGGGCTGAGAAGAAAAATGAAAAAAAGCAGTCCAATAGAGTTTCCCAAACAATGGCAATTTCGGTGCTCAAACCCAGCTGGATCACTCCAAACTACTTAACTGAAACAGCCAGGTTTTGTTACATGCTCACAATAAAGCTCTCAAAACACGTGTTTTTACTTCATAACAGAACACTCTAAAATGTTGAGCTCCCCAGAACATGAGGTCAGAATGTTTTAAACTCAGAATGATTTGCACACCCATATTTATTTCTACAATTCATTATTTTCTGATGTGTATTCATATGCTAAGATTTTGTATGCTATGCAAAAAACCCCACCCAACCTTAAATTTGTTACTGGGTTTCTTTTTTAATTCCTGTAACATGTCTTGGCTTAGAACCTTTGTCCTCCCTTCTTAATTCCTAAAACCAAGAAGATTCAAATAATCAAGCAATAAACTCAACTCACAAACATTTTTCCTAATTCATCTGCAGTATAAAATTGTAATAAAATGAAAGGCGAGAATGAGATCGTAAGATGATTATAGGATCATGAGATGGCACTTTCTCTGCACCAAGAAGGGATTTTTTTAGCTTAATTTTCCTTCCAAGATGAAATATGTAAGAAAAATAACAAATAATTTGTTGACCGACCCCCTGCTCTCCAAATAAGTATCTATCCAGGCTGGAGTGCTGTGGTTAAATATAAAATAACATTGGGAATTAACTGCACATGATGGAGCATTGCTAGGAGAGCCAATTAATATTTCTTTTGGGTGAATTCCATTAAGTTGGATTATAATATTTACTAGAAACTTAAATTCAAGATTGTATGAACTAGAATACCAAAATTAGCAGTAGGATCTGTGCTACTGAAATTTTGGGAATTCAAAATTTTGTAATATAGACACAAGCCTAAAAAAATTAGACTCTCTCACTCAGAGAGTCACGGTGACTAAATTTGAAATATAAATAAACAAAATAAATAATTAAAAATACCCTTTGCTTCATGGATATGACTTACGGCTGGTTGTATAATCAGAAATGCATAGTGGAGAGGTTTGGATGCTATTCAGATACAAGCAACAAATGACTGTGACTACTTTCATCCAAACTTCTGGATGGTCACGTTGTATATTATCTATACATATCAGAAGAAATGTTTGTGCGTGTTCAGTGTGAATGAGGAATGAATCACATATTCTGTACATCTCGTTTATCCTAGTTTGGAAAAGTCTGGGCACCGTCCTGATGGAGTTTATTTGTAAGTTCAGTCAGTGTTAATGAGAAGAGTGCTGAGTCGCATGATCCAAAAGGGTTAGTTCTAGCTAGTTCATATCCATTCTTTTGTATATGATCATTTTGACATCATTTGGGTTTGATTAATATTTATCTATTACATAAATCTATAGATTACCCAATCATAAGGACTCTTGGGTTTTGTATAAATCAGTGTTTCTCAACCTTGGCAACTTTAAGATGTGTGGACTTCAGCTCCAAGAATTGAACCCAGATGGCACCATTTCTGGGAGCTGAAGTCCACACAACTTAAAGGTGACAAGGTTGAGAAACACTGGTATAAATAGATAGACAAATAATAGATAAATAAATGGATATTTTATTGCATATGAACAAGTTTATTGCAAGTGCATGAAAAAGAGACGCATAAATTGAACAGATCCCTGTTGTTATTATTCTCTCCTTCCTGCCATAGGATGTGTGGGATTCCCATAAGAGTAAATGACAGGTTTAGGGAAAAAACTTCCATGTTCTGGATACAAAGTTACCTGTTTTGAGGTAAGACAGAAGACTGGATGGAAAAGCCTGAAAGTATATATGGGAATGGGAATCAAGGTTCTGTTGCAACTATGGGGATTATCTATTTAGAGTCACTGTGGAGGGCTTGCCCCAGGTTTGGAGTAGTCTGCAACTCAGTGTCCTCTCCCATGTCTGTGGTAGTAACATGGCACTGACAGGACTTAAAGTGGTGCCTCTCTCATGCTGACTACCAGGGAATCTAAATCTAAATATATGAGAGATCTTCTGGATAAGTGTTAGCAGTAAACTATGCAAAGGGACATTGGACTCAAGAATGCCATATCATCTCATGATACCAGGCTGGATGTTATTGACTTTGGTAGGCTGTATTGCGTCTTTGACATAGATCCATTGAGTGAACTTGTGCTATAATGGAAAAAAGTGTGACCTGTGAACCAGGAAGTTCATGGCAGGAGTCATACTTCAGTTACAATTTAACAAAAACTGCATCTCTTCCCTCATTGTTGCATTCCCTCAATGCAAAGATGCTGCATTGTTGCTTCTCCCCTTGACAGTTGGTTTCCAAGACTCAACAGACGCTGTAACTGTAGAGGCTGGGGATCTGATATCTTAGTTTAGTGATGTGCCCAGTTTTAAACAAACCACTTTCTCTCTCTTTCTGTACAATATAGAGATGATCATTCTAACTAATTCTACTGGTTATTTAAGAATTAAATGCTACATAAACCTGATATGTCAAAGTATCTATAATTAATTTATTATATATTCTCAATATGGCCAATATTCCATGGATTTTCTGCCATGTATATCTCCCTTTCATCTCACTCTTTTGACTACATTCTAAGGAGGGCATCTAAATTTCCCACTCATTTGCCAAAACACAAACAACAGGGTGGTAGTAGTTTAAGCTTCATGGAAGCAGTAGTAGGACAGGAGCTTGATAAACCTGTACACATATTTAAGGGGACCCCTGATATTTAAAGATAGATTACTTTAGGAGAGAGTCTAGTCCTGCTGTCTAGCCTTCTTTGTAAATTTAACCCACTGGTTCTAGTCCTATCTTCTGGAGCAATAGAGAATAAATCCATTTCTTCTATATGACAACCTTTCAGATATTTGAAAACTTCCATCATATCTCTCCTCAGTCATCCTTTGGATTGGCTACCCAAATTCTTTTTGAACCATGGTGTCAGAACTGGACACAATACTGCAAATGGGATCTGAAGCAAGGCAAAGTAGAATGGAACAACTATTTTTCTGTGATCTGGACTCTATGATCCTGTTAATGCATCTGAAGATAGTATTTGCCTTTTCAGCAGATGCACCACACTTTTTACTCATATTTGTGATTCACAAAAGTACCCAGTTCACTTTCCCATGTATTACTGCTAAGCCAAGTCTTGTTGCATGGTCAAGTCTTCTCCTATCCTATATTTGTGCCTTATATTTTTCCTATCCAGATGCAGAACTCTCTCTCTCCCTGTTAAATTCTACCCTATTCATTCTAGCCCACTGCTCAAGCCTATCTAGATGTTTCTGAATCTTCTCTGCATTCTCCTGAATCTCTGTTGCTGTACATGACTGCCCGTTGCACAAACCTGATGATAAATCAGCAGTAGCAAGGTACAAATAGCAAAATGTTCTGAGGGTTAGCCACTATTGGAAAATCAGCTGTTCCCCCCCGAAGATTCATATATAATGCATGTTCTCATATGTTTGTAGGTGTTTTCCCCTGCGGGTGACTGCCTCCCAGCACAAATTGCCCTAACTGGGTGCAAAACTATGTATTTTGATCTTATGTTTCTATATTCCCTGGAATGTTCTGTTTATTTCCCAGAATGCAAAAATTTGGTCTTTCTGGGAATGATTTATCTTTTTCTAGAACCCAATCTTCATGGACAGGAATTAGCTCTTGGGGTTCTGAATATGGTGCATCCCCAACCCTGAGAGAGAGAGATACACACATGCACGCATACACACACACATTCTTTCTTTCTGGGGAACACTAAAACATTCTGGAACATGCAGGTTACACGTTCCTGAATTGCATTCATCAAGATAACCCCAAGGAGAAAACCTAAAATGAAGTTTTAGTTACTTACAAAGTTGTCACCAGAGCTTAGGTTCTGCATTAACATTTTATAGAACTGCTGATATTGTGCCATGATTAAAGAAAGGCTCAGAAACTTCTCTGCATTTGGCAGCAGCAAGTTTCACAGAGCTCAGTGACTGAGGTCTGATTGGCCTACTACACTGTCTTTACTCAGCAGCTACTTAACTTTGAGTGAACAATGATTGGCTGAAGCTGTTCCCTGCAAGATCCAGATTTGCCGGCATATAAACAATGCCATCCTGAATATGTTTTCACTTTGCAGACAATACGGACAATGTGGGAAAATGAGGGTTAGATTTTAAGTGTGTTGGGAATGATTTGCAGATTGAACAGGTGGTGGTACTTTGTAGTTCCCGCATTACTGCTCAAATACTGGAAGCTTTATCTGTAAAAAAGGAGGGTTGTTTCCCCCCCTCCCCCTGTGATGGAGCACCAGAACTATTTGCCTTTGAATGGAAGACATTTTTCATTATTTAATTATTAGAATTCATTATAGAAGCTTTTCCCAACTTGCCAACCTATTGATGTGATGAGACCATACCTCTGACAATTGTCAATCACCATGATATATTGGCTGGGAATTCTGAAAGCTGTAGTCCCAGCGTATCTAGAGTGAGCCAGGCTTGAAGTGGAAATTATAGAAGCAGATCAGCTGTCTGGAACTGGTTTGTTTGAGCTGGCAATCAGTGAGGCATCACTGAAAGATCTCTTGAGGTCTCTTTCTATCCTTAAATAAATATAGGCATTCATCAGTCGAGATGAACATCTGCAACACTTTATACATGTTTGCTGGAAAAGAGAGGATTCCTGCCTCCACCAGAAGGTGAATGTCATGACCTAAGTAGTTCTTTCCAACTGTATATTTGTATGATCTTATCAGGGAAATGTAAGAAAGTGAGGAGACAACAGAAGGCTTGATGGAAGATTTCCAAATAGTTCCATTTTTATGGGTTGTCTTGGATGAAGAGAAGAAAAAGAACTACATAAAAGGAAGAAACTGTAAAGTTTCCTCTTTTCCATATCCTCAAATGCCAATTCTCGATTCAGCTATCTCCCCCTTCCATACACTCATACACAAGCATTCGTTTTAATTAAGTTCTCAGTTGGCTCCCAAACCCTTCTTATTTAATGGACAAAACAAGCTGATTTGCCCAGTAAGTTTCTCAGACTCACACAGCTCTGATTCCTACAGAGATTTACTGCATTTCTATTCCCTCTCCTTGAAAGAACCTTACATGAACTAAATCAAATGAAAAACACATGAGCTAAAAGCAGCAGGATCTTGCCAGATACCCTTCTCCATCCAAAACGGCGAACTTGTAGTCAGTTTGTCCTTTCATGTGTTGTTTTTTCTGGCTCCGTGACCCAAGTTTTTTTTTTTTTTTTACTACGTGCAGTAGTATAACAACATATTATGCAATTCTGTTTTCCAAGGAGAACACTGTGCAATTCATGAAGTTTACTGAATCAGTTTTCTCTATAGCAGAGTAGGATATGTAGGTATCCACATATCTGGATGTCACAGTGATGAAAACCATTTTTTACCTTAGGATGATGAATATTATTTCAGTGGCTCTGTACGTGGGACTGAAATTTAATTTTAGCTTTGCCAAAGCTGAGCCCTGCATTTTAGGGCTGTTTTGTACAATATGCAGAAGCCAAATCAGGTTTGCCTACACTTATAAAGTTGCTAAGGTGAGTTGCAACTACGTGATGCAGTTCTTAGCATATTAAACTAAGCTCCTTTTCTGGCATCCAAAATTAATACATATGTGTGAGAATTGGTGCCCTGCACACTGGTCTTGCCCTAAATATTCTCATCCCTGTAGAAGGAACATTCCCATTTCCGCAGATTCAGCATGAAGATCTGGAAAAAGATTCTAAATACAAACAATTAAACACATTAAGTTCTAGAGAGTTTTATGCACCATCACAACAGGACTGAGGCAGAAGTTCAGGGCCCTAATAGGGATTTGCAAATCAGTAAATTCTACTCTATTTTATAGTTTGCTTTTGCTGGATAATTTTCATTTGATTGTTTGTATATAGATTTTTTAATAACATATTTTTAGAAATAAATATTTTAGGGTGTTGGACTTCAGTTATTCACTGTATGAGGTAGTTGTGGAAATGGGCAGGTCTTCCATTTCTCTTTTCTTTTATTCTTAAAAAAGCCTGCACAGAGGAGTCTTCTGTGGTACTGTCCACACTGCCCATGTGGCCAAATGATGTTGAAGTCAAAACTGCATTCCAGGAAGTGCTGTGGAAGAGATAACACCTTTAAAGGTCAAGGAAAAGACTTTCTCCCCCAGTGACTTTATACACTGAATAAAGTCAAGTACAACTCCTGTCCTTATTTATTTCTTCATTTATTAATTAAAGGAAAATTGAACATTAACTAGGCTCTGCTCGACCCAGTGTTTATTTCAACCAACAGCAGCTCTCTGGAGGCCTAAAAGGAATCTTTCCCAGTTTTCTTGCCTCCAATCCTATAAATCAGAGGTGTTCAGCTTTGCATTGGCCCTACCACTGAGCTATGGTATCAATGCTTCATGAAGTTCTTGTTCACACTCATAAAAGTTATTGTTATACGCTGCCCAGAGTCACTCTGAGTGAGATGGATGGCTATATAAATGTGATAAATGTACTATATATGTGTGTGTATGTATAAAAAAAACCTAACATACTTCAGTTAGTAGACAAATCAAACTGTTTGTTGGCATTAGATCATACCCTCACAGAGATTTAACAAGGGAAATCAGGGGTTGGGGCAGGGAGTTGATTAATGTGGTTTATTGTGTGCTTATTCTCTGGACACCATTCATTCAGAAAAGGACACATTTGTATGAATTGAAGCTTGGTAGGAGTTCTTTGTTATGGAGATTTACAAATCCCACAGTTCCAGGTTAGTTCAGATCAATGATGTCCATAGCAGTCAAGTAGGGGATGTTATTGGAGATGCTCTTTTTTTTCCTACAGGTGGATATCACAAATATACCCATCTTCCCCCCTCCACAATCACATGTGGAATATACTTAATCATTCATTCATTCATTCATTGTAAAACAATGGTAACAACTCATGGGAATCTATGATATAAGGAACTGATCACATAGCATATATTGTATTGATGGTAGGAGGACACCACTTTTCAGAAGAGTAGATAATATGGAGTAAGTTCAGAAAAGGGCAACGAGCATGACCAAAGGACTAAAAATTCTTCATAAGAGAGATAGATGGAACTCGGAATGTTTAATCTTGAGAAGAGAAAACTGGTACAGTGGGAGTGAAGGTGGGAAATAAGTATGATAGGACTTCAAGTATTTGAAAGTATTAGAAGCCTTAGGCCTATAATCTGTCATTTCAAAGGGCAGAACATGGAAGAATGGCTTTAAGCTATAAGAAGGCAGATTCTGATTTTATTTTTAAACAATTCTAACTTTCTAACAGCAAGAGCATGTCAGAAATGGAACAAAATAACCAGTGATGTAGTGGGCTCACTTGTACTAGATGTTCAAGTGCAGGCTAAACAGCCATTTGGACTTGTGCATGGTGGAGGGTTTGGATTCAGTAGCTTGGAGGTCCCTTCCAACTTCATCATTCTATGAAGAGGGTGTACATAAGCTTGAAGCTTATTCACACCACACCCAGGCTATATGCCAGACCAGTGTCTGAATCAAATGAGGAATTACTGTCTTATGCAACAATTGAATAGCATTTCCCAATCAACTATGTAGGTTTGTCCCTATGAGTTTAATATTTGGATAAGAGGATTATTTAACAGCTGGCATCCCTAGACTTTGCATCGCTTATGGGAACGACAATAAAGCTACACCCTCGTGTATGATTTGGCTGCTATTGTTGATTCAGACATATTCATTTTGTCCATGAGCCTTTCCTGACATGCTGTTCAGATGTGGTCGACTGTAACTTCCATTTGAAGAACACCAAATTGAGAAAGTTTATGTTACATTACATAAAATTCACTCCAACACATCCAGTATAAAACAAAGTTATCTTGCATTCCTTCCACTTTCATCTACATACAAGAATAGAATAATTTTCAAATAGTGATTTATAACAATTATTTCTAATTGTATTCATTAGTGTGTCTTTATGAGTGTTGAATACTAAACCTGGGTATTAGATCTATGTCCCACCTGGCTGGTTAAGGCCTCCTGGAAAATAAGTGAAAGTGTGGTCCTGCCTGTGATTAAGGAAGAGATGGTCCAGCCTCTCCTCTCCTCAAGAAGCCATCACTGGACCCAATGGTGCTGGATAATTTCTGATCTATTTCCAATGTTCCCTTTTGGGGAAAAGTTGTTGAAAAGGTGATTGGGCTGTAGCTGCAGAGGGCCCTGGAGGAAGTGAATTATCTAGACTCCTTCCAGTTGGGATTCAGGCTCGGATATGGCACTGAGACAATATTGACCACACTTGTAGTTGATCTCTGGTAGGATTAGGATGGTGGTAGTATATCCCTCCTGTCCCTCTTTGATCCCTCAGAGATGTTCAGTACCATCAACCACGGTATACTTCTGGACCAGTTCAGGGTTTGTGTGATGGAATGGACTTATGGAGGCCACACTCAGGGAGATAAGCGTGTTCTTAGCCCCCAGCAGGAGTGTGGGAAGTTCAAGAAGATGAGGCTGGCACCTCCCTAAGGAATTAACAGTGTTGTGGCTTGCTGGCTTGGGAACTTGGGTTCAGTCTGGTGAGATTCTGTCTTGAGGTGGAAGCTAATAAATGCAACAGAACTGTATTTGCATTGTCTCGTGGAGTTCTTTGGGCTGAACCTGACAGTTTGGGAGTGGTGAGCATGGTGTTGCAGTAGTTCTCCTACTTCTTACTGCATCAGTTCTGGAGATGGGGGAGAGGTCCACTCCTAAGCCCCCGCTTTATGGATTTCCACAGGCCTTTACTCTCTCCCCATTCCTATTTAATATCTACACAAAGCAACTGGGTGAGCACATCCACTGGCACAGGATTAGGTGATACCCAGTGATAAAGCTCTACCCTTGAACAGCCAAGTGATCCTGGAGGCTCTGAAGGTCAGGATGGGAAGGAACAGGCTTAGTTTCAACAAGATCTCACAGGGTTGATATGCTCTGGGTCCCTTCTATTAAAGAGTGATATCTGATGGGACCCAGGAGATATGTCTTTTCTGTTGCTACCTTGTTCAACAGAATACTACCTCCCCTTCCCCCCAAAATCCTCATGGTCCCATCCCTGCCTACCTTTTCTAAGGCACTGAAAACCTGACTTTTCCCCCAGGCATTGTGAGGAAGTTGGATGAACCCATTTTAAGAGATTTATTCATTATGGATACATGAGCTGCCTCTGGCACAATATGTTTTAATTGCTGTTCTTTATTTTGTTGGTTTTTTTAGCTGGTTGTTAGCTGCTCACAATTGCATGGTGAGTGGGAAGCCATATACATGAATAAATAAAGTTTTCAATGGTACTGGGAGTAATTTCATCCATCATTTAACTAGCTTGTTGACAACATCCTTAACTAATAGTACCATATTTTAATTTAATCTCATGTTGCCTTCATTTTGGGTTGAATTCTTTCAGAAGTCATCCTTAAACAATTCAATCACCTGTAGTTGTTGAGCACTAGCTTTTTGATTTGACTATTATTTGTTCCAAAAGCAAAGGATTTGGGCAAATGGATCCATGGTACAATTCAGAAGGTCAGAGATGAGACTTGGTCAGTTGGACATAGCTTGGAAAGATCTAAGGGTCTTGCTTTTGGTTTTTAGATTATATTCTTGTATTTCTATTACACTTTAGCATTTTAGGATCAGTGGATTGCTTATTCATAAAGTATATTTTTAATATTTGTATGAATATTTTTTGTTGTTTTGGAATTCAGGATGGTTCCATGGAAAAACAGTATATAAATAAAATAAATGATGACCATCTAATAAATTACAGCTGGAGCCTAATGAGATCTGGTGTTTATTGGATTTGCCATTAAACTGATCAGATCAGTAAAATATACTGTAGGTTGGAAGCACCTTCATTTTCTTTAAAGTTGTACTCTCTAGAATACCATTTTTCCCCTTTCCTTTAGTTAATGTAGTGGAGAACATGTCAACCATTACAATGAGGAAGAGATCTCGATAGTCAGCAGAAAAAAAAATGTATGGTTCACATGCCAAAGTTTGTTTCTACCCATTCTTGCTTCATTAAAACATTATGTGCATTTTGCTGTTCTTTGTACATTGAATATTCAACTTTTTACATTTGAAATTTCAGCATTACCAAACTGTTTCTTAATACAGGGAACTTTTTTACTCTCAACATGGCAAAGTTTTTCTTACACTTAGATGTTGACTTAATCATACAACATAGCGTAGTTTTACAAGAATATAAAGAAGTAATTGCCTTTTTTTTTTCCCCCAAATGGAAGGGGTCAAACTATTTAGGGAGTTAAAGCTGCCCCTCCTGGCTATGATGTCATCATAGTTTCCCCAAGTTAAAGCACCTGCTGGAACTCTAACCCAGCATAATACCTGTTTATTTTCTAGATAATGGTACCTATGGTTGCATGCCCCATCATTCTGGAGTACTGCAAATCATCACCATCATTAAAACTTAAATGGGCAATGGCTAAAAACTGGAGTTCTTAAAAAGAAATTGATGGAACAATTACGGCAGCACAAGAACAGGCTATGCAAACAAACATAATCAAAGCCAAAACTGAACATCTTTCAAATGTTAGCAATTGCCAACTATGTAAGATCAAGATGAAATTGTAGATCACCTCATTAGTGGCTGAAACAAAATTGTCCAAACTGTGTATAAACAAAATTGTCCAAACTGTGTATAATAGAGTTTGCAAAAAACATACATTGGAATTTATATAAAAAGCTGGGCTGCACTGTTAACAAAAATGATGGACCAAACACTGAAAAAATCTTAGAAAATGAGAAGGTCCAGATCTTGTAGGATTTTAAAATACAGATCAACAGACACTTAAAACACAACAGATCAGACATAACTATTATTGAAAAGAAAAAAGTGTGGTTTGTAGATTTGCAAATTAAAGTCTTTGGAAGAAAAAGTCAGCTATAATATCAGTAATAATCAAAGCTCTTGCATCCACACCAAAGGGATTTACCAAAGATTGGGAAGTTTTAATTTTACTGGACTTGATATCACTGACTTTGCGAAATCCATTTGAGAGCCAGTTTGGGGTATTAGCTAGGGTGCTGGGCTAGAAACCAGTAGGCTACGAGTTCCAGTCCTCCCTTAGGCATGAAGGCCAGCTGCCGGACGTTGGACCAGACATTCTCTCTCAACCCAGCCCAACTCACAAGGTTGTTGCTGTGGGGAAAACAGAGGCAGGAATGTGTATATACCACCTTGAGTTGATAAAAAATAAAGGTGGCATAAAAATAAACTGCCTTACTCGGAACTTCCTACATGCCACAAAGATACCACCATGATTCCTAAGCTCTTGGTTAGAACCCATATCTTGGAAAATACCCAGTCTAAAGACTGTAAATGAATAATAGTGGCAGTAGTAATAATCATAATAATATATTGAGAGAACTTTCTGCAAATCATCCTTCACTTTCAAGGAACGTGGGTAAAGAAAAATAAAACCTCTAAAATTTCTCAGGAAAGGTATTGTTTTAGATCAGTTATAGTTTTAATTACCATTATCTTATTTATAGGCTACTTAAATCTTCCCCAGTTTGATGACTCTGAGATGTGTTAGAAAATGACTCTGCAATATTACATAAACCACTTGGCTTTTACCTGCCTGCTGTGAGCCAATCAATCAATCAATCAAAATTATTGGTAGACAAACTTATGCCAGAATACATAATTAGTTCATTATGTTAGAATCTGGCATTGTAAATTTGGAAGATATTCTCCATATATAACTTTTTTTTAAAATCTTGCTTTTACATGTGACCAAAATTCATCTTTTGAACACAATGTGCATGATGATCTCATTCGTGACTCACCCATCTTTAGATTTTTAATCTGTCAGATGTCTTTGCTATCAGGTATTTACAGGAAAAAGTAGATTCAGCTGGCAAAAGTGGCTTGTGCATCATCCTAATCCCTTGTAGCTGCCACAGGTTTTTTTTAGAGTAGTTCCTTACGTCGGTATTAGTATCTCCTGTGCTGTTGACCGAGACGGGGAAGTTGAGGCTGAGGGAGAAAAGCTTGCCATGGCTACCTTGTGAGTTCTTCGTAGATGCAGGATTCAAAGATGATTTGTAGCTCAGTCTCTTAGCTACTGTGCTGTCCCAGCTGAAGTCCAATCTCTGGATGTATGATGCTGCAGTAGCTTCAGAAAAGGAAAAGGACAGACAACACCAAATCTTTAAATTATCGGAGGTGATGGGACTTTCATCTGCCTAAAACAGTGTCTGTTCTGTTTGCTGACTGTTTTCCCACCCTTCTTAATAGGTTACTTAAGGCAAATACCATTTCAGGAAGTTGCATGGAAACATTTATATGATTGATTGCCGTTATTAAATAATTGAATTCCTCCTATTTTTTTATAATCCTTATTACATCTGTGATGAATTTTTATGAGTTTCCCCCAACAGCATAAAAATAGAGGACAAATTGGAATCACATATATAAATCACATAGTTTTCATATGACAGTGAAGTTTGTTGGCATTGGGAACCAGTGACTAATGCAAGTGGAAGGAAAAGTGTTTCATTTAATGTATTGAGCAACATGTTATATCACATATAGTGATGCAACAATTATAACTTTTGAGGTGGTTTGAGGAACGCTACCCTGAACGGTGCTGCTCTCTGGTGGCTTATCAGCTGAATGGCACTAAATAAAAAAAACTAGATTTTTTTTTTTCATTAGCTTCACTGGTTTTGTAGGCTTATCTTTTTTAAAAAGTTGTCACTTTATTTGTGCATATTCCTTCGTCTTTGTTATAAATTATCTGTTGAAAGAAAAGAATATATAGATTTTGGCCGAAAGTATTATTACTTTTTCTTCTTCATCCCACCCTTCAGAGAATTTTAGGGTAGCACTATTAGATAGCATAGGTGATCTACAGCAGTCCGGATTTTACGGAACATCAGCTCCCTAAACCTCTCACAACTGGCCATGCTTTCTAGGAAAGCTGGGAATTGTATTGGTGAAAGTATGGCCACAACTTTAAGATGTGTGGACTTCAACTCCCAGAATTCTCTAGCCAGCATTCCCCAATGTTTATTCAGCATTCCTTGATTGCTGATCATTATTCCAGACTGGCTCTTTTTACACTGCACTGCCCTGGTGTAAACAAACAACCAGTACTGAAATTACATGTTATTTCTAATTATATGGATACCATGCCAGAGGTCTTTTTGAGCTCCACAGAATACCAAGCACTCTTTCATGATCATATAAGGCATTCATTTGTGAAGATCATCTCTGGTTATAGGATACAGACAGGAAAGGATCAGGTTCTTAAGTGTTTCAGAGTAAACAGTGGTCCTCTAAGCTCTTCAATTTTAACTGCAATCATGTTATTTCTGTTTCATTACAATTTGGTTTATTTGTCTTATAATTGCAGGAAGTATATCATTATGAATTGATAAATCTACAGAGACAGGCATACAAGGTGGCTAAAAAAAGAAAAAGAAAAAAAGAAAATTCCCAACCACTTAAATTTCCACTGACATATGTAAAACATTTGTCTCTTTTCATGTGTTGTGATCATGCCATTATTACTGAACTCTGTAATCATATTATTTATTCAAACTCTGTCAAATTCTTTCCCTATTCTCAGATGTCGCCGGATGACCCCTTGTTATAAAAATGACATGACATAATAATGGAATGTAACACATCAGTTCTGAATATGATATCAGGGAGGGCAAGTGAGGGCAACTAATAATGATAAAGGGAAAAGATCTACAGAAAAAGAGAACAAACACTTCTGTGAATAATTTCTGCTCAGCTCTACTAAGAAAACAGAATCATATGAAAGACAATGTATTTCTTAAAGGAATGATTTAAAGTACAAATACTAAGTATGCTAAGCACTTTGACCAATGAAATGCCATCAGTTTCACTGGAATTTAAGATTTCTGAATTTTTGGTTCATGTCTAATTGAGTGTTTGAATGACTCAATGTGAAGTAGTGTGAAGTAATTACTGTTATTAGTAAATGTTTCTTATAGTATATATGAATGGTAAAAAAAGCATATTGAAGGAATGAGGGGACTGATATTATATTTGCTATTAGAAAGTGATTAGCCATAACTTTGCTGAGTTCCATTTTATTTCAGAAATTAGTTCTCCATCTTTGTGTGTGTGTGTGTGTGTGTGTGTGTTCATTTTAAAAGGCTGAATAGATGAGAAAAGCTGAGATCATAATAAGGATATAACGAAGGGATGATTTGGAGGCATGACTATCTTGGTTTTTTTTCAGAAAGTGATAGATTAAGGCCAGATGGGGCTTCATGTCCATCTACACTAATTTACTACCTAGTCTCATAGTCAATCTCACCCTTCAGTTTCTGCATCAGCCCCAGATGTCCTGGCTAAACTACAGCATGTGCATTAGGAAGGCATCCAGATTTTCCTTCACAGGCTTCGAGAGGGAAAAAAGCGGGAGGAGGAGAGCCCCAGAGTGACCCCATTGTCTGTCAGCTGCAAAGGGTCAGTGCTAATGCCATGTGACCCTTCCTTTAAACTCTGTCCAAAAGACATAAGCATGGTGTCCGTGGATAGTCAAATCCTTGGCCTTTTCTCCTTTCTTTTCAATACCAGTCCATATTAAGAGTCCTGTTGGATCCTTTCAGCCATCTATTGGAAGAATCTGGTCCAGCCACAAAAACAAAAGGAACATGGGAACAGAAACATAAAAATAAACTTCCTTATATTGAGTTAAATCACTGGTCCATTTCACACAATATTGTCAACACCAACTGGCTGAGGCTTTCCAGAATTATAGGGAGGTTTTTTCCAGTCTTACCTAGAGATGTCAGAGAGTGAACCATGGACCTTCCACAGGTGAAATGTGTACTCTAACCCCTGAATTATCCTTCAAGAAATGTCTGGTTTCAAATCTCAATGTCAACAGATCTTTACGTAGATTTCTAGAACACAAAGCCATGGTGTCAGGCTTCTTGTGTAAGCGGGACTGGAAACAGATACAAGGCATTCAAGGATACAAGAGCTTCTGATAAGTAGGTTTACTGTAGAAAAGGTAATCCAGCCATTAGGAAAGAAATCCAATTATTGTTGTATATTAAATATAATCCCTATTTATAGCAAAATCAAGGCTCAAATTCTTATATTTCTTTCTCCAATTTATGCCATGTAACAGGCTAGAAGCTATGTCTCTTGATCTGGAGGGATGGATTCCATCTGCTTCTCGTCCTAGTAATGGACTGATCTGGTATGAAGCTGTTTGCTTATGACTGTGTGAGCATTTGCTATCACATGGGGGAAGAAAAATATTCTTCAGCTATTGCTGAAAAAAAAGTAGACTAGCTGAGTGTCTCTGGAAAGCACAATTAAAGATCGTGCTTTCCAGATTTCATGGTAGCCACCCATCCATACTTCTAGGCATGGGCACTGAGAGAGTAAGCACAATTGTTGAAATATACTGGTGTAAGCTTTCACAACTGGCATCAATGAAGCAGTGATGAGTTTTTGGGCTGAATGGTGACAAAATGCCGGACCACAAGACAACTAGACCCCAGCCATTCAGCCTGCAATCTCATCACTGCATCATTGTTGGACCCTCCTATAGCAATTATAAAGAGGACGGTGCAATTAATTATCTTTTGAGACATCACAAACAAACACTTCCTCCATAATTCAGTTCACATGTTAACAACAAATTTACACACACCCCCCCCAACATATAGGAACTACAATACAGCTCTGGATTTGTATTTCTCCCAATTTTTGAACCAGTTGTCTAAACAAAAAAGCATATTAAAAAGTACACATTGAGGATATATATGAATAAAAATATGTAGATTAATGGGGAAAGGTACACAAAATTTTTAAATAACATGGACAGATGTCACCACATACATGAAAATTGTGGCAGGAGAGAATAGATCTACTAGCAGGCCACACAGTACATATAAAAAGAGCTGAATGCAATATGAGACTTTGATTCCTGGAGAACAAGACGACCATGACTTTATATGTGTTATAGAAAGAGACAAGAACCAACTAAAGGATTTTTAGAGGGGTTTTTTGTTTTGTTTTATTTAAAACACAGACCAAAATTTTATCCTCATTCAGTCCTCAATTACTCACTTGTAATTTTTAAAAACTGGAAAATTAGAGCAACAAACATATCTACTCTCTCTCATGTGCACACATGCATGCGCACACACATAAATACACACACTTTACTACAGAGATAGACACCCCTTGGTTCCCTTGGGTATGAAGTACATGTGGATATCTCCCATGACACATTTCAGGCTCCTTGCCCCACATCTTAAAAAAAAAACAAAAAAACACAATGAATGAATGGGAAGCTTGCATGTTGAAAAACCTCACCTTCTACCATCACCTTCATTAGTAAATCTCTTTATGCCCCATTAAAAAAAAAAAGAATATTTAGAGTTTTGGGGACATCTTGGAGGGGCAGAAAATGAGGCACAGAAAATGATAGGACTAGAATAAAGTCACATGACCATGTTCAGGTCAAATTATATAACTGAATAACATCTTTGTGGAAACAATGGTCAAATAAGACCATTACAAATGTGCATAGTATAATAATAAAGTGGTGTTTACAAAAGTTTCTGCTGAATTCCAGTAATGACCTTAGAGATTCTTCTAAAACGCTGCTAAAGTTTAAAAGATTATCGAAGGGGAAATCCTGTGAAAAAATGTTGGTCTAAACTTGATCATTTGTTATTGTAAAACACTTCTGTTACTGTTGAACTACATGCAACTAAAGGTTTACACAATTGACTCATTCTGAAGCAACAAAATGCATTTCATTTTCCCAAATAGTGTTGAAGTTGAAAGTCTGCAAAACACTACAAAAGCTTGCACAGCTATACATCCAATATGAGATAGTGTTTGAGATTAAAGGAAAATTCTGATGTACAAATGATGACTTGAAGTTATAATCAATGGGGAATAGATTATAAGTTACTTTGGACAATGATCATTATGGGGTTCAATCTGGCAAAAAGGGTCCTATAGATTTTTATACTGATCATACTACATGATGGTTGATAAGTGCAGGTGAAAGATTGAGTTCTGTTGGCTACAAGCTGGGGTAGAACTAGCAGTTATAAGATTATGGCATACCTACCGTATACCCTTAAGTTCCTCCTATGCTCATACCAGCTTGACTCTAAGCCATTTTAAGCAAATCCTCTCCACTGAGACATTTTGACAACAGATATTCAGCCCAGACAGCAGACTACCACATCCTCCCTTTGCACAATTCCCCTGTTCTTCCCACCTTTCTATTCCAGGAAAGCAACGGTGAGTAGCTTTTCTCTCTGTTGGCATGCCTTATTAGATGTATATACTTTTGTGTGTATGTATATTATAAGAGCATGAAAAAGCACACACATACAGTAAAGAGCTTTAATTTTTTTTTCTTAATTGCCCTGTTAGCCATCTGAAATGATGAGAAAAATAATGAAATTGTGCACTGCTAGACTTTTTCTTTTCTTTTTTTAAGCACAGAGTGGAGTAGAAAGTTCAGGGAAATAAAAGCACTTTAAAAAGCTTATGGTGGATTTCAAACCAGCAACCTTTTGTTTGCAAGGGAAGTGTTATAGCCACTATGTTATTATAACATTTCTGGTAAAGGTAGCTCTGCAATACATTGGAGACATCTTTCTTTTATTCTCACCACAATAACAGCACTGTAATGTAGTTTAGGTTGATATATCATAACTGTTCCAAAGTCACCATGTGTCCACCCCACAAAGTAGACCAGACTAAGATGCTAATGCCATATAGGTCAGGACTACTTTTATTGTAACAGCTATAGCCACAAATTCTTGCAATTCTGAATGTGCTTCCTCCTTCCCTCACTTTATTTTCATGTGAACTAGGAGAGGCCTATCTGAGATGTTTACTCAAACTAATTTATTGACCTGGGCTAAAGCCCTCTTATCTCACCATTGCTTTGGTAGTGGGTCTTTGATGGGCAGTTCCCAAAAGCTATGGAAACAGGATGCCTAGATGCAATTATCTCTCTTTCCTTCTCTTTTTACATTCTAAACAAAGAATCACATGTGCTGCTTTGGGTCCTGGTCCTGCCCACTGGTGGCTTGCTTATCCAGATAATACTACGGGGGGAATCTTGATTTCATTCTATGTGTTTTTATTACACTTGCTGTCACAAAAAGGGAAGAGAAGTATAGGATAAGGGCTCTTAGTAATTTGATTCTCTTTTCTTGGCTATCTAATCATGTTGACAAATGAGGAAACCCAGTCAATGGTTTGAGAAAGGGAGTTTACACAATACATTTCAATGTCTATGTACATCTCAGCACTTCTTCCTTCCCTTATGTACACTATATCACTTATTGACACTACCCTAATATACTGACAGGCTGTGAGAATATGCTTAATGGACAATCATGGTGAGAGTGCATCTGAGAATAATTAAATAAATACCCTGAAATATAATTCAGAGGATGTGTGGCATGGCTGATACTTGGAAACTCATACACGCATGCATCTAATTCACACTAAAGTCATTAACTTCTTACACTGATGCACATACCCATACACAGACATACAGTCTTAAACTTTTGCTGCCTTTACTTACAGTTTTTGCAACCTTTCCTGTTTGAAAACATGATTGGTCTTCATTCTGTCATTCCCTAGTCATTTTTCCCATCTGTTCAAAAGTGTGTGGTTAAGGCATATGCAGAGTCACATTTTTTCAGGAGTGTCATTTTCCAGCTGCATTTAGCTTCCACTTCTTGAGGATGTTCTTCTATCAAACGTGTCCAAAGTGGGAGGAAAAGAAGAGAGCCAACCAAAAGTGGAGTCTTAAAACATGTCTTCCTGGCAAACACTCCACTTGAACAAGTTCAACCTCATCCTTTCTATTGGTTTTTACTTGAGAGAGCAGATCAGGTAAGGAAGAACCAGAACTTGGATAGGAAAAAAGAACTCTAGAAAGATTTCTCATGACCAAATTACTGAAGAAAATGGATAAACCAATTTTATAGAGTTATAACCACTGAAATTAAAATCATAAGCTAGTTCAGAATGGAATTGTGAAGGGCTGCTGGAAAATGTAGTTTACCACCATCTCACTTCTAGCTCTCCATTCCTCAGCTATTTACTTCCTAAAAATTTGGCAAGCATGGCTATAGGATCTGTAGATTAGAACTAAGCAAAAAGGTACACAACACAAATACTAGCAAGAGGACAATGACCAACAATCAACCAGGAGGTTGGAATACAGAAATGGCAGGAAAGGGTTAAATTTGCAAAAGGTTAAATAAAAAAAGGCATGACAAATACTACAGGAAAAATCTCAAAGTGATTAAACTATTTAGTACTTTGAAAACTGAATGCACATAGTTAACCCAGCATCTCTTTCTCCCCCGCCCCTGCTTTCAACCATTCAAATACATGTTTGAAAGTTTTAGATCTGGGGAGAGGTTTTAAAGGATTAGCTTTGATTAAAATGCCTTATTTGGATAGCTAGAAATAGAACGTCTCATTTGACAGAAACAGAAATAGTAGGGTTGCCTGAGGTCAAATACTTCCTACCTGTTGAATGAAGAAAAGCAGATTGAAGGTACTTGCCAAAAATTCTCTTCAGTGCCTTTGTTTCTACTAAATGTGCAGGCTTTAGAAATCTAATTCTTGCAGCCTTTTGTATTTCATGGGCCACAAGGTTTAAGATGCTATTTCAAGAAAGTGTTTGGCAATTTAAGGAGGTCTTTTGAGAAAGGGGCCTTTTATAGTGCTCTCTTATTTTAGACATGTCCCTTGTGATAGAATTAAACCTTCTTTCCAGAATTGTCCCTCTTCATTTGAAGAGTTGATTGTGCCTAGAGTCAGAAACAACATCTCAATTGCTGTTTCATACCAGTAACTCAAAGGGATGAATCGCCTTGGGAAAGGAATAACTTCCTCCCCTACAGTAACAGTGGCCAGTCTCCCTGCTGGTAGGTACTTTGGCAACCAAAGTCAGGCAACAGAGCATGAATGCATGATATTAATTGCTCTTGAGATCTGTCCATTTCAAATAGACCCTGTGATATTTCATGAGCTATTTCACAGAGCTGAACCTTATAAGGATGAGAGGCTCTCCTTTTCCAATAAAAACAGAAGAAGCCAATTCTATATGAAGAGCATGTTAGGGCATAGGCAGCTGCCTTCTACAGAATTAGACTACTAGGCCACGTAGTTTGTAGACTGTTAGTAGAGGCTGATCTCGTTTGGGTCTGCTTGGGTAGGAGGCAGGCAGCTATCAGTAGGGTGAACCAAGTGGTTATAGTAGGCAGAGACATACAAGAAATAGTAAGACTATAATGGCAATCAATTTTGGGGAGGCAGGGAGTGCATCATAAATGCAATACAAAGGGGATCCACAGAACAGCACTGACACTGCAATCACAGGACAAATAAGACAGTCAAATAAAGATTTAATACCTGCATTTGAACAACCTGTTAAGCTTGGTCACTGCTAATAATGTTCTTTTTAGATTTCATTTCTGTAGCTTAGTATATTGTGGGAATTTAGGCCATTTATTTAGTTCCTATTTAATGGAATGTGCAAACCAGAAAACAGGTTGCTTCGGTAGGTTGTGGCACTACAGACTAAAATACTCTTTTGATCCCACATTTGTTGCTTCAGAGCATGCTGGCTGGGGAATTCTGGGAGCTGGAGTTCACACATCTTAAAGCTGCTGAGGTTGAGAAACACTGCTATAGATATTTACCTGGGAGTGAGCCCAGGAATGTATTTCTGAATAGAATATAGTTTATTCAGAATATAAATATGAATATGATATATTCAGTACATTCCTGAATAGACATTGGTACATTACTAAAGAATATAATTATTAAAAGGCAAAAACCAAAAAAAAAAAAACCAGCCTGAAGGTTTTTCAGTTGTGGCTTCAGAGAAAAGTTGTAGTCTGAGCTTTCTGAGGTTGAGAAACACTGAACTAGATAGGCAATTCTTGCAATTTTATGAGTGCTATGTCAATAATACTGTTTTCTAGATTGTTGTATAAAACTTTCAAGTATGAAGTTAGAAAAACAATCAGAATTACAGTATACAGCTGGAAGAGACACTTTAGGCCATGAAGCAATAACAACAACAGCACATCTCCTTTTATACAAAACAAAAAAAAAGGAGATGTGTTGTTGTTGTTGCTTCATGGCCTAAAGAGTCTCTTCCAGCTGTATACTGTAATTCTGATTGTTTTTCTAACTTCATACTTGAAAGTTTTATACAACAATCTAGAAAACAGTATTATTGACATAGGCAATTCTTGCAATTTTATGAGTGCTATCATCTAGTTCAGTGTTTCTCAACCTTATGAACTCTAAGATGAGTTGAAGTCTACACATCTTAAAGTTGCTGAGGTTGAGAAACACTGGTCAAGTTTATTTATCTATAATACAGAACAAACTTTTCATGATAGTCCTTTACAAATCAGGACAACTATATACAATTTTCAAGGAATTTTCAGAAATTTCTACTGGAGTAACACTGATCTGCCCCAGTTGTCTGGATACAAATAGGGATAAAGCTCTCTGCTAAAATGCAGGATTCTGTACTGTTCTTAGGATTTTACATTTCTTGAAGAAAAGCCTCATGTAGACAACACTGCAACCATATAAATTAGCATAATCTAAGCATAAGTGACAGTTGAAAGATTTGCCTTGAAGAAAAAAAAATAGTTGATATTGAAAACTAATAAAATATTATTTTGTATCCGTCCTTTCCCCATATATAGATCCAGAATAAACCCCACCTCTGTGTAAGACAATATCCTCCTATTATCATTATACTTTGAAAAATTAAGGAGAGCTTTCTATCCATTTCCAGCATAGCTGACACCATGGGAATCACAGAGATTAAAGTTCCTTTTGAACAGATGCAGGAACTTTATCTGGAGGTGCCCATAGTGAGAAGGTGGCACATAACTGGATGGTCCTATTGTACACAGTGGTTGGCATTAGACAGAGCGTGCACCTAACTGGTAGGACATTTATTCTGCATGTTAAATTCTCCAAGTTTAGTTTTAATATATTCATGTGGACTAGGAAAGTTGTCAATGTTTACAAAATTCTGTTAGATCACCATTGGTGGTCCTTGCTTGAATGCTAGGACAGCCAGCTGTTTGGGGAGATTTCCTTCCTTCAGCCCGGTTGCAAGAAAAAATAAAACGAAGAAAGGAAGTATTTAAATTTTCTTGACCAAAGCCCAGAAGATAATGAACTTAACCAAAGTTGGTGTAATGTTCCAAGGAACCCAAGGAGGAATTGAGCAACTATGTAAACTTTCATGTGGGGAATGCTTTAATGACAATGTTACTTACAGCATAATATGCAACGAAATACATTTGGGGGGGAGGCAAGGGGAGAGAAGAGAAAGACATATGAGGAAAGGTAGTGATCAATTCCACAGAATTTAAAATAAAACCCATTTAATTTAGTAAGTCACATGTTTTTAACATTAGAAACTCAAAATCCAGACCATATGTAAATGTTACTGTAAAGAAGAGGATCTAGAAAAGATTATATTTGTGCACCTATGGACATATACATATACACCTAAGGTTGAAGTCTTACATGTTTATTTGAGTTCATTGAAAGCCAGATATTTAATGCAGACAGATGTTCATTCCAACTGTAAAGAGCATTGGGAAAAACAGCTAAAATTTTAGGCAACTATTTGAAGATAAAATGTAGACATTGCTTGTTTAGTTTCCATACAAGGATGCAGAAATCTCAGGCACTCTAGATGATACTTTAGAATAATAATTAAATATACAGATTGCTATATCGAGCTTTGTTAATCAGATTTTTAGAAAATCAGATATTAAATATCAGATATGGTATTAAAAAACAAAACTCTAACTGAAATCTTAGAGAATTGCCACCAAAGTAGACAATATTGATATGGATGAAAATGTATCTTGCTAAGAATTAGGTGAATGACAAAAACATCGAGTTTGAAGGATCCATTTAGGCCATCAAGTCCAACCTCTGCTCCATACAGGTATGGAAATTAAGGCACGCCAGAACATATCCAGTGAAGGGGATCCCACTACTTATCTGGGTAATTGGTTCCACTCTTGGACTGATCTTACCATAAGGAAACTCTTTCTAACACTGAGCTGGAATCTGCCTTCCTGTAATTTAAATTCACTATTTTATATCATATATAAAGTGAGTGAGTGAGTGAGTGAGTGAGTGAGAGAGAGAGAGAGAGAGAGAGAGAGAGAGAGGAGTTCCTCACTGAAAGGAGTTTTTAAAAGGTTCCTGAAAATTTAGTGCCACATCTGAATGCCTGAATAAGTGAGGAACTGAAGATTAAGTTGCCAGACATATAGGTCCAGTGTCAAATGCTGAATTAATAATGGCAAGGTATGTTTATAATTGCTTAGTTTACATTTTGAAAAATCTCATTTCTTTGGTAAATGAGCCAGGTCTGCAATTGTGAAACATTAGAGGAAAAGGCTCTGCATTAAGAGAAAGGGAGTTGTAGAGTATAGAAGGAGAAACAAAGACTATTTGATTGCTTGACTCCTTCACTATGGCATGTAGAATCTTCTTCTCAAGACTGAAAGCCTTGTTCATATAATTTTCCAACAGTGTAATTTACTAACCCATGCCCCAAGCTATTAATCCTTCCTTTTACATCCAAGTTTAATTTATGTGGGGCAAGTCCTAGTCATAGATGCTATTGCTATTTCTTTTTTATGCCATTTCTTAATGTTATGGATTGCAATTGTTGCTTTGACAGTATTTGTTCATTACCCAGAGTGCTTTGGTAGATGGACAGCCATAGAAATATGTTAAATGCATACATAAAATGCATGCGTACATGCATACATAAAACTTTGTCCATCCTAATGATCAGCCAGTGGGATGAGAGTTTGCTAAGTAAATACTGTGCCCAAAATATATCTTCCAATTTCTCTTTTCCTGAAGCATTTTCAACATGCTTTTGAATTTCCTGAGCTTTCTGTGCATGATGGAGAAGAATGCTGTTACTTTGTAATGTAAACAAGTTCCTCATGAAGTTTACCCTTGAGATGAAAAGTGAAGATGAGAAGCCAGAGAAACTGCACATTACAGGAGAAATGATTCTACAATGTTAGGCTACCATTTTTAAAAATAAAAGCAGTTTCTTTCCTAACAAATTAAAAATGAATGAACAATACTTTTGTAAAAGAACAACTGTTTATCACTATATTTATGAAGATTCTCAGTCATCCAGGTGGAATTGTCTGGAGGTTGAGTCATGGCAACTGGACTTCTTTTCATTTTTGGTAGAGATGTTTCACTACTTGTCCAAGCAGCTTCTTCAGTCTAAAAAGGTTGGTTAGGGAGACCCCATAGTTCTTTACACAAAACTATTTTAATTATTTCAAAAGATTTGAGGAAGGTAGGTTTCAGATCCTTAGGAAACACAAAATGCAAAAATGTCATTGTATTTTATGGACACATATTTAGAGATGTGAATTTAGTCACCTTTTCAAAAGTAGATTTTTTTTTCCATTTGGAAGTGAATGTTCTATATGGTGAAACTCCCATGCTATTTGGAAGATCTCTAAATTGTCCCGGACTGATATTCTACAGCAGGAGTGCAAGAGGTAAGGATATCATAAAGAGAACCCCATTTAAAGGATCTCTACATCTAAATGTGGAAAACATCTGTGGTATTGCTCTAAATCTATTCTCAAAATGTCTATGTCTTCAATTATGACCAAATTAGAGAGTCTCAGGACAATACCACATGGTCAGCTTTGCTTTCTAAGGTGGTGATATCACTTGTCTCCCCAGCCCCCAGCTTTTGGGGGGCAATGTCAATCTTCACAGGAAACTCCTTGATTAATTAAAATGTGAAAAATAATAAAGCTAATGTGCATTTCAAGAAATAATTGCCAAAATGAACAGGCACTAAGAAATAGGAACCTAAGAAATGTAGCAACAGGAAGCTGAAAAATTGGTGGTCATAGAATTGTAGAGTTGAAAGGTACTACAAGAAACATTTAGTCTAACATTGTGCAGTGTGCGGGAAAACCAATTAAACTATTCACGAGAGGTGGCTGTCTGTCACTTTTTAACAACCTCCAGAGATGGTGCACCCACAATTTCCAAAGGGAGACTATTCTATTGTTATACAGATCCTACCATTAGGAAGTTTCCCCTTATATTTAAGTGAAATCTATGCAGCTGCAACTTATACTTCCGTTCATAGTTTCTGTGGTCATGGGAAAAAAATTGACAATCTTCCTTGTAGCATCCCTTTATGTACCTGAACGCAGCTATCATGTCTCCTTAGTTTTCTTTCTTCCGGACAAGGTATTCTCAGATCTTAGCTGAAACATGGCTTGAATGAAGTCACTGAAGTCATAAATTCTTCAGTTAAGCCCATCTCAATCAACTTAATCAGAAACCTGGTATTGTTCTGCCAAAAAATCACACATATGTTCGATGTTTGATATGATAGTGGGGCGGGGGGTTGGCAGGGAGCACAATAGGACAAACTTGCTCAATCTGCTGCCTTTACAATGGCTGGAAATGAAGGGGGTCGTGTCCCAAAGCATTTGGAGGACACTAGATTTAAAAAATGCTGTTGTAAAGTAACAAATGTCCAACAAATCTACAGAAAAAGTCTAAATCTAGTCTTAAGAATGAGGTGGCATAAATGTCTTTAAATAGATAGATGAGAGAGAGAGAGAGAGAGAGAGAGTATACTGTATGCTCAAAGAGAGACACTTTTACAAAATAGCAGTTGATCCTCCTGTCCAAGTCTTCATCATTCTCAGTTATGTCAGTGTTTACTTTAGCTATAACCATATGTAACCAAAAAATCCATTAAAACACTAAACTCCATCACGGGGGACAGAGAAATTGTGTTATCTCCTGTGGGCTCTGAAACAGAAGAAAGTGTTGCAAAGCACTCTAGATTTCTAGTACAAAGCAAAAATCCTTAGAGGAAGCCCAAATAAAGTAAGACTCTAGTAATGAGTTTACATAATCTATTAAGTGCTTGAGTAATAATGTAGAGGGGGAGTATGATTGCTTAATCCATGAGCATCTGCAGGAAAAGATTGTGGGAGAATACACAGCGCTGCTTGTTGTCCTCTTTACTAAATAACATGCAGCCCAATTCTGTGTGTTTACAGCAGTGTGTATGCACAGAACTGGGTTTAATGAGATTTACTCCCAAGTATGTCTGCACAGGATTGCAGTCATAATGTAAGTAGAAAATAATTAAGTGTTCACCACCAATAGGATTTGTTGAAACTTTCCAGCAGGGAGGGACTTTTTTGAAGGGGACTCCAAAAGTCAAAGGGGCAGATCTGATACCTGCAGATCAACCGGGGATTGTATTAATTCCGTGCCAATCTTTGCTGCTCTGAAAAGCAGATTGTAGGATCAGCATCTATTGTAAGCAATATTGTCCAAAACAATTATAGTGCAAATGCTTTTTTTTCCCTTTGTGAAGCATGTCAAAGAGAGACAATAGCCCAAGACATACCTGCTCCAATTATGTCTCTACATCTTCTACCTTTCATCTTAAAACTAATTTCCCATTGATTGTAGTTAAAACATGGCATAGTACTTTATTAATGGTAAGCAGGTATATAAGATCAGCTTTAAAGTTTCAATGACTTACTCTGAGTGCCACCTAGACTATTTCTGAGTCCCACACTCGGTATGTGTACCACTGTGTGACAATGACAAAATTAGATTATTCACTCTCTCTGTGTGTAAAACAAAACGTCCTATGCTAATCAAATGAAAGCACCATTTAGGAAGTATTTAATAGGTCATTTCTGCATACATACTAGTAATAAAAGAGAAGTTTATTTATTTATTTATTGACTTGTCCCCGCCCATCTCCCCACAACGGGGGACTCTGGGCGGCTTACAACTAACTAAAATCGGCAATACATAATTAAAAGATTATAAAACCAAGTTACTATACTTTTCAGCATAAAATCTCACCTATAGTACTAAAGCCAAAATAAATGGGGTAGGAAGAAAAGAATAACAATGACTATACAACTAAGATCTTCACAAAGAGACTAACAGATAACAGCAGCATCAATGAAATGTAATACTTTGAGACAAGACTGTGGTGTGAATTATTGGATTTGAACAGAAAATGAAGGACTGAAAGAAAAGAATTGGAATTAGAATTGGTTAGAGCAATGTTTCTCAATCTTGGCAGCTTTAAGATGGGTGGACTTCAACTCCCAGAATTACGCAACCAGCATGGCTGGCTGGGGAATTCTGGGAGTTGAAGTCCACCCATCTTAAAGTTGTCAAAGTTGAGAAACACTGGTTTAGAAACAATAAATCTGGAAGAAAATATATATAAGATGCAAACAAAGTGAGTCTCAGATCAAAGCACATTAAACAATCCTGCTCAGGTGAAACAGAACTAGCAAAGATCAGATGTAAGCCAAGCATTATTTAAGACTCAGGTCAGCATCCGGCCCCTGGACAAGCTGGATATGGTAATTAGAAGGGATACCTGTCAGTCATTCAGCCTTTTCTCCTCCATTTTGTTTTCCATGTCTTAATAAAACAAAGTAGTGCTCTTCTGCAGACAGGAACCCCACTCAGTTTGTGTATCTAGAATATATCTCATATGGATGTTCTGGATAATTCCTCTGTTCCCAATCTCATTCTGACAATGCTGTAATGAAGTCAGGTTCCTGCAGGCATTACATATTCAGCTTGACAGTCTGCAGAACTCCTGCAGAGAGTTGCCCTGAACACATGTTGACTGCAGGAAGTCGGCATCATTTGAGGGAAGTCAGCAGGAGGCACTACTTAATTGGAGTGCTCATATGGTGAATATTCTGAGCACAATAATGCCTCACCATGGCTAGAGTGGCTGCATTGCAAAATGGCAAATAACTCATGAACTTTGGGAAACTCCCCATTGAATTCTGTTCAGTGCAGAATCTACTTCGCGTCAGAAAGTTACCTGATTCACGATTCAGCCAAATCTAATGGACAGATCTATTCTTAATTATTCTCTGCCTTTTTCAAAACCAAGTCATGACTGAACAGCAAGATAAGAAGGTAAAATTCTGTAACATGTTTTTGGAATCATCATTCCTTGATATACAGCCTTACAGACTGAATTATCAAAAGCAAGAAAAATCATGAGCCCACCATAACTCCCAAACTCTGACCCATCGTGCCACCTCTTCCTACGTCCCTCAACTGTACATTCTCTCTAGCCAATTAGGAAAGTGGTTGGGCTTGCAAAACAGAGATGCTGTTCCTGCTTCAGCAACTTGATTGGCTTCCATATTTAACAGAGGGAAAGTGAAGCCACATTCAATGTAACATAGAATAGAACCCATTTCTGTTCCAGTGAGAATATATACAGTGCAATCTTTTCAGTTCAGCTGAAGGGCAGTATACAAAGAGCTTGACCAAGGACCTAGCTCTAACTCTGATAACAATATTTCTTAAAAGCACTTGTTTTTGGAATTGGGTATGGCTAGGGCCCTCTGGTATCCTCCAGCAGACATGAAATTGGGGTGAGCAGCAGGCTGTGTGAAGCAGTCCAAACTTCCAGCAGAAGTTTGAAGAAGAAATCTGGAGGCAACCTACATATAGTCTAGGGAGCTCCCAATGTATATCCTTCTCAGTAGTGAAGTACACTGAATAAATACCTAAAGATTGGCCTTCTGTCAGCCTCATTAACAGGAAGTACTTCCTACCAGTTTCATTTCAAGCTTCATTTCAGGACTTTGCCTACGTTATCCCTTAGACCAAACCCACAGCTCACATTCCAGCCATTAATATGGAAAATGTATCCTTGGGATTGTATTTGAATGTAGCTGTTTATGGCCTGGACAGTTGTTTGTTTATCAATTGTTTGTTTGTTTATCATATTTGTATACCTGTTGTGGGCAGGCTGTTCCATAAATTGGGGGCTACCAGAAAGAAACATAGTTCTCACCTCTTGTATCTGGGGAACATTTAACATCCACAACATGACAAGCAGGTCAATTCTATCAGGAGGAAGCAGTCTTGTAGGTTCCTGGGACTCAAGTCATGCAGGGCTTTAAAAGTCAAAAGTAGCACTTTAAACTGTACCTGGAAGTGTACTGGAAGTGAATGCAGTACCTGAAATATAGATGTCACATGGCTGTAGCAGCTATTACCTGACAACATGGGAGCAGCTGCATCCTACACCAATTACAGTTTCTGAGTAGTCTTCAAAGGTACCCCATGTAAAGCACATTGCAGTAGTCTAGGCTAGTGGTGATGAAGGCATACTTTATTGTTGCCAGGGCTTCCCACTCAAGACTGAAGTTGAGCAAAGTCAATAGCCACCACCTGCAACTCCAGCAGCAGCAGGCGTGAGTCCAGGAGGATACTCAAGTTGCATACCTGTTTCTTCTGAGGGAGCACTAGCCCATCCAGAGTTAAAACTGGAGCTTGAGGACAACCACTATCTCTGCCTTTTTAGTGCTTAACCTCAGCTTGTTTTGCTCCATCCAGGCCCCAGCAGCCTCCAAGCCTTCCACAGCATTTCTGATTCAGCCTGGAATGGTGATGTACAACTACAGGACAAAAAGGCTGGATATGTGTATGACCCTATTAGAGAGTGTCTACCAGGCTAACCTCTCTTTCTCCACCACTATGACTGAAATTGGCCACTTAGGAAGAGGTGGAACCATTGGAAAACAATACCTCCAATTCCTAATCCTCCAGTAGCTGCTACATTTAGCCAGTGGAGAGCATCTTCCATTCACCTCTTTCCACCTGAGCGGAGAAGCACTGTTCAATAGAACTGAGGTGTTATTGTGCAAAGGTCTCTTATGCTATGATTGTGCTGGGCATATGCATCCCTCTTGATCAGCAAAATAGTGCAATGGTGGTTGAACTCTTTTTCGAGGAATGTATTCTGTTCATCCATAAAACCCATTCATTTTGGATAATGAGGGAAAATAAGAAAACATTTTTATGTGAAGACAAGTGATATTTCACTAGACACGTCAAAGTGGAGAGTGTTTTGAAAATTACAGAAGTGTTACGGAGATAAGAAAAGTTTCATAATTTTCAAAACTTTAAATCTTTGGGCATGAGAAATTTTGTTGTGTTATGTAGCAAACATTATAACAAGGTCCAAGTTTGATGTTTTCCATTAGCAGGGGGAAAGGAACAGAAAAAGCTGATAGATGCCAGATGGCATAGAGAGATTTAAAAATGGTCAAATGCATTTGTAGGTTTCCTAAATTTATAACAGAAGATATGTGATCTGCAGAGAAGTGAAATCTTCATTAATAGTACCTGGGCTGTTTTACAAAATATGGAGGACTGGAAAGAATTGAATGATACTTATGACCCTTCTCAACATGGATTTGATTCTGCAGCATAGAATATAATATACACATGGTTGTATGTGTGTCCAGATATTTCTGGAAAGTTGAGTTTCTTTTTCTTAATCATTTCTTTTGGCAGAAATTCTCAGCTTAGCTGAGACAGAGGATATTGATCCAAGACCCCTTGAAACCTAACCTTTCTCACGGATGACCTCTTATATATCTGATTTTCTCTAAGATCAAACGGATGGCCTTTCCACACAGCTAACATGTAGTTAATTTGAAGCAGTAAGCATTGGAGAAGTTGTCTTCTCTTCAACGTTTGTAACAAATAAGGCCTGTCCATTCCTCCTAATTAACCAGCAAGATATCAACTGATACCAGCTGAGAAATAAACTGAATAGTCATTTTAGTACTGCTTGAAATTGGCCAAGGACAGACGCATTTCCAAGAGACATGCCTGTTGCTGTTTTAGAATACTCCTGGCTTATTTTGTGTTAAAACAAGATAACAAGGGATGGAATCTGGCATAATGGATACTGAATTCAGAGAAGTTGATTGTTTAGAAGGGGATTGGCAGCTTCTAAAACAGAGAGACAAGGGGGAAAATCTGGACAACTAGCCCAAAGGTTGCCCCTATTTTCTGATGATAATTCATTAACATGGGTTTTGTTTTGCCCATGCTGATATTCTAGTAGCAGTGTAATCATATTTGGTATGTGTGAGAGGTCATACAATCCTGTAAGAGCTTCTGATTACTCCAATCCCCGGGCTTCATATATGCAAGCAGTTTTAAGCATAAGGCTGTTTTTGTCTGTCTGATGCTCTGTTTGCATGAGTTGCACCATTGTTGCACTGTTGGGAGAGGAAGTGGATGCCTTTCAATCCCAGACAGTCCCCAATTTCCCTGAATTTCTATTGCCACCCCTTGATGTTCACCAAGCAGATGCTTACTTATTCTGTTTTGGATCTCTGCACAGGTCATGACTTTTTTGGTACCAGTCAATGTTGGCAGATGTTGACCACTATGCCACAACTGCAACCAAAACCCAGCTTTACCCCAAGCATGCAAACCAGATGAGATGATAGCAGCAAACAAAGTCAGACCAGGATAGACTGCATTCCAATTACACTAGAAATTATAAATGTCGGTGTAAACAACCAGGTAATAATAAGATTATTTGGAAAAGATAGGAATGCATCACTTTGAGAGGAATAGCGGGTCTTTGAGGGAGGAAAACAAGCAAATACCATAATAGAAAAATAGGCTGGCATGTGACTTTGTAGGCAGTTTTGTGTATTAATTTAACAAAGCATTTTCTCCATTGTAAAGTAGGAAAACTGAGATAAAAGTAATTTTGAGGTTCATTGTTTTGATAGTAAAGATTCCAGGTGTAATTCAAGGTGCTGGTTGTTACCTTCAAAGCCCTACCTGTCAGAGGGCCTGGTTACTTGAGACCCTGCCTATCCCCCATAGTATCTTCCCAGCCGATTCAGTTGTAGGTGTTCTCCAGGTTCCTTCAATTAAAGAGTGCCATCTGTTGGGATTCCAGAACTGCAACTTCTCTGTCACAGCACCTGGAATGAGCTTCCTCCAAGATCCAGATGGTGCCCTGCCTGTTAGTATTTTGGAGAGCCTTGAAGACCTGGCCCTTGGCAAGGGTGATGGAAGCCCCCTTCTGGGTTGTGTGGGTTTGCTTTTTGTTGTTGCCTGGTTTTCACCATCTTTCGGTTCTTATTTTTATCACTGCATTGTTTTATTGTTCTCTATAATTTTATCTGAGTCTCTGGGAGTCAGGCATTGTAAACATGTAATAAATAAATAAATAAGTAAATAAATGTTATGTCATTTATTTACTGCCCAAATCCAGTAAACATAGGTTTGAAATATATTGCTTATAAAGTCTTTTTGTTTCAATCCAGTATCTATACCACATTAGCCAACCAGATACCTCAGGAAGCCAGTTAAATTTCAGATCAGTTCTGAATTTGGGATGATTTGACTGAAGCTATTCTCTTACACAGATTGCAAGGAGTATGACCCGTTGAGGGCAGTGAGAATTATTTTCAAGTTCACATGTTTAATGGTCAACAAAGGAGGTGACGTGAAAACTGATAACTGTCAACATTATGCATTATTTGTGAGCAGGAGGTAAATTTGACTTACACAGCCTTAACTCCTATTCATGCAAAGCAATCTTCCCTGCAATTTGCTCATTAATCTGCTAGCTAAAACTCAGTTTATTTTCCTTTCCTCCAAATGCTTTGCTTCCAATGCTTTGGTTTGACTGTGGTGATGCTTTAACAATAAGATTTCTACTTGCTTTCCTGCAAGCTCAGTTAAAGGCTCCCCGAGTTTTCAGAAATACAGAATGGCAATTCAATTACTATTCTCTTTGAGCCGCCCTTACTTACTTTCTGATAGATAGATAGATAGATAGATAGATAGATAGATAGATAGATAGATAGATAGATAGACACACACACACACACACAGTCCAACTGCTCTGCAGCCACCATCCCATCAGAAGTGCAAGTCCAGATGAGCACCAAGTGGCTGCTCGTAACCGTCTTTCTATTGTGGAAAAAGCTGGCCTTGCTTTAGCACAAGTTGCCCCCTGAAAATGGAAAGGGCTGGAGAACGTGGACAAGATGGAGTGCAAGGAGAGAGTATATGAAAGGGGAGGAGAAGTGTTGTTGTTGTTGTTTAGTCGTTAAGTCGTGTCTGACTCTTCGTGACCCCATGAACCATATTGCGCCAGGCCTTCCTGTCCTTCACTGCCTCCCTGAGTTTGCTCAGTTTCATGCTCATTGCTTCAGTGATGCTATCTAACCATCTCATCCTCTGCCGTCCTCTTCTCCTTTTGCCTTCAATCTTTCCCAGCATCAGGGTCTTCTCCAAAGAGATCTCTCTTCGCATTAGGTGACCAAAATATCTGAGCTTGAGCTTCATTATCGATCCTTCCAATGAGCAATCAGGGTTGATTTCCTTTAAGATTGACTGGTTTGACCTCCTAGCAGTCCAGGGGACTCTCAAGAGTCTTCTCCAGCACCATAGTTCAAAGGCATCAATTCTTCGGTGCTCGGCCTTTTTTATGGTCCAGCTCTCACAGCCATACATTACTACTGGAAAAACCATAGCTTTGACTATGCGGATCTTTGTCGGCAAGGTGACGTCTCTGCTTTTTAATATGCTATCTAGGCTTGCCATAGCTTTCCTCCCAAGGAGCAAGCGTCTTTTAATTTCATGGCTGCAGTCTCCGTCTGCGGTGATCTTGGAGCCCAAATAAATGAAGTCTGTTACTGCTTCCATTTCTACCCCTTCTATTTGCCAGGAATTGATGGGTCCAGATGCAAGATCTTAGTTTTTTTAATGTTGAGTTTCAAGCCAGCTTTTGCACTCTCCTCTTTCACCCTCATAAAGAGGCTCTTTAGTTCTTCTTCACTTTCTGCCATTAGGGTGGTATCGTCCGCATATCTGAGGTTGTTGATGATTCTCCCTGCAATCTTAATTCCGGCTTGTGATTCTTCCAGCCTGGCATTTCTCATGATGTACTCTGCATATAGGTTAAATAAGCAGGGTGACAGTATACAGCCTTGTCGTACACCTTTCCCTATTTTGAACCAATCGGTTGTTCCATGACTGGTTCTAACTGTTGCTTCTTGGCCTGCATACAGATTTCTCAGGAGACAGGTAAGGTGGTCTGGTACTCCCATCTCTTTAAGAATTTGCCACAGTTTGTTGTGATCCACACAATCAAAGGCTTTTGCATAGTCAATGAAGCAGAAGTAGATATTTTTCTGGAACTCTCGTGCTTTCTCCATGATCCAGCGAATGTTGGCGATTTGATCTCTAGTACCTCTGCCTCTTCGAAACCCAGCTTGTACATCCGGTAGTTCTCGGTTCATGTATTGCTGAAGCCTAGCTTGTAGGATTTTGAGCATAACCTTGCTAGCATGTGAAATGAGTGCAATTGTGCGATAGTTTGAGCATTCTTTGGCGTTGCCCTTCTTTGGAATTGGAACATAAACTGACCTTTTCCAATCCCGTGGCCACTGTTGCGTTTTCCAAACTTGCTGGCATATTGAGTGCAGCACTTTAACACCATCATCTTTTAGTATTTTAAATAACTCAGCTGGAATACTGTCATCTCCACTAGCTTTGTTGTTAGTAATGCTTCCTAAGGCCCACTTGACTTCACTCTCTAGGATGTCTGGCTCAAGGTCAGTGATCACACCAGCGTGGACATCAGGGACATTAAGATCTTTCTTGTATAGTTCTTCTGTGTATTCTTGCCACCTCTTCTTAATCTCTTCTGCTTCTGTTAGGTCCCTGCCTTTTTTGTCCTTTATCATGCCCATCTTTGCACTAAACGTTCCTTTCATATCTCCAATTTTCTTGTAGAGATCTCTAGTCTTCCCCATTCTATTGTTTTCCTCGATTTCTTTGCATTGTTCATTTAAGAAGGCCTTCTTATCTCTCCTTGCTATTCTCTGGAAATCTGCATTCAGTTGCTTATATCTTTCCCTTTCACCCTTGCTTTTCACATTCCTTCTTTCCACAGCTATTTGTAAAGCCTCATCAGACAGCCATTTTGCTTTCTTGCATTTCTTTTTCTTTGGGATGGTTTTAGTTGCTGCCTCCTGTACAATGTTACGGACCTCCGTCCATAGTTCTTCAGGCACTCTGTCTACCAAATTTAATCTTCTAAATCTATTCATCACCTTCACTGTGTACTCACAAGGAATATGATCTAAGTCATACCTGAGTGGTCTAGTGGTTTTCCCTACCTTCTTCAATGTAAGCCTAAATTTTGCAGTTAGAAGCTCATGATCTGAGCCACAGTCAGCTCCTGCTCTTGTTTTTGCTGTCTGTATAGAGCTTCTCCATCTTTGGCTGCAAAGTATATAATCAATCTGGTTTCGGTATTGACCATCTGGTGATGTCCATGTGTAGAGTCGTCTCTTGTGTTGTTGGAAAAGCGTGTTTGCTATGACTAGCTTGTTCTCTTGTCAGAACTCTATTAGCCTTTGCCCTGCTTCATTTTGTACTCCAAGGCCAAACTTGCCTGTTATTCCGATTACTCCTTGACTTCCTACTTTAGCATTCCAATCCCCTATGATGAAAAGGACATCTTTTTTTGGTGCTAGTTCTAGAAGGTGTTGTAGGTCTTCATAGAAGCGGTCAACTTCAGCTTCTTCAGCATCAGTGGTTGGGGCATAGACTTGGATGACTGTGATATTGAATGGTTTGCCTTGGATACGCACTGAGATCATTCTGTCATTTTTGAGGTTGTACCCCATTACTGCCTTTCCCACTCTCTTATTGACTATGAGTGCAACTCCATTTCTTCTAAGGGTTTCTTGGCCACAGTAGTAGATATAATGGTCACCCGAATTAAATTCACCCATTCCCGTCCATTTCAGTTCGCTGATTCCCAAGATGTCGATGTTCAATCTTGTCATCTCATGTTTGATCACATCCAGCTTGCCTTGGTTCATAGATCTTACATTCCAGGTACCTATACAATATTGTTCTTTACAGCATCGGACCTTCTTTTCGCTTCCAGATACATCCACAGCTGAACGTCCTTTCGGCTTTGGCCCAGCCGCTTCACTCTTTCTGGAGCTACTTGGAATTGCCCTCCGCTCTTCCCCAGTAGCATATTGGACACCTTCCGACCTGAGGGGCTCATCTTCCGGCGTCATATCTTTTAGCCTTTTAACATTGTCCATGGGGTTTTCTTGGCAAGGATACTGGAGTGGGATGCCATTTCCTTCTCCAGTGGACCACATTTTGTCAGAACTCTCTGTCATGACCTGTCCGTCTTGGGTGGCCCTGCACGGTATAGCTCATGGCTTCACTGAGTTACGCAAGCCCCTTCGCCACGACAAGGCAGTGATCCATGAAGGAGAGGAGAAGTGTGGTACATGGCTATGAAGCACTTTGGATCGGATTCCAAAAAGATGCTACGGAATGCTTGGGAGTACAGATGTATTACTTGGCTGTGACTCTTTGAAGCAGCTGCGGTTTTTCCCTGGATCACTTGGCTCTTGGCATATATGTAGCTATGTTGGTACAACATACTTAACATGGTCATTAACTTAATTCTTTTGCTAAGTTGCAAAATATACTGAACTATAATCTAACCAAAAGAACTTGATCTGCATGGAATGCTAAACCACCCAAACTAATCAAAGTTAACTAACCAATATTAGCATGTAGTTTGAATAATCTGCTCAGGCTTTACCTGACCTAATGAAACATGTTTTGTGAACATAGCCAATTTTTTTTTAATGAGATGTCAAATACCATCAAGGATTGATCAGCCTGACTTCCTCAAAATAAAAAATTCTGGTGCCTTGTTTCCACTTTAGAAAATATTGTTTATCCCACTTACTTATCAAATAAAGTTTATTCAAAAGTAGAATCTCCACTAAGGGATGGGAGATAACATTTTGTGCTAATTGAGATTATCATTTTTCCAATTTTAAGCGTTGATTCACTCCTTTTTTTCATGAGTTTACAATTTCATTGACATTTCTAATACTTTAGCGAACTCTTTTTCTGCTATACGTACATACATACATATGTGTGCATTTTAATATATGCCCAGATGTGCATCTTTTTAAATACCATTTTGAGATTCTCTTTTTAAGTTGCAAATTGTGTCATAAAATGTGGGTGTGTAAATGCATTCCAGTTTGCATATAAACGCAAACTGTTTATACAAATGTGTGTAAATGCATTCCAGTTTGCATATAAACTGTTGTTCCAGTGAGAGTTCAATTGCCCTCAAACTCAACTCCTTCCCATTCATCTCTTGATGCTGACAGTGGCTTTAATTCTCCCCTCACCACAGGCTTGTTTTTGCTGCCTCAGTTCTTCTGTCCTCAAAATTCCTCGAATGTGTCAATCTGTTCCTGGTGGTCAACAAACTTCCTTAACTCTTCTCCTTTTTATTCAGTTTTGTCTCCAAACAAACTCCAAACGATTTTGGAATGTATTGGTCTTTTAAGATAACAATGATTACATAATCATGGTTTTCTAAGGTATTCCCATTGGCTGAAAAGGATGGGTTTCAAATCTCAGAACTTGATTATAAGGCAGAATGCAACTCACCCACCCACCCACCTACTACACATGGTCATCAAGACAACACTTAATTATATTCCAATTTGATACTGTAGCCCTATTAAGCTCTGAAGCACCCCTCACAGAACATAGAACAGAGAACTGTCACTATGCTACAAATATTATCTCAAATAAATCCCCCCTCCCCAAAATTGCCCCAGGCTCAATTATTCTATCTCCAAGTCCTTTAATTAGAATTCAACAAAGCATTTCAATGACTTTGTCAAACTATTTGATAAATATAAATATAGACTAGATGGTCAAGAGTCCCTAGAGACCAATCAAAGCATGATTACCCAGACTTTTAAAAACATGTGAGTAATGTGAATGCTGTAATAAACTGTTCACTTCTACTCCTTATTTATTTGTTTTTCAAATAAAATAAGAGATCCACTGGGAGAACATGTTGCCATGTTTTTAACGAAAAAGTCAATATTGCATTGCAGTATCAACTAATCCCTTATATTGTTGTTATTCTAGTAGGTTTTCTTTTAAATGTGCTTAACTTTATCCACAGGATGAAGTCAGCTTTATTTAAGAGGGATTGAGCCAAGTACTGTTTAGCTGTGTTAGAAAATTAAAACAATTCACTCTGTTGCAGTGCAGACAGACCCAGGATTTATATTAAATGAATGGGGAAAACTGTAGATCCATTTTGCTTGGAAACCTTGGGACTAAGACCAGCTGTTGCTATGATGGTTACAATACCAAAACACCATAATTCAATAAGGGGAACGGATTTGCAAAAAAATGCTAGATATGAGTGTTCTAAAGCTGAAAAGTCAGATTCAAGTTACAGAATTAGGAGCCATCTATTCATTTTTTTAAAAAATTGAAATGCTGAAGTAACTGCAAACTTCTCACAACTGAACATTTCATAGTTAAAATAATTGTTCCTGTTTTAGTTTTTCCAGGAGATTTAGAATGTTTTTTAATTCTATTTTTCCTCACCTTCCTTTTTTTACTGTTCATCATTTGTATTGTTTATTTCAATAAAATGCCCTGGACCATCTGAAAAAAAACCTTTTGCTATATGTGTAAAATATAAATAAATAAATGCATCTGAATCACAGAGAGAACTTTGGAAACAATTAATATATTGTTAATTGTGCATCAGCTCCTGGGATGGAGTGGAATAATTAAGTCTAGATTTTCATTTTCCCAGAGCAGAGCAAGGGCCCCAAAACTGTTTCATTGCAATCAATGAAGATTCTGGGAGAAAAATGCTTTTAGCGTTCACAGAAAACACCATGGTACAGAAGGTTGAAGGGAGAGTCCTGGATTTCAGTGACCAACTTCTTGGCTATCTCAGCATTTGTATGTTCATTAGCTAGTTGACTTGATCTAATGACTGATTTATCTTTATTTCATAATTATTTAATTCCCACCTGTTCCTTTCCCATCATATTTCTTCAGTTTTCTTTTATCGCTTACATTTTTCTGCAACTCCAAGGAAAATGTGTTCCATTGCACTCATGAAAAGACCTCATAATACTTAATACTCCTTTCTTCACTTAATTTACCTGTTTGAAACTAGGTACAGATATTTCTTGCTCTAAATGGCAATTACTGACCCACAGCAATGAACATCCATCTCATTTATTGGGCAACAGCCATAAACATTGCACATGATAAAAAGTTCTCGATTTCAAAGAACTTTGGCTGGGTTTTGTTGTTCAAGTGCATGATTAAAATCCATTTGGTGGGAAGGCCCCTCTTTAAACAGTACTTTGATTTAGAAATAGAACAGGAAAATATAAAAGAGTTGCTTTTCATTGCTCACAAGTAGTTTAATGCAGAGGTAGTGCCTAAAATCTTCCCATAATTACCTATGATCATTTGGAATTAACTAAGGTATTGCAACAAGCAATAAGGTATGTTCCCATCCATTATGGGAAAGATCTCCTTCGGAGTCCTGTGAAGTCCTGAAGGAACCACTCTATGTGATTGGAAGGCAGACTCTCTTCTCATCTGAATCTTTTAAAGAGCAACAGAAAGGCCATGCTGTGAGCATCTGCAGGGCAGAAATGTGTCATGATGCCATTGTGGGAATTATACAAATTATGCAGGTTGTACCATATGATGGACATAAATTGAATAATTTGCATAATGGTATCACAGTGGACATGATCCCAACACTGGCTTGCACTGGACACTCAGTGACTGCCAAGTAACCAATTATTCACAAAATTTTCAGGTTCAGTCAGACTGCTTCATGATGAACTCACTTTTCTTCATACAAGCATAGACCTGATTCAAAGCAGCCTAGTTAGAATTACTTTTCAAGGTTCTAAAGAACCTACATTTAAGATGCTTACAAATCTTGTTAAGAAGGTTTAGGCACTGGACACAGCTTTCTACTTTTTTGTGATTTTAAATTATCCTAATAAGTTGCTACTTTCATATGAATTTTAGATTTTTGCTTTTAATGACCAATACTTTTGTGTGTGTCTGTGTGTCACTTGGAATGTATCCAATTCCGCTCTTCAGCAGCAGGGTCCCATGTCGAAGGAAGAGGTTTTCATACAATTTGCAACTGGGACTCAACTACTACATCAAGTTATTTGATTTGGATTTCACAGTTTTAAAATCTATTACTTACTGACAGCTTTTATTATTAGAAAATCTGTAACTTTTTTCTACTTCTATTTTTGCCTAAAGCTCAATCTCTTACTCCAGTGTAACGTGTGGTGGGGCATTTCTCTGTTCAGGTGTTATAAAATCCAGACCACTCCCCATTAGAAGATTTCAGATAAGTCCTGACCTGTTCCCTGTCTCCCCATTGCTGAAATGAGGACTTTCTCACACCAGCACCAACATGCAGAGTCTTATGTGGGAAAGCTTTTCATCCAGAGACGTTCATGCTGAATGGGCAAATGTCTGCAAGAGGAAGACTACATTTAGGTGATGGCAGCAGAAGTAGGGTTTATCTGGAACATGAGCACTCAGGGTTTTACAATTCCTGAATATGGCTTATAATTATATTATGGCATATGAGTAGTGGGGATGCGGTGGTGCAGCGCCTTAATGATGCTGAAAGTTGCCAGCCAGAAATGGTCGACACTTCAGCGGTTCGAGCCCAGCCTTTGCACAGCAGAGTGAGCTCCTGCTTCCTCCCCCAGTTCCTGCCAACCCAACAGTTCGAAAACTTACGTGAGTAGATAAATGGAGACTCTCACTCTGGTGGGAGGAAAAATTGCTGGCGGCGCCTTGCAAAAGGAGTCGGGAGCAGTTGCCGGTAGTGCTGAAGCCGCGCTCACCCAAAAAAGGTGCGAAGCAACGGAAACCCCGCCTCCTGCGCTCGCCAGCTGGGCTCTGCTCTAGGAAGGAGGCAATGGCAAACCATTTCCGAAAACACCTTGCCTTGAAAACTGCAAAGGACTCATCCAAAAAGCAGTCCCTGCAGAGTCGGTAACGACTGAGTGCATATATATATATATATATATATATATATATATATATATGTAGTGTATAAACACTAGAAAGACAAGATGCAAATTATTGTACAAATAAAGTATACCTGGAATGGAAAAAAGTGTTTTGTATTTTGGTTCATCCTATTTCCATCCTAGATTGAGAATTTTTATGTATGCTTTTGTACACAATGGTATATGGATATTTGTCCTAACATACGTACCTTTATTCACAATTTTGAGTAACATTCACACTTTTTGCCAGGAAAGCAAAAACAAAAAAAAACATGTTGGTTCGGAATCAAGCACCCCTTCTCCTGGCTGCCCTTTTTTCACACGTCAAGCGCAGACCCCAGCACTAAAAAGTTGCCCATTTCTAAAGGGCAGGACAAAAACCATCCCTCCAATGCAGATTGTTCTAGCCTCAAGCTAGTGGCTTCAAGATGCAAAATCTTACTTTCTTCTTCCCTGAATTCAGCAGTTTCTTCTTAGTAAATCTTCTTGTTCCCTTCTCCCACTCCAAAAAAGATGTTACTTTATCCAACTGTAAAATGTTTTATTTAGAAGTTGGACTCCTCAAGAATCTGGCATCATAAAGGGTCGTTTTATATGATATTGTGCACCATTTAAAAATACATTTAGTTACAGATGTTGTTTAGATCTATGATGAACATTAATTAAAGAGAGAGAGAGAAGAGCTTTCAACAGGAGGCTCATGGAAGGTTTTCCATGTTTCATTACTGCCACCTAGTGGGCACTAGCAACTTTTTTTTTTTTTTTTTAATTAGGATTAACAAAGCACATCAAGGCTGCAAAACCCTGAGATGGCAGAAAAGAATTAGACTTTTCTGTATATCTAGCAGCCATCTGGATTTCTGCAGCCCAGATATGGTAGCTCAAGTTTGTATAATTAATTTTTAATTTACAACTGAAGGACTATATACAATATATAAAACAGGAGCCAGAAAATTGGAGGCTGTACAATACCACTTTTCACAATATAATGGATTGCCTGGTGCATATTGGCAAGCCCACTTATTCATTCCAATCTGAAGTTAAAGCAGTCATTCCGTTTCCTGATGGATTGTTCACAAATGTTATGTTCACCCAGCACGGTAATTCTTGGTTAATTGAACAATGGTTTATTAAATTAAATCCATTGCCTGGCTTTTCATAATAAGTTAACCATAACAGACTAAGAGCACACAACATATTGGTTCTCTTCCACTACTGTGATGTCCAGTGTGTTGTACTCTAGATGTTGGTCCTGTTGAATTTGGAAATCCCATGTTTTACGTAGTCAGTCTGGAGTACTTTTTCAACATTATTATCATATCTGTACTTTGTGACATCAAATCCATTCTTTTTGCATAAATTCCAATATATCACTTTGCCAGGTAATCATGTCGTGTTTTATAATCTGGGCAACTTTGCTATAGCTGATTATTCAACAGACTGACCTTTCTCTTTGCATAATCTACATTTGTGGTTCTTTCTTTCTTTCTTTCTTTCTTTCTTTCTTTCTTTCTTTCTTTCTTTCTTTCTTTCTTTCTTTCTTTCTTTCTTTCTAGCATTAGTTGCTAGGACTTGTTCTTGTGCTCTCTTCTGTTTCCTTCTTGATGGATCCAGTCTAAAGCCATTGCTAAGTGTTGGGACTATTCACCTTGTCTTCAATTTTTTTCAAGTATTGACCATGCAGAGGTATATATTTCACTCACCCTTGTAACTGTTCAGGTTTTTTTTATGCCATCTTTGATTCTGTCACATTCAAAATGTTTTGTTTGCACACATTTATTAATATGCTTGCTTTTGTGTAATCACTCTGATTTCATCTTCCATTGTTTATTTTCCTTTCAACAAACCATGACCAATTTTCCTTGGTAATATCAATGACCTATGCTACATTTTAGATGTAGTGCATTATGTATTGCCACAGGTTTTCAGATCTTGCGGTCTAAATTATCTAGATCTCCAGTGTCCAGTCAATGAAACCTACTGTGCAGTAGTGTATTACAGGGACAGCCCAAATATTAAAGGCTTTGATTGTATTACCACTATTCAACTTCAGTTTAGAACTTTTCTACTATAACTTATTTTACATATTTTTGATGCTGGTTTTCTTTTTCACTTGGGCATGCAAAATATCATTTCCTCCTAAAACACTCAGATACTTACACATGTTCTTCATTGTTAATGTTTTGATTTTAGTGCCATTTCATAGTTGAGTTCCATAAAAATATTAAAAATTTTCCTCTTTTTTATTGCCAATATTGCATACTTATGCAATCCAAATTCCATTTTGATGTCATCACTAAAGATTTGAACTGCATCTAAAAGCAATTGTGTTTCCCTGGATGATCTTGCATATAGTTTCAAATCATCCATACAGTGCAAATATGAAACTTTTGTTCCTTGATTGGATAATTCCTAGCCTAATGACATTTTATTCAAAATTGTTATCAGTGGAATCAGAGCCATATTAAACACCAATGAAAACAAAGGATCTCCTTGAAAAATTCCTCTTTTGAGTCTATCTTCTCCAAGTTCTTCTTTACAGTATTTGCCAGCAATATTGTTTTCCATTTTTTCTTAAAAATGTTATAATTTTCTCATTAATTCCAAAAACTTTCATTTTCAAATCCAACTATGGGGTACTGAATTGAATACTTTTTTGTAATCAGCCCAAGCCATATAAAGATTTGTGTTGTGCCTTTTAGAAGAAAGGTATAAAACCCCAAATAAATAAAAGGTCTAGATAAAAACATTTAATGTTGTTTTATCAATCAAAAGTTGGTCTTTCGTACCCTTGTAATTTTTGCAATTCCCATTTTGTGCTACAGGGTATAATGAATTTGAGATCAGGTGTTTGTAGGTGTTGTTGGCAATGATTCTTGATAACAGCTTGAATGTTGTAGGCAGTGACTGGACACAAATTGTTGGGTATGTTTTCTTCTGTCTTTCATAATCAGAAACGTAGCAGGCCAGTTATCTATTAATCCTGCTGCAACATTTGATTTAAATTATTTGCAAGATGAGAAGGTTAAAGGGATGATGTTTGAGCCAAAATCCATGAAGCTCATGTTTTCCTGGTACACTCCAATTGTTCAGTTAGTTTGTTCACTTATAATTTCTGCTGTTGCCACAATATTTTCCATTGGTTCAGGTTTTTGATTCTTATTCTGTATCAGATATCCATATGGCCATGCCATTGCTTTTATTGGGTTATCTCAAACATTTATACAAAATTCCAGTATTTCTTCCTTATTTTTAGGGTGGGGTAGAGGTCAAAAAGTCAAGATGGCTGCAATGATTTTGCAAAACCCCACCCCTTTTTATATGCATTGCCCAGGCAACCAATGTAAAAGAAAGATAGTGCATAGATTGTGGGGTCAAAACCATCATCTTAACTATTTTAACCCCTGCTGTGGACACCTGTCTTCAATTAAATGATCTAAGATTGTAAAAAATCGGGAGACTGAGATTCTTGCACAACTTTCCCATTGTCATCCACAGCTCTTTGTATATACAACTTCCAGAATACCCAATCAGATTTAAGCATTAACTATTAAAAGCTCAACAGACCCCCGAAGGGTGCTAAAGAAGAGGAAGGGAAGGAGTTTCACAACTAAATCTCTGCTGCGGGAAAATCTGTCTTGTCCTTCTCTGGATACTGAGAAACATGCATCAAGTGATGAATGCAAATCATGGGTATATTCATATGGTAGGAAGTAGTCTTTCTGAGGTTTTTCAGATCTGTCTCTCTCTCTTTCTGGGAATTAGCCAAACATTCAGGAATTGCAAGTTTCTCAGGGAGCTACTTTTGATCTATAGTGTACTTGTAATATAAATGAGAACAGTTCTCTTATTCCCCAAACACATAGAGGCGAAGAGATTTAACTAAGAAATTTTAATTACCTCACCTGTGCTCTGGACTAGCTAATTTGCCTTCAACAAACCATTATTTTTTCAGCTTCTCTTCTTCATCACATCCATGGAGGGTAATCATATTGACATATTTATCTTAGTGTTTCTTTATTTTGTACCACTTTACCATGGAGCTTAAGTACATGGGGATTAAACTTTTTTTTTTCACCTCAGTAACAACTTTGTAAGGTAGCTTGGGCTGAGAAATAGCTATAGCCTAGAATCACCCAGTCAGATACATGGTTGAGCGTGGACTTCAAGTTGGTTCTCACTAGACCCAGTCTCATGCACTAACCACTGTGCCATGGTTTATTGCAGGGATTGTAATGGAATAACTTTGGAAGTACCATATATCTGTAGTCTTTACTAGGCGTTGCATCTTCCTGGTTTGGAGAGTAGTATGCAACTGAATAACTAGCTACTGGGGAACAATAATGGAAGAGGCTCTCAGTTTTGGATTCTGCATGTAGTTTACTGGAGGTTGGCCACTGGTAGACCTCCGAGGTAAACGGAAGGTTGAATTACAGAGACTGATGCTCTCATTTAGCAGGGCTCTTCTAATGCTCCTATCCATGTGGTTGAGGATAGGAACAATATTTTCCCACTGTTTCAACTTGAAAATAACTGGCCCAAATTGATAAACAATGCTTAAATCAGCATCACCAAAAGAAAACAACCACTTCTACAAACAGTTTGATCTGGGTAGCCCTTCATAACTATTTATTCAAAATAAGCATTAGAAATTCAATTAGAAATATCACAGTTGCCTAATATAGCACAAAATATGACAATCGTTATCTTAATTAACCAAGTTGCATTGACTTTCTATTTAAAATAATTCAATTGTGCCTGTGCAGAAGCAAACCCCACAAAGTATAATGGAACTTACTTCCAGGTATATAATGTAGGACTATAACCTAAATTATATTTCATAGGTCTGTAACATTGGCATATAACATCCCCTCCCTCCAAGCCTTGGTGTGATCTTCAAAGCCCCTCAAAAAGCTGCTGCTGAATTTAAAATATGTTACAGAGTGGAAAAGATATTAAATACACGGGGACTGATCATATTACAGTTAATTAGCTAAATAAACTAACACATTAAATTTTCTGTTTCGCTTCCTTAGCTCTCCACTCAAGGGCTAAATGTACCCTTCCATCCCAAAAAGGTTGTGCAACTTTGGTCCACCACATGATTTCAACTGAAAAACTGTTTGGGAAAGGAGTATTTCTCTGACAAAAACAAAGCATCTTTCTTCTTTGTCAACTGGTTCCAAAGCCAGAATTTTTGTCACAAGCAAAAATGAAAAGGGATCTATTTCCCTGACAAGACTGGAGCTTGAGGGGTCATTGCTAAATAAAATGGTTTAGATATATAGACTATTCATTAGTCTGGTTAACCTTCTCAGGAAAGATTATATTAACAGAAAAATTCTCATCATCATTTGCTTTTAAAAAGCAATCCCTCTCCTTGCGTAGTATATGGCTGTATCTGGCATTGGCTAGCCATACTTCAAATTTAGAGAAAAATATAATCCCAGTTGTACCCAGAACAATGAGACATGTCAGGAAGCTGAGAACCATGAAGCAGATCACCTGACTCTTAGTTAGCAATGACTGCCTGTTTTCAATTGTCTCTTTTATGGTCAGTATTTCCTTTTGTTGCTGATGAGCTGGTTTACGGCGCCCTCTCAAATGCAGGTGGTGATTGTGATTCTGTCTGCGTTCAGCCACCACATTCACACTTGTGTTTCTAGTGGAAGAACTACAGGTGGCCCCAACAAAGTATGGTTTGCAAATGCACATGAAGCCTCTGCCACGGTGTCCATGACATGTCCCACCATTTTCACAAGGGTTACTATCACAGGCCGGGATGCGGTTACGGCACAACACCCCTCCGTAGCCAAGAGGACAAGAGCAGTGGAAGCTCTTGCCAATATCTGTGCACGTGCCTCCATTTTCACATGGGTTTGGTTCACAGTCATCAATATCAATTTCACAAAACTGTCCAGTAAATCCTGGGAAGCACACGCAAGAGGCGTAAGGTGCAAACCCATCGTTGTCCAAACAAGTTCCTCCATTTTGGCAAGGTGAGCTGCAGTTCAAAAGAAGAGGAAAAAGAAGTCTGTTAACAAATGGAAATCATTTATAATGTGATTCACACCTGTGGCATTCCTCTATTTCCTCACATTTTCTTCCTTGCCCCCCCCCCCTTTTTTTAAGCTGGTATGCATAAAATGAAATGTTCTAAGCTTGAGGCAAAATAGCACCACTGGAAGTATTTTACTGGAACATTTCAAACACAATCCTCCTGAATTGTTCTGAGTATTCCACCACAGGTTAAGAAAACAAAATCAGAGTAAGAGTTTGGTCCCATGTTTTTTATCCTAGGCCTACAAAAGCCACAGTTCCCCTGTTGTAAAAAGGGGTTGACAGCTTGTCTGCTTGGGACCATAGGCAGTTGATGGCCATCAATCAAGGAAATTTGTCCCTTGGCAACTTCACAGAAAGGAGAAGGAGGGGAGAGGAGAGGAGAAGAGGAAGGCAGGCATAAATATTGAGAAAAAAGAAAGGAAGACCCACATTAACCCTATCAGGGCATAAAGTTGTGAACAGTGTAGTGTAGTGAGATGAATGGTGTCAGCCTAGAACTGGTGAGTTCACACAAAAATCACAAGCTATTTTGTTTGCTTTGGCTTTATCATGTTTTGAGAACCCAGCCAACCACGTTTTAAGCAAACTATGGCTTAGCATGATGCATGAACCAAGTCCCAGACATAAACTCCTACTTGTCCCTGAAGTTAACTGGATGATTTTGGTCTTTCTTGCCACATAATCTATGCTACAGAGAAATGGCTTCGTTAAGAACAAGAACTGGATGCAGTAGTGAGCAGAATCTGAGCAATGCAGAATATAGTAATGCAATTATTTCCTATTATGGAAATTATGCTTCACTTGCTGCAGCTTAAAATTGCCTTATCTGCAGCCACATTACATTGCTGGCTGATACTCAATTTATAATGAACTACTATTCTATGGTATTTTCACAAGTGTCATTATTAAGCCAGGTGTTCTCCATGGTATACCCCAATGCATTTGATTTTTCTTTCCAAAGTGAATAATTCTGTATTTGCCTTGGTTGGATTTCAGTCTGTTACCGTTAGTCCATTTCTCCAACCTGTCAATATTGATTGAATTTACTTCTAATGCATTACCTACCACATTATTTCACCTATCTGCAGATATGAAAAGCATTTCCTCCATTTCTTCACCCAAATCATTAATGAACATACTAAGGAGTGGAGGATCCAGGACTAGTTCCTCTGCCATTCCATTAATGTCTCTCTCCACTTTAATGTACAGTCATTGATAAGAACTCGGTATAATTTTCAAACCAGCTTACTTACCAGCTTCACTTAATGTTCATGCCATCCAGCCCATACTTAACTAACTTGTCAATCAACATGTCATGGGGCATTTTGTGAAATTCTTTGTTGAAGTCAATATATACATCTACAGCATTCCCATAGTCTCTTACAGAGATTACCCACTCAAAAAATGATAGTCTTTGTTCTTGACAAATCCATGCTGATTTATATTCATTAGCACATTAACTTTTTTTTTTAAATATTTTTTTTATTTTTACAACAAACACAAAACATACATGAACAAACAAAAACATAGAAAGGCATAAAAAAAGCATCTTCCATTTTATAATGTGTGTCAACCAGTTACCAACTCATTGGTGCCCCTTTCATAATCTTAAATTCTCATATCATCTATTCAAAATATACTTATATACTTATCAATTAACAATTATTAATCATTCATAACTAATCTATAGAATCATTTATTACAAGAAATTTTAACTTTCAATAGGATTAGTAATACATTTTCATCTATCGATTATATGTGTATATATATAATAATTAATATCAAATTTCTATTATAAAATTTCCTAATCCATTACATTACTATATTTTCTCAGTGTCATATAAAATTACTTATCTTCTTACTCTAATTTCAAATCTCAATTTAACTCATCTCTGCACATTCCATAATTTTCAATAACTTCCTCCTGCATAAGTACTTTTTAATTTTTCCAATTCTTAAAAGTTACAGTTCTAACCAGTATCAGTTACAATATCAGTTACAGTTCTAACCGGGTTACAATTCTAACCAGATTCTTCACTACATGTTTCAACAAAAATGTCTCTAGTTTAAAATCTATATGTTACTATATTCAACCATATATAAATTTTAGTCTAATCTCTTGAAACATTTACAATCAAATACAATTTTTAACTATATATCGCAGATTTATACTTTATTCCAGCACTTGCATAATTTTGAGTTCACCCTTTTCATTCAATATCCCAAAATATCTAGCTATTTATTCCTTTTTCTATATTATTGGATAAGAGAAAGCAATAATAAATGTCCTTTCAAACATTCTGCTTTTTGAAGCTTCTGTCAGTTCCATCATTGTTGTATTCCCCTCGTTTTTTCTTTAAACATCTGAAGTAGTTTCTTTCAATATTGTTTTACTTCTTCTTTTTGTGCATTCTCTTAATACGATTTTCCATTATAATCTTGTATAATCTTTTTCTCACCCTCAGTGCCAAGAACAAGTCTATCCCTCTTCATTTATCAGTTGATTAACCCTTTTAATTCTCAGTTTATAAGCCTCACAATAATTCTGTTTAATGTTTCTGATTTCTTGTACTATTTCTTCCTTTTCCATTGATCCCGTTTTATGTTTAATTAAGTCCATTTTAGCTTTAATATCTTTTTTTCTTTTTTTTGCGGGAATTTCTGCAGCTCTTCTTCCAGTTTTTTATAGTCATCCTCAATAGTTTAAAGATCTTTTTCTGCATTGTGTTTCTCGTATAGTTTATTATCTTGATAAACCTTCATTGAGTCAAAGGATTCTTTATCTTTGTTCTTGCCAAAAATAAGAAGAAAAAAAAGCAAGAGAAGAAAAAAAAAAAAGAAGAGGAGGGAAAAGACTAAGTCTCTTTAAAAAAAAATCCAACTGAGGGGGGAATGGAGAGCAAAACAGAGCTTCTAGCAGAAAGAAGAGCTACTGCCACTAATCAGGGCTCTTGTGACTAGCTCAAACTTTCCATCTTGATATTTTCAAAATCGCTTTCAACTCCACTTTCTTGTTTATAGTTACGGATGGCACCTGTATAAACATGCACATCCCACTATCTTTTTAGAAAGCACAGGGTCCTTGAGGATGCGTCACAATAGAAGAAAAAAAGCACTATGTCAAGCCTCTAGATGGCAGTGCAACTTTCTTTCATTTACTTTCTCTTAACTCCACTTTCCCCATTTCAAAATCAAAAAGTATAAATTTCTTATAACAATAAAGAAATCTTAGAAAAAAGGCTTAAGATAAAGAGTTATTGAGTATTAAAAAGAAAAAGCCAATCCAGTTAAAAATATATTTTTTTAAGAGAAAAACATCTTGCCAATTCCACTAAAAAGGGAAAGTTGAAAAGAAAAAAAAATTCCCCCCCTTTTTTTATAAGGCTCAATCTCGCCGCTTAATCCACTTTTCTTCACTTTTAAAAATCTCTTTAAGTTACTTAAGGTGTTCTCTAAGAATAGTTGAATAGTAAAAGTCCATCTCACCCAGTTGACACCCCTCTCTTCCTTCTTCCTTTGGAGCTGTCCCGGCTTTCGCAGCCATTGGCTGCCTCTCCTCCACCGGCTTCAAGAGCTTCTCCTGGGATCAATCTGGGACTTGCGGCGTCCCTGAGATCCGCGGGACGCGCCCTTTGCAATCGCCATCTCTACGGGACGGCTTAGGTCCATCGGGACCGTCCAGGGGAGGAGATATCGACTGCGATCCTGGGAGCCCAGGATCCCCCGCCGTATCGCCGCGACGCCAGCTCCGCCCTCTCATTAGCACATTAACTTAAAGGTGTTCACAGATTTATCTCTTTATTATGTTGTTACATCCTTCCTCCTAACATACTTCACTTACCACAACTCATCCTCAGTTTTCTTTTTCCTGACACTAGCTCTTCAGTTCCAGGCTACCTGTCTGTATTCTTCTTTTGTGACTTGCCCTATTTCAGTTCCCTGTACATGTCCTTTTTATTTTTAAAGCTTCACCAATTTTTTTTTAAATAGACAATTGGCTTTTTTGCTATCCTCCATTATTTCCTTATCACTAGAATTGTTTGCAATTATGATTTTAGAATCTCCTTTAGGAGCTTCCACCCATCTTGAGCATTTTTTCCCATTACCTTCTCCTGTCATGGGATCCTACTTATCATAGCTAAGTTTATTAAAACCATTTTTTTCAAAAAGTCTAAGGTTAAGTATTTGACTCTACTTTGTTTCCCTTAAAATAAATAACTTCATCATTACATGATTAGTTTCCTCCAGTGCTTCTGCTACTTCCACTTCCTCAAGAAAATCTTCCCTGTTCTTCTACCTTCCTTCACCCTCTGAAAGAGAAAGCTGTCAGCAAGACTAGACAGGAATTTCCTGAAGGACTATGCTTGGCAGAGTTTGTCTTCCAACTGATGTCTGGGTAATTAAAATTTCTCATTACTACAATTTCATCAACTTTGCACTCTCTGAAAGATCTTCAGTTTGCTTTGGAAATGCATCATCCATAGCTTCTCCCTGGTTGGGCATGGAAGAGTAGACAACAACTGTATTGCTTTTATATGTTCCTTCATTTACTTTATCCCAGATGTATTCTACAGTAAATTTCATTCACTTGGGTTTCTGAGCAGTAGATCTTTTTAAAATACAACCCTTCTCCTCTTCCTTTCCTCTGCTTTTGTTCCTTTGGAAGAAATGATATCCTTCAGTTGCTACATTCCAAGAGAATCATCACACCATCTGTCTGCTGTATTTATTAAATCATATCTGCCTTTTATACTAAGAGCTCAGACTCATCTTATTTCCCATGGTCTGAATATTAGTTTAAAACAAATGAAAGCCATAAATTTTTTGAGCCGATTTTTCTTTGTGTGCTTTCAGAAACTTCATTTTAGCAACTTCTACAGTGCACAAGTCTTTATCTGAGGTCTTACTGCCTTTCCACCACTCAGTGGTTCCTATCTGAAGTCTTCCTGATCAATATATTTTACCAGTTCCTGCAAGGTACATTCCATCTTGTGCCAGCAGTCCATCTACATATTTCAGACCATGATCCTGGAAACCAAATCTCACCTTTTGAAAGCAAATCAGATATTAAGTCACCAATATCTTCACTTAAATATCTCAGAAAGCTAGGATATGTTCAGTCTAGAACCAATAGAATATTCTTGTGGTATGGTTTTTTGTTGCGTTAAAACTGAATTGTGAAAAGTAAATTTGAATACTGAAAAGTTACTGGAGTCTAACAAATAATATCTGCAATGCTATTAGATTTAAAATATAAATTAAGACCAAAAAAATTTAGATGAATTTCTACTCTTATGTTTTGTGTCCTCATGTATTTCATCTATCTCATTGTATAATTTACTGTGAAAAAACAACTGGAAAGAAATTAATGTCTTAATCTGAAAAAAAAAAATACATAACCATGGCCTAACTGCTTAAAAGTCTAGGTTTTGTATTACAGATGTGAAGATCCTTGGCCAAAGCTGCAATTTTGGAACACAGTTGGGTAGTGACTTTCAGATTAGGCTTAAAAACACCACATAAAACATGGCTGCTAACTAGTAGTTTGAAGTCTTTTGTTCTGAAACAATATATACAAGTTCTCCATTTTCATGGAAAGGCATGATAAATATTGAAAATATAAGTGAACCCTCGTTCCAATATATGTGATTCTGCTGGAAAGAAAGAAATGGGAACATACAGAATCTGGATTCAATCATTTCCTCTACTCAACAGTGGTGCTGCCCACCACTTTCCAATCAAAATGACACCCACTCTTGTCTTTTCTTACTGCATGAACTAAGAAATAGCTTAACTGTATTAATTTGCTTTAGTGCTAGAGAAAAACAAATTTGCAGCAAAGCAGTCTCCTTGTACTGGCAAAAGGGCCAACTCTGCTTCTTCAGGATTTTTTCTCTCAGTTAAACACAAAAGCCAAAAGTGAACAAGGCTGGTGAGTAACTCACCAAAAGCAAATGAATACATCAAATTTATCTAAATAGTGTATTTGCCTTCCAATGTAGAAGTCACCTTCTTTCCCTGGCCTTCATTTTACAAGGGAAGAGAACAAGCATGGAAATAAAGAGACAGACATAGTAGGGCTGTGATCTTCAAAATCTCTTCAGCCATTTTCACTGGGAATTCCAGCAGCTGCCATGCCAATAAATCTGGGACGTGTCAAACTAAAAAATACTGTATTAGACTAACCAAAGTCAAGAGTAAATCAACAAACTTGATCCATATTTACCCATTAACAATACAGGGCCCCTTTTTCATGTGGCAGTTTTTGCCCATATAGCCTTGAGCGCACAAGCAAATGTATCCACCATTGCCAGTCTCAATGCAATTCCTTGAGTAATTTGAGCAAGGCTTGGAAGAACAAGGATGAACAACTGTGTTAAAAAAAGAAAAACAGAAACGCACTCTTGTTATGATTACAATTATCTTTCTCTTGCAATAACTAATATTTGCTTATTTACATTTAAGGAAAAAGTACAAAACAGAAACATTCTGTTTTACCCAATCATGCCTGCTCTGAAAGGCAGTGGCTCTTTAGGAGCTAAACTAAATGTCTTGTTTATGTGTCATGATTTCTGTGGCACTCCAATCATAAGACTGGGTAGCTTATATACATAAAACAACAATCAAAGCACAAAAATATTAAAACCATCAAAAGAATCACCATCCTGGTCCCTTGGAGCAAGCAATCCTGAAAGTCACCAGTATCAAACCATCAAAAGCTTTATAAGTAATCCACACTTTGAATTGTACTTGGAAACTTACGGGTACCCACTGCAGTGACCAAAAGAGCAATTTACTCTGCTGAATCAGCTTTTGTCTGTCAGCAATCTGTTCCCAGTTAAAGCCCTCCCAAATAGTCTTCAAAGGCAGTGCAGGATGCTGATGTAGTCCAGCCACAAGGGAATGAGGGCATGAGTGAGTGTATCACAGTATCTGGCACATCAGCCAAAATTGGGCAAAATTTCTCCTGGCTACGGCTTCCAACTGCTTTTCCAGCAGGACCCATGTGTCCAAAAGAATCCCCAGACACAGATGTTTGGGAGAAAGGAGCAAGGGGACAAGTGACAAAATGTGTATCACAGCTTAAATTCCTTCCCTTACATATTTTCATGCAACACTGTAGCACAAATATGAAAAAGTGGAGCCTGCATCAAAATACCACAATGCAGAGAACACAGGAACGTATCCCTGTTCCCCAGATCATGGACCTGCTCTTTTAGGGATAGCACAGACGTCCATAGACAATGTTGGAGCCAGATGGTTTTTGAGTGAACAGCCATTTCCCCTTGCTGTGTGAACCAGTTTGATCATTTCCAGAAACTGGGTTAGGAGAACCACTACATCTACTGATTGGAACTCCTTCATTAGGAAGGAATATAACCTCTAATAAAATAGCGTTTCTGATTTCCAGCCGTCACACACAGTCCCAAAAAACATTATGTGATCTAGCAGGACCAGAATAACTGCTATCCTTTCATCCAGATTCTATTGCAAGTCATCCACAAGAACTATCAAAGCAGTTTTTGTCCCATGCTCAAGCTTGAAACCAGAGTGACAAGAATTCAAATAAGCCACTTCTCTGCAGCTGAGACCTGATCACTTTCTAAAGATGGAGTGGAAGTTGCATTATATTGCCACATGTACTGGTGGCCACTTCAGAGGGGGATATGTCACCTCCTTCTTCAAGATGCCTGGCACTACCCTCTCCTTCACAGAGGCATTCCTAATCCAGCCCCCCCAGCTTCTTTTCTGGCAGCTCAAACAAACCAGGAAGGGCAGGGGTCCATGTCAGAGCTCACATTACAGGAGACTGCTTTTCTTCAGTAGCCATAGGGTCAGATGAATTCCAGATGATCTTGAAGATGTTCTTCCAGTCACCTCATTGGGCTACGCAAAAAGTATCAAGCTCTCAACAAGAATGAGCAATTTTATCTTTGACTCTTTCTAAACTAAAGCTAGCAGGAATTGAAGCCGGGAGCTTCTACACGCAAGGTACACGCACTGCCTTTGAGCTAAAAACCATAAATAATATTTAGAGCCAAAAGTCAGTCTGAGATAGCATATAGACACTCCAAGCAGTACTGGCAATAGTAGGGAAGTGGTTTGCTGCCACCGCCTTTAATTTAACCTTCTTATCTAGTCTACAACCCTGGGATTCCCTGGGGATCTCACATCCAAGTACTAACAAGGTCTGATATGCTTAACGTCTGAGCCCTAACAAGGTCAGCCAGAGGTTACCATCTGAATCATATCTCAAAGGAGAAGCTATAACATTACAGGGTTATTAGTTGATTTTGGACTTCGTACATGTTTAACTTTTTGTAATGAGTCCTTTCCATATTCCAAAATGTATTCTTCACTCAATCTTCTCAATATATCCTTTTCTCATTATTGCAGCTCCGCAAGGAAAGGATGAATTATGGCTATTGGCTTAAAGCTATCAAGTTTCCTTTAACATGGCTAAGCTAAAAAATGGATTCAATCAGAGCCAGTCTATACATGCTTTTGTGGTATGTTATTTGTGCCCCTTCAATTTCTGTGGCCTCATTATGAAGCTATTGCCAGCATTTTTTATTGGGCCAGAAGTAACTGGGACCCAGTAAAGATGATAAAATATTGCTAAAATATCCTCATTATAATGTTCAGTTTCAATCCATGCTCTACCAATATTTAGTAGTAACGACATTTCTGGACAGTCTTGAAAAAAATCTGATGTGTAATGGCTGTCTATAATATAAATAGGAAGTTAGTATTTCTGTTTACTGTAATACCAGGAAAGCAACATGCCAACTTTGTTGTAGGAAATGGAAGGGAACACTGAGCTTTTCAGTGTCTTCCCCTAATCTGATTTGATGTTGCCATCTCCTTCATTCTTTGTTCTTTGTATTATTGTTAGTACCATTGTGTGTGTGTTTTTTAATTGGGTATGTTTGTATTGTATCTTTTTCTATGTAAGCCACCAAGAGTTGTTGCAGAACAGTAATATGTCAAATAAATAAATACGATATCTTCAACACCAGATGGAGCTCCAACCGTTTGGCATCAGTATCTTCATTCAACAGAAAAGGAAATTATCCCCAAACCTGTGTCACAGCGGCTCCCGATCCATCCTTCTTCACACATGCACTGCCCTGGTTTGACACATGTTCCATGCAAACAGCCAGGGAAAGGAACACACTGATCACAGAGAGGGCCTTGCCATCCAGGATGACATCTAGCAAAAACACAAGATGAGATGGCAAATCAGGCTAAGACCTTTTTACAAACCGAATTCAGAAGCTAGATGCTATTATACTGTAGATGACCTGATCAAAATAAGATTGCTTATTCTGACTGAAAGCCATTACAGAATACTGGCATTGTTTTCTTACTGAAAGTTAGTTCCATGATAACCACTTCATTAACACACTTTACATCACATAGACAACCCACATTGCATGGCCACCTGCAATCTCAGTGCCTTTCTCTGGCTCCCATAGTTACCCAAGATTCTGATGCTGAAATCTGCTGGCAAGTACTGTAGCAGCTTTATGACTTTTCATTTTCTTTTTAAAATAAGCAGTAAAATAGACTGCAATGCACTGAATACATCTATTTCAGTTAAAGCGTCCCAATAAATAAAGGGAAAAAGCATTTGTCAGTGAACTGGGCATTATGTTATCGTATCACATACACTGGGCATTATTTCACTCTGTATGGACAGTAGTTTATAAACACTTCAAATAAAGATGATTCTTGCACCACCAATGGCAGAATATGTGAATTATGTGTGGTCATATTAATGAACCATGTATTAGTATATTAATGCCAGCATATTGCCACTAGCATAAAACACCAATCATTATATAATGCTACAATATAGCAACTAATAGTTTTATGTCATTTACTTGTGTGAATGGACATGTATGAAAGATTGAATGTAAGAGATTTACTCACAGCAGGCCAAAAAGGCAGAAATGTTTGCTCAGGAAGATTTCAGCTTACGCAGCATGTGGTAAATATGTACCAGAATATAGAGTTCAAAGAAGATGCAACAAGTTATGTTTCCAAAGAAACAGATGACTTCCAAGAGAACTGAATGAAGCAAAGTCACTATGGTGGAAAAGTGTCATCATGAGTGAGAAAAGTGCCAGCAGAGACTAGCCAAGCTTTAATGGACTGGTCAAACCTTGTTGGAAGCTATGAAAACATATGAGAATCATAGTCCTTGGGAGCCATCAAACTGAATGTGTGTCTATGTAGTGTCCTGTCTTGATTCTTCTGGAACTCAAATATAGATTGGTCAGGTAGACTTGGAGTTGAGAAGATATGCATCGATATGTGAATGAATGGAGCTTTTAGTTCAAAAGGTGAATAACAAAAACTGTAAATCAGTATTTGTTTCTATATATCTATTATTGTCGAACAACATCCAAACAGTCCAAGGAGGCTTCCTTTTCCTCTACATCATGATGCACCCAAGAGGCCTCTCACTCCTCTGGAGCAAATTTCAGAGGGATGTAGGGAAAAGACAAAATCTTTTTCACCAACACTGCACATTCTTTTTTGTTCTGCTGGTTTGAGAAACCTTATTTTTTTTCTGGATCAGTTGTTATACATTGTTTTTAAAAATGATTGCTAACAGTTTAAGCATGAATAATACTCTGATTAAAGTATTTGTTACTGAATTGCATTTTTAGATAAATTATTCTCAAATAAAAATGTTAAGCAGCAATAGGGCTTAATTGAAATAATATGTGTCCTTTTGCTTCTCTCTCTGGCAAAAGTGCTGCCGGTTAATTTACCTGCATTCATTGGAAACTTCACAAAACCCATTTACTTGATGACAGCCAGGTTTGCAATCAACTCCTAAAAAAAAAAGAATTGCTATATAACATTTCAGAAGTTCTTACAAAATGTCTACAATGACTTCAGAATAACAATATTATCAACACAAATTAGCAATACGCAGGGCCGGCTCTAGACATTTTGGCGCCCTAGGCAAAGTCATATTATGGCGTCCTGTATGGTTTGGCTCATTTTCCAATTTTGTTAGGAATTTCAAATAGGCGGCCTTCTTCCTTCCTTCCTTCCTTCCTTCCTTCCTTCCTTCCTTCCTTCCTTCCTTCCTTCCTTCCTTCCTTCCTTCCTTCCTTCCTTCCTTCCTTTTTTCAAGTTTTTGAGCTTTACACTTAGTATTTTCAGCCCCAAACATTTTTTTTCTTTTCTCAGATATTTTCCCCCTACTTACACAGTAAATAATTTTAATTACATCAGCATCAATTGTTGTGATATGGCAACAATTCTGCAAAATTCTATTTAACCCTTGAGTGGGTACACTGGCTTACAGAAGGCATCGTTACTGCTTTTTTATTGTGTTTTTTGGAAGTCTTTTCAATTTTGGTGCCCCTTAAAATTTGGCGCCCTAGGTCGGTGCCTACTCAGCCTTAGCCTAGAGCTGGCCCTGGCAATGCAATGTTTCACTGAGAAATGTAGACATGATTTTAATCCCTGCAGCCAATTCATATTCTTAAAATAAATCCTGTCTTTTCTGAAGTTCAGACTATGAATACCATTGTTTATGGAGCCAAACCGACAACAATCATGAGATATCAGTATATTTGGAGGATAGTGGGGAAAAAAACAAGATTTGAAAGGGGAATTCACAACAGATAATGAAGACTGTGCATACTCAATGGCTACAGAATACTGCTGGGTGAAGCAGTGGGAGGGAGGGGGAGGAAATGATATTGAATGGCTGTGTGGAGGGCAGCTGAATGACCAGTTGCCCTCCACACAGCTACAGTCTGTTTCAAATCTTCCTGTTAGCATTGTATAATACATAGATTTATAAGGTATAAATTTCTCAGCTCCAAACATGAGTCTGCCATTGAACATTGTATTAAATAATCTATGTGTGATTAATCTCAGTTCACTTCATACTGGAATTCTTGTTTATATGCTTTCAGTTGAAACTGAAACATGGAAATAATATTCTGTGGGTTTAAGATGGCTGCATTTATTCAAGAAGGATCAAAGAAAAGGCACTCCTAGTCCCAAAATGATTTGGCTTCCAATTTATTCCATTAAATCAATATTGAATAAATCCAACATTCCTCAGTTTGATATTAAGTAGTTGAGAAAAGCAAAAAATAAACAAAAGTATTAAAAGTTCATTATATTGCTACAATAGTTGAGTAAACAATTTAGTCTACTCAAAAAGAAGGTGGAGGGAGGCAATCCTGTGCACATATCCCTGGAAATAGGCCTCAATGAACTTCAGAGGGCTCACTTCAAGGATGAACTAATATATAGTCTTAATTGACTTTGAACCTTATTGTACTCAGTGTGATTCTAAGAAAAGAAGCTATTTGATGTTGTCACAGCATATCTTACTGTGTGTTTGTAAACTATAGCTAAACCTAGAATATCAACTAACATTTGTACATAGGACATATAATTGATTCAAAGGACAAGACTAATTCTTCTCTTAAGAGTTCAATAACTGCAAAGCAATTTTTTCCTGAGTAGATCACACAAAAATATGTTGAATGTAAAATGTCTTAAAACAGGGGTCAGCAACCTTTAAAGACCCTGGATACCATGATATGATCTGACATGATAGCCTGAGTACCATGGCTTGAGGGTTCTGTGATCTTACCTGGTATTTTGTGCAAGATCTACAACAGAACTGAATATGCCTGCATTTTTTTCAGCTTTTGTCAAAATATTCACAAATCAAAATATACATTAGGTTGCAATCCTACTGATAGCTCTAATTCAGGGCTGGACTGAGCAGCACATAAACTAATAAATAAATGAAAATCGTGGGTAGCCCATAAAAGTTCAATTCCCATTAATTTCACGGGAAGAGTTAAGCATAGGCTGATATCACTGAAATATATGGGGCTTAAACAAGCTAGATGTAATGTGCATGGATCCAGTCTTTAACATGTGTGCACATAAAATTTTTACATAACATAATTCCAAGAAAAATCATATCTAGGTATTTCATATTTATCAACTTCTCAATGGTAATGTAAATTATAGGAGATGAAAAGTACAAATGGCTGAAGCTGGGGGCAGAGGGTATGTTGGAAAAAAGACACAAGCAAGTGTCCTTCGATCTAAGAAAATATATAGGTATTGCTGGTTCTAGTTTAAAATGAAACTGTCATAGAAAGTTAGTCATGTCTTTGCAGCTGGGATTCATTGTATTAATTCATGTAGCACATTAACTTCGTAACTCCTTTCCAGCTCCTAAAAAGAATTGAAAAATAAAAATGTCATTGTCTAATACAGGCTTATTATTGATGTCTAGAATTGGGTATCCTGTAACAAGATTTTCCAAGGAACAAACAGTTTGAACATAGCTCTCACTCACTCTCTACGGTATATACATATACACATATATGCAAGTTAGAAGTAATAGATGCTTTATTTAAAACTGAAAGGAGAATTCACACATTTTCCCACCGGAGTGCCAATCCATGGCTCTAGAACAGCCAACTGGCTGTAGAAAGTAAGAGTTATAAGGTGGAGAGCACCAGGCTGGGGAGGCTTGATTTAGCCATTCCTTTCCACCACCCCAAGCGTTCACAGACTCGATTCAACAAACATCTGAAGAAGGACAAAACTCTCAAAAACACATTTTCTTGAAAAGTACGTTCCAAAGTAAAAAAACAACACGCGCATAACCCAAAGGAAGACGGTCAGCCCGGCTTATGTACAGTTTTGGAAGCGTCACGTGAAATCAGCGGGGCTTACTTCCGAGGGACCAGCGTTTAAACCGGCGGCGGACCGCTGCGGCTCTGAAGCCCTTCTGCTGCGAGCCTAGTACGGCCAACCAGCGCCGATTCGCCGGCCACGTACCCCGCAGAAGCTCGGCCATCCCGGCGGCGGGACCCTCTCCTTACCTTGGGCGAGCGGGAGATAGACGAGCAGCGGCCAGAAAAAGCAGCCCATGGATTTGGCGGTGTGGGACTCCATCGCCAACGCGCCCAGCGAAGGGGCTCATGCCCCGCTCCGAACGCCTACGAGGGAAAAGGAGACGGCGTCCGCCGTCGGGGCTGGGCGCGGGAGGGGGGCTCCATCCGCCCGAGAAGTGCCCCAGTTTCCTTCGAGCAGAGGCGAGATTTCGTGGAGATTTTTTTTTTTTTTTTGGTACGTTGGGTCGTTTATTTTCCTTTTTTGTTTTTCCCCAGGAAGGAAAAGGGAGGGGAACTTTCTGCCGCAGCAGCAGCAGCAGCAGGAGATGATGCTCCCTGCAAGAAATCCAGGCCCCACCTAATCTGGGGCAAAGCTCTTCTGTTCTGACCGGGGGGATGAACTAGGAATGGGAAAGGGCCAGTGCATTCTCACGTTCGCGCTCCCACCTTGCTGGGGGTCCGTATTCTGTATGGGAGAGAAGGAGAACCAGGCGTAGGCGTAGGCATAGCGAAGAGGCGGAGGAGGAGGAGGGAAGGAGGCAATACAGTACCAAAAAAAGGCGGCAAGGGTCTTTTCGCTCCCTTCCTGACGCGCACGCGCTCCCCCCAGTCCCACTTGTTGCGCAATAACCCACCTACCACCCATCTTTTCCGGCGGAGACCGCAAGAAAGCCTCCGGGCGGGATGAATCTGACTCCTCCACCCTCTCACAACAGGCTCCGCCCTTTAGATTTTAGTTGCCCGCGAAGCGTTCGAGATTCCGGGGTAGACGCCTTGGCTACCCAGGCCACGTACCGGCGTTAAAGAACAGCGGATCGGGAAAGCAGGAGGCGAGGCGATCCCTTCCGCACCGCTAGAGTCCGGAGCGTTTGCTGGCGAGAGCCTGGGCTTCGCCTCACAGCGCTCGCTTGGTTCCCAAAGACACCAGTTAAGCGCCTTCTGTCTTCTTCCAGTCACGCTGCGAGCACGTGGGGCGGCTTCGTTTGGAAGTCTCCTGCTGCCCGCCTTGCACTGTACCTCTTCGTGGCAAGCTGACCTTCGGATCGCGCTGGTGTTTCTTGTCAGAGGGTTATTTAGGGTTTGATATACTAGAGGAAAGCCTTGAAGACGTGGCTGTTTCCACAGGCATGGGGGCCAGGAGAATAAGACAGCCCACTCTATTGGTGAAAAGGGTGTTGGGGAGCCACTTTGTGTTAGCTGGGAACAGCGGCTTGTTTTTTTTTTCTTTTTAATTGTTTTAATATACCTTGTATTTTTATTGTATTTTAATTTCTGTCACCCACCTGGAGTCACATGGATGGATGGATGGATAGATGGATAGAGGGATGTGTTCTGACCAAAACCTGGCTCACCTAAAGCAACCAAATCATTTTGAAGATACAACATAATTTATTTGCATGCAATCAACAATACAGTGTATACTGGACCCCCAGCAAAGCCTTGACACTTTGCTGAGCAGACATAAGCAAAAGCAGAACCAGGGCTTATATACCTTTGGCCTCCTACCTTGCAAGGAGAAGAAAGGCAAAGGCAGAACAAAGAAAAGGGCCGACAGAGTGGAAATTACAGCCTCACGATGGGATATTTTGGATAAACCCATCTGTGTGTCCTTATTATTATTTATCCCTTCCTATTAGGTCAGCATGCTAGCCATACTATCTTTGAGGTACAGTCAGTGAATAGAAACAATTTTTTAATTATTTATATTTTAATTTATGTATCAAATTTGTCACCGTCCATCTTGTTGAAAGGACTCTGGGCAGTTTACAAAGTGGTTAAAATCAATTAAAATTACAACATGCAATAATCTTAAATAAATAGAGAATAAATAGATCCAAGGATAGATGTTAAAATTGGCAGTCACTCAGGGAGCGTCATCAAGGTGCCAGCCACCCCCAAGATTGGGTAAGATTGTTGTCACCCCATGCAAGCTTGCCAGAAGACCAGGAGGGTACAGGCCTGCTGCATCTCTGGGGGGAGGATATTCCAAGGGGTGGGAGCAGTGGTATCGAAAGCCACTGAGAGGCCAAGAAGAGCAAGGATGGATGCACCACCCCCATCCCGCTCCCACCAGAGATCGTCCATGAGTGCGACCAATGCCGTTTCTGTCCTGTATCCGGGCCTGAAACCCAACTGAAAAGGGTCCAGATAATTCATTTCCTCCAGGATCCTCTGCAGCTGCAGTGCCACCACCTTCTGAACCACCAGTAAATTTGGTTTACTGAGCCATAGGTTTCTGACTGGCTTCCCCCTGTTGCTACTCGGAGTCACTTCAGCTTGCTGTGAATGTTTCCTTGCAAGGGCACTTTAAGCAGTTTGTATGTATGGGCGGTTTCTCAGAGGTTTGCTAGTGAATGCAGCTTACACGTGTACAGGAGGGAGGGTACCTTTTACCACCACAGATGCCACTGGTGTTGGCTCCTCCAAGTGGGAAACACCTAGTCAGGGTCAAGATGCAAGAAAAGGAAAGTAGCTAGCAGCACCACCAAAGACCCGCATAGACCCTTCACTGCAAACATTGACAGGGCAATGAAGGCTCAAACCTTAACTGCTGCATGAGGACACCATCCGCCAATTGCTAGAATCAACTGCCAGAGAGCCAGGACAAGCAAAGGAGACACAAGGAAGTGTCTGTGGAGAAACATCCCACAACATCTGTTGGCATTGTCACTTTGGGTGGTGAACCTACTTGAATGAATACAACGATCAAAGGAATCAAAGTTTTGAGGAGAGTCCTTTTTATTCTATGTTGACCTTGATTGTTAGCCACCCAGAGCCTTCAGGAATAGGTGACATATATATAAAGGAATACAAGCTGATTTCCACTGATTATTGGAGAGATGCAGGAACCACTTACAGCAACATAATTAGCAGTAAGAATGGGTGTCCCTGAACAGTGAAGAACCTCCCTCAGTCCTGGTAGCAAAGCATTGGGCTGGGATCATGATGGTTCTAATCTAACATCCAGAAAGCCACAGGTTCCCCACCCTGGATCTGCAATATGCTGTTCCTTAGCCTGGTCCCGGCACCTGACTTGGCAGGTCAAAGGCCCATGATTTTGTGGAAGATCCACAGTGACTGATAACTGGCAACCTTTTAGCTCCTTGCAAATGTTAAAGATCTTTAAGGAGAAGTGTAACTCTCCATCTACCAAAATGCATTTTATTTTTCTTCATGCACGTAGTGACGACAAATGTATTTGGGGCTGATCCAATTGTTTGGTTACTGTGGCTGTTCTGCCAAGAGGGGTGTAAATGGCAGTTTCAAGCAGCTCTGCTATGCTGACCATTCCAAAGGGTCTCAAATAAAATAATATTTGAAATTTACTCATATATGGAACTATTTAATACTTCCAATTGCAGTCAGATCCCATTCCCATCTGGACTCTAAAAACACCTTTATTTGACTGAGGCTTGCTATAATTTCAAATGAAAAGAGAAAGTGAAATTCTTGTCAGCCATAACTCTCCTGGCAAACTATGGAGAGAAGGCAGAACAAGGCCTTGATATTAAGAGCCTTTTCTGCTCATTATTGAAAAGAAAGTTATCCAGGACAGCAGCAGTAGGAGTTGTTGTTGGAACTTTGCCGGGACGTATAGGACTTTAGGAGAAAACTCATCTTGGTTGTTTCAAGGTTGCAGCCGATCTGCAGTTTCTTACACAGTCTATGAAAAATCAGGGGTAGGGTTTATCAAGCAGTCTTTTGCTTAAGAAGCACCATTCCCTGTTTCCCATACTGGTGGAAACTGGAGGCAGACTTAAGCTTATAAACTTACCATGTTTAAGTGGTCAATTGGTTAGGTAAATTAATTTTGAAAAAGCGAATTATTAAAATAATTCAAAACTAAAATATGATAAGAGTTGTTCAGAAATAGGGAAAGGAAGGAAGGAAATGCCTTTATTGTGCAAATATGATTACTTAAGCAACCAGTTAGAACATAAGAACATAAGCATTGCCTTGCAGGATTGGACCCCTGGCCCATCCAGTCCAGCAGTCTGTTCTCACAGGGGCCAACCAATTGCACAAGGAAGCCCCCTAGTCTTCCAGCAGATGGCCTTCAGAGGCAGTCCCCTGTCATTGAGCCATTGATTCTCATGACTTTCATGAATTGGTCCAACCTTTTCTTGAAACCAGCCAAGTTGGTAGCCATCACCACATCTCAAATTCCAAAGTTTCATTATGTGTTACGTTTAAAAAAAAAAAATCCATTTGTTTGTCAGATTATTGAATCAAATCAAGTAAGTACCATCTGATTAAGATTTATTTGACTGAAGATCAGGCAAAGTCCTCCTAGCCTGCTTGCTGCAGAGGAAAGAGGCCCTGCTAACCATTTCCAGTTAACGCATCTGCTTGCCATGACCTGTCTCTCATGGTCCCCTGCAGCTTGAAGCAGCCTGAAGATACTTTTAGGTGGATTGTTGCAGAAGTGGTGCTTTTCCTCTCATTCCAGGTAAAGACTTTCTATTTAGACATCCATAGTGAATGAAGGGGGAGGTTTGAAGTGACATGGTCAGTTGCAGCAAGCTGGTTGGCCTCAGTTGGTATGGCAGATCTGCTGTGGGACTTCCATCCAGTCCTTGGAATCAGCACCTGTACTTCAGTGCTGATTTGACTGCAAGGGGAACCATAAACCCAGCTTCTGCAGCCATCTAATTTCCCCTTAAATAGTTTAGTCCACCAAGAATGTCAAGACCTGACATTGACCATCCCATCCCTGCTTTATGTGTGCAACTGAAAGAATTTGGCTTTTCTCTAGCCTGCATGGTACGGAATTCCCTTACCAATGGCTGCTGTTCCCAAGGGTGCCCTAACTCCTCACACATTGTTCTTAGGATACTTTACAATTCCTACTGATTTTCCCCCCAGCAAAGCTGCTTTGTCAAACCCAGGTCCTTAACAACACTTATCCAATGTCTGCCTCTTGTCTACACAAATCCAAACAACCACTAGATGGCAGTTAAGAGGTACCCAAACTCTAACTCTCTACTGCCAGCTAGCGATCAAAGGGTCAACCCATAGTTATAAGGAACCATAAAAAAATGTCCATTCAGTTGGTGATATGATTAAATACAACAACAGCAACAAATGCACTGCATGAAATAACCACAACATTGTGGCAATTGGAGGAGGCTTTTCACATGAGATTGAACAGGGCTGGAATTTCAGCTGAAGGAACCACTGAATCATGGCTTTATAACGTTGTGTGTTAAAGCTGTATGGATGGCAGCACAGACCAGACCTGTTCTGGGTGCTCGATAAGGGCATGTTGGAGGAGCAGCAAAATGTAGCATGGCATGCTTTCCTGCCAGCTCCAGGATGGGATGGAAACATGACAAAGCAGCTATGTGTATGTAGCCTCAGTCTGGCATCTCCTTTCAATAAGGAGCTCAGTTAATTTTTATTATTTGTCAGCTCCCTGTTTTCTGTTTTCTCTGATTCCATTGTAGTTTTTCTTTAAAACAAAACCTCATGATTTTATAATGGGTAGCAGTACTTTTTCAAAAGAATGTTGATAATCTTGCCCTTTGGACATCTTGTTTTTGCTTTGACAAATCAAGCAGGATTTCAGAACTAGTTTATGCTCTCTAGTGGTGCTGTGCAAAGCTCTGAAAGGGTGCTTTGATTCAACTAAGATTTGACTGAATCACTCATGGAAGGAAATTCTTGAATCAATTGGGGACCCACTTCAAGTCAGCAAATCAAATCAGATGGCTGCAAAGCATTTAATAACCCAGGGTGTCAAACTGTGGGTCAAGACACCCAGGGTCACAGGCACCTTAGAGGCAGGTTTAAAACTTGATTTAAAAAAAATGGATTTTAAAAATTGCATAGGTGGAGTGGGAGGGCTGTCAAAAGTCATTCCAGGTTTTATTTCTCACTTTGCTTGTGTGAAGGACTGCAAAGTTTGAGAAACCCTATGATACAGAGATTAAAAGATATTGCTTGCCCAACCTGGAGGAAGCACACAAATACATCATTTTTAGAAGATTTGGAAGATTTAGTGGCTTTCCTACCACTTTGGAGGTGATGGTGGTTAGCGATCAAGTTACAGCATCACTTCCCTTTATGAAGAGACTGAGGAGAGATCAAGTGGTGTGATTGGCTCTCTGACACTGGCATGAGGAGCCACCCGTTGAGTTTGATCCCCTCATTCAATTCTGGTTATCAAAGCTCTTTAAGGTTAATACTGTTTTAGGCTTTTTGTTTTCTCAGCCCTCAATATCTTTAATCTGCCCGACCACAAGCCTTAATTTTGCTCTCTTTTGTGCTAATGGCACGTTAGACTTCTGTGCTGACCCTGCCAACATGACTGGAGTTTAACTCAGCTCTCAGCATTTTGCATATGGGCATAAGAAGCACCAATTCAGTTAGCACACTGGGGTCTACTATTCTTTCTCAGTTCTTTGAGCTTGGTTGTTTTCTTGCAAACTTTTCGTTACCCAAGGACTCCAGAGATCCATTTTTCTGATCATCAGGAGCACCCACTGGGGTGTGTGTGTGTGTGTGGATAAAAATCAAGATGGCAGCCATTAAACCCTTGCCTCTTTTTATTTGTGTTATTTACCCCCTCTGCAGACATTCCTGCTGACCAGTATCCCTCCGGGGAGGGGGGTACTTCCATTTTACTTGATGGATATCTACCATTTAAATCTGTGAACCTATTGTGAAATGTACTATTGCAAGAATCCATTTCATTCCCTTCCCCTAATTTTTTTATAGCATCCTGATTATATCAGTACAAACTCCACCTATTTAAGGGGGGAACCAAGGTTGGGGGGAGACGTGAATATAATTTTGATTGCAATTGATATGGGATGTACCGCAAAAATGCCACTAAATGCCAATTGGAAGTTACTAATTCCATCTGAATGGCCGTAGGGACACACTGAGGACTAATTAAATGTGTCTCTTTTTTCCTGACAAGTCTTCTGGAGGAGAGAGATACACCAATCATACATACTCAGCTGTAAAGCTTGCTAAGATACATTTGAGCCAATCACAGTCTCTAAATATATCTAATCTCACCAGGATGTAGGGAGGATAAAATGCATGGGAAGAATCACCTACACTGCCTTGAACTCAATGGAGGAAATATGAGATACAGAAGTAATAATGAAAAAAGAAGATCTGTGGGGATCACTTTGTCAGCTGGCAAGGAAGTAAGAACTTTAAGGGACAAGGTTCTGAGAAAGTTTAAATAAATATGTGATTGGTCAGATCTGTCAAAATGTAAGAGCCTAACAAAGTGATTTTGGTCCTCTGCACCACAGCATAATGGCAGAAAATAATAATAGCCCTGAGTATTTTAAAATATAAGCTATATAGCACATTCTCTCTTGCCAACTTTGCAGCAATGCTAAGGGAGGAGAAAAAGATTAATCACATTGCTTTGTTTGTTTATCTTACCCTGCTGCATTACCTAACCTGGTGCCTTCTGATATGTTAGGCCGTGAGCCTTATCAGCTCCAGGAGAATGTGCAAAGAAATTATTAAAGCAAAATGATGTTCAAAGAACTCAGAGTTAATATGACAGAATGTCCTTCTGCGAGATATACACTGGGTAAAAAATGTCTGCTTTCAAATCTTAAATTAACAAATTTCTGCTTGTAGGAACACAGTTGAAAATTGTACTGCATGTGAAGATTATTGTTTTCTGTCATTTGAGGACATTCCCCTCCCGGTCCCTCCCACCTCATAAGTAGATAAAATCAGATTGTACCCTCCTCCTCCAACTTCAAGATTCTTTCCAGTGGCCTGACTTCATTTCCTCACCATTGTTCTTGTTATAAAATGCCTTCCTGGTATTTAACCTAAGTCTTTCCTTTTCAGCCTAAAACCATTTCCTTCTTGGCAACAGAAAACAATAGACTGCTAAGACCACTGTTTTTTTTTATTTTGAACAGTGAAGTACAGTCACAGGAGTCACCAAATTCAGTCAAGTCCACCCAGGTCACCGGTAGAGGTACTAAACCTTTCTCTCTCCCCCCTCCCCCCACATCTTCTTTTCTAAATCCTTTGCCCATTAAAAATACCCCTGAAGAATTTATTTATATATTTCCATTTAGCATTACACTTTTATCCTACCTTTCCTCCAGGAGCTCAAAGTAAGTAGTCTCTCCCTACTTCTTCTTAACAATCACCTTTTGACTGAGATGTAGGAATTGGCCTGAAGTCTTCCAGTCAAGTGGGGATTTGAAATTGGAACTCCTTTTTCCCAGTCTGACATCTTAACCATTATACCATACTGGCACTGGTACCCAACTATTTTTAAAAAAATGTTATCCTGTTCCACCTTAGCTTTTTTTTCTGTAGCTGTAGGGGAGGCATGCTTTTGGAAGGCACATAAGAGTTTGTCTTGCTTAATCTATTGATTTACACTTACTTTAGGTCATTCTCTATGACTTAACTGTAGCACCATCATGGGCAAGAAGGATATGTGACATTGTGTGCATTGTGCGTATGATATTGTATGAAAAATGATGCAATTTATGTGGGTTGCATTTCTAAGTTACATAATTGGCATCCTTTACATGATGACTGAACACATCATTATATGGCACTACAGTACTGTTAGCTTGCATGTGGAGAACAATGAGATTTCTCTGTTTTACTATATATTTGTGCCAGTCCATGAGGATGGTGTACATAATTCACCAGGACATCATTTTGCCATGTTGCCCAATGTCCAGCTATGAATCCTCAGCCTGCAATCAAGAGTTAACATTATATATTACTCAAGTTGGATTCTGACCTCTCCTCCTCCCCAGATGGGTATTATCCATTTGTATTTGAAGTATCATACTACTTCAGCAACATCCTGTGGGAAGTACAACCATTGTTTTAGCATGTGGTTTGAACCAAGCCATCATACCAATCCATAATATGGTTTATTTATCTGGGCATAACCATTTAGGTAATCATAGCAATTTGATTAATGTTTTGGACTTGGACTAGGGACACTCAGATTCAAATCCTCATTTGATCACACAGTTCCATGGGTGAGTGGTTAATTATTTTCTCAGAGCAGTCAGTCTGATACTGATATTTAGGAAGATTCTGGATTAATGGGTCTAAGGATACATGGTCAAAATATCCTGGGATTGATTTATAGAGTTATGGTTGCATTATCAAATACAAACTTAGCACCCTTAAGTTTAGTGAGCACTATAGACCAACTTGTGGCATATTGGTTATATTTTGGTTATATTTGGTTGGGTATATACAAACTTATTTTTCCTTTCCTTCTGATACAAGCTGTTCTATCTTTTAAACAAAGTTTGCTTATTTTCATATTTTGCAACACCTACAGTTGTGGAGGAACTGTTTTCCATATTTTCCTAGGCAGCTGTGACACATATGGAATTACTAGCACCTAGCTTACTTTGGTTGATCTCAGCAGAGTTGGATCCAGTTGATATTTGGATGAGAAAACACTGAGGTTTTAAGTTAGATCAGGAGAAGCTAATGGCTAACCACTTTTGTATTATAGCCAAATGGATGTGACCATGAAGTTACCTGGAGTTAAGTTCAATTAAAATGAGACTTTACCTTTTAAGGGCGGACAACTTATCATCTATCTGAGTAGATGTTAATAGTGAAAATAAAAGCTTTGTGATCAGTTCTGCCTAGCTCCTGGCAGTTGGATAGTAGGAAGGACTTTCTAATGGTACAAAGTGCTTTATCTGTGGTACAGACAGTGAGGCTCCAAGGTGGCATGAAGTCCTGAAATGCTTGGATGTTGTTCCAAGATGTGGTTCAAAATTTCCCATGAAATTGTAAAGAAGGGGGGAATTAATCATGTATAACTTGGTTTAACAAATTCATTGTTGTTTTGACTTTATGTTTTGGACTCCACACCGTGGTGGACTTGATCCTCCAAAGGTACATAGTGGAGCAATCTGCCCCAAAAAGTATGAGACTCTTCTTTTTATTTTTCAGACAGTGGATGAATGATCATCAATCAAGGAATGCTATAGTAATAGGAGGAGGAAGGAGTATTAGGTATGTTTGCTGCCTTGAGTTATTTATAAAAGTAATAAAGGTGGGATAAAAAAAAATCTTAAAAAAAATTCCTGAATCAGATGAACCTAAGACTAGATGACCTTTGAGATAAATGTTTAGGATTTATGATTTTAGGATTCTGTATATCTTCTTTGGAGAAGATTTCCTGAGGCTGCAGGTGCACTTGAGGCATTTTCATCAACAAAAGAAGCAGATGGTTGGGGAAGAAAAACCTGTCTGGGGAAGAAAACCCCAAATTGAGAAAACTTTAGTTCCTTTTAAAATAATGGGAAATGAAAGAAGAATCTTCCCCTACCACCACTCAACAGCTCCCTCCAGTTATTTTTCATTCTTATGCATCTTTCCCTTATGATGAACTCTGTGGTTTATACATAGGGAATGATGGGTCTATTTGCATGCCAAAATAAGTGATAATGAATTAGCTGCTTAAGTCAGTGCTTTTTCTGCTGCTGTGAAGATGAGAGATCTGCTAATTTACATTTCATCTCCCCTCTGGGTAGAGATGGTGTTATTCAGCTATCTCTTTGTATAGTCTTTAACCCTTTATTGGCACAATCCATAAACTCATGATGCCAGCTGAGCTTAGCTTCAAGCAAGTGAACTGCCTGGCCAGTGCAGAGTCAGAAAAAAGGATCTTTTCCCAGGGAAATGGGGCCACCTCAGGAAGGTCTGCTTGTTTCGAAAGTGAGGGTTGTTGATTTTGTACACATGCTTTCTCATCTAGCAGCCTCACCCTACATTTCAGATAAGGAGGGATGGCTGGTTACTAGTCAGTAGAGAAGGAGAAATGATCCTTTCTTCCTGGCCAAACAGCAATTCAGATACATTCTTTGAATGAGTTACTGTATTTAACTGAAACAGTGATTAAGGATACTTTCCCACAAGAACTCTACCCATTTTAAAGTAATTTCAGACCTCCACCATTCCATCATCTTGGCTGTACTCACAAGCTAAGCTGATTTATTCCTGCCTCAGCTGCCATGTCCTTGAAACCAGAGTAAAACCCTTCTTTTTTACTTCAAATGCTACAGCTGTGGAGAGCATGTGGGCCATCTGCTTCACATTTGCAGGAGCTCTATCTTACTATGTCTCCTGGGTCCTGAGCTTCAGATCTTTTCTCATAGGAACCACTGAGACTTCTTTGCACCCAACAAGACAAATATGCACAGCATGAAGAAAGGCCATGACGGAGGCAGCACATGCAATCTATTTCTCTCTTGTGTGGAGGGAGGAAAGAGGAAAATTTTGTCACTGCAACACTTGTGACAGCTTGGGCAGGGATAGTGATTTTTGCTCCTCCTTCTCAGTGTTTGAAGTTAGCAGGTTTATGCATTACCTTCTGAGAGACTGGGGAATGGCGTGGGTGGCAGTGCCCTATTTTTCCCCCCCATTTGCCCTTAAAATGGGAGAAGGATGACCTTGGCTTCACTGAAAATATAAGGAAGGAAGATGACCTCTTTCTGTTCTAATCTTCCTTCATTTGGGTACCTTTTTTCTGCAAAGATAGTATTCCATGTTATTTAAACATTATCGATTTGTTTATTACCTCTGTGGCTCATTTAAGAATGTGTATGCATACTTTACAAGCATAGCTTACATGTCTGATAAATGTACACGTATGGCTCTGAACACAATCAGTTGCAATTATTTATTAAACATAGAGCTACCAGGTCTGGATAGAAAAAGTCTGGATGGGCACTAGATGGCAACAAAGAGATACTTTCTGCTGCATTTAGTGGTTGTCTGGATGTTTCCAAACTAGATCTGGGAGCTCTACATTCAACAATAATTCCAACTGACCAGGCATTGATGATTCACCCACACACATGAAAATGGCTGGATTCCTAGATATATACTCTACTAGCCTTCCCTAAATGGGTCCTCTCCCTTATATATTTGGGAATATAAATCTCAAAATCCTTTTTCTGTTTCAGTGAATATAAGAAATATCGTATTTGAAAAAAAAATCATGAACTTGACCTAACTTAATTAGTTAAGATCCGTAGGATTCCCAGCAAATACGGCTAATGGGCAGTTTACTTTAACATGCCTGGAAAACTCACAACTGGGGAAGACTGAGATTATTACATGCAGAGTTGTTTCAAGAGTTGGCTTTCAAGGCCCTACTGACTATAATCCTTTATGGTTAAACAGATGCATCGGCTATAACTTTCGCCCTCTTCCTTTTCATTCTAGGCAATGATGAGAATGGAGCCCTCTGGAAATACTATATTACATGTCCTCAGCTTCTGCACCAATTTGGGAAACAGCAGATAGCCACCACTATTTCATGCCATCATTGTTTGCTCATCCACAGTGTATATCTAATGGTTTGTACATTTTCATCTATATAAATAAGAACATATAAATTGTATGTAAATCTTTGTTGTCTTCTTTTTCCCCCCTGTTTGGAGCACATACTGTTCTTTGACTACACAACTTTCTTTCCAACAAAAACAAAAAATACTCCAACAGAAGTACTTGAATGAGTCTACAAGATCCCACTTGGAGGGAGAATACTGCATGGGGAGACAAGAAGGGGTAAATGCTTAGAATGAGGGATATGCCCTGGACCATGAACTTTTACTGCATTGTTATCAATAGCAGGATCGGTTTATGGTAGAATACTTGATGTAATATTTGGGAATGTAATCGGTTTTATAGCTATTTAGAAAGAAGACAGGCAGTTGGGAGCTCATGATCAGAGCAAACAAATGAACAGGAGAATAAACAGAGGCCTGTTAGGAGCTGGTGAATTTAGGAAGTGCAGATTAGCTGCATTTAAAGACGATCATTCGGTTATGGGGTTTTTTTCTACCTCACTGTAGTGGGTTTGCTTACTTTTCAGCACATCTGAAGGTAAGACTTATAACAGCAGCTGACTCACTAATCAAATGATTAGCTAATGGATAGAGTTGCATTCTCTGCCCAAATCTCAGTTCCATCCTTTTTGGAAAGAGAGGCACTTGGGAGCTTGCAGTTACAATGAACAAACAGGAGGGCAAACAAGAAAAGGGGAATTTTGCTATGGGGTTGAATAGAGGAAGAGAACCTGGTCCTCCCACCTCTAGGATCTAAGTGTCCAGGTGAGTTAGTAACTGAGTGAGGAAGTAAAGGTTCTAAATTCTATAAAAGTGTAATACTTTGTATATACTTTTAGGTCAGACAGACCTAAGAAAAACCCAGGTTATTTATTGTCTATGAAGCCAGTTTGGTCTAGTGGTTAAGACACCAGGCTAGAAAGCAGGAGACTGAGAGTTCTAGTCCGGCCTTAGGCATGAAAGCCGGCTGGGGGACTTTGGGCCGGTCACTCTCTCTCAGCCCAACCCACCTCACAGGGTGGCTGTTGTGGGGAAAATAGGAGGAGGAAGGAGTATCAGGTATGTTGGCCACCTTGAGTTTTTTATAAAAATAATAAAGGCAGGGTAAAAAAATCTAAAAAAAAAAAAAAAAGGAGAAGGCCAGGAAGGAATAGGGTGCCTTTTGTTAAATGTGTTACTATTTGCCCACAAGTTGTGCTTGGTGCAATATGCTCTTGTCTCTCAGGGAAAAAAATCTATTCCTTTGAAATTTGGGAATTTCAATCAAAGAAGGTATAAAATCTAACATATCAGAAAACACTGGAAAAACAAATGCTTCCATAGAATCATTATGCATGGCAATATCTAGCTACAAATGTAGATTAAATCTACTGATAGGCTATCATTCATCTGATTAAAATGCTGAGGGTGATCATTGCCCTCACACTGATTGGACTGGATATATTTAGGCTTAGGACATAACAAAGAAAATAAATGACTTACCTTAGAACAGTCAGTCTTGGAACAGATGCTGGGGGGGGGCGGCAGTCCTAAATTGTGATTGTGAATTGGTGTGTGACATAAGCCAGCAGGGTTCAACATATCCCTTGATTACAAAAGAGACCTGCAAGTTATTTAAAACTCAATAATGAGACTCAGTTGGAAGGTATTCCACATTAGAAGAAAGGATCAATCACGTCCTGGAATTGGTCTCTAGTCATGTCCAGGATGTTGGAAAGTTAAGAGAATATGTATATGGGTAATGTGGTTGAGCTCTTAGATGACAAAGGAATAAAAGAGATCCTCAAGAAGACTGCAGAGAAACTGAATGAATTCTTAGATTCTGTCTTTACTGCAGAAGATAGGGCAGATTCCTGAATCTTTATTGACTTTCTTAGGGAGGAAACTGAAACAACTAGAAGTACTTGAGGTAACAGAAGAAAATATTCTAGGACATATTGAGAGACTACACAATAACTACTTATGCCTTTGATAGCATCCATCTAACCATCCTTTAAAAACTCAGATGTGAAATTGCTGACGTAAAAGCAAAAATATGTAATTTATCCCTCAGATCAGGTTCAGTGACTAGAAAATAGTCAATGTGACACCCATTTTTAAAAACAGACCCATGGAAGATTTAGGAAGTCAGCTTAATGTCTACCCCAAGCAAAGTGATAGAAATGTAATCAGAGAAAAAATAATGTAGTACATAGTAGAACAAACATTGCTTAAGAAAAATCAGCATGGATTCAGCAAAGGCAAATCCTGCTTCACCAACCTCCTGGATTTTTTTGAAAATATCAATAGCCACATAGATGGATATGACCATATTGATGCTTTATACTTGGATTTTCAGAAGTCTTTGACAAAGTTCCTAATCAAAGATTCTTGAATAAACTTAATTGATATTCTTTTAGGAAATAACTTGTTCAAAAAAAGAAAGCAAAGGGTTGAAATCAGTGGGCAATTTTTTTAAATGGAGAGAAGTAAGTACAAAAGTTTCTCAAGGACTAACATGGACGTTGGCATAATCCAGCAGAGCTGTTCTTTTGTATATACTGGTTTTATAATATCTGCGAGTGAATGATTATGTGCCATCAACTCGATGTTGACTCTTAGTGACCATACAGGTAGACTTCTCTAGGATAATGTAGTATCTATAGCAGTGTTGTCCAAACTTGGCCACTTTAAGATGAGTGGACTTCAACTCCCAGAATTCCCCAGCCAGCCATGGGGTTGGGGAATTCTGGGAGTTGAAGTCCACTCATCTTAAAGTGGCCAAGTTTGGACAACACTGATCTATAGTCATATAATATATACACTGTTCAGGATGCTGTTGCTATGTTACCATTTCATGGAAGACATAAATTAGAACATACCAATGTAAAGGAAAACAACATTGAACTTTTTTCACACTGTATTCATGGATGGATGATGGACTGAAAGACAGACAATGGATCTTCCAGAAAAATAATATCCACCAGAACAACTAAGTACATCCAATTGTTTCTATGCAGGGACAACCAAGTCACTAGGCAGAGTGAGTTGGTAGCCTAAAGAAGGGGTGGGAAGTGGTAGCATAGTGTTGGAGGACAGAGCTATGTCTACCTCATTAGCAGGTTAACCTACTGCTGATACCACCAGTGTTCCATAAGCTCCTCTCAGGAGAAGGCCATTCAGCAGTGTTAGTATAAATTCATCTTCTGGATCAGTTGGTTTCTTTTTTTGTGAAGACAATGGAAAACCACCTTGGTCTTTGTCTCAGGGATCTTGGATACCTGAGGCAGTGCACAGGACAATGAAAGCAGCTGGAATGGGAGATTTAAAGCTCACTCTACAGATTTTATTTTAATGGTTTTGATCCAGTAATGAGTTCTACCACCTTCTTCTTATTTTCATGAACCAGCTTCTGCAGTTTAAGTATCCATTTAGGGGAGTGACATAATCTAACTCCTACAACTTGAAATCTGAAAATTAGATTTGCCATAAACTTCAATCATCCTGTTTTTTAATTTGCAAACTTATTAATGCCACTTGAATTGCGCTTTCCTATTTCACTCTAAAGTTTGACACTGGAGATAGGAAACTGTAGGTCTGTTGCACCAACAGGAAAACGTGGGCCCAGCGGTTAACAAAAGCTTTCTGTCTGCAAGTAAAGTGCCTACATAGATTACTTTCCATTTTTTAAAAACATGGTTAATGCACATTATAATTATGCTTATCTTAGCACCATTCAACTTATGCATAAGCATGACATAATTATACCTTCATTATAGGATTCTTGCTTGCAGTAGTTTTTCCAGCAGGAAGGCTACTGCACTGTCATCTCAAACAATTCTGTAATCAAACTCTCAGATGGGAAATTAGGGTTAGCAAGTCCTTGTTTTTATGTAAGTTTGAAAATATTTTTTTAAAATGTACATTCAGTAATGGTACACATTCCTACCAAGCAATGGGCTAATAACTATGCCTTGGAAAGGATAAAGATGTCCATGCTGAGCTATACTTAATTGGATTTTTTTTCTTTCAGTTGATCAAGTTAAATCTTCAAAAGATAGATTTTTCTTCAAAGCTTGCTTTTCTTTTCATTTTATTTTTTAAATATGAGATTTCCACAAAAGGAGATTTCCAGAATAACTTGGTGGTGTGGCCATCAAGTAAAGGAGTACAGAAGTCTAAGATGTCTAAGAAGAGGATAATACAGAACACACAAATGATTTGTGAAGTTCCTTGTGGCTTGTCTGTTTTCTATCACTCAGCTCTTCTGTCTGCATGCTACTATTAGCGATGTACCTGCCCTTTGACACAAAAATAATACAGTATTCATATAGCTTTTGATTGATCAATTGCTCATTAATAGTCCAGAATGGAGCTAATGCTTACAAAAGTGATACCTAACCTGTGATCCATGAACCACTGATGTTCCATAAAACTACAGAAGATGGTCCATGTAGAAGGAAAGATTATGTGTTAATAATAAAATCAAAACTGCAGCTATTGAAATGTGGTGAGTAAAATACATTCGTGAGTGAGAATAATGCATTTTTACACACAGCTGTATTTTCCCCCTTAATATGTAAGTTTGACTTCCCATTAGGCACAAGCTATGCTAAAATGTTTTTAAAAAACTGGGTGTCTGCAAAAGCTTTTAAGGTCAATATAATGGTTCACATAATGTGAATTGCTGAAGTAGAAAATGTTACCTTGATAGCTGGAGATCTCTTGGGTGTTTTAAATATGATAGCCACCCTGAATACTTGAAAAAGATAATTAAGAGGAGGAGTGATATATGCACCTGGGTGTGTGTTTACAAACAGCAGATCTGATTTGTAAGAAGCAGAGAGAGAGCTGAAAGAGTAGGCATCTGAAGAGTACAGGATTTCTCCCTGGGGTTCTGATACTGAGTACTGGATCTTCTGACTTGAAGAAAGCATATGTTGTTTGCCTCCAGCTAGCTTTGCCGATATACTTGTTAATGAAGCAAATATGTCAAAATCACATACCTTTGGAAATCTATGAGAAGCTAAAGATAAGCAATGTAATGATCAAAAATGTATACAATACAATGAATTCAAACGAATTCCAGGATGGCATGATATGCATATGAGGATTCCATATCCTCTCTAAGAATTCAGTTTCCGGGGAAAAAACAACAGTATTTTTAGATGCACAGCTCCTTTTGTTTTTGGTTAAAATCTGCAACATTTCATATTATCAATAAGTTTGCAGTATTAATACATCTGAAGTTTACCCAGAAAACTTAGATGTTAGTCACAGCACATGGGATTATAACAGACCACTAGGCTGAGACCCTCTGTTTATTCTTGAAAAAGCTAATAGTGAGAACTCATATTTGTTTTAAATTCCTTGATTCTCCAGCCCCAGGTGTTACAGAGGGATAAACGACCTGAGTCTATATAACCTTGAGACTGAAAAGATTGAAAGACTTAAATGTTGCTGCTGAATTCCATTTCCCAACAATTGTATTTTTATGTAAAAAAGAGGACATGGGGATTAATAATTATATTCATATGTTTATTTAATATGTCCTGCCCTCATCTTTTTTGGAGTATGAGCTTCAACATGACATTCAAAGGCCAAATGTGGCCCTTCACTTGAAAAAGGTTGTACATTCCTAGTCCAGGCTTTGAATGATGGCAATCAGGGATATTGGGAATTTATATCTCAATTTATTTGCTTGCTTTGTTTGTTTGATGAGGTGAACTTTCTGGGCAACCATATGCATCATCCTTGATTGGGACAGTGGAAGGTCTAAAGCAATCACTGGGAAAAGGAAATCAAGATGAGTTCAATGTTCACGTTGCATTAAAAGTGCTGGCTGAATGGCAGTTTATAAATAGTCCCTGCAAGAGGATCCAGTTAGTTATTTTTTATTTCACTTCAGTTTGAATTAGGAGTGTGCATCACAGTTTCTCTTTGTCTTGAGTTTCTTTTTCTGTAACAGGACTGATTCCATGAGAAATGAAAAAGCAGGCTCTTCAATGCCTCTACCGAGATATCTTTTGAAATGGTAACTCAATATAATAGCACAGTACTCCTTTTCAGCTTATTGAAGCTCTGCTTCTTTTCACCTAGTGACTAAACAGCTCTGAACTGGAAAATGTGTGCAAGAGAGGGCGTGAGGAGGGGGAAGGGGGAAGAGAAATATTCCACACCTTAAGTGCCTATTATTAAACACTGCTTTCCATGTAACACAAATCTAAGATGTACACAAAAGCTTCCTCCCCATATACTTACTTAATTTAGAGAGAGGCAATTGGGATAATGCTATATGCTTCTGGTCATTTTATTTACTCACATTATTATTTATTTCAGATATCCTTTGGGCTGCCTGTAATGGCAAGATTTTCTCCTGTCCTTGGCACACCCCATTAGCTCTGCCAGCCAACCATTAGCATTTGCTGGAAAAGAGCTGCTGTATACATAAAGATACACACATATACACTTTCTACCTAACTGGGACCCTGTTCATGAGGTATGGATATGTCCAGAGGGTGCATTCACCTCAGTGGAGGAACCTGCAGAATCCCCCATTTGCATGTTCAGTAACAGATGGATAAAGAATATCAGGAGAAGGTGCCAATATTAAAATGGTGTGCATTTGATTAAGAAAAGGCTATAGGCACAAGATTTTGCAACAGGGCAGGAACAGCACCAATACTGGATAACCAGGAAAAACTAATGCCAGCTGGAGAAAATCCCCACCTTTTTTTCTAGCAAGTTCTCATTCAGTTTGATGGAAGAGCACTTGTTTTCAAAGGGGTAACAAAGGAAAAAGGAATTTCAGTGGAAGAACTGTGGTCTTCTTACACACACTTAGTTAAAGGGTGGTTAAGTGGGCTTTATTGTATAATAATCTCTCAGTCATCTGTAGCCTTCCTGGCTTCTCACACTTCCAGTCAGTCCTGAGGAAAGACATCAGAAGGAAATTCTTGACATCACCAAGGGGGAGTCCTACTCGAGACATTATTGGAGAATTCTTCTGGAGAAATTGGCCACCCCATTTTTCCACTCACTATTTTGGTAGAGCATTTCCAAAGATGATGCGCAGCTCTAAGAAAACAGGCTTTGGACAGATTTAGACCCATTGTACTTATGCTGCAATAATCCAGATGATCACTGGACGGATGATCACCAAGCAATGAGTTTTCTGTATCTCTTTTCTGCCATCTAGTCATTCAGATTTTTGCAGCCCAGATGTGGTAGCCCTATATTATTAGAATGGTTTCAAGACAGTTTGAGTAAACTTCAGTTCTTTGTTTTTTTATAATTTCACATGAGTTTGTGGGCTCTATTCTCTGCTCTGAAATGAAGCCCAACCATTGGTTTAGATGTTTAACGGAGAAGAAGGCTGTATTCAAGGCCCTGAAGGAACTTTCCAATTGGAAAGGCAAGTAAGGGATAAGATAATGGTGATGGTGTACCTAGTATTATGTGTGGTGAACAGGAAGTGAATAGAGAGAGAGCCACCAACTTGAAGCTGGATGAATTCATAGAGGATTAGTCTACCTCTCCTTATTTATCCATTTATTCCATTTTACTGCAGAGACTGCAGTAAAGGTGTTATTTTGGAACAGTAGCTTTCTACTTCTAACATCCTGGCCATCATATTTTGTACCAACTGTAATTTCCAGGTAGTCTTCAAAGGCAGCCACACATAGAGTGCATTTCAGTAGCCCTGACATGTCGTGATTAGAATGTGAGCAACTGTCACCTGGATAGCAGCATATCCAGGATCATGTTGACTGAGAAATATGGGAGTTCATTCAGCACATCTGAAGAACACAAGTAGGGGGAGGTTTGGCTAAAGTGAGAGGGAGGGACTGGCCTAAGGACGCCTAGTTTCATGGATTACTGATTATCTTAACCTGGATTTTCCTGTTCTTAACCCAACATCACACTCTTGTGAGTTGTCTTGTGTCTTGTTCTCACATACCTTTAAACTGCACATCAGTGATGGAAAATAAATAACCAATAAGTGTAATGCGTAGTTCTTCCCTATTATAGAATGGCCTGTCAAGCATTAAAGCTTGGCAAGTGTTATTAGGAACTGAAACATTGTATTGCATTAAAAATACAGCTACTTTGGCATGAGCTGCACTGAGCAATACAGTATTTAGGTCCAAATGACATAAAACTATTATTTTTAACAATTCAGCCTCATTTTGTGTTCTGGAGCAAGCAGCTAAATGCTATGAGTCATCTTCGTCTAAAAGGTATTATTTAGCCCAATAACACTTTTGCTGGGGAGGGAGGGATAGAATGTGCCACTCATTTCAAGGCTGTGATTCATGAATCATTTAAGCCAAAGCACTTGTATTTAATCCAATTTTATTCTTTTAAAAGGAATCAAAATTAAAGAAAAGGAATAGCCTGCTCCAATGACTGTAGAATAGGTTAATAGTAACTTTTAAATGCCCTAAATCCATGTGTTCTAGCTTCAAAGTGGGCAGACATCTGGCTCAGGAAATCTCCCTCTCCCTCTCCCTCTCCCTCTCCCTCTCCCTCTCCCTCTCCCTCTTTTCTTTTCTTTTCTTTTCTTTTCTTTTCTTTTCTTTTCTTTTCTTTTCCTAGAATCCCTGCGTTCACCAACTAGTTCTTGGGCAAAAGATCTACAGTTAAAGAATTTGGAGTCCAGAAATGTACTTTGAATATCAGGATTGATTGCAGCACCCAGCACTTTTACACAAGAATCTGCTTTTGTTCATGTCACACTTTTTTCACTTAAACTATATTATTTAAAGGGTGTGTAGGAAGGGTCATTCTCCTGCTTTCATTATTAAAAAGTGGAGAATCAGAAACTTTTCCCAGTCTGCATTAAATTGTCCAGAAGGCTTGTACCTGATTCCAAAACTCTGTTACACTTAGCATTGCTCTGACATACCTTGATTTAGGGTCAAGCTTCCTGGTTTCTATTTACAGGTTAAAAACTGATCCAGTGTTAGCAGTGTCAGTTGCATTTCTGAATAATGAAATTAACATTATGTGGGGAACAGAATGTGATCATCATTACAGGTTAATACTGCGTGATTCCAATCTTGCATGATTACTGAACAGAAACAGCATGGAAAAAGCCAATCACCTCTTCTAGAAAAGCTCATAATCTGACCCATTCAACCTTAGTGGGAGCTGTTTTATTTTACTTTTTTTAAAAAAACAACAACTAAACAAAGGAAGAATGAGGAGGAGGACAATTAGACCTCAGAAAAATGGTACTGGAAATTTGAACTTTATAAAATAGAGAAATGTCCAACACAGTTTTGGAAAAAGCCATTTTAAAAGGAACTCATAGTTTTGAAGGTTTGCTGTGAAAATGGGGGAGAACCATGCTGTGGTGGTATTCAGTTTTTGAATGCATGTTTGTGGTATATATCTCTGTCTGTCTCCTTTCATAAAATTACAGTATGGAGTTGGAAGTATCATTAGAGGTCATCTAGCCTAACCCTCTGCATGTGCCGAATGCACTCTAGCATCTCTGACAGGTGATTATCCAGCCTCTGTGTGAAAACCTCCAACAAGGGACAACTTGCCACTTCACGTGGCACCCTTTATGCGACTGACAGCTTGTGTAGTCAAGAATTTCCTCCTGATGTCTAGCCCAAACCTATTTCCTGTAGTTTTACCTCCTTGATTCTGGTTCTGACCTCTAGGGACCAGGGATGTGTTTCAATAAGTTGCTTCACACCATAGAGACGATGCTCTTTGATCTGCCACAGAAGCAACACTGTTCCTGTCAAGGAGTGCTTCAGTCACTCTGAGATTCCATCTATCAGGTCCATAGCCAGGAGAAGCTTCTGCACCTGCAGGCTGCAAAAACAATAAGGCAGCTTATCTCTGCTTTTAGAAGTGGGTGAGAAAACATGTTGCTTTGCAGAGCAGTTTTGAAAGAATGATTTGCATGACTCACTACAAAGTCAAAGCACCCGCCAAAGCTTTGGACAGCCCTAAATATATATTCTTCTTACTCTGTTCTTGCTTCTTTTCAAATGTGAATGGAAAATCAGATTTAAAATAAAAATAAAATATAAACCTCCCCTTTCTCCAGTCATCAACTCTTTGCAATATAGCTCTTATTTTTTCCTCCAACTTTGTTTCACATGGCATTTAAACATGATAGAGACAGAATCATCACTTGGCTGCAAGCTGTTTAAGATTCTGTTTTGGCAACCCTGTGCTTTACTTACCATGTAATAAAGGCCTTGAGGATTTAATGGGAAAGCACACATTTGACCAGTTATGTCATCCAATCCAGTCTAGTGGAAGTGTTAGCAGTGACATCATCACAATACCATATCAAATCCAAACTTTGCATTTGTCAATGGCCATGAAAGCCAAGGGCTGACACTTGCATTACAACTTGGAACCACCAACTGAGAAAATATAAAAATAAGCCCATTACCCGTTCTTTGTTAAATATGTGAATATAAATTAGTTACCTTACCAGGAAATTAAAGTCAAGTCACATAGCAATGTGACATTTTAGGCCCAACATGATGAAGCTGCCTAGGGTAAGCCTATTTTGCAAGAACATGTTGAGAACTGTATTCATCTCAGGTTTATACAGTAGAATCAAATCATATCATATTACATGGTGATACCTAATAGCAGCAAAAGATCCTCAGGAACTTAAGTTGTATTTTTTTTTTAAAGACACTCATTAAAAAATTAGTATAAGACAGTCTTATACAAGTTCAGTGTTGAAAAATCTGTAGAAACATAATCACAAAGAACAAGAGAAAATGGAATCCTAATAAAACAAGTCAGTTTGCCTTGCAGAATATTACACACACATACACACAGGCTGATACTTGTATAATGTTGCAGAGATATCAAAAAGGATTTATAGGATAATGAAGGGCACTTGTTTTGCATGAAAAACTTCTTTCAAAGTCCCAACTACTTTGCATGCCCCAGCTTCTGTCCCACTTTAGGCTGAGAACACAATTTTAAGAATTTCCACACTACATATGAAACAGTTCAGTATTTATGAATTTTCTTGAAGAAAGAGAAGTCTATTCTTTTTCCAAGAAATCGCTTCTGACATAAAGTTGGCTCTTGTATGCTAGTAGCCTGAATGCACTGTTTATGTTAGTTTTTGCTTGATTTGACTTGAACAAAAAAATAACACAACAGAATAGAAGGCCCAGCTTCAGAATCATTTCAAATAGTATCAAGCCATAAAACCCAAACATGAAAGTCAATTTAGACACAACATATGGTATGGAAACAAGGCACAAAAAATTACATATGTGTGTGAATGTGTAGGCCATGCCAAGCATTAAAAAAAAAATTCCTTCACTTTGATAAGATTTCAAGAGAAGCTTCCTTTTGAAGCTGCTTCACAAAGCAACCTATCTCTACCCTCCCCTTTCAAACAAGGCTTGCTTCACTTGGTCTTACTCCAGGTGACTCCTCCAGCAGGTTCTATAGCTGGAAGAAGCTTCTGTGTGTGTACATGCTCTTCTGGGACTTTCAATGAGCTATTGGAAACCTCAAGGAGGAACAGAAATTATCTCAATAAGCCAAACATCAAATACTTTGCCTCTGAACTCTAAGTTAATGAGCATACCACACCAGCTTAAAACACATACCTGCAGACACAATAAACAAAATAACTCAGTGTCCAATGCTAAATATAAAGAACATATATCAATGATTCACTGTTGCTGATGAGGAACGGATTTATCATTTTAACATTGTATAATATATCTCTTAACTATAGCCATGTAGGAAGTGTCAATGTCTTTTTATATGTTGATATACAGTATTTTGAATACGCAAAACTTCAGAGAAAATGCACAATGAGAGGACAGATCTGAACCATCTCCCAAAATCCATCTCCACCTGTGAGGCAGTCATAACCAACCCTTGTTAAACATTATTTGAAGTCTCCAGTAAGTGTGAAATATTTTGTTAATGTACAGGAGAAGACAATGCAGTCATTTTCTCCTCTACTTTTCTTTCTTCTCAGAGGTATTTTCTCAGAGTGAGTTATTGTGAGGACAAAGCCATGGAAGGTGGCTGCACTGAAACAGACAAAGAAAATTCCAAGTATGTTGGCCTGGTGAATGCTCTGGAAAGCAGCCAGTGGGCTTTCTGGAACACTCAATGCCTTTTTTTGAAGAAGGACTCCTCAAAGTGAGGAAGAACTACCAGCCATTCCAGAAAGGTCCACAAGCAATTTCCCTACAATAGGAAACATCCTAGCAGGGAAGTGGCCAATGCAACTTTTTGGATGCTCACCTGAGACCTGCTTTTGAGGAAGGACACAAAGTAATGCCTTGTGGGACTCAAAGCAGAAGATTGACTCTCCCAGCTAAGATCAGTGAGCAGGTTTATTAAAATCTAGCAGGGGGAAGAAAGGCTACTCCATATTCCAGGTATTTTTTCACTTAACACAGCTGCTTGGGTAGCCTATCAGAATATCATCAATGGTGTTCATCTTTTGGGGAATAGTAGAAGGGCTGGCTTTCTAGTCATCCATTTCAGCAAATGGATTGTCTATTGATAATCTGAAAAGCCTTTATAAAACCACATATTTGGAAGGGGCCACTTGGGCCACTGAGTCCAAAGCCGTGCTCAGGACAGAAACCTAAATGAAAACATGTCTGGCAGGTGGCTATCTGGCTGAATATATCCATCCTACTTTCTCTTTAGGTATACTTGCAACCCGAGCAATGTTTAACTCATGAACAAGTAGTGGGTTCAATGTAAGCAAGCCAAAGATGCAGCCTTAGCTAGATGGAATGAGTTCATCTATTCTCTGACAGTCCTCTTTTTCTATTTCTGACACTCTCTTTTTTCCTATATTTTTACAACATCTTTTTTTCTGTGTACCTCTCTGTATCTCCTCAGCACACAGCAAGCTTTTGTCAGAGATCTTTACTGATTGATTGCAATTAATTACTTTTGTAATGAAGCCAAGGGATGCATGGAAATAGGGTGAGTGCCCTATTATTGAAGGTCAGCATCCAGAGACATTGGGTAAAATTTATAAAGTCTGAGACATACTGATTTCAATTATGTTGCAAAACTAGGCCAAAATAGCATAATGGTCTCCAGATCTGCCCCATTCTTGTAAAAGCAGACTGGGTCGGGTTTTGTTTTGTTTTAATCAAAAGGAACCTTCACAAAAGGGGATAAAAGGTCCCCTCCATCAGCTTCACACTGCTTGTTTTCTTGGAATTCCTTCCATCTAGTTCTGAGTTGGGCTAAAAAGCAAATTTCATAGAGCAAAAAAGCGCTGGAAGGAAAGGTAGGGGAGGGAATATTCTCCTTCACCATATGCTGTTTTTACTGTAAAGACAAGATCTCTCCTACCCATTTTCAATGCAAACAGATAGATATATTCTATCTATCTATCTATCTATCTATCTATCTATCTATCTATCTATGCAAACAGATAGACATATTCTATCTATCCATCCATCCATCCATCCATCCATACCCACACACACACACACACACACACACACTGTGTGTATGTGTGTTTGTTGTATGTTTCCTGTGTAGTTTTATTGACATTAAGCGCTAATCAGATTCCTCTCCCATCTAGTCTACACATTTCCCCCCATATTAGCTCAGCTCTCTTGGAAAGATTGTTGCCAACTAAGAAAAAAAAAGTAGTTGACCTAAGATCTAGAAGAGACAAACCAAGCAGATGACAACTCTTCCAATAGTGGATACCCCCCAGGTTGTTTTTTTTTTCTTGGTTGTGATCTCTCTCCCTCTCTCTTTTTTACTGGAAGAACATAGAAAAATTGTTCCATGTTCCCAACTACTTGATGCTCATGTCATTTTTTTTTTTACAGTTCACCCAAAATTAAAACTATTCCCACTTACAGAGCCAATCAATTCCTATGGGCCAATCAAATATTTTGCAAGCAGGAATAAATCATGCATTGTCTGGAGCTTTGAATGAATTTAATGGAGCCTAAAGGAGTATGGAAGTATCCATCTTCTCTTGATAATGTTCAAATGTTAGATCTAAGCAGAAACCTCCAGATTAATTTTCATAATAGCTGAGATCCAATGGTAAATTATTCCTTGACAGAATAATCCTAATCTGTATCTGTATAACCCTTGTTTGTTCAACCTTTGCCTTCCTGATGTTACTGAAAACACCCTTACTTCCTCAGGCAGGCCACTTGCAAATATTCCATTCTTGGGAAGGTGTTAGAGAAAGCAGAGGCTGAGCAGTCCCAGATGCATCTGGATGAAAATGATTTTTTGGTCTGATTTCAATCCATGTTTCATCAAAGATATGGTACTCAGACTGCTTCGGTTGTCTTGGTATATGACTTAAAGATGTGACAGAGAACCTGCCAGTTTTCTTGGGCCTCTTGGCCATGCTATCCTTATGGAGTTTTTGGCGGGGGTGTGTGTCTTAGCAGCACTGTTTTATAATGGTTTTAGTTCTTTCTCTTGGGATATGCCCAGAAGATGGTGCTGGGGGATTAGTGTTCAACATGTAGGTAACATGTAGGTAACATGTAGGTAAGCGGTACCTCGGTTCACGAATTTAATTCGTTCCACGATTCTGGTCGCGAGCCGAATTGATCGCGAACAGAATCAAATTTCCCCATAAGGTTCAGTGTAAATAAGATTAATCCGTTCTGAACCATATGTATTTTTTTTTAACCACAAAAATATGAAACGAAGTACAGTACAGTACAGTACAGTACAGTATGAAGCAAGAGAACACTAACCTTGCTTGAGGCGACACCAAAAAGCTTCACAGCAAGTGTCTGTCTGCGACCGCGATCTTGCCTAGAGGAAGCCACGGCCACGTGTCAGAGCAGGGAAGATGGCTGTGGGTCATGTTCGTCACCCGATGCGGAGTTTGCGAACGGAAGCAAAATTTTGGGAACACTGTTCGCGAACCAAATTTTCCGTGAACAGAAGCGTTCGTGAACCGAGGTATTACTGTATACAGTATGTATTCTATTCTATATTGTCCCCTATGCTGTTAAACATCTACATAAAACTACTGGAAAACGAAGTTCAGAGCTTTGAAATGGGACATCATCAATATGCTGATGACAGTTCTACTGCTCCCTATCTTCTAACTCCAAGAAGGCAAGTAATACCCTGGAATGTTGCTAACTCTTGAGAATGGGCTAAATAAGGGAAAACATTGTGAAATTAAATCCAGACAAGATGGAAGTGCTCTTGGTAAGGAAAAGGCCAATTTTGGATTGAGGTCGAGTTTATTCTGGACAGGTTGCACTCCCCAGAAATAGCAGTTTTGCAATTTGGGAATGTTCCTTGACCCCAAGTTGTCACTGGCACTGGAGGTAGTAGCTGCAGTGAGGAACACATTTGCACAACTGCAGCTAATATGCTGGCTGAGACTCTTTCTGAGCTGGCTGGACTTAGCAACATTTATCCGCACTTAATTTACAACTCATTTCAACTACTGCAATGCACTTTTTCATCGGGCTAACTTGACAAGTGTCCTGAAATTGCGATTGGTGCAAAGTGTAGCTGTCAAAGTGCTGACTCTAGTATAAGGTAAAGAAATTGTATGGTGGCTATAGTGAAAGAGCCACACAGGCTGCCAATTGCCAACCAAGCACAATTTAAGGTGCTAAGGCTTAGGGCAGTGTTTCTCAACCTTGGCGGCTTTGAGATGGGTGGATTTCAACTTAGTAGCACTGCTGGCTGGAGAATTCTGGGAGTTGAAGTTCACCCATCTTAAAGCCGCCAAGGTTGAGAAACACTGGTAAATTATCTGTAGGATCTTTTCTCCCTCTGTGAATCTAATTTAAATCAGCAGGCAAAGCTCTTCTGAAGATGCCCCCAGTGTTTGAAGTTCACCTCCTTGGATATGTGGAAAAGGCCTTATCCACATACCTAAGGACTCACAGGTTATGGAATGTGCTTCCTAAGGAGGTGATTTGGCTCCCACTTTCCCACAATTTAGGAAGATGGTAAAAACCCCTTTCTTTTACCAAGTGTTTAAGTCTTAATTGTTTTAATCAATGATTTTAAATTTGATTTTAATTGTACTTTGTTTTGTTTTATACTTTGCATTTGTATGGTTATAAATTGAGTATTGGAATAAATATAAAGGTAGAGTATAAATGCAACAATCAATAATACATAAAATGAATAAATCTCCAATCAGCTGCTGATAGGAACTGAGATATTTTTTGTTCTATGAGTCAGGAGTAAAGGGGTGGAATTGTACTTATATACATTTTAAAATTAACTTAAATGAAATTACCCCAGCTTTAGTTGTCTTTTTGATGTTGTCTTCTAGTATTTTTGATGCTGTTTTCTAGCCACAGCAATACCTTTTGGGAGATTCTTCTCATTTCTAACACTTTCAGCAAATGAATGTGGGATGTTCTTAATATACGCCTTTTGTACTCTTGAAGACTGGGTTACATATCTAGAGGGAAGGGATTTTATTGTGGTTTCCAAATGTTATGGACAGAAAAAGCATTATGCTTTACCATTTTCCAGCAAATTTGAGGGACGGTTTGTCATTGACTTTAATGAGAGCAGGTACTATGATGCCAGGCAATTAAATTAAATAGTATGATATTACTTATCAGAAAGATGAAGATATAAATCAAAAGATGAAGCAGCTCTGGAAAGTAAAGGTATGCAGGCAATCTGTAGCTAAAGGCTGCTATAAATCAAACTGTAGGCATTCAGTGCTGAGGTATGGTACTAATTTTATTGTCTGACTATGGAAACATTCCCCAGTGTGACTGTACATGTTTTTTTTTAAATTCCATAAAGCTGCTTGTCTTAGCTGGAAAAATATCCCCCATAATTCTATATTTTCTGCATTTAAATAATTTACTACATGATTAAACTTAATGGCCTTGTTACGGAGTAGCAATCACTCAGTAGGATATAAAAATCTGTGAGACTCTCTTTCACACACTGAGATAGTAGAAAAATGGCTAAGACCAAAAAAAATAAAAAATAAAAATAGCACAGTATATTGCTGAAGGACATATAAATTTAACAATAGTGGATAAAATTGTATCAGACGAAGTATCCCTGGTAGATGAAATAAAAGTTGAGTATGGAATGTCATTAATTTGAGGAGGAAAAAATAGTTTAATATTAATCATTCTGTTTTAGAGAAATTAAAGGCTACTAATAGATGAAGAGAGCCAGCTTGGTGTGGCAATTTATTTATTTATTTATAAATCACATTTATATCACCGTCCAACTCCCCCATAAGCAATTAATGCACTGGGCTAGAAACTGGGAAACCATGAGTTCTAGTCTTGTTTTTAGCAACAGTTAAGAGAGGATTCTTGTTGCTGCTTGCAATAAGATCTGGGAAAAACCTCAGGAAGATCTTAAGAAGACATATGAATTGCCTTATGCAAAGCCCAGCAGCGGGGACGACCAGCATCTTCTTCAGTTCTTGTTTTGAGTTTGTTGTTTTAATAGTTTTCCTCTTTTGCAACCGACAGAATAAATATTATGTGTTCAAGCTGGGTCCAGAAACTAGTAAGAAATTAATTTATGGCCTAAAATTTGCTTCCTCCTCTTTTATATAGAACATTCCATAGGGGCAGAAAGGGGGCTTCCAGGCTGAATTTTCTCAGTTTGAAACAGACACATGAACATAAGAAGCTACCCTATGTCATTCCATCGATCCATTTAGCTCAATATTATTGATGCTGACTGGGAGCAGCTTTCCAATAATTGATCTGGCTTTCTAAAGAGACACTGGTAGTTGAACTGTGAATATATAAAGCATGTGCTGCACCACTGTGCTACATCTCATTCTATTAATCTTTTCTCTCACTAGTGATTTGGAAAAGGACACTTTATTGGATATACAAAAGAAACTGGCTGAAGTTTTAAAAATGAAAGGGGAAATACAAATGACAAACCAAGCGAATGACCTGGAAAATGTTTTCTTATTGGATCTACAAAAGAGGCTTGTTAAACCCTTGTAGAAGTCGGCGTGATGATAAAGATAAAGAAGAATTGAAGAGAAATCAGATCATATGACAATATTTGAATGAATTAAAAATTAAGACTGTTAGAAGTAAAAGGAAGGAATATATAGTTGGTTTATTTGATCAAGGTTAAAGTAAGACATTTTTGCGAAGCCCTTTAGGGACCTTTTGGTGATACCAGGATTAAAAAGTTGATGTTTTATGGATTTGCTTATAGATAAGGGATGGGATATGGGATGAAGAGATATCTGTTTGTAACCTTATATGGGGTGAAGAGTTACTAAATTTGTCTATACTTGTTGTAATGAAGGTTGGAAGTTATTACAACAAGTATAGACAAATTCCTGTAACCTTATTCAATAAATCTTAGAATGATCTTGCTTTCTGTGGAGGTGGGTGGCCAAGAATTTGACAGGGGCTTCAAGACATTTAGTTAGACAAGTTTCAAAGGCTGACTTCTTCAGTATTCTTGGCAAGAGCATTCCAGGAAAAAAAGAAAATGTATTCTAGGGAGGCATATGTATTACAAGCTGGAAAGGGAAATTGCTTTTAAATGAATTTAACTTGTACAATTTTGTTGGCATGATCAAGTATGATTTCCTAAATAACAATCCTTCAGCAATTTCCTTTAAAAATCCTCATGAAACTAGTGAAAAAGGTGAAGGCAAAATATTATCTGTGGGATATGATATATTAAGGAGATGGTTGGTTATCTATCTATCTATCTATCTATCTATCTATCTATCTATCTATCTATCCATCCATCCATCCATCCATCCATCCATCCATCCATCCATATCTACCTACCTACCTACCTACCTACCTACCATCTCCCTTTCATCAAATATCTTCCAACTTTGATTAGGAAAAGATTATAAGCAGTTATGACCATGACTTCTTGTTTCGATGCCCAAATTCCGAGAACATGCATATATAATTAAATTCATTGCACTGTTATCCTAGCTACATATTTCAATAGCTGGCACTGATTTGGTATTAATATAAGTTAGGATGTACATATTGCATTTCTCTGTGACCTTAGTTTTTCTGTGACCTTGTTCAAGAATAGTGAACAATTGTACATACACTCATAACAGTTGAATGCAGCATCTCATATGTATTTCTTTGCTAGATTTATATTCCTGCTTTTTGTTCAGGAACTCAAGATGGTATACATAGTGCTCCCACTCCCCATTTTTTCCCTACAGCAACAAGGCATTGAAGAAGGTTGAGAGAGTGACTGACCTAAAGTCATCTAGTAACTTGAACTTGGATCTCCCTGGTACCAATCTGACTAATTAACCACTACATCATACTAGCTTGAAGGTGTGGCAGGAAGTGAAGATCAGCACTGTAGAGAGATATAAGAAAGGTGACCAGAAACACATGTCTTAAATACTCAGAACTAAAGGATTCTGCAAGGGGGTTTCCAATGGATGTTAGTCTAGGGAAGGTGAATGATACATGCCCAGATTGAAGGTGGTTCATATTTCCTGACAAGGCTTTTAAACTGACCAATCTGGAACTGGAACATCATAATATTTTTATCACGTATCATCAGATTGGGGGAGGTAACAAATATTGAAAAGTGTTTGCATTTATCAGGACATACCAATGATTTTATGTTATAATTAAAAACAGGAAATCTCACATAAGCCTAACAGGATCCTCTTGTTCATGAGACCCTTGCCCGCATACTATTTCCCAGAAGAAACCACTAATGGAAGACAATCAAAAGTGACTGGGGAAGTCCCACTAAGTTTATTGGGATTCAATCTCCACTAGAATTGTTTATGGAGATTCACAGCTGGGATTAGTACCTTTATATCCAACAACTCAGAATCTATGACAACTTTCCCTAATCTGGTATGAAATAAAAAAAAAGAGGTGGGCAACTATACATCCCAATTTTAGAAAGCATAAATGTACAAAGCAGGTACCTAAAGTTCATGGAGCCCTGACCCTGATGGCATTCCTGAAATCCTTGAAGACCTGGATGTTCCCTTAGGCATGGGGTCTGGAGGTTAGGTGAGTCCATCATTGTGATATTTCTTTTTTATGATTGAAGTTGGGTTTGTCCTTGGCTACCATTACTTTTCTTAGTTTTCTTACTATGTTTGGTTTGGTTTGGTTTTAATTCTATGTGCATCACCCAGTTGTAATTGTGGCATGGGCAGCTATAGAAATTTATATGATAAAATAAATGTTATCAGGTTCCATAGTCCTTTGGGGCATTCTGTATGTTTTCTTTTTCTCTAGAATGCTCCTGCATTATATATAGCACCAAGGTGGTCTGGGGGAATCAAGAAAATCTGGTGTTTCTGTGAGTGTCTTTGTGGTATCAAATCTAAGTAGCAAAATATGTACCTATTTGTTATCTTCCTATCCATTGGAACAATTGAAAATTGAATTAAATGTTTACAGTGAGATGGGTGAGCATATAAATTGTTTAGATAATAAATAAATAAGTCATATATTTTAAAATGTTTCCTATTTTCCAAATTTCCTTTTTTCTAAGTACCTTCCCAGGTACTTAGTAAACTATCATTATGGAGAGATGAAATAAGAGTACAGATTAAGACAGTTGTGTAATCATGTGCTTACTAGTATTGTATATTTGTTTTTTAGTTTATATTTCCCTGGTTGGTTGATTGGTTGATTGGTGTCAACTCTTAGCAACCTAGAAACCTACCTAGAAAATAGGTAGATTTTCTCCATGACAAGCTCTACCTAGTCTGGTCTTTCAGGTCTTCCAACATCACCACTATAATTGAGTCCATCCATCTTGCTAGTGTTCGTCCTTTTTTTTCTCTTTCCTTCCAGCTTTCCCAGCATCAGAGCCTTCTCCAGAGACCTAGGTCTTCATATAATCTGTCTAAAGTATGATCATTTGAGCTTGGTCATCTGTGCATCAAGTGAGAACTCTGGGTTGGTTCAATGATCCATTTGTTTGTTTTCTTGGCTGTCCATGGTATTCTCCGAAGTCTTCTCCAACACAAAGTTCAAAAGCATCAATACTTTTTCTATCCTGTCTCTTCAAAGTCTAACTTTTGCTTCCATTGAGTATCACAGGGGACACCATTGCTTACACTATTCTGATATTTATTTCTCTGGTAACTCCTTTAAATAAGGAATTCTTGTAATGCTGCCAATTTGTTGCCTGTTAATGATTAAATGCCTATAGAATTTATGCTCCGAGCAGAGAAAGTAGATTGAAAGTTGTTTACTGCTGTGCTTCCTTATGTTCTCCATTCCTCTGCAATAAAGTACAGGGTCAGCTTGTTACAATAACAATTAGAACCTTGACATCTCTCATGTATCAGAGTTGTTATTTTGTATTCCAGGGAATGTGTCTGTAATGTTTTCACATTATGAATGATACCATGTCTCCCTTGAAGTTATCTTGTTTCCTTATCCATTATAAAGCAATTCTCTCTCTTGGGATCTGCTATTAATGCATATGCATGCTCATTGTTTTTGATGAACATTCTGTAAAAGACTAATGTAACTTTGAGGCTCCTGCTCTTGTCTCATGTGGGTGCAAGAAACCAGTGATCTACTATAACCCAGGATTTATTGTTTAAATCCTCACAATTTGTTGCCATTTACTGGGTGAATTTTCCACCAAATTCTGTACTGTCAGTACTAGCTAGCAACTATCTTTCAGAGGTTCAGACAACATAACTGTTCATTTAAATATATATACATTTAATTTATATAGTGGCATGTTGAACATATTTGATATTTCTAGGGCACTCTTCTCTAATATGGAGCCTTCCAGTATATTAGGACTACAATTCCCAGGTTGTATAGGCCATGTGGCTCCAACTGGAATCTTCCAAATGTCTTGAGATTGGCCATATATACTGGGAATTCTGAGAACTGGAGTTGCAACACATATAGAGGGCACCAGGTTGGAGAAACTGGTGCCAGCTAAATTAAGATATATGTGATAATGGGCATAACTGGCTTTGCCACATGTGACTGCAGAATTGCCAAAAAGGAATGTATAATTGATTAGTAATGTAAGTAACAGCACATAAGATTTCGGGCAAGAGATGTGAGGCCACCATACATAGTTGATTTCAATAGAATTTGATTTGAGAGATGAAGCATACCCTTCCCCATAATTTTCAAGGCATTTCTACCATATCTGAGATAGAAAAGCCCAAGACTCCTCACCCCCCATTGGCAGTGAAAATACAATAATAATACAATTTGGTGGTCTTTCACAAAACTCAAAGCCAGGTGGCTAAAGCATTCATTTCACTATTTCTAATGATAGGGTTGATCTACAGAATTTATATAAACTCTAACAGAACTTTAATCCCAAGTATGGGCATCTGTATTCTGAGGCTCTGGTATCAAGCTAAACAGGACACATCAAGAGAAGGATGGGCAAACCAATCAAATTCTATTTCACAGTTTATTTTTCAAACCTTAAATTCATTCCCTGATGTTTCCAGAACAATTTACTTTTTTAAAAAAGTTCACATGAAAAACTATGCATTTTTAAAATGCATTTTTTCTGATACATAAGCATGATTGGAAGCAATTCCCTTCTAATACAATATTCATTTTATGCATACTTTTACAGCTGTTACAGACAGTTATGTTATTGATAGCACATTCTACAGATGTGAGCAACTGGGGAAAAGTTCAAAGTGAGACAGCTGAAAGACAGTTTCAGAAAGGGCAAAACAGTCCAGGTGCTGAGAGATCTGGGAAAAAGTGATTCAAAGAAACTCTGCCTTAATTAACTCACTGATACTGAGGCTGGGAAATTCCTATTACAGTCTTCAAAATTCTGTATTTACTCCAGATGTAGTATTAAAGATACCTTACTGAAATCCTTGCCATTCTTCAGGGATATCTGCAGGATGTGATTAAAAAAAAGTCAAGATGGGCTTCCGGGGAAGTAATGGCAGATTGAAGACAGCTCAGTTTTTGTGGAGCTGATAACTGCAGTGGGTTAAGAGGAGCCAACAAAGGATCCAGCTCTTTGGAACCATCTTTGGTCAAAGGAGATGATTGGATCACCCACAAGTACTCCTTACAGAGGCTCCCTTGAAGAGATCGCAAATTAGCAATCTCCAGCAGGTTGAGCAATCTGGAGTCACAGGAAACATCGAGCCCAAGCCACTGCTTGGAACCTTCAAAATGACATTAGATTTGCATATACTTCCTCTTAATTGACACAGGAAGCTACCTGTTAACAGTTTATTTGGAACTAAAAACCTTCTAAAGGGCAAGGTGCTGCATACTGGGAGAATTTCCTTCTATCGTTGAAGAAAGAAGATTTAAGTAAGTTTAAAGATTAAAAAGGAAAAAAAAACCTCTAATTTTTGAAACAGCAAAAGGGAGTTTAGAATCTTGACTGGACAATTAAGGGGCCAGATACATTTGAACAAGTAGTTTTTATAGACTCTTTTAAATTTTATAAAAATGCAGCTGAAGATTTTGGAATTAACTATAAGAAACCTTAATGTGGGAAAGTTTTGACTCTGAAAAGAAAAGATAAGACTGGACTGGACTTTGGAGGCTAACTAGAGGGAACCAGAAAGCAATTAAAGGAGAAGATACATCTTTTAGAATTTAATAAAGTTATTATTAAAAAAATAAAGGAGAAGATACTTACTAACATAATGGAGGAACATTATCTTACTACAGAAGAATTTAAGTCAATTTGGGAACAATGTGCTCAGGACTTATTTTAAAAACTTTTTGATACTCCTAAAATGGAGTTAACAGGGGTTATAGAAGAAGAAAAGATTTTATTGGATAACATGAGGCTGAGGATGATCTGAATAAATCATCCATTCAGAATAAAAAACTGTCAGACTACAAAAGAGATATGGAAGACATGGAAGAAGATGTTGTGGATCTGAAAAGAGACTTACAAATGTTTGACTATGAGTGTCATGGAGAAAGAAGCTGCACAGGACCTACAAGTTATGCTAGATGATGTTTTAACAACTAAAGGGAATATTCAGATTATAAATCAGAACAGTGACTCTAAGAGCCATCTTACTTTGGATCCACAGAAGGGTAGTATGAAAACAGACAGGGAGAAAATGATAAGAGATTATTATATGGGACTTTATTTGAAGAAGTGACTAAAGAACAAGCCTCTTAAAAAGAAGAAAAAGGAATTCAAAGTGGACTTATCTGATCAGGGTTAAATTGTATAAGTTGTGATTCTGGGTTGTTACTACTGCAATCTTTTATTATGATCAGGATTGTATGATGAGGATTTAAAGATATTTTCATATGGGGATAAACTTTCTATGTTCTATTTGTTAGAGAAAGTTATAGGTTTCAAGGTAAAAGGGTCCTATTTGATTTAGGCTAATATATATATGTTAGTATTGTTGGTATTTTTACGCCTATGAGGATAAATCTTTTATGTTTTATTTATTAGAGAAAGTTATAGTTAAAATGCATGATGGCTTTATTTGTTTAAGTTTAAAATATATGGGTTATTATTACTGGTACTCTTACTGCTTTTGCTTTGTAAGATTGATTGATGAATTTTTACAATTTGGCTATTATTAAGGGATGACAAATGGGAAAAAGAGGGGTGTTTTTTTTGTAATAATAGGTCTTAAGTTACTGTAAATGTTTATACTTGTTTGGAGGAAGGGGGAAGTCACCTTTTATATGTCTTTCTCTTTCTTTTCTCTCTTTCTTTCTCTTTTTCTCTCTTTTTTGTTTGTATATCTTTTTTAGTTCTCTATTGACTAGCTTTTATCTATGAGATAGATAGATAGATAGATAGATAGATAGATAGATAGATAGATAGATAGATAGATAGATAGTCAAGATGGTAGCCACAATGGTGCAAGTGAAACTTTGTCTGTTTTTTGTGTGTCACATATACAACACACAGGTGGAGCTTAGATTGCACTGTCATAGCCGCCATCTTGACTCTTTTTGTCTATGGACTCCCCTGTTATTCTTTCTTCCTTGGCCTGGCCAGCTACATGGGGCTTGACAACAGGGCCCCAAATTTTCCATTCAGCAACACCCAGAGCTGTGCTAGGAGCTGGGGCAGCTCCTCCATCACCCTCCCAAACTTGTTTGCTTCTGTCCTCCCTATTCTAATGGAGTTGGCACGGCAGCATTGTTTCTTAACTGAGACATTTTTCTTTGCATTTTTGCATTTGCTTAAAAGGGTAGCGCGTAATTTGGAAACCTGTGAAAAATGAAGGAAAATTGTATTTCAGATCACACACTGTTTTGCAAAGTGCATGTTCATGTTAAAATGTGAATGGAACAAATTCATCCACTGCTACCTCTGAGAAGCAATTAAGCTGAGTCTGGACAACTGAAGGCTACATGTGATTCAGTCTAAGTTACAGGCTGTGCAGTACAGTAGTTTTCATAAACAGTCCCCATGACACTGCAGCATTCACACACCCTGACTATCTCAATAGAGGAAACAGCACTGAAAGCTAAAGGACAGCAACATTTCAGATAGACCTCCCTGACCTTTGCCTAGTTTTCCCCTTTGGATGTGATTTGGGATTTGATTGCCTGCCACTGATGCCATATTATCAATCCAGCTGAGCAAGATAGCTTGATGGCTGTGGAGTCAGTTATGCTTCCCCTGAAACAAATCCACTTTGGGTTCTACTCTAATTTGCACTTGCATGTAGAGGACTAGAGATGCTCCCTGTCACTTCAACCCTTTTCCATCATTCTGGCTGACTGCAGTAAAAAGAAACCAACAAAGATTTTGTTACTCAACATGAATTGCTCATTTGATCAAGGAATGCCTTTTACCACTGTCTGATTGGTTGCTGCTCCCATTTCTCATTGGGCTGTGGGCCATCAATCACTAGCTGGATAGATGATATACTTGTGATTTATCACTTGCCTGTAAAGATCAGTCTCCTCCTCTTTCTTCTTTACCCTCCCACCTTCTTTGGTGATGGAGTTTTCCACAGCAATCACAGCATTTCAGCTGGTGTTTCTCAAATTTGTCATCATCAGAAGTTCTAAATGTTGTGTATGAAACATACAAGCAAGAAAAAAAAGCGGGGGAGAGATTTCCTTTCTTTCACCATGAACCTCCTGTCAAGGTTAATATAGGAGCTACAAGTACAGAAATCCCTGAATTCTATTTCATCCTTGCAAAGATTTTGTTGAGTACTCTTCGGTACCTGGATCCATTTTACCTACAGTTGCTATTATCTGATCAGTATGATCTCATTTCTCCTAAGGTGGACTAGGTCTTATTTTACTATTTGTAAAATACATCATACCTTGACCACATTGGTTTTATAATTATTGGGTTTTATTGGGGGTTTTGTTTGTTGTCTCACACTTGGTTTTCTTTTTTGAGATGGCCTATAACTGTAATAAAGTATTTTGCCTTGTCTTGCTTTGTCTTGTCTGAGTGCTCTCAGGCAAGTTATTAGCAGGAACACTTCCATTTTATAACACAGAAGTAACATTACCATATATATTGTTTTAAGCAATGCTGAAATAATGCCCCATTTCATGCATAGATACTTGGGATAACAGATTTTTCCAAGAGCCAGGAGACATATCTAACCTGGCAGATTCTCTTGTGCAGAAAGATTTGCACTTTGCGGTCTGGAATAGATGGCATTTGCCTAACTAAGGAAATGCCAAGAGAGTTTCAGCAGCTTAGCTTCCTTTGTCTTCCAAAGGAGGAATGTGCTAAGACAGAATAAAAATGGGAATTAAACTGACAGTATGCTATGAGTGGCGAGAGATTGTGGGGAATATAACACAGAACAGCCACTAACAACTGAGTAGGATAAATGTAACATAAGAATACTGCTATTTAGAATGAAATACAGAGAAAGAGGATGCTGGATTAATATGAGGAGGAACCTGAGGCAATATGAGTTCTGAATCAAGCTTGTGCTGCTCGACGGTTTCTAGTTACCAAAGCATCCATGAGGGAGGGGGGTCAGAAAGGTCAAAAAAGAAACTGTTCTCTATATTGTACAACTTATTAATTTCAGAGTTTTGAAATTGATATTGTGTAAGGATAAAATCTACCTTTGCTAGATTTTAAAACTAAGTAATAACCTATCATGGAAGAATGGTCTTATGAAAAGTATACATCAGTGACAGGCATAAGGAGTGGAATAAGGAGTTTCATTAGGCTCAAGCTGGACAGAGACAGCTGAGATCAGTTGAGGACAATTAAGGTGCACGTGGGGGATGCAACTTCCAGTATTTTCATGTGGAATTGCATTTCCAGCATTAGAAGATGCCAAGCTGGAAGAGGTTGGTAGAGGGCGTGATAGGACAGACTGCAGAATATACCAATCCATTTTCATAGTGTCTGATTCTGTGATAACAAGCAGTTTTTAAAAGGAGCTTTTCCAGCAGGAAGCTGCAAAAGAAATGAAACTTCCAGTCTTTAATGAGTTAGGAACAGCAACTGCCCTGGAGTTATTCTAATTCAACAAACGTGATTTATGAACAAACAGATATTCACACATGGATTCCCTTGTCAGATAACGTGTGTATGTATGGTTGTTTTTTTTAACCCTCAAAGGAGAACAAATCTCTCTCTCTCTCTCTCTCTCTCTCCCTCTCCCTCTCCCTCTCCCTCTCTCTCCATCCACCTACCTACCTACCTACCGAAAGTAAAAGCCAATGTGGTTCCAGTGATGGTAGGAGCACTCAGGGCTGACTCCTAAGCTGGGAGAGGGGCTCCAACAGATCCCAGGAACAACATCAGAGCTCTCTGTCCAGAAGAGTGCAGTGCTAGGAACAGCTCAGATACTGCGCAGAACCCTCAAACTCCCAGGCCTCTGAGAGGACCCGAGATTGAGGAAGACACACACCACCCATAGGGGTGAGAGGGGATGTATATAGGGGTGAGAGGGTAGATACACACACACACACACACATATGATTAATATTTGATGAATTAAATTAATCAAATTTATACACCACCCATCTCACTGTATAAGTGACTCTAGCTGGCTTACAAGTAAAAAATAATAAAAAATGATAAAAGTCTTTACAAAAATACACAAAGTTAAAAGATGGAGAGAGCATCCTTGAGCCACCAATCACCCCCAGTGCTGCAAGCCCCTCTCTCCAGTATATACACCCACACACATACAGTATATATATATATATATATATATATATATATATATATATATCACGTAGTGGTTAGAGCATCACCTTTGACATGGGAGACCGAGAGGCATATGAAACATATGAGGGAACTATGGATGGACAGAAGTCCTACATCCACACTAAATGAGAAATAACTAGTTACTCAGAGCTTCAACATAGTGAAGAGGAAGCTGCTCTCACAACTTGAGACAGACCAACAACACATTACATCCCAGACTCAACAAGACCCAGAAGAACAACTGGACTGCAGCCAACCCCTGAAGTTGGAATGTGACTGCCACCTCCTCCATTAGACAATACAGCAGCTGATATGATGCATAAAATCATGGATAAACTAGCTATGGTCAATCTTTGACATTGGCTACCAAGGCTAAGTGGAGAGGTACCATCAGAGAGTATGCTAGAAAATGCCAATAGAGACCTCTCGACAATCCCTACTCCCACCATAACTCAAACCAATGAACTGGTATATGCTACAGCAGCCGCTATAATCCTGAAAATGCTCGGCTACACGATCAAGAAGAACAGCGATACATACCCTGCCCCCCCCACCCCCCGGAAAATGAGGTTGGAGGCTAAGATCAAGGCAACTTGGAGAGACGTTAGTCAGCTGATGGAACTACAGAAGGGTGTGGAGATTAAGGATAAGTTTCAGCTACTGAGAAAATACAGGGCCTGACTCAATCTGAAACCCTAGAGACTACTAAACAAAGGCTCACAGCACTGGCTATCAGGCTAAGGAGATACACTAGAGAAGCAGAGGCCAAGAAGATAAATGCCCTGTTCTTCAAAGAACCATCCAAGGTGTACGCCCAAAGTGACTGCAGGACCTGAGAACAGACCACAGCAATCTCCCAGAACAGGTACCAGTCACCATCACAGTAGCAAACATACAATAGTGGGCCAAGAACATGAAGAGCTGGACAGCACTGGCCTGGACATGATCCACACTTACTGGCTAAAGAAACTAACTGCAGTGCATGAAAGCCTAGCAGCACAGATGAACCAGCTGCTACCAGCAGGCTCCCACCCAAACTGGCTAACACAAGGAAGGACAGTGCTGACCATGAAAGACCCTCACAAGGAAACAGCACCATCCAACTACCAGCCAATAACCTACCTCCCCACAACATGAAAGTCCTATCAGGCATCCTAGCCAACAAGCTACAAGACCATATAGACCAGTACATGAGCACAACTCAGAAGGGCATTATGAACAACACCAGAGGCTCAAAACACCAGTTGCTCATAGATAGGGCAGTCACCTGAGACTCAAGGTCTAGGCAGATCCATCTGAGCACAGCCTGGATTGACTACAGGAAAGCCTACGACTCAATACCACACACATGGATCTGTGAATGCCTGGTGCTATACAAAGCCAATACTAAGGACTTTCCTCAAGAACTCAATGGGACTGTAGAAGACAACACTGGAAGTCAACTCAAGACAGCTCGCACAAGTGACCATCAAGTGCAGCATATACCAAGGTGATGCACTGTCCCCACTGCTGTTCTGCATAGGCTTAAACCCCCTCAGCCAGATAATCACAAGAACTGGATATGGGTACAAGTTCAAGAGTGGAATCACCATCATCCACCTCCTCTATATGGATGACATCAAGCTATAAGCTAAGAGTGAATGAGATATTGACTCGCTGAACCACCTGACATGGATCTACAGCGAGGACTTAGGGATGTCATTTGGACTGGAGAAGTGTGGCAGGATGATAATAAAGAGAGGGAAGGTAGTTAAGACCGATGGGGTGGAACTACCAGTGGGCCACATAGCAGACATAGAGACCAGCTACAAGTACCTTGATATCCTACAATCACATGGGAACCACAATGAGGAGGCAAAGAAGACAGCAACGTCCAAGTACCACCAAAGGATAAAACAGGTCCTGAAGAGCCAGCTCAATGGGAAGAACAAGATCCATGACATCAACATGCACACTCTGCCAGTCATCAGATACCCTGGTGATATAGTGAGTTGACCAAAGGAGGATATGGAGGCCGCCAATGTGAAGACCTGGAAGCTCCTCACAATGTACCAAGGTTTCCACCCCAAGTCCAACACCCAGAGATAACACCAGCCGCAAAGAGGGCGCGTGAGGTCTGATGAGTGTCAAAGCCACTGTCCTGGATGAAACCCGAAGCATCCAGGAGTACATCAGTAAGATGGCACCCAAAGATAAGCTGCTGAGAGAATACCTGAGGCAGCAGCAGACATGGGACGAAGTTCAAGTGGAGGAAGTGCCATGGCAAGACAAGCCCCTGCATGGGATGTACCATTGACAGATAGCTGAGGTGGCTGACACTGGGAAATCCTATCAGTGGCTGGAACGGGCTGGACTAAAAGACAGCACTGAGGCACTAATCATAGCAGCACAAGAACAGGCACTAAGCACCAGATCCATAGAAACAGGGGACTACCTGTTGACAGGACCCATGGTGCAGGTTGTGCAAAGAGGCCTCAGAGACAGTCCAACACACAATGGTAGCCTGTAAGATGCAGGCAGGAACAGCATATACTGAACGGCACAACAAAGTATTGTGTACAGGAACATCTGCACAGTGTATGGGCTAGATCCCCCCCCCGCCCAAGTCCAGATGGGAGATTCCACAGAAGGTCGTGGAGAATAACAGGGCTAAGATGCTATGGGACTTCCAGATCCAGACGAACAGGCAGGTCTGGCCAATCAACCAGACATTATGGTAGTAGACAAAGACCAAAAGACAGCAGTGGTGATAGATGTATCAGTGCCAAGTGACAGTAACATCAGGAAGAAGGAGCATGAGAAGCTGGAGAAGTACCAGGGCCTAAAGGAAGAACTAGAGAGGATGTGGAAAGTAAAGGCCAAAGTGTTCCCAGTGGTGGTAGGAGCACTCAGGGCTGTGACTCCTAAGCTGGGAGAGTGGCTCCAACAGATCCCAGGAAGAACATCAGAGCTCTCTGTCCAGAAGAGTGCAGTGCTAGGAACAGCTAAAATACTGCACAGAACCCTCAAACTTCCAGGCCTCTGGTAGATGACCCAAGATTGAGAAAGACATAGGGGTGAGAGGGGAAATTATTTTATTGGAGAAAGAGAGATTTTTGCTCATGCGCTGTCGTGTAGTGCTTTCTCTAGAGGTGTACATTTAGAAGTATTTTTCAGTTGAGATATGAAGACCTGAAGAATATTATGTACACTTTCTTTCAGGAAATTGTTGTCTACATGGAATGGTGAAATTACAAAACTCTGGGCTAGAACTTGTTTAGTTTGTCAAGAAATTGTACAGACAGGAACACTATATTTACCTCTGGCTAGGAATAATGTCAGTTCAATTCTGTTCTGGATCCTCTTTCTGTTTTCCCTTTCCATCCTCCCTCTCTCTCTTTCTTGTTTTATTTGTGCTCAACAGTGACAGTACATTTGGCTCCTCTGCTGGTATTTTAAAACAGAGGATAAATGGACATTTATTAGGGATGTTTTCATTTGGATTCCTGTATGAATCAAAGGGTTGGACTCCACTACATGTAGTCTTTTTTATCTATATCACCCTATCTATTTAAACCAGACCAAATCAAGAAAAGGTGACAGTGAGTTGAAAATTAGGTTCATTTACCCCTGAAACTCCAAGCCTTCTAGAGAATTACATTTTTCTTCATGAGGCAGAGATGCATTTCCTAGCTGGAAATGTTTTCTGACCATTTCAGCATTTACAAGAAAATACAATTCTGACATACCATAAAAAAACCCCAGACTATGCTTTTCACTCTGTACATTTTAATGAAGAGATGTTAGCAATAACTCTTTTAGCTTTTGTATACTCCTTCTGTCCCCTTCATGGACCACTGCCTTGTCGTGGCGAAGGGGGTTGCGTAACTCAGTGAAGCCATGAGCTATACCGTGCAGGGCCACCCAAGACGGACAGGTCATGACAGAGAGTTCTGACAAAATGTGGTCCACTGGAGAAGGAAATGGCAACCCATTCCAGTATCCTTGCCAAGAAAACCCCATGGACAATGTTAAAAGGCTAAAAGATATGACACCGGAAGATAAGCCCCTCAGGACGGAAGGTGTCCAATATGCTACTGGGGAAGAGCGGAGGGCAATTCCAAGTAGCTCCAGAAAGAGTGAAGTGGCTGGGCCAAAGCCGAAAGGACGTTCAGCTGTGGATGTATCTGGAAGCGAAAAGAAGGTCCGATGTTGTAAAGAACAATATTGTATAGGTACCTGGAATGTAAGATCTATGAACCAAGGCAAGCTGGATGTGGTCAAACATGAGATGACAAGATTGAACATCGACATCTTGGGAATCAGCGAACTGAAATGGACGGGAATGGGTGAATTTAATTCGGGTGACCATTATATCTACTACTGTGGCCAAGAAACCCTTAGAAGAAATGGAGTTGCACTCATAGTCAATAAGAGAGTGGGAAAGGCAGTAATGGGGTACAACCTCAAAAATGACAGAATGATCTCAGTGCGTATCCAAGGCAAACCATTCAATATCACAGTCATCCAAGTCTATGCCCCAACCACTGATGCTGAAGAAGCTGAAGTTGACCGCTTCTATAAAGACCTACAACACCTTCTAGAACTAGCACCAAAAAAAGATGTCCTTTTCATCATAGGGGATTGGAATGCTAAAGTAGGAAGTCAAGGAGTAATCGGAATAACAGGCAAGTTTGGCCTTGGAGTACAAAATGAAGCAGGGCAAAGGCTAATAGAATTCTGTCAAGAGAACAAGCTAGTCATAGCAAACATGCTTTTCCAACAACACAAGAGACGACTCTACACATGGACACCACCAGATGGTCAATACCAAAACCAGATTGATTATATACTTTGCAGCCAAAGATGGAGAAGCTCTATACAGACAGCAAAAACAAGACCAGGAGCTGACTGTGGCTCAGAACATGAGCTTCTTACTGCAAAATTTAGGCTTACATTGAAGAAGGTAGGGAAAACCACTAGACCACTCAGGTATGACTTAGATCATATTCCTTGTGAGTACACAGTGAAGGTGATGAATAGATTTAGAGGATTAGATTTGGCAGACAGAGTGCCTGAAGAACTATGGACGGAGGTCCGTAACATTGTACAGGAGGCAGCAACTAAAACCATCCCAAAGAAAAAGAAATGCAAGAAAGCAAAATGGCTGTCTGATGAGGCTTTACAAATAGCTGTGGAAAGAAGGAATGCGAAAAGCAAGGGTGAAAGGGAAAGATATAAGCAACTGAATGCAGATTTCCAGAGAATAGCAAGGAGAGATAAGAAGGCCTTCTTAAATGAACAATGCAAAGAAATCGAGGAAAACAATAGAATGGGGAAGACTAGAGATCTCTTCAAGAAAATTGGAGATATGAAAGGAATGTTTAGTGCAAAGATGGGCATGATAAAGGACAAAAAAGAAGCAGAAGAGATTAAGAAGAGGTGGCAAGAATACACAGAAGAACTATACAAGAAAGATCTTAATGTCCCTGATGCCCACGCTGGTGTGATCACTGACCTTGAGCCAGACATCCTAGAGAGTGAAGTCAAGTGGGCCTTAGGAAGCATTGCTAACAACAAAACTAGTGGAGATGACAGTATTCCAGCTGAGTTATTTAAAATACTAAAAAATGATGCTGTTAAAGTGCTGCACTCAATATGCCAGCAAGTTTGGAAAACGCAACACTGGCCACGGGATTGGAAAAGGTCAGTTCATGTTCCAATTCCAAAGAAGGGCAATGCCAAAGAATGCTCAAACTATCGCACAATTGCACTCATTTCACATGCTAGCAAGGTTATACTCAAAATCCTACAAGCTAGGCTTCAGCAATACATGAACCGAGAACTACCAGATGTACAAGCTGGGTTTCGAAGAGGCAGAGGAACTAGAGATCAAATTGCCAGCATTCGCTGGATCATGGAGAAAGCACGAGAGTTCCAGAAAAATATCTACTTCTGCTTCATTGACTATGCAAAAGCCTTTGATTGTGTGGATCACAACAAACTGTGGCAAATTCTTAAAGAGATGGGAGTACCAGACCACCTTACCTGTCTCCTGAGAAATCTGTATGCGGGCCAAGAAGCAACAGTTAGAACCGGTCATGGAACAACCGATTGGTTCAAAATAGGGAAAGGAGTACGACAAGGCTGTATACTGTCACCCTGCTTATTTAACCTATATGCAGAGTACATCATGAGAAATGCCAGGCTGGAAGAATCACAAGCCGGAATTAAGATTGCAGGGAGAATCATCAACAACCTCAGATATGCAGACGATACCACCCTAATGGCAGAAAGTGAAGAAGAACTAAAGAGCCTCTTGATGAGGGTGAAAGAGGAGAGTGTAAAAACTCGCTTGAAACTCAACATTAAAAAAACTAAGATCATGGCATCTGGACCCATCAATTCCTGGCAAATAGAAGGGGTAGAAATGGAAGCAGTAACAGACTTCATTTATTTGGGCTCCAAGATCACCGCAGACGGAGACTGCAGCCATGAAATTAAAAGACGCTTGCTCCTTGGGAGGAAAGCTATGGCAAGCCTAGATAGCATATTAAAAAGCAGAGACGTCACCTTGCTGACAAAGATCCGCATAGTCAAAGCTATGGTTTTTTCAGTAGTAATGTATGGCTGTGAGAGCTGGACCATAAGAAGGCGTAGCGCCGAAGAATTGATGCCTTTGAACTGTGGTGCTGGAGAAGACTCTTGAGAGTCCCCTGGACTGCTAGGAGGTCAAACCAGTCAATCTTAAAGGAAATCAACCCTGATTGCTCATTGGAAGGATCGATAATGAAGCTCAAGCTCAGATACTTTGGTCACCTAATGCGAAGAGAGATCTCTTTGGAGAAGATCCTGATTCTGGGAAAGATTGAAGGCAAAAGGAGAAGAGGACAGCAGAGGATGAGATGGTTAGATAGCATCACTGAAGCAATGAGCATGAAACTGAGCAAACTCAGGGAGGCAGTGAAGGACAGGAAGGCCTGGCGCAATATGGTTCATGGGGTCACGAAGAGTCGGACACGACTTAACGACTAAACAACAACAACAACACTGCTTCTGTAATACAATCTCTTGAAACTAAAGCAGACTATAAATGCAGATGCAAGTCGCATTACCTGACACACACACACCCTCCTTCTTGTGGTGCAGATCATCCAAAAGGCTATGCTGCATCTTGGGAGCACCTCTAAAGGACAAATTAAAAATAATGAAGGATGGGCCTCAGAGAGAAAGTTCCTACTGTGGCCTGACACTCAGCATAAATAAGAGGCTGACACATGACTTTAACCATTGCTGATTTCAGAAGAGGATTTCTACAATAAGGAAGAATTTGAAGACTGGTGAAACAGCTTCAGTAAACCTACATATCAATGTTTTTGGAGAGGGTAGTCTGAAGTATAGGCTGAGTGAGGAAACTCTGTTGCATTTTTTGAGGTTAAAAACATAAGAAAAATCTTTCTGGATTAGACCAGTTTTTAAAATGATGCTTGAATTAGTGGACGGGGGCAGAAAAGGCTAGAAGTCCTTATCTTTTGTGTTGACCCAATTAGCTAAAATTTTTAGAAAGCTTCAAGGGACGTTGTCTGTCTAGAATTGGAATGGGTTGGAGTATGTGAATTATATTAAACCCTCTAATACTTTTTCTTCCCATAATCTGAGCATTGCCTTTTTATGGCAGCCAGCCAGATGTTTCTGAGAAGTCTTCTAACCAGGCATGAAATCAGTACTCTTTCTCCCCTCTAGTTATCTTATAGCAACTGGTTTAGAAGTCCATTTTCTCTAAAATAGTGCTTTTCCATCATCTCCACTAGACTAATTCTCCATGAACATGTCCAGTTTCATTTTAGAACTATCTAAGGCAGTGTTACTTATCTCTATTGTCAAATCCATATTTAATTACTGTCACATGTCAATCTACTGCTTGTCAGGTTTACTGGGTAGGACCCAAATTCCAATGTTGTAGGAAGAAATCCATTTTTTATATCTACTCTCTCAATTTCAATCAATAAAAATTTGTTTCAACTACAAGAATTTTTAAACACTTTTGAAATCAAGGAATATAACTAAGGAACATCTTTCCCTATTGGATTTATTGTTTGTTATAGTCTGTTTGATATGAAGCAGATGTTAGATAATAGGAACTATTACTTTAGCCATCTTGGTTAACTCAATGAAAATAAAGTGGACTTTCTATAAACCTAGTATGAAGGTAATTACACTAAGGAGCTGTGCACAGAGAAGAATTGAGCTGTTTTGTTTGTAACTGATGTATTCAAGTCCTTGATGTGAATCAGGAATATTAAAATGTCCAGCCTGGCTTCATTAATTTCAACGTTGCAAAGCATAACAGGTTTACAGAGATGTGCTACAGATCTGCCATTAAAAAAAAATTAAATAAAATCCGGATAGCAGTAAAGAAGCAGTGGAAGAAAACTAATCCACTCTGCAAGACACAGTAATAATCTTAGATCTTGTAATAAAGACAATTGAGTTGTGGAATAAAGAAAAGAGATGAGGCATTACATCCCATTATGGGAATTCTACCCCTTAAAATCCATCTGTCCCCGTGTGAATATTGTCTGTGAAAATAGGTTTGCAATGAGCAAGAGAATGGAATTATCTATAATCCCAACACATCGTGTTCTTAATAAAGTCTTTAACAGGCTCATCCAATGAGCTGCTCTTCTAGAAAGCAAGGACTACCTCACTTGTATTTCTTTCTTATGGAATCAAACCATCTCCACTAACCATACAGAAAGTAGCATACGCATGCCAACCAACATTTCACAGATTAAAACAAGAACGCACTTGTAACCCTTTGTTTTTGTACTCTTCTTTTTCTATGCTATTATCTATTCTTATAGATAGTTGCCTTCATATATATACTGTGTGTGTGTGTGTATTCATTCATTCATTCATTCATTCATTCATTCATTCATTCATTCAAAGGGATGCACTATAAACCCTAGATAAAAAAACACCCTTAAAAATCACTTGTCATTGAATCCAAATCTTAAGGCATTCTTCAGAAGACCACTTTTTGACTCCTAGGCTTGCCTTCTGCTTGTCACTTAGGTCTTCCATCTCAGGTGGAGACCAATAACTTGCTGTTAAACAATTAGGAACCAAAAAGTTGTAGATATATGTCATATCAACCAGAAGGCTTCCATTATATGCTGATTTGTCTTCCACTTACAATAGTAGGTAGGACATTTCTACATAGTACTGTTTCCACAACTATCCCTATCCTCCAAAAGGTTTAGAAGCTGAGTGGATGATCATCCACACTCCAGCCAACATCAAAACTTTGAGAATGCAGCAATCAACATTCAGTGTTCATTTTAGCTGACCAACAGGAGAGTACAAAAAATTAGTGTTCAATCAGTATCCCAACCCATAAGTAGGTCAGATTCAAAAGTAGCACAAATCTCCTCTCCCTGACCTCATACCCTAAATGCTACCTTCTAATCCAAGTTTCTGTAATGGGAGGTTATATATGAGAGATGGTGTTTTGCAAAATTAGGAAATATCCAAGCAACCTTGATAATATTCCTTTGCTGCATTTAAAAGCTTCTAAATGTGAAACCTCAACATCAGTGTTTTTGCAGCTGGGTATATCCCCTAATACCTCTAATCATGGGTATAGGTGGTTGGAGTGCTGAACAGAAAGACATCAATGTTTATTTCAGGCTCCAGAATGAGTCACTGACCCTCTTGAGTACAAAGAAAAGAGTTAAACTTGCTTAAGCTGTAATGCTGGGTAGAAGGTGAGGCAGGCATTGCCACAAATGATAATTACCCACAAGGCCCATTCTGCCATAGCATTAGAAAAAAATCTCCAGCATTGTTCTGTATTCAAATAACTCGGGGGAGAGCCAGAAAAGAGACACTTCAGCTGCCCAAACAGACAGACAATATGCAATCATGTAGGACTGGATCCAGCTTCAAACAGGTTCAAAATCATCATGAAGAGGTAGCTAAAAACCAGTCAGGCAGCTTCTTCTGGGAGAGAAAAGAGTGTTTGGAAAAACTGTTGCCACATATTTGGCTGAAGGAAGGACTGTTTTTCTTGACTTTCAGTGGAGGCATTTTCTTGCTGCATATAAAAGACCGAGCTAGGGAAAAGACCCATCACATCTCCATATGACCTTTATATAATTACCATTAAGAACTGAACAAATTGAATATGCTTCCAAAACTCTCACTAATTGGGATGATTGTACAATACTTCCACACCTCTCCTCACATTCACCCTTTACAATCTCCACATCAAGCTGCAAGGTAGCTTGGGTTCATCTCATTGAGACATTGTAATTCATCTTGTTAAAGTGAAAAGACAAAGCAATTTGCCTCAGCAAGACTCTTTGCATCTCTGAAATCACAACTAGCAGTTCCAGTAGCTAACTGGAAACATTGGAGGAGGCTTCTGAGCTCACACAAATGCCTTTTCTGACTAATAGAACTGCTAAAGGAGGCTGTTGGATCAGACAAAGAGGAGCAATGCCATTAGCTTGACTCTGAAGGCATATCTGCACTGCATCCTTGAACTGTTCCTGTTCTGTGTGGAGATTGAATTTGCGGGGGATGGGGGGGAGTACAGAACACCATTTCTACCCTCAAAAAGTGGTTGCTGCCAGTGATTGTGCAATCACCATAAGCAGAGACCAGGATTCCCACTGCTTTGCAAATCAGTCTTGAGAATGGTGCTTTGCTTGAGTTTTCATTTAAGTCTAAGCCCCTATGTGCAGAACATGCATAAATTAATGTATAGATAATGTGAAGAATCCTTTATGCATTAGTTTAGACTGAGCAGTGTTCTAGTTGATTGGTTGATTCATTCATTCATTCATTCATTCATTTTAGAGATCGACCAACTCCAGATGTCTCTGGGAAGCTTACATTTAAAAAGTAGGAAAAATTATACAAGAAATCAATCATAAGAGCCCAGCAGAGAGACTTTAAATAACAATAAAACAACCTACAGGGGCTCAACCCTCCCTTCCCCCACCCTGCCTCAAGGACTGGGAGAATAGCCTAGTTTTCAGTGACTTTCTGAACATCATCAGGGTGGGAGCTATAGGGATCTCTGGGAGGGTGATGTTCCAGAGTTTCTAAGTTCTTTTGACATGGAAAGAAATTATTGTGTCACCATGACAACTAGCTAGTACAATGTACAAGATGTAGAAGATACCTTGTATAGCTATAAAAAGCACAACAGCTTAGCTCAATAATCAACTATTTATGTTACAACACTTCAAAAATACTGCTCCCCATTCCAACCAGCTCCTTCTTGGCTCTCAGTATCTGCTTGATCCTTTTTGCTTAAATCGAAGGGTAAAAATAAATACATAAGATCATAAAATCCTAACTATATGTTTTGCATTTAATAAGTCATTTGTAGAGAGGTCAGGGATTTTAAAAAGCAACAAAATGAAGGGAAATTCAGTCCAGTTTTACCATAGAAGACAAGGACACTTTTAACTGCTCCCTCCCAGGTCTTCTTCCTGAAAAATTCACACATACACAACTTACTACAAATAGAAGTTAATGCTAATAGAAACTTTGGATTTTGTAGTGCAGAGAACGAGGACATTTTCAGGATGTCGTAAGAAAAGAAACAATTAGCCCCCTTTTCTATTTGCTGTTCTCCCAATTTAGGCTGACTTTTTCAATGCTTTTTCCCCTCTTTAAATAACTACTGTATGCCACAATACACTGAACATTATATCTACATAAGGCAATAAGAAGTTGTTTCCGACCAAAGGAAGTATACATTATATTTGACCAAACCCTCAATACCAAAACATGGACTGACTGATCAATGCCCCTAGATGGAGCAGATCAGCCTGAATCCACATTATTATGACTCTGCAGATCTTTCTACACAAGTAGGTGACATGTACTGGTAAACTTTGTTAAATCCAAATTTGCATACCATCTGCATGGATGCAGCATCCAAGCCACGTCTAAGTACAATTATGGCTTTCTCTGTAACATCTTTTCCTGTATCTGATACTTTTTTTCTCCAGTGATGCAATCCATTTCAGATACAGATTATCCCCAGCACTTTTCTCTCTTTCTTGAGCATGATCCTTTTGTGAGGTGAGGTCCAATGAGGTCATTTTCTCTTAGACCATACCTAAGACTGCAGTGTTAGTGTTTACCTCCAGTTCCTGAACAGCAGAAAGGTATGCATGCATAAAATATATTGCCCACATTTCTCATTGCTACACTGCCTTGACAATGAGGCAGAATAGGGTTTTTGTCTGCAAGAAAGATGGGGGAGAAGTAGTATGGGAAACATTTTCTTTAGTGCCAGTTACTAGCAGAAGAAGAGCCATTTCTCTTCCTTCTCTCCCCTTCTCTTGCCATGAGGAGAAAGGAGGAGGGGAAGTGGGCTTTCTGCTCTTATTATACCATTGAGAACTGGTATCAAAGTAGCCATTCCCTCTACTTTTCTGGCCACCCATGGCAAGAGAACTTGGCTGAGGGAATGTGAGAAGTGGATCTTCTTAGTATCAGTCCTCTCATTCCACAGATTGATCACTCTATGGGATTGGAGAACTGGCCCCAGAGTTGGGGGGACCAAGTTGGGGAGGGGAACTGAAGTAGAAGTGTTACATTACCTGTCACCATGTGACTCTGTGGATTAGGCACTGTAGTTAGGCAGAGCTAAGATGTGTCCAGCAGTATTTTGAAAGGCATTGAGTACATGTCGAAAACTGCACTCACCATCCCTATGGATCAGGCACTGCTGGGCCTACTCCACCAAGTCTGCGTGGGCAGCCTTACCATGGGGGGTGGCAGATAAAGAGCTGTTTCCCTGCCTCCATTTCCTTTCCCCCTTCTGGGACTCCCTGCACCACCCCCAATACTTCTCTTGCCTTCTATCCTACAGCCTAGAGATCTGCTGCCAGGCCTGGCAGGATGTGCAGAAATAGCTTTTGTTCTTTTGGCCCCAAGGAGAATGGCCCTGGAAAACAATGGAGGAGACCAGTGGAGCCCCAGGTAGCCAAAAGAAGCAGGGTAACGCTACAAGCAGTCCAAACAGCAAGTTTGTGTTGGCAGAAGAAAACACCTCTTTAAAAGTGAAACAGGAAAATGGGTACAGGTTTCCTTTGCAGTGGGTCAAGGATAAGTAGCAGCCAATGTCTACTTGTGTCATCTGTTAATTTTCCTGCTATGGTTTTCAGGTTGTGTGAAAACACCCAGATTTCTGTAGGAGCATTTCTCCATCCTCCAACTTTCTCCTCAAATGTGTTAGTCATTGGCTTCATCTCCCCACCACAACCCATCCAAAGGGTGCTCTTTCTATCTTTCAAAAGATCTTCCTTTCCCTCTCATGCCCTGTCTTTTCAAAGATAGCCTGCAAATGTTAAACCAAGCTTCAAAAGTCATGTTCTCTCCTGTCTTCTCCCACCCAACAACCCCACCCCCCACCCCTGGGCCTGGTTGTTTTCATTTCAGACAGAGAAGCATGTAGATAATGGAGGTGTGTGTATTGAAGGGAAGAAACAGGTAGTTTTTCTTTTTGTGAAGGGAGGGGGGCTTGTGGCTATGTAATCATCACATCTCCTCACATTCCTTTTCCAGTCCTATGTCAAAGGATTTGTGCAAATGGCTCACTGTCAGCCCTATGAAGTAGAGAAGATTGGGAAACAGCGTTCATGGGAAGATTAGAACTATACCCTTCTCTCTCTCTTATAGACCAGGACAGGGTTTCTCAACCTTGGCCACTAAGATGTGTGAACTTCAATTCCCAGAATTCCCCAGCCAGCATATTCAACAACTTCACTTTAAGTCTTAAAGTGGCCAAGGCTGAGAAACCCTACCCCAGGGAGTTAACAGGGAGCCAGTCTGAGCCCTTTTCTAATGGTTGCCCTCCTCCCTCTTTCTGCACCTGTCATTGTCTTAATAACTTCTGGATGGTTTTTCCAAGGTCATCTCCATGGCTCCCTACACTCACTGTGCAGGTTCACATTCTCACTCTATGGAGGAAAGGCAGGGAATTCCATGAGTTAATCAGTTTGGGACCAGTCAGGATCTAAATTTTCCTGGGATCCTCACACTGTTCCAAATGAAACACAGAGAGACACAGCTCAAGAAATGAACAATCATAAAGATCAATAATCCCCTAAAACATTTGGGTCACAGTTGGGCCTGTTTGTGGCTTATGGGCCTCATTAAAGCAGACACGAAGCATCCAGACTGGCAGCAAGAATTGCTCATGATGGGAATTGCAGTCCAGTAGCATCTGGAAGGGTATCTCATTGCTAAACTACACTATTTAGATGAACTTTATATACAGCACTATTTCAAAAATGAGACCATTCTTTCCTTTGAAATCAAGTAAAGACATAATTATATGTACCACTTTTTTCTTGATGTATGAAAAATAAATGTTATAATCATAACAAAACATGTATTACATTGTCTGAAGCTGTGTCAAGAACTTTAGTGCCTCTTTGGTGAATTAGAGTCTAGCAAAATGTATTCCCTGATTACAGGGGGGTGATTTAAATGAGTGACTCAAATTTTCCTGATGACAAATGCTTATAACAATTATCACCTATTAAGTTAGAAAAGACTCTTTGAAACATCACTGGCAAATTGGCTTCTCTGGAAACATAAATCTTGCACAGCCTCTCCCATAATGCTGGTATAATGGTCATATTGGCTGAGGGGGTGTTCAACATGCCTGGAAGAGATCACAGTATCAAAGGTGTTGGAGATTTTAATTCTGCAGGAAGCTCTTTTGAGATTATGTGCTCTTGAAGATAAGCAGAGGAAAAAGGAAAACTATATTCATTATACATTTGCCTTGGATGCAGAATATGGGTCTGGCCCAGCTATCAGTGAATAGTAAAAGACATTCATTGTATTTGAAGTAAAAACTAGATTTATTAAGAATACTTATGAGAAGAGAAAAGCTTTGCTTCTACCTCAGCCGCATCAAGAAATGTAGGAAGCATAAGGAAGAGGAGACAAAATGTCCTTGTCTCTTAAACACAGAGGCTCATTTAACTAACAATAGGCTTGCTGAGAAACCAGCACACAGTGTGTGAAAACCCTTCCCCTCATCTATCTCTTTCCATTTTCCCTAGTGATGAAAATGGGCTCCTAGGGTCAAGGAGATGATGCTGTCTCTTCAGCATCTGAAAAGTCAGTGAATCCAGACAATAAAGAGAGGTAGTAGTGCATGTTGGGTAATTTGCAGAAGCTTTGAAAGCAATCTGCTCCTCTTTATTTGGAATGTAAATAATACTGCACTGAAATTTGTCTTCCCATTGGCAGACTAGGGGTAGGGAAAACTTTTAGGGATGGGGGCCACCTTCTCCCTTTTGTATTAAGCCAGAATGCACATTCCAAATGGCAGGGTTTAAACTGAAAACTAGGCTCTCACTTGATCGAAAGCCTAGAAGATCAAAGTAGAAGCAGAATTCAGAATAAGTAAGATGCTTGGTCTACTTTCTCCTCATTTAGCTTCATTGTTTAAGTTTGAATGGATGGTGCCATTCTACAACTGACTCTCCTTATGCATATCCAGAAGTCTTGCACAGAGTTATTTTACCTTGTTGTTTTTTAAGTTATAGTGAGTCTTGAAAAGCAATATGTTGTATCCAAGATCAAAGCAATTTTCTGTGCATTTATCCTGAATTTATCCTGTGCATTGCTGTTTTTTTGTTTTTTGTTTTAGTTTTGCAATATCATGCTGTTCTTGAATCTAGACATCATGTTTTAGTGTTCTGAAGTGATAGGAGTTCAGGTTTCATCTTGCCTGGAGCATCAAGTGGTGCCACATCAAATGGCTTCATCAAAATAAAGAGTCCTGCTGATGCTGTTGTTTTCAATCTTACTTTTCTCCCCAGCATTCTACACCCTCTCTGGCTATCCTGATTCTTGATTTGACAAAGACCCTTTCTAGATTTCTTCCACAGTAACTTCATTTGGACTCAAGAATGACTGCTGTAGCTATAATTGACTTCTAACGGTTGTTACTGTTCCCCCCCCACCTCACCAGAGACAGAGAATTAAGGTAAGAGTTCTAGTTTGTCAGTGGTAAGAAATATATACCCCCTGTCAACAATGATTATGGAAGTGGAAATAACTCACTTCCAAAATAATCCATGCCACGTCTATTCTGCCCAAAAGTTTTATTTTGTGACCATTCTATGGACTCAGCCTTCCAGTCTAGACCTCCCATGTAGGGACTGTGGAGCCTTAGTGTGTTTGGAGGTTAATATAACCCTCTAGGAAAGCATGCAGAGTATTCCCCAAGTTCTTCTAGGAAGGCTGTGTGATCTGTGAATGCCATCTTCCATTCTAGATCTCTGAATAGAAGTTATGCAAACCTGGAATGCTCAGAGACTCAGATAGTCCACCTAGGGCAGCGTTGTCCAAACTTGGCCACTTTAAGATGAGTGGACTTCAACTCCCAGAATTCCCCAGCCAGCTGGCTGGGGAATTCTGGGAGTTGAAGTCCACTCATCTTAAAGCGGCCAAGTTTGGACAACACTGACCTAGGGAGTATTTCCAAACAGTTTCTCCAATTGTTTCGAGTTTGGTTTTATGATATCCCTATGAAATTACCCTTCCAGCCTGAGGATTGATTTGGAAAATCTGTGATACTGAGATTCTTTTTTTGCAAGTTTATTTCACAACTTTCCCAAAAGTTTAATACCTGTCCAGTCAGAAAAGGGAGAAATGGATAGAGAGAAGTAAGAAGATGAGAAACAAGGTGAATGGAAAAAGCAGGCATTTACCCTGCTTTCCATGGTTCTTTCCTTGCTCTTAAATCCATTAAGCTGAATATTATCTAACAGTACATAATTTCCCTCAGTAGGCCTGAACCAAGAAAACTTTTGAACGTTCTATGATAATCACTTCCAACAGCAAGAGCTGAGCACTTAACATTATCAAAATCAAATTATAGAGAATTTTATAGCTAACAGCACCTTGAACAACAAACTGCTATTGCAGTTCCTAAAATAGTATAATTTCAGTTTGCATAGAAGTCAAGCCCATGGATGTTAAACATGTAATTGTCAGGCTGGAACAGAAGGTTTTGCTCATTCAGAAAAAGGACAGTCTAAATCAGTGTTTCTCAACCTTAGCAACTTTAAGATGAGTGGACTTCAACTTCCAGAACCCCCCCAGCCAGCCATGCAAAAGTGTATGATTTTTGTCTTTTCCACAATATCATTCTGGGAAGTCAAAACTAGGTTTAGGATTAAAAGGTGTCAATAGCATTCTTTATATCTTAATTGTGGTCAAGGAAATTAACATTTTGCGGTATTTGTGGTCTTTAAAGTGGTCCTTCTTTGTGGCCCATCTTAGGGAAAATGGAATCCTCAATTACCCAGATTAAGGTTTTATTTTTAATTGGTGATGGCTTTAATTCTTCTGAATTCCTCTTACTTAAAACAACGTTACTCTTCAATTACAATATAGAAATGTTAATTCTTACCTTTCATATGCTTTCCTATTATATGGAAAACATATATTTTTGTAAGAAGCAGAGACTACTTCATGCAAACATTAATTCTGATAAAGGTGTGGACCCACGGTAGAGATAAAAGCTATACAATAGTGATGGAAGGAAATGGAAGTACAAGAATTCCAGCCATATGTAAAAAAATCTTCCAAGGATTAGGGGCAAGGATCAGTCTTACAAGTTAAATATAATGATAGGAAACCACAAGAAAAATAACCCTGTATCATTTGAAATGCAGTCCTTTATACCAGATTTATGAGGTGGGCCTCTATCATTAATTAGACTGATGGATCATTGTAACCAAGTACCAAGAAGAGACAATTTTTTAACTGTATGAAACAGCCACAAACCACAAACTTTAACAGGAAAAAAAGAGGAAAAGCTATAAATTAGATTAGAATCTTTATGTCTCATTTGATATGGAGGGCCACCATACACCACTAACTTTAGGAGAAAAATATAGAAGTTCTAATTGATGATACCTGTATGGGGCAGATATTGTAATAATGGCTATACTGCACAACAGTGCACTTTGGAATAAAATGTTCTCAGGTGAGGAGAAGTATTTAAAGGTAAGTAACCTTTACATCCTTTGCAAAGCATAAAATAATATAAAATTGATGCTGCATGTAAAAATGAAAGTTTTGTGAAGGAAGACCTCTTAAAAGCTACGTGCTCAAAAATAGCAAAGCCAGCATGACCAAAATCATATGTTAAGCTTCTCCTCAAAAGACCCTCATCATACAAAATGGAAAAGTTGGGGAAATTTCTGTAAAAACGTAAAAAGCAAAACTCTGCAATCCAGTCAGAAGCCCTGAAGTGGGGGTTTGAAACTTTTGTATCTACCCCACACAGTTCCATAATTCACATAGAGGATGGAATATGAGGCAATGGGCCTATAAATATGCATGACTTAGATATACTATCTCCCTTGGACATAAGACTGCACTGTTTCTAGAAGTATAGCCTGCCTTCTCTGTACTAAAAAAAATTATTAAAAAACCTTCAAGCTTATGACCATTTAAATATATGCATTTATGGGCATTGTTCTGAATTGTTAAGTTTTCTTTTTCTTTTTTCAAATTGTGTGAAATTTTGGTTTTTAATACTTTAAAACCAAGTACTTTTAAGAAAATGGTTTTATTAAAGTTTACTTAGTATAGTATTGTTGCTTCTTTTAAAAATACAGACATACACCTAACAATGGAGAGATGGACCTCCATGTCTGCCAAAATTCACTAGCTTTAAACTAAATTTGTGATCTCTAGTGGCAGGCAGAAGTCTTTCTCATCACAGGTTATGAGAAACGTTCAGTTGAAGATGCAGGATGTTACTGTTGGATGCAAAGCTCCTTTTAAGCTGCACATTGGTACATTACTGAACTGAATGATCCCCCAGTGCCAAGAATTGGGTATCCCATTGTTATCTCCATATAGGAAGAGCCCTGCTGGATTACACCAAGCCCAGCATTTTATTCCTATAGTAGTCAAGCAGTTGTCAATGAGAAGTACACATAAGGGCAATTCCTTATCACCATAATATCCAAAAGACACCTGCCTCCATTATTAGAGGCAATATATCAGCGTTATATAAAAACCATTAATAGCCTTATCCTCCATGAAACCGTCTATAGCATATACTTGTGAAAAAGCCGAGAATGTTAGGTGCCAAAAAAAAAAAAAAAATGGGGTCAGCTTATCTGTGGATGGACTTGTCTGTGATGGTTTTTCCCTTAGCTTTTTTACAGTATTTGTGTATCCCATATATACTTGCAGATAAGCCCATCCACAGATAAGTCGTCCCTCAAATTTTTAACCAAAATACCCTGAATTAAAAATTTGAAGGTCAGCTTATCTGTGGATGGGCTTATACACAAGTATATATGGTAATCACCTTTTAAAGCAGTCTAAGTTCTAGCCATCACCACAACTGTGACCAAATGTCATAGTTTATGGTGTAGCAAGGAGTATTTGTTTTCATTGGTCCTGACTCTCCTATTATTCTTTAGCATGTGTAATGGTATGTGGGAATGACTTTGGGAGACAGGAGGAAACGCTGCAAACTAGACAGAGGTCAGATAAGAGGCAGCTGAGTCCGCATAAGGAATGGGGGCCTGGCAAACCGCTCAGAAGGGACCCTCCCTAGTTTCTTGCACTGTAAAGGCAAGCAGGGAGAGATGCATTTTCAGACTTGAAAGATTCTGTTAATGCAACCTTACAATAAAGTTAAAGCTAGTACTTTTGGGCATGCTTCTTGTCTGGACTACCTTGCAAGGCTGACAACATGCAATGACTAAATTCTAGCATTATGAATGAAAACTCCACATTTACTTTTTTCATACTCTATCTATATTAAGCACTTACAATGAAACATTGTAACCTTTCTTCATAGGGGCATTTTTTCTGACCAATCATAATTTTAATCACTCTTTATGGTATCTTTTTCTACCCTACTATTAATACCCTTTTCAAGATGCCATGACAATTAGCTCATTTTACAGAATCTGTAAAACAGCTATTTTATTTGTGTTTTGTTTTGTTTTAATACATCAATTCAAGCAACAATAACGTATATATTGGTCAGTCATAGCTGTTGTCATTGTCATGTAATAGTATCTGTTTTTCCCCTCCTGAGGTTCCCATCTTGCCAAATGCCTCTTGAAATTCATTTTGCTCCTGCCCATTTGGCTAAGTTGTGCCTACCCCAATTTTTATGTGCTTAGAAATGAATTCAGCCCCCCCCCCCCGATGGTGTGCAACTCCCATTAGCCACAACCAACAGAATCAAAGGGGCTACAGGTTCAACTACATGACTTCCTTCGCAAGACTGCATGCTTTGAGCCAGATGAAGAATTCTGGAAGGGGAAAAAAACCTTATTTATTACCTTATGACTTACCGGTTGATCCTAGTGAAGACATTCCCTTCAGTGAACTCTGAATATATATTTCTAATGGGTCAATACAACTGCTGTTGTTTTTGTATCTTGTATATAGACATGGCATTGTGCTGGAATAAATTAATAGGTTTCCTTTCATCTTTTCATTCATTGTACACCTTGTTCTAGATCATTGTATATCCTGTTCTGTATTTTATTATGGCCACTGGCTAAAACAAACAAACACATATCCTTTCCACTCATGCCGGGAACTTGTTGATTTCAAAGACATTGTTATTTAAACACAATAGGCATGCTTTAAAGTCTCTTTCAGTGCTGACCTTCAGAACTATGACACAATCAATTGTGACATTTCAATATCTCACCTGACATTTGTTTCCTTCTCTTTTCCACTCTTCTTCACTCTCCAACATTTGCTCTATTATCTCTTAAGACTCTCTCTAGTGAGTTTCTGAAATGTGCTTTGATCACCTTATTTGGAAAAAAAAAAAGCCCTCACTAAAATTATTTGTGTGGATTGTAATACAGATTCCCATATATTCAAAAACGGTCTCTAGCCATGTGAAACAAGCACTTGAATGTGAACTATTGAACTGTAGATCATAGCTATATCCACACCCTTGCCAGGATCAAATTCATAAAAGATGTTTGCTGCTCAGCAGCCAGAACCAGTTTGGTGTAGTAGTTAAAGGCACCAAGCTAGAAACTGGGAGGTTGTGAGTTCTCACCTCACCTCAGACACAAAGCCATCTGGGTGACTTTAGGCCAGTCACTCTCTCTCAGCCATAGGAAGGAGGCAATGGCAAACCACTTCTAAAAATACCACCAAGAAAGCAGCAAGGACTTGTCCAGGCACTTGCCAGGAGCCAGGACTAATTGGAAAGCACACACACATACAAAATCCTGCTCAGCAGTAACTTTAACATCTTTGGTGCTGTAAGGGGTTGCACTGCCCCAAAGAGACCTAGTGCTCACTCTGGGGGTCCTTCTGGACTCCCAACTCCTACTCAAACAGCAGGTAGCAGTTGTGGCTACAAGGGCCTTTGCCCAACTTCACGTTGTGTGCCTGTTGCACCCATTCCTCAGTCATGAGGCTGTGCTCAGAGTGCCTTGGTCATCTCCCAAATGGACTATTGTAACGCGCTCTACATGGGGCTGCTCTTGAAGAGCATCTGGAAACTTAAACTGGTAGAAAATGCAGCAGGACAGGCAGTTATGTGTGCCCCTAGAATAGCACAGGTTACACCACTGCTCTGTGAGCTGCACTGGTTGTTGGTTTGCTTCCGGGTTCAATTCAAGGTGCTGGTTTTGACCTTTAAAGCCCTACATGGCATGGGACCAGGTTATTTGAGAGACCACCTCTCCCCGGTGATATCTACCAGCCCCTTCAGGTCCAGCAGGAGGGGTATGTTACGGGTTTCATCTGCTAAGGAGTTCCATCTGATGGGACCCAGGAAGTGGGCCTTTTCTGCCATGGCACCCACCTTCTGGAACATCATTCCCCCCGAGGTGAGACCAGCCCTGACCTTACTGGCATTTAGGAAATCTCTCAGAACTTGGTTCTTTCAACAGGCTTGGGGAACCCGGGGAAATAGGGAGCCCACAAGATGGTTATACTGTTTGTAGGATGCTGGTCCATTCTCCCATGGCCTTATTTATATTTGTGTTTAAATTGTTTTTAATTGTTGTTTTATATGTTTTGTTGTTTTATTGTACACCACCCAGAGTCACATCTGTGACATGAGCAGCTATATACATTTGATAAATAAATAAAATAAATAAACTTTAGAAGAACCCTGTAAAGTGAGTAGTAAAGAATATTATTGGGGGAATTGTGATTTTGCTATACATTAAATTAAGGATAGACAATGCAGTACCCATGGGTATAATTTGTCAGTGGAACCAATCTGAGTTTAATTTTCTAATTTAAAAAATTCTCATTTCCTGGAGAGCAAAGTGCAAGCTTCAAGAATTATTTTTATTTATGATAGTGGTGCCGCACAGGTTGCATCATGATTATTTATCAGTTTGTCACTGAACTGTGGTGGCATGATTGGATGTTAGTTTATATGTATTCAGGAGTTTTTCAAAGGAGACCCAGCAGTCACTCATGACTTATGAATCAAGGATTTTCCTTCCCTAAGTTATAGGAATGCCTCTGAGCCCCATAAAAGCCCAAAGCCCATTTCTAGAAAAGGAACATGATAGATTGTTACAGTCCATTGCTTTGTTGGAAAGTGTATCTGCCTGTCCCCATTCCTAGGAATTCAGAAGCAAAGAGTGTTTGTGACAATGCCCATGATATGTTCTCAGAATTTCAAGTGTGTTCAGAAAAGTTGCTTACACCTGCAACTTTTAAATAATTAAATAGAGGTAATTAATTATGTTCGTTTATTTACTTCATTAAATAAAGAAAAAGCTGAATAGGCTTGTAATAAAAGCAAATCTGTCTGCAGCATTCTTCACACTGAGATTTATTTTTGAAGCTGTCCTGTTTCAGGCCAGCACACACATGCATGTGAAGAGGTGATTGCAGCACTTTACTAAAAAATGGCTTGGTAAAGTAAATACAAGTGCAAAGACACACACACACACAGTAAAGTAACAAGTCCCAATGCTTGGCAACAAGTCCCATCTCTTAGCAAGTTTGCCTTAGAGACCATAGTCCAAAACACTGGGCAGAGAGAGTGAGTAGTCAGGTGAAGTCCAAAGGTCAAAACTGGGTACAAGATTCATCAGCCGATCTGGGTCTAGAGTTGAGGTATTGAGGTTCGCAGGTCCAAAATCAAGGTACATGGAGCAGAGGTTAATATACGGTTGTTGTCAACAGGGAAGTTGAGCTTGCTGCTCCATTTTAATAGAAGTGGTCCCAGTGTAGGTCATTTAGTGGGGCAAGACTTCTTCCTCACAAGTAATCCCGCAGAGCACCTTTGTTCTGCTCTCTTTGCAGCCCACTGAGCTCTTGAATTGGGAGAGCATGGTAATTCCTTTCCTTCATCTTCGGAGAGAGGGGATAGCTGTCTCTGATGATTACTGGCCAGCCCCAGCAACTCTTTGCTCAGATGGCAGTCCATCCGTTTGGACACACTTTTGCTAAGAGCTGTAGGTGTCTACTTGATTCTTCAGGGGATGTCTTCCAACTTCATTGGAGTTTTTGTTGAGATTATACTCTAGTTGGAGAGTCACATGTGCAAAATGTCTTTCTGGAGAGTCCTTGGGGTTCTCTGAGCTTGGTTGTTTTCTTGCAGACGTTTCATTACCCTACTAGGTAACATCTTCAATGGTAAAAGGAAGTGGGGTTTTCTGTCTGTTTATATACAGTAGCTTGCTCTTTCAGTGTTGGAGGAGGTATTGGTGTTTTCCTTGGTAGTTCCTAGATTAGGCTGTTGTTTACTGCTTGATTGTTTGTCTGGTGTTAATCTTAGTGTTAATCCTTGTTTATCTGGGTGTTGATTGCTGAGGGGGAGGTGTTCTGGTATTTTTGTTTCCTTTTTATTGTTTCTTTTGAAAAGTGTGTAAATGGTGTTTGTTGTTTTTTTTTGTAATAACTTTATTACATTTTTAATAAGAAACAATAAAAACTAACACAAACTAATATTAGATAAGGATAAGAAAAAGAAAATTGAAAAAAAGAAGATAGTAAAGATCAGAAGTGCAAAAAAGAAAAGAAATGAGAGAACAAAAGAAAAAAAAGAGTTGACTCCTGACCTTCCTCGCAACAGATATAAGTAACAATATACATCAAACTCTTGCTATAAGTTTATAACTTAACTCTCATTATTTCTCCCCTTCATGGATCACTGCCTTGTCGTGGCGAAGGGGCTTGCGTAACTCAGTGAAGCCATGAGCTATACCGTGCAGGGCCACCCAAGACGGACAGGTCATGACAGAGAGTTCTGACAAAATGTGGTCCACTGGAGAAGGAAATGGCAACCCACTCCAGTATCCTTGCCAAGGAAACCCCATGGACAATGTTAAAAGGCTAAAAGATATGACGCCGGAAGATGAGCCCCTCAGGTCGGAAGGTGTCCAATATGCTACTGGGGAAGAGCGGAGGGCAATTCCAAGTAGCTCCAGAAAGAGTGAAGCGGCTGGGCCAAAGCCGAAAGGACGTTCAACTGTGGATGTATCTGGAAGCGAAAAGAAGGTCCGATGCTGTAAAGAACAATATTGTATAGGTACCTGGAATGTAAGATCTAGGAACCAAGGCAAGCTGGATGTGGTCAAACATGAGATGACAAGACTGAACATCGACATCTTGGGAATCAGCGAACTGAAATGGACGGGAATGGGTGAATTTAATTCGGGTGACCATTATATCTACTACTGTGGCCAAGAAACCCTTAGAAGAAATGGAGTTGCACTCATAGTCAATAAGAGAGTGGGAAAGGCAGTAATGGGGTACAACCTCAAAAACGACAGAATGATCTCAGTGCGTATCCAAGGCAAACCATTCAATATCACAGTCATCCAAGTCTATGCCCCAACCACTGATGCTGAAGAAGCTGAGGTTGACCGCTTCTATGAAGACCTACAACATCTTCTAGAACTAGCACCAAAAAAAGATGTCCTTTTCATCACAGGGGATTGGAATGCTAAAGTAGGAAGTCAAGGAGTAATCGGAATAACAGGCAAGTTTGGCCTTGGAGTACAAAATGAAGCAGGGCAAAGGCTAATAGACTTCTGTCAAGAGAACAAGCTAGTCATAGCAAACACGCTTTTCCAACAACACAAGAGACGACTCTACACATGGACATCACCAGATGGTCAATACTGAAACCAGATTGATTATATACTTTGCAGCCAAAGATGGAGAAGCTCTATACAGACAGCAAAAACAAGAGCAGGAGCTGACTGTGGCTCAGATCATGAGCTTCTTACTGCAAAATTTAGGCTTAAATTGAAGAATGTAGGGAAAACCACTAGACCACTCAGGTATGACTTAGATCATATTCCTTGTGAGTACACAGTGAAGGTGATGAATAGATTTAGAGGATTAGATTTGGTAGACAGAGTGCCTGAAGAACTCTAAGATCACCGCAGACGAAGACTGCAGCCATGAAATTAAAAGATGCTTGCTCCTTGGGAGGAAAGCCATGGCAAGACTAGATAGCATATTAAAAAGCAGAGACGTCACCTTGCTGACAAAGATCCGCATAGTCAAAGCTATGGTTTTTCCAGTAGTAATGTATGGCTGTGAGAGCTGGACCATCAAGAAGGCTGAGCGCCGAAGAATTGATGCCTTTGAACTGTGGTGCTGGAGAAGACTCTTGAGAGTCCCCTGGACTGCTAGGAGGTCAAACCAGTCAATCTTAAAGGAAATCAACCCTGATTGCTCATTGGAAGGATCGATAATGAAGCTCAAGCTCAGATACTTTGGTCACCTTATGGGAAGAGAGATCTCTTTGGAGAAGACCCTGATGCTGGGAAAGATTGAAGGCAAAAGGAGAAGAGGACGGCAGAGGATGAGATGGTTAGATAGCATCACTGAAGCAATGAGCATGAAACTGAGCAAACTCAGGGAGGCAGTGAAGGACAGGAAGGCCTGGCGCAATATGGTTCATGGGGTCACAAAGAGTCGGACACGACTTAATGACTAAACAACAACAACATTATTTCTATTAACCCATGTTATTTCTAATCATCAAATCCATACAACATAATTTCATTTTTTTCTGTTTCCCGCAAAAAGTCCCCAAAAGGTTTCAATTTGCACTAAAATTACACAATATCTTTTCTCGAATCAAAGCCATCAATTTCGCCATCTCAACCAAATCCATAATGTCATATCTTTCCACCCTTATACTTATAAGAGCATTACTGATATTATTATATACAAAAACAAAAAGTTCCTTAAATTTAATAACCAATATATTTTAAACTCAATCCTTATACACAGATCCTTAAAACCTCTGCATTCAGTCCTGATCCAAAAAAATTCCCATTAATAACTACCAAAAAAACTCGACATATATATTAACTATAATCGAATAAGTTCACTTTGTAAACCTTCTGTTTACTTTTAAAGAGCTTAATCTTTAATCTTTTCAAATAATGTTCCACAGGTTGATTCTCCATCATTCTCTCCTTATCTCCTCCCAAAAACAACCCCAGTAGTTTCTCTTTGTCTCTTCCTAGGAACAGCCTCAGGATTCAATACTACTGATTCGAACAAAGATGGATCTCCCACCTCCTGGCTGCTTGACTCGAAAGCCCTTCACTGAAACTGCCATCTCTGCAATTAGCATTCAAGGAACGGCCATCTGGAGACCATATATGTGAATTCCCCCACTTCCTCCTTAATCCAGAGCAAGTGGGCAGCCGGCACTTGCTGCCAGCCACTGATACAGCTACACTGCCATCTCTTCTCTTGCGGAGAGATGGCTTAGCTGCCATTATCCCCACCGGAAGTCCAAGGGTGTGTAAACCTTGTTTATTTCTATGTGCCTATTGATGGCTGACTTCTCTGAATACCAGGCTTCCAGGAATTCCCTCACATTTTTGGATTTAGCTTGGTCTAAGATGCTGACAGTTTCCCAGTTGAAACTATGGTTGAATCTGTCCATGTGTTGTGAGATTAAGGAGTTTTCATGTCTTCTGACTGCTAGCTGGTATTCATGGATAAGCTCTGCTAGTCTTTTGCCTGTCTGTCCTACATAGTGGCTGTTACAGTCCTTACACTGTATGTTGTAGATGACTCCTGTTTTTTCTTCTTGGGCTACTGGGTCTTTTGGTTTACTTAAGATATTTTGGAGGCTTTAGTTGGTTTGTGTGCTGCAGTGTTGCCATGTGGTTGTAATAGTCTGTTGGTTGTTTCTGAGATGTTTCTGGTGTATGGCGGTGTTATCCTTTTCATAGCTTGTATTGGTTGTGCTATAGTGGGTTGAGTGGTCAGGCACTTTTTGATAAAGTTGTGTGGGTACCCATTTTGTTGGAAGATGTTGTATAGGTGGTCTGTTTCCTTTTTCTGCTGTTCTGGGCTGCTGCAGTGTGTGCTCATTTGTGTGCTTACACAGCTCTTTTTGTGGGAGGGTGGGTTGTTACTTTGGTAATAGAGGACTGTCTTTCTTTGCTTGATTACCTATCCTGATCCATCAATCATGCCTACATGCACAGAGCCCCAGAGAAATCTATGAAGTAAGGCTTTCTCCAGGCTCCAGGAGTTACATAGTGAATAAGTAGGACAGGGTTATATTAGTCATTACATTACATCTCAGGCATGGGGAAACCCAACTCAATCCTTGTTTGAAATGTTTGGTTTTAAAGAAAGATAAAGGGGACTGATTGATTGATTGATTGATTGATTGATTATGTGCCATCAAGTCATTTTGGACTCCTAGCAACTACACAGGTAGATTTTCTCCATGACAATCTATCCCTAACCTGTTCTTTCATCGCACTCATCGCCAATGTAACTAAGTCCAAGACCACCTTGCTGCTGGTTGTCCTCTTTTTCTTTTTCCTTCCATCTTTCCCAGCATTAGAGCCTTCTCCAGAGAGCTGGGTCTTTGCATAATGTGCCCAAAGTAGGATAATTTGAGCCTGGTCATTTGTGCCTCAAGTGAGAACTCTGGGTTGATTTGTTCAGTGATCCATTGGTTTGTTTTCTTGGCTTCCATGGTATTCTCAGAAGTCTTTTCCATCACCAAAGCTCAAAGGTGTCCATATTCAGTTAATAAAACAGTAATCTTGGATTTCTTTTTTCCAGTTTTGCTTTGTTGGGACAAAATGTGTCTTTTTGTTTGGCATTTTTATGTTGCTAGCTGTTGTTTTTCTAAAAATAAGTTAATATACCACTACTACTAATAGCAGAAGTAGTGATAATGATGTTGAGGACAATGATGATGATAATACCATAGCAATATAATGCTATTGAGGATGGAATGTGGGGACTTGGAAACTATCCCTGCCCAGATCTCATCATCCTGTCAAATAGTAGATCACTTGCAAAGCGCAACAACAAGGACAGTTTTACTGATTACAATGCTACTCAGATTTGCTACATATGCTCACCTATTGTTTTCTGCAAGCTGAGGTTGGCTTGAGCAGCTCACACAAATATGCCGTTTGTAGATTGAATCAACAAATATATGAATATATTACTATCGCTGAGGCCTTTCAGAACAAGAAAAACAAATGGAGAATGTGTGTGGGGGAGTGTTGGGGTATGTGTGTGTGTGTGTGTATACACGCACGCACACACACATGCATGCTTAAATAGATGGTGTCAAACAGGGGAGTACTTCCAGCATATTTTACAAGATTCATTTGCCTGTGAGCAAGATAGCTTTACTTTCTGCATATTTATCAGCCTTCTGTATTAGTCTACTGGTGGCAAACGTGATCGCTTGTTAAGAAGGCAGCTTCAAAAGTTAAAGGAATAAATTAGCTCCACCATCAAACCTGTTGCGCAATTGCAGACTTCTAATAAATAAATTAGGACTTGTTAATTTGTTTTCATGAATAAATCCACCCTGTGTCAGTGTCACGTTCATTCTCTATCCAGGCAGGTGAGAGCTAGAAAGCTGAGCAAAACACTTAAGCCAAAATGCTGGGCGTCTTGGGATGCGTCTTGATTACAGACAAAATGCAAACGTATGCAACTTTATTTTTGGGAACTGATCCCGTGCTTGTGGGGTTGGGGAGGAAGCCTCTGCCTCTGGCCCTAGCGTTTTCAACCACGTGCTTATTATTTGTATTATATATTAATTATTTTTATACAAGCTCCGCTTTAAAAGTCTCCCAAGGAAGTCCTCTTGGGCAGCCACCGATAGGTGATCACTGAGCATAGTTACCTATTTAGTGACAAACATACAATTTCTGACACATCATTTTCTGCCTTTAAGGAGGTGGGGTGAGAATCTTCTCCATGTAAGAAAAGCAGTAGTAGGGAGGGGATGCTGAAACACAAGTATCTCCTGGAGGAGAATATTAAATACATTCTACTTTGCAAGGAACAGAGGAGGAGAAAACCAAACTCGTCTGTACATTTAAAAAAGCCATTTGGTTTGGTCTCTGATGACATCTTTTAATAAGAAACTTCCACTTTAACTTAACCTTGTTTGCAGAGCTCTCTATGTAAGTTCATGGAGCCAGAGGGACAATGGAAGTGCTCTATTAATGAAAATCAATAAGACTAAGAGTCTTAACTGACAGATGGAATATCTACAACTCCCTGCTTGTGTGTTTGTTTTATTTTTCTCACCATTGACATTTTTAATATAAAAATTATTGTGCAGACTTGTAAAATAATCATTCCCCCCCCCCTCTCCAGTTGTTTCTATGGGAACATTTTTTTCAATGTGGCTGTGAACAAAAACAATGGTTATTCTCCTAATCCTCCGGAATTATAATACTTAGAAGATCCTCAAAATGCCATAGTTGCACAAAATTTGCAACTGGACCACTTTTAAAAAAGCATGATTCATAAGATCTAAAGAATTGCTACATTCATTGAGTTTTCTCAAAGCCCAAGCATTGCAGATGTGCTCACCTAACAAAATGAAAGAAAGACAGAGACTAACAAAAGATTGTCAGGAATGAAAAAAAAGAAAAGGAACATGTTTTGCCAGGTGCCTGAGTTGTTTAGTGATTTTTCTTCCTGGAATGAACAAAGGATTGTAGGAAAAGTTAATAGTCCTGAGATAGTTCTCAGCTGTCTTAATTTCACTGAAGAAGATGTCTGAATCCCCTTATGATCCTCTAAATATTTTATTTCATAATGCTACCAACTAAACAGAGGTCATGGAAGTGGTTCTCTGAGGGCATCCATTCCTGCCACACTAAGGACCCTTTATAAACCACCCTAACCTCCCTGTTAGCCTCTTTCCATACCATAAGAGTGCCCAGTCCGTTATAGGAGTGAACTGTATAAGTGGGCCAATTTAGGGAATGGGAAGCAAATCATATAGCACCTATTTTACAGAGAGCACTTTCCCACTTCAGTGTTCCTCAGACTTGGCAACTTTAAGATGTGTTGACTTCAACTCCCAGAATTCCCCAGCCAGAATGCTGGCTGGGGAATTGTGCCAGTTGAAGTCCATGCATCTAAAAATTGCCAAGGTTCAGAAACGCTGCTCTATTTGAAGGGCTCTGGCAATTGTTTTCTGTCTGAAGGCACATGATCTCTGAAGGACTATTGCAGTCAAGTCCACTTTAAAAAAGGAACCATAAGAAAGAGAGATATTCATCAACAGCCCCAGACAGGAGACTTAGCAAGTACCCAATTTCTGTTTTCCCCATTTTGATGGATGTACTATATTTCTATTATTCAAATACTCACATGCAACAATGTTAATGTAAATTACTGTCCTCATTTTGACCACACATTTATTTTTTGTCAATGTGTAGGAGGCCACCTGCCATGACACTAATACATAATCTTTGTCTTCAATCAGCTTTATGTCATCCTGTCAAGTTTAATTCAATTTAAAAGGGAAAAAAGGAATATGCTTTGATAACCTGATCACACATCACTTATAAAAATAAGTTAATGAGTTATTTTAATCTTGGAGACATAATCAAACCATCATGAAGGCTATGTTGTATTCTGACATACTGAATTAATTGCACAATTATCTCCTTAAATAAATGCCTCTTTCCATCTCTTCTCCAGGATGAATAGGAAAACTGATGTAAACTGGTCTTCTGGGCAGAAGCCAGTGTGTATGTTGTATTAACAATGCTTAATCTAAATGGGTAATCAGGATCCAGCTGATATTGCATATGAGGACAAGGAAAAACATAGATGGTCATGGGAACATAGATATCTGGAACTTATCTGGAAGACACTGGGTTGGAAAGATCAGAGTGGATTAATACTCTTTCTAATGCAAGTAAAGCTACCCTAGGAAAGAGTGAATTGAAGTGGCATCAATGAGAGTTGCCCATTACCCTACATCTTTCCCTGGATTAGTTCTATTGTTTCAAACAAGCTTTTGAGTAATGCACATATATGTGTAGGGCAGTGTTGTCCAAACTTGGCCACTTTAAGATGAGTGGACATGGCTGGCTGGGGAATTCTGGGAGTTGAAGTCCACTCATCTTAAAGTGGCCAAGTTTGGACAACACTGGTGTAGGGTATACTTGAAGCAGACCCATGAAACAGGAAAACTCCATGTCTGTTCCATTCCTACATTCCCAAGAAAGCTCCCTCTTAAAGGAGATATATGGGAAATCCTATGAAGAATAAGTATAATTTGAATTGTTTTAACTTTTAAATGCACCAACTTTACTCTGGAACAGCTGATTCCTTTTTTGAAGAAGCTGTGCACAAGTTTGCCACTGAAGGTAAAGAAGAAATTAGGAAATGTATATTTAAACTGTGGCTTCCACAGGAAGGAGTGAACCAAGCCAAGCTCCACCAAGTATGGAACTCCTTTTTCCTGTAAGCTTTGGTTCAGCTGAAAGGGTCAGGTTAGAGCAGTGTTGTCCAAACTTGGCCACTGTAAGATGAGTGGACTTCAACTCCCAGAATTCCCCAGCCAGCCATTCCCCAATTCTGAGAGTTGAAGTCCACTCATCTTAAAGTGGCCAAGTTTGGACAACACTGTTAGAGTAAAGCTCTAACTATTGAGATTGAACAGAATCTGGAGGACCACATGTTCTTTAAGGCTGGGTTCATCTTTTTGCCCTTATCCTCAGTGGGAAAAATCAGTACAAAATATTCACCTTGTTTTCTTCTTTATTACTTTCATTAGGAACATAAGTACAATGAAAGGATATATTACATCATCTGATACAGATTTGCAACTCCAAAAATATATCTCCAGTTAGTTCAATGTGCACATTTAAACTATAAATGTGGTGCAGCTTTTACGTGCTGTGTTTGTGCCTGATAAGCTGCATAAAAGTCAGACCCAGTTTTTTAAAAAAAACAAACCAACCAACAAAAGCCTATCACTTTTTTCACGAGTTACCAGTTTATATAGTTTGCATGTGTATGTGGGAGGAAGAATGAAAAGAAGCTGTCGCAGGGACTGATCTTAAAAAATATTTTGAGTTAACTGGGATGACAGAGAAGGAGAGTCAAAGGATCAAATGCATCTTGGGTTCATGATTTAATTTTTCCCTACTTCAGAGTTTGTACCAGCAGAGGTCACTACATACCTCATAAACTGTGCTTAATAATATATATAAAATTGATTATGACTAATAAATCCGTAATTATTAAATGAGAAATTGGATGTAGGCTTAATGTGACATCCTGCCTACTAAGCTAACAGAGCAGTTTATTATGGAAACTTGCTGATACAGGCAAAAGACACTTTTTGGATGCTATATGGCTATATAAATCCAGCTAAGCAGAGATTCCAAATATAACACAGTATGAGAGTGACTTGTGTGGGTTAATCTGAGATGCTTAATATGACTGGAACAAACTTACTGGGATTCCCAGAGCTAGTGTCAGGCAGAGAAATTAAAGAGAATTTGCTTTAAAATTCTCTCAAAATAGAATTTTGAAGTGGTTTTTTTTTTTTTTTTTACTTATTCAGTCTCGTAGTAGATGAGGAGTGTGCGTGAATGTCTTAGAGTGCAGAATTTTTAGTAGGAGTTGGCTGCCTTCTAACATTCCCATTCAGTTCCTGGAGAAGACATTATAAGGGAATGCTTGCCACTTCTCTGTTTCAGTTTGGTGCTACTGTCAGTGCTAAAAGGGAATCCTGCACTTGAGAAATTGTTAGAAAATGTATCCTTCTAGAGGAAGAATGAAGAGAATGAAGAATGGACAATTTCGAAAGGCCATTCCTGCACAGCTCTACTCAGAACAATCTAAGAAGAAAGCTTTAACATCTATAAGTACTCTCCACCAGAAAGTTGGTGATGTTTAAGCAGTTGGTTATAGGCTGCATTTCCATCTGTAATTAATAGGTCTGTGTGAAGTGACATAGTCATTTTTATAAAGCAGTTCAAGCTATGGATATGAATTGATTTGCTTTGCCTTAACAGAACAGGGCAGATTCCAATGGCTTCAGTCTAATGCTTCAGTGGAAGGCACCTTTCCTCTTCATCAAAGCACTCCAACCTTGAGGACCTCACAGAGGTGGTCCCAGGCTTAGGATTTTTAGTACATAATTAACACTATGGTTAATTCTACCACATTTGTGGAAGCCATGCAGCTTTGAAGAACTTCAGTCAGTGCTATATGCAAAGGCTCCTCTCAGCCTTCTCCTGCAGCACTCCTCAAAAAAGCTTTGTGGGCCTTTTTAGGCCACCAGATTCTTGTTAGAAAGAAATGGTTAGAAAAGCCAAGGTGCATGAAAGAAGCCTTTTCATGCTGTTGGCCTCAGTCAGTAGAATTTGAACAGCGCATACATAGGCTACCAAATCTGATACATTTTCAGGTTGCATCCAGAGTCCCCCCAAAGGATGTTAGGAAAAAAATTGAGTTCAAAAGGTGGTATACTTATTACACATCCTTGAGTTGACCTAACACATGACACCTACTGCTCTAATATGGATTTTAGAATTAATATACTGATGTTTGGAGGTTGCCTACAGTCAGGTTCATTTCCTTTTATCCTGCATGGTTTTTAAAAAAGGAGTTTCCTACAATTGCCACGGTACATTTTCAATATATGTATAACTTTTGTCATTTACATCATATTAAAACAGTTTTTATTTTTAACAGAATGCTCAAAGTATTTCAAATAAATTTTCATGTGAAGAAATAAAAACATGATACACTTGTTATCATGTCTACCTACCCTGGGAAGATGTTTGAACAACCATCCCTGAGTCTAGTTAGGTCTATTAGCATTTTAATTATTTATTCCCTGTGGGAAGGATTTTTCAATTATCATTCCCTTTCCCCCCTCTCAGTGGTATGCTGCTCTATTTCTTTCAGCTCTAAACTTTAAACTCAAGTTACAATCTTTTTATATAGAACTTTGCAAAGATAAGCATTCGAACCATTTGCTGTTCAACCTTGTGAGTTTCAGGCAGTTGTGCAATTGGCATGACATATCTTTGGGAAGCTACCAAATAGTGCTACCTCTGCCCTTAGATGATGATGATGATGGTCTTGATCTGGGAGCCACAATTTAAAAGCTCTACAATTATATATATATAATTTCAATATATATATGAAATTGAAATGTTATCCTCTAAATTCTTCTATCTGAACTGATACAGATTATGTCACTTTAGGCCAACAGGTGAGGACACACAAGACAGTACTTAGCAGCTGGATAGCGTAGTGGTTGACACAGGAGACTGGGATTCGAATCCCGGCTGGTACCTACCTTACCAGTAGGAGTCCTTCGGCAAAGACTCCCTAACGCTTCACCTGCCTACCTCAGATATGAGAGTGACACAAACTAAGACAGTCATCCCAGCCCAGATATCACCCAGATTAACAAGGTCTGCACCAGACATTGGGGAACTAGGACAATTTGACGATAAGTGGGCTACTGGAACAAACCGTACATGGATGAGACAAGAGAACCTGGAACTGATGGAATGCTACTACAACAGTAGCCCTAATGAGAGGCATATGAAATGTATGAGGGAACTGTGGATGGACAGAAGACCTACATCCACACTAACTAAGAAACAGCTAGTTACCCAACACTTCAACATAGTGAAGAGGAAGCTGCTCTCACAACGTCAGATAGACCAACTACACATTACATCCCAGACTCAACAAAACCTGGAAGAACAACTGGATGTGCAGCCAACACCTGAAGTTGGAATGTGACTGCCACCTCCTCCATTACAGATCACAGCAGCTGATATGAGGCATAGGATCATGGATAAACTAGCTACAGTCAACCCTCAAGACTGATTACCAAGGCTCAGTGGAGAGGTACCATCAGAGTTTATGCTAGAAGATGCCAATAGAGACCTCTCGACAATCCCTACTCCCACCATAACTCAAACCAATGAACTGGTATATGCTACAGCAGCCGCTGTAATCCTGAAAATGCTTGGCTACACAATCAAGAAGAACAGCAGTACATACCCCGCCCACCACCCACCACCCTCAGAAAATGAGGTTGGAGGCTAAGATCAAGGCAACTTGGAGAGAAGTTAGTCAGCTGGTGGAACTACAGAAGGGTGTGGAGATTAAGGATAAGTCTCAGCTACTGAAAAAATACAGGGCCTGACTCCATCTGAAACCCTAGAGACTACTAAACAAAGGCTCACAGCACTGGCTATCAGGCTAAGGAGATACACTAGAGAAGTAGAGGCCAAGAAGAAAATGCCCTGTTCTTCAAAGAACCATCCAAAGTGTACTCCCAACTGCAGTGCAACAACAGAGTAGCAGCAGAACCACCAGCAGCAGAAACTGAACAGTACTGGAAGAACATATGGGAGAAAGAAAAAACACATAACACCAGTACAAAGTGACTGCAGGACCTGAGAACAGACCACAGCAATCTCCCAGAACAGGTACCAGTCACCATCACAGTAGCAGACATACAACAGCAGGTCAAGAACATGAAGAGCTGGACAGCACTGGCCCGGACATGATCCACACCTACTGGCTAAAGAAACTAACAGCAATATATGAATGCCTAGCAGATGAACCAGCTGCTAGCAGCAGACTCCCACCCAGACTGGCTAACACAAGGAAGGACAGTGCTGATCATGAAAGACCCCCACAAGGAAACAGCACCATTCAACTACCTGCCAATAACCTACCTCCCCATGAGATGGAAAGTCCTATCAGGCATCATAGCTGCCAAGCTACACCACAGCTCAGAAGGGCACTGGGAACAGCACCAGACACTCAAAACAGCAGTCACTGTTATATGTTATAATTTGAAAGAAAACTTTTATAAAATGATGTATTGATGGTATATGACACCCCAAAGATTATCAAAGATGTATGAGACAATTTCCAACATTTATTGGAAAAGTAATCAACAAGAAGGGTCTTTCTACCATATGTGGTAGACATGTAAAATTGCAAAGAAATTTTGGACTCAAATACAATCTTTGATGCAGAGCATACTACAAATACAGGTTCCATTTAAACCAGAACTATTCCTGTTGGGGATAATGGACTTTCAAATCGGAAAGCATTTTATCAGAATTACTTAATACATGATTACCGCAGCAAGACTTTTGAATGGACAATTTTGGAAAACCCAGACACTACCATCAATACAAGAATGGTTGCTAAAACTGATGGAAATGGCAGAAAATGATAAACTGACTTGTTTATTAAAAGAAAAATCAAATAATTATTACCTTAAGGAATGAAAACCATTGTTGGACTATTTGTAAAATGCAGGTGGGGCAAAGCTTACATGGGGATTTGAAGATTAGATTATAAATGTAATGGGATATGTTTTGACAAAGAATTATTCCTACTTAATGCATTAAAAACTAGCACCTATGACACTCTTATTATTCTCAAGACCAGAGATAGATTGGAAGCTATCTATTTTTCATGTCTTTCTTCTTTTTCTTTACTTTATCTCACGTTTTATTTTCCTTTTTCTTATAATTTGTATTTTTCATTTTCTTTTTCATTTTTAACTTTTAACTTTGTAATTTTAAAATTTCAATAAAATATTATTTAAAAAAAAAACAGCAGTCACCCAAGACTCAAGGTCTAGACAAACCAATCTGAGCATAGCCTGGATTGACTACAGAAAAGCCTATGACTCAATGCCATACACATGGATCTGTGAATGCCTGGTGCTATACAAAGTCAACAGTACACTAAGGACCTTCCACAAGAATTCAATGGGACTGTAGAAGACAACACTAGGAATCAACTCAAGACAGCTCGCACAAGTGACCATCAAGTGTGTCATATACCAAGGTGATGCACTGTCCCCACTGCTGTTCTGCATAGGCTTGAACCCCCTCAGCCAGATAAACACATGGACTGGATACAGGTACAAGTTCAAGAGTGGAACTATCATCAGCCATCTCCTCTACATGGATGACATCAAGCTAGGAGTGAACGAGATATTGACTTGCTGAACCACCTGACATGGAACTACAATGAGGACATTGGGATGTCATTCAGATTGGAGAAGTGTAGCTGGATGGCAGTAAAGAGAGGGAAGATAGTTAAGACTGATGGGGTGGAATTACCAGTGGGCCACATAGCAGACATGCAAACCAGCTACACGTACCTTGGTATCCCACAGTCACATGGGAACCATGAGGAGGAGGCAAGGAAGACAGCAACATCCAAGAACCACCAAAGGATAAGACAGGTCCTGAAGAGCCAGCTCAATGGGAAGAACAAGATCTATGCCATCACCACGTACACCCTGCCAGTCATCAGATACCCTGGTGATATAGTGAACTGACCAAAGGAGGATATGGAGGCTGACGATGTGAAGACCCAGAAGCTCCTCACAATGTATGGAGGTTTCCACCCCAAGTCCAACACCCAGAGACTATACACCAACCAGAAAGAGAGTGGGTGCGGTCTGGTGAGTGTCAAAGCCACTGTCCTGGAGGAAACCCGGAGCATCCAGGAGTACATCAGTAAGATGGCACCCAAAGACAAGCTGCTGAGAGAATGCCTGAGGCAGCAGCAGACATGGGAGGAAGAGCAAGTGGCATGGCAAAATCCTGCATGGGATGTATCATCAACAGATAGCTGAGGTGACTGACATTGGGAAATCCTACAGTGGCTGGAAAGGGCTAGACTAAAAGACAACACTGATCATAGCAGCACAAGAACAGGCACTAAGCACCAGATCCATAGAAGCAGTTGCATACTATGCAGACCCAAGTTGCAGATTATGCACAGAGGCCTCAGAGACAGTCCATAGTGTAAGATGACAGGGTGCAAGATGCAGGCAGGAACAGCATACACTGAACACCACAACCAGGTAGCTGGCACTGTGTACATCTGCACAGTGTATGGGCTAGACCCTCCCAAGTCCAGATGGGAGATTCCACAGAAGATCATGGAGAATAACAGGGCTAAGATCCTGTGGGACTTCCAGATCCAGACGGACAGGCAGGTACTGGCCAATCAATCAGATATCGTGGTAGTAGACAAAGACCAGAAGACAGCAGTGGTGATAGATGTATCAGTGCCAAGTGACAGCAACATCAGGAAGAAGGAGTATGAGAAGCTGGAAAAGTACCAGGGCCTGAAGGAAGAACTAGAGAGGATGTGGAAAGTAAAGGCTAAAGTGGTCCCAGTGGAGATAGAAGCATTGAGGCTGTGACTTCTAAGCTGGGAGAGCGGCTCCAACAGATCCCAGGAACAACATCAGAGCTCTCTGTCCAGAAGAGTGCAGTGCTAGGAACAGCTAAGATACTGCACCGAACCCTCAAACTCCCAGGCCTCTGGTAGAGGACTCGAGATTGAGGAAGAAACAGACCACCACCCATAGGGGTGAGACCGTTTTTAAAAAAAATGACATTGAAATGTTATCCTCTAAATTCTTCTAACTGTCTGCACAGATCCAGACTTTGTCAATTTAGGCCAACAAGGGAGGGCGCACAAGAGAGCACTTAGCCAACTGCCCTTACAGACATCAAGCCTGCCCTAATTACTGAAATAGGATGTCAGTGAGTGATGTCTCCCCTTGTGGATCTTCATCCCATTATCTTCCACAGCCTCTGAAAACAATTCATTTCTCTAAATATCAGAATAATAATTTTTAAAAAGATGTTAACTTTAAGCACTTGACCACTTGACAACAGAAGTATTTCTGATTCATATTTAAAATCATAGGTACTCAGTTCTCCAGACACCTGAATTGTTCAAATCTTCCTTAAGTTTTCTTAATTGCAGCCATGAAGCCTTTCATATGGTATATATAAGAGTCCTGGATATATATGATGTATGTGGATTTTTTAAAATCTGTTCGATCGTGTCTCATTCTCGGAGACTGCCTGGACAAGTCCCTGCAGTTTTCTTGGCAAGATTTTTCAGAAGTGGTTTGCCATTGTCTTCTTCCTAGGACTGAGAGAAAGTGACTGGCCCAAGGTCACCCAGCTGGCTTTGTGCCTAAGGCAGGACTAGAACTCACCATCTCCCGGTTTCTAGTCTGAGGCCTTAACCACTACACCAAACTGACTGTATCTTAAAGAAAGATAATCAACATCTTTTCCATAAAAAGGATATATGAAAGGAGATTTCTTTTCTGAAATCCAGTCTAAGAATTTTTGGAATAAGCCATTTTAGAGTTCTTGCACATTAGAGTTTTTTCCTCCAGTTTGTAGTAAATGGATTTTGTTCTGGTGTTAATTTTTATAATGGCATTAGCCATTTTGAATAACTCTTAAGTGCATTCTCAGCTGAAAAGTATTCATTTTCATAAATAAAATAAACTAAAATTCTGCTAATTTATTTGCATTTTGATCCTGTGAGGACAGAAATATACTTCCATGAAGAAACCAGTGATAGACAGACAGACAGACAGACAGACAGACAGACAGAAAACCCACATAGTGGAACTTACTCCCGGGTCTAGTTGAGCAGCCATTGCAAATGAGGTTTGATGTGAAGTTTCTAGAAGTTTACAGAACTGTATAGGAGTTACAGGCAATTCTGAAAATCCCCAAGTTAATTGACTGTTTAAACAATTTGAGAATTCCTTGAAAAGTCCAACCTCACTGAAGGAGGAATGACCGAGGAAGATGGCATGAATAATATAAAAAAGGACCATTATCAAAGTTCAGGAGGAAGGCTCATTCATTAGACTGATTCAGGTCCACATCCTTCCGCAGCTTCTAGGCTCAACCTTGGTAGAATTTGAAGGAACATCACTAGTCATTCAGGCCTGATCAGCAAGTTGTAGATCTAGCCCTACATTTAAGTGAGCTAAAAGCTATTAGATAGAGCATACTACAAGAAAGGATTAGCGTTGTGGGGTTTATTCTGCTTTTTATAAGTTTGCATTTCTTGGTATGAACAAAGAGTCATTTTGGTTTGAATAATGTGTTATGCTGGTTGAGGTCAATATATGGTTACTATGCTGAATAAAGTTTAATTCTTCTTAAGAATTCATTCTTGGTTTCATTCAGGATCAGGAAGTCATACCATTGTCTTTGCCCATCAGAAAATAGCTTGTTTGTTTCTTCTATTCCCAAAATTTAGTCCCTGTTTCTTTCTGAAGACATCATCAATACTGCAGGGAGGAGCAAATTATCACAAATAAAAAACAAAGTGGGATGGATATTATGTAACGAAGTCATTTTATCTGCTCTGACATATTCTATTTAAAAAACCTAAGAGAAGATTTCAGAATAAGACAATGAGAAAAAACATTGTTAGCAAGGAAAATAACCAACAATATGGGGCAGTCAAGAGAGGCAAGTGTTGATAAGAAGTCAAAGGAATACAATATCCATACTGTATTTGTTAATGCCATAAAGGATATTCTGTGCACCTAGCCAAAGTAGCAGTTGCATCAGTTTTATTCAGAGCTCTTCCTTGCATCCTGCTGACCATAAGGTAAACTGATCCCCACTTTGACTTAAGAAATGCAAAGCTAGAACACTGGTGAAGAAGTTTCTTTCTTAAGCAAATGGAAGCCAGAAAGCCCTATGAGAACTACAGCATAGGACATGATCCTTATTTGGAAAGAGCAGCAGAACAGCTGCCAAGATCTGTGCCACACTGTCATGCTTTTGCATTTTTATCAAGTGGAAGATGGGGAACCCTCTCCAACCTGAATCACTGTAACTTTTGCAACCATTTTCTGAAGAATTTCCTTCATCTCTGCACAAAAGGTATATACAGACAAAAAGTTCAGTTTGATAAATAATAAAGTTGCTACACCCCAAAATAGATTTCTGAGGTAAGGCAAATCCTGTCCATTTTTTCAGTGACATTTTACCCTCAAATAAATTATTTATTTTCCATCAATTTATTGGATGCCCATCTTGCAACAGTGACTCTGAGTATCAAACCACTCAGACTCACTGTTGCAAGATGGGCATCCAATAAATTGATGGAAAATAAATAATTTATTGAAGGGGTCCTGCAGACTACTGTATTTCACTGAAAACCTTTTTGATGCAAGACATCAATAATCAAAACCTCCCTATTAATTCCTGTTCCATCCCTGCTTGAAGAACTCCAGCAAAGAAAGTTCACCACCATTCTAAGTACAGTGGAACCTCGGGTTACGAACGCTTCTAATAACGAACTTTTCGGGTTACGACCAGCTCCGGCCGCAAAATTTTGCTTCGGTTTGTGAACTCCGCCTCGGGGTACGAACAGGATACGCGGCCATTTTCCCTCCCGTGACACAGTCCGCGGCCATTTTTCTGCCCCTGACACGTGGTCTGCGGCCATTTTCCGCCCCTGACATGTGGTCCGCGGCCATTTTTCTGCCCCTGACACGTGGTCCGCGGCCATTTTCTGCCCCTGACACGTGGTCGTAGGGAGGGGGACTCTCCCTCCAAGCAATAAACGCCTCCCTGTCCTCCACACCAGAACGGATTAACGGTAATTACATTGAACCTTATGGGGAAATTTGCTTTGGGTTGCGACCAATTCGGGCTGCGACCAGAGTCACGGAACGAATTAAGTTTGTAACCCGAGGTACAGTACCACTGTAATTTGTTTATATTATCAAACTACTCTCACTATGAAAAGGTTTCTTTTATTGCTTAAGACGAAATCAGTGTTTCTGCAAGTAAGCCCATTGATTCTACCCTCTGAAGCAACAGTGAACAAATTTTTTAGCTGTTCAGGTGTTTTCATGTCCCTCCTCAGTTTTCTCTTCTGGACAAACTTATTCAAGTCACTTCAACCTTTTCTCATAGTATGGTACAGCCAAAGGGTATAGTGATCAGAGTGCTGAACTTGGACAGAGGATGCCAAGTACAAATTCTCACTCAGCCATGGAGCTCACTGGGTGACTGTGGGGCAATGTCTCTCAACCAAATTTCTCTGAATAGGAAGAGAGTGTAATATGTATGATGCCTAAACTTTTGGAGAAAACTGGGATGGAATGGGATGGAATGGGATGGAATAGATTTCAAAGTATAATACCTTGAGTTTGCAGAGAAAAGGGAACATTAAAGATACACACATTTATATCTATTTCAGTCTGTCAACATAGTTCTTAAGATGCTGTAAGGTGTACATAATGAATTAAGGATAACTCACATTATAATGGTAGACTGGCTTTTCTTAACGTATTTTACTTCTTATATTTTTTTGTTCATTGCTCTTTTCTCTTTCCTATAAGTATTTTATAAAACAGAATTGCTTTTCTTTTTAAAAAAAAATCCTCCATTTTTATTGTAAAAAAAGAAACTTCACAGTTCTTAGCTTTCAGTCTGCAGCTGCAAAAGAGAACATTTACTGGATCCATAGAGAGGTCATAATCTACATAATCTTTGATAAACTGTATTATTACTTGCCAATGTAATTGAATCCTGGGGCAACGCCAACAAACACAACTGAAATATGCTGATGAGTTACAGTACCATCTGGCTTTTTTCTTAATTACTTGAAGCTTAAAAGTATTCAGATATTACATTTTGTAGAAGTAATATATTCATGTTTAATGCAGATTGATTTAGAAGAAACAGTTCCAAATGCAACACTTGCAAAGACCTGTCTCTTTTTAAAATTATTTTAATGACACATGTCATTCTGTCATCTCAGCATAGAGGCAGTTAGTTTTCCTAGAAAAGAAAGTATAGCATAAACAGGCTTCTCAAGGTCTCATCTACATGTGTCCAACCTTGTCCTTTCCTCATTAGGCAAAGGCTAGTGTGGGGCAACTCTTCAAATGGATATGACTAGGTGAAGAAGAGTCATAAGCCTTCTCTTCTCAACACAGTATCAGCACACAGTTTTCGGTGTTTGGGGAAAAGATGCTTGTTTAGGCCCCCAAAATGGGAAGGGGGTAACTCTTGTTGACTATCTTTCCCAGCATGATACTGGGCCCATTAAGAGAAATGTCATGCTGGGTCCTAGGATTCAACCAGAGCTACATCATGCTATTACCCACAGAGTGGCCCACCAAAGTGGCCTGTTGTAATTCTGGGGTAGGGAAATAGAATTTGGAGAAAAAGTTATTTTCAGAAGAGAAAAACTAGGTGTATCAAGCATTAAGCATTACTTCATCCCCTTCATTCTCAGTTTCAACTGTCCCAAGCCTAAAATTGTTTTAAATTTTTGTACAATTGCCACCTTAAATATTATAAAGTTTTGCACAGCCCACATATTTGGTAGAGTACATAAACCTATCTTAGTTGCCTTAGAAACAGGTTCAGAGATCTTGCTTAGGAAGCTCCTGATCAGGTTTGAACTGGTACAATGCCAGTGCCAAAAACAAAATGATAGGCCATAGCCCATCAAAGCTCCTGGGAGATTAAGTGGATTAAGATCCAGTGTACATCTGAAAAACAGATCACTGGAGCAATAAATTTTTGGGGAGTGGAGCCTTATTTTCAAGGAGAAGCCCAGAGGTGCTTGTTTTAGAAGGCCTCAATTCTGAACAAGCAATGCTTGAAATAAGTGAGGTATTAATACTTGCCTCTGGACTTGCTTTCTGACTGACCTTTATTGCTAATATTTGGGCTCTGTCTTTGGAAACTGGCTTTGCCTGTTGCTAAGACTTCAACTTTGTGTTTGAACTTTGGATTTGACATATGTGACTTTTAGCATTCCACCTGATTAACAGTTAGCTTGGCAATCAGATAAGGATACCCTGGAAAGGCACAGTCTCAGATATAGAGGTGGACAAATCATGCATTGATTTGTAAGTCTATTTCAGCTCACTTTTCATAGTAAAGTGCAGTTAAAAACAAAAACCAGTGTTGGCTGGTGTGGGTCTTCAGTGTGTGTATGCATATGTGTGTGTTTAATGCATTTCTTTTAGCATATGCATTTATAAACCCTCCTATCTAAATGTATAGATATATGATACATTTTATTCTAAAATGTGCATTTCTAAAGGTATTAGGATATTTCTTCTGAACCAAGAGATGAATTTGCAAGAACTGCATGTAACATCTGAAGAATAATTACATTCTAATTCACATTAATCCTGGGATAAAGGCAGGTGAGATCACATCACAGTTCATAAAGACTAAACTCCTCCAGCATCACAATGTCTTAGAGCTAGCCCATGTATTACAAAGCAGTGTCTTCTACAAGTGCCTATAAGCTAGCAGAGTCTTGTTTGCTCCACAGATTCTTCAGCACACCTTACCTTCACTTTTCTTGGACATGGAAAAATAGTGATACCCTCTAGTCTCAGACTGCAATACTTTTTGGTATGTGTATTTATTTAATGTTAATAAAAGTTGAAAGATATATACAATCCAAAGAGAAACCAGAGTACAGTTGTTTATTTAAGTTAACATTGTAATTAGATGAGATTGTTGGAAATGCCCTTTTTATGCAGCAGTGTTGCCCAAATTCAGATAGATGCAAAGAATTAAAATTGGAAACATATGACATTCTTATGGCCCTCCATTTTTACTTTTAAAAATTCCAACAATGAAAGCAGCCTAATCACAAAGAAATATGATTATTTGCCTTTCTTCCCTCTTCCGCAGAAGTTACTAATTCAGGCGTGCCTGCTGTGGAGTTATGATAGATGGAGCAAAATACTTTCTATCATTTTTTCCTTTAGTTAAATAACAACACTTTCTCTCCATGCCCAAAATACATGCCAAATGGGTAAGTTGATATCATTGGATACATTTACCATCTGAGAAGGTTTAAGGAGCAAAATGGATACCTTTTTGTTAAAGACACAGATCAAAGTCAGGAAAACAGGTAGATATATTTCAGTGGAGTTTCTCTGATATTTTAATATCTATAGCATATTGAATATCTATAGCATGCTGGCTGGGAAGTTTCTCTGATATTTTAATATCTATAGCATATTGAATATCTATAGCATGCTGGCTGGGAAATTCTGGGAGTTGAATTCCACACATCTTGAATTTGCCAAGGTTGAGAAACACTGATCTATGGTGACATACTTGAGCTCAGTGGTAAACAGGGAGTACTGATTATATTTTCATTCTTTTCCTGGCTCTTCTGAAGCCTAGCCATTAAGGCTAATCACATGGCTGTAAATTCCTTAGCAGAGACAGGCTATAAAACTCTTCAGTCACATATATCCAGCAGAGTAGTAGTCAGCTGGGAAAAAAAGGCAACAGCAAAAGACAGGAAACACTTAAGTTTGTTTTTAGATACCTTAAGCAATCATACAGTATGTTGCAGAAGTCAGAATAAGCTGAGCCAAAACACAAAACTGAGGGTTATCAGATTTCTGAACAGGTAAAGCAGGACATAGACAATTGGAAAGGAGGATAAATGGGGGAGGAGGAGGACACACTATTTAACTTTCTTGTCATCCATGACAGAAATTACAGTGAAAAACTGCAAAAAACAAACAAAAAGAAAGTACTTAGGCCTACATGTATAGGAAATTACTTTTTCCAGCATCAGAAAGGCTGATTTTTCAATCGCAGGAATGTGCTAGAGCCAGTTAGGAGGCAAAGGTCTTCAACATGTAACTGATTAAAGTCTTGTCACTTTCAGGCAGCAGCACAAGCAGGGGAGGGTACTAATTGACTAATTAAGGTCACAGAGGAAGCTTGTTAATTTGCAGTTACCACTGCCATGGAGAAAAGCTACTCAGGAAGAGATACACAAAAGGCCAGACAATTTGCTTTTAAGGCTATGCCTGCTGGATGGAGGACATGAGGACAGAAAGGAGCTCATTTGCTCTCCTGCCAGAAGCCTTCTGGGATTTCCTGGAACTTCTGCACTGTGCAACCTTCTGAGTTTGTACCATAAGTTTGTGTCTTTCCTGAGGGCTGGGCAGTCTATCTTCCTGATCAGTTGGTCTACTTGGTCCAGGTTGAGGAGTCCCTGAGATGGAAAGCTCAGGCGAGGCAGGAATTGGTTCCCTAGTGTCAAGGTTGCTGCAGCTTGAAATTTCTGAGGAGTCTGCCTCCTGTTCATCACCAGATATATTTGAAGATTTCCTCAGCAGAGGGCATGGCACTTCTTTTCCTTAGTCAGGGCTGTGACCTAACTTTATAAGCTTTATACTTTGTAAGTATAACCCAATAAGTTGCCAGCCTTTGCATAAGGCACCCTTGATTTTTACCTCAATCCTCTACAAAAGACAAAGGAGCAGACTAGGCCTTCTTTTCCTGGTCATTTGGCAACTCCGCAACGATCAGCCTCACTTTCTCAAGTAACATTGAAAAACAACCCTTCCATCAAAACAACTCACTGCTGTCAAATAAACAGAAGAAAGACTACTACCAAAGGCCTCCACTCCTTGGAGGTGCCAATGAGAATGTTTGTGACTGGTGGAGTGTTTCCTTTGAATTGTATTATTCATTCAACAGTTCCAAACTCCAAGTGTGCAGAGCAAAACTTCTTCAAAGAATGCTCAATGGCATTATTTCCTGCTATTTGGCCTAAGCAACTTCCAAGAATATTGCAAGACCTTATTACATGAGTTACGTTCTGGTCTCAGGGGGACTTTTTTCACTTGCCTGTTGTAATATACAGCCTGTGTTTTATTCCCTTGAAAGTATTACTCTCTTTGACCTTGATATCCATATGTGAAGGGTAATAATAATAAGAAAAAACCTCCCCAAAACCTAAATAATAAATGAAACCTCTTATTGCATAATAATCCTACTGAGGAATTGGAGGATTATTAGCCACAGACTTGAAGTTTAATGCTTCACAACAGCACATTATTGTCAGGGTGATTTAAGAAGAGCCAGCATGTTAATTATTCCAGTAACATCCATTCCTCTTCAGGAACAAATCCAATTGGACTAAGGGCATTTTTAAAGCAAGAGCATCTCACAGTTTAAAATTCCTCTGTCCATTGCTTGAGGCTATACATGTTTCCCAGCATTTATGTAATCAAAGAAGGAGTCACGAGGTGGGATAACTGTGTGTAGTGATTTAGGACAGCCCCTCAGACCAAAAAAGTGTGGCTTGATGGGGTAGAAACAGGTCCTGAATTTACTTTCTGAAAACTGATCATTTTCATTGCTTATCTCTTTAGTAAACTCTAATTAAAACTGTAAATGTAGAATTAACCAAATGCACATGTCTTACCTCTTTATTCCAGCAGAGGAATTCAATGACATTCTTGCAATTAATATTCTAGTTTGTGACAAAAAAAAAAAGGTGCTGTATTAGATTAAAAACACAATGTTATCTAATATGTCCTGTTTTAAATTTTGAATGGTGGAGGAGTTTCTCTGGGAAATTAGGTTCAATTCCCTGTGCATACAAGTAGTGTAAACTAAATAAATGCATGTTTGGAACCAGGAAATTGCAAACTTTGGCTACATGACTGAAATTCTAATAAAAACAATGTTTGTACAATAGAAGTAAAGTCAAAGCTGCTTCAAGAGCTTGAACTAACATTTTTCTTGGCCACAGTTTTGCTTTTGTCTTCTACTGGGATATATATTTCCCAGTCTAGACTAGAACCCTGGAATTCCCTAGTGTTGTCCAAAATGCTAAGTCTCATCCTGCTTAGCTCAGTCACCAGATTCTAGTATACGCTGAGAGATTTGCACAATAACCCAATATCAGTAATATGCCTATATTTTTTCTTCAGACTAAGGCAGACAAATCCTACTTTGCCACATTATGTGAAGAACCAGCCCTCTGGAAAAGGCTCTCATGCTGGGAAAGGTTGAAGGAAAGAGAAGAAGGGGAAGACCAGCAGCAAGGTGGATGGACTCAGTTACAGTGACGATGAGTATACCATTGGGCGTCCTGAAAGAACAGGTAGGACTAGATCTTCATGAAGAAAATCTGTCTAACCCGTCCCACCTGATCTCACAGAGAAGGCATGCTCCGAACCCCTTCGGCAAAAGAACTCCGATTAGCAGGGTCCAGAAGGCGGGCCTTCTCTGCTGTAGCCCCCGCCCTTTGGAACATCTTGCCTGCAGACGTGAGACAGGCCCCCTCACTCCCGGCCTTTCAGAGGGATTTGAAGACTTGGCTCTGCCATCTGGCCTGGGGGGGGGGAGGTTGTCAGAAATGGGGTTTAGCCCCTTAGTGGCCTGGTGTGGCCTCCATTGGCCTCTTGGATTTTTTATCTTTTTTCTATCTGTGTAAGTGTGGTTCTTTTTATAACTTTTAATTATGTATTTATGGTTTTAATTTGATGTAAACCGCCCAGAGTCCCCCATTGTGGGGAGATGGGTGGGGACAAGTCTACTAAATAAATAAATAAATAAATCTAAGTGGTTGCTATAAGTCAAAAATGACTTGATGGCACATAATCAATCAGTCAGTCAATGCTTAGGTTTCTCTGAAAATCTCTGGAAATATCAATGCATACAATAAAAAGTTCTATATATATTCTAGCCTGATGCCTTAACCACTACACCAAACTGGCTCTTCTAATTTGCAGTATGAGAACTATGTTTTCAAAATGTGCAGATTATTTTCATAGTGATAGATCAGACAAGAACCAGCCAACAATGGCCAATATCTGCAACGACCAAGGGAAAAAAAGTATTCAGAATAGCTGTAAAAGATGCTTTCTGATACTCTCCAACACCCAAGCACAACATAGATTATAAAAAGTTCACAGATACTTGTGTTACCTCAACATCATCCTTGGTGCCAGCTCTCTTCCCAACATACTAACTTATCTGCTTTTCCTATATTTAGTAGGAAAGTTTTCAGGGTGCTTTTATTTGTGTTTGCTTAAAACCAAAGAAAATAATAAAGTATAATTTAAAAAACCGTAGAAGAAACTTCCACTCTTCCAGAAAATAATGTTATTAAAACACCTGAAAGAAGATTGGCTTTGCATAGCAGTGAAAAGTCATTAACATGGGCACCAGGTACTTCTCTCTGAGGAAGGCATTTCATAAGCAGGGCTGCTTAACTGAGAAAGGCTTCTCCCTTGTAGCTACCCATCACATTAGTTTAATAAGGGCATCTGGATAAAGGCTACAGATGATGACCAAAGAGAGTAATCAGGTACATAATAGAGGAGATATTCTGGTCCCAAGCAGTTACCCATGTTCATGTATACTATTTGAAGATAATATCTACAGGGCTTTTATCAAGGGAATGCTCATGAAACTACTCCACAAAGCTCCATAGGAACACAATTTTTCATGCAGAACTTTTTTTTTTAATGTAGTACTACTTTTTATTTGCCTTCTTTCCATGATCAAGAGAATAATTAAGAACACAAGAAGAGCTGCATTGGACCAGAATAAAGGCCAGTGTGGTCCAACTCTCTGTTCCTACAGCAACCCATCAAAAGCTTCTGATGAGCCCATAAGCAGAATACATTAGCACCAGCCTCCTAATGTTTCCCAGCAACTGGTGCCAGAAACAATATATTACAATTATGACTAGTAGCCTTATCTTCGATAAGTGACCTCATCTTCTACACATGTGTCTAATTCTCTATTAAAATCATCCCAGTTGGTGGTTTTCATTGTATCTTATGACAGCCTTTCCAAACCTGGGTACCCTTCTGATGTGTAACCAACTCCTAGAATTCCACAGATAGCATTGCCTTTGCAGAGAATTCAATAATCGAAGTCCACACATCTATTGGATGTTCAGGCAAGAGAAGGCTACATTATGAGAGAAGCTGTTATGACAAGAGGTGAAGTTTTTCTGTCTATCCAGTTTCTCCATGCATAGTTCTATTCATATGTATTATATGATACCCTTACTCGTTTTTCCCTAAAAGTCTTAAACAATGAAAAAAGAGCTGAAAAATGAAACAGCTGATGAGAGAAACTTAGCTGCCTTATTATCTACAAATTGAAATTCATAGCACTAACCAATTTAATTCATTCATATTTATTCATCCATTATCCATTTTGTTAGAATGAAATTAACTTATTAACCCTGCTTAAATACATAATACAGAAACACAATTATTTGGAATGATAAAAGGCATTACATCACTCACATATTTGCAGAATGAACATAGGGAATTAGCAAAGGAGTACAGTGTTATTAAATTGAGAGTTCTACAATGACCAAAAACTCAATAAATTACAAGTCATCTACAGCCTGGTAAGTATCCTAAGACTAAGAAAGTAGATGGCTATGTAATTTATTAATATGTTCCCTAAACCACAGATGAGCAGTCAGTAAATCTAGGCCAGCATTCTACAACTGGTAACTTCCAGATGCTGTTTAGGAATTCTGGGAGTTATTAGAGTCCCAGCCCATCTGGATGGTGTTAGGTTGTACAACACTGATCTGTATCTAATATCAGACCTCTAGAGTAGTTAGCAGTAAAGTGACAAAGATTTTGAAATCCATTGTTCATTAAGAAAACTACTTCCAATCTATATATAATATTGCTGAAATAAAAATAATATGGAATGACCAGGAACACATTGTATAGAAACAGTACAAGTGTCATTCACTTCTGGTTCTCAAAAAATGAATTTCTGGTCTCAGAGTGCTTTTATTATCTCTCTGGGTGTATGCATGTATCTATGTATGTATTACAATGATGTGCCAAGATAGAAACCAGAATGGAGCCAGAATGTTTATGCACAATAGTAGCTCCATCTTGTAAGGATTCAGTTTAAGGTTGTTTTGTCCAACAGTCTCTAGAGTCCACTGGAGTTCACTGCATCACCTTTGCTGAATCACTGGCCCAGCCTTGGATGTGATACATACCGATGATACCTCACCCCAAACTGATGGATGATACACCTAGCAGTTTCATATAGATGTTCAATAACATGGGGAAAAGATCTTTAGTCTAAGGTTCTTTATACTGGGGAAACCATGGGCTCAACCACTCCTCCCCAGTGACTCCTGACTGGAACTTACCACTCAGGAAAATGTTCCCAAACCTGGCAGGCAGTCCAGAATGGTATTGATTGCTGCCAAGAGGTGTAACAGGACCATCACATAATTCACCAGTGCAGTCAATTAATTTCATGCCAAAGTCTGATCCCTCACTGGAAGGGATCCAAATAATCTGTTTCTTCTAGAATTCACTGTAGCTGGATTCCTATCACCTTCTCAAAAACCTTCTCCATAACAGGTGGGGATTGTAGGCTGAATGAAGGTTGTCAGAAACTGTTGAACTAAGGTGGCCTTTTCAAGAGTAGGAATACCACCACCTCCTTCAAAGTATATGCTACCATCAAGGAGATATTGATCACCTCCAAATTCAGCTACACATATCCCTGGCTGGCTGTAGAGAATAAGGAAGATGACCTTGACAGAAATATGCAAGAACTATTACATACGCAAAGAGGGATGAAACATTAGTTAAGGTCTGGGAAGCAAAATAATACTCAGAACTGACTCAGGTAGGCTCCTCCCTAATTCACTGGTGTATTAGAAGAAGGGGAGGTAAAGCACAATCAGGCTTGCAGGGTTCTGTTATTATAGCTTATTTCAATAAAATATAGTTCTATTCTTCCTGGTTGGTTTTCTGGTCTGGTATACCTAGTGGGACCGACACTGCCTGAAAAAATGAGGTAGGGCAATGATCCTGCTCAAAAATTGCAAAGCCCATGCTACAAAGAACTATATCTACTTTTTCAGATTCCACAAGCTCAAGAGTCTCTGATTATCTTGCACCAGTTATCTCACTCAGTTCTGTCCAATGGCAACCAACTCCAAGCAAACATGAGTGATTTTATCAACAAATAATCTTACAAACATGTCACAACACCCTGCAGTAGAATTGATCCATCTGTTCTTCCCCAGAAGGGTGCGGATAATCTTGAACAGAGCCACTTTATGAGAAGTCAGCTGCAGTAAGAATGGAGGTCAATTCCTTTGCTGATTTTATTGCCAAAGTAAAGGCCCAAATATGGAGACATACATGTCTGTGGTCACATTCATTCTTCGTCTTCCGTCACTGTCATCTTAGGCAAGTCTTCTGTTGCTTCAGCTTTCAGAGTCCCTTGGTAAGCCAACAAGCTCTCAGGAATTGGAAGCCACGGAGAAGTTGCTTTGGAGCAATCTCATCCAGTGTTCTCATCACCTCTGAATTCCAGAGCTCAGCAAAGTCCTACTTGGACCACTACTCTTGATGATATCAAGGACACCTACCAGAAGTTAACCAAAAAATGTTCTGGCCATGGCAAAGGATTGATCATAATGTCCTCCGTCTTTAGATCATATGTCATCTGCTCTAAGATAAAGATCAACTCTAACATGACTATCTGAATGAATTGGGCCCAAGATCACCTGTGACAAGTCCATGGTTGCTATGGAGGCATGAATTCCTAAGCCCATTCTCCCCAGAAACTGAATTCCCCCTTCACTAATAGCCTGCATGTAGAGACATACAGAGATAACTTTAATGAAGGAATACAGGAATTGTTAACAGAAATTAAACAGCAACTCAGTCCTAGAAAAGGAGAGGGCATGAGAAAGAGACTCAAAATAACCCCACCTTGATTCCATATGGTATTGGTGGGGGGGGGGGAGGGGCAGAAGGAAACTCTGGCTGGCTTCAAGATTCTGCTATTTTACCTTATAAAATGGAACTCCAGTAGTCCTTGTGCTGCCTCTTCCAATGCCTAGTCTACTTCAAAGGGCTGGGAGATTCCAATACAAGCCCTGCTATCCCTACAGCCCAGCTTCAAATATAGATATTCACATAACCACCAATAAAACCATGTATATGATCACTAACAACAGCTCTTAAACAATTTTCAACACCCTTCCCTAACCGTGACATTGTGACTTCTGAAGGAACTAAAACCCCAGAGGGCAAATCTTGAGTTTTCAAGGCTACATCCCCAATATCACCCCACAAGGTTTCAGAAATACATACTAGCCTATCTCAAACAGGTGACAGATAATTGGGCTAGAATTGGGGACCTACAACAAATTGCTGGTCAACCTTCTCCTCAAACACAAGTCTAGTACCTTTACCATATTTCCCTCTATTCATCACTGTAGACCTTCTCATCTCAACATCATCATGCCCCAAAGGACTTCCATACATTATCCTGACTGAGGCTTCCATTACAGCCCACAAAAATCATAGGACCACACAAGGGAGCCAGAAGACAGACTATTTTCTCCTGCCAATCCCTCCCCATTCCCCTCAACCAACCAACATACCACCCCAATGTTCTTACTTCCTACCACAGACCTTCTCCTGCAACCTAGACTCACTGTAACCACTACTTGTGTGAGCTGTGCTACCTCTTGTCCACCACCTCCTCCCTGACCAGCCCTGCAGTGCCACCAAGATGGGCTTGAAATAGCTGTGGCAGCAAAAATCACATCCCAATCTTAAACTTCAGAATGCTTTTCTTACATTAGAAATAGGGAATATATGATTGCTTAGAAGTTGGGGAACTTGTTCCAAGATTCCATCAATGTGGCCCATGCTATTATGTTGGGGAGTTAGATCAACAACATCTGGAGGGTCACAAGTTTCCCATTCCTGCCTTACTCAGAGAGTTCCTTGATCTCACAGCTGAAGTATGTAGCAGGTATATCATTACATTAAAAAATGTATGAATCATTGTATAATTTGTTCCATTAGTTGTCAACAGTCTTAAGTGTAAAACCAAAACCAGGTAGCCATTGTTTCTGAATATGCTTCTCCCAGGATTCCAGCAGGAACTGGGAGAAAGAAAAAGAGAAAGAGAGAAAGAGAGAGAGAGAAAGAGAGAGAGAGAACATACTGTACTTCTCAAATATGGGGGGTCGTAGGAAGTCAAGGAGTAATCGGAATAAAAGGCAAGTTTGGCCTTGGAGTACAAAATAAAGCAGGGCAAAGGCTAATAGAGTTCTGTCAAGAGAACAAGCTAGTCATAGCAAACACTCTTTTCCAACAACACAAGAGACGACTCTACACATGGACATCACCAGATGGTCAATACCGAAACCAGATTGATTATATAATGGAGATGGAGAAGCTCCATGATTATATAATAAAGATGGAGAAGCTCTATACAGACAGCAAAAACAAGACCAGGAGCTGACTGTGGCTCAGATCATGAGCTTCTTACTGCAAAATTTAGGCTTAAATTGAAGAATGTAGGGAAAACCACTAGACCACTCAGGTATGACTTAGATCATATTCCTTGTGAATACACAGTGAAGGTGATGAATAGATTTAGAGGATTAGATTTGGTAGACAGAGTGCCTGAAGAACTATGGACGGAGGTCCGTAACATTGTACAGGAGGCAGCAACTAAAACCATCCCAAAGAAAAAGAAATGCAAGAAAGCAAAATGGCTGTCTGATGAGGCTTTACAAATAGCTGTGGAAAGAAGGAATGCGAAAAGCAAGGATGAAAGGGAAAAATATAAGCAACTGAATGCAGATTTCCAGAGAATAGCAAGGAGAGATAAGAAGGCCTTCTTAAATGAACAATGCAAAGAAATCGAGGAAAACAATAGAATGGGGAAGACTAGAGATCTCTACAAGAAAATTGGAGATATGAAAGGAACGTTTAGTGCAAAGATGGGCATGATAAAGGACAAAAAAGGCAGGGACCTAACAGAAGCAGAAGAGATTAAGAAGAGGTGGCAAGAATACACAGAAGAACTATACAAGAAAGATCTTAATGTCCCTGATGTCCACGCTGGTGTGATCACTGACCTTGAGCCAGACATCCTAGAGAGTGAAGTCAAGTGGGCCTTAGGAAGCATTGCTAACAACAAAGCTAGTGGAGATGACAGTATTCCAGCTGAGTTATTTAAAATACTAAAAGACGATGCTGTTAAAGTGCTGCACTCAATATGCCAGCAAGTTTGGAAAACTCAACAGTGGCCACGGGATTGGAAAAGGTCAGTTTATGTTCCAATTCCAAAGAAGGACAATGCCAAAGAATGCTCAAACTATCGCCCAATTGCACTCATTTCACATGCTAGCAAGGTTATGCTCAAAATCCTACAAGCTAGGCTTCAGCAATACATGAACCGTGAACTACCGGATGTACAAGCTGGGTTTCGAAGAGGCAGAGGAACTAGAGATCAAATTGCCAACATTCGCTGGATCATTGAGAAAGCACGAGAGTTCCAGAAAAATATCTACTTCTGCTTCATTGACTATGCAAAAGCCTTTGATTGTGTGGATCAGAACAAACTGTAGCAAATTCTTAAAGAGATGGGAGTACCAGACCACCTTACCTGTCTCCTGAGAAATCTGTATGCGGGCCAAGAAGCAACAGTTAGAACCGGTCATGGAACAACCGATTGGTTCAAAATAGGGAAAGGTGTACGACAAGGCTGTATACTGTCACCCTGCTTATTTAACCTATATGCAGAGTACATCATGAGAAATGCCAGGCTGGAAGAATCACAAGCCAGAATTAAGATTGCAGGGAGAATCATCAACAATCTCAGATATGCAGATGATACCACCCTAATGGCAGAAAATGAAGAAGAACTAAAGAGCCTCTTGATGAGGGTGAAAGAGGAGAGTGTGGAAGCTGGCTTGAAACTCAACATTAAAAAAACTAAGATCATGGCATCTGGACCCATCAATTCCTGGCAAATAGAAGGGGTAGAAATGGAAGCAGTAACAGACTTCATTTCTTTGGGCTCCAAGAGCACAGCAGACGGAGACTGCAGCCATGAAATTAAAAGACGCTTCCTCCTTGGGAGGAAAGCTATGGCAAGCCTAGATAGCATATTAAAAAGCAGAGACGTCACCTTGCCGACAAAGATCCGCATAGTCAAAGCTATGGTTTTTCCAGTAGTAATGTATGGCTGTGAAAGCTGGACCATCAAGAAGGCTGAGTGCCGAAGAATTGATGCCTTTGAACTGTGGTGCTGGAGAAGACTCTTGAGAGTCCCCTGGACTGCTAGGAGGTCAAACCAGTCAATCTTAAAGGAAATCAACCCTGATTGCTCATTGGAAGGATCGATAATGAAGCTCAAGCTCAGATACTTTGGTCACCTAATGCGAAGAGAGATCTCTTTGGAGAAGACCCTGATGCTGGGAAAGATTGAAGGCAAAAGGAGAAGAGGACGGCAGAGGATGAGATGGTTAGATAGCATCACTGAAGCAATGAGCATGAAACTGAGCAAACTCAGGGAGGCAGTGAAGGACAGGAAGGCCTGGCGCAATATGGTTCATGGGGTCACGAAGAATCGGACACGACTTAACGACTAAACAACAACAAGGGAGCAATAAGGACATACACAGAATCTGATTCTCACACCCTTATCTTTGAGCTGTTTGCTTTAGCTGACTATGTGTGAAGCATTCCTGGGATGAATACTTTTTTTTTTTAATTTTTTTTATTTTTTACAACAAACACAAACAAACAAGAGCATAAAAAACATAAAAACCATCTTCCATCTTAAACCGTGTGTCAGCCAGTTACCAATCATTTGTGCCATCCTTTCATAGTCTTCACTCAACATTTATATAGAGTCTCATATTATCTATCCAACATATATTTATATATTTATCAGTTATCAATTATTATTCATTTGTTACTAGTCTATCTACAACACCAGCTTTCATTATAAGATTTGTATCATTTTTATCCATTGATTATATATATATATATATATATATATATATATATATATATATATTTATATAGTAATTTATATCAATTTATCAAGTTTCTATTATATAATTTCCTAATCTATTACATTACTATATCTTTTCGTACAACCATTGATAAAACAAATCCCATATCATATAAAATTGTTTGTCTTCTTGCTCTCTAATTTCCAATGTCAATTTACTCATCTCAGCCCATTCCATAATTTTCTTAATAACTTCCTCCTGCATAGGTACTTTTTCATTCTTCCAGTTTTTAGCAAATACAATTCTAGCCGCTGTCAAAACATTTACAATCAGATATTTCAGTTCTTTACTATATGTTTCCGGTATAATTCCCAGTAAAAATGTCTCTGGTTTAAAGTCTATATGTCTGGGATGAATACTTTTGTTGCTGGAGAGATTCACACTCCATGGGACAAGCAAAGAAACAGGCTATGTGTAGGCATCGGTAATTTTTTAACTGGTAAAAAATATGGAGTGTTTTTAATGTTTGTTTTAGAGTCACATTTTGTGAGATGGGCAGCAATATAAATGTGAGGAATAAATAAATAATCTTAACCTTGTATACAAATACAAGGTTATACATGTGTGTGTTTATATATATATATAGTTTTTAATATTGTTATTGCTTTTTAATTAATAAAAAATGAAAAAAAGAAAAACACAAAGTTAATAATGATGGAGGGAGAAGGGGGGGGAACCACATAAAAAGTACTTTAACAAAAAAATGAAAGAAATATGACAAAGAAAAAAAATAGTATGATATGTCATTATAACAGTAAACAGTTTTACAATTGTATACACAATTCTTTATATACTTATCTAATGCAACTATTATTCAAGTATGTATATATTTCTAATATATTTATATGACTATCATGTTTTGGGACTTTTTTACCCTACTGTATTTTGTATAAATGAGTCCCAAATTTCAATATACCTGTTCATACAAAGCCTATGTCTATAGGCAATCCACTCATAGGTGGCAAGAGTAATCAGGTCTTCAATCCATTGAGTGAATGGGGCCATACATTTATCTTTCCAATGCTACAATATCAGTCTTTTGGCCACAGTAAGGGCACGGAGAATCCATTTATGTTGTTCAGTTGTCAAATTCTATGTACAAGGTATATAGTTCAAAAGAATATTAGCCTCTGAAAATTGTAGCTTTGTCGCACAATCATATTTATGTAGTGCACTACTTTCTCCCAAAATTTAATAAGTATAGGACATTGTAAAAACATATGCTTTAAAGAAGCATTATCCTGATTACATCTCCAACAAAATGCTGTTTTTGACAGTCCTTTTCTGTACAAATGTAATGGAGTCCAATAAATTCTAAATATTATTTTTTGTTGTATAAGTCATAGTTTGAGGACCATTGACACTCTTGCTATAGAAATTAAGACACTCTTCCATTGTCTAGACAATATAGGAACCTCTAATTCTTTATTTCACTCATTTTGTAACATTTCCATATCAAATTGATTTATTGATAACAAATATCTATACAAACTAATAGTAGGTTTTTTTAGTTTTAAAGGATTTAACAAGTTGTTCTAGTATCTCAGGTATCTTAGAAGCTGAAAATGCTGCTGGTCCAAACAACGTTGTTAACAAATGTTGTCACTGTAACTATTGCCATTGGGTTACATCTGATAGATTATATTTATGCCTTAAATTAGAGTATGTCAAAAATTCATCTTCATTATCTATCAGTTGGTCCGAAGTCAATATCCCCACTTCCATCCAATTTTTCAATATCACCATCTTTTCCCCAATTTTTAAAGTTGGGTTTCCCCATAAAGTCAATTTAGCATGGGAAAAAAGGGTTGAATCTTTTATTATTACACATTCCATTCCATAACTTTCTAACTGACATAATTGCTTCCAGAGATACTAGGGTTTTATATATTTAGATCCTAATATTGTCCATCCGACCAAAGGTGTTATATATGTATATTCCAAAGTCGCCCAAATCAGAAAATTAACACCAATTGTTGGCTTCCAGTATTTAATACTTGACAGTAGGTAAGCATGATCATACAGTTTCAGATTCGGAAAACCGAATCCTCCCTCATTAATTGATAATTACATTTTCTGTAAATATGTTCTCAGAATTGAAGAACCCCATAGAAATGTTCTAAACAAAGAATTTATTTTCTGAAAATTTAAATGGATGGGTAACCAAATTTTCACCTATTGGCATCAATTCCAATTTGGACCAGTTAATAGAGTAACCTGCTATTTTACTAAAAGCATCTATATTTTCATCAACACTGGGATAGCAGTATGAGATTTAGAAATTAGCAAAAGAATGTTGTCTGCAAATAAAACCAATTTGTGTTCAACTGAGTTATGTACTACTCTGTAGATCTCCCTATGTTGTCTAATAGCACAAGCAAAGGGTTCCATGCAGATATTAAAAAGCAAGGGTGAAAGTGGACATTCCTATCTAGTTCCTCTAAATAGTGGAAAAATAGGAGAAAACATGCCATTAACCTTTAACTTAGATGTGGGCAAATCATATAATATCTTGATCCATTTTATGAATTCCAAAGAATATCCAAATCTATTTAGTACGGCAAACATATACTGTTTATATACAGCGGTACCTCGGTTCACGGACTTAATTCGTTCCGCGACTCTGGTCGCAAACCGAATTGGTTGTGAACCGAATCAAATTTTCCCATAAGGTTCAATGTAAATACGGTTAATCCGTTCTGACCCCTCCGAATTTGGTCGCCAACTGATTTTTGATCGCGTCCCGAATCAAATTTCCCCATAAGGTTCAATGTAATTACGGTTAATCCGTTCTGAACCTTATGTTTTGTTTTTTTTAAACCGCAAAAATATGACACAAAGTACAGTACGAAGAGAGAGAAAGCTAACCTTGCTCGATGAGACTTCTGGCGTGGAGGACAGGAAGGTGGGTGGGGAGGCGGTTACTGCTTGGAGGGAGAGTCCCCCTCCCTACAAGAAGCCGCGACCCCATGTCACGGGAGGGAAAATGGCCGCGGATCCTGTTTGTCACCTGATGCGGAGTTCGCGAACGGAGGCAAAATTTTGCGACTGGAGCTGTTCATGAACCGAATTGTTCGTGAACAGAAGCGTTCGTGAACCGAGGTACCACTGTATTTTGACAAAGGCTTTTTCAGCGTCTAATGATAAAATTGCAAATTGATCTTTATTTTTATTCAAGTTTATTAGATCTACAACTAACCTAATGTTGTCTGCTGTTTGCCAAGTTTTTATAAACCTGCTTGATCATTCTTAAAAATGAACGATATCATTTGCTATAATCTATTTGCTAACATTGCTGTTAAAATCTTTGTATCAACATTAATCAATGAGACTGGATGATAATTAGGACACTAAGTGTGATCTTTACCTGTTTTTGGTATAACTGTAATATAAACCTGTTTAAATGCCAGTGATATAATTCCCTTATCAAATATCTCTTCATACACTTAGCAAAGTTTGGCATCAAATGATCTATAAATGTTTTATACCACTCAATAGAGAATCCATCTAATCCTGATGTTTTACCACTTGCTGTTTTTAAAATTATTTGTTTAATCTCTACCTCAGATAATGGAGTGAATAAAAGTTGTTTTTGTGTATCATCTAAATGTGATACTATAGGTTAATTTAATTTTTAAAGGCCTCTATATCTTCATTCCATACATTCTCCGGTTTACTATATAATTCTGAATAAAATTTTAAAAATTGACAATATCCATTGAAGTTTTATACATCTCATCTCTTTCACCTCTAATAATTGGAATCATTACCCTATCTTTCTTTTGCTTCAAGCAATTAGCCAAGAATTTACTGGGTCTTTCACCATTCTCCCAGTATCTCTGCTGTAAACATGTTAGCATATAATGTCTGCTGTGACATTATAGTAGTTAATTCATATATCTTTTTCTGTATTTCTCTGTACAAAACTGTAGATGGGGATCTAACCAGCTGTGCTCATAAATGTTTCAGTTCATCTTTTGAATTATTTCCCTTTTTATTTTTAATCTTATTTTTGTATGAAGTATAAGCATGACTTGATGTTTCTGAATTCAAATCAAAACATTATGAGGTCTCTACCTGCATTTATTGTACAAATTCTTTATTATTCAATAGGGAAACATTGAGATACCAATTTCTTGATACCTTAACCAGTTTCTGAAACACACATTTCAAGGTGATTGTATTGTGATCAGATATATAACAAACATCAATATTACATTCTTGAATTTGGTGAGATAAGGTTGATGTTATTAAAACATAATCAAGTCTAAAAAAATTCTAGTGCACATTTGAATAAAATGTATATTCTCTTTTAGCTGGATACATCAAACACCAGGGGTCTGTTAAATTCAATACTTCCATATAAGTCTTAATTGTTTCCCTCATTAATGATTTTTTTTTCCATGCCGGTGTATTTCTATCAAGCTCAGAATCCAATATTTCATTGAGATCTCCTCCTACTATCACTTTATCATAAATACACTCATTCAAGTATTGAAAATATTCAAAAAACATAATAGGAGAATCTAAATTTGGCCCATAAACGTTGGGGGGTGGGGGTTCTTGGTTTTTGAATCATGAGTTTTAATTCTGTAAGCCACCCAGAGTCACTGTGTGTGAGTTGGCCAGCCATATAAACTTGTTTAATAAATACATAAATTAAAATATATAAAATTAACCATAGCTATTACAGTCTTTGGTATTTTAGCACATAGAATTAAATAACGCCCATTTGCATCAGTAATAACTTGTTGTACATCAGTTGGGAATCCTTTTTGAACCCAAATGGCCACACCTTTAGCTTTCGTCAAAGTATCTGTGAGGTAAACCTGTCCCACCCAATCCTTCATTAATAGGGATTTATCCTATTCCATTAAATAAGGCTCCTGTAGATAAGCAATATCTGCCCTTAATGATTTGAAATATGCTATGATTACATTTTGTTTTTTAGATTCTCTCAACCCTTTTACATTAAGACTGACTAAATTCATCCATTAATTTTATTTCTGACCACTTATCAATATTCACCCAATACCAATTCATTTTATGACCTGTACCATTTAACAAATATGTAATAATAAACTTTTCTATGTTTAAATATTTAACATATTTTCTAGTATTACTCATAGATGTAGAACCTCCATAAAGACTCAATTTAGCATTCAAATACCATTCTATTATGTATATATAAAATCTATACTTAAAAGAAAAAAAGAAAAATGTGATTATGTGCATAAAAATGAAGGAACAAGCAAGTGACATTATTAAAGAGATTAAAAAGAATCAGAGAGAGAGAGAGAGAGATCACAGAACTTGATGACTTCCCAAAGGGGATGGCACAGTGGGTTCATTCTCTGTTTTTACACTGAAAATTACAAAACAATTTCAAACATTACTAGTTGAAGGAAATGTACTGTATATTAAAAATACTATACAGTAGAGTTGGCAGTATGCCCAGACTCTCTATCTTGAAATTAACCAAAACATAAACAAAAAAGAGTAGAGAAAAAAATGCAGGCATAGAGACTTTTAAACTAAGGCTTTTACAGCAGAGCTGTAGACAAACTCAAATTTCTCTCGCAGCAGATTCCATGGAATGAAACACAATCAGGCTTGTCCATTAGCAGCTTTTAAAGACAGGATAAAGGCCTTTGCATTCAAGGAATTATTGAATCTATGAATCTGATCTTAATGATTAATGCAGAATGTAGCTGTAGCACATGTAATTGGTACTGAAAACCTTCCAAGTCAAACAAACCTGGCTGAATTTATGGAAGATTTTTTCAGAAAGCTCCTTTCTTTGGTAATAGATTTTCCAGTTGAGATTGATCATGTGATTAAAATTCCTTTAACGAGAAAGAAGACTGGAACTAGTTCTAACATTATTATTGTGCAATTCCTCCATGTTACCACGAGAAATGAGATTTTACATATATTTCACCTGGATTCAGTAAAGTCTTCTTTGAAGTAGGGTTGTAATCAAAGCAAGATATCAATTTATCCTGATTTTACTAAAGAAGTTTCAGAAAAGAGAAAGATGTTTATAAAAGTTTTAAGTCTTGCCAGATCACTGTGTGTGTGTGTGTGTATGTATGTGTGTATACATACATACATACAGTATGTGTGTGTGTGTGTGTGTGTGTGTGTGTGTGTGTGTGTATATATATATATATTCTGTTTGTAAGCTTCCTTTGGGATTTTGTTACCTTAGAAGTAAGCATGTTAATAAAGTGTTGGTATTCAGGACAGCAAAAGAGATTATTATCTCTGCCAGATAAATTATTTTGGTGACTGTCCAGCCAACAAAAATATATAACAAGGTGTATTTTAATGATGGCTGTGGGAGAATCATAAGCCTTGAATCCTAATTCATTGGGTATCCTCAATAAATTAGGAATCAGTTACTTATTCACACCAGTAAATGTTTTCTGTTGTGCAACTATATTTTGATATTCTGCTTTCATTACTATCCCATAAAATTCTCAGACCATTTGTAATTAGAAGTTTCCTTAACCTCTATTATTCTGTTTAATAGATTTCATTTATAGATTTCTACAAACAGAATCATTCTATTTTTCTGTTAAAAATCACTGTTTTTCAACACACACACTTTATCTCTCAAAAACAAAACAAAATAAAACAAACCTAGCTTTTTTAAGAGATAAAAAGCCACATCTTCCATAAGCATAAATTGGAACCACTTATTATAAAGCTGATGTCAGTTCTTATTTTAAGATGTACATTAATAAAAGAATTCTGTTTTGCTCTATGTCTTGGTCATAAAATACATAGCACAATGCCTCTATTTACCTGGAAAATGATTTGACAGGTGCATCTGCTTTTCAAAAATAATGTTTATCATTTTTTAATTAGCTTAATTAGAACCCAATTAAAGACAGACTGTTTTCAAATCTGAGTATGTAATGGTATGTTCATATATACTGTTACATTTTTGGAATTACACCAGTCAGTTACACTGGAAGGCAGGAAGGTAGCAATGGAGATAAATGTTTGAGGATAACATTTGTGAATGTTGTTGCAACATGTATAAGAGGAATTGAAAAGGTTAAATAAACTGAGAAATCAGAATAATTAAGATTATTCAGAAGCAATGTTGGGAACAATGAGACTGACCACCAACCTTCTGAGACTTCAGTCTCTTTTGTTTCTCTTTCTCACTGTTATAACCTGCTCCTCTACCTCATCAAGAGGCAGAGGAGCATGTTGGAACCTATTTATTTTTTGGACTATTTTTATGTTGCATTTTAATGAATTTTATCTCTGCTGTAAACTGCCCAGAGTCATTTCAATGAGATGGGCGGTGACAAATTTGAAAAATCAATCAATCAATCAAGACAGATTGTAGTGCAGGTAAATAGGCAATAAGACAAGAATAAAGAGACGGTAGAAAATGGCTAGTTGAGGGCACCTTGCTTAGGAATTCTCCAAAACTTGGAACTATTATAAGACTCCTTTATAATTCCCTGATGAACTTGGTTTCTCCTGCCAGTTTCCATTATAATTTGCAACCCGCAACGCCCTCATGCTCCACCATGCATCTTTAATTTCCCATACCTCACAAACTACTTTTCCAAGGTCAAAATAGTCCAGTGGACTCTACATCAAGACCCAATTTCTCTGATTGCTTCAATTACAGCCTGAGGCTCACAGGAAGCTGTTTTCGTTAGTCAACCTAGCTCAATATTTTCTTCACTGATCCACAAGCTGCCTGGCTGGCTTTCAAGCAGGGTTCTCCCCCACTATGTGGAGATGCTATGGATTAAACCTGCAGCCCAGCTTTCCTATCTCTGCCAAAGCAGAGGAAGAATTCATCGCTGTATAAAGGGCATCGCTTGCACACAACATTCTTGGCTTTACAGAATGTACAAGGCTTGCACAGAAAGTAAATCAGAATCATCTCATTATATTGCAAACAGTCATCATGAACAGTGTGTTGTGAGCACAGGAATAAGGAGAAGAGATGGAAATATATGATGACATCCGTTAACAGAAGATTTTTGTTAATCCAGGAAGGTAGGAGACAAAAGCAAAAGAATACGAAGTGACCTTTGAAAACAACAAAATGACATTATAATTCTAAAAGAGATGATTTAAGTTGAATGTAGCCGATTCTGACTGAGTTAAGTTGAATCTGGTCACCCAATAAAACACAGCCTGCGAATATGAAATGTACAAATTGGACCTAAACAGAAAAAGGCAATTGTTTTAAAGCATTTCAGAATCCACCGGCATCCACCCTGTGACCTACTCTGCAAGCTGGAGTGTTTTTGTTTCCTCTGACTGATCCAGCCAAGCTGTTCAGCTGCTATCAATCACCCTGATGGCTAACAGCCCCACTGAGCACAATGGACACGCCAGTTTATCAGCACTAATTAGCTCTTAAGTGCTGTTTAAGGGATTGTGCTGTTCCGCAGATTACGCACTGCGGAGCAAGGAAGAACTTGCGCGTGCTCATTATATCTGGGGGCGGGGGCGGGGAGATCAGCCCTTTGTCTACATTGTCCAAGGGGGATTTTTTTTTTTCAAAACGCTACCCAGCAAGTTTCATGAAGTGTTGTCACCATGTGGTACATGATATATCTCCATATTTATAACGGTTGCCCAAATGACTAAAGCTCCAGGGTTCATATTAAGTCTGCTCAGCATTTTTTTTTTAAATCCAGACAAGTATGTGTGGGATTATTAACACTGAGAGTGTTTAAAAAATAAATGTGACACACAAGCAACATTTGATTCCCTACCCCACCCCCCATGGACATAACTAAATTTGGAGTACTTTTTTACAAAATGCAGTGATGGCCAGTTATGATGACTTCAAATGCAGGTCAAATAACCCCATGGAAGGCTGGTTTATTCCTAACAATAGTGGGTTGGACCTGTTATAAAATGGTGTGCATTGGCTCCTATTTAGAGCACCAGTAAACCAGTAAGCTTTTTTCTATGGGACTGGTTTCTAATCCCTTAACAATAAGCATATTTGTGCTCTAAAGGTTACACTGCATTATTTAGCCACTGAATGTATTTAGTACCTATTTGGCTGTATGGGGTGTCCCTCCACTGGCCCCAATTCTAGGATTTTAGTTTCTTCTAGATCTTTGTACTTTTCCAATTGTTTGGTTTCTCTAAAGCCTGCTGATTGGTCACTTATGTGAGCATAATCCCTACAAGGAAGATGCACTAAAAATGTGAGTGTGTGTGTGTGTGCCCTATCTGCATCCACTGCCACCCTGCCCAATATCAGCTATACCCACACAGATGACCCCTAAGGGTTCTTTGCAGTCACTAATTCATCCCTGTGCTCAAAGGGTTTTCTCACTCTGAGATAAATGAAATCTCCAGACACAGTGTTCATCTGAATATTAGTTGCCTGCGAGGTGAAGATATGTAATACATATATTATTTCTATTTTTAATCTACCCAATTTCAGAATTCTCAGGGTGGATTATAAAGCTATTAAAAGAGGATCAAAGGCAATAAAATCATGTTTTAAAAAGCACTGATAGATAATAAAAGCCATATCCCTAAATAATGGGTATGTTGACAATCTTAGAATGCCTAAAAATTAAAATGCCTAGGAAAAGAGATATGTCTTAGGCTGGTTCAGAAAAGACAATAGTGCCATTACCAGGCTGTTCTTATTTATTATGATTTCAATTCTGAGGTCAGCTGATTCCACAGTGACTCCGGGTGGCTTACAATTACAAATTTAAAAGAAATGTAAATGAAAACAACATATATCAGAGACAAAGAATACAGCTGATTGGAACACGGAACCAAAAAACCTGAAAGGCGCTCAACTACTATCCTAGCCCAAGGTCTGGGAGAACAACGAGGCCTTTAACAATTTACAACAATTCAAACATTTGGGAACAGTACAGATCTCTGAGGGGATGTCATTCTGGAGACTGGAGCCATCACCAAGAAGGCACGCTTCTTGGATCACACAAGGTAACACTGCTTAATTCATGGGACCCAGAGCATGCCCACTGTAACTGACCTCACCAGACAGGCAGAAATATATGGAAATAGGCTTTCCCTCAAGTAGTCAGGCTATATGCCCTGAAGGGCTTTATAGATGATAACCAACACCTTGAAGAGCACCCAGAAGCCAACTGGTAGCCAGTGCAGCTCAAAAAGCAGTGGGGACACATGTATATACCACCACACACTCATCACTGCCCATGCCACTGTATTCTGGACCAGCAGTAGCTTCTGCTTTACATAGCAGCCCTATGTAAAGCACATTACAGTAATCCAACTGCAAGGTGACCAACGCATGAATGTCTAAAGAGCCTTTTGGTCCAGGAATGGGCACAACTTTGCACACCTGTGCAAAGGCTCTCTTGGCTACAGCTGCCACCTGCTCTTTTTGCAGGAGCTGTGAGTCCAAGAGGACCCCAGATTGTGTGCCAGTTTCCCATGGGGAAGTGTATCTCCACTGAAGACTAAATATGGAATATCCCCAGACTAAGTGGGTCAAACAAAGCCACTTTATCTCCAGACCCTGGGTCAGGACTTCAACAGCATCACTTGGTTGTCCAAGATTGAGATATATAAATGGGTATTATCAGCATATTGATTCTTGAGACAAGACATCCTGTAACTTGCTTCCCAGCGTGAAGAGGCCCTTCCCCCCAAAAGGTGGGATATTAGGCCTCTTCAGAATCTCCATCAGAGACAGCTCTTTCCCAGTACCTGCTCTTTCCATTTTTTATGGAAGCTTTATCCCCTCTCTTTATTATTCATATTTCTTCTCCTTCTTTCTAGGTAGAAATTTCATATAGATGCCACCAAATATTCAAGGCTATTCCAATGGCATAAGAAACCTATAACACATAAGGCACAAGAGGCATAAGGAGGCTGTGGTTGGCAGAAGGTATTGGACTCCAGCTCCCATAAACTCCAGCCACCCTGGAAAATGAGAAAAATTATGGATGCTGATCATTTCATTTGAAGATATATAATTTCCCCTTCCCAATTCCTAGTTATTAAGGAAAAAGATATCACATTGCTACCAAATATAGTAATATGTGCCAATTTAATTATAATCTCTTCAACACAATCTAGAAAGAGTTTGATTAATTTAATGAAATGTTAAGGAGGTGTGGTACCATCTATGAATTATTTTTATAGACAATGTTTGACCACCTGTTGAAATAGATTTAAGAGGGATTTTATATGATAAACAATTCCAAGTCAACAAGTCCAAATCTCAAGTCTTCTTTCCATATTTTAGAAGACTTTCAAGAGAGGTATTTGATCTGAGTTTTGTATAATGTTGAAGAGATTCCTTTGATTTTAAATGATAAGGATAGATGTGATTCTTTGAACATTGTAACATTCTTGATTGGTGAAGTCTCATGAGTTTCTGAAGAAATTATTGCACTTGTCTCATTTGAAACCAAGTTAAAACTTGTGATAAATTCTTCTCCAAAATATGTTCAGCAGAAATAGATTTTCCATCAGTAAATCAAATCTTTAACATCTGTTGCCCTATGCTCCCTGAACAAGCTTGCTAGGTTGAGATGCAATAGAAAATTTTGTCTGCTTATCAGTATAAGCCAGAGGTGAGCATTGTTTAAAACCGAATGCCATACCTTATATATTACAAAAATAGGTCTCCAAGGGATGGGAGGGCATGTAGTATGTGATATATGATTGAGGGAAAAGTTTATGGTTACAGTGTGGGATCAAGGGATCTTCAGCTTTCAGCCCCATGAAGTGCTTAAGGAGATGTAAAATGCTTTGAGTGAATTTCACCATTTCTCTAGACCAAATTTATTGGGTAAGCCTAAACATTCTTCTAGCACTGAACTGAATAAATCACCACTCTACTTCTCTGCCTAAGGCAATTTCTCACTAGTGACTAGTAGAATCCTCGTAGCATGAGCAAGCATCACTGAAGTGATTCAAAACCTGTCCTGCTCACTAAGGAAATAAAAGCAAAGAGTTAGCCAACTGCCACTATACCAAAATAACAAGAATAATAATGGCTGAATAACTCTTTGCATTCATTTTCTCCATTTGGCAGGAGATGAGTGGTTGTCTTACTGTTTGTGGTGCTGTGTATCTCAACAGTTTCCTAAGTGTCTGCATCCTGCATAAATATCCATGAGCTAATTTGATCCCAGGTCCCTTGGTCTTGTCAGGTATTGTGTCCTTACTCAATTTGCATGCCCACTGGAACTATCTAGATCCCTTAATTTTCATAAAATGTGACTTTTAAAAGAGGCTATTTGTCTCCTAGGGATTCTTTGTTACTACTTATGGAAGAATTGCAATTATTTTAATGGACTACTAGGAGGCAATATCAGAGTAGCAAGTGACATAAGAGGGAATGAACTCGTTCATGGTTCAGGCATTTGCTCAGCATATTAAGGAAACAAAAAGGGACAAAGGACAGACAGTCAAATGAGCTACTTAGAAATGATATAATTCCAATATTGTGCTGAAGAAACAGATTTTACTGTGCTATATTTTAACAGATTTAAATCTAGCATGATTCTGCAGGTCACGAACTGGCTAACCTACCAAAGAGATTCCCAAAAAGACTAGTTTTCTCCATGGAACATGTGCATTTCTAAGAAATAATTGGCACAGAAATAATTAACAACAAACAATGAGGGCAGTATTTTAAAGTTGTAGCCAATTATGGCTGGAGGGAGGGAGAGAGGGAAGAAAAGAGGCTTGTCACTTCTTAAAATTGAGTTAAACATTGGGAGAATCATTTTTGTTACTTGGGTTATACTTGAAAGCATGAGCTGAAATCAAAACATTGAGCAGCATTAAATAATATTAGAGGAGATTTAATACTTTAATATTCATTCTTATATTCAAAGATTCATGGGTCTCTGAAACATTAATAACTGCATATGTTTAAAAAACAAATACACTAATATGTACCAGAGGTAATATCTAATGACTAGTAATATGGATAGTTTAGTGATATTATATTAATTTCTAATAGAAGGACCTTTTTTGATTAGTCAGACTGTGTTATTGTCAGCCCTTCCAGGTTGTCCAGATTAGGAAACAGACACCACAACTGAAGAGAATATATACAGCTCAGGGTTGAACGGTGGAGTCCTTGGGCACTGAAGAGGTTACCTAGTCAGGTAATAAAATGTCTGCAAGAAAACAACTAAGCTTAGAGAACCCCAAGGACTCCATAGACTCCACAAGAAGACTAGAACTACAGGTAGTTCTTAGGTTATGATGGCAATTGGGACTGGAATTTCCATTGCTAAGTGATACAGTCATAAAGTGTGATGTCAGGTGACCACATCGCTTAGCAATGGCAATCCAGGTAGTCCCAGTTGCTGCTGTAACCCCAGGAATATGCAGGTCATAAGTGAGGATCTTGTGTGATTGCAACATGGGAAGAGGCAGGAGTCCCAGGCAAGCAGGCCAGCAGGTGAGAGCTGCAAGTGACAGCTGTGGGTGGGCAGGTGCCACAGGTGTGTGGTTATTTTTATATATATATGCAAGAAACAGTAATAACAGGAAATATATTCCTCAGCTATTCGTATCTAAACTTGGGCATATATTGACTAGTCTGTGCTCTATTTTTGCAGGAAACATTTTAGCTGCATACTCTAGAATAACCCAAAATATAAAACTAAAACTTTCAAGGCATCTTATAGAAGTTCTTACTGGAAAATGAGGACATTGACATCTGTACAGACCTAGTAGAATTTAATGAATATTAACATGGTTCAATGCATAACAGCATTGTTGAACATGGAAAATTACTAACCATTGCTAATAAACAAATTGCTAAACTAACAAGCTTTAAAATAAAAAGTTATCAGTTGAAGTATTGCAAAAGAAGAACGCTTGCTAAAGGTAACCCCAAACATATCATGGACAAGGCAAACAGCAGAAAGCAAGAATCATGGTTAAAGAAGCTGCTAGAACAAGACATATATGATAAATGTGGAATAGTGGGGGCATTAAGATGATGCACGTAATCAGAAAAATGTTAAATGTTGCTGTTTGTTCCAAATATTAGCAGAACCAGCAGTTAGAAATTCCCATATAAGTAAAGGTCATGCTGTGACCACAAGGAGTTAGGTTTGTGTAAGGTCTGTGGTAACTGTACTATAAAGAACCACTAAACAGCAAGGTGGTTGTATAAGCTTTGAGAGAAATTTCCTTGTGTCCTTTTTTCTGCGCAGAATAAAGTTTCACTTCAATCTCCACCTTGGTGTGTTTTTTGGGGCATTTAGCACACCGGGACTGGATCCAGACTTGGGCTGGGATAGCAGCATGTTGGGAAGCCAAAGTCTACAGGGCTAATCCCAACTGGACACAGAGATAGCGACATATCTAGGGTAAACCATAGAGTATGAAGGGACCACAGAGACTATCTAGATCAGTGTCAGGTTCAGCCCAAGAAACTCAGCAGGACAGTTCAGGAACAGTTCAGTTACTTTATTAGCTTACACCTACTAGACAGAATCTCACCAGACTAACTCTTAACCCCCAACAACAGCAACTAAACACTCTGAATTCCTTAGGGTGGTGCCAGTCTCATCCCCTTAGTTTCCACACACTCAGGCTGCAGGCTGAGGAGATGTTTGAGATTCCTCTCTGACTCCCTATGACCTTGGACCTCCTCACTCATGTCTTCCATCACAGCCAGCTCTCTTTTCTTTTTATTTCTGATGTATACCAGAAGTCATACCTTGTATCCTTCCTTAGTTGAATCCCCCTTCTTCCTTTTCCTATACATGCTCCTTTTTTCAGCATTTATAAAGCTCTGCATGCATCCATACTTGTTTCTTTCAATGTTTGCCATTTTTTCTTCTAATAGGAATTGTTTGTAATTGTACCGTCAGTATCTCATTTCACAAGATTTCCCATCCTTCCCAGACATTTTTCTTCTTCAGGATTTTGAGCCATTAGATTTGTTCTATCTTCAGTCTGACCTCAAAATCTACTCTTCTAAAATCCAGTATACTAGACTGACTCTTCTTTATTCCTTTTCCCCCTGACATTAGGTATTTAAGGATAACATGTCACTTTCTCCAAGGTTCCAGTCACTGTCAGATCTTCGACCAATTCCTGTCTCTTGATAAGTACTAGATTCAGAATAGCAGACCTCCTTATTCCTTTTCTTCCTCCCCATTCAAGTACTGCCAGGCCTGGCCCAGCTTAGCTTTTCAAAATCACCCAAGATTGGCAATGTGCACCATTTCAACTTCCCAGCCTAACCTATAGTCCTGATATTCTCTGGAGCTTTTCCACTCAAATATTATTCAGGCCAATCCTGAATCCTACTTAGGATTGGCCTGAATAATATTTCCAAACCCAGATAAAGTCAACCCTACTTGCAAGCCTACAAACCTGCATTGAAACCCAGATAGCTTATTATGTAGCTGTAGATGGAAACCTACAAACTTTCTCTGAGAAATTTTGTTCCTCCTACAAAGTTCCTCCCTCCCCCCCTCCACAAAAAAAATCACCACTTACAAATATCCTTACTTCTTTCTGCTGGCAAGCACTTCAGAGCTCGTTGCAAAACACAAAGGTTTGATAAATATGGGTTGTGTCTGGTTGCCCTGTCTTATTGCAGAGGCAGGACTCAATGGTTCTTTCATCTCCTCTGTATCTAAAACCATTTTTATAGCACCTCTTGGGACATTTTATTCAGAATCATTAAACTTTAAACTAATTTCTGATCCTGCTGCTTTCAACAGCATGCAATAATAAAAATTAAACTTCACCACCCACAGCAATTAATAGCACACCATTTTATTGCAGCTCATTCATCTGATAGGAATGCTGCTTTCAAAACAACACTTTGGATAGTGCAAGGAGTAACAGTAAATATTATTTCTTTCCTTTTTTCTGCATTCATTCAGTACTAGAGCATTACAAATTGTGCTTGGCAGGCCTCCATATGTTCACTTGTAAGTCTGTTGCATCCTAAATTCCCCAAATAAAAAATAGATGTGTATTTTTATACATCTTTCAGCTAAGAATTGCATAGCAAACTTCAGAGGAATGCCTGAGTGATAAAACACTGTTCCAAAATGTACCTTTATCTAGAAAGTTGCTTACAGAAATTTCCCTTATTTTCCCCTTAAAATACGAGCCAAACAACATAACCCAGCATCTCTAGAATTTCTACCATCATGATTCTGTGTAAAAATAAGAAACAAATCATTTTCTTATAATTTAGTAATGTCTCCTTTCAGCTGAATTAAGCTCCTGATGACTTCATAGACATGTCTATGCAATTTTCCTGGAAACAGTATGGAAGTGGCTTGCAATGATGCTAATAGCTGCTTTAGATTCTGGACCTAATGATCATACATGTATACAACCTAAGATTATAAGGTATGTTATTCCTCTTCTTTCAAAAGCCAGCCCTTCTGTGTTTGGAGGCTTTCCTGCTAATTCTTGCAAATCCAGTCCTGGACCTTTGTTCTAAAAACCTATTTTGATGCCACCACCAACTAAGTTGTTGAGTGAGACAGGTCATACTGACTATGAGACAGGTCATATTAGAGAGAAAATCTATCATTTTGTGAGCTCTGACATCCTAGAAGATTGCAAATGAGAAGGAAAGGATATCTCTTAGTGGGTATGTTCAGTCTGGACAGCTGCTTTGTCACATTCCTAATCTGTATTCATGTAAAGCACTACATTTCATGAGCCAACAAATCCATTCAAACTCATTTGTTTCTACCTGCTGTGGACTAGTACTGTGAACTTTGAAGGAACAGGATAGAAAGAGTATTGATGTTTTTGAAATCTGGGTTTGGAGAAGATTCCTGAGAATTCCATGGACAGTCAAGAAAACAAACAAATTGAACATAGCGATCCAGAATTCTCACTTGAAGCACAAATGACCAGGTTCAAATTATCCTACTTCGGAGCGAATATGTAAAGACTTAGCTCTCTGAAGAAGGCTCTAAAGTTGAGAAAGGTGGAAGGAAAGAGTAGCGGGTGTCCAGAAACAAGGCGGACGGACTCAGTTACAGTGGCAGTGAGTACACTGTTGGAGCATCTGAAGGACCACGTTAGGGACATACTGTCATGGAGAAAACCTACAGTATGTGGCTGCTAAGAGTCAACACCAGCTTGATGGTACATAATCAGTCAATCAATTAACTAATCATAGTATTGAGTTGATAAATGCCACAGGTCTTTGTCTTGTTGTAAAGCACATCTGCCTCTGCTCTGCCCTTCTGGGATTCACTGCCCTGTCTCCTGTTCAGAAGTATCTTTCTTCCTTTATTCATGAAAGACCAGATCCTGATTCTTCTGTGAAGTCCTCAAATCTATTTCTGAGTGCCATTGTTGCAGAATATCTTCTAGGTCTCTTGTTTGTGCTTATCACTCTTATCCACCTGTGCTCCCTGGAAACTGAAACTTGGGAGTTTGTTTTAAGCAGCTCTATTTTTACACTGAAAATATGCACCCAAGAAAATTCAGTGCAGTATTAACTACATACATCTGAAAACATTCTAATTGTGTTCAGACCAGTTTGTTTCTACTCCAGGAGTTCAAGGCAGGATACAAAATAGCCCTTCCTCAAGTTCTTTTCATAATAATATCCTAGTGAGATACAGGCAGATAAAAACTGGCCCAAAGTCATCAATAAACTATATCTCATTGTGGACTTGAACCTGGATCTCCTTGTTCCTACTTCAATATCTAAACTACTAGCTCAGCAGTGAAATATTCACTGAACAAAAAAGTATCATACACTCCAATATCCTTCCATACTACAAGTTATTTGTTTTCTTGACTTGAATACATTAACAAGGTAGTAGAACATTTATCCACAGATTCTTTAAAATTCATTTTAATTGATGGGTTTCAATTAAACAGAATGCAACATTTTCATTAACTACACACAGTTCCCCTGGTAGTTTTTGATGGTTCTCCCCTCCCCTCCCCACCCCAATTAAAACAAGTCAACTTCATGTTTTCTGCGTGTCTTGCCAGTTTTGGAACATTTAACTTAGATATTACTCAGTTTACAGCCCTCCATAGGAGTATTTAAAAAATGAAAGGGGAAATAGAAATGGGGTAAGAAATCATGGCGTTGCAGCTATAAATTCAGCCAGCCATGAACCTGAGCCATTTCAGGAGCCTTGAAAGAGATCCTAAAGGAGCAGATGTAGAGCTGTTGCAAAATTGCTATCTGGCAAAAAGAGCTATTAGAAGGAGGGTCTTTTGTTTTTGGTTTTCATACCAGCTTTGGATGGTAAGCCAATTGCCTCCCATCCCCCCATTTTCCTGTAAAGCCGAATGTTGCTAAAATTGACTCACTTTAGTATATCAAGTCATTCTGTTTATTAACCCGTTAAAATATTTATACCCCATGGCTGAACCATAATTTCTGATGCAGCTCACAATATGATTTAAAGTTAAAAACTGGTTTCAGAGCCAAGGTTTCCTGGCCACCAAGTCAAAACTTAAATTACTTTAAACAATTGGAGGAAAAGTAAGTTGAATGAGGTGGGGGGAGGTGTTACCTGTGCAACTGAGTAACATGATCCCTGGCTTTACACTTATGAGGACAGGTGCCCTTGAGTATAAGACAAGCTTCAGTAGGGGAGGAGCTTTTACACAAACAGCTGTAGAAGCAGAGGGAGAGATATAAGGTGGCTGTCCCTTGCTCTGCCTTGAAGATGAATCCAGTAAAATTACCTAGGGACAAGCCTTTCTCAGCCCTGGTGGCCAATTCTAGAGAAGACAAAAACTCGTGCATAGCTTGGGCTTCTCCTTGATTCCAACCTATGACAGATGGCCCCAGTGGTGGGGAGACCAGAATCAGCTGCTGTAGCACTACAGTCTTACCTGGATCAAAATAACTTAATGTCAGTGATCCATGTCATCAGACCTTTTTTTTTAAATAGTATTTTATTGGAATTTTAAAATTGCAAAGTTAAAAGTTAGAAATGAAAAAGAAAACTGAAAATACAAATTATAAAGAAAAGGAAAAGAAAAAGTGAGATAAAGGAAAAGGAAAAAGATATGAAAAATAGATAACTTCCAATCTATCTCTGGTCTTAGGAATAATAAGAGTATCATAGGTGCTAGTTTTTAATGCATTAAGTAGGAATAATTCTTTGTCAAAACATATCCCATTACATTTATAATCTAATCTTCAAACATGTCATCAGATCTTTGAGCAGATTACAATAGAGTAAAAATATTAAACAATACAAAACAATTTATGCACTCATATGCTTCCTCTGAGATGGACAGTGGAACAGGGTTGTTGCTGCCTTTTGAAATGCAACGAGGGAGGAAACTATGCAGACTCCAGGGTTGGGAGAGTTCTGAAATATGGGGGCCCTGAGAGAAAAAGCCTGTCATCTGGTCTACATCCCCTAAGCTGCAATGGCGGTGGGGGGGGGGGGGGCGGGGGGAGGTGTACTCTCAGCAGGCCTGCTTGAGATATTCTTGCCAGATGGGTGGATTCAGTCCTGGCAAGACAAACCCTATTGTATTCTGGTGCTATGCCACATAGGGCAAGTAGTTGTTGCTGCTGTTATTCCTATACCACTCTTTCACCCAGAGAGTTTCACAAAAGAATATCAAAACTATCTTATGAATATCAACAATAAAGCCACAACCCTAAGACCAAAAAATTGCCAGTCATGCATGATATTGTGGTATTTTAGGGGCATGGGATGGATCTATAATGCATGTGGAAGTGCTAAGAGTTTCAGCTGTTTGCTCCTAATTGTTCTGTTATATTTTAACTCTGTTTTGTCCCCTAAGTTCATTGTCACCAGCATTTGAACTTCCCCTTACGACAACAGAAACACTGATATTTTCATAACAGCTCTCTTAATTCCTCATTTGACAAATGTAATTCCCCCAAGCTGCATCTTTTTGTATGCTCAAATGAGGAAAAATAGAAATCATATTTCTATTTGATTGTTGTGAGCTGCTCAGAGTCATTGACAGTCGGGCAACATACAAGTTTAATAAATTATTGTTATTGTTATTCACTGAGACTGAGTATACTAACCAAACCACCACTCACTCATTCTCTTTCTATCCCTATGTGTCTGCTATAAATAAGCATTAGTAATTTTGAACTAATTGTTTTCCAATCACATTTATTGCCCTGTTGGCAAAGTATAATGCATAAACCCATTGCATGTCTGTCACACCTCTGTAAAAGAACCCTTATTGCAGTATTAATCTATTACATAAATGAGTTTGCGTATGTGTGCATATGGGGAATGGTTGTCCTTTAAAATAATATTTCCACATCCAGAAAAGCTAGCCAGAGGGGCTTACAGTATTACTCTATTAATAGGAACGGCTCATCAGTGGGGCAAGTGTTAGCTGTAGTCCCAGATGCTCCAATTCAAAGGGGCTCCATCAGTTAACTTCACACATAGCCAAGTAAGGTTTTCTTCTCCCTTCACACACACAAATAAAGAAACCCTTGAGGTTGAGGCTAGCAATAGAAAAATCCATGTTGCATACTTGCCTTGCCACACTCATCTCTGTACTTATGAAAGATGAAAAGCTAGAAAGATTCATTCTAATAACATTTAACAAATATCTGACTTTAAAAAATAGAATGCTGTCTGAAGAATTTTATATGACATGATGTTAAATTAATTGTAGCACTCATGCATAGCTGCAGATTTTAGCTGAAGAAGACATAAAGATGACGAGATTTACTTTTCACATGCCTATGGAGCACTTTCAAGTTATGATGCAGTTAAAAAACTGCATTGATCTGTGAAACTTTAAGCAAACCTGTCAAACAACCTAGCATATATCACTGACTGAGTTCTCTTCCAGCATGTCCAGTATTTCACTGGAATGATGCACAGAGCGATGCAAAGTGAAGCAGCCTTCTGGAGAAGACTCCCAAATCTCCCACATTAGAGATTTGTTAATCAATAAAAATCAGCCAATTTTACCATCTGCGTTACTAGGGTAGTGTTTCTGTCCAGTGAGGTTTTTTTCCCCCCAGATCTAAAAATCAACATAGAAAAACTAGTAATTGTTTACGTTTGAAAGTTCTCCTAACATATGGAGCCTTTATAAACTTCTTCCACTAATTTACATAGCTGTTAATGTAAAGTGCCTAAGAACCTTTTTATTTTAATGCAAATTACTCTTATTTTCATTATTTGATAACAAAACTTTCTACTGTGCAGACTTTTTCAAGAGAAATTTCCCCAATGCTATTCTTTAAAATTGCTACGGTTTGTATCAGCTTTCAGTGTTGTTACTTCTGTTCATATATATTTCTTTGTGAAGTAACATTAAGGCTAATGGGCTTCATCTGATGCTAATATTGATGCTGCTGCAAAGTCTGGTGGAAATAGGAAGCCCAAATTAGTTCCCAATGAAAGCCGTGATGGAATTGGTCAGTTTTAACCTTACAAACAATCAAGAGTTAGAGTAAAATCAAGAAGTGCTTATATTGAAATGATAACAAAACAAATAATTATGGATAGCCTTTTCAAAAGTTTTGGGTAGAATTAAATTAAGGTTGCAGATCAGATTGCTTCTGCTTACCCAAATTTCAGGTAAATTGATTGTGGTTTGTGAAGGAGAAGATATGCCAGGTTGGGAGATGCTTATAAAAAGCATCTTTTTATAAGCATCATTTTATAAGCATACAGGTGGAGGATGGCCCTAGGGAATTTCAGAATCATAACTGCAGTTCTTGGGGGTGGGGGGAGGAGTGTCTTCAAATTTTGGAGGAGAATTATTTGGTGTTTCGCCCCAGTGTTTCCCTTCCTTTTTTCCTAAAAATGATAAATACCATAGAGATCTCTATAGACAAAAAGCATGCAATCCTCTTCATCCAGACTGTTTGGCATGTGTAAAAGATACTGGTACGTTTTATTTGAGATACTTGAAGCTAAATAATATAATTTAACAATAAAATGCAAATTGGTTTTATTTTAGACTATTAGCCACTTTGTGGGTTCTAGCGATAGAACGGTCAGGTCCAACAACAGGTTCAAACAAACAGATAGAGGAGTATAAGTGCAGGAGTTATAAAGTCATGATGGTTTTTGCATGTTTTGCTGAATTGGGACAAAAGTCAGACTTCAGTGGAACAGGGGTGGACAACTGATAAATGGGCGAAGGCAACAGCGATTCAGGGAGGGAGCAGTTAATCAATTTGCAGCAGAGGGAATCCAAAATTCATTGCAAATTTCATGTATAGGTATGTTATAGGTACGTACAGTAGCTGTTCCAGACCAGGCCATAACAGGAGCAGAGTTGAAGCCCTCAGTGATCCTAATTCAGGTCAATTATCTCTTTCATAAAGAATAACATTTCCAAAATGCCAGATTAAGGTGGCAGAAGTCACATATAGTCTCTCCTTTAGCAAGCATAGGATACTTTTTTCTGATTCCATGGAGACAGGAAGCGAAATTACTTTCCTGTAGCTTTATTTCAGCAATTCTCCAGGGCTGTAACTCTTTGTTTCTATAAACCCTTTTATTTTCAGCAGGTACAACAACCTTATGATAGCATTTTTAATCATGACTTCCAAAGTCATGTTATTTTTTAAAAGCCTTGATTAAATAAAATAAACATATTATTGCAGGGAAAATAGTGTGCCCACTGGAAATAAAATGGCAATTGGCCCATATCTATCTTGAGACATTAATAATGACTAAAGGCGTTTAGTATATATGTAGCTCTTATAGCAATAGTAATTAATTCCTTTGTATCTCAGGTTTTTCCGGACAGATTTTGATTATCTTAAAACAATTTTTTAATCTCAGTTTATAACGCCTCTCTTTTATCACTTCAAGCTTCTTTTTAAATGCCATTCTCAATTTTATGCAGAACATTTTCTTTTTTCTTTTAATTATTTTTTAGGCAGAGTAACTGCATATTCTGGTTTTGCCAGGACAGACCCAGTTTGTGGAAGGCAGGGATGGCAAGAGTGTCTGCAAGAGGTCAAAAAAGTCAAGATGGTGGACACAACCATGTGATTGAAGCCCCATCCTTTCTTTACATGCATCATGACACAAGTAAAAAGGGCAGGGGTCCATCATATGGTTGTGGATGTCACCCTGCAAACAGCCCTTCAGGTACACTCAACAAAACAGGAAAATATCCTGGCTTCCAGGAACGTGTCCTCCCCATTGTGAGCAATTGCTGGTTATCCTGATTTTTGCAGTCCATATGTGGCTACTCTAAGAGTGCCTATTTGAGGCTGCAGATTAAACATGTAATATGTCCTTCTTTCTACTCTTGTAAATCTGGCCGCCTGGTTGCTAGATTACTACAGATATTATTTACAGCATACTTAATTTTGCCATCTTTAACCTAACAACTCTCCAGCAAAGAAAAATATTCCTAACTTATTTTTTAAAATATAATTTTTATTGAAGAATTTTTAACAAGATAAAAACAATAAAAATATTAGAAAAGAAACAAAGAAAATAAGGAAGAATAGTGAATAAGTAAGAAAAGATTCTAAAGAAATGGCTTCTGATCTTTTTGACAGCAGTTATAAATGCATTTATATTTTTACTCTTTCTCTCTCTCTAAGGTTACATTATAACTTCCTTCTTTCCATAAGCTACACTTTCTCATCTTCAAACCCATAAATCACAAATTCGTTTTTCTCTTTTTTCAGCAAAAAGTCCATAAGGGGTTTCCAGTCACTAATAAATGTAGTTGTTGATCTTTCTCTAATCAAACAAGTTAATTTTGCCATCTCTGCTAGTTCTGTCATCTTCACCAACCATTCTTCCATTGTGGGTATTTCAGAATCTTTCCATTTTTTTGTGCTTATAATAGTCTTGCAGCAGTAATCATATACAAAAATAATCTTTCATGGCTCTTTTCTAATTGACTGTCCATTCCTATTCCAACTTAATGAATGGAAATCTGGACTTGAGAGATAGTGATATATCCAAATCCATGCAATTAATCTTTGGCAGGGTTACATGAGTCCCTAGATCTCTAAACTATATTATTATTTTTCATGCCAGAAATATTTTCAATGTGCTCCTGCTTTTTGGTAACACTTTCCTTAACCTAGCCATCCTTCAGTGCCACTGTGATTACTGTTTGTTTATCAAATCATAGCATTGGAAGGGATCTTAGAGATTATGGATCCTAGTCTAACACCTGCTCAGTGCAGAATCCACCAGAGCAATTCTGAAGAGAGCCAGTTTAGTGTAGTGGTTAAAGGCATCCAACTAGAAACCGGGAGACTGTGAGTTCTAGTCCTGCCTTTGGCATGAAAGCTGGCTGGGTGCCCTTGGGCCAGTCCCTCTCTCTCAGCCCTAGGAAGGAGGCAGTGGAAAACCACTTCTGAAAACCTTACTAGGAAAACTGCAGGGACTAGTCTAGGCAGTTGCCAGGAGTCAAAGACTGATTGGAAGCACCAAAAAATAAATAAATCTGAAGATGACTACGTAGCCTCTTTTAAAGACCTCAGGCAGAGGATTGCTCATTGCTTCATATAGCAGCCTGTTCCATGAGCTGACAGTTTGTAAAATCAGGGAGTTCCTCCTGATGTCTAGCCTGAACTTTCCTCCTTGTAGTTTTAACACACTGGTTCTGGTCCTACTAAGCTATTCTAGTAGTTCCATCTATATTGATGCAAACAATAGGTCAGCCAATATTTTTTTAGTCCCCATTTAAACTCACTCACTTCAGATGTAATATTAATAATGGTTACCAAACAGAATGTAGAGTTGTACACAAAGTAAGCCTTAGCTAAATACCACTGCTTGCAATATTCTGATCTTTGTAGGTACAGATGCATCCTGGCTGAATCCTGTGAATTCAAAAGTCTACTGATTCCAGAACTATACCTTTTTGATTTGTAATGGGATTGTACTCCAAGAGCAGGTGTGCAATTTGGGGATATTCATTGCTCCTGCTCTCTAAGCAGGCTTTTGCATTGGTTGGTGCACCAGTTGCGGCCTTACCAGGAACAGGATGCACTTACAGCTCTAGATTGCTGTAATTTGCTCTATATGGAGTTGCCCTCAAAGATGACCTGGAAACTTCAGCTAGTCTAAAATACAGTGGCCTGCATGCTTACTAGTCAACCTTAGCTATATTACACCATTGCTGTGGGAGCTGCTGTCAGCCCCACTGGATAGCTCAGACCAAGAAATCAACTTTGCATGAAGGCTAAGACATCACCTTGCCGACAAAGATCCGCATAGTCAAAGCTATGGTTTTTCCAGTAGTAATGTATGGCTGTGAGAGCTGGACCATCAAGAAGGCTGAGCGCCGAAGAATTGATGCCTTTGAACTGTGGTGCTGGAGAAGACTCTTGAGAGTCCCCTGGACTGCTAGGAGGTCAAACCAGTCAGTCTTAAAGGAAATCAACCCTGATTGCTCATTGGAAGGATTGATAATGAAGCTCAAGCTCAGATATTTTGGTCACCTAATGCGAAGAGAGATCTCTTTGGAGAAGACCCTGATGCTGGGAAAGATTGAAGGCAAAAGGAGAAGAGGACGGCAGAGGATGAGATGGTTAAATAGCATCACTGAAGCAATGAGCATGAAACTGAGCAAACTCAGGGAGGCAGTGAAGGACAGGAAGGCCTGGCGCGATATGGTTCATGGGGTCACGAAGAGTTGGACATGACTTAATGACTGAATAACAACAATGAAGGCTAAAACTAATTTTATTTTAATTTATTTAAAACTAATTTTATTGAGATTGGCTATAACAACAGAATCTTGCAAGTCTTATTGTGCTGTACCTCCTCCTCCCTCTTATACCTCAGTGAATTAGGGAGACATCTGCCTGACCTCTCCCAAATGTTATCTCATTATTCTGGATTTAAAATGCTTCAGCCACTTTTGCCTAGGTAACACTTCCCCCATATCTCCATCATGGTCATCTTCCTTACTCTCTATAGTTGCATTGGCTACTGGCATGTTTGAGTGCAATTTAAGGTTCTGGTCACTAACTTTAAAGCCCTAAATGGTTTGTAGCCTGGGTATCTACAAGACCACCTTTCCCTGTTTAAATCTGCCTGCATGATCTGGACAGTCAGAGCATACCTGCACTGTATACTGTATATCATACGGTGGTGTCAGCCTTTTTAAGAGGTGGTCCCACCTGCCTTGAAGGAGGCAGTGGTATACCTACTCTTCTTCAAGAAGCCGTTGCTGGACACCACCACCACAACACTTGGTTGAGAAGGTAGCTGGGTTGCAGTTACAAAAGGTCCTGGATAAAATGGATTATTTGAATACTTTTCAGTAGGGTTTCAGGACAGGACATAGTTCTGAGATGATATTGGTCATGTCTGGATTTGCCTGCCTTCCTGCCTTCCTTCCTTCTTTTATTATATTTCATAACAAAATTACAAAAAATTAACAAAAATGCAAAACATAACAAAGAATTTGTTAATAAAATGAATAAACTACCAAACCTCCCTCCTAAACAATAAGGGAAAAAACAAAATAAAAGAACACCCCCAAATTAAAAAAAAATACTAAGGATCTAAATATGGACATTAAATGTGTAGCGATCAATAGTTAACTGAAAATACCTAGCAATACTGTAATCATTATCAAACAGAGAGAAAAATGATCTGATAATACTTGTTGCTTCGAGTCAGTCTTGACTCCTGATGACTGCCTGGACAAGTCCTCACAGTTTTCTTGGCAAGATTTCAGAAGTGGTTTGCCATTGCCTTCTCCTTCCTAGGGCTGAGAGAGAGTGACTGGCCCAAGGTCATCCAGCTGGCTTCATGCCTAAAATGGGACTAGAACTCATGGTCTCCAGTTTCTATCCTGGTGACTTTAACCACTACACCAAATTGGCTCTCTTATAAAAATATTGAAAATAATCTGATAATACTAACCTATTATTATAAAATACCATGAAATCTACACCAAATAAACACAAATTGCTTCATTATCTGATTAATGAAAAACATTGTCGTTTCCAAAACAGATAAACTGCACATTTCCAAAAGTCAATCCATAATATCAGGAATATTACTATTTTTCCAATTTCTCAAAATAACTCTTTTGATGGCCCCCCATGCCCAGTACAATGTTAATTGCTCAAAGATAGTCAGATTCCAAATTTTGGGGATATTGTTCAACATCACAATAACATGTTTAACATTTAACATCCCCATAAATCTATGTATATACATTAAAATGTTATTTCAAAAAGATGCAAGGACAGGTAGTCCTCGCTTAATGACCATTCGTTCAGCAACCATTCGAAATTACGATGGCACTGTACAAAGGGTCTTATGACCTGTGCCCAAAACTATGACCATTGCAGCACCCCTGCAGTCACATGATCAAAATTTGGGCGTTTGGCAGCCCGCCCACACTTACGACTGCAGGGGTGTTTCAACTCCCCCCACCCGCCTATCTCCCCCCCAATCTCTGCCCTTTTGGCACCCTGCCGCCCTGTGCTCCATTGCCCCAGCTGACCTTCGCTGCCATCTTCTTGCTCCCTCTGCTCCTGCTGCTGACAAGGCATGCCCGGCCTAGCTGCTGGGCCCCATGGGGCTAGCTTCATGCTGTGAAGAAGGGGCCTTTTTTCCCCCTTCTTCACAGCGCAAACTGTGGCCTCTCAACTCAGGCTGAAAATCCAAGCAGTTCTGAGGCCCTCACACACCCAACCCACACCTCACTTCACATACCCTAACCAGCTCATACACCCCTAGGCACCCCCTCACTCCCTCCCCCACCTGGCAGCACCTGGTGCTTGCAACTTCCTGCCAGCTTCCCCACTGACTTGATTGTGGGAAGCTGGCAGGAAGTTGCCTCACCCTGGGCATTCACTTAACAATGGCAACCGGGACTGCCGTGATTGTGGACGCTAAGCAAAGTGGTCACATGATAAATTGCTTAATGACCGCATCACTTAGCAACCTAAATTCTGGTCCCAGTTGTGGTTGTTAAAAGCAAGGACTACCTGTAATTCACAAGACCAAATCATATGGGTCAATGAACCCTCAAATTTTTTATGTCCCCAACAAAGCTTATCTGATGTTCATCCTTGTTAAGTACATTGTTTGGGGAGTCCAATAAACTGAAAATATTATTTTTGATTAATCAATTTTAATATCAAATTGATACAAATTTAACTTTCTTAAGGACTTGTGACCCTTGATATGACATTATTAGATATTCCAATTATTTAGTCATAGCTCATAAATCCAGTGGTATCCACTTCACAATTTTTTTTTTAACTTTTGATAAAGATATGTAGTAGGTTTAAATTCAGTCATGGATTCCATCAAATAGGAAAATACCTCAGGTACCTTTGAAACTTGTTTGAGTATATTTAAATATGCATGTTGATGACCTTTAGTGGAAGTGGGATGGGGTGGTACAACCAATCTGGCCTTCCTGGCTCTCTCAGTAGCTTTTGATACAATAGACCATGGTATCCTTTTGGATAGGTTGGTGGGGGGCGGGCATGGTTTGGAGGTGGTGATCCTCCTTCCTCTGCAGTCAGTTCCAGTTGATGTTGATAGGGAGAAGAGAGATTGAGCCTAAAACCTCTGGTTTGTGGGGTACCTTGGGGCTCACTGCTATTGCCTGTCTTGTTTAACATTTACATGAGGCCATTGAGGGAGGTCATCTGTCATTCTGAGATCAGGTATCATCAGTATGCTGATGATACTCAGTTGTACATCTCAACCCCGGGCAAGCAAGCCATGTTTTCAAGGTCTTGTCCTAGTGCCTGGAGGCTGCTGGGGTCTATAGAGGAACAGACTCAGGCTCAACTCTAGCAAGATGGAGTGGCTTTGAATGTTTGGTCCTCCCAGTTTCAGGGACTTTCCACCTTTAGTCCTGAGTAGGGCTTTACTGTCCAGCCCTGCTCAGGACTTGTGCACAACTTCCTGAACAATCAGCTCCTGCTTGAGGAGCAAGTAACAACTCTGGCCAGAACAGCCTTTGCACAGGTTCTGCTTGTACACCAGTTGTGTCCATTCCTGGATGGAGAGGAATGGACTACTGTAATGCACTCTATATTGGGCTGCCCTGGAAATTACAGCTGGCCCAGAATGCAGCAGCATGATCATTGATGGGCAAGCCTCTCTAGGTCCATATAACACTCCTGCTATCTGAGGTGCATTGGTTGCCAGTTGACTTCCAGCTGCAATTCATGTTGCTTGTTATTACCTATAAAGCTCTACATGCCATAGCTTAGCTATTTGAGGGATTGCCTGTCTTCCATAGTGTCATTCCATCCTGTTCACTCCAACAGGGTTAGCTTGCTATGGGTGCTGTCAATTAAACAATGCTATCTAGTTGGACCCAGGAGGTGAGCCTTCTCTGTTGCTGAATCTGCCCTTCAGAACAGCATTCCCCCTGCTTGCCCGAGATCTGCATAGCACCCATTTGCCTGCCTTCTGACAAATGTTAAAAACCTGGTTGTTTTCCCAGGCCCAGGCTATTGGTTTGGGCAGATCCTCTTTTAGTTGTGGGTGTTGCAAAGACATGTTGGATTTTTTGTGATTCCCTGCACACAGTTATATGTTACATTTTGCTGTGTACTGTTTTACATATATTACAGTATTTCTAATTTTGTGAATTCAAAGTCATTTGAAGTAGAGTGGCCGAGAAATTTCTCACATACACATGCACACACGCACACACACACACACACACACACAATGCCTTGGTAACATCATTTTTCTACAATATAGCTATGATGTCATCATCTGACTCCCCGTCTAGGAGTTAGCTGTATCAATATTATAGTACTGTCCTCCTTTTTTCAGATATTGTCCAAGAGCATCCTCCATATGTATAAAACTTTTTAGACTTTGTCATCTATTACTATGGAAGGAAGTCAGATGACTCTCCTGTCTTGAAACAGAGACAACAGAGACAGGTCAGGCATCAGCAAGGGAGACAGCATATAGCTTTCTGCTGACTCAAGCATGGGTAAAGAACAGTTCAACTCAGCAATAGAGAATGGGCCTTGAAATCAAGAAATGCAGAGCTAGAAGTGTTATTTAAGTTTCATCTTTTCCAATTATAACCATAACATAACATAATAAATGTAGTTTTCACACTGTATTGGACATTTGGGCAACATATGGAAATGTCCAAGGATATTATTTCCCACTTCATTAAGTTTGAAAATGGGAAAAATCTTGGTCATTTAAACTACTATTACTGACTTCACGTGGAGCAACTCAAAAGTTGCAGCTGACACAGAATATAACTGCTTGCTTGCTGATCAGTGCATGCCAGTTCAACAGAATAAGACTTATTTTGCATTGGTCACCAGCAGCCTTCCAGGCTAAATTCAAGATGCCGGTGGTTATCCACAAAGCCCTATATGGCTTGGGCCCCTCTTACCTTCAAGACTGCCTCTCCCTCTAAAATCCTCCTGCCTTACCTAATCTAAGAGAGGAAATGCGAGTGCCCATCCCACAAAAGATTGGGGGGCTGGAATCCAGGAAATGACATTATCAGTAGCAGCTCCTCATTCTGAAACAGCATGGTCTCTAAGAGTAGGTTGTTCACCCCCACTGTTTTGTCCTTCAAGAAACTGGTAAAGCAGTCCTCTTCTGTAGGACATTCGGAATGGAAAATTCTATTTTAATGTTGGATTTTTAATTGACTTCTTTTGTTCTTATTCGGCATATTGTAAATGACCTAGAGTCACATGAATAGGTGGCATACAAATGCTGGTAATTAATAAATCAGTAAATCAAGTTTGAATTAGCAGTGTTTGACCTGAAATGAATCTGGGGATCAAACACTTAAAAAAAAAAAAAAAGCATTGATTTCTATGGATCTGTTTGTGGTTTGTTTGCTTGTTTGTTTTTCGTTACTTACAGAGCAATTCAATCTAAAATTTCATTTGAAGCATGATTGACCAGGCTCAAACTATCATATTTTGGACACATGATGCAAAAACCCAGCTCCATTGAGATGTTGATAATGCTGAGAAAAGTTGAAGGAAAGAGAAGAATATGATTAGAAGCAAGATGGATGAACTCATATAAGTTATCACAGCAATGGCTACACCCAAACAGCCAAGTTGAAGGCAGATTGTTCCAGAAAGAATCTATCAGTTTGGTCACTAAGCACTGACACTGACTTGATGGCACTTAATCAATCAATAAGACAGGAGCTCTTTTTCATATCTGTCTAAAATTGAGAAGGTATGATTTTCCAGAAAGATACAAATTTGGACCAAAACATTATACATTAATGACAAATTCCTAGGTATCCTACTGAAAGCAGTAAGCAATGGAAAGAAATAGAAAAAACAAAAATGAGTATAATAAAGGTTTGACTTGATTTGATAAAATAATAATGAAATTTCAATAATGAATCTGGGCACACAGAGTTAGGCAAATGTTTTCTGGACTCTGCCATGGGGCAGAGAAATAACAAATTCCAGGCTTTTGCACTGAGTCTAGGGTGGCATAACATACAGATTGGCCAGGTAATCGTTGTTACTATCACTGCCTTTCACAGCAAAAGCTCAACAGCAAAACAGAGCCCCTGAGAAACAAGGAGGAGGAATCAGCATATTTAGGTATAATTATTTTTGAAAAATAAAGTACCTCTGCCTCTAAAGAATATTACCCAATGAAAACTGATTAGGAGCTATAGATTGTTACATGTTGATTGGGAAAGACATGTAGTTAGCTAGAAGGGGGGGGAAACAGAGCATGCTCTACCCCACATTTGTTGCAAATCCCAGGCTCTCTTTCACTACTGCAATCACATAGAGAGTCATAGCTTATTATACTTCATATGCTTTGTGTGCTGCCAGGAAGCTTAAATAAGCCTGCCTGCCTGCCTGCCTGCCTGCCTGCCTGCCTGCCTGCCTGCCTGCCTGCCTGCCCGCCCGCCCTCCCTCCCTCCCTCCCTCCCTCCGGAGAACGTAATGAAAATACTTGATATCCAATGGGCCATTCTTTGTGTTGGCCTGACAGAAAGATAAGGTGAACATCAAAGATGGACTATAGCATTATGAAGCTAAATCCCTAAATCTCTGTGGACGTAAAAGGATTTTGTGAAGGGCTCAGGCACAGTGCTTTCATTTGCTACGTGTCTTTATGGAGAATGGTGGTACAGAGCAATGGCTAGCTGATATTTAATTATTTGTGTTAGACAAGATGAATCCAAGTGGATGCTCATCTGTGTGTATTTATTTGGAATATATTCTGGGCAACATAGGTGTGAGTAAGAGAGTGAGAAATATTATTCAAGCTCTGATTCATTCAACCAGCTGAAATAGAATTTATAAGAAATTCAATTCAATTTAATGTGGATTTAATTGCAACTGTAGATGTATTTCTCATTTTAGATATTAAATAGCATAGCATAGCTAGAAGCCAGTGTTATCAGCACACTCTCCTTCCTTTGTATGCAGAGAAAGATAAGACCTTTCAGCAGCACATTTCATAAAAATTCCTGAATATATCTATTTTCAGAATTATACTTCTGAAAAATAAGACTTTGGCCAGTTTATTTACTGGTTTGTTTATCAAATTTATAACGCCACTCAACAATTTCATCAAAAATGGAGAACCATCTGAGTGAACAAGTTGATAATAGTGACTATTTATTTGTGTCCTTGTATGCAGCTAACAATATAAACGTATAAAATATCCCATATGGATATCCCATATGCATATAAGCAAAATTAATTAATTAATTAATTAACAAACAACAAACACTGACAAATACAGATACCATTTGCCAGCAAGCCCACCTACTAGTCAAAGCCTGTCTTCCTGTACAAGACAGAACAGGTAGATCTTAAGCTTTCCTTGGCTGCCAGGCTGGATCAGGCTGATAGAATTCCCACTGGAGGGGCATTCCAAAGAGTGGGGGTAGCTATCGAGAACACCTGCTTCCAAGGCTCTATAAGGTAACAATCCCTTAGGACCTGGAGGGAGCTGACCCTGTTTGATTTGGTTGGATTGGCAGATGAACACAAGAGAAAGGGGTCACTCAGATAATCAGGTCCAGAGCCTTAAAGGCTGTTAAAGGTGACAACCAGCACCTTGAATTGCACCTGAAACCTGACTGGTAACCAATACAGCTCCCTAAGCATTTGAGCCACAAACCCCAAGCTACTCCATCTTGGAGGGATTCAGTCAAAGTCTGTTCCCCCCATCCATCCCCTGTTAACCTTCAGGCATTGGATCAGCACTTCCGTCACATCATCTGTGAGCCTGAAGATGAGATGTATAACTGGATATCATCAAAACATTGATGATACTGAACCCTGTATTGGTAGTTCATGTATGAACCACAGCAGCTTCATATAGATGCTAAAAAGGAGTGGAGAGAAGAGCGATCCCTAAGGCACTCCACAAAGGATGGGTAGATCTCCCTCTTCCATTGTAACTGACCCTTCAAGAAGGAGAACTACTGCAAAACAGTCTACTCCAATCCCTTGGAGACATTCCAGGAAAATGTCATGGTCAATAGTATCAAAAGCCACCAAAAAATCAAAGAAGACCACGAAAGCTTCATTCCCCCAATCCTGATCTATCCAAAGGTCATCCACAGGTACAACCAATGCAGTTTCCATATTGTATCCCAGACTAAACCCTGACCACCAAGGTCCAAATAATCAGCTTCTTGAAGGGTCATTTGTAGGGCCACAAGCTTCTCTATAACCTTTCCAAAATAAGGAAGGTTGGAAACAGGTCTATAATTGTCCAAGACAGTTGAATAAAGTGAAAGCTTCTTGGCTGCACCACTACATCCTTCAGAGGTGTCAGAAACTCCCACCTCATTCAGAGAAATGTTGATCATTGTTTGGATCCAATCTTCATGGGAGGCCTTAATGAACTATTCCTTAATCCAACTGAGAAGTGCCAGAACTAACATGCAGAAGGCCCTATCCACTTCCTTGGGACCTACAGATTCAAAATAATCCCTGATCTCTTCATAAGACAAAGCCCTAGTCATTTCCTCCATTGACCCTGCCCAGAGGGAGCCCACTTCATCTCTGATCTGAGCGATTTTGCCTGCAAAATGCTGCAAAAATTCTTCCCAGCAGCTTTTCATATGGTTTTGGTGAACATTGCTCCCTAAAAGGGAATGAGTCACTTTTTAAAGGGGTGCTAGGTGGCACTCAGCAGACCCATTAAAGATAATAAAATATTTCTTTTTTGCCACTCAAATCACCACTGCATAGGCTTCAGCTTGAGCACATACCAGTGTTTGGTCAAACGCAAGTTGGGTCTTGCTCCATTGGGACCCCACACATATCCTATATTGCTTCATCCCCTTAGCTGCTGAGAAAACCAAGAGGCTGCAGTGGATCTGTGGACAGGGGGAGGTCACTTCAGAGCAACCCAGTTCAGGACACTGGATACCCTTTATTCTATTGGATGACTAGGGTTTTGGCTGAGCTGCCCACCAGATTCTCAGGAAACTTCTCAAGAGCCTTCTGAAAACTGACAGGATCATCAGGCACCAATGGATCTTAAAAGTCCTTCCCTTCTGAGGAAGGACGTTGCATTGCAGAGCTCTCTGGCAATCAGAGTGATCCATCCATGACAAGAGAGGAAGTTTAATGCCTCACTTTCAAATCATGTCACATCTGACCCTAGAGAGAAACCAGATTTGGTGTGTAACCCCTCATGTGTGTGCACCCTTGATAACTTGGTTCAGATCCATGGTTGTCAGGTGGCCATGAATTCCTGGGATGCTCTGCACCCCCACCAAGGGACAGTACATTGAAGTCCCCAACACTACCATTTGTGGGAACTCTGCTGTCAACTTAACAATCAAGTTGAGAAGCCTGGAAGGGTGCCACTAGTCCAGATGCAAAACAAAATCTCATATCTCGTTATCTGTAAAATAGTACCTCTTGATACCAACAGAGCCTTGCAGATGACAAGAGCAGCCCCCTCTCCTACCTCAGGACCAGACTGATGCCAAACCTGAAATCTGAGTGGGCAGATTCCTGACAGCATGACTCTCCTCTCCTTTGCCACCCAGGTTTTGATAATACAAGTTAGATTAAATAAATTTACTTGCTATAAGTCACATTCTGGAAAAAAAATGTAGCCTGCCCTTATACCAGATGCATACTCTATCAGGAATATAAAAATGGACTGTCTAGATCTGTACTTAAAACATTAATCTAGTCTGATTAAAATACTAATATATTTATTATCTCTGTGTGTGTATGTGTATGTGTGCATCAGTTTGTCTGCATGGTCTGCGGCAGTGATCTTATTTTATAATTTTACTTATTAAAGTATATTTATACTGCTCATTAACAAGTTCTACAATCTTAAAATCATAAACTCCAAAAATACAAAACAAGTTTAGAAATAAAAATGTGATGGACTGGAATGGAGGAAGGGGGGTGCAAACGGTGCTCTCGTCTCCAGAGCAATGCTCTGGAGATAAGCGGAGAAAGCTGGTGCATCCCTAAACATTCCAGAAGATAGTAGAGAGTTGTGCCTGGGAACTACTGGTCAGTCTGAAAAGATTCTGTAAATAAGCGCTAGCTAATAAACCTTGCTGATTGAACCTACACGGTCTCCAGGAGTTCCTTGGGCTAGGCCTGACAAAAAACTAGTTTAAAACAGTATTAGAAGGAAGACAAATGCTCAAACTCTAAAAACACTAGAACTTGTTTTCAAAGCTGAAAAGTCAGAGATTTGTTTCAATCTTTCTATAGTGGTAAAGAGATTGCAACATAAATGCCAAGCAAACTTCTCTGAAAAGAATATTCCTCAGATAGGTTGCTGTCACTGAAAAAAATTTTGGCCTAATGCAGTGTTGTCCAAACTTGGCCACTTTAAGATGAGTGGACTTCAACTCCCAGAATTCCCCAGCCAGCATGGGAGTTGAAGTCCACTCATCTTAAAGTGGCCAAGTTTGGACAACACTGGCCTAATATAATGTTATTGACCCGTCCCTATGAACAATTTTGCTCCCCTAGTTTAGACCAGCTCACTTTCCCCAACCAGTTTCAAAGGAAGACCTGCCTGTAACAGTCTACATGAGAGGTTAAAGCTAGTAAACATGCAACAGGAAACAATTAAATAACTGATGATTTCCTGCCTTTTTGTTGTACCCAAAATCTAATAAGGGAGCTACCTTAGTTTGCCAAAAAGTAGGACCAGCCTTGATGGAGAAGGAACCTTCACCGAGCTTTTGCATCTGGGAGAAACTTCAAGATGTAACCCTGTCTAAGCAACGTGACTTTGTTATACATGCCCACCTCATCATGTATAGATTTAGCAGGCACTTCATTCCTGTATCAATCTGCAGTTAGCAGATATTCAGTAGTACTTGAACCTGAGGGTTTTTTTGTTTCTTTGTAATTCTACTGCACAGGCTGTTTTGCTCATCAGTGAACAATGAGATTCCCAGCTGTACTGAACATGCCTCCTGAATAAACATTGGGAGAAAAACAGCTTGTGAATTTAATCGTAATTTTAATCATGGAATGCCACTGTTTTTCTTCTAGCAATACTATTCTCAAACAGCTTTATTGTCAGGCAAATTATAGCATACTGGAAACCGGATGTCAGCCTCCTCCTCCATCTCTACCCACCGCTATATAATATCTTTGTTCTGCATGGATTACTATTGAAGAGTTGGGGGGCAGGGAAACAATCAAGCAATGCAGAAAGCAGATTTCAGAATGGAGTCTTTTTACCATCATGGCTAATTATAATAATCATAATCCCATCTAAAAAGAGCATCTATAGATTTTGACTGCATCCTGGGATTCTAGATATTTTCTCTCCTCCTTGCCCATTGATGTGTCTATACCTACAAAGATCAGAATCACGCAGGAGATGGTTTTCCCTGTGACACTCCATGGAAGCAAAAGTTGGTCTTTGAAGAAGCAGGTTAGAAAGAATATTGGCACTTTTGAGCTTGGGTGTTCATAGATAGGTTTACTTGATATCTGAACAGACAAAGGAGGTCATGGAAAGGAGGACAAATGGGGGGGAAAGGAGGACACACTAATTCCTTAAATTTCTTGGCATCTGTGACAAAAATTATAGTAAAAAACTTCAAAGAAGAAGAAGAGGAAGAGGAAAGTACTTAGGCCTACATGTGCATGAAATTACTTTTCTCAGCATCATAAAGGCCGGTTTTTCAATTGCAGGAATGTGCTAGAGCCAGTTAGAAGGCAAAAGCCTTCAGCATGTAACTGATTAAGGTCTTATCAGGAGCTATATAAGGGGGTTAAAGTTATATCGACAGCTAATTTAGTCAGAAACATTTAGCTTAGAGAACTTTGTTTATAAGGTTATAATTTTTCTCTACTTTTTTGGAAAAAGAATGTCAAAAATGGATAATGACAAAAAGTACTATCAACATAATGTATCACAACGAGATGTTTAGAAAGAGATGTTGATCTTTATTGTACATTATTCTAAATGTAGAAAAAACTTTTTTGTACAAATATTTGTTTAAAGAATAAAATTAAATTAAAAAAAGGTCATGTCACTTTCAGGCAGCAGCACAAGCAGGGGAGGGTACTAATCAGCTAATTAAGTCACAGAGCTGAGCTTGTTAACCTGTGGTCAGCATTTATTAAGGAAATGCTGAAGAAATGCTCAAAAAGCTGGACAGCATTTGATTTTAAGGCTATGCCTGCTGGATGGAGGACAAAAGGAGGACACGTCCTTCTTTTGCCAGATGTCTTGAAAGTCTTATGATTCAATCAGAGAGGCTTCAAACACTTCCTTTGATCATGGAGATGACATCAGATCCTCAGGACACCCCACAACTATTTTTTGCTTTCCTTCCCAAATTCCTAACCATACAACATGCTGTTCTACACTCCATATCAAACCAGTGTCTATGTTGTTGGTGAATTGAACTTAATTTAGAGGTGTCCTGCCTTAATTCTGGTTTTAAATGGTCAACTATTTGTTGATAGTGGCTCAGGATGATTGGAGAATTTGGATCAGCAATAATCAATTTAAGTGATGCCAGATGGTTTGAGTGAAATATTGTAGTGATTTTATAAGCTAAATTATTTACTGGATTTATATTTCAGTTTTCATTCAGGAGCTCAGGCCAGTGTACATAGTGCTTCTTCCTTCTATTTTCTCCCACAACAACCCTGTGAGGACAGTTACACTGCAAGAGAGAATGATTCACCCAAAGTCAACAGATGAGCTTCCATGAAGGAGGGTGAACTAAAATCTGGGTTTCCCCATTCCTAGTCCTTCACGTGGGTTCTCAGAGGATTGTCCAACTTTCAGAACACATGTTGACAGTATGGAGGGATGTGGGATTGCAGAGACGCACAGGGGAAGTTGTAAATGATCTCTGGTCATTGCTTAGAACTAGACTTCCTTGTTTCTTTGTTATGATATGCTGCCAAAGAATAAATATTATTGTCTGTACAAAACTTCATTACGCCCAAACTATATAGCAGAGATAAAGCAGCACCAAACCATCAGTAATATGAAGTCTCTGAGGCTTTGAAGTTTAGATTTGCTGCCCACTAGATGGTGCATTGTCATTCTTTCAATATTTTGTTAAAGTGATCGAAAAAATAAAGTGCTGTTTTGTGCAGTTTCCAGAAGATTAAATGGGTGAGCCTGTTACAACACCAGAAGCAAGGAACAGAAATTGAAATCTGATTGTCCTGTCAGACAATCTGGCATCTTGAATGAAAGACTCTCTTGCTCATAGAAGGTTGTGTAATAATAAATGCTTTACGGCAATATAGGATTTTTGATACTTTTTTTTTTTGCTACTCATGTTATTGGATTGACAATAAGAAGAAGGGAAGGGAAGGGAAGGGAAGGGAAGGGAAGGGAAGGGAAGGGAAGGAAAGGAAAGGAAAGGGAAGGGAAGGGAAGGGAAGGGAAGGGAAGGAAAGGAAAGGAAAGGAAAGGAAAGGAAAGGAAAGGAAAGGAAAGGAAAGGAAAGGAAAGGAAAGGAAAGGAAAGGAAAGGAAAGGAAAGGAAAGGAAAGGAAAGGAAAGGAAAGGAAAGGAAAGGAATAATGTATGTGTAGCTGCATATATAAAAATGTCAAGCTTATTTATTGCATATATTTATTTTGGCTCCTATCCTAAAGACATGTACTTGGACCTAAGTGGAGCTAACTTCTGGCTAGACCTATATAGAATTGCACATTTATTTTATGTTATTTATGTCCACCCCTTCATGCATCACTGCCTTGCCGTGGCGAAGGGGCTTGCGTAACTCAGTGAAGCCATGAGCTATACCGTGCAGGGCCACCCAAGACGGACAGGTCATGACAGAGAGTTCTGACAAAATGTGGTCCACTGGAGAAGGAAATGGCAACCCACTCCAGTATCCTCGCCAAGAAAACCCCATGGACAATGTTAAAAGGCTAAAAGATATGACGCCGGAAGATGAGGCCCTCAGGTCGGAAGGTGTCCAATATGCTACTGGGGAAGAGCGGAGGGCAATTCCAAGTAGCTCCAGAAAGAGTGAAGCGGCTGGGCCAAAGCCGAAAGGACGTTCAGCTGTGGATGTATCTGGAAGCGAAAAGAAGGTCCGATGCTGTAAAGAACAATATTGTATAGGTACCTGGAATGTAAGATCTATGAACCAAGGCAAGCTGGATGTGGTCAAACATGAGATGACAAGATTGAACATCGACATCTTGGGAATCAGCGAATTGAAATGGACAGGAATGGGTGAATTTAATTCAGGTGACCATTATATCTACTACTGTGGCCAAGAAACCCTTAGAAGAAATGGAGTTGCACTCATAGTGAATAAGAGAGTGGGAAAGGCAGTAATGGGGTACAACCGCAAAAACGACAGAATGATCTCAGTGCGTATCCAAGGCAAACCATTCAATATCACAGTCATCCAAGTCTATGCCCCAACCACTGATGCCGAAGAAGCTGAAGTTGACTGCTTCTATGAAGACCTACAACACCTTCTAGAACTAGCGCCAAAAAAAGATGTCCTTTTCATCATAGGGGATTGGAATGCTAAAGTAGGAAGTCAAGGAGTAATCGGAATAACAGGCAAGTTTGGCCTTGGAGTACAAAATGAAGCAGGGCAAAGGCTAATAGAGTTCTGTCAAGAGAACAAGCTAGTCATAGCAAACACGCTTTTCCAACAACACAAGAGACGACTCTACACATGGACATCACCAGATGGTCAATACTGAAACCAGATTGATTATATACTTTGCAGCCAAAGATGGAGAAACTCTATACAGACAGCAAAAACAAGAGCAGGAGCTGACTGTGGCTCAGATCATGAGCTTCTTACTGCAAAATTTAGGCTTAAATTGAAGAATGTAGGGAAAACCACTAGACCACTCAGGTATGACTTAGATCATATTCCTTGTGAGTACACAGTGAAGGTGATGAATAGATTTAGAGGATTAGATTTGGTAGACAGAGTGCCTGAAGAACTATGGACGGAGGTCCGTAACATTGTACAGGAGGCAGCAACTAAAACCATCCCAAAGAAAAAGAAATGCAAGAAAGCAAAATGGCTGTCTGATGAGGCTTTACAAATAGCTGTGGAAAGAAGGAATGCGAAAAGCAAGGGTGAAAGGGAAAGATATAAACAACTGAATGCAGATTTCCAGAGAATAGCAAGGAGAGATAAGAAGGCCTTCTTAAATGAACAATGCAAAGAAATCGAGGAAAACAATAGAATGGGGAAGACTAGAGATCTCTACAAGAAAATTGGAGATATGAAAGGAACGTTTAGTGCAAAGATGGGCATGATAAAGGACAAAAAAGGCAGGGACCTAACAGAAGCAGAAGAGATTAAGAAGAGGTGGCAAGAATACACAGAAGAACTATACAAGAAAGATCTTAATGTCCCTGATGTCCACGCTGGTGTGATCACTGACCTTGAGCCAGACATCCTAGAGAGTGAAGTCAAGTGGGCCTTAGGAAGCATTGCTAACAACAAAGCTAGTGGAGATGACAGTATTCCAGCTGAGTTATTTAAAATACTAAAAAATGATGGTGTTAAAGTGCTGCACTCAATATGCCAACAAGTTTGGAAAACGCAACAGTGGCCACGGGATTGGAAAAGGTCAGTTTATGTTCCAATTCCAAAGAAGGGCAATGCCAAAGAATGCTCAAACTATCGCACAATTGCACTCATTTCACATGCTAGCAAGGTTATGCTCAAAATCCTACAAGCTAGGCTTCAGCAGTACATGAACCGAGAACTACCGGATGTACAAGCTGGGTTTCGAAGAGGCAGAGGAACTAGAGATCAAATTGCCAACATTTGTTGGATCATGGAGAAAGCACGAGAGTTCCAGAAAAATATCTACTTCTGCTTCATTGACTATGCAAAAGCCTTTGATTGTGTGGATCACAACAAACTGTGGCAAATTCTTAAAGAGATGGGAGTACCAGACCACCTTACCTGTCTCCTGAGAAATCTGTATGCGGGCCAAGAAGCAACAGTTAGAACCGGTCATGGAACAACCGATTGGTTCAAAATAGGGAAAGGTGTACGACAAGGCTGTATACTGTCACCCTGCTTATTTAACCTATATGCAGAGTACATCATGAGAAATGCCAGGCTGGAAGAATCACAAGCCGGAATTAAGATTGCAGGGAGAATCATCAACAACCTCAGATATGCAGATGATACCACCCTACTGGCAGAAAGTGAAGAAGAACTAAAGAGCCTCTTGATGAGGGTGAAAGAGGAGAGTGCGAAAGTTGGCTTGAAACTCAACATTAAAAAAACTAAGATCATGGCATCTGGACCCATCAATTCCTGGCAATAGAAGGGGTAGAAATGGAAGCAGTAACAGACTTCATTTCTTTGGGCTCCAAGATCACCACAGACAGAGACTGCAGCCATGAAATTAAAAGACGCTTGCTCCTTGGGAGGAAAGCTATGGCAAGCCTAGATAGCATATTAAAAAGCAGAGACGTCACCTTGCCGACAAAGATCCGCATAGTCAAAGCTATGGTTTTTCCAGTAGTAATGTATGGCTGTGATTGCTGGACCATCAAGAAGGCTGAGTGCTGAAGAATTGATGCCTTTGAACTGTGGTGCTGGAGAAGACTCTTGAGAGTCCCTGGACTGCTAGGAGGTCAAACCAATCAGTCTTAAAGGAAATCAACCCTGATTGCTCATTGGAAGGATTGATAATGAAGCTCAAGCTCAGATACTTTGGTCACCTAATGCGAAGAGAGATCTCTTTGGAGAAGACCCTGATGCTGGGAAAGATTGAAGGCAAAAGGAGAAGAGGACGGCAGAGGATGAGATGGTTAGATAGCATCACTGAAGCAATGAGCATGAAACTGAGCAAACTCAGGGAGGCAGTGAAGGACAGGAAGGCCTGGCGCAATATGGTTCATGGGGTCACGAAGAGTCGGACACGACTTAACGACTAAACAACAACAATTTATGTCCAATCTTTGTATCCCACTCTTCGGGTCAACAGTGACAAGTATCAGTATAGAGAGTATAAAACAAGTGACATCAATAAAGCAACAGGAAAATGCAGGAAAACTCTAATCATACCCAACAGTTGGTAACATAACCCCAGCCTAAATCCTCTTGCAGAAGAGACCAAGTCTTCTCTTTCCTGTTAGAAGGCGGGAAGTCAAGATCAGGCCCAGCAGACCTCCATCTTCAGAAAGTGCTCCAGAACCCATGTGAAGAGGAGTTGGGTGAGCATAGAGCAGAGGTTCTGACACCGATTTGAATATAGGAAATGAAACAAAACAAAAGAAGCCTATGAAGGGGACTCCACTAAACAGGCCAATGAGGAGGATTTTAACCGAGGACTCAGTTTCATTTCTGACGGCTCTCTTGAGTGACGAGGTTTTGGCTTTTCTAGGTAAGCACAACACTTCAGTTATGCTATTGGACCACTGAAAAAGGCTAGTTTATGACTTAAATATAATTGGTGAATATTTCCATGTATATTCAAATAGAATGCAGTAATAAATTTTACATTTTGTACTGACCAGAAATGTAATATGAATTTTAAAGTGTTGTCCTTTATGTACTTATTTATTTTCTATTATATGATCCTTGTGTGGGGACTTTTTTCCCTGTAAGTTGTTTTTTTAGACCCCCATCTATTAGTATTCAAAGTAAATTAATGTTTTCCCATGATGACACTCCTCCTTTAAATCCTGAAAGTGCTTTAATCATGGACATAGTACAGAATGTCTTTTTTCACTTCCTTTGTTATTTCGCTTGCCACTGCTCCTGCTGTTCCTCCTTCTCTTCCTCTTTCTGCTTGAGAATGATAATTTGACCTTACAGCTTGAATCAAATGAACACCAAAAAGTTGCAAGCAAAATACAAGAGGGCTCTTAAACGACTATAAGGAAACCAGAAAGACCTACCATGGTCATCTCCAAAGACAGATAACTTACCAGCTCCCATGAACTAAAAAACAAACCAATCAACCTACCTCTGTTTCTCTTCACTATACCGCAACTTCTTGTCATTCCCCTTAAATATTATCCACTCCTTTCTTTCCTTTCTTTCCATAATGTACACTGTTATTAACTTTTTCCTAAAAAACTGATTTTTTAATGCCAATTTCCTGGACATCATTCTTTGCTATGTAAATTTCCACAAATATGCTTTTTAATGTAAATTTTGTTTTGCACAACCTTTTCCCCCGTATTCCCTAACTTCAGTTTCATCCTAAATCTGTTCCATTCACTCTCCTGGGGGCTCCAGGAGACTGCTCCCCTAGTCTCAGAACACAATTTATTTTCATCGTAATCACTCTGCATTTTCTCTGCATCTTTTAATGTTAACCATTCCTTGCTCTCTCTGATGACTTTCTTTCCAACTCTCTTTTTCTCTCTACACACTTTGTACAATACCTCATTCTCTCATTCTCACTTTTTGCAGAAGTTGTTTTCTTACATGCACTTTTTTCTCATCTACACTGCATTCTTTTTCCCACCACTTTCTCATTCACCTTTTTTACTTTGTTATTCCACCAAGCATCCTGTTTCGTTCCTATTAGCATAATTCCACACACTGCTGGGGCATTCTGTAGCATTTTTTTCTCTGTCCCAGGAAAAAAAACCACATCCTCTTTCCTTATGTAAACTTTTTATATTTTCTGCAGGGAGATTTCTCTAACAGGACTTCATACATAACTTATACTTCTTTTCCCACTGTCATTCTACTTTAATTCCTGCTTCCTTCTTCCATGCCTATTTTTATTCCCAAATTTGATTTTTGATAGTGGTGGAAAATGGTCTGTCCTGCATTCAGAATTCTTTGTCACCTTGTATTTGTCATGAATTACAGTGGTACCTCGGGTTATGAACGCCTCTACTAACGAACATTTCGGGTTACGACCAGCTTCGGCAGGAAAAATTTACCTCGGGTTACAAACTCGCCTCGACTTACGAACCGGATCCGCGGCCATTTTCCCTGCTGCCACGTGGTCGCGGCTTCCTGTGGGTTTGGTCACGGTAGCAAGGAGACGTTCGGTGAGGCTTGTGGTGTGTTTTGTGGTGTTTTGCGAAGGTTTTTGGTGTGCGTGTTAGCATGGCTCCAAAGAAAATGCAGAGCAGGCTTGGCAGGAGTAAGACTCTGAAGAGAAAATTGCCTCGGGTTGCGACCAAATTCGGGTGAAGGGCGGAACGGATTAACTGGATTTACATTGAACCTTATGGGAAACTTTACCTCGACTTGAGACCAATTCGAGTTGCAACCAGAGTCACGGAACAGATTAAGTTCGTATCCCGAGGTACCACTGTATCTCCTTCATCATAAACAATTGAATCAATCATGCCTTCATATTTACGTTCATTTCTTTTCTATACAGTGGCATCTATAACAAATCACTATGATGTCAAAAGGACAATACAGTCATCATGCAACTGCCACCCTTACCTTTTTGTGCCCCCACATCTGATGCAGGCCCTTCTCTGAAGTTGCCATTGGGGAATCCACGAGAAGATGAGAATTTGTCAAAATGATGAGATGTGCATTCAGACAACATGATGCAATCTCTGCCCCTTACATACTTGCGCATGATGTTGCAATGCAAGTACAAAAGAGGTGGACCTTGTACTGGGACGTTGCGAGGCATGTTTCATCATTGCCCACCCCCTTTTGTCCTCCTGTATAGATGCCCATGCCCAGAACGATTGAAAATGGTGATGGTTTGTGGCTACATATTGTCTGTTAGAAAAATGTCTGTTTGTTCCCAATACATGGTTTAATCAAAAGTCTATTTATACACATACATAGAGTCTGCAAATGGCCCAATCACTTTCCTCTGTACTGTCTCATCTCACTTCCTCTCATCCTTTCACATCACCTAAAAGATTTTTTTTTTCTTCTAAATCACATTCGTTCAGAATGTTGTACAATTTTTCCCAAAGCTCATATCTGGTTTTTCCATTATCACCATTTACTGCAGCGTAATTCCAACATCCTAGATTAGATAAATTCAGACCTTCAAACAAAATTATATTTTAGCCCTACACCTTCACTGCCCTGCATGTACTCATCAACTCTACAAGATCAGACTTCCTCCATTCAGATCTATTATAACCTTCCCCTCTCAGTTTCATAGAAATATGTGTGTGTGTGTGTGTGTATTCTTTCATTTCATTTACTGATTCATTCTCTTTATCGTGTACTCCTCTTACATTCCAAGTTGCAAGCTTCCATATGCCATAGTCATTATCAGATGGTCCATAGGTACTATTCCTCTGCCCACCATGGCTTTGGTAAATTAAGATGTTCATACAATAATACTTTTTAGTAAGGTAGAAAAATCATAGGCTAGGTTACCAGCCTTAAATGTACTGATGCCACATGAGCTTTCAGTGATAATGGTTAGAACAGTACAAGTCAGTTTGGCCCATTTTAGCCAGTATGTCACAAGTGCAACCAAAACCCAGCTTCACCCCAAGCGTATTCACACTATTGTACGCAACCTGGTTATCATATCTCATGAACCAGCAAATATATGCAGAGTACTGACACGCACACAGGATGCAAATACAATATAGGAAAAATGAAATATAATTTATGAATGAATGAATGAATGAATGAATGAATGAATGAATGAATGAACGAACAGACGAAGAGATTCAAGCAGACTGCTGCCTGCTGGCAGTGTGACTTATCCTGGATTACTTACACATAGTAGAACTTGGGAGCTACACTTTGTTTCTCTGTTTTCAGGAAGTCATCAAGATGTAAACTTTTAATTTAATCTTCTATCTTGTTTTAATCAATCTAGTCTGGTATTTATGTGATGATCACTGAAATATGCATGCATGTTTTTTGCTATCATTACTTTATTATTTTTCCTGTGATTATTTTTGAAAGATAGTATATAAATATTTTAAATAAATCAACGAATAAAAGAATTATTCAAGCTTTGCTCCATTCTGATTGCTATATGAATTCCTTCTCTTATTATCTACAAGTTATTCTGCTGAACTAGCTGCAAAGATAAGACTGCGTGGACTACAGAAATGTTCAGAATTGTCTAATTTTCCACTTAAGACATTTTCATAAATTTTGTGCAATATTTTTGGCAACACAACTTCCATTAGAATTTAGCAATGCAACCAATATTAGAATCAGGTCAAGTAGAAAATCAAGGTTTTCTCTTTCTTATCATTATCATCACTACTACATACACTTCTTTGTTGTGAAGTGTGAAAGAGTTTGTTTTCTTCTTTATATATAGCAGCTTAGTTACAAGAATGATTACTTTGAAGCTGACAGATGCCTTGAATATGTATGCTTATAAAAATGCAAAACCTCCCAAAAAAGAATTAGAGTCTGGATGTTTTTGTAATGAGGTTTTAAATAGTCTCCAGTTGGCTGCATTGAAATAAACGCATCCCTACCATTTACGATTACAGGATGTTGTACATGAAGATGCTGAGATATTTTAAGGAGCTGTTTGTAAGAGCACTAACTTTAACACAAATTCACCTGATTTATGCCTAATGCTATTGTTCTAGTTAACTAACAAAAATGCCCATTACTGTGATACGTAGAAAAAGAAAAACATTTTGGAGGATTTTGCCTAATTCTGTGTACAATTTGAGATCAAGAGACCTTCTGGCTATAAACAGATTACATCCCTAACTGGATCATCAGCAGAATTAGCATGTTGTGCCAGTTCTGTAACTGATTCACTGGTGGAATTAGAAGGATTTGGAACTAAAGTACTTCACCCATTCAGTCATATCCTGCAAACATAGAAGGTGGGTTACACTTCACTTCCTGCACCCATAGAGAAATAAACTCTTAGAGGGGCCTCAGCAGTGTTGATATAAATTGATCTAAATTTCCAATTTAGTTTGTGCTCAGCACACTCCCAGTCAATCCCTATAAGCCAGATCAGTGCAAGCATGCCCAACACTCAAATCAGCTAGCAAAAATAAAGCTTGATTATGTATTTATGTAACATCAGCAAATACCAAAACAGTTAACTAGCAAAACAGGATGAAAATCTGGCAAAAACAGGGGGACAAAGAGATATGAACAACAAGGAAGAATTTATATTATCTCTATATATTTAGCTATTTATCAAAAGGCTTTAAGCACAAAACTTTCCAGAGCAAGAAACAATACTGTTAATTGTTTAATTGGATAATTAGGAAGGACAGTCCCAAAGGAGGTTTTGGTTTTTTCAGCTTTAACAATTTTATGTACATAACAGCAGCAGAAAAGAAGATAGAAAAAAGGACACCGGTAATTCTACCTCTGTTCTGCAAAATTAAAGGAACAGTTTGGTGGAGAGCAGTGATGTGCTGGACACAGCTCACACCAGTTTGCCAGAGCTGACTGTTACATTTGCTGGAATTTTGCAAACTGATTGACAGCAGAGGTGAACCTCCATGCCTAGCACACCAATCAGCTGTTCTGTGGCTAGTGATGCAACACAGCATCAACAATGGAGTCAGCACAGCTACTTCTTAAATGTTTAACTGCATACCACGGGTGTTCAGGGATGATGTATCCAACACTAGGAACTCTGTCTTTCTAGTTTGCTTTCTACGAACACCCTACAGCCACATGAGAGGGGTGGGGGAAATAATTTTCTTTCTCTTCTCCTATCTAATGCAATCAGTCACCCTACTATGCTGAATCAATTGATTAACTATGTTCTATCAACTCAGCAACCACACAGAGCTTCCCCAGGATTGTCTGTCCCCAACCTGGCCTTTCAGTTCTTCCAGCAGTGCACCCATCACCACTATAACTGAGTCCATATATCTTGCTGCTAATTGTCCTCTTCTCTTTCCTTCCAGCTTTTCCAGTATTATGGATTTTTCGGGTGAGCTAAGCTTTCACATAGTGTCAAAAATGGTAATTCTAGCCTGGTCATTTGTACGTCAGAAGAGAACTCTGGATTGATTTGTTCTATAATCTTTTTTTTTTATTATTTTTATCTTGGCTGGCCATGGTATTCTCAGGAATGTTTTCCAACAGCAGAATTCAAAAACATCAATACTCTTTCTATCTAGTTTCTTCAAAATCCAAATCTTGATTTTTGTAGGTATAGACATGTCACAGCATCTGAATGTCTTTTCCAAGGCTGTCATTGTTACTCTATCAAGTGATAGTCTATGGTGTATTTCTTGATTGCTAGTTCCTTTACTGTTAGTAGTTGATCTGAATAAATAAGATTGGGAAACTAAACTTGGGAATACAAATCAATGGCAAAATTAAGAGTATACACTCAAAACAGAAGCTTGAGCAAATTTATGCAAGAATGGCTTCCCTATATATCACATCACATCGCAAGAACAAGGCAAACTCAGAGACCTTAGACTATGGTTTTTATTTATTCTATTTTCAATGTTTTAATAAATATTGTTTTAAATAAACATTCATTCTAAAAGCATACATAAAAATAAGGTGCAAAATTAATTCAAGAATATATTTATTTGGACTCTGGGTCAAATGGGTGGGAAATGTCTTGGTTTATTTTACATGAAACCTAAATTCTAGTACTCACGTTTAAATAAGCAAAACTGAGTCATGTTTTGCTCTCTTTTTGTGATACTTATACTATGCATTGTGGTTATTGTTGCTATTATTAACTCAATGTGAGTTTCCTGTTCAGAGGGAGCCACCCTCTGGATCTTTCACACTGGCAAGAAAAAGATTTCACAGTGGTGGCTCCATATTTGGGGAATTCCCTCCCAAGGGACATACATTTGGTTGACCAATGTCTTTTAAATGGGCTTTGAAAATCTATTTCAGGTTAGTCTGAGCTGAGATGCTGCGTAGTCCTTTTAGTGGCTCACATTGCTGCTGTTGTTAAATTGTTCTTTCTTAATTATGAACATTACTTTTACAAGATTGTAAAATTATTTTATACTGTTGTTTTAATTATTAACTGTAATTAATTTAATTAATTGTAAGATTATCTTTCCTATTTAAAATTGACTTATTGTGGGAAGGCTTTGCCCTAAAAAACAGGCAAAAAATAGAACAAATGATGTAATTATGTAATGGGGTTCCAAAGCTCAGAATATATAGGACAAAGGTGATTCTTGCATACATTGATACTAATGAAACCAGATCCTTGGAGCTCCTTTCCTCCTACAACAGAGTAACTAGGATGCTTAGCTTGGCAACATCTATTTTATTGCACCAGTAAATCAAAAGACTGTGATCAGCAATGATGCTTTTTATACACAGAACAATCTGATTTTGTGTCAACAATTGTTTCATTCTTTTGTTCTTCCAATTAAAACTTTACAATATTATAGTATTTTTCATTGCCAAGGTCCAGATGAAAATAGAAGTGGTGAGTTATAACATCAACTGATAGGGAGACTATTTTATTGAAAATATCATATTTCATTTACAAGGAATGTCTGAACCATCCGAAGAGCAATGCCAGGAATCAACAATTTTAGTTAATGTTGATTGGCTCATGAGAGCTCATTCTTGATCGTATAGTTAAGGCTGCTTCTTGTATGACTAACAAGGATCAAGAGAATTTCCTCCCACTTTATGCATTTAGTTACTACATGTGCAACCTGTCAGTTGGCTCCTTTTTAACATGGGTTTAGTGCAGTTTTAGAAAAGCATTATAGCTACAGTTCAACAAACAGATTGAATGCTGTTTCAAAAGAGTGCTAGACCCATATTCAGAAATAGCCCAGCTGAAAGATTACTGGCATACTAGAGAGTTTACAAGGTCATCAAGAAAATTCCTTCTTGCTTTACCCCACATCCCTCTACTGAGCATATAATCTATCAGTCAGGTAAGAAATGCAGCAGAGGTACAGAACAAAGAAGGAGAGAGCAAGTGATAAATGCTGCAGGAAAATGGTGATGGCAGTGAGTGGCTAGGGCTGGCAGCACCCAGAAAGCTACCCATAGAGTATGCAAAATGGCTTAGGGGGTAGGAAAAATGGCATTTCATCCCCCCAACAGTGAGAAGTATTGCTATGTGAAACTCTTTGTTGGCAGAACTACTAGAAAGTCAGTAATTTATTTTATTTATTTATCATATTTATAAAGCCACCCATCTCACATACAAGTGACTGAGTGATATACAACAATTAAATAATGGAACAGAACCAAAAATACATGGCTGAGAAACACATCTCTTTCTTAATTTTGACCACTTTCTTAAAATTGACCTCTGATACAACACAGATCTAGAGCTTGTCCAAGAGACAGTACTAGTCCTGATTTTTAAACATAGATCTAGCATTTTTTCAACAGTACACTAAACCTAAACCGCAGCTCTAGCATTCTTTGAAATGGATACTGTATGTATGTATGTATGTATGTGTATACACACACACACACACACACACACACACACTTACTGCCTAATACCCCACTCTGATGCCTGGAGATCAAATGTTCAGTCTCCTACAGCCGAAGCTAAAATGGCCATGGGACTGCAATAATATGTCCATGGAGGGCAGTGCCAAGAGATCAGAGGGAAGGAGCCAAACCCACAGAAGTGGCAGTAGGAATTGGGCAGAACCCACCTCCTGACCATGTAATCACCATAATCACCATCATCGTCAATAAAAGTAATAAATCATGTCCAAGGCAAGGCTTGCATCAAGTGATGAGGGAAAGCATGATTTTAAAACTGGGATAGTTAAATATGAATTTAAACTACCTAAATCAGCCTTTCTCAACATTTTGACCCTGGAGGAGCCTTTGAAATATTTTTCAGGCCTTGGGGAACACCTGTATACTCAGGTTCAAATATAGGCCAGAAATTACAAAATTATTATATTCGTTTCATGAGTAGTCCTGTATATATGCATTAACAGTGTTCTTAAACTAAAAATAAAGAATGAAACTTACCTCTTTAGTGTGAAACCTGTGTTTTGTTTTGTTTTTTATGGCACAGATGCTCAATTCTAGGCTGAACTTGAGTTTTGGAGATCAGTTGTGGGAAATCTTTGGCCTTTGCAGGTTGTGGGTTTTTTGGACTGTTTTGGGCTACTTTTAAGGGCGTGTACAGTTTTTGAGTGATATATCATGAATGATAACTGCAAAATGCATTGGCTGGCCTCCTCCCCTCTGCCTGTACCACCAGGACCTCCTTCCCCAAATCCAGCTTCTCCTTTCTCGCCCCCCCCCCCTTCCACCTCCTCTCCCAAGGACCCCTTTGCAAAACTAGAGGGGGGCTGACACCTTGCAACTTCCAACACCCCCCCCCTTAATATTGGACTCCTCAACCTCTCCTGAAATCTTGGTACCGTGATGCCAAAGTCTTCACCACCACCATCACTTATTCCTTTCCCTGCCTCCTTCCCCCCAACCACACCTTTGTGGGTGGCTCCTGCTGCTGCTGGTGCCCGGGACAGCCCAGCCCCGGATCTCCTGTGCCCACCCTGAGGCGGGGCCCCCTGGGTTGCTGCAGTGTGTCTGCAGAAAGGCAGGCATGTGCAGGCAAGGAGGGCCCCTGCGCTGAGGCCCCAGTGGCGTCTCTCTCTCTCTCTCTCTCTCTCTCTCTCTCTCTTTCTTGCATGCTCTCTCAGCACCTACTGCTCCTCTCTCCTCTCCTCCTCACTCCTCATCTCCTTGCTTGCATGCACATGCACATGCACAATCCCCACCCCCACCCGGAGTTCACACGTGCTCCAGCGGGCCAACCCAGTGTTGAAGGTTGGAGGGTTTTTCTTTGGTCTCTGTTTTTTAAGAATAAATCATGGTCTGCCAGGGAACACTTAGTGACCTCTCACAGAACCCTAGGATTCTGCAGAACTCCGGTTGAGAAACCGCGGCCTAGATAATGATGGGCTGGGAAAAGACAAAAGCCACAACATAAGGACAAGTCCTTTAAAAACTACAGGACATCTTTATGCCAAGATTAGCAGGACATGAGAGATGTACATGTAATCAATAATAAATAATTATGATACCAGGGCAAAATAAGCTAGACCTCGCAATATGTGAGGGCTGCAGTTTTCAGCTATGCTCTCAGCAATGGCAGCCTTAGCATTTCAGATGAGCTAAATGACATTATGCTGAAGAGGAACATAATTTCAGCACTGGCTGAACTAATAAATACACTTCTTAGTATTTGCTGATGGAAAGCTGTTTAATGCCAAGATACATTGATCATGACTAAAAGAAATTTTGTTTATTGATCATTATTTATATTGTTCCTCTATTACACAGAAGTGTGTTCCTATTGGCTTTTTTGTCACCAACATGCAGCTATTATTTAGCCCAGCACTGAGGAGGAAGAATCTTTATTGGATAGAAAACCATTATACTATGCTTTTAACTGTCCACTGGAAATTAAGCCTGGAAGAAAATAAGAACCAGTGCCTCGAGCAATGTCTTTGTTTCTGCTACTATGAGAAACTGGACACTGTTTCCAGTAAACAGGGGTGGGCTAGGCAGATCCTTGTTCCAACGAGAAGGACACATAGACCTTGTCAGAACACCAAAAAACTATAGGTGCAACTGTTAATAGAACTTCTTGGGATGAAGATGATCTGCACATGTGTGACTTTTCCATAGTAGCTGCAAGAGTACCAAAGAATCAGTTTTAGACTGGATTTTGAGGAAGTAAACCAAAACAACATATGCCTAGTCAAAGTGTACATGTGACTAAGCTTGTATGTTTACCTAATGACATAATTAGGGTGGAAACACCAAATATCATATAATAAAAACACCTGTTGCTTGAATCTTTGTTTTCATTTCTCCCTGCTGGTAACCAAGTAAAAGAATTTCCTGTAGCCAGCTCTCACTCCCTCGACTTATTGGGAAGTGGACAAGATCTGTAATACAAGGAAAACTATGACTGAAAGTTGGATTAAACTGGCATTACTCAGGCCAAGATGCTATCAATTATACTATTCAGTTCTTAATACTGAATAGAATGAGTGGGTTGATTAAGAGAATGGAAGAACATTTGGAATTGAGAAATAGCAAAAGTACATCCAGATAGAATAAAGTACACAGCTGAAATTAATAGGATCACCATGCTGTCAAAGGTAGCAGAAAAATCTTTAGTAGAAAATAACGTAACTTTCTACATCAATACAAATTTCACTCCAAGTAGATGAAATGTTAACCCAAGCTAGAGGTAACAATCTTGCCTTCCTCTGTCACATATTGCCTGGCTCCATTCCTCCATCATTTGGCACTAGTTGGCTTTTGAGTGTGCATGGGGTATATTTTCAAATTTCTCAGCATGCAATTGAGCATAAGAAAGAAATAGCAACTAGGGTAGACATGAAGGGTAAATGTTTCTCTGTTTTTAATGAATGTATCTCCACCACCACCAAAGCAATAAATAAATATATGACAGCACCCCAAAAATAAGAAATGTGGGATTTCCCTCAAGATTCCCTATAATAAATCAATCCTCCAGTGAGAAATCAAAGGACTCCCACAGGAAAACAGTCTGGAACATGTGAAGCACACAGGCGTAATAATTGTCAGTCAATGTTGCTTTGAATTTCAGTTGCATATTCAAAATCTTGGTATGTTTTTTTAGTTGCAAGCATCTGTAAGGGGTCCTTACTGCAGGGTTCCTCAACCTTGGCAACTTGAAGATGTGTGGACTACAACTCCCATGGCTGGCTGGGGAATTCTGGGAGTTGAAGTCCACATATCTTCAAGTCGCCAAGGTTGAGGAACCCTGCCTTAGTGGACCAAAATACATCTGTGGGAGTTAAGTTTCACTCTATTCCTTCTACCGTTTTCCTGACTCACATCACTCACACACTCACTAGCTGCATTAGTAATGAAGGGAGAAAGTCATGTTGTGCCTGTCTCTTTTTCTCCTCCAGGGAAAATATTCTAGATTGAGGTGAAGGGGCAAGAGAAAATAATTAATTTCCTACCCCAGGATCACAGACCAGCTCCATGGCCTTAGGTCTCTATGCCTATTTTTAATTTTTGGGAGATCCAGCCACACATTTCCCACTGTGCTCTAATATATTTCAAATAAGGTAGCAGCAGATATTGAGAGGCCACAGGAATCTAGGTAGACAAATACATTTTTTATGAATCATTGAAAAACTTCCTACTGTTTTAACAAGTGAAAAAAAATACATTGGTCACTTAAAAGATTTTGCCCAGAACTCAATCTGCAGTATGCTGTCTTAAAATAATTCAGCTGTCCTCATGTGAATATTAGCATAGGACTGAGCAGATTTCAAGTGAGAAATCAATCCACTTTTTAACACTTCCTTTACTGGAGTCCCAGGATCCATCATCTGGAGCCTGCTGACTGAGCATTAAATTTTTAAAATGTATTTTGAATACCAGCAATGAATGGAGTTCAGAGCCATTCTGCACCAAAATTTACTCCTCGTTACTAGTCCACATTTTCCCCATTTCAGCAGGATACTTTAGGCAGGAAGGGAATAATTTTGTTGCTATTATATGTAAACAACTAGGAATTACAAAAAACGGGGGGTACTTTTTATTGCTAATCACACATAGGTCTTACTGGGACACCTAGATCTACCTTCAGCCACTCTGGAGGACAGGTTTTCTTGTCTGAGATCATTCTACATTTTTTTTTTTTTTTTACAGTATTATGCCATTTCAGGTTGTTTCTGGGTTGTTTAAACATTTCTTTAATTGTGATCAGCTCCCATGAAATAATATGCAAAAAGGGTTTCTCATTTACAAGATGCCAGCAAACCATTCTTTTGCCACCGTATTTCCTGAGCCTAATCTGTTGGACCAAACACTTCATTACATAAATACCTGAATACTTAACCCTTTTTAGAATTACTTTCCTGGGGGGAGATTTACATTTCATTGTAATGGTATGTGGGAATGACCTTGGGAGACAGCCAAGGGAATGGTCCGATAAAAGGTAACTTAGCCCACAGCAGGAATGTGGGTGGGGCAAGAGGATTAGAAGGAACCCTCCCTAGTTTCTTGGCTGTAAAGATGGGGAAATGTATTTACTATAAGTGTCAGGCCTAGCCCAAGGAACTCCAAGAGACCATGTAAATTCAGTCCAGCTATGTTTATTAGCTACAACCTCTAACAAGAATCTTCCCAGACTGAAACCCCAGATCCCAAGTAATGCCAGCCACAACATTGTGAATTCCTCAGGGAGGTGCCGGTCTCATCCTCTTGTATCTCCCACGCTCCTCAGGAGATGTAAGAAAATGTTTTTCTCCCTGAGCCTGGCCTTCATAATTCCACTCCATCACATCAAGGTTATATTAACAGAATATTGCAAGACTGAAAATACATCTCTTCCCCCGTCACCTTTACAGTCCAAGAAACTAGGGATGATCCCTTCTGAGATGTTTGCCATTCCCACATGCCTTCTGCAGGCTAAGCTGCCTCTTATGCGACAGTTCCCCTGGCTGTGGCTCTTCCCCTGTCTCCCAAGGTCATTCCCACATACCATTACAGCTTCTTCTGTCATGGAATCCTTCTAATCACTTTCCCTTTTGTAAAATTTGCACTTGTAGCTTATGTCGCTTTAATTTCATTTAATAAGATTTCTAGCATTATATGGTCACTTTCCTTCAGAGCTGCCACTGCTTTGTCTACTAAATTTCCCTTGTTGGTTGGAATCAAGTCATAGATAGCAGATCCTCTTGTGCATTTCTCTACCCTCTGAAGAAAAATGGTGCCAGCAATTTGCTAAACCGACCCAGCTTGGCAAAGTTTGTCTCCCAATAGTTGTCACTGTAACTCTAGCTCAAACTTTAATGAGCCTTTGCTGAAAATTAAAGCCTAAGAATGATGGTCCTCCAATCCACTATGGAATTCACACAATGAGAAGCAGTTTCCTTTTTGTCCACATTGTTTTAGACACTGAAAGCTGTGAGGGTATGGCAGTGATGTTGTACCAATCATTGCAGTGGGCAAGGCACACTTTATTCTTTTTCTTTTTCTTTTTAGTAAAATAGGTTTGTTAAAGCACCTGTTTTACTTCCTTTTTTTTTTTTTTTAAGGAGAAATCATGCTCCTGCTTTTGGGTGGGTTTGCACATATTTGGCAGATCCATTTGAGGGAGGACTCTGTAAGCCCCAAAATATGGCCTGGGGGCTGCAGATTGTCTTTCGTGGAGACTTGGAGACTTTTCCTTCCTGCTGTTTTTATTACTTTGCTTTCTCCTGCTTTGGAAAGCCAATAACTAAATGGATTGACTTTGTCACTGAAATACATAATTACTGGTCAAATTATGTGCTAATGATGACTTCTCATGTATGAAATGAGATTAATCATGTATTCTGGCCTACCTTACAGCAGTGTAGTAAAGGCAGAAATCATTTGCAAGGTAAAGAACATTGCACACCAAGCAAGCTATATGGAAGATTAATAATAACTATTTTTGTCAGACTTGGCATTAGGGTTTTTTGGAAATATTCCTCAGCCTTACTCCTGATCATCTTTTCCTTAAACACAACCTGTCAAACAGCTTAATTATGTTTTTCTTCCTTAGCAGTGCTAATTATATCTTTCATTGCATGAAGTAAAATCACTATGCCAGCTGATATTTCCTGTGCATCAGCACCTGTTTCTGAACCTATGGGACTATTTGCAATAGCCTTCTGACCACTACTGCTCATTTTCAGTATATTACGTGTAAATAAAAATGCATAATACTAATGACTGTGTCAGTTACTGAATATGTGTGCCTTGTCCCATTGATTCTTCATAAGGTAGTATAACTGTAATTCAGGAAATGAGATGAAAGTGAGAAATTCTAAGCTCTGAATCTGTTATTATGGATCACAGTTCAAAGCGAAAGTGAATACTTTCATGTAGACTATATTCTGTTGAATAGTGGATTAAAAAAAGAAAAAGAAACATGAAACTCCTATGGCACTTTGCATATTTATTGTGACATGAACTTTTATAACAAAAGTGCACTTCATCAAATGAATATTTGTTTGAGGTTTTTCGTGGATACCATCTTTAAAACTGCCTTTGAAATGTCAACTGAAAATATGGATAATGACATGAGACCTGCAAAACAAAGTTGCCACCAATTGGAAAAAGGCTCACCCACAAGCTCTGCAGACTGACAGCACTGCAAAGGGGGAAAGGTTTGCTCCTCTTTTTCAACAAAAATAGTATGAAGCCAAAAACGAGTTGATTCAGCTTCTCAAACCAGCCAAAACTGTGAGATGAGGTAGGTTCAGAGCTTCTGCTTTGGAAGTGGAAGTGCCCTCACATAGGGACACCCAAGGTTTGCAAAAGGCCTAGTACAAAATTAGGAAAGAGATAGAGCACACCTCATTCTCTAGACCAGGGTTTCTCAACCTCAGCAAGTTTCTGTTCTGTGGACTTCAGCTCCAACTTCAGCTCCCAGATTCCCCCAGCCAGCATTGCTCAAATGAAGTCTGTACTGTTTGCATTGGAATAAAATTTTCATTAGCATCCACAACTTTTTTTCCAAATTCTAGTAGCAGATTCATGGGATGATTTTCATTGAGAGAGGGAAGTTGTGAATTTGGCTTCTCCTCCTATCTGATATGGTCATGACAACGCGGATAAAATCCTCCATGTCTGTTAACATTTTTTTTTTAAACCAAACTCGTGGGCCTGAGTCATTTTTGAACTGAGTTTTAAATGAGCTCACATCGACCATCTCTTAAAACCTTAAAGATACAACCTTACTTTATTCAGAATGAGATGTCCCTTGTCAAAACAGAGATCCCATTTAAAACACTATACTTAGTCAAGATTTCTATAATGTTGACTCCTTTTCCTCCATTTTACATAGGAGGAACTCTTACATAGGACTAGTTATTGAGAATAAATAATCAAGAGATCTAATTCTACAAAAAACAAAGTGTAACTAATTGAAGAATAACTTGGATACAAGACATTCATTCCACTAATCATTGTTTTAAAGGAAATCTGTCCTCCATAATAGCATGTTGTCAATAATAGCTGACAAGAAAGGGTAGAGTTTTCATTTTTACATCCTTTTCTATCCCCCCTTCCTTATTTCTTCATTACAAGGATTAACTTGCCTCCTCTCCATTTTCTTTTCCGGCAACAGGGCTCCCCTTATTCTGGAACGCTAGCTTCGTGTTATGATTAAATAGAAACAGTTCTCAAGAGCTCTTGGAGCTAAGGCTCCAATTAGATAATAACATGGCCTTGATGTAGTTAGCTTTCTTCAGCTCCGTAAGTACATCATGAAAGATAGGAGGTGAAAAATGTCAAATTGTTGTCACAATCATCATGAAGTTAATTTTGCTTCCACTTACACCAATTTCAGCTTGAGGCAATGAAATTATCAACCATCACTAGCTGGACTTGATAGGGTTCATGTCATGTTAAAGGCAACAGCACATTTTATGACATGAGCAGTTTTCTTCCTAGTCTATATAGATACCAGAGAACCAAAAAAAAAAACAGCTCTGTATTTTTGCTGCTGGCCAGCAAAATTGTTACATAATTTCAGGAGGAAAGCAGACCATCACACACAAACGTTTTGGCCTAATGTTGAGTTTACATTGCTGTGTATTTCAATTATAAAGTTATAGCGAAACTGATTGTTACAAAAGGTACTTTGGGCACATTTTTCTTTCAAATGGAAGATAACACTTAAAATACTCATTTATTTCCCATCAGCCAGAGATGCTTAGAGGGAGGAGGCTGGAAAAGAGAAAATCCATAGCTCTAAAACTCTTGGCCATTCATTAAATCCCCCTTTTTAAATATTAAATTGGGCAAGTCCTTTACCACCAATGATCTCACTGGAATAAATTTTCTTGCTGTATCTAGTGTCCACTTGGGATCTAATTATTATCTTACAAAGTCAGGGTGATTTCTAATTATACTGCATAAGGTTAATAATATGATTTCACCAAAAAAGGCAAATGTTGCAAGTCACAGATATACAAAAACTTTGCTCCAATAAACAAGACAGGAAAACAAGACAGTATCTTGTACAAGTTGTAAGAGATCATGAATTGTAAGCATCAGGAGAGACTACCTAACAAGCTATTCTAACAATCCATTCTGTGTCCTCCACTCAAGAGATGCCAGGCTGTGTTCTAAGTTCAATCGGGAAAAATGGGTTTTAAAAAAGTAGCTGCCTCATGAAGCAATATCCTGTTGGTGAGTCCTAGAGTTTATTGTTTAATTGACAGGCATCTTGTTCACCAATACCTGCCCCTAAGCTTGCAGAACCTCTGCCTAAGGGTAATATGCCTTATTTAAAAGCACACAAGCAAACAGAAAAGAAAACATTGAGATGGGCGGTAACAAACTTGAAATATAAATCAATCAATCAATCAATCAGAAAATGATGAGCACCATTCCATTCAGTTTTCATTCATTTCCATGCAAATGCCAGCAGTAACAGTTGGGAATTGCTTAATTTCTGCCATACCATTCATAACACATTCAAGCAAGGGAGGCTTCCTGAAATTCACATGGAAAGCCAATGGCATCTGATCCAATCAGATCTGGGTAGGATAAATCCAGTGCAAATGGAATAGTTAACTCTAACCAGAAAAGGTAGCATATTTGACACAGGAAGGTAAGAAATGGTATTATGCAAATGGGAGGTCATATCAGAATAGTGGATGGTTCAAGCTGGAATAAGACCAGCTAAAGTTGGTCTTCTTATTTTATCAAGAGCCAGCTGAAACTTAATCTGAACAATCACAGTTTGTCATGTGGTTGATTCCACCACTTCTGGAGGACTTGACAGGACTCTTAAGAGGCTGCCATCAGACACTGCAGATTTCTGCAGAGCAGGGCAGGTAGACACATCTGGAAAAGAATGACAAAACTGTATCCACTGCCTGGAAGGGCCCTGCTTTTGATGTCTTTTCACAGAAGAGGAAGTCTGGAGTTTATCCTCATCAAAAATTTCTCCTGTACCCAGAATGTCTGAATGCTACATGGCAGCAGAACTCTTCCCAGTGACTGGCATCTGCTTGGGTAAATAAGACTTGCATAGCTAATGTAGACTGGCTTTTCTCATTTCCAAAATGCACAGAACGATGCAACCACATTATATAAATAGAACATGTATGTGATCTTGATTTGGGACCCCATTCTGGTTCAAATCTGCTCCCTCCTAAACTGTTATCTGTACACAAAAATGTTGTTTGCAATAAACAGCAATCTTCAGGAAGGTATAACAATTGTAGGGATTGATTTGGAAACACAAGGGTATTTTTCATTCAAATTACAAATAGGAGATTTAGCAACCTTTTTTTCTAAAAGTATGAAAGTGAAGGATATACGCCTTAATCTTTCACTCCATTTTCTATTCGTGTGACATTTTCTATTAAATTGGCAGATTTGTTCCCATCTTTAATCAACTTATTCTGACTTTCATTTAACACTTCAGATAAACCTCAGGAGGAAAGAAACATGGAATATTTAGTTTTTTAAAAAATTAAAAAATTAAAAATAATAATAACTCAAAGACTATTAAAGGCCTTTAGAATCCCCTACATAGAATGCCTAATGCATGTTTTCACAATTCATGCAGCCAGGTTTACTGTTTATTCAAAACTCAGTTCCACTTAATTCAGCTGGACTTATTCACTGGTAAAGATGCTTAGCACTGCAATCCCAAATTCCAAAATAGGACACATAAATATTTTAAATTGCAAATATTATCCCAAGTTTAGCATAGAGGGATTATAGAAAATGGGGCAATGGAAAATTCGCAATAATATAATTCCATCAGCTTCTTAAACACTATGTGCTTTTCAAACAGCAATTTTGATTCCAATATAAGGTGAAATGAATGAAAACTGTCAGAAAATGTGTGTAGGTGTGCAGTAGCCAGGCAGCTGGGAGTTGTGTGTGTGACCGATGTGACGATAAGCAGCTATGTGCAAAGAAAGATAAATGAAGAGAAGGAATGGAATTGATTATATTTGAAAAGGAGCTTGCAAAGATGTTATAATAATATGCCTCTCTCCTTTTGGAGATAATTTGTCCAGATGTTTTATTATGAATACCTTTGTCGAAGAAACTTAATGGCACCATTTATCATGATGTAGTTTTAATACCCGCACTCCAGGCTCTGTTTGCATCATCTCTCAAACTTTAAAAAAAAATTTCCTATGTGCAGATCCTTCATTGGTTCCCCTTTCCCTTTCTCCTTTGTAAACATAGTAAGATCAAAGGTTCCTCTGGTCCAGCAACCTATTTCCCAGAGTGGCCAACTAGAGGTTACACAGTGCAAAGTGTAATAACCTTGTCCTTTTTGTAGATAAGATGACCATTCACACATTGTTAAAAAGACAAACTGAATTTTATGAAATACATAGAAATAATTACTATAATTTAAATAAAAATATGAACTAATTAGCATATCGTTTAAACTGTTACTGTTACTAGGAACATTATGTAGCTAATGTTTTGCACAGTCTGCTTATTGTTGATGGCCAACTTTAGATTGCCCACTATCCCTATTTATGATCCTTTCTGTTTAAATCAGACACAAACTAAACAACCATTTATATAAATCCTGTCTTCAGTTAAAAGATCACCCTATGCAAAGCAACGTACAGCCATCTTTACAGAGATTCCATAAAGCTGCAGTAAAATTCATTCCCATGAAGGTGATATAAAAGAAATTCATGTAATTATCAAAGATAGCCACCGAGCAGGACTTCTGGGGGAGGTATGGCAAAAGCAGAGCTGACAACCGCAGCAAATACCAAGGAACCAGCGAGCAGACCGATTTCTTGGAATCTCTCTGGATAAAGTGAGGACAAGAGATCACCTACATGTGCTCCAGACAGCTGCTTCTCATGAGGAGACTGCAGAACGGAAGTTTTTCACTGGTTTGTGTGCTGGGAAATGATGGGATCAACCATCTTGCTCACAACCACAGTGATGCCTTTTAAAGGACACTAAGTTTGCAAACCTCATTTTCTAATCACTTTTGGAAATTGCCTATTAACCATCTTAAAGTTATTAGAGACCTTCAGAATGACAAGTTTGAAAAGTCTTCATCAGGTGAGTTTATCTTCAACTCTGAGGAAAAGAAAAGATTAATTATAAGCTTAAGAACTTAAAGAATTTGAACTAAACAGCAAAGGGTTAAATAAGATTTTGATCTAAGAAAGTTATAAATAGATTAAGGGTCCAGATAAATTTCATCACTTCTTGTTTGGGATGCCACAGTGAGTGTACATCTCTTGTCTCTCTCCTGATTAAAAGACTTTCAAACTTCTGTATTACTGGACTGTGTGGATAAGGACTTTCATAACTTGGTAAATAAAACTTTTCATTAGATATTATTTTGTTCTTAATTGGAATGGCAACTAGATCTAAGCATTCAACAGCTGGCTCAATTTCAACTATGCCACTGTCTGATGAGCCAGGCAAGATGGCAGAGGAGGATTCTTCTGCTACTTTACTAAAAGAGATCCTGGCTCAGGTACAACTCTTGAAGCCAATCCAACAGGATCTGGCAGAGCTTAAACATGATTTAAAATTGATGCAAGAAAAAATGGCTCACTATGAGGAACGTTTAAATGCCCACAAGACTGTAACTCAAGCCAGTCATAATATTTTGGGGAAACAAATTACTTACCTGGAGTCACAACTACATAGGAAAAACCTACATGTGATTGGTATTGAAAACCCTCCAAGTCAATCAAACCTGACTGAATTTATGGAAGATTTTTTTTTTTTTAGAAAGCTCCTTTGTTTGGGAACAGACTTTCCATTTGAGACTGACCATGTGATTAAAATTCCTTTAATGAGAAGGAAGACTGGAACTAGTTCCAATATTATTATTGTGCAATTCCTCCGTGTTACCACAAGAGATTAGATTTTATGTATATTTCGCCAGGAATCAATAAAGTCTCCTTCGAAGTGGGGTTCTAGTCAAAGCAAGATATCAATTTATCCTGATTTTACTAAAGAGATTTCAGAAAAGAGAAATATGTTTACAAAAGCTCAAAGTCTTGCTAGTTCAATACAACTTCAATATTTCATGCATTTTCCAGGTACATTCTGCATTAATCATCAAGATCAGATTCACAAATTTGATAATCTCGAGTGCAGAGGCCTTTATCCTATCTTTAAAATCTTCAGATGGACAAGCTTGATTGTGTTTCATTCTATGGAATCTGTCATGGGAGAAGCTGGAATTTGCCTACAGTAAAAGCCTCAGTTTAAAAGTCTACATGCTAGTATTTTTTTCCCCCTGTACTCCTATTTTTATTTGTTTTGGTTATTTCAAGATAGAGGGTCTGGGCATACTCTAGTGCTTATTTTTAACACACAGTACTTTTTTCCCCTTCAATTAGTAACATTTGAAACTGTTTTGTAATTTTCACCGTAAAAAAAGAGATGAAATCACTGTGCCATCCCCTCTGGGAAGTCGTCAACTTCTGTAATTTTTTTTTCTTCCTTCTTTACATTTTTTTTCTTTTTTAAGATTCCTTTTAATCTTTTTATAATGTCATTGGCTTATTTTTTTATGCGCATAATTTCTTTTCCTTTAAGTACAGATTCTATATACACATAAAATAATGGTATTTGAATGTTAAATTGAGTCTTTATGAAGGTTCTACATCTGTGACAATACTAGAAAATATGTTAAATATGTTAAATATTTAAATATAGAAAAGTTTATTATTAGATATTTGTTAAATGGTACAGATCATAAAATGAATTGGTACTGGGAAAATATTGATAAGTGGGCCAAAATCCATGGATGAAGTTAGTTAGTTTAAATGTAAAAGGGTTACAAGAACCCAAAGAAACAAAATGAAATCTTAGCATATTGTATGTAAACTACCCAGAGCTGTTTTTTAACAAGATGGGTGGTGACAAATTTGATATATAAATAAAAATTTTAAAATGTAAAAGAGCAGATATTGCTTACTTACAGGACACTCGTCTAATGGAACAGGATAAATCTCTATTAATCAAAGATTGGATGGGACAGGTTTACCTCATACATACTTTAACAAAAGCTAAAGGTGTGGCCATTCTGGTTCGAAAAGAATTCCCAATTGATATACAAGAAGTTATCACTGATGTAAATGGGCATTATTTAGTTTTGTGTGCCAAAATAGCAGAGACTGAGATAACTATGGTTAATGTTTATGGACCAAATTTAGATTCTCCTACTAATGTGAATGTTTGAATATTTTCAAAACTTGAATGAGTGTATTTATGATAAATTGATAATAGGAGGAGATTTTAATGAACTATTGGATCCTGAGCTTGATAGAAATACACCGGCACAGAAAAAACAATCATGTCCTTTGGAACACCCTTCCTCCAGAAGTGAGATTGGCCCCCTCCCTCTTAGACTTCAGAAAACAGCTGAAGACCTGGTTTTGTTATTATGCATGGGATGTGATGGGAATGGTCAGTCTTGAGGATGGCTGGTTCCCTAGTCCTCCTAACCAATATTATCTGGTCCCAGGCTGCAACAATACCACCATCGCTTGGATTTTATCATATTTAATCATTGTATTTTATGTTGTACTATCTATGTTTTTACTGGTTTTAACTGTTTGGTTGTGAACTGCCCAGAGTCCCTCCTTGTGGGGGAGTTGGGCGGTGATATAAAATTGATTTATAAATAAATAAGTAAGTAAGTAAGTGATGGAAACAATTAAGATTTACATGGAATAATTGAATTTAGTAGACCCTTGGCATTTGATGTATCCAACTAAAAGAAAATATACATTTTATTCAAATGTGCATCAGAATTTTTTTAGGCTTGATTATTTCTTAATATTGTTGACTTTATATCATCAAATTCAAGAATGTAACATTGGTGTTTGTTATGTATTTGATCATAGTGCAATCACCTCAAAATGTGTGTTTCAGAAACCAGTTAAGGTATTGATAAATTGGTATCTTCATGTTTCCCTATTGAATTATAAAGAATTTGTACAACAAACATGGGTAGAGACCTTACGATATTTTGATTTGAATTCAGAAACATCAAATGCCCGAATTTTTGAATGGGAAGTATATAAAGCATACATGTGAGGCAGAATTATTGCTCATGCATCACACAAAAATAAGATTAAAAATAAAAGGGAAAATAATTTGAAAGATGAATTGAAACATTTATGGGCCCAGATGGCTAGATGCCCATCTACAGGTTTGTACAGGGAAATACAGAAAAGAAATATGAATTAACTACTATAATACCACAGCAGACAGAATTTATGCTAACATGTTTATGACAGAGATACTGGGAAATTGGTGAAAGACCCAGTAAGTCCTTGGCTAATCGCTCAAAGCAAAAGAAATATAGGGCAATGATTCTAGTTATTAGAGGGAAAGAGATAAATATACAAAACTTCAATGGATATTATTTGTCAATTTTTAAAATTTTATTCAGAATTATATAGTAAGCCAGAGGATGTATTGAATGAAGATATAGAGACTCTTAAAAATAAAATTAACCTACAACATTTAGATGATACACAAAAACAACTCTTATTTGCTCCACTATCTGAGGTAAAGATTAAACAAATAATTTAAAAAATGGCAAGTGGTAAAACACCAGGATTAGATGGATTCCCTATCGAGTAGTACAAAACATTTATAGAACTTTTGCTACCAAAACTTTGTCAAGTATAGGAAGAGATATTTCATATGGGGATTTTATCACCGGCATTTAATCAGACTTATATTACAGTTATACCAAAAGTAGGTAAAGATCATACTCAGTGTGCTACTTATCATCCAGTCTCATTGATTAATGTCAAAACAAAAATTTTAGCAGCAATGTTAGCAAATAGATTACAGCAAGTGATGAGTGATCAAGCAGGATTTATAAAAACTAGGCAAGCAGCAGACATTAGGTTAGTTGTAGATTTAATAGACTTGAATAAAAACAAAGATTAGTTTGTAATTTTATCATTAGATGCTGAAAAAGCCTTTGACAAAATACATAAATAGTATATGTTTATTGGCCTCCTGGATTTTTCCCCTTTTATTTTTGTGAATGTGAATTGTTATAGGTTTTAATTGTATATTTATTTATTGTTTTAACGTGTTGTGAGCCGCCCAGAGTCCCCCATTGGGGGGAGATGGGCAGGGGACAAATTTAATAAATAAATAAAATAGATAAATAAATACGTTTGCTGTACTAAATAGATTTGGATTTACTTTGGAATTTATAAAATGGATTAAGATATTATATGAGTCGCCCACATCTAAAGTAAAGGTCAATTGTATGTTTTCTCCTACTTTTCCACTATTTAGAGGAACTAGACAAGGATATCCACTTTCACCCTTGCTTTTTAATATTTGCATGGAACCCTTGGCTTGTGCTATTAGACGACATAGGGAGATCTACGGAGTAGTACATATTATTGGACTCTATTATGTCTATATAGAAAAAGATTGTCAAAAACAGCATTTTGTTGGAGATGTAATAAGGATAATGCCCCTTTAAAGCCTATGTTTTTACAATGTCCTATACTTATTAAATTTTGGGAGAAAGTAGTGCACTATAGAAATATGATTGTGTGACAAAAGCTACAATTTTCAGAGGCTAATATTCTTTTAAACTATATACCTTGTACATGGAATTTGACAACTGAACAACATAAATGGATTGTCCGTGCCCTTACTATGGCCAAAAGACTGATATTGCAGCATTGGAAAGGTAAACGTACGGCCCCATTTATTCAATAGATTGAAGACTTGATTGTGCTTGCCATTTATGAGTGGATTGCCTATAGATGTAGACTTTGTATGGACAAGTATAATGAAATATGGGACTCATTTTTTTAAAATACAGTCGATTTTAAAAAATGACAGTCATATAAATCTATTAAAAATATATATGTACTTGAATAATATTTATATTAGATAAGCATATACAGAACTGAAATCGTTTATTGTTATAATTTATATATTAACACTTTTTTCTCTGTTGTATTTTTTCACTTTTTTGTTAAACCACTTTTATGTACTTTTTTCTTCTTTTTGTAATAAAAACTTTTAAAAAATAAATAATTAAAAAATGGTCCAGATAAATTTGGAATATTGACTTTTACTGTAAGATTTTGGAATTAACTACAAAAAAAATAAATGACTTCTCATGGGAAACAGAATTATTTTGGCTATCCTGGGTATTGCAAGTCATCACAAAAGATAAATGATGATTTTAGAAACTGGACATTAGAGGGGACTAAAGATTTTAAGCAGAAGGAAAAAAATGCAAGCCTGTTCTTGATGTCAGTTAATACTGGGACTTACAAAATGACACAAAACGTTATAACATCAGAAATATTAAAGGAGATCTTTAAAGAATGGACCCAGAAATTAGTAACTACAATATCAACATTGTCAGTAAATATATCTGCTTCTATGGATAGACTATGTCTAAAAGATGTTAATGAAGGAATGACAGATATGGAAAAAAAATTCTCTGACAAGACAGAGAAAGTACAGAATGTGGAACCATAAATGAGACCCCAAGTGAATGATTTGGAAAAGGACGCTTTACTAGATATACAGAAGAAACTGGCTGAAGTTTTAAAAATTAAAAGGGAAATACACATGATAAACCAAGAGAATGGCCTGGAAAATGTTTTCTTGTTGGATCTACAAAAGAGGCTTATTAAAGCTTTGAAGAAATCTGTGCAATGGAATAAAGAAGAATTGAAGAGAAATCAAATCCTGACTATGTTTGATTGAATTAAAGATTAAGATTGTTAGAAGTATAGGAAAACAATATAAAGTTGGTTTATTTGATCAAGGTTAAAATAAGACCTTTTTTTTTTTTTTTGCAATGTTCTGGCAGCCCTTTAGGGACTTTTTGTTGACACCAGGATTGAGAAGTTGATGTTTTATTGATTTGCTTATAGATAAGAGGTGGGATATGGGATGAAGAGATATCTGTTTAACCTTATAGGGCATGAAGACTTATTATATTTGTTTATACTTGTTGTGATGAAGGTTGGAAGTCACTTTCTTTTCTTTTTCTTTATTGTATTCTTTCTTTTCTTTTTCTTTTTTCCTGCACTTCTTATTCTTTCTTTCCATTCTCTTCTCTTTCTCTAAGTTTAGTTTGTATTAGTTTTTACTACTGTAATTAAAATTCTTAATAAAAAATACATTTTTAAAAAAAGATAGCCACCAAGCAGCTCAGTTTGGAGCTTATCTCTAGGATGCTCTAAGCAATACCTTCCCTGTAAGAAAGGTTCTCTAAATGTCAGTGATCCTTTTCCTAACCATCATAACATGTAAGCATGTAACATGCTTAGGAGCAATATCCATGAAAACATCCCTCCTTCTCCTGAGAAGCAGCGGAAAATGTATCTGGTTCTTCTTCTCCTGTATGAGGTGGTAAGTGGCAGGTTACTTGGAGAGGATTAGGACTCCCAAGCTTCAAGATGGATGATAGAATCCACCTATTTCTAATCCAATGTCCATACAAGGGTGATTCTAACCTGATGCCACGCTGGCTCTCTAGCATCCTCTTTCTGATAATGGCTCTATGTTTTTGAGAAGCCACAGACAAACATGTCCTTTGATGAAGCAGAATCTGTTCATTATAATGGAAGAATTAATTTTTTATTCAGCATGGTATATAGGAATGCCTACTGTATGCAATTTTAAGTTGATAGAATTAAAGTAGAAGTCAGGTTTATCAAGTTGTTTTGACTCATGGCAATTATTTGTTTATGTAAATCAGTATTATTTGTCCTGGTGAAGGATTGTAGCTTTCTGAGATCTCAAGCAAAGCCTTTTCCCCATCACTTGCTATGTGAATTTCTAAGGTGGTAATAGCAGGGACCGAATTCTGGACCTTTTACATACAGAGCATGTGCTCTGCCACTGAGCTATGGCTCTCCCCAGTGCCTACATCTGTGTTTCCATTTCCATAAACGTTGACATTTGTTGGTATAAAGCAGGGTTCCTCAACCTTGGCAACTTTAAGATGGGTGGACTTCAACTCCCGGAATTCCCCAGCCAGCCTTGCTGGCTGGGGAATTCTGGGAGTTGAAGTCCACCCATCTTAAAGTTGCCAAGGTTGAGGAACCCTGGTATAAAGCACCCTCTGGGGAATCTATGGGCATGAATTATTTGCTACAGGCATGAATGGCTGCCACATACAAAAATATTCCAACATCTTAGAGTGATTTTCTTTATACTGCTTCGGAGCAAGGTGTCATTCTATTATTGTCATTGGGGCTCACTCCTGGAATAATGTACTAGTCCAAATCAATGACAATCACAACTTGACCCTTCCTTAACCAGACTTTCCCTTGTGACCATTAGCAGGGCTTTGCATGGAAGGAATGATGGATTTGGGCATGCTACACAGAGACTTCGTTTACCTTGGCCTACCACCCATGTCATTGTCATTCATGTCAGATGTAAGAACCAAAATAAGGGAAACCCTAACTGAAGTGCCCTGTCCTCAATACTGTTAAAATTTGCAATATCACGAGAAAGCATTGACCAACTTTTCTTTTCACTTCATTAAAAGAGTGAGCGACCTTTAATAATGGTTTTTTCTGCAAGTGGCCAAAAATAGAGATGCCATTTGAACATCAGACTACCCAATGTGAAAATATATATCAGGAACCACTGAAGCTGAATGTACCTAATAATCTACTTGTATTTCTGGCTTTACAGTTGCAGGCTATAGAAAAGAAGAGCATAACCTAAGCACTCCTTTTAAGTGAATATTGTGGCTTTCCCCCCTCTTCATTGCACAGCACGCATTCGGATTTAGAACTGTACCATAGGGGAGACATAAGCTTCGGTATGGGAACCATGGTGCTGCAATACAACATCTGAATTGTCTATTTTAATGTGATTTAACATGCCTGATTCTAGTTTTCCAGAGACGATGCTACCTTTTAGCAAGAGAGTATTTTAATGCACCATAGTACAGTGATAGCAAATTATGGTTTCCTATAGCTACAGCAAGAGAAAACTAAGTGGTGTAATGCTTTATAATGGAGTATCAAAGTAAGATTTGGGAAGGCAAATGGGGGGGGGGGAGATGGAGTTCTGCTTCTTTCATTTGCATAATGCATGTCATGGAGCAAATCAATTTCATCTCATTGTAAATGGAGTGTGTATTGCATATATGTGATTGGCTGTCAAGTACAAAATCAGCCATGTCATTTTTGATGAGCAGGAGGTGCGAGGTGGGAATCGCAGCTCAGCATTCCTCCCCAATTTATTAATTAGAAAGCTGGCATTCAGATGATAAAAACATACTTCAGCTGTTTAAATTAAACATTTCAGGAATATTATTTAATAGTGGATTGTTTGCTTAATTATGCCAGGCATTTGTCCCTTGCTGCTGAAAGCCACCAACATTTGCAACATTTGGTGCGATACATAGATGAAATAATTGTTTGTGTGAAAAAATGTTAAGTGTGACTTGATTTGTTTTGGCAAGTTGCCAACATTTTTGTACCAGAGGATATTCTCACAGCTGTTTCAAGGGCATGACAATGGATCAGAGAGTAGAGATCCCTTTTAGAAACACTATTTTTATAGTATCTTTCCAGGTTTATGTGTCTCACAAAAAGAAGTAAAATGATTAAAAAATCAGATTTGCTTCTATATGTAGGCAACAGCTGGGCTATTTTCTGTAACGTACATAATTTGCTGCTTCTGCAAGTATGTATATTCTGTAGGTGCTGAAGTGTATACTAATCTGGGGCTACAACACCGAGTGGTGCTTGTGTTTCAGCTGCAGGCATCTTCAATTTATCAGTGTGCCATCAATTTTATTCAGCAATCATATGTACATTTCATTTCTGTCTAATCAATATTTTCTTGGACTACGTACATTTCATGTATTCATTGGTTTGATTGATTTATTAGAAGAACAATTTTAGATTCTTGAAAATACGCTAGGTAATAAAGGATGTAAAAAGCCCCTGGAATAGACATAGTTTGGGATCCAGTCAACATCCTTGCTTATATGAAGACAAATATGGTGATCAGACATGACTAATAGTTAGAACAGAATTTTAGCTACCTAGTGAATAAGTACTGGCTGATAATACTGTAGAAACTTCCACACATCTCTTGGATACAAGCTGATCTGTTTGAGTGAATCAACTGTGTGTGAAAGGAATTAGAAAACAACCATAACGTATTTCTTTTTGTTATTTCATGAATCATTTAAATAGCGATAGGTAACATGTGGCACTCAAACTGTTGCTGAATCTCTGGGGGTTGCAGTTCGGTAATATCCAAGTGTCATAATCCCTCAGGTAAATAATGGAATAAATTGCTTCTTCCAAGTTTAACTTTCCTCCTCTCTTTTTTTCTCATGGCTAACTTGTTCATGAATCATGCTGGATTTTTGTTACTTGGCAAGCAGTTGATTTGCAGATTTCTCTACCAGAAACAATATTTAGTCCATTATACAGTGACCATATTGGTTAGTGGGAATGTTTAGCTTTGAGAAGACTGAAGGAAAATGTGATACTTGAAAGGATGTCAGACATAAACTCAAGAACTGTTCTCTATTATCGTGGAATGCAGGACACAGAATAATGATTTAAAGTTATGGGAAGGCAAATTTCAACTAAATGTTAAGAGAAAAGTGTCAACAGTAAGGACAGTTTGGCAGTGGAACCAATTATTCAGGGAGGTCTCCCCTTTAGTAGACATGTTCAAGCAAAGGCTAGACAGTCATCTTCTGAGCATGCTTTAATTTGGATTCCTGCTCTGGACTGGCAATTGGAGTCAGGGGTCTAAATGACCCCTTCTAAACTATGATTCTATACAGTCTTAAATCCAAATCTCGAACTGTATGTGTTTGTAAGGAATTCTAATGGAAGGTGATTTTGTTGTCTGAAACAGAACTTGAAGGAGTGATATGTGAAACTCAAAAAGCTGTTAGCCACAGAAAAAAGCCCTACAGTCATACAACTAACTGGTATGTTGAGACTGTGGGTGGAGTATACTATTAAGAACTTGGAATGTGAGAAATCAGCTTGGTGGCTTTTCTGAAGGCAACAACTTTCAATCAATCCATAGTTAATAATTTATTTTCATTATTTTGTGATGGTGTAGTCAAAAAGTGGCTTACATTTCAAGTTATGATCATGATGGCAGAGTGAAGTGAATTTAACTTCATGCCCACCTATATAGTAGGATCTACACAGATTCATTCACTCCATACCATTAGGCCAGGTGATGAATTGGTCATACTATGTTGCGATCAGATGTGGGTAAACAGTGTTTGCATGCTTTATCAAATAATACATTGACATTTTTCATACCAAAGTAATATGGAAAATGAGTTCTTGAAACCACTACAAGTATCTTACAGGCCTATGTTCTTAAAAGAAACTGTTAAAGACGCCTTATATTCTATCCACATCAAAAAAACACCTACCTCCTCCTTCCTATCACTTCAGAGAGAAAAAACACCCACCCTCCCCCCAAATTGGTGGTCTCCTGGGGTTCAGTTCCACCAGTTGAAATCTTCTTCCATCATTGCTCCCTGAGAAGCTATATCACATGGCTTGTATATTGTTTGGAAGCGCTTTATCACACTATGCTGTGAATCCATGCCAGATATTTCCATAAAAATAAAACATTATTATATATTAAAATAGCTTTATTCATAAGGTCATTCCCCACCCCTGTCCCAAAATACAGGTGCTTTAATCACTGAGCTAAAGGAGAGCAGTCAAATTGCTTTGAGGATTTCAGATCTGGTGCAAGATAATGTAATGCCAGCTTCCCTTAAGCTACAATGATGAATGTTGGGAAATGAAAAAGCATATCCCTTATTGGAATTTTATGTAGGGAGGGAACAAGTACATTAAACTTTTTTTAATACATTCAAAAAGCATATATTTCAAGTCATACTGAACTATTTTCCCCTTCAGCATGGAGAAAAAAGGACAATACCTTTAATAATACTCGAACTTGACAACACCTCACCAATTGTACCCATACACACCTATCACAACCTTTAAAAACTATTAGTGAAGATGGCTACTGCAAAAGTTAAAAGGAAGCAGGTTTCCTTTGGCTTCATTTATCCAATCATTCATGATACTAATCTTCAGTGAAACTGAAAATGATTAGAATGAGAACGGTGGGCATCCCATCTCCCCAAGGAGTTCCAGGACTAGATTTACCCACGTTTGATTTCTTTTAACAGAAGAGATCATTGGAGATTGAAGCCATTTTTTAAAAAAAGGGCTTAATTACAGATTCATATATGGAACATAGGTGAAAGGCACACAACATAGCATCTTGATTAAGCAGGCAATCTATGTTCCACATCAGATCATCAGAGAGTCACCCCAGTTGCTTTCAGCTTGTCATGAAAGGCTTTGACAAGACAGCAGTCAGGGAACAAGACAAATACTTCATTCTTACTCTTAAACAAGAATACTGTTTCTTGTGTTACCTTAGCAAAGGTATGGTTGGAACTCTCTAACCAGAACCCATTAGGAAACATTAAGCAATCTACCTGGCTCTCTGAAGCATTTTCTATCCAAATTCAGCTCCTTCACAGTAATCAGAGAGTCATCATGTAATGGTATTTAGCCAAATATCACAATAATACTTAATTATTATCATCAATCCCTTCACATTTTTGTGAATATTTTAAAAATGATAACTTGCTTGAAAAGCATCATGCTTTAATCTTTGCACAAATTGTATAATGGAGAAAATGTTCCAATTCGAGCATTATGGTGAGTGAATATGTGTGCAAAAGGTGACATTGTATCAGTATCTTATGCAATTATCTCCCTCTAGCCCCACATACTAGATGCGCACAACTTTTACTGGATCAATGGTTATACTTGAGAGATGTGTTAAGAGAACTCAAATTAGTATGTGAAGCCAGGACGTTTTAAAATAAGTAAATATATATATTTTTGATTGCAAAAATGGCTCAGTGGCTGAAATATTAATTGAATTTCACTGAAATTAAGGGTGATCAACCATGAGCTATGGAAAGAAGGAGGAAACCTAGACTGAGAGAGCCCACTTTAAGCTAAAGATCACAGCCTATTGTTCCAAAAGGGCAAGAAAAAGAGAGAGAGAACGAACAAAAAAGACCATTTAACAAAAACTTGGCTATGAAGGCAATAAAGCATTTATTTAGAATAAGATTTAAAATGGATATAAATATAATTTCAGCTTTCCCAACCTGGTATCTTCTAGGTGCAATTTTGGATGTTTTAGATGTTTTAGATGTATTTATAGTTTTAATGTTTTTTGTAAGTCGCCCAGAGTCCCCTGTTGTGGGGGAGATGGGTGGGGGAGAAATCCAATAAATAAAATAAATAATTCCCATCTGGAATATCAGAATTCTGGGAGCTCCAGTTCTAATGGGTTAAGAAGGCGTCAGAGCAGTGAAAGCTAGTCTAACAGTTAAATTAGCTATATAGAAATATCTTGAATAGAGATTTTAAAAACTGAGGATTTTTTAATCATCATTTTATGATGAAGAAATATAGTTCCAGCAGAAAACTGAAAGTATCATTCAATGCATTCTGTATTCCAAGGCTGGAAATCTGTTTTCAGTGTTGATCACCTTGCTGCTTTGTTTTTTTAAATGCGTGTAGCTTAATTTATGATACACTCAGTCAAACACAGCTTAAGAATGATGTATAGTAGCAAGCAAAATGTCTTCCATCCCCCATACCTATTTTTCAGCCCCAGACAGCAACCTAACAGTTGACATTGCAATTACCTTTGTAAACAAGAGTCTGGTTGATTTACAAGAATATAATAATACAGTTGTAAATCATAAAAACAAAGAGATATATTTTCACATTTTTAAAAAATCAGCAACAGAGAATAGCAGAAACATTTTCATGCAACAATAACAGTAGTATAACATTTTTAAAGGTTTGGGCTTCAAGCCTTTATTTACTTCGCTTGACTTCCCAGCTAACAGAATGAGACTTATTTCTGAATGTATATGCATACAATTGTTGTTATTGTTGTTGCTGTTGTTGTTTAAAAAAAAAAGGGAATAACTCGATTCTCTTTAAGTCTGAATTTGTACTGCAGGCCTGGTTCTCCTGCAGAAGGATTAATTCAGTCCAAAACGCATCATGCATTAACAGAGAGATGCATGCACGATGAATGTGAGTCACCCAGAGTTCTGGTTTTAAGATGGGCAGCCATGCAAGTATTTTAAATAAATATATCAATAAATTTAATTTGCAAGTGAATTCTCCCTCCCTCCCTCTTCTCCCGCTATTTTCCATCACCTTCACCACCACCACGTGGGAGGCCTTTTTTTGTGTGATGCATGACGACTTGCTGGGGACAACTAAATAAAAGTCTCCAGTTCACAGGTTAGAAAAGTATGCATGGAAAAAGCCTTCCTTTAAACAACTCCTGGTACACTGCATTTGGTCCAAGGGCAAGACATTTCCTATCGCTCTCTTAGGATTTGGGTTTAAATAACCCATTGCCAAATCCTGAGAGTGATAGGAAATGTGCTGCCCTTGGGCCAAATGCAGCTTACCAGGCCTTCCTATCTGGCTTATGAACCCTCAACCTAAGTTCCCCCCATCCACATCATCCTCAATTCCTATCACATATTGGCTCTAAATGGCTCCAGATACATCCTTGGGGGTAGGTACACCTCTTATTTGGGCCATAAGAAATGGGCCATAACCAGAAGTGATGTCCTGACCATTAAGACTGGTGGAGAACAGCATATTTAGGAGCTGGTAAAGTAGTACTGAAGATTCGTATGTTATGTTCTTAAACACATATGCCAGGTGAATTGTTTTATTGTGCTGCTGTATGTGTTTTATCTAGGTATGTGCACGTGCACATGTGTTTCATCTGGATGGTTTGGCTGCAGTGTATACATGTTGTGTCTGGTTGTGTGTATGCATTTTTCATTGTTACATTTCTCAGTATAACACAATTTCCATTCGGTAAAATGGGCTGTATTTTGGACTTCTCCCATGTATGTATGTATGTATGTATGTATGTATTTTTTAGTCAAATTATCTGGGAAATGGATAGTAGAGTGAAAAAAACTTTACATTCAAAAGAATGGTTTCTGTTTCAGAACTTAAGTATTTTGTATTTAAGTCCTTAGGCTAATTACCTTTGTTTTAATCTCACTAGTAAAAATGTGATACTGGCCACCTATTAAGTATTCAGCCAATTCAAGGTGTTGGCCTTGGTCTGTAAAACCAGATAGTGCTTAGGACCAAAATAATAAAAAATGCTCCCCCCAAAACCATGCAGCCAGTGCATAATATCTGCTGACAATGCCCTTCTAATGGTTCTTGCTACTAGGTCTGACTCATAGAGGGGTGACTTTATGACTCTAGGGACTTCTGAGTGACGATGCCCGCATTATGGATCCAGGGGAATGAATAGAAAATGACTATTGGACCTCACACTACTTAATTTTGATTAATAATTTAAGACATGCTTGTTTACCTGGGCATTTGCAGAATAGCTGCTGTTTTAAATTTAATTTTGTTTCAAGATATTACTTAAGCCACACTTTGCTTTTGCATTGTCATGCTATCACCTTTTTCTACTGCATCCATATAAAGGCCATTCCTTTAGCATCAGGGATCACACGTGTTCTAGGACATGATCCAGCACAAGAGTAGGCAACGTTTGTCTCGCAGGCCTTATGTTAGCTCTCATGGTCCGTATTTGCACTCCCAAGAGCACCCTGATATCATACTGCCTAACTCTCCATTTTTTAGTCTCTAAAATATCTCTATTTAATCTGCCTCCATCCTCCCCAAAAATAAAATGAAAATCCAGATGCATGTAATGCAACATAATCATGTCTCCATCCATGGTTTGTTACATGCTGAAAAGGCCAAAACCAGTATGAGCTTTGACCATATTGAGTTGCCCATCCTTGTTCTGGCAAGAGTTCTAGTTGAACTGTCTTATATGACCAGAGGCATCTGCAAATAGCTATAATGACACCAAAATAACAAAACTGTGACCTCACAAAGCAAGTTCCACCCTTATGTAATTGCACGCAATATCAAGACACAAGTATGAAAGGGGTAGAGTTGATGTTGCAATGCACATTCCTCTTTGAAAGAAGAAATAAACATATTTTTTTTAAAAGTAAAACAATAGAAGACATATGATGAGATATTGGAGGAACTGAGTGTGTTCAGCCTTGAGAAAAGATGACTGAGTGTGAAGATACGATACCTGAAAGAAAGTCACTCAGAAGATCAAGATCTGTTCTCTACAATCCCAGAGTGAATGACACAGAATAATGGTTTAAAATTAAAGGAAGGTAGATTTCAGCTGAATGTTAAGAAAAGTGGCCTAACCCTAAAAGCAGCTTGACAGGAGAACCAATTACTTTCCACTGGATCTGTTCAAACAGAGATGAGACAGCCACCTGTCTGGGATGCTGTAATTTGGATTCTAGCACTGAGCAGAAGGTTGGACTCAAACACCTAAATGGCCCCTTCCATTTCTATGATTCTAATACTTCTCAGAGAAACTCATTTCTGAAGGGCTACTCCATGTTCCCACCTCTGCACACATCAAGAGGAAGAGAAGGTTATCCCTAAGTTAACCATCTCTTCATTTTTCAAACCATAAAACTTAGAACAAATCAGGGTTCTTTTTATTTAAAACAAATTCTTTCCTGCCCCTGCAATGACTAAGTTTTCATGTTTACGTAATACACTAATCCCAACTTTGATCTGATTTAAGTGCAAGTAACTTGGAATATTAGTCCATCTCTCCCAGACCTGTCAGTACTGACAGCCTGGTAGGTACCAGCTATCGGGCAGGAATTTTTCCAGCCCTACCTGAAGATGGCACTTGCAGTGATTGAGCCTGATACCTTCTGTACACTAAGCTTGTGCCATCACATTATAAAAGTTCTAAAAAAGAAGGATGCTTCACAAACATGTACTCTGGGATCTACATATATAAAAGAAAAGCCATTCTGTTCTACATGACCACTTCCTGGGATGTCCACCCCCAAGATGTGAAGGCAGTAGCAGCCTCTAACTTATGTTCTTATTGCCTCGATACAGATGTTGATGTATAGCCACAGTGACTAGTAGAAAGTGATAGCCGTATCCTGCATGAACATATCTAATCCTTTGCTAAAATCACTCAAGTTGGCAGCCATCACTGTGACTGAGCTGACTATTTGTATGGAAAAGCAGTTCCTTTTATCTGAACTGAATCACACCCCACTCCACTGGCCTTTATAGTAGTCTTGATGTTTCTTCAGATATCTATATGGGAGAAGCTCTACGTATGAGGAAGAGGAGGAGGAAGAAGCCCACAGTCTCTCCTCCCATCTCCTACCCTGTTCTAGTTGGTCTCCATGCAAAAGACAATTGTAAGTAGCAAAGACTTCCCTCTGTTTGTACAGGTGACCCATGTAATTTGGAATCTTAAACTTCCAGTGTTTAAAACTTCAGGTTCAGAGGAGATTTTCTGTTTCTGACTTGAACTAGTAAGATGTTAACAGCATTCTTATTTACTTACATCATTACAGGTATTTTTATACCACCCTTCAATCAAATTCCCAAGGCAGTTTACAAGAATGATTAAAATTAAAGCATAAGTACAAATAGCAAAACATAATAAACTAAAAGGTCATGAGATAGGAAAAACACCACAAAGTAGTCCGCAGGTTTAAAATTATCTCTAAAGTGCTTTGGAGCATAAAAGGTCTGTGCCAGGAGGAAAAAAAAGACAATAAGCTGGTAACATATTCCTAAGAGTTTTCAAACAACTGAACAGGCGACCAATCTATTTCCACACCTGAAGAAGACTTGAAAACTCTATTTCATGAGAGCTGTCCAGATGTTTATTACTTTGTGTGTGTGTGTATGTATGTGTGTGTTTACATTACACTTTTTAAATTTAATTTTTGGAGTATGACCAAGGAGAGCACCTTTGTTTTTCAAATGTGGTTTATGTAATGCCCTCCACAAGAAAGTTTAGTACCAATGGTGAGTCACTGCAAAGACTCAAGCAGCATCCGCAGGAGGGTGTGTATGTGTGTATGTCAAAAAAGTCAAAATGATGATCGCCACCAACATCTTGACTTTTTAAAATCTCTATCTCATCTCCCACGGACTTCTCTGAAAGACTCTTTTATTTCTTCTGACACTCTGGCAATGTTGTATGAACAGATTCAAAAGTGGTTTTTATCAGTTTTCTGGCACTGTATTGCTATTGCAATTTTATGGTACCTATGTTTTAATTAGATCTGGCAAGAAACAGCATTTCAATAAAAATGTCTAATTGACTCTGTCCTTCAAAGAGAAATAGCTCATGAAATAGCTGTTTTGTCCAGAATTTGAGTCACTGATTAATTCCTTTGACCCTTCAGAATGAGATCCCTTGAACTCACTGGGGCTTCTGTTTATGCATGCACAGAACTGTTCATTCCCAATTCTCCCTTTCCCATCCCATCCCCAGATCAAGACACATCCTTTAACACCTCTTTGGTCTTATTTATTTTTTCCTTTTTTGCTGAAAAAAATGATGAATTGAAACACCTCGTTTCAATAAGAATGTAATGGTTTGCAATAATCACTGTAATTCTGGGCCAACCCTCATTGATATGATAACTTGTAATTTTATTATTTTATACTGGGTCATTCTAATCATGTTTATTACTAAAGAACAGCCTAGAAACCCTTTAAATAAATGTTGAAGGACATTTCTAGAAATGGTTTTCCAACGTAATTTAAGAACTTATTGAACATGATACCACTGAAAGTTTCAGGCAAATCTAATCATCACCCATTTCATGTTGGTAGCCAGGTGTGCCTCGCCTTGCCTTTCCTCTCCCTCCCCTCCCCTCCCCTCCCCCCCAACAACCCTTATTCAAATCCTGCCTAAGCATTGAGATATCTTAGTTCACATGATATTACTGGAGATAAAGAATGTTAAGGACTTTTAAACGTTTCTCCTAATAGCCATCTTTCCTAGGTGCATTACATTCAGGTGCTTGATATATTATTAGTGCATTTTTGGGAGATTTCCCAGATGTTACAATTTGGTCACGTCAGCACAAATGTAATCATAGTTTTCGTTCTATGTCATCCAGGATTGGATTACGAAATGAAATATGGTAAAGTTTTTTAAAATGGTGAATTTATCAGCACAGTCCTCACACATGGATGTGGCACAAGTGGCTTCTGCTGGCAGAAATCCCTTTTCTATTGTCTTCTCCTAGAAGTTTTGTCAACAACAAGGTAAGCAGTCTTGGGCAGGATGTAAGTACAGAGGGATGAAAAGGGCTTGACAAAGAAAGAATGGAGATGCTGTACTCAAATCCTCTCAAGCCATGTTGTCCTGAAATACAGATACAGCGCAATTTCAGCCATGCTGTACTCACTTTATGGTATTAAACAGGTGCTTCTGCTATGCCAGCAACACAGCAACCATATTTAATGCACAATCAGCCTAGGAGAAGGGAAAACACTCTCACACACACACAATGCAATGCAGCGTAAAAACAACTATGCTAAGTAGAGATAAGTATCCATCTCTTTCCCCTGCCCTGTGCAATGGAATAACAGCTGGCTTCAGGATGGACCATGGAAGGCAGGATCCAGCAGCTTGACAGATTCATTCTGTCAGGAGATGAATGCTGCTGCCTCTAGCTCTGTGAATATCCACTGCTCCTCTATTTAAATTCAGAAGAAAGATCTATTTGCAGGTTAACATACACAGAGTGTTTTCTCTGAGACTCTTTCATGAGAATGACCAACTACAAAACTATTTAAAAGTGCTCAAGTGTACTGACAACAGATTGAATCACAACTCAAGTTTTATTTATAAAATTATACTCTTTTAGTATGTAAGCTATATGGGGTGTGAATGGGACTGCATGAAAATAAAACAATATAAAGCAAAATTTAAATGATCTAAGAGCCTAAAAATCAGAAATAACATTTTAGGCATTCAATCATATACTTGCTTCTGATTTCATGACAAAAGACTGCAAAGCCTGGCCCCTGAGCCTCAAAATGTTGAGTTTCACCTTTTTAGTAGTATTTAATATGTTTAACTGATTTATGGATGTTCAGGTTAAAACTGGCAGGTAAGTCATAGTTTCATCATTCCGGTGCAAAAAATTACAGTTCAGTAACTGCTTATAGTTAAGTTGTAAAAATTCATTGCAAAGCAAAGAAAAAAAAGGCAATACATATTTATTGGCAGAGAACTAGTTTTACCTTCTTGTCCAGTCTGAAAGGAAATCATTTTCTTCTTAATTCCCCATAAAGCTTAGTGAAAAGGGCAAATGAAGACATGTTTAAAATTTTCTTTCAGAGTTCATTTTCACTGAGGAAGTGGGGCATTCAGATGAAATTGCTTCTGCTGTCAGAATGTAGGAGGCAATATCTGTAGCAATTGGATATATGCCTCTGCTATTTTTAGTTCATTGTTAATAGGTGCCATGTGAGCATCAATAATGGCATTGCACAGCACCTGAAATTACTCAGGTTCCAAAGATGAGTACCAGCTATATCAAAGTCCTATTGCCTTATGCTGTGACTCCTCGGCATTTCTCACTAATGTCTGCAGTGCTACAGGGAGCCTCAAAATAAATGCCATACCTCCTTTGCTAAAGGAGCCACCAAATGCTATTTTCCTTTCATTTATTTCTCTTTTTTCATGTTAGAAAAATAGTCATCGAAAGTCATTTTTACCCTTTTTCCCCCCACACAATTACTATTTTTGCCCACATGGTGAGATCTGAAATGTAGCCCATTCAGGAGAACAATCAAAAGCCAACTTGCACCAGACTTCTGGGGAAGCAATGGCGAACTGAAGGCAGCTCCATTGAGAGCGGAGCCAACGATCGCGGTGGAATGAAAAGCCAGAGTGAAAAGCCGACCTTTCACAATTCCTCTCCGGACAAGGAGAGGACAGGGATCACCCACAAGTGCTCCAGACAGCTGTTCCTTACAAAAAGACCACAAAATAGTGATCTCCAGCGGGTTTAGAGTGCTGGGAGAAAAGGGAATGCCACTGTAGCCCAAACTGCAGTTTGATAGCTTTAAAAAGGACACAGGATTCACATACTTCCTTTTTTAATCACCTTTGAAAATTGTTTGCTAACTGCTTTTTGGATATTAGGAACCTTCATAATGGCAAGTTTTACTACACTGCATGAGTTTCCTTCAATCCTTAGCAAAAGAAGTTTTATACAAGTTTAAGGACTTAATTTATATATATATATATATATATATATATATATATATATATACACACACATACATACATACATACATACATACATACAGTCAGGTCCAGAAATATTGGGACATCGACACAATTCTAACATCTTTGGCTCTATACACCACCACAATGGATTTGGAATGAAACAAACACATTGTGCGTTAACTGCAGACTGTCAGCTTTAATTTGAGGGTATGTACATCCAACTCAGGTGAACGGTGTAGGAATTACAACAGTTTGCATATGTGCCTCCCACTTGTTAAGGGACCAAAAGTAATGGGACAATTGGCTTCTCAGCTGTTCTATGGCCAGGTGTGTGATATTCCCTCAGTACCCCAATTACAATGTGCAGATAAAAGGCCCAGAGTTCATTTCAAGTGTGCTATTTGCATTTGGAATCTCTTGCTGTCAACTCTCAAGATGAGATCCAAAGAGCTGTCACTATCAGGGAAGCAAGCCATCATTAGGTTGAAGAAACAAAACAAACCCATCAGAGAGATAGCAAGAACATTAGGCGTGGCCAAAACAACTGTTTGGAACATTCTCAAAAAGAAGGAATGCACCGGTGAGCTCAGCAACACCAAAAGACCCGGGAGACAATGGAAAACAACTGTGGTGGATGACCGAAGAATTCGTTCCCTGGTGAAGAAAACACCCTTCACAACAGTTGGCCAGATCAAGAACACTCTCCAGGAGGTAGGTGTATGTGTGTCAAAGTCAACAATCAAAAGAAGACTTCACCAGAGTGAATACAGAGGGTTCACCACAAGATGCAAACCATTGGTGAGCCTCAAAAACAGGAAGGCCAGATTAGAGTTTGCCAAACGACATCTAAAAGCCTTCACAGTTCTGGAACAACATCCTATGGACAGATGAGACCAAGATCAACTTGTACCAGAGTGATGGGAAGAGAAGAGTATGGAGAAAGAAAGGAACTGCTCATGATCCTAAGCATACCACCTCATCAGTGAAGCATGGTGGTGGTAGTGTCATGGCGTGGGCATGTATGGCTGCCAATGGAACTGGTTCTCTTGTATTTATTGATGATGTGACTGCTGACAAAAGCAGCAGGATGAATTCTGCAGTGTTTCGGGCAATATTATCTGCTCACATTCAGCCAAATGCTGCAGAACCCATTGGACGGCGCTTCACAGTACAGATGGACAATGACCCAAAGCATACTGCAAAAGCAACCAAAGAGTGTTTGAAGGGACAGAAGTGGAATGTTATGCAATGGCCAAGTCAATCACCTGACCTGAATCCCATTGAGCATGCATTTCACTTGCTGAAGACAAAACTGAAGGGAAAATGCCCCAAGAACAAGCAGGAACTGAAGACAGTTGCAGTAGAGGCCTGGCAGAGCATCACCAGGGATGAAACCCAGCATCTGGTGATGTCTATGCGTTCCAGACTTCAGGCTGTGATTGACTGCAACGGATTTGCAACCAAGTATTAAAAAGGGAAAGTTTGATGTATGATTATTATTCTGTCCCATTACTTTTGGTCCCTTAACAAGTGGGAGGCACATATGCAAACTGTTGTAATTCCTACACCGTTCACCTGAGTTGGATGTACATACCCTCAAATTAAAGCTGACAGTCTGCAGTTAACGCACATTGTGTTTGTTTCATTCCAAATCCATTGTGGTGGTGTATAGAGCCAAAGATGTTAGAATTGTGTTGATGTCCCAATATTTCTGGACCTGACTGTATATATATATATATATATAAACAGCAAAAGGTGATTAGAGCACTGATTTTGGAAATTTATAAATGGACTAAGGGTCCAGGTGGATTTGAAATAAGATTTTGAAACTAATTATAAGAATCCTTCCCATAGGAAAATGCTGTTGTTTTGAACATTTTAAAAATATATATGATAAGATGGGATTTTGAAGGTTGGACCAGAAGGAATTAAAGATTATAGTTAAAGGAGAAGAGTACTTAGGTTTGACTTACTAATACAGAATGGAACAAAATATTTTAACATTGGACATACTGAAGAATATTTGTGAAAATGGACTCAGAACTTAATTTTAAAAATGTCTGCCATTATAGACAGATTGTGTTTGAATGATGATATGGAAAAGGAGCAAGCTTTACCAGATATGACTGCATCTGATTAGAAAGTGGATCTAAAAATGATGGGCTATGGAAATGATGTGGAAGGAGATGCTACACTGGATATACAAATGAAATTGGTTGATGTTTTACCAAACCAAAAGAGTGACCTGGATAATTTTCTTATACTGGATCTACAAAAGAGACCTGCTAAAGTTGTGAAGAAGTTTGTGAGAAGGAACAAAGAAAAAATGAGAAGAAATCAAGTTCCAGGATTTTATTTGAGAGGATTAAGGATCAAGATTGTTAAAAGTAAAGAGAAGGAATATAAAGTTGGCTTATCTGATCAAGATTAAAATAAATATGTTGTTATCTCTGGTAATCTTTAATGGACTTTTGCTGACCAGGACTAAACGACAAGGCTTTAAATATTTGTTTATAGATAAGAGATAAGATATGGGAAGAAGAGATCTTTAGATAAGATAAACGGATAAGTTACTAAACCTGTTATGAAGAGGGAAGTCAACTTTAACATTTTAATTTTTTTGCATAAATCTACTCATTTACATTAAATACCATTCCAAAAATCAACCAGAGGATCACATGGCCATATCATATAGGTAGTGAACCCACCATTTTTTTTACACTCCCAGGAGCACACACTAATTTGATCACTTTCAACCACCAACTCACCCAGTGTCACTACATGGGTGTGCTGAGGATATTCTCTGCAGTTATTTGTATTACTGTATACAGAATAACTGCAGAGAATATTTAACAGCCCTGGGCACAAAATGAAAACATCTTTCTGAGCAATTCTATTGGAAACTTCCAGTTGTCATAACAACCTCAGTTGCAGCTCCTCTCCTATCACTACAGGAGATTTCATTTACTTGTGACACTTCCCAGGAAAACAAAGGCCTTTTGAAAAATTAAACATAAGCCTGGTTCAAGGGAAAAATGAGAACCTTGACCCCACACATAACTCACAAGCACAAAGAGGATTCTTTTCATTTCAAAGTATATTGAGACACACATTTATTTTTAAACCTTGAGTCTACAGTATGGCCTTGAGAGTCATCTCATTCAATCAATGAATGGGAGATAGAGCTCATTCTCTACTGTCTTTACTAAGATTGTTAGGTGTTCAAAAACAACAAAAGCTCTCTAAAATGTCATGTAGCATTTAAATAAGCCTTCATTAATACACACAACCCCACATCTTTATATGTTCCCAACCACAGCTAGCTGATAATATATTCTCCATCTACCTTGCTGCTGATTACCCTCTTCTCTTTCCTTTTACCTTTCCCAGCATTATAGATTTATCTAGAGAGCTAGGTCTTTGCACAATGTGTCCGATATGTATCTGATAATTTGATCCTTTAAGTATGAACTCTGGGTCAATTTTTGTTTCCTTTCTTGGCTAGCTATAGTATTCTCAGGCATCTCCTCCACCAAAGTGCAAGAACACCAATACTCTTTATATTTTGTTTTGTCAGCTCTATAAGGTAGACCAGACTAAGAAACAGACACTGTGTGGGCCTAAATCTACTTTTATTAGAACAGCTATAGTAACAGAATTTTGCAAGTCTGAATGTGTTTCCCCTCCTCCCTCTTTTATCTTCATGTAAATTGGGGGCAGGTAGCTGTCTGAGGCATTTTCATAAATCTCTTTCATGGAAGCGATTTCAAACAATTGCTTATCTGATTGTTGCCTTAGTAACAGATCTTCCCTCTGTCCTTCAAGGCCATCCTCTCTACTCTCTACATGTTTCCAACTTTTACCTCCATAGAGTGTCACAGGGAAAACCATTGCCTGCATGATTCTGTAAGTTTTGTAGATATAAATGCATCACAGCATCTGAGTATCTTTTCAAAGGCCTTCATTGTTATTCTACCAAGCACTAGTTTGTCTTGACTGCTGGTTCCTTTACTGTTGATGGTTGATACTAAAAGCAGAAGATATACACTATTTCAGTGCCTTCATTGTCAATTCTAAGTCTGGTTGCCATACCTGCTGTCACTTGTTTGGTCTTCAGATTTTTGACCTATTTTTTCATTGTGGTCCTTGACTTTCATAACTAGGGCTAGCAGATTTTTTGCATTTTTTGCATTTTCAACTATCAAAGTAGTCTTATCAGCACAGTGTGGGTTATAGAGGTTTCTTCCTTCAGTTTTAAACCATGCTCATCTTCTTCCAATTCAGCTTCCCTCAATATATATTCTGCATATAGGTTGAATAAATAAATATAAATATACAGCCTTGTCTCATTCTTTTGCTGATCTGGAGCCAGTCTGTTTCACCATGTTCTGTTCATACTGTGGCTTTCCTGATCACAGGCTTTGCATGAGGAGAATAAGATGTTCTGGAATTCTCATTTTTCTAAGCAAATTCCAAGCCTGACACAATCAAAGCAAGCATTTCTATAATCAATAAAGTACATACTGACTTCTTTTTGGTACTATTTGGCTTTCTCAACTGTCCAGCTTGCATCAACAATAACATCTCATGTCCCTTGGCTTTTTCTAAAGCCAGCTTGAACATCTGGCATCTCTTTTTTCCATGTAGAGCTCTAATCTCTGTTGGATGATCCTAAGCATTATTTTGTTAGCATGTGAAATTAAGGCTATAGTACAAAAGTTTATACATTCTGTTAAATCTCTCTTTTTTGGTATTAGGATGTAGATTGACCTCTTCCAATCTGTTTGCCACTGTGTCATTCTTCAGATTTGCTGGCATACCTTGGTTAGAACTTTTACTGATTCTTTTTCTGTTGCTTGCCATATTTCTATGGGTATTCCATTAGTTACTGTAGCCTGACTTGGTAATGACCAAGGTGCTGATCTAACTTCATCTTCTCAGTCTTGTAAGTAGGGAATATCTTCTAAGCAAGGTATCTTAGACCTTGGCATCTGTAATGTATAGTATGCTCCTTCCATCTTTGATCATCTTTGAATCAATTATTATCTGTCCATTGGTGTCCTTTAGCATACCATTGCAAAGTTGGAACCACCTTCTAAGTTCAGAGATCTCTTGGAAGGCTTTTTTTTTCCTTTCTGTTTCCTTCTTCAATGTTTTTACAGATATTGTTGTAATACTGCTTTTTGCCTCTTCTAACAGCTTTCTTAAATCCTTTGTTAAGTTTCTTTCTGAGATCTTTGGCTTACTTGGATTTGGCTTCTCTTCTCTTCTGGGCAATTTCCACTGTTTGTTCTGACATCCAGTTTGCTTTTTTCTGTTTCTTGATCTTTAGCAGTTTCTTTTCACATTCATTCTTAAAATGTCTTTCATTTCACTCCACCCTTACTCTGGTTCTTTATCAAGGATGTTCAGGACTTCAAAGCAATCCCTAATGTTCTCCTTGAAAATGATGGGTATATACTCAGGATGATATTGTGAAAACTGGTTGGCTTTCTTCCTCATCTTTAACTTAATTTGGAACTTGCACATGAGTAGCTGTTTGTGATCTGTTCCACAGTTGGCCCGTGGCCACATCTTTCCTGTTATAACTGAGCTCTTCCATCACCTTCTACCAATAATATAGTCAATTTGATTTCTGTGTATTCCATCTGGTGACATCCATATATATAGGCATCATTTTGGTTGTTTGAACACAATGTTAGGAATGAAGAAATCATTGGACTGGCAGAAATTGGTAATATTCTCCTGCTTCATTTTGGTTTTCTAGCCCATACACTCCCACTACATTTTCCCCTTAATATTTCCAACTTTGGCATTTGGGTCTCCAAACATAAACAGCACATCTTGCTTATATGTTCTATTTCAAACTGAACTTGTTCATAAAACTCATCAATTTCTTCTTCTTCTGCATCAGCGGTTGGAGCAAAAACTTGGATAATCATCATATTAAAGGGTTGTCCACAAACTGAAATTGATATTACTTGGTCATTGATTGCATTGTAGCCAAGTAGTGTTCTTGCTATACCCTTCCTAACAATGAAAACAACACCATTCTTCCTTTGTTTTTCATGTCCTGAATAATAAACAGTGTGATCTTCTGACTGAAAGTGCCCAATCCCAGTCCATTTCAATTTGCTGGTGCCTAAGATGTCAATGTGTAGTCGATTCATTCCCTTTTTCATAGTGTTGAGCTTTCCCGTGTTCATGCTTTTTACATTCCATGCTCCCAATGTAATTTTTTTTTTTTTTTACAGTTTCAGATTTTCTTTTCTTGCACAGAAACATCAGCAACTAGACATCCTGAAGGCTTTAATCAAGCCATATCCATAAACATTAATACTCTGAATGATCATCAGCTCTTCCTCAGTACCATGTTGAGGGTCATCCAGCCTGAGAGGCCCATCATCCAGCACTATATCATCAATCATTTTATATTTTCTATCCATGTGGTTTTCATGGTAAAATACAGGAGTAGTTTACCATTGTTTTCTCCTGCTGTCATTAAAATGATCATGTGCCTCCAGCATCTCCCTGTGTCACTGCTGTCTGAGAATAGGTGCCTGCTTGTTTAGCTAGGTAGTTGGGATGCCCTTCACAGCATGCGTGACCCTGCTGGAAGCATACACTCTTTGCATACATTCCTAGCATTTTGTTCATCCCTCCCAGGAACTCCCCACCACCCCAACCACAATGAGGCAGCACAGCAGAACTTGGGGGGTGGGGGGAGATTGCTCACTAGTACTGCCAAATTCTTATTCAATGTAGCCTTTAGCTCTTCTTCTAAATTTGCTATTGAATTCCTCAATATCTTCCCTCCATGGCATCTGTAGTGGGAGCATATATCTGTATTATACTGATGTTTAGTAGATATCCACTAATTCTATAGATTTGATTCTGCCATTTAAAATGCATATCTCAAACGTAAGCAGGCTTGCACCTAATTAGATGTGATGGAATGTATCTATGAGGAGGAGAGTGATGTGGGAGATCAAGGCTATCAGGAGGGAGGGGGTGCATTCCAGGAGGGGAAAGGAGACAAGAGACAATACAGTCCTCGGGGGGAGTGTGGGAAGCAAAAGAGTTTCAGGATAGCCACTCCCTAGAATCTTCCAGGGTATATCCACTAGTTGCTGTAGTATAGATTTAGTCTGGCAAGATTCTGCCTTTAAGATATAAGCAAATAAAGGAACTTTATTTGACTGGACTGTTTCACCATTGTTCTTGGACTGGGCCTGACAGTAGCTCTTGGTGGGAGATTATCAAGAAATACTAAGATTCTAGTCTACAGTAGATTGGGAAATTGAAGAACATCCCAATGGCAAACCACTTCCATAATTGCAGACGCCTTTCAATAATTGTCAGACAGCAAGCAATGGTGGGGGAGAGCTACAAGCAACCAAGAACTAACTCTCAAATTCTCCTTCCCAGTCTTGCATAATGCATCTTCTGTAATATTATCCCATATTTATTTATTTCTTATATCCAACCTGGTAAGAAACCTAAAGGATGCAAGAAATGCCACCAGATAGACATTTTCTGTATCTATTCACCAAAGCATTTTCTACCCACATATAAGATGGCAAACCCTGATTCCTGTGTGAATGCCATATTAAGGTTCTTCACAGTTGAAAAGAAGCAATCTTTTTCTTTCCTTTTCAATAATTTTTGAGGTAGACAAATGTAGTAAACATTCTCTTAAAAAATTATGGAATCATAGCAACAGAAAAGAACAGAGTATGGAATCAATAGAAGTGAATATGTGTAGCTCAGGATTGAACTGTGGAGTCCTTTGGTTCTCTGAGCTTGGTGGTTTTCTTGCAAATGTTTTATTACCTAGCTGGGTAACAAAACATTTGCAAGAAAGCAACCAATCTCAGAGAATCCCAAGGACTCTGGAGTATGGAATCTACTCTGTGTAGCCTTGAAAATCCCTGCCCTTTTGAACTAAATGGATGCTGAACAGGATGTGAACTACTGTACGCAAGAGAGATGCAGATTTCAAGGTATGCAGCTCCCTTTCTTAAAGCATCCAGCAATGCACATATCAGACCCCAAAGGGGGACAAATGTGACATTCTGTACAATATACAAGGCTTGGTAAATGGAACATCCTAGTAGCAATATTATTCAATATAACATAAGAAATGGATATGGTGTTTTTCTTCAAAAAAGTGTTTAAAAAATCATATATTTTCTCCAGTACAGGTATCCTTCTCATTTTTTCCAACCCAATGTAAGGTTGGAAAGGAATTATGTAAAGTTTAGGTGTCTGTCTGTCTGTCTGTCTGTCCAACGGAGGATAATTTTCTGAAAAACTGAACAGAATGGGACCACATTTGGTGTGGGGGGGGGGTGTTGAAAATGGGCTTGATCCAGTTTTGGGCTGCAGAGAAAAACATTCCCCAAAAATTCCCCACTGCAGCCCTTGGGAGATGCAGTTGCACAGTGGCCCAGTCTCATGGTCCAGAGCAGAACTATTATTGAGCCTTTGGAAGAATTCCAGAAGCTGTGCTCTTCATGCTTTACCTACTATGTTGATAATATAAATGCTAGCAATGCACTGACACTTAACAATATGTAGAAATTAACAGCACAGTCATTGTGGGTACAATATTGATCATGTAGAGATGTTTCAGAGGGTTGATAGAACCTGATGTAAACCCAACACAACTGGATATCGGGAGACAACAGAAGATCTATGCCAGCCCTTCCTTCTCCACATAGTGCAAATTAAATCTGCCCAGGGCACGTGAACATTGGGCAGAGAACAATGGCAGGTGCACATACAACTTCTATTCTCCTGAATATTTCACTGTGTGGTCTTTCCATGTGCCTGTAAAAGTATACCAATAAGGAATCCTCTGCTACAGTGATGGAACTGGATTATTTGCTAAGCATCATTTTATTTGATTTGATGGATCCTGCTAGATTTGTATGCTTCTTTCTAATAGAACTGAGAGCTTAGCAAGAGATGCATATGTCAAACCATCAGATGACCTTCTCTGTTATCTGATTTTTTAAAAAAAGAGCACTGCAAGGTAATGGCCCCAGAAATTAGTTGAATTGATTCACATCACTGCAGGTAAGCTCACAGTTCAAGAGGCAGGAATATATCATATGCTTGTCTGGATCAATGCAAACCCACATTTCTCAGCATCCTGGGGGAAAAATGTATGTATATGAAACCATGTCATTATATATCTAATTAATATTATGCAGATTCACAATTGATCTAATCTGGTGGATACTGTAAACTATGGGCTTGGGTGGAACAGCTAGACTAGGGGTATGTTTTGCAAGCAAAAAAGGAGAAGAATCAAACAACCATTCTGCTGTTTAGCATGGACAAAAGAAGAGTGGGAACGCTGCTTTACTAGTGATAGGTTATATACTAATGCATGCAAATACATTGCACTGTTGTCATGTTAAGGCCACATGGCAGACCCCAAAAGCAAGGATCTAGGAGGATGGTTGAAAAGCTATGGTGCAGTGCTGCTGCCCATCTGTGAGCTTCTGAAGCAGGAAGCAATATGGAAAGTAGGATTTTGGGCATACTGACCATGGACAGCTATTCAAAACCCTATAGTTCCAGTGTAAACAGTTTTGAGCTGCAAAGTAGTGCAAGGTCAACAGCTGAAAACTTTGCTGAAGGCAAAGATAAAGATATAGATTATCAAATTCAAAAATTAAATCATAACCAGAAACGGAGTGAAAAGATCCATCATCTGAAGCAATCCTGGCCGTACCTGACCCAAACAGAGAATCTTAGCCAAAAGCCCCCAAGACAAAAGAAGATACAGAACAAAAGTAGCCAAGGATCCTCAAGCTCCTTCTCGGTTGTGGAAGAAAAGATTGAAGGCAAACTCAAGTTCTCACCACTCCTTAATGAAGTTAGATTCAGAGTGCTTGACCCCATGAGCTTGAGGGCTTTCAGAGCTGTCAAGCCAAACAGTAGTCTTGAGTCAGGTGGAAGAAGATTGGATGGTTTGCATAAAGCCCCAAAATCAAATGGAAAGATGGACCTGGAAAGCTTGACAAGTGATGATTTTGTCCCTGAAGTATGGACATCCAAGGGGAAAAAAATCTTTGTCTATGGGTACACGTGCTGCCTTTGGACATTATGGACAATATGGAAATGAAATCTCATGCCAAGTAAAAGCTACTGTCCCTTGGGAAAGCCTCATTTTGCACAGCAGTGAAATGCCTGCTAGAAAATCTGCCTCTTTGCTTCAAGGTACTTGAATGGTTTGAAAGCATTGCATAATAAGCATATTAATTTGATTTGGTATTCTGTTAAACAAAATATAGCCCCTTCACTCTCTTTATGGGTTGCAAACTTAGGGGAAATGTACTTGAAGGTGATGAGAAAATCTCCAACAATTTATTTCCAAAAGATTTTATCAACCAGTCCACCTTTCTGATCCTCCACAATACCCTCAGTATAAGTGAAAAATGTTAGCTACTCCAAATAAATAATTATAAACATATTTAAATAAATAATATACATCCATGAAGTATCAGAAAATATGTTTCAGAATCACTGTCTTGGGGAAATGGCAGGTGAGATAAACAAAAAGTTGTCAAACATGATCAGAAATTTTTGTCTTGCACAATTTCAGCCTAGCAAAATAAATGAGCTGTGATACCATGGGTTCAAGTCCCTAACTTTATCCATGCTGACAGCCAGCAAGGACCTACACCTTGGGATGTAATATAGCAAATTAGAAGAACACATGCATGCACAATATCAGAGGCCCACTCTCTGAACATTGTAAGTTAAACAGAAATAAAGACATGTTGAGGAAGGCTGGTTTGCAGGGTCACCACTGATTTTAATGATTGCTCAGTATGCCTTCACATATTCATAGGAGACCCCATGTAGGCCACTTCCTAGTACAGGCAGTTTCTATGATCTGTAGATATTGGCTACCAATTAACATGATCAGAGCTTTTCCCCAGTCCTTGTTTTTAAGCCTAAATCTTATTGTATTTATTTGTAAAATAATGCATGGGATTGTCAACATCCTCCTCATCTCCTTGAAGAACCTACCTCACTTCCTCACAGGAGGTACAAGCAAGCTGGCCTTGAGAGTGTATAAATCCAGACCATTCACAAACCTGATTTTAAGCTGAGCTGAGTTTTAATGTTAAGAGAAAACATCCAGAGAAAAAGGCCTCATACTGATAACTACAATATAAAAGGGTAGAAAATACTTCCTGTTTCAATGTATAGTTTCCTCATTCATCCACTAAATCCAGATAGTATTATAAGCATCAGACATCTATTTTATAAAATGTTTTTAACTGTTTGCTGTAGGTCAGAGAGGACCTCTGAGCAAAACTCTTGGTAGAAGACAATAACAATTCAAGAGCAGTATGCTCCATCTCAAATCATAACCCTGAATTACAAATGAAAGATACTGCATAAAGAAAATAATGGTAATGACCACAATACAAAAGGCTGCCATTAGAATGTTTAATTATTATTCTGTCTAGTACAGAATATGCAACAATCCAACAATGTAGTCAGTCATTTACCACATAATCAACTTTAACTCCTGCTCACTTTTAAACAAAGCTAAGGTTATGCCCCACTAGCTTGTACACTCGCTAACAGATCAGTACACTCATACAATGTTTCTGACGCTCAGTCAGACCTACATTTCCTCTCTGATCATTTCCCTTTTAGTCTGTTACAGATATTCCCAAGAGATGGATCTAGTAGGAATATTTTCAACTCTGATGACTAGATTAATCAACTGAGATGGGTGGCCTATTAGGTGACTCTTTCCTCAGGCATTATATTTTAATCCAAGATAGTATTTTATGTCTATATTAATATGGGTCTGATTTGGGATTCCCGTCCCTTTTCTTTAACTACCATGGGAGTAGCTAAAATATTTTTAAATTAATACCATGCTTTTCTTTATAAATATGCACATTGCAGCTTCAAGAAATAATCACTATTAAAACATTCAGATGAACAAAAACAGTATCATACATTAAAACCAAGAACAAGCTAAAGCAATTCAACTGTTTCAGAAGAAGTGCCAAGTGATTTTTTTTCTAATGTATCTAATACAAGATAGTCTGTAAAAAGTACATATTTTAGCTAATTGAAAAATCCTTCTATTTAGTAAAATTAAAATAAACGGCTTCAGTACATGACATACTGTATATTATATAATTCATGTACCATCCAGTAGCTCAATTTCAATAGTTAATTTATACCCTCATTGTCATATAATTTATCATTTTTAACATATATTTTGTATAGATCAAAATACATAATGCCCAAAAAGTACTGTTATCCTATAATGTCTGCTAGGGAACAATTACCTTGGTTGGGAGATGAGTGTGTGTATGTGTGAGAGAGAGAATATTTCATAAATATTTATGAAAAGTAAGTTACAAAGGTAAAGAAATGTAAGAGTAAGCAGCAACTATGTCATGTTGCTCTACTCAGCCCGAATGTATACAGGATATAAATACAGTGAATTATTCATGAGTTATAAGAAACCAGCCAGTAGTTATAAGATACTGTGACTTCATAATATCTTATAACTTCAATTAGCTTCAATCTCATAACCTTAATTTGCAAATAATTGAATTCAGCACATAGATATCTGAAGCTAAAACAATAACAGAAAAAATGGTAACACTCACTGCACAAAACTTATCCTTATCTATTTGCATTCCAATATCTGATGCAAAAATGTAAGTCACAGGGTTTGTATCCTGATATCATTATTTGACTTCCCCCCTGCCCCCCAGCCCCCCAGATGCCTATGATTCAATGGCTTTCTAATGGAGTTACAGCTACTTGGAGATCAACAGCAAATTGTTTAAAGGGACTGAAAAGTTCAGCCATAGACCAGGTTCAGACTTACAGATCCCACTGATAGAGTTTGTACTAAACCAAACATTTTTAAACCATGGTTGGGCAAGAGGCTGTCACTCATTGGTTCACAGGAAGGTTAAGCCATAAACCATGGTCTATGAAACATAATGGCTGGGTTTATAGATCAAGCTGTGCCAGATTGAAATCAGACTATGTTTTACATGTGTTGTAAACAAAATCATTATATCTAAAGGGGGGGGCAGTGGTTTAATGTTGATTACTAATTAGGATATGAAATCAGGATGTGTATAATTTGGTAGGAGTGTTTTCTTCTGCCAGACTGCTATTTTTCTTGCTACAAAGCTGTACTAGAATTATTCTGATACAACTGAAGAATTTACATGTTGTACATTCTTTGAGATATTATAAAATGTACATTTTGTAGATTCTTACATTTTGTAAGTTCTCCCACATCCTATTCAGTACACCTGAAACAATTCATTCATCCTCATGAATCACCCAGCCCGGTGCTCTTCAAATATTATGCAGAGTGCAACCTTGTGGCCAGGTCAATGAAAGTAACATTATTGGTTGGTTTCAACCAGTATAAAATAAACCCATATAAAGCATTTGTGACATTTAGATTAATCAAAAAAAATCTCTTGCAAATGAAACAAAGCAGTTAATTACAGGAAAAGGTAAGTAAGCATACAGGGTTAGTTTGCATTAGCTTATTCTCTTTCTTTGCCTCATGTTCTTTCATGAAAGGCATATCTTTGGATTTAAAAATATGAAAACAATATCAGTAACAAAATTTTGGGCTTGTATATTCTCTCCTAGAACAGTTCTCTAATTACTTTTGCATCCCAGCTTCTTCTGGACGTTTTGTATCACATGGCTGCTGTACTATGGCAACCACAGGTTGCCATTTTATGTTCCTTTAGCTTCAACAGCCAAAATGTAATCTTCATATTTTAACTTTTAGAAAACCTGGAACAGACTTACCTGAGGAGGCCATACTAGCCTAGTTATTAAGCAACTCTTTCATAGAAAAGATATATGACAATATCTTACCTGGATTATGCACAGATGTACGTTTTGCTATACAAAACAATTAGTTTCTCTTGAGAGAAATATGGTTTCCTGAAGGATTTGACTGGATCTAGTAATTCTCAGCTCGGAAATTAAAGTTTTGAACCAGAAGAGACAGAGCCAAAATGACACATCAACAGGTTATTCCCATCTGCCATTGTACCTTTTCAAAATAGCTTTAAAAGCAAATTTAACTGTTGTCCAAAGGTTTATTGATTCTACTTCTATTAGAAATTGTCCAAGAATTTCTTACCTCAAAATAAGTAAGAGGCTATTTAAACTTCTGTTGGGTACCACCATCCCACAGCAGATCCATGGATAATCAGCTTTTAATTTTCAAGCCTCAATGAAGCATGTTGATGTTAATGATAAGGCAACTGTCACACACAGTCATACAAATTAACTTTCAAATATATTCAATTTCACAGCAGCTGATGTCACCAAAATATCTGAACCAACTCATGGTATAAAAGGGCATTTTTCAATTAACTTAAAATGAGAGGGGTTTAAAATGTTTGATGGATCTAGGAGAGGGGATGATGCTGCCCAAATAGTGGGTCCTTTTCTTACTAGGTTCCCCAGAGAAGAAGGAATAGGAAAGGCTCATTTAACCTCCTGAGATAGTTTAATTTGCCTACCTGGGGAATCACAAACCCGTCATGCCAGAGTATTTTGGGGGGAGGGAGGGAAGAATAAAAAGAAGACTGTTTTGGACTTTCTTGCCCAATACAATATAAATCTTGTGAAAATCTTGAAAATGCAAGGGCCTTGTCCTTTTAACATATTTAATTCAGCTACTGACATAGTCAAATCTTTACCATTGGTTCCACAACTCACCATCACACTAAGTGGGGCAACAGAGCCTTCTGGACTGGGCAGCCATAATAAATTTCAATCATCATCATCACCACCACCACCATCATTTTAGGTATACAAAATTCCCACTCACTTTCTTTATGAAGTGCCTGATAGCCCACGAGCCTGTACATCACAGGGATACTGTCAAGGCTTCATGACATCATCACTCCCTTTCCCATCAGTCAGGCAGACACCAATGGACGTGGAAAGGGAAGGGAGTGCCATTCAGAGCAAATTGTAATGATTCCAGAACAATGGCATGTGTGTGGTGGTGTGCAGTTACATCATCACATAAATACTGCAATTATGTACTTCCATCCTAATGTCTGACACAAGGATGCAAGTTGCAGCTTTTGTGTGATTGTGTGTGTTTCCTTATTTGCCTCATGTGAACATTTATATCCAAGGCTCAATTTACCCCCCAAAAATTGCCACTCTGATTTCTGCTGGCTGGCTGTCTATCTCTGCAGCAACTCCTTCCCCTGAAAGCAGCTGTTGTAGTTCCAATTACTTATGATCTGATGGACCTCATTTTGCCAGGATTCTCTGTCAGTAACTGCTTCTTTGAGCTCTTGTAAGTACATGCTTGTGTCCTAACTGATCGTACCTAGTCATCTTACCAAGCAACATCTGAACAAGCCGATACTTTGAAATTTATGGTGGTGAAGGAAAAAAAAGGTCTGCTCTATTCCCACTTTCCAGCATGGTGCCAATTTACCAGATGCTCCAGGGGGCACTGTTGAGCCATAGCAAACTATAGGATTTGACACAGGGCATATTTTAAGCATATTTGAATATCAAGGTTTCCATTTCCCTGAAATATGTGAAAGATAAAACAGGCCCAAATGTTATATTGCTAAAAGCCAGTGATGGATTTTGTCTTTGGTGAGAGTTTAGCATAGTTAATACAGTTATAGGCTCATTTATTTAGTTACATTTAGGGTGCAATGGTTATGATTTAGAATGAATTTCATTACAAGAAACTAGAGGATATGGCACCCACATATTACTGAACTTTGCCACTCGTTTGTTTTATGAAATTGATCTATCAGATTTTATAATGTGTAATCTGATGTAGCAAATGTAATAGCCTCACTTTGCAGAACACTGACTTCATTCCCAGAGATGAAATGTTTTTATAATATTCTATCTGGCTACATAAAATGCTTCTCTTGCTCAATCTATCTACATTTTCCTATAATCCTATACCTGAGGTAGTCAATAGAATCCTTAGAAAGTTGCTCAGCACTGGAACTTGTATTGCAAAGGAATATGAGTGTTCCTTCTTAACTAGGTTATAGGAAAGAACATGTTGCTTAAGCACTCTGATCAAGACTACAGACTCAGTCAACTAAACCTGAGAGAGTTACTTTTAGTGTAAAACCACCCCAGGGCTGTTTGCAACTAATGTAACTCCTCCAGTCATCTCCATATCTTCCTGAGGGGTTATCTTTCTCTTCCCTTTCTGAAGTAGAGATGAAAGCCTAAAGAAGCTTTGCAAAAATAAGATCTCTGTAGATTGTCTGTTCATTGCTTTTTAGATTACAACTCCTTCCCCCAGAAGTCTTATGGAAAATTAGAAGGCGGCAGAAAAGTATGGGATTGATAAGGCCCTGATTCTGCCCATCATTCCTGATTGCAGAAAGTTCAGGGGGACTGTATACAGATGGCCATCATTATCCGGTTATTCACGTTCACATTTCCACATGTGGAAATAGAGATCAGACCTCATGATCTGCAGTAAAAGATTTCATATATCTATCATTCTAGAGTGTTTTTTGTGTATTTTATTCACACACAAAATGGTGGATGGGTTTTTGCAATGTATAAACTATTATTTTTTTCATAGCTTCATTAACTGTGGTCTTGTTTTCTGCAGTTATGTGGTTGGAACAGAAGCCCTACATTTCTATCTCCATCTTTTTGCTGTTGGGGCTTGTCACTTTACCAGGCCTACCTTGAGTGTTCAAGATGAGCAGTCTATGACTACATGAAACTTTGTTTCATCAGGTCTCCTTATGACTATATCAGGCCTTGTGACTTTTACAACATGTCTGAGCAGGAGATGAATTATGAATATAATTCAGAATATTTCTGAATTATGTGAGAATGATTTGGTTTTTGTGAAAATGATTTGGGACTAGGATTGTCTATTCTTTTGCTACAACACTGACCAGCTGTGAATCAAACTGCTACCTCCTGCTCAGACATGTTGTGTAAGTTGAAACATCCAATCAACTCAGAAGTGGCTAAGCTCAGTCCAGTTAAAGGTATTTTATCTGGGCTGCAAACAAAGAGTTAGATTTTTCTGTACTTCTTTGCTGACATCTAGTGGTCATTCAGATTTTTGCAGCCCAGATATGTTTATGATTGAGTTAAGCAGATTGTGTAAATCCAGCCCGTTACTTTCTATTATTTATTTTATTTTATTTTATTTTATTTTATTTTATTTTATTTTATTTTATTTTATTTTATTTTATTTTATTTTATTTTATTTGTTTATGCAATTTCTATAGCCACCCATCTCAATCCAAGTGACTGTTTTATCTCCCCAAATAATCTAAAAGGTGTGGAAACCTGTCCAGCAAAAATTGGTTGAATGGACATTATTATGTTTTCTTATTCACGTGATCATTGCAACTCTCACTGCAAAGAAGAGGTGCTTATTAATAAACTCACACAACACAAAAGGTAAATCCTGTTTCAGAAAACTAGCATTTTGAATCACCATCACAGAATGCAATGAAACTGGAGAAAACCCATAAAGTATACAGTGGCGCAAAAGTACCATGATTGTCAGCTAGGCCTGCACAGCATGAGACCATGGTCATAAACACTAACCAAAGTGAGTGATGCATGGGGAGAAAACATTTACAAACAGCATTTTCCTCTACCTGGGGAATGAACCCTACCATGAATTCAATTATCATCCAAGTCTCTCTTTTTTTGGTCAAGGGCTTCATGACCTTCTATTCAAAATTATTAACTTCTTCCATGCTTCAAATCATGTAAAAAGTAATATAAAGTGACAGAGCTGATCCTACAAGTAGGCAAGCTAGGACATTGCCTGAGGTGATAAGTGTTGCTGTAAAGTCTTGAAATGCTGGTCTGAGCATAGGCTGTACAGCCTGGCCTTCACCCAAGTGGTGTTCTGTCAATAGGCTTGAAAGACAATTCAACAGTCAGTTTTGGACATGGAACAGATGTGGGAGTATCCTCTACCCCTAGGAGCAAAATATCTCAGCTACACCATCCGTAATGCCATGCAACATAAGGCACCTTTTGACTTTCTTGCACCTTAGTATGTAGTGTTATAACCTGCACTACTGTGTCTGCATAGGCCTAATTCTAGTTCTTTAGAAATACTCTGTGTTATTTCTAACTGATGTTACACTAACTGATGTTACACTGACCTTTCATAAAAATCATAAATAATCCAGATAACTGCTCCACCCAAGAACTGCAGTGGATTACTGCCTACCATCTCTTCCTAAAGCAGGAATTGGAGTAGGCCTCCCATTTAATATACCCCAAACCTGATTCCAAGGCACGTCTTGTTCATCAGGCATCTTATCCTCTGTTCCTTTGAAGAAAACAAGAAAACAGAGCAGTTTAGTTCCTGTCTATTGCTCACATTCAGCCTGACAAATATTGCTGTACTATAACCCCAAGCAACCCAAGAGTTCCATCATATTTATTCTTTGATATAACAACAGCCATTGTAGTGCCAGTGCATTGTAAAGTGAAAAAAATATATATATCAGACCTTGCAACTCTTGAAAAATGAGATAATCCCCCACTCCCACCTATGCTGCATTTTTTATATAGATGGAACTCGCAGGTAAGCTGTTATTTACGTTTGTAAGTAATTTTCTGATAAATTTTAGCAGAATTCCTTCAGGATATATTTTGTGATCTTTCTCCCTCATACAAAATGCAGAATTGTGAAAGAAGCTGTGGTAGTTTTAGTAGGATGTACTCAAAAGGATGTACTCAAAAGTATTTAGATCTCTATTGGAGATTAAAAACTTTGAGGGTTCATTGACCCATAGATAGGATCTTATGAACTTTTGGCACTTTTCTGGAATAGTATTTTAATGGGTATAAACAGATTCATGGAGAAATGCCTCAGTGTTAATGATGTTAATGTGATGTTGAATTATATACCAAAACTCTGAAATCTGACAGTCTATGAGGAATTATGGTTGTACCAGGCATGGAAGTAGCCACAAGAATTATACTAAGGAATTGGAAAAGTAATATTTTTCCAAACATTAAGGATTCACTTTGGAAATGTATAACTTATCCATTCTAGAAAAGGCAATATTTTCAACTATTTAAGAATAAAGCAATATGTTCTTCTTTGGCATAGATTTTATGATACTTTACAATAATATAGTGATATCATTAGGTAATGTTTTAATTCTTCTGTATCTGATTAAAATATATACTATATAAAATAAGGTATTTTTTAAACCAGTGACTGTAACACTAGGTTTTCAGTTTTAATCCTAACTTTTTAGTATTGTAATCAGTTACATTTAAATTGGGTCTTTAAGGGTTGGGGGGTGTCTATTTTCCTTTTTTCTTCTTTTTTATTTCTTGAATTGTTTAGTTTTAATATTATTATTGTTGTGCAATCTGTTTATATTTTGTAATCTTCTAAAATAAAGAATACAGTTTGGGGGGAAATTATTAAACTTTTAATTATTGAAGGAAGCCATAATCTGGGTTCCTGCTCCTGCCATGTTTTGTCTCCTAAGGCTCTTTTGTTCCTTGGTTTGAATTTGCAATATTGCTGTTTCATTCTTATCACTTAGGCCACAGTTCCTCAACCTTGGCAACTTTAAGATCGGTGGACTTCAACTCCCAGAATTCCCCAGCCACCTTTCCCAGCCACCTGGCTGGGGAATTCTGGGAGTTGAAGTCCACCCATCTTAAAGTTGCCAAGGTTGAGGAACCCTGACTTAGGCAAAACGGGTTCACCAAAGAAATTTCTATGAAGTTTCATCTGAATATTCCCAGGTCCTTCAAATATTGAAGAATTCCATTTTCTCCCCTTAGAATATTAGCACTTTTCATAGAGTGGCATGTATTTTTATGCAATTCCCAAAATCACTCACTGTGATTTTCAGCGCTTTCAGCACAGTATGTTTTTGAAGAACATTCTCTTTTTTAGACTTGCTCATGGGAAGATGAGAACTAGGTGAGAACTAGAATTAGTTTTCATCCTATGACAAAAACTGAAGGCGGTACCATGCCTTTATGTGTTCCCAATGGGATTTTTGTGGGATTCTTTTACCTCCCTAGTTTTAGGTGGCTCTTTCTTGCCAGTAAAGAGATTGAAATAGTAGTCTGTTGTTGTTGTTTAGTCGTTAAGTCGTGTCCGACTCTTCGTGACCCCATGAACCATATTGCGCCAGGCCTTCCTGTCCTTCACTGCCTCCCTGAGTTTGCTCAGTTTCATGCTCATTGCTTCAGTGATGCTATCTAACCATCTCATCCTCTGCCGTCCTCTTCTCCTTTTGCCTTCAATCTTTCCCAGCATCAGGGTCTTCTCCAAAGAGATCTCTCTTCACATTAGGTGACCAAAGTATCTGAGCTTGAGCTTCATTATCAATCCTTCCAATGAGCAATCAGGGTTGATTTCCTTTAAGACTGACTGGTTTGACCTCTTAGCAGTCCAGGGGACTCTCAAGAGTCTTCTCCAGCACCACAGTTCAAAGGCATCAATTCTTCGGCGCTCAGCCTTCTTTATGGTCCAGCTCTCACAGCCATACATTACTACTGGAAAAACCATAGCTTTGACTATGCGGATCTTTGTCGGCAAGGTGACATCTCTGCTTTTTAATATGCTATCTAGGCTTGCCATAGCTTTCCTCCCAAGGAGCAAGCGTCTTTTAATTTCATGGCTGCAATCTCCATCTACGGTGATCTTGGAGCCCAAATACATGAAGTCTGTTACTGCTTCCATTTCTACCCCTTCTATTTGCCAGGAATTGATGGGTCCAGATGCCATGATCTTAGTTTTTTTAATGTTGAGTTTCAAGCCAGCTTTTGCACTCTCCTCTTTCACCCTCATCAAGAGGCTCTTTAGTTCTTCTTCACTTTCTGCCATTAGGGTGGTATCGTCTGCATATCTGAGGTTGTTGATGATTCTCCCTGCAAACTTAATTCCGGCTTGTGATTCTTCCAGCCTGGCATTTCTCATGATTTACTCTGCATATAGTAAATAAGCAGGGTGACAGTATACAGCCTTGTCGTACACCTTTCCCTATTTTGAACCAATCGGTTGTTCCATGACCGGTTCTAACTGTTGCTTCTTGGCCCGCATACAGATTTCTCAGGAGACAAGTAAGGTGGTCTGGTACTCCCATCTCTTTAAGAATTTGCCACAGTTTGTTGTGATCCACACAATCCAAGGCTTTTGCACAGTCAATGAAGCAGAAGTAGATATTTTTCTGGAACTCTCGTGCTTTCTCCATGATCCAGCGAATGTTGGCAACTTGATCTCTAGTTCCTCTGCCTCTTCGAAACCCAGCTTGTACATCTGGTAGTTCTTGGTTCACATACTGCTGAAGCCTAGCTTGTAGGATTTTGAGCATAACCTTGCTAGCATGTGAAATGAGTGCAATTGTGCAATAGTTTGAGCATTCTTTGGCATTGCCCTTCTTTGGAATTGGAACATAAACTGACCTTTTCCAATCCCGTGGCCACTGTTGCGTTTTCCAAACTTGCTGGCATATTGAGTGCAGCACTTTAACACCATCGTCTTTTAGTATTTTAAATAACTCAGCTGGAATACTGTCATCTCCACTAGCTTTGTTGTTAGCAATGCTTCCTAAGGCCCACTTGACTTCACTCCCTAGGATGTCTGGCTCAAGGTCAGTGATCACACCAGCGTGGACATCAGGGACATTAAGATCTTTCTTGTATAGTTCTTCTGTGTATTCTTGCCACCTCTTCTTAATCTCTTCTGCTTCTGTTAGGTCCCTGCCTCTTTTGTCCTTTATCATGCCCATCTTTGCACTAAACGTTCCTTTCATATCTCCAATTTTCTTGTAGAGATCTCTAGTCTTCCTCATTCTATTGTTTTCCTCAATTTCTTTGCATTGTTCATTTAAGAAGGCCTTCTTATCTCCCCTTGCTATTCTCTGGAAATCTGCATTCAGTTGTTTATATCTTCCCCTTTCACCCTTGCTTTTCGCATTCCTTCTTTCCACAGCTATTTGTAAAGCCTCATCAGACAGCCATTTTGCTTTCTTGCATTTCTTTTTCTTTGGGATGGTTTTAGTTGCTGCCTCCTATACAATGTTACGGACCTCCGTCCGTAGTTCTTCAGGCACTCTGTCTACCACATCTAATCCTCTAAATCTATTCATCACCTTCACTGTGTACTCACAAGGAATATGATCTAAGTCATACCTGAGTGGTCTAGTGGTTTTCCCTACATTCTTCAATTTAAGCCTAGATTTTGCAGTAAGAAGCTCATGATCTGAGCCACAGTCAGCTCCTGGTCTTGTTTTTGCTGTCTGTATAGAGCTTCTCCATCTTTGGCTGCAAAGTATATAATCAATCTGGTTTCAGTATTGACCATCTGGTGATGTCCATGTGTAGAGTCGTCTCTTGTGTTGTTGGAAAAGCGTGTTTGCTATGACTAGCTTGTTCTCTTGACAGAACTCTATTAGCCTTTGCCCTGCTTCATTTTGTACTCCAAGGCCAAACTTGCCTGTTATTCCGATTACTCCTTGACTTCCTACTTTAGCATTCCAATCCCCTATGATGAAAAGGACATCTTTTTGGTGCTAGTTCTAGAAGGTGTTGTAGGTCTTCATAGAAGCGGTCAACTTCAGCTTCTTCAGCATCAGTGGTTGGGGCATAGACTTGGATGACTGTGATATTGAATGGTTTGCCTTGGATACACACTGAGATCATTCTGTCATTTTTGAGGTTGTACCCCATTACTGCCTTTCCCACTCTCTTATTGACTATGAGTGCAACTCCATTTCTTCTAAGGGTTTCTTGCCCACAGTAGTAGATATAATGGTCACCCGAATTAAATTCACCCATTCCTGTCCATTTCAGTTCGCTGATTCCCAAGATGTCGATGTTCAATCTTGTCATCTCATGTTTGACCACATCCAGCTTGCCTTGGTTCATAGATCTTACATTCCAGGTACCTATACAATATTGTTCTTTACAGCATCGGACCTTCTTTTCGCTTCCAGATACATCCACAGCTGAATGTCCTTTCGGTGTTGGCCCAGCCACTTCACTCTTTCTGGAGCTACTTGGAATTGCCCTCCGCTCTTCCCCCGTAGCATATTGGACACCTTCCGACCTGAGGGGCTCATCTTCCGGCGTCATATCTTTTAGCCTTTTAACATTGTCCATGGGGTTTTCTTGGCAAGGATACTGGAGTGGGTTGCCATTTCCTTCTCCAGTGGACCACATTTTGTCAGAACTCTCTGTCATGACCTGTCCATCTTGGGTGGCCCTGCATGGTATAGCTCATGGCTTCACTGAGTTATGCAAGCCCCTTCACCATGACAAGGCAGTGATCCATGAAGGGGAATAGTAGTCTAAGATAGCTAAAAATGGGGGTGCAATGGTTTCTCATTCTTTCCCTCTTTCTTTGCAATGAAGGGGGAAGGGAAAGGAGAAGTTGTGTGGATGGGAAAAATGTATGGTAAAGAGGGCTGAATGAGAGAGAGAGAGAGAGAAAGAAAGAGAGAGAGATCTGTGTCTATTCACATTTAGATGCAGCCCATTGCACTACCAAATCCATGTGAGATTTGTATGAGCAGAATGTTGCTCAGATCCATTGTATGCAACAGGCAGAAATGCAGCTGAATCCATGAACATCAAAGAGACAAGATGGCAGGGCTGGAAGACACAGTCTCATATCTTTACGTATTTAGCTCTGTGGATGGTCAGTGGCCATGGTTTACTCTCCTTGAAAAACTGTCCAGCCTTTGCCTTCCTTGAAGTATAGAAAGAGAGAATAAGGGGTCTTGACAATGACTTTCTATAGTTACCATCAGATACTACATTGTAGACACATAGTCTACTCCATTGGGTAACACTTGCTGCATTCCTATTTAAATTATAGCACCAAATTTGTATCTCTATGTGTAAAAAAATTTACTCAACTCCATCTTCTCTTTTTGGTGATCCATTTCCTCTTTTTTAATGTTTTTGCTGACATAGCCATCTCAGCAGAAGGTATCTTTAAAACAGGACTCAGTAGAACTGATCATTGAACTTGGGACATCATTATTTATAACAAAATGCTCTTAAGACCCGGATTTGCCACCATCTGTATTACATCAACAATCATTAGATGCAGGGAGAAATTTAAGGATCAAATGGCTAAGCCCTAATTATATAACTATTTCTTTGGACTGTACATTGGGTCAGAAGAAAATCCATCTATGTGTGGGAAGGTGAAAGAATCCCAGAGATTCGGGGGGGAGCCAATCTGAGTCTTTTTCTAATAGTTTCCCTCCTCCCTAGTCTCATGCATGCTTCTGCACCTATTCTTGTCTTAACAGCTTTTGGATGGCTTTTCCAAGGTCATCTCCATGACTCCCCACACTAACAGTAGTCTCTGTGTATTTCATCACCCCCTTCTCTCTCTGTTAATATCTTCTGAAAGAAATTTGAAAAACCCATTGGAGCTCTAGATAGAAATTTTGTTATTCCAACCATGTTCCTCAGAGAAGGGATTATATATGACCTGAAGCATCCTCCCCACTTCTCCTTGCTTAGCAGCTGAAGTGGGAAGCCAATTCTCCTTGGCCTTCTGCTTCACCTGTTCAATGCAACAGCAGTAGGCAGGATAATTATATTGGGTTACTGGATTTCAGGGAAATGGAATGAAGCTTTTTTGACACTTAGATTCCTTTTCAATTCCCTTCCTCATCACTGCTTTGTGACATGCCTCAAAATACTGCAGGATGTGTTTTGGTTTTTTGGGGGTGGGGAACACTTTGTCCTCTTGATAGATCTTTGCTGGGCTATATTTAGAGAGGATTCCCTTACTGCTTCCTCATGTTCTCATGGGGAATCCACCATAAGCTATTACGATGGAGGTATGAAATATGGAGCATGTTGACAACACATTCCTTGATCTCCCGTAATTACTAGATCTTATTATGAGGAGAAACAAGGCACATGAGTGGCATTTATTAATTATAAGAATTGAAGGACCAGATCTGAAGGACTGAAAATCTTTAAGGTAACACAAATAATAATATACAGGAAATCTCATGCTCCCTGTTGTTCCATGTCTCTGTGTAATGGAAGACATAGATGTTGGGGAAGCAGGACAATATGTTGATAGGTGGGCTACTGGAACAAACCATACATGGATGGGACAAGAGAACCTGGAATTGATGGAATGCTACTATAATGGTAGATCTAATGAGAGGGGATATATGAAACATATGAGGGAACTATGGATGGACAGAAATCCTACATCCATACTAACTGAGAAACAACTAGTTACCCAACGCTTCAACATAGTGAAGAGGGAGCTGCTCTCACAACTTGAGATATACCAACTACACATTACATCCTGGACTCAAGAAGACCCAGAAGAACAACTGGATGTGCAGCCAACACCTGAAGATGGAACATCACTGCTACCCCCTCCATTACAGAGCACAGCAGCTGATATGAGGTATAAGATCATGGATAAACTAGCTACAGTCAATCCTCGAGACTGATTACCAAGACTCAGTGGAGAGAGTATGCTAGAAGATGCCAATAGAGCCCTCACAACAATCCCTACCACCCCCACCAGCACTCAAGCCAATGAACTGGTACACACTACTGCCACCATAATCCTGGAGATGCTTGGCTACATGATCAAGAAGAAGAGCAGTACATGCCCCACCCCCTGCAGAAAATGAGGTTGGAGGCTAAGATCAAGGCAACTCAGAGAGAGGTGAGCTGGTGGAACTACAGAAGGGTGTGGAGATTAAAGATAAGACTCAGCTACTGAAAAAATACAAGGGCCTGACTTCATCTGAAGCCCTAAAGACTGCTAAACAAAGGCTCACAGCACTGGCTACCAGGCTAATTAATAAAACTTGAAAAAGGACAAAATGCAATAAAATTACATAAATTACTTTATTATAGTAACTGTAATAAAGATAGAAGTGGCAGTCACAAAAATATATTTGATGAAATCTAAAATCTTGTATAAAATAAATGAAATTTACTGAAATGTATGAAAGTACTTGTCTTACTTGTTCATTTTTAGTTAGGATAGGTTGTTGCAAAACTTCCATTGTGTCAGTAATTTAGCAGGCATAATTCTGGGGAATTCAGTTGCCTCCAAATGTATGGATTACAACTCTTATCATCTCCAGCTAACTTTGCTGTTTCATCCCGAGTAAACAATTTGCAGCTCAACATATCTGAAGGGGATTGGGTGAGGCTGCCATAGGCCCTTTTCCCTTTGAAGTTTACTGCAGAAAAAGAGGATGGGAGCTGAATCTTTTTACTATATAAAAATATAACAGATTTTAATATTATATAGATTTTACAATAGCAATTCCCAATACAAGTCTTTAAGAAACTACCTAACTTCAGAGGACACTAGCTTTTTAATAGAACATGCTTGCCTAATTTGCTGTGTATTTTTAGAGTTTCTCCTCTACCCCAGTTTTTCAGTCAATAACTTATTTAATCCAGCTTCTTTGTATTCAGGCTATAACATCTTCAGAACATCCCCCTTCCTCAAAATTCCAAGTTACTATTTAGAATTAATTCAGCATTGGTTTTAGCTTTCAAAGAACCATTTGTTCTTCATTTTCTCTTGGAATAATGGCTCTGATTTGTTTATCTTTACAGCATTAATACACAGCTCCAACCAGAAGCCCTCTGAATGTGTTGAAATGCAACTCTTCCAAAATGCTTAGTGGTTATGCCCAACAGCCTTTCCTGGCTGAGTGGAGTTGTAGCTCAACATATCTGGGGACTGCCAATTGCAGAAGACTGAGTTATCTTTTTCCCCCACACTTTGTCCAAGACACTCAAGGTAGCATACATAATTTCCTGTCTCCATTTCATCTTCACAATAATAGAGAAAATGCACCTAATTCAGAAGCATCCCATTGTCAAGAGTTGAGGCTAACAATGGGCAGGTAAATTGGAAGAATGATGTGCTGCTAGAGTTAGTTCTGTGAGAAATAAAAGGGAGGTAGGTGGAAAGCAATGAAGTAGAAGGTAAAAATCTAGAAGCACAAGAAGAGAATCTGTTGGTTTCTGTCAGCCCTTCACAGTTTCCTAAATAATGATTTGTGCAAGTAGAGGAAAGTACAGATCTACCATATTGCTTTATAGTAAAAGGCAGCATCTCACAGGAGAGCAGCTATGCCTGGATGCCCAAGCTAGAATGACTATGAACTATTTTAGTGAAATCCAGCTGAAATGGCCCTTCCATCTCTTTATATATTTATTCCAGTGGCACCTGCATCATGTGTTCTGAGTACTTATGAGACTCAGAGTTAAATTATCTTTCCCTCCAGAGATGCTAGACCCAAACTCTTTGTCAAGCCCAACTAGCATGGCTATTGGCCACATTCAACAGATGCTTGGAACTATAATCTAACAATTCTGGAGGAGATTGAATGGATAGAAGCTGTGCTGGAATATTTCATGATTATGACTAAAACTACTTAGCATTTTACCTCAATAGTCAATTGCATTGAAGATGCAATGCACACATGATTTAATACCCACACATGTGGCGTAGGTCCCAGAGATGTAGACATAGTTCTACAAGGAGTTGAGATTCCTCTACAGTTAAATTCTAACCCCAGCAAACACCTCCCCATAACCAGAATTATAATAATAGTTAAAGTAGATACATCCAAGAAAAGGTCTATCTATGTGGTCGTTAAGAGGTGACACTGACTTCATGGTACATAATCAATCACTGAAGATAGTTAATTGAGGATTTCTATACCTGGACTGCATAAATCTGGATGCGAGCAAGAAGTTAGAGTTACATATATCTCTTTGATTCCCTCTAGTGGTTGTCTGAATTCTTGCAACTGAGATGTGGTACCCCAGGTCTAATTCAATTGCAATGTATTCTTGCTTGACCAAAAAAGCACAGTAAGAAATAGATAGCAGCATATTTATTTTCTATGCTAACCTTTCTCCCTTGTCAGACAGCATAACCATTTGGGGAAGATAATGTACCTCACTGGTTTTCACTTTTTGGCCTTCTGGAAAACTGTGTTATCTATTCCTTCATGTTACAGGGTATCAGGGGAAATAAATGCTAACATCAATCAATTGTAAATTAAAAGATACATTCTGATATATTTGGTTGTTATTTTTGAAATAACATCTGAAGAAAAGGAATGGTGATGGGATTTATTTTTCCTTCTGACCCATGATAATCTCTCAAACACATTCAGAATTTTTGTTGCTGCTCCAAGATAATAAGGAAGCACAGTTTCAGTTGGTAAGATCCACTCTCTGAAAACTATTACCAACTGCAGTTTAATACCTAAATGTTAGCTGGAATCCAGGAAGCTCCAGTTTAAATCAATGTAATTGTTTAATTCAAGAGCAACAACTTTCCCCATTTTATTTATTCATTATTTTAGAAATGTATAAGTCTACCCAACTTTAAAATGACTCTGGGCAGTGTATAGTAAAAACAATCATACAATACAATTAACACAATAAAAAACCTGCCCAAACACCAGAAGAAAAGCAACCATTAAAAGACAACCCAACATGCAGGATCTCTCACCCACTCCAACCCAAGACCTGAGTAAAGATCCAGATTTTTAGAGCTCCTTTGAATAAAGCCAGGATGGGGCGTAGGCATATCTTGGGGGGGGGGGGGGGATAGTGTTGCAGAGGACAGGTGCTGCAACACAGAAGAAATATTGAGACTTCCAGGATAATTATAACCTGAGCTTAACCTTTCCTGATGTTCTGGGTCATTTTCGAATGATCTTGGCCCTTCTAACATCTTTTCCACTGCCTCAGCTGCACACTCACTTTTCATGTCAGTGACAATGGGATGGGCTACTGCAGTATCATCATATTTTTACTTTGTATGTTTCTTTATATCTGCTGTTCATTAAAAAAAAAAGGACAGAGAAATGCTCTTTGTTATACAACCAGGAAACAAGGTAATTTAGAGATAAGGGCAGAAGTTGCCACAATATTGTTTTTGGTAGTCCTATGTAATTCCACCCTAGAATGGTATTGTAGAGTGTTGATAACAGGAGGTACAGGAAGGTGGAAGTCAGGTTTTTATCTTCGTTCCATATGCAGCATGAACTCCATTGCAAGGCCAAGCAAGATGAGTTGATGGAGATCAGTAATGAGATACTGCATCATCTTACCTGTTGCTAAAAAGCAGTGATGGAGGCAACAAACAATTCTGATCTGGACTGTAATGAAATAAAGTTTCATTTCTTTCCCCTCTATTGTCTTCCTGATGATTTCCCCCATATCCTGAGAAACTGTTATTTACTCCATTAGGATGAACAGCCATATGCATGTTTACATAGCAAATAACATCAGGAGATCAACAGTTATTATTGGGACAACACTATGTGGAGAAATAAAAGAAAACCCATCCCTAGTGCCAGAATTTTGACCTTAACTCTAATCTCAGAGGTGATTTCCAACCTCTCTCCCAGTCCTTAAAAAAAAGGAAAAAAACTAATAGTCTAATTAAGTCTTTCTGAACCCACTTAAAAGCATATTCTGCTGCATGCTCTCATAATATGAAAAGTTCTAATATGTTAGTATCCAGAGACTTCATTGAACCATGCTACCTGAATTTCATATTATCATTTGTTGCCATATAGCATCTGGAAAAATAATATCTTTCAGCCCTGGAATGTAACATATTGACAGTGGTTTAGATGTCACTGAAACAAAAAACAATGTGAACGGAGCTTTAATGTATTATTCAAAACACCTGAAACTCCCATCTGATTCTCATGCTAAAACTGGGTTAGATATTCAGGCGAAAGAGAAAGAGAGAATATAAGGGGTGCCACCCCACCCCCACTGACTCCCTCCACTGAACCAGGCAGCCTTGGCTGTTTTCACTGGTATTCCTGCCAGCATCTTTTTTTTTTTTCTTCCTTCCTTCACTCAGGTATATTAGAGAAAGGCTAAAACAAGGAAAATGCCTTGCCTTTCCTGCTAATGAAAGAAAAAAACACTTAAGGGCAGTTTAAGCTCAACAGTGGTTAGTCAAACTGCAGAGTCCTAGGCCACCAAGACATGTTACCAGACTACAATACCCAAGACACAAACTGGTACACACACACAACCCAGTCTGTTTTTATAGTATTTACTTTATGAGAAAACACACAATAGCAATGAGAAGCATAGGTAGCTGTTGGGATTACTAGAACAAGAACTGGATTCAAAGAATAAGTTTAAACAAAGGAACTATAGGTAGACTCCATCCAGAATAAAAAGTGAGCCTCAGGGAAAAATAGCTATGCAATGAATCAGGCAGGGTTTGGAGCACATCTAACACAAAAGAAAATTACACATGCTGCTTACTTATTGCTCCTGGAAGACTGCATGTGATTTTTCTTCAGTCTAGGAAAATTCTAATTCATCAACCTGGAGCGTGTTCCATCTTCTTTCTCATTAGCCAGTCCTGTTCCTGGGAAGACTCCAAGATAAAAGCCCTTAGCAAGCTCTCTCCTGGCTAGTTAACTTCATGGGGGGTGGGGATGGGGGTGGGGGTCATTCCTCTTACACAGGAATTTAACCTAATGTGTCCCCAAGGTTTCCTTACCAGGCATAAAGATATTAGGTTGCGGTCAATTGAATGTATGTGTTCTGATGTAAGAGGGACCTCTAGAGGCATATGTGGCTAGAAGTCCCTGTTACAGAAAAGAATGCTAGTGCCTCTCAGTTCAAAAATCCTTGGTGAGGGAACTGGGTACCATAGCCGCTCACAATTATGTGAAACTGTTTCCCAGACAAGGGAGTGCCTCCATCAGCTCCTAGTTATATAATTCAAAATAGAGGCAGAGCTCACAATTTGACTCAAGCTTACTGATTAATTTCTTTTCCCCTAAAAAGAATCCAAAGAGCTTAGAAAAAGTATCCACTCCTACCCCATTCTTCCCTTCTAATTTCCATCCTATCAACCTAACCTACTTCCTTCTCTTCTGAACGTTTTCAACTGATAGGCCTGATAATACCCAAGCAGCATCCAAAACTAACTTCTTCCTCCTCCATGATGTCCTGATTAGCATGTGGAGGGGGGGGGGGAGGGTGCAGATTTTCAATCTGACTGTGAGGAATTTTTTTTAACCTACAGAAGAAATTGTCAGATTGAACCCAATGGAAAAATAGGGGATACAATTGCTTTCTAAAAATGTATGAGGTAGCTAAGTGGTCTCCTCCATCTTTAACTTTAAAAAATGCCATAATCTTGCTGCAAGTACACCACATTCTTTGGAGACTAAAGGCTTCTCCTGAACCTCCTCGAATAGCCAAGTTACCATATGACATCCAATCTGTATTCAACAAATGTTGTAGCAGCACCATTAAAGAAAAATGAAACTTACCTTGTACATTTTAGAAAGGTAGATCAACCCATGTCTGATCCCATTGAGGTATTTTCCATTTCTATGATTCTATGGCCCAGTTTGTGCAACACACTAACCTATGAGGTAGCTGGTTTTGATTTGGTTTGAGTGATCAGTAAATCTAACTGCATGGTTTGTAAACAATGGTTTAGGACAATATGGTATGCGAGCTCAGCCAATTAGGACTTATTCAATAAGCCATGGTTAAAGAAACCATATTTAAGAATTTTAGGACTTGTAAATCTCAACGTTTTGAGGGAGGATAGTCTGAGAAGCATGCAGTGTTCTCCTCTTAGTTTGGTACAAGAACTTTGCTGACTTCTCTAGTATATACATGCATTTCTGCCATCTGCTCTAGTACTGCTTGCAAACAGTGCCCAGAGAGTGGAACAGTGCAGACACCCTTGGATTTTTAAGATGCACCAGACTTTACCCGGTCCTACATATTAACACAATATATAATAAGTAATACTATTTAAATAGGAACACCCTTGTCTATATAGTCATGGATATATTTTGTGGCTCAAATTTCAAGCATTGATGATTTTACTCACAATCTTTTTAGGCATGAATTTCATTGTTATATTTTATCTTATTCTCTTTTTAATGCCCAATTCTATTTAATGTGTATTTTAATAGCTATGAGGGAAAGATTCTTGGAGGATCTATGGTTGCTAGGAAACTGTTGCCTCAGTTGTGCAGATATTCTACACTGCGCATATTATTCTGCATCAGATTTTATTGTGGCTTGGCAGCCTTAGGAAACAGAGGTTTGGGGAAATTCTATCCTTTTTTATATTTTTCAAGGGCAATGTTGGATGGATTTAACAATACAGATTATTTACAGTAGAAATGTCTGAATGTCATCATTATGCAAATCTAGTGTCACAATCTTATAATCCCAAACTAATACAGTTCAGCTTCAAAGCTGTAAAGTGATGAGATCCAAGGAGCAAAAATAGACGGGGAAGGGGAAACTGGGCAAATAGATAGTGGGGCTGGAGAAAAAGGACCAGTGAGATGGGGATAATTTAGAGCTGTGCAGCACTTGGGATTCAGTTCCAAAAAGGGGTGTTGATGCATATGGGAGGGTGACTGCATGAAAGAGGCGCCTTGAGGTGCTTTGGTCACCAGGAGAGAAGGAGGGAAGAAATTGCTGAATGACTGTACAAAGGAACAAACAATGAATGAGTTGAGGGGAAGGGCAAGATGGAAAGATTGGGGGTTGGATGGAATTAATGAGATCTTCAAAGAGAGAGTGAGAAGCTTAAAGAACAAAAGGCAATGTGTAAATTGGTATATTAACATGACACAAACAAGGATAACTTGCAAAGATAGAATGGTACAGAGGTGTAAAGTGAATGATGTTCACATACACTCAATTTAGTTACATTTCTTTTTCATTTTTTCTTATCTCCTGCCTGTATTTTCTTTTGACTACTACTTTTTTCTTCTTTTCTTCACATTGCATAATGTTGCATACCCTGAAATATACAGTACATCCGTGTGTGTGTGTGTGTGTGTGTGTGTGTGTGTTCATTTTCCCAGATGTTCATTGCCCTGGCCAAATACTCATTTAGATGGATATTAAGTACGTTCCAATGTGGTCCATGCATATAAAACATTTTTTTCAACTTTGTAATTAAACTTACTGAATCAAAGTATATTGGGCTGCAACAATTACTTTAGAAAGTAAGAGCTGTAGCAAACAGGCAGGGGTAAAGTCAGCAGATACTTGCTTTTTCTGCTATGCATCAAGTTTCAACTAACCTTGGGAGCAAATAAACCTCAATCTTCCCAGTATGTCATGGAAAATTATTCATGAGTCTACTTTGCCAGCTCAATATGTTTTAGTTTAATTAATCTTTAAAGCAACATCTTAGTATTATCAGAAGCTAGCATCTTGTAAGTTGTTTTATCCGCATTAACAAATTCAATATTGGTCAACTTTGTTCTTCAGGGACCCTCAGTAATCTCTAAGCAAACAAATGTTGCTTATTGCTAAAGCTTAAGTGGAAAGTTTGCAAAATCTCACTCAGATGTTTTCACAGGAGAAGATAAAAACAAGAATCAGGACACAAAAACAACTCCATAAAGACTAGCCTAATTATATAGTGCTACAAGTGTAAAAAGTATCTTTCTTTTATTCATTACAAATATTTTATTCATAATTCTTGTGCTTTCCCAAAATATTTGAGTGATTGGAACATTTTCTAGCAATGTTTGCTTTCTACTTATGGTCTTTGTGGAGGCAAGGGTAGTAGGGAGAGATAAAGCAAATGATTCTATGCATTTAACAAGGTTCTTTGTGAATGACATCCTTATTTGCCAGTTCTAATCTGTTCTTAAGAGAGTCAGTTTGGCATAGTGGTTAAAACACCAGGCTTGAAACAGAGAAACCGTGAGTTCTAGTCCCACCTTCGGCACAAAGCCAGCTGGGTAACCTCAGGCCAATCTCTCTCAGCCCTAGGAAGCAGCCGATGGCAAACCACTTCCAAAATGGGCAGTGTCAGGCTTCAGGGTTTAGTGACTGTGGCCTAGACAACAGATATCCTGATGTTTCACTGGCAACTGCAGAGACAAGGTGCTACAGGCAACTGAGCAGGGACTGGCTGGGCTCCTGTCTTTATAGCCAGGTGTCCTGACTGCTGGCTATAAGTACACTTCCAAAATCTGGTCAGGAAAACTGCAGGGACTTTTCCAGGCAATTGCCAGGAGTTAAAACTGATAATAATCTACTGTTCCTATTCCTTACTGGTAGCCATGTTTTCACAAGCCATTTAGGGATGGGGAAGAGGGACAGTCACTTAATGCTTTTTTTTTTTCTTGGCATATAAATTATATATATTTTTTACATCTGAAAGCTAGTAATTACTTCCAGCTTTGATGTTCCAAGATTGGTGTGGGCTTCTTTTTGAAATTTCTTAAATCCCAAGAGTGTGTTTTTGCTCCAAATAACTGCTTTGAGGGATTTTTAAATAAAAAGAGATAGATTAGATTAGATTAGATTAGATTAGATTAGATTAGATTAGATTAGATTAGATTTAGATTTAGATTAGATTAGATTAGATGCTGACTTTTCTATTTGTATTTAAGTTTAAATACCTTCTAAATACACCCTAAAATCACATAGTTATGGAGAATGCTTCTGAGCTAGTTTTCCTGTATGGCATAATAAAATTGTTTTAAGGTTCTACAGAAAAACTGGACAATGGTGGAGCATGAGTCCCTTGACCTCATCTGCCAAAATAAGGGTGCCACTATAACATTATATTTTTACAATGTTTCTACCCTACAATGGAACATAAGAGAACCATATACTAGAAGAATGTCCATGTAGCTCATTATTTACATCAGTGTTGTCCAAACTTGACCACTTTAAGATGAGTGGACTTCAACTCCCAGAATTCCCCAGCCAGCATGGCTGGCTGGAGAATTCTGGGAGTTGAAGTCCACTCATCTTAAAGTGGCCAAGTTTGGACAACACTGATTTACATTGACTGGTGGCAGAGGTTGTGGCCGAAGCTGACACTGACTGGTAGCAGGTTGGTGGCAGAGACTTTCAGGGAGCCTTACCCAGGCTGAACATCTCCAAAGTACGTTTCTACTAAAGAATGACGACTTTTCTCATGGAGTCACTCATATGGTTCAAATACATTCCCATATCACTCGATGTCTTATTACTAGATTATACAACATTTGGCTGCTGAATATATGAGTGGAGTCACATGCTGGTTTGGGGTTAAGTGATTATAAAAGTTTTACCTGTTACTTAAATCTCTGGCAGTTCAATGCCATTCTGCATTGAAAAATGGCTATATTTGGATTTCCCCCCATTATTTATATTCAGGCTAACTCTGAAGTTAAAAAGGAAGAAGCAACAGAAACAATGATTAAGTTTTAATTAGGTTAGGGGATGTCACGGCAATCTTATGTAGAATTACTTGGAGTTGCCTCCACTGAACTCAGTGGTGCTTACTACTGAGTATGTGCATTGATTCACTGAACTTTAGCCAATGATCTTTTGCCAACTGAAATGTTAGCTTGTGATTAGAAATGCAAACCATACTGCAGAGTGTCACCACTTGAAAGTAGCAGCATGAAGTAGAAATTGCATTTTCTTTTTTAAAAGGAGTCTGTAGCCTCAGCTTGATTTATTCTGCTCATTCCCTGCCTTCCATTGTACTAACCTATCAAAAACAGTAGTAAAACCCCAATTGTTATTGTTATTACTGCAGTCATTTGACATTTATTCTAGTGCTCCTACAGATGAAGTCATGGTCACCCCTGCTCTGAAGAAAGTTTTGTGCTACCCTGCATCCCCTCTCCTCATATCCTGCTGCCAAACTACAGGTTCTCATTTTCCCCAGGACCAATATTCTCCCAGTTTCCTAGTGAGCATGTATTTTTTCCAAAGCCTATTTTTCTTGCCATTACATCACACGGTTTGTAGGAATGCACATAATCTTCAGAGATGCAAGCAGCACTGGCAACAGCCGGTGCTGCTGAATCATTGACAACTTCAACCTTAACCACCTTCTCGTGCTCGCCTTGACAACTAGTCTACTGAACTGCAATTGGATGAAACCCCTCTCTAAAAATAGCATCACATATTCACTGAGTGTTCCTTTGGGTTTGCCTCCCCCCTTTCCTTTATGGAAGTGTGTGCAGGAAGGAGGGAAAGAAACAGGAAGGAGTGGAAAATATGACACATGTAAGAAGGAGCCAATGATCATTTTAATAGACATGGGTTGCTTTTGACAAAGGAATTTCTGGAGTCATATTTCAATGTCTCCTTTGCAATCTTAACAGCTCCACATTTTGTGTGGGAGTTAGAACTGACTCTTAAATTTACAGAGAATGACCTGGAGAAAGAATACTAAGGCACAGAACAGACTGAATCAGGGATAGGGGATGAGTGGAGGTATAAAGAGATTTCTTCTATAACCCTTTGATGACAAAAATATAATTCAGGTCCAATGTAGTCTTCAACTTGAGCTACATTTGTCATGATACTGTACTCAGCACAGCTTCACAGTTTTGAAAAAAAAAATTAAAAAACACATTTTTTTAAAGAAATGAAGCAAAGGGAAGTAAATATGAGAAAAAAAGAAACTGAACTTCTAGTGGAATCCTTGATGTATGATGGCAACATCATACTGAAATATTGATATCAATTCATTTCATCCAATATTTTGATTAGGAGTGACATCAAACTTTGGGATGCAAAGAACATAAAATGAGGTGGTGCTTTGCATCTGATAAATCATTTCTTATTATTAATGCTTTATTGACTGTTTTTTTAAAGTTATTTTACTGTATAACACAGACAGTCCTTGATGGTTCAAAACCTCATTTGCTCTTAAACAAAAAGCAGAATATAGAGACTGTTAAAGTAAGGGTATTACTGGACGTATTCATCATTTACAGCCTGCAGCACAATCCTATTCCAGTTATTACCCAGGGGGAATGGGGCTTACTCCCTAGAAATTGTTTAAGGAACTCAGCCATAAATATCCCCAGATGCATCCCCAAGACGTGTGAGGGATGGTTCAAAATGTTCCATGTTGTGGCAAACAAGATATTTGCTCAAAATGAAAGTTTTTGTCATCATGAGCTCATGATGGATGTAACAGCCTGGGTATCACCTCAAATGTTAAGGTTAAACTACAGTTCAGTTTCATTGACTAGAGTAACGTAAACCCACAGAAAGGGAAATATTTGCAAAAATATGTCACAAACATACCTGACGGTTCCAGTATTCTCTCATCCAAAGAAACTACAATGGTTAATGCTGCCCTACAGACTTCTCACCATGCAGATGAAGTGAAGAACCTGTATTATTTTATGATATGCCCAACTCCCAGAGACTCTGGATGGTTCACAGAGTAAAAACACAGAAAAAATAAGAACAAAGCAGTTTAACAATAAAGGCAAAGGAATAAAAAGGTGGCAAAACAGACAACAATGAAAACATAAACAACGCTACTCAGAAGGGGCTTTGACCACCCAAGCCAAAAGCCTGCGTGAACAGCCTGGTCTTCAGTGCCCTCCAAAACACAAGTAGGGTGGGAGCCACCCTGATCTTGGGTGGAAAGAACCTCATTCCAAAGGGCAGGTGCTGCTACATGTAGTAATATTTCATTCCTAGCTTTATTTTTAAAGTAACCCTACTACGTATAGTTAGGGCTGAGGCAGCAACTTCTGGGACCGATTTCTCCAGCTTTTTCACAAAAATCTATTATCCTTTCTTTTTTATAATGGCAGACATTTTAATATCACTTTCTCTGTTTAGCCATTATAACTTAGTCACAGATATAACTGTAGCTCTTCAGTTTGGCATCCTTAGAAGCAAACCTTCAGAGCATCTCTCTGTGCAAGGGACATGCCACATTTGTAGCCTTGCTTAATATATACCAACTCTGTCCTCTTGTCAGTTTTGCAAAGTCCTATTTGCATAGTGCCTGCTAATCTTCCTATCTCTTAAAACCAAGTGACACTTTGATAAATCAGGATGACATCAACAGGATGAAAGGTCAGATCTCAAGGATCTAGGAGACTATAAAAGGATGAATTCAAAATGCCCAGATTTTGCTATTCATGAAAAAAATGCACCAAATGTTTGAATAGCAACCTTTATGCCTAAATTGCATAATGCAATTATAAGTAATCCATATCCACAATACAAATGTAATATCTCTACTTTATGTTTCACACCTGCAGAAGTTATTTACAATTTAAGCTTAATATTAAGTAGAACTATGTACTAGTTCTTTGACTGCATACTCCTCTGATTTTCTGCTACTTTATCAGTCAGTGTTATTCTTAAATACTTTGTACCTTCTGGGGTCAAACTCAGCTGAGTTTACTCCAAATGAATTATTTCAAAAAGAGTGGCATTGTATTGTTTCCCTTTATTTGATCCAATATACTGTATACTGATGAAGCCAGTGAGCATTCCACAAACTAAAATAATCAAAGGTCTCCATAGATTCATATTTTAAAAACATAAGTGGGGTATTTATTTATTTATTTATTTATTTGATTTATATGGCTGCCCATCTCACACAAATTAACCTTAGCCCTTGTTTTCTCTGATGATGCTATTGTATATCATGCTTACAACATTTATGAATTAAGAAACCAGTCATAGCCCATCACCCTTGTACTGAAGGCTGACAAAAGGTAGCAAAATTAATTCATCAGACAAATAATTTAAAATTTTGAGTTTAATTATTTTACAACCCCCACTTTTTTACAGGGTAGTGTAATGGTATGTGGGAATGACCTTGGCAGACAGGGACCAAGGGAATGGTCAGATAAGAGATAGCATAGCCTGCAGCTAGGTAGTGGGTGGGGCAAGAGGCTCAGAAGAGACCCTCCCTAGTTTCTCGGGCTATAAATAAGACAGCAGTGGGGGGGAGAGAAATGTACTTTCAGACTTGCAAGATTGATGTTGGCCTTGCGGGGCAGACCAGATAGGAAACACAACCAGATGAGCTAATTCTACTTTATTGTAAAGCTGCATGGACAGAATCTTGCAAGTCTGAAGGTACATTTCTCCACCCCCCTTCTCCTTTACAGCCCAAGAAACTAGGGAAAGTCTCTTCTGAGCCCTAAAACGTTGCTTTGATGGCATTACTGTGCCTATCTGCTTTTTCTGTCCCAGGCCAGCAGCAAAGCTAGGAATATGATGACCCTTGTGGCCTGTATTTGGTATAGTAAATCACATCATGTTGTGCAGACCTGCTGTATGGCTCCAGGGCTTGAAATATTAAAATATGGATTTCTTCATATTATGCAGACATGATATATACTACAGCTACATTGTGCAAAAAAAAAAAATGTGCTCTCAAATAGTTCCCAGGGGATGGTCTGAAGACATACTTTGCTGAAGCTAAGCAAATCAGTATCTACTCAGTGCCTAAATGCAAAATTACCTAGGAATACTATATAGTCAAGAAATTAGAATGACCAAATCTGTAAAAATCAGATTCTTATATATTAGAGCTTATTTTCTGTTTCTGTGAAAATCAAGGCTGATTTGCACATTCATGATAGACTTTCATCTGTAAATGAATCATCACAATATTTCTGTAACATGCTTTTTAATGAAGCCAGCTCATCCCTCCATCCATCCAGCCTTCTGTTAAGTCTAAATGTTTAAGTAACCAAGTGATGCAAATGCAAATGTGGAACTGGTTCTGAGGACAACATGTATTTGAAGCACTGTAAAAAGTTCATCTAGAAATAGTCCTTGGCTTCCAGGTGCCTCTAGATGCATCTAACCTTGGTTTTCCTGAAGGCTTCACTGCCTGAAACCCAGAAACACAAATGGTTTAGAAGATGATTTTTAAATAAATAATTTAAAATATCTTCTTTTCCTAAACCAGTTTCAGTAACTGAATATATATGTTGCTTCAGCTTCAAATTTTCCTGCTTTATGTACAGGTGTTTATGCCAAACCTTCCATGGAGATACAATAGTGCTAAACTTGAAGTTGGTGCACTCACTTTACTGGAGTACTCAAATACTTACTGGTTAATGTGTAAAATGATGAAATTGAAAAAAGCATTTGAATGGATACAAAAATCTCATTTACTATTTTTGCAGGCTTTCAGACTCCACTACTAGCATCAAGTGATGAATAAACATGTGTGAACCAGTTTACAACTGAACTACTTAGGCAACAATTTCTAAAATGCTGTTCATTATATCTAAAGTACTCAAGTTTTAGTTGCATTAATCCAACTCCAGCTGTCACAGTCACACATACCAATTTACATCCCTTTCTTCTTCAAACGTCGAACCTTGTGTGAGATGGGCGGCTATATAAATATGAGGAAGGAAGGAAGGAAGGAAGGAAGGAAGGAAGGAAGGAAGGAAGGAAGGAAGGAAGGAAGGAAGGAAGGAAGGAAGGAAGGAAGGAAGGAAGGATACACGCTCCTCCCCTTTACAAAAATTTTTCCAACCCAATGGAAAGTTAGAAATTATATAGAGGGTATCAAAACTTCATCTGTCTGTCCATCAGCATAAAACTCTCCAAAAATTGGAGATTGGATAAAGTTTGGTATGCCTGGAGAAGCCAGCAAAAGGAAGATTGGGCTGGTTCCACCTTGGGACTGTGGTAAGAAACATTCCAGAAAAAAAGTTCTCTGGATGCATCCTTATGGAAGAGGCCATTGTACAATGGCCTGCTTCCTCTCTCCTGGTCACCTGACCTAGAATAGAGCTGCTATTAAGGGGTTGCAAAGAATTCCAGAATGGATGCTATGAATGGTACACCTTCCTTTCTTATTTCTTTGCATTCTCAAACTAGAGAGCTTTAGGTGTTAATTTTTCTGGGCCCCATACTAGAAACCTCAAGATCTGCTCCCAGAGGGAGGGTTATTCAACTTTCTATTATGGTATTATATTCACTTCTGACCACTAGGAGATCCTATATAAATTCCAGAAGTTATGCTCTCATTACCTTATTTATTCTCCCAATGACCATGTGAGGTTGAGAGAATTCAACTGGCCAAAGGTCTTCTACTGAACACTATTGTTCACTGAATTTTGAAACATAAGTTTCCTAATTGCAATTAATAATTTCTACACACAGCTTACCAGGTATCATCCTATCCTACAAAAGAAAAACAAACTGAAAATAGACTTCTTTGATGTGTAGAAATAAGCTGTGAGTTTTTAGAGAGGGTTTTGTTTACAGATGAGTCATCCAAGGTAGGATTAAATTCCATCATATCACCTCTTTCTGTAAGGGAAATAAGTTAATGATCTCAAAACCTTTCAGACTCCCATAAACAGTAGTTAAATGTACCGTTATGAGCTATTACATAATATCAAAGCTCAGTGCCCTCCTCCATCAATATATCTGGTCACTCAAAACTATTGCCTGAGCCACTTAAGAGCTATACATCCAATACTGTCATGTTAAAGCTTGTCCCCTGATAACTTTTGTTCACAAAGACCTTTACTTCTAACCTCCTATGCTATTAGCTACGCGTCCTTATGGAACATGTTAGAGCACAATAAAAATTGATGCAGATGTCTCTGCAAAAGCTAAAACCAAAGGAAACATAAGAGCTTCTTGGAAGTTGAACATTGATTTCCACCCTTTTTTTACACACACACTAACAGGAAAAAATTGCCAATGTGAATAGGGGTGGTCAAGGGCTGTATGGCACTTACAGATTCTGGATTTGACTAGCTCATGGGATATTCCTTGTGTGTAAAAGTATCCCCATTTGGAAATTATACTATACTATACTTCCTGAAGAAGTCCAATACTACGTTTCACCTTATGCAGAAGTTAGGTATTCCAGAAGTGGGCAGCCTTATATTGTTTTTTTGTGGCCCTTCTAAACCTGATTGCTGAAAAGGTATTGGATATTGGGAGGTGTAGCCAACACTTTTGGAGGTGCTAAGTTGGCAAGCTGGCCTGGTGCAGGGAGGGAGGTTGTCAGCAATGGGGTTGGCTAGCCCCCTAGAGGCCTAGCGTGGCTTCCATCAGCCTCTTGGATTGTTTTTCCCTCTTCTTTCCATCTGTGTAGATGTGTTTGTCTTTTTATAAATTTTAATCATGTATTTTTTGTTTTAACTTGATGTAAACTGCCCAGAGTCCCCCATTGCGGGGAGATGGGTAGGGATAAGCCTATGTATAAATAAATAAATAAATAAATAAATAAATAAATAAATAAATAAATCCTAGCCTTATTGTATTGTACTGTACTGTTTTGTAGATGATCAGTTTGAACAGTGTTTAGTTACACTTTAGTGTCAATTCTATTCTTCTGTCTATTTCTCCTGGATTGCCTAGTGCTGGGCAGAGAATTACTCCTGCCTTTTTTCCCCCAGCCAATTCTTATTTACTGGGATGAAAAAGAATTTGCTTTAGAAATTTCTTCCAGGGAGAAGGGCATTTCAGTGAAACGTTCATAGATAACCAAGGGATGTGTGTAAATGTTTTTCACTGCATAGTCATCTCTTCAGTGCTCTTCATCCTCCCTATCTACATACACTTCCATTTGATCCGAAGAATAGATGTCATTCCTCTCATTGGGCTTTTTCAATAGCAGTGCTACTGGTGCTATTAAGAAGGAATGCTGACCTTAAGAAACAGACACTTTCTTCTTGGTAAAATTTGGAAAATTTTCTGCCCACAAATTTGGTGAAGAATTAAAAAAAAAAGCCATTTGTGGCCAGCTCCAGTTGCATTATTGCATGCTCACTAGTTCAGTAGTCTAGAAGCAAATCACAAGAGATGTTGGGTAAGGCAGGGAGGTATTATACTAATTATTAAGACAATACAAAGTTAGAAAGGATACTTTGCATCACTAACGCTTCACACAAAGCAACCCTTTGAAGCTGCTTCTGAAAAGCAAAGCAAAGCTGCCGAATTAATTCATGTGCTTCTGACGCCTCCCTTCCAGTAGGGAGGAATTTGTGTATGGTCAGCACATTTGCAGAGGTCTCTTTCAGCTACAAGAATGTGATAGGGCAAATCATGTCATTGATGCACATGGATGAGGCAAACCTCTGCCAACCTGCACAGACCTTTTAGTTAGACATGTAGCTAGATTACTATGTCAGATTTCCTTTGAAGATTGTTCTGCTTCTAGTAAGGCCTGTTCTTCAACAGGGGGTCCACCACAGTGTGCATTGTAGTAGTAACGTCTCATTCCCTGAACATAACTGATAAAATACTGCCAGAAAGGTTGGCCATAACTGTAAAATGTTTCTATTTCCCAACACACCTGTTACCTCCTCTTCGTTCTTTCCTAGCAGCTGTACGTACTATGCCCAGACATAGGAATGTGCACGGATACAGATGGGAACCTGAATTCAATCTCATATGTTTGTGTAAAATCAGTGAAGGTGGGCTGATTCAGGAGGTTGCATTGACATATGCGAGTTGCTTGGGAAACACAAGGTTATATTCATATATAGGACATATGGACGGGCAGCATCCAGTTATATAGAACATATGCCAACTGTTACGCTTGAGATTTAGGGCAATCAGGCACACCTATTGGCGTGACATTTGGATAGGATGTTTATTCTTGCACACCAAACAATATGAGAGAATGGGGGAGGTGAATCAATAGTGCATTTTCCTGGAACTGCCAAGGCAACAATGGTTCAGGGGAATAACTTCACTTAATATGGAAACCGTAAGTGAATGGATTGTGGGAAAACAGGAGTGATACAGGGAGATTTGGGGATTTATTCTCAAAGAAAGAAACAAAATGCTGCCATATGAAAGTTCATTTCCTAGTTTAATTCATCTTACCTTTTTTATCTAAGCATCTTACATTGCACAGAGTATATAAAATCAGAGCATCTAAAATGAGGGATCTTCTTACTTTCTGGGACTAAACTTGAGGGGGGGGCAGGGGTACTTTTGGAAAATGTGTGATGATAAGTTTAGTTTGTGATGTTACTCTCTAATTCACAAAATTGGGATGAAAGGTTCTGGATTTAACTGAACTGAGAATCTGCTGACAGAAAGATACAGATGGACAGTGGCGCTTCACCTCGCTGGAGACCAGAGCCCCACTCTACGGCTTCATCGGGAAGCAACGGGTTAATCAGATGTCCCGATTCCGCGCACCGCCACAACCCGGCGCCTTCCCGGCGTCCCGGACTACATCTCCCATCATCCCCGGCCGAGCGTGGCCTGCGCTGGTCGGGGCTGTTGGGAGTTCTGGTCCAGCACACCTGGAAGGCGGTAGGTTAGGAGAAGGCTGCGGGAGGCAGAGACCGGCGGCTGCGGGACGCGAAACATGAAGCGAAAGGGTTGCGTGTGCCTCGCGCTCTCTCTCCTCCCCGGCTCTGCGGGGAACGGGCGGAACCGCCGGGTGAAGAGAGGCTTCCTCCTGGCCGTGTCCGTGGGCTGCAAGCCGGAGAAGAGGAAGAAGGAGCGGGGGAGGCTCCGGTTAACGGCTCGCCCTGAAACTTTCCCTGAGGTGTGTGATCCGAGCCAGGGCAGGGAGGAGGCTGGCGCAGCGCCGTAGCAGTTCTGCAAGAGGGAAGGAAAGCGGGGGGGAAGGGGAGAAAAGCGGGGGGGGGGAGAGAGAGAGAGAGATGCAGAGAGCTGTTAATTTTAAAGGCACTGAATTACGGGGGCGGGCGGCTTGGCGTCTTGGGGGGGGAGGGAGAACCGCTGATCATTGAAACTCTCCACCCGAGCTTCAGGGCTTATGCGCACTCCATCTGTCGATATCTCTGGGAAACGTGACGATTAACACACGCACGCACACACACACACACACCCCAGACACGCAGAGCCCCTGCCAAACCTCTCCGGTTTCTAGCGAAGCTAAGTCGTTGGATGGTTACAGCCGGCAGCCTCAACCGCTCTGCCGTGTCCCTCCCTCTGTCCTTCCCTTTCTCTTTCTCCTCCTCCTCCTCCCGCTGCTGCTGCTCGGGTCTGCCCCTGCGATTTCAAGTTTCTCTCTCCTGGCATCCGAGCGGCACAGAAACCTGTTACTGCCGGCTGGTTCTCCCTCTGCCAGCCTCTCCTCGGCGCTTCAAATCGAGTCCTTCCATGCCTGCCCGGGCCTCCTGGGTCGCCGGCGTCCTTTCTGCAGCCTGCTGCGTTCTGCTGGAGTTTCAGCCTCTCAGCCCGTGCGTGCGTGCGTGTGTGTGTGTTCGTGTTAATGCTCACCCCAAGACGTGGCCTCCGTTGGCAGTGGGCTTGGGAGTCCTTGGCCGGCAGCAGTCTTTGGGGTATATAGCCTGAACTATGCATTAATCTGCCCAGAGAAGGCTTCCCTGCCTTTCCATTCACTTGCTCCTTGTCTGATTTCTTGTAGGCCTCTGCGGCAGAGATGGAGAAAATAAGGTAAGCCAAATACCCCCCCCCGCCCCCCCATACACCCTTATTTCTTTCTTTTCAGGCAAGCAGTCTCTGGGTGTGTGAGAGAGCCCTTCTCTGTCAATCAGCACTGATGCTCTCTGTCCTCAGATCTCCGGCTTTGATATGCCAGAGGGGCAAATGGCATGCAGGGGATGAGTGAGGTGCTACTTCATTCTTTATTTCACTATTTCTGCAAACATGTTAATTCCAAAGGAGCATCTCTGCCTCTCTGCTGACATGTTTCTTTTCCAAGGTGTGAGGGATAGTTGCTTGAATAAATGCAGTAGCCACCACCACCACTTGTCAGTTTGACTGCAAGAGCCTGCTTTCCCTGTTCAGTGAGGAAAGCCAGATCAATAATTCCCAGGAAGGGGGGGGGGGGCGCCAAGGGAGAAGCTACCAGTAATATTCATTTTTTTAAAAAAATCTGACCATCTGACTGCTAATTTTCATTTCAGTGTAAATGTTGCAGCATTAATATTTGATTTTATGTTTTATGTTCCTTGAGTAATGGCAATCTTTTTTTTTTTTTACATTGTTTTCTCTGTGTTCAAAATGCTGTCTGTCTATGGAAGTTTCTTCTGAGTGTCACTCCCTCCTTTAAGTCAAGGAGATGGCAATTGGAAGAGGACAAGTTTTCCAGTTCATGTCTTGACTGCTAAGTCTGCTTTGGAAATTGGTTTCTTGTACAGTACGTCTTGCAATAAGTAATTCACCTTAGACAAAGGCCATAATACCTTGTTAAATTAATTGTTGTCAGCTCTAGCAAAGTGTGTGTGTGTGTGTATGCAATCCTATTTATGCTTACTAGAGAGGAAGCCCCACTGAACACAACAGGACTTATATTGGAGTAAACTAGTTTTGCAATGTGAGCAACAGATTTGGAACCTGAAAATAATTTCTTGCGTTTAAGCAATATTTATTTTAACATTCCGGGTTACTTTCCAAGATTTCTGGTTTACTAGCTTTATTTCTTTCAATTCTTAGCACTGTAGGCAGCATATCCAATGGTTTTTGAATTTCTGGATATTAAAAGGCTTTCCATTAAGTTGGTATACCCTCTAAACAAAAGACAGGAAAAATCAAGTAAGAGCTGAATTCTTGAAGAAATGTGAATGATTCTGTTTTTGAGAATTTAGCTTGAAAAAACATAGTTTGGTTTATTTTTATGGTAGGAAAATACCATAATGGAACATTCAAAGTGTTTTAGCATAGTTTTATTTGAAGTTCATTCATTATTCGTTGGAGTCATGGGAATTGAAGATTGGAATTTCTCAGGTTGATGGAAAATGTCCAGGGCACTTTGAGGGAATCAGCAAATATATTGCAGTATGATTTGTTTTAAGTGTTAATTACTTATACCAAGGACAACTTTGTCAATATTTTTGAGTAAATTATTGTATGTGGTATACCACTGAATTATGAAATAGGAAAGGATTCGAAAGGAATGAGATGATAGATACTTTTCAAGCCAACAAAAAGAGTATGTCAATACAAAGGATTTAAATCATAATTGCTAAGCTAGAAATGTTACTGAAGTGAGTAGATTCTTGTCCCCACAGCCATGAGTTTTTGTAGGCAATTTTTTTAAAAAGTATATAAAACTATAAATTATAGGAAGGCCTAGGTCTTCAGGAGTTGTATGTTTTCTCCTACCCCAGTAATTTATGATGAGAACATAAATGTGATCTTTGTATGAATAGAAGGGGCTGAAAAGAAAACAGGTTTTAACAGTGTGCTAACGCTATGACAGAGCTTTGCTTGATGCAAGACAGATTTAAGGAGAAAAGGTGAGACAACATTCCTTTGAATTTGTTGCCCTTAATTATTCTTCAAAAACACTTTTTGGGGGGTCAACTCTGTTATTCTGCAAAGAAAATGGACCTTTACACAGGGGTGCATGACAAAGGCACAGATCCCTTTCCTTTCTTATATCCTGTGTTAATATAATCTTGCTGTAGTTATTATGAAATGTGAAAATCAATGTAGTACATGCCCTTAAAACCCTACACTTCTTTTTTGGGGTGTTATCTTGATTGGATGTAAGTTCTACTGGGAATTGTTCCCCTCAAACATGAGCTGGCCGTCTGCTTCTGGATATACAAAGACATTCCCCTCACTCTTGGCTTTCCAGATAACTTTCCAAATTCCTGCTGAGAAAACTTTGCCTTTGGCACTCTCTCACCAAACAGAGAGGGCATAGACCCATCCTAGGCTTATGATTATGTTTGGGTTAGCATTTGTTTGTTTTAGCAATGTGCTTCCATTTACAAAGCCGTAGCACTCTCTCATTTCCAGCAAGGTTATCAGCAAAAGTGTGCTGGTGTTAAAAATGAGAAGTGCTGTTTTCTAACTTCACACATATGGCTTTTTTGTCTGTTGGAGAGCACCACATGAAGATGAAAGAAGTCTGAACAGGGCACTTAAAAGAAAATGTGACAGCTGCTTCAGTAGGAATCGTGTAGGCATCCTCCCCTTTCTTATTTTTCCCTCAACAGGTAATCTCTGATTTTCCCTCTACCTGTGTCCTTTGCTTTTGGAAAACATCAGAAAAAGAAGGTTATAGCTATGTAAGTTTTGCCTCAGATCTCTCTCATGCAAGCCTGATTTTTCCCCCATAGGATAACAAGATATCTCTCTATCTATCTTAGAATTTTCTGCCAAACAAGTGGTTAGGGAAATTGGGTAGATGATTTCTCCCGGGGAAAGAGGAATTCTCCAACCCTTTCCCAAAGGCTGGAGGTCTCCCTAGCAGTGCCCGTAACGCTCCTCCTGAGAAAGCTGAATGCAAAGAGGCCTGTCCAATATCTTCCCTTGGGATTTAACTGAAATGGGAAGCCAGACAGGTTCCAGTGGCTGGAGAGAGGATCGTCCAGTGAAGACAGGATAGTCACACTCTTCCCTTGGCTACCTTGTAATTAAATCAGTGCAAGAATACCACACGCCATTCATGAAAATTTATCTCAAATTTATCTTCTCAAAAAAAATGTCTAAAGCAACTTCTCTTTCATCCAACTGAATGAGAATTGTAAAAAAAAAAAAAAAAGGGCAGGATAAGTTTCTTTGCCTTGCACTAATATATATTTAAACATTCAATAATAGGAGTCCAGCCCCAGCAGTGGCCTCTTTTCCTACGCTGATTGATAAGGTTCATTATCAGTATAACCCCAAAAGGTTTTTGTAAAGATTTTTCTCTTTGGTCTGGTGGGAGCACCTCCTTTTGAATCATTAAAGCAGTCTCATCTTTTAGCAGGTTGGTGAGGCTGCTTCAGAAGCTGCTCCTGGTTGTCTTCATTTGCACATGTATGCATAGACACTTGATTTTTCTTCCCCGCATGTGCAGAGACTAATGGGAACATTTTCTGAAGTAGCTGCACGAGCCTAGAAAATGATGCATCTGCTCTTAAAAAAAAAAAAACAGTTTCATATATACTCTGGGGCATTCTGAAGCTCCTCTTTGAAGGATTTGCAGAATCCTACCTCAACCCTTACATTAAGCTGTCCCTTTTTTTATTATTATTATTCTTATTCAGCATCACAAACTGTTACTACTTTTTTTCTAAATTAGTTAAATATTTATCTTACCCGACCACAAATCATCCATTGAGCATGAGGATTTCTCGATTTAGTGTTTAATGTCATTGTGAATAAAGGCAATTAGAAAACAAGAGAGGGCAATGGAAGTGATATTTTTCCCAAGGAATAATCACTTCAGAAGTAAACACTGTCTGTAACAGCATTCTCCTAGGCATATCAACTCAAAAGTAAGTCATGTTGAACCGAGTAAGATAGATAAATACTTATGGGATTGCAATCTGAGATATTCAGGCTCCATTCTATCAGAGAGTGTGCACTTCTCCATAAAATGTCAGGGAAGGCATCGATTCTCAAGTTTCATGGGAGCAGGAACAATCTTTGTGCCCAAATTCTGATATCTTAGCATACGTTCTGTATAACAATCCTTCTTAGCCAGGAGCAGTCCTTTGAGTCCATAATATACTCCTGTAAAACAAACTTTTTACTGGGGAGGAAAAAACCTTCAGAACATAATGGTAGGCCAGAATAGATTAGTATTGGCAAAATAATACCTGAATGAAAGTGCTCAACTTTCAGCTTTTTCATGCCACCTATTTGTTTATTTTGTACACTCCTGGATATTACATCTATTCATTTAGCAGAAAAAAGTTATCTACTTTTTAATCTTGATTATTCAATCAGCAAACTCACATACCGACTAGGGAAAACAAAAATCATGAGCCCTTGACTGTAGTCACTCTTCAATTTCCGTTCTCTTTCAGGTTAGACTGTAAGCTTCCTAGGAAAGGATCTGTCTTTTATATATTTTATATATTTTCCAGTGTAAACTGCATGGAGAGTAATAGTGCAAAAGAGGCTTGGCACTGGTGCTCCTAAAATGGAAATACAAATTATAAACTGCTGCCCCTCTGCTTCTAGCCTTCCAATGTAGGGGGAGCTCCCTAAGTGTCTGTACCCTCACCCAGATTTTATTGTCTGTGGGTGGCATTACACCCTCAATCTATTTTTAAATCTTGTGTGGCCATTCTGTTTTGTATTGCTTGATTAGATGGGAGAAACCGGCCTTGGGTAATACTGACTGGGATAAAATAATGAAATATGTAAAATAGAATGAAGGATTATATCATTATTCTATTTTCTTCAGGCAGATATTTGCCTTCCAAATATTATACTTATACTGCTCTGCTGTCTTAATATGAGAATATAGTAACCATTAATTACTATTAGTTTTTTAGAAGACCTGAATTTTTCTTCATTCACAAATTACTGGGCTGAAGCCAGTTTTAAATGTAGACGTAGTTCAGACATTGTAATAAGGCCTGTTGGTTGGTTGGTTGGTTGGTTGGTTAGTTAGGTTTTTTTTCTAACACAGTATGTGAATCCATTCTTTGTAATTTTTAAATCATGGCTTATGGCTTATCATATTGTGGGAACCCAGCCATTTTTGATTTATTCAATAAATTGTGATGTAATGTCTGAGTCAATTTAGCCTTTATGTAGCTCCATTGAAATTACTCTGACTTCAGTTAATCATGTCTGATTTAAACATTACTGATTTCAGTAGACCATCTTTGAATTGGACTAACCCCCCGCCCCCCCAAAAAGGCATGGGTGAGGATTTCAGTTGATTATAAAAGAGGGAAAATTTTAAAAAATGAATGATAGAGAAAATGAACTAATAGATTTATTCTTCTCTTTTCCAACTTAATTATTTCATATTGCTCATGTAATTTATTGCCATAGCTCATAGTTTAGCAATCTTTTGGTACCAAGGAGCTTGCAAGTTGTCTGATGGAATATTCATGCTGCATGCATACCTTCACAACAACACACACGCATACACATACTTCATATACCTATATATATACATGCCATTTCTCTTCCTCCTTCATTCTCTTTCCTCCCAGAGCCCAATTTTGCCATTAGGATTGGAAAATCAGATTACTTTGTTTCTTGATAAATGATAGGAAGCTACCAGAAATCTACTTCTTGTCAGTCGGCTCCTAATGGTCATTTGTTTTCAGCTCCAAAGGCCAAATATTGGATGCATGCAGCTTTAGGGTGAAAGTTGCCCGTCTGTGTCATAGTCTGTTTCTCCTAACACACATAAACCCTTGATGATGATTCATGTGAGTTTTCCCTGCCACAACAAAAAAAGATACTATCAAGACCAAATTATAATTTATTATATTTGTTCTCATCCTTCAAGAACCTCAAAGCAGGATAGGTACTCTCTTCCCTATTTTATCCCCACAGTAGCCTGCATAGGTAGGTTAGGCTGAGCAAGACCTCAAGAACCCAGGATCATCAAGGAATAGCAGAGTGAGAAATATAACCTGTTTTCCATGTCCTAATCCTCATTCAGCTCTCCAAGACAGGAATGCATAGCTTTGATAGGCTCAAGGGTATGGTAAACTGAAACCTGCACTCCAAAAACCAGGGCCTATTTTAGGAGGGGAGTTCAGGAGTTTTAACAAGCAAAATGGTGCTTTAAATATATGCAAGGTTTAATTATCTGTCTTCTTTTTAAAGAGCTCATCCACCTCCCAGTGCTAAAAAGGGTTTTGTTCCCACTCACTCTTTGGGGGCCAAAAAAGAAGAATTTTGGCAGGCCACGGGCAACCCTACACTCTACTCCAGTTGGCTGGCTGGGGAAGTCTGGGAGTTGAAGTCCACATATCTTAAAGTTCCCAGGGTTGAGAAACACTGCTGTACTTTAATGACTGCATCATCTTGACCAGTATTGGATAAATAGGCAGTTCTGAAAGAAGGTGGAGAAAAGAAAAAAATGGGAGTATTTTGGCAAAGATATTAACCACTCTTACTCTTAGCTACACTTCTGCTTCATGGAGGTCCCAAGAAGTTTTAATTGAATTGTGGTCTGTAGGAGTAGATGATAACTTCCTCCTAACTCAAGAGCTGAGATGGCCACCAATGCCTCTGAATCCTGGGGCTATGGTATGCAAATGGAGTAGAAGTTGCTGTAGGACCTTCAGAGAAAGAAGTTGGGTCTTTAGTCCCCTGGTTTCTGCCTAGTGATGTATGTGAAAGATAAAAGGACTGCTGCTGTTTCCTTGTAATATTGCACTGCTCACCTCTCTCTTCTTCCCAGCAGTTATTTCTTCTTCTTCCACCAAACCAATATGAGGAGAAGGCAGTGCACTTTTTCCATTTGAAAAAAAAGGGGGGCAGGGTAGTTGGTGAACAAGAATGAAAATGGAAATCAAAAATTGGAATGCATAGGAACCTAGTTAGTTGCTCCTTCCATTTACTCTTTGTTTTCCCTCTTTTTGGGTGATTCCTTAAAAAGCCAATTATGTTACTAAGGGTGACTTTTAATATATGCACCAATTTGTAATACAAGACTAACAAGATTTTACACTGATGTCTTTCTCAGAATAAGTACTGCCACGTTATCATTTTTCTGTGACAGTATTTCAGTTGGCAAACCTGGTTATTGTGAATAGGAGACAAACATGTCTCATTTAGCACAAAGAAAGATATTTCTTAATTTTATCATCCCAGACTCCTAAGCAATATCCTTTCAATAGAAAAGAATCTCAAAAGTTGAGGATTTGAGCCAGAAGTTTGAATCCTATTACAAAACTTAGGAATATTGGAAATATTCATTCAGAAAAGTTGTCCAAGAATCCAAGCATTGAGGAAAAGAGCCCCTTTCTTCAAATTAGAAGATGTTAGGATGTTAGATGTTACATTTGAACCAAAATTCTTTTCTTTATCTGAGATAAGATAATCTCTTTTTGATTGCATAAGCAAGTGCTTTGTGTCTGCACAGAAATACTTACTGAGCTATGCAAGATTGAAGTGAGACCAAATAGCCATTGCAGTATGCTTTTTATGGAAAACAGGATTGTTTAAAATTAAGAGTCAGGTGGTAACATGGTTTCATATGATTAAAAACAACCATCTGTCATCTAAAATAGAATTGAGATGTTTGTTACAAAATAAGAATGACAGTATCTCATCAGAAGTTGACTACCATTTCTTAGGCAATACACACATGTTTTATGCATTTCCTTTCAGAAGACTGGAAGTACATACTGCATAAGGTACAGATAAATAACAAAAGCTATGCCAACTATGTTGGGTTTGACAGATAAACTTGAATCAGTAGCACAGAATAAGCACTTCTTCATTAGAAGATCGTTGCTATATAGTCCACTGTCAGCATATCAGAAAGTTCATATATTCTACAGAACCAAAAAAAGTGTATTATATTTCATTTAATTAAATTCATTTTGTGCTAGGCAATACAAGCTTTCCTTTAGAAATGCGCAAAAAAATGAAAGGCGTAGTTTAACTTTTAAATTTGTTACATTTTTCTTCCACCCAAAACTTGCAAACCACCCCCCCATAACTTCTTCTTAAAACAAATATAGTTAAGCTGTCCGTGTGAGATGAGAGTCATAGTAGTAAACACACTTTACATCTAAATTTATTGAAGTCTGAGTGACTTTTGTACCTGATAAATCTTTGTATAAAATGTACCACTTAGCTGTTGTTTTCTTTTGCTTTTGAAATGTTTATGTAATAGGACAGTGTTGTCCAAACTTGGCCACTTTAAGATGAGTGGACTTCAACTCCCAGCATGGCTGGCTGGGGAATTCTGGGAGTTGAAGTCCACTCATCTTAAAGTGGCCAAGTTTGGACAACACTGCTCTAGAGCAATGTGTCTCAACCTTGGCCACTTGAAGATATGTGGACTTCAACTCTCAAAATTTCCCAGCTAGCCATGGGAGTTGAAGTCCACACGTATTCAAGTGGCCAAGGTTGAGATACACTGCTCTAAATGGGAATACAACTCCCAGTGTACTGTATGAATCTGCCTGGCCTGTAAAAATAGCTAGAGAGGCTTCCTTCTACGTTTCCACTGCTTTCCACAGCTGGTATCTGCAGAGGAATGGGTCTTTGGGGTCCCTGCTCTTGTTTTCTGGAATTCTTTATCACCTGAACTTATGAATGGTTGTTGGTTTAAATATTGGTTGTATTTTTAATTATCTTGTTTTTCATGTTGGATACTTTGTACGTAGAGAAGCAGTTGAAAAATATTTTGAATGAATAAATAATCTCCAGACAGCATGGTTATAGTAGAGTGTGTTTATTTGAAGCATTTTATACCACTTCTAACTACTGCTCAATTCTCATTCTCTGTGGTTTTTAAAACCCTAAATCTGAAAAACATTTCACAGTGAAAGCCAAAGTAAAAACAATTCATTAAAAGACATATGTTAGGAGAGTTAAAAGCCAGGGAAGGTCCATATAAAAAGATGCCTTTTTAGACATCTATAATGTGTCAACATTGGGACCTTAACATGTTGCAGAGATGAGAGTTATAGTGCAGCACAGTGTTTCTCAACCTTGGGAACTTTAAGATGTGTGGACTTCTGGGAATTGAAGTCCACACATCTTAAAGTTCCCAAGATTGAGAAACACTGGCCCAACATATCTGGAAAGCATCAGGTTGGTTAAGATTGCCTTAAATTTTGAAGAACAGTCATGATAGACAATACTTTGGATTCAAAAAGGATCCTTTGGAGTTTGTGAGGGTGTGTGCATAGCAGCTGTCTGTAACCGTTTAATTGAAATATATCTTTTCCAAGGATCACACTGCAACAGCAGACAGCAGCATGTGATCCTGGGAAAAGATGCATCTCTTTTAAGCAGTTGGAAGACAGGTGCTATATATATCAGTGTTCATGTGTGCTCCAAAATGTATTCTAGTCTTCCAATCTGAAGCAGCAGCATCCATAATAAATCACAATGACATCAAAATAATGGCACATACGCAGTGATGTCATCGTGCTAAAGTTCATCATGACATCTGACACAAATATATAAATTATGATGTTTACAGAATGATGACATTCTATTGCTTGCTTTTCTTTCCCCGTACTGCAGATGGCCATGATCCCTGCAAAGACAGTATTATTCCGTTAAAGCTCTTCTCTAAGCATCTCTTTTATACTTTGTAACAGCAAAATAAAGGGCTTTCTTGAAGGTAATGACCAAGTCATAAGAAGTACTGCTCATGCCTAGGTAACAATCCATTCAAGCACTAGGCTCAGTTTTGTTACAGTTTTTAAATTTTTAGAAACTTTAGCTTTAGAAATGCTCTAACCTGGCATACATTTCTAGCTGCTTTTTTTGTTATGTTGTTAACATTATGGTGTACTTTAGTTTCTTTTTAAAAACAATAATGATATATTGTTTATACTTTCTGCTGGCTTTCTTGGGAGCTATTGGATGAATGGCACATTAATGTTTTAAATGAATAAATAACATTAAAACTGTGTTAAGTTAGGACAAACTGGTAGCACGTGTAATACATGCCATGCGTATCTGATACTGAAAAAGGTTTCACTTTGCAAAAATGAACATCTAATCCTGTGAATCCCAAGAATGAGAGTACGAGGAGCAGTGCTTTCTGCAGATTGGATTGGCTCACTTAAAATGCATTGTTTGTGAAATGAGGTGAATATTTGTAGGGATGGATGAAACTTGCTTTTAGTTCTGTTTTTTTATTCTTTACAATCCCCACCAAAAAACAATGGTTGAGAGAAATTATGTTAAGGACCTTCAGACCTTGGTCCATCTGTCCATTTATTAATCTGTCAGCCCATCAGCACAATAACTCAAAAAAAAAAAAAGGATAAAATGGAGATTAAAAAAATGCCCTCGATGAAAGAGGCAGTTGGATAGTGATCAGAATATTGCTGATTGTTCCATTCTGAGCCCCACTCTCTTCTCCCTCCTAGTCATATGACTCACAGCGGAGCATGTACAGTCTCCCCTGTGCTTCCCAGTGCACACATATACACACTAATGGAACATAAGGGAAAGAAGAAATATACACACAAAGTTTCATTATGCAAAAGAAAGCACATATGCTTCCTATAATAAATTGGCTAAACAGAATTTAAGAACCCATGCTCTGCATGCGTTTCCTACTTGTTATTCTTGGCAACACAAAAGATTGAACATTAGTAGCAATAAATAGTTGGTTTTTAGTTGTAAGTTGTAGAGCAGGGTCCAAAGACAGTCTTAAAACCAATGCAAGATCATATGGTTGTTTGGAAGCCCTTCAGTTTACCTGTCCCTGAATTATTCAGTGCTATAAAGTTTAGTTGGTGCAGATTTTGTACTAGCACCTGGTCTTGACTTTGCTATTAAAGATGTAACAGATGTATTGTAAACAGGCTAAATCCTGCAATTATATATTTATTTAATTTCCAAGATAATAACATATTAGAATTCCCAGATTAGATAAAATTAGCAGCTAGAGTAGAAGATATTTGAAGTCCAATTATGTTTGCTGAATGAGGATGTGCCTGTTAGATCCCTTTGCTTGGGAACCTTTTTTAGACAATTCTCATTTGGAAATATTTGTAAACTGTTAAGTCCTAAACCTGGTCTGGAAGAAATTTGTGAAGACTATTCTCAGTCTATCACAGCTTCCAGTTAGAGGCTTTGTTGGAATTCTCATAAGCTTCAGCAGCAGAGCAGATGGGAGATCAGATCCATGTGGATTAGCATCGCTGACTGGTTGCAAGACCATCAGAACAAGAGGAATTGCCCCAGCAATTTCTGACTGTAATCTTCATCAGTCCTGAGGCCAAGGGGTTGCTTCTAGAATCTTCCCCTTTAAGGATTCTGTTGTTTTTAAAGGGATTTTTAAGAGCTGATTCTGGTGGGGCTGGACAACATCCATGTACCTGGTTTATGACTGGCATTAGCAGAATGCTCTCCTTTATTGAGGAGAACTCCAAGAAGGTATTAGAGGAGGCCAAGGTTGCCATCTTATATGAAAAAGATGTTGACATTGCTAGGTCCTCTGAGACTCCTTTACCGGAATCTCTAGAACTATTTATACTTGCAATGGTCTCTCAGGACATGACACATGATCCCAGCCTTCCCTATTATTTGGATCATTAAAATCCAAATCTTATGAAAACTATAAGACTTTGGGCTTTGTGAAACAAACAGTGTAGAGACTGGATAATATATCCAGAGAGGACAAGCATCATGGTTTGAGTATCTCAAGAAGAGCACATCTTTTATTTCTTTATTATTTCCAGAGCTGAAGACACTGGCTCCTGGAACTATTATCTTACAGGAATATTGAACATATTGATATTTTATACTTCCAAGATTTCTCAGGCTATGGTTCCAACCCTCAATGTTTCCCATCATATGTGTAATCACAATTCTAGCTGTGGCTATCACAACCATAAAAATGCAAGTAATCATGTAGAGCACAAAGAGATTGAGATCAGGTAGCTGAGCTCAGAGAAGACAAGCAACACGGTTTCAGCAGTGTGTGTACTGAACATTATTTTAATGTCAGATATTCTCACACTTTGTTTTTGTCTATAGATGTTAGGAGAAGAGGAAGGAAAGAGAAAAATAGAAAGTTGATGAAATTCAGAAACAGATTTTGCCTGCAGACAGAGAAAAAAAATCAGTGTACTCAGAGCTTGATGCAATAATTCTGTTTGTTGTTGGAAGAAGTGAAGTGACCTGCTGAATTTTATTCTGTTCTTTTATGCTGAAGGATACAATTGCTGCCTAAAAGATCGTTCAGAGCTTGGTATGGGAAAACAGGATGGAAAATTGGGAAGATCTCAGAATTTCATCTCAAGCATAGGGAAACACCCACTTGAACTGGAAGCATATAATTTTTATCTCCAGTTTCAGCTACCTGTTGAGTTAAACCCATCCTACTGAAAAATTCTTAGAAGCAAGTTGTACCATAGAGTTATGTTTACAAGTACACATTCTTGAGCCCAGAAACGAGACTAAACTTTTTAATCATAAATATATTTCTCCAATCTATATTTATGTAGGTTGGTTGAGAACATTTACCCAGACATTTAAGAAACACTAATTACCATTGACTTGAAAGCATACAACCCATATTGTGCCTGCAAGCAAAGGCAGAAAAACTCTAATTCTTTTAAGTACATTTGAAAGTCTTTCTTTGAAGTATGTTACACTGCAATGAAATCCTTAGGGTTAAAGTAGCAAGATTGCCAGATTTTCCTGGCTTATTTCTTGTGTATTCTTATTCACAGAGTTGTAATTGCTAATTTTGATCTAATTGCTAATTTTGATCCTTGCATGGTTAAAATCAAACATGTACTGTGCACCAAACCAAAAGTGGCCCACAGTAAACCTGAAAAACTTCCTACCTTGTACTGTACTGCAAACTGATGGAGAAAGAGGGAGAAGAATGCGGTTGTTAACAGATCAGCTTTAGAACCATCAGTGAGCTTTCATAATGTGAAGTGGCTCATCATTTTAGATTTGTGCAATTTCTTTCAGCAATCCCTGTGCTGGTAGTTTCACTTTGTTTACCACAATGTGTTATACTTGGAACTGTCCCTGAGGATTGTTTCAAAATGTCTGTTAGTGCATAATATGGCAGCAACAGTACTGACTGGAATTATGACCATTTTGCACCAATTACTGCAATATTATAACAATTTCATTGGCTCCCAGATCATTTCATGGCCCATTCAAAATGCTGATATTAACTATAAAAATGCATGGATTGGGGCCACGGATCCAAGTGAATGCCATTTCTCTTATCTTTCTGTCTGTGCATAATTATCTTCACAGACCATGTTTTATATGACCTGGAGACCACACCTGTTCCACTTGGTCAAATCCAGCTAGAATATAAAAGAAGCAGCAACTCCTAAAGGTCTAAATATTTCATACTAAGATCTGCAATAATAAACCATTTTAGGATGCAGAATGCAGCTCCATAGACAGATAATTCAAAGGCACTGACAGTTTTCTTTCCTAGCCAAGTCAAGGCATTATAATAAAAACCAGTTGCAATTAAATTACCTGGTTCTGCTACAAAACAAAGCTGCATTTGAGGATGGAAAGAAATGGTCAGTCGCTAAGATTTTGGTATATTGACATGGTGCTATATGGTGACACTGCAAAACTAGCATATTCTGTTGACCGGTCAAGGTTGCAGTTTGATTAAAGTGCCAACTAACCAAGAACAGACCACATAGCCTAGCCTGATTTTGTGCTTTTAACATCTGTCTGATCTCCAGAAATTAGCAAGTGAAATTAATTATCAACTGCTAATGTCTATAGGTCAAATGTCAGTTTAAGGCACATTTATAAAGCACAGTTGGACAGTTGGCACCTTCATCAATGCAATACCCTTTTAAAGTCACGTGTAAGAGCATAGAAATAATGCTGGTTTGCAAGCAGATGAAGAGGAAAGGAACTTCTTTTGTAATTCTGGATGTCCCCGTGCAAAGATTTGTACAAGCAATAGACACAACTAGCTGTGTTCAAGAAGGCCTGGTGTGCAGAAGATGCTCAAAATGTCATTGAAAGTTATGAAATATGGCATTTCAGATATTGGTAAGCAAAGGAGCGTCTCTGATTCATTGTCTGTAATATTTTGGTAAATGTGTTTATTAAATAATCAAACCGAAACCAAACTCTCCATTATATATACAGACTGTGGTTGTTCATATTAATTCTGTGGCATGGTCTTCATGTACCCATCTGTCATGACAGAAACATACTGCTGGGAGTGATAAAAAAGTTGCTCATGCAACTTCCTGCTGGAATACAAAGCCGCCTATCTAAACTCACCCCTATACATGAACTGTGCAGCCTGCAAGCAAATTGCAGTAAGTAAGCATTGCAGTAAGAATCATTCTCTTGATTCCTTTGATACTCTTCCCCTGTAATTTGACTTTTGGGAAGTTGACATTCATGCTAACAATAGCAATGAAAAGTCTTTGAATGATAGTATAGGAATGTAGTAGGCATGTCAGGACTTTATCAATTCTAGCATTCCATTTTCTCAGAAATAATTTGCTCAGATCATGTTCCCTCTGTTGTTTTTCTCAAGTAGCACCCCCACTTTCCCTTCCTTTCTTTTGGACCTTTTTTCTCAGTCTACAGAGCTATATTACACCAATTCTATTTCACATGACAGCTTTCTCTTCCTTCACAGAAGCTGGAATACTGCTTTGTTCTTTAGGCAATCAAACATTCTCAGCCAACATACCAGCACAATGAGTTGGTATCAGAGGCTTTACTGCAGAACAATCTGTTATGCATATTAATATAAATACAGTACTCATAAAATGTAGATCAGCATAATATCATTAGAGACACACAGGAAATGCAGGAATGCCAACCTTGTCAAGTGTAGTGAGAATTGGGATGGATAAAAGACCAATAGCAAATACCAGAGATGCAGGATAGATTGAAAAGTTGAAAACTATCCCGGCAGATGGGAATGCCGAACCACTTCTATATGGTTTCCAAAAACAAATGCATAGTTGTGTCCCTGTAGTTATCAGGAGTCAAGTTTGACTCAAGGCTATCTTTTATTGAAATGTTTCTTGATCAAAGTAATAAAATAGGCAAAGGCCACCAATCTGAGAAGTATCCATTGCTCACAAAATGAGCATGTGCTTCTTCAGGAACTATTGTGACTGCCCTGCAGAGAGCAAGAAGACCTGGTGAATTGTATGCTGGGGGGGAACATGGTAAATTGCCATGCAAGGTCAGCAGGCTTGGGGCATCTCACAAAGCCTTGTGAACCTGATTTACTCTCTGAAGTAAGTTATTTTGCAGGAAAATCAGAATTATTGGAGTAGGCTTGGTCTGCATCCTGGCTTGTTTATAGGCTGAATATCGCAGAGGGCCTTGGCAAATTACTTGTAGGGAACCTCTGCCATATGGGAGAACTTTGTCATAGCTATGGATTATAGTGATAGAAGTCCTCTTAGTGCTAGCCAACTACCATTTTAATCTGTCATGGGTACAAAAGACCAATCCACTGTAATATGAATGACCCTAAAGCAGAGATCACTGGGGTCCAAGCTAAACTGACTGAAAGCCCCAACAGAAGATTAAGAAAGGGTTGATTATGTGCCATCAAGTTGGCGTGGACTATTAGTGACCATATAGATAGATTTGCTCCATGACAATCTGTCCCTAACCTGGTCTTTCAGGCCTTCTAACAGTGCATTCATCACCACTGTAATTGAATCCATCCACCTTGCTGCTAGTTGTCCTCTTCTCTTTTTTTCCACCTTTCCCAGCATTAGAAGCTTCTCCAGAGAGCTAGGTCTTTAAATAATGTGTCTGAAGTAGAATAATTTGAGACTGGTCATTTGTGCCCCAAGTGAGAACTCTGGGTTGATTTGTTTGATGATCCATTTGTTTGTTTCTTGGCTGTCCATGATATTCTCAGGAGACTTCTCCAACACCAAAGTTCAAAAGCGTCAATACTCTTCCTCTCCTGCTTCTTCAAAGTAGAACTTTCACTTTCATAAGGTGTCACAGGGAATACCATTGCTTGCAGGATTCTGATATTTGTAGATAGACACATCACGGCATTTCAATATATTTTCCAAGGCCTTCATGGCTGCTCTTCCAAATGCTAGTCTATGGCATATTTCTTGACTGTTTGTTCCTTTACTGTTGATGGTTGACCCTAAAAGGCAGAAGCTATCCACCACTTTGATATCTTCATTATCAGTTCTAAGACTGGTTGTTCTACCTGTTGTCATTAGTTTGGTCTTCTTTATATTTAATTTTAGTCCACATTTTTCACTGTGCTCCTTGACTTTTTTACTAGAGCTTGCAGATCCTTTGCATTTTTGGTTATCAGGGTATCATCAACATAGTGCAGGTTATTAATGTTTCTTCCTCCAATTTTAAAACCACGCACATCTTCTCCCAATCCAGCTTCCCTTAATATATATTCAGCATATAGGATGGATGGATGGATGGATGGATGGATGGATGGATGGATGGATGGATGGATGGATAAAGGGAGAGTATACAGCCTTGTTGCACTCCTTTGCAAACCTGGAGTCAGTCTGTTTTGCCATGTTCTGTCTGTACTGTGGCTTCCCGACCTGTATATAGGTTTCTCATGAGGACAACAATATATTCTGGGATTCCCATTTTTCTGAGCACATTCCACAGGTTGATGTGATTGACAATCAAAGGCCTTTATATAATCAATAAAGCACATAGTGTGATGGAATGGAATTATGAAGGCCAAGCTCAGGGAGATAAACATTTCCTTAGCTCACCAGAACCACGCAGAAGGAACAAGAGGATGAGACTGCCACCTCCCTGAGGAATTTACACTGTTGTGGCTGGAGGACTTTGGGAACTGGGGTTTTAGTCTGGGAAGATTCTTGCTAGAGGTTGTAGCTAATAAACATAGCTGGACTGAATTGGCATTGTCTCTTGGAGTTCCTTTGGCTAGGCCTAACACATAGTGACTTATTTTTTATATTCATTGGAATATAAAAGATAAGATACTTTCTTTCTTAGTTATCCAGTGTGCATTGGCAATAATGTCTCATGTTCCTCAGCCTTTTCTAAAGCCAGCTTGAACATCTGGCATCTCCTTTTCCAAGTAGGGCTCTAATTTGTGTTGGATGATCCTAAGCATTATTTTGCTAGCATGTGAAATTAAGGATATAGTACAATAGTTTATACATTCTGTTAAATTACTCTTTGTTTTGGTATTGGAATGTAGATTGACCTTTACCAATCAGTTGGCCATTGTGTCATTCTCCAGATTTGCTGGCATAGCTTGATTAGGACCTTTACTAATTCTTCTTCTGTTGCTTGCCATATTTCTATGGATATTCCATCAGTTCCTATGGCCTTCAACCTTTGTAATGCTGTTCTAACATCATCTTCTAGTACTGGATGTTCTTGTAAGTAGGGAATATCTTCTCAGGTATCTTGGATGTTGACATCTTTACTGTACAGTGTTTCAGTATACTCCTTCCATCTTAGTTTGATCTGCTTAGCATACCAATTCAAGGTTGGAACTTCCTTCTGAGTTCATAGATCTTTTGAAAGACTTTCCTTGTTTTTCCTTGTCTGTTTCCATCTTCAATACCTTTGAAGATGTTGTAATACTGCTTCTTTTCTCTTCCAGCAGCTGTCTTTCTTGGCTTTGGCTTCTCTTCTCTTCTTGGCAATTTCCATGGTTTGTTCTGACATTCAGTTTGCTTTCTTCTGTTTCTTCATTCTTGGCAGTCTCTTTTCACATTCATCCTTAAGAAACCCTTTAGATTAATTCCATAATTCCTTTGGTTCTCTATCAATAAGGTTGAAGACTTCAAAGCTATTCTTGATGTTCTTCTTAAAAATGGTGGGTATGTGCTCAAGATCATACTGTGGAAACTGACTGGCTTTCTTTTTCTTCTTTAGCTTAACTTGGAACTTGCCCATGAGCAGTTCATGATCTGTTCCACAGTCAACACCTGACCCTGTCTTTGATGCTATAATTGAGCTCCTCCACCTCCTTTTAGCGATAATATAGTCAATTTGATTTCTATATACTCCATCTGGTGATGTCCATTTATAGAGGCATCGTTTTGGATTATATAAGAGATACAAAAGATGCATCAGATGTCATGAATAATTGCATTTACTTAGTCAGGAAAAGCCCCCAATTTTATACTGGCAATAAGATAGTCAGCCTGACCCAGCCTTGACTCTCATGCCTCTGGTTGTTAATCCTGATCAACATTCCTTTCTTTTTTATGATTAAGTGACCATTTTCCATATTTCTCCTCAAAATGCATGTCTACACCTTATTATCTGCCTTCTGCCTCATTACTCGGGCCATTTGAAACTGAATTACAGTATCAAAGGGCATCCTGAATCACAACAATTTTCTTAGTTCTACGCAATTTTTTACTGACATAGGAAACATGATTTATACATAAAAATCAAAGTCTTAACTAAGAAAACCTTTTCTAAGAAAACCTTTAACTAAGAAAACCTTACTTTTAAACAATTTTAACTTTTAAACTCAACAAATCTTTCATTATTCCCTTGATATAGTATTCATTTGGGCCTTGTGGAAATTGTAAAAGGCACCTTCTCAGTGGGGCGATTTTAATATCCCACAATATCCCAGGAGAAAAGTATTGTGACATTGTAGGAAGTCTACATGGTGGACACTGTAAGAAATAGAGTGCTGATCTCATATGTCCTTTGTTGACATCTGTTAACAACAGGACCTATTAACAGGATCCTAGTACTTGGTATCTTCACAAGAGTGTTATATGCTGACACCAAACCCAGATAGTCACCCAGGTTCACCAGTCCCTCAAAGTGTCTGACTAGGTCAAGCATAGTTCAGTAAAATAAAGTATATAGTCTGTATCCACTACAAATTCTGTGATTGCTCAGCATTATGATCTTAGTCAAGTCCAGACTTGCAGACTGATCTTCCTCCATCTCCCATTCAGGATTTTTGGCAGCAACTTTAGTTAACAAGTACATTTTGAACAGAATTTTCTTTTTTCTCCAATCGATAACTCTTTCATTATAGTTTGTTTCTCCTATCTCTGTTAGCTTGTTAAACTTACTCTGTATTTGAGCCGCAGAGGCTAGAATCCATAAACCATTTAATGTGCATGACTTCCATTTATTTCAGCCAAGTATCTATCATCAAAGCTCTGATAACTAGCAAGGAAAGCCAATTACTTTTTTGTGGATTTCAGAATCAGAAATCACTCTTTTCCCATTTAAACTGCCAAAATACAATGTTTATATCAGATACATATCTCTTTGCTTTGATATTTTTCTTTGGCTTTTTTGCTTGAATGGATTATTTTAACCAACCCACTATTAACATATACTGTAGTTACCATTTATTAAGATACTAACATGCAATTGCTTTTTGCATTCCTTAAGTTCAGAATTTCATTTGCAAAAAGCAATACCAGGTAGATGGTATATCTGATTCGACAGAGGCTCCCTTTTGCTTTCCATATAAAGAATACTAAATGTTTAATTCTAGACTAAACATCGTTGTTAGGGTCATTTGGGAAAATACTAATTAAGCTACATAGTTCAGTAGGAACAAAGGCACTGCATGTATAGTTTAAATCCTCAGCATCTAGGATGTGTGTGTAATATGCTTTTCTGCTTACATACCATTCAGAGCAGATAAAATGATTAGCTTAATCATAAAATGCAGTAACATTCCCAAAGAGAAAAAATGGACAGATAAAACAGATAAAATAAAACAGACATAGAACTAAATGAGTTTCCTGGTGGAAAGAACTCCACAAGTATTTTTTTAAGTCTCCCAGAGCAGTTATGGGAGTCAACAGCATATACACGAGGGAGGGAGGGAGAGAGGAGTGACTACAAATGAGGATTTTCTCAGCGCTGTTTTTATGACAACTGATACCTGGCTGATGAAGTTAGGGACTTGAAAGTAGCCATTTCATCAACGTAGTAATTGGTTGGGAAAGGCTAAGTTAAGCAAGTAGTGTTGGGCCATCCAATCATTAACCTTCATAATACCAGTCTTCTCATCTTAAATTTGAAGTGCAGGCTATTTCAAACCACACTTTCAGCTGCAGTTCAAAGATTTATGTTTGAGACAATGGGCAAGATCACTGCTTAAAGATTTGGGAGAAGATTAGCTATCAGAATAGAAACTACAAGCTGCAAAGCCAGCCCTATCAACAAGCAAAGTTAACTAGCTACTTTAGGTGGCAGATACTGACAAATAAGCTGTGGAGGGGACGGAACCATGAGTTCCAGTCAGCTTGCTCTATGCTTTCAAAGTTAGCTTGCTATTTTCAGATGTGGTAGAAGTTATTGCCCCATCATGAGCACTGAAATAAATTTCATCTGTTAGTCCAGTTGGTTTGCATGAATGCAGTGGATGTGGAGGATGCCATCTTCAGGGGCTCAGACTGGTTGTGCTAAAACGTCATGCCAAAGCACTATATGCGAAACAAAACAGAAAGAAGTGAAAGTCAGTGTTGCAGATTAGCAAGACGACCATGGATTGTGTTGCTAGTTCATCATATGTTTTCCCTTCTTTTTAGGTGTTTGTGCATTGTCCCTTTGCAGGTTGCTTAAGAACTTGGAAAGAGCTTAAAAACAAACCAAAATAAACCATAAACAAACCATATACTCCTATTGGTACATCACACAAAACCACAGTTTCAAGCTATGGTTTACTGCCTTAAAAAAACCACAGTTAATTCTTGACCCCTTCCCCACTGGCAGATCTATCTAATCCTTAAACAAACCATTTTATATCTTAGAGTAATAGGCAGTATCTCAAGACAGTCTTGTCAGATTATGTGCTCCCTTGGTCTGTATTAATGAAAAGCAGTTCTACATGTTTGGCAAATTCATTCTGCTATATTTAGCAGGCCCATAATACTCGCTATCTGACTCCTTTACTCATAACAGCAACCTTAGAACTCAGTATAAAACAACAAAAAATATTAATGCTAATACACAATTGAAAATGTTAGTTTTAAATTAAGAGGACTAGCCTAAAAGATTCCAATTGGAAGTGACACTTGGCCATTAAAGAAGATCCTACAGTTTAGATAGATACATATGAGAAAAAGGACCTTTCATATGGCTTGGTCGGTACCTTTAATAGAAAATGAGCAGTTAAATTGGGTGTGTAAATGGATTAGGAGACAGTACAGCTGACAAAGTACTATCAAAATGCCCAGACTCAAAGTATCTTGCAGGCCAGATACTGGACAAATTTTAATTTCTAAACTGTTTTTAAAGGCAGCCTTATGCAAAACATTTCAATCTTCTAAATGGGCATTTAGAACGTGGAAAATCATAATCAGATTGTTTCCATGCCAGTAAATTTGCTAAAGTGGGCTTCAACCACAAGGTCATAGAACTTCTCAAGATAAAGGCAGGTCAATTAGTGCAAGGTTGCAAACCTGACACTTTAGGAGAATGTGACCCCAACCTATCTTACAGTGGTATCTTTAAGGCTACATTCACACTTTGCACTAAAATGCCATCAGGACCTCTTCATACTAATTTATGGGAGAAACAACACTCAACACCCATTGGGAAGTGGACCCGAGCCAAAACTTCTCAGAAGATAGTCTTGGAGAAAATCTCTAACATTTTTTTTTCTCCTGACCCCTATTCCAAAAGAGGCCGCTACTGGTCCTAATTCTGTTATATAAAATAATTTATCTTTCAATTCCTCAAAACATTTTATTTATTTATTTTATTTATATTTCAAATTTGTAACTGCCCATCTCACTCATTTTTCCAAACACGATGCTTCTGTGTTTCCATGCTATTCCTAGGGTGCTGGAATTTTGAATTTCTCCTGGAGACAACTTTAGAGCTTTTTGTATTGTCAAAAATGGCAAAAGGCATTATGGGTAATGCTTTCTGTTATATATCTTTCCATTAGTCTGAAGCCTCTTTGGCTGTCCATGCCTCCCAACACTCTCCCTCTCCCCGAAAAAAAAAATCTAGAGGATGTCTTCCATTGGAATTTAATTGAAGCCTGGGAAGCCAAAGAGACCACCATACCTTGGAGTAATTATTGCACAATGAAAAGAAGACATGCGCACATTTGCACTTACTTCAACCACCTAGTAATTAATATAGGAATCTCACCCATGAGAGTTTTCCTGAAATATTCTTTTCTTTTGAAAAACACTTTCTTTTCTACCAAACTGAAAGCGAATAGTCAAAAAGCTATTGTAAATGTCCTGACACCTTACTAGTTCTCATATTCTTAAACAAGAGCTCTTACAGTACCTGTGTCTGAATATTCTCTGTACTCTTAAATTCTAAGTATACATTCTTGCTTTCTAAAAATGCAAGCAACCAAATTCTGAAAAGAAAATTAAAGGCAGCCCACCTCTGAATGTAGTAAGATTACACACCCACATAGGACATTCACACTATCTTCTTCCCTGCACCACCTTTCTTAAGCTTGCAATCTGTAACTATTATTGAAGCTGAATATCTCTCCTCTTAATATGAACTGGCTCCACGTGGACTGGTGTAGACCTGTATTCCTTTAAGCTATGTTCATTCAGTCCCCCTCCCCCATTTTTTTTTTTGAATCACCCATTTTTGGGAAAGATGAGTATTTCCATTCTTAGAACATCTTATTCATAAACCAGAATTAGAACATATGCATATAAAAACAATCTCTTGGGAAGAAAATAGCTCAGCAATTACTTGAAGCTAGCAAATTGTGCTGACAAGCCTCAATTAAAGGCCAATGCAAGTCCTAATAAAAAAAATCCAGTTATTCATTTAACTCCATAGATATGGTTGCAGTTTCTTGAAGAAGAACCATTTAATAGGTTTAGTCCATGGACTGTAATCTGCTTTGTAAGGCATTATCATCTTCTCAACAGATACTGCCAGTTCTTCTGCAAGAAATTTCAAAGCACAGTGAAATGCTGGAGGGCTGTCAGCATTTCTCAGGTTGTGTGTTGCCCTGCATTTGTGAGATCATAACAACTAAAGTGGGAAAGGGGGTCCCTGATTCAGTTCTTTGTGATTTCACAGGCTGTCCCAGTGTCATCTTTCTCCTTATGTTTTCCTGCTGCATACACAAGATATATTCTGGATGAGTCACCACACTGTCCCTCGTCCCCAGATGACTTTGCCAACATTTTCTTCAAATGACAGCATCCATCCTTTTGGCTTATCTAAAATGAACAAGACATATACTTAGGCAAACCCATGCAGAAGTATTCTCAAATTAGTATGCTCTAGGGGTGATCCTGCCAGAGGCATATTTGTTCCCTGATTATGTCATACTGTAGACTGATTTATACATCATCTAGTGTTGCTTTCAAAGGCCAGCAGCCCACATGCAGCTGGAATTGCATCCCAGCCCTGGGTAGTTGACATGGCTGGTGCAACCCTTCTTAATTTCACAGTTTGGCCAAGATAGATTAGCAGTGTTTAAAACACCCAATTTATTATCAGTATTTGAACATACTTTAGATTATTCTAAATTTTCAGTACATTTTAATAAACAGTGAAAGATTATCACTAAGGTTGATCAACTATGTGCAAGAAGTCTGGAATAAAAATTGGAATATTCTATATTAACAGATCAAGGCTATTAAAGAATATTAAATATATTTCTAATGACCTTAAGGTGAGACCAGTTCAAGACAAGAATATTTTTCATGTTCACTGGACACCACGGAGAATGTTCAAAAAGGGCTGGCTATTAAGGAAATTGGATTAGTGAGATGCACAATGGGTTGTTTGGTGTTCCCCAAGGGCGAAGAGAATTATCAAGTATTGTGGTTGACCCAGAAGTCAAACATCTAGATGCCCAGTCTTAATACACAGGGGCCCTGTTCCCACAGCAGGTTTAACTAGGTCAATGACAGGGCTAGTCTATTGTATGAACCTGAAAAAGAAATCAATTATCGAACCTGTAGGAGGTCAAATTTAATCCAAAATAGATCTAATCACACATAAGGTTCAACTCCACCCAGCTTTGTTGTTAAAAACTCAGTCAACTGACCTATTTTCAAAGCTCCTCCTCCAAGAAAAACAGCTGGAAAGAAAGAATGTGGGAAAAGAAAAAGAAGAAAATCACCAGGAGTCAACAATGACTCAAAGGCACCTAATAATAATAATCAGAATACCCCTCCTAAACTTGATTGGATGCGCTGGTCAAGCTGTGTCTACAGTTACCTCCCAGGCCAGTGGAGAAGAGGCCAATGATAAGCCCTTGCTGTCTTGGTGCAAGGCTCCTACTTTCACAGGGCAGGTGTTTTCCATTTTTTTCCATTTTGCCTGGGAGGCGGATGTGGTTTTCCTTTCACTCTTCATAACTGTGCTGTATTGCAGCTTATACTACAGTATGGGTGTTTCCTGCCTCAAAACGACTGGAAATTGCACTTGTTGCTAAATTGAATGGTACAACCAGAGACTTAAGAGTAGCCAAAAAAAAAAAAGTGTTTATGGGCCACATGTAACCCTGGGTAGCAGATTCCTCACCTCTGTTATAGACAGAAGCTTTAAAGCAGATTTTTCATTAAGACAAGTTGAAATACCTGCCTCACTGGGGGGAAAAAACATTTTGGCAATGTTAAATGACTATCAGCATTTATGGGATTCCTATTCAATCATACACATTGATTTTTCACTCTTTATTGCAATGGTAAGGGGAAAGTGGAATTTCCATGGGGTGATGAATCAGCAAAGTGTGCTTAGCAAGCCAAGATCAAGGTGTGAAAGAGTGGAGGAGATTTAGAGGCTCAGAAAGGAATTTCTGAAGGTGGAACATTAAATGAGCTACAGGCTTCAAATTCTGGAATGGATAAACGATTCTTTGTCTTTGGGGAAGAAAAATGGAAACAATAGATTTGCCAACTGTCTCCCTGGACCACTAACTTGTAGATGGAAAATAGAATGAAAATTGTAACCAGATTTTTTGAGAAGAGTTAGAAAAAACAGACTTATCAAGTTAATGGACTTATTAGGAAATATGGGATTTAATTATGCCTGTCTTTTAAATCAGGCCTGGGCTTGTATTTATATTTATTGGTCATTATTGGTCCATCTTCACATGATTTGCAGTTGATTAGGAAAGACTTTGAATAATAGCAATAATATTGGCATTCTTCTACCAACGGGCCTTGGTCCTTTAGGAACAAGAGAGAGATAAGCAGGATTTCAGAAGCTTTCTTTCAACGACTGAGACTTCTTTCTTCTTTTTTCAGGAGTGATTAGCTTCAGTTTATACACACAAACTTGATTTGATGTTAGAATAAAGACAGTGTGGTTCTTGTTCCCTGGAAGTCCATCCAAATTGTAAAGGACTTAAAAGTAATTTGGCTGTTTACTATATAGCTGAATGAATTATCTCAAGATGACTTTTGTGGTAGATGCCAGTTCTAAAACCAAAATGGAGAGTCCTGGTTCAGATGTAGAGGAACCTTTTAAGGATTATTTTTTCAAAAAATCTTATCAGATATGCAGATGACACCAAACTAAGTGGGATAGAAAGTACTATAGAAGTCAGAAATAAAATTCAAACTGCTCTTGATAGGTTGGGGAAATGGATTGAAAATAACAGAATAAAATTTAATAAAGATAAATACAAAATGAAATCAATTGTTTCTCAACCTTTTGGCTTAAAACCAAGTATCAGGTAAATGAAACCAAACACCAGGGATAGAATGAGGAGAGCTCACTTGGTAATAGCACATGTGAAAATGATCTTTGAATTGTACTTGTTCCCAAGCTGAGTATGAATCAGCAGGGCAATGTGGCTCCCAAAAAGACAAATGCAATTTTAGGCAGCACAGAGATATAATTTTCAAATCATGAGGAAAAAATGATACCACTATATTCTACACTGATCATATCCTGTCTACTGTACTATGTCCAGTTCCAGCCACACGTTTTAAGTAAGATTCAGAGAAATAGTGGATAACCAGGAATCGGAAATTTATATCTTATATGAGGAGAGACAAGGGAACTAGTCTGGTTTAGTTTTGAGAAAAAATGACTAAGGAAGGATATACAACACAAGTAGCTGAAGGAATGTCATGCAGAAGAAGATCAAAACCTATTATTTGTTGTTTTAAAGTATAGGGTATAGAATTGGAATTTGGATTCCTGCAAGGAGAATGAGGTTGGACCTAGTGGTATAATATCTCCTCAAGATCTTGAAGATTGTCTGGAAATTGTTCCTGGCCCTGAATATAGCACAATCGGCAGCAAGTGGCACTTCTAGGAGTGCCAGATCACGCTCATGTTGAAACAGCTGCATTAGTTTCCAGTTGCTTTATGAGCCCAATTTGTTTTGATGTATAAAGACTGATGCAGCTTAGACCCAAATTCCCTGCATTCTCCTTTCCATTAATTTGCTCAGCACTCCTAGGTCCTCACAGGGACACATTTGCAAGTTGTACCATGGATACCATTTGGTATCAACAATAAATTATGTTTTTTCCTCTGGAGTGACCTATGCCATGGAATAAATTGCCATTGGATAAATAAAAATAATTTCCCTCTTCCTTATTACATTTTAGGTGGGGGCTTAACCCTTATTTTTGTTTTACCCAGGCCTTGTTAGGATTTTAGAGGTTTTAGCATTTACTTTTGATGCTGTGTTATAATTTGTGTGTTTTGTACATAGTCTCATAAGCTCCCTAGGGCATATATATTTATAAATTTTAAAAACTATTCTATTAAAATTAATTTATCTTATTTTTTGATAAATGCTGTGCAGGCTGTGATGGAATGGACTTATGAAGGTCAGGCTCAGGGAGATAAGCGTGTTCTTAGCCCCCAGCAGGAGCGTAGGAAGTTCAAGAAAATGAGGCTGGCACCTGCCTAAGGAATTCACGGTGTTGGGCTGGCTGGCTTGGGAACTTGGGTTCAGTCTGGGGAGATTTTCTGTCTGGAGGTTGTAGCTAATAAACGGAACAGAACTGTATTTGCATTGTCTCTTGGAGTTCTTTGGGCTGAACCTGACACAGGCTCAGATAACATGCAAACCATGTTTGATTCAATTCTTACTGTCTCTACCAAAAGAAAACTGCAGGCTGTCTCTGCCTGAAGAGCTACTGCCAGTCAATGTAGGCAATATTGTGTTGGATGGGCTAAGTGTCTAACTCAGCTTCATCTGTTCATATGCATAAATACTGTTGCTTATAGCATCTAATTTTCACACCAAACAATTATTTGATATACAAAGTTATCTTCCTATGTGTGATGGAATGGAATTATGAAGGCCGAGCTCAGGGAGACAAACATTTTTTTAGCTCACCAGAACCGGGTGGGAGGATCAGGAGGATGACACTGGCACCTCCCTGAGGAATTCACACTGTTGTGGCTGGAGGACTTTGGGAACTGGGGTTTTAGTCTGGGAAGATTCTTGCTAGACATTGTAGCTAATAAACATAGCTGAAATGAATTAGCATTGTCTCTTGGAGTTCCTTAGGTTAGGCCTGACACTATGTATACTATACAGTGTACCCAGACTGTTGACCACATTCAACTTTTACATACACGGCACATGAATTACCCAAAGTAACTTAGGCTGAAGTATCTTGGCTACTTTTCCAAATCACAATACTCCATAGTTTGCTGGGACTTGGTTTATTAAATAAAGTACAATTGACTGGCTTTACATAATATGCCTAGCCATAAATTATAGTTTACAAAGGCAGTGGCCAGGGTTCACATAATTCACTAAGTCAAATTCCAATAAATCACCTTAAGGTTCAGTACCACTTACTGGCAAACTCATATCCTGGTGGACCCAGTCCTCCTCTTGCATGATGCTGATCACTTTATCATACTGGTACTTGATGTCATGCCAGGGATTGATCCTGGGGCATACAAACACTATTCCAGTAAATGGTGATATCTCATCCTAGCAAAGCTGTTTTGATTACATTATATAATAGTCCCAAGTAAAGGAATGAGAAATATGCCAGTTTCTACTTGGATGATCTTTCTGTTTCAGGTCTAATTTAGCTAGCTTTCAGGTCAATATGGAGTTGATAACAAGGGAAAAATATTAACAGGATAATTAATTCAGTATTGACTTGAAAAGAATGCATGTTTGGCAAAATCCTAGTGGTAAAAGGCCTAGGCAGATGGGTGATCTAACTTCTATTGCCACTCAACATGTTGAATCATTATGATAAAACATCAAATACATCACAGGGAAATTACACATCAACTGCTGAAAATAATAGGGTCTCCATATGTCATTTTAAAAGATGTTAATAATCCAGAGCTAATTTCATTCTATAATTCTGTGACCCACTTGCCAAGATGACAGTGAGGATATTTTTTATCCTCAAAAAAGCATAAGAGCCATTCTGGTTAGACCAAGCTTGATCTAGGATGGCATTGTCTTCCCCTAGCATTCAGCTAGATGCAATTGCACCCTTCTACTTATGTTCCCTCACAAGGAGTATTCAGGCAATAAGATCTATCCTTCATGTCTTATTCTGATATTGAGGTGTGCTGCAATGGGAAAAACAGAGACTTGAGTGCTACTGGAGGCATATTCATTCCTCGGCTCATCATGAATGTTTTAATGCATTTTTCTTGGAATATCATAGGGCTGTGGTGAGGATATTGTTTTTTCCTTCCTCCCATATAGATGTGGCTAAGAATCATCCAGTAGACCTGTCTGAAGTTTTGCATGGTCTAATAAATCAAAACTGTCTGATTTCCCAAGCAGAACTATCTTTAATGCTGTGAAAAGTCTGACTATTTTCTGCTAAAATCAGTCAGATCAGAACCCTTCAATTTGGTTTATAGATTTATCCTGGAGGAGAGCTTTCCTTGGGTTGTTTCAAATAAGTTTCATTGGCAGAACTGGAGGGGGTTCTGGATGTCTCAAATTAACCTCTTGTATGTTAACTGATCTTGTCTACTTGAACCTCTCTAGATGATTAGTTCACTCTTTTAAGGCAAACATGGCCTCACTGATTTAAAAGTTGCTAGGGGCAGCTCTCTTTATTCCTCTGTTCCTTCTAATTACTGGACAATTTCTAATTTCCTATTTTTAGAGAAGTTAATTGAGAAAGTGGTGCTTGAGCAGATTTGGAAATCAATATCAAGCTGAGTTTATGCCTGAGTACAATATGGAGGCCGCGCTCATCACTGTGATTATCTCCTTTTGGTGATAAGTACTGGTCTTTTCCATCCATCCTGCTGCTGGTGTTAGATCTATCAACAGGATTTGATACTGTTGATCATTGGTGTTGGTGTAGAGGCTGTGGTCTCTAGCCTGATCCCAGTCCAATTTGGAGGATCAGACCACTTAGTAACAATGGATACTGTTTCCATAATTCTGGAACCCTGTCTTTCTGGTGCTCCACAAAAGCTCATTCTCTCTCCTTTCATGTTCAATGTGTATATGCAGCCATTGGGAGAACTGTTTAAATGTCATGGGTTGCAGTATCATATACATGCAGTTGATAGGTATCGTGCTTAGGTGTGTATCTTAATGGGTTCAGATTGATGGGTTCACATTGGGTGGGGCTAGGTTTAGGCCTGGTTTATATTTGTACATGGATAACACTGAGTTGCCTAAAGCTTTACACTGATAAGACTGAACTACTGTTATGTTAGACAGGGGAAAGGATCTGGGAGAATGGATGCAGGAGGTGGTATATGATTCTCAAGAATCCAGCCAAAAGTCATGTCAAAGGCTCAAGACCTGAGTATCATCTTAGGCCAATCTCTTATTCTGTCATCTCAGATTGGAGCTGCTTTTCTCAACTAAGGAAGTTTTGTCAGATCTGCTTTTTTTCTCAGGCACTCATCTTACTATGGCAGCGCATGCTTGGGTAATTTCCATGTTGGACTACTGTGATCAGCTCTGTTTGGGACATCCTTGAAGCAAATTCAGCAAATTCAGGCAATGGAAAACAAAGCAGTACAGTTGCTTCAGGAACTGTCAAAACTCTGTTCTCTCACCATTGTGCTTCAGGAGCTTTATTGGCTGCCTGTGGCCTGAAGGGTATACTTCAAAGCTCTACCAACTGTATATATAATACCCTCAGTGGCGTGAGGCTGGCATATTTTATTGATCATCTTAAGCCCCATCTCTTTCCCTGTGTAGCCTCAGTCACTGTAGTCACCTTCACTATATCTTATGGTAGCAAATACCATAGTTGAATGATGTGCTATGTGAAGTGCTCCAAAATCTCGCCATATTCAGCTATCTTGGATGTTCCAAAGTTCCTCCTTATCTATTTTCTACAATCATCATACATAATTCTATATATTTCTTCCACGAACCTCACAACTTGCCTTTTTCTAAACTTAAAATGGCACAAATATTGGAATATTTCATCACTGGGGATCATTCCAGCCCCTTGGTTATTTTGCTTTCCCTTTTCTGCATCTTCCAGTTGTAAAATATTATTTTTGTGGCCAGGTGACCAGAACTGTGTAAAACATTATGAACTATGGTTGCATAATAGTTCAGTATGTACATGCAAGAGTGGGGAATCTATGCTCCTCTGCAGTGCAGCTTCAAGCATCCATCACCATTGGTATACTAGCCAGGGCTGATGGGAGGTTTGGTTCAGTAAGTTGTGGAGAGCCTCAGTTTCTCCACCCTGGTGAGACATCATGTTCCTGACAATTTTCTTTTCTTTATACTAGTTCAGCAACCATGCACAGTTTTCAGCCCTTCTCTCAAGTTGTATACCACAACCAAATAGCTTCTTTGTGTTAAGTATTGCTGGCTTAAAAACCACGAGCAGTAAGAGCACAAGAAAGATTTAGATTTTTTCTTAAGAAACATGTTTGAACCTCCTGATCACTTTTCCCCCCAGATAGTATAACTTTCAAATAAAACCATATTCCAGAGGTGAACATATCATAGATTTGGATAAGGGTATTATAGTACTGGTAGTTTTATTTTCTATTCCTTTCCTAGTGATCCTTAACATGCAATTTGCCTTTTTTGCAGCTGCTGTACACTGAGTCGACATCTCCATTGAGTTCTCCAATATGGCCGCATTCCTAGTGCTTTTGGCTTTACCTGGTATCTGAACGTACCATAGTGATTTATAAACCATGGTTTATGGTTTACAAGTTGTGTGTAACCAGCCATTATGTTTTAGTAGTAAACCATGTTTTAAAAAGCTATTACATGATAGACCATGTTTATTTTAAGTCACCTTGTACCTTAAAACCACAACACTGGATGTTGAGCAACTGTATATGAACTCTCCTTCATAAAAGCTGCATCAGTGAATCTGATTATCCAAGACTGGGCCACATGAATATACCTGTAATTTGGAGATCCATAGTGTTACTTTAGATCTTTTGCCTGTCTGCAATAAGGTCTGCATTGTGCTTTTCTATCCTTAAGGAAGCTCAGAGCAGACTTCACTTTTAAAAAATAAAAATCACAGAAAGAAGAATGAATGAATGAATGAATGAATGAATGAATGAATGAATGAATGAATGACCAAATAAATAAATAAATACAATTTTTAAAAAATAAAGAGAAGCAATCACTGATTTTTCTGCCGGTTCCTCCTGTTCTTGGGCCTTTGTCTCACCATACTTAAAAGTGTGAGGCAAATTGCTAGCTTGTATCCTGGCAATTCTAAGCAGGATACGAAATGATTTAGCCACAAGGCCTGAGTGTCTTAAAATAATTAAATAACAAGTCTTTAGCAAGGAAATGGTAATCTTAACATCAATCAGGTGAAATACAGTAGCTTTGGGGAACAGCGTTATATTGTCTGAATGTCTCTCCTAGTTTGGGTCTAAAAGACATGCCTTTTCTTCTCTTCATTAACTTTCTGAATGATCACAGACCAAAGCAGAATGGAAAGGGAGAACAGTTTAGGTATTCAGTGGACTTCATTTATATACTAGCACAACAGGGAGAATAGTATTTGTCTAAAGATTGGAAGGACTAGACAGCTAATTGCCCTGAGCCAGCCTTAAAACTGTGAAGAGGAAGTCATTGCATTGCATATTCTATGTAGCATAATAGCGAGTGAGATAGTGAGAAAGTCATTGGAGAACTGGCATGTACTGCTAGAGGCAGACAGTTGCCATGTTTTAAATACTCTTGAAGGCATCTCCCATTAAATTTGGAAATGGATAAGGAGCAAGTAGATCCTAATTACTCTTCTCTCAGCCCATCTGTTTTATAAAGATTAAGATACTATTGACAGACAATCAGTGACTTCTTGGGACTGTCTAATTGATTTTATGGATTTGAACATTTAGCATCTTCTTGTTCTAAAACAATTATTCATACAGTCTTCCCCAAACTGGGCCTTTCTAGATGTGTTATTTAATTTTCAGCAATTGATCATACACTTTTGAAATGTTGAGTTGCAATCTAAAAATATTTTGAGGGCACTGGAGAGGTTAAGTGCTTGATTTTTCTCATGACCTTTAGATTCTGAGAACTATATATTAAAAATAAGAATGCAGGATACTTTTATTTAGTCCATTTTATATGGAGTCTAACATATAGATCACAATTCAAGTATCTTTCAGATTGTGAAATTGTATGTTAAAAGTTGAGCAAAACTTTTGGATGTTTAGTAGGGAAAAATGCATGGAAGTGTTGACATTTTAGCAAAAATGTGTCCCCAAGAAAGATTCCATAAGTTTTAAAAAATTATAGGCTGATACAGAAACAAATTGGGAGGGACTTATGACTGAACACATGCAAACTATCATTGTCCAGAGAAAGAATGATTTGTACTTCTCAGTGTATCCTTTTAAAAGGCATGAACCAATTGACTTCATTTCCTGGTATCATTATTAGATGAGTTTCTGTATTGCTACTAACAATAATTAGATTAGATTAGATTAGATTAGATTAGATTAGATTAGATTAGATTAGATTAGATTAGATTAGTTACTGTGATATATCTACCATCTCGATCTTCACAGACTCTAGGTGGTTTACACATATTAAAATAGCAATAAAAATCATAATAAAACTTGAATAACAAAATTATAACAATTATTATCAAACAGTGTGTGCATAGGTGTATGTATGTGTGTATATAGAAGGGGAATTGCCGCTGACAATGCCAGTTGTTGAACTGCTTCCCACCACACCTCCTATAGGTGGAGTCCCATAGTAGGTGCTCTCTGGCCATTCAGATTGGATGGGTGGAGACTATTTTGAAAGGCAGCTTCTTAAATACCCAGACCCCAGACCATAAAGGGTTTTAAAGGCAGTGACCAGCACTTTGTATTGTACTTATAAATACACTGGCAGCTAATACAGCTCCTGCAGCAGAAGTGTAACATGGTAGTACCAAGATTAGCCAGTGAGCATGCAGTCCATTGCATTCTGGACCAGCTTAAGTTTCCAGGCAGTCTTGAAGAGCAGCCCCATATAGAGCAAACTATAGTAATCAAATTGATAGATGACAAGGGCATAAGTGTCTATCATCAGAGCATTAACATACTGTATATCAGACAAGTGGTGACATGAAAATCATAATAGAAATGTTTACACAAGAAATGAAGATAACCTGGGAAGTTTTTTGTAGCCCATGACCCTGCCACATAAACCACATGGTTGCACCAACTCACCTAACAGTTGTAGTGTCAGTCTCAGGGAAAAAAAGGACCATTCCTCCACACATGGTAGAATCTGGATGGGCTTCCATCACATGGAAGAGCTTTAAGTGTGGCCAACCACCATGTGCGCTCTAAGGACAAAGCATAGCTGGTCACCATGATTCCCTTTACAAATTAGGTGGATAGCTGAGCAAAGAATAAATAGGACGTAATTATTAGAGAGAGGGGAATATAATAATATGACCAAATTTGGAGGGTAGGGTGGGGGTGGCAGCCCCATGTCAGGAGTTGTTTTAACTTTAACTGAATGTTAGGTCTGAACTGACATGAAGAGAGATGGAAGCTCTGCCTATAGCTCCACCATTCTAATGTTTCATTTATAGTTCCAAATAATTGCTTCAAGTATAATGAGTATGAATTGTTCCTTTGGGTGAGCAACAATATTTTCAAAACTGTGATCAAAAGACTTCAATATTTTAAAAATGGAAAATCTCACTGCACAAAGCACTTGTTTGGATTCCAGAAAAATGTTCAGACTTTGAATCCATTCACATCTAGCCAGAAACTATTTTTGCAATCACAACTGCATGCTTTCTAACCTTTGCAATTATACAAATAGTTGCAGCTACCTCCAACATTTCTTTATGTTGTCAGAGGTTGCCTTATATTTGTTGGTAACTAAACATAATTTATGTGAATTAGACCCAGAGGGTATTCAGAATCCTGGAAGAAAAGAGTTCTAAAGTTACCCAGAAGACCTCCCATTACACATTCATTGAGTGTGTGAAATTGGAATAAGATTGCGTTCATCAGGGGTAGAAGAATGGAATATACAACATCATTTTGATTTCTTCGTCCTCATCCTCGCACGCACAAAGAGCCCTTTCCAAATATAATTACTAGGAGGAAGGCATGCCTGCTTTTGCATGTCCAGCAAGCATTGTAAACACACGGGCAGGTTTGTTTTTAAGACAAAACTTGTGTAGAGGAATGCAGAGATAAAGTTAATCAAGGAATGCAAGAATTGTTAGTAGAACCATTAAGAGAAAGCAAAAGAGAAAGTAAATGACAGCATAGTTCTGGGAAAGAATGGACCATGAAAAAAAAAATTCAAAATAACCCACCTTGATTCTGTATGGTATAAGAAGAAGCAGAGGTCTATCAGGCTTTCGAGATTCTATGGTTGATTATGTGTCACCAGGTCAGTGTTGACTCCTAGTGATCACATAGCTAGATTTTCTTCATGACGATCTGCCCTAACCTGATCTTTCAGATCTTCCAACAATGCACCCATTGCCATTGTAACTGAGTCGGTCCATCTTGCTAGTGATCTTCCTCTTCTTCTCCTTTCTTCTTCCTTTCCCAGCATCAGAGTCTTCTCCAGAGAAATAGGTCTTCGCATAATGTGTCTGAAGTAAGATAATTTGAGCCTGGTCATTTATGAGAACTCTGGGTTGATTTATTCGATGATCCATCGGTTTGTTTTCTTGGCTGTCCATGGTATTCTCCAGAGTTTTCTCCGACACCAAAGTTCAAAAGCATCTTTCTATCCTGATTCTTCAAAATCCTACTTTCACTTCCATAGACTGTCACAGGGAATACCACAGCTTGCACAATTCTGATCTTTGTAGGTATATCACAGCATCTGAATATCTTTTCCAAGGCCTTCATGCTTACTCTACCAGGCTCTAGTCTGCAGTGTATTTCTTGACTGCTTCTTCCTTTATTGTTAATGGTTTATCCTAAAAAGCAAAAACTATCTGCCACTTCAATATCTTCACACCAACAAGAACAGGGATTGGCAAGGGCATTGTTTGTTATCAAATTGATACAGCTACCCATCTCAGTCTTGTGACTGGTTCTGTCCAGTAAAAAAAGGATTTATTTTTATTAGTCTGTTGATCATCTAGTTTGTTCACCTGATAAATCCAGTGATTTTGGACTAAGGTCATCTCATCACCTTGGCTCAGGCTTAGAGGGATACAGCTCTTGCTGTTACCACCAATTAGGAGAGATAGGCAGCCATAGCTCCAGGTTTCTTCCTGAGGTGCCATGATGGAGCAATAATGATAGTCCTGGTTTGCCTCCAATTCCATGATTATTTATGAGGGAAGATGTCAGTGCAACTTGTGATACGTTCTTTTTCCATGCCACAAGAGCATGCCCCTGAAGCACTGTGAACAACTATCTACTACCTTTCATTGTCCTGGTGAACTTTGTGCTGAAGCAGACAACCCTTGCAGATCAGCCACACCTGGAAACAGGGAAGTTTGCTGAGTGACATGCCAACCCAGCAAATGCTTCCTCCTTCCTCAGAATTCAAAAGGCACCAACTGCAGCATATTTAGGTGCTTGTTAAAACTGTCTGCCTTTATACAGGCCTGCTTTTTGTGTTTTGTCTTTAAATATTTATTTATTTATTTATTTATTTATTTATTTATTCATTTATTCATTTATTCATTTATTTATTTATCAAATTTAGATACTGCCCATCTCACGAACAAGTGACTCTGAGTGGTTCACAATAAAGCAACAATAAGTATTAATTAAAATACAATAAAAACAGTATAAAAATACAGTAAAAATAGAATAAAACCAAACACACCCACAAATAATAATAATATCTTCCAGGATGTTAATGATCAATCAGATGTTAACATATCGGAGCATCTTCAAGGTGCTAACCACCCCCTGGGGTGGTTGCCCCTTTTTTCGCCCCATGCCAGTTGGCAGAGCCAGGTCTTGACTGCTTTCCGGAAGGACAAGAGAGTTGGGGCCTGCCTCACCTCTGGGGGGAGAGTATTCTATAGGGCAGGGGCCATGGCAGAGAAGGCTGTCTTTCTGGACCCCACCAGTTGACATTCTTTCATTGACGGAGTCCGCAGCATACCCTCTCTGCTTGACTGGGTGGGACGGGTGGATATAATGGGGCTGAGACAGTCCCTCAGGTAACCTGGTCCCATGCCATGTAGGGCTTTAAAGGTGATAACCAACACCTTGAATTGGACCCGGAAACAAACTGGGACCCAATGGATTGATAAAACATTAACCCAATATGTCAATGTTTTAACTGTGCAATTGTTTAATTATTATTTGTTTCACATTTCAGTGTGTCATTTTAATCAGTTTGTCCCAGGCTTTTGGGGATTCTTGGGATTTTGATCTGAGGCACAGCTTATGGGGTTTTTTTTCTCTTTTTATTCAGCAAGCACAGCAACATAAGCCTTTAGTTTCCATTCCAGGCAGCATTTCTGTACAGCTTGCCCCTTCCTCCTGGCACAGATAAGAGCAGCAATAAAGCAATCAGTAGCAGCTTCAGTTACAGTAGAAGCAGCTACTCAGACCTTTTAAAGTGAACTCTTTCTGAACTGGCAAAGTAAAGCTTTCTGTTCCTGGCAAACTCTACCTGCTATGTGTTAGCTAAATACAAATATTACGACTCCTGTATTCTGTCCCTACATTTTACTTAGAGATACATAGGGAGTAATTACATTGCTGCCATTCTCTCTCTCAAGGGTGAAGTGCTTTTCTCTGGCTAGCAGGATGTAGTTTCTCCTCTATCTTCAGTTTTCCATGAAAGCTATCTGCATGGAGTAGATTTGTCCCATTGCAATCCTCTTCCTTCAGTGGGTCCTCAGACTTCTCCCAATCACAAACTTCTGGAGTCTTGCAACGGGCTCTTCAGAAACAACAACTCTTCAACAGCCAATATTGTCTAGATCCATCTTGCTTGTCATTATACCTCCATCTCCCTTCCTTTCTTGTTCCTGGACTTCTCCTTAAGCTCCTTCTTCTTCCTCTTTCTTGCCAGCTCAGCAGTAGCACCCTTTGCCTATGGGAAAGTTATGAGAACCTATGTTATGTTTATCTCTTCTCAGCTTTTACTTATCAGCTAAAAAAAAATGTCTGGCTGCATGCACACATGCTATCTAACTTGAAATGGGAAAAACTAGTTAGATAAATAGACAGATCACTGGGTGGCAGAAGCAACAGCTATGGCATGTTGGTCTATCATAGGTCAAATCTGAGTCAAGAAATTCTTGATTTGAAGATATAATTGAACCTGATTGCCAGAAAGGTTGTTTTGCTGCCCAACAGTGCTGACTGTTCTGTCAGCAGTAGTAATAGCAGTTTGCTGGTATTTTTTCTAGTTTAGTTCCAATGCACGACCAGGCATTTTCCAGTAGAATCCCTAGTTCATGACCCTCATATCCTTCCATCTTGTACCTTGCAAATACATGCCCATAAACTCATTGTAATAAAAGTAGCTATGATCTATGGAATACTTTAAAAACACTGTTTCCTTGGTCACATGGGCAGTAACATACCACTGCCCACATAACTTGCTTGTTCTCTTTCCATTAATATGAGACTGGCCACTTGGAATACAAGTCTCAGTGAACCTATCCAACATGGCAACCTTGTGTTCTTAAATTTCTCATGCCTTTTCATTTTCTCCTCTGGGTTCTTTTCCTGATTGTCATGTTATTGGCTGAATTCACACATCACACTAAGCCATATGGGAGCTTGCTTATTTTAGCTTTGCATATTGTATGAACCTAGCCATTGTGGTTTATAAAGCCTAGTTTATTACTTAAAGGCTATTTAATGCCAGCCAATTATATTCAATAGGCCCTAGTTTTGTAAACAATATTGTGGCATGTTGTCTGAATCCAGTTACACTATGTTGGTGTCCATACTTACCCAAACCGTAGTAGAAAAACAAACAAACGAACAAACCACGTCAGCCTCATACTCAAGGGCTTATAGCTAGCCTTCTCCGAATACATCACAAGCAGTCCTAGCAAACAAGCAGAGAGGCAGCAGGCATTGCCCTGTCCATGCACTGCTCTGCTCATGTAATGCTGTTTGCTGCTGCATTGCAGCAATTGTTTGGACAGTAAACAGCATGATGATCCGGGGACTATATGATTAGCCCATTCTTACCATTTATTCTCATTGGTTGGTCATTGGTGCAACTTGCAATGCAGCAATGTGAACAAAGGCAGCCAAAGAGCAGCATACTGCAATCCCATTGATTCCAATGTGCAAGAACTAAGTGCATGATTAACTTAGTTAAAAACAGCAGATGTAGGTGTTTTTCTCATTCGGCTGAAGCATGCCTATAATACCCAGAAGCAATCTGAAGTAATAATCTTGGCAGTAGACTTGTACTAAGGATTTCTTTTGTAAGGAATCCAGCTTCGCAGCAGGAAAATATAAACTGCAGTATGGATGTAGCGTGGCTTGTGGTAAAGGCAAACCTATTCTCCATTTGTATATCCTTATTTACCAAACAGCACACTTTATGCACGAGAGGGAGTTAGCAACAGGTGTGATGAATCTCACAGTATACAGAAGTAGAAACATCCTGGAAAGGGACCAGTAGGGTGAAACCACTTGTTAAGAACTTAATGAAGTTCAGTGAACATGATATGATGGTTGGAACTGAATAACGTTGAAACCTGGGTGTGTGATGAGGAATGCAGTGGTGACATCCTGACAAGCTGACCAGTTGGAATCTTGGACAGGAGTACTCCACAACACTTTTGTCCATCTTATTTGTTTAAGGTATTCTAGTATCATAAGCGTGTGTGGCACCTTAAACAGCATTATAGGAACAACCTCAAGGAACTTAAAATCTAATCCTGCACCCTGAAAACTTTTTGTTTAACTCCCCTGCCTCTGTCCAGCTCCTCAGATTATGTTAAAGTGATTGGGTTTAAGGAGAGAGAGAAGGATAGTGTGAGCATCAACAGAAATAATGAATTGGATTTAAGGAAAATGGTTCTCACTCTGGCTGTGTCCACCATTAGCTTTAACCATACACACTTTTTTCCTTGCCCTGCACATTCCTTAAGATTAATATATGGTCTTTGCTCTTACCCATAAAGATTGCGCCCATGATCTAAGTGTGAATGTGAACGTAACAACCTCAAACCAAAGGCCCATTTAGTTGAGTACCATCTTTCTAACATGGGGTAGCCAGTTGTTTCAAAGATGCATACAATCAGGGTAAGAAGACAATGAACTGCAAGAGAGATAGCAAGAGGAGGAAGAAAGAGGCAGAAATACTACAGTCATCCATGAGTGATAGACACAAATTCTGATTAAGCCCTGAAAAGTGTAATTTCTCTCCCTATTCCTCAAATTGTAATAGTTTTCCTGCAGTTCTGTTCAGTTACTTCAGTGTGTTCTTCACTCTAGTATCTCTATATGAAATTGGCACTGCTTGAGACTTTTCTTGCGTGCTAAACCTTATGACACTATCTAAGCTTGTCCCTACTGTTTCCTCAGCACAACTCCATCTATCTTTAACACACACAGCCCATTTAATAAAGCTCCATGGTTTAGGGGCAAGAACACAAGCAAGGATCTGGCAATGTGCGTCTAGAGTAAAATGACTTTGCTAATTATTCCATTGTAAGAAGCTGATGCTGTTGTTTTAAAACTACATATAGCTTTGCAAATCATGTGCCGTGTAACCACTGGAAAGATTCAGAAGTCAGCCACATATTTCTTTCCAGCATTTTATAATCTACTGTACTTCATTTCATTAACTGTATCCAGTTAATCTACTCACTTTCCCTTTTCCTCTCTCCCAAAAACTTGTACAACAAGTTCATGTCCTCCTGCACAGCTCTTGTGGGGAGAGTATTGAGATATATGCTTTAGGTCAATTTATTGTTTTATAAAGTTTTTCTTTTTAATTTCCTTGGACATGGATCAACTTTGTGATCATTTATAATTTGTTACAGGAGGTCATTCCTTTTAGCTTCTTTTATTGCAACCATGCATTTTCATTCACAGCACCATATATTTATGTCTATATCTCTTCTTTTTGATTTTAATAAAGCTAAAGCCCCTGTTGTCAGATTAAATTGCTTTTCATTGATTTGGAGCATTGATCTATCTGGTCAAGCATTGTCTATGGTAGCTGACAAGTGATCCTTGCCAAAGAGAGAAAGGGAGAGAGAGAGATCTTAATCCAAACCTTGCCCTGAGCTCCCGGAGGAAAGGCAAGATATAAATGGTTGAGTGATATGATTTTGAAAGGCTCTGAACACCCCAAATATAGAGCTGGAGGACTAATGTAACTCATAGTCCATAGATTGCTCACCTATGTTTTAGCAGTTGTTCAGTGTTGATGTTCAGTACAACTGGGTTATGGGATAAATCTCCAGTCTCTTTCGTGAATTCAGCAGTGCAGGTGTACCTGGAAATTCTGAATATAGAGTCTCTTAAGCATGGATGAATTGATTATCTGTGAATTTTGGGTTTGAAGTGAAAACTGCACAAATACAGAAAATATGGCATTCCATATATGTTCAAAGAGGAACTGTACTCAAATTCAGCTCCCAAAAGAATATATCTGTATATTTCAGATGTACACCAACCTAAATCTAACTCATTAATTTTCTGCACATAGGCTTATAGAAATAATTAGTCGTATGCCCGAAGTATTGTGTATAAAGCTTTGCAAAGTATACTGAGCAATTATTTGTCACTTATTCACCACCAACACTCAGAAAAAGCAGGTGGGAAGCAAGCAATGCCTTGTTGTACGAAGTGTTGCCAAATTAAACTTGGCCTGTTGAGCAACAGCCATTGCTCTGTACAATGGAGCCTCAGTGAGTTCTTTGAACAGGAATTTATGAAAAGCACTGTCAAGCCAAGCAATGATTTGAATAGAAAACCACTTAAGCATGGAAAACTGGTTTAGAAGGGTTGCTTATCTTTGTTTTTTTTTTTTTTAACACAAGGAAAGTTCTAAGAGAGGAAAAGAGGAATACATTTAAAAGTCCACATGTCTGTAAGTGATGGAAATAGGACCTTAAGTAATACATGAACTATCAAATATGACATTCTTGTAGAAATTGCCTATGTACTATTGAAAAAAAAATCAAATGTGTCTTCTTAAGTTTTGGCATAAATAATGAACATTATTGTAATATAATAAATTACTAAGTTTGTATTGTTTAGGTGGCTTGCAGCAATGAAACATTAACAATAACATAGTAAGGGCAAAACAATAAAAAATCAAATTCCAGTATTCATCAAATAATACAATCAAATATTTCATTAAAAATATACAACAAATCTAAAATTCAATGGTTCAGAAGTTTAAAGGCCTAAAAGAAAATTGTTCACATTCCCAGTCTTTAATTTCTCAGAGAAAATTCATATTACTTGAGCAACGTAAAATATTTTGTGCCCAGCACCTTGAAGGACAAAATGGAATGGTTCTCATTGTCTAGGAATTTTACTGCCAATTACTGTTTTAAAACTGCCATGAGCTATATGCAATGTCAAGAATATTTTCCCCATGCCACTGAAAGTCCAAGATTAATCTGGTCAATGAGTCTAAGGGTCAATTAATTGAATTGTGTATGACAAATAAGAACCAGATTCAATAGTAATAAGAGAGTAGGAACAAATTCTGCAGACTTCTAGTAACAAAAACACCAGTGGCATTTAAGACTCAGAAGTGGCAGCCATTGTATAAACATTCTCTGGGTGGTGCTGAAATATGTTATGAATTGGAGTGACTATCTTTGACCCTGCCCATGTGGAAATTGCCAACTTATTTCTTGAACCTTGAAAAGATGCATAGAAGAACAGCCCATATGATTAGGAGGCTAGAGAACCTCCCATATGAGGAAAGTCCAAGGGATTTAGAGCTTTTTAGCTTAAAATTAAGATGGATAATGGGAGACATGAATTATAAATACCTACATGATACTGTAGAACTGAGTATGTAACATTCTTGGGCCCTTGGGCAACCTTTTAAAAATGGGAGGGCTCCAAATGACACATCTAATGACATGATGTCATCAGAGTAAGAAGTCCATTTTGGATTCAACTTTGGGAGATTGTGATGGCATTATAGGGACAGATTGGATGCCTTAAACCTTGCAACATGGGAAATATTAAGGGGTTCAAGGTTTAAAAAAAATAGAATAAGTAAAATGAATGCTTTAACATCTGTTGATCTTAAAGCATCCATTTCACTTTTAAAATCCCCAAACATCTACCTTACTAAAACAAAAAAAAAAGTTGATATTTGGCCTCACTCATTTGAGAGCATGCTCTGAGAGGCACAGAAGAAATGCATGAGTCTACAGACTGTGGGATGTACAGTTAAGGGTTAGAAATCGTGGGTAGGTAAAATTATTTCTCCCTCTCTATATATTTGGAATCATTCATTGAAAGTAAATGCTAAGAGTTTCAGGTACAATAAAAGGAAGCACCTTTTTATATTATACGTACCATTATGGAATTCCCTGCCACTATTTTTTTATGTTGTTTAAAGCACATTAAACAAATTCATAGAGAATAAATTACTAGTCTTAATTGCCATATATTCTCCCAGAATTCAACAGCATGCAGTAATGACAAATTTCTGTAGAACAACAATAGAAAAGATTGTCACCTTCAGGTCCTGTTTGTGAACTTCCTAGATCCATCTGTTTGGCCACTCCATCTGTGGCCTGATCCAACAGGACTTTTCTTTGTTCTTCTTTTCTCCTTATTTAGTTTGTATGCCCCAAGTGTAGTTCCATAAGCTTTTATTATGGCCTCCCTTGCTGAATGTTTTGCTTGTTTTCTTGTCTAAAATAAACCACTTTAAAAGCTGTATTTTTCCTCATAAGGAAATGTTCTAATCATTTATTGTTTTGATTCACCCTCTTCTATGCTTCCTCCAACATATAATATCCTTTTGAGCTGTGGCAACCAGCAACCAGAATGTATGCAGAATTTCAATTGTGCTTGCACCATGTGCAAGTAACTAGTAGTTACTCAGATTACTAGTAGGACTAGTAGGACTAGTAATCTGACATGAACTAAGATATGTAGAAGTGGAACATTAGGAATTCCGTTTAATGAACTTACTATATTGTTAATAGAATACATTGTCCCTAAAAGGATATGCTAGCACTTGCCCAACATGATTAACCTGGTGACTGAATGAAAATATTTTCTGGGTTCATACAATACTTTGAACCACAAATTAACCAAAGGACTATTTTTTTTTTAACAAGTCAAGCATCAAAATGCATCAGCATATTAACACTAACCAAACTTTAGCATCTTATGCAAATACAGTTGCCAACCCTTTAACCGATCTGGTCACACACACTGTATGAACACGAACTATATATTGTGGGGAGCCACAAGAATCTCTTTCAGTTCCCTGATATCAGGGAGAGACAACCTAGTACATTTCAGATGGTTTGAACTTCAACTTTCATCTACTCTGGCTAGTATGGTCCATCGCAGAGCACTGTTGTTCAAATTATCAGGAGGTTACCAAGATGTCTAAGCCTGTCTTAATTGTCTTATAAATATATGCTTTCAGTTTTAAAGAAGGGGGTATTACTTCTATGTAGGCTTGATAACAGAAACCAAGCTTGCAGTTTTATAACTGCAGCATTGTGTTGCATCAGCCTAAGACTATGGCAGATGATACAATGTCTGTTATTCATCTGCATTCATAGCCTGTTCTCTGCAATAGGTATTTGAGCTTGGATCATTTACTTTCTTTAGCTTTTACATGTTTCTAATGCACTTAAGGGGCACATTAGATGAGCATAGGTATTATATCTGTCTTGTCAGAGGCAGAGGACAATTTCCCTCAAGTGCTACATATGTCTGCCAGCTATTAGGAAGCAATGAAAAAGCTAAAAGCTCATCAGCTGAACACCAGACATCCTTGGCTTAGCACAGCAGCATGTAGCTTTATCATGGTCTACTAACAAAATATTATTGATGATGTTTCACAAGGATGTTACATAGGCATGAATGCTATTGGACCTGCAATTATAAAGTCTACAAATTTGTTCCTTTCCTTTTTTCTTCTTCCTGATGAATGTTGCATTTAAGTATACTTCTTATTCATTGAAAAGGCACTAACTTTTCTATAGTATATTCATACAATCTGGATAAATTTGCCAAGGGATGGATGGATGGATGGATGGATGGATGGATGGATGGATGGATGGATGGATGATGTGCGATCAAATAAGCGTCTGCTCTTAGAGGCCACACAGATAAACCTTCCCCAGAATGATCTGTCCCAACTTGGCCCTTCAGGCCTTCCAACAGGACATTGTAATTGAGTCACTCCACCTTGCTACTGATTCTTCTGTTCATCTCTTTTGTTCCACCTTTCCAGCATTATAGACTTATCCAAAGAGCTAGGTCTTCATATAATGCACCCAAAAATATAATAATTTGAGCCTGGTCAAATTGGAACACCTCTGATAAGGTCTGTGCAGTGGAGACATTGGACAAAGAGAACCACCTGTCGCCTTTTGTTCATTGAGTTCCTTTTCATTCAAAAAAATCAGGAACTGCTGGTTGAATCATTGAAGTACAGAGATAATACTCTCCTCTGCTATTCTGTGTTTTATTGATGTTTTAATTTTATTTGATTGATACACCCTTCTTAATGATGCTTCCCATTTAAAAGGTGGAGGGAATTATAACTGCTTACATTAATTCCATGCCTCTGCCCCCCAGATAACAAGGTCTTTTCTGTTTCCATTCTACCTCAGGAACTTTAAAAAACATCAGATAGTGAGTCAATCCACTGATCCATCTAGCCCAGCATTGGCCATATTGGCTGGAAGTAGTTCTCCAAGATTCCCCCTGGAGTTTTCCCAGCCCTGTTTAGAGATGACAGGAATAGTTTTTCTGCATGTCAAACATGTGCCTATTTAGGGAACCAAAAATTGCAGAGGGAGGGGCAATAGAATGGGAGCGTCTTGGGATTGGAATGGAATGGAATGGCTGGAACCATGAACACTCTTATGTCAGTCTTATTCCACCTCTATCAGCATCACTCTGCAATGCTGGAAGTTTGTACTTTCTTTGTATATTTAGGAATTGAATGTTCACCTATTTAATTTGTCAGATCTGAATGAACAGGGGATAGGCAATTTAATTGCATACTTTTCCACCAAAGAAGTAAAATAATCTGCTTAGTGTTTACAAAATGGAAACAATACATCAGTCTGCTCTGAATCCTATGGGTTTACTTCTTTCATTTCCATCAAGCTGTCTGAGAAGAAAACATATGCTAAATTACAGAAGGCGATTTGACATCAGGGAGAATTTTGCAGCACGCTTGCTGCCTTTTTAAAAATATATGTAAGAAAGAACCATAAACCAACATTAAAAGAGATTAAAAAAAATAAATAGTTTTTTGTATCATTTTTATTCTCCACTTTGTGTGTCAAGATGGTTTTGGCAGTAATTGAAGATGATCAAATCCAAAGGATGCACTATGAAACCTACTTTAGAGGACAGTCGTCTCTTTGAAGGTGTTCTGGGTCTGAAAGTTCTCTGTTCTACAGAATAGTAAGAACGGAGAAGAGGGACCTTGAAATTGCCAGGTGGCAGTTAGCAGTTGGAAAACAGCAGACATGTGACCACTCAGTCCCAGTCTTCCTCATTCTAGTGAGCTGTATGGAATTTCTATTATTGTAATTATTTCCAAATTTGAGTTCTCCCATATCAATGAGCACATACAAATCTTACGCAGATCTATATTTTCTTTTGTGTTCTTTTGTGGGTGTAACGCAAGTGGCCACTCTAATAGAAATTCTAATAGAGATAGAAATTAGGCAAAGATCCTTGTCATGTGTCTCATCCTTTTCCCCTACCCCACCCCACCCCACCCCCCAAAAAATCTTTGCACTATGCTGAAGTCCATTCTGGAGTTCAGGGGAATATCCTGAACAGAGTAGGCTGTATTGGTGGAGTTGGTGTGGAAGTGGTCAAAAAAGAAGCAGAGGAAATTTAGAAGAACAAACTCCTTTCATGTAAGGAGTAGCCCCATTTTTGTCAATTTTTCCTTCCCCTTAGCAATTACCTATAATAAAGATCTGATTACTCATGATATTCAGAATGAGTATGCATGGAGAAAGCAGATTTACTCCCTCCCACAACTTAAACAGTGGAGGGCAGGACTATCTCAGAGTAAAGCTGAATGATGGGAGATTTAGGACAAAGAAAAGGGCGTATTACATAAAGGCTCCTGCAAAATGTTGCCAAGGGTGGTTTGAAGAGAGCATTACCAATATTGTATATTATTTGGTGACTATACATGGCTTCCAGTATTGGAGGCAGCATGCCTCTGAATGGCAGTTTTGAGGAATATGTGTGCATCCATAGGCTTCTCAGAAGTATCCTGCTGCCTTGTGTGATAACAGAAAGTTGGATTGGCTAATGGGACTTTTCTTACATTCTTAAGATCCCTCACCCCTCCAGAATCTTGCAGGTGGAGCAGGATCTGGTAGGCAGAGCAGCAGATTGGAAAATATTAAATAATTCTTAACAATTCTTCCTGTTGTGAAATTCTGAGATACAGAATTTATTCTGAGCAGAGAGACAAGTAGGCTCTATCCCAGTGTTGTCCAAACTTGGCCACTTTAAGATGAGTGGACTTCAACTCCCAGAATTCCCCAACCCCATGGCTGGCTGGGGAATTCTGGGAGTTGAAGTCCACTCATCTTAAAGTGGCCAAGTTTGGACAACACTGTTCTATCATGTGTTCTCTTGGAAAGAAATCATCATCATCACTGTTGTTAATCTACAGGGGACAATGCATTCTATTTTTTTTTTTCACCACAAAATATATATGTATTTGTGTGTATTTCCTCATTTAGTGAGAACTTGGAGAGAAGAAGCAAGATGAATCGCTACTCACAATTACTAGTGAAATTTGGATCCTGTTTTTCCATTGGAACTCACTGAATGGTTTTGCGCTCATACTGTAAAATTAGGCTAAAATGAGAATGGTAGCTTGTGGTTTGCGGTTTGTGGAAACCAAGCCATTATTCTAATGTGTGAATGAGGCCATCACATTAAGCCATAATATGGTGTATGTCTTGGAGCAAATCTTGTCAAAGTGAATACAGTACAACAGTTGTGTTTTATTAACCCAAGGTCAGCAAAATCTGGAGGATAAAGTATCCCCCACTTCTTAGTCAAAGGTTTTATTGGGGGGGGGGGTTGGTAGGGTTTTTTGTTTGTTTGTTTTTGCTTTGGGGTTCGTGTAACCCTTCACTGGGATTGGCTCTGGCATTTCCTACTTTCCAACAACCTCTGAAGCCAGCTTTAGTTCTCATTTTAATTTCTTATTTATTTATTTATTAAATGTATTATGTAGATAACTATCAGTCAGGCTACTAAGTTCTGTATTAAGTTTTGAAACAAATCACAAAGGAGCCACAAATACAGTGCATTACAGTAGTCAAGCCTAGAGGTTACCGGCATATACACCACTTTTAAGGTCATTTTGTTTTAAAAAGGGATGCAGTTGGCACATCAACCAAAACTAATAAAAGATGTTTCCTGGCCCTTGCCTCCGTCTTTGAAACCAGAGAAATATTTGAGACCAGCAGTACCCCAAATTGCATACCTGCTTTTTCTAAAAATCAAAACAAGTCAGGGAGCACATTTTCCAACTTACAACTTTTGTTTAAGCACGTAGTTTTTGTGAGTGACAGCTCATTTCATCAGATTACTTGGAAAAGGTGCTACCATACTCCTTCCTATATTTGGCTACTATAGACTAACACAGCTGTCCTCTCACAATGTCTGCTCTTTCTAAGAAAATATCATCTCATTCAGAACAAGGAAATCTATCACTCTCTGGAATTGTACCCTGAACATGGGGTACATCCATCTTGTCTCAATTCAGTTTTAATTTATTCATTACCAACTGTGGGCAGGCACACCATTACCTGAAGGTATTACAGATCTGGAAGTCATTAGTCTATTGATAGCATATAGGTTTAAATTTCTCAGTGATATCCCCTAGCATTTCATTTAGATATTGAGAACTAGGAGATAGAATGGAGCTTTGGGGGGCGTTATATAACACCATGTAATAGCTCCCAATTCCCGGAGCAGTTGTCTCCAGCTGGCACCATCAGAAATCAACCTGACATAGGAATGACTGCATCATTCATGCAGTCCAGAAGGAGAGCACAGTTGATGATACAGAAAGCTGCTGAGGGGCCAAAAAGGAACTGTCACATTCCTTGTATTGAACCCAAGTAAAGGTCATCCATCATGCCAGCCAAGGCAATCTCAGTGCGATAATAGCCCATTCAGAAGCCAGTTTGAAATATCTTGCCTTCAGTAGATGGGATAAGCCATTGTTTCCTTCTCATGTAATCCTGACTTCAGAACTGTCAACTTTTCCCCAGATTGCAGTAAACAAACCATCTCTTCATTGTCCCTACCTTTCAAAGAGGCTTCCTAGCACATGAGAAAAGATGGTCCATCCTTGCATCACATTTACATATATTTAGAAGTAAGTATCACTCTAAGGCAGTCATTTTAAGTTTTTTAAATGCAGAGCAAAGCTTCCCTGCCCTACAGATTTTAAATGCATTGATACTTCTCCTCTTACTGCAGAGCTTTCTATAAGCTTGGAAAGAAAGAATAAACGAGCACATGATGAGAACCATCCAGGTGGCATTAAGTCTCACCTGGGTATACAGATCTTTTTAAAATTGTGAAACTGAGACATGTTTGACAATACTTAGCTTAAAGAATAAGAGCAAAGGTAATTCAGGCAGCTCAGAATGGAATAATTATACAGTGATTGCTCACACCTGGTAGGTTTTTAAAAATATTTTATGTATTTTTACTAACTAAAACAAGTAACTTTGAACATTTGCTAGTAATATTTACATTTTAAAGCCTTCACCAGATCTCCTGGTATACGCAAAACATGTTTTGAGGACTTCTGATATATTCCACTTGATTAATTTCCTTATAAACTATTATTGCTATCAGGAATGAGACAATGATACATTCTGACCAAAAAAATCTTTCCATTTGAGACCATTGGATTAATTCATTTGCTTGGGTATTCAATCGTTGGGTGCAATTGATCAGAATTTCCTTGACATAACCAATTCAGATTTTTTTTTTTCTCTTGCAATGTATTATCTAGAGGAGAGTGGATAGTCCATGATCATGCAGTCCTCAGATTCATTTCTGTGGCCGCTTGTCCCACAATCACATCATCAAAATTCAGCAGCAAACTCCAAAATTATTGTGTGACTTTTCTGCTTAATGAATGACATTCTTCTGCGTTTTTTCCCTACCTGTTTGCATTCAGTTGGATGAAAGAGAGTTTGCTTTAGAATTTACTTTCAGAAATAGGAGAATTTCAGAGGAATATTCATAGGTGGAATGTGGTGTTCTTGCACTTAATTACCACAAAGCTGTGTGTGTGTATGTGTGAAAGAGAGAGAGAATATCCAGATAGTCCTTGTACAGTCCTCTCCATTGGCCTGCAGACCTATGGCTTCACACAATGCGATCAAATCCCAAGGAAAAGTAGTGGTGAGGCAGATCGTCCCTTTGGTCTATTTCAGGGAGTTCTGCCCTTGAGAAATTGATGGAGAGTTTTTCTTTCTGCTGAAGACATTCAGGTAACCTTTTCACCCAATCTGTTTACCTCAAATTTTGAAACTCCATGTCTGCTGAGTTCTTAAAAAACCCTACTAAACCATATAAAGTTGAAAAGAAGGTGGTGAGAATTCTGACCATAGTGACAGTACAGCTACAGTATATTTTCATTGCCAGACAAGAAATGCAATCCCTAGCTAAGAAAAAGTTACCTATCCCTGTCCTACCGGATTGTATTTTTCTCTTTTACAGAGAGAAAGGAGAACCATATATTTACGCAATTCACACGCTCAAAGTTAGCAAATCAACTGTTTTCATTATATTAGGTTATATATAAGGTAACATAACATGGTGTCTGAATCAGTCTGGATCATATTCAGGTTTACAGTTTGTTATGAAAAATCTGAATTAGTTTGGAAAAAGTATTTTTGTGCATGTGCAAACTACTGTTGGGTCATTGGTGCTCTCTGAGTTTGACTGTTTTCTTACAGACATTTCATTGCGAGGCTAGGTGACATCATCAGTGCAAAGGAGAGTGAAGTTTGCTGGCTGTTTACATACTGTATAGTTGCTTGCCCCGCTAGTCATAGTTTGAGTGTGGCTTTGTCCCTGATGGTCCCTTGATTAGGATATTGTTCCTTCCACAATTGCTTATCTGGTGCTATTTCCTGCTTACCTGGGTGTTGGCTGCTGCAGGGGGTGTGTTCTAGGCTATTTCCTTCCTTATAAAAGAGACATGAGACAATCAACAACATATTTAAAGGAATAACATTTACAAGGGAAGAAAACAAGAACACACTACTCTTCCTGGATATCCTCATCAGCAGAGAAAACGATGGCAAATTAAAGTATATAAACAGCCATCAACTCCACTCTCCCTTGCACTGAAGATGTTGCCTAGGCTGGTAATGAAAGGTCTGTCAGAAAATCACCAAGCTCAGATAGCACCAAGAACCCAACTGCTCAATCCTGAGCACATATGTTCTCTTCTACTACAAAAAATGGTCAAATCCCTGAATTATGTGCATATCTTTCTGAATTGTACAACCTGAGTCAATGCTTTGAATCCATTCAGAATTCAAAAAAACTATTCAGTACCAAGATTTCACTGAATTTGCACATACCTAATGCTGATTATATATTAGAACAGATTAGTAAATGATCTGGATTTAAGTAGTTTGAATAACCTATATACAGTCAATTAGTTTAGTTAAAATTTCTTTCTTTCCTTTTTTGCATTATCTCTTCTGCTTCTAAATAAGGTTGCCATGAAATTAATCCTGAAAAAGAATTAAAAGCAAAGTTTCTGCTTAAATGGAATTATTTCTCAGGAATGTTTGGCAGCTCCTAAATTACTTACATTGGATCCTAACCATCCACTTTGTTTTGTCATCTTCCTGCATTCCATAAAATGCTGCATGTGTAGTAATTGCAAAAGGAGTAATTAGTAATCAGTGCATATAATTTCAGCTCATGTGTGTTTGGGAGAGGATATTATAGAATAAGCTGTCTATTAACATTTAAAATTAAGCATTTGACATAGGAAAGAGTGTGCTTAATGCCTTTAAAATATTACTGAGGTCTGTTGAAATGTGATGATATATGATATTTATATAGAAGTCCAATGTACCTGGAATATACCAAGTTATGGAGGCTGAGCTGCAATAATACCTGGGCACTGCACTTGCTTATAAAATCCATCAAGTACTCCTTCCTGTTAGCTTGATGTGCTGTTAGCCTAATCCCACCCACTTTTGATTGTTTGTCTAATGGGCAAGATAAGGCCCTCACAGCTGATTTGTCTGTAGCCAGACTTCTTGCTTGTTGATGTACCATGTACTTAAGAAGACATTGGTTGTCAGTCCTTACATAATGTGTTTTCTCAGCCAACTTCTCAAGTTATGTCAGGCTCAGTCCAAGAACAGCAAGGAAACAGTTCATCCAAATTCAGCTCTTTTATTCCTTACACTATATAGACAGAATCTTGCCAGACTAAATCTATACCACTGCAACTAGTGGATATACCCTGGGAGATTCTAGGGAATGGCTATCCTGAACCTCTTTCGCTTCCCATGCTCCAGCTCCAGACTGTGTTGTCTTTTGTCTCCCTGCCCTTCCTGGAATGTACCCCCTCCTTCCTGATTGCCTTGCTCTCTACTGTAATCCATCACATCACCCTCACCTTCATTCCATCACAGGTTAGTCTGTAGTGCAGAACCAGAAAGGGAAGTGCATGATATGATGTTATGTCATGTATTTCCTTGACAATATATTACAGCCATTACATTACAGAAGTTGTACTTAACATGGCATCATAACTAGTCTTCAACAGAATTTCCAACTGGTAAGGACATGACACTATTCAGGGTGCTGAAGAAATATACCAGAAAGTTGTGACACCTATGCTTTGTGTTCTGCACTAGCTTTCCTATATGTATTAAAATCCTAATTTTGGCAAGTAAAATGCTTATTGGCTTAGCGATGCTGTTAGAAAAGTAATGTGAAGCAGGTGAAGTCTCTTATGTTTACATGACAATGGGGATCAGGGTGGGAATGCTTCCTAAAAATTCAGCCTGTCTCAGAAAAACAAAAGGGTTGCATGTTAACCATATTATTTAGGCTAGTAGATTTGAGCAACAAAATTCCAAATGTCTACTGCATGGTAGCAGATATATTTCTGTATTTGCATCTGCATTTTTGCAGTCCAGATCTGGTAGCCCTAATATTATTAATTATAGAGATTTCTTACAACTAGAGTATCTTCAAAAACTCTTAACAATGGCAGAGATGTTAATTGCTTGAAAATGATGTAACCCTGATCCTCTAATAGGCAAATACTGATTTTCCTATGTTTGGAACTTAGGATCAAAGTATCTATAAATGGTTTGTAACTGCTTAAGAACAAAGAGCAGGATATTTTAAAAAAAAAAAAATTCCAACATATTTTATGAGGTTAATAATTTTTCCCTCATTAGGATGTCAGGGAGGATCCCACCTTCATAACTGCTATTAGGTTAGCAAGGAATATTTTCACTGGCAGCAATACGAATTTTCCTCCATAAAATAAGAGCAGCCACCAGACCCTGGAAGGGCCAGATATTGTTTTGGGGCCCAGTACAAATTTCACACATATATACTATGACACATTAATTTGGCTCAGACTCTCTGTTGAATTCATTTTTACCTTGCAGGAATGGATGTAGAAGGACCATTGTGGAAAACTGAACATGTAATTTTGGAATTCTTGGTTTGATGGGAAACTAGAGCTGAGTGTAGTGGTATTCATATCTCGGATTTTCAAAAATGGATTTTAATAAACATAGAGTAATGATAAATAGAACTCCATGGCAGGAGAAGCAGGCAGGAAAAGGAGCTTATAGTGGTTGGAAGTTCCAGAAAAAAGGAGACATTAAAAGCACCGTCATAAAGAACCCCAATGAGGAAAGCAAAGAAAGCTAGAAGTGGCCAATGTGATTGCACAAACTGCATAGTTAAAGTAATAAAGGCTGCAAATAGAAGACAAAAAGACCAAGGAAGAGTACACACAAGTAGCCCATAACTGCAAAGATGATGTCAGAAAACATAAAGCTTAGAATGAGTTGGGATTAGTGAATGAAAAGGTCTTTTTCAGATATAAAAGGGCAGAAAAGGAATTTGTATGCGAGTTGCTCAGAGAATATGACAAAATGCTAAAAGGTAACAAAGGAAAGTCATATCTACTCTATACCTAATTTGACTCAGTCTTCACTAAAACTTCTGAGCAATTGTGAGGACCAAGCTGGAGTAGGATTCTATAATTAAGGAATACCTGTTGAAATTGAATGAGTTTGAATCTCCAGGCCAGATGGATTGCCTCCTAGGGTACTGAAAGATATTGCTGATGGATTGGCCAAATCTCAATCCATTATCTTCTAGAAATCCTGGAGAATGAATGAAGGCCAGATGACTGGAAGAGGGCAAATGTCCCCATCTCCAAAAACAGGAAAAAGAAGGATTCAGGGAGCTGCAGATCTGGTTAATGTATCATTAATACCCTGGAAGATTCTAGAACAGGTTGAAAAGCTATCTATTTGTAAGTGCCTTGAAAACAATATGTTAGTTTACCAGACAACAGGATGGATTTGTAAAAATCAACCTTGCCAGCTAACCCATCTCATTTTTTAATTGAATTAGCCTAATTATTAAATTATGGAACTATTATAGATGTATTATATCTTGATTTTAACAATGCTTTTGACAAAGTATTCCATGGATTCTCATTATCAACCTGCTCTATCTCAGTCTCTGGCCCACCACCTATTGCCAGCTTCATTATGGGATGAAAGATTACTGATTTTCTTGCAAGATTATACAGTTGATAGATAATACACGTGAAAGCTTTTGAACAGGGCAAGCAGCATTCCAATATTAATTAATTGTTGATGCTTTCACTGTTATAATTCTTATTAGTATAAGTGATAAAACTTGGATGTCATTAATTACTGATGAGCTTTTTTTCTGTTGATGAATATTTTCCTCCGTTTGGATTTGTAAAAATAATATTTTAAACTAATAAAACATTAGATGAATTAGGATTTTTTTTCAGTCAGATTAAAGCATGTTTAATGATGCCTTGTATTGTGTCAACTTCTTCTCATCTTCCAGATCTGCAGGAAGATTGTTGTTCATGTGCTGCTGCTGCTGCTGCTGCTGCTGCTGCTGCTGCTGCTGCTGCTGCTGCTGCTGATGTTGTTGTTATTATTATTTGTGTGTCTTTGAGTCAATGTTGACTCCTGGCAACTGCCTGGACTAGTATCTGCAGTTTTCTTGGCAAGGTTTTTCAGAAGTGGTTTGCCACTGACTGCTTCTTAGAGCTGAGAGAGAGTGACTGGCCCAGCTGGCTTCACACCTAAGATGGGACTAGAATTCACAGTCTATCCTGATGCCTTAACCACTACATCTTGTTGTTGTTGTTGCTGTTGTTGAAGTAATTTAGGCCATGGACGCAACTCGATTTGCTTTGCTGAAGTTAAGAGGCCATCCCGTTCACCTTAACAAAGCAATTTGGGTGAACCTGAACCACTTTGGGACCGAGGTATAGAGAAAGCTTTTGTCTCCCCAGTCTGGAAGACCTTCAGGGCAAGACAGAAGCCCTGGAGTGGGAGGTTTTGTCATGCATATGCTGCAGGCAGTCCCACTGTACCTGTCAATGCTAACTACTCACCCGTTGGGGGAGATGGGCGGCATACAAATTTAATAAAAAATAAACAAATAAATAAATAAATAAATAATAAATAATCTGGAACCCACTAGGCATACACTAAAGATCTTCCTGGTTGGCTGGCTTCAGTGAGCACTGCTGGATTGTTGGTAGCAATCACTAAAGGTGCCCAGCTCAGAAGGATTTCAGCATTAGCTGAGGAGGGTCTAAGCTGGCCAGCTTTGGTGCACGCCCATTTTGGAAACCCCACAGCATTTGCCAAAAACAGCTAGTCTGGAAGATCTTTGGCATGTGGGTGCAGAAGAGGAAGATGAGGCACTGTTGTGGGAGTAGAATCTCATCCTCTCCTGCTAGCTAAAGCTCTTAGCCAGTAGATCCTTGGAAGGTGAACTGGTAGCACTGTTCATTTGCTTCCCTCAAGCACCAGCTGACAAAATCTGTCCAATCTGTCTCTATCCTACCCCCCAAATATCTGTTCCCCATTCTTGGACCTTCACATCCTAGTTCCAACTTATTATTGTTAGGTTACAACTTCTTACTGCTGGACCATGTTCCCAATCCTATTCAGATATTAGGTTTCTGGCTTTTTAATATTTAGGGACTGGCAACAGGAGCCCCTTCAGCCCAGATAGAAGCCTTGGTTCTGCAAGCTCTTGCAGACTTCCTAGCCAAATTTCTGCAAATGATGATTTTGGCCTCTAGCAAGAGAAGTTTGTTCTTCCTCTGATAGTCCCATGGGCAGGAAGGAAGACAAGGAGAGAAAGGAACGAGAAAGAGAGTGGGAATTGGGGGAAGGAACCCCTAATTTTTATCTCTGGGTGTGGCCAGTGTTAGCCCCAGCTATATCATCACCATGGCAAGATAGGCTGGTAAACCCCAGTAACCCTCAGTGTCCATTTTTTCAGTACTTGGAATCCTGCTACCTCTGCTGAAATTCAGTGGTGGTGTTCAAGTGTGCTTTCAGTTTTAGTTCATGCTTTTCAATATTATAACTCATTTAAGCCCACTAGCATGTGGATTTAGCCTTTATGGGATTTATTTAACTGATTTGATTTGGGTGCCATCCAACACTAGAACAACTCTAATTTAGGAGGAGGATATAACGCTTTCCACTGCAGGCCCCAGCTTAGCTGTCAACCTCCTCATGTCCCTCTCTGGCCCTTGACCTCAAAAGGTTTCACTACCATTACCCTTGATAGAAAAGAGGCTCCCCTACATCACCATCATTATAGCTCACCAAACTTTGTTTCCATTCTGTACTTTGGAAGAAAGAATTAAGCTATTCCTTTTCAATCAGGCCTTTTAAATTAAGTAATCATAATGTTAACTGCTTCTGTTTGTTTTATTTTCAAACACTGGCTGCCTTGGGTGTCTGATCTAAAAGGGGGCAGAATAAACCATAGCGAGGGATGATGATGATGATGATGATGATGATGATGATGATGATGATGATGACGACGACTATTATGGCCTAAGGCCAGGTCTGTATCTCCAAGCACAACAGAGGGACTGCCAAGGTTTCATGCAGCACTCAAAGCTCCCTTGGTTTTACCAAGCCCATCACAGGTGCATTGGGAAAATTCTAATTCTGCACTACAGTGTGTGTGTGTGTGTGTGTGTGTGTGTGTGTATATATGTATATATATATATAAATTATACTGAATCTGTAATGAAATATGAAAATAAAAAGCAAGATCAATTACATTATCAGCCACAATGCAATAAAGAGCTTCCTTATTTCTTTCCTGCAGTATGGTATATTCAGCATTTGGCAGAGCTAGCTATAAAAATAAACCATTTTTGTTGTTGTTGTTCCTGGCAGGAAAGCATACCAGACAAAGTAATAAAAATAATCTTTTTAAAGGAATAGGTGCATATATTGAATCAAGGTCCACATTTATAAAGGCAAAAGATGGGGCTCATCAAAGTATAGCTACATTTCCTGTTGGTTTTTCAATGAAAACACTTTCTCCAGATAAGAATTAACATTGGACTGTGTCAGAATCTTTCCTCCCTTTATCAGAGATAAAAAGATTTCCACTGTAATTTTGGAATGTCACTAGCTTCATTTTCATATTTCTAATATATGAGGCAAATAAATAAGTCATATAATTGCTCATTATCTCTCAACCTTACATTTCTGAATTGGATTAATGTAGCCACAGTGAACACTGATTATCTCTGACAGGAAGTTATTAAATCCCTTTGGGGAGATTTTTTAAACATCTTTTTTCTAAGCTGAGTTTTGCCACATTTATTACATCTCAATGCGTTTCTCAACATTTCTTCAGTTAGGAGAAGTTATATGAGTCTTGCTAGCAATGCATGCCATAAAGCACATGAGGAAGTAACACAGAGGAAAAAAATACTGGTTATCAATCAAAATCTGGACTTATAATAATGCTATGCATTTAATTGGGGATTTTGAAGAGTTTAAAGAACTTCATTGGGTCTGACAGCAGTATATGATGCATTATTATTAACCTATTATTACAAGCAACTTGTAGGGCACAGGAAAATCTCCAGCAGCAGTATCCTGTGCGGGTGTGTTTCAAAATTGGCAAGATGGTAGACAGCACATTGTGAAGCAAAAGGGACAAGGCTTGCATCAGGATGGTCCATCAGCCATCTTGCAGATTTTGATTCTTCCCACCCTTGTAGCACAGTTGGCATCCCTTCAATGATTTGTATAACTTTTGTCCCCTTTTGCGGGGATGTGGGTCAGGCATCAGGACCAAATTGAGTGTCTTAAGGCTGCAGAAATTTTAGGCTTCTATTGCAGACTTAAAAATCCCCATGCCCCCAAAGAATCAAGCCAGTGTTTCCCATGGAAGTGAATGGGCAAAACTTGGGTGTCTGAATTCTCTGCAAGACTTCAGGCAACCATTTTGTCCTTTGAAACCCTCCAATACACCCAAATGCAAAAAGGGCAAAATGTGGATGCATGATGTGCATTTAAGAAGCAGGGAATGCCTGTGGACTAGCAGATTTTTGTCTACTGATTAACTGTGTGGCATAGAAATAAGAGAAACAACTATCAGTTATATTTCAAGGACTATATTATTTCCCCGTGTCTTATGCTGGTCTATTAGCGTACCAAAGGCGATTTGATATATTACAAGTGGTAGAGGAAGTGATAGGTAGGGTTGGTTATGAAATAAAAATTAGAGCCTGCTGTTCAACCATGCTTTCTTAGGCCTACTGTAGTTCTCTCTATATGGGTCTGCATGTTCAGAGATAGAGTCCTAAGATAGCAGTTGTTAGAGAGCCAGTTCATGAAGAGAAATCCTACCTTCCTGTTTTGCAAAAGGGATATCTGGCTTGATAGAATACATGGGCCTTTGATCTCAAGTAGCACAATTCTGCTTCAGTGGCTATTGGAGGACAGTTCTCTGATTATGTCCATTATTTGAAGATATAGAAACATAAAGAGAGAATGCCTGAGTGGGCATGTACTTACACAATAATCCTTTATAATGTACATCATCAATAGCACCTGGACAACAAGGCACACAGGTCACTTGGTCTGGTCCCACTATAAGGAAATGTATTGTCATTCTATATAAAATATTTTTTTCCAGATCTACTTATCTGTATATTAATTAGAGCATGCACATTCTCATTCGTTCACATTGGGATGGATTTCCCTTTCCTGGTATGGAAGGCCATTCTACTTTGGACTGAAAGTAGAATCCTTTACTTGTCAATAGAAGTAAGGTTGAAGTTGTAAGGTTGAAGTACTTGCCTGAAGTAAGGTTGATTGGCTCAAAAGGGCAGGAACCAGTGCTAGCCTTACCCTTTGACAGCATGAACTAGTCATCTCAGATGCAGCAGATGCTACAATATGGGAGCAGCAGTGACGTTTAAGAGCCATATCCAAGTCACCTAACCTGTTTCTTCAATTGTTAGAGCTAAACTCACATTCTTACTGAGATTCAACTTTTAGTTTGATCAGCTTTTGTACATGGAATGAGGGAAGACACTATCTTGACCTTCCCTTCATGCAACAAAATGTCTTAGGCCAGCCTAGTACCTGATTATAGAATATCATAACAAGGCCTACTTTGTTATGAACATGAGGAAATATTTTATTTCAGTAAACATCTGGTGGTGGTGGTTTGTAATTATTCAGACCCTATTGTGCTCTGACTGGGAATTATTCCAGTGGCTTTGCCTCTGTTGTAGGACAATGCTGGCAGGTTTATTCTGGCATGCGGTAACAGAATGGTATTTGTTGTATGCGTCATGCACAATGTATTGGGGGAAAGGGTTGCAGAGCCATGAGGAAAGATATAAAAGTCAAATATATATATGGATACGTTAATCATTAAAAAATGCTGGGCTCCATTTCCCTGTTGCTGTGCAGATATTCTTTCTTTAAAAAGCCATCTGTTTATTTTAGCAGAAATACAAGAAGTTGCACAAAATAGATAGTTAAAATAACTGCAGACCTGCGCTGCACAGCTGTGCCTTATCCTGTGGCAGTTTCTGTTGCTTAGCATGCTTACCTGTTGCTCTTTTGTCGGGCACTCAATCTGCTTTATCTGTGTGTTAATCGTGGCCTGTATATTTGCTTCTTCAAGTTTAATCCCAGTTGTGCTTCCTCCCCCAATAAACTTCTAATGATTCACAGCTGTCTTTCTGCTTCTGCTGCCAGATGTGCTCAGTTTATGAGATGCAGAATCTAAGTCCAGATCCAGTTTGGACTAAGATACCCTCATCATTCCTTTGGAGCAGTAGGTTTGATCCAGCCATACCACTGACTTGAACCTCTCCTTACAGACTGTTACAGTTGGGAAGAGAGGAAAACAGAATCTAACCATCATTCCCTTTCCCACATTCCACCATTTACCTATTGATGTACAGAGTCCAAATTAAGTTACTCGATGGCCTGGAAAAAAAAAACATAAAACACTAGGTGTAAAAATGATAATAGTTTTAGAATTTCCAAGTTGCAGCTTTAAGATCATCCTTGCTTCCTTAAGACCTCCCTGGTCATCTTAATGACAAACTCTTATCAAGGAGCATGCAAATTGATATATTGATATATTCTTACTGATGTATTGATACATTCTCATTTCACATGCAACATGTTTAAGAGTGGATTCATACAATTAAATTTCTTACCTGTTTATCCATCCTTCTCTGCGCTGATGTTTAAAGTCACATATCATGTGTTCAGTACTCTAGGATGTGCACCACTCTTCCACAATCTGGTCCTTTCCAGATGCAGTGGAGAAGGTTATAGATTCTGGGCATTTTAATTAAATACTTCCTGAGGGTGCAAAGCTGGGGAAGGATGATGTAGACATATACAGTCTGGAAAACATGTCTGAGGGGGAGGGTTGAAGAAAAGGTTAAAAGAGAAACCTAACAGTGCTTTTCATGTTCATAAAGGACTGTCACATAGAAGAATACTTGGTTGGCCTAGGGGGCAAACCTAGAGGTACAGTGCTGTTAATTTCAGCCATGAGCATCTGAAGAAGGCCAAATGCTACAAATGTATAAAAGGAATAAAGCTTGCATCATGACATCATAATGCATGTTTAATTTCATTTAATTTATTCAACTTGTAAGGCCACTCAAATCAGAATGACTCTGGGCAGCATTAAAAATTGATAAAACAGCAACAATTATCAAATAAGCAACACAGAAAACTTGGCACACTCCATGCAGCAAGAGTATTGTTGAGGACTCATTTGATGAGATCGTGGCTTGTAGCAGATGCCCCTAATTTCAGATAAACATTAAGAAAAACATCAGAGGCATTTTTTGACAATAGAATTAATTGTGTAGATTGATGGTAGAATCTACTTCATGGAAGGATCTTCAGGTAGAGGGTGATGATCCACTAGTTCTCAGTTTTTTGCTTAGTTTAATTTCTTTCCAACTCTCTGCTTGATGATCTATGATATGGTAGTTGTTTGAAGAGTTTTGTTAAAGTGTCCATCGTACATTGAATATTTTTCAGGAACCTAATTTTAACTGATCCCCTCAACATATATGTTCATATATATTACCTGCTTGTTTGCAGGATTTTTGTTAGGTTATCACAGAGATGTCTGTTTTGACGCATTCCTAGCCATGGTTTATCCTCTATTCATGCTGCAGGGTACGAAATTCCTGGGTGCCTACCTGCCTATGGCAGCCTAGAATACTCCAGGGCAGGCTCGCAAAATCTTCACCTAGCCTCTGGGACAGGTAATTAAAGAGTGATATTTTGTCAAGTTGATGTTTCTTTTATAACTTTCTGCTATTGCTTGTTTTCATTCCCTACCTCCCTTCCCAGTCATTTCCTTGATGCTCTGATAAAAGAGACAGTATTTTGAAAATAAGCTCAATTTGTTTACCTGCGCCATCAGGTCCATGGCCATATATTCTAACTATTCATACCACTAAATGATGGCAATCAAAACAGTTCTTTTTGTTTTTTTCTTAAGGATCTGTAATGACTTCTGAACTGGGTTGCCAACTTTTTGCTAGCCTCAACTCCTATGTCTGAACTTGTAGATATTAATAGTTTATGATGCTTATTTCCATTCTATGAAAAGCCGAGCCTACTGATTTCTGCAGATAAAGCTGTCACTGAGTGCCCAGAAGCAGGTTGGACAGAACATTTGTAACACTGAATAAGAATCTCTTAATATCATTGTTACTGGAATTTGGCCATTATAGTGTGAAGCTAGTTGATTTTGTTTGTTTGTTGTTTGTTTGTTTGTTTTAACTTTTAAATTATATTTACTGTGAATCTCTGATCTCAATAGCTATGCTTCTGTTAAAAAAAATAAGAATCACAGTTGATTCTAAAATCACTGATTCTAGAATGCCTTTCCCTTTTGTGCACTGAATCCTTCCCAGATGACTTCTCCATTTATCTTCATAATAGTTATTAGTATTATTGAAAGCTGTAAATTTATCCCTTATTTTTATTGCAAGGCTTCTAGCAGCTCTTTGGAGGCATAATTTAGAATAGAAGAAGACAATTTGGGCATAGCATGGAGTAATTCAGTAACAGTCTTTATACTCGGACCAATTACAGGGTTTATAAACATTTAGACCCCCTTAAAAACTATACTATAAATGTTTGTATTTGCTTTGCTGCGTGATACGTTGTGTATATGGAAACCAATCTTGCTTGAATTTGGTTAAACTTCTGTTGTGGATATATGCTGTTAGTTTTGCCGTTGCTGTATATTCTCCAAGTTTAAGTTCCCTATCTGATATCGTTAGTATTGTATCTTTCTTCCGATGCAAAGTTTATCCTTGCCACCATGTATCTCAGTAAATTATGGGGTTTTCCAAGTAGTCTTTAAGGGCAGTCCCATGTAAAGTTCATTGCAGTAATGATAACAATAGGTGACCAAAGCATGAGTGACAATGAATAGGGCCTTCCAGTCTAGGAACAGGTGCAGTTGGTGTACAAGGTGGATCTCTTAGCTACAAGTGCTGCCAGCTCTTCAAGCAGGACTCAAGAATCTAGAAAGACTCTGAAATTGCCCATCAACTCTGTCTGGGAAACCCATTCAGAAGCAAGGTTATTAAGTCCTCAGACCCAGGAAGTCCCCCAAACCTCAGCCACTCAGTCTTGTTCGGGTTGAACCTGACTCTGATCCTCCCCATCCAGGCCCCTACAGGTTTCAGACATAGCAAGAGCACCTTGACAGCATCACTTGGTCAGCATACAGATGTCTAATTGGGCATTGTCAGTGTACCAGAGCCAACTTGCTTCCCAGAGTCAATGTAGAAGACTTCTTCTCTAACAAGGCTTTGTCCATTAAAGTAGTTACCCCTCCTCCCCTTCCTGTCAACCAGGATTATGTAGCCTGTCAAACATAATTTGAATTGAAATGCATGCTACAGAACCTCAAGAGGCTAAAATATGACAGTTCAAGTCTTCCTTAAATGTCCAGCCTACTTTAGATTCCCTAAGTCATCACTGAATTTGGCAGCTATCCGCCTGCATTTTCTAGTCTGAGCAGAGTCATTTATCTTCCTCAGGCCTACAGCTTCACCTCTCTCAGATATATAACCCTCAAGAAAGTCTCTTCAGCAAAACCAGATATCTTGTTAATAAAAACTAGCAGAGTGTTTGAAAGACTCCAGATCAACTTAGCAATGAAATTTTCTCTGATTAAAGGCCTGCCTTGGTACTTCAAGCTCTTTTTCTGACTTCATTCTCTTGCCTTGGGAGTCATTTATAAGTGACACATTTACACACCACTAAAGTATTATTGGAAATCTCAAAACAGATAAGAGAAGTCAGCGTTGTGGATCATCTCCTCTCAGCACAATCTCAGGAGAGTGGCCAAAGCTGAATGGAAGAACATACACTTTGCATGCAGAATGTCCAGATTTCAATATCCAGTATCCGCAGGTACAAATGAGAAAAGCCCTTCCTGAAATCCTGGAGAATTGACACCAGTCAGTGTCAGTGGTTTCCTGTGTTGGCTTCATAAGGTTGAAAAGGACCATATAGGCCACTGAGTCCAACTCCAATCCCAAAGTAGGAATCCAAATGAAAGCATCCCCAACATATAGTTGTCCAACCTCCGTTTGAACACATTCAGTAAAGTGGAGCTCACCATCTGCCTTGGAGTTGATTTCACCATCAAATTATTCTTACTCGTTGGTACTTTTTTCTAGTATTGGACTGAAATCATCCTTCCTATCAGTTAAAACCATAATTTTGTGCCCTTCATTCTGGTACAATAGAGAACAAGCCTTGAACTTCTTTGGGGGGACATCCCTTCACTTATTTGAAAAGTGTTATTGTATTCCTGTTTTGTCGTATTTTCTAAACATACCCAGTGCTCTCAGTAAAACTTGGTTTTTAATCCCCTGCTTATTACTGCTGTCCTTCTTGGCATATGTACAGGTTTCTTTGACTCTTTCTTAAAATCTAGAGCCCAGTACTGGATGCAGTACTCATGCAAGGTACTGAACAAGGTAGAATAAAGTGAAACTCATCTCCATGATTTGGAAACTATTCTTCTATTCATTTTTCTACCATAACTAAGTTGTAAAAAATCTGGATGACTATTAATTGACAGCAAAGAAGTACAGAACACTCTAACTCAGTGTTTCTCAACCTTGGCCACTTTAAGAGGTGTGGACTTCAACTCCCAGAATTCTCCAGCCAGTCATGCGGGCTAGGGAATTCTGGGAGTTGAAGTCCACACCTCTTAAAGTGGCCAAGGTTGAGAAACACTGCTCCAACTGTTTGCTGCCGAACTGGTCATCTGGCTTTTTGCAGCCTAGGTATGATGATTTATGCAACCTAAAATTACATTTGCCTTTTCAGCAACAATGTCTTGCTAGTGATACATACTCACTTTCAGTGCCAATATATTTTTCTCATATACTGTTACTTAGCCTGGCATCCTCTGTGCTGTATCTTTCAAATTGATTTTCTCCCTAAGTGATTAGCTTTGAATTTGTCTCTATTAATTTCATTGTGTTATTTTTCAAATCACTATCCTAAACTGTCAATATTATTTTTAACTTTGTGTCTGCCTTTTAGAATATTAGCTCTTCACCCAGTTCTGCATCATCTGTAAATTTGTTAAGCATTTCTTCCACTTCTTCATCAAAGTCATTAATTATGAAAATGTTGAAGGATACTTGGCCAAGTATGAAACTGTAGCACCTCACTTGATACTTCACTCCCATTTGATGAGCTCTCACCAAGTGGTTTTCAAGCCAGCTGTGGATCCATGTAATAGGCATACTATTCATCCTATAAATAACTGACTTGCTAATCAGAATGTCATGAGAAGCTACTCTGTCAAATACTTCTAGTAATCACTGCATTGTTTTCAAGGTTCTTAAAAGAGCATCCCTCTTGAATCTTTCCAGGTATTGATGTCAGACTGGCTGGTTTATGTTAGACTGGCTGCATTTCTACTGCAAAACATCACTTTTCTGACTACCCAAAGTTCTTATATTTGTTTTCACCACATTCTGAACTGCCACCTTATAATTTTTTTTTCCTTATAAAATGACAAAACTGAAAGCCTACTGATTTGTCTAAGGTCACCCAATTGTTTGATGGCTGAATTGCAATTTGGACTGGAACCTTCAGTCCAGTTTATTCTTTTGGCTATTTCCCGATGTATTCCCAGTTCAGACAAGAGGGAATGACTGTCAAAATTAAAAGTGCAGGTCCATGGATAGTTCATTGTGACACAGTTACACACACAAAGAATGTTCATTCTGTTTACTTTTCCCATTTCTGGAGGATTTCTTGAGTTCAAGGTCATATTCTGGGGTCCTGGGTGAATGAGGCAAGGATTCTGGCCACTGGCATTGCTGCTGCCACCACCTTTTCCTGCTTTCAAACATTTCCTCCTCAAATGCTACTGGGAAGAGAAATATCTGTTTGAAAATAATATATATTTATTAGGAAACATACTACGGCAAAAAGATTTAGGAGCAAGGCCAAAAGGAGGAAAATGTCACTTCCGCTAATTAAAAAAACAAAAAGACAAATACAGTTTAAGCCCGGCAGCTAGTAAACATTTACATAGACTTAGGCTATCTGTAGCAAGGTACAAGAGTACAGCAACCTCGAATGCTACTGGGAAGAGAAATATCTGTTTGAAAATAATATATATTTATTAGGAAACATACTACGGCAAAAAGAAATATGGATGGCTGTAAGTTTTAGAGAAAACAAGTTGGATTCAGTGTAAGTATAACCAAAGGAACAATCAGGAAACTCATCCAAATTGGAGATTTAGCCTCATAGAAAGCTCTGAACACATCCAAAATAAAATCAGACTTCTAGCACTGACTTACTGATTCTTTAGTTACCCTAGAATACTGCAGATCACATGATTAATCCTTTCTTGAGTCCTAGAACATTCTCATGCCATATAATCTGAAGTAGGTCTAGTCTTCTTTTCTCCTTTCTTGGGGAAGTTTCTTAGGACAAAGGCCTCAAACAAAATCTCTCTGGTTATTTAAGCTCCGTAAGGGGAGGGGAATTTTGTTTACATAGGAATTTACCCAAATGCCCTTCCTGGATTTCATTACTAGAGGCAAAGCTATTAGGTTAGGGTGTGTGCCTTCTGATTCAACTGGGATTTCAAAGGCTTTATCTGCCTAAAGCTGAAAGTTGCCTGTGCACAAGTCTGTGTAGTGTTATTCAGGCTAAGATCTGAAAGCATCTTAGTACTTAGTACTCTTGGTACCTTCATAGTAATTTCCATGCATACTTCTCTTTTTGCTCCCTCTTCCCTCTCACCAATCAAGGGGCTGAATTAAAGCTGTGCATTCCGTTGCCACTGGAGGCAATGGAAATTGACAAATTCTGCCTAGAAACAGAAGGTGACCTAATTATTTTTTTTCCTAATACAAACTCCAAGGCTATCTGATGGTGAACTATTGCGAGAGTAGAACATGACCAAGATACAGTATAAACACTTTTCATTTCCTTCCATGAAAAAGGGCTTTTCCAGAGATATCAGATTAATGTAATTTGAACAGAAGACTGGCAAATATCTCTAACCATTTTCCATCTTTATAGGTAGCATAATAAAGAATAAGGTCAGGCAATTAGGTTGAATGAAACAGTAGCTTCCCTCCCAAACAGTTGATGGGAGGGGTTAGAGCTGGGTATATCCTATGAACTATGACATTCCCCCTAAGCTGCTTTGCCATGTTTATTTGAACTGGAAGAGGCAGGTCCATATTGTGATTCCTCTATGCAGAAAAATGGAGGAGCTAATATCTCTGCTTCAGGCAGCAAATGTCTTGGGCCAGTCCTGTTTACAGCTAATTCCCTCTGGGCAGCAAGTCCTGCTATTTCTGAATTTCTTTTTTCTGCATTCCCTGTTTATATTCTGTACATGATAATCAACTAGCAAAGATCAAGTATGGTAGAATATCATGTATGAATATCTAATGCTCATTAATACATATAGCATTACAATTTACTAAATGACCACTTTTTCTTTTTTGATACCATGTACTGCTATAAGATTGAAGTATCCATATTTACATATGCAAGATTTGCATCCACCACAACAGCAGTTATTTTCAGGCATTTCCCCAAACTGAGAATGTCTTCTGCCAAGTGGCTCACTTAGTCTTTAACACACAACTGAAAATTCCTTTAGCTGTCCCTGGCCTTTTAATAAAGGTTTTCTATTATGCTTTACTCTACCGCTGCTGCTACTGCTATAGATTAACCATACTTCCTGCTTTACAAAGCACAGTACTCTTCCTGAAGAAGTCTTTGAAGATTTCAAGGCTGGTCCAGTCTAAATCTGTTTTAGAGACAGAAAACTATAAGAAAGTAGAGTAGGGACATTGTTCATCATCAGCAGGCACTCACAGTATACTGGACAGCCACAGTGATCATCTGATCACTTTCTCACTGGGGTACAGTGCAATACCAGGTGGAAGGGCAGGGTCACCTACACACACCAAGCAATCCTTACTCCTTAGGCCAATGTGTTCTATCCTTTCCATCAATTCAGAATTACCTTGATCTCCTATTATATGATCATTTTTATCTACTGTACCTTTTATAAAAGCCAAAGATTTTGGATATTCTTTATTCTAAGCATAAATGGAGGATACCAGTTTCAAGACAAGACCCAAGTCCCAAGCTTGAGCCAAGGTTTTTGTTGCTTGTTATCTTTCACAAATTAACACTCCCACCCCACCCATGATTAATTTTTATGTGAAGCACAGCAGAATTAGAACTTATTAAGTACTGGTAAAAATACTGTGTCTTAAATGTTAAATATAAGCTTTTTTTAACTAAAACCTGTGCATCATAATTAAAAAAAAATCCTGAGCCTGTTCAGAAGACACACATAAATGTAAAGGTAGTTTGAGACCAGAACTGAATTACATTCATACAAAAATCTTCTGGTTACTTCCCAGAAAAAAGTTGCTTCACTGCTATTGTGAAACAATTAAGAGATATTTATTACTACATTCAGATCTATCATCTGCCTGTCTCCCTGGGTGGTCAGTAGAAATCAGAAGATTAGTGTCCCCTGGAAACAGTTACACTTTCTCATTTAGGGCTGAGGAGATGGCAACATGCAGGGGAGGGTGGTTAGAAACTACTGCTTCTAATGCATTTCTACCTGGCCCTAAAGGAAAGTACAGAAGGCAATGTGATATGTGGTTTGACATCAATAACCTCATTTTCCATCATGGGCAATGAGGTCATTGTTGGCTCACCTTTCAGGGTTTTGACATCTATCCTCTGCCACAGCACTGGTAATGCATGAAATGCAGGGGATAATAAACAGCCAATGAAATGCTTTGTTGTCTGTGTGTGCCAGCTCCAAATGTAGGTGTGTTCTTTCTACAAGATATTTATATAGCAGTGATAAGTGCCCTTGGAATTCTGGCACAAGTGGTTATTTCATTAAAAATTGACCAATCCTGCAAAAATCCCAAAATTGATGGCTTAGGAATAGACATAGAATCATAGAGTTGGATGGGGTCATATAGCCATCAAGTCCAAAGCTCTTTTCAGTGCAGGAATCCAACATCCCCAACAACTATCTAGCTTTTGGTTGGATAACACAACCAAATAAGGAAAGATACCACCCACCTCAATAAGTAGTTCTACTGCTGAATTGCTTTTCCCTGACATTCAGTCCAAATCCACTTTCCTTTAATTTAAGATTATTATTCCATATCCTAAACTCTGGTACAAAAGAGAATGGGTCTTGACCTTCTGTGTAACATCTCGTCAGGTACTTGAAAAGTACTATTGTATCTACTCCCACCCAGTTGTGTTTTCTCAAGGCTATATAAATCCTGTTTCTTTGCTTCCAGAATGAGGCAATAATCCATTTATGTATGAGTATTCTTCTTGCTCTGTTGCTCTCAAGGATAATCTGGCCTTAAGTCTTCATGAATGAAAGTGGACCCAGTGAGTGGAATAGCCTGCTGAATGTAATGCAGCAAATTGTTTCACAACAGATTCCACTCATGATGATTTCATTCATTTCCAAAACCAATCCACAAACCTGGAATGCAATTTAATGGCAGCAGTTTGTTCTTTGTACTTGGCAGCATTTAATAAGTGGTAAGTGAATCATGACTGTCAACACATAATACAAATGTTCTGAATTTTTCTTTATAAAGGCCATCAAAACATTAACTTATCTCCAGAATTATGGGAACCCATGAGTGATTTCTAGTTCAGTCTCTTTAGCAGATATAAGGTACTATAATTTCAAAGAACTGACCACTGGGTTGCCTCAACTGATTGGGCATGGACATTTTCCTGAAATTTAAATGTATATTAGATCCAGAAACTTGCAAACTCAGTACTGAAAATAATTGTTTCCAATATAGTTCCATTCATTCATGTCTAATATTTCCTTGTGAACATTGGGTATTGAGCTTGTACACCAAGCTCAGTAGCTTTTAAAGATTTCTACATTTTGTGCGGTAAAGGTTGTATTTGGGTAAGGGTTATTCTGCATGGAGCTGTCCCTGGTACTGAACAGAATGCATGCACATGACAAATTCTAAAATCAAGACATTTGAGAGCTTGAAAGTAACTGTTGAGAATGGGTTTCTTTTTGGAGTTATACAATTTTTCCTTTGACACTCAACAGTGAGGGCCATTGTAGACCCTAATTTAAAGTATTTTAAATGTAGATAGTTTCTAGCTTCCACAAAAGCATATATGGAATCTGAATTTCTAAATTTCTTTTTGCTGGAAAATATCATTGACATAATTCATAGCTTTGTTGTTTTCCTTGGCTTTTTCTTATTTTTGATATATCCAGACCCAAATTCCAAAGAGTCAATTGTTTTATTATGAAAGTATCAATAAATACATTAGAAAATATAGCAATGAACAGTTCTGCAAATGTTTATAAAATGCAAACATGTATACATTCCAAATGAATAACATGTACACATTCCAAATGAAATATTTAGAGATTGTCCTTTAAATATATTAGGTTCAGTTAGGTCAAAATATAGACCAAAACTTCATATAACCCATCTAAATCAGAAACAGTGATGATCAACTATTTATATGGCTTTAAAAGAGAACTAAGATCTATCATGGCCAATACACTTGATGATTGTTTACTAGCTCCAGAATCACTGGCAGCATGCCTTAAATGCTGTTATTTGGGGTGCAATAGTGGAGGAAAGCTATCACTCTCCTGTTCTGGTTGTGTGTTATCTGGATGCATATATGTGGCCACTGATCCATTAAGGTTTATCTGATGTTCTTACGCCCTTTTGCTGTTCTAGCCACTATTAAATATAGATAAACTACAATGTTTGTTACACCCCAAGTTACATTTTATTCATACTCAAAGGATTTAAGATTCTGGTTGAGAACTTAATCATTGTCATAAAATCAAATCTAAAGTGGGCATGTCTGCAACTTTGTTCTTAAATACCTGGGAGTAAACTTACTGAATTCAGTGAAGCATATTTCGATTGCATAGGTTCAGCTGGGAAAATACACTGTGATTTTGAAAAGACCTCAGCTGCTAAGTTGAGAACTGTTCACTTTAAATTAAAAGTGCAAGCAATCTCACAAATAGTGTTACTGTTTAAACTGCTAGCATGAAATAGTAATTCCATCCAAAAAACAAGGGGGAAAGAAAAACCTTGATTAAGTTGAATAATTATTCTCATTCTTTGGCTCTCTTAATGCTCATCTGCCATGCACAGCAATATCATCTCATTTACTTGCCAAAGCAAAAAAGGATCTCCTAATAGGCAGATGATGACTTCATTCCTGCTGCTCTGTATTATGTTCCCTGGTGTTTCCTGTCCACTGCACCACAAGTCAAATGTGCTTGGCTTGTTCCACTTACTGCAGAGACTTTGGAAAAGAGAAAAACAACAGCCACTAGCAGCTTCAGCTATTCCCATCTAGGGATTAAACCTAATGATATGCCAATATTTTTAGAACCTGAGATGGGATGATTATGCCCCTCAGCCACATAAAGTAGACCTTCCTTTGAGAGAACAAGCTCTCATGTATTTCTTAACTAGCTCCCACCAAATGCCCCAGTGCCAGGTATTAGGTACAACAACTTGATGCAAGAAATAAATCTCATAAGATAAACTGGAGATAATGGATGTTAGCATGAGCATAATATTTCACCATGGAGCATTCCCCTCAAAAAGGGCTGCTCCAGTGTTCAGAAATTGGATTGATTTTGAAACAGGCTATTTTGACCTTGAAGTGAGCTATTCCAAAAGTTCTGAATGCAATCCAACAGTTAATTCAGCCCATTTCAGGATCATAATTTTCCATAATGGAACATTTTCACACCCTTAAATAGGTGCATCAGAAGTTTCTCTGTGAAGCTACTTATGAGCACAGGTAAAACTCATTTCCAGTCCAGTCACATTAACCAGTGAGTAATTCTAGGGATATATGAAAGGTACTCCAGAAACTATACTTTTTGCCTATGGTGAATTGAACTCTGGTTTACTCAATTAAAACAATTATCTGGGTTCACATTATGCACATATACCATGGGCTGGGTCGGGAAAACATATTAGGCTAAAATGGGGTTAGTTAATCTGTCATTCAGTCTGTCTTCTAAATACAACCAGACAGAAATGGGTGGTTGGGCAGATAGATAAACTGCAGAGGATTTATTTCCCTCTCTGATTTGTCTAGACAAGTTAGCTTCTCCAAACCATCAACTGATTGTTTAAGGCAGTGGTGGACAACATTTTTTAATCAATAGCTACATTCTGTCATAACAATGTCTGCAAAAGTACAATTCTTTGAAAATGTTACAGGTCCTTCTCTCCCTCCTCCCCCCACCCCCAAATGCACACCATTGAGGACTGATTATACTTAGTAGCTGTCAAATGCTGCTTGACTCGAGGGAAGATTGAACAGAATGGTTGGAAACCTAAATTGGAGCCAATCCACAGTAAAGTATTTTGTTATAAATCCCATTTGTACACATGAAGCAATCAACTGCCATATTGGGAAATCAGTCTTTATGCATTACAATCCCATACATGTTTACTGAGAAGGAAATCTTAAGTTCATTGGCATTTGCTACATTGTCTATTTTAACTAGCAATTGTTTTCTAAGGCTATAATGTTGGTTTTAGTTTTGATTAAGTTTATTTGATGAATCAATATAACTAGAGCATGGTTAATGGCATAGAGTGTTCTGTGAATTCATCCAATTGTGGCTTGGTCAACAGATCGAGGTTAAGTAAGTCATGATTTATTGCAATGTATAAACTTAGTTTAAGAGTTTAGGAAACAATTGTTCCCGATCTTGCTTCTTCCTACTGTGGCAAAGCTGTATATGGAGGGCAGGAAAGTATTTTTTTCAGTGTCATCAACTGGATTCTAATTTTTAAGGAATTATGTGATTTTGGCTAGGAAACCGTTTTGTTTACCATTCTGCCAATATAAGCTTACGATGAGAACTGGATTTATAATGAAATGAAGTGAAACAGTCACTGTTTCCCAAAGATGGTGCTGTTTGCAGCTTTGAAATTCTCTCTGTAGGAAGGGCGGAGAAGGGAAACTGGGATAAGTGTTTCTTATGAAATTTGGCTTTCCAAATGATAAAACAGCTAAGGCTGGCATAGCACAAGTTCTACATTGTTCAGTGGATGGTACTTTTTTTGTTTTTTTTTAATGTTCGTTACATTGATAAAAGACCAAGCTTTAGAATATCACAGAATATTACTCAGGTACACAGAATTCTGTGCAATTAAAAAAGCCTACTGTTACAAAAATAATGTTGTGTAGCTGTTTGGCATGTAAGATCATATGGGAGTTATACAATTACTACCTTGCTGCTGCCTAATTCATATGGAGTTTTCATTTTGTGTGTTATTTGATTTTATTGTATTTGTTTTTATTCAATTTGTATCATTTAATGTGTTTTATTGTAAACTGTCCAGAGACCTTCAGCTATTGGGTGGTTTTAAAAAATTAATAAATAAAAATAGAAGGATGCCCTCCAATGAAGCTGAATGACAGGAGTTTTGGGTTAGGCAAAACCAAAGTAATTCTTCACCCAGTGCACATATTAAGATTGTAGAAGAAAGAGTAATGGCCACCCACTCAGAAAATTCAAAAGAGGATTAGACATATTAATTGAAGTTTCAGCTCTCAATGGCTACTAGTCAGTTTGTCTTTGAATTCCAGTCACTGAGGAGTGGCAGTGAGAAAGAACTACTGTGCTGTTGTCCTCCTTAGTGGGCTTCTTTTAGGTTTCTGGTTGGCCACTGCTGAAAAGACAGCACTCACCTGGACACTAAACTAATCCACCAGTGTTCTTGTATTTGATGACTATTATTACAAAACAGCCTAGTAATGAACTTTATAGCTGTAATACTGTTCCCATTTATGGGATGCTATATGAACAAGCACCTAGAATATGTAAACCCGCCACCTTCAGACATATAATTTGCCACCTAACATTTCTAAGTTGTTTGTGTACTTTCTCAAAAAGTGTTATTAGGCATTCATAGATTCAGGCTACAGGCTTCACTCAGCATTCACATAGCATACTTCAGTGCATGCAGTTCAATCCACAAAAAGGATATATAGATGAGATCCTGTTTCTAAATAATTTTTCCTTCTTTGGAATAGTTTTCTCCCCCAAAAATAATCTCTTGTAATTATAATATCAATTATTTTTATTAAAATAATAATTTCTAGTTTAAACATATCTTATAAACTATATTATTTTAAATAGCTCTAGCTGAGCTAATTCATTCAGTTTTTGTAAGACATTTTACAAAAAATTTATCAAGAGTTACCATATTCTCTTAGAAATTTGTCCTTAAATGAAATCCAATCCAATCCAATCCAATCCAATCCCTTCCTTTCCTTTCCTTTCCCTGCATGCATCAAGGTTGTCTTGTCTTGTCCATGTCAATGCCATATACATGGATACGACTCAATGCCACACACATGGATCTGTGAATGCTGGGCACTATACTAAGTCAACAGGACACTAAGGACCTTCCTCAAGAACTCAATGGGACTGTGGAAGACAACACTGGGAGTCAACTTAAGACAGCTCGCAGGAGTGGCCATCAGGTGTGGCATATACCAAGGTGATGCATTGTCCCAGCTGCCATTCTGCATAGGCTTGAACCCCCTCAGCCAGATAATTACAAGGACTGGATACAGATACAGGTTCAAGACTGGAACTACCATCAGCCACCTCCTCTACATGGATGACATCAAGCTGTAGGCTAACAGTGAACGAAACATCAACTCGCTGATCCACCTGACATGGATCTACAGTGAAGACATTGGGCAGTCATTCAGACTGGAGAGGTGTAGCTCGATGGTAGTATAGAGAGGGAAGGTAGTTAAGGCCGATGGGATGGAACTACCAGCAGGCCACATAGCAGACATAGAGACCAGCAACAAGTACCTTGGTATCCCACAGTCACATGGGAACCATGAGGAGGAGGCAAGGAAGACAGCAACATCCAAGTACCACCAAAGGATAAGAAAGGTCCTGAAGAGCCAGCTAAATGGGAAGAACAAGATCCATGCCATCAACAAGTATGCCCTGCCAGTCATCAGATACCCTGCCGGTATAGTGAGCTGGCCAAAGGAGGACATGGAGGCTGCCAGTGTGAAGACCTGGAAGCTGCTCACAATGTACAGAGGTTTCCACCCCAAGTCTAACACCCAAAGACTATAAACCAGCCGGGAAAAGAATGGGCAGGGTCTGATGAGCGTCTGTCCTGGATGAAACCCATCCAGTAAGATAAATAAGATCAGTAAGATGGCACCCAAAGATGAGCTGCTGAAAGAATGCCTGAGGCAGCAGCAGACATGGAGAAAAGTTCAAGCAGAGGAAGTGGCATGGGAAAATCCTGCATAGGATATACCATCAACAGATATCTGAGGTGGCGGACATTGGGAAATTGTGATGGACTGGAATGGTGGGAGGGGAGTAAAGAATGTGCTCTCATCTCCAGAGGAGCGAGGAAGAGATAAGCGGAGGAGATTGGCACCTCCCTGAGAAATACCATCGGTATGAACTGGCTAAGCCTGGGAACTGGGCTCCAGTCTGGGAAGATTCCTGTAAATCGCTTGTAGCTAATAAACCTTGCTGGATAATTTCTGTATGGTCTCCTGGATTTCCTTGGGCTAGGCCCGACATCAATCTTCCCAGACTGGAGCCCAGTTCCCAGGCTCAGCCAGTTCATACCAATGGTATTTCTCAGGGAGGTGCCAGTCTCCTCCGCTTATCTCTTCCTCGCTCCTCTGGAGATGAGAGCACACTCTTTACTCCCCTCCCACCATTCCAGTCCATCACAGAAATCCTACCAGTGGCTGGAAAGGGCTGGACTAAAAGACAGCACTGAGGCACTGATCATAGTAGCACAAGAACAGACACTAAGCACCAGATCATAGAAGCAGGGGTCTACCACGCTAGACAGGATCCAAGATGCAGACTATGCAGAGAGGCCTCAGAGACAGTCCAACACATAGTGGCAGGGTGTAAGATGCAGGCAGGAACAGCATACACTGAACGACACAACCAAGCAGGTGGCATTGTGTACAGGGACATCTGCAGAGTGTATGGGCTAGACCTTCCCACGTTCAGATGGGAGATTACATAAAATGTTGTGGAGAATAACAGGGCTAAGATCCTGTGGGACTTCCAGATCCAAATGGACTGGCAGGTACTGGCCAATCAACCAGACATTGTGGTAGTAGACAAAGACCAGAAGACAGTGGTGGTGACAGAAGTAGCGGTGCCAAGTGACAGCAGCATCAGGAAGAAGGAGTACGAGAACCTGGAGAAGTATCAAGGCCTGAAGGAGGAACTAAAGAAAATGTGGAAAGTCAAGGCCAAAGTGGTCCCAGTGGTGGTAGGAGCACTCAGGGTTGTGACTCCTAAGCTGGGAGAGTAGCTCCAACGATCCCAGGAACAACATCAGAGCTCTCTGTCCAGAAGAGTGTGGTGCTAGGAACAGCCAAGATACTGCCCAGATCCCTCAATCTCCCAGGCCTCTGGTAGAGGACTCAAGATTGAGGAAGACACATACCACCCAGAAGAGAGGGGAATGAGTATGTATGTATGTATGTATGTATGTATGTATGTATGTATATCTGAGAAGACATGGATTTCAGGGATTTCAGCTAGTTTGGGACTACTAGTTATTTATTTATTTACAAGATTTATAAGGCCACCCAACTCAAACAGTGTGACTCTGGGCAGCATACAGAATAAAAACAAACAATAAACCAATGAACTCCCCCAAACCATATAACATTTAACATCTACTATATATAAATATAGAATACAAAATAAAAAATAGTGACCAAGCAACAAAACAGAATAACCAAAACTAACAGTGGACTATAAGAATTTCAGTCCTAAACATCCAGTAGGTATCCAGTTAGTGAGATCTACTCTGAAATCTTAAACTTTCAATCCATAGCAGGAACTTTTACTTGGCCCCATGGTTTTTGTTTGATTTGTGCAAAAGATCTTAGTTCCATGTATTTGTATCTCCAATTAATAGCTCTCAAATAAAAGGCTAATTCACTAGAAGACTAATGGCCACGCACTGGAGAGTTATAGGTAGTCAGAGTAGACTGAACTGAGTGAAATGGACCAATATTCTAACTTGGAGTAAAGGTGTTCATGTGTTTACCAGCAAATTCCAAATACAAACATTGATAGTGGCTTTCACTTTCTGAAATAGTGCTCCAGAGGATGACAACTATAATTCAATATTGAAGAATAATCATGAAGTTCTAATATTTGTTACATTATGTAAAGCTGTACAATTTATGTGACCATATCTGTCACAAGGCTCTGTACAGAGTTGTTAATCTGTTGCACTCTTTGTCCTTCTAGCACGCTACAGGAACAGAAGGGGGAACTCTGTAAGCGTCTTTCCTACACAACTCACAAACTGGAAATGCTTGAAACCGAATTTGATTCTACACGCCAATATCTTGAAGTAGAACTGAGACGTGCTCAGGAAGAACTTGAAAAAGTGACAGAAAAGCTGAGACGGTTTGTTTTTGAATTCATTGACATTACAGAAAAATAAATTGCACAGTTTATTTTATTGAAATATCAGAAATGTGGGGAATGTTGATATCCATTAAAAATTAGAAAGGAAGTTCATTGAAAAATGTTGACATTAATTTGTAAATCTCAGAGCTGAACTAACAAAATGGTCAAAGGATTGGAGCATCTCTCCTATGAGGAAAAGTTACAGTGTTTGTTGGGAGGAGGGGGGACATATAAAGTGGGATATGATCAAGTTATGCAAAATTATTCATGAGCTGGAGAAATAAAATAGGGATTTTCTTCTCTCTCTTCTCTCTCATAATGCTGGATCTTAGGGCCACTGCATGAAGCTAATAAGAGAGATTACACAGACAAAAAGGAAGTATTTTCTTTTCTAGTTTGTGGGTTACTAGTTGACCAGTAATGGAACCAAATGCAGGACTAAATAGATCTTTCACCTGATCCTGTTCTTCTTACTCCTTCAATAAATATTTAAATGTGGTCCTTTTTTTAACCATTTGCCAAAATGAATGAATGAATGTCAAAAGTAGGAAATAAGTTTAACGTCCCAATTATTTGTTTCAGATTAACAATATAGTTGTATGTATGTATGTAAAAGAATAAGACTCACTGAATTCAATGGAATTTACTTCCAGAGAAATAGATATACAGTTGCAACTTTGCTGGTTCCTTACAAGAAACACCATGTTTCCTTAATAAGCATTTGTATTATATTTCTCTGTCTTTCACCTGTAAATGCCAAGAAAGGGTGAAAAAAAATTGTCCCTACGGCAAATTACCGATACACGTAGGAATCTCTGTGGCACATTATTAGAATGGCTATCGTTATATATTGAATCTCTAAATCAAGGTATGCAGCTTCCTGTAAGAGATTGTGGGAAATGCGGGAGAGGCCGTTGAATGTTTATTTCAGAAAAAGAAGCTCAGTCCAGCTACTGAAATAGGTGGGGAAAAGTGTTTCAGAGAAACTCTGTCAAATTAACTCCCTATAATTGTGGCAGGGAAATTCCTGTTAGGGTTTTTAAGATTCTGTATTAACCTCAGACTAGTATTAAAGAGACCTAACTAAAATCCATGTCCTTCTTGCTTCCTTGGGAGCAGAGGCCACACTTAAAATCCAATGAGGGCTGAAAGGAATGAAGTATCTAATGTTTTCAGCCCATTTGGCAAGGGCTTGTGGAAGGAGACCCTCACAGGAATTCTTAGTAGTTTATTTCATATTAATCTGAGCCTGTACTAACTATCCACAGAAGCTTCCTTTTGACCTTCTTATATGGACCAATTTTTCTTCCTATCGGAAATCAAAAGGGTTAATTAAGCAAAGGGTGCTTTAAGCCTCTGCAAGACTTAAGGCACCCACTTCAGTCTTTCAAATACACTTCCCTCAGAAAAAGAAGGCCCAAAGTGATCCTACCTGTCCACAGTGGATGCCTCAAAAAGGATGCTGTGGAATTGCCTGCAGCCTGAAAATTACCTATATTGTAAGCTTTATATATGATGGTGGCAATTCTCATAATAAACTCATTAACATTTTGCACCATCCTTCACCAATACTTGCAAGCCAAAATTCTCCATCCCTATTTAAAAGAGTCATGGTTTAAACCTGAAAACATTTATATTCAAAGTGTGTTTTACACTAAACTACCGTTGCATTCTAAAATACCAAATGAGAAGGCCATCAGTGAGGCTTTCTTTGCAGTACTAAATGGAGCTTAGGCTAAAAGCTGGTAGAAATCTGATCTTTTCTCTCTTACCTTGCATCCACTCTGTTATTAACAATAAGTATGTTTTCTCTCTGGTTTAGAGTGGGGAGGGAAATGAACGTTGGTTCTGAGCAAACAGCAAGCACCATCTGTCCCAATTCATACTTTTAGGGATTATCACCTAAAAAAAACTATTCCTCAAAATAACAATAACATAAGCAATATTTTTGTTCTACCATTTTAGTTTGAAATCCCTTTCATGTGCCTGCCAGGGGTCTACAATTTTGTAATCTCCCATCATATTCTACAAAAATTATTTTTCCTTGTTACCAAAAAAGAAATTTCACAGCACTAAGCAATTGGAACTAATCAGATTTTTTATATATATTATATTTTTTCAGATTGGATGTGGAGTTTATATTTGATTCTGGATCTCATCCCGTAAGATCCCCAGTATCTCATCTTTAATTCAAATTAGTTTGCTTGGAACAATTTCTGTGGAATATATTTGCATGGTTTTCCTCTCCCAATCACCATCCAGAATTATTGCCTTTTAATACCAAGAAGAATTACCAAGAGTTTCTTTCCTTTTTTTAAAAAAAAAAACAATTATGCTGAATTATCATTTATCAACAGAAGTTAGAATTTTGTTCTCCCAGTGTTGCTCTTGATCCATTCATTGTGTCTTGTTATATGTTTCTATCCTTTCCAGTTGTTTATAGAAGTTTCTTACTGTTCTGCTACCATGCCATTCCCCCCCCCCCGCCCCACAATTTATACTTGTCGTCTTTACCACACCTCAGGGATTATATAATATATATAATGATACCATGAAACCATTTAGCCAATCAGATTTATTATTTGTCTGTTTAGTAAATTTAGATGGCCACCTATCTCATAATGCATGACTCTGGGTGGCTAACAAAAACAAAATAAAACAGGATAAAGCAACCAAAATTTTAAAAAACAGCATAAATAGCATAGAATAGCTGCTGAGAACATTCAGCGTCACATCATAAAACAGGCTCACCCATACTGACAAGGCCCCAGGCTAGATGGAAAATGCCTTGTGAAAGGCCCGCAGGGTTGGGGCAAACCTAATCTCAGGCAGGATAATATTCCAGAGGGTGGGTGCCATGGCAGAAAAGGCTCTCCTACCTGGGTCCACCAGTTGGGACCCTCTAGCAGACAGGACCCAGAGCATGTCTCTCCTGTTGGTTTTTGATAACATCAGATGGACAAAGAACTCAGAATAAGAATAGAAAATGCCCCCATCCTTGACAATCTATCAGAGAGGAGCCATTCTCAGAATGCTTTGTCCCTCTTACTTGTAGGGAATCAAAAGTAATGATAAACACTGTCTCCCCCTTTTATTTCCATGAAGCTAAAGAATGTGAAAAGTGCCCATACACTAGGGCACTATTGTTCGTCTAATTCAACTTCTTTTAGATTGACTGTGTGATGTTTCACAACAGCCTTTGAATTTGCAACACAGTGAGGAATAAGGAAGCATAAGTAATCCAATCGTTCTGACAGGTTCTTATTATTGTTTCCAGTTTTTTTCCTAACTTTGCTCCCAGGATATAACAATAATAAAGAATAATATACATGTTTCTCTCCTCCCTTCTCTTTTACTCTCACAGCTATCCTGTGAAGAAGGGCTAAGCTCAGAGATACTGTTCAGCCCAAGATTGGACAATGAAAGCTCTGTAATTGAGTGGAGATTTGTTCCTGTATCTTCCTGGTGTTAGTTAGGCCATTACATCATCCTACTTTTCAAATTTATGACAGATAAAGTACCTATCTCACATACAAAGGAACTAAGTTGCAACTGCTGGTGCAAAATGAAGTTAAAAACTAAAGTACTGAAAGTGCAAAGATATGTTAATTACATAATTTCCTCTTTATTTTAGGATACAAAACAATTACCTAGCCTTACAAAGAATTAATCAAGACCTAGAAGATAAATTATACAGGATGGTAAGTACAGGAGGCTGTTATATGATTATTAAGTAGACCTGTACGATTCTTCAGTCATCTAAGTTGCTGGAGTAAAATGACACTGAGGAATCTTATATTTACACTATGACAAAGCAACTCAGAAGTAAGCCTTACAGTACTGCATTATGACATCTTCTCTAATAAGTGTGCTTACAGTTGCAGTCTAAAGGTCTGATTTCTTAACTGGGTAAAATTTTCTGCTATTCTGCACAAATAAAATTTTCTTGTATAATGAAAATTCATCCACTGCAACAGGATGAATTTAGGAATGTTTTAATATAGTCATTTGATGTCCTAATTGTTTGCCCTCTAATAATGAACTCATCTGGCATCATCCTACAAGGGAACTGCTGCAGCTGTTTAGAACCTTTTTGCAGGGGGAAATCCGAACAGGAGAAAATTAGAACTCAATATCCCCAAACAGTCCAATGATAACTGAGCATGGAGCAATCACAGAATATAGTGACTGTTGTGGGGAGAGAGAGAAAGAGAGAAAAATAAATAGAAATTCAAGTTTGAAATGGAATGGAGTTTTCTGGGAATAGGCACGTCCAGCTGGCCACACTAAATGGGATTACTATTCACCGCAGTGTTTTGTTCCATATTTACAAATAAAGTCCATATTTATTTGTTCCAATTACAGAATTAATGTTTCAGTAGGGAGGTGGATAGAAAGGAATTCATATACAAGAGTAAACTCTTGCTGCTTCAGGGCAGGGAAGCTGTAGATTAAATCTCATGAAGATGTGTCTTAGCTACATTACATAGAATTTTGCGTGCTCAGGCTGTCGCTTATTTTACAATCAGATAATCCCATCTTTAGTCCTTGCAAGTCTCTTGTGAAACAATTTTGATCAGCAGGATTGGGGAAATACTTCCTTTTAATGATCTTGAAGGAGGCTGCTTCTCAAAGCACAGAGTAGTGGACAATGCAAATATTTATTTTCTGATGCTTTACAGAATACAAGAGGATACTGTGACCCAAGGATCTCACTGTCTAAAATCTTACACAAAGCTAAAAGATGAAAGCAAACCAAAGCAAGGGCTAAATGGGGAGAGGATATGTGATTATTCCTATTGCACTTATATAAGGCTTTATAGAGTTGCCTTTTCCAGAGTGCCACATTCATAGTGTGTTAGAATTACAACTGCCAGGATTCCCAGCTGAACAGGCAATTCTAGGAGTTGCATCCAAAAATATCTTGAGAGTGCCAGGTTGGCAAAAGCTGAATTAGAATATAGAATGCATCCCTTGGAAGTCAAGCTCCCAATGCCTAATTTAGTCATAAAGTTCTCTCATATTCTTAAGTGAGCGACCAGCTATTTTTCTCTCATAGTTCCCTATCTATGAAATAGATGTGACAGTGATCTTCTCTATTGTTTTGGTGCATTAAAAAACAAATGAATATTACAAATCACCATATACTTTTCAAGGAGTTCAGAAGACTAGAAAGAAAGGGGTTCTTTGCTACAAACTATTTCTCCTAAAATTTATTCTCTTTTATTTAGCATAAGGTGCTAGGAAAAGTAGATGTATCATGCAGCCTTGCTCCATTAAAAAAGATCATTCAAAATTGGAGACCCTTCTTCAGAGTCTCCAGTTGGTGAGGAGGAGAAACCCTATCATTTTTAATGGAGTAAATCTAATTAGTACCCTCTAAGGTTCCTATCGTGCAACTTTTTGATATTAAGTTAGGTGTATCATACCTGGCCTGCAAAAACCTGGATGACCACCAGATGGCTATTAGAATTTTCTCTAAAAATCCCCTCAATTTCTGCAGTCCAAATATGATAGGACTAATTAATTGGAAGTGGTACAGAGACTCATTCATTGCGTGTGTCATCAGCCAGGAGGTGAATATATTTATAACTATATCTATATCTATCTATATCATCTATAACTGTATCTTATTATATTGGATTATATTGCTTGACAACTGTATCCCCAACTTGGGCAAGTAATAAGCCTCTCCAACATGACATCCCATCAGAGTGCAGCTCCAAAATGCCTAGACAGCATCAGGTTAGGGAGGCTGCTATATTTAAAATTCTGAAATTGATCATACTTTAGAAATGAGGTCTATAGACATGTATGTGCATGAGTGCATGCTTACATATGCATTTCCTGAATAGTAGGAAAATGTTTATACTGCAATGGGTGTTAAATGTAACTTGCCACTAGACCACCTAAGAAAGGTTCACACATTTTTGGCTGGCTTCCTTGCGTAGTGCAATGTTTCTGCCTTGTTCTGTTGATTTGATATGGAAGACCTATAGCTCTGTATAAAGTTGGTCGTCTCATGCTTTTCATAACTAATGGAGCAGCCCTATGAAGGTTTAGAGCCTAGTCCACTGAATTCAATAAGGTATGCTTCCAATACTGCAGGCATGCACATTAGCTTTGGGAATATTGATTAGAGATGTGATACTGGCAGGGAAAGACTCAACCTTCCCCTTCTCCTTGCTGATTATTAAGAACTTTATTATTATTAATATATTCAGAGAAAACATGAAGGACTTATATTGCATCTATATGTTTCTCTCTCCATTATTAATAGCAGATCTTAGTAATTTGCTGTATGGAATCATCTAAAGGAAAACAATTAAATTCTTCTCCCCCAGCAATGTAACACAAATCACTATCTGTGCCCCATAGCTTACTTTGGCAACATAAAATAAGTCAGAAAATGTGTCAGATTTAGTTGTATATAACAACTGTATTATGCAGAAATTGGTGTAATTTCTACATTTTTAGGTGTTCTTGCACTGGGGTTGAGGAAGCCAGTTGCTTCTGTAGTTATTAGTAGATGTCTCAAGTCTTTCACTGACATGGAATACTTCCAGGAACTTGTAGAGATGATTTGTCCCTTGCCAGAGAAATCATCCATGGGTTGCTAACCACAACTAACAGTAATTCAAGGTAGGAAGTTCTTTTAGATATTCTCTGAATTGTGTGGGAGAAACCAGGGAGGCAATTACAATCACCCCATTGAGAGAATATCTATTATTAAATGGTTTGCGGAATTGTAAAGAGACCTACATTACTACTAATAAGCATGAAAGACTGCCTTTTAAAACTATTAATCTAAAAGTGAATGAATACTGCAGGTGTAGCTTTTATGAAAGTGCGTATTTTTAGACATTTGACATGTATTATGCATACAGTGATTATTATGATTTGAAAAGGTATTTCTGAGCCAGTTTTATTACAATTTTAAAATACTATAATGTTGCTTTGGTATTTTTAATTTCTTGGTTAGTTACATTCTTAGTTTCTGATTTCATTTCTTACTGGATTGGTCTCTCCTGTAGATTAATGCTGAACATGCCACCTGCCATCAGCAATTTTATATAATTTACAGTATCTATATTTGACACATAATCACAGCTTTTTGAATTACCTTGTCCAGGGGTGTGACAAATTTATTGCAATGACAAATCTCTGAAATATTTTTTATGTATAATTTTATGGCAGGATCCTACCTTCCTAGAGTAGATGTATATTATTCTTATGAGCTCATGCTCATACTTAAAGTGTTTTTCTCAATAAAGGAAGATTTCAGCTCATAGTGCCTTATCAAATGCCATTGCCCATTCTTAGAAGTGGGAAATACTGTATGTCTAGTCTATATTTAATATGACTTTGTTATATTTCCTGCTGATAACTGCAATCCATTGTATCTGGGATTACCTTTTGTTTAGAAACTTCAGCTGATTCAGGATGGGGAAGTCAGGCTGTTGATTGGAAACCTGCTATAGAGAACATGGGCAAAGACTATTGTAGCTGCCAGTGTATTTCAGAGCAGAATTCAGCAGTTAGGATGCATGAAGTTCTAAATGGCTGAGAGTGACATTACCTGATAGAATTGCTTCTCATTTATAAGCCTGCCTTCATGTTAAGAACTTTCAGAAAGACACTTCACCCTTATCCCATTCAGTCATTAGGAAAAAGAGTGCATGGAGGGAATATGGCTGAGGATATATTGCAGATCTCAAAATCATTCATAATTTTATAACAGCCCCAACCATTATGGGCAATGGGGAAGCATTATGGGAGTTGTAATTCAAGAATATGTAGAAGATCATTAGATGCCTGCCCCTATCATATCATCTGTACATAATAGTCTGTCCTCAGTTCTTTCTCACCTGTGATGCAGATTGTGCTGAGAGATAATAGCTAGACTAAATCCTATGAGCTCCCATAGCTTAGAGTAATGAACATGGATCTCCTCAATCCTTGTCCAACATTGTAACCTTCAGAAGGTACAATACCTTAAGTATTGTTGTCTGTGGGACTGGGCATTCTGAGGAAGCCTTTACTCCCAAGTTACCTGTTCCTTAATTGCCTGCTACATCTATTGATTAGCCTCTGTCCTCTCTGGGCTTTCAGAGAGCTTGAGCCTTCCCCACACCCCCTAGGTCAGATGCAGAGTTTTGTGTCTCACTGTAACCTGAAGTTGGCTTCCCTTCTTCACAGATTCTAAACTCTAATTCCAAGCTATGAGGAGCCAGCTCCATGTCTAATGGGTAAGACTGGACTTCAGACAAGGACTTGCTCCCATGGGGACATGATATATACATGCATAATATATCATACTATGTTTCTTCCCCTGACAGCCAAGAAGTGACACTGATTGAGCAAAATCTGCCTACTCATAGAGGAATGCAGCTGCACATATTCATTAGCAATTATGTGAAGTCCTTTCTTGTGGCTTCTGAATGCAAAAATGGCAAAAAAGTGTTTTTGCCATGGGTGACACAGCTAGGGTATGGCTGTGATGGTGGTAGGGGAACAGAACTGGCCCACATGATCCCCACAACTCCCATCAAGCACCATTTCAGTATGGGAGTCTTTGGGAGAAACTTCCTGTTTCTTCAGGGCTTCCAGTTATAGGAAATTGGAATTTAATTAATTAATTAATTAATTAATTAGTATATAATGGGAAAGTGTGCGATGGCATTAGTTTCTTCTTCCTGTGCTATAGTTGTGAGGCCTAAGTAACTTCCACACTCTTGGAATTTGGTTCTTCCTTCTTTTTCCCATGAATGGTCAGTGTTTCCACTTGCCCTATAATTTCCACTTCCTATTAGAAGAACTGACAGTTGTGTGTTTTCCTCCACAATCTATGGATAAACAAATTATGATTTAGCCTTATATGTGACCCTGGCTAATGATTCTGATTTTTTATTATTATTCTGTGGGGCACCTTGGCTTAATTCTTTTCTTTTCTTTCTTCTTCTTTTTTCCTCCTCTTTGACCCATGGCTCTACTCTCTTCCCCCACTCACAAATGAAGTACACGATCTCCTCATCTGCTTAACAGCAGATACAAAATTCTGACTGATTAGGATCATTAATGGCATCTAAATATTCTATTACATTTTGAAATATATCCATGCTGTTTCTCTTGATTTGCATACTTACATGTGTTTAAAAGCCAATCAACCTGCCATTTCAGCAAATATCAAGTGCTCTTAATTCTCATGATTCTGAACGGCAGTAGCTTTTCAAAATTAAAATAATGTCTAGTTCTTTCTTGCATGTTTTGCTTTTCATTATGGAATGCTTGAGAGCTATATAAAAACGTTTTTGTTTTCCTAGACATTTTAATTTGTTACTATATTTAATGTTGCTTAAGGGTTTAACAAGGGGAAAGAGTATTTGTAAGATTTTATTTTATTTGCTTGTTATTTCAATTTCCATCTACTTGGTACTAGATAATTTACTTTTAAACATATTATTCTTTCCAGTCCTGTCAGTTAAATTTTAAGAAAATGAATATTACAGAGACCTTTTTATTGTACAATGAGAAAAACTCTCTTTGAATTACATTTTCACAAAAATCTTGGTACATCTTCTTCAACTTGTCTACGCTCCTGAATTTCTTTCCAAAAGGAAGAAAGCTTTTCCTATGTCGCCATAAACCACTGAACCATAAACCATTGATGAAGAACAAAAATTGAGAAAATGAATGACATAAAAAAGAAAGGAAGAGAATTGCTGTGGAGTTTTATTAGAAGGGAAACTGGAATGGGAGGTAGATCTACCAGCTGTTTCCGCTGGTGACATTTATCCTCATAGACATTTTCTATAATTAACTCTGTTTAGTGCTGATTTAGTACCATTATAACAGAAACAAAGAGTATTTGATCCATTGCCAACCTCTTCAGTGAAGTGTCTCAAGCTAGATTACTCACGGCTTTAATGTCTCCAAAAAAGAAAAGGGGAAATCATGATCTTTAAACTTCTTTATCAATAAGGTTGCACAAACTCATGTCCCTGTATATTCAGAACTCTGAAACCAATGATTCTGGTTCTTCTGGTTAAGCTCCATTGACAACTGCAAGTCTATGGAAGGGGAGCTGGATACAAACCAGACGTAATATTAATGAATGGAGCACGAGTTCCAGGTGTTCTCCCTACAGGAAGCTCTGAATAGGCAATTCAGCTGCAAGAGCTGTGCATATGAATGCAAACCATTAGGCACCCCTGGTCAAATTGGACATTTCAATTAATCTCTAAGTGAACAGAAGCTGACATGATCTCTACATAGTACTAACTTAAACATGACATCTGTATGGCAGGAACAGAAGTTTGGATACTCTTTCATTCTGTACTTTGGCAGAAATAACAGCCTAAACTTTTGCATGTAACTATCCTCAATCTATCAAGCATCTTGTTGGGGGGCGGGGGAGGGCTTAATCTGGACCCTCTGTTGGGTTGTGCCTATTGTTGCTGCCCAGACAAGCAATATACATCCCCATGAGGGAGAAATGCTCTTTGTTACATACACAGAGAGTAAGATACCCCAGTCCCTCCCTCTGCTGAGAGAGAAAAAGGGGGTATTTTTCCATTTAATACAAAACCAGAAATAGCTTAACAGAAAGGAGTGGGGTCCCTGAAGACTCTGATAAAAAGTTGGAATACCCAAAAAATAAGGGAAAGCTCAGAAAATTGAAGCAAAGGGAAGCAGATATGCTTCAATGAGTCTTCTGTTTTCTAGAGAAATAGATAAGAACATTCTAGTCAGGAATATGTACTAGATTGGTTGATTTTTGGTTTTCAGTGCTAAACCTTCATTTTCTCCCAAGAATGGAAGGAAGGGTTGAATCATCAAATCACTCATCTCTATCTTTACACAGCCAGAAGGCTGCAATGTTGAAATTATTTTGCTTTTTGCATTTTTATATTTTAAGACAGCACTGCATGTGAGAGTCCTGTCTCACACACACACCAGGGTTAGGGGGTAGATGGAAGATAGATGGTGGCAGGGCAAAATACCAAGCCACTACCAGAAAATAGGATTGGGGCCTGGGCATGAAGGTCCACAGGTTTCTGAGAAAGGACGTTTGAGCCTTCAACCTTCCACTCTTTAAGCTCAGCTGGTATGCTATAAACCCAGATGTTAGCAAGACAGAAGCATGCTCTGAAGGAAGGAGGGGAAAATGTGGATCTCTAGATCAGTGTTTCTCAACCTTGGCAACTTTAAGATATGTGGACTTCAATTACCAGAACTGCGCAGCCAGCATGGCTGGCTGGGGAATTCTGAATTGAAGTCCACATATCCTAAAGTTGCCAAGGTTGAGAAACACTGATCTAGAGACAGCTAAGACTACACTTCCCATCATTATCGACTGTTGGCTGGGGCTACAGATTTACCATCCCTGTCCTAGGGATTGTTCCAGTGGTCACAAATCTCCTTATGAGTAGTTCTGGCAGCACCTAGAGTAACTGGATCCAAAGTTGATAATTGTGATTTGTAGGGGTCTCAACTCAGTTTTCTTTTGCATTGGATTTCTGTAGTTTGACTATGCTCCCAAATGACTATATAAATTTGTTAAATAAATCATTGCCATTTGGGGAATATAAAGTCCCTCCACGCTTCTTTGGTGCTCTTGTAGCAGGGATGTGTTGACAAGGCTTTGTTAGCCCTTTTCTTAGGCAGTAATGGGCATGGCTTAGCTCATGGCAGGCAATCCGTCTTTGCAAAGTGTCTTTTGTGCTGCCATGACTTGGGCAGGAAGTTCTCCTGTGGAAAGCTTTGCTTTTTCAGCATTTTTTCCCTTGCTCTTCTTCTTGGAAGACTAATTAAGCAAAACAGATTAACCAGCTGGGTTTCAGTGTCCCCATGACGTGGCTAACTGAGTTGAAGTCCACTTATCTTAAAACTGCCAACAGTCTGATCTAAAGACTGTTAAGACAACACTTCCCATCATTATCGACTGTTGGCTGGGGCCACAAATTTGCTATCCCTGTCCTAGGGATTGTTCCAGCAGTCTCAAATCTCCTTATGTGTAGTTCTGGCAGCACCTAGAGTAACTGGATCAAAATTGAGTGCAAGACTGGGTTGGTTTGGAGCTAAATATAATGCTCATGTCAATTCAAGTAGGTAAACGTTGCCCACATCAACATACTATGTTGTGGGTATAGGCCAGAATGTCACCACCAGCTTCTGACTTTGCTGTGTTCCTAAGTTATCCTTATGTGCTGCAACCTTGGCTCTTCAGTAATAAATAACTGTACTTAGTACAATTCAGTAATAAGAAGTTGTAGCCATTGCGGGAATATAATACCCCATGTTGTAAAATGTGACAGAAATCAAAGTGGTTTTTAAGCACAGCATGCTACAAAATCCTGTATGTGCCTCTCTCCCACCCCACCTCCAATTTTAACATTTTCAGATAATATCTGGAATGTTTATTAAAACTGTCCTTTAGCTGGCTGTGATATAATAGAAAGATTGCTTTATGTGGAATAGCTGTAACTGCAGCTGCATAAAGCTTTGATAGAACTTTAGGATGATCATTTCAAATAGGAATCAATATTTCTAGCAGAGCTGAATCCATATGTCGCATGAACCCTGAGATGATGGATTGAAATAAATGGCATCCTGCCCCAAACTCTTACATCCCAATAGTTTTGAAGTTCCAATTTTATGGTGAAACTATCTGGATAGGATACTACTATCCTTATGTTTGCATAGTTGTGGCATTGTAAATGCGAGATTATCATGATCTGTCCATCTGTTTATTTGACAAAATCTTTTTACATGCATTTCTATAATTTCTACATATAGGATTATGGCTTAGTGATTAAACTAATTATGGCTTAGTCCTGCTTCATAGACAGCTAGCTGGGATGACATCAAAATGACAAAAAGTGTAATGATGCATCCTTTCATCATGATGTGAGTTCTGCCTTTTGTACTTGTGCCATAATGTCATGGGGCCCATTTTGTCATTTTCCCCCCTCCTCCACAAATGCTCATTTCCTGCTTATATAGAGGTTTCTGCCACAAACCACCAGCTCTAGTAGCCACAATAACAAAGCAAGAATGCTGTTTGTTTAAATTGAACTTAGTGAGATATGGACACTCAGTCATTATAGTCTGATTTATGGTTTAGTGTGTTGTGTGAACCCAGCCACTTATGGTTCATTCCGTAGACAATTGATAAATAAAGCATGACATAGTTCAGTGTTTTCAAACTTGGCAACGTTAAAATGTGTGGACTTCAACTCCCAGAATTCCCCAGCATGCTGGCTGGGGAATTTTTGGAGTTGAAGTCCACCCATCTTACTGTTGCCAAGTTTGAAAAACACTGGTTTAGTTGGATATATGTATGTGGCTCTAACCTTTGGTAAGATAAAATATTTAATCTCTTACTGGAATACTATTGTTAGAACAATAGTTAAATCCTGGAGCTCCATGGACCATTTTTAATATGCCAGGGAAGGCTCATTGGAACAGGTCTGTATTATTGGAAGTAACAATATGCTAAAATCTATCTTCCCCCCCCAAAATTTTTCTCTCTGAAGAAAATATCTTCTGTTTTCTACCTCATCAATTTGAAATCTCTTTTAACTGTTTTAAAACCAAATTTATTGCTGCAAGGTGACAGTGGGGGTGCTGTTGGTTTGGTATGTATGAGTCCATCATGCTGCTGCAGCCTTCAGGTTGGTCTTGCTTCTTATTTCCAAGTCACAAGAAATAATCATTCCACTTTATTTGGTCTTGAGTGGACCTGCTTGGAATATAATGGCCAGTTTATGGTTACCACACTTTAACAAGGATTCAAAGAAACTAAATCAGATTCAATGAAGGGCAACAAAAGTGATCAGGGGACTAGGTTTTATGTTCGATGAAGACAGACTGAAGGAACTAGGAATGAGAAGAGAAGACAAAGGGGAATAAAATAGTCTTCAAATACTTGATAGGATGTCACACTAGAATAAAGTCAAGATCTGCTCTGTAACATTTCAGACTGCAGGACATAAATAATGAATTTAAGTTACAAGAAGGAAGATTCTGATTTAATGATAGGAAAAGCCTCCTAAAAGTAAGTTCACTTTGACAGTGGAACTTGGTGCCCAGAGATAATTGTGAAGTCTCCTTCACTGGATGTGTTTGGCTGGAAGTTCAACAGCAGTCTATCAGAGATGCTAATGGCTTAAATAGCCCCTTATTTCTATCTCATTTCTATGATTTTTTTGTCTTACTATCTGAAAAAAGCCCATGGAAAGAGTTCCTGCATGATGTCTTCCTGTGGGATTTAATTGAAATCTGAGCAGGCATGCTGGCTGCAGATGGCTAGAGAGATTATTGTATAGTGAAGGATAGAACACCTACACAAAACAACAGTCAATTTGTACCTAAGTAAGTTCAAGTATGAGTGTTCCTTGAAAAATTGAATTGTTTTCTATCAGACTGGATGGAAAATATTCTTTTGACATTGCAGTAATGAAAAGCTCTGATCAATGCTACTGAACAGAGTACTGCAAGGAAAATCTGTTCTTAGCTATGCCATAGACACAGGGATTATTGGAAATCTATCCCCTCCTAATAATGTATGCCAATATTTCATTTTAATGCCATTTACTGGTCAAATTCATACTGGCTTATTTTTATAAATGCAATACTCAAACCAGTTCTTGCTTAAATAATTTTCTAACGTGTTCTTTCCCAACCTGTGGGCTTCTAAATGTATTAGGGCTACTACTCTCTAGCAATCATGGGAATTAATGTCCATGACTGCTGTAGGATTCCAAAGGAACTTTGGAAATAATGAAACTGGACTACAGGCAAACTCAGGTTCAACAGTTGAGATCATCACTGCTACAGGTGCAAACACTTGCCCCCTATCCAGAGTTTAGTTATACTGAGCATCAGTATCAAGTAGTCAGGAAGCTATCATTATAAACTGCCTACAGTGCACTGAAAGGATATTTTATCAGGATATTGTTGAAGTGCAATGGAGGGTGGCTCTTAGAGATAACAGTAATGTTTGCTAGATTGCCACAGATATCAAAAGGGGTCCAGCAAAGGGTCTCAATGCTCTGTGCCCAAAAGCAAGGCAGTGATGTTTATTTCATAACCATAATTCACTGTTTGTACAAACTGGCATCCTCCAGTTGCGTTGGGAATGTTTTGGCAATGTGGGATGGGGATTCTGGGAGCTTCAGTTCAAAAACAACTTGATTGGACCAATTTAAGGAAGGCTGTCATAGTCAGTCCTTTCAGTATATAATTGCAGTATCCAAATATGGATTGATCATAGACAGACATGTCAGACACCTTTTATAGGGAATGTTATTTGAAATTTCAAACAGTAACATTTGACAGTTGTTTAACGTGCACATTCCCCATTCACATTATGCTGTTATTATGCTGTCACACAAGGGATTGTCAGTTGCGTATGCAATTCAGTACCCCTGACCATTAAATAGGAGCACAATTGAAAAGAGAGGATTTAAATAGAAGCAATGTTGTGACTTGACTTCATAGTTGAGGTGAGAAATATACTAAACCTATAATGATCTTATTATATCTACCTCATTAATTAACCTTTTCAGAAATCTGATTTATATGTAAGGACTTCTAAAGCCAAGGTCATGGGAAATTCTGGGACTGCCTTTAAAAAGCTGAAATATCCTCCAGATGTGTTGAGGTTTCATATCTGGAGGGAACCAGCTTGAAGAACGCTGTTTTGAGGGATACTGTTATGACAAGACAGAAATAAGACAGCGCTAAGGTGTACTTCATTTTATGTATGAAATGCATAATCCAGATTTCTTCCACACTACCAAGAGGGTATTCTGTACTGAGTCATGAGTGCTGGAATGCTGCTTAGCTCATTCTACACCAGATGGAGGAAGGAGAGAGGGAATCAGATTTTGGACAGCCTCACTGGAAAGTTAGCAGAGAACAGCAAGAAGAAAACTCGATCAGCGTTTTTCTTTGTGTTTTTGTTTGTTGTTGCTTGTTTATAGAGAATTCTTGATTGTTTATTAATGATACTATTTTTCACATGTTTGTACTGGGTTGTATATTTTTGTCATTGACCTTGTTGGACCCTGCTCAGAGTTTGCCAGGATTGGGGCAGGCTGTAAATCTTATAAAATAAATAAATATTTTTGTACACGTGACTATTCAAAAATGGCACTCCAAACCTATAATTGGAAGCAATATTATCCTCTCACGTGCCATACTTGTACTGAATCACATCTTTCCTGACTTCTATCACATGGTTTGCATGTCTGCTAGAGCTTAGAGGGGGGTGCCAGGAAAACAGATTTGAGATAATCATAGACTTCCGGTTGATTTTCTGTAGACGAGTTCTGACTTTCAGTTATTGATACGGTAACAATAAATTGATACAGAAATAAATGAAAGTTGGGATATTCAAGACTGGAATTCATTGTATTTTTTAATAATTTTTATTGAGAATTTTTACTTGAATAAAATAAAAGAAATATATAAGAAGAAAAGAAGTAAAGAAGAAAAAAAGAAAAAGTGCTAGAAACAATACAGTTAAAAGGAAAAGAAAGAAAAGTTAATTAAAGAACTGACTTCTGACCTTCATTACAGCAATTACAGTCAAAATTATTATACCTCCTCCCTCTTTAACATAACCATAATCCCTTCATCCCACTTTTTCAATCATCCAGTCTAAAAATCATCATTTTAGCTCTTTCCATTTTCAGCCAAAAATCCAAAAAGGTTCAGTATTCTGCAAAAGTACTTGTTATTTTATCTTCCCTTGTGTTTATTTCAATATATCTCCATTTCGTATGTATAATAATCTTACTAGCCAACAAAATAGTATCTTTTTCTATAAATTTATGTCGTAAACAAATATATTCTTCTGGAGTGATCCAGTAGTAATCCTTCCTCCCTTCTATAACTTTCACTCCCTTTAGTGATAACCGTTTTTCTTTATTTCAGATTTGTAATCCATAAAAGGGAAGTAAAAAATAAAAGAGAGGCTTTTTTTCCCCATGTCCATAAACTTTAGTCCCTTTCAGCACTCCATACTTCTGTGATCACGTGATCTTCTCAGAACTTCATGTTTCTCTTCTTTCTCTACTTATCTCTTTGTTTAACATAGTCGGCCAGTCTCTTAAGCTTCCTTAACAAATTTAAACATTCTTCTTTTCCACAGAAATACATATTACCTGCTTATTTATTTCAGAAATAAATGAGGCAAAATTCCCCATTTAACTGTACCTTTAATCTGTTTTTTAACCTTTTCATTCCAAAATCCTGGTAAGCTTTTTACATTTAATTCTCTTAAATCTTTGTAACTGGTTCCTTCCTTTTCACTTTAATCTTTCCTGGATTGAAGATACATTCACCCAGGTAGCTTTAAGTGCTCTGCCGCTCTGAAGATCTCTATACACTCTAAATTTGCTCCATTTAAATGTGCTTTAGAAAGTGGATCAGGCAGACCCAGTGTCCTTTAAATAGGCTTCCCACGATGCTGTGAGCATGGTGTCTTCTTCTGCAGCTCCTGGTGCTGCTCTACTCACAGGTCACCTGCAGGCTTCCTTGTGAGGAGCTGCCCTTTCCCCCTCCCCTCCCCTCCCCTCGGAGCTCATATGGATGATCTCATGGCTTCTCCTTGTCTGGAGAAGCTCCGTTAGCCCAGGCATACCACCCAGCTGTCGGTCTTTGCCTTTGCATCATCCCCGCTGTTTCACTAAGACATGCTAGTCTGTCATGTTTCTACCTGGAAGTTCCAAGACTGGAATTCATTGCAGAAGAACAATGAACTCTTCCATTCTAGAAAAAAATGTTCTTAGGCATAATATGTAGTTACACGCATTGTGTTAAGCCAGATTTTAATTATGCTTGTTAAGTAAGTGAAAATGGCTTGTATAATAAGTCTGGGTTTTGGATTCAAACAATATGTAAACCAAAATCAAATAAATCCATTATGACTAAGATCAATATTTGAATCAAGCAAATATCTTTTACTTCTGAAGTATAGTTAGGTTTATCCATTGTGCTAAGCTACAATGGGAGGGGGTTGACATGATGTGAGAATCCAGCCATTATGGTTTATAAACCATGGTTATTGCTTAGAGTGTATGAACTCAGCTAATTGTGATTTATTCAATAAACCATAGCTAAACAAACTGGGTTAACATGATTGGTGAATCTAGCCAGCTTATATTATCTGCACCAGGTTCTGGTGTAAATTTCAGAGTCCTGTTGAAAATAAGTCAATCTTGCAAGCCTGAAATCTGCTTATTTTCTGCTAAGCTGTGACAATGTGTGACAAGATTGCTAAACAAGAATCAGTTTCAGTAATTAGTGAGACACACATTTGAACTGATTTGCTGACCAGTCCACCCTCATTATGCTGAGCACATGCTAACTTTCTTCTAGTGGTCAACCAGCATCCCTTCTCATTAGTCAAGTTCACCCTGGGAGATTTTTCAATAAAGCAATGATCCTAATTAAACTTATTTCAGTTAATTTGAGTATGATAGTTTTCAGATTATGTTCTGGGATGGTGTTCCAAAGGGAAATTTTATGTAGGTGACTAGAAGATTAATAGGTAGAATTCACTGCAACACAGCAGTGTCTAAGTGCATCAATGTACTGACCCTTTTAACGTGCAGAGGGGGAAAACATGAAACTTGCATAATAGTATTGAGATATTCCCCTGTGATTTACTTAGGTCAAACACCTGCTTATTTCAGAGTACACTGGGAGCTCATTTAATTTTATTTCATTCTTTACATTAAAATAAGAGAGTTTTTCTGCAGGCCTTAAGAAACCTACCATACTAACCAAAGATTTATGTTTTATATCTTGTATTTATAGAGGCCTGATATTTTATGCCTTGAATTTTGTACTGAGGAGGAGATATCCACTGGCAAAGTAACCACTGCATTAATTTTGCTGTAACCAGGATGACAGATCAGGGGAAATGATTTTCCCCTTGAACCAGCAGAACACCCCGTGTATAGGGGATAGAACCTAGCCAACTTTAGTTGATCTCAAAAAGTTAAATTGGGTTTGACTTGTTCAGTATTTAGATGGGAAGCCCTAGGAAATCCAGGGCTTTAGGCTAGATTGAGGAGTTGAAAAAGATTATATTTCCTGAGACTACAGCTTGGGCAGTCTTATTTTTGCTGTGTTGAATTGCATTGTCTCACATTATCTTGAACAATCTTAATGTAAAGTTGCCCCCAAATGGAAGGAGAGGTCCTAAAATACACCTCAAAGTTTTTCCTTCATTGTCCACACACATTGTCCACACACCTAACAAAGATTGGGACAAAGCATATCTTTTGAAATGGCATGAAAGAACTTGCTTCTTAAGTAGAACGTAACAAATGCCTTGTTCATGAGTAATGCAAACCTTACAGATCAGGTCAAAGACCTATCTAATGCAGCCTTCCTCAAATGGCTTTATGACTTTGGACGGTGAAAGCTGAATTTAACACTGTTCTCCATGGGAACTGCTGGAAAGGTGTCCATGAAGCTTTGCTGTTCCTGTTTTGCTTTTCTTGGAGAGTGGAAGACTGAGCTGAACTCTAAATCTATCTCAGGAGGTCTCAGTGTCAACAGGCCAATACTTAAGTCTGAACTCTCAGGATTTATTAGTCCTTGGACAAAGGGTTTTTTTTGGGGGGGGGGGGGAGTTCCTGACATACAATGAGGATAAATATAATTTGGGTGTTATTTCAGAATTCTTTCTCTCATTTTCATTCTTGTTCCTTAACAGACCATTTCATCTTGTTTTCTGGGAAGTCTACCAATAACCCTCCCACTATTGCTTGCTTCCTAGTAACTTGTATTCCAAGGCATACTTGCTTTAAAAGCAAGAAAACCCAAGAAGAGCTGTATTGGATCAAACCAAGAATGATCTAGTTATGCACTTTCTTCCCACTCTCTCTCGGACACCCAAATGCAGGACGTGAACGTAATAGCGTTCTCCAACTTATGCTCCCTCTGATTCCCAAAATGTAATTGTTAGGAGTCCTTAATAGTCTTTCATGACTTTGTTTCATTCCTTTTAGAAGCCACATGAATTGGTTGGCCATCACCACATCTTGGGGAAGCAAATTCAACAGGGAAATAGTGTACTAATAAATAATATTTTCTTTTTGCCTGTCCCCTCCTTTAGTTTCATTGAATGACTCTGGATTCTAGAATTAGGAGAGAGAGGAGGAGAATATTTCTCTGCATCCACATTCTCCATAATATGCATAATATTATAATATGAATGTTGTATTCCATTGAGATGAATAATTGCTATGCACATCTTTTCTTTCATGATTTAGTCTTTTCCCCGATCTACTAATTTCTAACATGGAATGACATTTGGGTCCTTTTTGTTTTGAGAAAGGTAAGCAAATGGACATAGGAGAGACATCGATAACATGACACTTAGTATAGAAAACTCTGCATCATCAAATTATTCTGAATGAGAGTTTCAGGAAGGATCAAAATAAATGCCACTTCATACAGCACACCTCTTTAATAGGGGATTAATGTCTAATGCTATCCAGAAAAATTATCCTGTATTTTTTCTTTCAACTGCACTTTGATTTGAAAAATGCGTGGACTATGGTGTTGATTCATTAGTTACAAGGTGACCAAGGGTTGTGTGTGAAAATCCTCTCTTTCATTGTGCAATCATCTCTCCTGAAGTTTGCAGCATTCCAGACTTGCCCAGTTAAATCCCAATGAACATTAAGGGAGAATTCCTCTTCCCATTTGGGCTTTCTTCAGGTTGGGAAATGCAGGCAAACAGGGAAGCTTCCACATGATGGAAAATTGTGTAATAAAAACAGCAGCATCCTCAGTTGCACTCGCCACCACCTCCAATCATAAAGTACACTCAAAACACCACCCAAAGAAATTCAGAATAAATTCTCAAGCATGCAGAAAGGTAGAAAAACAGTTATCTGTTTCTCAAGAGAAGAAAAGTTCTGAGAAATTTGATGCAGATTCTGGCATAGCATTAAGCCAAGTCATGAAAAACAAGATGTTCAGTATATGTATGTAAGTATGTACGTATGTATATAATTTCCAGTATCAGAGGTCTCTCATGCACAGTTGCTGTGGAAGAGAACTAATACAGTCTGTCTTGCTTCTGGACTTCCCATAGAGCAGTGTTGTCCAAACTCTGGACAAACTCCAAATTCTGGAAGTTGAAGTCCACTCATCTTAAAGTGGCCAAGTTTGGACAACACTGCCATAGAGTATGTCCAGTAGCCTTTGTTTGGCTACCATAAGAGCAGGATGCTGTTCTTAAGGCTCCATCTTAAATTATAAGACTATTCCTTGATTTTTCACTTGGTGGAACGCAGCAGTCTATATTCATTAGTTGGTTTACTTACTCAATGAGATGTCTCCAGTATGAGTTATGAAGATGATCAGTCTTAAATAATGCAACCACTACTTGCCATGAAGGTGATAAATCAAAGACAAGGGTTTATTTTCTTTAGAAGTTGTTAGAAAAATAGCTAAAATGTTTTTCATTAAGAGTAGCAAGGATTATCTAGTGAGCAATAAAAAGTGTGTCTTTCTTTATGAGACAAGCTGTAAAGGTATTAGGATGATGAATGAACTTGTTCACATTATTATTTCACTGTAACCTACCATTATCCCCACAACCCCCTTTAAAAGATTAAGAGAGAGAGATGATGCATAGCCTACCCTTACTCCACAGAAGAGAATCAAGGCTTCTCAGAGCACTCATGCTTTGATACACATGGATTTATAAATGCATCCAAGATGGTGGCTTAATTTTGCAAGTTATATTGTGCCTCAGATGATGGCTTGGGAAATGTTGCATAGATATTACCTCACAATGACAGTCTCATGTTTTCTTAGTGCCTCTCCCCTCAGATATGTCATAGTTGAAATGTATGGCTGTCTTACCATCACCTAGTCCTTTCTACCCTTCCACTTCTGGCCACTGATTCTACAGGAGCCAGTGGAAGGCAGAGAAATGTAATGATGCTCCTTAGTACATGCATGGGGAAGGAAATAGGGTAGAATATTTTGGTAGCACTGCCTCTACTGTATTCAGAAACATATAGTTCCATCCTGAAAACATACAGTAAAAATAACTTAAAGAATGTGTGTGTGTGTCTATATCTAGATTGTGTGTACCCTATTTCCTTCCCCATGCATGTACTAAGGAGCATCATTACATTTCTCTGCCCCTCCACTGGCTCCTGTAGAATCAGTGGCCAGAAGTGGAAGGGTAGAAAAGACTAGGTGTGTATATATATATATATCTATACACACACACACACACATAGATATAGATATCTGTGTGTGTATATATATAAATATTCATTCCATTTTTGGAAAAGAAAGTGTTAGACTTAAATAGACCTGAAATATGCAGTCTGGCCTAGTTGCAAGACAGTAAATCCAAGTGTATTTTCCAGATAAGTCTTTGTTTTGAAAAGATAATTCTCTTTTATGAGCCTTAGAGTAAACACGGCTGGATTTCTGTAGGTTTAATCTTATCCCAATGAATCCCCCATAGATTCCAATAAGGAAATATGTTCAAATCAAATGCTTTCTAACTGGGCAGCCTAATTAAGAGATGTGTGAAATCACCATAGTAGAAACATTTTCTTCTTGCCAATAGGACAAAAGGAAACTTTATTTGACAGAATTATCTATAAAAATGTACTACTAGTGGTACTTGCTAGAAGTATTTTAAATTAAATAATTCCTAAAAAGCTAATTGGCTTTTTATATAGTATGAACAATAAGGTAAGTTGAGAAAAAAGGAAATGTGAAAAGCAGACTAGATCTAAATATGCATGTTGTAGAAATATAGATTTCACACTGGGGAGGGAGATGGTGCCACAAGTAGCTGGAGTTTCCTGCTTGTATCCTGGAACATGCAAAAAGCCTTTGGGTTGTGATTAGGTATACATTAGGTATTACTTTCTTGACTCCATTGCACATTGCACATTGAGCATATTCTTTCCTGTGCTAATTTTTACTAACATAAGCCCATGCAAAGACCTTTCTGCCACCTGAATTAGAAATCCTGGAAACTCAAGCGAAAATAAAAGCATATTTTTATTATTAATTTATAGTTTATCCAGTCTCCCTTCTGTCTTTTCCTGTATTTGTTGTAAGAGTAGGATTTCAGAGGTACCATACAGTGGAGGGGAAGGTGTGATTGGCATTATCAGAAAATAAATAAATGGGAAAAGTAGTGATTGTTTCATACTATTTGCTTCTATAAGAGGAAGTCCTACAGTAGGTTATAGGCTGAACACCAGCTTTAAATGAAGAAAGCCTCAGAATTTCCAGAGGGACTTTTTTGGGTAAGCTGGAAACTTTGAGGATTGTTGTGTAGAGGATGAGGCAGAATTGTTCAGAGTTGTTCCAGAAGACAGGACAAGAAATAATGGGTTTCAGTTAAAAAGAACTAGATCTTAGCTGAAGATCAGAAAAAAATCATAATGGTTTTCAAGAGCTGTTCAACAATAGAATAGATTGCCACAGGAAATGGTGGACTTCCTTTCAATGGAAGTGTTTAAATAGAGGCTGGATGGTCATCTCTCAAGGATATTATAGTAATGGATTCCTGCACTGCATATGAGCTTTGTCAAGTTGGTCTTTTCCAACTCCTCCAATTTTATGATTCTGTGATATTCCAACCAAAAACATTTCAAGGAAAAATTCTAGTATGAAGCTCCTGAAATTAATTTGACACTCTGGAATTGAGTGTTCAGCTCACTTCAGAAACTAGGACTCTTTAAGTGTCTTTATTATTGTGATCAATTTGATTTATTCTCCATTTTTCCATCCCAAGGATGTGCAAGGCAAATAGAACCCACCTCCTTGTCCTAATATAGCTGAATTTAAATAATACCTCGCTGAAAACAGCAACTAACATAATTATTGGTTCTGTTCAAAAGGTTTGGCTGAAATGGAAGGGCCTGACCCCTTTCCATCACTGGGAAATATCACACTCAATTTATAGGATTGTTTTTGTTAGGTTTCTTCCTCCACCAGTTGGATCTTGGAACTTGTCTTGGCTTCATGCTTTGGGCAATATGGGGTCTGACCCAATGCTGCAATAACATTGCTAGCCTCAGGAGAACATTATTGTTGGTCCTGTAGTACAAGGAAGTGTATCTTTGGCTTGTCTTGGCAGATTAAAAATGCACCTCATTCTAAGCTGTCACGTGTCCAGCATTATAAGTCATTTATCCTCTTTTACTTTACTGTATTTTTGTATCTTGTTAGCTGCCGAGAGTCCTGTGATGGCGGCAGCACAACATATTTGTTTAAATCAATAAATAAATATTTCAGGGTTCTCAGCTTTATGATCTTCCAGATGTTCAAGCAAATATGCATCCTAATGCTGCACATTGAGTCAGCATGTTTCTTTGATCTGAGAGCAGAGTGCTCTCCAAAATGCCTTGCAAATGCAAAGATTTTTCATTCAAATTCTTAACAATCTCAGCTTGTAGGATTGTGAAAAGGGCAGAAGGATCTGTTTGTGAAAGGAAGAAAACAAACAAACAAGAAATAAACGATTTGAGATAAATCCCAAGCCCTATGTCAATAGATGTAGTTTACTTGGTTAAATGAAAAGTATTAGCTTGTTATCCAAACTAAGAAGAAAGGATGTTTTTTATATAGAAGGCACAGTTGTATAAATTATGTTTGAGTCTATGCAGAATCATAATGATGTTCAATGATAACAGCCTGATTCTTTTCACAGTTTTTCCCCAAGCTGTGGCTCATTGTTATGCAAAGGTTTTCTACATAACAAAAAAAAAACAATCTTGGGCTTGGGAAACGCAGCTCTGGATTTTCCCTCTCCTCGTCCATAAATTTAGATTATCCCATGGTAGCAGTTTTGAGCATGAAACTGAGCCAACTCATGGAGGCAATGAAGGACAGGAAGGCCTGGCGCAATATGGTTCATGGGGTCACGAAGAGTTGGACACGACTTAATGACTGAACAACAACAACATGGTAGCAGTTCAGCCTTCAACAGGGTGGAGAATAATCTTTGATTCCATATTAAGTACTTGGAATGATAATATATGTAGTCTAGGAATTGCATGGGTTACCAGCCCCTGCTACAAGGAGATAGACCTATCAATGACTATGAGATCTGAGTGCTAATTCAAACAGCCATGATCAGAAGCAGTGTAAGTATCCTTTCCCAAAACTGAATGCTAGGTTTTATTGAACAGTTTTTATTGAATAGTTATTTCCCATCTTTCCTAATCACTGGCCATATTGGCAGGGAATGATGAGATTTGGAGTTGAACAATATTTAGGAAGTGAAAAAGAAGAAACTTTTGATTATTAACCGTCACAGACACCAGGATGTTAGTTTTGTCTTAGTTCTTATTTGTGAAGTTTCTATAGGTAATGGTTGGTCATGTTAGGTGGAAAGTCCCTGATTTAAACTGTTGTTTTTGTCAAAGTTCTGGCTGGGCTATGGGCTGGGGAGATTGCAAGGATCTATTTAGGCTTGTCTGCCTCACAGAAAGATCATTTCAACAGGTCTTCCAAATTTGTTAAGTTTTGAAAAGCAGTTGAGTCTAAGCTTCAAAATTCTACATTCCCTATACTCCAGGTCATTAATTTTATTTAGTCCATTATATTCTGCTACTTCAGTGTAAAAGCTGTTGGTGGGAATTTAGCTTAAGTTGGGAAAAGTTCATTGAAAATTTCATTTTGTAGCTGTTGAGATTACTCTTTCTATTGAGGTTATACACTTTCTAGCCTCACTATTTTTTTTTAAGAATGCCTCCGAGGCATACACAAGGCACAAAAGCATTCTTGAAAATATTGTGCCTGAGGTTGACACTTTGCTTACACAACCCAACAGATTGCTTTTCTTTTTTTTTAAGAAATTTAAAATAATAAAATCAATTACAAAACCAGGAAGGGAGAGGATCCAAGGACACTGGCAGGTATTGGCATTCAGAGGTACCATGTTGGAGACCTTGTGAAAGAGCAACACTGTAGGTTGTCATGGTTATGATTAAGGATTCGAGGAATTTGCATTGGATTGAAAGAGGCACTACAAAGCAGCAGTCCTAGAAACATTGTTTTTGCTTGTGTGTTCTTGGGCCAAATATCTGAAACCCTGTTCTAAATCGTTGGACTCTTGCTCAGTTTGTGATTGGCTTTGCTGTTACAGCTGGATTTCAGACTTTAATTGCTTGGGTTGCCTGAACTATTGGCCTCACTTGGATTATGTTTTCCATTCAAATTGTAGCTTGGAAAGCAGTTTGGCTCTCCCGATACTCCCAGCATACAACCCCACAGTCCCAGTTTGCCACCTTTGAGTCTCCTGCTGAAATGGTTATTGGTCTTATTGGCTGGGGATTATAATTCCAGCATATCTAGGACGCTTGGTTAAGAAAGACTGTTCTGCCTCAACCCCACTAGTTTATCACCCTATAACCCTTAAACAGGCTCTTGGAGTTATGGTCCATCATTGCAAGAGATATTCAGGAGAGGGAATAAACACAAGTTATCAGGCCAGAACTGCGAGCATGCCAAGTAGCTACTCTTTTTGTTTCCCTTGCCATTCCCCCTGGTAAAAGATGGACTTAGCTAAAAATAGTCTGAGCTCAGTGGTAGCAGCAGTTTTCTGCCTTGCATTACAAACAGAAGTACAATGTGGCCTTTGGGTGTTCCACAAGCCAGTTTACCTTTTCTTGTCTTCATTTCTGATGAGAGAGACTCACTCTCCATTTCTGTTTCTTGTTTTACTGTAAACTTACTTGCTTTGACATTTTTAACAGCATAGCTAGAAAGATTGCTTCCAATACTGGCTTGCTTACTAGGCCATTTAGTTTAAATCCATTAGGAAGCCACTGTCAGTCTTAAATATAGGAATTCTGGTACTATATTTCTTCACTATATTGTTCCCACTTGAGTAGAAATTGGAGGTGTTCAAAACCTACTAGGAGCAAAGAGATAAGATTTCCAGTCAGCCTCAGGAGCGTTGTACATTTGGCCTTGTATCTATATAATAATAATCAGCCTTTGGGCCACCTTTGGAGGAATGACCACTTGTCCAATACACGCATTGGTATGGAAGATACAGATCTGACGATTCTGCTTTGGAATTAGGCCTCTTTTAATTTCCCATTCATTCATAATAGTTGCTGGGCTGATTGAAACTGTTAGATTAATGATGGCAAGATAGAATGCTGGTTTTGTTGGAAATGCAGCAGGACATCAACGAGAGCACACCAAGGTCTAAATACATGCTATTTTCCCAAGCTTTTGCCCTGTTTGTTTGGAGGGGCCACTTGTTTTACACTGTGCTCACTTCAGTTCACATAGCAAAGTTATCAATGGATGATGCCACAAGGGCATTTGTTTTTCAGCTGGCTTGTGGCAGAGCTTGATACTGATTTGTGCTGTGGGGGAATGACTGGCCCAAAGTCATCCAGCTGGATTCTGTGGGTCTCCCCTACTTCTGTACCACGCTGGCTCTCATCAAGGATGGGTGGATGGATGGATATGCTACAATGCACAATAATTGCATTAGGTGTATACTTATTGCTACAAAAAAAAGAAGATGGAAAAAGACTTAATAATAATTATGTGTGGAACTGCCATGGACCAGAAATACCATCTATTTTTAAGTCTTCATATTCTTGCATTTTTAACGTAGAAAATCTTGCAGAAGCCATAGCTCAGCAATATAGAAAAGGAATAAGTAACCTACTTTGGATAGTTGGAAGATTTGGCATTTTAAGAATAGCATGGACACTTTCGCAACATGAATACCATGGTGCTTGCACATTTATGAAATGGTTGCTATAGGAGTGGCCTTTTCCAGGAGTCAAACTGGTGAAGATGCTGCCAGCTATCACCTTGAGCCATCAAGGACACTTCCTCTCATCCCCCAGTTCCTTCTCTTACTTTCTGGGCAGGTGGAAATCCTTCCAAAGTATTGGGTGGCTGCTGCCATTACTTGATTTTCTAGGACTGTTGGGTTTAGAGGCATTTTGGGCCAGAGGGGGGCCCGCACCTGTGGAGATGGCTGGTGGGGTGAGGTGTTGTCCCCCCCCCCCCCCCAGCATCTTACAGGTTTTTTAGGGCCAAATTATAGGAGGTTTTTAGGCCATTTTTAATATATGTTTTTTAACTATTTATAGATTATGTCCATGTCTGGAGAATTATTGTGAGCCACCCAGAGTCACCCATTGGGGGAGATGGGTGGCATACAAATTTGAAAATAAATAAAAATAAAATAAATAAAATTTTTGGTCTTTAAAATGATGGTAGAGCCTTGCCCTTTTTGTTTTGTTGCATTAGGTATATTTATGACTCAGCTCGTACTGTTTAAAGAATAATAAAGCCATGACAAGCACTGAACCTGGTGGGGATCAGGTAGTTTTTCTTGAGGTAGTGTATACTTTGTGTGCTAAAGGGCCCAGGTTCCATCCTTGACATCACTACCTAAAAGAATCCATCAGAAGATACTTTTCCATGCCTGTGAATTTGGCAAACTGCTCCCAAGCCAAGTATGGGGTTGATGAATAAATAGTTTGACCTTATATAAATCAGGTTTCTATGAGGAAATTATATCAAACGGAAACAGAGAACATGTCAGTAAGTGGTTTGTCTTTGCTTATGCTCATTAACATAAATGTTCTTTTCAACTTGGCCCCCTCAGGTTATCATTTTAACGTAGCAGTCCACAAATAGGGTGAGGATCTTATGCACACACAAAGGAAACGCACATGCAGAAGTTCATGAAGAGCAAAAAGAAATAATCAGCGCTTCTCATTAAGAAGGGTTAAATATGCACATTTGTTCTGAGATTCAGTATATAATTATCAATAAGCCACCTGCTATAAACCCACCTTATCCTCTCTGGGTGAGTGCCAAGAAGCTTTGTGTTTTAAAAAAAATCTTGCATTTGTATTTGCACAAAATACAAAAAGCAAATAGGAATTTGAGGCAGAACTGATCACCTGAATTATGTTCTGAATGATATCGGTATTAGTGATTAATTATTGCACAGTTATACAGAGTCTTTCTTTTTCACTCTAAAGGGAGGAGAGAACAACTGTATTTTAAAACTTATGAACTTATGTAAAACAAAAAAGCAAACAACAGTGGAAAGTATTTGTAAGCATTTCCTCTTTAGAGATTGTCACCACTATCTTTGAATATATGTATACAATTTCTACTTTTCTCCAGGAATTCAAGGTAACGTGCTGTTCTTCTGTCTGCTACAACAACAGCTCTCTGGGGTAGATTGGGCTAAGAGAGAATGTCTGGCCTGAAGTTACTCAGTGAGCTTCCATGGCTGACGGTAGACTTAAACCTGAGTCTCCCAGGTCTAAGTTCAACACATTAGCCACTATATCACTGACATCTTTGTTCCAATTTGATCATCAAGCCCTTGGAGCCCTAGATCCTTTTATCTATAAATATGCTAGGCCAATTGTATCTATCCTCAGCTGTCCTGAGCTCATCTGAGGAAGATTCCTTGGAGAATGAGGATAGGTCAGGCTAGGGCTATCATATCTGGGTGGCCATCTTTACTGCCATCTACTGGTCTTCTGAATGTTTGCAGTCCAGGTCTGGTACTAAGTCAATAAATTTCACTGAGTATCTGCAATAGATGAAGCAAGCTTTACTGCAGGTCAGAATTAGTCCCACCAGCCTGGGACTTTCTGCTGAGGATTTTCACCTGGACTCACCATTGCAACCACCCAGCCCACATGATCAGTACTCACACTGTTTTAATATCAGAAGACTGCATACAAGGGAAAGTGTTCCTGGATGATCTTGTACATAGATCAGGCCTAATGACAATCAGCTGAGTTAAGCTGCCACTACAGTATGCCTTGATGAGAAAGTGGGGTAGATACAGCTTCTAGTATAAATCTCTCTGCTTGAGAGTAGCTCATTGCTATGGTTAACAGACTTGGATTAAAAAGGTCAGCATTTTTCAGGCATTGATGGGTAAATGTGCCCTTTGGAGCAATTATTCAAGATTGGAAGAAGAGCTGCAGGTGATCATTTTAGTGTCCTGATGTGAGAAGATCCTCCTTCATGTAACTTGACTCCAAGCCAATTAGAGTTTCATATATCACTGATGTTGGTGATCAAATTTAAAGGATGCCAGGTTGGGGAAGAGTATATTAAAGTTTTCTTCAAAGTCCCTTAAGACTAGTCCAAAATTTTTATTTCAATAAAACATCAAGTCACTGGACAAGCTCTTTTCCACTTTAACCTGCATTTTCAAGCTATATTGTATTACAATTGCTCTCTTGATTTTGGAGCAGACCCTGATATGGTTATTGTTAACAATGTGGCCTTGTTAACATGATAACATGACAGTTGGGGGAAAATGTTTATCTAAGTTATTGTCATTATTTTTATTTTTGTGTGGTAATGGAAATCGCTAATCTTAGATCAAGAAAATAATAGCACACTGCTCACAATTTGGATACTATGGTACTCAGCGTTTTGATGTCATTGTATACATGCTGAAGTGTTAATAATAAAGTGATATGGCCCAGCACATCTAAAAGGAAGGCAAAGAGCTTTGGAATGAAGGGTTAGAAAAGAGGAGACATTTTCAGCAAATACTCATAAGGGATAGATAACATAGTTATATGCTTACTGCTTCCCTGTGCTGTGAGAAATTCTAGGGTATTTTAGTAACATTTAAATTTCTGTCCTATGCATATTTATGTGAAAATAGAGATGGGCAAAAAAAGGATGAAGTACTTTTCTCCTGTATACAATCTAAAATGTAGATATTATTCAGATTCACACTTTTCTAAATGTTGTGTTTTCTATTGTTAAAATGCATTTGGGAAAAATTTCTGTAACTAATATTACATATAAAATTATCTATTTTAATCAATTCAATGCAATATATTATACTTATAAACATGTGTATAACATGTATTAGTATGTTATACAGGTAGTCCTCAACTTACGGCCATTCATTTATGAAGGCACTGAAAAAAGTGACTTGCAACCAGTCCTCGCACTTACAATCGTCACAGCGTCCCCATGGTTATGTGATCAAAATTCAGGTGCTTGGCAACCAGCATGTATTTATGATGGTTGCAGCTTCCTGGGGTCATGTGATCACTATTTGCCACCTTCCCACGGGACTTCTGACAAGCAAAGTCAGTGGAGGAAGCCAGATTCGCTTAATGACCACGGCAAAAAAGGGTCGTAAAATTGGGCGTGACTCACTTAATGACCACATCGCTTAGCGATGCATGTTCTGGTCCAACTGTGGTCGTAAGTCAAGGACTACCTCTTCAGTGAACAAAAATGTATATATTAGAAGAAATAAAGATAAATGCATACAATCTTTTGTTCTTTTTAAAAAAAAATTCAAGCTGAGTTTGAAATTTAGGAAAACTCTTAACCAAAAACTGGATATGAGAATTCAACATTTTCCCCTGTTCTACTTGAGATTAAGATCACTGATCTCAAATGGGCTGAGCAGATATTTATAGCATTCTTAAGGTATAAGCATTAGCATTCTTGTCTGAGAACTAACCCCATTGTATTCAGTTAATATTCATAAGATTGTATCATTATTGTTTTTAGTTATCTTCTGTATGTGCTATCAATATGCATACAGTAGTGCTGTATAGAGTACAAGAGAGTTGTTCCATGTTCTATGCTTATCACTTCATTTAAAAGGAAGAGAAGAGGCAGAAGTCAGCATAGAAGCAATATGCATTACTTTTAGGTATAACTGCTAAGTTGCTGTACTCTTAGAATAAATTCAGAACTTAAGTGAAAGTGAAGTGGCTTTTCCACAAAGCAGAAGATCCCCAAGAGTGAAATTAATATAGTACAGCCTGGAACCATTTTAGATTCAAATTTAATTCTAGATGGTATTGTTTCAGTCTGTAAATTTCTTACTTCTCTAATATTTCTTCCATCTATTTCTCCCATATCTGTGATATTCAAAAAGCCCTGTCCCACCCACCCCCAAAAAGAATTAACACTAGTACATAGACTGCCTGTGGCCCCCAACCTCTTTTTTTTTTTTTTTTTGCATCTCTACCTGGAATTTCTCAAAATTGGGTCATTGAAATGCAGCAGCAAAACACCAGAATTGGGTAGCGTACTTGTCTGAATAAAACAAAAGAGTAAAATTGGTTTTAAAGAATTTTTTTAAAAAACCTTAGAAAGTAGAAGGGGCAATTATTCATACCCCATCAGTTCGAGGGCACTTCCATACCACCAGTGTTTCCATGCTCCAGACCTTCACAGAACAGCTGATCCACAACTGTAGAGAAAACTACTACCCAGTCCATTCTCAGTCACTCTTTCTTGGCTGAAAAATGAAGAATGCGAAGATTGGAATCCAATCAGAAAAGTAAATTGCTAGTGCCTTTCTCACAACCATCTTTTTCATGCATATATTTTGTGTGCCCTTGTTTAGTGGCTATAAAAAAAAGTGAGAGGTTGCTGTGATGGAAAGGGACATGAAGAAAACTCTATTATATAAAAATGTAAATGTAAACAGAAACCTTGAAATCTCTCAAAGTTTTCCTGTCAAGTGACCATTATTCACCCATTGCATTTAAAACCTCTCTAAATCTGAAGGTAAATGTTAGTATGGTGGTGATTTTGTAGAGAGGTGATTTTCCCAAATCTGTGACTAAAACTACATGTTGCTATGGTGGCTGGAAGAAAAGAGGTTCTAAACATTGCACACAAGAAGAGACAAGCTCCAGGAACAGGACACTGAATCTTGATAGGGATGAAGAAACTGAGTGAGTAATGGCTGGTTTGAGGCCAAGAGGCAGGGCAAGGCATGAGTTCCCACCAATAAGAAAGCAGACTCTCACAATGTTTGCGAAGTCTCATCCATGTTCAAGAAAATACTTTGCAAGAGCTTAAGGCAGAATCCAAAATAAATCAGCAGCTCCCAGAAACAGACATTGTCATAAGATCTGTCAGGTTTGGAGTAAATCTCAAAGTCATACAAAGCAATTCTGGGGAAATGCCACCAATGATGCCATTGCATGACTGTTTTTAACCTTGTAGTCCTTATTGGTTCAAAAAAAAAAATACAAAACAAACAAACAAACAAAATGCCAAAGAATGTTTGCCCACTTTGGTAGCTCTCCACTCTGTACTACCCAAAGAAATCCTATGCTATATATAATTTATCCCTGGCTGGGATCATGGGTTCTACCTTGTCTCTTCCCAAGTGCTCTTAATAGTTTCACTCTTCATCGCTGTGTTCACCCACAATTGAGATACAGAATAATTAATAAGCCACATGTGTTCTTCAGTCTGCCTCAGGCCCTGCAAAGTAGAATTGTTTGTGTTTATTTGTAAGCTGGCATGAAGGTAGTCGCTTGGGTTTGTTTCTGAAAGAACAAAGGACCTTTTGCTCAAAAGCTGAAGGAAACGAGCTTTTCGGTTTTCATCTTTGTTTCGATACTACTCAACAGCGGGTCATGTTTGCGACTCATTAGTGAGAGCAATTCATAATACCCATTTCACTGTTTCCATGTGCCTGTCACTTAGCTGTGATGGAAGAGGAGGAGGATACCAAACATCCATTTGGGGAATAAGGAGATAAAGTACATAGATCAATACCACCATATTAAGGGACAATGCATCTCTGAATAAGAGCTGCTAGGGATGAGCAGGAAGTGATGGCTGCTACCTATGTGTCTTGCTTATGAGCATACAAAAAGGTCTAGTTATTTATTATATTTCTAAAGTGCTCAATAACCATAGTTCTCTGGGGTTGAACCAATCAGTTAAATCAACTAATGATAAAAACTAAAAATAAATACAGCACAGTAACAGAGAAAAAAATCATAATCAGCAGTGAAATAGTGCACAGATCATTAAAATGCTTGGAATGATAATAAAGTAAGTTCCAGGTAAGCTTTTTAAGGGAGGTTGCCCCACCAGCAGGGTGCTACCATTTGTATAGTTGCCATCTATATCACCTAAAATGTTGAGGAACCTGCAGGATGAGCATTTATGAAGACCAAGTTGGTAGCTACCAGAGCACATTTTCACTCCCTGCTCAATCTGTACGACTGATGTACATGTAGAAGGTTTGAAAGGGTTAAGATTGACCTCAAGGTTATGCTGATGAAATTGTTTGGCATTTAATAGAGGACAAATAAAAGATGTACTATTTTACAGAGCTCATTTTAGAATTCCTCGCCATAATTTGAAAAAGATGGGATATGTGTATGACAGTATTTTAAGTCATGCCTAAGTTGGTCACATGATGTCCCAAAGGAGAGATTTAATTTAGTAGCAATGCATTTCTGTCATTTATAGGGGTAGATCATAACATTGGTGAGAAAGCTCTGTTTGAAGCCCAGTTAGCCTTGTGATTAAACCCATGGGCTAGAGCAGCGTTTCTCAACCTTGGCAGCTTGAAGTCCATACATCTTCAAGCTGCCAAGGTTGAGAAACACTGGGCTAGAGGTTCTATATACTGCATGTACTGTGTAGATCAGACACCATCCTAAGACAGCCTTCCAGGGCCAAGGGAATAGCTCCTATAATACAGATCACCACATCTATATCTAAGATGCATAAGGATCAAACTTAAGTCATGCATCTGGGTCCCCCCACCCCCATTTATTAACTAACCTTCAATATAAAAAATATAAAAGGCAATTTGAATTATTGGTTGTTCTGGGGAAATAGAACCAGAATAGATTTGAGAAGCATATTAAGTACACTTGGAAGCCAAATCTCCCCACAGATACATACTTTGGCCAGTAATTTGCACAATGGCCCATTCCCTTTTTTTAAATATGTCTGCTTGCTCTATAAGTTAGCTAATATAGTTATGTGACTGTAGATTTTTAAACTGACACATTTAAAAGGCTATTTGAATTAAGAAGGGGAAGCTGAAACAGAACAATTTATATTAATGAATTTCTTTCTAACTCAGTTGGGACAGAATGCTTGTAGGGTTTTTTTGTTTTGCTCATTTCCTTAGGGAGCTTCAGATGATGGGGAATGGGGAATCTTAAATAATGTTATCCATATTGAAGATCTTCAAAAAACAGAAATGAAGATTTCTTGTTGTTATTTTAGAAGGCTACCAAGGTTAATTTACATATGAAGGGGACATAGAGGAACTCTGGCTATTGCTTAAAATAAAAGCCACTTGGGATGGTAATAGGCATGAAAGAAGATACAGTAGTTCATTTTTTAAAACTCTAAAGAAACAAAACTTGAGATGGAGATAACATCATGTGTTTTGGATCTACGCAGAGGACTTATCTCTTACCCCCAGCCCTCCAGGAGGGTTTCTTGTCAATATTCCACCACATTAATCAAAATTTGAACACTTTGTGTGTGTAATAAACTGATATATCAAGAAAATAGTTTTAGAATTGCCTCCATCATAAGATGATCATATTGATATCTTAAAACGGAACTCTCCATTCATTCAACTCTCCAATACCATTCCTTTTTTGCTCTCTAGAAAGCATTAAAAGAGTTATACATTTATAATTATGCCATTTGTTTACTTGTTTGTGCATTTAAATTAAATCAGCCTTCCCAAAACTGTTGTGAGATTTCAGTTCCTAATATTCTCTTATTTATAGTCATTGACTAGGGATAGTAGGAATTGTAATCCCAAACATCTAGAATACAGAAGATTGAGAAAGGCTTCTCTAAATATTTTCATCCTTCCTTTAATTCAGAGAAGCCTAATCTTCCACAGATCAGTCTCATCTTTTAAGGCTGTGTGAGCAAATGGCTATCACCACTTCTCCCAACAGTGAAGTCCATAAATTAATTTGTGTTGTGTAAAGAAGTACTTTCTTTTATTTGTGCCAAATCAATCAATTTCAGCAGATGAGTTTATGCTGATATTATAAGGCAGGGGGCAAATCTTGCTATCCATGTTGTCCAGATCCTGGAACATTCTAAGAATTTTGATAATGATGATGATGATTTATATACTATTGTTAGAATATTTTTTCTAATATGTTTAAAGATTGTATAGACAGTAATAAATAGGCAGTAGTAATGCCATTGTATAAAAGCTGGCTTCTCCATTAGAAACAACAGAGACATCACAAAGCAAAATCCACGCATACCTATGTAAAAGAAGACATATATCTTATGTGTAGAAAAGCACAAGTCTAGATGAAATGCCCATTTAAAACATTTCTACTTTAGCTCTAGATAAAGAGACACTTGTTTAACCATAAATAAGGAGGCATCTGCTCTATCTCTAAGATCGTTTGTAATAAGCTAACGCATTCCATTCCATTCGATTGACAATGATTGGCTAAATTTCTAAACTTCAGACCCCTAGAAAAAGGGAAACACAGAAAAGTGGGCACAGCTGTCCACTCAAAGCAACTTGACAACTTTGGGCGAATAAATGAATTTTTAATCTTTGCTGATTGTCTGGTGATTTCTATTAAATTCCCAGCTTGGGAATGAACAGAGAAAAGGAAGGAGTCTTATCCTTCTAACATTATCCTTCATGGAGAAATAGCAAGGTGGCTTACAGTTAAGATAAATGTATAATAAATAAAGCAGATACAATAAAATGTATAATTAGATTGGCTGACATACTGTATATAAGAGAATCAAGGCCTGGGTGAAGAGTTGCATATTGAAGAAATTACAGTACTCTTACAGGATGTAGGAGGCACCTTCAGAGGTCTGAAATCCATAGCAAAGGTGCCACAACAGAGAAGATTCTAATGTGAAAAATTGGTCCAGAGCATTGGTTGTGTTGAAGACACCCCTCCCCCAACTCCTGTAAATTTTAAAGATTGTGGTGGTGGATATAAAAATGGATTGTGGAAGAGTGAACTCACCACCCGGGGTGAGCAGGCATTTTTTCCCTCCTGGGATGCAGAGTTTTGATGCTACCTGGGAAGTAGGGTGAAAACATCCCCACCCCGTCCTTAATTGGAGAGTTTGTTTTATAAAAAGGGAACTGAAAGCAAGCATGTGTGCAGGTGTGTCAAGAAAGGAGTTACGCCAGGAAGACAGCAGAGTCTCAGGAAAGAAAAACCTCCAACCCAAAGGCAAGTATCTCAGCAGCAGTCGTCAGGACAGCAAAAGAAAATTTCAGTTCTTGGAAGTGAATGATGGCTTAGAGGCAGCGCTGGGAAACAAGGGAGGAAAATTGCCTGACCAGAGTCTGCAAACCAAACTAAGCCCACTGTGTGCAGCAGCTCGGGTGCAGAGCTCTAGAAACCAGCCCCAGCAAGAGAGGATTGTGAGTGCTGGTGGGGGGGAGAAAAGCCCATTGGCAAGTCTATAAAGGAGTGGAAAGGGTTTTTGCATGCAAATGGACTGAGATTGGCTACAAGAGCTGAAGACCTGGGAGAAAAGGAGATTTAAGGAGCTAAGAAACAGTAAGATAAGAAAACAGTGCTACAAACATAGGAACAGGAACATAGAGATAGAATATAGAAATTATTAGATTAAATAAGAATAGAAATAGTTGTAAACTTATAGTAATAGGAAGATAGTAGAATAAAATAGTTTAATTTTGTACAATAGAACAGTTCTGTGTGGGAAAAACAAATACATGTTTTGTGTCTGTTCAGTACCATATTAAGAAAAACCCTAACAGGATGGTGCAATACTCTTTATGTGGTAGCATAACCAGAATTGATTCTACATTTTGACAAAGTAACCTATCATATTCTGATTAGTAGACTTATTAAGTATGGCCTGGATGTCATCTCTGTTAATTGGATCCCTAGATTGCTTGAAATCAATACTCAGAGTTCTCGTCAACAGTTCTTCATCATAGTGGAACACATTTATTGTACACCACTCAGAGTCATGTTTCTGTGAGATGGGTGTTATATAACTATGATAAATAAATAAATGTCAAGTGGAATAGGGCAGAATCTTGAACTCTGGGTCCTGAACTCTTCAATATCTCGTAGAGGATGGGAATGGCAATAGCAAAGAAATAAATCAAAATTCAGGTTTAATTTGATCTGTATAGATTCACTGAAATCAGTGGAATTTAGGAATTATTTCTTTTTTTTTTTTTAATGTTTTTTTTATTTTTACAACAAACACAAAACAAACATGAACAAACAAAAACATAAAAAGGCATAAAAAAGCATCTTCCATTTTATACCGTGTGTCAACCAGTTAAACTCGTTGGTGCCCCTTTCATAATCTTAACTTCTCATATCATCTATTCAAAAATATACTTGTATACTTATCAATTAACAATTATTAATCATTCATAGCTAATCTATAAAATCATATATTACAAAAAATTTTAACTTTCAATAGGATTAGTAATACATCTCCATCTATCTATTATATGTGTATATATATAATAATTAATATCAAATTTCTATTATAAAATTTCCTAATCTATTACATTACTATATTTTCTCATCTAATCATTAATAAAAACAAATCCCGTGTCATATAAAATTGCTTATCTTCTTACTCTAATTTCAAATCTCAATTTAACTCATCTCTGCACATTCCATAATTTTGAATAACTTCCTCCTGCATAAGTACTTTTTAATTTTTCCAATTCTTAAGAGTTACAATTCTAACCAATATCAGTTACAGTATCAATTACAATTCTAACCAAGTTACAGTTCTAACCAGATTTCACTACATGTTATACAATTTTTAACTATATATCTCAGATTTATACTTTATTCCAGCGCTTGCATAATTTTGAGTTCACCCTTTTCATTCAATATCCCAAAATATCTGGCTGTTCATTCCTTTTTTCTATATTATTGGATAAGAGAAAGCAATAATAAGTGTCCTTTTGAACATTCTGCTTTTGGAAGCTTCTGTCAGTTCCATCATTGTTGTATTCCCCTGATTTTCTCTTTAAACATCTGCAATAGTTTCTTTCAATATTGTTTTACTTCTTCTTTTTGTACATTCTCTTAGTACGATTTTCCATTATAATCTTGTATAATCTTTTTCTCACCCTCAGTGCCAAGAACAAATCTGTCTCTCTTCATTTATCAGTTGATTAACCCTTTTAATTCTCAGTTTATAGGCCTCACAATAATTCCATTTAATGTTTCTGATTTCTTGTACTATTTCTTCCTTTTCCAATGATCCCGTTTTATGTTTAATTAAGTCCATTTTAGCTTTAATATCTTTTTTTTTTTTTTTTGAGAATTTCTGCAGCTCTTCTTCCAATTTTTTATAGTCATCCTCAATAGTTTAAAGATCTTTTTCTGCATTGTGTTTCTCGTATAGTCTATTATCTTGGTAAACCTTCATTGAGTCAAAGGATTCTTTATCTTTGTTCTTGCCAAAAATAAGAGAAAAAAAGAAGCAAAAGGAGAGAAAAAAAAAAGAAGGAAAAATAAAAAGAAAAGGAAAAGAAGGGAAAGGCTAAGCCTCTTAAAAAAAAAAAATCCATCTGGGGGGGGGAATAGAGAGCAAAGCAGAGCTTCTAGCAGAAAAAAGAGCTACTGCCACTAATCAAGGCTCTTGTGACTGGCTCAAACTTTCCATCTTAATGTTTTCAAAGTCGCTTTCAACTCCACTTTCTTGTTTATAGTTACGGATGGCACCTGTATAAACATGCACATCCCACTATCTTTTTAGAAAGCACAGGGTCTTTGAGCGTGCGTCACAATGAAAAAAAAAAAAGCACTAAGTCGCGCCTCTAAATGGCAGTGCAACTTTCTTTCATTTACTTTCTCTTAACTCCACTTTCCCCATTTCAAAGTCAAAAAGATATAAATTTCTTATAACAATAAAGAAATCTTAGTAAAAAAAAAAAAGGCTTAAAATAAAGAGTTATTGAGTATTAAAAAGAGAAAGCCAATCCAGTTAAAAATATATTTTTTTTAAAAGAAAAACATCTTGTCAATTCCACTAAAAAGGGAAAGTTGAAAAGAAAAATTTTCTCCCCCTTCTTTTTTTTAATAGGGTTCAATCTCGCCGCTTAATCCACTTTTCTTCACTTTTAAAAATCTCTTTAAGTTACTTAAGGTGTTCTCTAAGAATAGTTGAATAGTAAAAGTCCATCTCACCCAGTTGACACCCTTCTCTTCCATCTTCCTTTGGAGCTGTCCCGGCTTTCGCAGCCATTTTTGGCTGCCTCTCCTCCGCCGGCTTCAAGAGCTTCTCCCCGGATCGATCTGGGACTTGCGGCGTCCCTGAGATCCGCGGGATGCGCCCTTTGCATTCGCCATCTCTACGGGACGGCTTAGGTCCATTGGGACCGTCCGGGAGAGGAGATATCGGCTGCCATCCTGGGAGCCCAGGATCGCCCGCCGTATCGCCGCGACGCCAGCTCCGCCCTCCTTCAGAATTTAGGAATGATTTCAATATGACAAAATCTGAACTGGATTTCTCCATAGTAGTTCTCCATAATTGTCCTCCTCTTAGTATGATTGCTCTAGAGTTGTGCAATCCATTGATTTTTTTTTTACCCAATAGGAGGAGGTTGATATTAGTGGTAAGGAATCATATAGTAAGATTTAAAAATCCACTAAGATTTATTATTTATACATCAGTCATTCATAGACAGGTTAATTGCACTTTAAAGTAACAGCATTCCAACATTAGCAGTTCCAATATTTTCAAAGCCCTCCAGAACTGATGGACAAGGAGAAAGAGAAGGAGGGAAGCATCTGTGCCCTCTCTCCTTTCTTCTTCTTCTTTTTTTAATTTTAAGGCTTTCTCTTAAGGCAAGTGGAGAATGTAATTCTACACCAACTCAAAGCTGCTGTAGGTTTCATGTTTAGGACTGTATCAGGAGCAGCATTTGCATATGTCTAATTTTTCCCAGACATACTCTTCTTTTTAAATCTTGAATGCTCATTCTGGCTGGGAGTCCAAAACCTGGCAAAACATCTGGGTTTTAAAGGGCTGCTGCATAAGTTGCAATAGCCAGGAAAAATGTGGGTATGTTACAGCAATCAGGAGGAGGGCTTCTCCATTAAAGTCACCCTAAGGAAGTTGCCTTGCCCTTCTGCTTCCTGATTGGTAAATTACAGAGAGAGGGAATGGCAATAGATGCTGTGGGCCACTAGGCTCCCAAAGTCACACTCTGTGGTTCGAGTGATCACTATCACTATACTGTAGAGATTTCATTTTTGCTTTGCTTTGCTTTGCTTTGCTTTAAGGTAAACACTCATGATTCATAAAGGAAAGTTTATTATTTTTATAGTAATTTTTATTAAACATTACAATTAAAAAGATAAAAACTAATACAAAATAAAAAAATAAAAAATAGAAAGTGCAAAAAAAAATAGAAAAGAAAAAAATAATATAGTAAAGAAAAAGAAAAGAAATTTACAAAGAAATGATTTCCCCCTTCACCACAAGTATAAACCATTTTAGTAACTTATTACCATCTCTTAAAATACAACAAATGATCTGTTCTTCCCATAACCCATCTCTTATCTATAAAATCTTTAAAGCTTTGTCATTCAGCCCTGATCAGCAAAAGTCCATTAAGAGTTACCAGAGATAATAACATATCTATTTTAACCTTGATCAAATAAATCTTTATATTCCTTCCTTTTACTTTTAATAATCTTGATCTTTAATCTTTTCAAATAATGCCCTAGAACTTGATTTGTATTATGGGCCAGTACATAGCACAGCTCAGAAGGGCATTGGGAACACCGCCAGAGGCTCAAAACACCACTTGCTCATAGATAGAGCAGTCGCCAAAGACTCAAGGTGAGCACAGCCTGGATTGACTACAGGAAAGCCTACGACTCAATGCCACACACATGGATCTGTGAATGCTTGGCGCTATACAAAGTCAACAGGACACTAAGGACCTTCCTCAAGAACTCAGTGGGACTGTGGAAGACAACACTGGGAGTCAACTCAAGACAGCTCGCACAAGTGGCCATCAAGTGAGGCATATATCAAGATGATGCACTGTCCCCACTGCTGTTCTGCATAGGCTTGAACCCCTTCAGCCAGATAATCACAAGGACTGAATACAGGTACAAGTTCAAGAGTGGAACCACCATCAGCCACCTCCTCTACATGGATGACATCAAGCTGTATGCTAAGAGTGAACGAAACATCGACTCACTGATCCACCTTACACAGATCTACAGTGACAACTTAGGGATGTCATTCGGACTGGAGAAGTATGGCAGGATGAAAGTAAAGAGAGGGAAGGTAGTTAAGACCGATGGGTTGGAACTACCAGTGGGCCACATAGCAGACATAGAGACCAGCTACAAATACCTTGGTATCCCACAGTCACATGGGAACCACAATGAGGAGGCAAGGAAGACAGCAACATCCAGGTACCACCAAAGGATAGGACAGGTCCTGAAGAGCCAGCTCAATGGGAAGAACAAGATCCACACCATCAACACATACGCCCTGCCAGTCATCAGATACCCTGCCGGTATAGTGAGCTGGCCAAAGGACGATATGGAGGCTGCCAATGTGAAGACCCGGAAGCTCCTCACAATGTATGAAGGTTTCCACCCCAAGTCCAACACCCAGAGATTGTACACCAGCCACAAAGAGGGCGGGTGGGGTCTGGTGAGCGTCAAGCCACTGTTCCTCGATGAAAGCTGGAGCATCCAAGAGTACATCAGTAAGATGCCACCCAAAGATGAGCTGCTGAGAGAATGCCTGAGGCAGCAGCAGACATGGGACGAAGTTCAAATGGAGGAAGTACCATGGCAAGACAAGCCCCTGCATGGGATGTACCATCGACAGATAGCTGAGGTGGCTGACATTAGGAAATCCTATCAGTGGCTGGAAAAGGCTGAACTAAAAGGCAGCACTGAGACACTGATCATAGCTGCACAAGAACCGGCACTAAGCACCAGATCCATAGAAGCAGGGGCCTACCACACTAGACAGGACCCAAGGTGCAGATTGTGCAAAGAGGCCTCAGAGACAGTCCAACACATAGTGGCAGGGTGTAAGATGCAGGCAGGAACAGCATATACTGAACAGCACAACCAAGTAGCTGACATTGTGTACAGGAACATCTGAACAGTGTATGGGCTAGACCCTCCCATGTCCAGATGGGAGATTCCACAGAAGGTGATGGAGAATAACAGGGCTAAGATCCTGTGGGACTTCCAGATCCAGACAGGCAGGTACTGGCCAATCAACCAGACATTGTGGTAGTAGACAAAGACCAGAAGACAGCAGTGGTGATAGTTGTATCAGTGCCAAGTGACAGCAATATCAGGAAGAAGGAATATGAGAAGCTGGAGAAGTACCTGGGCCTGAAGGAAGAACTAGAGAGGATGTGCAAAGTATGTTCCAATGTGGCCAATGTGGTTCCAGTGGTGGTAGGAGCGCTTGGGGTTGTGACTCCTAAGCTGGGAGAGTGGCTCCAAGAGATCCCAGGAACAACATCAGAGTTCTCTGTCCAGAAGAATACAGTGCTAGGGACAGCTAAGATACTGCGCAGAACCCTCAAACTCCCAGGCCTCTGGTAGAGGACCCGAGATTGAGGAAGACACACACCACCCATAGGGGTGAGAGGGGATTTTTTTTTTAATTCCTTAAATTTGTATTTAAAACTACTTTTGCTAAGGATTGAAGAAAACTCATCCGGTACTATAAAACTTGTCGATCCAAAGGTTCCAAAATCTGAAAAGCAGTTAACAAGCAATTTCCAAAAGTGATTAGAAAAGGAAATATGTGAACCCAGCATCCTTAAAGGCATCGATCATGGTATGAGCAAAGGTGGCTATTCCGTTGTCTCCCAGAGCTCTAAACCCACTGGAGACTGCTGTCTTGCAGTCTCCTCATGATGTCAAGTCCTCTTCTTGTCTGGAGAGGAATTACAAAGATCCAATCTTCTCGCCGGCTCTTCATTTTGCCGTAGTTGTCAGATCTGCTTTTTGTGGAGCTGTCTTCAGTTCACCATTTCTTCCCTGGAAGTCCAGGAAAGATTATTATTTATTGATTTAATTTATGCCCCATATTTCTTGAGAGTGAAGGTGAATAATAATTATAATTATTATGGTTGGTCACACAGTCAGCCAGATGTTTAGACTCTGTTTGGCATTTTTATCCACATATCAAGTCCTTCCCAAGGACCTAGGATAGGCAGATGTTGTTGCTTGATGGTTTGATGGTGTTAAAGGTATCATCGCAGGATATAAGCTGTTTCAAGTAAAGCTGCCTTTTGCAGTTGACTGATGGTGATTTTGATTTTGATTTTGATCATCATCATCATTATCATTATCATTATTATTATTTGATGCAAATATAGCATTAAGAATCATTTCTGTTTTGGTTCAAGCATTTGAAAATGTTCAGGCTATATCAGAATTAGAATATTTTCTTCAAGAAGATTTGAAATTGTTGTGGTACTTAACAGTGTGAAGTACAAAAAACCTTCTGTCTAGTGTTACAAAATAATCCATCAATTCGGCTGATGAGTATTCTCTTTAAACTATTTTGTGTGTATGTGCTTATCAGTATCCCATGAGACTATAAATCTATAGCATTTTCATTTGCCATGGCAATATATGTATTAGCTCAATGTACCATTCTCCTCCCACAGTGCCAAAGGCTGTTTTAGCTCCAGTTATTAATGTTGTACTTGGGGGATGGAGGGGGGAGAGAATTAATTTGTTGCATGCTATACTGATTATGACATATTAGTGAAAACAAGTCCTCTGTACAGTATCCTCTTTTTTCAAAAGCTCAGATATAATAATCCTAGTCACCTATCACTTTTTGCTTATTTCCAAAGTTGGACTTTCCTAATGTCTGAAACAGCCAAACTCAAAAGCTATCAGGATGTGTATAGGCTGGGGGTGGGTTCTGATTCACTTCCCCCTTTATAATCACTTTCAAATCTGATTACCTTCCAGGCAATATAGACCTGCAGCTTTAAAATCTGGTAGACCATCATAATTCAATTCTAACTGTATTAGAATTATATCAGCCTACCCCACTCAGTCCAGCAGAAGGGGCATGTTGCAGACCATACCAGTCAAGGAATTTCGACTAGCAGGCTCTAGGAAGAGGGCCTTTTCTGCCATGGCCCCCACTCTGTGGAACAACTTACCATCTGAGATGTGGTGCGCCCCCTGCTCTCATGGCCTTCAGGAAGAGTGCGAAATCTTGGCTATGCGAGATGGCCTGGGGGCCTGATGGGAGCTCGCATCGTTGGAATTGACTCGGGTATTTGATTCCACCCGCCCATCATCTTGAATTTTATAGTCTTTTTATATATATAGTCTTTTTATATAGCATGATTTTTTTACCTAATTTAATGTGGATATTTATATTTTTAACTGGTTTTGATGTTTGATTTTAATTGTGAGCCACCCAGAGTCATCCTCTGGGGGAGATCAGAGGCATATTAATTTAATAAATAAGTAAGTAAGTAAATGTTGTTGATGTATATCTCACCTTTCTCCTATCACTGAATGCAAGAAAGCCTACATGGATTCTCGGTAGCTCTCACATTCATTTACTGAACAAATCTGTACCATCTTAGCTGTGGTTTAGTGGAAACTGCATGTTCTGCCAAAGTGTCAGCTGGAGGAATGGTTCTAGCTGAAAATACTTTGGATGGGAGTTTCTGAATTTAGGGCCTTAGAAGTTGACCACAAGTCTCAGACAATGGAGGAGGAGGAAGTAGATCTTGAGGAATAACACAAAATTATAAAATAACATGTTATATATAAAAAGAGAATCAATCTTGTAATATCAATTTCCTAGGAACAATAATAAGAATGCTAGAGTGGCACAAAATGCTAGAACTAAAGGGCCTTCAGTCTGATCCAACAGGAGCCTTCCTATGTTCTTTGGTATATCTGTTTCCAGGTTTAATTCAAGGTGCTGGTTCTTATCTATAAAGTCCTATACTGGGAGATCGTGGGCACTTGAGAGACTGTCCTCTCCTGGGTATGGTTCTGTAACGGTATGTGGGAATGACCTTGGGAGACAGAACAAAGAAACGCAGCCAAGGGAACAGTCAGATAAAAGGCAACTTAGTCCACAGCAGGAATGTGGGCAGGGCAAGGGCTCAAATGGGACCCTCCCTAGTTTCTTGGGCTGTAAAGGGGACCGGGGGAAGAAGTGTACTATCAGACTGTTAATGTAACCTTACAATAAAGTAGAATTGGCTCATCTGCCCGTTTCCTGTCTGGTCTGCCTCGCAAGGTTGACATCAAACTTGCAAGTTTGAAAGTACAAAATTAGAGTCCCTTCTGGGCCACTTGCCCCATTACATCTGCCTCTTATCAGACCATGGTTTAGTCTGCAGGTCTTCGTCATATCTCCCAGTCATTCCCACTACTATTACAAGTTTTTTAGATGCTCTGCTTATCAACCTGAGGTATGATGTCGTTGAGAAGGCGTCTATCAGGAGCGGAGCCTTTTCAAAGTGATGGAAGTTTTGTGAAATTTCCATCTCAGGGAGGCCTACCTACCATGGACACTGTATGTCTTGAGATCGTTTCAGAAGATATTTAATCCTCTTTTTTTTCCCTTACATTAAATATTTATGTCTGACATTCTAGGTATTATTTGTTTTATATGTTTTATTTCCCATTTTTATTCTTTTAAGTTTTATACTGCTTTTATTTTATTTAATACTTTCCTCTAAATGCTGTTATATAGCTCCTCTATATTTCAGTGTTAAACACATAAAGAATTCTCACTAGAAGAATTCAGCTTTTCCCTTATTCATTGACATCCAATTGGGACCAGGGAGATTGTTTATTGGATTTTCTGTGGGGAAAGTAATTCACTGAAAATATCTAAAAGAATGTTGCGCATATTCTCTTTTTCAGGAACGCCATGGCAAAACTGGTATTGTTGCATGAATAGATAATAATTATAATAATATACAAGAAACAGAGAGAAACTAAAACAATGACATAAAAAAGTCTAGGAAAACAAATATAATACTAAACTGTAATAACAAAGTGCCTTGCTTTAATTCTAATTGCAATCTGTTTCATTAAAAAGGCCATACTATTGTCCAGCCATACTCAGCTTGATCCATTGTGCATAAGCAATACTGTACTAGCTTTTGTTAGGAAATACACAGTAAAATATAAACACATCCAGCCCAAATTCATACAGGGGATAGAATACCAAGTCACATATCAAGATAAATGGGAGGCAGAATCCATATAACAACCACAGCCACAGCATAACACATTTATAGGAGGCAATCACTGATAAATTGTTCCAGCATCTTAGTGTGTCCAGTCAGGTTTTAAATTCAGATTCTTTCAGCTTCCACTCAAACATAGCTGATATTAGCTGGCCTTGATTACAAAGGCCTTATTTTGCAAAGCCTCAGTCTGGCATTCTCAGGCACTGATGTTCTCAGGGACTCAGTGGTCTGAGTCCTGAATACTGGAATTTGGATTGCCAGGGTCACGTTATATCCCTTGGGTGGCTTCTCAGGATCTAAAGCAAATGATTCTTCTACAGTATTTGTCCTTTGCTGATATAAGAAAGACATGTCTCATTGGCCATGAAGCCACAAAGAAGGCTAAATGAGTCATTGATGGGAACTCATTCATGGCAGGACCTCTAAAAAGTGTTCCTCTGATGACCTAAGAGTACAGTATGGATTGTATAAGAGTAGGCAGCCCTGAAAAGCCAGTCTAGTGTAATCAGGCTAGAAACCAAGAGACCATGAGTTCCAGTCCCGCCTTAGGCACAAAGCCAGCTGGGTGACCTTGGGCCAGTCACACACACTCTCAGCCCTAGGAAGGAAGCAATGGCAAACCACTTCTGAAAATCTTTGCCAAGAAAACTGCAGGGATTAGTCCAGCAGTCGCCAGGAATCAATGCTGACTTCAGGTAGCCCTGAAAGTAGGTTGGGCCAGTGAAGCTGTTTCAACATGTAGACAATGTGGGAACTCCAGAAGGTCCTGCTGACCATTCTTAGGACCTCATTCTGGGCCAGCTACAATTCTGAATTGTCTTCCCAGTCCACTTGACAAAGAGCACATTGCAGTAGTCCTGCCTTGATGTTACTCGAGCATAAGTCCCTAAAACCAGATCACTTTCTTCCAGATAGGGGTGCACCTACTTGAATTAATAACTGAAGCTGATAAGAAGCCCTCCATGCCACTGATGTTATTAGCATCCAGCATCACTATTGGATCCAGTAGTGCAAACCTGAACTTTAAGGGAAAGTACACCACCATTCTCAAAAGATAAATCTCCAAATCTTGGAAGTACAGTAACAATTCCATTTGTCTGAATTCAGTTTGTTTGTGTATCATCAGAATATTGCGAACAGTTAGCTCTAAATTGCAAATGAAACTTCCCAGCAACTTCAGGTAACTACTCCCCAAATTAAGAATAGTTAATCTAAAAGGATGCACTATATTACACATGCTAATCTGAGGAATGGTGATATATAGTCGATAATTTGTGTGTGCCTAGTTAGCACAGCATGGGATACTGAATTAGGTCCAGGCCATGCACATTTAGAAGGTGTAGACAAATTGGGGCAAGTGAAAAAGAGAGAAGTGAAGCTGGTTAGGCATCCTGTGGTTGAAGAAAACTACAGTAGGTATACTTAGCTTGGTGAGGAGAAGGCAGAGGGAGACTTGATAATTCCTGAAAGTCTTAGGCATGAGGAGTATTAGGACAAACTTTCTACCAGGAAAAACAATTTACCATGGAAGCAGTTTGGAATGGTTGACTGGGGACTTTCTTACTGAAGACCTTCAAGCAGAGACAAGATAGCCATCAGTTGAGAATAGCCTTGCTCTGTATTTCCTGCACTGAGTAGGGGCTGTATTAGCTGACCTCCAAGCCCCTTCTAGACTGATGATTCTCTGGTTTTCATAGATTGAATCCAAAGGGAAAATACCTGCCTATCAGGCCAGTTTTTTTAATAGGACTATCAAAGAGCAGCCAACTAAATTCATCTAGTATTTAGCGTTATTGTTCTTTTTTACCATTCTGGGTCAAGGAAAGTCCAAAATCTCTTAAGCTGTCTCCTAAGGGAATCCATGTCAAATTGCCTTTAGAATCCTTCTGACCCAATAATTCTATGTGAGTCTGATTCCCATCTGTAAAAATAATGTCAGAGCTTCCTTAGGCTTAGAAATATTATTACATCAGAAGATAAAGCCATTTTAAAAATCAGAAGAAATGCATATCATTGTAAAGTTTTATTGTGGGATCTGGGCACCAATGTCATATTTTAAAAGTGGGCTTCCTTATGCTAAAAAAATACAAAGTATAGGGATGCTGATATCTGCCAATCACCTAAGATCAGTATTTGCAAAGACAGACACAAATTAGCTGGAATCTTCAGCTGACCTTTGGTCTTTTTCCTATTGTGAAAGTGAATGTGATTATTTATTTATTTTTTCTGTCTCAAGAAATAATGTTTAGCTTGAAAGGTCTGTCATTTTGAAGTTTCTGGCTGATGATCATGCTGTGATTAAAAGCACTGGAAGCTGCCTGTTACTTAGCCATATCATCGGCCCATTTAACACAGTATTGTCTGTACAGAATCATATAGCTGGAAATGCTTTGGAAATCATCTAATCAAACCCTCTGCTAAATGCAGGATCTGCAGTGCAGGATGTGACCAACATCATACCTGATAAATAAATATCCAGCCTCTGCTTAACTGTCCTGCAAAAGAAAGCCCATCACCTCCCCAGATAATTTGTTCCATTACCAAATAGCTCTTACTACTAGGAAGTTTCTCCTAATGTGTAATCAAAATCTTCCCCACAATTTTGGTCATCAAGGAGAGCCCATCATTGGTGTTGACCTAGGAGTCAACTGACAGCTCAGTCAGCTTTTGAAAAGAGAATGGGGAAGGGTGGCATCTTGTCTCTGGCCAGCTTGGCATACATTCTTCAGCAGTTAGAACCAGTCAACCACATTACTAAGTCATGATTACATTGGCTGTGAAAGATTGTTGTGCAATGAACAGGTTGCTATGGCATCTGTACTGCTTAGTGTAACTATTGGGTCATGGACTTTAAAACAACGGCAGAAACATGTGGCTCACCAGATCTTACTGAACAATAATGTCTTTTATCCTTCACCTATTTGAGGCTGCTAGTACTTGTCATTTTCTAATTTCTGGAGAGCCACTGCTCTCTTTTCCTTGCTTCAGAGATATATACGCTTGAGACTGTTCACATTGTCAGAGGATGCTAATGAAAGGCTAGGAATATGTTTGATGGAGATGAAAGTAAAAGTAAATTAAAAGAATTGTGGGACATGTGTAAAGTTCTGAAATCAAGGGTGGTTTTTAAATTGGAAAATCAACATCTTTGCTTTGGGATGATGGAAAAAAACATTTTTTTTTCTATTATATCAAATTGTTTTTACTTTGCTGTTACAGTATTCCTGTGAACCTTCAGATTTCTATTAATCCATTACCATTAAAGCTGAGATTGCTAAAACCTACAAATGTTGTCGCAATAGGCAAGACAGCCATGAAGCAAATATAGCATTCTCCATTTTGTCTAACTGAAAATAGAGTTCTTTCTATAGAATTACAAATACAAAAATAGTCACCATTTACAGAAGAGGTTATTTTAGCTGCTGTAATCAAGTAGACTACAAAAGATTGGAGAGGAAGCTCAAAGGATTCAAATGTAAAAGCACTGCTGCTTTTGATGTATGTATAAGAGTTAATTTGCAAGTTATGTGGTGCTTGATCTTGCATAGGGGGACTTCATAATTCCCTAGTTAAGGTATAGAAGTCCTATTTATTCCAGTAAGAATTCCTTTTAAGCAAACATGCATAAATTTGGGCTGCAAATAGTTTTAAGTGTTGCAGTGAATGAATAATATATTAAGAAATAATCACTACCATTCAAAATATAAATTTTCAATAAAGCATTTTAGGACTGTACCACTTCAGCATGTCAATAGGGAATAGATCAATGAATGTTCCCCGATTATCTAGTTTTCTATACATAGGGAGAGGATTTTTAATGAAAAAAAATGTTAAAGAAACATATGATTCCATACTTCTGCATTCTGGAATGATATAGCCCCAGGTTTGACTTGGTTTTACCTGAAGATGTCAAAGAGCTTTAAGTAAGGCATTATGCTGGCCCTAGGTTCTCAGAATTCTTATATTTGTCTTTACATGCCAAGCATTATGAAGGATGCCATATATCCTGGGTGACTGGTTGTTCTAGCTTTATCTCTGGGATAAGTTCCACCCTGAAATATCCAGAAATTATTAGCTACATAAGCCTCAATAGATTGTAGCATCTAGTTACTTTTGGCTGATCTCACAAGTTAAATAAAGTTGGCCCTAGGTAGTATTTGGACAAGACCATTCTGAAATTCCAGAAGATGGCAAGGGCACACCATTCATGGTGTTGCCAATCTAACAATGTAGATGGAATCACAGAAGTTTTGCTTAGTTTAAGACTTTGTGAAGCTTTAATTCAAAGATCTGATCTAGTGGTGGTATGATCAAATGACTCCTTCATAACAAATTGGATGCCCTTGAATTGATTTGGCAGTTTGATGCATCCCCTACTTTTCTATCAAATCAATCTGACATTTCAAATATGATTCAGTTGACCTGACTCTTAAAAAAGAATTGATGCATTGAATCAGAACTTGAGTGATTCACTCACCACTAATAGCTGCTATCCCCTACTAGGTTTAAGAGCAGTAGAATATGTGTATTTTCATACATATTTGGAGTACTAACTTAGGAATGTGACAGTTCCTAATCTTGTTTCTCACTTCCTATAGAGCAGAGATGTGCAACCTGGAGATCCTGAGTCACATTCAGTGATGAATACCTTTTTAAGCCCTCAGATCTCCCTCTATCATGATTGCTTAGATTAATATTAATAACATAACAAAATGCAATGCAATGCAATACTCTTCAAACTTCTAGAGGTCACAGTAGAGCTGTCTCCAATAAGATAGCTGAATTGGAAGTTTTTTCTTAAGTATTTTTAAATATTTCAATTTGCAACCATTCCCATGTTTTTCACGAAGACTTGCTAATAGATTTAACTAAAAAAAGGCCTGTGCCACATGACTCCTTTCATCGTAATAGCATGGAAGAGATTTAGATGGTTTGAGAACTACAATTACACAAGCTTCAAATGGCAGATGATATACCATTTAAGGTCTACTTATTAAAAATAATTAGAAGACACTCAGTGAAGCTCTTGAATAAGAACTTTCCATAGCCAGTTCTTTGGGTATGGATCTCTAAGCAAACAGCTTATTTAAGAAATTGTATCTGAACTTTGGCTCTTTTTCAGTCCCCTTTTGGTGACAACAGTGGTCCCAATGCCACAGGTGGCCTTTGAGCCTCCTTTTTGCATTGCCTTGACTGAAGTTGCTGAAAATTGATAGTACAATTGCCTGTCATTTTGAAGGAAGAAATACACAAAAAATTAGCATTAAAATTAAAACAAAAAACTCCTGACCTCCCATGGGAAAATCAGTGGAGGCATTTGCAACCATAGATTTTTCTATGCAATTTTTGAGATGGTACAAAATGTTGCGGAAGTACACAGTCCACAAGATTCTCTGTAAATCAGTCCACAAATGCAAATTATCTTAGTTTCCTTAAAAGAGGGACAAATGAAACCGTCCTCCATCTTTAAACATAATATTTGTGCTATGTATAAATGGAAGTAGAAAGATGGCATATAGAAGAAAAAACAATGTGAAGATAGAAATCTATACATCAGAAAGAAACTGGATCAGTTAATGCTTTTCCAATCCACATTCAATGAGAGCTCCAAGTGCAGGAATTGAATATAGAATTTCATCCTCAGCAAACTAAGGTAAATTGTATAGAAAAATGTATATTTTAGAATAGTATTCAAAAGAGTACATAAGAAACATTGTATGTAGACCACATAAGGAAACTGTGTATTATTAAATTTACTCCCCATCTACATCTTTGAAGTCCATCCAAGCAAACCCTGTTTTAAGGTCAAGCCACAAAACCCAGCTATTGTTGTTATCTGGGTCTATTGCTTTGCATTTATTAACATACTCATTTCCATTTTGTGCCTGTTAACGAGATTCACTTGTGGCATCAGTTTCTTCAAACATTTCAAAATAATTTCCAGAGGATATTAGAGACACTGTTCACTCATGCCGATCTATTGTCCTGGGCTTGACCTGTTAGATGTACTTACTTCTTTATAGACAAAATATGTTCTGAGAGAGTTTGGACATGTGATTATTTGCCCATTAGTTTCCCATTCTTTTTTCTTTTTCCATTGGAATTATCTTACTTGAAATAAGTTAGCCAACTAAATTTCCTGCCATTTTCAACTTAGACATTGCACAGTTCATTTGGAAACAGTAGAGACCTGCCCTGAGATAATAATAATTGTTTCTTTGCCACCAATTAAATTTGGGGGTGCATAATTTCCCACCCACCCAAAAGTAAAGTCTTGAAATCACATTAAGTGTTGCTTCATGTAAGCAGTTTGTCATATTTTGATTTCTATAATTCTTTTTACCTTTGCCTTGTGTTCCAAAGATACAAATAAACTCTTCCTACTCAGCTACTTATGATAAACATCAAAATAAGGAATAGCATACAAAGAACTTCTCAAAGCAAGAAGCCTTTCTCCAAAAAAAAGAAAAAGACATGGAATGGACAAACATTACAGCATCTCTGTAAGCATGTGGTTTTCTCCTCCACCCTCCCCAAAAAGCAGTGTCCCTCTCTTCTTTCAAGATACAATAAAGTGGGAGGTAAGAAACCATAAATGCCTAAATTAGAAGGGCAAGTTATAAAAGTAATGATGGTTGGACGGATCCTGTCCAGCTTATTACCTCCCCATAACAGTTGTCTTTTAAAAGATTGTCTTTTACTTTGTTTTTCTTCTAGTTTTTCTTCTGGTGTTTTCCTTAGTTTTTGCTTGGTTGTTACTCTGAAATGTTTTTAGGATTTTATAAAATGCTGTAGTATTTTTGTATTAAGAGACAATATAAAATATGATAAATAGATAAATAAGAAATTGCTTCCTGTGCTATTTCATGTAAATGAGAGTAAATGTGGGGCAGCGCTTAGGGTATCAGAGGAGACCTCACCATGGAGCTTGATTAATGGGGTGGGCAGTCTTGTTCCCTGGGGATCAAATGCAGTGGAGAAGTGCGTGTGCTACAATAAAAAGGAAAGATAAGTGTAAGTTTGGGGAGCCCTTTTCTGCAGAGAGGGAAGTTCTTAAAAGGAATGTGTGTGGATGTATTGTCGAAGGCTTTCACAGCCGGAATACGATGGCTGGTGTGGGTCTTCCAGGCTGTGTGGCCCTGTTCTGGAAGTTTTGTTTCCTAACGTTTCGCCAGCATCTGTGACAGGCATCTTCAGAGAGCAGGAGCAGGAGAGAGAACTGCTCCTGTCTGTGCTCCTGCTCTCTGAAGATGCCGGTCACAGATGCTGGCAAAACGTTAGGAAACAAAACTTCCAGAACACGGCCACGCAGCCCGGGAGACCCACACCAGCCAATGTGTGTGGAATTGTTTCTTCCTATCTTCTCTCCTTCCTTCTTAAAGGGAAATAAAAGGCTGCAGAAATGACATACATAAAAAAAAAGGAGAGGAAACAATGATAGCAGCCATTATTATGGGGGTGGTGGGGGTGGTGATGGTGGTGATGATTTTGGAAATAAGCAACTAGGTTCCCACATTATGCTAAACCATAAATGGTTGGTTTACTTTTGACTTAATTTAATGTGGAAGTAGGGATACCTGTTCTATGAATAAAGCATAATTTGAAACCATGATTTATTGTTAGGTAATTGATTATAAGGGTGACATAGCATGATATGCCAATAGACATGCATAGTTTACTCCTGGCTTGTTTACACCTTTAAGCAGGTGCAAACCTGCAAGGAAAAGCAGATAAAAGGTAAGGTAGGTTGTTTGCTGGAGTAGAGCAAACAATCCAAAGAGTCTTGTTTGCAACCCTTCTATGATACACATTTGCAATATTCAGGTTACACTGAGTGGTATCCTTAGGTACACTTTACAAATTATGGAATAAATACAAAATTATTCTAACACTATTGTGTCTTGATGCAATTTGTGGACACTTTTGTCAGAACCCTTAGGATGCATCTGGTGCTCCCATCTGTTTCTCCAGCTGTACTGAAAGAAAAATGCCTTAAGGCACTACCCCAATTGATTGGCAGATGAAATAGTACAGATGTCCTCATTGAAGAAGTTCTTCTGCCAGCAAATAATTGCATGTTGACTTGAATTTAAAGAAAATAGGGCTGGCTATGGGCCCCCCAATAACTGATAGGCATGAGACACAAAATCTTTCTGCCTCATGCTTATAGAAGTTATTTCAGTCAGTTTTGATATATTATGTCTTGCAGTGTTTTAATTTAATAGAGGCTTAGATGGACTTTTAAGGCCAGTGAGCATATATGGAATGTTAAGGACATAATGTATGGATTCTCACAAAATGATTATCATGGAAGTTTGTCGCTTCACGTAATGGGTGCCGTGGTGCTATGGTCAACCACAAAAGAATCCATTTACAAGACAATAAAGAAGTGAAGTTATTCCCCACTAGCCCTTCTAGTTCCCCAAGATTCTCCTGTCTATCCTGGTTTAACTTTGTCCTTTTGGGGGCATAGTCACAAAACACTGGGCTGCAGCTACTGACCATTTTGACTTTCTAAGGAAGTTTATGAGGCCTACCTATTTATAGTTCAGGACATCCTTTCTCAGTAAAGATGATGCTGGAGGCCAGCACTGTTTTGCAGCCTGCTTGCTTCTCATTTATTTCTTAGATTGTTGATTAGACAAGTGAGTTTGGAACCAAAGGAGATATATGAAGATATCACATTACCTACTGCAGCTTGAATTTTATAGGGTTTAAAAAAAAAAAGTTTAAATCAGAGGTTCCCAAACTTTCTCAGTTCTTAGCACCATTAGGGTTTCAGTAATTTTTTCATGGCACCTGTAGGCCAAAACTGAACTACCACTGTATTTTCCTCAAAAATTTAAAATATCCTATGGTGCCCTGGAAGCGGCAATGCACAGTTCAAGAACTGTGGGTTTTAAATGATTGTTGAGAGAATATTTGGTGTTCTTCAAATAGAAACATTTTTGGAAAGACATTGCCCTAAATGACAGCATTTGAACCTTAGAAATAAAGAAACAGTTCAGGACACTGAGAAGAACTGGCCAAAATGTGGCACAGCAGAGGTTTCTGAGGAAGGAAGGTAGAAATCAGCATTATGCTACAAACATCCATTCTTCTATTGGGATTTCTCCTAATTTTTTTCCGTCCTGCAACTCCTATACATTTTTTCAAAATCTGCTGTAGAGGATTGGGAGACCTTCAGGGCCAGATTTTGAGATCAAGCAGGGAGTTAAAAATAGATAGGATAAAATGAAGCTCCTGTTCCAATGGTATTTCATGGCCAAAATTAATTATACTTCCAAATCAATAATATTTATATATTTGTAATATCGATATGCTATTTAGCAGACATGGTTGATTAAGTTGCAGTAACAGCATAGCTTCAGCAAAATGGGGCAGACCTATCTTTGTAATGATAATACTACTGGGCTTACTGCTTTTTATAGATCCATCACAAACATAACCAATTACCCTTAAATTACATCTCTGTTTTGCAAAGCAGATCCATTGACCATAAGAATGTAAAAGTGCTGTCAGATTAGAGGCTTAAACATGGCTTGCTATATATGGGCCATGAATCAATGCTAAGATCGGATAATGCAATAAGGAAAAGCACACTATATTTTTCTGACTATAAATATTACAGTCCAATTGTACATGCCTGACACTGGAACACAAAAACAATCTGTGAAAATATTTCATATGAAAGTTGAATGTTTTGAAATGTCAGCTTTCAACTCTCTACTATATAATTCTTGGGAAGAAATGTAACAGAAAAAAAGAAATATTGGAGAAAAGATGTTTCATACAATTACTCTTTGGCTGGTGAAACAGCAGCTCTGTAGCTTGTTTTGGAAGGCAAAAATATTGATTGAACTGTTTTGTACCCAGGGTCAACACTATGAAGAAGAAAAAAGAGCATTAAGCCATGAAATAATAGCCCTCAATAACCATTTGATAGAAGCCAAGGTGACAATCGATAAATTATCGGAAGATAATGTGAGTATTTTTTCTGCTATGATATATGGAAAGATAAAGGTAAAAATTATGAATTATAGAATAGAAATATTATGTTACAAGTAATTTCAGTACTCTTTTGTATTAATTACTCAGCTTTTAACTACAGGTAGTCGTCTTTTAGCGACTGCTTCTTTTAGTGGCCATTTGCAGTTATGACAGTGATGAAAAAACAACTTTACAACCAAGGCTTGCATTTATGGCCTTTGCAGGTCTATAAAGCAAAGGAAAGCTGCAATAAGCTGAAATAAATAAGCACAGTTGTAGTTTCACTTAATGACTGCTTTGCTTAACAACTAAGTGGTCACTAAAGAGGACTACTTATATTCCACTTAGTAAGAATGTACAGAACAGTAATTTCACTTGCTAAAGATTTATCAAAACAGGCTTATTTTTTTTTAAAACAAATGGGAGAATCATCTAAATCTCAAATGGAGCCAGCAACTACAGACAACATCATTAAGTTCTAATTATATGTTATATGCTGGTTTACTATTCCAAGCATTACTTTTTCTGTCTAGAAGAAGACATAGTTGGCACCCAACAAAACCTGACAACTGGCCCTTCTGGCTACAGAGGTATCATGGCAATTATGATTGGAGGACCATCTCCAAACTGTTATGTCTGAGGGTATGCAGCCTTACTGAGAACAAAACTTGCCATTCCAGTCACCAGGAATGAGCCATCCATAAACTCTTCATCTTGTAAGAATTCATTCTCAGTTTATTAGACCCTCTTTGACTGTAGAAGCAGCTTCCAGCAGCTCACAGCCTCCAGCCTCCAATTCACAACTACCATAGCCTCTGTTTGACTATAATCAGCTTTACTTTCCCTTAAAATCATTTTAAGGGATCAATTAATTGTACCAATCAGCTATCTTATTTTATAGACAATTTTAATTGGTGATCATTAATTTAATTAAATGTTTTCCCCAGCGTTATTATGATTTTCACTTTATCAATGAAGTCTTCCCTATTGGTTAGTATCAAGTCAATGATTTGTGCCTTCCTCTACCCTCTGAAGGAAAAAGTCATTAACAAGACAAATCAGTAATTTCTTGGGAAGACAATGCTTGGCAGGGTTTGTTATCCAACAAATGCTAGGAAAATTAAAGTCCCCATCACTACCATTCCCTGTGTCCTTGAAAGATAAGCAGTTTGCTCTTGGAAAGCATCATCTCCATCTTCTCCTTGATTAGGCCAGTAGTAATATACTGCTTTTATTCATTCCTCCACTTATTTTAACCCAGATGCTCTTTACAGTATCACCAAATTAATTCATGCACTTGGGTTTCTATATAGGCATGGATGCACTTAATTTACCATGCAACTTCTTCCCTTTTCTACTGCTTTTGTTGCTTTGAACAAATTGCATCCTTCATTGCTATATTCCAGTCATGGGAGTCATCCCATCATCTCTCTGCTATACATATTAAGTAATATTTGCCTTCCTGTATTAACAGTTCAAGCTTATCATGTTTATTTCCCACAATCTTGACATAAAAGTTTAGATAATGAAATGCATGAATATTATGAGCCAATCTTTCTGATTTTTGTAATGGTTCAATAGGACATGTTTCAACATTCTTCCTTATTTTTATAGCCTTCAAGTCATTATCTGATATCCATACTTTATATTTTTCTTCTCTGGTTCCTACAGGATTCAATTTAAGCCCTCCTGATCAAGCTCATCAAGTTTTAGGCAAACACAGTTTTTTCAGGCCTTGCAAGGTATAACTCATCTTGTCCCAAGAATCTAATCCTGATAACTGAGGTTATGATCTAAGAAATCAGGTATCTCCCATCAACATAATCTTTTCCATGAAATGAAAGAATGGATGAGATCATCTGACCACCTTCCTTCCTGTCCATCAGTCCTTTTCCATGAAATGAAAGAATGGATGAGATCATCTGACCACCTTCCTTCCTGTTCAAAGCCCATGATGATATGGATTGTAGCAGCTTTTAGCAAGCTCATTTGTCTCCATGTTGATTAGGAGGAAGTGATAATGTTAGCAGATTTGTTAAGCCATGGAAGTTATTCTGTTATATCCTGATCCATGCTCTTGCTCCAAAGAAATCAAAAGGTCTAGGCAATACACATTTATTTTAGTTTCTCATAATTGTGAGTCACCTCTGCTCTTCTGGGATCTACCATCCTGTTTCCTGGTCAGCAATATCCCTTTCTTCCCTTCAAGACTCAGACCTATTTCTTTAGTTCCAATGACCCATTACATTTTTTAGTGTAATATATAGTTCAACTCTTTGCATGGTGCATCCCCACCAACTCATTATACTCACATCGAATACTGTAATCTTTTCTTCATCCTTTCTCTGAAAAAACAAATCATGCCAGAAGAAGCTTTTCATCCTTGGAGAATTATATTTATAGAGACTTTTCCTCAAAGTCCTTTTCTGCTTAAAGAAAATAGTCCACCAAGAGATTAATAACAAAATCACAAAGATCTGATTAACAATTTGATCAATAATCAAACAGTAGATACAGACATGCAGACACCATTCTGTATAGTAAGAATTTTATGTGAAATGGCTCCCTAGCCTGACAACCCCAGGTGAGTGTGGATTGCACTTCTCAAGCTCCTTGGACCAAAATTCATCAGTAAATCTGAGTTTCCCAACTTCACATGGCTTAGCTTGGCCACTAAGCTAAGACTTGCCTGAAATCTCTTAGATGTGCCAAGTGTATGTGAGAGAGAAAGAGAAGGAGTCCCTAGATTTAAATTCTGAACTTCTTCTTCCTATCTTTTGGCTGCTCTTTCTCAGTCTTGAAGTTCTCTGCCATGTCATCCGTCCCTTGTTTACCAATGTCTTTCCTTGGCATGAGAATCAGGAGTCCTTGTTTCACCAGCTTCAACCATTTCCGTATTGAACAATTGTTTGCCCTTAGTCAATGTGAAGTTGTAGTTCCCCTCTTATAATCATGGCAATTAAAATCCATTGCTTTTTCTCCATATCTCCCCCACATTTCAGTGGAGACTTTGCCCTATGCTTCTTGGAGCCCAGCAATTGCTGGCTGTTGACATAACTGATATCTCTGTGCAGAGAGCTGCTGGCTCTCAATTTATTTCTCATAATATCTTCCAAATGTCATGATAGGTGCAACTTCCAGGAACTGTAGTCTCAATAAACCCAATAAAAGGTGCCAGGTTTAGACTTCTGTACATTATCATGAATCCATTTATTTGTAGAGTGGGATGCTTTGGCAAAAACCACAAGAGCTATTTATATAGCCTTCATGCAGAACTCATTTAGATATCCACACAAAGTTATTTGTGTAGATATTCTATGGACATAGGTATACATAGCTGGAGGCAAGCAGAAACTCTTCATATACTCAGGTAGCTCATTATTCCTTGCTTCCAAACCACTTTGTTTCCTTGAGGGAAAGCCATTTTCATAAACAAATGACAATCTAAACCTAACCTGTAAAATTGAAATAAGAGGGTATCTGTAAACATAAACCTGCTGAGTTGCAAGGAGTAATTTACATGATTGCGCCCAACCCCCTACTTATTGAAGGAGTCCAAATGAAACCATTTTTATGTATGGTTGTCCAGCCTGTTTGAAAATATCCAGCAAAGGAGAGACCAACCACTTATGTAATTGTTTCCATCGTCAAAATGCTCTTATCTTTAGGACATTCTTCCTAACATTCTGCCAAAAACTGCCAAACTTCCTATAATTGTGCTAGTTCTATCAGAATTGAAAGAATATGCTTCAGAGAAGATGATTCAAATGTGTCCTCTACCCAATAACTGTTTTTGGTGCTATTGATATTTACCCAGCTGGGACATCTACATGATCCTGCTACAAGCATCAGTGTCATCATGTCAGGAATTCACATTACAGTTATTAGCTGCATCCATAGCTATACAGAACAAGCAAAAAATGACGTTTAAATGATAGAGTACTATTTATAGCTATATTAATCATTCTACAAGATATGGATTTTATCAAAAAATCAGGTAAATTGTCTCCAGGTTTCATTTTCATGGAGTTATCATCCAGCCCATTGTATGTGTAAACCAACCCTTGAAAGCATTTTTGGTGATAATGATAAATCAGAGCAAAAACAAGTCTTTTGAATGGTTTTGAATGGAAAGATTTCTGGGAACCGTGCTGATTAAACAAAACAGCATCAATCTGTCCTTTGAGGGGAACACAGAAATTTGGCTTTTGGTTCAAAACTTAGCTCAAGATTTCTTTGTATTTTTGCTTGTCATACTTGGTGCACATTAGGTAAGATCATTTGAACAGCACAATTGTACCTATCTGGTCAGTAAAACCCATTGAATTGGATGAGGTTTACTATGCAGTAAATGCATAATAGTTGCTATCAGGAAGTTCACAAAAGAAACATTTTTCATCCTACCATCTCCCTACGGTCACCTGTACTCCTAAAGAACCTTCTCAGACTCCACTTTAAACCAAGCAGGAGGAACATGGGAGAACTGCTGGAGAGAGGGAGATTTGCTCAATATCAAGCTGGGATGTTGATAAATTCATACATTCACAGAAGGGATTTTCTTGTCCATTTCTTCCCCTGGACCTATGATCCCGTGCTGCTCAGGAGAGTTACTGACTTTTCAGAAAAACTTTTCAGGAGCCACAAGTGACTATAGAAGGAAGGATCTGGAAGTCATAGAGTTGGAAGGAGCCTTTTCAGCCATTCAGTACAACTCCCTGCAGAAATGTTCCTTTTGTGTATTTCCTTAATTTAATTTAGGCTCCAAGCCACTGCGTTCTTGGACCAAGCTGAGATCTTCTAAGTAAATATGGGCATTTTAGATTGTATCTAAAGGAAGGGGAAAAAAACATAAATGTGTTTACTGCATGTGCATGGTTATTTTTCAACCAATTCAGTTTTCATATGAAAAAGAACCATATAAATGGCATTTGAATAGATCAATAGCTGAGCAGATTAAATTGAAAATATGTTGCAATTAAGGAACTAGGGTGTTATTATCACCCCTTTAACCAAATTGTCAAGATAAAAAAAATCTCATTTTCATGGAACTAGTCTTCAGGGGTGAAATGAATGGTAATTACTCTAATAAACATACCTGCCAATTCTGACAAACAATGGCTGAATCTATCATGGTTGAAGTAGTTCTCCTACACCAGATAATATACCAGGCACTAAAGCCACTAACGTAGCTATTATTCTTGATCAGGCTAAACTGATTTTCCCCCATAGTGTCAAAAAGTAAATGTAGAATATTTTGCATAGCATGTATCCATTTAAGTCCAGATTGGTCAAATTTTGAGTGTTTCAATATGTTTTTATTCCTATTACTATAAATGAGCTGGCCGCATGGGTAATAGCCTGTTCTGGAGCAGGCTTAACTAGGAACTCATGTGAGTGAATATATCTTCAAGCATGATAATCTTAACTTATACCAATAGTGCATAAGACATTTTTGAAGGTCTGGATGCAATGTCTGGAATGTGCCATTCAGTTGAATTAGTATTCCAGTTGTCTTTAGGCAATTTTCTTAATTTTAGGTGAAATTAGAGGTAGAAAGTTCATAGGTATTAGAGCTATATAGATGTTAAATGCATGATTGAAGATGCAGGGCAGGGCAGAAATATTATACTTCTTATACCTTTGGGAGTCAATATTATGTATTCCCATTTCTTTCCAGATTGTTGCCCATTCAGTTTTATGAGTACCATACATAAGTAGGGGGGGGGGGAAACACTTTGAATTAAAGTTTGCCCATATTTTCTGTGATGCAATCATGTATCCAAATGGCCTTTAATCAGTGTTTCTTTCAGTTTTCCAAAATTAGTATTTATAGAGACAGCAAAAATCCTAAACTTTAAAAAGAAAAAGAATGAAATTGGATTTGTGGGAACTTGTTTGTTATACTCATTTTGAAAATTGAAGTTGCTGGATAGAATAATAACAAGCTTATGATGACATTCAACTGTGTGTTTTATTGCACTGCATAACTATATGTAATATAGCCATGATTGCCATGGTCAATGGCTTACTTCAGTCTTTTATCTATCATTGTTATATTTGGGATAATGACAATAAATTCATTGAGATCACTTATCCATTTAAAATGAGACATTTAAAAGCATATACATTGTCCAATATAGCCTCCCAGACTATAATCGCATGTGAGAGCATCTGGAGTCTGGATTATAATACAATAAACTTTTTGTTACCACATCATCATTGGGATTAAACCTTAAATATATTCTGTACTTTCTCAGATCACTGATGGCAGCTTTTTGGTTGTTGGTTGTAGAACTAAGACTTTTAAATGTCATTTTATGTTATTTTGCAGGAGCTGTATAGAAAGGATTGCAATTTAGCTGCTCAGCTGCTCCAGTGTAGCAAGAATTATGACAGAGCGCATAAGCTTTCTGAGGTAACATAAATATATCACTGAAATTCATCAATGTGCTTGCTATCGAGGCCTGATTCTTCTTTGCAAGAACCATGAGAGGGAGAGGGCAGGATGGAGGCTCCGATGCTGTGCCTAGGCAAGAAATAGGTAGCAGAGGGAAAAGTAATCAAGGAGCCCAAGGGCAAGACCATGGTCAGTAACTATCATAAGAAGGTCACTAAGATATGAGATAGCATTCACTTATTGGAATGGAGAAAGTCTGGGTGGGATCATAAATGGAGACAACTGGATGACAAAATAATGGGGATGGGGGTGAAGATTAATGAAACCATGTTTGAGCCCAGTAGCTGCAAGGCCAAGCTGGAAAGGTAAAGAAGGTTCAAGAAGCCCAACAAGCCCCATATCTCTTGTACTTGGTGCATTATTTTTGTTTGTTTGTTTGTTTATATTGTCATTGGTAAGACAGCATAAACAAACTTCCATGGATTCTAGGCTGCTTAAAATCATAAAAACAATCCAATCATTCAGCTGACCCCCGTAATAGTGTTATATGGCTAAATGGGGTTTTTCTCACCACAAGCTCTGCAGAAAAGCATATCCTGAGTATTAATGGAGTAGGGACTATTCCAGCCTCAAGTGCCAAGCTGTATCAGTGTAATGGATGGGAAATTCAGTATTTTGTCTGCAGCGACAAAATATTTAAGGACATTCTACCCAGTGTTCTGACATATATTGGCATATCCATCTTGCTATTCTTGTAAGCTTCCCAAAGGTATCTAATTCACAACTTTTGGAGACATGAAGTACTTACCTAAATGAAGCTTTAATCCAGCTTTGCCCAACTGTACCCCTCCAGATGATTATGGCAACTTTGGATTCTGGAAGTTGGAGCCCTACCATATCTGGACGGCATCAGTCCAGTATAGTTAAGCAGTTCCTAGGGATTAGCAATTGTCTTTGAATGAGAGCTATCAAAGTATCTTATGAAATGCCTAGGCATGTCTGTATGTGTGTATCTGCATAGGCATAGGCATAGGCATATGCATATACATATACTTATATATAATTCTGATTTTGGCATTCTTGTGCAAGATCTTGCAACCTCATGAGATTTCAGTGTTTTGTTTTGTTTTCTTTTGTTTTGCTATGGAGCAACCAGGATGCCTTTTGAGGGTCCTGCAGACATCTCATTGCTGTGCTTGCCTAACCCACTTAACCAGGTCAGTTAAAGACCTAGCAATTACATTTGCACAGTGTGCTAACTTTAAATTTAAATCTCAATTTTAAAAATTCTAATTAAAGTTGAAAAGAAAAATAAATAAATAATGAATAAAAACCTCACAATTAAGCTTTCATGGTATGATAAAAACACTATGCATTATTACTATTGGACTCAGTCATGTTTATTTCATGTTTAGTTCCAAAATCATAGAATTTATTTATTTATTTATTTATTTATTTATTTGCATCAATTTAAAGAATGCCCGACTCCAGATTACCCTGGGCATTTTACATAATTAAAAGAGAAATAGAAAGAAAGGAAAGAAAGGAAGAGGAAGGAAGGAAGGAAGGAAGGAAGGAAGGAAGGAAGGAAGGAAGGAAGGAAGGAAGGAAGGAAGGAAGGAAGGAAGGAAGGAAGGAAAGAAAGAAAGAAAGAAAGAAAGAAAGAAAGAAAGAAAGAAAGAAAGAAAGAAAGAAAGAAAGAAAGAAAGAAAGAAAGAAAGAAAGAGAAAGAAAGAAAGAAAGAAAGAAAGATGATATGTATCTGGAAAGACTAAATACAACAAAACAAAATCATACCAAATAAACACTTACAGGGGCTCACTCACCACCTTGTCGCAAAGCCAGAGAAAATAGCCATGTTTTCAATGCCTTATAGAACTTCATCAGGGTGGGAGCTGTATGGATCTCTGGGAGTATGCTGTTCCTCAGGGCAGCACTGCAACAGAGAAAGCACACTGGATGACATTATTTAACTGAGGGAACATGAAGCATACCCACTCTGCCATATTTTACAGGACAGGCAGAAACAATTGGTGATCAGCCATCAGCAGTCTCTCAGATAACCAGGCCCTATGCCCTGGAGGGCTTTATAGGTGGTAACCAATAGTTTGAATTGTACCTGAAACCCAACTGGCAAACAGTGCAGCTCATGTAACAGTGGTATCCCATGGGCATATCATGGCATGCCCATTACTGCCCACACTGCCATATACTGGATCAGTTGTACTTCTAAATGGTTTTCAAGGGCAGTCCCATGTCGAGTGTATTGCAATAGTGCAGTCATGAGATGACAAGGTCATGAGTGATCATCTGAAGGGCCTCCTGACTGAGGACAGGTGCAATCAGTGTACTAAATGGATCTGTGTGAAGGCGCACTTGGCACAGCTGCCACCTGCTCCTTGACCAGAAGTTGTGAAAGCACCAGATTGTATACCATTCTCAGATGGGGATAGGCTGCCCTATCCAAGACGAGAGAGGAAGCTTCCCAGGACCAGAGGGCCTGAATATCCACAGTCACTTGGTCTTGTCAGAATTGAGCCTAAGTCTGTTCCTCCCCATCCAGATCTGGACAGCCTCCAAATACTGGGACAGAACACAGCAGCAACATGGATGGTCCAGGGAGAAGATGCACAATGGCTTAATGTAGATGTTGAATGGTAGTGGGAAAGTTTTGAGCGCTGCAGCATCCCACAAGTGAGGGGCAACAGACTCGATCTCTCCCTCCTCCATCAAGACTAATGGGAACTGACCACAGAAAAAGGAAGAGAACCACCATAACTCTCCCAGTTCCTGCAGCCAGTCCAGAAGGATAGCTGCTGAGAGATCATGGAGCAGAATGCAAGATGCATCACCCACATCCCAGCTCTGTCAAAAGTCATCAAGAAGCGTGACAAATGTTGTCTCAGTACTGTATCCCAGCCTGAAACCTGACTGAAACAGATCCAGATAATCCATTGCCTCCAGGATTTCTGGAGCCATTGCCCAATCACTTTTCCAACAGCCTTTCCTAAAATGGGAAGGTTGGGGTTGGGACAAAAGTTCTCCAGGATTGTTGGGTCCAGTGATGGCTTCTTAAGGAGGGGGCATGCCACCACCTCCTTCAGAGCCAAAGGGACCACCTCCTCTTTCAAAGAAGTCAATACCATTGCATGGACCCAACTGTCCCAAGCAGCTTTAAACACCCAGGTGGGGCCTGGATCTAATAAACGAGCGGCCAACTTCACAGTCTGGAAGACCCTGTCCACTTCATCAGGAGTCACAAACATATTTAGTTTCACCAAAAATCCTTCAGCTAATGAAAAGCTAACAATGTTACAAAGAAGTAGTTCTATTTCAAATGTTAAAGTGATACGGTAACATCATAAAAAAAGAAAGAAGAATCCAGCCTCTGCTTCAATCTTTTCCTCAGTCTGACTTCTACTCTGCAAAGATGAATAAATATTGAAAGCTTTATTTTCATCTTATTCACCTACCAAAGCAGATTCATCAGTAACCCTGACTCTCTCACTCTGAAAAAATAGTAGAGCTGTACTCCCCTATTACACTACCAGCCTCAGCCCCTAAGTGTATTTTTAATGTAAGATTCAATATAGAAAATAGCAAATAACACAAGAGCATGTGTTAAGTATTAAGTATTTGATGTCACCGCAATACTGGAAAATTGACTTGCTTTGATGCCAGCCTGATCTCTTCCTGCTGTTTCACAATGTACTATCTCTGGGTATAGATAGCAAGAAGTTTAACAAAGATGTGAATGATTCTAAATAGCTATTAAATCACAAATCAGTTGTTTTTAATAAGAGGAAGGCCTTCTAATAGCACCTCTCCTTTTCTTATATAAAGGAAATCTGGCTACTAAAGTTCCAGATAGAACTGATATAAAACTATAATGGTGCTTTTTTAATGCCTTCCATTTTTAGTTAAAGGACTGTAATAACAGGTTCCTATGGATTATGTTAATAACTGCTATGTTGTGTACTAGAAGAAACTATGTATATGCACAGCTACCAATTTTTGTAGAGCTCCAGTGTTTTGTGAAGTCATGGCCTAGGACACACATTTGGTCACAGGCCACATATGACCACTTCGTGCCCTCTTCTGGCACCCAAAGCACCTTCTAATTAGACAGAATCAAGGTTTTCAACCCTTTTGGGTAGGTAGGGGAAGTTTTAAGTTGCTAAATCAGTATCTTAAATTTCAGTTTTGTGGCTTATTGCAACTCTTTTATAATCCTAAAATCCTTCCAAATCTAAAGCTTCAGGCAGTTTTGCACTGATAGTTTCCACAAATACAAAAGAGGGGATGGGTACAAAAATGTCAATCTTGACTGATCTCAAAAAAGAAAGAAAGAAAAAGAAAAAGACTTGATTAGTACCTGGATGGCACACCACAGGAAAAATCCCAAAGCTATGGGCCAACCTGGGAATTGGAAAAATCATCCCAGGGGAAAGGCAGTGGCAAACCACACCCATTATTGTTGCCAAGGAAACTATATGTACCTATTCATGAAGCTGCCAGGAGTTAAACTTGCCCAAGGGAGGCTTTTTACCCCACTGCTGAAGTCAGGGCATCACTAGTGAGATCTAGTACAGCCGTGGAATCTAATCAAAGAAAAAAAAAACTCACATCAATAAAGCTATGCATCCCAAGTCAATATTATTTGCTGTCTAACTGCTAGCATAATCCCCTGGATAGACCTCCTGCACAAATTAATCCTGAAAACAATCCAAAAGCCACACCGTTTTATGTCTGTGTGCCAGGCAGGAAGTCTCACTGGGACCAGTGGTGCTTTCTCCAAGCAAAACTATTTGTAGGACTGCAGACTTAGTTTTGTGGACTCACAAAAAATAAATATGGGAGTCTTTGGGGGCCCTTCTGGGCCATAAATCAGCTTTCAGGTTGCATATTTGTGTCCCTGGGTACTATCCCTTTCTTCATTACAGCTGAGAAAATGAGAACAGCTGCTTTCATGGCTTCATAGCCTAAGAAGGATATGGTTGCAGTGCATGTGAAGTGCATTCTGCTATGTTGCAGATGTTCGTATACCACAAGATTGAGCTTTGGGGGAGATCAGGGACATTGAGTTATTTTATAACAAAGCATGGCCATATCAACATTTTTTTTTAAAATTTACTTTCTTTGCTGAGTGTTGTAACTTGTCTTTATGTTGACAGTGACTGATTATCAAGATGAATGCATTTCTCTAGAACTCAATTCCATTAGCACATCCCACTCGCAAAAAGCTTCTTTACAAGAAGATCCAGCTACCATAGACCTCTGCCCTGTTGATTTATAGTTGTTCTGGAATGAAGACTTTTTCTTGAAAGTTACATGTGGCCTTATTGTAGTACAGCTGTACCAAAGACTTATTCTTGCCACTTGGACTTTGTGTTCAGAGCCACTGCTGAGTCCAACAGTCTGGGCTTGCCTCATTGTTAGGGAAAGGGACACTTCAGGTTGCAGTAGGAGCCTCCTGGCTGCTTCTTTTAAGTATCCAATTGAGGACAGAACTGCCCAGGCCACCACACAGCCTTTCCTATGTGCCCAGAGCTTGTCTGCTACTTCACTGGTACTAAAAACAAGGTTCCGTTGTGAGCCCAGTCAGCTTCTGCCAGTGGAATAAGAAGGGCTGTTTTTGCCCTTAAGTAGCTACTTCAGCCTGGCTTGAAACTACTGTGTACAATCATGTCAGTGGGAAATAGCTTTATATCATGGGAGCTACAAGCTTATTTTGACAGTGGAAGTAAGTGAAAATACAACCTGCAGTCCTCAAGATTAATATTGATTGTTAATTTGCAAATGTGTTTTCCTTATTTAACAGTAATTGATGTGTTAATATATTGGTTAATGGACATGAATCAAAAAAGGACAAAGAAGGGGAGGATGTTCATATATTTCAATATCTGAATGTTGAACATTCTACCTCTATGAAGCAGGACAGCACATAACAAATAGCTAACTCTTTTAGTCAGCTAGGGCAATCTGCCATGTTTGCACGTCTGAGTTAATACTTCATTCATGATAGGAGCTTTTTTATTTATTATTTGCTTGCTTTCACTTTAAGAGTCACATTTGTAGGCTTCAATAACTGGGATTTCTAGATCATAAGCTATACTGTTGACAACCCTTTCATATATTTTTCTTCTCCTTCCCCACATTTATTACAGCTGCCAGCTGAATTTCAGGAACGTGTCAGCATCCATCTAGAAAAGCATGGATGCAGCCTCTCGGTACCCCTGTGTCATACATCATTTGCTGATAACATACCAACTTGCGTCATTGCAAAAGTTCTGGAAAAGCCTGACCCAAATAGCCTTTCTCCCCACATGTCAAGACCATCAAGCAGAGATCTTGCCTTTCAGGAATCTGTTGGAAAACTTGGCCAAAGACCTCAGTACAAGTCTGACATTTATTGCAGTGATACAGCTCTTTACTGCCCTGAGGAAAGAAGGCGGGAGAGAAGGCAGAGTGTAGACATGCAAGTAAAGGGTGTTGGGTTCTTGAGGTCCCAGAATTCCACTGACAGCACAGTTGAAGAAGATGGCTTCCATTCTAGCTTCTCTCATGAAGCTTTCCCAGAATATGTTACCTCTCTACCTACTTCTAGCTCCTACTCCAGCTTTAGTGTAACTTCTGAGGAGAAGGAGAATGCCCAAGCTAGCACTTTGACAGCCTCCCAGCAAGCCATTTACCTGAGCAGCCGTGATGAGATGTTTGAAAGAAAGCCATCTTCAGGTTATGACCAGGGGAGTCCAAGGTTTGCCAAGGCTAAATCTATTCAGCACATGGAGCTGGCAGATGACAATGAGAACTCCCCTACTTTCACTAGGACTATGTCACCTTATGCAAGCGAGCCTTATCATTTCTCTGCCATAACAACTCAACAAGCTTTAGCATCACAGAAGATGCGCAGTGAATGCAGGAACACCCATTTGTCAGAAGACGACCTACCTGGACAGTGGAGACAACTTAGTGTGGAAGATATTGGTGCATATTCTTACAGGAACAGTGGCAGGCTCTCACCCTGCAGCTTTTCAGAGCAGTATTACAGAAGTCCTATAAAAAAAGGAGACAGTCGGTCAAGTCCCATTTATGCTAGTTACAAAGGTGATAGCTTCTCAGAGGGAGATGATATTTGTCAAAGTGGACTTGTGGACTCTTGCTTCCTGAGGACAGACAGTGGTCTGAATATTGACATAAGTACCAGTTGTAAGCAGGACAAATTGTCCTCTTATAAAACGAAAGAACTGAGGGACAAAAAAGGTGAAAGAATCACAGTCCAAGTGTGCAGTAGCAAAAGCATTGATGGGAGTCCTGTGTTGAAAAGAGAATATGTTGACGTTAGTCCAAACAGCTCAGCTGAATCTCTCAACCAGAGTTCTATGGAGGCTTCAGAGATCCATCAGTCTTCCATTGAGCAAGGAAGCCATTCAAGCCTCCATAGCAAGCAGCAGCAATTTCAACGGACTGGAAGTACAGGCTTGAGTCGAAAGGACAGCCTCACAAAAGCACAATTGTATGGAACCCTCCTTAATTGAAACATCTTCCAAAGCTGCAATAAGGAGATAGAACAACAGCAACTACGATGACATTTGACACTTCCAGCATCTTGTAGGTTTCTGAGAAACTCTGTGTGTGTGTGTGTGTGTGTGTGTGTGTGTATACTGTGTGTGTGTATACACACACACACATACACACACACACAGAGAAAGAGAGAGATACACATACACACAGTCACAATGGTACTGTTTTAAACAGAAAAAAATAGAAGCCTGATAAAAGAAAAGAAAAATATTACAAGACACTTTTCACATAATGACTTTTCCATCTTGGATACTAACCCTTTGCCCACTTTTATAACCTAATATATTTTTATAAACAAAATGGTATTTATTAGATTATCCTTAGTACTCTCAAGCACTTTGAGTGACATTTTTTGTCCCCTTCAAGTAGGTTTCTTATTTATTTTTTGTGCATGAGGCCACACGTGCCTAAACTCTTGGAGGAAAAGGTTAAAAGAGAAAGCAGGAGCAAGAAAGAGAAGGGAAAAACCTTTTTGCAAGGACAAATCAGACCCTATAAGATTATTTTAAAATGTGGATTGTGTGCAGTGCAAGATATACAAGAATGTGATATTATAAAGAAATCTATTTTTTAGATGAAATGGAATCAAAACAACCCACAAAGTTATTTAATACAAATGTATTTAGGAGTAAAAAAAAAAACCTGGGGAATAATGAATGCACAAAGTGATACAGATATTTTGGTTTGTCTGTCCCATTGTGTTTCAATTTCCCCACACTGTACGCTACCTCAAAATTAATTGAGGGGTTCTTTGGTCACTTATTTTTCTGTAAGCTTGCATTTATATCGTCTCAACTGCATGGAGTGTCATAACTAGTACTGTATTTTGCATTACTTAATAAAAGGCACCAGTGAAAATGTTTTGATTTTTTTTTTCTCATTAAAAAGTGTTCTGACAGGATGTTGTTACTGTGTAGTGTCTTCAACAATATCAGTGTGGAATGATTAACTTATGTACAAAACACATGCTGCTTATGCTGCATCAGACTGAACATCATGGGCTCTGATGCTGAGCAGTGCTCCCCATGGGGTTTGTAATTAACTCAGAGAGTGAATAAATGCAAAATTATGGACCAGGCAACTATGTTCCCTTGTTATAGGGAGCCCTCTGTTTATGGCAGCCTTTCAGCAATATTACAGTAGTTGGAAATGCCTACCAATTTCTATTATGCAGTTTTGTTTATGAACTCTAAAATAGCTTCACCTCACCATCCAGATACAGTAAAACTGCACTCTCAAAATGGGAATTGACCATGATGGCTAGGAATTCTGACCATTTTAATCCCAACTTATCTGGAAGAGACTAGTTTAAAGACAGCCACTATAGGATCATAGGAAGTTGCTTAATAAGGAGTGCCTTATAATAGCTCAGTGTTGTCAATATTGACTAGAGCGCTATCTGTGATACCAAGAAGGAATTTTCTTAGCCCTACCTGGATATGTCAGGATCTGAATCTGACCAGTCTTTCCTCAGAGCACTTGCAACTGCTTCGCATAAGTTCACAAAGTCTGCCATTCATCCACAGACCCTCTAGCAAACATCACTGTGATTATTTTTTCTTGCCACTATTGCTGCTGCTCCTGTTGGTCTACCTATGGACCTATCTATCATTTTTTTAAAAGTATACATTTTACTTCCATTTCTTTGAATGTCCAAGGTTTCGACTAAATATATCCTTTGTTTCCACAATCCCCCAAATGTACGATCATTGATTAAAATGAGCAGCATTGGATCAAACTGGTGAAGCCCTTCAAAATTATTTTGTAAATTGAGATTCAGCATGACGTAACAGAAAGAGTTGGATTAAGGTTATCAAGCACATCTTGATTGAAATAATTGCTCAACCCTGCAATCCCTTGCTGGCCTTAGGCAACTTACTATGCCTTAGCTTAATTTATTGTGCATGGATATTTTTACGATTATATGGATAACTACCAATTATTCAGTCCTAGGCTTCAGCAAATAAATTTCTGAATTGTATTAATGGTAAATGGTTCCTTTGGATAGTTTCCCTTAAATGTATAAGGATAGGCCAAAAGCTTTTTTTAATCCAACATCCTGTTTTCCAGAGTAGCTAAACAGATCCCTCTGGGAAGCTCATAGTTAGGACCCAAAGCTAGTAGGTCTTTTCAAGCAAGTTGTACTTAATGGAATACTGCCTCTGATCACAGTAGATTCTGTATAGCCATCATCTTAGATTCTGTGATACTATTAGTTTTGTTCTTTCATTTTTAATTCAAGCCTCCTCCAGTATCAAAAGCAGTTTAAAAGAATGTGTTTTGTGAATACAAACTCTCAAAGATCACATGCACATTAACCAGGATGTGCATATAATCTTCATTCCTAAATGATGCCTTGGTTTGTGTATATGGGTAAGGACATTGTTTCAAACTAGATATATTCTGCTATTGGGTTCACACATATTAACCATAGTTTGCTTAACTGATCTGTTGCATTACAGACTGAATTCATACAATATACTAAACTGTAAATCATAGCTTACCACCCTAATGTATGGGTTCACTCAATACGCTAAGTCAAAAGTAAAACATAGCTTATTGAAATGTGTAAAGCCAGTCATATGCATTTTTACAGGTATGTTCTGTGCAGTATCAAGAGACCAATCTTATTTGAACTGCTGAATACCCAGAATTTAGTTCTAATAAGAACAAAAGAACAGAAAGCTTTCAATATGAGTTGTGAATATGATCAAAGGATTTAGAGTAAATGACATACAAGGAAAGATTGAAAGAAATAGTCTAGTGTGCATGAAAAAAAATAGAAAAGTGAAGCAGTCATTTTCAAATATTTTAAAGGTACACAAAATAGAAATTAAACCCTCTTTTTTGTCTAAGGCACAGGACATCATGCATAAAAAAATGTGGAAGGACGGATAAAGAAAAACAGCTCTGCAAAATGTTTTTCTGTCATCCACTGAAGAACATTAGGGAGAAAGATTCTGTCTGCCTTTCTAAGGGAAGACCATTAGTACTTATTGTACAAGTGATATTATTATTTGGTCAGATGATCAAGATAGGATCTTGGCATAATTAGAACTAGGACTATAACTGCCAAATGGCATAAAATCTAAACCAGTCATTTCCAACCTTTGGCCCAAAGGCTACTGATGGCCCATGAGAGGACTGCAGGTAGTGTATGGGATGGGTACCAACATACAATTTTTTAAAATGCTGAAAACTCACAAGATAATCTCCTTTATTTTTTTTAATTAAGGACTGTCTTTATGTTCAGACTGTGCGTTAAGAATGTAGCCACTGGTTTGGTTGATGTAGATCCTTGAAAAGGCTATTTTGAAAGGGCCTGCTCTTAAATATTGGCTGCCCAAAGGCTTCTGAGTGAAATGCAAAGTGCTGTTATTAAAGCCCCGTAGCTGTGGCTAGTCTACTTGACAGAACGTCTTTCTTTGCATGAACCCCATCACTCCTTAAGGTTCTGTCTTTGGCTGCCACCAACTGATCTGGTGACATGGGATGGGACCTTCTCAGACTTTGTCTGCCACTCTCTCTGTTTTAGGAAATCTGGAGAGATACATCTTGTTTGCTAGGCTCTCAGCTGTTCATTAGTTCACTATTAATTTTAATGTATATTCTATGCCATTTTGTAATCTATTATTTAAATTATTATTAGTCATCTTGAGAATTCATTTAAGTAGAAGGATGGAGTATGAATTTAAACAAATAAGGTCACTGGAAGTAAAAAGCCTTCCAGGCTAACTGAAGTCTAATTGATTTCAGCTGGGCAACTCCAGTTTTGCCTAAATCTGGATTCAGCCTGTGAAGGTCCAGATATTTACAACAAGGCAGCTTCTCTGTGGAAGGCAATTCATCCTTGGGATATTGCCTATGAGAGGGCTTTTTCCTGATCAGCCACTCTCATTTGGGAGAAAGCTTAGATTAAACAAGGACTTATAACAAATATAAATCGGGTCCTAATAGATGTCTCTGGTAAAGATTTAAAATCTGTTGACAGTTTCTCACATTAAATAATACCAGATTATATGGTTTATTCTTAAAGGGATACAACGTTGCAAATGTATACAAACAGTGTTCTTTCCTTCCCTATTGAAATGCAAGTTTTATGAAAAGTGCAAATTTCAAAATTGCAATTTAGCTCAGCTTTAAGCATGCAGGCTTGAAAATCTAAATTTAACATTTGCCTCAGTTCATGATTATAAAACATTCTGAGTTTGCCAACTGAAGCTGTTCCTATGGCATCAATCCAGTCAAAGTTAAATTTGGCAACCTTCCTCTGAGGACAGCTTCAACTAATCTTGCAATTCAATCAAGCTATAGATTTTATCCAATTTTTCTGTGATTCGGTTTCTTTTTGTCCTTTTGCCTTTGAAAATCTCATCCTTAACTTGACTACTGTAATGAGAATTGATTGTAAATTTGTCTGGGTCAATATTTAATTCTTGGATCAATACATCTTCAGATTGGCTACAATTCCCAAACCACTTTGTGAAGAGAGCAGTCTGGATCCATGAGGTATTTCATGGTAGAAACCAAATCTCAGAGGAATTGAGACATTTGACTGGAAACAAGGGAAGATAAAGGTAAAATCTGTTGCATTGAGCCCAGCTGCTGGTGACTCCACTGACATGTCTATGCCATTTTCCTGGCAAAAGGACAGCCTAGTATTTCTTGGTAGTTTCTCACCCAAGTTTTACCCAGGCCTGAACCTGTTTAATTTCCAGGCCCAAAGAAGGTCAGCCTGAGCTATCACCTGCTGAAGCTATTTCAGGAAGATGGACATATTAAAATTGGTAATCAAAAATGTAATGTTTATGCATGTGAATATATGGGTTGTAGTTGTGAACACATATGTGCTGCAAGATGAAGGGAGAGAAACCCAAGAAGTAACTAAGTATAATAAAATATGGATCTTAATAGGGTTGCCAGAAAAGAACAAGTAATCTTGAAGGGTTTATGTACTCTGCAGTAGAAGTGGCAAATATAAGAAATGAGCCAGCATTACCTTCCCCTTCCTTACACTTTGATATTAGAAATGTCCATATGTTACCCTGAACACACCATCTTACTGTATGGCTCAAATGGTTGTTAGAATGAATATACACTAATTCATATTTGATTTGAGATTGTATTTAATAATAAAGTGGGTTAGAGTTAGGGTTTGATTGAGGGAGAGAGAGAGAGAGAGATAAATTTGTGGCTCTGAAATAGAAAAAAAAATGAAATTATACCTCATAGTAGCCAACTTAAGTTTAATTCAGAGTATAAATCTTAAGTATGATTCTGCCTGAGGCTGAATGAGCACACATGTAATTGTACAGAATGATGAACAATTATTCTTTTAATTTAACAATGAAAGTATAGCCTCTATCACAAGGACATAAATTGGAAGGGCTTTAAGGTGAAATGCAAAGGAGATGAGACTGAAAAAGTGTTGCAGCATCATGATACAGGCCCTGCATTTTTGTAGGTGTTGTAATGTCACATGCATGCCTCAAAGGAGTAGAGCTTGTAATGCCACAATGCTGCTTTTGTCATGCACTTCCCCAGACAGATCTGGTGTGCAGTTTGGGGGCCCTTCTAGACTCACAGCTCTTGCTTGAAGAGCTGGTGGCAGCTATGCCTAGCCTTTGCACAAATTTATCTCATGCACCAATTGCACCCATTTAGGACACCCTCCTTACATCACTTATGGCTTATTTGGAAGAAAAGAAGAAATTGGTTCCTTCAGGTAATTCATGACTCCAAGAAACTCCCTGTGGTTTTCTTGGCAACATTTTCAGAAGTGGTTTGCACTGCCTGCTTCCTAGGGCTGAGAAAGAGAACAGGCCCAAAGTCACCCAGCTGGCTTTGTGCCTGAGGCAGGGCTAGAACTCATGATCTCCTGAGTTCGCCTTTAACCACTACACATTGCAATTTGCTCTACATGGGGCTGCCCTTGAAGACCATTCAGAAGCTACAGCTAGTGCAGAACATAGCAGCATGAGTAGTTATGGGCACACCTCAGTATGCCCACGTAACCACTATTGTGTGAGTTGCACTGATTACCAGTGGGTTCTGGGTGCAATTCAAGGTGATGGAAGTCATTTATAAAGCCTACCTGACACAGATCTGGATATCTGAGGAATTGTCTGTCTCCAATTATCTCTGCTCATCCTACAAAATCCAACAGGATTGGCATGCCCTGGGTCCCATCAATTGAACAGCGTAGTCTGATCAGGTCTAGAAGCCATTACTTTTTCCCCCTGAAATTCAGCTGGCCCTGTCTGCAGGTGTGGTCAAAAAAATCAAGATGGTGGCCACAACAGTGTTACTGAATCTCCACCTGCTTTTTTATGTGCTTTTTAGGTGGCCACCATATTGACTATTTTTGACCACACGCTGTGGACACCTCTGGGACTAGCATGACATACGAACCTGCTGTAAATATATGGGGATTGTGTTTTATTTGTGTAAAATAAACACAGTGTTTATTTTATATTTTATTATTGCTTTCGTATTATGTTTTTAACCCTGTTAGGTGCCCAGAGGCACTCTGAGAGTGGGTAGCCATATACTGTACATTGAATAAATGAATAAATAAATAAATAAATGCATTTTAATAAAAGCAGAGAGACCCTGCAGATGCTACTATTAAAATGGGTACCTTAAACCTTGCTGAGGGGTTCTGGAGAACTGCATGTGACTCATGGGCTGCTGATCCCTGTATGATTTCCTGAGGAAGAGAAAGCATGACTTGAAAACACTGTATGAACACCTCTCTCACAAGCACAATTCTAGTCAGTTGTTGGAATTGTTGCACAGTGTCTTTGGATGCCAACTAATGGTAGGAAGGAGCAAATAATTTGGTACTAACATTTATTTTGAGCAACAATGCCTGCAATTAAACATACTTAGAGGCAATTGGAACTTTCTGCTTTAATGCTTATTAGACCAGCTGATAATCACCAAGTATTTGATGCCAAGTAAGGTGGAGGAAGGAGGCATTTGCACGCAGGTTTAATGGGCTGTTTTCCAACTATGCCCACTTGTTCATTGTTGCTAAAGGCCAGATGGTGCTCTACACCCTTTCCATCAGATCCTCATTTAGTTGAGACAGCCTGCCTTGAGGGTTTTTCGATTTACTTTCATGGCTTCTACTCAGAAAGCATCCATGTGAGTGACAGGTTTCATTTTGCAGACTCACAACTGAGATTGTCAAGAAGATGTCCACCCCCACCCCAAAAAAGGACAGGAGATTAAAGAGGCACTAGAGAACATGGGCTCCTTTGGCATGAGAGAAAAAGAGATGGTCCAAAAGTTTGACTTACAGCTTTTCATCAAGTGCCACAAGAACTGTTTGTTTTTAAAGTGTCTTTCAAGGGCTCCTTCTCTGATGTTTTTTTTTTTAAAAACAGGTTCCATTTATTCACTACATTTGCTTTTCAGAGTCTTTTTCACTTTTTCTTGTCAAAGTAACTTTATGAGGTTGACTCAACTGAGGAATAGTGAATAGTCCAAGGCCACAGGTCAACAGGGATCTGAACCTTTGTTGCAGGCTATGGCTTTCCTCTCATCTTTTGTATTCATAGCAGCCTTATCCTCCCAGGTATCCTCAGATGCAATGGATGAATGCCTATCATCCCCAGCCAATATGAGTAGTAATGATATTCCAGCAGATCTACAGGTCATGAATTTGGTGGAAGGAGTGCAAAGGCTTATCTATACCATTTTGTATTTGCTTATGTGCTTATTTAATATACAGTGGGCAGCATCCTTCTTCTTTCTCCTCATTACAATCCCTTGAAATACATTAAGGTGAGATTACAAGATGGTTTGCTAGTTTTGTTGCAACAGACAAATATGGCTTCTCTTTGGAATCTTTGTGAGCTGTTCAGGATAGGAGACCTCCTGTACCTTTGGTAAGAAATACATCACTGAATACATGAGGTCCTTCCTAGGTGACAATCCTCATCCAAGCAATTGATCCAGGTGGTCTTTCTCCAACCATCCTCTCTGTAATGGTATCTGAACAGATTCTGAAAAGCAGATGTGAGAGGAGTGTGGGGTATTCTGTAACAAGTTTATTTAGGCTACTTGGAATTTTCTGTGGTCGTTACTTTCTCTTGCTAAACTCTTTTTTATATCTAGTAATTTGGCTACATTGGTTTTAGAAGGGAGTTTCTCACTGAAATCCTCCTAACATGCATGACTACATAGTTACACAGTTATACCCTTTGTGTTCTCAAAGTTTTGTTAGTTTTGTATTTTTGAGCTTTGGACAGAAAGATTCAAAGAGTCTTCCTTTCTATTTTCTTCCAAGGGCTGGGACTGAAAGACAAAATGCTTTGTGGAAGAGCTGAGAGCTCCCCACCTAGACAAACTAAGGTTCAGCCTGACTGCTAGTAGCCTATTTGCTTTTAATGGCAAATTCTTTGAAGAGGAACTCTGCCCACAAAGATTACATTACCCTCCCCTGCCCAGCTCATAACCTTCTGTGTTGTGAGATTAAGAAGTTTTCATTGTGTCTTCTGACTGCTGGTTGTGTTCATGGATGCACTCTGCTAGTCTTCTGCCTGTCTGACCTACATGGTGCTGTTACAGTCCTTACACTGTATGTTGTAGATGACTCCTGTTTTTAATTCTTGGGCTACTGGGTCTTTTGGTTTACTTAAGATGTTTTGGAGGGCTTTAGCTGGTTTGTGTGCTACGGTAATGCTATGTGGTTGTAATAGTCTGTTGGTGGTTTCTGAGTTGTTTTGATGTATGGTAGTTTTACCCTTTTCATAGCTTGTGTTGGTTGTGCTGTGGTGGGTTGAGTGGTCAGCCACATAGAAATAAACCATGGACAGACTCAATCATAATTTCAACTGGGAAATTGTGAGCATCCTAGACCAAGCTATATCCAAAAACACTAAGGAATCCCTGGAAGCTTGGCATTACAAATCAGCCATCAATAGACACATAGAAATAAACCAAATTTACACACCATTCAAAAGAGACAATAAAAATGCTAAGAAGGAAACAAAAAGACCAGAACACATCCTCTCCAGCAGCCAACACCCAGATGAGCAGGGATTAACACCAGGCAGACAATCAAGCAGAAAACAATACCCTAATCAAGGAACTACCAAAGAGAAAACCACACCTCCACCAAAACTGGCAGGACAAGCTACTGTATATAAACAGGGAGAAAACCCCACACTCACTTGCACTGATGGTATTACCTAGTTGGGTAATGAAACATCTGCAAGCAAACAAACAAGCTCAGAGAGCACCAAGGACTCCACAATTCAACCCTGAGCTACATATGTTCTTTTCTGTTGGAATCATGACACTCTAAATGCCCAGATGTTGCTGTACACACGTTCTCATCAGCCTCTCCCACAAGGACAAATTCATTTGATAATGAGATTTGAGTCCAACAGCATACGGAGGATCAGAAGTTCCCCAACTTTGTGTTAGTTCTCATTATTCCTGACTAGCTTGGCCTAATGGACCTCCATTTGATGGATTTCAGCAAGAAAGGACCAAAGTTACATTCTGATTTCACTCCCAAAATAAGAGTTAAGTCCATTAGTTCCAAAGTCTGTCTGGAAAATTGAAATAATGTTTGTAATTTGCATTATTTGTGCAGTGACATAATTGACAGAAAGATCATTTTAAAACTCAATTAATGGAAATTGATTCAAATTATATAACTATATCATCACAAAATTACAAAAAATCCATTCATTACATCAATTAAGGCAATCTGGTTGTAAGAGACATTTAGGTCTAATGTACATTCCTTCCCACCAAGTGGCCAATTGAATTGATATCTCACTGTATTGATCATTGGAATCAAACAATTTCTGCAGGGTCATTGTTCTTTCAGCCCTGCTAAGAGAAGAAGGATGGTTTGTGCCATTGTTTACAGTTGTGTTCTACATTCCACATTATCCCAGTCCAGTCCCACTAATCAAAATCTGCAGATCAATAAACATCCTACCTGTTGTTCATATTAGTAGCACAGTTTTCTGTTCAAGCAAAGAATTTTTCCAGGTTTTTTACCTAATTCATAGAATTAGAAAAAGTACTCTGCTTTCATTCTTTGATATCTAAATTTCCTCTGATCACATATTTTTAAATCACATATTTCACCAATGTAAGGATTTTTAAAAACACAGCTACTGTATCAAGTTTTATGGATCTCCCAGTAGTGTACCTTTTTTTCAACCAAAGACTTTGATTGAGGAAAGACATAGGCTAGGACATCATTTGATATTAGCATTCATACATCTATAAAGTTAATTAAGGGTGGACCACACATATTTGTTCCCCAAAGAATCTTTTATATCCCAAAACCATTGCCATTATCCTTTTTTTCCTAGTTAAGAAAGGAAATAACAGCAACATAGGAGACAGGAGTAAACCATCCCCCCTCCACCAATGTTTCAGGGAGATCCAGACCAGAGTGAATGTAAGAATCTTTGACATATTGCCCCTTTTCTTTTCACACATCAAAGACTTAATTTCAAGTCAGAAGCGTTGGGGGAAGGGGGGAATCAAGATGGTGGCTGCAATCACATAATTAATGTCCTGTCCCTAACAATAGATAAATTTGATGATGATTTATAATAAAGATGATGCATTCTCATAATATAAATCAGCTCTTCCAGGTGGAAAATGTGAACTAGACTGAGTTTTTAAGTGCCAAATTCATACAACCTGATTACATTCTTCATCATGCACACTATCCTCCAATTACTTTCCATTTCATATTTGTTTATCAAATAAAAAATTAAAATGATTGAGTTCATAAGCCTGGGTTGGTTCAATCTATATTCCTTCTCATTACAGATGCATTTGAGCAAGTGAGCTGGCTTGATGTTTCCTGCCAAAGCAAACTTAGTTTAATACTATGCATCCCTGCAGTTTAAAAATAGAAACAACAGCAGTTGTCAATTAATTACTCTCCTCAGTTTCCAACATCAATAGTTGCCTGCATTATTTTATATCCTCCACAGGGTGTTTCATAGCAACCTCAACAACAAACGCTCTACCAGGATCCAAGACTCAGAGCAGCCATTTCATATCCTGGACTCTACTTGAATTTAAAGCATATTAAAACCATTGACTGCAGGGGATTAGTAAAAAGGCCAAGACAGAACCAGTAGAGAGAAATTGTCTTCACCCTAGCCAGGACAGCAGCTAAGGGCCAATAAAATAACCCGATCCTGCATGTATGTGTGTGCATGTATGTTTTGATCCTCTGCATGTGTGTGTGTGTATGCATGTGTATGATTAATTAATTTCCACAAAATGTTTCAATGCAAAAATGGGCACCTGCAAGTTTAGAATAAACATACGAAAATGAGGATGTATGGGGATAGCCCATAGTTCAGAAGTACAAAAGAGGTATTTTATGTTTAGAAGTCCCAGAGTTGTCAGGTGGCCAAAGTGTTGGACTAGGATCAGGGAGACACCCAGATTCAAATTAACCTTCAGCCACAATTCACACAGTGAAATTAGATCAGGCACTTTCTCTCAGCCTAACATGCCTCACAATGTTGTGGGTGAAAATTGGAGGAGGAAGTGCCATGCACACTGCCTTAAGCTCATGAAAGAAAGATGGGACATACATCTAACCAACAAATAAACATAAGTAGACTTGCTATTACTATGATCGTTTCAACCTGCATTGGGCTACTTTAGTTATAAGAGGCTAAATTGTCCAATCCAAAGTTTCCTTCAAGAAGGGTCCAGCAGAGGGAATGCCAGGCCCTGGAAATCTCTGGCAGCGTCAGGTACTGGAATCCCTATTCTGCCACATACCATTAACATAGTACTCAAATCTCCTCCACCAAAGGCACGCTTGCCTTCCCTCCTGTTACTTTGTATGAGGTGGACAGCAATGGCCCACATGAGCTGGCAGACTTTTTTGCAAACCCTGACATCATAGGCACGTAGAGAACACAATTATACTAATTACATTTGCATCAAAGGATCAGATCTATTTTATTACATCCTTTCACTAGGAAGTAAATTGTTTTTGATAATAGACAAAAGCTGGTCACACCAGTTCAAATCGTACCACAGCTCAGTTTCTAGTAAGTTTCTGTTGGGTGGTTAAATTTTCAGCTTGAGACCTGCCAAAGTTACATAAAATGATCTGAGAAAGGCCACCTGAAAGGAGCTTCTGCTTATGGGACTTCTTCCAAGTGGCTTGGAAAGTATCATTTAAAACAAGTAGAGCAGCCCTATGGGCTGATAGATTAAACCAATAATTAAACATTACAAGCCAAGCTCTTGTCTGTACTCTGATCAGCCCTGCTTCTAGTTTAAGAACCACATCTGAGACACATTTGGGAGTACCAAGTATAAAAACAAGGAATTTGGATTGAACAGATTCTAGCAGACTAAAGTAAGAATATGGACCAATAGCTGCTCCAACAGTAGTTGTGCTAAAGCAGTGTTTCTCAACCTTGGCACCTTTAAGATATGTGGACTTCGACTCCCAGAATTCCCCAGCCAGCAGGGCTGGCTGGGGAATTCTGGGAGTCAAAGTCCACATATCTTAAAGGTGCCAAGGTTGAGAAACACTGTGCTAAACCCTTGGCCTGACAAAGTTTAGTGGCTGCAGGTATTGCCTTGTGAGTGATGATATCATAAGACGGCTGTATTAGTTCTTAGGGCCAGATTGGCAATATAATCAGTATGAGCACCTCTTCTAGCATTGGCTTGAAATATAACCCCAAGATACTGAAACATTTTAACTTGTTTTATCTTATGGCCATTAATGGTCCAACTAAAGTTTTTAAATTTTCTTGAAAAGATAATTACCTTGGTTTTTTAGTAGTTAACCGTCAAATGCTCCTTATGACAATGTTGAACTAAGGCAATAATAGCTCTCTTAAGAGCTGCAATAGGGATAGAGTAACAGCATCATCCGTATACATTGCAAGATGTCAGTTCCCAAAATTTAGAAGCCAAAATATCTATAGGTTTTAACCACTGAACAAGAGAATTAATATAAATAGTGAACAAAGTGGGTACTAAAACGCAACCTTGGTGAACATCCCTGGAAGTCAAAATCAGAGAACCAGATTGGTTGTATTGAACACATAAAGAAGACTCTTCATGTAACTTGTACAGAAGGTGCAGAAGGCATTTATCAATTGAGGTGTTGTTCAATTCAGACATAACAAATTAGGAGAAATAGAAACAAATGCTGTTTTAAAATAAACAAAGTCAGAAAACATTTGACTCTTAGATCTCAGAGAACCCCAAGGACTCCACAGTTCAACCCTGAGCTACATATATTCTCTTCTACTGAGATCTAAGTACGTATTTTTTTCATAAAGATGTTGCAAGACCAAGCAGAGAGCCAAAATAGATCTGCCTGGTCTAAAACCAGCTTGTTCCTCATCTAAAAAGTGCTCTTGAATGATGGAGTCCTTCAGCTCAGTTACTAGATGCATGACATACATCTTATAATAATATTGAACAAACTAATGGCCCTATAATTAGCAGGGTCATAATTTGCATCAATTGCATGATGCAGCAGACACAAATTACCTACTTCATATCATTTGTATGACAGCATCATGAGGTGGGCAACAACACTTGCTTCTTCCTGTAGATGTCCATAGTTGGAACAACTTTGTCAAAATCAGTAGTGCTGCTTCCAGCACAGAAAATACAGTAACACTGTTGTGTAAGCTCTAGAATAGGCTTCATATGTGTTTGAAAAAGGGGGGAACCCTAAAAACAAAGCTGGATATCCTGGTACTGTCCGTGTATATGATCCAGTTGTGCTCATTTTAAAACATCATCCTGTCTCCTGTGACCCTTGCCCACCAAAAATAAGCTAAGAAAGACATGAAGTCTGTCCCAGCCACCCAGCCATTGCCCTCTCTCAGCATTGTCTGCAGGGGTGTGACACATGTAAGAAAAGGGGCGGGGCTTTAATCATGGTTGCAACCACCATCCTGAGTTTTTTAAGGCCCTGTTCCCTCCTACTTCCTGTGGACAGAACATGCTTTCAGTGATAGGAAGATGGAGAGAAAGAGTCTTGTAAGAAGCCTTCCTGATCCCAAATACCCTAAGTCAGAACAATACATATAAAATACATGCATACTAAAATTCATCAAAATATATTTTACATGCATAAAATCATTATTTGCCGAATACACCATGTATAAACATGAAACAGCACAATAAGATAAAAATGGAAATATTCCAATTTAAGTCCTTGAATGATTGTCAATGGGGAGACTCCTTACATATTTTGAAACATTCTACAGTACAGTATTAGCTGACCTTTTCTGGGTTTTGAAGCTAAGCAGAGTTGGCTCTGGATGGTGCTTAAAAGGGAGACCCCCTAGGTAAAACCAGAGCAGTAAAATATCCTGGAAGAAGACAGTGGCAAATGGTTTCCATGCTATGGCCAAGAATGCTGCATGGAAGCCATCAGGAATCAAGCCCACCTTGAAGGAGAGGTTACCTTTTGAAATATAATTGCCTTAATAAATTGTACTGGTCATTTCAGTTGTCTTGATTTAGAACAGTTTATGATATCAGATTGGACTTCTTGTTTATTATTTGTTAGATTTGTATCTCACCTTTCACACAGCAAGTTTCTTTTACCCAAAATAACAACCCTGTGAGGTATGAGAGGCCCAAAGTAAACCAGTGAGTTTCTCAGCTGATGGTCAACTTGAAACTAGGCTTTTCCAGTCCAGTCCAATCCTGTAACCCCTACATTACGCTGGCATCTCCCACAAAAGCCCTTTCCCCCCCCCCCTTTTTACTGCTTCTGTCTCTGCTTTATCCCACAGCACCACCACCACCATCACCCCAATCCTCCTGGAAACTTGACAGCCAGGACATAATGCCAATATTAATGGCAACTGGTGGGTAGCTCATTATCTGACCCTTGTAAATTGATGGTCAAAATCTCATGTTACAGCAATAAATGTTCTAAATTAGTCATAGATTGTATCAAAGGTATAATCTTCAAGGAGTTGGTGCCTTGTTTATATAAACATAGTTTTGGAATGCCTCCCAAGAGATTTTTAATTGGGCACTGCTGGAATCAGCATACTTTTGTCTATGTAACCAAATAATATTTTCATACCAAAATATTGGATTTATGTAAGTGCCATGTAGAGAATCCCTCCTGTACTTTTTCCCCCACTTGTTCTCTCAATATGTTTAAACTGCTTTCAGAGTTTCTTTAAAAAGAAAAAGAATTTCAAAGAAATTCTCATGGGAAGAATGCAGATTAAATACAGACTATATTCTTGTATTTATTTAGTTCTGAGGCAGACAAGAGAGTTGTGTGAATTTGCTTTCTTTCATTGGACTCTGCAGGGATCATCAGCATCCCTGGCTTTCCATGTTTTAATGAAAAATCTCATGGATTACAATTAGGATTAGGTTCTTCCGGAATCAGGAACCTCTTCTGATTGAGCTTTTCAGATTGAAACGTGTGGGGGGAGGAGCAGCCAGGGATGGAAGATGAGTAACAGAAATTATTTAAGTTATGTAGTTAAAGAAAAGCAATAAAAGCAGCCATACTTTCCATTACCTCTAACAATAAAATAAGAAAAACTTCATCGAGAGAAATTTGAGATAAATACTCAAGCACCCTGAGAATAAGGTAGTAAATTGGAAGCTTCTTTCACAGGGAAATAAAACTTTTGAGAAATTTCAAGATAAAATTTTGCAAAGTATTAATGTATATATGTGTGGAGATTTATGTATATAGATGCTGTGATCCTTTGCACCCTTACCTGCAAATCTCACTGAATTCAATGGAGCTTACTCCTTAAGCAAGTATGTATAGGATCAGGCTGTTAATCATACTATGGCTAAGGTTTCTTTATTCAGGCAACATTTATTCTTATTTTCACACACCAACCTAACCTAAATCTATACTCCCCTATTGCACTAATGTAGCTTTTTAGCAGCTCTGACAAAACGTATTCTTCCACCTTTTTTGTGACATCCCACCCCTCCCCATTTCTACAAGCAGAATGCTTGGTTTGCTTTGAAGTATGCATTGAGGGCAAAAAATAATTGCTCCCTTAGCTAAGAACTTGTAAGTTATTGTTCTGTGCCTGCCTGATTGGTTTTTTTTCTCTTTTTTTCTTTCTTTTTTGGTTTGTTTCTACCCCCCACTGTCATGTTCTAGTGCTTGATAATGGGAACTGGCATACGGCCTCACTATAATAAGCCATGTGAGTCAAAACATTTATTATGCTGCCCTGATCTTTAAATCGTGTTCAAAGAATATCTCTGGGAGAGAAAGCTTTTAGCAACAAGAATACCAGTTGGTTTGGGCTCTGTAGAAGGAGGCAGTTGGGGAACAAACGTTGTGGAACAATGCCTTTTCCAAGGATGGCTTCTGAATCACTCAGAAACAGCTTGATGTTTAGCCATCAGCATGCAAAAAGTAAATTGCTGGAAGACTGAGAAGCTATATTGAAAGGTAGGAGAAGTTGTTGCAAGTTGAAAAATGGGCTCACTGAAAATATTCAAGATCCCTTTGTTGCAACAACTGTTCAGACAAAACCTGAAATTATATACCACAAATAAATTCTTCAGTGCTCATATTGTATTACGCTGAAGCCTCAATTATAATTTCTTGTTGTCTAGATTCTGCAGTGTAGCACAAACTGATTTTAAGCTGGGGAATTATTCAGGAAATAGCCATCCATCACACTGAAAAGTCAGTTATTTGGAGTATGATGCCAATGCTGGTTGCCTAGCCAGCACTTTGCAGATATGCTAATAGGGGACCAACACATGCTAAATGCATACTGATTGTGAGATTTTAAGGGCTGAATTGCACTTCTACTCGCTGACATTAGGGGGCAAAGGTTGCTCTACCTCTCACCTTGTAGTGATTTAATTCTCGGTGACTCTTTTCACATGCCTCTCTAAACCAAGAGTCTGTCCGTCTTTCAAGCCGATGGGCATATTTGGAATTTTAAAGGCATATCATGGACATTCTCACAAAATGGATGCCATAGTAGTTGTTTGATCTGTCAGAAAATGCAAACTGCTCCTCACCATCCCTTCTAATCTTCCAGGATGCTGTTATGCTGTCAGCCACCTCAATTTCCTTCTCTTTTTTCCAGACAGATGGGCCCAGTTGCAAACACTCTCATTTTTATTTTCTCAGAAGAATGACTCGGAATATAAGAAAGGCTCAGAAAGTTTCTTGAAAATAAAATAATACTTGAAGCTGACACTTTGCTCTCTTCTTCTTCTTCTCCTCCTCCTCCTCCTCCTCCTCCTCAATAAAAAAAGCAGGCAATGTATGCAGCCTGGGAGGTGCCAAGGTAAGTGTCTATAGGTATAGAGGGAATGGCTTTGAAGGACAGGAGGAAGAGCTATTACCAAGGCAATGGTCCCATAAGCTTGAGCCTGGGCCAAGAAAATAACTTGAGAAAGCATCTCAGACAAGCCCCTCCCTAGTTCTCATGAAGATAAAGGGAGCCAGGGGGGAAGCACATTCAGACTTGCAAGATTCTGTTACTATAGTTGTTACAATAAAAGTAGTCCTGACCTGTATGGCATTGGTTTCGTAGTCTGGTTTACCTTGTAGGACTGACACATACCCCAGAAGGTGCCATCCTGGGGAGCCTGATGCTAAATCATCCTGTGGCTAAATGTAACAAGATTTCCAAATCCAAAATGATGGATTAAATTGAGGTTAAGAAGGAGCAGCTTTACTACTGTTGGAAAACACTGCTGTTGATTTACTCAACTAAACATGGGTTTGGCATATCCTCTGAACCTGGAAGTGAGCATTTATCTCTGGTTAACTACCCCTTTCAGCCTCTGGACAGAATGCTGAAGGAATGGCTGCAAAATGGGATTGCTCTAACAGAGGTGTTTCTGCTGTTCCCATTTTTCTCCCCATCACCTTTGGATTAGTAATCAACCAACCAACTCAAAATTCAAAAGTCTTGGCTGGCCAGCCCCCACAAAGAAGACTAAGATACTGTCAAAAATGGTGGTTAACAAGCAAACTACTGTTAGCCAGGATTTGCCATGTTGTCTGGTACCACCCAAAAAGTAAGTGGTTGACCTATGATTAAGCACCAGGACTGGTTTAGCATGTTTTATGCAAAGATGACTCAGTGTCCAAACAGATATAATACTTCAACTAGAAAATACTGTTAGAAGTACAATGAGGTGATAGTTACACTGCTTATGTTGTACTGAGGCTGCAGAAGTTGAGAAATAAAGGCACACCTGTGAATAAATTGTGGATATATCCAAATATTCCCTGAAAGATTGAACTGCTTAAAAAAAGTGAATACAATAAATTGTCTTGAAGACAAATCTTAGAAAGGTATCCTTCCCTCGGCAACATCAGGTTTCACATTCTCACCTGAAATGTATTCAAACACTTTTTTTTTCCTTTAGACTCACACATTCTCACACCAAAGATATCACTTCTGTTGGAGCTGTGAATCACACCAATAATGAAAAACTGAGTCCCTCATGTAGGTGCCAGGTTAGCCAATATGTTTGTTTTCCTGCTTGCTTGTCCTTGCCGAGACTCTGTTTTCATTAATGGCAACCCAAAAGCACTTATTATCTTGAAAGACCTTGAGTCTGGGGGAAGTCTAGGAGAATGGAAGGGAAAGCTGTAATACTACCACAGGGGTATCATTAACACCTACTGTTGCAGTAAACAAAGCACACGCGCTGCAACCCTCAAAAAGAAACAGGTGTTGTACAGAATCTCCAAAACTTAGATAATTCTCTAATATGTTTAATTCTATAATATGTACAAGGAGATCAAAATGGCTGAATAATCCTAATATTAATTCACTTCTTCAGCACCAAGACTGGATTCTAATGAGAAACCCAAGGAAAGACTTCAAGCATTGCAAACTCCTGAAAACCTGGGCTCCACTAGTTCCTGGATGAAATACACTCATTATCTTTTGGATTACAGTATGTTGAAATGCAAAATATTTTCATGTTTTTATTGTGGACTTTGTTTACTATCAGTTTTTTCCATGTGATTGTGAATGAATATCCAATATTGTATGGAGGAATATCAGCATAACAAAGCTGCATTTTTGGGGGCTGTTCCTTTTGTATGGAGTGCATGATTTGTACTAGCTTTTCCCATATATTAACATCATCTTATTTCTATTGCATATACAAAAATACATTTGTGCTCATATGCTCAATGGGCCCCAAAATACAGACATCTAGGAACAGAAGTAATGCTAAGAAGTCTATCTATATTTTCATTACATAACAATTATGTTATGCTCTGCTGGATTGGATCCCTGGCCCACCCAGTCCAGCAGTCTGTTCTCACAGTGGCCAACCAACTGCACAAGGAAGCCCACTAGTCTCCCAGCAGATGGCCTTCAAAGGCAGTCACACTACCATCAAGGCTAATAGCCATTGATCCCCATGACTTTCATGAATTGGTCCAACCCGTTTTTTGAAGCCAGCACCACTTTTCATGGTAGTGAATTCCAAAGTGTAATTACATGGTGTGTAAATTCCCTTCGTCCTGTTTCTTCCAAGATTCAATTTCATTGTGCGACCTCTGGTTTTAATATTTTGGGAAGAGAAAAATAGCTTCTCCTTGTCCACTTTATCCACACCATGCATAATATTGTACACCTCAATAATATCCCCTATCATTCACTTCCTTTCTAGACTAAAAAGGCCCAAATACCATAACCTTTCATCACAGGAAAGTTGTTCCAGCCCTTGATAATCTTAGTTGCCCTCCTCTGAACCTTCTCTAGTTCTACCATATCCTTTTTGAAGTGCATCGACCAGAGCAGCACACAATATTCCAGATGCAGTTGCACCATTGATTTATATAAGGGCATTATGATATTAACTATTTTCAATACCATTTCTTATAATCTCTAACAAGCTGTTGCCCTTTTTTTTCAGTCAACACCTTCATTGAACTGTTTACCATTACTCCAAGATCTCTTTCCTCATCAGTCACTGCTAACTCTGATCCCATTAGTTTGTATGAGGAGTTAGGATTTTTGGAACCAGTGTGCATCACTTTACACTTGCTCACATTGAATGATAGCTGCCATTTCAACACCGCCTCCCCTAATGTACAGAGATCTTTTTAGAGCTCTTCACAGTCCTTTATTGTTTTTACTGATCTGAACAATTTAGTGTCATCAGCAAATGTAGCTATTCCACTGTCACGCTGATTCTAGATAATTCATAAATATGTTAAAAAGCACCACTCCTAGGACAGAGGGGGCCCTCTAGTTATATCCCTCCATTGTGAGAAATGTCCATTCACTCCTACTCTTTTTTTTTCCTATTCCTTAGCCAGTTGCTTATCCACAAGAGGACCTGCCCTTTTATTCCATGGCTGTTAAGCTTACTGAGAAGGCTTAGAATTATATTGTAATATAATTGTATACTGCCCTATAATTCCGATACAATAAAGGGTAGTACATAAATATTTAAAATAAATGCATCAAGCTTTTACTATTTATAATATGTAGCCATTAGCTTTTGAAACTCAATGCACATGCCTAGGCAATGACTATCCATGTGGTTTTATATGATTAGACAAATTCTTTGAGGATAGAATTGTCAATGACTATATGCCATGATATTCAAATACAGCTCCATGTACACGGTGCAATGTACTTCTCAGTGCTGACTGCTGAAAACCCGAGCAAGAAAGGCTGCTACAGGTGCTCCTTGCTTGAACATAAATCAACCAAAAAAATTCCTGTGATGGGAACCCACAAGTAATTAGGGCAGAAAGCACATTGGAATAGTTGAGTTTCTACTTGCATGTGAAATGCAAGAAAGGATGGAGCCAAGCATTCCTATGGCAGAAGATTATTTCACAGTGTAGGACCAACACAGAGAAGTCCTGTCACCTACTCCAGACCTTGTGTACTTCTCAAGTTGGGAGATTCTTAAAAGACCCTCTCTAGATGTTCAGACCAGACATCCAAATTCAGTTTTGGCAAAGAGCATTGCCTGATAGGAACTCACAGAGAGGAGATTCAAGGACCTGGTAAACTATTCTGCACAGTGTGTCAAGCTAAGCTTTGTTGAACTGTCCAACTTAGTGGATCACAAATTGTATAATCTAGTTTTGATCCATTGCCCATATCTACTCTCTCTCTTTTATCTACTGAAGGTGGTAGAACCATGGCCATCAAGTGCTGCTTATATCTTCATGCTATGTTCTTTGAAAGCTTTGAAAAGCTTTGAAGTTTTTTGGAGAAAGTATTCTGAGAAGAAGGTAGAAAGAAGCTTATCACAGAAGGATGTAGGTATTACATTTCATTATAGCTGAGAGCTTATATATGAAAAACAATGTATTCTTGTTATTAAGATAAAGAAATAAAAGTGAACAGTGCTATCAAGAGTCATCTTAGATTACCTGAGAATATGGAATGAAGACAGATGATTTTTTTCTGTCTAATCTTCCTTTTTATGAAGGGGCCATTTTAAATTTGAAATATACACACGCGTGCACACACATGTACATATACACATACACATATAGAGTTGAACTATATATATTTCAGGTAAATATAGTATATAGATAATTAATTATTTCCCAATACAATTAAAAATATATGTGTGAAAGACAACAGTGATGAGAGCAAGAGGAAATAAAATCCTTGGTAGTTCTTACCATCTATTTCTTATCCACAGTTAATTCCTTTTTCCAGATTCAAATTCCGTTATTCTTCCTCTATAGGCCTCCACTCAAGGCCCAGTGGTATGCTATTCATAAAATGAAGCTTTGTCATGATGACTGCTGTACTTTTGTTTGGCAAGCCTACAGGTGAGCAAAATAGCTTGGTACATATATTCCAACAGCTTTTCTTATCTCTTTAAATCTTGGAAACTTTAAAAAGTACCTAGTTAATTTAAAGGCCTCTAGAGAAAGTTTACCAGAACAGACTCTCTAAGTCTAAATGGAAAGGAAATAAAAATTGACAAAAAGCCAAATATACTTGTTTTATCCACTGGATCAGATTGATTTCTATCTAAAAAAGACCTTCAGAGGCCCTGACAAGACTGGGGATCTGGTGGCAAGCAAGGATGAGTAGGCTAAGGCTGCTCATTTGATGCATAGCAGCAGTTTGCTCAGACTGAGTAGCCAGAACAGAATTAAATTATAGGATCAGATGGCCCCAGACATCACCAACCTGCTGAGTTGGTGGATGCATGTGAGGGAATGAAGCTGGGGTTGCTGTCTGCATTTGGGAAATACTTCCCACCCCCACTTCCCCAAGAACAGGCTCAGCTCATGCTTTTTCTCAAAGGGTTATAAAAGTTTATAGCCTCAGAAACTTGAGAGGAGATGGGCTCATTAATTAATTAATTCCTCCACTGACAGTGTACTCACAAGCGTTCCACAACTGTCCTCCACTGACAGTGTACTCACAAGCGTTCTAATTGAGCCACACCCTGGCATTTTTAGGAACAGGCCAACATCCACAGGCAGCCTCACCCCATCCAGGCCCTTAGCCTATGAAAGTGTGGATGTGTAGGAGAGAAGGATAAGAAGACAACAAGCAGACCAGGAAGTGGGAAGCGATGTCTGGGAATGTAGTACTATTACAGGCAAGGAAGAGGGTTATCAGTCAACTGCCAGGACCACAAGCTATGGTATGTTATGCAGAGTGCAGCTATGACCACAGTTCATGCCAAAAATACACACCAGTGTTAGAGAGATTGAAAGAATGTAATGCCCTATCTTGTTCTCCAAAGAAAATCCAGCCAGAAAATATAAAATATCTGGTTGTTTATTGAGAAAAATGCAAAACTACATAAAATACAAGTCTCATGCAAAAACAGAAAAAATCACTTCTTCTCATATATGTGGCATCCAAGACTTATCCACTACACAAGTTTAACAAAGTCTCTAGCCAAAAACTCTCAGAGAAGAGGTACACTACTTAGTTATTAGTTATTACATAACCCATAAAACTGATTACATGATGGCTAAAATTCTACTGAGCAGTGAGACATGTACTCACTCACAATTTATTGACACTATGACACTATGCACCAACCCGTGAGTAACTGGCATACAGACGCCAATAGGTGGCAGTAAATAGCAGTATACGTGCAAACTAACAACAGCATTTGCAGCTGAGCCTGACTTGTTAGCCATAACAATATGTTTGAAGATAGCGAGATGTATTTCTTCCCATGAGAAACTCCTAACATGGTAAGCAGCCCATTGTGGTGTGATTCCTGCCTGGAGCTTGGCTTAGAGCTTGTCCTGGAGCTCAGAAGCAACCAAAGATGAGCAAGCATGCTAAGGAAGCGCCTAACCCCAAGTGCAAGAACCTTTGGAGGGAGTCAAAGGTTGTATGTCACTTTACAGACTTTAAGAATTGTATTTGTTATAAGGACTTACCATCAAAGACTTATTTATATGGCTACATCAACTTGCAAAGCCTAGGAGGGTAGAGTTAACCCAGGGCAACAAGAAAGGTGTGTGCTACAATAAAGTATTGTGCATAGTTACCTTCTACACTGTGGTATGCCCAGTTATTGGAAGACAAAGAACCCTCACAATGTAGTACTAACAACTGATTGTTAGTCTGCATTGTTATTGATATAGCACAACACAGGGTAGGTCAACAGATCTCTCATGATGAAACCAAGGAAAGATTTAACACCCCAGGTATTCTGTAGCATTCTCCTTCCCATAGTCTTTTAGACCATTCATGTCCAAGGACCGTCATCCAAATTAATTTGGAAATAGTCCAGGAAGTACACCTCTGTTCACAAGCAAGGAGAGCTAGAAATGCAGCATGAGTTGCTAACTTGCTTAGCAACACAAAGTAATTTAAGTGAGTCCCTCCCTCCCTGCTGCCTAAGATGCTTTTCCAGATTTAGCTCTGGTTATCACTTTGTCCTAAATGCAGCAAGAGAGACAGGATGAAAAGCACAAGAGCGTCAGAAGCAATATGTCTCTTTCTATATTGCAGACTGTATTGGTATGTGTAGTGGGGAGCAGCTGGCCCTTTAAATCAAAGGCCAGCTGGATGATCCCAGCGGGAGTCACCTGACCCCTAAGGGCCAATAAAAAGAAAAGAAAGGGGTTCTGTCAGGTTTTGGCAGAAAGAGTTTGGGGTAGTTTTTGTGAGGGAGTTAGCTGGAGTGCTGGATGAGGGGGTTGCGTCAGGCAAGGCTGAGAGTTAGTTTAGTTAGAATGGTGTTAGGGTTTTTTGAATTTAAACAGTGTTGTGTGAGTGGAAACTTTTTTTTCTTTTGGAACCTTTAATAAATGTTATTTTGTGTTTCAATCCCAACCAGTTGCCTTCTATCACCTGCCTCAGCTAAAAGTAGTTTTGCTTTGGTTTCCCTTCGGTGTTTGGCTAGACCAGTGTTGTCCAAACTTGGCCACTTTAAGATGAGTGGACTTCAACTCCCAGAATTCTCCAGCTAGCATGGCTGGCTAGGGAATTCTGGGAGTTGAAGTCCACTCATCTTAAAGTGGCCAAGTTTGGACAACACTGGGCTAGACCCAGTGTTGGGGTGAGGATTTCCCCTTCAATCCTCTCCTGGTTCCCCAGAGGGCTGGTGTGAAAGAGAAAAACCGGTTTAGAGTGACGAGGTAGTGGCAGAAAGGATACCTAATTAGCCAGTCACCTATGAGGTAACCCATCAACATGGTTAAGAGGAGGGACAGGAGGGACGGATTCAACACAGGAGGGACGGGTTCAACTCTGAGGATGCCTTTGTTCCCACATTACACAGTGGCAGAGGTGGGATACTAGAAATTAGAGGGCAACAGAGAATGAAGGAGTTTTCACTCCCTTAAAAAAAAAATTCCCTGGCAACCAGCAGAGGTCATACACACTAACCACAGGCTTTTAAAAAATTTTCTAAAAACTGGGAACGAAGGATAGGCTAGGTAGTGTTAGGGCAAGCAGGCAGCTGAGAAGTGGCAGAGTACCAGTACGCCAACCCTGCAAGGAAGGCACAGGCCATAAAAGTGCCACTACAGGGGATTCTCTGGAATAAACAATGACAAGAATTTTGTTTGCAAAGGCAGACAGGCAGGAGGAAGATGAGTGCTGAAGTGGCTTCAGCAAGGCATTCACAAGAAAAAAACAAACAAACCTAATTTCACTATGTTTATCCATTACTACCATCTACATTATTATGTGCGTGCTTAGAACATCAGGCCAAGTAAGGGATTCATTTTAAGTAATATCACAAATAGTGATTTTCCTGCATAATTTTTCAGCTTCACAGTATTAAACTGTCATATCCATCCTAGATCTGTACCCCTCCAGATATGCATATTATTTTTTTTAATTAGGCCTAATAAATATTTATGTAATGTGATCATTTTTCCAGATATGGATCATCAGCTTCAAATTGGTAAAATGCAGACAGTACAGAAAAAGGTGAAAACAAAAGAAATCAAAACAAATTCCAGTGCTGCTGGTGTTGCTGCTACTTCTTAATGGCACAAGGATTGAGAAATTAAGCCCAAGCCCAAATAAGAAATGGAAATACGATGAGAACTTGAACAGTTTAACATGAACTGCAAGGGAGACAAATCAAATCCAATCTGAATGTAAGTCCTGAGTATTTTGAATTAAAATGTGCAGAATTCCAAGAAAAGAAAATGGCATTTCATACATTTTTTGTGTATCAAGAAAAATGCTTTAGAATTTCCTGTTTAATCAATTATCACATAGCAAAAGCAGGTGAAGCTCATACTACTGCAGAAAAGTTGGTTAAACCATACAGAAAAAGTCTGGTAGAATGGATGACTAATCAAAGCATTTAAAAAAAAATCAATTGTGTATACCACTCTCTGCTAATAGTTTCAAGGCATGTCAAGGATTTGTCAACTTTTTGTGAAGACGAATAAAACAAGTAAAAAGAGTGCTGCAGGTTTCTCCTTTCAAATGGATGAATCCAATATTTTCAGGCTTATTAATCTTTCTTGTGTTGTGCTTGTGTTGAGTCATCTGTGGAGGAAAATACACTTATTTGCAAGCCTCTTCCTACCTGAACCACAGGAGCTGAAACAGTTACATTGATCTATTTTACATTAATAAAAAAACATAAAATACTTTTGCATTTGTGTTGCAATATATGCACTGATGGAGCAGCGATTATGGTCAAAATAATGTCAGGTAGTGTGGCCCACATGAAAAATACAGCTCCACATATTAAGCATAATCTCTGCTGTCTTTTTCTTCATTCATTTGTAGTGAATGACATGCCAAAAGAACTCACCGTTGTACTCAACAAGGCAGTTAAAATTGTGAATCTTATAAAAGCAAGATTACTCAACTCCAAGATATTTACTGTGCTATGTGAAGAAATGGAGAGTCTAGAAAACACATTGCTGCTTCGTATTGAAGTGAGATGACTGTCTCATGACAAATATTGGTTTCATTTTATAAACTGCAAGAATAGATACTCCTTTTTTATAGGAACATTCTTTTGAACTGGCACAGAAATTAAGTGACAGTTGGGTGCCAGAGGTGGCATACTTGGCTGATATATTTACTTATCTGAATGACATTACAGTAGTGTTTCGCTGCAAGGTATAAACATATAACTAGATTCAAACATCAGAATAAAACAGATGCAATTCAGTTTAAATTCACACTTTGAAGTGAGTTTATTTCTAAAATCTTATGTGCTTTCCAAATCTCAGTGATTTTTTTTAAATTAACAAATGAAATTTCCCTCAGAGAAAATGTCAAAATCTTGATGATACAACACTTTCTGATTTATTTATCTGAAATAAACAGATTTATATTCTGTTCTCCTTCAACAGAAGTATTTGACCAGGTCCAGAATCATTTTGTTGAACATACTGCATCTGAATTACTATCAAAGAAGAAACAATGTAGGCCCATTTTGACTAATTTCACATTATAAACATTTCCTTGTGCAGATTTTCTGGCTAGAGCTTTTAAAAGAATATCCTCAAATTGCCAGTCAAGACTGAAATATCTTATGCCATTTGCAACAACATACCTTTGTAAGAGAACCTTCTTTTTATATGCAGCAAGTATAAAAATAGGCTAAATATAAAAGATGATCTCTGCTTACAAGTAGCACCAATTGCTCCAAATATTAAACTTTTACCAAGGAAAAGCCATCACACCTAATAATCAAACATTGATCTGTTTGGTTAAAACATTGATCTTACAAGTTAACTGTGAAATTCAAATTTGTTTGTTTTTTCGGTACATTCAAAATGTTAATTTTGCATTTACAATAATCAGTTTACTTCTTGCTTTACTGCCAATTTCTATCACTAGTAAATTTCTTCTTGGTCAGGGATTCCAGGAACTTTTCTTTTAACTAACAGTTCCACAGCCTGAAAAGTTTGAAAATCTCTGAAGTGCAACATTGTTAAGCACATTTTGAATTTTTCAACACTTATTTACAAAATGTTGAGGTGATCAGATTGATCTAGAATTACAGCAATATTCCAAAGTGACCTTACTTGAATTTTATACACTGAGTGATGAAGTATTGCTGTTTTGTCAAGGACAATTAAATCAGTAACTTCTATGTAGGAAATTTGTGTCAAGGACCAACCATCATTATTTATGAAGTATTGTACACCATTAGAGTACTTTTCTGGATATAATGACAAAAATAAATCAGTTCACTCTTCAAAGAACAAGTACACTATTTTTAAAAAGTTTATATCCATTCACACTTTCTTTCTCTTCATCCCACCCTCAGCAGTCTTATACTGTATATACCTAAAAAACCTATTCCAGAGAATTGCAGATCCTCTTGAAGCCTAGGAGAGGATTATATGTAGCTATAACAGGAAAGCAGAAATCATCTGATACTGCACAGAGGGATCGTACAAATCAAGTACCATTTAGGTTGAAAGACTATTGATTTTGGCTGGTGTGGATCTTCCGGGCTGTGTGGCCGTGTTCTTGAAGTTTTGTTTCCTAACGTTTCGCCAGCACCTGTGACCGGCATCTTCAGAGTGCAGGAGCACAGACAGGAGCAGTTCTCTCTGTGCCCAGGGTGATGTGACCCTTCTGTGGGTATTTATAGAGATCCGGGGGGGGGAAGGGGGGATTGGGGGTGTGGGGGGGGGTTGAGTTACTGAGTGGCTGCTTGTTTTGGTGTCAGCATCTGTGTGTATCTTCCTGGGGATTAGGCAGGGCTTTTTCTTCTATTGAATTGTTAATTCAATAGAATTAACAGCGTCCACCCCAATATACAATAGAATTAACAGCGTCCACCCCAATATACAATTCACCATGGAAAAAGAAGTGGATGGCCAGCTTCCATTTCTAGACACGTTGGTCATATGCAAACCAGACCTCAAATTAGGACACAAAGTCTACAGAAAACCCACCCACACAGACCGATACCTACACAAAGATTCCAACCACCACCCATGTCAGAAAAGAGGCATTATCAAAACCCTCATGGATCGTGCCAATCGGATCTGCGAAACCCAATTCCTAAACTCTGAACTTAACCACCTTAATTGGGTCCTACAAGCGAATGGCTACTCCAAAAATGAAATAAAAAGAGCCATCAAACCAAGAAAGCAACATGCGACTGAAGAAGAAAAACAGCCACCCACCAACAAAGTATTTCTGCCCTACATCAAAGGGGTCACAGACCGCATGGGAAAACTGATGGAAAAACACAATTTCCAAACAATCTTCAGACCCACCAGAAAAGTACAAGAAGTGCTAAAATCAGCAAAAGACAAAAGGGATCCCTTCACCGCCGCAGGAGTATACCGCATACCATGCAGTTGCGGGCAAGTATACATTGGGACCACAAAACGCAGCATCCATACCAGGATAAAAGAACACGAAAGGCACTGCAGACTACAGCAACCAGAAAAATCTGCAGTAGCTGAACATGCTCTCAAGCACACTGGACACAAAATCCTATTTGAAAACACAGAGATACTGGACAACACCAACAGCCACTATACCAGGCTATACCGGGAAGCCATTGAGATTCACAAACACCAGCACAGTTTCAATAAAAAAGAGGAGAGTCTAAAAATCAACAAAACCTGGCTACCAATCCTGAAAAATACAGCCTGCAAAAGGTCAACGAACTCAGCTCAACCACCAGGACATGTGAACAGTTCACACAATGAACTTGCTAATCACCCCCAGCAGCCCTTATTGAATTAACAATTCAATAGAAGAAAAAGCCCTGCCTAATCCCCAGGAAGATACACACAGATGCTGACACCAAAACAAGCAGCCACTCAGTAACTCAACCCCCCCCCACCCCCAATCCCCCCCACACCCCCAATCCCCCTTCCCCCCGGATCTCTATAAATACCCACAGAAGGGTCACATCACCCTGGGCACAGAGAGAACTGCTCCTGTCTGTGCTCCTGCACTCTGAAGATGCCAGTCACAGGTGCTGGCGAAACGTTAGGAAACAAAACTTCAAGAACACGGCCACACAGCCCAGAAGATCCACACCAGCCATCGTATGCCGGCCGTGAAAGCCTTCGACAATACTATTGATTTTATTAATGTAGATGGTATTCTCGTTTCCATGCAAACAGACTCTTGTATTTTGGGTTTTTGGTTGCTTGTGTAACCTTTATGGTTTGTTGATTTTTGCAGCTCAGATGTGATATGACAACACAGCCTCTTCCCCACTTGCTTGGGGTACTACTGGTTTCCTTATCTACTCTATATTTTGATTTCTTGGGTGAAGGATTTGGAACTATAGCTATACCAGGACTGAAAAGCATATAGGAAGAAGATAAAATGGCTGAAATCTTGTTACAATACACTATTAATTATAAACACTGAATTATAACAGCAAAACTCAGCAAAACTTCAGATTGAGGAATCAGTTGATTCAAGAACTGATATGTTCCAAAGTATAACTTGACTTGATATGTTCAAAATTAATAATCTAAAAAAAAATTAAATATAGCAAACAATATTCAAGCTGGAGGCACAGGCCCTTCTCTGTAGTGCTATCACTCTACAAAATAACTCCACAGATTTCAGGTTAGCTCAAGGGTTTGGGTTTAGCTGCTGGTTTTGGAAGAAGATTCATTTAATGGCATTTTATTTACTATTGTGCTTGTTTATTAAATTATAAGTGGCTCTGACAATTATTCATTTATACATTATATATGCTAAGTTGTTACACAGAAACAATAAAATAAATATAGTACTCCATCTCATGTCCCTATGGAAGTACAGGTAGTCCTCACTTAACAACTGCAATTGGGACTGGCAACTCCATCACTAAGCAACATGGTCCTTAAGTGAGTCATCACGTGACCACGACTTGCAATTTCACTGCCAGCTTCTCCATTGATTTTGCTTGTTAGAAGCCAGCTGTGAAGTGTGCAAATGGCGATCAGGTGATTGCGGGGACACTGCCACGGTCATAAGTTTGAGGACTGGCCATAAAGTTACTTTTTCAGCGCTGTTGTAACTTCGAACAGTCACTAAACAGGGCAGTCATTAACCAAGAACTACGTATAATGTAAATTCTGATAAATTTATGTTTTATGGAACCCATCAAATGCATGTTAACTTAAAAACAATTTTAAAAACTAAAAGACTATTAATCTTAGTGAATGCTAGCCTTACTGTGGACAGGAAAGCTGATCAATAGATACATTCAGTCAGTAAAAATATGCAACTAGGCTTGGTAATAAATACTTTACAGTGAATACTTTAGAAAAATATATTTACAACAGGATACTTTTGGGTTGTATTTTTTATACTTTTTTAAAATTTAATTTTTATGTAACATTATATAGCATTTATATTACTTTGTACATTTTAGCATACATAGTTTAGTAACTTTCATTTTAGCACAATATAAAAGTACACTCTGTACTTTGCAAAGGAAGGATAGATAAAGGAAGGATTTTCTAAGTGATCCAGTTCCTGGCTACCACATGTGAAAGATCACTGTTAGGTTTGGCCCCAGTGGGCTACATCTAATACGTTCCCATGGAGCAACAAAACTCCTTACTCTTGTCTTCCTACACTCCTGCACATATCCCAAACCTACCCTGTAAGGTCATCTGTTCCTCCAGTGTATACTTCAGATGAATACAGGGCAGAGACAGAAACAGTTATGTTATTATAATTAAATATATAGCTCCCAGTTAGGAAGAAAGGTGTTATTTTGGGATAAGAAGCTTACCATATCCTTGACCTTAGCTAAATGGAAATAGCTATGCTCTTAGAAATGCTATTGCTTCCAGTTTGCTGAAAAATCTTAAAACTATTTTAAAATAATTTTTTTAAGCAAATTGTTTAGAATTTTTTTATTCCAAGCATCACCCATAAGTGTCATAAATCTCTCTGAGCTCCATGTGACCATAATGATATCAGAATCAGATCCTAACCACATTACTTTGCATCAGAAAAGCCTCCATGGCTACACCAGTTCTAGTGTAGTGTGACTCCATTAAAACTGGATGAAAAGCCTACAGGATCAAGTCAAGTAACAGTAAAAGGGTGAAGCAGTGAGGACAGCTAAACAATAGTAAACTTTTAAACTAGGAGTGCTGATTTAGTAACATCAAAGTGGTTAAAAATCTAGGTTCCCAGAAGAACTTGAATGATCTTGAGTCCCTTTTAATTACTTCTATCTATTGATTTTGTACATTCCACATCCAATATTAGCAGGCAGAACATATAGACTTGGGTCTTCAGCTAATCTCTTATTCCTTTTTCAATCTAGCCCATTACTAATTCCCTGCAACAAAAACTTGGAGAAAGCTAGCAGTAGCTATACATTTAGGAGCTGTCTATAAGAACACTATAGCTCTAATAGTGTCAGAGAACTCCATTGGAAAAGGGTCACAGTTCCAAAGGCAAAGTGGGTCAAAAACAGAGTCAGGCAAATTAATTATTTGTATAGTGTGACCAAGGAAGTTGATATTTCCTGCCCCACCTAGCCACATTTTAGTAAAATTGGTTTTTAGTATACAACTACACAGTACAACATAAAGTTCCAAGAAATGAAACTACAAGAGAAAAGTATATTTACAAAGTTGGAAAGCTAGCTGGCTGCCTAAATTCTATTACTGCCAGATTTTGATCACCCCATCCCAGGAGCAGGTGGCAAGGAGTGATGGAAGGACTGGATGGTAGGTTGCATTCACACAGGCTTGACTATGTGCTGACATGGTATGGAGAATTTGAGCTGTGCGATAGTTGTAGAAAAACACTTTGCCATCTGAACTCCCTGTCACAAGAAGTGTTCCATCAGGTGAAAACTCACAGCCTATTGCAAATCCTTCAACCTGTATGAGTCAAGAATTAAAAGTGTTTAAATAAATCAAGATGTTAATTAAGGAATTACAATATGATCTACAGCTTCTTGAAATTTTACACTATAATAAACATGTCAATCTTTACCATAATGGTCTAACTGCTTTCCTAGGTGTTTAGTAAAACTGCCCCATTAAAGACTTTTCATTGTTAGCAGAAGTTGCTGTATATGTGACAAGCCTATTAGAAACTAATAATGTTTTTGGTTATTTTACTATAATTTAAATTCTAAATTAACTAAAATACTGTACAGCCAATAGTATTGAAACCTATCAAATTCTAGTCCTACTGAAAAGTAGTAACATGAGTAGGTATATTAAAGGAACAAAACCTGTTGACGGATGCATACCTTGTGCCCTTCAAACCTCTTCTTCTTGTTGATTCGATAAGGTGGCAGACTGGAAAATAAAGCCATGTAGTTGCCATTTGTCTGAGCAACAAAGGCAAACTCTTTAGGATGAACTGAAAGACTTGGGCAGGTAAAACGCTCCTGGAAAGAGAATTGGAAAGAAGAAAAGTGAAAATGTTCATGGTCTCTGACTCAAACTCTGCAGTGCTTGCAAGTCATATGAGACCCCAGTCTCTTTTTGTGGCCCTAAAGATTCCCCCCAAATTGGCACCATCAAAAACTGGTGACCCAACAGGTTGAGTGTACAATTTAGGGGTGTCAAGTAAGATTGTGCAGTGCTTTAGATTCAGTTCCAAAAAAGATGCCCTAATATTGGGGGGCAAGAATATACCCCTTGCCTATCATTCTTCTCCCAGGATCACAAGGCAGCTGCAGAGAGCAGCTGCACGATTCTAAGAAAATATACAGCTGCCTTAGAGTTGTGACAGGTGCTGCACACATGCTCCCACATGCACCAAAACATCTCTTCTGAATTATTTCCAAAGTGTTCCACAGCCCTACTATCAAGTCTCCAAATGACTTCATGCATTTATTTTTTAAAATAAAACCTCAAATCCCCCCAAATAAATGTTTAACCTTTCCTATCCAGTGACATATATGTGTCACTATCATGTCATCTTCAACCTTTAGAGGCTGAATTTATACAAATGCTGCCCCAGCACAAAAAGATTGTCTCTATTCTACTGCAACCAATCCTGAAACAATTGAACCCCATCCTACCCCCGCAAAAAAGAATCTCTATTTCCATCTACCTCACCTCCTAGGGATTTCCTGAAGCTGATTGTAAGCTATTCAAGATAGAAACTTCTCTTTTTGTCCCCTCTGAAGTACCCTGTATTGCTAATGGTAGAATGTACAGTAAATTAAGCTAAATTGAAATTTCTTGGGAAATATATTTCATTTTCTGAAATTGTGTGTCTTTCTATATACTCATATTGCAGATTTACCCAATCCTTATGGATAATATTTCATGAATTCCACCGACCCAATACATTTTATCACAACAGAGTAGAAAATCTGACACAACTGTGGATTCAAAGCAATATTTATTAGTGAAGAAAGCAGTTGCTTTGACTTTGACTCCTTCTAATCTGTTCTAAGGCCTCAACTTCCCTCAATAATATATGTGCATGAAAATATAGCTGGATTCAGTATTAACTGGGCAGAAATTTCTCAGTCAGGAATGGCTTAAGGAAGTTCATTTTGAACCCCTCCCTAGCCTGTCGGAGAATAAAGCTTCCCACCAGAAATATTAATGAAATTCCTCCTCCCCGTTGTTTACCATCCCCAAATAAGTGAAGATTTTCAGAGGTCACCAATATACTTAAACATTATCTACAGTACATATATTTATTCTGAAAACGCTACAGATATGCACAAAATGATCTTCTAAACAAACAGAAATCAATGCTGTGGCAAGATTTAGCAATTACTAAAGATACCAAATACAGTGGAAATGAGAAATGCTTCTAAACAGAAGTTTCACTTTTGTAAAATAGAGCTCAGGATCCAGTTTTATAGCTCTGTTTTCTATATACAAAGTGCCAACTTTCATTTCTTCTTGACCACTTGTTTAAGCCAGAAAATGACATTAACTTTCATGATATTTTTTTTTCTAATCTCCCAACAACTTTTTGAAAAAGTTTGCAGTTTTTCCAAACTGAGTTTATGAGCAAAATGCAGATCCTTCGAAGTGCTAATCAGATTGAAATTATTTAAACATGCTTATCACTGTTTAAAGTGGAACACTGACTTCTGGGAGTGCACAAGCTGCTTATCTGCAAATTTAGAAACAGAAATTAAAGATATTAAAGGCGATTTCTAATAATTGTTAACCACACCCACAACAATTTCTTTCAAATACATACTGCCTCCAGGGAGAGTATTAAACTACCCTATTCAATCTTCCTCTTCTCTCCAGAGGAAATAATCTTGTTTAAGCTTCTGAATACATCAAAATGGAGCATGCTGCAGTTCCTTATTCACTGAACTGGGTTCCTTTTGAAGTGCAAATGCCAAACCAACTATAAAAGTTTTTGCACAGAACTGTGCATCTGCAAAACTGGACAAAGGCCACCTTGGAAGATGGGAATAGGAACATGCTATTGAATCATACACTCCACTTTTTACCAGGGCAGAATTGTCCTTTCAAAACTGAATGGATACCAACTGATTTTATTCTTTGCATTTCCAAAAGAGATTAAACTTGCACTGAGTTTGCACAGAGGTTCGGCTATGATTGAGAATGGTATTCTTCCCTAAGGAACTTATAAGGCCTCTTTTTAAAATCATCAAATGGACAGCATCTTCAAAGGAGTCTTCAGGCTGGACAGTAGATAATGTCCTACTTATTCTAAAGCTCCAAGTATTTCCCTCATGAAGAAACAGAAATGAGGCTCCCCATGCTGAAAGAGTTATATGCATACAGAACACCTCTGCTATGAATTCTGTCTTTTAATAGCAGGGTGTGAGCTTTGGATACCAGGGAGAAGGGCTCTAAAGCCCCAAACATCTCTTATGTTCCACTGTGTGTACAGCCGACATATCAAAGGCAAATTAAAAACTAGCTTTAAGAGATTTAGCATGCAGAATTCTTTTTTTTTTAAAGTATTTGTTCCTCCAGGCAATATTAACTAGTTAGTCTGGTAACAGGTCTCAAACAGGTCTCAAAAAGGATCAGGTAACATCATCTGTTATCTGATCCTTTCACTCAGAGAAGCCATGGAGTGAACATGGGGCCAAAGCATGTGCTCTGTCACCAAGTTAGAGACAGATGATAATGATTAGAACAGAAGTGGGCAATATTTTCATGGCCAGAGGCTGCACTTTTAATCATGCCTCCAAAAATCAGTATTTTTGCCCTAAATTTTGGAGTCATGACCTTAATCTGTTTTGCAAGCCATAAAAAGATTGCAGATAGGGCTGCATGTGGCATGTAGATTGCCCATCTTTGGAACAGAAGGCAGAAACTCCTCACAACTGGGAAACAAAGGGTATCCATTACTTTCTGAAAGCAAGACAGTGCTCTCTTGCATCCCAAACTGCCAATCTCAACTCCAGAGAGAAATATTCTCCAATCCCTGGTTGCAATAAATCACTTCCCAAGAGTCAATAACATGTCTTATCCTGACAGATGTTTCATTGGCAGGCATGCACCTACTTTGCTTCTCTTTGTCTTCTAGCGTATATGCTCCAAGCCAATTAGGACTGATCTACCTATTTATTAAACATTCTGAAGGCAGCTCATTAAAAACAAAATTTCTTGGCACCAGGACAGTGAGTTCAAGATCCTTATTTTCCTCCAGCTCAGAACACTGGTGACCAAAAAGTTAATCAGTAGCTTGAAAAGCACCAAAAAGTTAATCAGTAGCTTGAAAAGCACAGTGAATATGATCCAGCATTGATGAGCATCATCCTTGCTAGTTCTATTTTTTAAAAATATTTCTTTAACAAGAGAATGATTATGCATCCTGTGAGAAGGTCCCCAAATGATCCCCCTTTTTTTCTTCCCTCCCTCCCATGTTATTTCCCATTTTTCCCCCCAGGAAAATACCAATGCACCTATTTAACAATATCCCATAAAATACAAGTAAAATTCAAACTGCAAAAGGTATAACAAAGTAAAAATTCTCTCAATCAAGTTTAACTCCTGGTGACTACTTAGACATGTCCATGTAGGATTTTTTGGCAAAAGTATGAAGGGGATTGGCATTTTCTTCCTCTTTCTTCCTCTCTTTCTCTCTCTTTTTCTATAGCCCTGGGATTTCTGATGGTTTTCTCTCCAAGTACTAATTAGCTCTGACCTTGCTCAGCTTTTCAAGATCAATCACACATTGCCACCTGGGACTACAGAAAGAATAGCAGTTCAAATAAACTGGGGGAGATGGGTGGCATATAAATTTAATAAATAAATAAACTTCCCAGGAGAAAATCAGGTTACAATGCAATTGGTCAAAGATGGCTCATCAAAAATGGTCTTCACTGAGATGGAAAACAGGAGAAACTGTTCATAGGAAAAAAAGCTGTCCCTCCAATCACCAATTGTTGAGCTTCTGATAGTATGTAGATTTAGAGAAAGTCCTCTGAGGATATCCTTAATACTTTGATAAGTTGGTGTGAGACAAATATTGAAATGCTTTAAAGAAAGTTTCACTTTCCTGGTACCTTGAACTGATAATGCCTTAAATCAAAGACAACAGTTTTGTTAAAATTATAATTCCATGTCATCTATTGGGGTAGATGAAAATTCCAAATAAACATGCAGTGAACTGAAGTATGTGACTACTGTGCTGTTTCTACAGAGGCTAAACTGATCTTGGGCTGTACTTGAGCTTTATAAGAGAAAAGTCAAAATATTTTGTGATCTTTTAAGAAACACAACACAAAGTTCTTTCAACTGCTTCTCAAGCAAACTGTTGGTTGTTGGTAATTTTTTCACACATGGCAATATAGGAACCCTAAAAATAAATAACAAAGTAAATATATATCTCACATGAAAAATTTGATTGGAGATCTTTGCAGCAGTTTGGAAATCCCAAGCAATGATGGTACGGTCAGCTGAGTCTTGGCTTACTGCATCAGTACTGGTAAGAAATTCTTTTCCTTCACAGAGAAACATAATGTCCAAGGTTTGCTGAACTGCAGCTTTGTAGACTTTTATAATCTGTGATTTTAAAAATTCCAAAAACTAATAATTTATTTGTTCATTATATTTCTATCTTTTTTCCTCCAGAAATTCAAAGCAGTACATATAGCACTCCGCCCTCCCATTTTGCCTCACAATTGCAATCCTGTGAGAGTAGCTTAGGTTGAGAGAAACAGTGAGAGAGCCCAAAGCCCCTAATGAGCTTCCTCGGGCTAAGGATAGATTTAAATCTGTGTCACCCTGTTCTGACCCCAACTTCTTAACCACTACACCTCTACTGGCTCTTCCAATCTATTTTTCTACCAGCTACAATGGTATTATTTTATGGTAAAACAGCTGTGACTCACAGCACCAGAAGAGAAGAAATTCATTCAAAATTGGGATGAAAAGAGAATGCAATCTTAGAGCAGAGATGGACTTATATTTCAGCAACTGGAAACCATAATTTTTTTCAGGGAGAAAGAAGGATCTTAATGGGGCAGTAAGTCATGCTAAGTCATATGGAAACTGGATATTTCCCTTTTTCCCCCCCTTAGGAGGCCAGGAGTTTTCTACATGTTTCTTCGACTACCTAGAGCTTGTTGTCTTCTACAGTCACCAATAATCCAAACTATTATTTGACAGTTGACAGTAGTAAACTCAATCTTACTGAATATAAAAGAATAGATAAGACAGTGTGATTTATGTCCACTGTTTATTGTCATTGGCTTGGATGGGACCATATGCTATTAGGTTCTTTCTCTTCCTAAACCTAATCCATCACTTGACTACTTTGGGAGGGAAAAGACATGGTTAGGCCCACTCCATAAACATAACTGTGACCAATTATCACATGACTTTTGCAGTCTGGTTATTCATCTCTTCAGGACCCTTTTATGTCTTATATATTAAAATTATTGACAGAGGATGGTATGTAATACCATAATAAACACATGCATGCTGCAACAAGAAAACTACTTTTATTGTGATGGGCTCCAGCTTAGCAGCATCTTCCAGCTCGCTCTCAAGTGATTCCCAGCTTCCCTTCTCAGACAAAGAGACAAAAGGCATCTTTGATGACTGGATAAATGAAACCTGTCACTCAAAGTAATTTAAACCAGAAACACTAACTCTCAGCTGGATCCCTGAGGGATAGGGTATAAAATGGAGAGGGTTGAGGTTCTAATGGTCTGCAAATATCATTTAGAGAAGACAAATTGGGAGGTTTGAGCAAAAAATACATGTCCAAGTAAAGCTCTCATATAAGTATCCCGAAGTATACTTTAATCAAAGCAACTGATTTAAATATTAGTAGCTTCAGCTAAAGAAGGCTTGAGCTAGTAACAGAAGAATCTGGAGTGGTTAAGTTGCTTGGAGCTAAGTAGCTAGTTCAGACAGAATAATCTCTAAAAGTTAAGTTAAATGTATTTATTTATTTATTATTAAATTTATATGCTGCCCATCTCCCCAAGAGGGTGACTCTGGGCAGCTTACAATTAAAAACCAAGAAAATAAAAACAATAAAAATATAAATATCCCCCAATTAAAACACAAATAACAAATCTATAAAAGCAATATACAAATCAAGAAGATGGGGAAAGCAGTATCAACCATCCCACGAGCCAATTCCAGCAATGCGAGCCTCCATCAGGCCCCCAGGCCATCCAACATAGCCATGTTTGTACACCTTTTCAGAAGGCCAGGAGAGTGGGGGGCAGCCTGGACCTCAGCTGGCAAGCTGTTCCACAGGGTGGGGGCCATGGCAGAAAAGGGCCTCTTCCTAGACCCCGCCAGCCAAAATTCCTTGACGGGCAGGGTCTGCAATATGCCCCTTCTGCCAGACCGAGTGGGGCAGGCAGATATAACGGGGGTGAGACAGCTCCTCAGATAACCTGGTCCTGAGCCATGAAGGGCTTTAAAGGTGATAACCAACACCTTGAATTGGATCTGGAAGCAAACCGGCAACCAATGCAGCTTGCGTAACAGAGGTGTTATGCCGCCCTAGGGGCATTCAAGATTGTCCGCACCGCTGCATTTTGTGTCAGCTGTAGCTTCCGAATACTCTTCAAGGGTAGCCCCATGTAGAGCACATTGCAGTAATCCAAACAGGAGGTGACCAGGGCATGAGTGACCACGCTCATTGTATCTCTAAGTAAATTTGACCTTAAGAAATACTGTCATCACAAAGCCAAGCCTGAGTATCTTATAAAACAGGGGTCGGGAACCTATGGCTCGCGAGCCAGATGTGGCTCTTTTGATGGCTGCATTTGGCTCGCTGCCAAATCTTTAATAAAAAAAATAACGGGGTAAGGCTTAGAACACGTCTTCTATCCGCCGAGCACAGGCCACGCCCTCCTTCGCATCGCATCCGGCATCCTTGGGACTCACCCTACCTTGCCCCGCAGCATCCGCGGCCGAACGGGCCTGGAGCTGCATCATCCTCCACAGGCAGCCGCAAATCGAGGCCCCGGCTTCGGCCTAGCTCCCGTTGGCAGCCCACGTGAATGCGATCCGGGTGCACCGCTTTGTATCCTGCTTCCGCTGCCCTTGCTCTGTTGGGTGAGTCCTCATCTTGGGCTGGCCCCCTGTTTGTGGCCCCAATGAGGTACGAGACATATTTCAGGCATGGTGCCACTTTCCACCAGTGGCCAAAAATCGAGCCCCCGGCTTGGGCCTAACCTCCTTGACGGCCTGTAAGGGTCCATCCCACCAGCTACACCCGCAATTGGCTACCCTGCCTTCATTACCTCTGCCCTGCCCCACGGACCACTACCTGGGGTGGTATCCTCCTCACCTCAGTCAGCTAGCTAATTGCAAAAACCCTTTTACTGAAGAAGATGCCTAAAAGAAAAAAAGATGAGGAGTATCGTACTTTTCAGCAGGAATGGACAGAGGAATTCGCCTTTGTGGAGAGAGCAGGTTCTGCAGTGTGTCTAATATGCAATGATAAAATTGCATCGATGAAACGGTCAAATATAAACCAGCACTTCGACACACGCCATACTACATTTGCATCGGAATATCCTGCGGGGGACAGCAGGAAGAAAGCATGTCAAGAGCTACTGTGCAGAGTGCAAGCTAGTCAGCAGCAACTCCGTGTTTGGACCCAACAAGGTGACTGGAATTCGGCTAGCTTTGCTGGCGCTTTAGCAATTGTGAGAAACGGAAAGCCATTCACAGATGGGGAGTATGCCAAAACATTCATGCTTGATGTTGCCAATGAACTTTTTGACGACTTTTCAGATAAAGACAAGATAATCAAACGAATAAAAGACATGCCTCTGTCGGCAAGAACTGTTCACAATCGTACCATCATGATGGCAAATCAAATTGAGGCAACACAAGTGAAGGACATAAATGCAGCACCATTCTTTTCTCTCGCTTTGGATGAGTCAACAGACATAAGCCATTTATCCCAGTTCAGCGTGACTGCAAGGTATGCTGTCGGTGACACACTACGTGAGGAAAGTCTTGCTGTTTTCCCTATGAAAGGGACAACAAGAGGGGAGGATTTATACAAGTCTTTCACTGAATGAAGATTTGGAAAGACTTGCACGACAGCAAGCAGAGTTGGCGAGCAAACACAAGTGGGGAGAAATGAAAAAACTTCAACCCGCGGACCAGCTGATTGTCAAAACTTGGAACGTGCTTCCCGTCACATACCACACACTGCATCATGTGAGTATTGCTGTACTGACAATGTTTGGCTCTACGTATGCATGTGAGCAGTCTTTCTCACATCTAAAGAACATTAAAACCAACCTACGATCATGTTTAACGGATGGAAGTCTCAACGCCTGCATGAAGCTTAACCTCACCACGTATCAACCAGACTACAAAGCCATCAGCAAAACTATGCAGCACCAGAAGTCGCATTAATGGTAAGAAGTACTTTATTCATCATTGGTTAGCAACAGCATAACAACGTTATTAAAAAGAATTCAGAGACTTATTGTACTTTAAAAGTGTTGGTCTTACATAAAATGCACACATTTACTTGTATTTAGTTTTAAACATATTGTATGGCTCTCACGGAATTACATTTTAAAATATGTGGCGTTCATGGCTCTCTCAGACAAAAAGGTTCCCGACCCCTGTTATAAAATGATCTGGCAAATATATTTATAAGCAATTGAAACATTGTTTTATCAACAGCAAACTTGTTAACTTCAACTTATACAGAGATATGCCAACTTCAGTTTACCATTTTAAGTTGAATAAATATTACTTTATTTCTCTTTCTAAACATTATACCACTGACTAAGCCTATCTACATTCTCTCTGTGTTACACTAAGTCACACTACTAAAATAAGCAGACGGGTTCCAAACTGGGGCAAGATTTGGCAGTGGCAACACCATCACGAGGGAACTTAGATAAGTCTCTAGAGTAACATATTTTTAAAAATTATTTGTTAAGGAATAGCTAAACAACCTTCAGATTCCTGACAGCATTTTCAATCTCCATTTAATAGTTATCTTTTTCCACATGGGCTTTATTCAACTAGCACTTTTATTAAACTATATGGAGCCCAAATTCTGAAACAGCATCTTGGAATCATCACTGTCATCATAATCATCATCTATTAATACTGCTACTGCTTACTATTAATTTCAAAGGTAGCCTTTTACACTATTTAATGGATGATCTAAAAAAAGCTTTTGATACTTCTTTTGATGTTCTCTTTCTAACCATTGATCAAATTTCTTTCAAGGAGGAAGAGTGGACCTTATATAATAGAACCTTTCTGTATGCTTTTAAATAAGACTTTATTAGATTTCTTGATATTTTTATTTTACAAAGCACATTTTATTCTAACATTATGCATTCTCTTTCTGCACTTAACTTCAAAATGTCAAGTTGTCTTCAAAGAAAGACTAGTGTTCCTATTGTTCATGCTAAAAATAAGGCAAGAACCCTAAGCATTGGAGGAAGCTGAGTCTATAGTGGTTAGAATATCAAACTAAGCCTGATTATTATCCTATAGAACAAGGGATATGTATCCTCCCGGTGTTTTTGGATTTCCACAATACTTTAAACATTAGAACTCCCATTATCACCCCGTGCATTTGCTGGACTAAGAAGGCTGTTGTAGTTTATCTGGTAGATTATTCAATTAATTCAAATTCAATTAATTCAATTGTATTATTAAGACTTACTAAATTAATTTGTATGGCTGCCCATCTCAAATAAATGACTTTGAGCAGCTAATAATATTAAAAATAAATAAAAACTACACATACACACAAATTAAAATACACAGCTGCCAAGAAAAATCACAAACAACCATTAGCCCAGGAGATCTGCTCTATCCGTGACACACTTGGGGCCCTGGTCCGAAGCACAGAACAAGTCTTTAAGGCCTTAAGAAAAAGCCAGCAGTTTGGGGCCAGTCTGATCTTCAGAGGGATGATGTTCCAGAGAGCGGGCACTACAACAGAAAAAGCTGTCCTTCTAGGTCCCACTAGCTAACAATCCTTAGCCGACAGGACTCACAGCATGTCCCTCCTGCCAATAGGACAGGCAGAAACAACCAAGGAGAGATGGTCCCCTAAGTAATCCGGACCCAAGCCATGAAGGGCTTTGAAGGTGACTACCAGCACCTTGAACTGCATCCAGAAGCATAGTACTAGCCAATGCAGCTTACAAAGCAGTGGTATCACATGCACTGAATAACTGGCACCATTTACTGCCCGTGCCACCGCATTCTGCACCAGCTGAAGCTTCCAAATGCTCTTCAAGCACAACCCCATGTAGACTGCATTGGTGTAATCCAGACTGGAGGTCATGAGGGCATGAGTGACCATGATAATAATCATTACTGCACTGGGAAAAAATTCTTCAGGCTGCCCTCCATGTACTCCTACTCATCTATCTATTTCCTATAGAAGGATGAAGGGCATAGCTTCTGGAAGTCTTTCCAGCCTCTTAAAAATAGCTCTGCTGTTGGTCATGTGACTAGGAAGGGGAAGGGGTGACTTAGAAAGGAGGGTCAGCAACCTTCCAAGCTGCAATCCAACTGTGCCTTCCACAGAGGTGCACTGAGGGGGGATTTTTTCTGGATTTTTTCCTTTGCTGTCCCCAGCTGCATCTGGCCCATTTTCAAACTGTCTTCCTTTTGTTGGCTTCTGCCACACCAAATCTGGACTTGTTCTGTGACTGATAAATGGACAGACAGACAGACAGAATCACAACCCCCACAATTAATTCCCAATGTTCCATCAGATTGGGAAGAATAATCAGGTAGAGAAAGCAAGTACAGCACTGCTTATGGGATTCTTCCAAGCCCTTTACCAATAGTGATCATAGGGGGCATCTGTATTTTCTTCTGTGCAATAAAGCAACATATTGCATTTATGCTGAATGTATGTGTCTCTAAAGATGTAATCAGGATAACTGCATATATGTTGCCTCTGTGTTTTGTGTGAGTTTCTGTTCTCCTCTTGTGTTGCACCTACACATTTGTATGTGTGCATATATCGAAAAGCATGGAGTAGGCTGGTCTGCTTCATACAGCTGGGAGGAGGAGAAAGGGGCTTAGAATGGAATAGTTGGCATTACTTTGAGCAACTCACCTTCAGCGTCTCCCAAAGGGATGCACTGGGGAATTTTTTTTTTACATTTTTCTTTGCAGGCCTTGGTTGAATCCAACCATTTTTAAACTCAGTCCTTCTTTTGCCAGCTTCTCCCACAAAGACCCAAATTTAATCTTGCTCCATTCTGTTTTGGAGAGTTACGCTGACCGATAAGAGACAGTTAGAGGTCCTAAGTCCTTGTGCATAACTTCCTTTCAAGCATTCCAATGGGTTGCGAAGAATAAAAAGGATTCTCAAACAGAATACTATAAAGATGAAGAGACTGCTTTTGTTGCCATGTGCCAAGACTCTTGCATAGCACACAAAGTGATTAAGATTCTCCTTTCAATATTTTCATGTTAATTCTAAACTGAGCTTATTTCTGCAAAGAAATAATTGTACTTGGATAACTCAATAAGAGAAAACATGAACATTACCAGAGAAATAAATGTAAACCACTGGCTAGGAGTACTATAGTTAAAATAAATAGTGCTTTACATACTGAAAGCCCTCTACTGCTGATGGCTGCTACCTTTTGAATGAAAATTTTGGGGTGGAAGAAAGGGGAAGGAACATCTCATATCAACAAACTGCTGCAAAATTTTTGAATGATTTCAAGTTGTGCAAAGAATATATAGGTTTTTGATTGAAAGGGAGCACTCCAATAAACACATTGTACAGGAAATTGTTGCTCGGCAACAGGGATCTGTGGAAAGGAGAGATAGAAAGATCAGATGGGGAAAAGCATGAAAGTGCAGAGAATGCTAGACAAGCAAGTGGAGTGACAGAAGCTAATTAGCTGTAGAGAGAAAACATAAAGGTGAGGAGAAAAGAAGCAAGAAGGTAGTAACTGCAAATCCTAGAATAAGGATCTATATTTTCATTGCTGATTAAAGTAGGCCAAAAATAAAAGATAGAATTAGGTTTCTCAGAAAACCTTTTGTCTAAAAATCACTCAAAATGTGACTATGTGTATCAATGAAATTAAAAGGCAAGAGGATTTATTTGCATTTATATTTATATTTTAATATTTAATATTTATATTTATATTCATATTACATTAAATATTATATTTAATATTGTATTTGTATCGCATTTATATTTATACCGGCCCCACTCTCTTTTTTTTACTCCCTTATTTTTTGGACAAGCTGTTACCCAATCTTGGAAATATATAAAGCAACTTACAACCAGACAATTGGTTCTTCTAGCTGCATTTTCCAAAATTTCAGATATTCTTTTCCAGACTTTGTGGAGTTTCCAAGGACTGAATTAAAAGCTGTCTACATCAGGACTCTCAAACCCATAGGCTACATGTAGCTCTCTAAGTCATTTTCTGAGGCCCACAATACTTTGTAGGCACTTATACTGCCCACAAGGCCAGGGCACTGAGTGGGCCATGGGAAGTTCTCCTGGAATAAGAGCAGCAGAGGGTTCACCTCAGCTTGCCTCAGCAGATCTCCCAGGAACAACAGTTCCTGGTAGGCCAAGCTACATTGTCAGAAACCTGAGACCTCTTGCAGCAAGCAGTACCACCCTCTGGGAACCCTCACCACTTTGGTGCTCTGTGATTGCGCCAAGTCTCTGGGCTGGGACAGCAAGGAGGCCCAGCTAGGGCAGAGAAGACAGGGGCTGCCCAAGGGAGAGGAGGAGGAGGAGGCAGCCAAAGAAGAGGTCCAGGCCCGGCTGCCTGCTGTCTCTGTGGGTCAAGGAAAGGGAAAGATATTTGGCCAACAAGCAAGATTTGTTTGTTATACAAAGGATAGAAGGAAGAACGCTGCCAAGGAAGGAGGGAGGAAGGGAGGATTTGAACAGTTCTAGAATGGGTTTGTTAGATTCTGTCATCCTAGATATGGTCATGAATGTATACGTATATGTATATATATTAGATATCAGCCTAGTAAAAGCACCAAATATGGTGCTCTGGTTAATGTAAAAAACTGCCAGCTAAATGGCCAAAGTGAAATGGCTATGTTTCACAGCTCTTTTTCACAAGTAGTGTTTTGCAGTTAAAAACAGCCTATTTAATAGATGTATGTTTAATGGCATATTATTATACTTATTTTCTTCATGTTTGACTCACTAGTTTGAATCAATGTAAGAACAGACTTCAGAGTTGCAACCTTCAGGCTAATGAACTAATCCTAATGTGGCACTCAAGAAAATTTGAATTTGAGATCCCTGGTCTATATGCAAAGCAAAGCTCTATTTCTGATCTAAGTTTCTCTCCAAGAAACCTTAAATAAGTTAAGATGGTTTGCAATCTTTTTAACACAATTTTACAGCATGTGTACAGCCTATGGCAAAAACATTTAAATGAGACAAACACATGGGATATTTATCCAGAAAAGTGTCTCCTATCATATCAAAATCAGATCTAAGTGAAATCACTTCAAAGGCAACTATATCTTCTAAATATAAAATGTAATAAATAGAAGTTGGAGCTAAATGACTGCACCCAATTTGGGAAAGACAATGAGGCAGTCAGTCTCAAAAACTAATAAGAATCCTGGCAGCACACAGAAGTTTATCAAAATGATGTCTTAGTTATCTTTGCAATAAAGCCAAAGTTAGAGCTACTCTAAAAGACAGAGAATAATTATTCTGTTGCCTTGATGATAGCTGTACTTCTCCTCCTAGAAACTCTGGATATGCTATTATAAGAGACAGCATGTTTTTTTTCATCTGAGGGACAGGACACACACTTTACTAATTTCATGGGAGAACTATGAAAAATCTTGCCACTGAAATATGGTCATTTGGTGCCAAATTTCAGTGGTAGGGACTTGTGGCTATTCCAGGGACTGTAGAAAAGATACCTCAGAGCCACATGCAGTCCTTAGGTTGCCCACATCTTTGCTCCAAGGACTGGATGTCTGTTAAGTTTATAAATGTTGGGTTCTTGCTGTTCTCTGAATTTGCTTCCCTTCCTGCAAGCTAGGTAACAGCATCAATGCATGGGGAAGTAGAGTCTGCTGGCTGTTTATATGTTATAGCTTGTTCTACCTGCTTTGATTGGGTTGCTGTTTCTTCCTTGATTATTTTTTGAATGAAGTGTTTTTGTTTCTGTGATTATTCTTGCTTATCTGGTCCTGGTTCCTGATGAAATAAGTGCTGGTTAATATTTCCAAGACAAACAGACCTAAACACACCTGTCCTTATCACACAGCTGTTAACTAATACCCATATAACCATAAAAGATCATTCGGGTACATGAAAGCTGTTGAGGAAGATCCATCCACTCTCAATATTATGAACAACTGAAAAAGCCGAACTCAAAGCACTATTTTTGTGCTGTCAACTTCAAGGGGTTGGGAAGGGAACACAGCAGCATTTTGCTTCTTCATTTTCTTCTCCTTCTGAATTAAAAAAAAAAAAAAATCATGCTGGAAAGACAAGCACCAGCATCATCTTTATTTACAGTAAGGCCTCTAGGGCCACATAGGCCCAAAAGCATTCTTAGAAAATACAAATAGTGGTTAACATTTTATGCTGCTACTTTGTTTCCTGAAAAACCAGGTAAAACTAAGATGAGTGATAAAGTAGATGGCAGGGAGTTTGCTTTCAAATAAATTAATGATTGTGGCTGGAGTCCATCAGTACCACATTCACTTATTCTGAATTATAGCCTTGTCTTCTCTCTGACAAGCATATATTCCATATGGAGGAAATGGAGGAGCCTTTATTTGTGAGCCTGTAATCTTTTTTTTCCCCTCCTTGCAGCAATGCCAGAAGAGCAGAGTGATACTATTTCCTTTTATCTTTAAATAAATCAGATTTCTCTGTAATATCTAAATTAAGTAGTTTAAAAGTAAATGTGAATGCTCAGTCTCTCCTAAAGGTTATGTTCAGGTATAGTTTGGAAATTTGAACTTACGTATGTAACACTAAACCATGCCATTATGTTCAAGGTGATCTCAAAATATGTTTTCATCCACTGTTACTGGACAAAAATGGCCTGGTCGGACAACTAAATCAATGCAAATGGATGTATTTCATTTAGAAAAACAAAAGTTCTGGGCTTTTATCTTTAAATTAGGGGGCTGATCAGTACAAATGGTGAACAATAAGCCAGATAAGGCCAGCAAGAAATATGAATTGGCCACAATTAGCTATCCTAAAATTTTAATCAAACTGGTATGAAGTTTTTTATTAGGAAAAAGGAGAAAATACATCTACATTTACTCTGTAATTCTGAATCTAATTATGTTACTCCCTCCAGATCTAAGATTATCAGCAGGTATTAGCCAGAAAATCTCAAGCATATCTTCACCTATGATAAGGACTAGACACATTTTCTGAATGAAACTTATTCTCATGAAACTCTCTCAAATTCATCCCTGTGGAATTATAAGGTACATGTGATTTTTCTAGTAAACTAAAGTGAGCCAAAATCAAAGACTGGTAAAATTGCCAATACATATGAGAAAAAGGAGAGGTGATTTTTTTTTTTAATTCATACAGACTCAGAGAGTTATCAGTTGCTTTTCTGAGTTGAGTGGCAAAGAGAAAGGCTTAAAATACAATTTAAGGGAAAACAGGATCCAACCTTTAGCATATATATAAGAAAAACATACATTTCATGGATCATTCAAAGTGAAAAAGCACCACCTTATATTTACTATTATATATATATATATATATATATATATATATATATATATATATATATATATAACAGGACAGGCACTCTATGTGTACATCACAATGGCAAAGCAACTGGGAAGTCACTAGCCAACACTTTTCCAAATTAACTGTAAATTGAGCACATTATGACATCCCAATTATGAAATGCCAGACAGAACATTTTTTCCTCCCATTCAACACATGACTGTAAGGATATGAGAATGGAAAAAGAAGACAAAAATGTGCTTCCTGCTTTGCACAGTCAGACTCAATATAACTACTGAAAATAAATGAAATCTGAAAATAGATATATGCTGAAATATCATACGGTACAGAGTCACAGGAATTCAGCCCTGGTGATTTATGATGAGTCAAATAATTCTTTCAAGGAAGAAAAAATAGTGAAAAAAAAGCTTGATATGTTAGCATTCTGCAACTTTCATAGAAATTGTTGTTAGGGTACAATGTAGACGTATGAGCAGTATGTGAAAAGAAAGAAGAGAGCTGTGCCAACTTAGAGCAAAACAAAACTAAACAAAACATTTTTTTCCAAAGGGAAAGGCCAAAACATAAAATGGTATTCCGTTATCAGGATTTTATAAAAAATGTCAGCTGATTCATTCATTGCTACAATGCATGTCACTTAACTGTGTTAGTGATGGGAAGCAGCATGGGGTGGGGGGCTGCAGGGCTTGAGGAACATAGGCATTTCTCTGTCCTCTCCAGCATTCTGGAGCAGGGTGCCTGGGGCTTACAGCCAAAGAGAAGGAGCAGTGGTGTCTTCTGCCAAATTCTAGGCAAGCAGGCGTAAAACTGCGCAACCTTCCTACTCTGCATAGAACTGACTACATGCTGCTGTCACTGTCCTATAGCTGGCTCAAGTGGGCAGGAAGAAAAAAATTGTAGTGCTTTCATCTGACTAATAGCACCATAAATCAATGCAAGGCATGAGCTAGCCCTCACTTCTCTTGCTGTATTTCTTATTGATTAATTATTTTGCTTTTATTTCATCAGCTATTGAAATCTTGCAGTGACCTGAAGGAAAAAAAAAGGATTAGACAGCCACTGCTACTTGCCTGCCTAAACACCAACATGTCCAAGCAAGAGGAGAACTTTGCTCACTGCCAAAAGTTAAATAAAGTACAACAGAGGACAGACATTACTGGAAGAGCAGGAAAAAGGAAAAGGTTGAGATAAGACTTGAGTGCTTATATACACATACATATATATGCCTATTATGTACATGTAGACTGGTGACATTTTCTTTTATTTCAAAGCTAAAATCTATTTAACATAATTTCAATATAGGTAAACAATTTAATTCAGTGTACCTACTGTACAGGGTGAAAGCATGACCTACCCTAAGTTATTTGTGTTCTCAATCAAAACATGGCACCATCAACATATCTACATATATATCCCATCCCCTGGTCGAGCAGGAGTCACAAGTCCAGAAGGCACCTCACGTCATGGACCAGCTTCTACAGGGGTAGTGCTTCCCCATCAAGACTCACTACTGGAACCTCTCGAGCCTCCTGATGGACAAACAGTAACTCCACCTTGCTAGCATTGTTTTAACCTGTTCTCTCCCATCCAGATCCGCACAGCCTCCAGATGCTGGGATAAGATCTCATCTATCTCACCAGTATGGCCCAGGATAGCAGTGTAAAGCTGAATATCAAGGAGATACTGATGATACTGCATCCCAAATAGACAGATGATCTCACCCAGCAGTTTCATGCAGATATTAAAGAGTAGGGGGAAGAGAACCAATCCCTGAGGCATCCGACAAGGTAGCAGCTACTGAGGAGTCCTTGGGGTTCTCTGAGCTTGGTTGTTTTCTTGCAAACGTTTCGTTACCCGGCTAGGTAATAACTTCAGTGCTAGAATGGAGTGCGGTTTGCTCTCTGTTTATATACAGTGGCATGCCCTGCCAGTGTTGGGGGTGGTGGTGGATGTAGTTCCCCCTGCCCCGGTAGTTCCCTTGATTAGGGTATTGTTTACTGCTTGATTGTATGTCTGGTGATAATCTTGGTGTTAATCTCTGCTTATCTGGGTGATGATTGATGGTGACGAGATGTTCTGTCTTTTGTTTCCTTTTTATTGTCTCTTTTGAATAGTGTGTAGATGTTGTTTATCTCTATGTGCCTGTTGATAGCTGCCTTGTTTGAATACCAAGCTTCCAGGAACTCCCTCGCATTTTTGGATTTAGGTTGGCCTAAGATGCTGACAGTTTCCCAGCTGAAACTATGGTTAAGTCTGTCCATGTGTTGTGAGATTAAGGAGTTTTCATCATGTCTTCTGACTGCTAGTTCGTGTTCATGGATGCGCTCGGCTAGCCTTCTGCCTGTCTGTCCTACATTGTGGTTGTTACAATCCTTACAATGTATGTTGTAGATGACTCCTGTTTTTTCTTCTTGGGCTACTGGGTCTTTTGGTTTACTTAAGAAGTTTTGGAGGGCTTTAGTTGGTTTGTGTGCTATGGAGATGCCATGTGGTTGTAACTGTCTGTTGGTTGTTTCTGAGACATTTCTGATATATGGCAATGTTATCCTTTTCATAGCTTGTGTTGGTTGTGTTGTAGTAAGTTGAATGGTCAGGCTACTTTTTGATAAAGTTGCGTGGATATCCATTTTGTTGGACAATGTTGTATAGGTTTCTGTTTTCTTTTTCTGATGTTCTGGGTTGCTGCAGTGCGTTTGTACTCATTTGAATAATGTTCTTACACAGCTCCTCTTGTGGGAAGTTGGATTGTTACTTGGTAATGGAGTACTTGATTAGTGTGGGTTGTTTTCCAATAGAAGTGAGTTTCTAATTTGCTGTTGTTTCCTCTGCTGATGAGGATATCCAGGAAGGGTAGTGTGTTGTTGTTGTTTTCCTCTCTGGTGAATTTTATTCCTTCGAAGATGTTGTTGATAGTTTCATGTGTCTTCTCTAGTTGTTCCTTTTTTATTATAACAAAGGTATTATCTACATACCAGATTCATAGTTATGCGTGGAAGTGCTATCGTTTCTAGGAGTTGCATTACAATCTCTGCTATGAATCCTGAGAGTGGTGATCCCATGGGTCTACCCCTGATTTGTTGGTCTATTTGTCCATCAAACTGAAAATAGGTAGTGAGGCAGAAGTTGATGAGGTCCATGATTCTGGGTATTTCAATCTTGGTATATTTGGTTAGGTCGGGTGTGTTGTGTAGTACTGCTGACATGGATTCTTTTGCTAGTTCTGGGTTTATGGATGTAAAGAGTGCTGTGACATCAAATGAGACCATAATTTCATCTTTATGTGTACATCTTTGATTTTCTGGAGGCACTGTAGTGAGGAGTTGATAGAATATTCGCTCCTCTCTATGAGATGTCCAAGTTTTTGTCAGTTCTTTCGCTATGTTGTATGTTGGAGTCCCTGGTAAAGATACAATTAGTCAGAGAGGTATGTTGGGCTTGTGTATTTTTGGTCGTCCATAGAAACATGGGAGGATGGGTCCACTGCTTTTCATCTGCCACTGTTCTTCTTTTGTGATATGCCTTCCTTGGTTGGGTCATTAAGGGTTCTCTTGATCAGTTTCTGTATTGGGTTGGTGTTAACTGGGACGTAGGTTTCTTTGTCATCTAATAATTTTTTGGCTTTTTGTAAGTATTGTTATTTATCCATGATAACTGTGGTTCGGCCTTTGTCTGTTGGGAGGATGATGATGGTTTGGTCCTTCTTTAGGCTTCTGAGGGCTGCTCTGTCCTCTGCTTTGAGTTGGTGCTGATTCTGTGCTCTTTTTATCAGTGGTATGATTGTCTGCCTTATGTTTTCTTGGGTCTCTGTGTTAAGTCCTGTGGTTTTAAATGCTGCTTATAAGGCTGCACAGAATTCTAGCTGATTAGCATTGTCCATGTTATAATTGAGGCCTTGCTGGAGGATATTGTGTTCTGTAGTGGACAGTGGTTGGCTGGACATGTTGACTATCCATTTGGGTTCAGGTACCTCTTTGTTTCTGGGGTTTAGCTTGAGCAGTTTAGTTTGAAGTTTTGTTTTTCTTTTCCCAGCTTATCTTAAGGATGTGGTCTTGATGGTGGTTGTCAGTATATCTGTGTGCTCTGGGATCGTGGTTTGTTCCAGTTGTTCCTTGAGGTTGTCTATGGTATGCTAGTATTTGTTGAGTCTGGGGTGTGCATCCATGATTATTAGTCATTTTACGGCCGCTTTGTTGTGCTACTTTCCATCCAACTGTGCAGTTTATTGGAGGTTTGTATCTGACGCTGATGGGCAGGGTATGCTGTTGTAGACATTCGTATAGAAAGCATAGTTGTTCCTTGATGGAGGTTTGCCTGCATGCAAATTTCTCCTATGTGTGTGCTTTCTGAAGGGTTTGACGCCCACATGCGGTACCAATAGAAGAGAATATATGTACCTCTGAGTTGAAATGTGGAGTCCTTGGGGTTCTCTGAGCTTGGTTGTTTTCTTGCAAACATTTCGTTACCCGGCTACTCTTCAGTGCTAGAATGGAGTGGGGTTTGCTCTCTGTTTATATACAGTGGCATGCCCTGACAGTGTTGGGGTATTGGGGTGTCTATGTGTGTGCATGTGTATGTGTTGGACAGACTTAAGTCCAAGGGAACTACCAGAGGGGAAAACACACACACACACTCACACACCAACACTGGCAGGGTGTGATGGAATGGAATTATGAAGGCCAGGCTCAGGGAGATAAACATTTTCTTAGCTCCCCAGAAAAGCGTGGGAGGAACAAGAGGATGAGACTGGCACCTCCCTGAGGAATTCACACTGTTGTGGCTGGCTGACTTTGGGATCTGGGGTTTCAGTCTGGGAAGATTCTTGCTAGAGGTTGTAGCTAATAAACATAACTGGACTGAATTTGCAGTGTCTCTTGGAGTTCCTTGGGCTAGGCCTGACACAGGCATGCCACTGTATATAAACAGAGAGCAAACCCCACTCCATTCTAGCACTGAAGATGTTATCTAGCTGGGTAATGAAATGTTTGCAAGAAAACAACCAAGCTCAGAGAACCCCAAGGACTCCACATTTTACCCCTGAACTACATATATTCTCTTTCTATTGGTAGCAGCTACTGAGTCAATCTCTCTTCTCCTACCACTTCTGACTGGATCCAGCCACTAAGGAAGGAGTGAAACTACCGTAAAACAGTGCCCGCAATTCCCAGCCCCAAAAGCCAGTCCAGAAGGATACTATGGTCAATGGTACCAAAAGCTACTGATAGGTTTAATAGGACGAGGACAGACATACTACTCCCCTATCCAGATCTCAACAAATATAGTCCCCTAGAGTGACCAAAGCCCGACCCTAAATCCTGACTAATAAGGGTGCCATTTCATCTAGGTCACTCTACAGTTGATCCCTGAAAGAATGAAGAACTGGCCTTGGGAAGGGAGCAATAAGCCATTAAAGGAGGGGAAAAGGTTACTCAATCTTGAGAAAGAAGCTCAAAATAACCACATCTTGATTTTGTAAAGTATAAGATGTGGTAAGGAGGAATTCCAACAGATGTTCATGATTCTATTATTCTACCCTACAAAAATAAAGAGCATTTGTGAAATCCCTGCTGCTTCTGTTTCTTGACCTTGCCAAGTTCAAAGCACTGACAGTCCTTTACACTGTCTCAACAATCTTTGCTAAAAAGGGAATCTTGAATCTAGAGAAGGACTCTTAAGAAGAAAGTGTACCACAGCCTCCCTCAAAGCTGCCAGAAGCATTCCCTCCCACAAGGAGGCACTGATAATCTTCCAGATCCAGAGAATAAACCCCTTTCTGGGCACACAAAGAAGCCATGAGGGACAAGGGTTTAGGCTACATGTAGCAGAGGACATCCTCGAGAGCATCCTATTTATTTCCTCAGTTAAGTAGATAGGATAAAGGTCAAAACGAATCCCAGATAACCTGGCAAGATGTCCCAGTCGCCATACTAGACCCTGCCCAAATGGAATCCAGACTTGAGCAAATCTGAGTAACTTTATCAGCAAAATGCTGTGCTAACTGGTTACAAATGCAATTAGATCCCTCCCAGAAGGGAATTAGCCACCTTAAAGCTGCTGGACGAGAGCCATTGATGCAATAAGAAGGAGAAGCAGGAGCTCTTTGCTTCTCTTATCAACACGAGAAGACCCAAACCTGGGTACATACCCATGCTCAGTCAGATTTATGTTTTGTCCTCCTTCACTTACACTCTAGGCATCACTTCTGCTGCTTCACCTCCCAGAGACCCTCTGAAAACCAAGGGGATGTCCAAGTTTATAGAAAGTAAGGAGCATGATTTTGATAAAGATCCATCCAGGCAACAGGGAGTGAAACCTATTTTAAATCCACAACAGACTGATAATATTCAGAAGCAGCTCAGACAGACACCTCCCTAATTCACTGAACTATAAGAAAGACTAGGGAGTACAGCACAATCAAACTTGCAAGTAGTTTTAACCTTCTTGTGGAATTGATTTCTTGGTCTGGTCTACCTAGTGGGACTGACATCAGTCTTGCAAGTATCCATGCTACATACAGCATTCCTTGCTTCCCAAACATAGTACCAATCAGTTTGGGAACATTTTGGCCAGTATAACACAAGTGCAATAAAAGCCCAGTTTTACCCTGAGCTTAGTTATGCTATACTATGCAACCTAGGAGCTCTAATCAGGATGCTATCTTGGATGCCTACATACTGTTGCCTGCATTCCACAGACTGGAAGTTATATGCAGTGTACTGACACACACTTGAGATGTTCGTAGAGGGAGCCAATGCAAAACTGGTTTAGAACTCACCATAACAGTGAAAGATGAATATGGTTAATAAATGCAGAATCAACCCATCTCCATAGCATTTCTGGCATGTCTCTTCAATCAAAATGTTTGACTGGGTAAGAGAAGAACTGCTTGGAGAGAAAGATTTGTTGTGTTCCAACAATAACCCATGGTTAACTGAACAATGATTTACTGAATTAAACTGAACCATAAACAAAGTCCACTGGTTTACATGACACACTTGGGCCAAACTAACTAACATTTTAGCTACCAGTTTCTATATTTCCCATTCAGGTACCTGTTTTGCAATTAAAAACTTATTCTTATCTCCCTACCTATTCACTACTAATATCTCAGAGAAATGTTACAACGTCTTCACAGAGATCCGGGTTTCAACATACATATCCTGCTAAGTGACATGAATTGCATAACATTAGAATTAATCTGACTGGAAATAATGATGTCAGAAATGTTAAAAAGATTAGCATAGATATTTTGATGCAGAGGTCCTTAAATCAAAAATACTGTAAGAATATAAAAAGTGAAAAATTGGAACAAGAGAGATTTAAATTTAAATAGGATGTAAAAATATTATTAGTAGAGAAACAACTCAGAAGTCATACAAAGACGGTTTTGAAACTTCCAAATTGAATATTGGTAGAAAATCCTGTGGGAGTAGCAACATGGATTTTAGTAAAGCTGACAGAAATGCCAGAATATTCAAAATATGTGCTTAGAGCAGACATGTTCTTTCTAATGAGGTGGCAGCTCATTGTTGAGATGGGCAGCTATAGGAATCAATCAATCAATCAATCAATCAAATAAATAAATAAATAAATAAATCTCTCTATGTATATTAAAGCACCAAATGTTAGTTCTTAAAATAACTTTCATCATATTCAATTGACTTAGACTATTCTCTGGGGAACCTGATCACTGCCCTTTACTACAATGACAGACTGCTATTACTGCTTAATTAGTCAGTTTCCTTTTATAGGCAATCCCTTACTTTTATCATATGAAACAATAGTTAATTATCAGTATTCTTCTTCTGTGCAGTACTTCCTGTAAATTGGACATTATATGTTCTGTAACTGTGCATCAATATCATGATTGCTTGGAAGTATGTCCCACAGTGTTTAATCAAATTTTCTCTCAGATAAACAGTGGTGTTTTGATATCAAACTTCATGATGGTAGATCCAGATTCAAACATTAGAAATCCATAAAAAAAATTTAAAGGTTCTTGCAGGTGAACAGAAAAAAAAAACAGCAGACAGTTTAAAAAATCACAAATTGCTGCTTATTTCAGCAAATGATGCCTTACTAATAAAGCAGTTTCTATGGGTGAAAATTACTTTTTTAATAGATATCAAATTCCCAGAATATGCACTGCAGTAGAATAACAATGAAATTAAATACAAAATAGACTTATCAAACATGCTCCTACTTTTTCCTTTTTTGTCCAGTTTTTGTTTTAGAGAGAATGTATCATGAATTTTAGTTGTTTGCTTTTACAACATAGTGCAAAAATAATAGAAAAAAAATCATGTTCCCATGCTATTTCAACAGAAAATGCCAATTATCCTCTCCAGAATAAAATCATTACCTACCCACATACTTTTGTTCTTTCCAGGATGCTTATCAAGCAAGTACAAATAATTTTGATTTCAATTTTATTTTTACCTTAGAAGACCTTATATCCCAGGCTTTAACTTCTGGACTGAATCCTCCACAAACAAAAACATTTGGATCAAGAGGATGAAATGTCAGGGCGCTGATTCGAAATTCACTCCTGCTGCTAAAAAGCTGTGCTCCTAAAATAACAACAGAAGGAACATCAAGATTGACTTTATTGGAAGAGTTTACACTAGTGTACATAGTATTCCCATACCGTAAGCTACATGGAAAATTATAATGGTAAAATAAATATGAGAGCATTAATTAAAGGCTTTGGTGCAAGACTTTTAAATAATACAGAAGGATTTTACATGAATAAAATTTAGAGGAGACACATCCATTTGAATTTTGTCACTTCTATTCTTATTTCTGTAAACACCATCAATTTACAGAGTATTTCAAGACAGTTCCTGTCTTCTGAGGATCTTACAATCTAAAATTTGACACAAGAAAAATAAGAAAAGGAAGCCATTGTTTCTACTCCTCAGTTCCTCCAAAACAGTTGAAAACCAATCTGCAATCATTTTGTCTGACCTTAAAAAAACAGTATACGCAGGGACCACTATGAACTAATCAGTGCTATCAGTACTGGCCTCCAGCTGACTGGTAAAAAAGTGCAGCAGAAGTTATTCAGTCACTGCCCAGCCTCTAAGCTACCACAGATCCTGAAGCACCTCACTCAACAATTTATTTAACAGGAATGTTAAATAAATTGTTAGTACTCCCATGCACATTTTAGTTCATGTCATGTACATTTTTCTGATCAATTGTCAAAAAAATTAAAAATCTGAGTGGTTATTATGAGGAAAATCTTTCCAGAGGCATAGCTGCCTTTTCTCTTAAATGTAAAACCCTCTTGCAAGCTGCAGAAGTGAAAGGATAGCATGTTAGTATTTTTATAGCTGGCAATACCAATAACTATGGTAGAATGCTGCTATGGCAACTGGAACAGGGGACAGGAAGAGATTCTGTACATACTAAACCATGTCTACAGACTCCAGAATCAGGAAGCTGAAGTTCAGAGCCAGGAGGAAGAGTGAAGGAAGGTTCCCACCCATGGAAAAGTGAACCACGCTCTAGTTCTGCAAAGCTGCAGTGTTGCACAAAAAATGATCAGTTTTGCTCTGGTTTCCAACAAATCAGTGTGGATCAAGAAAAATGTCTCAGATAATAATCCTTTTGTAGGAATATTGGGGTTTGGAGTTTATGTATTCTAAAATGGTGTAAACAGTCTACAAGGAAGTGTTCTTACATGTTAAGTTGCAGCAGAGCATAAGAACTAAGAACCTAAGTCAAAGGCTTCACAAACAAGGTGGATTTTAGGACTGTTTTGAAGAGAATAAGAGTATGGCAGTAAATACACTGCATACTCTTCAAATTTGATAGGATCCAATGAACAGTATACTGGCCTGCAAAGTATTCTCTAGATTAGAGATCCTGGCTTGCACAGAATGACGTGAGCACACTGCAGGTAAAACTGGACTTCGATTGTACCAGTTTTGGTGCAGCTTCATTTATTTTGGAAATAAGAGAAAAGGGCTAGCCAAAGAGTGTCCAGCAGAATGAATGGAATTAAAAAGAAGTGATGAAATGATCTGAGATGAAACTGAAGTGAGAAAATGTTGGAAGAAGTATTTTAGACTTCTTATCTACAGGGTGATATGTTAAAGGGTGAAAAACAGTGTCCAAGAAAAATGATAAAAAGAAAGTTTTAAATGCTGTGAGAATATTTGAAAAAGTATAAACTTGCAGGTATAGATGGTATAACTGGAAAATGTGAAAATATGGATGTAAGCTGCTTATGAAGTGGCTGCACAACTTCTTTAATGTGCATGTATTGGTCTGCATCTATGCCTGACCATTGGAAAATGCTATTATTTTTCCTGATATAAAGGGAGTGGTAGGAAGAATGAATGCAAAAACTACAGGAGAATTGTTTGTTAAGTGTGCTAGGGAACACATTAAACAGTATTTTGATTGAAAACATGAGAGAAACAACAATGAACAACATTTGAGAAATGCTGCTCAGTGTTAGGCAGAAGGTGCAGAGAGCCCATTTTTGCTCTTAAAGAGGTAGTTAATGTTTGACTACAAAAAAGGAATTTCATTGTATGTGTGTTGATTTAGAGAAAACTTATGATAAATAGTATTGAATTATGGAATATTTTTCATAAAGCTTGATGGCTGAATATAATACAAGTATTTATGTATAATGTATGCTTGTAATGATGGGAAAGGGGATGGGAACTTTTGTGTACTTTCGTATGCAGTTGATGCCTTTTGTAAAACAAGTGATTTACAACAAATGTTAGCTAGTTTATGTGATGCAACAAGGAGTAAGGATCTGAAAATTAATATATCAAACAGCAAGGTTTTGACATGGAATTTTGAGTGAACAGTTGGAAGTTATGCATCAATGGAAAAAATTAGAACAAGTACATGAATTTGTGTACATTGAAAGATTGGTTACTAAAGATGGGGAAATGGATGGAATTTTTTTAAGAAGTGTGAGTGCTGGTAAAAAAAAAGTAGTGGGTAGTCTGTGGTATATTGTGAGGAATGAATGTCAAAGAAAGCAAACATGACTATATATAAAAGCATGCTTTTGCTCACCCTGTTATATAGAAGCGACTCCATTCCCCACACACTGTTGAGGCATAGACCAGACCAAATTTCCCTATGTGTAAAGCTGGAGCATAGCAACTTCTCTGTATGGTGGTTGAGTTGTTGAAACCATGTTAAACTGCATACTGGAGTGCTAGATAAATTACTGATACAGAAGAAAGCTTTCTGAATGAAGACAAGGCCTTTTTATTTACTATGCTGTTTGCAGAACAGCATAAAAAAGACAACAAGTTAAGCATAAGGAAAGAAATTCAGGAAAAATAGAGGCAAAAGATATATAAAATGAGTAGAGCAAAAGTGCTACAAGAGAAGAATTTGAAGGCAGAAGTCCAGGGCCCCACTCAGCTGAATGAGCTGGAGAGCTGTCCAAAACACAGTAAGGTTGATTTATCGTATTTGGAAATAACATATGGTACCATTAAATGGTACAGGTTTTTTATATTTAGAGTTATACTAGACAACCCGTGACCCCTTGGGCCATCATTTCAGAGATATTTCCTTACCTAAACAGAGAAACAGAATGATCAAGGGCAAAAAAGCTGTGGAAATGTGAGTGACTTGCAACTTGCTGCTGGCTTCCCCACTGACTTTGCTTGTGGGAAGCTGGCAGGGAGCATCAGAAATCTTCCTTCCTTCCTTCCTCCCCCCTCCCTCCCCTCATTTCCACATATAATATAGGCTTGTGCTGTTTGCCCTCCCCACACAACCCTCAGGAGAGCCCTGGTGAAGCTGCCGCCTCCTCCTCCTCCTCCTTGGCCTGTCAGGAAAACTGCACCCCCGCTCCCCATTCTGGTGTGTCCCCAAGAGCCCCTCCCTCGAGGGAGGAAGAGGGCTCACCCACCACCCACCAGCACCCCCCAGCCAGCCCTACCTTGCCAGAAGGCATCTGAGTTGCTCCCTCATCCTTCCCTCACCACCAACTGCCATTAAGAGATTTCAGATTTCTGCCTTGGTTCCAAAGCAGCCAATTGCTGCTCACCCATCAGGCCTTGCCTTACTCCAATGGAATATGCCCATGATGATCAAGTGACTTGGGCTGACTGCTACAGTACAGTGCTGAAGCAGCCACAAATTTCCCAAATCCCACGGGAATAATGGGTCCCAGAATTTGGACTCATTCTGTAAGTTAGCCTACTTGAGGTACCTTGGTTCAAAAATTGTTGCTCTATGACACACCATTTCGCCCAGTTAAATGTTATAGAAATGAGAGTTTTAGTAGTATATAGATCAATGCACCACCTATCACAAGAAAAAAAACATAGGCAGGAATGACATTATAGAAGGTATAAAAATGCAAAGATTAAAAGTTTGAAAGACAATCAGGAAGTTATGAGAAATTACATGGAGACATGATATCATACAGCAGATCTGGCTGCAAAAGAGCGTTAAGATGCATAACAGAGGAAACTTCACCCATTAAAGAATTTTAAATAAAAATAATTCAGAATTTCAGAGAAAGAAATTCAGGAAGTAGCACGGATGAAAAGGTGATGAAATGTGTTCAGTGTCGTCACAGACTCTGCCCTATGGATGGCTATGAAATTAAACTAGCCTACCCCTACTCTGTAATCAAAATTGCAGTTTTGAAATTACTTCAAGGCAGTACTAAATACATTCTGCCAACTTGTAAATAGATATTACTATATTGTATTGTCTCTGCAGCAAGATACTGCAGTTCAACAGATTAAGTGGACATCTTTGAAATAACATTATAATACTACAATATTGTGCCCCTACCTGGTTCCCTTCAAATGTGTTGGACTAAAGACCTCATCATTTCCAGCAGGCACAACTGTTGGAAGGCACCAGGCTGGGAATAGCTGTCTTGGAATAATTTGTTGACAGGGAAGGGGGAATATGGCACCAACAAAAGAATCTTAAGGTTTTTGTATCTAGGGTATTAAGGAGATGTAGAATAATTCTGAAACAGAGAGAGAATAAGTATGAGAAAAGCAGGATTATGTAACAGATGTCCAAAAGTAAAAGGGAGCACAACAGAAAAAAACAAACAGCATTGTGAAAGGTGACAAAAGAAAACAAGCATTAAAAAGCTTTATATATTTGATATCGAGGATGGCGGCGGGGCGGGGGGGAGAAAGCTATAAAACCAGTCATCTGCTCTGAAGGATCTTGTGAATTTCCATTTCTTTTTCAACCAGAAACCCACACAAATAGAACAGGAGTGCACTATGGACAATAGATTTTAGTCAGTCTTCCACTGTATTACTGCAGTTCAAGGGAATATTGTACATTTGAGAGAATTAAATAAGGTAAATTATGCAAATAACCATCATGTACACTACTGAACATCATTTCAGCAATGTCTCCCATGAGTCAGAAGCTATCTCATTAAATGAAACCACTGGACTTTTCTGACTGTTAGGACTTTAAGAAAACAACAACACATGCAATATATTTGTTAGCAAATCTCCATAGATTAAAATCTATTTCGTTGCTGATTTAGGAGATGGTGTGGGAGGGACACTGAATTTTTCTCCTAAATCAAATAAGGATTTGCATATACTCTCAAGTAAGGCATTGGCTGTTCCCATGGATACATTCTTTTCTAAATTTAATTGTATGTGGTAATCTTCACAGAATCCTGTGGCTTAATACCAATCGCCTTTGTAAACAACTCTTCTAGAGCTGTAAATTAATGCCACAGGAAATTTAGCTATGTGGATTTGAATGTTATCTTCTGTTCAGTGCCATTATATTTATCAAATTAATGATGTTAATATACAGTTTAAGGTGAGAAAGCAAATGCATTTTCAATATTTTCATTGCTTTTACATTTTGATGAATAATATGTATTATGAATGTGTTGTCTACAGGCAAACCTTGCTTTTCTATAAAGTGTGCTTACAAGGTTAAGATGGAAAACATTTCCTAATATGCAATAATTTGATGTAATGCTTCCCCCTCCTTCCCATAACATGATGAAACTATCCCCTGGTGATTAAAGGTGCACCAACAAGATCACACTTTTTTATTCTCATTAATTACATCCGGAATAAGCACTGAATCCTAGCTCATTACCAAATCAGATTTTAGACTCCAAATACAATCATGTTTTGGGGAAAAAAAGAGAGAGAGAGAGAATCTTTATCTGTCCCTTCTATGCAACATTAATAAGTTATTTTGAAAACAGAGTTGCAATATTTCTGATCCTCCTCACCAACATGTGCAAGGGAATCAAGAACCATTACAGTTTTAGTGTGCTCGAAGAATTCAATATAATTGTCCTCCCTCGGGAAAACCATGTCTTCCAGCAAAAAGCAGCTGTTTTTCACTGGAATGAGTGCTGCAATGCTCAACCAGGACGTAAGCCATTCCCTTCTAGGTGTGCTGAGTTGCTGCCAAGTTCAATGTTGTTTATCAATAGAAGCCAGCCACACAACAATATTCAGCCTGGCTCTATTTAAAATATTTTTCACTCATTTCATTCATTCAAGGAGTGTCTTGGTTCACAAGAAAACCAACAGTTGTCCTCTTATCTACTAACTAATCTTGCATAACTTTAGCTCAATAGTGGGCAATATGTGACCCAGGGCTCCTGGGACCCCTTTCTGCAATCCTTGGATCCTCTGACCATGATTGCTGAAAATTAAAAATGTTTTCCTATGTTGATGAAAACTAAAGTAAATCTTAAAATTGGCATATTACCACTTAAAAAAATAGTCCTAAAACTCCCCCCAAATTTCTTGTCCACCCTTCATGCATGTTGTGGCTCCATCTTTGCCACCCTTATCCCTACCCAACCCCAATGCTAAATGCAATTTTGGCTACCAAAAGGTTGCCCACCCCTGTTGTATCTGCTCTTAAGGTCTCAAACAGATCTACAGCTTAATTTGGGACTCTGTCACAGGATTAAAACTTCATGTACAACCAAGAGAAACTATAATCATAGACAAGAAACATTTATAACAGAATTAATCAAATCTGTGGCAAATAATATTATCAAGGATTAGAGATAGGCATGTCTCTAAATACTAATGGCTAGAGAACATTAGTGGGAGGTGTCACTGACCTCATCTCTTGTTTGTGGGCCTCCAAAAAGCATCTGATAGGCTACTGTTGGAGTAGAACACTAGAGTAATAAGCTATTAGTCCAGCTCAGGAGAACTGGAGTACAGGAAAGTATACACAAGGATTTGTCACCTTCTCTAAATGCATACATTCAAAATGAGACATGGAACCTGGTCTGATCTGGAATACAAATTACAGTGAAATCATGCCCTTTGTGATAAGCTGGAAATCATATAAACTATGGTTCAGAAGGTTACAATACTGTAACTTAAACACAAAGGAATATTTCTAAAAGAAGTACAATAAAAGGGAAAGGATGATAGAACAGATAAAGAAGCAGACCAAGCCCAAATTATAAGAAGAGAACCAAAGTTTGGCTTTATAGTCATCTGAAAAGCTGTAGTTTCTTCTTCCCAGTTACCTATATTCTCCTAGTTACCAAAACATCTAACTGTCAGAGACCTCAACCTGAAAATATGGAATATTTGCCAGTCAATATCACTAAATCTTCAGTGACTAAGGATGCTCAGGGACAACACTAATGAATGGAAGGATTGAGGATCAGGAAACTAAATCCTCAGCAATTAAATGCTACATGTTTAAATATACCCCAGAAAGAGATTGAAATAAGCCACTGATCTTCCTGTGACATCTAGAAAAGGAGAAAATGGTGTCTCCTGCCAGCTTTTGATTTTAGGCAATTCTGTGATACTGCACCAGTTGCATATTTGAAGCATACTTTGTTAAGGACAGAAAATGTTTTGCAGGGATTATAATAAAAGTTCAAAAGCTGTTGTGGCCCAAAGCAATCTCAGAACAGAACCAAAGATAATGCCTTCAAAGGAAGAGTTCCTATTGTCTACTGCCTCTGAAGTCATTATGTAACAGCACCCAAAGGGAGAATGCAATGCAAGAGAGATGCCAATTCTTCTCGTTCTAATTTCTGTTTCCATGTTCAAAGAAGATACATGAACCTAAAATAACAAGCATTAAGAATAGGGCCAGGAAGCTCCATGGGTTGACATGCAAAAAGCACCCTACAATACCTACCCCAGCAAATTTTGCAATTATGGACCAGTTTACCCAGGAAATCCCATGCTGTCTAAAACAATAGAGAAAATATACCTGTTTCCCCTGAAATTTGCAAGTTAACAACTACTCCGGAATCAGATTGCCTTTACAAGTTTTTAAAATGAACATTGTTTTGTTTAAATAAAACTCTGCTTTATTGTCTTGTTTTATGACATACTGTTGTCTTATTTATTTTTTTCACTGAAGATTGCTTTTAATTGTTTCTTTTTGTATAATATTCTGAACTCCTTCAAGAGAAAGAGTGATAAAAATAACATAATTAAATAACGTTAGAGAGCTGACATATAAGGCTCAAATTCATATATTTGAGGTATCAATATAACCTGCAAGCAAACATTTGCCTGTTTTGTTATAGACAATATGTTATAGACAATATGTTTTGTTATAGACAATATGAAATTAAAACTATATTTTAAAAGTTTTTGGCTGACATCCCAGAGATACTTTTATCTATTCTCTTCTCTCCTGTCAATCGTGCCATCCTTTTGTCCCTAACCTTTACTGCAATTTCCTTCTGACTTCTCTTTTAACTTAAACCTTTCTATCTTCAACTCAGTTCCTTTTCCACTTTCTTCAGAATGAAAGGTGACATTGTGTAATTTTGAAAATGTTATGAAAAAATACAAATGGGATGGGATGGGGTCTCATCTTAAGCAATATAGAGAGACACACAGACACACAAACATTCATATTTATTTATAGTCAGTGATTAGGAGCTCAGAGATGATGTCTCATATCCAGTTTAGGTAAGACAAGAGACAGTATGTTTTTCACATCAGCCTCCTTGAGAGATATGCAATAAGATGCCTGCAGAGCAGTCAAGTCAATTATAAATACTAGCAATCCATTATTCAGTCCTTCTTGGCCAAGCAGATTAGCATTCTAAAAAATTATGTTGATATCTGTGGCCCTACCATGCCCTGAGTACATAGAATGTAATGTCAAAGATGTTGGAATTTATTTATTTATTTATTTTATTTATTTAATTTGTCCCCGCCCATCTCCCCACAATGGGGGACTCTGGGCGGCTTACAACACACTAAAAAACATAAATACCATTAAAAGTTATAAAACCAAACATTAGAAAAATAAACAACTAAAAAATCCAAGAGGCCGCTGGAGGCACAGCATACCACTAAGAGGCCAGCCAACCCCACTTCTGATATCCTCCCTCCCTGCCCCAGGCCAGATGGCAGAGCCAGGTCTTCAAGTCCCTCTGAAAGGCCTGGAGTGAGGGGGCCTGTCTCACCTCCGGGGGCAAGATGTTCCAAAGGGCAGGGGCCACAGCAGAGAAGGCCCGCCTTCTGGACCCCGCTAATCGAAGTTCTTTTACCACGGGGATCCGAAGCATGCCCTCTCTGTGAGATCGGGTGGGATGGGTAGAGATCGTGGGGGCGAGGCGGTCCTTCAGGTAGCCTGGCCCCATGCCATGTAGGGCTTTAAAGGTGATAACCAACACCTTGAATTGGATCCGGAAGCAAACTGGTACCCAATGCAGCTCACGGAGCAGAGGTGTTATATGGGTCCTTCTTTGGGCCCCCAAAATTGCTCGCGCGGCCGCATTCTGGACCAGCTGAAGCTTCCGGATATTCTTCAAGGGTAGCCCCATGTAGAGCACATTGCAATAGTCTATCTGGGAATCCCCAATGTATTTCTGGTCTTCAATATGTTTGGCATTTGGAAACTAAGTTATGAGCAGTTTCACAAACATGACTCTCATGTTGGGTGTATCTATCATCCATTTACCAGAAGACAAAACTGATGAGGTTACTCCCTATCAACAGAGCTTATTTTTGCCCTTTTTCTGGACAGCTGATTACACTTTCAGATAAAGTGTATCTGCAGCCACCCACCATTTTAATTCCTACAAATTCTCTAAGGTGTTTGTGGGGCAGAGTAATCCATAGCACTAAAAAGTAAAATAAATAGCCACACCACTATAGGCTAGTGATTTGCTTTGTGGAATGCTAGCTACCTCACTTGTATATTGTTTACTATCCTGGCAATTACACATGTTTTCAGTACAAAGTCAGTATATTGCATTATTAAAACATCTAACTTCTCAAGTGAACGTTAAGTTCTGTCAGTTTATAGGGGGGTTTTTTCCTTTCAGATGAGGGCAATTTCAGCAACTACTATTATATATCTTCTCTATTTACATACTGAATATCTTTTTTTCCAAAAGACTTTACAGAAACAAAAGTAATTTATTGTTCTTTTACAAAAGTTTTGAGGTGTTTCCATAGTAGTACAGTGACAGCTATTTTTTAAAAAAAAATCAATCTAAGCTACCTAAAAAAAACCCTTATTCCACATATATTTACAAATATTGAAATTTGTAAATAAATCCATAGCTGTAATCCCAAATAATGTTAGGCCAAGTCATAAGACTGCATTTATCTAAACTATCCTGGTGGACATATATGCTGATGTGGAATATATTATGAGACCTGGTTAGGCAATTATGGGAATGTAGCCTTGTCAAAAATGTGACCAGTTGAGTTTCAGATCCTCCAACAACTGAATATCTTGGTTGGGGAAGGGGCATGGCTGTGATGATATGAGAGATCTTGCAGTGGTGAGGAGCACTGCCTGCAGGTGACTGGTTGCAAGTGCTTTTCCATGGAATTGGGTTGTAGGGAAAGGCTAGAGCTACTATTGGCATACTGATTGCCTAGGTGCCCAGCAGTGGCCCTTCCCAGGCTCTCAAATATTGTCTTGGAGCTTGTATTGAAGCCTCCACATTGATAATTTTGGGGGGCTTTAATCTCAATGCCCTGGAAGAAGAATCTGATGAGCCCATGAGTTCATGGCCTCCATGGAAAACATGGGTCTGTCCTAAGTAATTTTGGTTCTGACACACATGAGCAGATACGTGTTAAAACTGGTCTTTACTTCAAGAGCAAATGAGACATGATTTAGAGATAGAAGATACTGATGTCTTTTGCTGTGGGCAAGTCACTTCCTTCTCAAACTACCCTTATAATAACTCTGGACCTCCATATGGATATTGGGCCCTTTTGCTTGGTCCTACCAAGTTGCACAATGAATCCTGATGAACTCCAGAGGACACTGGGACAGTTTCCTGACACCTTGGTGGCAGTTCCATCTTGGAAGGTCATGCACCAAAGCAACCAATAACATTTCATCTGGACTTCGTGCACCTCTTTGTTCTATTAGACTTCTCAGTGGTTTTTGATACCATCAACCATGGAATCTCAGTGGACCACCAAGGGGTGGGAGTCAGGGACACAGCTTGAGTGGTTCTGCTATCTACCCAAATGGGCAGTTCTAGTCTGTAAACATGGGAGGACACCACTCAAGACCATGGTTGCTCAGTGTGGAGTACCACAGCATTTGGTGCTCTCCCCCATGTTATTTAACATTTATATGAAGCCATCTGGAGAGGCCACCCAGAGATCTGAGGTGAGATGTCATCTATAGGTAGATGACAGTCAATAGGGGATGGCATGGAAAGCTCAAACCAGTATCTGAGGCTGTCAGGATTTCAATGGGGTGAAATAAGTCTAGACTGAATTCCTCCTAAACTGAATTACTTTTTGTCAATAAACATCTAGGAAAGTTGCTCCAGTAGTTATTCTGGATGGAATGGCACTCTCCTAAAGAAATTGGTTCATTATCTGGGAATCCTTCTGGACTCATGGCTCCTGCTGAAGCAGCAGGTGCAGGCCATGGCTTGGGGGGGGGGGGGGAGATCTTTGCCCAGCTTCAGCTGGTGTGTCAGTTACAATCTACCTGGACCAGGATGCCTTGGTGACAGTAATTCATGCTTTGATTAATACTTGGTTGGCTTACTGTAATGTGCTCTTTATGGATAGCCTTTGGAGATGACCTGAAAGCTGCAATTCATCCCAAAATGTGGCAGTTAGATTGTAAATGGAACAATCCCATCCTAATACAATAACACCACTACTAAAATTATTGCACTGGTTACCCAGTACAGGTTTCCAGGCTCAATTCAAAGTGTTTGTGATAACCTACAAACTCTATATGGTACAGCACCAAATTATATCAGGCACCTTCTTACCAATATTGAATTATTCCATACAGTAAGAACATCATGAGAAGGCCTGCTTGAAGTCCTTGTGAGGGGAGGGGCATATGGACCAGCGGCAGACCATCTCTGTTGCAGCCCCTGTACATTGGGTCTCCTTACTACTGGAGGCTTCAGCAGCCCGTTCTCTCCTGCAATGCATTTTGTAAAAGTACAACAAATGCATCAAAACAACACTATACTTCTGTGGTTTTAACCAAAACTGAATGTTTCTGGAGGCCATCTAAGATATTTATTTTTGTTTTTATTCTGTATTTTATTTCTGCATTTTTACTGTATTCTGCTCGGAGTCAATGGATTGAAGCAGTTTAAAAACCTGTGAGATTTATAAACAAACAAACTATATTTGCAAAGCTGTGAGTTTGTTTTAGTATCAAACCCTTTTCCTGACAATAAGCCATGCTTAACTTCCCAACAAGAAATCATAATCTGGAAGCATGGTTTATTGTTGACTTGTAACTCCTAACTTATTTTAATCCTAGCTTGATGTTACACCTGAATTCCAGAAATCAGGCTAACTTGGGGATGGAGGCTGCATTCCACTCAAGCCAGAGGTAAGGAAGCAGGAGGCAATATCACTCCTCTACATCAAAATGTACCAAAGGCTAACTCATTCTTGACTCTTGACTTTTCCAAGCTAGCTTTTCTTCTACAAATCATCTACTTCTTCCATGACAGTGACTCCTCTCAAAGTGAAGCTATCACTTAGCTATATTCTTCGTGTTCTCTCCATGGTAGCCATACAACTTAAATTTATATATTAGCTCCATTTTTGTTCTACTTCTTTGGTACTTCAGGAGCTTACTTAATGTCCACTCAAAAGCCAAAGAATTACAATTGCATGGGGTTTTTTTCTAATTTTTCAACAACTATAAGATAATTTTACTCATTTCAGCATTTGCATGTTCCAATCTCAAATTACACCTGAATAATGATGGAGGGAAAGAAGCAGAATCAAGCAGACAAATTTTAAATGACCTAATTTTCCCTTGAAAACTAGACCAATATATTTATGATAGACAATTTAAATTATATTTCATTCATGCACTAATGTAACTGTAGTGTTGGGCAACTTTCCATCCATCAAATAAAGTGCTTTAAATCATACCAGAATGGCATTACAGTTTGCTAATGGGACCACACTGCACTCATGGCATACAAATAACATGATTTTCCTCACCCCACCCCAGCAATCTGCAGGTGCAGCTGTATTGTTTTATTTGTGACAAAGTGTTGGCAGTTTAATTAAAATGTTCACTGTTATGTAAATGCTACAACATATAAATTTCAAATTTAAAAACAAAATTGGCATCTTAGATTTGGCTGAGTTTTAATAACCAATATCAGTTACAACACACTCCAAAAATGACATAATAAGTAGTTTAAAATTATACGCCAAAGCAGAAGAATCTAAGTTTTATGCAAAAAAAAAAATGTTCAAGCACTGGTCAGTTATCTCAGAAAAAGAGCTGCTCCACATAATAATCTGTTTAGCATTAAATTGGGTTTGCTTTCCATTATTTTGTATCATCATAATACAGAACAAAAATGTAGTATTGGCTTGAGCAGATGTTCCCTTTTGGTGCCCTCCAGAGGTACAAGACTGCTATCGTTCTCATCGGCAGGGATGTGCAGGCAGTTAAAAGGGATCTTCTAACGTGCACAAGAGTGCACAGGTAGTCTCCAGTTTAAGAACGAGTTCCATTCCCAAGGTCTGTCCTTAAATCTGTAAGCTGGAACAGTATTATTGTTTAATACTGTATAGGTTGTATTGTGTAATTAATTCAAACCATTGTGTATTTAACTCAAATCATTGTGTATTTAACTCAAATTTTGCTACAATAGACTCAATTCTTAATTATGGGTCATCCAGGCATTCTTAACCCAGGGACTACCTGTATATGAACCACTTCTTTCCGATAATTAAGCAAGTTGCATTGTTTGCAGGACTTCTGCAGCTGCTTTGAATGCTCTTCCTGGCTGCCTCTATATGTATGTATCTCTTTGGAAGGCTTTGTTTAGTTTTATTTAACGTGATAAGGATAATGGGATTTATACTGAAACCTAGCTGGATGGCTTAGCTAGAGTAAACTAGTCTGGAATACTGAACTAGGATTGGGAAACCTTAATTTATATCTTGATTCTATCAGGACATTATGGGGTGACATGAGCCAGTTTCCCTTTCTTTCAAAGAGAGAACCATCTACATCACTTGTTTTCTCTGGGGGGAAAAGTGGGATAAAAAATAAAGCAACTTAACAAAACTGGCTTGGGACTTAGTGGGGTGATCATCCATTTCTCTGAGCTAATGCACTATGGCTTAGAATTTAATCTAAAATAGTGATAAAAATGAAGAGCAAAACAAGACTCTGAGTATTCTGCTGGACTACCAGGATAAACTATAGAAGCAGGGAGAGCAAGTATGGTGTAGTGTTAAGCTGCTGGACTAGGAGTAAGAAGACTCAGGTTCTAGTTAAACCTCAGCCAATCTCTCACAGCTGTCTCTTTCCCTGGGGAGGAGTTGTAAGGAAAATTAGAAGGGAGTGGCATGTATGCTGCCTTGAGCTTCTGAATGAAAGGAGCAATAGAAGTCAAACAAACAAACAAAATCCTTTAGAACTTGGTGGAAGAAGTTACAGAAAGAGGAAAATAATTGACCCGGAGCTGTGTATTTTCTTTGAGGTAGTTCCTATGCTATTCTAGCATTTTACAGTATAACATTTCTTTTTTAACATTAAAAGCTCCTGTAATTCATAATATTTGCATTTCTAATTAAAAGCTGAAGATCTCTGGCTCAGTATAATTTACAAACTGAACATAGGCAGCCAGAAATATGCAAGAATGCATTCAGTGGAATTTACCCCAGGTAATTTTGCATAGGATTATAGTCCTGGCCCACTAAGCAACTTGTGAGATTGTATCAATACTGTTATTGTTATCTTTCTGTATTTGTGTGGGTGTTTCTCTGTGTGCCTATCTTCCTATCGATTTTGTGCGCAGGAGTAATTTAGGACTGTCTTGATGAGCACCTACAGTTTAAAACTTAGAACTACATTAATGGTTTAGCCATGTCTCATCCATGAATGTATTCCTCAAAAGACTAATTGCTCAGACTGAGAAGCCATGGCAGGAAGCATGCCACCTCACCTCCTGAGTCATGAGACCTCTGACACTTTGACAAACTAGACTAGATTCTTGGTTCAAGAGCCTCTCCAGGACTGTAGTGCCAGCCTGCCCAAACACTGTCAGCTGATTCCCATTGTCCAATCCTGATTAGACTGATTAAGGGTTGGACTAGATGACTTCTAAACTCCCTTCCAACTTCATGATTCTTTCACTGCAGAGTGCTTCCCCTTCCTGACTCTGAAGAGGGAGTGAGGATAGGCAGAGGAGTTGAATCTGTTCATCTCTGAGGAGGCATGTGATAGCACTCTTCGAGCACCCAAAACAATATCACATGGTGTATGATTGTTCTCTACTGTCTCAGAGTGCAAGACATGGAATAATGGTTTTCAATTACAGGAGAGCAGATTTTCACTGAGCATTAAGAACACTTTCTAAAGGTAAGAACAGCTTGACATGAAATCAATCGCTGGAGAGCGCTGGTGATCTCCCCTCTCTGGATGTGTTAATATGAAGTCCTGAGAGCCATCTATAGGGGATAATTGGATTCTTACATTAAGGAGGGATTGGACTTGATGGTCTAAATGTCTTCTTTCAACTCTGTATTTCTATTGGCCATTCCCCATGGTCACATTAATGGGCTTTCCCCCTCATTCTTGAGTTGGGAGAAAACTATATCAACATCCACAGCCTACCTTTCCCATGTACTCAGAGATGAGGCTGGGCAGTGTGGCTACCCTCCCCTAGTTTTGTAACGGGTAGTTTCAGGGTAGCAGTTGGAGGATCCCCCACCAACCTTTCCTCTCCCACCTAGCTTCATCTACTGATGGGAACACCAGCCATGGTGGAGCAGGTTGAGGGTTCAAGTCTTACTTATTTATTTATTTATTTATTTATTTATTTATTTATTTATTTATTTAGCTTTAGTGTTTATTATTTACTTTGTGCTTCTTCTGACAGGACTTTTGATCTTCCTGGAAATCAATAGTTCTGTCAGAGAACTAGAACACAGATATACTTATGTCAAACAACCCCCATCCCCCAAAGCCTGCTTGAGAGATCGGAAGAGTTGATTTGAAATTCAAAGCAGAGAAGTCTGAGTCAAAGAGCTCTCAGCACTACTAGATTTTTCTTTCCTTTTACCCTCCTGAAATTAATTTCCCCTGAGAATTGTTTCTGGTCAAGCAAAAAGCTCTTCCTTTTCCCACCTCCATTCCACATTGGTGTATGTGCAAGTACATCTCATATGCTTTTCCTACTTTATGCACTCCACAGCACACAAGTAATACTCACACCCACCAATTCCTGAGTACTAGACCTCCTGATCTCCTGGGAGTTTGATAGACCAGTGTAAACAGAAAAAGAATAGGTATTCAGTCTTTCTTGCAGCAAAAGCCGTACTGGCTATGGAGGTGCAGTACGAAGATGGAGAGGCCAAGCACTTGTCCACTTGCAGTAGACTTGCTAGCCAAATTGGAACTGAGCAAACTAGTGTCCTACATTGTCCGCATGGGAAGTTTTGTGTCAGGCAATAAGGAAAAATATCATTGCCTCAGCAGTGAGCTGAGGATGAGATGAAGCCAATATTATGAGGACCTGTCCTCAAAAATACTTAGCAAAATGTCATCCAAAATGCCTTGTGGCAAATAGCCCTATGATTCAATATTGCTGCCTTAGACATTCACCTGCCTTTAGCCATACACCTATCTGTACTTCATCTAATCCCAGTTTGCTCTTCCTCGGGCTCAATTATCTCTATTGTGGATCACATTCCTGTTTTGAGCATGGCAGGTGCTCGTTTCCAAATTACTGGGAAAATATTAAAAGATCCAGCCCAGTAGTGGCAGAAACAGTAACAGAGATCTATTGTAGCTCTCTGAAAATTAATTACTGAAGTAATTAGGAGAGGCAACAAGGACTCTCCCTACCTGACCTGGAAGTTCATAAATTCCCCAAAGGCATAGAAAAATTGTGCTGCCATATCTTCCATGTAACACAGGATCATTAGTCAGCCATTCCAACCTAGAGGTGTTGCGCTTTCATAATCACCAACCAGCATTTTTGTAGAGTGCTAGGTTGGGGGAAACTACCTTAAAAAAAAAGCAGGAGGAGGGGATTTGCCAGATTTCTTGCAAACCTGCTTTCGAGGAAGTTCCTCTTAACCTGTATGAAAAAGTATTTACAACAAAAAAGTTTACTCACAAAGTTTAGAATGCATCTAAATGAAATTAATCAGTGATGAAATAAGCTCTGTGCTGATGAAGAGTAATGAAGAGAGGTGAATGAACTGTAATTAAGTTCTAATCTAAACAGGTGGCTTCATCTTTTTTCAAGTGAGAATGTACCCAGTTTGGTTTCTGGTAACAAGCTGGTTTTTGCTGAAAGCATTACTGACATATCTGTGAGAAATGCAGGGTAATGATAAACAAAAAGAGGAGGATGGGGATTCTCAGAGTAAACTAATCATGATATTTATGTTGTGTGTACTCATGCACACATACACACAAACATATACACAGGTGTAGAAATTAAATACTGAGGAATCATCCAACATCTGAAACAGCACATTTTTGTACAAGTCGGTCAAAATCAACAAAAAATATTTTAAAATGCTTTTGAAAGCTAATGCTTCAGGGAGAACAGTCCACAATTGTGGGATTTAAGAGGAGAACCTGTTACAAGAAGCACAGGATCTAATTTTCTTGCTTGCCCTCAGCATTTGGGACAAAGATTCGCCTCAGGATCTTTCAGAGTTTCATATAGAATGAAGCATTATCACAGAAATATCTGTGAAAATATGTGGTTTGTTTACCATTAGGTTAAGAATGGAAAAGATGCAGTCCAGTGGGGTATCTGGTGGGAGCTATAACCTGTTTTTACGGGTCCCAAATCCTCCAATCTTCTCCTTCTGCCCCCCCCCCCGCTTTTCCAATCACTGCACTTCATGCTGCTTTTTCATAGCTTTTTTGCCACTGATATACTTCCTGCCTCCTCTGCTTCTCTCATCTCATCTCCAACCCTCTCTCTATTTTCATGTCTTAGTGCCTCAGCCATTTTTCTACTCCCTTTGTCTCCCTTTACTGTTCTTGTCCAGTCTCTCTGGGCTGTCTCCTGCAACCCTTCCCATTTCTTTCCAAGTTACCTCTTCTGTCTTTTCCCTTCCAAAAAATATCAGTAGAGGGAACCATGTCACTGAAAAAAGCTGTCAATCCCATAATGTCATCTACTGATGAAGAAAAAACTTGCAGCTTTGCGAAATTCAGAAAACCAAATCAAATAAAAAATTGTACCATATAGCAATTATATACTTTTTGGTATTGATAATGGTTTTGGCTTTTGTTTTTAATTATTTCTTGTGCAACCCTCAAAGTTTGAATGAGCAGGACAATATATAAATATTATGAATAATAAGGAAACAAAACGTAGCCCCAACTATTAGAGTTCTGGCTCTACCATTTGGTGTAGGTGGCCAGTATGATGGATAAGGTTGCAATTTTCAAACCCTTTCTGGCATGTGAGAGTAATAAAACAGGTCCCTTAAATATAGCTAGGGCTTGACATACATGTTCTTATGTCTTGTCTTCTCAGATCTCTTATTTTTAAGAGCTTTTAAAAGTTTTGGATTACAGACACATGCCAAACTGAAAGAGCAAGAATTTAATCCTTGTTTAGCTTAATATCCAAACAAAATCCTCCTTCTGAAGCTGATGAAGCACTGGACAGATGACAAAGTATGTAAGAGGAAGAATACCATGTGCAACATGTTCAGAATAACATATTCAGTCCCAGCTCCAATCGATCTTCCAAGGTGCAGAAATGACATAGCCTCCAAAGGAGTGCAAAATCTCTGCAGCCCAGTATGTTCTAGCAGCTCTGGCCATGCTGGTAGCATCAGACACCTTTGGGGTATGGAACAGATGAAATGACTGACTTCCCCTTCTGGACAAGGAGTTGTCAATGAAGCAAGATGACTCCCATCCTCTTGGCATCTTACACAGCATAGAACACAGGCTGGACTTCATCAAAAACTACCAGCCAGCTCCCACGCCCACCGCAGCCCAATGCCACCATTCTTTTTCCTCAGTCCTCCATAAACCCAAGGGTCAGCCAGAACCCTCCAACTTGCTCACCCACCAGACATGGGAGCAGGTCACATCCAGCTGAGCAAGGGGACCAACATGTGGAGAAGAATCTTCTTCAGGGCAATCAAGAAAAGCTTGCCACCAAGCAGCTTAATAGAAACATTCCACAATGGCTAGCCAGCAGCTTTAGGTGCAATGTCATTTCTTCCTCCTTGTTACCAGCTCCAGCCCCAGCATCATCAGTTCCCACTGCTCTGATCTCCACTGCCCACTCCTCTCCCAAATCAGCCTAGGAACAGTTTCTACCATGGACCTGTCATAACAAGCACTCTGCCGAACAGATGATTGGTGGCGCATGTTCTCAGCTAATTGCCATTCATCCCAACTATCGTTCATCTCAACTCCATCGCAGCTGCCTCTCCTGGAATGCCCGATGACCAGTACCAGCTCCAAAGGCAATCCTAACTAAATCTGCCAGGAAGCCAACCCTGGGTCTCAGCACTCCAGCCTCATCATTAACCCAAAGCTGAGACAATAACAGTCCTAACAAAATGCTCAAAAGGACCAACCAAAAAAGCCCAACAACCTCCAAACCTAACCCTAACCTCCACCACATCTTAAAAACCACTGCAAGAATTCCCCAGCTAACGAAAACCTGCCAGCCCAGTTGCCAAGTTAAAAAAAAAAAGGGGTGGAGGTGGGAGGAAGAACCAGTTCCTTAATGTTGCTAAGGAAACTATATGGACATATTTATGGAGACTTTGACACAACAAATCAAGGTCGAAGGAGACTTACCTTTACAAATTTTAAGACTTCAATGATATATTACTGCAATGTGTGCTAATACACTTCTTACTATAACTGAGGGACACCCTATCTCCAACTGTTTCTGCTCACCCAGTATACTTGAGCAGAGAGAATACACCCCAGGGCCCTTTTATTAAACACTGTCATCTTGTTGGACCAAGGAAGTGTTCCTTCTCTGTCACTGCCCCTGTCCTTTGGAACAGCATCCCCCATGGAGATATGGATGGCATCCACTCTCCTGGGGGTTTGGAAAGCCCTTAAAACCTGGCTCTGTTCCCAGGCCTAGGGTTAATATGTTTGTGGAGCCCCTGTCCTATTTTTATTGTTGTGGTTGTTTTTAGTCCGGGCTGTCTCATTTTATGTTTTTAACTGTTTTAACCATGCACTGGATTTTATAAGTCACCTGGAGTCCACTGGAGTGGGCAGCAATAACAAATTTAATAAAATAAATAAATATGACACTATCTTCTTTGTATGAAGCATTTACATATTCTGGAACATCAGACATACTACCATTTTAAGAAGATATTTTATTCTATTTAATTTATTCTTCATTCTTCATTTATTTATTTATTTATTTAATTAATTGTTAAATTTGTATGCCGTCCATCTCCCCCCCAACTGGTGACTCTCAGTGGCTCACAATTAAAATCAGAAACCCCATCAACAATTAAAAATCCCCCCATATATAGTTAAATAAATAATCCATTAAAAATCAAATCTAAACAACAAACCCTGTACAGAAATACTAAAAACATTCAAGATGACAGCGGGGGGGGGGGGCAAGGTTTATGTTTTCGTATTTTTAAATATTGTTATATTTTTCCTCTTTGGTGCTTTATTCCCTCCCCTGTTCAGCCCTAGTTTGCCCATCACTGCATTTCACATTGCCTTTGTGTAGCTGACTTGACTCTGATGCATATCCTGCTTCCTTTCCTTCTCCCATCTCCTCTACAAGCCTCTACCATCGTGTTTTTCAACCTTGGCAACTTTAAGATGTGTGGACCAACTCCCAGAATTCCCCAGCCACCATACTGTCCACACATTTTAAAGTCCACACATTTTAAAGTGGACAAGACTGAAAAACATTGCTCTACCATTATGGAGAGCTGCCAGCAATCTTGAGGCTTCCCTAGAGGAATGGAAGGGCTGACTGTATGAACCAGAACATCTTCTTACCTATGAACCAGAACCAGAACATCTTAAACATGTTACAGCTGTAATGTATAGATGGGGCCTATATAACAGAATGCTCACTCATGTCAAAAAGTCCCTGCCCGTGGAAATCAATTTTAATAATAATCTAGCCTAGAGAAGATAACAACTTTTAAAAATACCTTACCAAACTTGTGATGTATAAACATTACAGCTGAAAAGGATGTGAACTGTTCTTTTCTTTAAATTAGCAGAATACTCCAGTTAGTATGAAGATGGTATTCTGTTTCCAACCCCTGAAATATTATAAACGTAATAATATTTATTTATATTAACTATATTATACTGCTGACTACTTAAGTATATAGCACCTGTTTCAATATCTGTTAAATGAAGCATAAAATCAAAGCCTCCGCTAAGTGCATTTCTTCCACAGGGGGACCACTGAATAGCTCGGACAGCACTGGTATGGTTAGAGTATGTTTTTAAACAGCGTCCTTCATCCACAGCATCCCAAACCTGGAAAAAAAAAATTAAAAATATGAAATAACCAACAACTTATTTTAGCATCAGCAGGAAGCAGTGCTAAACCAATTTCAATGACTAATTAGAATATCATCAGAAAATAACATTTATTTATACAATTTATAATTTTTTAAAAATTACATTTTGCTACATAATACAATGAGATAATTTGCACAACAGAACTTCCAAATATATTAAATACACTAGTAATGCAAAATACTACAATGCACAGTGGATCTTTTTAAATTAATAAATATTTGACCATACAGATAGTCCTTGAGTTACAACTGCAATTGGGACTGGGATTGCCACCGCTAAGCAATGTGGTTGTAAAGTGCAATGTCACATGACTGCATTGCTTAGCAACGGCAATCCAGGCAGTCCTGGTTGTTGTCATAACCCAAGACCCATGGGTCATTAAGTGAGAAGTAGAGGGAATCCCAAGTATGGAGCATGAGGTGTGGGGCTGCTGCAGGGGGGTGGGGGAGGCCCTGGGTAGGTCCAGCACAGGCTGCATGCGAGTTGGGGGAGGGGGTGCTCAGTGTGGCACAACCTCAGAAAGCCCAGGGAAAGAGGGTGCAGGGTGCATGCAATTGCAGGGAGGCCATGGAAAGTGGGCACAGGGTATGTATGTGCGTGTGTGCAATTGCACAGAGGCCATGGAAAGAGGGTGTAGGAGTGCATGTGTGCGAGTGCAGGGAGGCCACAGAAAGAGGGTTTGGGGGGGTGTGAGCAAAAGGGAGAAGGAGGGTGTGGTGCATGTGAGCAAAGAAAGGCCTGGGGGGGGGGGAATTTACCCTAGCAATTTGCAACCTTCCTTGCCAGCTTCCTATTGACTTTGCTTGGGGAAGCCGGCATGGAAGGTCACAAATGGCGATCACATGATCACAGGACACTGCAGCTGGTTGTTAAGTGCAAGCTCGTTGCCAGGCACTCGAATTTTGTTCATGTGACCGCAGGGGCACTGCAATGGCCGGAACTAGGAGGAGCTGACGTAAGTCCCTTCATTCAGCACTGTCATAACTTCGAACGGTTGCTGAATGAATGGTCATAACGAAAGGACTACCTGTACAGTACTCTGCATTAAGAGAGGTATATAAATTGTTATCACTTTCAGCATACTCAGTAAATCTATAAACATGTTTATTCGTTCTTTCTTTTTTTTAACCTGCTGCAATTGAGAGATTTTTCTAACATTTCTGTTTCTAACATTTATAGGTTAGAAAATAACTGTCTAAAATGAGGACATTTGCTAACATTTGCTGCTTAGGAAAAAATCTGCAGTACTATACCCACATATATTGATACAGAATTCCAAAGCACTGAAATATTGAGTGCTCTGTATTTCCATGAGTACAGAGAATACAGTACTGTACTCTCTGAAGTTGACATCTAAATCTTTTTCTTATTTGCAGAACAAAATGCTTGAAAGAGTAGGGCAGATTCCCATGCAGCCAATCTGCTATAGAAGACATATTCTATATCGGTTAACAGAAAAGGAAGACTTTCTCAGTCCAATGTCTTCCAAATGTATCAAGCAATGTATCTCATAATCTCAGACATTTTGACTGGAGATGGTTCAACAAATGTGGAGGTTGTTAGCTTGACAAAGGCTAAAATGACTCATGCAAAAAAAAAGGATAATTGTTTTAACAGCCAGGGAAAATTAAACAGACTTAATTTCCACAATGTTTGAATAGACATTAGGAATTGCAACCTATAATTATACTTTTGGTTTCAGGATAATCAAGATCTTTCATTAATCAAAAGCTATCAGCTTTGTATTCACCATTTTAATAAGAAATGTATCTACAAAATTTATCAGAAAAGTAATATCCTGCTAAAAGGCTAGTAGGTCTCTTTATGAGAAATTATGTTGATTTCCTTTTTTGTATTAAGTATAATGCTAATATCCCGTGGCAATAAAGATGATGAAATAACATTCCCAATTACTATCATCTACTTGGCTTTAAAACTTTTAGTAATTTAGTTTGCTTTAAAACTTTTAGTTATTTAGCTTTCATGCTGCATACTGCAATTAATTTTTCAGGCAACTTTAATCTTCAGAATTAAAACTACCCATAAATTAATATTCTAATAGAAGTTGATATGGATGATCATATGATTTAGACATTCTTGCATTATCATTTAACAGCAATTTCTGTACTTGATGGTAAACTAATTTCTGAATTGGGCCTTATGTCTGATACTACAAACATGGAACAAGCCATGAATACTACATTGGGCAAGAAATAAATACATAAATAGTCCTTGGTTGGTTGAAGTCTCATCAAATCAGTTTAACTGCTATAGGAACTCACCACCACATTGTAGCTTAATTGTCTGGCATGTTAACTGACATACCTTTATTTAATACTCTTTTCATTAATCTTCAAAAACAAAATGCTCTGTAGGGCAATTAATTAGTATAAAGTCTCTGAGAATATATTTAAGTAAGTCATACTGTCAAGTAAAGTTTATTTCATCTTATTTGCAGGGAAGTGGTAAAATGGTCTTGGAAATAACACTTTTAAAAAGAGTAGGTGAGCCTGTCACATTTTAGTAGACTAATAAAGAGTAAATCATATCCAGATGGAATGTGAAAGGGCATCCCCTTTTCAGAAAAGAGCTGACTGAGTAAAGACAGGTTGTAAATAACTTAGAAGCTCCTCTCTGATGTTTTCAAATGATCAACTATGGAAAGGCAATGTCCACAACAAAGCTTCATGTGCACATCTTCTCCATTCTTTAGAAGAAGCAAACAAGCATCTCATTGAAGACTGGACATACAAAAAAAATAACATGTTTTTTTCCCCACCCAATTCATCAGCACTAAGAAAATGCATGGCTAAATGTGGAAATGAGTTACAGAGAACGTATGGAATCCACACTCTTTCACTGTTTTAATCCTCTAATGCTGTCTTAGATAAGGCAAATAGTTTGCATCAGACACAGAAAAGTATCTTCTGAATTATCAGTATCTGCTTAAGTAACTCTTTTCCCACCTACCCTGTCGGTCCCACCAGACACAAAGTTTTAACTATCAATATCCTCTCCACAATGTTGCAAAATATGACATACTCCCATTGCTCCAGTCCTCCAAAGAAAGTTCTTCAAAAGTTCTGTGCCCAGTATTATTTCTCACTCTGGATCCTGTTTCAATATTTCCCAGTGGGTTAGTCAGAGGGGTACCTGAGCAGTAAAATGCAATTGCTACTGTCATGGCTTTAAATGTAATCAATACTGTTTGGGATAATTAAAAAGGTTACATGTCAGCAAATATCAAAGAAACCAATTACAATAACAAAGATACTGTTTCCTGCTAAATTTAATTTCAGACCTTCCCATCCTTCCAGACAGATTTAGAAAGGATACAGAGCTTACAACAATTAAAATCACAAATACATACTTGCAAAAAAAAAAAAAAAGATGAAATTAATAAATAAACATACTAAAATACAAGAACAGCAGCCCAATAGATTCAAAAGCCTGGCACAAAAGAATCTTTTAAAATGCCCTCCTAAGCATCAACAGGGAGGGGGCCATCCTTACCACAGGGGCAAACTGTTCCACAGCAACAGAAAACACTTTCTGGTCCCCACCCTTTTAGCTTCACAAAGTATACCTTGGCAACTCAGATGTGTTTGATGGGCAGTTTCAGCCTGGAAGAAACTCTTCCCCAGGTATGAAGGGGCACTTTGAAACCTATAAGTAGCCAGTGCAGTGACCAGAAGAGAGACGTTGCCTTGCTGAACTGCTTTTTACCTGTCAGCACACTAGCCACCACATTCTGTACCAACTGAAGTTTCTAAATAGTCTTCAAAGGCAGTTCCAAGTAGAGAAGGTTGAAGTACAGGTAGTCCTCATTTATTGAGTGCCTCGTTTAGCAACCAATCCTTGCATTTATCATTGTTGTAGCGTCCTGAAGTCACGTGGTCACCTTTTGTGTGCTTTGCAACTGGCTTGCGAAAAGCAGAGTTAATAGAGAAGGCAAAAGTACAATCATAATTCACAGCCACGTTTCACTTAACAACCTCAGTGCTTCGCTTAACGACCAAAGGGGAAATGAAGTTGTAAGCCTGTCGTGGTCACGTGATGTTTTGCTTAGCGACTGCAGCACTTAGTGATGGATTTACTGGTCCCAATTGTGGTCATTAATTGGGTTTTTTTATACTTGACATGTAACCTTTTTGATTATCCCAAACAGTACTGACTACATTTAAAGCTGATGATACTTTACCTTGTGCAACAGACACAGTGGCTTAATGATTTTAGGGAAGGTTGTTGAGCAGGTGGTCATACTGCAGCTTTGGAGAGTCCTGGAGGAAGTGGATTATTTGGACCCCTTTTAGTCAGGTTTCAGGTCCGGGCATGGGACCAAAACAGCATTGATAGCACTTGTGGATGACCTCTAGCAGAAGTGGGATGGGGGTGGTGCATCCATCCTTACTTTCCTTGATCTCTCAGCAGCTTTCAATACCATTAATCACAGTATCAATCATGGTATTGACCAGTTCCAATTGGGGGCACAGTATTGTGATGGTTCTCCTCCTTCCTCCAGGTTCAGTTCCAGTTGGTGTTCATGGGAAGCCCATGCCCCCTTGTAATTCAGTGCTCTCCCCATTCTATTTAGCATGTACATGAAGTCACTGGTTGAGGTCATTCGACACCATAGAGTGAGGTTTCATCAGTATGCTGAGTATAAATAATTGTATATCTCCACTCTGGGTTCTGGAGGCTGTGAAGGCCTGAATGGGGAACAACGGCTTTTGACTCAACCCTATCAAAATTGAATGGTTTGGGATTTTATCACAAAATCTGCTGTTGGCCACCAGCTTGGCTGGCTTCAAAACAGGATTGGACCAATTCATGAAACTCATGGGGATCAATGGCTATTAGCCTTGATCGCAATGTGAGTGTCTTTGAAGGCCATCTACTGGGAGACTAGTGGGCTTCCTTGTGCAGCAAGTTGGTCACTGTGAGAACAGATTGGTGGATTAAATGGGTCAGGGGTTCAACCCAACAGGGCACTGCTTGTGTTCTTATGTTAGGGCCACCTGGATCTGGTGATTTTCCATATTTAGTTCTGGATGGGGTGGCACTAGCCCAGTCAGAACTGATGCAAAATTTGGGGTCTTCATGGAACTCACAGCTCCTGTTCAAAGAACAGTTGGCAGCCATGGTCAGGAAGCTTTTGTACAACTTTGTTTTATGTGCCAATTGTACCCCCTTCCTTCACTCAGAAGCACCACTCATGGTCACTCATTTTTATTTATTTATTAATAAAATTTATATGGCCACCCATCTCCCAAAAAGTGATTCTGGGCAGCATACAACAGTCCAATAAAACAAAAAAACAGTAATTATTAAAAACATTAAAAACTATAAAAACAAACTAAAACAGAAAAGGAAAATAATAGGCAAAGGGATGTTAATAATAGAGCCACCTCACTAGTTCACCTGTCCCCTGGGATCCCCAGGCCTGCTGACATACAGTGGGGCAAAAAAGTATTTAGTCAGCCACCAATTGTGCAAGTTCTCCCACTTAAAAAGATGAGAGAGGCCTGTAATTTTCATCATAGGTATACCTCAACTATGAGAGACAAAATGGGGGAAAAAATCCAGAAAATCACATTGTCTGATTCTTAAAAAATTTATTTGCAAATCATGGTGGAAAATAAGTATTTGGTCAATATCAAAAGTTCATCTCAATACTTTGTTATATATCCTTTGTTGGCAATGACAGAGATCAAACGTTTTCTGTAAGTCTTCACAAGGTTCTCACACACTGTTGCTGGTATTTTGGCCCATTCCTCCACGCAGATCTCCTCTAGAGCAGTGATGTTTTGGGGCTGTCGCTGGGCAACACGGACTTTCAACTCCCTCCAAAGGTTTTCCATGGGGTTGAGATCTGGAGACTGGCTAGGCCACTCCAGGACCTTGAAATGCTTCTTACCAAGCCACTCCTTCGTTGCCCAGGCGGTGTGTTTGGGATCATTGTCATGCTGAAAGACCCAGCCACGTTTCATCTTCAATGCCCTTGCTGATAGAAGGAGGTGTTCACTCAAAATCTCATGATACATGGCCCCATTCATTCTTTCCTTTACACGGATCAGTCGTCCTGGTCCCTTTGCAGAAAAACAGCCCCAAAGCATGATGTTTCCACCCCCATGCTTCACAGTAGGCATGGTGTTCTTTGGATGCAACTCAGCATTCTCTCTCCTCCAAACACAAGTTGAGTTTAGACCAAAACGTTCTACTTTGGTTTCATCTGACCATATGACATTCTCCCAATCCTCTTCTGGATCATCCAAATGTTCTCTAGCAAACTTCAGATGGGCCCGGACATGTACTGGCTTAAGCAGGGGGACACATCTGGCACTGCAGGATTTGAGTCCCTGGTGGCGTAGTGTGTTACTGATGGTAGCCTTTGTTACTTTGGTCCCGGCTCTCTGCAGGTCATTCACTAGGTCTCCCCGTGTGGTTCTGGGATTTTTGCTCACCGTTCTTATGATCATTTTGACCCCACGGGGTGAGATCTTGCATGGAGCCCCAGATCGAAGGAGATTATCAGTGGACTTGTATGTTTTCCATTTTCTAATTATTGCTCCCACAGTTGATTTCTTCACACCAAGCTGCTTGCCTACTGCAGATTCAGTCTTCCCAGCCTGGTGCAGGTCTACAATTTTGTTTCTGGTGTCCTTCAACAGCTCTTTGGTCTTGGCCATAGTGGAGTTTGGAGTGTGACTGTTTGAGGTTGTGGACAGGTGTCTTTTATACTGATAACAAGATCAAACAGGTGCCATTACTACAGGTAACAAGTGGACGACAGAGGAGCCTCTTAAAGAAGTAGTTACAGGTCTGTGAGAGCCAGACATCTTGCTTGTTTGTAGGTGACCAAATACTTATTTTCCACCAGGATTTGCAAATAAATTCTTTAAAAATCAGACAATGTGATTTTCTGTATTTTTTTTCTCATTTTGTCTCTCATAGTTGAGGTATACCTATGATGAAAATTACAGGCCTCTCTCATCTTTTTAAGTGGGAGAACTTGCACAATTGGTGGCTGACTAAATACTTTTTTGCCCCACTGTAACCAGGTCTTGAGGGACCTTTGAAAACTCAGGAGCAATGAGACCAATCTCATCTCTGGGGGAAGAAGGTTCCACAATGCGGGCGCCACAGCAGAAAAGGCCTGTTGCTTAAGGCCCGCCAAACATAGCTCCCTAGATGACAGAACCTGCAACATACCCACTCTGCTAGATCTAGTGGGATGGGGAGATGAAATTGGGGAAAAGCGGTCCTTCAAATAACCCGGTCCCATGCCACGAAGGACTTTAAAGGTCAACACCAGCACCTTGAATTGGACCTGGAAACAGACTGGTAATCAATGAAGGTTGAGAAACAGAGGTGTAACATGTGTTCTACCAGAAACAGATATAACTGCCCACGCTGCCACATTCTGCACCCCCTGAAGGTTCTGGATATTCTTCAAGGACAGCCCCATGTAGAGCACATTGCAGTAGTCCAACCAGAGATGACCAGGGCATAAGGCTCATGCTTTGGTCACTGCTTGAGTGGGTTACTGCAATGTTGTGATGGAATTGAATTATGAAGGCCAAGCTCAGGGAGACAAACATTTTCTTAGCTCACCAGAACCGCGTGGGAGGATCAAGAGGATGAGACTAGCACCTCCCTGAGGAATTCACACTGTTGTGGCTGGAGGACTTTGGGAACTGGGGTTTTAATCTGGGAAGATTCTTGCTAAAGGTTGTAGCTAATAAACATAGCTGAACTGAATTAGCATTGTCTCTTGGAGTTCCTTGGGCTAGGCCTGACATCAATCAGTGTGAATTCCTCAAGGAGGTGCCAGTCTCATCCTCTTGATCCTCCCACGCGGTTCTGGCGAGCTAAGAAAATGTTTGTCTCCCTGAGCTTGGCCTTCATAATTCCATTCCATCACAAATGTGTTCTACTTGCCCTTGAAGAATATCTGGAAGCTGCAATTGGTCCAGAATGCAATACTGCAAGCAGTTATAGGTGCACCCATGTTACACATTTGCTCCATGAGTTGCACTGGCTTCCAGTTTGCTTCTGGGTCCAATTCAACGTGCTGATTGTCATCTATAAAGTCCTCCATGGCATGGGGCCAGGGCATTTGAAGGACCATCTATCTCTAATTGTTTGTACTCTCCTCATCAGGTCCCATTGATTTAAAAATGTTATCTAGTGGGCCCTAGGATGTGAGCCTTTTTATTAGCAGCGTCTGCCCTTTGAAACACAGTATCAGCTGAGACTGGTGCCAACTCTGATGGCCTTTTGGAAAGCTCCTAAGTCCTGGCGGTTTTCCCCAGGTGTGGGAGTCAGGAGGTTAGTTAAGCCCACAGGTTTCATTAATTTATTGTTGATTAGTTTATCTTTGGTTGCCATTTTATGCTTTTTTTTTTTACTATGTCTTCTTTTTTTTACTGCTGTTTTAGTTGTGTTAGCTGCCCAGAGTCACTATTGTGAGATGGAAGGCCATACGTATCTAATGAATAATTAATTAATTCAGATATTAAATAGGATGGGGTAGATCATAAAGCCCTGAGACACCCCATATTTAAATTGCCACAGACTCATTCTATCTTTTCCCATTACTATTGACTGGAACCAACCACTTAGGAATGCCTTTTAATTATACATGCCAAACTTCTACATATGAAACTGGAACACAGTGCTTTGCAAGCCAACCATACATTAAAAATCAGCTGATCAAGGGTCATCATGTGCTTAGGATAGAAAGGAGAAAAGAAAATTTTATATTTAATATAAAATTATTGATCACAGCTTCTTTTTTCTAGCTATGTCATAGTTAGAAAACTATGACATAGTTAGAAAAACTTTGGCAAACTATGATATCCCATTTAGAGGCTAGCCTCTGAGACATGCCTCTTCACTTGGTTCCACATTTGCATGTGCACAGACACAAATAAAATCAAGAATTAAAAGCCACCCTCAACTTATCTTTTGATTCTGAAATTATAGGTGAGATAAAATAGCAATTGCTTATTTTTGAGATGGAAACATCTTTAACTTTGTAAAACCTCCAAACATATGAATTTAGTAAAATAATCTCAATCATAGAATTTTAACCCAAAACAGTTCAATGTCTGTTATTTCACTTTAGTAAGCTATTTGTCAGTTGGTCAATTATCATCTTGACACATTTGTATATTTATATCAGCAAAAGGTACAAAATAATCAATAAAGCAAATTGCTGCAGAGGACAGGAAAGGATAAGACATCTTGTGCTGTTTCAAAGGAAGAACCTAAACCAATTCAGTTGCACTATAAAACAGAGAAATTTTGCTAAACAATAAAAAGATCATCAGTTTTCCAGAATATTGGATCATGCATCCCCTGGAAGAGCAACTCATTATCTAGAAATACAAAAGGTCCAATACCACACACAAAACAATATGAACTTAAGTACAGTACATTCAGATCTTCATGTTGAAGCTCTGTTCAAATGTGATCCCTGAATATGTTAGCAGGAAAACCACTCAGTTACCATCATACATTTATGTGTACCTAAATGAAGGCTAGGATCTATTTTATTCCCTAAAACAGATTGTTTAAAAAAGAGAGAAAATTAATGCTAATAAATTAATTCTAATAAATTAATTAATGCTAATAAAATTAGAAAATTAATGCTAATAAATCAGTTAGCATGAAACAATCCTCTTATATTCAGTTTTTTAAAAATCTGCATGATATAATTCATGCATTGATTTTTTGACAGATTTTAATTCAAACTGGCCTTCACTATCTTCGTCACCCTCTTCTAGACACATTCCAGTCAGATGATAACTTGCATAATTTGTGCATTTAAGTATTCCAGCTGAGATTTGATTATAGAGGAATTAGAGTAGTCTCATAATTTATTATGCCTTAGTACCATATTTTTGCTTGCTATCATTTGTCTTTTGAGGTACTACACTGTACTGGTGACTTGTTTAACTTATGGATTATTAGAACCCCTATCCTAGATACTGAGCTGCCATTAAGCCAAATGTCACCAAACCTTTATTTACATATATGATTTTTGCCCCCTACACAAAGAAGTTAACTCTATGGTGATATGACTCACCATAAAGCAAGTTACAAAGTCCCTTTGAAGTCTCAACAACAGTAGTAAGCTTTAGAAGCAATATTATGAATGAATATTCAGAAGCAAAATATCAAGAAATTACCAACTCCACTGAGGCTCTTAGCTGTGACAGAATCTTTGTATTTTAATTTCTGCCAAAATAAGTCCCCTCATATTTGAAAGGAATGAAACCAAACCCTCTTTTGGACAAAAGTATAACATTAATAAGTTTTATCTAAGAAAGTTTACATATCTTTGATGATCATTTCATCCTGGAAAACTCTGATCCTATGCTTTTCTGGCATTGTCCCCTTTTCAATGCCCTGCTATACAAGAGAAATACCTATCTTAAATATTTTTGCTTTTGATCACCACAATATCCACGTACTTAAGTACTTTAAAAGGAAGGCAGACCTTCACTGAAAAGTTATATATTGCAATATTGATCATTTGGACTGATGGGATCACATTGATTTGTATACAGTTCTAGGATGAGCCCCCCTGGAAACACTGATTAATCTGATTCTGCACTCTGAACCATGTGACAATGCATTTGAGATTTGATGGTGGCTGGTTTTTAAAAAGAGAGATTTGGCTGCTACTCTTCCTCCGGCCTATTTTTAGTTCAATTATTACTGTCTGAGTTTCAAGGCCAGTGGGTAGCTCCATAGTTTCAGCATTGTACCGCAGAGTGCACTGTAGTTGCCTAATCACAATGCAAGTATAGTACACATCACCAGGGTTATGTTTGCTTCCTTCAGGAATGGGAACAGCTGGAGCATCAATCTAAGCTGGACGCCCTGGGCATCCAGAAACAAAGAGGAATCCAGAGTGGGTGACCAACTGAACCACTCTGAACCTAGACACAATTATTCAGAAACGTGTTTAGCTCAGGAGAACTTTCTGCTAAATAACTATTGTGGAGATTTAATTAATTTACACTTCATTTGTTTTAGTCAGGATTTTATTCATTACTTAGAAATAGCTTGTATATGGATGAGGCAGGGCTGTAATAAAATTACACACAGAAATAAAAGGCTAGCACTGTGACCCTGAAATGGAGACAAATAACAGAAACCAGACTGTTGTCCTTTTTTAGAATGTGAACGGAATGGTATGAAAGGAGGAAGTATAGGGACAGAATAAATGCTATTGTTTACAGGACTGAATGATAGTATCTAGTAGGATAGAATTCTGATAGTATGAAGGAATGCAAAGGCACCATAGTAAGGTCACCCCCAAACTCTTATCAAAGACATTCCAATGCAGAGGTCACACTATGATTTACAATAGTTTCTTTATCTTTCTTATGTAGTCTAACAAGCCAGGATGGCTCAAACATAGGCAAAATAGCCATCTATCCAAAATGCTTTGAACACATCCTGCACCAAGCAGGTGGCTGGATTAAATGACTTCTACATCTGCTTCCAATGCTATGATTTTATCTTTTATCTTAAGTAAGTTATCTTACTTACTTAAGTTATCTTAAGTAAGTTATCTTACTTAAGAGCTGGAAAAAAAGCATGCCCTATGTTCAATCATTATTTCCTTCAAGCTGGACAACTGGTTCACCATTATGTCTCTACCTTTGAAACATATTTTTTAAAAATTTGTAATATACATGTTTATATATATAATTTTTTCACTCTCATTTTCCAAGGTTATTTATTTATTAACGGTAGTTACAGTTTGCCCCAATCCCAAAAGAATAGGTGGCATATACAGTGGGGCAAAAAAGTATTTAGTCAGCCACCAATTGTGCAAGTTCTCCCACTTAAAAAGATGAGAGAGGCCTGTAATTTTCATCATAGGTATACCTCAACTATGAGAGACAAAATGGGGGAAAAAATCCAGAAAATCACATTGTCTGATTCTTAAAAAATTTATTTGCAAATCATGGTGGAAAATAAGTATTTGGTCAATATCAAAAGTTCATCTCAATACTTTGTTATATATCCCTTGTTGGCAATGACAGAGGTCTAATGTTTTCTGTAAGTCTTCACAAGGTTTTCACACACTGTTGCTGGTATTTTGGCCCGTTCCTCCATGCAGATCTCCTCTAGAGCAGTGATGTTTTGGGGCTGTTGCTGGGCAACACGGACTTTCAACTCCCTCCAAAGGTTTTCCATGGGGTTGAGATCTGGAGACTGGCTAGGCCACTCCAGGACCTTGAAATGCTTCTTACCAAGCCACTCCTTCATTGCCCGGGCGGTGTGTTTGGGATCACTGTCATGCTGAAAGACCCAGCCACGTTTCATCTTCAATGCCCTTGCTGATAGAAGGAGGTGTTCACTCAAAATCTCACGATACATGGCCCCATTCATTCTTTCCTTTACACGGATCAGTCGTCCTGGTCCCTTTGCAGAAAAACAGCCCCAAAGCATGATGTTTCCACCCCCATGCTTCACAGTAGGTATGGTGTTCTTTGGATGCAACTCAGCATTCTCTCTCCTCCAAACACAAGTTGAGTTTAGACCAAAACGTTCTACTTTGGTTTCATCTGACCATATGACATTCTCCCAATCCTCTTCTGGATCATCCAAATGCTCTCTAGCAAACTTCAGATGGGCCCGGACATGTACTGGCTTAAGCAGGGGGACACGTCTGGCACTGCAGGATTTGAGTCCCTGGCGGCGTAGTGTGTTACTGATGGTAGCCTTTGTTACTTTGGTCCCAGCTCTCTGCAGGTCATTCACTAGGTCCCCCCATGTGGTTCTGGGATTTTTCCTCACCATTCTTGTGATCATTTTGACCCCACGGTCAAGACCTCACCTCACGGGGTGAGATCTTGCATGGAGCCCCAGATCGAGGGAGATTATCAGTGGTCTTGTATGTTTTCCATTTTCTAATTATTGCTCCCACAGTTGATTTCTTCACACCAAGCTGCTTGCCTACTGCAGATTCAGTCTTCCCAGCCTGGTGCAGGTCTACAATTTTGTTTCTGGTGTCCTTCAACAGCTCTTTGGCCTTGGCCATAGTGGAGTTTGGAGTGTGACTGTTTGAGGTTGTGGACAGGGGTCTTTTATACTGATAACAAGGTCAAACAGGTGCCATTACTACAGGTAACGAGTGGAGGACAGAGGAGCCTCTTAAAGAAGTAGTTACAGGTCTGTGAGAGCCAGACATCTTGCTTGTTTGTAGGTGACCAAATACTTATTTTCCACCATGATTTGCAAATAAATTCTTTAAAAATCAGACAATGTGATTTTCTGGATTTTTTTCCCCATTTTGTCTCTCATAGTTGAGGTATACCTATGATGAAAATTACAGGCCTCTCTCATCTTTTTAAGTGGGAGAACTTGCACAATTGGTGGCTAACTAAATACTTTTTTGCCCCACTGTAAGTATAAAAAAGTAAACATATAAAAATGAACAATACAAGGTTGTCTATGAGAATGTCATTTGATGATAAACTGAATATCTGTAAGCTCCATGATGATACTAGGATTCTAATGACAAGATGGAGCACCTATTTTCTTGTTGCATTCCTATGGGAGACTTTATTATTATATTATTTGGGACAATGATTCCCAGCTGCATCTATTTTTCTTAATATAGTATTAATTGTGCTGTTTTACTTATGTAATGCCTGCACAATTTATGACCCACCAAATCCAGCCTAATATCCCTATACTGCCAAGTGCTTGATAATCTTGTTGGAGCAATTACAGGGTTAGGAAAATATAGGGTCATATTGATCCGTTAAAGGCAGCTGATATACTGCTTTTCAAAGTTTGTTGGGATAACAACAAACTGAATCAACTCAACCAGCATCTCCTGTGATCTCATACTTTTCAGCTGACATCCATCTTTAAATAAGTGTAAGAGTCCAATAGGCAGCATCCCTCCCATAATAGATCCAAAATTTTATCTTACTTAGGTAGTCAACCAAACATGTTTAGTATTCTCTATATACAGTATCCTGGAGAAAGCCAAAGTCTTGATGTGACATCATACTTAACTTGGAGGTATCCTAGTCTCTCCAAGACACAGCCGAATTCCCATCTTCCTTTCCCACTTCAAAAGTAGAGGACTATTCCCAGATGTATGAAATCCGAAACATTCTCAAGTAGTAGTATGATATCCTAACACTTTCCCCAAGAAACCCTATTTTCTGGATCCTGTAGAAGCTCTCCCTAACATTGCAATAAGTCCTGCTAATGCTATGAAAATAAGACACCTTACTGCTTTCTGAGCATCTTTAAAATGAGCACAAGGTGGGCATGGCTTCCTGGTTCTTTCAGTGTTATAAAGCACTGGGCACATTTGTGCATCTCATCTTGTTTCCTTAAATTTTAGCCTTTGGCAGAAAGAACGTAAAGATTAAAGAATACTATCTGGTGCTATTCTTAACTCACCTTGCAACCAATCATCAAAGATAGAATGTCTGGGATCAGAAACAAAGGATGAATGGGATGAAGATAGTTAAATGGAAGATTAAAAAGGGGCAGATTTGAAGGGTCAGGAGAATATTAGCAAACATATCTTTTCCAATTATTTCTATTCACAAGAGCAAAACTCAAATCCAACCTCCTATTTCTCCATTTTACCAAACTTCAATAACTAAACTCTCTTTACAAGTTACATATAAACATCTTTAGCAATATTTCAAAATACTATGTAGTGTTTATTTGATCATTTATATTATCCTTCACTGAATTTACCACTTGAATTCCCAGGCATTTTACAAATTGAATCTTTCTCCCTTCTCCACAAAGTGCAAATATTGCCATCCATTTCAAAATGCTTTTTTGTAAGTATAAGCTTACTTCATCTTTCTAAAGAACATGCTGATTACTTTTAAAATCCTTTATGGAAATAAATGAGTATGTTTTCAGTTAAAATTATTCTGTTAATAAAGAAAAAATGGCAGAAGTAATAGTCATCTTCTAGTCTCTTTCAGTTTTAGGCTATGACCCATCTGCTCTAATATCTATAATTCCAGTTATTGCATATTTTGCACGCATAAACTATAGATTACTAAAAAGGTTGGATTTTGCTGAAAATTTAAGCTCACAGTGCTGTATTTTCAAGTAAGCAAACAACTTATCTGTAGCTATCATAAAGAATTCTGTATCAGAAGAGTAACCTTTGTAGATCCTAAAGGACACCTTATCTGTAACCAGATGAAATTATCCTCTCACAAAAGTGATAGGATGTCAATGCCTGCATGTTAAGTTGGGACACAGAGATAAGTTGAGTATCCTTCTGGTGTACTGGCCATCCTAAATCCCCAGTTGATTCCTTTACAAGATACCTGACTTACTCTCTGGGCCAGTGTTGGGAATTCCCTCACTTTTAGAGTTGGGTAGTTTCAACTTCCATGCCCTTGGGGCTAGGTTGGAGAAGGTAAAACAGTTCATGGCAACCATGGCCTATCCCAGGCAATCTCTGGCTTGAAACATGCAGGCAGACAAATGTTGGACCTTGTTTTCACTTCTGAGGAGCTGTGCTGTATTCTGCATACAGGGATCACTTCCTAGTCCAGGTAAGACTGGTGCCATCTGGGACCTGCACATGGCTGCGAGATCTATCACCAAAAGCTCTCCAACAGAGTTCCATCTTTACCAACATCCAAAAAGCAATTAGCACTGGGATAGGTCTAACTTCTAAGTGAAAGTGGTTTTGTAACATCTGAGTGATCACAGAGAAGCTTCAGAATTAATTCCACATGCCTGTGTGGCCTTTGATTGGCGGGGTTTGGGGACTACAGTAGCTAACTGAAACCAGCTGCAGTGCTGGATATCACACAGTCCATAATTTATAGTGACAGAATCAAACTACAGCATGTCTCAAGTTCAAAGGCATCTTCTCTCTTTTCCATCTTCTTTAGAGCTTTGTTAATGGGCAATTTAAAATGTAATGAATAATCATATAAATGATATGCTACTTTTGGGTGCCAACACATAACACAAGTCTTGTAAAACCAAAGTGATTACAAAAAAAAAAAAAGGATAGCTTTTGATTGACTAAAGTAATGTTGTTTTCAATGTTTATAAAACTGAATGTTTGCCAATGTCAGGACCCAACTGTGGATAGCAATACAACATTTAGGAACTGTGGAACTATACAATATAAAATATGGTCAAAATCTGTCCATTGGCTTAAGAGGGAATCAAATTTTGGGATTTCATTTGTTTATAACCTGCTTGAATATTCCTAAACAATCAAATTAGCTAGCAACATTAAAAGAAAATACAGAAACAGAAACAGAAATAGAAATAGAAATAGAAACAGAAATAGAAAAAAGACTTTAAAACTAAAGATGAAAACAAGACAATTAAAACCACATTACCTGTAACAAAAAAAAAATCATTCATATTTAACAGCCTGATTGAGGAAATGTTTATAATTGGAATATCTGAAAACTGACTCAATGGAAGAAACAAAAAAAGAACAAGGAGTATCTCAAACACAGAGCTAACTACTGATATTATTTCTAATTTTATTGGCTGTTGTATTATTATTTCCTAAATTTACTCATTTGACTCAGGACTGCTTGTGTTGTAATTTATCAAAATGCTGTATCTTTGGCCTGTTGCATTTAATTATGGCTTATGTGACCTCAGTTACTATGAAAAAATGTTAAAATATATTAATATTGAAGCTAGTAGGCAAGAAACATCAACAGTATAAGTATAGTATTTAGACATTTCTGTTAATTAACAAGCAATATGGCAGCATTTCCAAATGTGACATTTAGAGCATCCTAATGTGATCATGAACAGACCCAGGGATAATTCAGCTCATCTGCTACAAGATCTTGATTGCTAGACATCTGAAAACACCACTTAAGTTATCATTAAAACTGTAATCAAGTATTTTCTTGCTCTAGAAAATTAGACATGCTTGCTTACCTGAAAATACTGCATTGTGAGCTCACATTTTCCATGAAGCTGTGGCTAACTAACTTCCTTTAACTTTAAAGATGTGACTAACCACAATATGTAAAAAACTTGCTTACAGGAATGGGGTTCAATGATCACTGATACCAAGTTTTTGTTTTTAAACAATAGTTCATTTCAATAAACAAAGAATCATGTATTTTAGTTCTAACCATTATTTCCATCCAAAAACAAAACATTGAAATATTCTTTCATAAAGAACTTGTCTCATTTAGCATATAATTTTGATGTATGACTTTGAGGAGAATTTATGTAATTTTTACATGAATATCTAGATGGTCCCTGACCACTAGCCCACAATCATAATGATGTTTTTAAAGTATGATGTCTTACCCTTTACTGAAATTGTATTAATATAAAAATACTGTTTAGAGAATTGTAAGCAACTCAAGAGTGTCTGAGAATCTAGCAATATAATTACAGTACAGCAGTGCATAGTAGCAGACAGTATTACTGCCTAAATATTCAAATGTATTGGATAATTCACCAAGAGACATCAAAGCACGCTTGACAGAACAGAATGAGTCAAAGATCTGCAAATGGTAATTAGCTAGATATTTATACTACCAACTTACAAAGTTCCTCCTTTTCATTCATGTTTTCATCTCCAGTGGACTGCCAGAAGTCTCTTTTTAAAGTTTAATCGTCTTTAATATTTCATTATGTTATGTTCAAGATACTAACAAACTTTATCCAAAAATTCACACCCCGAAATAGGGGACTGACTATAAATTTTTATTATATTCTTTCAAGTTACTGCATTTATGCATTATTTTTATATTTAAAATTAAAATGTAAGTGTCCATCACGGCAGCTTAAAGTAAGTATAGCACAATCCCATTCATGATTTATCAGAAACAAATCCAGTGGATCTAGTTTATATATTGCACTATTAGATTGTTGGTATTCTCTGAGCTTGGTTGTTTCATCACAGGTAATCCTTGCTTAATGACTGCCCTATTTAGCAACCATCTGAAGTTACGACAGTGCTGAAAAAGTAACTTTGAGACCGGTCCTTGTACTTACAACTGTCGCAGCATCCATGAGGTCAAGTGACCAAGATGCTTTGCAACCTGCGGGCATTTATGACCGTTGCAGCATCCCACGGTCATGTGATCACCATTTGCGCACTTCACAGCCATTTCCGACACAGCATGACACAGCAGTGTCAATGGAGTAAAATCACAAATCATGGTCACATTATGTCTCCCTTAACGGCCATGGGTGATTTGCTTAATGACTGCAGAAGTGAAGTTGTAAGTCCAGCATGGTCAAATGATGTCTCGCTTAATGACTGTGTCACTTAGTGACTAAGTTGCTTGTCGTTAAGCAAGGACTACCTGTACCAGGTTAGGTATCATTAGTGCATGGGAGAGTGCAGTTTGCTGGTTGTTTATGTGTAGTAGCTTGCCTGCCAGTCATGGTTGTTTCATCCCTGATTGTTTATCTGGTGTTGTTTCTCTACTAGTGGATATTACACTAAGTCATGATGTGGTTTGCTTTAAACCATCAGTCTTTGTTGATCACAGCCACTGTAGTGTGTAAACCACAGACACCTAGTGTGCATGTATGTTTATTTTATAAGACTTATGTAGCCACCCTTATTGCAACCACAGCCTGGGAAGCTCACTAGACAATAACAACTTTTTAAAAAATCACAATAAAAACTCATGGTGTCCTGGGGCAACACTCTCCACACATCAACATACCATCTTTCTGGTCTCCAGCCATATCCTACCCCAATGCTTGTGAGCATATAAAGATTAATTGTATTTATACAAAAAAAATATTTATACAAGAACTGTAAAAATATCTCCAAACATGAAAAACTCTTTAGTACTACATAGTGGTTATCGAAAGGGAGGTCATCCATTGGTTCAGTTGAGGTATCAATACTGTATACCAATGACACTCAGATATACATCTTCAACCAGGCTGGACTGGTGATCTGGTAAAAGTCTTAACCTAGTGTGTAGAAGCTGTTAGGGTCTGGATAGTAAGAAACAAGATGAAGCTGAATCTCAACAAGACTGAGCTGCTGTTTGTCCAGAAACCACCTGGCTTTTCATCTGATCCAATGGTAACTTTGGATAGAATAGCACTCTCCATGAAGGAGCAGATCTGTGATTGGAATATCCTTCTAGATTTAATCTATTGCTAGATAGGCAGGAAGATATCTTTGCTAGAGGAGCCTTAGTCCAAGCACATCTTGTGCATTAGTAGCTACTTTTTCTGGAGAAAGAAGTCCTGGCAAAAGTGATTCACATCCTTGTCACCTCCTATATAGCTTCAGGCAATGAACTCTACATGGAACCGCCTTTGAAGACTACTGGGAAGCTGCAGTTGATGTAAAATGCAGCAAACTACTTGGTGGCAGATGAGAACCACTTTTCACACATAACACCTGTATTGCAGGTTCTATCTCGGTAACCAGTAAGCTTCCAGTACAACTCAAAGTACTGTTTTGGACCTAGAAAGCCCTACATGGTTTGGCATCTAGACACCTGAAAGACTGTCTGTTACAAGTAGAACAGTATGAAGCAGAGAGTCCACAGACAAGAGATTCAGGGGATGGGGCTGAAAGTCCATGCTTTTTAGTGATGGCCCTTACCTCCAGAGATCTGTATATTATCTCTCCCAATATTTAGGAAGACAGTGAAAATGGAGCTGTTCAGAAAGGTTTAACATATCTTGTTGTTAGGAGATGCCAATAACAATGTATTTTTAGTATTTTAAGATGCATGTTTAATTTTGTGTTTTCATGCTGCACACTGCCAGGACTCTGCTGGGAGTATGATGTTATAAAAATAAAGCAAAAAAGTTACCCCCGACATTATTTTCCATCTGCCAGCCTGAAAACAGAACCTCTGCAATATCTGCCATTCTTATCTGATTTCATTCATAAAACAAAGAACGTGAAGGTTGGGGAAGATTTTGAAGCCATTCTCTTCTTATTCAGTGAACATATAAAAATATAAAAGTATCGTGTATGTGTGTGTGTGTGTGTGTGTTTGTTGTATTGTAATCCTTTGACTCTGAAGTAGGCAGTAACAAATATCTACAGTTGTCTAGCTATATTTATTTCATTACTCTAGCACAGTAATATTCAGGCCCATATCTTTATGCAGTCTACCAATGGAAATAGTTCTACCCACTTTCAGACAAAAATCACTTACTGAAAGAGAGGAAGCAGTCTCGTCTAAAGTAAAGTGGTGTGGCTTAAAGCTTGTATTTTCAATCACAGTAGCTGGCTTCTAACACTAGTAGGCTGTCTGAGTATATTATTATGGCTACAATGTATTTTGAAAAACATGCTGACAGAACCTACCAATTAAAGTTTGAATGCTAAGCCTTGCTTCTGAGAAACAACCTAACAAGATCACATATTTCTAGGGCATTACAACTGCTAGCTGCTTGCTAGAAATCCAATTTTTTTTTTTTCAGAATAAGCATTCCAACAAGGACATTCACTTTGAAGTGTTACAGTATTTACCCATCCCATCCTAAGTTTTCAAGGATAGAATAATGTATTTTTTAAAAAAAATCAGAAAATCTCTTGGGCTTTGCAGTTATAATGTCAATATAGGTGTTCTTCTCCATAATGGGAGAAAAATGGTATTTGAATGAAAGAACAGATTCTGCCCCTTTAACTTTTATACAGGTCTTTTTGCCTATTGTTTTAGATAATTATTCAAGACAGAGGTGCTAAGATCCACCTAAAATTGGAATCAAAGGGTGGGGTTTCTGGATTTAATTAAAAGCTCCTTTAATTAATCTGCCATAAAAATTCTACAGATCTGCCTAAGATTCCACATATTGGTAGAAATGGCAAAAAAATGTATTTTATGCTACTGTATTTAAAAAACAATGTGGTCACAGAAGCTACAGTATTACCACTCTTAATCTCTATGCTACCAGATTATATCTGTATGTTACTCAAGAAAATTCTCAGGTATATATCTATTATTTTTTATTATTTATTAATTTTCTCCCAAACTAGGATTTCCCCATTTAACATGGGGTTCCCTCTTGGGGACAAAGAATGGGATCCAAAGGAATTCACAGGCACAGTACAGTATAATTTCCTACCTTCCCCACCATGTTTCCACTTGCCCAGAAAGCACTCAGCCTTTCAGAAACAGAGAGGCTTCCCACAGACCGTGAGCCATGGTGAAGGCAACTTAGGGATAAGTAAAGCATTACTGGAAAATGGGCAGACACAACTAATCCAACCATAGCTTTTAGGAACTCTCCCCTCACAGTCTCATGCATCACAGCCCATCACATTCAACATAGCCTGATTCTAAAGGAAAACATTTTGGCTTCTGGGGAAAGGGTGAAATCAGCTTCCACCAGTCACATGGTGTGTTTGTTTATGGTTTTTTAAATTTAAGAATATTTATATAAGGATAGTTTGCATTGGCTGAACAATGAATCACCAGGGGCAAATCATAAATACATAAAGAGAGTATCAACATCCTAGAACAATGCATACCCCCAGAATCATTTTGTTGTTGTTATTGCCTTTGAGTCAGTGTTGACTCCTGACAACTGCCTGGACAAGTCCCTGCAGTTTTCTTTGCAAGATTTCGGAAGTGGTTTTCCATTGCCTGCTTCCTAAGCCTGAGAGAGTGACTGACCCAAGGTCACCCAGCTCGATTCATGCCTAAGGCGGGAACAGAACTCATGGTCTCGTGGTTTCTAGCCTGGTGCCTTAACCACTACACCAAACTGGCTGTCATCCCAGAATCATTAGAAAAGCAATAAAAAATACAGACATCTGTGTTATTTAAGAAGAGAGGAAAGTTATCATCTGTCTTCTACCTGGAGTTTAGCAATTGGTTGTGGCCATTTAACACCAATGTCAAAACAAGCAGTGTATAAGGATGTGACATCTCTTGTCAAGTTCAGTTTCAGATATGCTTTGAAGAAGCCAGCAGCATGGCTAAAGAAACACGTGTCCATAATATTGTTTCCTCTGGTACTACCTGGAAGTCATTTCACTATTATGTACTGTAAACAAGTAATAAAATCTTGAAAACAATCTAGAGATACAAAATCTAAAAGATAATAAAAACAAACATATAAAAAGATATTAAAACAGAAAAAAATTGGGAAGTAGAACAAAAAAACATTTCCCTTGATGCCCTCAACACCACAATATAGACAAAAGGTGAACTTTTCTATGAAGATCATTCCACATTTGTGCTGGTACTAGTGAGAATACCCTCTCCTGAGTAGTCACTTGCCATGTCTTATTTACCATTGGCTCCTGAGAAGCAATTCAGAAGATTATTCTAAAGTTTGAGCAAAGGTACACAGGAGAAAGTGATTCTTCACGTAATCTGGTCCCAAACCATTTACTTATTATATTTATATACCATCAAACTGAACTGACTCACAGCAATTTGCAGGACAAATAAATGCAATATCCATACAATGCAGCACACATAGAATACAGTCTTCCTGCATAAGAACACTAAAGGGTAGGATTGAGAGACATGATTACTAAATGACCAAGGATGGACTTGAATCTGGGTACTATATTATTGAATTATACACAGTAGTATATAGTTCAATAGTAACTATATCATATATAAAGGGAGAAGACCTCTACCTCACATCTACTTCACTGAAGCCATGATGAAATATGTCTTAAATACATTACCAATATTATATGTCATTTCTACTATGCTTTTTCAAGATCAGAGCATTTCACATATACCCACTGACTTGAACATATTTTATTTTTAAACGTTTTATCAACTTCACTTAGCACATTCCAAATATAGCTAAATCATCTGATATCAATGAAATGGATCCCTATTTGTATTTGTCTCTTTTTTAAAAATGAAACCCAGACTTTGTTGCAATGTGTTCCTGATGGTAATAAAATGAAATGATCCCTGCTTAGTGGATGGAAGATTTCATGCAGATTATTGAAAATCTTGTTCTTTGGTTTCTTCCTGTTAATAGCTATTTAACAGATTTTTGACACACAAAGAAGGAAAAAGAAAACTTCTGCTGAAAAGCCAGCACCAATAGCCTGCTTGTCAATGATTAAGAGCACTCCCAGGGAGATTTCCAGCAGAGATTTTTAATACAACAAGAACATGACAGAAGGGAAAAAAATCAATATTGTGCATGCTTGCTGTCTGTCTCTCTCCCCCCCCCCCCCCCACACACACATTTTGATTTCATTTCCACATTAACATTGCCTTACAAAATCTCTATATAACCTTTGGAATGATGAAATTCAGGTTCTTCAGCACAGAGATAGCAAGTTAAAAGATAGTACTGATTAGCTGAAATCAAGTTTATTATACTATAGCAATCAGTCATTATACATAAAGGATAAATGACATCAAAAGAAAATGGACCTTTGCATGTAAGTGAGCTAAAGATAGCATTAATTTTTAGGCTTACAAACTGCCAATTTGACAGCTGTTTTTCAGGTTATTTTTCAAATATTGGATGTATTTATTTTTAAATATGTATACACTGCTTTTCAATATAGATCAAGGCCATCAATCTCAGAGTAGACCAAATTCAGCAAATACAACCAAAGCAAAACCACAGCATGAAAAATGACTAAAAGATAGGATTAAAAATGTATTAGCTGCCTGTTTACTCAAATCAAGTCTCATCCAGTTCAGTATGCCTTAATTGCTGGGTAGTGGATATAACAGAGCAATACAACCTGAGTTTCCAAGTGTAACATGCAGCCCCGAGATCCCTTACAAAAACTGCCAATGAACTCTAAATGCACATAGAATTAAATCCATAGAATTAATCAATTTAAGTTTAATTTAATGTTAATTTATTTCTGTCTAGTCCTGCTTACTTCTTTGTTCTGCCATGCCTACTTTTGGGAGTGTAAAGTCAAGCACTCCACTCAGAGGCAAAGCATGGTATATACAAAATTGCAGGTGTAGGCTTTTGCTGGAAGCATGTATAAAATATAAGCTGTGCCAATTATCTATTTAACATGGCTTGCTGATGCCAGTATTAATCTGACCCACCATGAACTTCACGCATTTTTTCTGACAAAAGTCTAAGGGTCGCACTTTACCTTCTGCCAATTATGAGAGACTGAAGGAAATCATAGCGATTGCTTAAGACCACAAGTACAATATGTAATGTCTACGGTGCCAAAAATGATACATGTCAGCCTCCTCATGGCTGGTGTAATACATAAACCATTCCTGAATCTCAAAAAATAAATTTTGCAAATTTTCCAAAGTTCTCATATAAAAATACTTTCAATGCTCTATATGTAACAATCAACAGAATTGTAAAGACACACCAAGTTCAGAGGAAAGTTAAAGGAAGAATGAGAAAAAAATTCCAATCAAGCATAAGGGACTGTCTTTTTCTTTATAATATAAACTTATTTTTACTACTAAATTAATGTAATTGCACCTCACTACAATTGATCTCAACAAGGAGTGGGGTTGTTCATAGCTTTTAAAACCCAAACACTTATTTAAAAGTAAGCCTCCATTTAAACAAGCAGCTGCCAGAACCAAACTCTTCAAAGTATGATTCACTAGATTCAGATGGACAACCATATAAAATCTATCTATCTATTTATCCATCTACCTATCATCTTTCATTTACACTTTGCATAGTTCCAGGCAGAAAAGCAAGCTAGTGAAATGTATTTTATTCTTGTTAAAATATTAGTTGGCATGCATAATCCTATCGCCACACAGATGTGGACAGGGATATTAGATGTGTGCTACAAAAATTCAGATGATCACCATATGTCAACAAAGGAATACAGAAAAATGTAACTCTTCGTTGCTAATTACTGGTTGTCCAGACATTTGCAGTCCAGCTCCAATAGCCCTGGCTATGGATATGTCGAGGATGGACTCAATTCAGTCTACTAAAATTTATGGTAAGTTCCAGGAAAGAGATGGTCAAGAATTACAATATTAGCCCCTAAAGGGTTCAAGCACATACATGGTTTCAAGCAAATTGTTTTAATTTAAATAATTCTCTTGGGAAATTAATTCCCTGGTTATTGTTTTTCCCACAATACCACCCATGAATTGGCATGTCAAAACTAGTAGAATTGCCACAGTATGAAATATACAAGATATGGGTTTTTCTAACAGCAGATGTGCAAAGATTTCTTTTGAATCTCTGTATATATCATCTTGGATTTTGACATCACCAACAATATATAAACAGTATTCTTTAAATGTTAGAAATATATAATTTTAACTGGCATGGTGACCTTATTCTAGGTAAAGCTCACATAGAGCTAGTTACAAATGCAAGTTTATAAGCTTCTTTAGGAAGGGAATATTTAAGTCAAATCTTTAATACCAAGTACTAAGTACTACTATAAACACTGTTACAAAGAAATGTGCTTTAGCAGGGACAATGAAAAATAGAGAAACTTGCGCTTGTCAGTGACAACTTTCAGTTTCCATAGAAATCGTATGCCCAGAAACAAAATGTTTCAGACACTTCATTAAAAATTACTAAGATTTACTTCCATATTACTTCCATTGATTTCAATGAAGCCTACTTGAAAAATTTGCTTTCATAATAACATTGCCTTCCAAACCATTATCTGTCAACACCATACTCTGAGAGTCTCTATAAATATACATGAAATGAACTTTTTAAGTAGAGAGAAGTGTACTTATTATGTAAGATTGCACAAACAAAACAAGTATTTTGATTATTTATTTTCTAGTACATTTATATCTCATCCCAATCCTAATAGACTCTGGGTAGGTAACAGTAAGATAAAATATAGAGTCCAAATCCACATAAAGAACAGAACACATAAATTAGATGCCTAGAAACAACTAAGGACTGAAAGTATGTTCAAACAGTATAGTTTTCACTTGTATGGGAAAAGAAAGCAGGGTTGGTGCATCTGTACCTCCAGGAGAACAGGGCTAATCAAATTCAGCTTCCTTTTTCCAAAATCAAGGATTATATAACCTATAAGAAAACTGGTAATTTTGTTAATAGCACAATCCTTTGCCTACACAAAAGTGAGTCCTATCAAGTTTGGTGACATAGGACTAAAGCAGAAGCATCTTTTTGAAAATAAAAGACTGGTCTAGATTATGATGGCTACATAATATTCCAGTTTGAGCCAGTAAAACATAGTCTCTGAATAAAAAAGCTACTTTCCTGCCCCCAAACTATTGATTATAATACTTTTATATACTGATTAGGATTATTAAGCCATTATTTGCTGAACTATGGTATAATGAACAAGCTATAATTGGCTGGGTTCATATATCTCATTAATTCAATATGCCCCCCCCCAAAAAGACCCAAAATTGCACTCTATCTTTAGTAATATTACCACAACTGCTTTACCCAATGGCCTCTGAAAGCTTATATAATTATTTCAAAATATATATGGCCACTGGGTCTAAAAAGGTTTTTCTACCTTCCCAGCCAAACACATAATAAATTTAGAAGAATTATCATTGTTATGGAGAGGGGATGAAAGGCACAGGGATGCCATTTTCAAAGTATAACTTTGACACATAATTTGAGGAAACAATTTAAAATGTTTAGAAGGTTGAATATGGAAGATAAAATAGAAGAATGCATTTACAAACCTGAAATTCAAGAGTAAGTTTCAGAGTAGGAAATAGATATTCTAATTATAGAATTCTGTGCAGCAGAAACATCTCAGCATCTCATTTGTTGTTCATGTAATGCCAGGCAAAGATTTTCTTATTTTTTTCAGATGTGTAAGACATTGTTGATTTGTTTTAATTGACTTTAAAGATGTTTCTGCTTACATTCTCTATTCTGATAACAGTTTAGATTGGTGTTGTCTTTTATTTCATAAGGCATTCTTGGATATTCTTTAAGGCCAGAATGAAAAATGGATAATAAGTATAATAAATAAATATGTAGGATATAAATCATGCATGAGAGCCAGTCTGATGTAGTAGTTAAAGGCACTAAATTAGAAACCAGGAGACCATGACTTCTAGTTCTGCCCTAAGCACAAAGTCAGCTGGGTCACCTTGGGCCACTCACTTCCTCTCACCCTAGGAAGAAGGCAGTGGCAAGCCACTTCCAAAAATTCTGCCAAAAAAACTGCATGGACTAGTCCAGGTAGTCACCAAGAGTCAAGACTGCCTTAAAGGCATACATACACATACATATAAATCATGGAAGATAAGGGTTCTACAATATTTGGAAAATATTTGAAAAGAATTGTGTGTGTGTGTGTGTGTGTGTGTATTGTGTGTGGTGGTAAAAGATCTGTGGCGGTAAAAGAAACCCCTCCATAAGCTGTGGTTCTGCTTTTGCTCAGGGCTGCTCAGCAAGCCGACAATGCTTTGCAGGGAGGCCAGTAACTGCACGCTTAATAAATTTATGCTGTATCTTCAAAGTGATTTGGTTGTTTTAAGAGAACCAGATTTTGGCCACGACAAGTCAGGTGAAGAACATAATTTTTTATGCTTTCTGTCTCCTGCCCATTCAATCGCTTTCCTATTAGCAACTGTTTTTCACTGTAGTTAAAAGGGTGAAAATTTCTTTATTCTGCTTAAAAATGAAATAAAGGGAAGCTCAATTCTAATGAATGCTTAAATGTTACTCCTAATTAAGTATACAAATCTTATCATATAAAACCCCTGACCATACCTCAAAAGAAACAATCCACTGGGACCAACACCTTTATTGCAAAAGGTGATTGAACAAGATCTCAGTTGCCTTTGCACACTGTGCACACATGCATGTACAGCATGATTTGATTGTACCAGAACATCAGGGATTATGCAAAGACAAAGGTAGGAAAAGACAGACAAAAAGCTCTGGCAAGACTCTAGCAATCCAGAGCCAAGAGAACTTTGATATACGACAAGCAGTCCATCAACAGAAGTAGCCCTTTAGGTTCCAAGCAGAGAAAAGCTTGAAAAGTAGTAAAGATGTATGTATGTATGTATGCATGTATGTATGTATGTGTGTGTGAAAAACTCTGATACAGAATTTGTATGGCACAGGATGAGGAAGGATGAGTAAGAAGGATCTGCAAGAATATGTAGATATAGCATAATTTTAGTGCTTCACCCAGGGCAGAAAGTTAGAGGCTCTTTTCATTATGCAGACATCTGAATCAATTTTTCTGTTGCAACTTTTAGATCCTCATAAACCTTTTACTTTTCCCCTGAAGGCTCTGCTTCACCATTTGATTGCACAGTAAGACTGGGAAAGTGGGTTCTTTCCTTTACCCACAAAATGAGCCAATTCTGTATTTCTTCCTGTATGAGATAGTTCTCTTATTTAATTCTCCAAGGTGCCAAACATTCTCCCCTACCAGAAGAGAAGACAGATGATAAAATAAGAAATGTAACCCTGAGCTATCAATGCATTATTAATTCCTTTTCAAGTATTTTTCCACATGTAAAATGCTTTATAGTAAGTAGCTCATTCATAAATCATGGTTTACTAGTAGATCTCAATCACATATATATATTTTCTCTTTACACTATGCTGTTCAGTCTAAGAATACACCTCTAAGGAAATGTGCTCTCTGAGCATAAATAACCATTGTTCTCAGAGTAGTAGTAGAAAGAAAATATTTCTAAAAAGAGCTCTCCTTTGGAATTATTCTGTCATTAATTTTATTCCACACAAAGGCAGGGGAACAGAAGTTTTCTCCCTCATACACATTTTTTCCAAAAATAATTTGTAATGTTTTATAATCAATAAAAATAGGGAGAGGTCTTACTTTCCATTATTTTAAAGTTAAATGTACTTAGAATCAGAAGATATAAAATTACAGTACAACAGAACATAGTAGCAGAAACTATGCCTAAACATTCATATGTACTGGATAATGAGTATGTAAATGAAATAAATACATGAAGCAATTCCTTGAGCCAATGACAGTGAACAATAAATTTTATTATATTTAATAATAATTTATTATATCTATATTCTGCACTTTTTCTTCAAGGTGTCCACTATGGTGAACACTGGGGGGATTTAAACTCAGTTCTCCCCAGCCATACACCAAGTGGCTAAATATGGCTGGGTAATCTGGTTCATCTTAACAGCCATACAGAACTCAGCAGTTGATAGGGACAACATATGTATGATTGCATGCATACACACACACTGAGTTTCTCCCTACTCAGTGATTTTGGCTGTACTAAGGTCACTAGTGAGGGCAAATTGAACTGAAGGCAGATCAACCCTCATCAATATCTTAGCATGAGGGAATCATTTATCTTAGTCAAAATCACTGGAAGAGGAAGAGAGACTTCAACCTCATTACTTCCTGAGATCTTGAGGAAGGTTCTGCTGAGATATGCAATGGTAACTTCTAATTACTTTGCCAGGTCAATCAGACTTTCCACATCCCACTAAACAACTATTCAGCAGATTTCCAGGACCCTAAACCTGTTATGGAGTTGTGAGTGCTAGAAGAGTCAGCATTAGGTATTATCTTTCCACCACAACAAGGGCAGCCAAAATGCTGGTGGCAGCAAAGGGAAATGGGGAAATTGATGGGGAGAAAAGTTCAGGCAACAGAAGGGGGCACATATGGTTCACAGCTTATCCATCACTACTCTACCCACTACCTAACTACTACCTAGGACCAAGCAAAAAATTTGGACAGTACTGGCCAAGATTTCCAATTTCATAAAGTAAACTATGTAGGGATATGAATTGGAGTAGGAAAGCAAGGGAAAAGATGGGGAAGGAAGAACTTTGGTTGTAGCAGAATGGCAGAGAGAGAAAGTGACTTCAGATGCTAGATCTTATCTTTATTTGGAACCAATCAAAATGCTTGAAAGACTGCCTTTTGCCATTTAAGCACATTTGACAACTGAGATTATCAATAAAGATCCTGTCGCTTGTGCTAACTGGAAAAAATATTCTGATTATCAAACAACCTCTTCAGAGAAACACATTCAGCACTTTTGCTGCTATTTGTATATAATGAATGCTGCTTACTCAGGCTTTGGAATTCATTTGTTGTATATAGTAATACTAACTTGTTTTACTTTTGCTGCTGATGTTCCTTTTAATACTGTTATGGTTTTTTATGCTGTAATATACTGTGAATTACCTTGAATCATATGTATGGGAAACAGTTAAAATATACCTTGTTTAAAACACACACATATCAGTCACCTTTCTTTTAGTCTAGGAAATGGTGGCTGGGGAATTCTGGGAGTTGAAGTCCACACATCTTAAAGTTGTTGAAGTTGAGAAACACTGGTTTAGGAAGTTATCTGAAAACACAACATTAGAATACTAGGCTGACAAGGGTCCAGTTTGGACACAGTAGTAAACAATTATTTAAGTATATCAGTGCCATTTTTTAATCATATTCACAAAATGCTTAAGACTATGTAACCCTAGATGAAGAAGTAGAATGCAGCGTTGAGCTCACATAGTACTCTACTCCTTCTTTATCGAGTGCAGCTCAAAAACATATGGTTTGAAACTAAGGGGTTTATTACTACAAATGAACTTAGGAAAACTTCAGTTATAAAATGAGTCAGAAAAATAAATATCTTTTTGATCCTTGCAACAGCTTTAAAGTAACTAAAATTCCCTCCCAGATTGGATGCAGTTATGACCTCACCCCTAAGCAGTTTGCTAATGTTTACTACAAAGTAGCCTTTTTGCAATGACAGACCAGACTGAGAAGCAAACTCCAGTCTTGCAGCATTTATATTTAATCTGACTGTGCCCTCTACTGGCTTAATAGTTACAGGACAACAATGAGAACAAAAGTAACAATATCAATCACTTTTTAAAAAACAAACCTCTATAATGGTTATTCCTCAAGACAATTAAACAGGAGTACTCACATTCTATTGTTCAGCGATTTTTCAAAATTTATATGATCAGATACATTACACATACCTGAATTTGTTTTATCCAACAATACTTATTCCTTGACTTATTGGCAAGAAAATTGGCCTTCTAATTTTGAATCCTGTTTGTCTAAGTGTTGTTGTTGTTGTTCAGTCGTTAAGTCGTGTCCAGTTCTTTGTGACCCCATGAACCATATCGTGCCAGGCCTTCCTGTCCTTCACTGCCTCCCTGAGTTTGCTCAGTTTCATGCTCATTGCTTCAGTGATGCTATCTAACCATCTCATCCTCTGCCATTCCCTTCTCTTTTTGCCTTCAATCTTTCCCAGCATCAGGGTCTTTTCCAAAGAGTCCTCTCTTCGCATTAGGTGACCAAAATATCTGAGCTTGAGCTTCATTATCAATCCTTCCAATGAGCAGTCAGGGTTGATTTCCTTTAAGATTGACTGCTTTGACCTCCTAGCAGTCCTGGGGACTCTTAAGAGTCTTCTCCAGCACCACAGTTCAAAGGCATCAATTTTTCAGTGCTCAGCCTTCTTTATGGTCCAGCTCTCACAGCCATACATTACTACTGGAGAAACCATAGCTTTGATCAAGCGGATCTTTGTTGGCAAGGTGATGTCTCTGCTTTTTAATATGCTGGCTAGGTTTGCCATAGCTTTCCTCCCAAGGAGCAAACGTCTTTTAATTTCATGGCTGCAGTCTCCGTCTGCGGTGATCTTGGAGCCCAAATAAATGAAGTCTGTTACTGCTTCCATTTCTACCCCTTCTATTTGCCAGGAATTGATGGGTCCAGATGCCATGATCTTAGTTTTTTTAATGTTGAGTTTCAAGCCAGCTTTCGCACTCTCCTCTTTCACCCTCATCAAGAGGCTCTTTAGTTCTTCTTCACTTTCTGCCATTAGGGTGGTATCGTCTGCATATCTGAGATTGTTGATGTTTCTCCCTGCAATCTTAATTCCAGCTTGTGATTCTTCCAGCCTGGCATTTCTCATGATGTACTCTGCATATAAGTTAAATAAGCAGGGTGACAGTATACAGCCTTGCCGTACTCCTTTCCCTATTTTGAACCAATCAGTTGTTCCGTGACCGGTTCTAACTGTTGCTTCTTGGCCCGCATACAGATTTCTCAGGATTGTCTAAATGTACCAGTTGCAAATTTGCATTTTTAAAAAAGAATTCAAGAGAACATTTTAGCATATCTTTACATGAAAGTATGTCTTTGCAATATATGCCTGTCACATTTAATTTAGAAAACTTAATTATTTCTTATTAGAAATGGGCCTTCTTGTCAATTAAGAACTAGCATGTTATAGACCACAAATTAGGAGGTAAGAAGTGGCTTGATTATTGACCCAATAGCAATAAAACTAGCAATATACTAACTGCCATTAGCTGAGCAATTCTGAAGTCAGTTGGGCAGTCAGATTGAAGCACCTAAGTGTTTGGTGACTACTGAGATGTGAATTCATGAGCCCATGAGTGACTTTATATAAATTAAATTCTCAGAACTAACAGACCATATTCCAGAATCTTATCATGAACTATGACAGGCCACAGATGCCACTATAAATACTTTCCTGAAAGTTATACTAGAGTAGAATACGTAATGAGTTATGTGTAAAGCTAGCCAACTGCCCTGGTTCCACAAACAAACTTCAAAGTCTGAAGTTACTGGTTTGTAAAAGACACGGAGGGTTATTCAGCTGGGGTGGAAGATTAACAGAGACAGAATCTGAGCCACTGACTTTTAGCCATTGCCCAGCCAGCAGCTGAGCATCCTTAGAGTTGTAGCTGCAGTCCTATCCTTCTTGATTCTGGAAACACTTGTACTCAAGCACAGAATTGACAGAATAGAGGCCTGAAGCTGCAAGGAAAGTGCCTTTTCTTTTAATTGTGGTTTGTCTGAATTTTCACCATCATCTTTCTTCCTGAAATAAAGAAGGTGAAAGCTTGAGATTCTGCCACATAAAGGAAGTTGAATCCAGAGGCATATATAGGGGAGGGGAGATGCCCCCTGTCTATTCCACATCTAACTCAGGATGGCAAGAATTGGTTTGAAAATATGAAGCAGGGCATCAACTTTACCTCTGCTGAAACTAGGACATTATCCACCCTAAAATGGAAAGGGACTTTATAAGAAATATGCAGATGAAACAGCATCTCTGAAGTTTTTACTCTTTTCTGAAGGCAATTGGAGGGACAAATTGGACTAAAAGAGTCTTTTATAGAAAAATCTACAGTATACTGTGGATTGGATGTGAATTTTAGCCTCTGAGTTATACAAGAACCTGGGGAAAATTACATTACAAGAAGACTTATTTCATTCAGTACAAGTATGGGTTTATAATAAGACCACAAAAAGAAATAAATGACTCATTTATAAATTAATAGGCAAAAATCACACAATCCGAAGTAACTAGGTTGCATAATGAGCTCTGTGTATATACTTTAAGAAGTCACTGGTACCTCCTTCTAAAAATCCTCCTGTGGCTGCCACCCCTTTTGTTCTTTCTCATTCTGTTCTAATCAATACTGCCAAGAAAGAGGTGGATCAAAACTGTTTCTGTGCAGAAAAGTTTTTAATTAGTTTATAAGATCCTCACTCACATTTCTAAAGCAAATTCTGTAGCTGCAAAAGGGTAAGCAATGTGAAGTACAGGTAATCCTCTAACAAACACTTGATTAGTGACTATTCAATGTTACGACAGCGCTGAACAAGTGGTACTTACAACCGGTCCTCAAAGTTCCAGCTGTCCCACCACTCCTGTGGTCACATGATCATGATCCAGGTACTTGGCAACTGGCTCACACTTATGACAGTTGCACCATCCCACGGTCACACGATCACCGTTTGTGACCTTCCCTGCCAGTTTCCCACAAGCAAAGTCAATGGGGAAGCCAGCAGGGAAGGTCACAAGTTGCTCTGATAAGTCTCCTGCACCCGACAGCAGCCACCCCAACTCTGCCACGCTCACGCTGCGCTACACCCACCCCTCACACACCCTTGCATACCCTCTCCCACCCTGCAGCAGCCATCTCAAGCCCCACTGCACCCATGCTATGCTGCACCTACCCCTTGCACACCCTCATGTGCCCTCCCCCAGCCTGCAGCAGCCACCCCAAGCACCAGACACCTGCACACTCCACACACCCTCTTCCACTCAGCAGCAGCCACTTGCCTGCCTGCCAGCCTGCTTGTGAGCTGTCTGGGACTTGCAACTTCCTGCCAGCATCCCCACTGACTTTGGTTGTCAGAAGCTGGAAGGAAGTGGAGAGGAGGTCCTCAGTTAATGACCCACAATCCTCAGCAACAGAGACTGTCAGGATTGCCATTGCTAAGCAATGTAGTCACATGAAGTTGTGCTTTATGACCGCATCGCTTAGTGATGGAAATTCCAGTCCCAATTGCCATCGTAACCCAAGGACTACTTGTAGTTATTCAAAACAGAATATGCTAGTTGGACAACTGTAACATACAGAGTGAGAAAGAGGATTATTTTATGCATTGCTATAATATCTATTATAGAAGAGGTGCCAGATCTTTCGAAACAACACTTCACCACTTCATATGCCTGTATAATTAAGCTGAAGAATAGGCATTTATGGTTTCTGTTCTCATTGTTATATCCCCCAGTTGATTCACTGATTAAAAAGCAGTCCAGGAAAGCAAAGTCTCATGTCAGTCCAACTAAAAATTATCTACTTTTTTCTGAAGAGGGTAACTCCTCCTTTTTTTTGAAGGGGGCTAATAAATTGTATAAATAAATAAATAAGTTCAATAGCTTTTTAAAAAAATTAGAAAAGAGGCATCAGGAACAGCAAAACAGCAGTATTCATCTGCTGATGTGAATCACTAGAATTAACAGCAGGACACCACAGAAGCCTTTCACTAAAACTTTGTAAATGTCACTACAGTAAACCTAAGCAGCATCTTAAGTGCTTTAATTACAAGGCTGATTTATGAGCAGCCATTTAATATCAATCAAAAGAAAGGCATGTTTAAAGGAAACTAGTTTATAATAGGTCACAAGAAGTCACAGTCAAATTAGAAATGCTGTATCATTCTTGATGGCGAGAGGTCTTTTTTTAATTCTGGAATAAGAGGCTGAGTTGATTCAGTACAAAAGAACAGAGCTTTGCAGTTGACTATACTTTTATAGATTCAGCACAGGAATATGAGATTTAGAAAAAGAATCCAATATCAAAAATGATATGCTGGTGCCTCAAAAAGCAGTGTTTTTCAAACTTCTCAACTTGGCCTTGAAAACTTTGTTTTTCCCCTGGATGTTGGACTAGTGTGTGGACTTCAACTTCCAGAATTCCCCATTTGGCTATGGAATTCTGGGAATTGAAGTCCACCCATCTTAAAGGTGACAAGTTTGAAAAACACTCCTGTAAAGACTATGAACTATAGCTCCTGTAACTGTATGTAGTATGAAATAATTAAGATCACTGGGAAGGTAACAGATGAAACAACAGGTTAGAATACATACAGAAGGTTAACAAATGAAGCAAGATAATTTCAAGTTCTAGGATCTCAAGCACCACATGTCAAGAAGATTCTTGCATTTGAACCAACTGCGAACAGTGTAAAATATTTGTAAGAACTATTTGGAGAGTTATTCCCAATTAGAGTAGCTGCTGTTATATTAGATGGAACAAATATCTGCTCAGTATACAGAACTTTCATCTTCTGACAGTCTAGCAAATAATAACCTATTTATCTCTACACTCTTGCCAGTGAAAACAATAAAACAGATTTTAAATCAAAATTATGATTGCTGTGTCTATATAAATTGTACACTATCCTATATAACTTACCTGTTTATAAAGCAAGAACATAATACTTTGTATGTTGATAAAAACTCATTAGCTGGGCTCACAGTTCATGTTAACCAATGGTTTAAGAAAACCATGTTTTCTTAAACAAACATATGGCTTATAAGCATGTGTGAACTTAACTATGCTTGTTTAAGAAAATCATGTTTTCTTAAACATTAGTCTAGTTCACACAAGCTTATAAGCCATAATGGTTGGTGTCTGACATCAAGCCAAAACTAAATAAACAAAACTATGGCTTAGTGGAACAGCATACCCCCCAAGATCCAGATGGCCCTGACCTTGTTGGCCTTGAAAACTTTGTTGTTCCCCTAGATGTTGGACTAGAACGCTGAATGAGTCCAACCTGGAATGGTTTTGAATTCCGTATGTTGTGATTGTTTCACTTAAGTTGTGCTGCGGGGTTTTTAATGTGGTTTTGTTTGTTTTATGCTTTTTAGACTAAATGTAAGCTGTTGTTGTGCAAGTGGGGCAGCTCTATAAATCAAACTAAATCTATGAACCCAGGCATTCAGAACACAGTTAGTCCTCATTTAGCAACCACAATTAGGACCGGCAATTCAGGCATTAAGCAAAGCAGTCACTAGGTGAAATCGCAACTGTGCTCATGATTTTACTTCAGCTTTCCTTTGCTTTACAGACCTACAAAGGTCGTAAATGTGAGGATTAGTTGTAATGTTACTTTTTATCACCACTGTAACTGTGAACATTCGCTAAACAAGGCAGTCGCTAAATGAGGACTACCTGTATTTAGAATAGCAATGGCAACTAATGCTTACAACAGGACTAAAGAGACGTCCCAGCTTAGAGTAGCAGAGTAATCGTTCAAGTATTTGATATATTTTCATGCTCGCCATTTTTTAAAGTTTAATATCTTTATTTTTGCAACAAACAATTTTTATCTTAAAAAAAAGAAAATTAAAAAAATTAAAAGTACGGGAAGGAAAAGAAAAAAAATCTATCTTATATTTTATACTTATCAATAGTCACTGATTTACCAATGAATTCACTACTATAATATGAAAAATGCAAGATATTATTGTAAGATATCACAGAATCTCTGCCATAGTAACACATATTGCTGTATCCTTTGATTGGTAGAAAACATTGCCTTGAGCTTTTGATACAGATATGTGATAGATTTTTATGTGTGTAATGGATTCCATCAGGCAAGAAAGCAACTTAGGTGTCTTTGAGGCAGCCAAACATCTGCTCCATATTGATATGTTAGAACATGTTTAGCTGAAGATACCTCCACTGTTGCAAACTGGGAACACCACATTCAATTTAAAGTCAGGAAAAATCTTTAAAATTGTCATTACACAGTAGTTGATTTAAAGTCATAATCCCAACTTCCGCCCAAGCTTTCCAATTTTTCTACTTTGTTAGATATTCATGAGTCTCATTATCACAACTCAATTTACATCCCAGTGTGGCCCTGTAATAGTCTGTGAGAATGTCCTTGAGAGACAGGAGGAGGAGGAGGAGGAGCAGCAGCAGCAGCAGCAGCAGCAGCAGCCACCACAGACTAGGCAATAGTCAGATAAGAGGCAGCTTAGCCCAGAGAAGGAATGGGGCCATGGCAAATGTCTCAGAAGGGAGCCTCCCTAGTTTCTTGGACTGTAAAGGCGAAGGTGGAGAGATGTACTTTCAGATTTGCAAGATTGTGCCACTGTAACCTTACAATAAAAGTAGTGTTAGCGCTCATGGTTGGTGCTTGTCTGGACTACTTTGAAGGACTGACAGGCCCAAAGATTTCTCACCGCTCATACTCCTAGAAACAAAACACCTTTTTTGCTATACTTGCCATGATTGCAAAGGAAATAGATATAAGTAGTCCTCGCTTACCAACTGCTCATTCAGTGACTGTTTGAACTTACGATGGCGCTGAAAATAGACTTATGACTGGTCCTTGAAGATGCAGCCATCACAGCATCCCCATGGTCACGTGATCATGATTTCGGCACTTGGCAACCGGTGTGCATTTATAACGGTCGCAGCGGTCACATGATTGCTATTTGCGACCTTCACAGCTGGCTTCTGACAAGCAAAATCAATGGGGAAGCCAGCAGGAAGTTGCAAGTTGCAGTCACGTGACATTGTGCTTAATGACCCACAGTGATTTGCTTAACAACCGCAACTGGAACTGATGGAACTGACATCATAAATCAGCGTGGTCACATGACATTGCACTTAATGACCACATTGCTTAGTGACAGAGTTGCAAGTCCCTATTGTGGTTGGTAAGTGAGGACTACCTGTAATAAGTTTCCATCTTAGCCCATAAGGGTTAATATTACATTATATTTTCATTCCAATGGTATTTTTGCAGATCGGATAAATTCAAACCACCTTCTTCAAATGCTAACCTCAATTTAGCTAAAGAAAACCTTGGTGATCCACTTTTCCAAATAAATTTCCTGAATAATTTATCAGTCAAAAGGAACTATTTATTCAGTATTAATATAGGAATACTTCTAAGAACATAAATCAAACAAGGGACAATGTTTATTTTAATAACATTTACTTTGTCCCACAAGCTTACAGGAATTTGAGGCCATCTATTAACATCCATTTCAACCTTTTCTAAAAGTTTCAACATATTTATTTCCACATATTTAGAAATATCTTTGGCTATATTTAATATAATCAATAGAAATCATAAATCTCATCTCTCTACATATCTGTATTGATATACTAGGACCCAGGGGAAGCAAACTAGATTTATCCCAATTTATCTTATAACCAGAATACTTTCCAAAATACTGCGCAACCTTTATAAAATTAGGCAAAGAAGTAGAATATTGATCCAAAATTGTCAATATATCATCAGCATACAGAAATAATTTATATTCATAACCTGCCAATATAATAATACCTTAATATCTAAAGACTGCCTTACAATGGCAGTCAAAGGTTTAAGAATCAAATTAAATAGCAAGGGAGAAAGTGGGCAGCCCTGCCTGTACCACATTGTAATACAAAAGAATCTGAGATCATTTATTATAAATTTGCAACATTTGGGGGGCTCTAGGCAGTAGGCCTTTTCTGCTGTGGTGCCCGTGCTATGGAATCTTCTTCCCCCTGAGATGAGGTTGGCCTCATCACTATTGGGCTTCCAGAGGTCCCTCAAGGTTGTGCCAGTAGGCCAGGGGACACTGGGGGACAGGTGATCGAGTGAGGTGGCTCTGTTATTTTTAACATCTCTTCACTTATTATTTTTTGTTTTAGTTTGGTTTTTTATATTTTTATACTTGTATTTATTGATTGTTTTTAATTCTGTTGTACACCACCCAAAGTCGCTTGAAGATGGGTGGCTAATAAATTGTGTAAATAAATAAATAGCAAATCTCAATCCACTGGACAAAATCCTACGGAAACCCATATCTAATCATCACTTGCTTTAAGAATTTAATCTGAACTAAATCTAAGGCTTTTTCTGCATCTAAAAATACTAATACTGCAGTCAATTCTATCCTTGGCTATATCCATTATATCAACTAGTAACCGTAAATTATCTGATGCCTGATGATTTTTGATAAACCCAGAATGTGCGGGATGAATTATATCTTATAAGATCTTCTGCAAACATCTATCCAGTATGGTAGTTAAGATCTTAGTGTCTATAACTGGCACAAAATTTAGGATCCTTATCTGGTTTTAAAATCAATCTTATATATGCCTCAGAGAATGATGATGGCAATTTACCATCCTTAAAAGATTCATTGTATACCTCCAAAGGTATAGGAGCCAACAGACCTAAAAATGCCTTATACCATTCTCCTGAAAAGCTATCTGGGCCAGAAGCTTTCTCATTTTGCAATAATTGAATAGAATCTAATAGTTCCTGGAGCGACAAAAGAGTTTTCAGCATATCAATGCTATCTAATGATAATATTCATGCTAGTCATTTGCTAGATAAATTGCTAGATTCCATTCCATACACCTTAACTATTTATGATTCTACAAGATAAACTTAACTTTACCACACAAGGAAGAAAAATAGATATGCAATTTTATAGCAGCTGGAATACTTTGGAAGAATAATTAGGCCTTCTTTGTGTTTGCACAATATGTAGCACTGAGCCTTTGAATTGTATTTACATAGTCAATAAAATTAAACTATACAAAAATAGACAGATATGGATAACCAACCATCCTCCCAAGACTTTGTAACAAGACTAGGAACCATTGGACCCAATGGGAGAAAAATATCCAATTCGATATAAAGATGCTTGTATAATTTAATTAAGTAATTATTCAGTCTACATTCAAACTCCATTAAATTCCTGTGGAATATACTTTTAAACAAATCCAGGCTTTGGTTATTTCCATATTCCACCCATCTCTTAGGTTCTATGCAAGTAACAATTTAAAATAAAATAAACAAACATTTTTTCCAGAACTCCATTGAACCAAATCACAACTATATTATGAAACTGTTCTTTATTATTTTTATTCTATAGAATTAAGATTATTTCAAATCATTCCTCTAAGATGGAATTTAAAGCCAAACCTCCAAAGTCTAAATTGACCTTTCTGTACTCTGCACCACCACTGATATCTCATTCTCTAATGTTAACATTGAAATCATATATGTTCTCAGAAGTCAGTGCCACTTACTTCAAAAGAGCTTATCTATCTATCTATCTATCTATCTATCTATCTATCTATCTATCTATCTATCTATCTATCTATCTATCATATTTATATAGCTGCCCATCTCACACAAAGTGACTCTGGGTGGCGTACAACAATTAAAAAGAATAAATACATAAAAGCAATTGCAAATAAAAAGCTATAAAAGCACAGAAAACAGGAGGGGATAAAATTAATAAGGGAGCCATCGCAAAATCTCCTGGGTCCCCTGGGAGCCCCAGGCCTGATCACATAACCAGGTCTTGAGAGACTTGTGGAATGTTAAGAGGGATGGAGCTAATCTCATTTCTAGGGGGAGAAAATTCCACAAGGCGTCCGCCATGGCAGAGAAGAACCCACCAAATGTAATTCTCTGGCAGACGGGACCCACAGCATGCCTTCTCTGCCAGACCTGATGGGACGGGCAGATGTAATTGGGGAGAGGCAGTCCCTTAGGTAACCCAGCCCCATGCCATGAAGGACTTTAAAGATCAAAATCAGCCCCTTGAATTGGACCCAGAAGCAAACTGGCAACCAGTGCAGCTTGTGGAGCAGAGGTGTAACATGTACCATCCTAGGGACACCCATAACTGCCCGCACTGCTGCATTTTGCACAGCTGAAGCTTCCAGATACTCTTCAAGGGCAGCCCCATGTAGAGGCATTACAGAAATCCAAACAGGAGGTGACAGTGATTAGGTCCTTCTGATCTAGGAATGAGCACAACTGACACACAACACAAAGCTGTGCAAAGGCCCTCCTAGCCACGACTGCCACCTGCTCTTTGAGCAGGAGTCGTGAGTCCAGGAGAACCCCCAGATTGTGCACAGGGTGTGACTGGGGCAGTGCAACCCCATTCAATACCAAAGATGGCATAGCCCTAGCACCAGAAGGCCCCAAAACCCAAAGCCACTCAGTCTTGCCAAGGTTCAGTTGAAGTCTGTTGTTCCCCATCCAGACCCTCACAAACTCCAGGCACCAGGATAAGACATTCACAGCATCGCTTAATTTGCCAGGGGCAGAGATGTATAATTGGGTATCATCAGCATACTGATGATACTTCACCCCATGGCAACGGATGAGCTCACCCAGTGGCCTCATGTAGATGTTAAATAGGAGGGGGGAGAGCACCAAACCCTGCGGAACCCCACATAACAGGGACCGAGGGAAGGATCTCTCCTCCCCAACCACCCTGTCTGGAATCAACCCCGGAGGAAGGAGGTGAACCAGCACAACACAGTGCCACCCACCCCCAATCTTCTGAGCCGATCCAGAAGGATACCATGGTTGATGGTATCGAAAGCCACAGAGAGGTCAAGTAGGGCAAGGATGGATGCACAACCCCCATCCCGCCCTCGCCAGAGATCATCCAAAAGCGCGACCAATGCTGTCTCCATCCCATACCCAGGTCTGAATCCCAACTGAAAGGGATCCAGATAATCAGCTTCATCCAAGGTCCTCTGAAGCTGTTGCACAACTACCTTCTCAATCACCTTCCCCAAAAAGGGGAGGTTAGATACTGGACAAAAATTGTCCAGTATAGTGGGGTCTAGCGATGGCCTCTTGAGGAGGGGGTGAACCAAGGCTTCCTTAAGAGGTGAGGGAACAACCCCCTCACTCAAAGATACTGTACATTAACCATCGCTAGGACTAATTACGCTTCGCCACCCTTATCAATGCTACGTAGGCATTAAAGCAGCTCTAACCCATGTTCAGTCGAGTTCTTCCCATGTCGAGCACCAGCGATGCTCTAGACATCTCTTCCCTTGCTTCCTCTCCCTTAGCTCTTCTGTAAACCATAGAGAGTGCCAGGATCCCTAAGAGGGGAGAGGTCACATGGGCACAATCCGATCCAAAGCCTCAGCTGCCCCTTTATTGCAAGCAGCGACCAAGGCTTCAGATGGGCCATGCAGCAGACTAGCAGGAACAACCCCCAGCTCCCTCTGGAACCCATCCAGGTCCATTAGTCGCCGGGGGCAGACAGATCTAATGGGTCCAGCCTCCCTGCAGTGGAGAGTGGCACTAGGGAATCCCACTGTAATCAGGTCGTGATCTCACCATGACAAGAGGGACACCAAAAGCTCCCCCAATTTCAGATCACATAGCCACTGCTCCAACAGGAACACCAGATCCAGCGTATGACCACTGTTCCACGTCAGGCTGTGGATGATTGGGATAGGCCCATGGCCATCATGGTGGCCATGAACTCCCAAGCCCTCTAAGACCCCACCCCTAGAGAAGGCAGATTGAAGTCCCCCAAGACCATAAACCTGGGGAATTCCACTGCCAACCCAGAAATGGCGTCAAGGTGCTCAGGCAGGAAAGTTGCTGTGCAGCAGGGAGGCTGGTACAACAGTAGCAGTCCCAACTGATCCCTAGAGCCCAACTTAATGAACAGGGTCTCACATCTGGTGATCTGTGGTGCAGCACCCCTGAAGCTGTAAGAGATTCCCAGATGACAATCGCCACACCTCCACCCCTGCCCCAGACTCGTGGCTGATGCCACACTCGAAACCCGGCTGGGCATCGCTCTGTGAGGGCTACTCCCCCCTCCAAATCCAGACAGGTCTGTGATGCATGCCAGGTCATCCCTCTTATCAGTGATTAAATCACTGATGAGGGAGGCCTTATTACAGACTGACTTGGCATTTAGAAGCAGCAGCCAGAGACCAGAGCTTCTGAAGGTCTGCTGACAGGGTATCAGGGCTGAGTCTGAGGAGCTAGAACGCAAGAACAGTAACAAACAATGGTCCCGTAGTCCCCAGGAATGGCCTGCTGCCCATCTCCCACCATATCTCCCCATGCCCATCACCACCATAATATTTTGGTTTGCCCCCATCCCCTCAACAGCAGCCCCATCCCTATATCCAAGCCCCTCAATTCCCAAGACCAAGGAGTATCTGCTATCCTTACCAGTCATACCTGGGAGGGAAGCTGGGTACCCAGAGGCTCTTTCGCTTTCTAGCTCTCAGAGCCATTAGAACCCAGCAATCCTGGATAAATGAGCTGATTGTTATTTTGTTTCATCAGGTCTGTGTCAACTCTTTAGCAACACACAGACTGACTTTCTCCAGGATGATCCTTCAAGTCTTCCAACAGTTCACCTATTGCCACATTAATTAAGTCCCTCCACCTTGCTGCTGCTCTTTTCGTTCTTTATTATCTTTCCCAGCATTTGCTAGGGAGCTGGGTCTTTGCAAAATGTGTCCAAAATACTATGGAATGTAATTATTATTTGTTTACTATAGTTCCCAATTCCCATACAATTACATCCTGCAGCTGACTGTAGTAAACCTGAATTAAAATATGACCAAACCCTCCCCCCCCCGTACATTAAAACAAATAATCTTCATTTTAAAAGTGAGAAATGAAAAGAAAACAAACCATCCATCCAATATTCATATAGGGAAAGACCAAGCAGAATAGACAGGTCTAAGCAGATGCCTAAAAGATGTAACGATCCTACGCACAAAAATGGAAGTTTATCTAATTTGAAACTGTGGGATTTCCTTTGTGTAATAATACAGAAAACTGCAAGAACTAGTGCTTTTCCTGTATTTGGAGAAGGATTAAAAAATATGCACCTGTATCATGACTCTATGCCCTCCACCCCCAGCCCCTCAAAAAACAAACACAGCTTTGGAAGCAAGAGGGATAGTGCCCACTGTCCACGCGAGGCTACGTCTGACTGGCCTTGGTCTCTTGCAACTGCTATGGAGTCTTTGCTTCTTCCATTACCCCATCGGCAAGAACTTGCTGAAACTGGTATCACCATTCTTCACTCCCACAAAATTTACAGACAATATTCATCAACAGACAATTTAAACTTAAGTAAATGTAGACTGTTATGGACAGTGGACAGATTATTATGTTTTGTTTAAAACAGCTTGGAAAAAGGCTTAGGGGCCTTCAATCATCATACAAGTAACAGTTAAATTAAAGGCATTTATACTGCAATAAGTTACCTTGACAGTTTTATCCATAGATGCAGAAAGCAACATATGGCTCCACCTCTGCAGAGGACACCAGCGAACTGCATTAACTGGACCACTATGCTCAGCCATGTGAAACACCAGTTTCTTTGGAATTTCAGTAACTGTATATTTTGATCCTATGTATGGCATAATATATTGGGAAACTGTGATTGACATTTTATCTTCAGCTGTACTAAATTTAATTGGAGAATGTATGCTTTCTTTGTGATATTCATGTTTTTCCTGTCGCAGTTTTTTTGAAATATATGGTCTCAGTTTTTGAATAGTTTCATTTCCATCATCACACATCCTCTTCTGAGCATTTGCATTTCCAGAAGGTATTTTAGGTTCCAATAAAGGGTTTAATGGCTGGGTATACTTACTGCTCGCTTTTTTCAAAGTAGCAGGGTACAATTTCTGGGGATGAGCTGCTACTGCTGACTTTTCATTAGGTTGTAGATACTGTTGAAAGGTATCCTCATAACACATGTTCTTTCTGGAGCTGCCCGTATATTCCACAGATTGGATTTTTGCCTCAGAAATAGTATTTAAGTCACCACTGGGCTGAACAAAACTCACAGTACAATCTGTTAGATTAATTTCACTGCTAATAGCATCTCCAGATCTTCCAGTCTCTGCTTCAGAATCCGAATCATCATAAGCAACAAGTGAAAAATTCATTATGTCAGCTATGGGGGAAAAAAAAAACTTGAAATATATGTCTTTGGATTCTCATGAACAAAGAGTATTTTCTATAATGAAAGGAACAATGAAATAATTGTTCAGGATCTTTCTTACTTACAAAAGCCTACATAATTCATTTCCAGGGTTTAGTACTTGTATTTTTAAATTTTTAATTAGCGTATTTTTTATTTATTCAAGTTATATGCTGCCAAATATGCATGGACTCACAGCAACAGTCCAAATCAAATATAAAACACCAATAGCAGCAACACATATAAAACATCTGTGATAAAACAAGTTTAAGCATAACATCCACAGTAAACATTAATACAGCTGCTATAATACTTCTGACATTAAACATTAAAACATCCATGGTAATATAAAAACATATAATAATTCAGAAATAACCTGACTAAAAACCCATATGAAAAATGTATACATCTCCATTCAGAATTAACATCAATCATCAAAGGCTCTCCAGAACAATTCTGTCTTCACAGCTCTCCAGAAGGAGAACAACCTAACATTTAGAGGAAGACTGTCCTATAAAGTTAGTGCTAATATGAAACAGCACCTCCTCTTCATTTCACCATCTGATTTTGCAAAACTGCAGAATAATCAAAAGCCTCTCCCTGTCTGATCATACTAGGCTGGTTGATTTCAGCTGAATAAGGTGATCTTGGAGATACTGTATAATCAATAAAATGACAGGCTAAACATACTAATCTGACCCACACATTGCCTTTTTCCAACTCCAAGATAATTCTACTCATTTGCTGAATAGAAAAACTGTCATGGAACCAACACTTCTGATTTTATAAAAAGCAAGTTCAGCCTATGTTCAATTAAATGAACTGATATGTCAATAGATATAGCAGTGTGAACTCAGGACTATGTCTGACAGGGTATATAAACATAAATTTTACACTAGCCAGTTAGCTTAAAAGAATACTGAAACATTAACATTTTGAGATATGAGATGATACTACCTGTTCTCCTGAAGTAAAAAGCCTTGGATTAAGAAGTACTCACTATGAAAGTAAACATGGAAAGTGAAAATTCTAGGTTGTTAAATACTAAAAAGACAATCATGTTAACCAGCATGCTTAGCTGAACTTACAGCTGATGGCAAAAGTGGTAGTTCTGTTTTCTTGAGTCCAAAAATTGATTAAGCATTAAAAAGATTAATGTGCTAGAGAAGTAAAGAGCATCATCAGCAAGCAAGAACTACTTAGGTCACGTCATACAAGTAGATGATGGACTAGAAAAAGTAACTACACTTGGCATGGTTGAAGGAAGTAGATGTAGGGAAAGGCAAGGATAAGTGAGCTCCTGCATCGTTATCACAGGGCAGTTTAGCAGGTGGAGTGTCACAGGAGAATTATACCATTGGTAATGAGTCTGAAACTCTGTCCTCTTTGTACCTGGCCAGCCTGTTTGGAAAACAAAGACATTCAGAAAACGTGCTTCAGTACATTTATTTCCCCTCTTAGAACAGGCAAAGGCCGTTCTGGATCTTGATTGATACCAACTGCAACCGACGCCATTAAAACAGATCCTGACTGGGCCGGGGATGAGCGAATAAGGAAGAAAAAGCTTAGTGACTCAAGCCATTGACCTAAAGGGGGATCCACTTTACAGCAACACTACCTGAAAGTAGCCTCCTCTGACATCAGTTTAAATCAGCTCGCAGCGTGGCCACATCCTTCCCTCAGAAAAATCTCCCCTAGGAAACTCGACTTGGTCTCAAGCGTTCCTATTTTACTCTCACGAGCGTCATCCGTCTTTCTTCCTGGCTTGTGTTTTCTTTTCTTTTTTACGAAAGTCTTGTCTCTCCTAACAGACCTTCCCGCCTTCCGCCCGCAAGGGAAGCCTCTCTGTCTCTCTCCTCCTCGTTGTCCTCAGTTCCGGGCTAGGAACGCCTTTCTTGATCGGAAGACGATCAGTGTTGCACGAGCTGTTCTCTAGCTGATGCAATGGGGTTGATCCTGCCGGAGGGCTGCTGAGAAAAGCGGCGGTTCCGCGGACAGGTAAGATGGGTAGAGAGGTAAAAGGAGGCAGAATGAGCAGGCCCCTTAGAGCCATCTTTTTTCTCTTAAGAGGTCGCCTGTGGACCAGAGTAAAAGAAAAGGAGATCCTTGGAGGAGGGAAAAGATTTCTGTGGGAGAGGAGGAGAAGCTGATTCTAGGATTGGGGAGGAAACTCTGCTTCTTCCGCCTGGTTTTCTGGTCTCCGTGATAAATGTTGTATGTATCTTTTGCACGTGTGAGAATTAGCCCTTGAGCGAATACTAGGCCACCCTGACCAGGAGGTTGATAATTAATATTTGATTCGTGCGTTTCTTTATTTAAACCACTTTACAAGCTTATCTGGTTGAAATGGATACACTGGCTCTGTAAAGTATGTCAAGACGACTGTCCCACCCATATTGCAGATGACAGCCTGAAACTGAAACAGAACCCTTGTCTAAAGAGATCTTGACAAATGTAATTTTCATATCAGGGTATGATTTAGTATCTCCTTCTCCTTTTTAAAAAATGTGTTCGTTTGCTGTGTTTTTACACTGGTAGATGCTGGTGCAGTCTAGGTGCAGAAAGCAGCATAAAGATTCAGGGAATATGGGAAGCTGCCCTTCTTAGAGCAGATTATTTTCAGCCCAGGGTTGTTGAATCAGACTGACAGGATGGAACTCTCTAAAGGCTCTGCTAGTGGCCTTTCTCATTACCTGTGAGCTGATGCTTTGAAATCATAATTGGGGCCATGTGCATACTGTGTATGCCCTGGTGGTCAGACCTTTGGAGAACTGGTCCTCAACTCCAAATAACAATATTGGCTTGATAGAACAATGGCTGTTTTAAGTTAGGTCCACATCTTCATCGTTTGGCAGAAAACTATTGCCTCCTAACCCTATTTTATTTACTAAGAGGGATTACCAAGCTGAGAAACAATTTTGCTGGCAAAGCTCTGAACATATGTATTCAATGGATGGCATCATCTTGAGCCTGGTTAGGTACCAGAATTGTGAATACAGGCATTTAAAGGCATGCATTTTCAGCCTTATATATTCACTGAAGAAAATACTATTGTGGAAGCCGTGATTATGTTTATTGAGCCGCAGACCACAAAATCCCAGGTTCAAAACCTTTTTATGTCACCTCTAGTTAAGCCTCAGTTTGCTTCTGCTCATCTGCCATAAAATATTAGAAGTCCTTTGGAACTTCTAAAATACAATAAAAATATTGTTACTGTATTTAAATCTCCCATTTGTTTTGTAGTTTTTAATATATTATTAAAAACTACAAAACACAACATGCTTTTCTTCTTTTCAAAACACAGATAAAATTAGTTTATTGAACAGGTAAGGTATTATTAAATATTTGGCAGAAAATAATTCAGCTATTGAAACCAGACTCTCTGGGAATAGATGTTAGCACAATCATGATATGATTGGAACGGAGTTCTCAAAACATTCAATAGAACAAGTAAATGGTATTGAACAAAATATTGCAGTTTATTACAAAAGAATATGGTTACGGTACTGAAGCCATAAGGCAAAGTTCAACTTAGAGTACTTTTCAGGTAGTATAGCAATTAAGATGGAGTTACAGTATATGTTATTTCACCATGTGTTATGCTAAGTTGGAGGAAGGGCAATTATATAATGTGTCAAAGCCAAAAATAACTAAATGGCATTATAAGAAGAGTTATTTGCTCAGATTAAAGTAGTGAATTAGTTTATTTTGCAATTGTAGTTTAAATATAATCATAAGATGGTATGACAAGAAATACAGCGAGACAGTAAAAACAATGGGTTAAATGCCATATCACATGAGCTGATTTCCTTTCCTTTCTTTTTCCTGTGTGGCTCAACATCTTCACTGGAGCTGATGCCTCAGGAGCAGATGAGGCAGGTATAGGGGACAGAAATAATATCTTGCACCAGCTGATGCCATTTGATCAATAGACAGAACACTTTGATTTTGCTTAGATACAGAAGTTAACAAAAACAAAACTGTTAAAAGTAATGGTGTTTCCCACTTCATTCTAAAGATATTTAATCAGAAATGGAAAATCTGTGGTTCTCCAAATATTGTTGGAGTATAGATGCCATTATCCCTGACCACTGATCATGCTAGTTTGTGCTTAAGAATAAGTGACTCAGACTGCCCCAATTAACTTTGGATAGGATAGGCTACCAGAATGTCAAATGATGTCTGAAGTAGTATTGGTTACTTCAGACCAAGGCAGGGTGAAAAAGGCTAGGGAATATCTGCCCTAGATGACAAACAAGTTTTGTAAATGTCCTATGTAATTGCTTCCTGACTTTGATTATATTGTGCAATAGCCTATAACTATCATTTTTTTAAAAGAAGTACATTTTCTAGTAGTTGTGCTACTGATCCTATCAGTAACTAAACTAATTACCCTTATACAATTCATAGGTAGATAGACAAATCCTAATGTTTATTTATTATTTGTCTTCTAGAATTCTCCAAGCTTGCTGTTTTGAAGTTTCTGGATAAAACGTTATAAAACACACTTTAAACTAAAAATACAAAAGACTTTCCACACTCCTTAAAATGGCAGATATTCCAAATGGAAGCTTTTGCTCTCTTAAGCCACTTGAACTGTTTGAACAAGTAGCTGCACAAGGAGAAAAGGTCAGATCACTGAAATCCAAGAAAGCATCAAAGGTAAAACTGTATTTTATTAGCTGAACTTCCCTAAATGTTAATACAGTGTTCTTTTTGTAGAGTCCAGCTATATAAACATTTTTAAGGTAGCCTAGTAAAAAAACTAAGTTGCTACAAAATATGAGTACTGTATAGGATTTTTAGGGGTTTTTTCCTGTCATCATGCCACCAAAATTGAATTCTAAGTTCCTTTATTAAATATAGTGTTGGATCCAGAGTATCCATTCTGTAAGCAGAAGGGCTCCTGACATTGTTGAAAGTGATTGAAAACCAACAAAGGCTTTCACTGGACTATTGATGGGATAGAAAATTTTCACTGATTCATCCTTTGCCCTGTCTTCACTTACCTCATCTACTCACAAATAGTACATGAAAGAAGTTGTCACAAACAGATCACTACTTGATTGCCCCCTGAGTCCTTTTCTGACATGTCCAGCAAGTTTAGTTACTAGTAGAAATGTCAAAATGAGCAAGAACAAATTTAGAACCATCAGGATTTATTCAGTGACAATGAGATTTGCAAATAAAGTTATTTTTTGTTTTTTTAATCTTTATACAATGTCTGCCTACAGCCTATTTTCAATTGCTAAATCTTTACTGTAGATTTAGCAAGAAAATATGTTGAATCTTCACAGTAAATGATCTGCATTACATTCTATAGGCAAAATCAGTCAAATCTGTTTCAATCTAGATGAAATAGTTTTAACAGAATCCGAAAGAGCTGTAACCAGTGCATTCTCTGGCTCTAATATGACTACAGTCTTACCTCGTACAGCTTAAGTTGTGAAATAGCTGCTTAAAAAATTGAGAACTGCTACCTGCTCTTTGGATCTTTGCCCATTGTGGCATATGAAATCTTCCAGGGTTGGAGTGATTAGGTGGATTGGGAAACATTTCAGTAATCAATGAATTATCCTAATTATTTTAAAAGAGGCAATGTTGAAAACACTTATTTAAAAAAAACACCATACTTTGGATTCTGTGGCTTTGGATAATTATTGCATAGTCATCAATGTTCCATTCTTTAAAAGTGACCCAGAATCAATAATGGTTCGTCAGCTCCAAGCAGTCTTCAATAACATTGTTTAGATCCATTTGAAATTGGTTTCTGATCTGGATTTAATAGATACTGTCAAACTATTGAAATTTTCACTACCATCAGTTATGATATTGTTTAGCACAGATTGGGATTTGGGGGCAAGGACTTTTTTCCTCCACCTCACAGCCACTAAATATCTCCTAATTATATCAGGCAGCAAAAGGGGTTCATTGTTTATTTTCTTCCTTACAGTATTTATAGTATTGTACACTTATTTCATGTCTTTTTCTTAGTCATGATTTTGCATAGATCTGTCATGTCCTTCCCTTAGTCATCTTTGAGGGAATGTAATGAGGATTGTTTTTTTTTTTTTTTCTGTTACAAGTATTGAGATCAACCAATAATTTCTTAACTCTACCATCCATGCACAGGTTTGGAAAGCAAAAAAGACATACAGAAGCTTTTTTGATCCCGGCCACAAGACTGTAGAATTAATATCTCTGGAGGCTTGCCAAAAATCAGATCCTGAATTATTTCAGAAAACAGGGTTTTTTTCCTAAAGTCTGGAATCTCTTAGGAATTGGATAGTTATAAAAATGATAATATGTTACAATATTAGTTTTTAATATTTATGAATTATATGTCTACAATTTAGAGTATAAATACTATATGGATATAACAAAAATTGGAAAAATAGAGTTCTCTATGCATTTTATAAATATTATTTGAGTAATATTAAAAAATATACATCCTTGTGCCAACATTTCTTTGTCCAATGGCACCTGTGGGCACCTTCTCACATTCTCCTTAATCCTGGCCTGTACAGGTAGTCCTTGGTTAATGACTGCTTTGTTCAGCAACCATTCAAAGTTGCGACAGTGCTGAAAAAGTCATCTCGCAATCACATGATCACCATTTGTGACCTTCACAGCTGGCTTCCAACAAGCAAAGTCAGTGGAGAAGCTGGCAGTAAAATCTCACGTCATGGTTACATGATGTTTCACTTAACGACCGTGGTGATTTGCTTAATGACAGCAGAACCGACATTGTGAATCTCGCACGGTCACACAATATTTCGCTTAACAACCACATCATTTAGTTAAGTGAGGACTACCTGTATTGATGATGATGATGATAATGTTTCAAGTTTTATTTCCATGACTGAAATGTTTAGACAATCAGATTAATTGATTTTAAAAATCTTGATTTTTAAAAATGTGTCCCATAATAAAAATGTGTTCCCCAAATAATCAACATATTTTTAAAAGAAATATAATAACTAATTCAATGGATTGTGCCCAAGGATGTCAATCTGCCATTAGAACAGATGCTTTTGGTAAAACAGACTGATTTGGCCATTTGTCCCCAAATTCCTTTGAAGAATTAGGGATCCTTCCACAGCATATTTTGGGAATTATGAAATATGCAAAACTAAGAAGAAAAAAGGAAATCTCATTGTCCATTTGAATGGTATTGAGTGTAATCCAGTGTTAATACTTATAAAAAGTACAAGTTGAGGGCCTTCTCTCTGAAAAAGAAGAAAAATGCCTTTTTAAACAGTAATGTTTATTGCAGAACAAAAATTCAGCATCTAGGAAGATTGCTGAAATACAGGCCAGTTATACCAGTTATACAATTATACTAATTGTTCCATTAAATCAATTAAAATTCCAGTGATATGTTAGCAAACTAGTCTGTGACTTTTGTGAACAGTCTGTCTTCAGTCAGTGCCAATAATACACTGAAAATAACATGTATTTAATATTTTATAATATTTTATTTCAGTGGTAGGCCAAATAATTTTATAAAACAATGGTTTTTTCATGCAAAACATTTTTCTAGAATAAAAAAAAAATTGAAAATATTTTCACTAAAATGATTCTTCAAATTTAGAAGAGTAAATAAATCATTTTGATAAAGGATACTTCTCCTTTAACTCCTTTAATAACATACAGGTAGTCCTCAGTTAACAATGGTAATTGGAACCAAGAACTCTGTCGCTAAGCGACACAGTCATAAAGCATGACATCACGTGATCATGCTGACTTATGACAGCAGTTCCAGTTGTGATTGTTAGGCAAATCCTGCATGTTCAATTAGGTGTGACATCACATAATCGCCATTTGCAACCTCCTGCCAGCTTTCTGTTTGTCTTCGCTTGTTGAAAGCCAGCAGTGAAAGTCACAAATGGGGATCACGTGACTGTGGAATGCTGCGACTGTCATAATTGCGAGCCAGTTGCTGAGTGCCCGAGTTGTGATTACATGACCGTGGAGAAGCTGTGATGGCCACAACTTCAAGGACTGGCTGTAAGTCTCCTTGTTCAGTGCCGTCATAACTTCAAACAGCTCAGCTGCTGAACAAATGGTCGTTAACTGAGGACTATCTGTATATAGATCAGGATAATCATTATGGTTTAGCAAAAGTGGGTATTTTTAGAGAATACAATCTTTATATACTAAAAGATTTTTATAGTAATAGGGAACCGCTCAATAAAGATCAGATAGAGCAATGAATGAGTGATAAGTTACCATGGTTCTTCTGGTATCAACTCAAATCTCTTTTGGGCAATAGAAATGTTACAGCTTCAGCAACTACAATCTTATACCAATTTTGAGAATTTAATATTTACACTACTTAGAACAACCAAAAAGAACAATATCAAAAATCTATAGGTTATTACTGCAATTAGAAATAGGAGATCCACCCCATGGTTTAAAGGGAGCTTGGGACACTGATCTGGGCCAATCCATACAGTAGATAAATTGGCAACAATTATGGAAACTGGATGGATTCACCTCGGCTTCAATGCAAGAACTGCAGTGGAAAATGATACATTGCTGGCGCTTGGCTCCAGTTAGATTGGCACATATTTATCAAAATTATCCTTCCAAATGTTGGAGAGGTTGTCAAAAAAAGGGGGGGCCATTCTTTCATTTGCGATGGTCATGCAATAAAGCTATACCCTTTTGGCATAAAATTTTTGGGGAGATAAGTACCTTTACTAAACAAAGAATCAAATGCTTTCCAGAATTAGGCTTACTCCATTTATTTACAGGACAAAACCTCAAGCTTAAAAATAAGGAACTTATTATCTATTTAATTTTAGCAGCTAAAATAATAATTGCCCAACATTGGAAAATCCTAGGTAGTGTAACAATTGAGATATGGATTAACAAGGCCTCTTCAATTGCCACTTTACAAAAAATCAAAATTAAAATAATGAGATGTCAGAGGCAGGAACCACAATTCGATCAAATTTGGATGGATTTTATGGTTTACCTCAATAGCAATAGACCATAATGTGGTAATACTTTACATATGTGGTAAATTTGTACATGTACAGTACCTGTCTTTTTACTTACTTTTTAGTAGATTTTTTTCGTATTTTCTATTTTTTTCCTCTATGCATCTTGGAATTATTTTAATTTAGGTACTTGATAATGTTTGTAACCATAGTTCAATAAAAACAATGGAAAAAAAATTCAGCGGTAGGGGAAAGCCTGATTTAGTCCCCCACCTTCCCTGATAGGCTGTATCAAGGGGTTTCAAATTTTTTCAGGCCATGGAATCTGTGCATTTAAAAAAAAATCCTGGAAACACTGATCAAGAGGGGTGGGGCTTCTGAATGTCAGCTGTCAAGCCCGGCTCTTTCCACTGTAACCTTAGAAAAATTGCCCCTGAAGAGCAGCACTGTGGTGGAAGCAGAGGATTGAGTGCATTCAAGGATTTTGTGAAGGAGGGTTACCCTTAGTCTCTTGCAGAGAGTTTTTAGGGGAAAAAACTCTTCACCAGAGACAAAAGCGGGAAAAAACCCTTTCTACAAGGGACAAGGGGGAGAAGAACCCTCCCCACCTTCCCTTAGTCCTCACAGAGAGTTCTTTTTCTCCCTTAGTCTCATGGAAACCCATTCAAGTCCTTGTGGAACCCTAGGGTTCTGTAGAGACCCCAGGCTAGATGATATCAGGAGGCAGGATTTGGAGAGGGAAATAAAATTCTCTGTTAACTAGCAGGCAGGAAGGTATTTTGTTCACTCTACCTTTTCCACTGTCTCTACCTTTCACGTACTCTACCTAAAGGAAGCCAAGGCTCAGGATTGTGCAGCTTGTGCTCCAACTGTAACATGTCAAATATGATGCTCCAATAGATGAGAACATAGGTAGCTCAGGGTTGAAGTGTGGAGTCCTTGGTGCTGTCTGAGCAACCAAGCTCAGAGAGCACCAAGGACTCCACAGATAGGGTAAGCAGAGCCTCACCATCAGGTTTTCTTCTTGAGTGCTTGCAACAGCTGCTGTTGGTAATTTGGCTTTGCTATATCTCAGTGCAGCACAGCCAAGATAAAATCTAGGTTAACAATATTCAGAGATACAGTTCACCTGCTACAGAATTAAGCCTAAATTAAGTGCGGGACTGCCTTTCTCCCATTGTGTCTGCTCATCCCGTCAGATCTAGCAGAGAGGGTATGGTCCAGGTCACCTCTATTAAACAATGTCAATTTATTGGACCCAAGAGTCATGCCTTCTCTGTGCCAAAGCCTGCCTTGAGGAATAGCATCCCCCCAGAGATCTGGATGGCCCCAATCCTGTTAGCCTTTTGTAAGTCACTGAAGACCTGTTACCTCAGGTATTCAGGCCCAGAGGTTAGGCACGCTCTGTTGTTGATGTGATTTTATGGTTGGAATGAATCATTTACCTTGGGCTTCATGGTCTATTATTTTTATCTGTTGGGTTTTTAATCTTTGTACTCTACCCCAAGCCACTGTTGTGAGATGGTGTCAGGTTTAGCCCAGGGAACTCCAGGAGACCATGCAGATTTAATCCAGCAAGGTTTATTAGGCCGATTCTGGCCTCCACTATTCCAGTCCATCACAGATGGGCAGCCATATAAATTATTTAAATAAATAAATAAAAGTGTTCTGTAAAAATAATTGGGTTTTGAAGAAAGATATGATAAGCAAGAGAAGCAATTTGGTTCTAGCTGGAAAAAGCTCACCACAATCTTAAACTGAATACCTTTAATAACCCTTTCTTTTCAGTTCCACTGTGCCCCTATGAAATAGATAAATATTTGTATCTCTTTTGCAAGTGGAAAAAGTGCAATAGAGGCCTTGAATGACGTGCTCAACATTACACAAGCAGGTAGTTTGGCTGTAGTTGTAGTTTTGAGGGTTTTCTTTTGCCTTTTTTTTTTTTGAATCAGCTGTTTCACATGATTTTCATGTTCACACTATCATTAATTTCTATGCACGCTAGATGTCAAGAACATTGAATATGTATATATGTATATAGCTGCTAGGCTCGGTGTGTCTAAGCTTAATTTAATTGAATGCTGTACTTTTTTTCTTATTTTATTCCCAGGATGAAATTGATGCTGCAGTTAAGTTGTTGCTGTCATTAAAATTAACATATAAAACAGTAACAGGTCAAGAATATAAAGCAGATTCTCCTCCAGCAAATTTCACTCCAGTCAGTAACAGTCCAGACAACATTGAAGAAGATGATTTTGTGGATCCCTGGACAGTGCAGACATCCAATGCAAAAGGGGTGGATTATGATAAACTTATAGGTGTGTGGTGTTCTATTAACTTTAAAAAGTTATTTGAAATACAACACTCTTATAAAGACTCTTTAAGAATGCTCTTCAGTCTCTGCCCTATGTTTGCCGCAATCTTGAAGTTCTAAAAATTGGTTCTGTATTTTCAAATGGCACTTTTCAGAAAAGATTGCCTTTCACTGGTTACCACATCGGGTGCTATCTTCAAGCTTCATGAAAGTGTCATGGTTATTCAGGAAAGGAAGATGCTAGACTACACTGACCCTTGATCTCATTCAACTAGTGTGTTTCTTTAACATTCAAGATTCCCAAAGAAGCCTTATTAACTTTCCTATCAACTTTTAATTCTCTACTTTTATAGAGAGCAGAATAGGGAACTTTTTTTCAGATTGGGATTGCATTTTTAAAATTATGAGTCTGTTTAGATTCTAAAAGCCATGGGACATGGCAGTGTCACTGGAATGGGTACAACTAACTTAATAGCCCATTTTTTCTGTTGCCATTTAACGGCTGAAACCCAATAATACAGCTGCTTTAGAGCTTAACTGACCTTTTATAAAGCAAAATATTGGATTATTTAGCCATGACAAATTATATCACAAAAAGACTATATTAAAAAAAAACAGCCACAGCAATTGTACCAAACTTTATAACCCTTCTGGAAATCTCAAGAGACCAATCAAATAAGCAAGAATCACTTTTTTACCTTTTCATTTGAGATCAAGTGTAGTATCGCTTGTGTTATCATAATTTACATGTGGTGCTGCCTGTTCAAAACATTTCAACCATTTTCCCTTTTTTATTTTCTGAGGAGTGGTGTTCTATGATGTACTGTTCATTAATAGTTTACTCACCATCATGTATATAATTTAGTCTCTATTTCTGTTGTCTTCAGTTCGATTTGGCAGTAGCAAAATTGATAAAGACCTCATCAATAGAATAGAGAGAATTACGGGACATAAACCACATCATTTTCTACGGAGAGGCATTTTCTTTTCTCATAGGTAAGTATCCTTTATCACTAGCTTATTTGAATCAAACAAAATCCCCATTCTCGATGTCTCTTTCATTCATTTTAATATATTGAGTACTACTGCATTCTACAAACATCCCTATGAAAGAAAACTAAAACTTGGGGCATGGAATGGAAATGGTAGTCCTACATCCCTTATATTTCAAAAGTAGAATGTTGTTACATGATATAAATTATAGTACAACACTTCCTTTTAAATACAAAATAATCATTAAAATTTATTGACACCTGTTCTCATCTTCATTTGACTGGACCTTTCCTTAAAAAGCATGCAATGTTTCCTTACTTTCCTCCAGAGATATGAACCAAATTCTTGATGCATATGAACATAAGAAGCCATTTTACCTTTACACAGGCAGAGGTCCCTCATCTGAGGCAATGCATGTTGGCCACCTTATCCCATTTATTTTTACAAAGTAAGTAATTCTGATCAGTTGTTTTTTATTAAATGCTTCCTTGTTTTAGAAGTGGTTAATCTCAATGGCAGATATTTGCATTATGCTAGTAGCTGAGATCTGGAATTAGGGCATGGATGTTGAGATCAATGTACATAAAAGTTTACAGAAGTATAATTTTTGTGTTGCTATCTCTCCTGGAAACAACCTCTTGAACTTTGATGTAGTCTCCTGAACTGCACTTTAGTGGGAAGGGGAAATCAGCCAAAATTGGATGCAAATATTTTTATGAGCTGAAAACATACGTATGTATGCATACAGACATGCGTACATGTTTCTGCTCATGAGAAGTATTTGCTTCCAATTTTGGCTTCAGTTTATATGGTGCTCCATTTCCAAGAGGTACTGAGAAACGTACGAGGTATCAGTATTGTAGAATTCAAAATCCATTAATCCAAAAATCAGTTAATACAATTATAATTCAACCAACTCAATGTGCTACCATTTGGGTTTGCATGTTCTTTACTTGTCCCCAAATGCTTTTCTAAAAATGCGTATTTTACTACTCTATAAAAACTTAATAATGATCTCACTTGGGTCCAGATATCCTGGGATAGGTTGTTCCAAAAGAGAGGGCCTATAATCTCTGAAAATGGCAATCCCTCACTGGTGGGGCACCCAGTAAGCTTCCTGTCCCATATTTTACAGGGCAGGTTAACTCAACTCAGAGAAAGTAATTATAGACATACCCTGGCCCTGAGCTATGTAGGGCTTTAAAGATGTCAACTGGTATCTTGAACTGCACCCAAAAAATAACCGACAAACAGTATAGCTTCCATAGTGGTAGTGTTACATAGGTAAACCTTAGTTCTCCTGGAATGCTGCATACTGAACCAGCTGAAGCTTTCAGATGATATTCAAGGGAAGCCGTGTACAGAGTGTTGTTGTAGTCCACACATGAAGTGTCAAAGCATGGATGACTATGAATAAAGCCTCTTGATCCAGGGAAAGCAACAACTGGCACACAAAGTGCAATTGTAAAAAGGCCATAGCCATAGCCTCCACCTGCTGTTCAAGCTGGAACCATGAATCCAAGAGCATCCCCAAGTTGTAGCCTCACTCAATACATCCAGAGTCTACCCCATCCAGAGTCAAAGATAGACTATCTCTAGATTCAGTTGATTTCCAGATCCATAGCTGCTCCCTCTTGGTCTGAGCCTGTTTCTCCTATCCATATCCCAACAGCCCTGCAGTGATTGGGACAGGATCTCCACCTCATCTCTAGCCCAGCCCAAGATGTATATACATATCTTAGAATCATCAACTAATTGGTGATATCTCATTTTATGCTGCTGAAATCATCCTTCATCCTGCAGCTTTTGTAGCTATTGTGCAGTGAGAACCAACCCCTGCAGCACTCCATAACAGAGAGCTCAACACACCATTACCTACTAGGACTGGCCACTGAGGAAGGAAAACAATAATTGAAAAACAATGCCTCCCATCCCCATCCTTATACCTGATCCAGAAGGATACCATGGTTGATGGTATCAAAGGTTCCCAAGACTTGTATTTTCCCTATCCTGGTCCTGCCAAATGTCATCAACCAAAGTAACCCATGTGGCTTTGTTCCCATGCCCAGATTTAAATCCTGACTAGAAAAGGCCTAGATAATACATTTCATTCAGATCTCTCCATAGCTTTAGCCCAATAACTTTCCCTAAAAGGAAACGTGGGAGTCCTGTGAATAATTATCTGAATAGCTGGATCAAGCAATGGTTTCTTGAGAAAGGGATGTACTATTTCATCTTTTGACAAGAATGTATGCATTTAGCACTGCCTGCACCCAGCCTCCTGTTTCTTCCATATCTGCTAGAGCAGGGATTTAATTCAGAGATGGCATTGCTAACAGCCCAGAGGGCCCTGTCTACTTGCACAGGATCCACAGGTTTAAATCAATCCCAGACAACGTTTGTCGTCTCAGCAAGGATTTGCCTACCTGAATGTCAATATTTTGTTCCCCCAAATACTGAATAAATTCATTGTAATGGCCCAGCAGATGATCTGACAGCTTGGTTTTCCCTAATAGGGACCAAGTCACTTTAAACCAGCCTTTCTCAACTAGAGTTCTGCAGAATACTAGGGTTCTACGAGATAATTTGATTGGGAAAAAAAACTTTAAAAAAAATCTTTGTGTGCCATGCATTGCTAGCACTCGCCGTGGTGGGAATTTTTACACATCACAAGTCAGCTGCCAATCTGCCACTTTGCTGCTGTTGTAAACTTTATAAAATATGGATTGTGAGTGTTAGAAGGGAATTGTATTGTGAAGTTTTTGTATTTTTTCCCATTTTTATGTAGGAGTTCCCTGAGACTTGAAAATTATTTCAAAGGTTTCTTCAGGGTAAAAGGGTTGAAAAAGCCTGCTTTAAACAATGCTGCTAGGCAGGTATCCATGTTTGTAGCAAGAGTAGAGAGTTAGGCTCACTTTGCCACTCTTATCATCATAGTGTAGGCTTGAGGTTGAGCTCTTAACAGGTTCTTCATTTTACCCTAGCACTGCTGTAAATATCTTTTCTGTTGCTTCATTTCCCAGAGGTCCTCAGTAAACAAAAGAGCTCCCACAGAGGCTGCTCAAGAGCACTCCTGTCAGGTGCTGCCACTGAAACTTTATTCCAGAGATCAAGCAGGCACTCAGCTGCCCATCAAAGTTTTGGGAATCACCCCAAGTGCCCTTTGGAAATCCACATGATTCATTTAATGTCTGGAGCTAAGAGGAACAGTTATTATTTGAGTTTGTTCAGCCTTAGTATTTATTTCACACAGGCAGGGCAAAGTATTTATTAACAGATGTCATCATAGCATCACACAAGTATGGAATCTAGTATCCAGATACATATCTCTAATGCTGCAGGAAGAAAAGAGGGAGGTGATTCCCAAAATCTGAATATCAAACACAAGTACTGTAATTGCATGGGTTGTCCAAAATAATTGCTGTTGTAGGAAAATAGAATGCACAACTAAACACAATAAAATCAAATGTTATTAGACACCAAGGTACAATGTATTGATATGATGAGACTATATTGAAGAAAAATATTTTGTCAGTAATGTGCAGTAGTATTCATAGAGATAAATTAATTGGCATCACTGCATTGCTTTGTGTTTTAAGATGCAAGCTACTACTGTGCAGGAAGAGGGTACTATCACTCCAAGGAAACATGGACATCCCCAAGGACTGGGCAGGAAAATGGCCTGTTTGTCATGACATCATCACATAAATAACATGACTGCTGTATTTGCTTCAGATAACGTAACTATGTAATCATGTCATTTACACAGTGACACAATGATATACGTATCATTTTGATGTCGTCATGGCTTGTTATAGATATTAGTTCAAAGATGAAGGACCTGCGTTCGCAATTTATCAAATACATGTATTTTTCTTCCAAAATAGGTATATATGCCTTACCACATTATATTAGCCTATCAACAGGCTAAGTACCAGCATACCATCAAGTATACACAAAGAAATGTTGCCGACTGAGAAAATGCTTATCCAAACGCTACCCAAGTGATTGTGAATAAGTTTATTTTTAACCTGCATTAACCTGCATTTGCATGTCACATAATTTAACTAGAAGTTACCTTGAAACACTTTAAGTAAATTTGTTTTGTTTTTTACTAGGTGGTTACAAGAAGTATTTAATGTTCCATTAGTCATACAATTGACTGATGATGAGAAATATCTGTGGAAAGATCTGACCATTGAGAAAGCCTACCAATATGCTATAGAAAACATCAAGGACATAATAGCCTGTGGATTTGACATAAATAAAACTTTCATCTTTTCTGATTTCTCTTATATGGGGTAAGATTCTCATTCTTTAATACTGAATGTACAAAAGCCTTCATTTTAGGGTAAGCTTAAACTACCTAGCAATCTTAGCACAGTTCACTGGCATTCCTTTAACCAATATTGTTTCAGGGAATCGAATACATAATATGGTAATGTGTCAGTTGTACAAAGAACACTACTAAAAAAAACTTTTTGAGATAAAAGCCATCATAAAGGGAATTCTTCTGGTAATCTTCTGGAAATCTGGTATACTTTTCCAGGCTCCACTGGCCTGGTATATGAACACAGCAGAATCAGTTCTGCTACTGTCTTGTAATCATCAGTAGCTTTGGGGGGTGAAAATTAAAACCAACTGATGTTTCTTTATCCCATGAAAAAATAGCATGAAAAAGTGTGACAGTACTTTGTGGCTTAAAAAGACTTAAATATGAGAAGATAATAGGTCTGTATAAGCTTATAAGTACCTTTATACTAAAGTGATACCTATTATAAAATAAACTGGAAATGCTTTATGAATAATGCAATTCAAATACTGCTTTAAGAATTTTATTTAAACAGGAATCACTTTTATTTTTAACTCTGAATACAATGTATTAAACATCCATGTTTCCTCATACCGGATTGCACTATTGACTTGTGAGCATTCTCAAGAACACATTCTTCTCTGTGTTATGATTTGCGATTTTGATTTCTCTGCTCTTTTTCCAGGAGAAGTCTAGGCTTCTATGAAAATATTGTTAAAGTTCAAAAGCATGTGACATTCAACCAAGTGAAAGGAATCTTCGGTTTTACAGATAGTGACTGCATAGGTGAGTTCTGATAGGATTCTACTAACTCATTAATACAAGATATTGGAAACAGAAACCTACTTGAAGTTCTGATTTAAAAAAACAGTGGAATATAATGCTTGAAGATTGGACTAAGGCCAGGGACACCAGGTTCAGATCTCACTTAATCATGAAGAATTCCACAGACAACAAAGTTTGCTGATTAATCCTTATAATATATCCCACAGTGTTGTTCTGAAGTTAAAATCAATGCAGAAATCATCCTCAGCTTATTTGGGGTGGGGGAGGGGCGGATGTGGAATAAAAATGCCATAAGTCAATTCACTGGAGGCACCTCTGTTTTATAGGCATAGTAGTTTTATAGATATACATTTGTTGTAGTTGTGATCTACCACACAGATGAAGAATTTGTGGCCCTGTAGATGTGGCTGAACTACAACTCCCAGCATCTTCAGACACCATTATTAATGGTGAGGGTTGCTGTTAGCTTGAGGATCCCAAGTTTTTCCCTCCTGCACCCTGGAGGATTGTCATTCCTGCTTAGGTAATATTTAGACACTTAAAAATATAGTGTAGGGAAAAGGAAAAGAACACTTTAATTATTGAAATGGTTCCAAGATCACAACATTGGGTAAAAATCAGTATCAAAGTGACAGCCATTTATACAAAAGCACCAATTGTGATGTTTCAAATTACTATGTAAGATTTTTAAATATTTATTTACTTACATGCTGCCTGTTAAATGTTTAATACTGAAATATATTTATATATGCTCTTTATATGTAATAAGTTATTTAACTTTAGGCTCTCATAACTAGCATTTATTACTATATACATTGAAATTTAATTTCTGTATTTAACCATTCTATTATGCTTAAGTACTGTGTGTGCAACAAATGAGTTTTTTGTGCTCTCCTAGGAAAAATCAGTTTTCCTGCTGTTCAAGCAGCTCCATCCTTTAGCTCATCATTTCCACAGATCTTCAACAATAGGAAGGATATCCAGTGCTTGATCCCATGTGCAATTGATCAGGTGAGAAAATTGTCTGAGATGTTTTAAGCAGCTTCCATCAAATCCATCACAAAAGGAGAGTATAAATATTAGAGCTAGATATATTTTGCAGATCTCTAATTGCAGCTTACCTTTGATCCAAACTTCTGTCTTTTTTAGACAAATTAACTTAAGGAAATTGAAGGAATAAAGTTTCCCAACACTTTGTACTATCTGTAGTGCTCTTCCTCTCCCCACCTACACTCCTGAGGCCCCTTCTAAACAATAAAGAATGGTATATAACTAGCTTTTAGAAGAAGGAGTTATCTGTGTTCACTTTCATATAGCAGGTTCCTGTCATGGTGCTTTTTGTTCTGTTTTTAGGATCCCTATTTCAGAATGACAAGAGACGTAGCCCCTCGGATTGGCTATCCCAAGCCAGCATTACTGCATTCTGTCTTCTTCCCAGCCTTGCAAGGAGCACAAACAAAAATGAGTGCTAGCGATCCTAACTCCTCAATCTTTCTCACTGACACACCCAAGCAAATAAAAACAAAGGTAAGAGAGCAGAATATACAGGTTGTATTGCTGTTGAGTTCTAGCGTGCTGCTTTGTCTTCACAGATGATTAATTTCAGCTCCACTTTTTTGCACAATTTTTCCCCAAACAATATTGTAGTAAATATCCAAAACTATATTCTTAAGCAGACTGAACTTTAAATACTAATCATGTGGTCTTTGTACTACGTGCTAAACTAACAGCAGTATTTAAGGTACTAAGGATCCTGCAACCGGCTATCTCTACATGGCACCTGAACTCACTTGCGACATAATGACAGTTGCTAGGCACACTGTCAAGGGGTGTGATCCCAGTCTGCTTGGCTTTCAAGAGCTTTGACTTTCCTCATGAACCATGTTTTGCATATCTGTTGTAACATGGAGTTGCCATATCCTGGAGGAGATCGCACATGACATTTTGCAAAGTTAACAGCAGGGTAATATTTGGACAAAAATGAATCTCAGAACAGGTTTAACAGGACAAAACATGATTCTTAGATATGTAGTGAAATACTTTCAGGTTTCTTCACATGTTTCTGATGCCATACTTGAATATATTTTTCCTCACTTATAAGAATATTCGGTGGAGGGTTTCAAAATAAGCTGTTAAATCTTCAGTTTGACGAAGATCGCTCAGTGCCATCCTTCTATGGATATTTGCATCTTATCATTAACATAATGATGCAAAGGAAAATCCATAATACTTGTCTCACAAAAATATTGGAGGTGGATGAAAATGTGACTCAACTTTGATTTATAAGCTGTATTTGTTTTTTATTTGATATGGCCTCCTTTACTTTGCAATATCAGAATATAATACGTTGTGTGAAGCTTATATAAAACTGCAATATCTATAATATGTTTTTTATTACCTGTACATACATACATACATACTGGCATATTACCCATGCACTTATTCCCAGAATAGCAAAGTTAAAACAAAAGCTTCTGAAGAAGAAAAAAAAAATTAGCATGCCAACTTGAATCCAGCACAGCGTAGTTAAAAGCAGTATTCTTCCACCGTTTGTAATTACTCAATTTCTTTATTTTTTTTAATATGCATTGAAGTTGCTTTCTTACTGAGTATTCAAAGTAGTCAGTCAATATTTACTAGTTCAGATTGTAAACTTTTGATTAACATTGAAAAAAGCTATAGAGACTGTTTATTATATATAAAGTTTAATTTATAGAAAAGCTTTCCCCCCGCTTCTGATACATGTGCATATTCTTATATCTTGCTCCAGATTAATAAGCATGCTTTCTCTGGTGGCAAAGACACGGTTGAAGAGCACAGGCAGTATGGTGGCAACTGTGATGTAGATGTGTCTTACATGTACCTCACTTTCTTCCTTGAAGATGATGACAGATTAGAACAAATTAAGCAGGTAATGGCCACCTTGTTTGTTCACCCTGATAAAACATTCAGAGACAATCATGTTTCAATTTCCCCTTAACCATTTTATTTCCTCTTCCCATGTTGTTTCTTCTGTGACTCTGTCTTGAGTCTACTGGGAAACAATAGCTGTCAATGGCCTCGAAAGACCTGATGGGTAGGTGGGGCCATAGACAGAAACTTTCATCTTGAAATGATGAATTTCAGGTTTGTGTGTGTGTACTTTTTTCTCTCTTTCTCTGAGAAATACTTTTAGTTCTCCATACAGAATCATTTTATATAGGGCAGGAGCCTTTGGCTTGGTCAACAAGAGATGAATTATTAATAATTGCCATTACCTCCATAAAAGTTTGACATATACCTTATTGAGTGCAATGTACTCTTTTTGTTGTTGTTTTTGGTGCCTCGAGTTAGTTTTTGACTCCTGGTGACTGCCTGGACAAGTCCCTGCAGTTTTCTTGGCAAGATTTCAGGAGTGGTTTGTGATTGCCTCCTTCCTAGGGCTGAGAGAGAGTGACTGGCCCAAGGTCATCCAGCTGGCTTCATGCCTAAGGCAGGACTAGAACTCACAGTCTCCTGGTTTGTAGCCTGATGACTTAACCACTACACCAAACTGGCTCTGGAATGTACCTTACTGAGTGCTAAATATGCTCTATTGAGTGAAAAAAGACTAAAAGATGTACAAACTCCGGTAGTAGGATAATTATCTTTGAGCTTTCCCCTCGGTCTCTCTAACTTAGTCTGGCTCTGCTATTATTTCATTTCTAAACATACTGATCCCCACTTCTCCTAGCTAAGAAACTGCCCCTTTAGCCTCAAGATATCTTCCATGCCCACACTCTACTCTCTTAAGGCATACTACCTGCAGTATCTTGTCTTCTAGTCCTAGCCAAAGTCCTGCCTGCTCCTATTATTTTATTATTACTGTATATTTCGATCTTTCTGGAATTTCTTTACACTGTTACAATATCTTGGCTGGGAGAACTGACACCAAATCTTTTAAGACTTATTGAAACATGCTGAGATAGAAGACTTTCAGTTTTTACCAGAAGATTTTAAGCTTTGTTAGCAAGAGCCAGTGCTGAGACTACTCCGAGCCCAACTGCAAGACAGTGGCCAATTACAGCACAATTCTGTTACTCTTTGGTCCCATGTGTGCAGGCAACTAAAAGGATTTGGGGTCCTGTATTTGGCTATAATGAGCATGAGCTGCAACTTCTCAGTATCCTGTAATGATTTCCATGTTAGAAGGATGTACCACAAAGACTCAGGTCCCTGAGGCAAACTGTAGATTTTTCTTAAAGCGTTTCCTTAAAGCATCAGAACCTACTTTTCATCTATAAATGTTATATTGTTTCCTCTGAATACAACATAATTATTTAAAATAAAAGGTAGCTATTTTTTTGTTAGATTTAAATCATGCCTTGTCCCCAAGGAGTTCAAGGCTGTGTATGTAGCACTCCCTTATCCAATTTATCCCACAGCAGCACTGTGGTTGTGAAAATGATTGGCCCAAAGTCATTCAGTAAGCTTCCATGTCTGAGAGTTGAATTAATCCTGGTTCTCCCCAGTCCTAATCCAACACCTTAACTACTACACTGTACTGGCTAAGTATTCAAAGAGTTAAAAGTACTCCTGAATCATCAAATCATAACTCTAACCCACTACCCTGTGCCTAAAGTATCCCTTTCTATGATGCTGTGTAAGACATTCAGAGGGAATGATATTTCTATTCAAGAAAGGCAGAGTGCTTTCTATGCCCGCACAGTACCTTCCAGGAGATTTCAGGAGATGTTACTGGATATGAACATTCCCTTTGACTGTGACATTCTTTGGCAGGCTTACACAAGTGGAGCACTGCTGACAGGAGAACTCAAGAAAACGTTGATTGAAACTCTTCAGCCCTTGATTGCAGCTCACCAGCAAAGGCGAAAGCAGATCACTGATGAAATGGTGAAGGAATTCATGACTCCACGGAAGCTGGCATTTGACTATTAATTCTACAACTGCATGTTAATTTATCATAAAGACCACATGTTATTGTAGTTTCTTGTTTTTCATTTTTTTGCCTTAATTATGTACAGTCATAGGCAACACTGCTTTTAACAAACTGTTAAGTTATTCTTAATCAACTAATGGCTATGTGGGAAAACCATGTATCTGCACTTGGGAAAAAACAGACATTAGTTGTAGGTAATATTTGGACTTCATAGGTTAGCAAGATAATTTATTTCCTGGAGAAGATTATTCTTCCACATAATACCTGGTTTCATGGAACGTGCTATTGGGAAGAAAACTGACATCACGTTAATAAAGAATTCAGCTCTGTGGAATATTTTTATATCAAGTAGGAGTTCCTGTTTCAACTGTAACTTAAACTTTTCATTACAGTCAGTATATATTTCTTTTCAAGCATTTTGTTATACTAATTGTAGTACTGTCTTTCTAAAGTCAGGCAGTATTGATATATTTTACACTCATGTTTATGACTAACTTCAAAAGCATAGAACAGTTTAATTATTCTTTGAACAATATCAAGCTGGGACATACTCAAAGTGTGATGAAGTTTTTAACAATTTTTACATTTTCCCAAATCATGTTACATAGTATTTCTAACAGAAAAATAATTATTTCCTAGGAGCAATAAGGCATTTATCAGAGTAGAAGCTATTCTCCTCTTTGTTTCTAAGCATCCTGAGTGCAACTAGTTACACCAAGCTATCCTGTGATGTCAGTAAAGTAGATTTCAGACAAAGAATATGTTTATTTCTGTTTTGCTTTTGTTTATATCAAGTGACTACTGTATATTTATAGTTTAATCGTTCAACGAAAAGCAATCTGCAGAATGGAGCTTGTGATTCAGTATCTCCTATATATATAAATATAGGTTCTTCGTTTTGGATGCAAACAGCAATAATGATTCCATTGTTTTTCTTTTAAATAGAATAATAGAATCATGGGTTGGAAGGGACCTTGGAGTTGGTCTTCAAATCCATCCCCCTGCCCAGTGCAGGAATCCTCATACCATCCTGGACAAATGGCTGTTCAATCTTTTCTTACAAACTTCCAGTGATGTTTTTAAGAAAAGGCAGGCTGTTCCCCTGCTTAATAGCAATTAAAGTCAGGAAATACCTCCTTATTTCAAGTTTGGATCTCTCTCTGTAAAGTGTCAACTCATTGTTTTTTTGCCTGCCCTTGGGTTCTATGGAAAATAAATCCACATGCTCTGCCTTGGGACATCTTTTCATGTATTCGAAGACTGTAATGTCTCCCCTTAGCCCTCTCTTCTTTAGGTTAAATATACCATGTTCTTTTAACTGCTCTTCATAAGATTTAGCCTCTAAGCCCCTTACCACCTTTGTTGCTCTTCTCTGCATTCTTTCCAGTTCCTCAGCATTCTTTTTGTATTGTGGCAACAAGAACTACACAGTATTCCAGGTGTGATCTGACCACTGCAGCGTACAGCAGTACTATTACTTCCCATGACCTTGATGCTATATACCTGTTGATGCAGCCCAAAGATGCAGTGGCTCTTTTGGCAACTGTGTCACATTGCTGGGTCATGCTTAATCTGTAGTCTATCAAGATACCCAGATCCTTCTTACCATCTATCTTGTAACTATGCATCTGATTTTTCCTGTCTAGGTGCAGAACCTTATATTTCTCATCACTGAACAACATTTTATTGGATAGGGCTCAATGTTCAAGGTTATCAAGATCCTTTTGAATCTTTACCCTGTCTTCTGCAGTGTTAGCAATCTCTCCCAACTTTGTTTCACTGACAAATTTTATGAGTATCCCTTCTATTCCCTCATCTAAATCATGAAGATGTTGAAGAGTACAGGGCCCAGAACACAGCCCTGAGGTACCCTACTGCATACCTCCCTCCATGGGAACATAGACCCATTAAGGACTACATGTTGGCTACAGTTGTTTGGCTAACTGAAAATCCATCTGGTAGTGGGACCATCCATCTCACATTATCCCGATTTATCAAGAAGGAGACTACGGTCTAGGATAGATTAGGAAGAATCAGATGGGATTTCTCTACTGATCCCAAAACATTTAGATCAAGTTTCAAGTATTCATGAATCAGGTAACAACAGTGCTAATTTGAGCTTGAAAGAAGACAATAGAATTGTTCTCTGCTCCTGCTGCCCATGACTTGAGACTTTTTATAGCAGCAAATCCTGTGAAATAACATAAATGTAAATATTTGTGCAAAGAAATGTACAAGAAGTACCCAGATTGTATAGGACTATGATGTTTACAGCTCAGGAAGACTCCCTACCCCCATACACATTTGCTCACATTATTTCTATGTGTTATCAGCATTTCTAAAAACTACTTGTATTAAAAAAATCTCTGCATATCTAGTCTATTGCTCGTATAATTTTGTAGTAGGATATAATTTATGTAAGAAAAGTTGTATGAAAATAGAATTTTACTTAATTCTAGCTTGATTTTTTTACCCCACTTGACTGAAAAAATAGTCTCTCCTTTTCAGGAAAATAGAGCATTTATGCACTAAACTTCTCTTCAAAATCTATTCATTAATGCACATTGATTTGGTGCACAACATATAGATAGGAATTAGTATTTCCCCCTCCCCAATTACCTGTGAATTGGAGTTAGGAGTGGTTTTAAATTTGCTGAGAAGAATAAAAGCTGTTGGAAACGAGAATGCGTGGAAATATAAATGGCTTCAGGCCAAATTAGTCTCTAGATTCCTCCCCCTCCCCCTCCTTTCAGAGAAGCTGTTTGCCTGGGGAATTTAACTCTTTTTATAATACCTAAGCAGGGTTTGACTCTCCTTTTTCTCCCTGTCCAGTTAACTCTTGCCTTTTCTCCATCCGGTTTTGTTCTCCCGCCCCCCCCCATCACCAAAATCAATTCTGTTCCTTTCCCGGTGCAATTATTCTTTTCCTTCAGTCTTATATTCATTCTGGGTTTGGAGTGAGTTTGTTATTTCAGCTCTTTTTGCTGGAAAGAGAGAGAGGAACATGTGTGTTAAGTATGAGAATGTGAAATGTGGAAACAATTTTCTATATGAGGTTATTCTGTTAATATAAATTTATTTTTTGCCTGATCTTGACCTTTCTAAACTGTAGATTTTGACACACGTATATAAAAGTGTCAGATGCACATATGTATTAGGCATAGGCTGACAAGGTAGAGAAGCTGGGAATTGTACGGCACTTCCTGTTTTTTTCTTTCTTTGTGTGGGATTGTCTGGATCATCTGAAATTCAGGTTCTTCTTCCTTTCAGGTAGGTATGGTACACATTAACACTGCATATATGGAGAAATAAATTGGAAGTTTGTCTAATTATATTGTACATCTAAAGTTTGAGCATCAATAGCACCTTTGGGACAGGAGAAAAGAAAATAGTACAATTATGTTAATAATGGCTTTTTCTCTAGGCCATAGAAAACTTGGCTTCTTATATAAATCTGACATTGCAAGGTCAGTGTTGTTTTATTAACAATGCTCGTGGGGTTGTAGATTAGAAGATAATGCAACAAAGAAGAAGATTGCAATCAAAGCTAAATCTTTGCAATTCCTATATATATATATATATATATATATATATATATATATATATATATATATAGAAAGAATGTGTCCAGTATACATTTGTGTGCATGTGTATGTTTCTTTTTTGCTTTTTCTTCAATAGTACAATTATTAAAAGTTCCATTTAAAAATGACAGAGAAAGTAACCATACTGAGTGATTTTGAGGAACAGCTTAGTAGTACTGGTCTAAAGAGAATTCCTTAATGATGCGCAATAAAACTGGAAGATCTTATGGAGCAAGAGACTTTCACCATGAATACCAATTGCACATAAATCTGTATCTTAATACACACACACACACACACGTATACATGCAAGTAAATCAAAGCAATTGGAAAGTGCTTTAAATTTGCTAGTGTGCCACTTCTCAGTTTATAGTCAGTTGCTTACATGGCAAGTTGTTATACATAGCAAGTTTGCATGCTATTTAACCTGGTGGCCTCAATATGCTGTGATGCTGTGATCCATAATGCCAAATTCCTTAAATATTTGGAAGAATTACAATAAATTTTGTAGCTTATAAAACAGCGTCTTGAATTGAATAAGGTAGTTATGGCATACATGGGAACCCAGTTAAGTGTTTCAAAGTGATTCTTGTAAGAGATCCTTGTAAACTGAAAAGCATGAACCTTTTTATTCAACATGTTGCAGATTATCGCCAGAATCTGTACTGCATACAGAAAATTAAATTGAGTAGATTTTGTTTTGGCTGATGGCCTTGTGATTTTCCTATTTCTCAAGACATCTCTGTTGTTTTATTAACAATGAGTAGATCAAAATCAGTGCAAATTCTTACAGTTCAGAAATTTGGAGGTGCAAACTGATTGACTGTAATGCCTGTCTATATCACTTGCAGATTTTCTGTATTCAGTTTTAATAAGCAAGTTGCTTGTTCATGTTCTATTTGTTTGATTTGAATTCATGTTCATATGTGTTTGAATAAAGGATCTAAAAGGGAAATGCATGTAGTAAATACAGATTTTAAGTGTGTAAGGTTTAAATGGTAGCTATGTAGGAGAGGGTTGTTACAAATAGCAGAAAAAGATGTGCCTTTTAGAAAAATAGCTCAACAAAACATAGCACTAGATGTGGCCATTCTGAGAGTTCCTCATTCTCAAATCAGAACACTGGACGTGTCAACATTTGCCTTTCTGCTCACCTCATTTCTCATCCCTTAATTTAACTACTTTGGGCAAGGCCAACTCTAGGTATAAGGGATCTCTTGCCAAAGTTTCTTTTGGGGGGCTGGCTTTCACTAAAATTGTTACAATGGGCAATTCAGAACTGAATGGGAAGTGGGGGTGGACTTCAATGATTTCCCACAATGTTCCTGACATAGCATAGCTTCAGAACAATGTGGAAAGTAAAAATGGCCAACTCTTAGCCACATAGTACTTTTTACAGGGGTGCAGAACAGGTGTCAAAGGTGGATCCTGCAAGGGCACAGGAAATGCTCAAGAAAACGATATGCTAATATGATTCCTAATTTTGTCTACTGTTAAGAGAAAACAAATGGTTTAAAGCACTGGATGAACAGCTGTGTGTGAAGGCAGTTTATTTACTTATGAGGAAGTAAAACAGAGCTTCTCTCTTCTCTTTCTGTAGCATAAGGTCCAAAGGTGATTTATATACATTTCTTGGACAGACAGATGTAGTTGAATCACAAAAGGAGTGAGCCAAGCAGACAGCAAAAGGAGCAATCCGTGGGTACATCTCCAAAGCAGAATACAAAAGGAGCTTGACAGGGTTACAATGCTTCCTCCTTCAGGAACAGCAGATGCTAATAGGTAGAGTGGTGATAGGTACAGAGTGCCCTAAGGCAGCATTTCTCAACCTTGGCAACTTTAAGAAGTGTGGACTTCAACTACCAGAATTTCCCAACCACACATCTTAAAGTTGCCAAGGTTGAGAAATGCTGCTCTAGGACAGGGCTTTTCAACATGAAAATGTTGAACTTCTTGAGATTATATGAGAGACTAAAGGTTAAAAAAACAAAAAAAGCTCACTCAAACACAGCCAATTTTCTCTCACTAGAGCTTTGCCTCTTCATTAGAGGTTCTGGGAATTTTTTTTTTTTTTTAACTAACAGGTCCTATGGCCTGAAAAAGTTTGAAGGACCCTGCTCTAGATATTGTTGTGGTCAGGAAAAGGTCAGAAGTTCAGGCAAAAGGGGAATAAAACAAATATAAACTAAGCTTTTTAGGAAAAGAGAAAAAAGAGCATTCTCCTTTAAAAATCCTACACAATTAACTTGGAGTTCTCACAGTTGGGTTCCTCATTTTCCCTTTTTCCTCGTTAGATGTCTTTGGGATTGACTGGCAACAGTTATTATTTCAACAACATTCTTTTGCCAATCAAGGGTGGGAATCCTTCTATAAAGATAGTCACAACTATAGGACCAAACTGATTCCTATCAGAGAGGCTAGAGTCCTGCTGAATCATAGTTTGCAGATGATCCATAAAACAGCAGGTCTTCTTTCTTCCAGTTTGCACCTTTGAACCTTGTGCTAATCAATTGTAATCAGTAAAAACAGTTAAATGCTGTTTTTACAAGCTCTTATTTTGTTTTGTTTATTTCCTATTGGAACCTGTCAATGCACTCCTGCTAGTATTTAGCAGCTTCTATTTCCCATGCCATGAAGTCACTTCATAGTTTTGAGCCCACTTTGTTTTTTTCATGATCAGACTTTTTACATTTGCCAATAGGTCCATATCCCAGGTCCCACTCAATAGAAACTGTGTGCCTGAGTTGGAGTGATCCCAAGTAATTTCAGTCCAGGAGTTTATAATGGGTGAGCATCTAACATACAGGAGTTTCCTTTCCTGGGTATTTAAATTCCCTCCACTGCTGAATCTAAACCCAGGGAGGAGACAAATGATTGGGGTGACCCATGTGTTCCAAATTATTGCAAACAATAACCTAAGGGTGGCTGTATCCCTTGACTGATACACAATCAAGACAGATGCAACACATAACAACACAACAATAAACATGTGCAAGCCTTTTTTAAAAAATAAAAAAATCCCAATTTTCAAAGTCCTAGGAATGTGTTTATCCACTGGCCTGTTATCTGGATTCAGAAACAGTTCCTTTGACATGGAGACTAGTTGACAGTCTCTCATAATTCATGAAGTTAGCAACTCAGTCATTGTTTAAATGTGGCAAAGCCCTTTCTTTCCAAATGATCTTTTAAGCTTAGGTGAGATATCATAGACTACAATTAAAATGTTATTTTAAGTGTCTTTAATCTTAAAGAAGTCAATTAAAAAAAAAACATGTTTAGTCAATAAAAGAAAATCCATCCAAGATTTGATATACAGTACTGACCCTGTTTCGATTAAAAGAATGAGCTACAGCAGATCTTCAGCTCCTAAAAGAAGATCATCAGCTTTTGTTTCTGTGTTAAATGTAACACATTCTAGCAACATGAACCACATCCTAACCATAGTTATTTGTAACTATGGTTCATAAAAACAAACAAAAGCATTCCCTCAGGCTGCACAAACACAACGAAAAAAAGTTTTTGAGAGCATGATAAAGCTTTAATGCATATATCCAATTCTGAAATTTGCAAACGCAAAGCTAATTTATCATCACAAGAGTTGTCTGAAGACGAAGTATTTAAATAAATTGACTTCAAAAAATAAGCAAACACTTACAGAATGAGGCTGAAATAAAATTTTCACTTCCGCAAATGCTCCCCAAACCTAAGAACAGCTTCATAAGTTAAGAATATCATCATGTTTGTAGGAAATGCACGAAGTGAGTTTAGTCCAAGGCCTTTGAAAAGAACTCTTATTCCTTCTTCCCTTATGCTGTCTCTGGCACAGTGTATTAGTCCAGTATATTTACGCTGTCCATCACCATCTGCTTGCATCCGGGCTTTAATGACATCCATTGGGGTTGCTGTGCCCCAGGCCAGAACACCAGCACAGCCTCCAGAAAGAAGCACAGCCCACAGGTCTGCATACACAAGTATAAATAGTGTAAACTATCACTAATACTCCAAAATCATTAAAAATCCAAATTTTGCTAAAAGAAATATCCCAAACTTGCTAACAACGTTACTATAAGTTCCTCAAAGAAAGCCATTTTTCACACCTTAAAAATGGAAGGGTTGCCTTAGTTTGGCTGAAGATAAAGTAATAAAGGCTGACAAGTTTTTTGTTTTTGTCCTTTTGGAGAGAGGATCATCTTAAACTCAGTGTCATCTTCCTTTGGGATAAATATAGTATTATGTAAATTAGTATAATCCTCATAAAACATCGCTTCGATGCAACTCATGAGCCATTGTGTCCATTTCCCAACAAACAGAAGCTTCCACTTTATGATGGCGCTGTGAGTACATGTCTCTCGCCTCTCTCCTGATTAAAGTATTTTCAAACTTCTGAATTATTGGATTCTGTGGACAAAGACTTTGCTCACTGGGTAAATAAAACTTTTCATTATATATTATCTTGTTTTTAATGAGCTATTGGGATGGCAACTAGACCCAAATGATCAACAGGTAGCTTAATTCCAACTGCATCACTAACTGCCAAGCCAGGCAAAATGGTGGAGGAGGAATCTTCCATTAATTTGCTAAAAGAGATCCTGACTCAGATACAAGGTTTGAAGCAGATTCAACATGATTTGGCAGAGCTTAAAAATGATATAAAGTAGATGCAAGACAAATTGGTTTGCTATGAAGATTAGCTAACTGCCCACAAGGCTATTATTCAAGCTAGTCATAATATTTTGGATAAACAAATTACTTACTTACAGTCACAACTGCACAGGAAAAATGTATGTGTGATTGGCATTGAAAACCCTCTGACTCAATCAAACCTGGATTTTTTCAGAAAGCTTCTCCCTTTGGGAGCAGACTTTTCAGTTGAGATTAAAATGTTATTAAAATTCCTTTAATGAGACGGAAGACTGGAACTAGCTCCAATATCATTATTGTACAATTCCTTCATGTTACTACAAGAGATGAAATTTTACATATGTTTTGCCAGGAATCAGTAAAGTCTCTGTTGAAGTGGGGTTCTAGCCAAAATAAAATATCAATTTAACCTGATTTTACTAAAGAAGTCTCTGAAAAGAGAAGGCTTTTTACAAAAGCAAGAAGTTTTGCAAGATCAGTACAACTTCAATATTTCATGTGCTTTCCAGCTACATTCTGCATTAATTATCAAGTCCAGATTCACAGATTTGATAATCCTCTGAATGCAGAGGCTTTTATTTTATCTTTGAAATCTGCTGATGGACAAACTTGATTATGTCTCATTCTATGAAATCTGTTGTGGGAGAAGTTTGAATTTGCCTAAGGATGCCTTGCAAAAGCCTCACTTTAAAGAGTCTTCTTCTTCTTCTTCTTCTTCTTCTTCTTCTTCTTCTTCTTCTTCTTCTTCTTCTTCTTCTTCTTCTTCTTCTTCTTCTTCTTCTTCTTCTTCTTCTTCTTCTTCTTCTTCTTCTTCTTCTTCTTCTTCTTCTTCTTCTTCTTCTTCTTCTTCTTCTTCTTCTTCTTCTTCTTCTTTCCTGTCCTCATGTTATGGTCAACTTCAAGATAAAGAATCTGGGCATATTGCCAACTTTAGTGTCTATCTCTAAATACAACATGTTTGTCTGAATGAGTCTGAAACTGTTGTATTTCATCTATAAGAAGAGAGAAAAAATGATAGTGCTTTGGGGAAGTTATGTATTTCTGAATGTATTTTTTTTTTAGGGTTCTAATAATGTTGTTTGTTTGTTGTTTTATTTTCTTGCACATAATCACATTTTTCTCTATTTTTTAAGTATATTTACCACATGAGAAATAGAATGGTATTTAAGTGCTAATTTGAGTTTTTATGGAGGTTCTATGTCTGTGAGCAATACTAGAAAATATGATAAATATTTAAACATAGAAAAGTTTATTACTAAACATTTGTTAAAAGGTACAGGTTATAAAATGAATTGGTACTGGGAGACCATGGATAAGTGGGCCAGAATAAAAATAATAGATGAAATGAGTTGGTCTTAATGTAAAAAGTGCTGTGAAAATGTAATCTTAGCCTATTTAAAATCGTTAAGGGCAGACATTGCTTTTTTACAGGAGATTTGTTTAATGGAACAGGATAACTCTTTATTCATGAAGGATTGGGTGGGACAGTTTTACTTCACAAATACTTCAATAAAAGCTAAAGTGTGGTCATTTTAGTTCAAAAAGGACTTTTAATTGATGTACAACAGATTATTACTGATGTAAATGGGCAGTATTTAATTTTATGTGCTAAAATAAAAGGGACTGTAATAGTTTTGGTTAATTTAGACCTAATTTAGATTCTCCTATTATGTTTTATGAATGTTTTTGACATTTGAATGAGTGTATTTATGATAAAGTGGTAATAAGAGGAGATTTTAATGAAATACTGGATCCTGCACTGGATAGAAATACACTGGTACAAAAAAAAAACACCAATCGTTAGTGAGGGAAAAAAGACTTATATAGAAGAACTGAATTTAATAAACTCCTGGCGTTTGATGCATCCAACTAAAAGAAAATAAATATTTTATTCAAATGCACACCAGAATTTTTTTAGCTTTGATTTTTTTTTTTTTTTTTTAGTATCATCAACTTTATATCATCAAATTCTAGGTGACTTTGGGCTAGTCACTGTCTCTCAGCTCAACCCACCTCACAGGGTTGTTTTTGTGGGAAAATGGGAGGAGAAAGGAGTATTAGGTATGTTCGCCACCTTGAGTTATTTATAAAAATAATAAAGGTGGATAAAAAAAAAATCTAAAAGACTATTCAAGAAGAAAAGTAGAAAGTAGTGGATTGTATAAATATGACTGTGCAACAAAAATAAAACTTTTCACAGGCTAATATTCTTTTGAATTACATACCTATTACATGGCAATTGACAACTGGACAACATAAATGGACTCTCCATGCTCTTACTATGGCCAAAAGACTGATATTGCAGCATTGGAAAGATAAATGTATGGCCCTGTTCACTGAATGCATTGAAGACCTGATTATTCTTGCCACCTATGAGCGGATTGCCTATAGATGTAGACTTTGTATGGACAAGGATAATGAAATAGGGAACTCATTTATACAAAATACAGTAAGTTAAAGACAGATGATAGATATATAAATGTATTAGAAATAAATATATATATGCACTTGAATAATATTTACATTAGATAAGTATATATAGAAGTTTAACTGTTATAAGGACACATTATCCTTTTTTCCTTTTTTCCTTTTTTCACTTTCCTTTTTAAAAGCACTTTTTAAGTGCTTGGGAGGTTTTTTTGAGAATGTGTGTATTTGCATTACAATTATTTTGGTGTTTTATCTTTTTTCTTTTCCTTTGTTATTATTTTAAAAGCAATAAATAAATAAATAACAGAAGGCCTTCAATCCTCATTATCAAATAAAATTCCATCAAACACAAACATACTTACTTGATTATATGAATGAACAAACCTAATGTAAGAGTTGTGGTGTGTCATCATGAACTTGAATCCAATGAACTATTCCCACAGTTACCAAGGAAAACCCACAAGATAAGGAAGTGTTAATTCCCCCACACACACATACACCCAGAGGAATCATGAAATTTGTACTACAGAATTTGATGATGTCTTGCCTGACATGGCCATCAAAAGGAAATTAAACAGATTCATGGAGGGTATCAAGCAATTCCCAAGGCCATCTGGTTGGCTACTTTGGACAACCTGGGCATTGAGACAGACCCAGCAGAACTCTTCTTAATTCCTTGGGACCAGCAAATAAGCATAATTACATTTAAACACATTATACAGTGACTGCTTCTAACCAGATGTGAACATTAAGAAGAATTTGAGATATTTTGCTATATATACTTGACCCTTCATATATCATGTATTGTATATGAAGCCAAAAAATAAACCTGTTAATGAACTATCAGGATAAAAGGGCATAGCTAAAATAAAAATGTCATAATGCCTCTTTGACCTGCCTTCCATAGTTCATGCCCAAGATGCCTGACATTCCTATTGTGAAACACAAGATGGGCCATTCAGGAAGATCCCTAATTCTATTAATCGTGCTTCCCCTTTCTCAAATATGTGACAGTAGTTTCCCTCCCTCTTCAAGTACTACCTTCATTTGACTGAGTTGTTTGCTGAAAGATTCCAAATATGCTCCACTCTGTTCATCTCATCTTGATTTTTATGATTTTCTGTTAAATTAAGCTACAGGATTGCATCACACACTTGAGCAATCTGTCTACAATGTTAGTTCAAACACAGTGTGAGAGCCAGATTATTATTTATTTTTTCCTCCAGGAGAACACTTCAATGAGGGGGAAACTGGTATTTTCTTCAAGACTCAAGTTTATAGTTTTACCCCAAATAAAAGTTTATTACAGTTTAGTGTAATCTGCTAAAAGATATTGTTAGCCAGAGGGGCAGACTTTCTTAAGTGTTTTGGGATTGCTGGCTTGAAATTCTGCTAATTGGAATCAAAACATATTTAGAAGGCATCAGGTTGGGGGAGGTTGGGCTGTAATATTTATTTCTTTATTTAGAAGCCACCTGGCTCAGAATGACCTTGCAACCCTGCTATTAAAAGTAATAGCAATAGTGAGGTCCACGTCTTCACCATCGTGCTGCCCACGCTATTTCAAACAAAACCCTTAAATTATGTATTTATTATTTCTCTGACAGCTGATTGTATTCCTCAAGCAAGCAAGTTAAACCAAAAGAAACCCCTAAGGCAAGCAGAAAATATCTAAACTCATTTTCCTACCACAATGAATAATCATTTTCTGTGCCTCATACTTCCGTTCTCTTACATTTCTTGTACCTTTCCTTCACTTTCATAAATGAGAGCTTCTCTGCATAGTAACACACACATCCAATTTTTTTTACAGTTGCAGACTACCCATCTCCTCAAGAGCTAAAATGATCTCAGCAATCACCTCCAGAACTGAGAAGGGGCAATGGGGGCTGCTGCCTCAAGATTTGCCAGGAGGAAATTAGGACCATTTTAAACTTTTTCCATCCCTTCTTCCCTCACTTATTGAGCAGAAGGCCTGGCGCAATATGGTTCATGGGGTCACGAAGAGTCGGACACGACTTAACGACTGAACAACAACAACATACCCTTCATGCTATTCCCTTTTCACGTAAACAATATTAGGCCAAAATAGCTAAATTAAGTTTACATCAGCACCATTTACTATACCTTTTCATACTTTACTATGCTTGCAAATCATCCTTACTTCCACCACATCTATATATCACTTCATACAACTGTCCTTTGTACTTACCAAGTTATAAAATGCTTTAAAAAAAAAAAAAGAATAAATTCACAACTTGAAAAATCCTTGCACAATTCTTGCTGCTTCAGTAACAAGTTGACATGGAAGCCTAAAGATACATGTTAATTTTCCCAATAAATTATGAACCCTTGCAAAATATATGCATATTTAATTATCTAAAAATTTAAATGTGCAGTATTAATTACTGTAAATTCAAGAGAACAAAGCTTTAAAAAATCCTTTTATGGAGGAAAAGCTGCTGAATGACACCAGAGGACACAGCCTCTATCAACCAGTTTCATAACAGTTCAAACAGAATTTTGTAACAAGCACTTTAACAATGTTACACAACCTGTACAATCACACTTTAACAATGTTACACAACCTGTACAAGCACAGTTTGACAACGTTATATAACCTGTACAATCAATGTGAATTATCACTAAGCTTATTTCATCCTATCTTATATGCAAAGGATCTGCAAGGTCTACTAATAAAACTCAAGGAGCATAGTGAAAAAAATGGGACTAAAATTAAATATAAAGAAGTCCAAATTAATGACAACAGGTAGAACAACCAGCCTTAGAACTGATAATGAAGATATAGAAGTGGTAGATAATTTCTGCCTTTTAGGATCAACCATCCACAGTAAAGGAACAAGCAGTCAACTTGACAGAGCAGCCATGAAGGCCTTGGAAAAGATATTCAAATGCCTTGATGTGTCTATACCTACAAAGATCAAAATCGTACAAGCCATGGACACTATGGAAGTGAAAGTTGGACCTTGAATAAGCAAGACAGGAAGAGCACTGATGTTTTGAACTTTGATGTTGGAGAAGATTCCTGAGAGTACTGTGGACGGCCAAGAAAACAACAAGGTGGATGGACTCAATTACAATGGTGATGGATACACCATCAGAAGACCTGAAAGACCAGGTTAGTGATACATCATCATGGAGAAAATATATCTGGGTGGTCACTAAGAGATGACACTGACTTGATGGCACATAATCAATAAAAAAACCCTAGTCTAGCCTAGCCTAGCCTACTGTCTTACCATTCTCCAGATTTCAGATTCTACCGTTACCCCGTGAGCCATACCGGGGTTTAGAGTAGATGATCTCAAAATCCCATTACAATTCTAAAATCCTATAGATCTATAACACATACTAGATTGATAGGGAGGAGATTGAAAAGGGTTAGAGTATACACCAGCCTTCCTCATCAACTTTATTCAAAAGCCAGTGGCCAATCAGCTTGTGCATGAAAGAGGTAACTCATCACATGTAGCATTTTCAGCAGGTTAGACAATTTGTGGCCAGTATCCCAACTGGCTGCAATACCATGGTATTTTTAGATCTGAAAATACCACAGCAAGGAAATGACTGATAGGACTCTTTTGAAAGCAAATATCTAACCCTGAGGGGAGTAAGGCATTACATTCAGTCAACTGCCAGTAGGCACAGCTAGTCTCCATGAAATTTATGGCACAGGTAATCATCTGGTTTTCAGGCCCATAATGCCTCATTTTGGGGAAGGAGCCCTCCAAGAGACATCCTGACAGATAAGACAGCCCACACTGGTATATTTAACTATATAGAAGTAGGAGTGGGAGTGAGAGAATCAGCTTTCTTATCTCTGGCATCAGGCAGAGGAACATCCTACATCTCTATGAAATCATTTCTAGCACAAAAACGTGTGGCCATGTAAGCTCCTGTAGACATCTGAGGCATTGATTGCCTGCATTCAAAAGGCAAGTATTCTCCCTCCAGTATCCTTAATCTATATGCTACTAAAACTGTCACTGTGTGTTTGTAACCTTCAATTGGGTGAAACAGCGCATCATAGGGCAACAATTTTTTAATCAGTGTACCTCAAATGGGCTAACTTAAAGAATGTGTCCAAAATCCTGGACCCATTACTCCTGTGGGATTAAAATTTGGCAAAGTTGTGGCCACTTCAGCGCCACCACGCTTTCCGACTACACTTCCCAGAAACCTTTAGGTTGTATGGTGCAAGGGAAGATGGGAGGGGTATATCCCCACCCTCTTTCCCACCTCCCTCTGGCCCCTGCACTTAGTCAGCTGGTGTCAAGGCCTGACAGGTGAGCAGCAACTGGCTGCTTTGGAAATGAGGCCAACATCTGAAATCTCTTAACAGCACTTGGCAGTGAGGGAAGGACAAGGAAGTGACTCGGATGCCTGCTGGCAAGGTAAGGCTGGCTGGGGGGTGCCAACGGTCAATGGGTGAACCCTCTTCTTCCCTGGAGGGAGGGGGCCCCTGGGGATATGCCAGGGTGGTGAGCAGGGGTGCATTTTTCCTCGCAGTCTGTGGCTTCCTTTGTTCCCCCACCCCCCAGCAAGGTGGCAGGGAGTTCCAAGGGTCAGCCAAGGAGGAGGAGGAGGAGTGATTTCCAATGCACCCTGCCAGCTTCCCACAAGGAAAGTCAATGGGGAAGCCAGCAAGAAATCAGAAGTCGCTCCCACTCCCACTGCTTTTTTGCCTGTCCGTAGTTATTTGGTTTCTCTGTTTAGGTAAGGAAATATCTCTGAAAGGATGACCCAATGGGTCATGGGTTCTCTAGTGGTTCTTAAAAGGTTTGTATATTGCAGGGTGATAAAGGAAAATGCAAGGTATAAATGAATACATGTCAATCTGTCATGACACAAACAGGCAAGATAGACATCTGAAGCTTTTGAAACAGATAATTCCATTTAATGCACATACCTGGTTTGTTTTTACCAGCTGGAGTAAGCCAGTCACATAGGACAGAGTAGGTAAGGAAATAGGCTGCGCATGAATGACAATCCCTGCCCAGCAGAGCCAAAGATCCTTTGTAGAGACCCGCAAAGCCTTCTTCTTTCACTATTGTCCTCAAACAATGTAAGGAACCTTGATACTTAGGCCTGGAGTCAAGAGGATGAGATGATGTTATCAAGCCATGTGGATCTTTCTGGATCTGTAATCTTACTTTGGCTATTTCTGCAGGTGATATTAGCACAACCTAGAGAATATAAATAAGAATTTAGAGTCAGATCTTGCTGCCCAGATTCTGGAGGATCTTAGCTCAACTTCATGTATCCTATCTGGTCCTTTGACCAAAATATATTCCTATATTTTCCAATCATGTTTGCACTCTGCACATCTGATCAGAAAATTTTCTCTAGCTCTCTAGGCAACATTTTGGTAGTAGGGAGGACATGCTTAATATTTCATGTGTGTGTGAGGTTCATTTTAATATGTGTGTGAGGTTCACTTCAATTCTAAAGATTTGAAAGTAAGTAGGAGATGCTGACAGATCCTGTTCCATCAACAAACAAATACACCCCATATTGTTTTATTTTTTAACCTACCCGGACAGCACCAGTAACACAACCTGCAAAAGATATATCCGCTTTTGATGGTTTTCTGTCTGCAGAGCCATATCGTAGTCTACAGATACCATAAAGGAAGTTTTTGTAGATCCCAAATGAAAATGATGAAATCAGTGATGCCATTACAACTGTCATTGAAACGCCTCTGAAGAAACCTGGCACCTGAATGGAGCAGAGAAGTGAGGAAAATGCCTTTTTAGAACAGAAGAGTAAGAAGCATAAAATTCCTTACAATGAACAAATTAAGTATAACCTAATGATTTTAGGTTTTGTGGCTATAACCTAATGATTTTAGGTTTTGTGGCTAAGCAAGGTAAAAAAGAGGAAGGAAGGAAGGAAGGAAGGAAGGAAGGAAGGAAGGAAGGAAGGAAGGAAGGAAGGAAGGAAGGAAGGAAGGAAGGAAGGAAGGAAGGAAGGAAGGAAGGAAGGAAGGCAGGCAGGCAGGCAGGCAAGCAGGCAAGCAGGCAGGCAGCTAGCTGTAGGCACACATTATTATTTTATATTACACATTAGGAATAACAATAATAAACATTCCAAATTAGGATCATCTTCAGAGATACGTAGAGCCAAACTTACAAGTGGGTCTTTCCCCACTAGCATCTAACCATAGCACTAACACACCATGGCAACTTCTGTTTTCTCCTGTACCCCGATGAAGTTGCCTTCTCTTATCCAGCCCATGAGCAAGATAGGCTTAAGTCATCCTTTAGCAGTATTGATACTAAAGTAGTATTTTCCTCCTTCATCTGTTACTAGGGTCATCCTCAAGTTGTGTAAAATCTGTTAGACTTTATCACTTTCCCTTGGGAGGGAAGTCAAGTGGCAGCAATGGCTGGGAACAGGAGCAGGATAGGGACTGGCAATGAAGACAACAAATCTCACGCAAGTATCACTTTCTGCCTACTCAGAATGGGTAGCATTTGAACTCAGCAGTGGGAGATGGTGCTAAATAAGACATCATTCACCACTTAACAATTGCTAGGGATTCAGAGGAAGAGATTTAAACTGTTTATGCACCCCACTCCCAAACAGCTCCAGTCTGGATCAATCCATCCCAATCTGAGGGAGGCAAAAGTGGCTGGCCAGCAGGTTTTGGGTACAATTAAAGGACAGCAATTAAAACCAATATTTCTGTACATTTAAATAGAAAGTCCCAAAAAACAGCCAGGTAAAATATGCCCTGCTCTACTGGAATGCCACATGTTATCTCCTTTCCATATGGCTACATATTACAGTGTAAGAAATTACCACTTGGTAAACTCAGGGCCTTCGGACATTCTGGGCTACAACTTCTACAATGCTTCATTATTGGCCATGCTGGCTGCAGTTGATGGGAACTGAAGTCTAAACGTTCAAGAGGAAAGTTCCCTACATCTGGCATGTGTTCAGCTGTAGAATGAATATGCTAATTTTTAAAATGTTATTTTATTTGGAACTGCATGCAAATCTATAGATTTCCCTTGAAAATACTGTAAGTCTCTTTACTTTAAGAGGTAATAAGGCAAAAAAACAAAATAAAATGGATGCTATGATCAAGATAATTAGAAGTACTGATTTTTTGCTATACATACCCTTTCGGTTCTGTATGTATCTGTGATGCAGTGCCATATTCCACGATAGTGTGCTTCTGTCTGAATTCTCACCTGTTAAAGCAAGGTAAAGCAATCCATCATTCATATCAAATGTATAAAAGGAAGTACCACAATTGGGCATTTTATGTGACATACATTCTGTTTACAAACAATTAAGAACAGAAGCATTATATTAGTTAAATTAAAGGTGCACAGAGTTTGTTTTTGAAGAAGAAAGGTGGAGATCCATAGCTCAGGCCATGTTTATATAACACATTAAACCAGCCAGGCACATTTTTAATTAGCCATCCGGCCTAGCATATTGTATGAATTTAGGCCAAGGGGTGAGTTTATAGTTCAATATGATGTAACAATCTACAGATTCAGGACAATGTATGGGTCGGTTAACCATGAGTAACAGCTGTAACTGTCTATTGTGGTTCTGAAGTTCTGAAAGGATTAGGAGAGTGAACCTTGGAATTCCTTCTGCTAAATCCTTTAACTTACCACAGAGCTTTTATCTGAAGAGGGGAAAACTGTGTACACAATGAACTAAGCTATGGTGTGATTTGTTTGCTTCTGTCTTAGAACTCGATGTGTATCCAGCCACAGTGGATTGTAAAAGATGGTTTATTAAGCACAGCATGGCTTACCACAAAGTGTTAACCCAATCATAGAGAAGCCTGCACACTTTCCCATGTGGTAGGGATTATACACAAAATAGTATTTTTAAGAAACTGGCTGAAATACCTTTACTGTATCCAATGGATAACCTACTGCAGCACTGACACCACCTGAAACAAATAATTGTATGTGAATTTGTTTTGGAAGTATTATAATTAAACGTGTTCAAGCCCACAGAGGACAGATTACATTCTTCAAGCTACCACATTAATACTTCTCAAACCAACCTATGTATGTTCCACTTTTACCAAATCCCTCCCTCTTGCTTTGAAATTATTGTTTGTATATACTTTTGATGGGCTATCAGAGTTAAGACTTCCCCACTGCTCTCCCAAGCCAGTGATACTTCCTTTTTCTGTGAGATGGTACTAGTTGGACTACATAAGTACCATCACACTGAAAACTGACAAGTCTTTAGCATATGTAATCTGGTATCCCCTAACCAAATTTATATATTAGGAATTCCAAACCTGATTTTCCAGGATTCTCAACCACAGAGAATCTCCACAAAGAACAATCTGCACTATAGATGCTATGCCCTGTGATTGTGGAAGGAGACAGAAGTGGAAGATTGAGTGGCCTTCACTCTAAAGTGGACATTAGTGAGATCTATAAAGAATGCTGCAGAATATTTCTAATTTTTAACAGACATCTAGTTAAGAGACATCTTGCCTCACTTGTATCTATTTAATAATGTAAGCTATTCAGTTGTGCCTATTTCTTATTTGCAAAATATCCATTTGATGGTAATGCTAGTTAGTATGATATAATGGAATATTACCCCTTCATGGATCACTGCCTTGTCGTGGCGAAGGGGCTTGCGTAACTCAGTGAAGCCATGAGCTATACCGTGCAGGGCCACCCAAGACGGACAGGTCATGACAGAGAGTTCTGACAAAATGTGGTCCACTGGAGAAGGAAATGGCAACCCACTCCAGTATCCTTGCCAAAAAAAACCCATGGACAATGTTAAAAGGCTAAAAGATATGACGCCGGAAGATGAGCCCCTCAGGTCGGAAGGTGTCCAATATGCTACTGGGGAAGAGCGGAGGGCAATTCCAAGTAGCTCCAGAAAGAGTGAAGCGGCTGGGCCAAAGCCGAAAGGACGTTCAGCTGTGGATGTATCTGGAAGCAAAAAGAAGGTCCGATGCTGTAAAGAACAATATTGTATAAGTACCTGGAATGTAAGATCTATGAACCAAGGCAAGCTGGATGTGGTCAAACATGAGAAGACAAGATTGAACATCGACATCTTGGGAATCAGCGAACTGAAATGGACGGGAATGGGTGAATTTAATTCGGGTGACCATTATATCTACTACTGTGGCCAAGAAACCCTTAGAAGAAATGGAGTTGCACTCATAGTCAATAAGAGAGTGGGAAAGGCAGTAATGGGGTACAACCTCAAAAACGACAGAATGATCTCAGTGCGTATCCAAGGCAAACCATTCAATATCACAGTCATCCAAGTCTATGCCCCAACCACTGATGCTGAAGAAGCTGAAGTTGACCGCTTCTATGAAGACCTACAACACCTTCTAGAACTAGCACCAAAAAAGATGTCCTTTTCATCATAGGGGATTGGAATGCTAAAGTAGGAAGTCAAGGAGTAATCGGAATAACAGGCAAGTTTGGCCTTGGAGTACAAAATGAAGCAGGGCAAAGGCTAATAGAGTTCTGTCAAGAGAACAAGCTAGTCATAGCAAACACTCTTTTCCAACAACACAAGAGACGACTCTACACATGGACATCACCAGATGGTCAATACCGAAACCAGATTGATTATATACTTTGCAGCCAAAGATGGAGAAGCTCTATACAGACAGCAAAAACAAGACCAGGAGCTGACTGTGGCTCAGATCATGAGCTTCTTACTGCAAAATTTAGGCTTAAATTGAAGAATGTAGGGAAAACCACTAGACCACTCAGGTATGACTAAGATCATATTCCTTGTGAGTACACAGTGAAGGTGATGAATAGATTTAGAGGATTAGATTTGGTAGACAGAGTGCCTGAAGAACTATGGACGGAGGTCCGTAACATTGTACAGGAGGCAGCAACTAAAACCATCCCAAAGAAAAAGAAATGCAAGAAAGCAAAATGGCTGTCTGATGAGGCTTTACAAATAGCTGTGGAAAGAAGGAAAGCGAAAAGCAAGGGTGAAAGGGAAAGATATAAGCAACTGAATGCAGATTTCCAGAGAATAGCAAGGAGAGATAAGAAGGCCTTCTTAAATGAACAATGCAAAGAAATTGAGGAAAACAATAGAATGGGGAAGACTAGAGATCTCTACAAGAAAATTGGAGATATGAAAGGAACATTTAGTGCAAAGATGGGCATGATAAAGGACAAAAAAGGCAGGGACCTAACAGAAGCAGAAGAGATTAAGAGGTGGCAAGAATACACAGAAGAACTATACAAAAAAGATCTTAATGTCCCTGATGTCCACGCTGGTGTGATCACTGACCTTGAGCCAGACATCCTAGAGAGTGAAGTCAAGTGGGCCTTAGGAAGCATTGCTAACAACAAAGCTAGTGGAGATGACAGTATTCCAGCTGAGTTATTTAAAATACTAAAAGATGATGGTGTTAAAGTGCTGCACTCAATATGCCAGCAAGTTTGGAAAACGCAACAGTGGCCACGGGATTGGAAAAGGTCAGTTTATGTTCCAATTCCAAAGAAGGGCAACGCCAAAGAATGCTCAAACTATCGCACAATTGCACTCATTTCACATGCTAGCAAGGTTATGCTCAAAATCCTACAAGCTAGGCTTCAGCAATACATGAACCGAGAACTACTGGATGTACAAGCTGGGTTTCGAAGAGGCAGAGGAACTAGAGATCAAATCGCCAACATTCGCTGGATCATGGAGAAAGCACGAGAGTTCCAGAAAAATATCTACTTCTGCTTCATTGACTATGCAAAAGCCTTTGATTGTGTGGATCACAACAAACTGTGGCAAATTCTTAAAAAGATGGGAGTACCAGACCACCTTACCTGTCTCCTGAGAAATCTGTATGCGGGCCAAGAAGCAACAGTCAGAACTGGTCATGGAACAACCGATTGGTTCAAAATAGGGAAAGGTGTACGACAAGGCTGTATACTGTCACCCTGCTTATTTAACCTATATGCAGAGTACATCATGAGAAATGCCAGGCTGGAAGAATCACAAGCCGGAATTAAGATTGGAGGGAGAATCATCAACAACCTCAGATATGCGGACGATACCACCCTAATGGCAGAAAGTGAAGAAGAACTAAAGAGCCTCTTGATGAGGGTGAAAGAGGAGAGTGCAAAAGCTGGCTTGAAACTCAACATTAAAAAAACTAAGATCATGGCATCTGGACCCATCAATTCCTGGCAAATAGAAGGGGTAGAAATGGAAGCAGTAACAGACTTCATTTATTTGGGCTCCAAGATCACCGCAGACGGAGACTGCAGCCATGAAATTAAAAGACGCTTGCTCCTTGGGAGGAAAGCTATGGCAAGCCTAGATAGCATATTCAAAAGCAGAGACGTCACCTTGCCGACAAAGATCCGCATAGTCAAAGCTATGGTTTTTCCAGTAGTAATGTATGGCTGTGAGAGCTGGACCATAAAAAAGGCCGAGTGCCAAAGAATTGATGCCTTTGAACTGTGGTGCTGGAGAAGACTCTTGAGAGTCCCCTGGACTGCTAGGAGGTCAAACCAGTCAATCTTAAAGGAAATCAACCCTGATTGCTCATTGGAAGGATCGATAATGAAGCTTAAGCTCAGATATTTTGGTCACCTAATGCGAAGAGAGATCTCTTTGGAGAAGACCCTGATGCTGGGAAAGATTGAAGGCAAAAGGAGAAGAGGACGGCAGAGGATGAGATGGTTAGATAGCATCACTGAAGCAATGAGCATGAAACTGAGCAAACTCAGGGAGGCAGTGAAGGACAGGAAGGCCTGGTGCAATATGGTTCATGGGGTCACGAAGAGTCGGACACGACTTAACGACTAAACAACAAATGGAATATTGCTGCTACAACACTGTATCACTCCAGAAATCCTCTTGTCTAGGTTTTGTAAAGCTGTTTCCTCTTTGGCTGCTAATCCTTTGCTTTTATTTAGCAGGGGTTCCCCCCCCCCTCCTTTCTGTAGTGTCCCATGGTTAGACAGCCTCAGCAAAATATCATCAGAGAAATAAATACATATCTAAGCTTTTAGATGTGACACTTGATTCTGCATGTTGGTGATCTGTGTCCCCTAAACATTTAGGATATGAAGAAAGGTTAAATATCCAGGTCTTCTTCAAAACATTTAATTTCCCTGAGAAATATTACTCTGCATCCAGAAGTTTCCTGATTCAATTTCTGGGATTAGAATCCTTTAAAGAGGGATGACAGCTGTTGCCTTCGATCAATACCAGCCAGAATAGCCAATGATCAGGCTGAGGAGAACTATAGTCCAACAACAACTGGATGGCCACAGAACCTACTTCTGCTTGGAGCTCAAACAAGGTAATTCACTTCCCTATCCCACTTTTCCATTTTTTCCAATTGATACTCAATGTTCCATGGCTTCTAGCAACTATTGAGCATACTCTATTCCTATTGGCTTATTCTGGGGGTGTGGGTGTTTGTTGCTTGTGGTTGATTTTCTACTTTGGCATGCTTAGGAATCTGATGAAGCATGGGAGTATTTTTCCCTTGTTATATCCTGTTTTCTCTCCAAGGAGTACTGAGTTTGCTACTAGAAGCAGTAATAGAAGACAGTCCAAGCATAAACTATAAATGAAAGATGGCAGAAAATTGAATAATATGCCCCATGTTGGTCTTGACAATATTGCTGTTCTAGATATCAGTTGACCTTTTCTAGTGTGCTATGAATGACAGTAATTATATAGCTTTTTAACATTCTCCAGGGATTTCCATACTCCAAATATAGCCACCATCAGACACTTCTATGGCCCAAAATAGTCTCAGGGATTGAAAAATTTGAGCTGCTGCAACAACTGGAGAAGAAAAACAAACAAGTTACACAATCCCATGAATGAACTTTCTATTTTCCATTAACAATTTAACATAGTATGTGTATACTATGAAACTAAATACATTTACTCTAAAATAACTTATTGTAGCGGCTACAGTGTTGGACTAGGTCTTGGTCTCCATTCAACCACTATAAGCACTTTGAGGTAGGCCAGGTCAAGAAACCAATATGCCAGAGATGGACCTTAATGAAATAAGGTAGCATAACAGAATCTTGAAGGCCCATACAGCTTTCTCTCTGCCCTTATATTAAACAAAATCAAGGCAGGATTATTTTGAGTTTCTTTCTCACATTTTCCTCTTTCTCAGGACTATGTAATCTTTTCTGCAAGTCTCCCTTTAATGGCTCATTCATTCTGTCCCAATACAAAAGATTAATTCTACATCCTTCACAATTATGGACTCATTGGATGTCTTGAGCTAGTCACTCTTTTTCAGCCCAACCTACCTTATCAGCTTGTTGTGGGGATAGAATTAGGGGAGATCTCTCATGTACATTCTCACAAAAAAAAGAGAGATATAAATAACATGTTTCCAAGTATGCTTTTGTTTCCAAAACTGCTGAGATATTCTGCTCCATTGAATAGAAAGAAAGAAAGAAAGAGAGAGAGAGAGAGAGAAGACAGACAGACAGACAGACAGACCTCTTAGGAAACCAGTGCTGCTAGAAAGAGAGATGAGGCCTTAATCACATCTTCAAGGAGAAAAAAACAAATGGAATGCAAAAGTGAAACTTTGATCACATCTGAATACTGTATTCAAGGAAAAGATAGCATTTCTTCAGGACAAATGCTTCCTTATTATAATACACTAGATACATGCAACAAGAAACCAGATACCTCATACAGAGAAAAAAGAAATTCTGAATCTAATCCTTTCAGTTGTCTTTTCTATATATACATAGTTATAATTTGGGGGGGGGGCATCATTCACTGCCAGGTAAAGTATTCCCTATACTGTACTCATTTTTATAAAGTCATCTGTTTGATGTTGTTCTCTGTTTGAAGATCTGCCAGTCCATGTCTGACTTAAAAATCAAGAATCATCAGAGAATATGAGAGTATGAATTGTCCAGCAAATTTAGCAAGCAGATGGTAGATTGAGCACAAAAGCATACAGGTTATCTAGGTATATTTATAGTTAAGCTATAGTACTATTTTCCACATGTGTATAAATTGCCTATGCAGGTTTGATACTCATTAATACGGAATACTAACCATGCTCTCAATCTGTCAAAATGAGACCAATGCTCAAGGTTCCTTGTTCATGAGCATGTGGGGATGGTGAGGGGGGAGAAGGGGCCAAATGATAAGTATGACTATATAATTGTGCAAATTGTGCTGTGACCTACATACTTGCATCAGACATTGGGATGCAAGTACATAAGGGCAGCATTTGTGTGATGACATGCGCATGTCTTCATTTTTGCATTACTGTGGTTTGCTGTAGACACTGCTGTCCTTGTCCGTTTTTTTTTTTAATGTCCCCAAAATGTAATTTTAGAAAGAAAGCCAACCCACAATTTTATTTTCACTCTTCTAAAGCATGGGATTTCCATAATATTCCTTCTCTTCGGAATAAGTACTTCAGTAATGCTTCTAGTGGTTATGTTTCTTGCTATGCCTCCCTCTTTCAGTTTCTCCACACTGATAACAAACTTTCATCTTCTTGTTTCTTTCTTTCAAGCAATATACATTTATGGAAATAGCTCAAATCCACAGCTGCTCCCAGAGCATATGTTTACTAGCACTTTCCTTGACCAATGAAAATGGGATTGTGTAAAACTGACTTGATTCTCACATGTCCCAGCTGACCTTCATTTTGGAAGTATACCTGATTAAGGGCCTCACAGAAACTGGATAGGACTAGGAAAGAAGGGGTGGAAAACAGCCCTTATGCATTTCCTGAGGCCCCTCTTTCCTGTAATCCTTTGATAGCTATGCTTGCAAGACATAAACTGAAAAGTCTTCAGTCAGTTAAAACAAAGAGTTGGGGGGGGGAGAGAGAGACCCTTTTTTCCTTTCTTCTGCAGCTCTCATCATTCTCTCCTCATTTCTCGTTATATCCTTAGAAGATCTGTCAACTTTCTTTCAAAGATTTAGGAGTATGTGGGAAGTAGAAGGGTTGGGGAAATTTGTTCCACCAGCAATACATATTTAATTCTAGACTATTCATACTTATACAGAGACTCCTGATGTCAAATAATCAAAATGTGGCATTTAGTGAGCCAGATAACACCAGTTATTTGTGGATTAAAATAACTGCCCTTCAACCACATAACCTGAAGGAATAGAGTGAAACCTAAAATAACAATGCAGATATTTCAAAGGGTTTCGAAAGAGCTCTAACCTGAATTAATAATTACACAAAACAAGCTGCACAGAATACATTCTTGCAAGTTCTTTCATTTCCCTAACTATAGAGTTTTTCAGTAGAAAAAGTGTATCCCTGAGTAAGATCACTATAATTATTCTGACTGGTTTTCTACTTCCAAGAACTCAAGATGTTTTTACCAGGCACATATTCATCCTGACCTCTCTTAAGTATCCTTCTTAATCCTTGACCAACTTGAAACAACAGCTATTTAATAGAGATAGTCCTTGTTTAGCAACCACAGTTGGGACCAGCTACTCAGTCATTAAGCAAAGTGGTCACTAAATGAAACTGTGACTGTACTTATGATCTTACTTCAGCTTTCCTTTGCTTTACAGATTTGTGAAGGTCATAAATGCGAGGATTGATTGCAAAGTTACTTTTTCATCACCATAACTGCAAACGGTTGTTGTATGAGGCAGTCACTATATGCGGACTACCTGTACGTTATCAAATGAATTATGAATGGAGGCTGGAAACAGTCTGCGGTGAGTTCCAGATTAAAAAATCCATACTGGCTGTTTGATATTCATTACCTCCTTAAGTCTCACTGAAGTCAGCTGGATAACAAATCACTATTACTTTCAGTGAGATTTTAGTAAGATTAGTTTCCTCTGTGCTAGGACCTTTTTCTTTTATTTTCTTAGTACCTTAGAAAGAACTGTCTGCACTGTACAAAATCTCATGGAATGATCAAGGTGCAGCATTTGTCAGATCCAACAGGAGTAGCTTCTTCAGAAGTTATCTACCACACATATGCAACAGATATGTAGTAGAGATGTTTATTTAGTGCAATCTCCATTTACAGTGCCACTTGTTACATAGCTAGGATCTGAACAGGTAATACTTCCATTTCTAAACATCAGAGCTGCTAGCCTCACATCTGTCTATAGCAGCCTTTTTGAAGCTAGTGCCCTCTAGAAGTTGGGCTAACTCGCCACCATCCCTAGCCGGTAAAACCAATGGCTGAAATGATGGGCCTGTTATAAATCTATATACTACTAAAACTCTCGTGTCTGTTCGTAACCTTCAACTGGGTGAAACGGTGCATCATAGGGCAACAATTTTTCAAGCAAGGTACCTCAAATGAGCTAACTTACAGAACACGTCCAAAATCTGGGACCCATTACTCCTGTGGGATTGAAATTTGGGGAAGTTGTTGCCACTTTGTCACCCCACTGCTGCTATTTCAGCGCTGCCACCACACTGTCACAGTCAGCCGCAGTCAGGCAATCCTCCTTTCCAACGCTCCCTGACAGCTTCCCACAAGTTAATGGGAAAGCCAGCAGGAAGTCTAAACTTGATCATTGGAGGGGTGCGGGTGGGGGAGACTTGGGAGGGAGGGAGGGAGGGAGGGAGGGAGGGAGGGAGGGAGGAAGGAAGGAAGGAAGGAAGGAAGGAAGGAAGGAAGGAAGGAAGGAAGGAAGGAAGGAAGGAAGGAAGGGAAGATTTCCGACACTCCCTGCCAGCTTCCCATAAGGAAAAGCAATGGGGAAGCCAGCAGGAAGATGGAAATCACTCCCACTCCCACTGCTTTTTTGCCCACCCATGGTCGTTCTGTTTAGGTAAGATAATATCTCTGAAACAATGACCCAATGGATCACGGGTTGTCTAGTAAGAACTAGAGGGTGTCAGGTTAGGGAAGGCTGATTTAGGGCAGAGCTGTACTTTCTGCTTGGCCCATTCCTAGTACAGGCCGCTCACCACTTCCAGAGTGCAGAAATGAATATCATCCTCTTCTCACTCCCAGCACATTACAAATGTACCTCACACCTATATTTTCCAGCTTCAGTTCAAAACTGCTGTTTTCCATCCTGGACCATCTTAAGCCCTTCAGAGCAGATGGTCTCCAATGCTTTGTTCCATTCTAGGAGCACCCGAGTTCTGATTGGCTGCATGGCCTGGCATGTCCCCTCCCCTCCAGCATCTGGTCATTGCTCAAAACAGCCATTTCACTCCAAGCTGCCAGACTGCTGCATTCTCTGCACTTTTTAATAATCTTGCAGTTGATCCAGCAGTGGCCTGTTAAGTCAGTGAACTATCTTCAACCCTAGAAACCTATGCTCCATTCAACCCTTACATGTCCCAGTGGGCACCCTTGCAGTTTATAATGCCCAGGCTGAGTGAAGCATGCTCCCCCTCCTTCCCCACTTCCTGTCCACAGTACTGCAATTTTTTATTTGGAGTACAGTACAAAGAATGAAGACTTCCATAATATTTTCTCAATAGGTACCACACTGATACTTTTTTGCTATATTTCAAGATAACATTTTTTCTAGGGAAAATGACATCCAGAGTATATTCAAGGGTTGAAAGTCTTGAAACACAGTGGATTCAAATTTTTAAAAGGCTACCTTTGTTGCCAGTTCTTAGTTCTTATGCAATTGATTGGCAAATTATCCGCACATTTAAAAGTATCCAAAATTGGAACATTCAATCCTGAAAATGTTTCATAGCTAGTGGTGGTTGTTTTTAACAGACAATAAATATAAAGCTAGATCCGTATCTCAGAGGTTCATGGATGCAGTCACGCAGGAGCCACGTGAATGGAAAGATGTAGAAGTCACTCTTCCTCTTCCCACCAGACCACTTGCATGCTGGGCTGTGGCTGAACTCTCAGATGCTCAGCATCACACGTTGTGCAAGAATTCAGAAACTTAGATTTTTCTCTTTGTGTTTGTTTTGTTTTGCCCTGCTGCTCCAACTCCTCCAAGCTTTACAGATGAGGAGCTCATAGATCATATAGGGAATTTATGTATGTGTGTTCTGCCCTTGTTTTTCCCAGTGGTAGCCTGAATACCAGACATGTTTAGGAAATCATATTTGTTTTATTATGAGTACTAAACGCCTCTTCATTCATTTTGGCTCATGTGATTGCTTTAAAAAGAAGCACTGGTGCTGTGTGTTAGTTGTAGCCTAGTAAGGAAGAGACCAGTTTATACAGACCAGCTCCTAATGCAATTCTGCACACATAGCCAACACACATATGAGGTGGCTACAATTTCTCCAGCTGGCAAAATATCCCGTGGTAAAACTGAGCACTGAAATCAAGAGTTGGCTGGCGATGGGCTAAATCTGTTCATTCTCTTCTGCAACACTGCTGGGAGCACAGGAAACTTTCTTATCCACTACTGCATCTGCTCAGGGCATAACTGGATTAAATAGTTTCCAACAGAAAATAAAGCTTTGTGTTCTTGTGTGCATCCTAAGGAAGTATCAGCAGCACTGACTATGCTGCTTTTGCAAACAGTTTACAGTAAAAGTAAGCTCTTCTAAATCAGACTTTGATGCTGCAGTCAGAGTGGGTAGGGTTATTCTCATATCTGAGGTTTAAAACTGCTCTTGCCTCAACTGTTTTGCAAAATACTATATAAAGGCCAGATTGATCATTTGCATTACAAATATCTTTCCACATTCATTTGCATTACAAATATCTTTCCACATTCTGTATTAATTTAATAAGCCGTGATAGTCCCAAAGACAATGGAATATTGCTGATGCAAGTGTTCTCACCCAAAGACATCCTTAGTTTCAACACATTTCCCTTACGTCACTCTACAAGGTGATATAAGAACATCTGTGACTGCAAAGGCTAAGCCTGAAACATAATGAATCCTGACTAGCATGGTTTTGGCATATTTAGACTAGTATCACATTTCAGTAGATTAAAAAGGAACCCATAGTCTAAACTCTATAGGTAAGTTGCAAGTAGGGTAGACAGTATAGTGTGGTTAAGAATTTATTATAAACAAATGCCATATTTAGCCCAAAAGGGAACTAAGATAACTTCTGAGCTGGGAAAGATAGGGGACTTTTCTCTTTTAGGTAAACATGATCTTTGTTTAAATGGTTTCAAACTGAAAATAGACTTTTGTCTTCTGATACGTATCCAAAGTAGTAGCGCCTACTATGATGGTTTTGCAAAACAGTTTATAGTAAAAAGGGGCCACATGGACTATGCTGTGCCATGTATTAAATATTCCCTCTCTATTTCTTGGGTCAATATCACTTCAGCATATAGCATTTTCTTTTTTTCACTCACAGATAAAGAAAAGGTAGAAAAGGAGATACTTATCTGTCCTAGAATAATCCAAATATGACTTTGATATCTGGCATCACTTAGGATGGCACAGAATTTTGGATATATTGGTAACAGTTTTTGGACTGAATAGGATTCAACACCATTGATCCATCTTGACTATATTTCAGTCTGGGCTGAACCCATATAAATATTCATCTGTACTGTTTGTATTAAAATTTTCTTTCCAAAATAAATATTTAAAATATCATTTTCGATTCAGCCTTATTGAGTATAAATAAGTAAAGTGAACATATAAAGTTCAACACCTATACCTTGGGTTTTAGAGTTTGCCCAGTTCTGTATTGAGAACAGTCAACAGGGAGAATACCCAAAAAAAAAAAAAACCCTCATAAAGCTTCAGTTCTTTGACTTTCTTGCATTCTGTGTGGAGGGCATATTTAAAAATCATGGATGAACGTTTTTTAAACACAGAATCTTCTTATGTGATGAATCACGCAGTCCCAGGAGCGCTGAACCATGAGATTCTCTGGAAAGCATTAATCAGTACTAAACTGGTAATGTCTCAAAGAACAGAAAGAACCAATGGAGCAATTACTGAAAAGTAGTTGTCAGAACATTCAACAGACTGGTCAATAACATTTCTATTTTTATGGAATGAATTGGTAACATCCTAATTTACATACATGTCAACCTCTCCACAAATGACAGCATCAAATGGATTTCTCTAATAATTTCTTGACAATTATAGTGGTAAAACACTAGAAGTAATTACATCAAGTCTTCCTTCTTTCTCTTTAAAAGGTGTGCATGATTTTGGAGCAGAATACCAGAATGAGCTAGATGGTACATTCTGAATACACTGCATGGGATGCTGTAATGGTATGTGGGAATGACCTTGGAAAACGGTTACTCATTACTCAGGCAGTAAAAGAGATGGCAGAAGATTTGTACTTGCAAGGTTCTGTAGCCTTACAATAAAGTAGAATTAGCTCATCTGGTCATGTTTCCTGTCTGGTCTACCTAGGAAGACTGACAGATGTGGACATGCAAGCTAGAATCTAGATTAAAGGTCCTCCTTTGCATGGACATGTTTTGGGATAAAATTGAGTTTTGGTTATGTTTGTGGCATACTAACCAAAATGTATCAAAACTGAAGGGTACTGTCTTTACAGTTAGAGAATGGTGCATATGGCATAGGTACTACTAAGTTAGGTGACCTAGACTATACCTTTTCTATCTTATAAAAATCATTATGTGAAAGCTTCAATTGACCAAATACAAGATAGGTGGTGGTGTCAATGTCCATGGGCCCATCTGATGACAAGCACAGCATATGAAAGATAGTGACTTGGAATGCAAGAACAGTATGTTTTAAAGAGCATGAATTAACAAATGAAATGAAGGGAAAAAATAGGTCTGTTGTGTGTTAAACTAAAAGGATGTAATAGACTTGAATGAATGTGGTCTGATCTTGCAAAGAACTGAAAATGTAGGTTCAGTTATAAACGGATTATGTACTGGTGTCATTTGGGCTGTTGTGGGTGGATGTGAAAGTAGGAACCCATGGAGTGGTGACAGTTGCATGTTACATTACCATGAATGATGATACTGAAAGAAGTTGGGATGAATTTTGGGAAAAATCGTGCAACATTCTTAATGAATGCGGTTCAGGGAATAACATTATTCCATTAGATAGTATGAATGGATTGGTGGGAATAAGATGAGAGAGTACAGAAATAGAGTTTGAGCCACTCAGCCCTAAGAATGAATGAGAATGGTGACTGTTAGGATAGAACCTTTTAATAAAAATGACTCTTTGTTTTGAATATGTGAATTTAGCATAAATCTATTCAGACGTAAACATGGCAAAGGAATGAATACAAATCTAAAAGCAAGACTAAATTTTTTATTTAAGATGAAAGCAAATTAGTGAAGGATGCAAAAAGTTCTGAATATGGAGCAGATCATCTTTTGGTAGCATCAAGAGTGGATCTTGGGGGAGAAAGGGACAGAAAAGGAAAGAAATGAAAGAAAGGGGGAAAAGGGAAAGAAAAGGAAAGAAATGAAAGAAACTAGAGTAAAATTAGAATTGCAGGAGTAGAAAGTATGAATCTTGTATTAAAAAGTATTTTAAGATAGATTAATCTTCCAACAGAATGAACGGAAAGTAAATATAAATAAAACGAACATGAAAGAGTTATGTTACAGAACAGCACAGAGATGTGTGGAGTTCCCTAATGAGAAGTACAAAAAAAGATGCTTGGTGGAATAATGAAGTAAAAGAGGCTATAGATAAGGGAAAATGCATACAAGAGAGTGATTTCTGAAAAATTATGAGAAAAAATATTGTATAACGTGCATAGAAAGAAAAAGATAGTTGAAAATGTAATCAAAGGGATCAAGGAGTGGTTAAGATTTAAAAAGGCAGAGGAAACAGTGATTTTAATGGAAATAAAAAACTATTTTTGAAGTGGGAGAAAAGAAGCCTCCAGCAGAGTAAAGATTTAAAAATAAATATGATGAAGTTATTTGGGATGAAACTGAAGTGAGGAAATTCTGCAAGAAATATTTAGAGATTTGTATGGGAATGATTAAAAAAAAAGGCAAAAAATAGTAAAGCTAGAAATGCAGGTGGTATAACTGGAGAAAGGCTAAAATATTGGTGAAGTTTGCTTATGGAGTGGCCAAGCAATTTGTTTAATGTGTGTGAAGATTATGTGTACGCAATTGAAAGAATGCCACTATGATCCCAGTCTATATAGGGAAAGGTAGAAGAATGAATGCAATGGAAAAACTACAGAGGGGTGAGTTTGCTTAGTATGTCTGAGAAGGTGTTTGGCAGAATTTTGATCAAAAGGTTATGAGAGGCGACAGTGAGCAAAATGTGGGAAATACAGTTTGTACTTTCGCTGAACAAGGGATGTGCTCTTCAGCAGGTCATTCAGAAATGTATGAATGTGATAAAGTTTATTGGTCATTTTTTGGTGTAGAAGAAAGCTTATGATAAACTGAACTGGGTTGAATTATGGAATGTTTTCTATGAATATGGAGTGTAAAGATGGTTGCTGAATGTGATAAGAGTGGCACGTAATGGAACTAAACCATGCATGAAATAAATGTTATGCTTAGTGAATGATGCAACATTGACCTTGGAGTAAGGCAAGGATGTGTGTTGTCCCCTTGTTAATGTATTTACTGTATGAAAATGTGTGTAAGGAATACTTGTGGTAATATTAGGGGCGTGTTATTTGGGGGCATGAATGTACATGTATGCAAGTGGTGCTGAATTGTTGGTTCAGAACCCAAATGGTATGCAATGAATGTTAGATAAATTGTATGATACACAAGTATGGATCTGAAAATTAATGTATGGAAGAGTAAGATAGCTCCGTTGACAGGGGAAATGAAGTGAATGATTGCAAGTTATACATAAACAGTAATTAGAACAGTAATACAAGGGCATCCACAGTGCCAGTCACTGGTTTCAAAATGGTGGGCACAACCAGCTGGTCAAAGCTCTGCCCCTTTTTAATGTGCATCTCATGCATTACACACAACTAAAAAGGGGAGGGACTTTGATCACTCAGTTGTGTTCACCATTCTGAAGCTAGTGAGCATCTCTGCAGATACGCCTGTAGGTGTAGATACTATGTGATCTGTTGAGGGGAATGAATATTTGTCTAAAGAAGTGAAAATGGCTATCTTTAAGTGCATGATTTTGCCCACAGGAAGGAAGGCAGGCAGGCAGGCAGGCAGGCAGGCAGGAAGGAAGGAAGGAAGGAAGGAAGGAAGGAAGGAAGGAAGGAAGGAAGGAAGGAAGGAAGGAAGGAAGGAATGGTGGGTGGGTGGGTTCTGAATTATTGTGGACAGAATAAAAAGTGAGTGACCAATACAAAAGAAATATGTCGAGGTGGCTTGCTCAATTCATTAAGAATTGAATTGTGAATTAAATACATTTTAAAAAGTACTGAGTCGAAGTAGAAAACCAAGAATGTAGATCTTAGATAGAGTTGATTAGATGCTCAAAAAGAGAGGTGAAAAGTTAAAACAAAGAGCAATGTCTGAAGTAATGTATGGCTGTGTTGGAACCAAGGATGGTCTGCAAGGATAGAAAGAAAATATATGATCATATTAAAGAAGCAAATACGGAAGGATTACTGGCACTGATCCCAAAGCTGCTACTGTCCTCAGCTAACTACTTGCTTAAGTTCTTTAGATGATCTCAGTCCCGGGTGTCCCAAAAATTTTAAGTCTAGTGCTGGGAAATGCCCATGATATCAAAGAAATAACAACTGTCTCTCTTCATCAAAATACCACCGTATTATTTGTATGTCTGTTACCTCCAATAGCTCCAGCAATGAAATCCATCTGCACCAAGTCAACTGTCTTTGCTCGTCCAGTAAAAATGTTTGAATCACACCATAAGAGGGAAGAAAAATCTGTTTTTCCAGAAACGAGAACTCTGGAGGGACGTGCTGAGTTTGAACAATAGGTGCTGTAGTCAGCAGCACTAGCTTTCTGCACCTCTCTCTGAAGATAAATTGAAAGACGTACATCACCAGAATTTGGAAACCGTCTCCGGAACACTGGCAATCTATAACGTCATAGCAGCCAGCCTGCAATTGTTGCAGGGGACAGAGACCTCTCTCCTTGTGCCTTTTGCCCTGCAAACCAAAGCATTAACTCTGAGCTGAACCGGGGCCAGATAATGGGTGGAAGGTCTTTTAACTTAAAAAGTGAATTCCTGCTTCCTGACTTGCTGAATCTGTTGGCCCAGCAGAGAACAGGATGCAGATCAGCCTGGTATTGAGGTCAGATGGCCCTAAGTAATCAGTCCTCATCCACACAGGAGGGATATAATCTGTTGTGGGGGAAGTAGGCACATGCTTTGAGTGCTCTGGGTGAATGGAATTCAAATGGCTATCTCAGGCATTTCAGTAGCAAGACTTGGAAAGACCTTTGTCTGAGAAATACTCAGTCAAGCCAGTACTAGGCTAAGTGAACTGATTATAACTGATTCAGTGATTAGGGTTACCTATTGCATTAAGTCATAGTTCGTAATTATGGTTTATTGCCTAAGCCACAGTTGGATGCACCCACACAATATGCTAAGTTATAAACTGTGCTTTATAAATCACAATGGCTTGGTTCACACAGGAGATGGTTAAACAAGACAACTAATTCAGATATTTTGCCTTAATAGAACAAATTGCGTTAAGCCAGTCTTCTTCAACCTGGTACCCTCCAGTTTCATTGGACCCCAATTACAAGCATGCAGTTATGGATGTTGCAGTTCAACACATCTGGATGACATCTGGTTGTGGAAAGTTGGCCTAGCTTCTTAGTAGGAGCCTGATACACATAGACAGTTCTGTGTAAGACAATTGCACTGGAAATCATGCTTCAAATCAGAAAGTGAGCTCAGAAAGAAGAGTTTTAAAATGCAGTTAACCAGTAGCTTTGTCTAGTTAACACTTAACCATTCTGAGTGATTGATTAACAAGGATACTTCTCCTTTAGTCCATGTGATTCTGCACCTATTGCCAAGTATGATTAGAGGTGTCTCATGACATATGATCCTCCTAAGATTCTTGGTCTCAACTGAAGAGTCATTTGGGGTCTTGTGCCCAATGTACCTTATAAGCATCTCTGACCTACTACATCTAGTTTATGCCTGCACTCTATGGTCCACTGACATCTTATCATGTCTATCTCTCCCCATTACCACCCCATAGAAAGAGTTCCAAGTATTGTATTATTAGGAAAAATCGTAACTAACTTCAGCTCAGATCCCCAAGATCAGTGCTTTTAACTGGTAGAAGAGATGTAAACTGAACCATGTATTTCAGTAAGAAGAATTTATTGCTCCATTGACCAGACAGAGACAAAAAAGTGAGAAATGGCCACCAAGCATAACACAAGAATTAACTTTGCCAAATCAGGTGGTGCATTCATCTAAACCAGCTTCCTGTTTCTGTTACTAGACTGTTTCAGAAAATACAGACAAGATGGGCTTTTCCTACTGTTCATCCTCAGCAACTCATGTTTCTGAACACGTGAACTTCTATCTGTTCTGGCTTGGATGCCAATTGGGCAGAGTCTATGGTGATGAATGAGAAAATATCTTGTGGGGTTATTTGGGATTCTTTTGAGTTTGTCAAGACTGAGAAAGTGAATAGGGTCCTCAGTAGTCTGAATGCCACCACCTGTGGAGAGATCCATGCTCTCCCTGGTTCTTCTGGGGCATCAGACAGGGCATGAATAGATGGAACTAGGAGATTATGAGTACTTCACTGGGAAGGGCATAGTATCACCTGTGCCATCTCCTGAGAAAGTTCATCCTGCATGTGGCTATCTTTTCTGCCCAGTTTCCAACCTTCTCAGATATTTTGGGTCATTCTTAGTCAGTATTCAGGCTTGGTCATGGGACAGAAACAGCAATGGTTGCTCTGGTCGATGACCTATGTTTGGACTGAGATTGCAGAAGTGTGCCCCTATTAGACTTCTTGGTTGTGTTCAGTATCATAGACCATGATGTCATTCTGGATCCCTCACAACAGTTGAGAATTGGGGCATCATTCTTTGGTGGATTCACTCCCACTTAAGTGGAGGGTTCAGGTAGGGTTCATGGGGGAGCAGTGATTGAACCCTTGGCTTCTCCTGGGCTTGATCCTCTCCTTCATGTTATTCAACATTTATATTAAACCACTGAGGGAAGTCATTCATTGGTTTAGGGTGAAGTTTCATCAGTATACAGATGATACCCAGCTATACATGATCACCTTGAACTGGTGCCAGGAGACTGTAAAAATCTGGATGGGGCAAAACAAATTAAATCCTTCCAAGATGGAGTTGCTGTTTGTCAATGAACATCTCAGCAGTCTAATAACAACAATTCTGGTAGTTACTCTTGATGGAGTCATAGTCCCCCCTGAAAAAGTTTATGTCTTGCAAATCATCCTGGAGTCTCAGCTCTTGCTGGAACAGCAGGTAGAAGTCATGGTGGGTGTATGATCCTATTTTGACCAGGATGCCATAGTGACAATTACTCATGCCCTGATCACCACTCTGTTAGACTATCATAACATGCTCCATGCAGAGCAGCCTTTGGAGATGACTCAGAAGCTGCAACTGGTACCAAAAAAAATGCCAAAATTGTTATGCCATCAGTATATAATAACACAGGTTTTAAAGTTCCTACACAGGTTACCAGAAGACTTCTGGACCCAATTCAAAGTGCTGATTATTACCTTCAAAGCCCTTCATAGGGCAGGAACAGGTTATATCAGGCAGTGCCTTGCCAAAATCTGCCCTTCCAGTTAGGATACCTAAGGAGGAATTGTTAAGGTTCCAGCATTTTGTGAGGTTCATGAAGCACGGACCAGACAACAGGCCCTCTTAGTGATGGCTCCCATTTTTACTGAGTATTATTATTTTCATTGTGTTTTTATTGCATAATATTTTGAACTATCATAGGCTGAGAGTCCATATGGATTGGGGTAACCTATGTAAATAAATAAATACATTTGCTATCATGATTCATAGCTACTGATAGGTCTCTCCTTAATCACATTCATGGCAGGGTGAAGTGAGCAGAAAAACAAGCAGGAAACAAATGAGCAAACAAATGAACAAAAAAATACAAGCAGAAAGGTTAAAATGATTGTGCAACTTATCTTATTGCCTGCCCATCAGAAACTCTGCTGGCTGTCATGACCGCATAGAGGAAACTAATGTAAGATCAATGTAATTAAAATGTATACTATATTGAGACTAATGTATATTTTAAGAGGGATTCCAATGTTAACCCCTACTGGACATTTTACATTTTACACAAATAGGCAAACTAATGAGAAAAGTAATATTTACACATTGCTGGAGAGTAGGCTTTTTTTTATCATCATGTGCCTGGTTCCTCCCATTGCCCTCATAAATCAGCAGTGCCTTTGAAAAGAATGTCACAAGACATTGTCCTAGGAGGTGTTCATTTTCATTTCATTACACTGCAGCAAAACATGCACAAAAGTAAATAGAGAATAAAGGTAAATAGAGAACATGCATAAAGGTAAATAGAGAAAGCCCCACCCCGAGCATCTTTGGAATAATGTAAGGGCTTAAATTTAAATTTCACAGATTAATACAAATATTGCTTTGACAAACAGAAAAAAGGCATCTGTGATTTACATGTCATAACTAAACAAGTTTATATGAAAAAGACACAGGAAACAACTGTCAGAAGTCAGTAGCACGGCCATATCTGCATTATGTGCTAGATTATTTCTGGATGTAGTATGTTGTACAAACCCAGGTAAAAGTGTAATTAATAAAAAGTGCCTAAACTGTGGTTCTTAGCAAGCTGTCTTACAGGCTTAGTCCTCTCAACTTCAATTCCTCATAAAATAACTGGGAAGTTACTTTAAAATCAACAGTATCCTGACCTCTGGATTCAGAGAGGAGGCTAGAGCAGCTAGAAAACTGGGTTGCTTTCTTCTCCAGCCCTTCTCACGCAGACACTTACAGGCAGAGGGGAGATGGGGACGCAAAGGGGGCAGAGAAGCCGCTGTGTAACATGCTATTCGTGGTGGCCCCAGTGCCCATCAGGCAACCCCAGAGGCACACTGCTTTGTTTTCACAATCGGTTTTTTAAAAAGGCAAGGAAACGTCAGCCTGCCGACCATTGCAAAAGCAGCTGGGGTACCAGCCAAGACAGCTGCTTCCAAGCAAATCAAAACTACCCTTCGTTTGCTGGGTCAACTGGCACTAGGTCACTGGATACACTTACTCGTGGACTGAGCCAGAAACAGTTGAGCATGACATATGAGCACACTATTTGCACTGTTTGGAATCACTTTGAACTATAAAGTGGTTTGATTCTGACACAGTATCTTTGATAAGCTCTTAACTCATCTTTTACTATTCTCCCCCTTGTTCCTTAACAACTCTGCATGGTACCTAATACTTGTTTCGCAGAGCTGTGTTCTACAAAACCTTATACAATGAATTGTTGCCTTTTAAGTTGCCCTAGACCAGTGTTTTTCAACCTTGGCAACTTTAAGATGTGTGGACTTCAACTCCCAGAATTCCCCAGCCAGCCATGCTGGCTGGGGAATTCTGGGAGTTGAAGTCCACGCAACTTAAAGTTGCCAAGGTTGAAAAACACTGCCCTAAGACTTCGTTGGGTTTTTTTACTGTGAGACTAACAAAGCTTCCTTTCTAAATATTGACAGGCGACGTACATCTCAGGCATCAAACACTGAGTAATGAATGCTGGTAGGCAAAGAGTGGGTGCGTCTGTATGAAAGACGTATCCTTGGTTAACAAACATTGTTTATTCAGTTAATCCTGGGTTCCCACGACACACTGAACGACAAACTAATGCCACACAGCCATTTTTTTTTCTCCAAAGGATGAGCCCTTGGCGGCTCAGGGCGCCGCTACGTTCTGCTTGGAAATCCCCAGGGCCACCTTGGTCGCCCGCTGGAAAAAAAAAAATCGAGGATACGTTTCCTTATGCAACGTTATGCATGTACATCGAAAGCAAGCCACCCTGCGGCTATCTTTCAGGTAACGAGCACAGAACGGAAGATGTGGCCTTCCAGTTCATCCCACTTCTCCTGCCTCCGTCCGCCGGGCTGCCCAGATCAGTTTCGCTGCTTGCAACCCGCACCAGCTCGCGGGCAAACGATCTCCTCGCCCGCTGACCGTGAATTGCCATGCAGGAGCCCGCACCCCGGGCCTGCCGGACTACCCCACACCTTCCACTGAGTAAGACGGAATGCCCCGCCCCGACGGCGGCCTTAAACCCGCGGCACCTGCCCAGCGTTGCGCAGATGCGCTGACACAACAGTCGCGGCCGGTATTCGCCTCGGTCTAGGAGGAGGCGGCGGCGCTCCCTTCCGCCCCTCTCGCTTCCCCACCTCGAGTCTCTCGCAGCCGCTGCCTTCCAGCGGCCAAGACGCCTCCCCAGAGGAGCGCCCAATGAACGGCCCGCGTGGAGGGCTTCACTGGAAGGGCGTTGTCCTGCAAGCGGCCTCCTATTGGAGGCTGCCTTTTCCCCATAAGGCTTGGTCTCCCCCTCCTTTCGGTGGCGTCAGAAATAGAAACGACTCGATCCAGTTTGGCGACAAGCGGGAGAGGAACGCGCCGGCTCGAAGGGCGCCCTGGATTTCCCTGGCTCGCTGTCAGAACGTAAGGGGGGCGAAGGAGGAAAAGAAAGGACCAGTTCCCCGCCGCAAGTAGTGTCTGGATTTCTTACCTCCCTTCCGCCTTGGAGGAAGCCGAATCCCCTCCTTTATTCCGTAAGGAAGCTCGTTATAATACTCAGAGCCACAAGGTGCATTGAAACAAAAACCCGGAGTAAGGCGCACTTAAACGCTTCAGGTTGGAAAGCACGCTTTGGGCACAGCGATCATGGCGCTGGATTTCCTTGCAGGCTGCGTAGGAGGTAAGAAGCGGGGCTTGGAGCGATTGGGAGGATCGAGGTTGACATAGTTCGTGCCACGACGGTGAATGGTTTGCGTAGATCCGGGGCGGTGGGGGGGGGAGGCAGCTGCGGAAGGCGACGGCTACCTCCCCCTCTGTGGCTTGGCGCACTGCAGTGAAGATGCGCTGCCCACCCGCCCGAAGGAGGCCGGGAGGTGTTGCATTCATGCGCAAACGCTTAGAAAGAGGGAGGAAGAGACAGCCCCCAAAGCCTCAACGCGAGCGGTGAATTTATTACTCCCCCCCCCATCATTTTTGTTCTTGATCTGTTCTGGGAGGGACGTCGCCGATTCTCTGCCGACCCCATTGTCCCTGTCTGCGCTGGATTGGCTTTGATCCTGTAGAACCGGCGAATTAGCGCCCAGAAATGGGGAGGCTTTGGGTGGGTCGGCTACCTCTCCACCGAAGCTTGGCGAGGCCATTGTGCAAAAGCGGAAGCCGACTCTTCCTCTTCTTTACCTTCTCCTCGGCCACCTAAACTTTCCGGGCCGGGAATTGAATTTGGTGTAGGACGTGACCCAAATCTGTACGGGTCTGTTAGGAAGAAAGTTCCGTTAAGTGTAGTGGAACGAAATCCTAGATGTAGCCTTACAACTTAAATTCACACTAAATACAAGTAATTGGGCTCCATTTCTGAACTGGGGAGAGAAAGGGTTGAGGTTTATTGAAGGCCGAAGCAGCCCAGAACTCATTATTCCTACCCCCGGATCGCTTTTATTGCATACTTTTTTTTTCCCCCAGGATAGATAGGATGCACATCCATTTCTTGGAAACTCCATATATGAAGCAGAGCTACCCACTGGGGGACGAATACACCAACATTAATTATTGGAGGGAAGATCCTTGAACGGATCTCTTGCTATTGCCAAAGCAGACCCAACCAGACCTCTCTCTCCTGAGATTGTGGGGACTTTTTTTAAGAAAATGGAAAAGCTTCTGTTAGAAGTATTTAAGATACTTTCAAGCTATGCTTTTTATTTGTAGGTGTCTCCATACAGATTCAAAGTATCACTCCCATCCATTTCATTGTGAAATCACATGAGACGGTGGTTCCTAGTGGTCAGTTTATCTGGAGTTGGAGAGTAATGTTACTTTAAGCCCTGGCACACAGCAAATTGTAAACCAGCTTTTCCCAACTAGATTCTCTTGGTCATTTTTACAGTCATGGGGGTGATGGGGAAAGCTAAAAATCAGGAAGAAATTTTTCATTTTTTTCTTTCTGATAACTTTCTAGGGTTTTTTTTTTCTTTTTTCTTTTAGTCCCAGTCTCTAGCCTGGGAAGATGTCTCATGTTCTCAAGGGAATTTTGGAGTTTGTTCAAAACATTCAGAAAACACTATGTTAAGGGAAGGTTAGTGTAGGTGGTTTAATTTTTCTTCCTCATAGTATTGTTTTTTTAATTAAATCCCAGAATAGAAAACACAGTTGCTTGCTTTGTTGTTGAGATGGTGTAAGTAGCATTTTCCAATGTATTCACCCTTGTTGATTTGCTTTTATGTGTCTTTCAAGAGTTGAAAGTGGCATACAGAGCACTCCCTTTTTTAATTTTCCCCTGCGCGTGGTCTGTGGGTGGTAGGTTGGACTGAAAGAGACAAAGTCATTTTTATGCCTTCAAATGAATTTGTACCTGGGGCTTCCTGGTTCTAGCCCATCACTGCATTACAGTGATTCAGAGATGCTAGCCATCTGTAGCTAACTGACTGCTTCCCTTTGGTTACTAACCTCTCTTTGTCATTACATAGACAAGCATGCTGTCCTTCAGATTTTCAACTCCAACATTTAAGCTACTTAAATGTAACTTAAAAATGGTTTGGCAAGGCTTTAATATGTTTAATGCTGCAGCACACATTTGTGTTCTTAAAGGAAGAATGTTAAGATGCTAACAACCTGTTTAGATTTTAACCCTGCCTTAGTCGCAAAGATAAGCATTTCAAAACAAAATGTGTAGTTTTGTGTATGTGCTTGTTCTAAGTTCTTGCATAATTTCCTATGACAAATGCATACTGATACTCCATTTTACTGTAATCTAACTAGCACACATCACTGGATTCTGTCTTCCTTTTTACCCTGTGTTGGAACTGATCACGTGATGTAGGAGTGACAACTGCCTTGCAGACAGGGTGTATCTGTCCTGTTTCACACAAAGCAGGCTGTCAAGATTTGGGTGGAAAAGATATGCTCATCTGGAGATAGAAGCAAGATAGAAGGATGAGGAATGTAGGAGGAGAGAATTACATTTACTCTTCCCTCACACAGAAAGAAAAAAGGTGGGATTTTCCTCTCTAGCCAGATGGGGAGTCTGGAAGGTTTTATTTGGCACAAAAATGGTATTACTTTGGCCCACAGCATCAGGGTGTTGACTTTGTGAAGATAAGAATAAAGGATTGGATTTTGAATTGGATATTTGTAATCTTTCACAAAAGGGTTTGGATTAGAGGCTGTGATCATTTGTATCTTACTTTCTATTATTTGAGAGTACTATCATACTAGCCACTATCACATTTTCTCATTATCACACTTTCACTAATATTGGGTAAATTTACAGCTTCACCCGTACAGAAATATTAATTTGTGTGCTGGTTTAACTGATACACAAATAGGTCTTCTAGCTGAACATGCAGAGAATTTATCTGCAAAACCTACAAGTATGCAAATTATGTAGTTTTACATATTGAAAAAGTAGCTCCGTTGATGGGGCAGGGAGCACATCAACCTGCTGTCCCCATTATAGATACTTCCATTGGCAGAAAGCCCCAGACCAGGGCAGATTAGAGGCAGCCTTGGTTCTCTTGGAGCCAAAGGCCTTTTGGCCTTCCTGAAAGGTTCCCAAGGTTGGAGCCATTAACGTTGCCATCTTGCCCGCCTCCTGACACTGGCTGAGGCAGTTTCCTCCCCATTGAAATTAACAGATGATAATGTGGAATGAAATTGTTCCCCACCCCTTTCCTTAGTCCCACAAATGGAAAATGGGCAGGGGAGAGTGCCATTTCAGTCCCTTTCTTCTTAAAATGGCAGAAATACCCTATAAAGAGTGGAACTTTAAGCTTGCTGAGAGAGTAAACATTTAGCTCTGTGCTGAAGAAGCCCATCACTTTGCTTCTGGCATGTGCAATGAGGAAAGGTTTATGACTGATGAAACATTTGGTGTTCTATGTATTTTCAATATGCAGTTAGTTTTTTTTAATGGTCTTGGAATAAGCATATATTTTCCAGCAAAGCATGGAGTAGGCAAACACTCATTAGAGAAATGTTGAGTGTTTGGACTGCCTGATGGGAATGTGCGTATTGAAAGCACGTCCTTCTGTGCTTAAGAATACTTTGCCAGGCTGACTATATAGGATACCATTTCTTGGGGAAAAAACCTAATTCTTTAGTGAAGAAGAGCTTGAACTGGCCTTTCCCCTCTTGGTATTTTTTTCCCTCATTTGATTATTAAACCTGTTATTTAGTATCAAGTTGCCAATGATACGCTCTTATTCAGCTGGGCTAGATGTCATGTGGTAGGGCAGGAAGTAGCTTCTAGAAGTATAGTTAGGACAGTGACTTATATTGCTTTGTCCCACCTGTATTGTTGGCGGATGGTGTCTAGTGGTTTTGCAGACAGCGCGGGAACATTTCCTGTACTTTTTCTGAACTTCAGTAGAATGAAGAGTTCAAGGCAGTCTTTCCAGGTTGTGTTCTGGTCCCTTATTTGGTCTTCTCCAAGCTTCCACTAGGAAACTGCAGCTGGCACCAAATGTGGTGGTGCCAGTGCTTATGGGCAGGCTTTGGTGTGCCCATGTAGCACCACTGTGTGCAGGGTGCACTGATTACCAGTAAGCTTCCAGATGTGATTCAAGGCACTGGTTTTTACTTAAAAACTTTCACGCCATTGGGCCTGGTTGTCTAAGAGACTGCCTCTCTCCCATCCAGTAACATCTGTCAGAGTGAGTGTGTTCCAGGCCCCATCTTTAAAGCCATCTGGTGGGACCCAGGAGGTATGCCTTCTCTGTCACAAAGCCTGCCCCCTGGAATAGTAACCCTGGGTTTGAGTAACCCTGACCTTGCTGTCCTTTAAACAGGCCTTGAAGACCTAGTTTTCCCCCCAGGCTTTAGGTTAGGTGGAATATGTGTCCTGAGTGCACTTGTGCTATTGTGTTGGGGGTGTCAGCCCTCTGGTTCCTGCTATCTTTTATCTGTTTTATGTGACCCTGTCCCCCTCTTGTGACCCTCCGCTTAAAAATAAAAAGGGAATTCCTGCATTTGCCCATCTTTCGCCCATTTGTCCATCTCTTTATAGTAAAACGATTCTAGGCAGACATTATTTTTATAATATGGTGCTGCTCATGTCAAAGCTAATTTGACACTGCTTCCAATTCTAATGTTATTACTATATCCTTTTTACTTTCTCAGTATCTGATCTATTGCACCTGTAGATGGGTTTGTACTTTGCACTAAGCTGTATGTGATTGTTGTACTCTGTATATTCCTTAATAAATCTATATTTACATGATGGCCCCAGTGGCATGATACCACATGGTCTCATTGTGCTCTTTGTTTATTTCAGGTGCCGCTGGTGTATTGGTAGGACATCCATTTGATACAGTCAAGGTGGGTCGACTTTTCACAAACTTTCTTACAATATGTGATTAGGCCGAAGGTAGTACTAGCCCTTACAAATAGAATGGGGAAGGGATGTAGATGTTTGAGACCAAGTAAAACACGTATAGACCTTTCAGTAGATTACAGTCATACTAAAATACTTTAACGTCCCATTAAACCTTCCACAGAAATGGAGCATTTAGAGTTTCAGGTTACATCAGCCCTTGTCTGATGCACTTAAAAAGTGTTCTGAGATATGAGTCTTCAACCATATTTTAATAAGATAGTTCAGTGACATCTAATAAATCCTAGATATAGTTTTGAGCGTACATAACTCTTTTGTACTAAAATAAAATTTTAAAATGCACTTTCCTTAATCCTGCTTTATCTGGTGCACTTCTTTTATTTGCATTTGAAGCAATTAATTTGTTAATTATATTGACTAGATGACTGTTTGCTGCATGATGAAACAGTCTTGCTGATTTAATGTGCTTCTTCCCATCCAAGGAAAGATGTTGTGAGTTTTCAATGACAATTTTTATTTTCTTGTTTAAGACATGGATGTATATGGGTTGCTGTTGGAGAGATAAGTAGTAAAATTTTTGGCAAGAAAAAAAACACTAGAATTTGGGTAATATCTGTGGCTGTACAGAAGCCAGATAATATCTCAAAACAGGATTGTGAAATAAGATACAAATAATGGGAATACAGGGATTTGAGTTGTAAACATGTTCATATTTTTACTTTAGAGAAACCCTCACTGAAATCTGTGGGGATTCTTTTTGAATATTTACGTGCAGGATGAAGTTATAATGCTATAGAATATAAATTAAAGTAAAAGGGCTTAAATCCAAATATTTCAGCTTGTATGTGAATTGTGTAACCTTTTTGAAGAGAAAATGTGCTGAATAACACTCTGTAGATAATCTTATAGAGTCAAAGACTAGTTAGCAGCTATAAGTCTTAAGAAATGTAAAGTCTGTTGACTTATAAATGTATTTTTAATTATTTCATGCCGAGAAATAATTTTTGCTATGAATTCATTTTGTTAAATTACTCTGAATTTCCTTCCACATTGTTTCTTATCAGAATGAGTAGATTCTAGGAGTTACATTTAATCCTGCATATATTTTATGGACAGGTTTACAGAATGAAAGAATAAGCTGGCATTCCTGAATTGAAATTTATTTTAGTTTAATTATTTTGGTGCATTTATATTCCATCTATCACAAACATGGTATCTGTGGGATGTCTAAGTGGTTTTTCACTGGCTTTCTTAGCTTAAGAAATATGATCGCATCATGTGTCCTCAAACTGTGCTTGGGCACCAAACAATATACTTTCTTGGAAACATGTTTGACAGAGTATGCTTACAAAGCAAATGTATCATGGTTGGGAGGTTACTTAATTTATCATAAATCACCGAGAGACGTTTATAATTTGCACAATACCAACGTTAAAACAAATAATTTCTTCTGTAAATATACATGCATATAAGTTTATCTTAAATGTTTAGCTTGCTACTATGTTGTCAAAGGAATAATGATACAGCTACTCACACTGAGAGAAGGAAGGGGGATCTGTTTTGCAGACAGATTCTATACATATTTATTTGGAACTACATCCCATTGGGGGATTAGCTTCCAAGAAAATATGCACAGGATTGTATCATTACTTTCTTTTAACCTGTCAGAAATAAAACCACTGGTTTCATGAAAGGACAGTTTATGTAGAATTTAATCTTTGTTAGTCTTACCTAATATGAAAGTCTTTTCCTGAGCAAACTGAGTAGCTAGGCGCTATTTTCTCTTGAATGCTACATTTTAAAAATAAATGTAATGGAATTTAAAACAAAGTTTAGTAACTTTCCAGTAGTTGTACAGATTAGGCAGGTTGGGTTTGTGGGATGGGGAGGGGAGGGCATGTAAAATGGGGAAGATGCTGAAGTGTTTTGGAACCAGCTCTTCAAGTGGAGACTCCTCCCCCCACTTTGTTGATGTAATATGTACAATTGCTTTGTTGCTTAACTGCCTTTACTTTTTGAGCTAGGGGCTGTCTTCATTAACAGCAAAAGTGTTACTTTGTTGTAGATGACAGATAAGCCTCATCACGGGAGAGTTACCTAGTAAGTATAGACCAGGTGAACATTCTGTTTCTCTCGGTCTTAATTTATTCCAACATTTATCATTAGTTCAAATTTTTATAAACAAGCAAAAAGTACCAAGAAACATGTATGGTATATTTCCTTCCTTTTTTTAGTTTGTAAAATGTTTCTAGAGCGGAGGGAGTGGGGTGTGTAATGTCTTTAAATACGAGCTGTATTTTTTTTTTAAGAAAAGCCTAACTTTTGCAGTTTGTTCTCTATTATTTTTATTTGTCCCCTTTTCTGCTTAAAGTTTGTATACATGCGCTAACAAGCAAATGCCTCTTAAATTGTGAATTCTGTTTCAGCCCCTCTTTAAATTAGGAGCCCATTTACTCATTTCCCCATACAGCTATGACTGCTTCTGTGTTAATGCGTTTTAGGTATTGCTACTGGAATTATTTCCGGGCCCACTCTCAGTATGCTTTTTAGTGTTTTGAATTGCCAGCATTTTATTGCTACTTACCTTCTCAAAACAGATAAGAAGAAAAGCTAGGAACCAGCATAATTTAATATGGATTTTATAAAGAAATGACGTTGGGACAAAAATGGAACTCTTACTCTAAAGATGCTCTTAAGTTTCAAACTATCATTAGTTTCTGAGATCCTTAAAATAGTTTTAAAATATGCAGGTTCCAAATTGTGCCTCCAAACAGGATTTTCTGACCCTGTCAATCTAGTGTATAGACTGCTAGAATACATTGTACTAAGATTATTTAGACTTTCAGCTCATTTAGTCATAAACCTAAGTAAACTTGTAAAAGTCTTGCAACTGTGGTCCTAAAGAAAAATTCTAAGAATATTTTCACTTACAACCAGTACATTTTGAGCTTATCCATTCATGGTTCTATAGATGAGCAACACCTAATTCTTTAGAAGTATCAGATGTGCTAATTAAACAAGCTATAATTGAACAGCCAAGTGAGGGTTTACCTTACTGAAGATCTTAATTTAACATCCTGGCAAGTGACCACCCCCGTTCCATATAGACTTTAACATAAATCTGAGTGGCTCCCAAAATGCAAACTATCCTCTTTAATTTCCTGTGGCATCATGCCTGCACATGTGCATAGCTACATTATGTGTATGCACCCAAAGGTACTATCACACTGCCTGCTGATTTTTTGCCATGTCAGTAAATTCTAACTATATTTTATAGGTACGCCTTCAAGTTCAAAATGTGGAGAAGCCGCTTTACCGTGGGACTGTACATTGTTTTCAGTCTATCATAAAGCAAGAATCTGTAAGTAACTTCCTGAATGAATGTGCATGATTGCACTTAGGAGGAGGAGGAGGAGCTATTTCAATATAAGGAATATGGTCCTCTTGTTATGTTATGCTGGTGGTATTGGAACTGCAAATGCCACCTGGTAGTTTGAAAGTGCCTAGGCTACCCATCAAGAATGGCTTCTTCCCAGGACAATCAGGATCATATACAAATTGACCCCAAAATTGCTGAGGCACTTCAAACTACCCAAACCTTTGCTTTATATTGTTTGATTACTTTAGATATAGCTTAATTATTTATGATTTAAAACTATTTATACCAATTATTTATTGAGACTGTAAGCCACTAAGACTCTTGTTTGCAACAGGTAAAAAAAAATCTTTAAAAAAACCAGTAATATAGGAGGTTAAATCATCCGTGCACAGCTTGATTCGATTCAAATCAGTTCAATTGAAATAGAATTCAAGTCAGTGCTATTCATAATTTTGTAAGATAGACAGATGAAAAGATATAACATTTAATTGTATAATTGCCCTATATATATTGGTCGTAGATGGTTAAACATCACCATCCTTGTGCCTCAGTTTTCTCTTGCTCTTGGAGGTGGTCAGCCTGTCAGCTTTCCCACAGCCTGAAGTGATCAAAGCCAAGACTTTGCCACTTCTTTTTTACTGCTTCTTCTAATAACCAAACTTTGGCAATGAGAGTTGACCAGCTTTATCAAGATACAGAAAACATTTAAGAACATGAAGACCAAAAGTAAAAAAAACAAACAAACTAGCCCAATGGAAAGTGAGTATGCTTAATAGGGAATGTCGAGTCTCTTTGGAAAAGAAAACCAGGGAAGAAAAGAAGGCCTCACTTAAAATATTTACAGCATCTATGGTCCAGTTTATACATGATTATTTGGAAATAAGGCATCCTGAGCTTAATAGGACTTACTCCCAGGTAAGTATATACAGGACTGCAGTCTTGGACTCCTGGTACATAGCTGAATACAGTAACTGTTACTGGTGCCTGCTGATAAGCATGATAGAAATGGAAACTAAACAAGATGATCTGTTCTGCCTTTGAAGGCTCTTATTAGAATTACTACACAATTTGATAAGGAAATATTTTCAATTGCCAGCAAGGAAGAGTCTTCATACTACTGTATTGCTCTTTCTTCAGGCAGTTTGTTTACCTCAACATGATCCAAATGGGCCGTTTGCCTCTCATTTTCAGATTGAAGATGTAAAAAGAGCCTTGCTTTATAGGTCCAAAGAACAGGATTCTCTGTTTACTAGAAGAATCCTTTAGATTCAGTTCCCCAAAGGGTTTTGAAATGTGGGAATGTGAACGTAATATCTACCTGCAACTTCTTAAAACGGTTGTGTCCTTTCTCAGAATCAAGCAACAGCTACGAAATGCAGAACTATGATCTTGGGAAAAGGCATGGCTCCTTTAAGGTGTTGCAGATGGGTACTCTGTACGTGTTCAAAAACATTTTCTGGAGTTAAGTTCTGAAGCATTGTGCAAAATTATATTTATAAGCCCCCTTACGCCAGAGGCTCCAGATGTTGTACAAAAGATCATAATATATTACGGTAAAATACAGAATAAGCCACTAAACAATATCATCAGCAGTAGCACTAGTGGCACAAGTCTTACTGCAGCTGATAATCTCCAAAGGCTTTCCAGACTAGCCAGGTCCTCACTGCCATCCAAAGCCAGGAGGGGAGGCCATTCCTCCATAGTTCCAGCCATCTTTAAGTTTAGTTCAAGATACAAATTGCATGGATGTTTAATACTCCTAGTGGGTAGTGAATTCCTTTACAGGAAGACAGTAGATGAAAATTCATTCCTACCTAGTTGTAACGAAAGTATTGATGTGTAAGAATATTGTAGCAATATTGAACAATTGTCACAAGTTTAGAATATATCCAGAGGATATGCATAGTAATTATTGTATATGAATGTGCATATTACTGGTTTATGGCAGGCTGCAGCAATTCCAGTATCTATCTCAAAGCTTTGGGTGGTTTGGGGAAGCAAAGAAGGACAGACACCAAATTATTTCCACTCATGCCCCCAAATAAAGCTCATACAAGGTTGCTGCCTTTCTTGCTACTTTATTATTGATCTTAGTTCTTCATTTGCAAGGTCAAAACTACAGGGTTCAAACAAAAAAGAACTCCTTAGCTTCCTTAAAGATGTATACAGATGTATATTTGATTCCTAAGGGATGTGCTCTGCAAGGAAGGAGTCCGGTCTGCACTGATAATAACTACAGCAAATCATGGTAATAGTTGTCTTTATAGCCAATTCATCCCCTGATCATGGGACACTAATGTTCTCTGTTTTATTAGAATCCAATCCTGATTGGTGGAGATGGAATTAGTAATAATTTACCTTGTTCGTTCATATTCTGATAGTCCACAGAGAGATTAAGTAGTTGCCAAGTGTAAAAAATTGTATTACAGACAGAACTTTTGAAATCAGAAGCTGCACAGTGAAATATGTGGGCTTGGGAATTGTGGAGTTTATTTTGCACTTGAGGGGCTATTAGTTGTGATTTGGCTAAGTGAAGGCTTGCACACAAATATTCAATCATTTGCTGCTGAAAAAAGCAGGAAATCTTGGGGATATGATTTTTGGGTGCTGCAAGTTGTCCAGTCACCTTACACAGTCCAGGAGTGGCACAAATCTGAACATGCAGGCTTTCTAAGTAAGAAGGAACAAAAGCCTAAAGGATAATTCAGATGTTCTATCTATTAATGTGCCAAAATGAAAGTTTGCAGAGGTTTAATGGCTTAATTTTATGTTGTTTGAGAAGAGTCTTAAAATGCCTGCTTATCATTTATTTGTCGGCTTTTTTTCACCTAGGCTCTTGGACTTTATAAAGGTATTGGGTCACCAATGATGGGACTTACCTTCATTAATGCCCTTGTCTTTGGCGTTCAAGGGAACGCTCTCCGTGCTCTTGGAAAGGACACACCGCTACATCAGTTCCTTGCAGGTTCAGCAGCAGGTGCCATTCAGTGTGTGATCTGCTGTCCTATGGAACTGGCTAAGACACGGATGCAGCTGCAAGGAACAGGAGAATACAAGTTGAAGTCCAAGAACTACAAAAACTCTTTGGACTGCTTGGTGAAGATATATCGAAAGGAAGGCCTGAAAGGCATCAACAGGGGAATGGTTTCCACATTTCTGAGAGAGACACCCAGCTTTGGTTTCTACTTTTTGACATATGACTGCCTAACCAGGTATCTGGGGTGTGAGGCGGAGGACAATTACATTGTTCCCAAACTGCTTCTGGCAGGAGGCATGTCTGGCATAGTCTCCTGGCTCTCTACATATCCTGTGGATGTCATCAAGTCCCGCCTTCAGGCTGATGGAGTTGGTGGAATCATACGGTATCAGGGAATTCTGGACTGTGTTAGAAAAAGCTATCGGGATGAAGGCCTAAGGGTGTTCACAAAAGGTCTTACATCCACATTGCTTCGTGCTTTCCCTGTTAATGCTGCAACTTTTGCCACTGTTACAGTGTTCCTTACATATATGAGGTCAGAGGATGGCCAGATCAGAGGCGATTTAAGTGGATGTGAGGCTGGTCCAGTGATCCAGCAGCCTTCAAGTTTTTAAATTGACTGGAAGATAAAGTTGTACCTGTTACATATAAGATGCCATCATTTTTTTTAAAAAAATATCTGGATACCAAAATTACACATTTCGGTCTGTATAAAGCATCTTTTTAACATCTCATTTATAAAAGCAGCTTAATGCTTTAGGAAGACTCTGAGTTAACTCTAGAAATTCAGACAATGAAAGGACTTGCCCTTTTAATATGTGCTTAAAAATACATCCGCTGCATTTTTTCAATGCAGCCTTGACATCAACTCCCATAATCCCCCAGCCAATGCATTATTAAGGAAATTCAATGCAGCTACTGGTCACCAAGTTGAAGAAGTCAGCTTCAATATATTGCAGCCAGCTCGAAATGCCATACTTCGCCTATCAACCTTGATGCTAAATTCCTATTCAGACTCTATCCATGTCCAAACAGGAAGAGAAGGGAAGAATAGGGGCTTTGAACAGATAATGAAGGCTTGTATGCACAGATGTCACACCCCTTTCATGTTCATTGGCTCTCAATGCACATTGAAGGTCTGGATTTGGCTCTCTGTTCTGATTATTGCTGAATCTGACTACTCTATTCTGTTTAAAGCTGGTTGTCCTGGTAAATGTAGGGCTAAAAACACTTGCTTCATTTTCCTGCACTTTATGCAAGGGGAGCTTGTGTTCTTCCAAATAATCTTGGCTTATAATTCACAGCCATCTAATCAGTGGCCTTGCTGGTGGGAACAGACGGGGTTGAACAACTGGAGAACTACAAGTCTTTGCCCCCTCTATATTTTAACATCCTGTTGCAAGTCATTCTGTAAATGATGTAAGCTACACTTTTACCTTTTTTTAAAAAAAATTTGCAGTACCTGTTAGGAAGCCTATAGCCTCTTCCTGCTAGTTGTGAATATTTTAGGACAATGTATGAACAGCCTGCTCTATCTCTTGATCAGTATGCAGTAAGTTCACTATCTTAATCCTGCCACTCAGTATGCAGATACCTTCCCTGCTATTTTTAGATTATGGCTTGTTTTTCTGTGCTTCAAATGCACTTGTGCAGGCAGATTGCTGCTATTTGCATTTGCCTCTTAATTTTTTTTGTAATGTATGCAGTTGCATCTTGTAAATGTTTAAAAATATTTTAGTTACTACCGTTTTGAGTTGAAAGCTAGAGTAAGCTGTCAGAAATCTGTTACAACGCAAAATGTAGACTAACTTGATTGTTTTTTAGGGTGGTGGTGATATATTGCTTAAATTACAATTTCTCCATGATTGGGGTATATGCACATAATTGTGAACTATACGTAATAGGATAAAGGATGAAAGTATATTTAAAAGGATTTAACAGAAATGTATTTTAGAGAATGCAATATTTAAAACAGAAGTAGAGCTCAGTAGTTTAGGAAGGGTTGGTGAACATGTTACCTGATAAACTATCAAGCCTATTTAATAGCATACTTAAATAGAAATGCTACAACATAGTCCCACTGATATCAGTAATATACTAAGTCATTAATTGGGTTTTAGTAACAAATGTTTAAGGTTGCAATGGTATACATGCTTACCTGGATGCACATCTGATTGAACTCCAACCGAGCTGATTTCTGAAGAGCAAAAATACCACCATTGGCCTAGTGATAATGTCTTTCAGGATGTACTGATAAAACAATCCGGGCAGTCAAACATCTCTTTCACATCACTAAGTGAAGAAAAAAGCCTTAAACTATATCAGAATTTGGCATCTCCCTCTGCAGTAATGAAATCTGTAGGAGTTGCCTACTAAGTATTGGAAATCTCAAGAATAGTTAGCTTGACACTGGAAGTTTTGTTTCTGTCCACACCCATCTCACTTAAAGATCTGCTCCTAACAACTGTTCTGGGTAGGGAAAAAAAATTCTCTAATTTTATGCCAATATTTTCACATATATAGAGAATGGTGGTGAAGAACTGTATAGCTATGTGACGTTTCAATTACAGAGATTTGATTCCAAACAAATTTAAGTAGCTCTCCAAATTTAATCAACATGGAGTTGAATTGGATGCATTCTGAGGTGAGTTTGGCATATGCAGAGTATTTTTCCAAATCAATTGAGAAACATCAATCCATTTGATGTTATAATTCAAATTGAAGCCACTCTCTGCAGTCCTACAGGATTGGACATAATGTCATTACTCTGGCTGACTTCCTCACACACACTCTTCCATGGTAACATAATGTAAATGCTCATTTACCTGAGTTGGACAAAAAGATGTGGAGCTCCTCAAGTCCAAAGCAGGGATTAACACTGCCACTTACCCATTCAGGAAACACAGTGTATGAATGTCATGTGAGATTGCCAAGCAGCAAGAGGTGAGTGTAACCTTTAGACCTGACACGATTTCATTGCCCATAAGGACACCTTGATAAGTTAACACTCAGCCAGTGGTCACTATCTAGCACATAGTGAGTCATCAAAGAACCCTACAAATGTTTTAAATTGCAGTTGCACTGTTAGCTAGATCCTGCAATATAAAAGTTGTTTAAACACCACTTTTCTCACATGCTTTTAAGTACTTCCTATTCTTTTTCCATTGCTGCTCTCAAGAATGTGCAAGTCACCCTCCCCCCCAAAATTGGTACCACTTGCAGACTTAGCTTTAGGCCAGAGCTAACATAGTTAAGGTTTCCAAAGCATCAGTTGAAGGCCATTATTCTAGCTGCTGAAGAGACAAGGTGAAGAAAAGCTGGTGGAAAATCTATCAGTGTGATACAGAACAGAGGCTATATATAGAATGTACCATTAACTAATTGCAGTGGATGATAGTATTTTTGGGACAGGTGCAATATATCTGCTCAAACTCTTTTTAATAAAAATCTAGCCAATTGTTTTAACAATTATGCTGGAGAAACCTGTAAAATTGGATTGCTGCTTCTGTACCTTGCAGGTATGCTGGATGTTTTAACACTACTTGCAGGGACATTCAAATTGAATGTGAAACCCGTGTTTTTTATTGTGCAACGACACTATCCTTTTTTGTACAGTATTCTGTAACTATTGTACATAGAAGAAATAAACCTTTTTTTAAAAAAACTGTTCTTTTTTGGTGTGACTAGGTTTACATGTCACACTAAACCAGAGATGAGCAACCAGTGGGCCTTCAAGCCCCTCTGATAAGGATTTCTAAAAACTCTTATGGCTCCTATCCTATGAAGCAGGAAACATGCAAAAACTATCATACAAGCCCTAATAGGCATACAGTTCAAAAACAGGAAAATTCCCCATCTGTCAACCATTTGGCAACCTTTAGCCTTCCAATGTTAGATGTTGCCCTTGGCCTGCAAACGATTGCCCACCTCTGCACCAGACCAAGACCCTGTTATGGCTTAGCATTTTGTAAACCAAGGGCTGGAAGAGAAACAGTACATATGCTTCATTCTCCATATGGCAATACACTCACTGGATATCCCAGGGTGGTTCTACAGGTTGTGTGAGGTACAGTTTAGACCCTAATCTATCATCTAAGCTATTCTGACCAGATTTTTAGCATCTTGATAAAATAAACATGGGGTGGTTGAAGTACAGTAATTACAAGCTTCTCTCTCTTCTTGCACCCCCTTTAGTAATGAGCTGTGGAAAAGGATGGGATTTGGGGGTTTTTTGTTTTCAGATTTGACCAGTCTCTTAAATACCAGTGCAAAGGTTTACCTGTTGGTAGCAGCACTACCTTTGTTTCTCTGAAAACATGTTTGATGCCATCATAATATGAAGTGGATTCATTCCCAGTGGGGTGGTTCATGCCTACTATAATTTCTATACCTGTATCAACCCACTATTTTTCACACATTCTGCTGCTATTGCAAACGTGCCTAAAGAGCCTCTGTTTCTGTACCTATGGTATGTCTCTATGTTTACTCAAAATTAAAATATATTGGCTGGTTAGCTGTCCAGAAAGCCTATGACGGAGGAAAACATTTTTATAATGACCAATGAAAACAAAAGTTTTTTTGTTGCAACCTTATTTGGGGGGTAGGAGCAAGCAGTGTCAGAATAATGGCAGCAGCATTGCGGCGTGGCCCATTCCTTTTCTATGTACATTTGACAAAGGCAGTGAGAGTCTGGTAGTAAGACTATATATCCGGAAGATATTTAGCAAACTTGGATCTAATGGTTGCAGAAGACTTTTTACAGTCTTTTACTTCCTTCCTTTCCTCCAAAACATTCCTGAACAGCATGGGCTGAATGGTACAGAGTTCAGTACCAAAGTGGCAGAAATCAGTAGAATAAACTTGCACTGATTTCAAGAGATTTGCTTTTGTGTTACTGGTCTATATACTGCTGAGCAAGGACAAGACTTAAAATTGTCTTGCAAAATTACTGGCTTCTACTCATTAAGCAAGTTGCTAACTCACATGCAAGTTATGTTACCCTCCGCTCAGTAAGTTCTAAGTTCAGTTGTCATCCAATATTATGTACAGAACATGGCAGACAACTCAGGAAACATACTTATGCAATGGAGAGTGCCACATGCTTTCTCAAGTATACACAAATAAAACTACAAATTCAGGAACATCACATCATACTGCTGCTTTTAGTTTCATACTTATTTTTGACATGTGGAACAATCAGATATAAAGGCATGCAGTGGTAACAGGCAAATGTATATTTCTAAGTACGGTAAATTCAAAGTTAAAGTCAGTTTCAATTAGAGTAGCTTAAAATTTGTTTGTTCTTTTAGAAGAATTAAGGTCTGTGTTGGGAGTGTTGGTATAGTATTTGACATTCTGTGACAGGGACAAGTAGTGGAGAGGATTAAATGATATATTTGGCTCCACCCTGCAATGCTAAAAGTACTCCTTTGGTTTTGACACAACAGCATTTAGACTTACTGTGAAGTATTTTTCTGGTCATCAGAGGAAAGACTCAACAGGAAATAGTTAACTCCACCTCCTCCTCTTCCTGTTCTATAGAGAAAACTTCCTTCAGTCACAAACACTGACTTTAAGTGAGTGTGGGTCAGCTCTTCCTTTAGTGTATATTCCCCTGTAACAACACAAATTGAAATTAAGATGTATGGAAATGGAAGAACAATGTATAAAGTTAGCATAACACAGTGAAGTAACTTGCATCTCAATCTTTGATCTCATAATCTTCTAAATAGAGTGGAACTGTCTAGTCCAATGACTGCTGATGAGAAAAGTACTTCATGGTAAGCTCAACTTGTGTTCTGCCACCAGAGATGAAGCAGTTAAGAGAGAGACATCCAAAGGTGATATTCATAGGATAGGTCAGTGTGACACTTTACAGAACTCTAGTAGTCCAGCACAATGAAAATTCATATCAGAGGATACAAATCTATTTTATAAGATAGCTGGCTCTGCCCTAGTAGCCACCCTACAAGTTACTTCTGCAGTAAAAGCCATTGATAGAAACATCTCCCTTAACAGGAGTGCTGTGAAGCATGACTCTTGCTTGGTCCAATGCATTAACCTGAATTGGGAAACGTGTATCTCCTGATTCTTGTATCTAAGAAGATAAACAATTGTTGTTTCTTTGGTCTCTAATGTACAGTTGAGGTATTCTGAGAGTTCTGTGCACATTTATCTCAGTCTAAGTGCATTCACTAGGGGTGGAACTGGGCAGGAGTTGGGAAGCACATAGAATTTGGAAAATGACCAAGGACATGAAAAAGATCTAGAACCTTCTTGCCTGGTGGAACACACGTCTCCTGTAACTGAATGAGTCCCTACCTCTCAAACCCTCCAGCCAAGATTAGAACTACCAAGCAGATTGTCTTCCAAGTAAGAAAGTCAATGGGAATCTGTCTAATGGGATTGAAGAGGCAATCAATGATACCGTCAGAAAAAAGGGAATCACTGGAATAAAAGGAATGTAAGGAAGTGGCACACATAAGCATGCCTTAAAATCAGTGCTCCCTCTCCATCTAGCAGAGTGGAGTCTAAAGCAGTTACCTTTTTATATCACATTTGTTGCCAGCCCCCTCTTTAGACCTACCTATAGAATCTGAATAGTTCATGAAGCTCCATGACTGATACCATGGGTTTCTGTATTAGTATTACCACTTGAAAGTGTGCCAGCTCAACTGATCCTAGTTGTGGATATTGCTTTGGGGCCAGGAAATCTCTGTCATCTCTGGAAGGTCAGTGTAGTGATTAGTTCATTCAATTTCCAGGATTGTAGATGTACCTATTCTAGGTTTGGATAAGAAATTGGATCTTGAGACAGGTTAAATACCACAGGTGTTCTCTCATCTCCACTTGGATAATGTGCCAGAATACAGCAATCAGAATCACCAATGTGAGTCTTGTGTCCCACCTTTAATAGTATTGGAGAACACAAAAGAAAAGGTCTTTTTGGCTATAGTAATATCAGGAGCTTGAGCCCCTATGCTCTATTGTCCTGCAGGTGGGAGAATAATACTTCATTTTTCTGTTGTCAGCTATCACAAATGGGTCAAAAGAGAGACATTCTGTCCTGAGTTCTTGTGAAAAATCTTTCTCCCTTAGAAAAATACAGGCAACCCTGCCAGTCTGGTGGTGATCATTGCCCCCTTTATTGATTCCTATGATATGGACAGGAACTGCTTCTCTCCATGTCATTTGATGTGTAGACTCTCTCTGAAGATCCTTTCATCTGGATCTGCTGTAATGATTTAAATAGAATTTGTTGTGCCCCCTCACCCGGTCTGATAGTGTTTTTAAGACTAATTGTACTGCCTTCTACTCCGCTTGATCATCAGTGTTGACTCAGAATGGGCCCGCCCCCTGCCCTTTTTTGGGAACAGGCTGTCCCTCCCATTAAGTTGGCATCTACAATTGTTTGACTCTAAATCAGCTGAATGTCAGGTTGGCTGGGACTAGCCTCTTATGCAAGGACTGAATAACTTTTCATAACAACTGTATGTACAAGTGGGGTCTACTGGATATGCTCTGATTCTGAAACAGGAGAGGGTGCTACTGTAGCAGCCAAGTCCAATGTTGTAATCCTCATCTTCTGTAGCCATGTCATTCTCTTAAATATTGGCCTTCTGGATGGTAGGATCTCTCATAACTTGAGAGTATGCACTTGAGAAGCGCTTTCCTTTCTGTCTTGATCGTACTTCCTAAGTGTGGAACCTGTTTGGATGATGCCAGAATCCTATTGGCTAGGTTCACCATGAAGCTGTGATCCCGGAGACAGCTAGGATAAGGTTCTTCGCTGCTTTTTCATATAGGGGCACTCTTATGGGGAGTAGGTAATAGAGAGGCGTAAAGGTGGACTCTGTGTTCTTAAATGGCCCAGCCATGGATTTTCCCTTGTTCTCTTGTGGAAAACAGAGAATCCTTTGCATCATTTAGGGGATTTGATACACTGAACAAAAGGTCATAGTTTGTTTGTTTTTTTGCTTCTTTGGTCCCTTTATCTGCAAATAAGCAGATGATGAGAGTGACTAGCATGAGTGGATGGACTTTTGGAAGTGAGGGTACCTATTTGAAAATTTGGGACTAAAATCTAGGATTGTGTAGAATTGTTCTGGAAAAAGCATCACTGGAAGGGGAGGTGAAGCTGACTCCCATACTTACATGGATAGCCTAAGGCCAACCAAAGCTTACCCTTTAGTTAGTCCTTGAGCCACCAAGGCCTTGGTTACAAGACCAGCTTACACCTCCTTTGTCCTTTCCTCAGGGATGTCCTTCCCTCCATCCACATAATTCCATATCCAGCACCTTTTGGCTCTTCACAGCCATCCTGTTTTTGGAAGAAAAGTCAATCCTGTGGATTTGCTCCTGTTGGGAAAGGAGAAGCTGGGTGCTGCTGCTCTGTTTTTCCCAACCTCTATCCTGCAGCACTGCTGGCATCACCCAGCACTTCATCCATTGGGGGGGAGGGGTTGAAAGGATCATCTGTCATGTGGCTTCCTATTTTCTTACCTGCCTGCTCTGGAAGCAGCCACTTCCATAATTGACCTCAGCCTTCCAGCTGCCTGATCACTCTTAGTACTCCTTCTTGCTTCTACTGGGGAGAACTAAAGGAGTCTTCAAATCCTTCATTCATGTGCTAGAAAATCAATGTCTTGATTGCTGCTATTGCTCACCTCCTCTAGTGCATACTTCTCTTGTTCTGGAGTCTGACATATCTTTGCTTTCTCATTGGACAAATGGATTCTACCCATCTTCTAGGGGCTTCCCCAACTCAGTCATGTAACCCATTTGGTTGTGGTCTTCTGTTGGTATGCCAATCAACTGCCAGGAGCTGTTTTGGAGCAGCTGACATTTTTCCCCCTCAGCTCCCAAAATGGAACTAACAGAGAAAGTCACTGCTTCTTCTACAAGGACTGAAGGGAGGGGATTCCTCTACAGGACAAGAAGTAATCTTAAGTTTTGCCTTCTAGCTAGAAATGTTAATAAGCTTCCATTATCTTCATCTTTAGTGACCAAAATTTAGGAAATTCTAATGTTCAGAAACCTGCAGAAGAAAAGTACAAAACGTCTGTCAAAACAGACCTGTTCAAGAACTCTACATAAACAATGTACTAGAATAGAAACCAAAGTTGCTAAACTTCCACTTACTTTCTACTTCCTAATCTTCCTTAAAAACAATCTATTTATTAAGTTCAGAATCCACTTTTCAATAAAATTAATACAACTATGCAATACAGGAAATGCAAGCTCTAAAATTTGATTCTTTGTTGACAAAGTACTATCTCACTGGACACAACTTTAACATTTTAGGCAGCAGACTGAACCCATAATTGATGTCTTAGTTATGACATATTTCATCTCTGTTCTTTTATCTGCAAGATAAGAGCAAGTACAACCATTTGACCTGATCCAGCTGTGTAACAGTATTAATTAGGAGAGATGTCCCTCTAAAAGACCATATCCTTTCCACTACAGAAGCAGTAATGTTGCCAGAATTATGCACAAAAGGAAGACAATGAAAAATTATACAAAACAAGTTTTTTAATGTGGAGAACTTATGATTTCCTTGGCCCAGAAATTGAGTTGGCTGGTTATAATTTGGTATTTTTAACAATAGATTAGACATGCCCTGCATAGGACAGCTATTCTAGCGCAATTCAACCCACAGTATTCTAATGCTAAGGACCAGCTTTCATCTGAGATCTCTTCATTACATTGATAATATGTTAGAATTCACATGCCCAATGCATCATACCATACAATAATGGATTCAATTGATACCACCTTACCTTGCCAAACTGAAGCAACAGCATTCCATGAATTACCCTGTCCCACCACTTACTGATTGCAGGGAATATCCCACAGTGTCTGCTAAGAAAGAATGATCTGTTGAAAAAATAGTCTCTCTCTCTCTCTCTTGCAATCATCAGATCTGCTGTTGAAGGCTGAGACCCTGTGGAGCACATCTGGGAGGTTGAAAGTAGAAGAAAAGGAATGGGAAATCCCACAGCAAATGTCTGACTACATAATTCTGGAGGGAACCCAATGAAACTTGAAATTTTACTTCAGGAAAATCCATACTATCTGCAAAAACCAGAACCCCATACCGATTTAATGGAATGCTATGCAGAAGACAGGTACACTTACATTTTTAAAATAAAAAAAATCTAATTGAATGCAAAAACAAGTAAAGGTAACTTGAGTTTTATTTATCTTCTAATTTCTGGGAGGTTAAAGAACTATAATTTGTTTTGGACAACAGAAGAAAATAGGCTGTGCTTACAGATAATTTTCTGCCATATTCTTTCTTCAGGACCACTGTTTTATTGTTGCCCACTCTATTACACGGGATGTACACATCAGGTGTTGTTAAAAGGTCAGTGCCTGTACAATACATTCTACAACTGAGCACCACTTTCCTTAACTGAACAGGCAAAGAGAAAGTACACGGAACATCAGCATCTGGCAGTATTTTTCCCAAAAAAAGAGACTAAAATGGGTTTAAGTTGATTAACACTATTAAATCACATCTAATATTTGTTACTACATGATTTCATTACAGCTATACGATACAATTATACAAAATGTGTTAACATCAAAGAATACAACCAAAAAAAATTTAAGATAGCAAACAAAACCTATATAACTTTTTTTTAATCTTTACAGGAAAATACTTTTGAAGTATGCATGTAACTGCCCATTCTTTTAAAGAAAATCTACTGCAAGCAAAGTTATCAACCTCCAGAAAAAAATCACACGTAGCATTACTAAGCATATCCCCAAAAAGTGTACAATATGCACACTTTGAAAATACAAAATTAAAAAATTGTAAGCAACAGGTGAGCTTCATATTTATAACAATGTGAAAAGTCCAATTTTAGCACTGTTTGTAGAAAGAACTGTCTTTGATGCAAGTCCATGAATTGTCTGTCTCTTCCAGGTAGGATCACACTTTACAAAAACACCATGCTCTTGAAACCAAATTACAGAGCAAAATGGAGCATTGTAGCAATGCTGCCTTAAAGTTTATTTTGCTACTTTATCAAAAACAAGTCCCTTAGGCATGTAAGGTTCTTTTTTTGTTTTGTTTTTTTAAATTCTTTCCTAGAAACAATATACAAAGGGGGAAGCTTATTTATTTTCAACCATTCTCCTGTAAGGTAAAAGATGTTTTGAGTTCAAGAGCTTTCTTCTTGCAGTTTCACTGGTTGTTTTTGGCCTTAGCGTGTGTTAAGATGTGAGATTTCAGATTAGTTGACTGAGCAAACTTCTTATTACAGCCATCAAAAGGGCACACATAGGGCCTGTCTCCAGTATGAATTCGCACATGCGTGCGTAAATTGAAGTCCAGTGAAAAGCGTTTGCCACAGCCTTCAAATGTGCACTGGTGAAAAGAGAACACAGGACATTAGCAGCTTGTTTACAGATCTTCACTTGCAATATTAGATTTACATGAAGTAAGATTCTATTCTGTGCAATTCCAAATTGAGTCTCTGTTATTCATAGGTGAGTTCCACTGAAACTGGAAATGTTCACTTGTGCTGTTGCACAGCAAGGAGGGACAGTGGAATACCCTCTTTGCAGAAAGATTACAAGGTCTTCTCCATGATGGTACTAATTTTGTAGAATTCACTCCTAAGAGAGATCTACCTAAAAACCTTTTCAGGTATACTTCATCTGTGTTAAAACATCTGTATCATAAGATTTTTTTACAGCCTAATGGTTGCAAGCTGCTGTAAGAGAGAAATATAAAGAATATAAAGAATCTGTGATATAGTTCCAAAATTAAACTAATTCTCTTTAAATCAACATGAGTGGAAAAATCCACAGGAAAACATAACCAATGATAAGGGAAAGTTCTCAATCATTGGCATTGCATCATAAATTGAACAAGAAAGGGACAACCTAGAAAGACAGAAGCAGAGATGATTGCCTGCCCTTGTCAATCCAGAGACGGTCTCAGCAGGGTTGGCCTTCCGAATATGAAAACGTTCCCAAATCTAGAATTCTCTAGATGTATTGAAATTGCAATCTGAAGAATTCCCAGGTGTATGGCTAAAGAGACTACAGTACATCAAAACCGCTGCTCTAAAAGGTTCTGAAAATGCTCTGCTCAAACTCCCATTTATCAAAATATTCAGAAATCATTGAGAATTTGCTTTTTTGTTCGCAATCTAAAGTAGGCAATACTAATAGAAATCTCATCAGCCTCATTGTATCTACTACCTCACATTACACGGATGGTGGTTTGGAGAATTCAGTGTATTACAGGTATTATTTACAACAGCGGTCCCCAACCTTTTTGGCGCCAGGGACTGGTTTCGTGGAAGACAATTTTTCCACAGATCGGGGGGGGGGGTGTTTCGGGATGATTCAAGTGCATTACATTTATTGTGCACTTTATTTCTATTATTATTATTATTTCTATTATTATTATTTCGGTGGGAGGAAACGCTGGTGGTGCTTTGTGCGGGAATAGGAATCAGTTGCTGGTCCTGCCTAGACATGAATGTCGGAAAAACGCGACACAACAGAATATCCGACTCCCCTGCGACTGCCAGCTGGGCTCAGCCCTAGGAAGGAGGCAATGGCAAACCACTTCTGAAAAAACCTTGCCAGAAAACTGCAGGGACTTGTCCAGGCAGTCTCCGAAGAATCGGACACAACTGGACAGATTTAAAAAAAAAAGCTTGTGGGCTTACCAAAACTGTGACTGAGACAAGCGCGCAGTGCGGGAAAGAGGCACAGATGGAAGCGTTAAATAAAATAATGGGCGGGCCATGCACAGAGTAAAATAAGTGTCAGATTCTGAGCGTGCAACCTAGATCCCTTGCATGCACAGTTCACAGTAGGATTCGCGCTCCTATGAGAATCTAATGCAGCTGCTGATCTGACAGGAGGTGGAGCTCAGGCGGTAATGCGAGCAATGGGGAGTGGCTGTTTTCGCTCGCTCGCCCACCGCTCACCTCCTGCTGTGCAGCCCAGTCCGTAACAGGCCACAGACTGGTACTGGTCCGCAGTCGGGGGGTTGGGGACCCCTGACTTACAAAACATGAACTGGAATCTGATATTTATTTATTTATTTATTTATTTATTAAATTTATTCCCGCCCATCTCCCCCTAATAGGAGATATATTTTAAACCATTTTAAATAAAACAGTAACTCATAGAAGCTCCAGGAAATTTTAAGAGTACCAGATTGGGGAAAAGCTGTAACAGCAGGAAATCACAAATTTAAGCAACAGAAAAAAGTCATCCAGCTAACATCACCTATGTACATAAGCAAGTCAATGTTGTTCAAGTAGCTTCTTTGTATCTCAATCTGAATTTTTAAGAAAGCATGTTTTAATGTGAGAAATGGTTAGGAGCCAGAACATACTGATTAAAACACACTTTTAATCTTTCTCCAATTATCAACTAAATACCTATTTTTTTTCTTGTAGTATTAATGGATGCAAACATATTTTTCAAGAGAAAAAAATAAGATTTATTTCTGCTTTTAACTGCAACCTTAGGGTTAGGGTTATGTTTATCCAGTCCTGGCTATAAAAATGTGATGTAATTGTAATTTCTGTATTTATCAAGAATAAAACATCCAAAGAATGTCTTGGGAGATATATAGTAAAGGACTACTTTAGCCAGTGAAATCCAAGTTTGAGCAGTTGTTGCTTCTTCTTAATGCTTCATTCATAACCCTTCTTCCTAGACAGTTTTTACAAAGTAAATACGGGAAACCTTTGCCAGGGAGGCATGGGTGATTGCTTGGCCAAGGCAGCAAAAGGTAGATTGCTTTATATAGTCATACTGGGTATGGTGAACTAGTTCTCCTATCAGCTACAACAACAGTTCAAAGAGAGTCATCTTTCTCAAAAGGAACTAAAAAAAGATTGTGAATAGATTTTTTTCTACTGTTAAGGTTTCTATTCATTGTGTCTGTTAAAGAAAGGCTGTTTGCATACAAGCACATCCTAAGAATATGAGAGGAAACCAAAAAAAATGTAATTGTTTAGGCTGTTGTCTTGTTTGTACATCTTAACCTGTCAAACTGGACAGTATGACCTACATAACTTCTAACTCTGTCCTATAATGGCAAAATGCAGCATGTCAGAAAAGGGAAAAAAAGTTTTCAGAACATTGCATTTATCTATTTCAGTTACTTATAACTTCTCCTCAATTATTTTTTTAAAGTTATCAACAATGATGTCGTGTGCAGAAATGTGGCCAACATTTAGAATTCTTTTTCCATTTTTGGGTAAGGGGAGAAAGGGGATAATAATTATTTGCATTTCAAGCATTCTCATCTCAAGAAGAATTAGTTTAACTGTTTTTTAAAGTCCAGTTTGTTAAGAGTTGAACTTTAACAATTTTAATGAAGCTGTTGTCCTATATAATTTATATGCACCAAATTAAAAATGAGAATACTGTCTTAATCCAAAATACTGTAGTACAGGAAATACTTTTCGGTTATGGATCAATCAGGTGAAATATAAATGGGCTTATCACTAACTGCCTTTATTCCATTTTGGAACTAGGGGAAAGAGTTGGCTGAAAAAGCCTCTGTACAAATTCTTTCCAGTACTGATATTATCTGTCACACAATTTATTAAGTTTCAGAAATAAAACAAAAACAGAACACACATCAAAGAGAAACTAACTAGACTCTCATGACTATGTTGTAAATTGACTATCTCACCTAGAATATCTGAAATAGTTACCTGAAAGGGTTTTTCTCCAGTATGAACTAATTGGTGCCTCTTTAGCTTTGAGCTCTCAACAAATGCCTTGCCACATTCTGCACAGACGTGTACCCGAGGCCCATGAGTGTGTAGATGCTTCCTCATAGCGGAATTATCCCTGAACATCTTTGTGCAGCCCTTCAAAACACAAGTAAATTATTTAGTTGTCAAGACAAGCCCAAGCACCAGAATTATCATCATCTTAATCTGTATACAGGTAGTCTCCAGTTTAAGAACGAATTCCGTTCCCAAGGTCTGTCCTTAAGTTGAATTTGTATGTAATCCAGAACAGTATTATTGTATAATACTGGATAAGTAGTATTGTGTAATTAACTCGAACCACTATGTATTTATCTCAAATCATTGTGTATTTAACTCAATTTTTGCTACAATAGGCTCTGTTCTTAACTATGAGTCGTCCATAAACTGGGCATTCTTAACCCGGAGACTACCTGTACACTGACTAGGTTTACAATTATACTGAACCAAAATATGGTTTGGTTTTGGTGTTCTGCAATGTGCAAGCACAGCCACTGCAGTCTATATGACTTAATGCTGTGTGAAGTGAGATTGCTAAAAACAAACCTCTTTTTTGAAAGCAGGAATCAGAATCTCCTATATACTGCAGCATAGGAGAAATTTAAACTACCCACCATGTAAGTAAAACATGTATGAAACTCCTGTATTAAAAAGGTTCTCATAGAAATAAATTGGTCAAAATTGCTTCACTCACTTTATGAGGACATGCTATCGTTCTTGGAGCATCATCTTCTTTGATTTTTCTTGGCTTCATTCTTACAAGAAAATAAAAAACAAGCATTGATTATTGAATAGCAGATAAGTTATCAGAAGTATCTTCTGTCATAAATCACCACACTACATTGTAATTGCCTCCTGATTAATTGGCTGAACTGTTTTAATTAGGGAATTTAACAATTTACAATTCAGATTCTATGAGAAAAAAAAAGCTCCCAAGTTTAGTTCAGATAAAAACTCAGAAATATACCCAAATTGATTTGAGGACAATAGGGCTGACATAGAATTAACTGCAGAAAGGATTACTCAGCGAGTGGATTTAAAAGAAACAAGGCAGCACTAATATGTTACACTTGTTTTAAAACTAACCACCAATGTCTCTTGGTGGAAGTTAAAATCAGATATATTAAAGTAAATAATTAAAAGCCTATGAGGAGACCTTTCAAAAGCAAACAACAAAGTGTCCAGCCAACCAGAAGTACAACCCAGAGACTGGGGCAGCTACAGAAGGCTTGAATCTAAGCTGCTGTGCTGTGAAATTATTCTGCAATAACTGCAGGCAAACTCCTTAGGTGGATCCCAATGAGCAGATTGGAATTGTATAAAAATATACATTCTCTTCAGTAAAGTGGATAAGACCATACAGCCCATTATATTTTCCCCAAAAACAAAGTGACAATGTTTTTAACACAGGCTTAATGTAGTCTCTTTGAGTTCTGTACCAATGGACATTTGAAAGTTACAAGTGAGTGAACTAAGTTAGTTTTAAGATAATTTTTAGAGAAAGGGACTTGAGATTGGGAAGGGCTTGATTAGTCTCTTTAGCCAGTAGCAAGTCTCCACAACTTGGTGCCCTCCAGTTATGTTATACCAACTCCTGGAACACTCCAGCTAACAGAGTCTATAGCTAGCCATGACAAATTTCTACCAAAGGTGGAGTCTATGGTAATCTCAGGATTGTGACCTGATAATTTTAGGGGAAAATAAGAGCCAAAAAGCAGCACCAAGACAAAGGGCTGAAGCATATATACTAATTTGCAACAACCAGCCCATTTTTGGGCTGCAGCCATCTATAAAACATAGGTATAGAGTGCCAACTATTCTTCTGAAATCCAGCCAACAAGCATTAATTTTTAACATCTGTGAACTATTCTGATTGCTTGACAGTAAGTCACTCTATGAACATCAAGGTGATTAATTATATCCCTGCACTGAAATTATACTCCTGCGTTGACCCAATTCAGTGATTTTAACTGAGACCAGAAAAATCACATATTGCCAGAAATAGGAACAATTATTTTTTAAAAAGAAAAAAAAAAATCTAAAGCAGTTTTTTCACCTACCTTGCAAATTCAGCCAATTGTTTAGGATCAGAAAGGTCAATACCAGGTATTCCTCCAGGTGGCAGCTTCTTTCCCGTCATGTATTCTGAGTAGTCCGGAGGGGAGTTCTCGCCAATGATCTGTTCTTCCACCACAGTCTCATGGTCAATGTCTTTTTTGTCATCTGCAATGATTAGAGAAAACTGAATTTTGATTTAACATCCACGAAGGACAACACTGATAGTCTGGAAAATGCTTCTTAGGCAAAGTTTGTACTAAGAAACTGATTCAGCTATTTTTAAGGCAAAAATACAGAGTTACACTTAATAAGTATTAAAAAAATCATATTTAATAAGTATACTGATCATTCATTTTTAGAAACTAATTTCCTTAAAAATGTGTATTATGAATCATTAAATGTAATTTCTGATACATGAAGAATTCTTTCAAATGTACTGCAACTAAAGGGAGACATTCTTTGCAGAATTTTTTTTTTAAGTTATCACAATAATCTGCACATTACCATCTTTGGTATTTATCTTAATTCAATCATAGTAGGACTATTAGTGGCTACTGATGTTTTTTACTAAGTGTTTTTCCCCTTAACTTGAAAAAATATCTGAATTCTTGCTATGGAATTAACACCAAACCCCCAGTCTGACAAGAGATGAATAAAACAAGACACACATACTTACAATTCTGGCCAACTAAAGTCTGTTGCAGTAACTTATTTAAAATATATTTGAGCAAAATTTCCCTGGCAATTTCCCTTCCTTTTATTTTAGCTATCAAAACTGCAAGTCTATTGTTCATTTTTTCCTAATAAACACATTTATATAATGCTTTCCACCATTAAATTCTCAGAGAAGTTTATATTGCAAGATCAGGCAAAAAGTTTTCAATCTTTAGTTGTCTCAATGAGTTTAATCAAGGCTAAATAATTCCAAGTTTACATGTTATTTTTAAGAGACATGCTAGGATAACCAAATTACAAAATTTGGTGTGTGTATGAATGTGTGTGTATAAATAGATAATATTGTGGCATACAGAACAATGAGAGGACCCCCAGCCCATTACCTTATAAGATCCACCACAGCAGATTGATAGCTTTATAAATACGTCATGAATATAATCTTACTATGCTGCCCAGAGTTTAAAAAGAAAAATAGTTTGCAGTAAGATGGGCAGAGGAATACTGTAATGGAACAACACAGTGCAGAGCCCAACAAAGAACAAGTTATCATTGCTTTCATTACTAGCTTTGTTTTGTGCCATTAAGATTTCATTATTCATGTTGGTTGTGACTTAGTGACTATGTACTCACTTAGGCCACTAATTTTAAACAGCTGCTTTTCTTCTATTATGATTGTACAAATAAACCATTTCCTTTATTTCCGTATGGATGAAGAGACTGGTCTTTGTTCCTAGTTCAGTTCTCCCCTCTAGGCAAATTTAAAACCCAATTAAGAGAGATACAGAAACCATACTAATGTAAATGTGTCATAATAGTGCATATAATTAATTTATTTATAGATCATATTTATATGGCTGTTTATCTCACAGACCGTGACTCTGGGCAGTGTGCAATAAAACCATAAAATAACAAAATTAAAACACACCATTAAAAACACTGATGTTATTAAAAAAGGCTAGGTAAGAGCATTGGATATTACGAACAGTGGAGCCACCTCAGCAGATCATCATTCCCTTGAGACCCCCCCAGGCCTGTTGACACAGCCAAGTTTTGGGGGATCTCCAGAAGGATGGCCGAGAAGGGACCAATCTCACCCTGAGGGAGGGGATGATGTTCCACAGGGCAAGTGCTACAGCAGAGAAGGCCTGTAACTCCTTAGTAGACAGGACCCACAACATACCTCTTCTGCTGGATCTGATGGGATGGACAGATAAAATCGGGAAGAGGCGGTCCCTCAAACAACCTGGACTCATGCCATGAAGGGTTTTAAAGGTCAAAACCAGCACCTTGAATTGGACTGGAAACAAATTGGCAACCATTGCAGCTCGCGGAGCAGAAGTGTAACATGTGCCATTCTAGAGGCACACATAACTGCCTGGGCCGCCTCATTCTGCACCAGCTGAAGCTTCTAGATATTCTTCAAGGGCAGCCCATGTAGAGCACATTACAACAGTCCACCCAGGAGGGGGCATGAGTGACTGTGAACAGAGCCTCCCAGTTGAGGAATGGGCGCAACTGGTGCACAACACAAAGCTGTGCAAAGGCCCACCTAGCCATGACTGCCATGTGCTTTTTGAGCAGGAATCATGAGTCTAGGAGGACCTCCAAGTTGCACACCGGATCTATCTGGGGCAGTGCAGCCCCATCCAGTACCAAAAATGGTATAGTCCCAGGACTGGCAGGTCCAAAAATCCATAGCCACTCAGTGTTGCCAAGGTTCAGTTGAAGCGTGTTGTTCCCCATCCAGACTCCCATAGCCTCCAGGCACCAGGATAAGACATCAACAGCACTGCTTAATTCACCAGAGGCAGAGATGTATAATTGGGTATCAGCATACTAATGATATCTCACCCCATGGCAACAGATGACCTCACCCAGAGGCATCATGGAGACATTAAATTGGAAAGGGAAGACCACCAGACCCTACAGCACCCCACATAGTAGAGACCGACAGCAGGATCTCTCCCCCGCATTACCACCAACTGATATTAACCCCACAGAAAGGAGGAGAACCAGCACAACACAGTGCTGCCTACCTCCAATCCCTGGAGCCAGTCCAGAAGGATGATCGATGGTATCAAAGGCCACTGAGAGGTCAAGTAGAGTGAAGATGGATGCACCACCTCGATCCCACTCTCACCCGACATCATCTAAAAGCATGACCAATGTCATTTCTGTCCCATTCCCACACCTGAATTCTAGCTGAAAGGGGTCCATATAATCCGTTTCATCCAGGATTCTCTGAAACTGTTACGCAACCACATTCTCTACAACCTTCCCTATAAAGGGGAGGTCAGACCCTGGATTAAAGTTGTTCAGTATGGTGGGGTCCAGCAATAGTTTCTTGAGGAGGGGGCGCACCAAGGCCTCCTTAAGAGGCAAAGGAATAACCCCCTCACCTAAGAAAGAATTCACCACAGCTAGAACCCACTTGCATGACACCCCCCGGGCAGCTTTAGTTAGCCAGGAGGGGCATGGATCTAAAGAGCAGGCGGCCACGCTCACAGTCATGAGGACTTTGTCCACCTCCTCAGGGCCAACAGGTTCAAACCATTCCCAGACAACCGGGCAAGACTCCACCCTGTTGCAGGACCTACAAGAAGGCTGATATCCAACTGCAAATGAATTCAAGCAACTTTGTCTGACAGATGCTGAGCAAATTCTTCCACATGATCCTGCAGGGGGATCCCTGAGCCCTCTCTACCCAAGAGGGCACGTCACCCAAAACAGGGCTGCAGGACAGCTATTTGCAGATGCAATAAAGGCAGAGAAGTGTTGTCACTTCACTACCTTTACCGCCATTAAGTAGGCCTTAATAGTGGCTCTAACCTGTGCTTGGTTGAGTTCATCTTTCGTTGAGTGCCAGAGGCGCTTTAGACATCTTTTCTCCATTTCATCTCCCTCAGCTCTTCCGTGAACCATAGAGGGTAATGGGATCCACAAGAGGGGAGAGGTCACATAGGCACAATCCAATGCAAAGCCTTGGCTGCCCTCTTGTTCCAAGCAGCAACCAAGGCTTCAGACAGACTGTGCAGCACAACAGCAGGGACACCCCCCAGCTCCCTCTGAAACCCACCTGGGTCCATCAATTACCAAGGGCGGACCGATCTAATAGGTCCTGCCACTCTGCAGTGGATAGTGGCACCGGAGAACCCCATGGTAATCAGGGTGTGATCTGACCATGTCAAGGGGACACTAAAAGATTTCCCAGTTCCAGATCACATTGCCGCTGCTCCAACAGGAAAGCCAGATCAGGTGTGGGACCACTGTCTTGTATTGGGCCCTGGATGACTGGAATAGGCCCATGGCTGTCATGGCAACCGCAAGCTCCAACCCCACTCCCAGAGAGGGCAGACTGAAGTTTCCCAAGACCGTAAGTCTGGGGATCTCCACTGTCAACCCAGAAATGGAGTCAAGCAGCTCAGGCAGGGAGGTTGCTATGCAGTAGGGAGGCTGGTACAGTAGCAACAATCCCAGCTGATACCTAGAGCCCAACTTAATGAACAGGGTCTCATATCCAGCAACCTGTAGAACAGTGCCCCTGAAAGCCTTAAGAGACTTCCAGATGATGATCACTACACTTCCACCCTTGCCCTGGAGTTTCAGCTGATGCCACATCCAAAACCCCACTAGGCACATTTCTGAAAGGGCCAGCCCCTTTCCAATCCCAGCCAGGTCTCAGTAATGCATGCCAGGTCGGCTCTCTCATTTGTGATTACAGGCCAACCTGGCATTCAGTAACAGCAGCTGAAAGCCAGGGCCTCTGAAGGTCTGCTGACTAGGTACAGGGGTTGAATGCAGGACGCTGGAATGTGAAACTTGTAAAAGACATTGGGTTCATGCTCCCTGAGAATGGCCTGCTCCCCATCTCCCACCGTACTTTTCCATGCCCGTCACCAACATAATACTGTGATCCACCCAGCCCCCATAAGCCCCAATGTCCCCAAATCCAACCCTTCTTGTTCCCTAGGTCAGGGGTCTCCTCCTGTCCTCAATACCATCCATCCCAAAGGGGGGAGGCTAAGTTTCCTGAGGCACTTCAGCCTGAGCTCTCAGTGCCATCAGGATATCCAGCAACTGCCCCCTTCCCCACTCAAAACAGTCAGTTGCCACCCCTAGCCTGGTCAGGGTTCCCTGCCATTCACACCCTCCCTTTCCCTCTCTCTCACCCAGGGGAGAGAATCAGTGCCACAGTGGGAAATCCACAGTCCATAGTCCTTGAGAAATGGGGCCTACACAGCACATCATTGATGGTCATTGCCAAAGACTGCATCCTCCTCTGTAGGCTCTGTAGGCTTGAGCTTTGCCCACAAAAAGAGAACATAAGCCAACTTTCCTTTCTGAACAGTCCCTAGACTTGAGGAATGTCTGCTAAAGCACTGCTACCAATCTCAACAACCCTACATCTCTCCCCTTAATTTTTTAGTTAGAGCTTAAAAGTGTGGGCATTGTCATAGAAAAAAGGAGGTCTGAGGCAGAGCTGGGGGCATTAATCATATTTGAGGCCTCATGTTGGAGAAGCTGGTCTAACAGGACATATCAGACTTACTGGTCAGGGATTATCCCTGCACTGCAATGGAAAGGCGGCAGTGGTAGGGGAAGGAGGAATAGAGGAAAGGAGAGATAACAGCAAATAGAGAATCCATTTACAGCAAGTAAATACATATTCAAATTTGAAGAAAGACGTTAAGCTTAACTTTGTACTTTGTGGAAGTTGTGAGGCAGAATTCATATTGGTAAATGGTGGCATATAGATTTTCTACACATTGTGCTTTGCTGTACAGTGATACCTCTAGTTACGAACTTAATCCGTTCTGTGACTCTGGTTGCAATTCGAGTTGGTCTCAAGTCAAGGTAAAGTTTCCCATAAGGTTCAGTGTAAATATGGTTAATCCGTTCCGCCCTCCGAATTTGGTCGCACCATGAGGCAAATTTCCCCATAAGATTCAATGTAAATATGCCCTCCGAATTTGGTCGCACCCCAAGGTAAATTTCCCCCATAAGGTTCAATGTAAATACGGCTAAACAGTTCTGAAACATATGCATTTTATTTTTAAACCTCAAAAACCTTCCAAACGCCACAAAAACCTTCCAAACGCCACAAAACACACCACAGGCCTCACCAAACGTCTCCTTGCTACCACGATCTTGCCCACAGGAAGCCACGACCGCGTGGCAGCAGGGCAAATGGCCGCGGATCCGGTTCGTATCTCGAGGCGGAGTTCACATGTCGAGGTAAATTTTTGGGGCCGGAGCTAGCCGTATCTTGAAAAATTCGTAAGGAGGGGGGTTCGTAACTAGAGGTACCACTGTATTTTTCAGGCAACTAATGAAGAGGCACATGTAGACACACACTATTTCACTTTCAACAAAAATGTTCCAAGTCCATTATGGATGTATAAATGTAAATACTATTACAATGTTCGTTTGGTGGTCTGTGGGCCCAGTATCATTTACAAAATCAGTCAGACAAGGCTATTTAGTCCATAAAGTCCACCCCTACCAAGTGCAGGAATTCAAATGAAAGAATTTTTGGCAGATGGCTATCATACTTCTGCTGGAATATATCCAATAAATGGGAGCAAATCCCCTGTCTGGATAACTGTTCAACTATTAAACTACTCTTGCTTTTAGGAAGATTTAAGAAAAAAACCCCCACCTTTTTTAACCTACCTGCCTTCTTGTAACTTAAATCCATTATTCCATGTCCTACTCTCTATAATGATAAAAGAACAGGTCTAGGCCTTCTTCTGTATGATATCCTCTGAGTTATTTGAAGAGTGGTATTATATTCCCATGCCTCAGTCTTTTCACAAAGCTAAACCTGTTCAACTTTTTCAATCTCTCTTCAAGAACTTAAATTTTAGATCTCCAATAATCCTCATTACCTTTTTCTGAATCTGTTTAGGTTTTCTGAATACTTCCTAAAAGTGTGGTGCTCAATACTGACACAATAATTAAGGTGGGATCTACCAACCAAGAACAAAAAGAAACGAATACTTCCAGTGATTTAGAAGCTATGCTTCCATTGATGCCACCTAAAATTGTATTTGCTTTTCTCATAGCCATAAATGCTGATTTATATTCCATTTGTAATCAACTACTGAAGACCTTTTTCACCAGTACTATTGCCAATTCATATATCTGGCACTCCATGAATGCATCTGATTTTTTTTTTAATGAACTTTGCATTTTATTAAATTTCATTGTCATTTTAAGCCCTTCATTAAAAAAATATTAAATTTTATTTCTGAAGAAATAAACTATCACACCAATTTTGTGTCATCCATGGTTCTAGTAACATTTCCTCCACTTCTTCGTCAATGTAATTGATAAAATAGTTAAAGAATACAGGACCTAAAACTGAATTCATGGCTTTCCACTTCATACCTCTCTGCAAATAAGACATTGCTAACCATTCTTTTGAATACAGTTTTCAAGTCATTTTTATTTCCACTTAATTGTCATACCATTTGGCCACAGTTAAGTAGCTCACTAATCAGAACATCATGGGTACTTTATCAGATGTTCTTCTGAAATCGATATACAGTGGTACCTCGGGTTACGAACACCTCTGTTAACGCATTTTTCGGGTTACGACCAGCTCCAGCCCCAAAAATTTACCTTGGGTTGCGAACCACCTCGGGTTATGAACCGGATCCGCGGCCATTTTCCCTGCTGCCATGCGGTTGCGGCTTCCTGTGGGCGAGATCGCGGTAGCAAGGAGACATTCGGTGAGGCTTGTGGTGTGTTTTGTGGCGTTTTGGAAGGTTTTTGGTGTGCTTGTCAGCATGGCAATTTCATTTCCGGAGGGTTACGCAGCGCAGGAAAAAACAACTGACTTTAGACAGGTTTTTCCCCAGAACTGAGCCTGCAGTTAAGAGGCAAAGAAGAGAGGAAACCCCTGAAGGAGATCTCCCCAATGTCCTTTTGGAGGGGGGCTCTCCCTCCAAACAATAACTGCCTCCCCACCCCATTCTCCCTCTTCATACTGTGCTGTACTGTACTTTTTTTCATGTTTTTATGGTTTAAAAATAAAATGCATATGTTTCAGAACTGTTTAACCGTATTTACATTGAACCTTATGGGGGAAATGTGCCTCAGGGTGCGACCAAATTCGGAGGGCAGAACGGATTAACCGTATTTACATTGAACCTTATGGGGAAATTTGCCTCGGGTTGCGACCAATTCGAGATGCGATCAGAGTCACGGAATGGATTAAGTTCGTAACCCGAGGTACCACTGTATATTATGTTCACAGCATTCCTGTATCTACTAAAGAAGTTACCCAGCCAAACAACTAACAATCAGATATTAATATCACAAGATTTTTTTTATGACAAATCTATGTATTGTTTTACATGCATGAGTGGGGTGGCAAATTTGACTTTAGGACCTTCACTGCCACGAGCTCAGGTAAGGTAAACATAAATGCAATTGTACAGCAAGTCTAACTAGTTACCAACAATGTTGCAATCTATTTGGCATCCAAATCACAAAACCTGGGGTCTATGAAATAAATGCATGGAAGATCAGAAAATAGTTATGGCATCTGGCAGATTCCTAAATTATAACAGATCTGACTATCTGGGTATCCAAAAGCTGCAATGTTTACTGCAGAGTAGTTAATATATTCTAGCAAAATCCAACATTATTCAGGTTCAAAGCTGATACCTATTTATGAATCTCCCTACACTAGTGAGAAGATTATAATACAATATAATATATAATACCAAGCCATAACATGTTACATACGTATTTGACTTAGTGTGGTAAATCCACCTTTTACCCAAAAAATTATATACTATATCTGTGCTGGTCTGTGACCGTAATAAAAATTTGATTTGAACTAGCTAGTCCTTGGTTAATGATGGACCTGTTTAGTGACCACTCAAACTTACATCAGTGCTGAAAAAGTAGGTTTATAACCGGTCCTCAAACTTATGATGGTTGCAGCATCCCACGGTCAAGTGATTGCCATTTGCAACCTTCACAGCCGGCTTCCAACAAGCAATTCAGTGGGGAAGCCAGCAAGTTGAGATCATATGACATCACACTTAACAACTGCGGGTCATTCATTTAATGACCAGAGCGGAACTGATATCATAAGTTGGGTGCAGTCACATGATGTTTCACTTTGTGACTGCATTGCTTAGCAATGGAGTTGCCAGTCTCAACTGCAATCATTAAGCGAGGACTACCTGTATACCAGGTCACTACAGCATGTTCAACAAATGATCATTTTAAAATCCTAGCTTACTGTTACATACAAAATCAGCAAATTTGGGAAGGCCCAGAACATGAAGGGGTGAATCAGAGCAATCTGTCCTTACCCTAAGAGCTGTACAGTGCTCCTATTCAGAGCCTGGTAAACCTCAAAATAGGAACAACTAAGTCACAATACTAGGATAAGAACATGGCCAAACAGAAAGTACAGAGCAAGACTCCTGCATGCTCAACAGTAAGGAATACTGTTTCGGTACATCAAAACTATTTCTTCACATACTAGTAAAATTTTATTTCAATGTTCCTGAACTGAGCACAATTATTTTAATGCCACCATTATAAATAGTATTAAGTATTCAATCATGCCACTATTCTAACTTAATGGTCTAAAAGATATAACTGCAAAAAGGAGTTTAGAGAAGCTGATCATAAACAGATCAGACAATTGATTCATACCAGAAGTCAGTAATTGTGAAATAAGTATTTGCAAATGGTTTAATAAGCAAGACACAGAAGTTAACAAATCACTGAAGGAAAGACAGAGGGGAGGGAATCATAAAATAAAGGTTTGTTGTTACATCTCTTTATTATCAACTATAAATGGAAAAGAGGATTTTTTTTATTGTAAATAAAATCTTAACACTTTTCCGTAACAAATAAAATAGTTACTTATACAAAATCTAATATACTTCAGATAACCAACCCTTTAATTATGTACTGTTCGTGGTTATTTCAGTGTTAAAATTAGAGAACTACATAATACACAGAAGGCAGCAACATCAGCAGTATCAGTACTAAGTAAAGACTTCACTGTTCCCAGAACAAATTCAAAGCACAATCACACACTATGCTTGCTCTTAAACTTTTAACAAACTCAATTCTTTCTACATCATATCTAGGTTTATAATTCTATATACCACCATTCCACAAGTATTCTCCAGACATATTAGCTATGCTGACTAGGAATTATGGGAGTTGTACTAAACATAAGGAAGACTACAATACACAGAGATACTAGAACCTACTTATGAGCATGCAAAACCTGTGGCAGATGGCATACATTTTGCAATTATGATTATGTATTCTGAATATTAACAGAATTTCTGTGAATCACTCAATGTACTTATTTAAGAATGTGACAATACAGCAATTAAACTGATAATACAGAAATTACTATTACACCAATCTACCAATCATGGGAACAGATAAAAAAATTAAATTCAAATTCAGACAGAATAGGAAAAATCTCTGAGACAGCAGGGCATAAGATTTAACTATTTCTACATATTATGTAGTCAGAAAACATTTTTTGCACATCAAAGACCCTATCTTTACATTACATGGAAAAGAAAATGCTCATTTTTGTTTTATAATACTCTATACATTCAATCAGAAGGCAAACCAATATTTGCAGTTTTTCTTTGATGAGTTTTAGGATCCATTCAAACTTAGAACAAGTTGGGGCTGGATAAAAATCCAATATTGAGCTCAGTGAAAATTATGCAATACTTTGGTATATATTTCAATTACATTTAATAAATCATTAATTTTTAAAATGAATACAATCTGGTTTCCATTATTTCATTTTCTGTGTATAATGCTGAATCATGGTAATTTACCAAACCCATTAGGCTGGATTCAGACTAAACTTAGTTCCCATTTAAATCAATGGGATTTGAGAGATAATTTAGCTCACTGATTTCAATAAAATCAAAATTTAACTAATTAAACAGTACAATTCTATGTTTACTCAGTAAAACCACTGGGCTAAATGACGTTTCCTGGATTGGGAGGCCCTGCTCACTGTCACTTATGCCCCTGTGACCTCCCATCTGGACTAATGCAATACACTCTACAAGGGGCTGCCCTTGAGGAGCATCTGGAAGGTTCAACTGGTGCAGAATGCAGCCGCACAGGTAGTAAATGGTGTCGGTTACTCAGCACATGTAACAACACTACTCCCTGAGCTGCGTTGGTTGCCAGCGTCCTTCTGGATGCAATTCAAGGTGCCGGTTGTCACCTTTAAAGCCCTTCATGGCTTGGGACCACATTACCTGAAGGACTGTCTTTTCCCAGTTGTTTCTACCCATCCGGTCTGGCAGGATGGGAATGCTCTGGGTCCCATCAGCCAGGGAATGCTGTCTGGCGGGGCCCAGGAGGTGTGCCTTTTCTGCTGTAGCACCCACCCCAGGGAACATTCTCCCTCCAGAGATTAGTATGGCTCTGACCCCGCTGATCTTTTGCAAAGCACTAAAGACCTGGTTCTGTGCCCAGGCCTAGGGCCCTGAGGGTGTGAAGGGTCCTGTCTCTTGGTTGTGCTAATAATCAGCAATAGTGGTATCTTCCTTGGCTGCTGTGTATTTTAATTTCTGTATTTCTGATGAGAATTAGTTTTTAACTTATTTTAAGATTGTTTGCCACCCAGAGTCACTAGCTGAGATGGGCGGACATACAAATTAAATAAATAAACCCTAACCAAACAGCATGGACATTTATTTTCTATGGCCAAATAATATATGTCTTATAAATTATCAGTTTTTGCCCTCAAGTAAGCAATCTCACTTAGCCATAGATGAAACTATTACTAGTTTCTAAGCAACACAAAACTAGAGCATAAAGGGAATGTGAGCTACGAAGGTTTTTGAACCCCAGATGGCATATATTACTAATGTAAAAATGCTACAGTAAAAGAGTTTATAGAATTTAGTAAGGATGTAATCATCATCAGAAATCTATGAATTTCAGTAGGGGCAAACAGTTTTTTCCCCCTTACCAGCAATTATACTGATTAAATTATTCTATTCTAGGGATTATATCAACACTAGGAATCATTAGATTTTGTCTTTTCAAACTATATATTATCTATGAGACATAATCATTAAATTTTAAGTTCATTCAACAAATACTGATTTTTTAAAATTGCTTAAAACACTGCAATATATACAAACATTCTAATCAACCTAGCAGGCATAGTGGGGTCAGAAAACAGAGTTCCTGTACTAGGTAAGCTAAATTCTTTTCTGTTTTTTTGTTTCTATTGGGAGTATGAGAATTCAATGTCTTATATACACAGCTAAGAATCGCGACAATAAAACTAAATCATTTTTTTAAAATGTCACCCTTAGTTTTGTATACTTAAAAGCATTTTTACAGGAAGTCATTTAAAATCTAAAAACCTACAGTGATTCCACAACTGTCCCACTATCACCCAATATTCATGGAGCAACCATAACCATCTAATTACATGATGGAAATTCCTTTTAAACTGTTGGAAAGAGCTTTTAAGGACCATGTTTGGGGTCTGGGACAGGAAGTACCAATCCTATATTCTGGCTGTGTCATATGTGCAAAAACATATAAGGGTTAACAGCTTTCAAGTCAAAGATCTAATACCAAAGCACCAACCGGAAGAAGATCTGTCTCTTTCCTCCCAAATGGATAACAACAACAACCACAACAAGATCTATTTTAGGATACCTTCAAGTCCAGTTATTTAAAGACCTAGTATATGTCATTTAAAGGGTTAAAAAAATAAGTACCATACTTATTCTGTCTCTCAGGGGATGGGATACAGCTTCAACTTTATTTCTTGTAAAGAGTTCAAACAGAATGAAGTGAAACCAGGAGCTGTTCTAACACTATCCAAGTACTGACAGCTTTAAAAGTATAACTCAGCCTTCCTAAACAGACTGCAATGGCCTTCAGCCCCTAGCTTACTCTTCATTTTGGCCAGAAACAGAGATGCTATCCAAATGTTTGAGGAAGGGAAGGTGGGAGGGAAGAGAAAGGAAGATGCCAGGAGGAAAAGGAAATGAGGAGGCATCTGCGAAGCAGCCGCCGCGAAGGCAAGAACGCTGATGGGAAAAGAAAAGGACATTAGGAGGGGCGTCCAAAGGAAGAAGACATGAAATAAAAAGAAGCCTGCGCGTTGAGAATACTTAGAAGGAGAAGGAATTGTATTGCGAAGAAGCTCGCAAGGAGCAGCAGGATAAAACCTTAAGGGGGCGCCAAGAGATGTCGAGAACAAGCAGTGTTTAAATAAAATCAAATCGGACTCGGTTGCGAGGACAGCTGAAAAAAGTCAACAGCCGGAGGGCGAAGGCTGTGAGCACTGAACCAGCTTGGCGGCAAGAAGAGCGCCAGACCCGGCGAACGAGAAAGAAACGGAGCAGGGAAGGCGAAAGAACGGGTCGTCGAGGTCGCCGCGCGCCTGCCCCGCCCCCAGCCTCCCTCCTCCTCCCTCCTACTGCAGAAACTACGCCATTGCGGCCTAGTCCAGGAATCAGTCAGCGAGCGAGGGAGGGAGGGAGCGAGGGAGGGCGCGCGCGCGCGCGCTGTGTCCCCTCCCCCCCTCTCTCGCAGCGGCCATCTTGGCGGGGCTGCCGCCATCTTTCTTTCCCTTTTCCCCCCCGCCGGAGGGAGCCGGGCAATCAGGCAGGAGCAGCGCAGACCCCGCCATCTTTTCGGGGGAAGCCGCCATACTTGCCCTGGCGAGATGAACATGGCGGCGCCCATCACACACATCCAAACATGGCCTCCCTTCAAAACAAAACGGGGGGAAGAAGCCTACCGGGCACCGTCCGGGGCTCCCCAAACCTTCCCCAGTCCCCGCCGCAACTTGCCGGACTCGTCCCAGCTGCTCTACTTACCCGAGGCCCACATGGTGACAGAAAACTCCCCCTCCAGGGTCTTGATCTGCACCTGCTTCTGTTCCCATTTCCTGGCGCCGCCGCCCCCTTCGGCTCCTCCGCCGCCTCCCGTCAGATAACTCTTCTTACTGCTCTTCTTGCCGCTCCCGCCGCCTTTCTTCACCCGGCCGCCGCCAGAGGAGGAACCTCCGCCCGAGCCTCCTTTACTGCCCGCGGCTGCGACGGTGACCAGAGTCTGCTCGATGTACTCATCCTCGCCGGCTGGAGCCGGCACTGGAATGAGAATCTGGTCCTCGAAGCCGTCATCGGCCCGCAAACCGTCCGAGTCGTCGCCTCCTACCACCTCTTCGCGGGTCTGCACTAGGATTACCTCCTGGTGGTGCGGGTGGTGGTGCAGGTGGAGCTGGCCCCCGCCAGCCCCGACTCCACCGCCACTTGGGTCACCGTCGGTGACCAGCGGCTGCAAGGCGATCATGGGCGGGTGGTGGTGGTGGTGGTGGTGGTGGTGACGGCGGTGGGGCGGGTGGTGAGGGCCGCAGTCCTCGCAACACTCATCCTCCTCGTCGTCGTCCTCGTCCTCCTCGCCGCCCACCACAGTGGTCTCAATGGTCTCCACTGGGATGGTCTCTACCTCGATCTCGTGCAGCTCCACGATCTCGGCGGGCATTTCCGAGCCGTCTGTGGCGATGTACAAGGTATCTCCTGAGGCCATGGTGGCTGAGCCGCCGAAGGCGGCGGCGGGCCCAAGCCTAGCAGTGGGCCTCGGGTCCGTTCCTCTGCCCGACGTCGGTGGGGCTCAAGCTTCTCTGGCTTTCCTTCCTTCTCTTCCGCCGTCGCCTCCTCCCCCTTCCACACAAACACCACCAGTTCTTCGTTAGGAGGGTGGGAGGGAGGTAAGCAGGCAGCAGCCTCAGCCACCGCCAAATCCCGCCTGCGCCGCCTCGCGAGAGTACCGCCGAGAGATTCAGACACCCTAGTTCTCCCTCACCCGCCATCCACACCCGCGGAGGCCGCGGTAGCCGCCGAGACACGCCCCTTCGCAACCCTGGGCCAATCGGAACACTCAGCTCGATTTAAGGACACCTCTCCTCGAGCAAACTCTCCGGCTTGACCAACTGGCAAACGGGCCGGTTACTTCTGGAACAGCCTCTTTTCCTCCTGAGCTCAGCCTATCACAATGAAGTTGAGCTGAACAGCCCCGCCCTGCCGATTCCAGTTAGCTTATCGTTGGCTCCTTACGAGGCGAGAGAGAGCCGTTGCTCTTCTGGTCCCGCCCACTCCTGTAAATGAGCCGTGAGAGAAAGTTCTACTCGGCGTTGGCGGGCGCTGGTTTTCTCTGCTGGGCGGAGCTGGGGGCGCCTTCGGTTTTCCTCTTCGGGTCCTGAGAGCTTTTGTGGCTGGTTTTGGCTGCCTGGGGGAAGCAGACGGGTTGCATCGACGCACCTGGGGACTTTAAAAGGGAGAGAGAAAGTTCGCTCGCCATCAGCTTCCTTGCTTTTTTTAGATAGACGAGAAAGAAAGTGTACTGCGGACGCTGTTGATTTTCTATTCCGACCCTAACTTGGTTCGTCCAAATTATTTTTGTTTCTCCCGAGTTAGCACTTCTGTTGAATTCGTCTTTCATGATCCGAAACAAACGAAGTCAGGGTTTGCGCAATACTCTACAGTTGCCTAGTTTGTGGCTTACTGTGTTGTGCGAACTGAAGAAGCCGCGGTTCCTTAATAGCCCGCGGCTCAGTTAGCGACGGGTTACGCGTGGCGCGAAAAGGGAGAGGTTCTTTTTCTGTGACAGAAAAGGGGAGCACTTGAGCCCCGTCGCCCTCTGACCACCCGCAGAACCGAGGCAGCATTTTCTTAAAGCGCCCCATTTTGCGGTCCGGGCTTGTTTTAGGGATCCCCGAACCGGCAGGTGTTCCCACTCCGTTACTCGCCCTGTTGCGGAACAAATAATTTGCGGTATAGTAGGGGAATATTTCTTGTAATCTTTTCATACAGGATGTCATTTTCCCTTTTGGGTAAAGTGTAATTAGGGTTGCAACGTGGATGGTTACAATACAGGTGAAACTTGAAAAATTAGAATATCGTGCAAATGTTCATTTATGTCAGTGAGGCAACTCAAAAGGTGAAACCAATACATGAGATAGACGCATTACATCCAAAGCGAGATATGTCAAGCCTTACTTTGGTATAATTATGATTATGGCGTACAGCTTATGAAAATCCCAAATTCACAATCTCAGAAAATTAGAATATTACATGACATCAATAACACAAGGATTGGAAATAGAACAATATCGGACCTCTGCAAAGTATAAGCATGCATATGTACTCAGTACTTGGTTTGGGCCCCTTTTGCAGCAATGACTGCCGCAATGCGGCATGGCATAGATGCTATCAGCCTGTGGCACTGCTGAGGTGTTATGGAAGACCAGGATGCTTCAATAGCGGCCTTCAGCTCCGCTGCATTGTTCAGTCTCATGTCCCTCATCTTTCTCTTGGCAATGCCCCATAGATTCTCTATGGGATTCAGGTCAGGCGAGTTTGCTGGCCAATCAAGCACAGTAATCCCATGGTCATTGAACCAGGTTTTGGTACTTTTGGCAGTGTGGGCAGGTGCCAAGTCCTGCTGGAAAATGAAGTCAGCATCCCCATAAAGCTCGTCTGCGGAAGGAAGCATGAAGTGCTCCAAAATCTCCTGGTAGACGGCTGCGTTGACCCTGGACTTAATGAAGCACAGTGGACCAACACCAGCAGATGACATGGCTCCCCAAATCAACACAGACTGTGGAAACTTCACTGGACTTCAAGCATCATGCATTGTGTGCCTCTCCATTCTTCCTCCAGACTCTGGGTCCTTGGTTCCCAAATGAGATGCAAAAGTTGCTCTCATCAGAAAAGAGGACTTTGGACCACTGGGCAACAGACCACTTCTTTTTTTTCTGTAGCCCAGGTAAGATGCTTCTGATGTTTGTTGTTCAGGACCGGCTTGACAAGAGGAATACAACATTTGAAGCCCGTGTCCAGGATCCATCGGTGTGTGGTGGCTCTTGATGCACTAACTCCAGCCTCAGTCCACTCCTTGTGAAAGTCCCCAACACTTTTGAATGGCCTTTTCCTGACAATCCTCTCCAGGCTGCGGTCATCCCTGCTGCTTGTGCACCTTTTTCTTCCACACTTTTCCCTTCCACATAACCTTCTATTGATGTGCTTTGATACAGCACTTTGGGAACATCCAACTTCTTTTGCAATTACCTTTTGGGGCTTTCCCTCCTTATGGAGGGTGTCAATGATGGTTTTCTGCACAACTGTCAGGTCAGCAGTCTTTCCCATGCTTGTGATTCCTACTGAACCAGCCTGAGAGACCATTTAAAGGCTCAGGAACCCTTTGCAGGTGTTATGGATTCATAAGCTGATTAGAGTGGGACACTTTGAGCCTAGAATATTGAACCTTTTCACACTATTCTAATTTTCTGAGATTGTGAATTTGGGGTTTTCATAAGCTGTACACCATAATCATCACAATTATACCAAAGTAAGGCTTGACATATCTTGCTTTGCATGTAATGCGTCTATCTCATATATTGGTTTCACCTTTTGAGTTGCCTTACTGACATAAATGAACATTTGCACGATATTCTAATTTTTCAAGTTTCACCTGTAGTGTACATCCCATCCCACTGAGGAGTGCAACTGTTCAGACAAAGTCATTAAACATTTAGAGCAAGTATACCTTTCTAGGTACTTCACATTGACTTTTTATTGTTGTTAAAGCCTTAATATTTTTGGTACTGTTTAAACAGTTTGGACCACATTACTATGTATATTTAATTTCCAATAAAAACTCAGTACAACTTCTGTGTCAATTTTTTATTTGAAATCTGTTGAGTTTTCCTTGCAAATGTTAAAGAAAGTGACTGGATGAGTATAGGTTAAGCGTGATTTAAGGAGATCTTCAGTGCGGGGGAAAGGATCAGACCAGGTTTATTTATTTATTCGTATTTATATAGCTGCCCATCTCACAATCAAGTGACTGGGCAGTGTACAACAAAGTTAAAAACGAAATATACAAGTTAATATTAATGTTAAAAGCTTTAAAATTATAAAAAGCACAAAACTAAAAACAGAATAAAGAAGATTAGGCAAAGAGGAGGTGTTAATTACACAGCCATCTCAATATTTTGCCGGTCCCCTGGGGTCCCCAAGGCCTGCTGACACAACCAGGTCTTGAGGGACCTCCGGAAAGCTAAAGGGGATAAAGCCAGCCACCTGAGGACTGCTGAGTTTGAGATAATGCTAATTGGGCATGGTCTCTTCCAATTCAACACTCAACTTTAGCAAGCAAGCTCTGTAAATGCTTTTGTGGTCCCAATGCACATTACTGCACTTTTCATCTTGGGTGAGGTTTCTCCTATGTAACATCCTATGTTACTAATAGGAAGGCAGATCACTAGGAAATACTAGGACTGCAAACTAGAATTTATTTGCCATTGCCGCCTTCTGGGATTTTTTAAAACTTCCCAAAAGTTTAGAAAAATCCCAGAAGGTGGCAATGACAAACAATTTCCTTATATTAGCAAGAAAGCAACTGGATGGGCCCATGAAGTCCCCAGGAGCTGAGTTTGACTTTTTAGTTATCTTCCAGAATTGTAAAATGGCAGTAGAAGTATATAACTTACTTCAATCACAATCTTCTTCCAGCATATGTTACAAATAGCAGTAATAGCATGTAGGACAGCCCTTATTTTTAGGTTAGTAATCTAGAAGACATGAGTAAGACAAAAAGGAAGAGCAAATAAGCTCAAACACCAGTTCTTACTACCACTAACTGGGATGGAAGCAATGTAGGTGACAGGTGGAATGTGATTGTTAAGGAGAACCAAGTAGATAGCAGAGGTCTCTCAACAGAGGCAATGGAACAGGTTTGTTTTTCTTTCTGTTCTGTGGGATGAGCAATATTTAAGTGTTTCTGTTCATGTCAGCCATTAGTTAAGCCAAGAACAAAAAATTGTCATCTTGTGATATCCATCTTTTCTTGTTTTCTTGTACTAGCTAGAGAAATAGGGGTGAGATTTAGAGGCAAGATTGTGCCAGGGACAGCCTGTTAACAGGGTAAAAGTACAGGAAATGATGACCTCATGGATTTCAGAAACAGTCACTGGCCTGTTTGTAGAAGCACTCCCACAGTGTTCGAGCAAGGGAAGTGAGGATGGATATCATTAAACGTAGAGTGGCCAGATGACTGAAGGTCACTGGATTTGAGAGAATGCAGTATTATGCTCAAGTTAGAAAGAGGCACTATTCACCTAAAGTGGCCTCAGGAACTTCCAGTGTAGAAAAGTGCCTTTTAGCCATGTTCAGGACAGAGCTGAAAATGGAACTCCTACATTTCTGCAAGAACGTTCTGTTAAAATATAAAACGATTGAAATGGCAATTTTATTATGGAAATCTTTTAACTGCTTTTTAAATCTCTATATTGGGGTTAGAGGACTGTTGGCTGGACTTGCCATCTTGTTCTCTTTTATCTGTATTTCTTACTTTGTCTTGTTTTATTGTGAGTGGCCCAGAGACATTCTAGAGTCAGAATATTGAACTGAATTGTATACCCAAGACACTTTACTTAAAAAAAAAAAATTGTGTGGTATAGTTCTACAGCTTAGAACACAAGGCTCTAACAAATAAATGCATGATTAATTGAAGGTAAGGAAAACATTTTGGTAACCTAACAGGCTTCCACCACATTGGAATGGGAATAAGCAGAAGATAAACAGAAGGTAAATTGGGGTATACTGGTAGACCTGTTTGGTTTTCAGTAGATAACCCAGTGTTTATGCATCCCAATTGTTAAGCATTTTTCCCTTCCTAGAATACTTTACTGAGAAATAAGATTTGGGGACTGGGGCAATTTACAAAAGAATACATCACATCTCAAATCAAACTATCAAGAGTAAACAATCTTTTTTATGTAGATGTGCATAGCAACTTCCAAGTGGAGTGGAAGAGAAAAACAAGACTACTTGAATGCAGTACTTAACATTATGCAGTGCATAAATCTCCTTCTACTATGACGTTTTGCAGTAATTGTTGGGTTACCACTGGGAGAGTCTATTGGAGGTATGTTTCAAGAAGGATGATGATTGCCTTAATTTCATTATCCTTAGTATGTATTATCTGACTATGCCTTATCAACTGCCAACCTCCCCTATCATATTACCTATTATATTATGGTTGTTGTTGGTTTAACTACAGCTTTGCAAGGATTAATCCTCTATATATTTCTGACCATAACTATTAAATGACAATATTTATCCAAGATAGCAGAATTCTTTAGATGGAACTGATCCTGGTTCTTAATGTAATATATATTGTTCCTATTTATACAGAGATTGGTTTCCCAGCAGATGTTAACTATTATAAATGTTCAGCTAGTATTAGCTATCAGCTAGAAGTGAAAGATTTTACAGTACTTCCTTGAAAAGACAAATGCGTCCTACAGGTTTTTTGGCTGTGACTGTTAAATTTCTTTTTTTCATAACTTTTCATAAGAAGGCTTAATAGAGTATGGTATTTGGCATACACTTGGCAGCAGAACAAAATTGGCAAGGGGAAGAGGCTCATTGATTTTATTGTACTTTGCAATGTTGGCCCTACCATTAGCCAGAGTACGGCAACTGCCTCAGGTAGCAGTTGTCAGGTGTAACAGCAGCTCTTCTCTCACTGTTCCCTTCAGCGTACCTATTGATTCATTCAACAGTCAATTTGGCAAACAACCGTACATGAAGATACCTAGGGTAGGACGCCCCACTTTGTTATTTGTTTCAAGCAGCAAGTAGAAAGTAGTTCTTGGAGCAGTAAAACTGGATGCACCAAGGACCATCACCTTGAACAACTCTGAAAACCTGTTATACAAATGACAGTTAAGTTAATGACTGCTTGTCAGGATCGGTAGCAGGATATCTCTGATTATCAGTTTGGATAAAATGCAAGCGTGATTATGTTGCCTTCATGTTCTAATTGTAGCCTTCTCAGGGGGTGCCTTTGGTCTAATCCAGCATGGTCCTTGCTACATGCCTCATCTTGATCAATTTCTAAACATTTGAGTTTCCATTTTGAGTTGAAATAATTAATGCAAGGTAATTTTACAGTTGCTTCTAAAAATTGCTTTTAATAATGCTTCAGATTTTCCCTCCTTCAATAAAACTAGTTATGTGCCCATTACCTGCTTATTTTGACTTTGGAATAGCACCCTTGTAACAGGAATCTCTATTTAACCTATATGCAGAGTACATCATGAGAAATGCCAGGCTGGAAGAATCACAAGCCGGAATCAAGATTGCAGGGAGAATCATCAACAACCTCAGATATGCAGACGATACCATCCTAATGGCAGAAAGTGAAGAAGAACTAAAGAGCCTCTTGATGAGGGTGAAAGAGGAGAGTGCAAAAGCTGGCTTGAAACTCAACATTAAAAAAACTAAGATCATGGCATCTGGACCCATCAATTCCTGGCAAATAGAAGGGGTAGAAATGGAAGCAGTAACAGACTTCATTTATTTGGGCTCCAAGATCACCGCAGACGGAGACTGCAGCCATGAAATTAAAAGACGCTTGCTCCTTGGGAGGAAAGCTATGGCAATCCTAGATAGCATATTAAAAAGCAGAGACGTCACCTTGCCGACAAAGATCCGCATAGTCAAAGCTATGGTTTTTCCAGTAGTAATGTATGGCTGTGAGAGCTGGACCATAAAAAAGGCCGAGCGCCGAAAAATTGATGCCTTTGAACTGTGGTGCTGGAGAAGACTCTTGAGAGTCCCCTGGACTGCTAGGAGGTCAAACCAGTCAATCTTAAAGGAAATCAACCCTGATTGCTCATTGGAAGGATCGATAATGAAGCTCAAGCTCAGATATTTTGGTCACCTAATGCGAAGAGAGATCTCTTTGGAGAAGACCCTGATGCTGGGAAAGATTGAAGGCAAAAGGAGAAGAGGACGGCAGAGGATGAGATGGTTAGATAGCATCACTGAAGCAATGAGCATGAAACTGAGCAAACTCAGGGAGGCAGTGAAGGACAGGAAGGCCTGGCGCAATATGGTTCATGGGGTCACGAAGAGTCGGACACGACTTAACGACTAAACAACAACAACAACAGGAATCTCAAGATAAAAGTAATGCTATCAATTTATATCTTTTGGGTATACTTATTCAACAAATTGTGCATGTTTTTCTTTCATGCCACACTTAATTTTATAACTTGGACATAGAAAATCCCAAGCAAAACCACAGGTATGTAATCTGCCCAATTAAAACTACAATGATGGTATAAAAAACCTTGGACAAACTAGTATCGTCCTTGGAATTATATCCTTTATTTTTAGTTGTACAAGAGAAAGCATGAAAAGTTCATAATGCTATGGATGTTGGAGACAACAGTCTTGCACAATTTCAAGCTCATACTTTTTTTGAACACACTGTGATTTTACAATCAGAAATTCAACACTTTGGGAGACATACCTGCTGATAGTTTTACTGCAACTGCTGATCAGTCTTTCAGTGGTTTACTTTTTTTGTCAGTGACTTGATTCACACATCGGTCACAGCAGCATAAAGTTCTACCATTCATTATTGGGAGTGAACTTAAAGAGCCTCAGTCACTATGTTCACTGAGTAACAAAGCAGAATATGGAGTTCTCCTACACAAGAAATGAAGTGAGGAGAGAGTCAGAGTTAAAAATGACTTCTGCTGTACTAGTAACTGGCAGCAGAAGAACTATGGGTCTTTTGCTGACAATTTTCTGATCCCTCAGAATTATCACTCCATAGGATAAGAAGACTGGCATCAAATGTGTCATTTCTTGCTGCTTCTCTCATGTGTCCCCCATGGGAAGAGAAGAGTCCTGTTTCTCCTATTGCTCTGTTCTCCCCACCTGGTCTCCTGGCATCCATGGCAAGAAAGATGGGGAAGGGGGAGGCTTTCACTTTTCCAGTCCTATGGAGTGATCAGCCTGTGAGATCAGAGGCTGTGAGATCAGAGGCTAGCACCAAATAAACTGTTCTCTCCTGCTTCTCTTTCCTCTTCTCCTGCCACCCAGCAGGGGAGGGACAGAAGGAGAAGAAGTGGGTCTTTTCGGTACTGGCTCAACCACCTCCCCCTCACAACATACAAGCCAAACGCTCTTTCCATAAAGTAGAGACTGAAGACCCCCATTTCCCTAGTTTCCTTTCCCACTAGTTCAGCCTACAGCCTTGGGATAACACTGATTACAACTTTCCCTTGGGGGCATGCCCTTCCTCTCTCACCACTTCACTTCCCTCCCATGGCTTTTTGGTATAGTGGAAGGCAAATGGTCCTGCAAACCAGTGGCCAGAAATCAGGGTGGGTGGATGGGCACATGCGTGTGGTAGGCCCCACCTCTAACCTAACTTTGGTATGATATGCTTCAGATGGACTGGAAAGTATAGCTTGTGCTGAAAGAAACTGGAATCACTACTTTTGAAGCAGGCCAAGAAAAGACAAGTGGGAACCTGCCTTCCAAGTGGGCACAGGGCAGTTTGAAGAGGACATTATACAGTCATGTCATTGACACATGGTTAGTGGGGCATCTTCACATTGTGACAAGTTAGACATGTAGACGAGCCCTAAGTTGAAATGATGTTTGTTACAGGAACCAAGGCAGTATGGTTATTCAATTAACTGTAATTAAACCATAGCTTAGCACAACATACGGACCTAGTTACAGTCTCAAGAGAAAATAAAATTACATTTGGTGCTCTGTAATTTTATAAACGTAATTCTGGAGCACTCCTCTCTGGAAATAACATTTCTGAAGAGTTTCCTTTTTAGCATTTTATTTCTTTATTTAGGATTTTAATTTGATCCAAATCCATGTTTAAGCTGTTAATAGGAAATGTGCAGCTCTGAACTATGCCAATGATCACGCATGATTGTATTCCTGCTTCAGTCGTTTCTGCTTACAGTGACTTATGATGTCTTCTAGCACAAACCAGCCATCAATTATGTGATATAAAACCCATCCTTGCTACTGTTATATTGAGCTCTCTCTGAATTAGCAAAGTGATGTGCTAAATCACTAGTAGAGATTCTGTCTTCAGCTGCAGTGGACGTAGCTCAAAATGGATACTCGAGGACACTATATTTATATTATTTATCCGTATTATATTATTTTCCCTTCTTCCTTTATATTATTTTCCTCCTTTCTTTAAAAACTAGATTTACTATAACTGAAACAAAAGTATATTAAAACACCCATTTTTAATTTATTTTATCCTTATGCCTACATTCAGAAAATGCATATTGATTTGATTCTAGAACACTGAAGACAGAACCTGCAAGCCACTTAGATTCTTTTGATTGAAGCAAAACTAAGGCACTTGTTAAAAGTATCTTTTTAGCATTTTTTTATGTCCATGATAGGTGATGATAGAAATGTTTACAATGCTGAAAAGCTGTTCAAGTTAGAAAATGTCCCATATAATACGCATCCATTTGTAATTTAAAAGTTGTATGAGTAAGTGGAATCTATATCAACCATTATAGTTTCATTATAAGTGATTTTTAGAGTTAGACTGCTATAAACAATTACAATTAATTCTAGAGTTAGTTCAACTTCTGTTAGGCATTTCATAACAGTGTGCATATTAGCCCTAGATTGGAAAGTATCATCAAATTTGAACTGACAGCATGTATTTTCAAAAACATGATTTCTTATATTTTAATTCTTTCTCACCACACAATCTCACCAAACCTCATGATGTGAGGTTCAATCTGAAACAAAAGAAATATATTTAGGATGGTGAAAATAAAACAAATTTTAAATAAATACAGTGTGATATATTAACCTGATCACATGCAAGAATGAAATTGCACTCTTAAACATACTGTATTAACTTGAAAGGAAGTGCTATTGAATTATTTCTGAACTGATATCTTCCATTTCTACTAGTCATGCAAACCTGGGAAAGTTGTGACTACACAGAGGTGTTGCAGACCCAGGTAGTTATTTATTTATATTATTTATATGGTCACTCGTCTCACAACAATGACTGTGGGCAGTGTACAAGGATTAAAACAACTGTTACAAGCAATGACTCATGTTATCTGAGGTAAGCAATACATCCCAGTCAGAAAAACCACATCAATAGCAAGGCTGGCCCAAATGCCTGGGGAAACAGGTCTTCAGAGTCTGACAAGGCTAACAGGGTCAGGACCAGCCGGATCTCCAGGGGGATGCTGTTCCATAGGGCAGGTGCTGCCATTAAAGAGGCATGACTCCTGGGTCCAACCAGATGACATTGTTTGATAGAAGGGACCTGGAGTATACTCCTCTGTGAGATCTGGTGAGGCAAGCAGAAATGATAGGAGAGAGGCAGTTTTGCAAGTAGCTTGGCCCTATGCCATGTAGAGCTTTAGATGTGACAACCAGCACTCTCATCCACCCCAAAACAGTTTTTGAAGATCAAACCTGGTGTTGCATAGTTTTGTTCGGAAGTGCTGTCAATTTAGACTGCAGCTTTAATGGGATTTTAATGTGTGACCACATGTGTCTGTGATGGATAGAGGTGAGTTTACAATGTACGGTAGCTGCTATGAATATGCACTCAAACATTCACAGAGTTAGGCAAAATTAAGCATATAATTTTTTTTTCTTTTCCTTTTTGGTAATCTGCTTGAGATTCAGAAATAGAATTTCTTTTTTGTCATTTTACTGTTGTTTCAGTAAGATTTTTGAATCTATGATTGTACAAATCATAACATGGTTTACTTGTATGAGTGCAGCCCAATGTAGTTTGTAAATCATGGTACATGGCTTAGCATGGTGTGCTAAATCCATCCAAGATTGTTTATTCAACAATGGCTAAAGCAAACCATAGCTTAGTGTAAGCTTGCACTTTTTCCAAGCCAAAGATTGGACGTGACTTTTGAGTTGGCACATCAGGACTCTAAAAAGTAGTGGATAGGGAACAAAACCTAACATTGATTTCATTTACATTTTATTTAGTTAACATGATTACTTTTGTCATGTAATTAATTGTTTTTCCTTTTCATCATATTAAAATTGCACTTGGTAACAACTTTTGGAAGTTTCTGAGAGCCACTCCTAAGGTGTTCCAGGACAGGCCACATACCAGATTTATATAATATGTACTTTTAGCTTATAGTTGGTTGCCTTAACTATTATTATGTAGACATCCTGTATTTTTTATTGTTTTGTGTACTCTCTTGCACTTTTCTTTGAGAAAAAAGCAATCTATAAATTAAATAGCTGCAGCCTGAGGTGCAATGCTGCAAATCTGCTAATAAGCGTTATGTAAAGATGTGTAATTATCTCTAATTATCTGATTATAGTAAGACAGTTATGCAGTTAAAAAGGCAAGTAATTTGTAACAGAAAGGCAGGTGACTGATGGATATCAGCTTTTAATAATGAAAATCTGGACTAATTTTTTTTTAAAGTCTGCTTTCTTTATTTTACTTTGCAATTCTAAACTTTTTTTGGGGGGGGGGTTCCTTTGAGTCAGTGTTGACTCCTGGTAACTGCCTAGACTAGTCCCTGCAGTTTTCATAGCAAGTTATTTTGGAAGTGGTTTGCTATTGCCTGCTTCCTAGGGTGGAGAGAGAGTGACTGGCCCAAGGTCACCCAGCTGGCTTCATGCTAGAACTTTCACAGTCTCCTGGTTTCTAGCCTGATGCCTTTAACCACTACACCAAACTGGCTCTCCAATCCTAAATATACATCCCCAAAATAAATTCTGTGGAGATAAACTTTAGTAATGGAAAGTAAATCATCAGGTTAACATAAGAGATACATATAGTGGTATTAATTGGCACACAGCATAAAATCTTTCCTCACATGTGACTCTTAACAGAACCCAGCCCTTGTGACACAGTAAAAGCTGCCAGCATAAAGCTGCATTATCATTTTCATCACACATCCTCCATTCATTGTGACTGGATAATATTTTGTACTATAGAAAATAGCAGGATAAAGCTACATTAGTCATGGTCTGATCTAAGACCCTGCCAGTCTTATGGGGACAGGGAAGAAATGTGGGGGTTGTCAAGCTCTTGTTATGTTGTAAATTGTTAGTGAAGAAAGGAAGATTCCTGTTGAAATTCTGGCAAAAATATTAGGAGGTGTCTGCTAGTACCTTTTCCAACCAGCAAATTTTGTTAAAAGGAAGGATGCTACCAGACTCCTCCTGATATTTTTAGCACCAGATGAACGTGGCTCTCCGCCTACTATATAGTATTGAAATTACTTTCTATTTATGTCACTGACCACTAGATGTCAGAGTTTCACAAATTAAATATATAGCCTCAAGAGATCAGTTGTACAGGGCAAAATAGAGGAAAGTCATTCTCTACTTCTTGCTATTTTCTATCACAGAATTGGAAAAAACGGCTGAGTCCAGCCTCCTGTTTAGTGCAGAAATCCAAATTAAACCATCTCAAACAGATGGCTGTCTAGCCTCCATATGAACACATCCACTGAAGAAAAGCCCACCAATTTTCTCAGTAATTGGTTGAACTGTCAAACTGCTCTTAATGTTACACATTGTTAGGAATTATAGAAGAACCATGTTAGAATATGGTGGCCAAAAAAATAGGATTCTGGTAGCACCTTTTACAACAAACAAATGTTATTAAAAGGCCTGTTTTTATTTTATTAAAAGGCCTTTTATTAAAAGCTGCTGCTCACAAAAGGTTAGGCCTTTTAATAACATTTGTCAGAAAAGGTGCTACCAGAACCCTGTTTTTTTGGCCACAATGTTGGGAAGTGACTTTGCTGATAAAGAACTCAGCAGAAATTGTAAGCTTACAAACACTTTTGTGCATCTGTAGTTGGCCATACTAAATGGAGTTTCACATTCTGCTTTTCTACATGCAAAGGCCTGCATGTGTCCGCCTGCGAATACTTATCCAGTCCACCTGGGCGTGGGGCTTTTTCCACTGCAGACATTTGCATATTTAAGGTCCACTGACGTCCACAAGGCTTAATTATGAGTCAGTATGTTAAGGGTGGCAGAGTTAATCACATCCTTGATTTAAAAAACGAACACCAGATTTTGATCTTTAGAATTAGATGTTAATATTAATTTTCACTCAAGATTGTTCTGTTACTGAGTGGACAAGATAGCCTCTACTTTTTGCCTCGCAATTTCCATTTTAGAAGGAAAGGGAGGAGGAATCTTTCAAATTCCATGATATCTGAGATAGTAAGCTATGTGATGCAACATACCATGTCAAACAATATACATTGGAACAAGTCCTAAAGATACTCAATTATAATGAACTAACTATCACTGGATGTAAAAAAGCCAAAGGTAGTATTAAAAGTTAGCTATCAAAGTATTGTCGAAGGCTTTCACGGCCGGCATACGATGGCTGGTGTGGGTCTTCCGGGCTGCGTGGCCGTGTTCTGGAAGTTTTGTTTCCTAACGTTTCGCCAGCACCTGTGACCGGCATCTTCAGAGGGCAGGAGCACAGACAGGAGCAGTTCTCTCTGTGCCCAGGGTGATGTGACCCTTTTGTGGGTATTTATAGAGATCTGAGGGGGGGGGAAGGGGGGATTGGGGGTGTGTGGGAGGGGTTGGGTTACTGAGTGGCTGCTTGTTTTGGTGTCAGCATCTGTGTGTATCTTCCTGGGGATTAGGCAGGGTTTTTTCTTCTATTGAATTGTTAACGAGGGGCTGCTGGGGGTGATTAGCAAGTTCATTGTGTGAACTGTTCACACGTCCTGGTGGTTGAGCTGAGTTCGTTGACCTGAGTTCGTTGACAGACCCACGTTGGACAACCCTAGCCATTCGCTTGTAGGACCCAATTAAGGTGGTTAAGTTCAGAGTTTAGGAATTGGGTTTCACAGATCCAATTGGCACGATCCATGAGGTTTTGATAATGCCTCTTTTCTGACGTGGGTGGTGGTTGGAGTTTTTGTGTAGGTACCGGTCTGTGTGGGTGGGTTTTCTGTAGACTTTGTGTCCTAATTTGAGGTCTGGTTTGCGTATGACCAACGTGTCTAGAAATGGAAGTTGGCCGTCCACTTCTTTTTCCATGGTGAATTGTATATTGGGGTGGACGCTGTTTAGGTGGTTCAGGAACCTCTCTAGGTCTTCTTCATCCTGACTCCAAATTGCGAAGGTGTCATCCACAAATTGGAACCAGACTGTTGGGGTAACAGGTGCGGTTTCTAAAGCCCGTTTTTCAAAATGTTCCATGTAGAAATTTGCTACGACTGGGCTCAGGGGGCTTCCCATGGCGACACCGTCCATCTGTTCATAGTACTCATTATTCCTTAGGAAGTAACTGGTTGTTAGGCCCTGCTGAAATAAAGCTGTGATGTCTTCTGGGAAGATCTGTTTGATGAGTGCCAGGGTATCCCTCACTGGTACCTTGGTGAACAGGAAGACCACGTCAAAGCTGACCAGTTTGTCCGTGGGGTTGAGTTTCAGGGTGCTGATTTTGTCGATTAAATGTCCTGAGTCTCTGATGTGGGCTGGAGTCTGTCCAACGTGGGTCTGTAGAAGGGTGGCCAGATGTTTGGATAATTCATATGTCGGGGAGCCAATGGCTCTTACGATGGGTCTGAGTGGGATCGAGTCTTTGTGGATTTTGGGGAATCCGTATAGTCTGGGTGTAAGGGCTTCTGTCTTGCATATGCATTGAAGTACATTGGGGTGAAGGGAGGAGCTCCTCGTCAGGGTGTTGCTTTGTTTCATGATTTTGCTGGTCGGATCCCGTTTTAGTTTTCTGTATGTGGTAGGGTCTAGTAGTTCTCTAACTTTGTCTTTGTATTCATCTGTTTTCATAATTACCGTGGCGTTGCCCTTGTCAGCCAGCAGGATGATGATGTCGGGGTCCGAATTGAGGGTTTCTATGGCATTTCTCTCTTTCTTCGTTATGCTGCTGGTGGGGGGCTTTGCTCTTCGTAGGATCCTTGCTATTTTACCCCTTATTTCCTCTGCTTCCTCTTCAGGACGGTGGCGGATGGCTGATTCCACATTGGCGATGATATCTTCCACAGGAATTCTGGGGGGTGTGATTGCGAAGTTTCCTCCCTTGGGTAGGATGGCAGTTTCTTCTGGCGCGAGTTGGCGTTCCGTCAAATCGATGACAATGCGGGAGGGATTCAGCGCCGGTTTTGGTTGACTGTTTTGGGTCCTACAAGCGAATGGCTACTCCAAGAATGAAATAAAAAGAGCCATCAAACCAAGAAAACAACATGCGACTGAAGAAGAAAAACAGCCACCCACCAACAAAGTATTTCTGCCCTACATCAAAGGGGTCACAGACCACATGGGAAAACTGATGGAAAAACACAATTTCCAAACAATCTTCAGACCCACCAGAAAAGTACAAGAAGTGCTAAAATCAGCAAAAGACAAAAGGGATCCCTTCACCGCCGCAGGAGTATACCGCATACCATGCAGTTGCGGGCAAATATACATCGGGACCACAAAACGCAGCATCCATACCAGGATAAAAGAACACGAAAGACACTGCAGACTACAGCAACCAGAAAAATCTGCAGTAGCTGAACATGCTCTCAAGCACATTGGACACAAAATCCTATTTGAAAACACGGAGATACTGGACAACACCAACAGCCACTATACCAGGCTATACCGGGAAGCCATTGAGATTCACAAACACCAGCACAGTTTCAATTAAAAAGAGGAGAGTCTAAAAATCAACAAAACCTGGCTACCAATCCTGAAAAATACAGCCTGCAAAAGGTCAACGAACTCAGCTCAACCACCAGGACGTGTGAACAGTTCACACAATGAACTTGCTAATCACCCCCAGCAGCCCCTCGTTAACAATTCAATAGAAGAAAAAACCCTGCCTAATCCCCAGGAAGATACACACAGATGCTGACACCAAAACAAGCAGCCACTCAGTAACCCAACCCCCCCCCACACACACCCAATCCCCCCCCCCCTCAGATCTCTATAAATATCCACAAAAGGGTCACATCACCCTGGGCACAGAGAGAACTGCTCCTGTCTGTGCTCCTGCCCTCTGAAGATGCCGGTCACAGGTGCTGGCGAAACGTTAGGAAACAAAACTTCCAGAACACAGCCCGGAAGACCCACACCAGCCATCTTAGCTATCAAAGTTAATCAGAATTGAATGGCAGATATGCATATTAATTATATACATTTATTTGACATGATGAAGAATATTAGAAGGGACTCTTCTCTTCTCTTCTCTTCTCTTCTCTTCTCTTCTCTTCTCTTCTCTTCTCTTCTCTTCTCTTCTCTTCTCTTCTCTTCTCTTCTCTTGCCTTTGAGTCAGATTTGACTCCTGGTGACTACCTGGACAAGTTCATGCAGTTTTCTAGGCAGCATTTTCAGAGGTAGTTTGCCATTGCCTTCTTCTTGAGGCTGAGAAGAATGACCACCCAAGATCACCCAGCTGGTTTTCATGCCTAAGGAAGGACCAGAGTTTCCTTATTTCTAGTCCACCACTTCTAGTCCTTCTTAGTAATATCTATAATGCCGCAAACATCTGTGTGACAGTAGTCAGAGAATGTATACAATTTACACACCCATACTAACTAGACTTTATGCATTGATAATTATCTTCTTTGAAAGTTCTCCAAAAGTTATTTGGAGGTTATGCACACACCCGCAATAGCCAAATATTCTTTTTTTGTACAGTTTTCCTGTAATGATCATGCCTTGTGAATGTGCCCAGTCACACTGGTTTATGTACATTCCACATACATTTCATACTGACATAAGGTACAAACAGTGTCAGGGAAATCAGGAAACAAATAGTGGGAAGAAAATGTATCAGAAGGGAGCGGTTGGCTTGTGATCTGGGAAAGCACATAAACCTATTACAATTTTTTTTTCTGTTTCAGATAATTATCTAGTTCCTTTTGTTGCATTGGTCATAATACAGTGGTACCTCAAGTTACGAACGCCTCTCCTTACGAATTTTTCGAGATACGACCAGCTCTGGCCCCAAAAATTTACCTCGACTTGCGAACTCTGCCTCGAGTCACGAACCGGATCCGCAGCCATTTTCCCTGCTGCCATGCAGTTGCGGCTTCCTGTGGGCAAGATCGCGGTAGCAAGGAGACTTTCGGTGAGGCTTCCGGTGTGTTTTGTGGCATTTGGAAGGTGTTTGGTGTGCTTGTCAGCATGGCTCCAGAGAAAATGCAGAGCAGGCTTGGCAAGAATAAGGCTTTGAAGAAAAAAGTGACGATCGAACTTAAGAAGGACATTATAGAAAAGCACGATCATGGTATTTGTGTGACTGATCTGGCCTTGGAGTACAAGATGGCGAAGTCGACCATCTTGACTATTTTCATGTTTTTGTGGTTTAAAAATAAAATGCATATGTTTCAGAACTGTTTAACCGTATGTATTTACGTTGAACCTTATGGGGGAAATTTGCCTCGTGGTGCAACCAAATTCGGAGGGTGGATTAGCCGTATTTACATTGAACCTTATGGGGAAATTTGCCTCGTGGTGCAACCAAATTCGGAGGGCGGAACGGATTAACCGTATTTACATTGAACCTTATGGGAAAATTTACCTCGAGTTGCAACCAACTTGAGTTGCGACCAGAGTCACGGAATGGATTAAGTTTGTAACTAGAGGTAGTAACTGTATATTTAAATGTTCAGATATCCTACAGTACAACAATTAGAAACAATATTACCCTACCCAAAGGTTTACAGTCCAAAGATAAAGACTAAAGCGATTAGGGCTGAAGACCAGGTAAAGTAAAAAAAAAAAAAAAGAAAATCCATCTTCCTTTGAATTCACACCTTGGGTGACCCTGCTGGGAATATGTACTCTAAGCATTCTTCCTTCATCCCTCCCAGGAACACCCCCACCCTGCTATGATGAGGCAGCACAGCAGGACCGTGGGGTGGGCATGGACATTCCCAACACATCAGTATTATATTTGATTATATTATGTGATAATATTTTTTTTACCAAGTTGTTTATTTCTACTTTTTTGGTATTAGGATGGCTTATCATCAAATGAGCTTGTGCCCTTCAGGTCAGAACTTATGTACTTCATAGCAAAACTTCCTTTCATGGGAAGTGCACTTGTGAGAAAATGCTGTTCTCTAAATCATACAGAGTTATCCTTCATTACAGTTGTTTCTTCAGAGCATATTTTATGGGAATCTAATATTTCAAATACAGGTAGTCCTCGTTTAATGACGGTTTGAAGTTACGATGGCCTTGGAAAGGGTGCTTTATGGAATCATAGAACGTCACGTTGCCCTCCCCCTGTGTGGTCAGGTGGCCGCATTTCAGGCGCTTGGCAACTGGCTCGCACTTATGACCAGTTACCAAGCGCCCCATGATCATGTGATCACCATTTGCAATCTTCTCTGCTGGCTTCCCCAGAAAGTCAATGCAGGGAAGGTTGCAAGCAGAGGGGACAGAGGGAAAAATCTCGGCGGTGTGCAGGAACAGAGCTCAAATCCTGAAGATTTGAGATCTGTTCCTGCACACCATCGAGATTGGGGAGGGGAAAAAAGGACAGAGTAAAAGAGCTGTCTGCTGAAGGATTTCAGCTCCACATGGAGCTGAAATCTCCTGGCAGGCAGCCCTTTCGCTCTCAAATGTTCCTAGAGCCACCGAAGGGTTTGCCCTCCCCTTCGAGGATGGAGGGGAAACCTCTCCGTGGTGTGCAGGAATGGAGCTCAAATCCTCCAGACCCCAAAGGATTCCCTCCCCCCTGTCCATGGAGGTGGGGGGCAAACCCTTCAGTGGGCTTTAGGAACATTTGAGAGCGAAAGGGCTGCCTGCTGGGAGGATTTCAGCTCCAGCCTTTTCGCTCTGCCTGCTTAACAACCCAGGAGATCACTTAACGACAGCAACCAGGAGTGCCCAGATTGTGGTTGTTGAGCAAAGCAGTCACATGGGCATCTTGCTTAAGGATTGAGATCCTGGTTCCCAATTGTGGTTGTTAGGCAAGGACTACCTGTAATAACAACAATAGTAGCAGCAAAGGTTCTACTTGTTTCATTGTTTCAACAGCCCTGGGATGAAGCTTGAGGTGAAAGAAAGTAACTGGCCTGAAGTCATTCAGGGAACTTTAAAACTGAGTTGTGATTTGAACCAGGAGTTTCTACATCAGCATAGGACACTTCCCTTTTTATCTCCCTCTTTCCTGCAGCCTTGTCATGTCCTTGTAAAAAACTCAGAATTTCTTCAAAATAATTTGTCACAGTGAAGATCAGATCCCTAGGATTATCCACCTCATAGCCCTCAACTTCTATAAAAACGTTTGCTTCTCCATTGTTCAGGGTCCCTCTTCCTTGTAAAGCAGGCACTCAATGATAATTGCAATAAACATGGTTCTTCTTCTCAGTGTTATGCTCCTTACTTCAGCAAAAAATCCACAACTTTAGTTGCATCTCTCTTGCTATCCAGCTCAGCTGCTGCTGCTTCCTCCAACTGTTATGCCTTTCTGGGAGTCGTGTATTGGATCCAACACAATTTTATTATACACAGACATAGGAAGTGTACATTCTTGGCACACACTTCGATCAATTTCACATTGCAATCCCAATAATATCTCCTCTGTAAATCAATTCAAGATCAACAACAATTGGAGAAAACACCCCAAGCCCAAATCCATACCGAGGCACTCTTAACTATTGTTATTATTAATGTTATCGTCCTAACAAGAACCTAAGCCTAGGCACATAATTTGCTCTCTCTTCGGCTGAAGCGGGCGAGGATGGGGCGGGGTTTGTCTCGAGCGTTCTCCGAGCTGATATAAAGTGTCTCGCTGGAGCGCGCTTAACTCTCGTGCGCCAGAGGCGAGCCGCGTTAGTGTGGCAGGGATGGGTAACAGGGCTGCCCGCGCGGACTTCGAGTGGGTTTACACCGAGCAGCCCCACACCCAGCGGAGGAAGGAAATTTTGGGTAAGCTGCGGTCGGGAAGGCGGCTTAACGTTCAGAAAAACTGGAAAGGTCGCTTCTTTTGGTGAGGTGGGGGCGCCCGTCCATCTTTCTGTCCCCTCTTAAACGCAAAGAGTTGCACTTTATCCCCTCAGCTTCCCAGTCGGTGCCCAGTTAGATCACGTGGAATTAAATGTCAGCGCGGGCTGGATTCCCCCCCCCCCATTCTTTCTTTTTTCCCCCTGTAGTCGAGTTCGTCTTCTGGTACCCGTGAGGACCGTTAATAATTTTCTCATCAACAAGGAGGAACTGGTTTGCCCTTGTCCCTTCCAGGAGATCTTTGCGGCTTCCCATCTAACCCACAATCCTGGCTTCCTTGTCCAAGTACTAACCTTCTCCAAGACTGCTTAGTTATGCGGTGCTAGGTGCTGCCACGTGTTGAGGATAACTTTTCTTGTTTAGTGGGGGGGCGGGGGGGAGGTGAATGAGGTATCAAAGTAGACAGAGGTTTTAAGCTTTTAAGCCCATTTCCTATGTAGGCTCTTCGTTTCATAACTGAATCTTCCAAAGGGTTGATGTAGTTACAGTGGGGCAAAAAAGTATTTAGTCAGCCACCAATTGTGCAAGTTCTCCCACTTAAAAAGATGAGAGAGGCCTGTAATTTTCATCATAGGTATACCTCAACTATGAGAGACAAAATGGGGAAAAAAATCCAGAAAATCACATTGATTTTTAAAGAATTTATTTGCAAATCATGGTGGAAAATAAGTATTTGGTCAATATCAAAAGTTCATCTCAATACTTTGTTATATATCCTTTGTTGGCAATGACAGAGGTCAAACATTTTTTGTAAGTCTTCACAAGGTTTTCACACACTGTTGCTGGTATTTTGGCCCATTCCTCCATGATCTCCTCTAGAGCAGTGATGTTTTGGGGCTGTCGCTGGGCAACACGGACTTTCAACTCCCTCCAAAGGTTTTCCATGGGGTTGAGATTTGGAGACTGGCTAGGCCACTCCAGGACCTTGAAATGCTTCTTACGAAGCCACTCCTTCGTTGCCCGGGCGGTGTGTTTGGGATCATTGTCATGCTGAAAGACCCAGCCACGTTTCATCTTCAATGCCCTTGCTGATGGAAGGAGGTGTTCACTCAAAATCTCACGATACATGGCCCCATTCATTCTTTCCTTTACACGGATCAGTCGTCCTGGTCCCTTTGCAGAAAAACAGCCCCAAAGCATGATGTTTCCACCCCCATGCTTCACAGTAGGTATGGTGTTCTTTGGATGCAACTCAGCATTTTCTCTCCTCCAAACACAACGAGTTGAGTTTAGACCAAAACGTTCTACTTTGGTTTCATCTGACCATATGACATTCTCCCAATCCTCTTCTGGATCATCCAAATGCTCTCTAGCAAACTTCAGACGGGCCCGGACATGTACTGGCTTAAGCAGGGGGACACGTCTGGCACTGCAGGATTTGAGTCCCTGGCAGCATAGTGTGTTACTGATGGTAGCCTTTGTTACTTTGGTCCCAGCTCTCTGCAGGTCATTCACTAGGCCCCTCCGTGTGGTTCTGGGATTTTTGCTCACCATTCTTGTGATCATTTTGACCCCACAGGGTGAGATCTTGCGTGGAGCCCCAGATCGAGGGAGATTATCAGTGGTCTTATATGTCTTCCATTTTCTAATTATTGCTCCCACAGTCCCCACCAAGCTGCTTGCCTACTGCAGATTCAGTCTTCCCAGCCTGGTGCAGGTCTACAATTTTGTTTCTGGTGTCCTTCAACAGCTCTTTGGCCTTGGCCATAGTGGAGTTTGGAGTGTGACTGTTTGAGGTTGTGGACAGGGGTCTTTTATACTGATAACAAGGTCAAACAGGTGCCATTACTACAGGTAACGAGTGGAGGACAGAGGAGCCTCTTAAAGAAGTAGTTACAGGTCTGTGAGAGCCAGACATCTTGCTTGTTTGTAGGTGACCAAATACTTATTTTCCACCATGATTTGCAAATAAATTCTTTAAAAATCAGACAATGTGATTTTCTGGATTTTTTCCCCCATTTTGTCTCTCATAGTTGAGGTATACCTATGATGAAAATTACAGGCCTCTCTCATCTTTTTAAGTGGGAGAACTTGCACAATTGGTGGCTGACTAAATACTTTTTTGCCCCACTGTAAGTCATAGTAGTAAGGATAGGATGCAAGTTTTTCTGGTAGGATTTATGGGGTGGCCAAAAGAAGTCTAGTACACACAATGATTCCTCTTTGTTTCAGTCATGCTGAACAACAACAACAAAACCTGCCACGCTATTGTTTGCCATATAACTAGAAAAAAAATAAAGAAGTGATAACTCAGCCGTTTGCTCAGTGCTCTCAGGGCAGGATTTGGGAAGAAGTAATCAAAAGGATTCCCAAATGTAGCAAGGCTGGCTTATTACTTTACTTGATTGTTGCACGCCGCCCATAGTCACTTCTTGTGAGATGGGCGGCTATATAAATTTGATAAATAAATAAAATCAGATTTTGAAAAAAGCAAAATATAACATACATTATCACCTAAGGAGCTATAGCTCCCTTCTTCCTTATCTCTCCCCTGGCCCTTCATTAAAACCTTACTTTCAGAGTCTAATCCTTTCCCCCTCGTTTTACTCTCCCTCTTTTCCGATTATTTTTGTCACAAATAAATTCCTTAATACTTTTTGAAAGCTTTCTCCTAGTCTCATGTGAGAAGGTTACTGGGATCCAGTTTAGCAATGCCAAAAGATAGGATGAAATAATGATGGGGCTTGCTACCTTTCAAAACATTAATATTATTTCATTTTTATCCATTTCTTCCTCCTCCAGAAAGCTCAGGCTAGACTATGCAGTTCTCTTTCCATTTCTTTTTACTGCACAGCAGTTCTCTGTTGTTATGATTCAGCTGAGTGGTAATGGTTACCCAGCTATGGACTGGACCCAGGTCCTCCTCTGACTACCACAGCTTCCTTTATCTTTCAGAACAGGTTGGATGGCTAAGTACTGCTGCAATCAAAGTCCTTCCTGAACTGGCACTATGCCTGATGCTTTGCTACGAGAAATATATTTTTTTATTGGCTGAAGGAGGGTTGTATAAATTCCTTTCACTTACCACTCACCTTTTCTTGTTTATGAAATCAATAAGCAAAGGGTTGCACCAAAGGGTGTTGTGCAAAATGGAGCAACTTTGTTCAGCTGGATGGGCAACTTCATTTCAATTTACTCCACAGTGAAGTGTGTGAAAGATACTTCTTTTGAAATGGGGTGACTTGTGTTTAAACTGTCACTTAGCCATTTAATGTGCATTTTAATCAGGTCTTACAATCTAATCACTTGCTTCCCTTGGCTGCATTGGAACCACATTTTATTTTAACAGGCTTAAGTAAATACAACAGTGTTTGTTATTCTGGAAAGTTGTGTACTGTTTGACTTGTGAAATAAATTGATTTAGATTTCCCCAATATCTCATACACCATCCCCATTCTCCCTTGTTGACTGGAAGTTATAGGATTTTTAATCCATCATCTCTGGAGGGTGATAGACCAGGGAAGGCCAGACTAATTACTTACTTAGGGCAGTGTATGTTGGATGATTGTGTAATACTCATGTCACTTGTTCCATCTCTTGTGGCATTTTCTTATATTGCCCTCCCAGCATGGCTAACCTGATACTGAAACTCCTTATTGAGACTGGAAAGTAGAATCAGAAGCTCCTCTGCATTTCATCATTGCCTCAAACCAAGCAGCATCTACTCCGTGTGTAAGAGGAACTTCCTGTGGAAAGCATAACAACCAGGCAGTTGTGTCTTCCCCAGAATACCTATTCCCTTCCATCTCAGGCAGTAGTTAGTATATTTTGCCCCAAACCCACGCATATTCCTTACTGGGCATTTTTGAAGTTCCCTCTGCTTTTAGGGGATATCCTCCATGTCATTTATTATTAATTATTATTCATCTAAACTGGGATGAACATTGTTTAAGGGGTTGAGGGCCACAACTCTGTCTCCTAAGGTCCCAAAACCATGCTGCCCATTTTTGGCCCCTGCTTTGCTCCTTCCAAAGACAGCATTATGGCCTCTTGCCTAGATAGCACTGGTCAAGTCTGTGCAGTGCAAGATTATGCTAAGGCAACTCCCTATTCTTAGGCCTTTTGGCTGGGGAGTGGGGATATGGAAAGAGGATATGGAAAGAGGAAAGCTCAAGGTTTGAGGATTAGCTTCACAGTATCAGAAAGAGTCAGACTCAGCACCAGCAGTGTGACGTGGCATCCTTAGGACTTTCCAGGCTTTTTCACATGCCCATCTTATATGAAGTACTGCTTAAATCTGGGCTCTTGTTATAGTGTATTTTGGAGGCAATAATGTGTGTTTTAGAGCTAGGAACTCTGTCTGCTGACATCTCCCTGTTACAGCCAAACCTACTATCCATTTTGAGTTTCCAAAAAAACAATAGAGAAGCTCTTCTCCAGCCAACCTGAAATGTAAGACCTGATTTGAATTGCTTTATAATGCACTTTAAAGGGAACTAATAGGTACAACATTATGATTAGGAGCTTAAACAACGAGTACATTTATAATATCTGATGGATAGATGGCCTGTATAAAATCATGACAATGCCACAGGTGCCTTATTTTATGAAACACTTAATTGTTATTTAATTAATTCCCTTAGGGATTTCATCTGACATGTTTTGATCTGTGTGTGTGTGTGTGTGTCTGTCTTTTGAATTTAGTATGAATGGGTATGCCAACCCATTTTTGTGAGGGTTAGCAACATAATTTACTGGTGTCCTTTTTTTTTCCCCTTTTGCAATGTTTAAATGGATAGCTTGGTGGCCACAGGCTAAGCTATAGATCTCATGCTCTGCATGTTGTTTGTCAGGGCAATTAAGCTTTTAACCGGCTTTAGCAGTTAATATTTTTGTAGATAGTTGATTTGTTTTTGCTCATATAGTCAGCTACACCTCAGGCTAGGCTCAGTCTGTTGGTTCTTAATTTAACCTGCCTAACAGCACAATATAGTTTGGCATCAAGCAATAGTTAATTGGCATTTTCTTCTTTCTCAAGAGACCTTCTTACACAAATTCATGTTTGCTTTCTTGAAAGGATGCTCAGGCAGCAATCTGATGCGTCTGGATACCATTTTTTGTAATGAAAAACAAACAAACACTACCTTTGGTTATTTTGGCAGAAGCACAAAGCCCAGTTTTGCCCCAAGGAAACCCATGCTATTTTGTGTAAGCTAGGACCTCTGATCCTGAGACTAACTTACAGGTCCTCTTGTTGCCTGCATCCTACTAAGGAGCAGTACATATAGTGTACTGCCACGTCCTCAGACAAGCAAATATTGCATTGTCGTAACCTAAATATATTAGCTGTACTATATATCTTTCGTCAGACATACAGAGATGAAAGGGACTTTTCCAGGATGTGGCTGATCCTTTGTCTCATTTCATAGGTATACACCAAACATTAATCAGAATGGTATAGCTGAAATTGCATGGCAGATGAGGAACCTACAACCCTCTTTGGCTTTCTCATCCCATTGCCACAAAGCAAAATACAAAATGATATTAAGGAACTGATCGAAATATTAAGCAAAATGCTCATCAAAATATAAAATGAAGAGAGTAATTGGGTTGCGTTTTCTCTCTTTCTCTAAAAGGATAGAATAAATAGGATGGGGAGGAAGCTGTGGAGGAAGTTATATAAAACTTCACGATTCATCTAATCTCTTTTTTAAAGCTCCTGAACTGCTGTTTAGAACAGTTTGAGGATTTATGAAATTGCTCATTCACTGGGCTGAATAGGATCCACTCATGTCCTTTCACATTCCTACCCCATGAAAGGGAGGTATTTGACAATTTAAAAGATGGAAAACTTTCTTTGCCATAGGTAGAAGGGATTGGTATTTGCTGAAGAGTAATCTTTTTGAAATAAAGGGGTGTTATGAGCTTTTGAGGGGCATGAGAATGGCCACATGACAAAAAAAGTATATGGAGCCAAGAAAGGGCAAAAATGAAATAAGCTTTGTATTAAATTAATGATGGACAGTGAATATTTAATTAATATTCTGGATGTGCATTTTTTGCAAAAATCTCCCTACTGTTTGGATGTTTGTAAGCAAATAAATAAGTAAAATTTAAAAAATAAATTAATGCACTTTTTAAAAAACTGAAAAATTGCAAAACCCAAAGAAATGCAGTTAGGGAAAAATAAATTATTTCTCTGTATATGGAAATATGTAATGTAGAAATCTTTATCAGGCTAAATGCTAAGTAAACTTTGAAGAGTGGTAGGGAAACTGGTTTAACGTAGAAGCCACAGTGTTGGATGATAATTTTCATCATCCCTGGCTGTTCGTCTTGCTGGTCTATGGGAATTTGATTCCAACAATAGTTGGAGAGCTGCAGATTCCAGTCCTACTCCAAATCCTGTGCAGATTTGAAGTTATACCTAGGATAGTTGGGGCAAAGAAGCAAACAATGGTTGATTCTATTTTGTTAGCTATATGATTTCTCTCCTTTTAGCTTTCAAGCTCTTTTGGTACCTTAGATGGGAAATCTAAATTTATTAATTCTTTTATTTCCACCTGTGTCACTAAGATGGGATTCAATTGACAGAGAAATTCTGCTGTGCAAATGTCTTTGACATGGCTCATATATAGGAGATACTGTATGGACCTCTAAGAGGACAACTCACTCTGCTTGTTTACAGTTCTGCATCTCATTCTGCATCTTTACAGTTTCAACCCTACCCATAATTCTTGCTTTTCTCTCCAAGGTCACAAAAAAGGGTCAAATAGATTCAAGTTTGTTTCTAGCAAATACATTTATAAATTTGTTCTATACTTACAGTTTGTTGTTGAGTTATTTATTGGTATAAATAAGTAAGATACTATATGACAAATAAAAATACATATATAACAAATAAAACTTAGATAGGTAAAGGGAACCTTCTGGAACTCAAGAACATCACCACCACCACCAAATTAGATTTGTATATTTTTCTATGCATGAAATGAACCAGGATGGAGAAGGAGAAAAGATGTGCATTTGAAAACAATCAAGTTTGCTTTCACATTTCCAGAAGGGAGAGCTGAGGCAGAACACATTTGAATCACCAGGTGTGGCTTATCTAGGCTATCCAACAGGCGCTTTGTAGCAAGAAGTTTTCTGTTCCTGCTTCAGTTCTTTTAACAGTTTGTGAAAATAATAACAATATCTGTCTCATCATGTTCTCTTACTTTTGAGGATGCACAACTCTTTTTGAGGAATTGGTCACACTTAGCATTTGAATAATCTGCTAGGTTGTATAAGAATAAAAAACAAGGGGGGGGGTTAGACCAAAATTAAATCTAATTTAACTGAAATTGAAATAAATGTGGTCAACATAATTACCCTTCCCCTATATTTAATCATTTTCTATCACTTTGAGAATGGCTTTGGGAAGCTGCATTTGAGATGTTGAGGACACATCTTAGCGGGCCTCCTATTTAGCAGTCCTTTAGTTCAGTGTTTCTCAACCTTGGCAACTTTAAGATGTGTGGACTTCTACTCCCAGAATTCCCATGCTGGCTGGGGAGTTCTAGGAGCAGAAGTCCACACATCTTAAACTTGCCAAGGTTGAGAAACACTGCTTTAGCTAACTGTGTGGGAATTTGATTTTACCGGCAAGTTACAGCATACCTTTTATGTTATTGTTCATTCTTTAATAATATCAACATGAAACTAATTTGTGGCAATGACAGACTGTGTGGGGCCTGTAGAGGATGAAGAAGTAGTGAATTGCTGCTGGTATTGACCCTATCTCCAGCAATCAGTTCTTCCCTGAGAAAAGCAACTTTGCCCCAGTTCTGTAGCTACTGTGCTGCAGAGAGCTCCCTTTCTGATAAGCCCAGAGATTTCCCAATGGTCAGCTACTTAATCAGGCAAACTTGTATAAACAGAACCTAACAGACTTATGAGAGTTTGTTTATTCTGTGATGCTGGAATGAACAGCTCAGGGAATCAAACCATCTTCCCACAAAAGCAGTCACTTACTCAGGCATCCTGCAGCCAAAGATTAGCTTTTTCTGTTTGCACATAACCCAGTTTATAAATTGGAGTCAAGGTGCTAGTCCTCATTCCTGAGTTAGAGCATCAGCATAAAGTCCCTAGACTTTGCTAGTGGAAGTTCTTCTGGAATAAGTAGTTTCCCCCCTCCGTTTAAAAAAAAAATAAGTCTAGAGTTTTACTTTTTTCTGGTCTCCTGATGTGGATTGGTTTCACCCCCAGCTTCCAGAAACCCATGTGTTATTTCCTTAGTGCTGGTAAAGGGAAGCATAAAAAATGGCATGCAGGCTGAAAAGAAGGATTTTTTCTTTTCACAATGAAAAGCGGTTCAGCTTTGGTCAGAAAGGGAATTTAAGAACAGTTCATAGGAAAGTTGTGCTTAAGGAGGTGAAATGCTTCTTTCTTAGCAGATTGTCACATCTCTGTGAACAACAGAATCCCTGAAGCGTGTGCATTTTTAGCTACCTAGAACCTATTGGTTACCTAAATATATTTGAACACGAGAGGGATAGAGAGCTAACAGACCCTGATGTTAGTGATGAATGAAGCCACTTGCAATTGAAAAAAGAAATTGGAGACATGCCAGTTATGTTTAAAAGTAAATGGGAGTCTGTGTTAGTACTACAGGTGACAGTGAACCATTGGTTTCCAAGTAGTTGGTGTGAAGTTAGACTGAGGGATATCCTTTCTTCTCCATTTGTCAGAATGGTCTGTCCTTTTATGTACCCTTCTTCTAGATGTTCTTGTTAAGTTTATGGACAAACTCTACCAATAAGCTGGGAAGGACTTTACTCACATGATCTTAATTTATTTAAGTCTGGAAAATAATGGAGAGGGAAAGGGATTAGAATCATTGCAAGTGCTAAATTTTAACAATTACCTAATTGCATTAATTTAAAGTATAAGTATTAATATTTAAGGAATCAAATGGCCATCCCACCATTTTAATATTTTTATGTGGCCCACAGGATTTTGTTCAAAGGCTGAAGCAGCCCTTGGACCAATGAAAGTTGTGAGTGGCTGACTTAAGGGGACACTGGAGCAGCCAGGAGCTCCATATTGGTGCTCTGTTCTCCTGTCCATGGCAGGTCAATCTCTCTTCTTCACAAGCAGGTTGGATTTTGGTGAAAAGTTGATCTCAAAGCAGCTAGGTCAAAAGAACAACGCACACATAAGGCTTGATCGTAGCATCTCTCAACTTGATCAAAGGTCAACAAAAGAAGGGAAGTGACGTATTTTTAAAAAATCAATCGCATGTTAACATTGCTTCATGCTTGCCTTGAAGATAGCAAGTAGCACTCATTGGGGCAAAAATGTCTTTTAGGTTTGTATGCTGAGGCCATGCTGGTTGGAAATTCTGAGAATTACAGACCAGACACATCTGGAGGGTGCTATAGATGGCTGCTACAAATTCCCTTACATTAACTGTCTTGGTATTTAGAAATTTTGGCTGAGTGTGTTGCCAAGAAAACTCTGTGGGCTTGTCCATGTAGTCTCCAAGGGTCAAGACTGATTATAAAGCCAAAGTAGCGGACCTGTTCTGTACATTCCTGGCAAACAAAGGATCCCAAGGTCAAGTTTACACACCATCCTAAGAAGCCCATCACCAACCTAGACAGGGGCACGACAGAAAGATCGTAGAATATTTGATGATACAGTAGTATTCCTCTACTCTTACACACTACTAGAGGGAGCCAGGGTTTAAAATTTCAGTCTCTCATCACAATACAGCATTTCAGTCCCTAGTTCCCAGGCTATTACTAATGTTGTTGAATAAGCTACCCATTTTGATAATATGTTCAGGTGCCCATAAAGGCTACTTCTTCATAGCCTCAAAGATGTCACAAGTCTCATTGGCTTGGATTTTGGATTTGGGAGAGCAAGGGCTTCTTCCTTTAGCAGATAGGCAGGATTGAGATCCAGCAGACTGTCCTTCCAGCAGCAGAGGCCATTTTTATTGGTTCTGCTCTTCCCATAATGTACTGCAAAATCCCAGTCTTTTGGAGTTGACTGTTGAGGAACAGAAGGTACTGCCATTGAACAAAGACATGAGTGAAAATGTTCATTATTAACATGAGTGAAACTCTTCATGGGGTACTTTCATGAGTGTGAGAGCAAACTTAGGATCCCAACCAGTTTCTGTCAAGAACCAGTTGTTCCTTCTGTGATGAATAATGACTAGCCATTTGAAGCAAACCTTTTGTGGCAGGAGCAATGGATAAATTGGTATCCTGGAAAATTGGTTGAACATTTGCGTGAAGGACATTTATCAAGATATTCTAGGAGAAGCAGATGAGCCATTTCAGGGAGCTCCTCACGCTGTTGCCAGTATTAGCAGCATCCATAGTTTCAAGGTTGCCCCATCCTCTAATGGGACTGCAGTGCAACAGGAATTTAACCATTAAAGCTAGGCCTTCAGGGTTTTGTAGAAATACTTCTGCCTGGTTTTTTTGTGGATGGTGATCCTCTAAAATTAAGAGATGTACAGGTAGTCCTCACTTAATGTCACCCATTCAGTGACCATTCAAAGTTATAATGGCACTGAATGAGGGGGACTTACGATGGGTCCTCATAGTTGTAGCTGTTGCAACATCTCCAGTCACATGATTGTGATTCAGGCGCTTGGCGACCAGGGTCCCACGGTCACATGATTGCCATTTGCAACATTCACTGCCAGCTTCCGACAAGCAAAGTAAACAGGGAACCCAGCAGTAAGTCACAAATGGCAGTCTTGTAACCGTAGGATGCTGCAACTGCACGGGATTTGCCTAACAATGGCCATTGGGACTGCTGCAAATGCCATTGTAAGTTGGCACAGTCACAGGATGTGGCACCTTATGACTGCATCATGTAGCAATGGAGTTCCTGGTCTCAATTACTGTCAGTAAACGAGGACTACCTGTATCTTGAACTATCTTCCTCCTAATACACAGTATAAAAAGGCCTCAAGAGAGTTCCCTCAGATGTAATATGTAACACTGACATGAAAACAGAACTACTGGTTGCTCTCCAAGGGGTTTTACTGGAAAAGAGCCAGGTTCTAATTCAGCTTCACCTTCCAGATATTGTGGGACTACAACAGCCAGAAATTTCACCAGGACAACCAGCAGTGGTCTGTTTGGGTATTCTAGGAGTTGCAGTCCCCACCAGAGGCATTTGCCGGGAACAAGGAGGCTTAGACTGTCCTGCCCTTTTTCTGTATGCACAGTGACCTCTCACACCTACCCAAAAGGGGTGGTGCTAAAGCACCATGCTGCTTTCATCACACTGATGAAAGCAGCAAAATCCTGTGGACTGGTCCCTTCTCATCTATAAGCTGGCGTAGAGATAAAGATGACCTTGCCAAGGCAACAGGGGCTAAAGCATTTTTAAAGTCCAGAACCTCTAGATAACATTCAGTGACAGCCCCCCTAAGTCACTGAACTATAAGGAGGAAGGGGAAGTGGCAGTGCAATCAGACTTGCAAGATTCTGTTATTATAGTCAGTCTCAATAAAAGTAATTGTAGACATCATGTGGAGTTGATTTCATCGTCTGGTCTAGCTAGTGGGGCTGACAAGAAGTTGAGAAAGGTTGTTTCTAGAAAGGGATATTTCATTTATCTGCTACAGTTAAATAAAACTGGCTATTTACAAATCAGAAATGTCTTAATAATCTTTTACCCCAACTGTAGGAAATCAACCCAGCTATTGCTAAACAACATAAGAAGTCAAGGGGTCCCTTCCTACTTTTAATGCTAGACATTCTGATGGTCAATGTTTGGGTTCAATAGGGCCAGCTGTAGGCTAAGGCTGAGTAGGGCTCCAAAGCTTAGGAGACATCAACGTTGCCCCTTCTTCCAAATGATTCTAAAATGCAATTCTTTGCATCAGAGGAAGGTGGCACTAGGGCACATAGGGCATATAGCCTGCTACATTCTCATGGGCATCAAGTTTTGGTGTCAGCTGTTTTAGCATATTTTCCCAATGGCCTCTTTTTAAAGCAGAAGAGGGAGAGTATTTAGTTATAGAATTATAGCTGAGGTTTAGGTCTAGAACTAAATTTCATATTAAGTCAAGTGAAAACTAATTTTTAAAATAATCATCCCTTATTTAAAATAACAAAGCTTTAGACAAGAATATTTATGTAATTAATGGGGAAGTGGAACCAAATAATGAAATATCAGATTCCAGGACCTCTGTTGGAAGGTCCCAAGGAAGGATTTGAAGGTGTATGATAGAGCAACTTTCCTAAAACTAAGCAGATCTGAATTTAGTAATTATTTGGCTAGGAGACTGCCTGGGACATGGACTCTACAACGGAAAGATGGAATATTAAGAAAGAATAAGAGTTCCTCATATAAATGGAGTGGTGACTCTGTATTTTGTTGCTGTTGTCTGTTTTATTATCACATGTAGTATGTAGTTTCAGTAATTTTCAAACAATTTAGTTTGCGATATAACCTCTTTTCTTCTTTCTGTCGAAGGGATCTAATTATGTGATATAGATAGTTCAAGAACTGGTGACGTGAGACTTCTGGGCTAGATGACCCTTTAATTTCATAGGAGCAAGACTGTTCTCAACTGCATTTAATTTCATCTTTCTTTCCTCCCTCAGCCAAATATCCAGCCATCAAGTCTTTAATGGGACCAGATCCCCATTTAAAATGGATTGTGACAGGAATGGTATTCACTCAGCTTCTTGCCTGCTACCTGATGAGAAATTTAGCCTGGAAGTGGGTTTTCTTCTGGGCCTATGGTTTTGGGGGCTGCATCAACCACTCTATGACGCTAGCAATCCATGACATCTCTCACAATGTTGCCTTTGGCAACAAGCAGGCCAGGTGGAATAGATGGTTTGCAGTCTTTGCCAACTTGCCTGTTGGATTACCTTATTCTGCCTCTTTCAAGAAGTACCACATTGACCACCATCGATACCTTGGTGGAGATACTTTGGATGTGGACATCCCTACCAATTTTGAGGGCTGGTTCTTCTGTACTCCACTTCGGAAATTGATCTGGCTTGTCTTCCAGCCATTTTTTTATGGTTTGAGGCCACTGTATGTAAACCCCAAAGCAATTACTGAGATGGAAATATTCAATGCTTTGGTACAATTTTCTGTTGACCTTACAATCTATTATTTGTGGGGTTGGAAGCCTATTGTTTATTTAATAGCAGGAACAATCCTGGGCATGGGTTTGCACCCTATTTCTGGGCATTTCATAGCAGAGCATTACATGTTTTTGAAAGGACATGAAACATATTCGTACTATGGACCCCTCAACTGGATCACCTTTAATGTTGGCTATCATATGGAACACCATGATTTTCCCAGCATTCCTGGATGTAGACTGCCAATGGTAAGCACTGATATTCTCTCCTTGCAGTACTTCAAATTGTTTGTGTATGTTGCTTATTAAACTCCTTCGAAGTCCCAATCATGTCGTGTAACAGGGAGGAGGGATACAGAATTAAAGCATGCAGTAAAATAGTAAGAGCCAGTTGGTTTAGCCTCTGACACCAAAATATGGTTTGGACTGAGGGGAAAAATTATAGGCATTATGAAAAATGCTTTTATGATTATCAGTGTGAAATCAAATGTATGGGTAAATGATCATCTTTGTTTCTTCTATTGGATTATAAATGAAATGTCAAATCAATATGGCTGCTTTTGACACTATCTTCTGTCCATATTTAATGGAAGGCAGCTGGAGTATGAACAAGTATCAATGTATGTGCTTTGAGACAATTGCCATAATTCAGTTTTTCTTCCTCCTCACCTTCCATTACATTTGTCCTACTCAGTTGACAGGCTACTTGATTTCATTAATTGTTTTTCACTAGGAATTATTGGTAAATAATATATTCCCAAACCTGCCTAGTGATATACACTAGGGCTGATTTCTGCTCTAAGCTGTGAATTTAATTTTATATAAAACTGCATCAGTGTTTGGAACTGAACATGTTCTCTGACTATTAAATGTCCTGAGGTGAAGATAAACTTGGATTGATCTGTACATATTTTTACACACAAACACACCCTTTTAATGGAAAATAACACACCTCTGCCTCTATTGCATACCAACACCCCCAAACAACAACATATACGCATTCCAGTATATAATCTCCAAGCTAGAATGTTATTTGTATAACCTCTCTAAAATGTATTGAACTCCTTTCAAGAATTAAACATTAATTTTTGCTTGTTTTACCAGACAAAAAATGAGCCCCCAAATTATTTTCCCACTACTTTACAGTGCTGTGCAAATGCAAAATCAGTGCCTAAAGGGGGATCTGCCTTGCATCTGTGGTCCCTTCCCAAACCCACACATGGCAAGTTATCTCTGCAGAAGGGTACATAGACCCTTATGTGCCAATACATGGGGGCTTGGAGCCTGGATGTCACAGTCAGAGCCAAGATGCATTGTATTGTATTGTGTAGAGCCCCCAAATTGTTGTGAATATGTAGGGTGAGGAATCCACTTTTATGAATTTCAGTGTTGAATATCTGGGTCTGCTTCTCCCTGGTTAATGTGTGGCTGGACCATACATTGTGACACCAAGAGGGGCAGGCCTCTAATTGTGGCACCACACCCACCATCTTGCAGATTCTGATACCATCCCCACTTCTGTGGTGGGCCTGGCAAATTACAAAGCATTTATTTGCCACAAAGGCACTTTGTGAGGTTAATGCCTTCTATCCTTCCCTACGTTCCCTAGGATGCTCCCTACCACCCCTGTTCAGCCTTGGAGGGGCAGTGGGCACAGCTCAAGCAAAGCAGTGAGGTGTAGCAACCCTCCAGTTTTCAATTCTTTAAGAATGTCAAGGTGGGGTCCAGAGGCATTCTTGTAAACAGAGATAATGCTGGAAACTGATGCTTGGTTTTGCAGCATGACAGCTTCTCATTTAAATTGGTTTAATTGAAACTTTTTAAAAGCCTTTTATTTTAAAAATAAATGGCTTTTTAAAAGGTAAATAGGTGGGACAAGAGCATGGCAGGCACCAAGGGAAGTGATGATGTCTCTGACATATTGGAGTTTAGGGGTACTACTTTGGCTAGCCTGTCATGAACCATGTTCTTCTGTTCTTTTTTCCAGTGTGAGTTTCTGATTTTGGTTTAAAACATTTGATGTAAAGATTATCTTGGAAGACTCTCACCACCCTTAACAGTACCTTAAGTTTTGGGGAGTCTTACAACATGTTGTAATATGGGTGGCTATTAAAGATGTTAAAAACACAGAAGGGCAATGGGAAATAATTTCTCCAACATTCCAATAATAAAAGATAATGTGAATATTATCTAATCAGTCTGGGGGCCAAAAGCAAGGTTTTCAAGCAGTGGAGACTACGGTCTCGGCTTTTTTTGAACCATTCCTACAGACACTCAAGCAATCTGTCTTTGGGCACACCCTTGCCAAACTTTCTCCTCTACCTTTCTTTATTCATTTATGGTGTAGGGCAAAACAATGATCCAGCTTGATCTTGATTTTCAATAATGTCTTATCTTCAGCCTTCCCTTCATAGGCATTCTTATCTTATATGGCAGCTAATGCTTTGTTCGGAGTGAATCTGTCTGGTGGAAAACGAAAGGGGGGAAGGGTAGAAAAACATTCCCTGGGCTAGATGGAGTGATGGGGAGGTGTTGTGTTAATGACTGACATGATCGACATGTCCAATTGCAGGCTATTTAATACAATCTATAATTACATGTGTTGTTTAATTTGGCCTTAGCATAGCTTTCCCCATCAGAATATTTCAGAGTGGCACATTCCTGAATAAGACTAACTTCAGTCCTGTTTTGAAGAATATGCTGCCATGGAGTGAGATGTTCACGCTGTGCCTTGTTTTCTACCCAGCTAATACAATGGGTTATTCATACAGGTTTAATATTTGCAGCAAAATAGGTAATCTATTAAAGGAGTAAGAGCCTGATGGGGACATTCTTATTCATTTAATGATCGGTAATTTTGCATAAACGGGAACAAACAAGTTAAATTTCTCCAGAACATAAAGCAATGTTCAAATCTAGTCATTGTCCTAATAAAAATATAACCCAATTTTTTATGGAGCACCAGACGTCAAACACTAAGTTACAAATACCACTCCCCTCAAACACACCCACACACACCCAGAGTTTTCAGTGCACGGAGAAAAACCCCTAGTTGCTCAAGATTTGCTTCATAACATGTTCTCTTTTCCCTGTTTCTGTTCAATTCAGTCCGATAACTGAAGGACTACAAGTCCCATCATGCTTTACCAGTATTGTGGAGGCTATGAATTCACCGTGATATCCTTGGCATCATGACTCGCACACCAGAGCCTAGTTTTCTAGCCCATGCTCCAGTCTTTCTATAGCATCATCAAAAATAAACTATAAAGCAGTTTGACATTCCTTAAAAATGCTTGATTGGGCAAATAAAAGTAAGAATATGGATTGAGAGATTTCATCTAGAATCTCTCTATGCCAAGCTTTGTAGCATAGGTGAACTGGTTGTATTTTTCCGTGGACTATAGTAACTGGTGGTTGAAGTTATTTAATAAATAATAGCAAATACTGGTTCAGCTTAATAAATCCACTTTATCTGATGTTCTTTGCCGCTTACTTCTTTTGAACTCAGCTTTTTTCACTCTAGCTCCCTCCTGCAATTGATCTTGCCACTACTGAATTTCATTCTCTTTTATTCATCTCCTTTTAAGCTGCTGATCCCCAAACAAAATTGACTTGTGTTGAGTGTGAAAGCCCTCTAGATATTTTTAGGTTGCAGCTTCCATCGTTTTAGACCATTGATCTTGATGGCTGAGGCTGATGGAAGCTGGACCTCAACTATCTGGAAGGTCAGTGGGGTGCCTAAGCAAGTCAGGGAGGGGTTACCTGTGTCTGTCAAAGATAGACTTTGTGTAATTTTCTGATCCAGTATTAAGAAAACTAGGGTTTGGAGAACAGGCCCAAATGCCTGGATTTGCAGAATACATTGACCTCATCAATAATCATGCTGGCTGCATTTGCACAATGCACTGAGCAATGTCAATAGCATTTTAGCCCAGTGTGTTATGCAACCCAAGCATCTTCTGCTTTTCATATGAAATGTATGAAGGGTTAGCACTTTTGGAGGGAACCATATTAGAAAATGGTTGTTCTGTCTCTGATTCCTATTTCTTGGGGGAGGAAGGAATCAGAATGATAACCTAGCAACCACAGTGAATGTCAGTGGCTATCATTGGGAGCAAATCCCACTGTTATGAAAGATGTGAACATGTGTCACCTGCTGCCTTTTTTCCCCCTTGCCGCGAATCATGCTTATGAAAGATTTTGGTTCATTCATTTAGTAACATGCATAACTTTCCAAACTTTTACCAAATTCCCTCCCTGCCTTCACATTTTTCTGTAAGTTGCTCTAAAACATAAAAAGTTATACTTTGGGGAATGTGTTCTAATGCCCTCAACCCATTTCTTTGGCTCTGATCTGATTGTGACCTTCCAATTCTGTCCTGTTTAGAGATGGGACATCCCAAACTATACACAAAATGGCAGTGGCATTGAGCGGGGGGAAGGGGAGAAAAGTCAAGATGGGGGCCATTATGCAATTAAAAAAGGGTGGGGCTTTGATCAGAGTTATTTATTGCCTGGCAAAGCATTTCCAAGGAACAGCGTGCATAAAAGTAATTTCCTGTGTTTGCAATAAAGCTGCGTTTAGCAAGGTCTAGCCACCACTGTGGCATTAACTGCAATACATCACCCACCCCCCAGAAACTGTTTTCCTACTGGGAAGGTAGAGTTACAGTATTTAGCATGCGATTGGCTCTACTCATTCAACATACTTAATGATGGTTAATTCAGGCATAGATTACTTAGTATAGTTCTTTGAATTTGCCTGATAACACTGAATCATCAGCTTCCCATGGATTGGCATTGCACAACAGCTAAAATCACTAGGTGGCTGGCTAGCTTGTGCTAGCTTGTGCTTCAGGGTATTAAGCAAATACACCCACCATTTTAAGAGAGTCAACTGATTGCAAGTAGAAACCAGAGTATGTGCTCCTTCTCCATGATGGGGAACAAAGACCCTGCCTGCCATAGAAAGGAGTTGATTGAGGTCGGGTGTGGAGCATTCACAGAATCTTGGAATTCCTTCATGAGCAGGTGGCTATTTTTTTGTCTGGCTCATTGCCCCTCAAATTAATAACTTCTGCTGTGCTTCAGGATGTTTGGTTTGGTCTACATCAACCAGAAAAACCAAGTAGAAAAACCTGACACACTGGGTTACACCCCAGGTAGGGCTTGCTGACTGGAAACATTAGATTACATTTTAACACCAATTAACTTGACCCTTTCAGTTGAAGGACAAAAATCTGTTGTGTGTAAAAACATGGAACTGGGAGCAAAGCAAGCAGGGGCCAATTGGAAGTCCGTGCACTGAATTTAAAAAGTGTACTGTTGCTCTTTGGTGTAAATCATGTCTTAAAGCACCCCCCCCCCCAATTGTGTGGTTTATTGGAAGCTGCACATATTTCTTTTTAGAAAACAAGGCGTGGGAGGAGGCATGGGAAACATTTCAGAAGGGGCCCTCCTAGTTTTCCAGAGAGTAAAAGGAAAGGAGGGGGGAAGTACTTTCAGGGTTGCGAGATTCTGTAAATGTAACCTTACAATAAAGAGTTAGTATTCATGGTTTTGCTTCTTGTCTGGACTGCCTCAAAGGGCTAACAGGCAGGAAAATGTTCCTGAAACCAGGGGTCATTACTGAGAAAACCTGTTTCCTGGTCCAACTCCCTTAAACTCCCGGGGGGTGGGAGGGAATGGAGGATCTAGAGTAAGTTGTCCCTCAGTGTTCAAACCAAATGGGCAGAATCATGCTTGCCAAGTTGTTCCCTGATATGTCCTACCATTTAAGCCTTTATAGATGAATTGGGCCTGGTGACCACATTGTCCTGCAATTATAGGTTTCACTGGCTAATAGCCTGGCTGTTTAATTGCTTGTTTCCAAAGGCAGCCCTATGTCATTATAACCCTATGGGTTGCAGTAGGCAAGTCATTGTTGGAACTGCCATGTGCCTGAAGGACATGATTTGTTTCAGAGGGGGTTTGGGTGAATTACAACTTCCAAGTGAATCTTCATGTAATTGAATCAGGTGCCTTTAAAACATTTTTAAGAAATGAAAAGATGATTCAGAGGCTTGATAGGAATTCAGAGTCTCACATACTGTTGCAACTTTCCTTCCATACAGTGGTGTCCATGGAGATGGTTAGCTCCACTCCTTTTGTACATGAGTTTACATTACATGCACCTATAGAGGGGCAGGGCTTGGATCATATTGTCATGTCCACCAGCTTGTCTGTTTCAACCACCCCTGTGGACACCACTGCTTTCAACAATGGATAAAATAGGGCAGGGGACTATTATGGATCTATAATATTGCTATGAGTAGGTAGCTAGCGACTTTTATTATTAATTGTGTAAATTTTGCTGATCAGAGCACTTTGGGGTGTGCTGCTCTGTTGATTGTCTTACTTTTCTATTCAGGTTTGTTCAGGTAGATTCCCTGGCTGGGGTTAAGGGAGAGAAGCTGAAGACTGTTCTACTGATTTTTTAAAATTCATTTTGCTTTTTCTTGCCTGATCACCTTTTCTCCAAATCCATATCTTTTTATTTTTATTGTTCCTTAACTTTTAATCTACTGTCTGACCTCTAGTCCCCATTAGGCTGTAGTTCCAGTCTGCTTGCATTCTTCAGCTCTTTGTTCCCCCTTTCAATCTCCACATTTTCCTCAATATTTTTAATCTGCTTTTTTCTGATACTTGTCTACCTCCTTCTTGTCTTCTACTGAATGATTCTTCTTCATTCTGTCAATAAGCTGAAGTAGTATACTGGTTATTTGACTACTGCATAACAAATTATTTATACTGTGTTACTATACAACCTCAAATTTTAATAGTACAATATTTTCATACTTCAGAAAAAAATTACCGAGAGACTAAGAATTCTGTCTGTACCTGGAGTTTATGGAATGATGACAGGATGTGGATCCTGTTGGTGCACAATATGCCTTGTAACCCAACACCACAGCTAGTCTTGGAAGTGATGCTGAAGGTCACCTTGTTGTTGCAGCTCAGGAGTTCATGGACATCATGGTTTTGACAGCTTGTCTCAAATAACTTCTGCCCGTCTCATCACACACTTTAGACTAAGTCTTTGACACCATGGGAGGTGCTATTTAGGTGGAAGAGCCAGCGATGACTCTTTTGTCATGGACAGATCACCTCATAATTACAGTTTGTTGGACAACTCTCCAGCAGGAGGAAGGAGGTAATTTAAAGGATCTGCCCTTAGCAGCTTCTCAATCCATACAATTCCAGAGTTCACTAGTGAGGAAGCTTGCTGTTACGTCAAACCTATCAGTTGAAACTAGGTGGCGGATTGAAACAATCAATTGTCCCAGGCTATCAATTGCTCACCTCTGCCTGCTTGCCGAGCTTTTGGTTCTCCTTGGTCTAGTAAGAAATTGTAGGAAAGAAGCAGGCAAAGAAATGACTAGAAAGCTAGTGGTGGAAATCCATAAGTGAATATGACCAATTCTAGTTTAGAGTGCATTGCTGAGCCAGTGAGCCTTTAGTGAGCCTGAAGAGTCCTTCACTTCAAGTTACAAATTGGGAGACCTAAATGCTCCATTCCCAGAGCCTCTGTACTGGGGCACTGCAGGACTCCATTCTATCTCCCATGATCTTTAGTATCTATATGAAACTGCTGGGAATGATCATTGGGAGTGTGGGACTGGACTCATCTAAATGTGGATAATACTCAGAACTGCTTCATTTTCCCACGTTCGTCAGGTGTGCAAGCTGCCTGGTGGGCTCCTGTTTCGATATAATCTAATCAAGGTAGAAGGTTTAATAATTGGGGAGACTTAATACATATGGTTAGGACTTTACCTGTTCTAGATGGAGTTTATTGTCCCTTGAAGGAGCAGGTATGCAGTCTGGAGGTCTTCTTTGACACTCTGCTGGCTTTGAATTTTCAGGTCAGTGTGGTAGTAAGAGGTGCCTTTTTCCAGCTGTGAATGATCTATCAACAACACTTCTTCCAGAAGAGTTCTGACCTGGCTACTAATACCCATGGTCTTGTTACCTCCCAATTAGATAGTTCTAATGCTGTACTTGAAGGAGGTTCAGAAATTCAGCTGTCAGACATCTGTTGGGTATTTGCTAGCAGGAGCATGTAACACTTGCCATGGCAGATTACTGGATTAAATTCAGATTGCTTATTTTAACAGATAAATCCATAAATTGTTTGGGTCCTGCTTATCTGAAGGATCAGCTTTCCCGTATGTTACAATCTGGTCGCTCCAATAAATCTCACCTTATTGCAGATGCTGGAAGTGATGAGGACAAAGTGTTTTTTTTTTCAGTGGTGGCATCTTCCTTATGGATGACCCTATCCCTAGAGGTCCAGACTGCTCCATCCTTGGCCTGTTTTAAGAAGTAGTAGCTAGTTAGGAGTGGATACATTTTTATGCTCAAGCCTTCATCTTCTAAGAGTTTTTTTACATTGGATATTTGTATTGCTGTATTGTTTTGTGGATTTTATAAGCTCTTTTGATATTATATTCTATGATAGCTAGATTTTATTTATGTTAACCATTATGGCTGGTATTGTTGGAATCTCCAATTTATAAACAAACAAAACTTCATCACAGATAAAACTGCTATATTGGTAAAATTATCTCAAAGTCAGCTGCCCCTATCTGAGAGCACATTTTTATGGACACAGTTTAGGTGATGTCCATGACTGGAGATGTCCATGATCATAAATGCAAATTGCTATCATTTTGAATGAATTTCAGTGGAAGTTATGCCTGGCTAGAATACACCTGGTCCACCTTGCCTCAATTTTTTATCTGCCCCATGCCAAAGCCCTTGATAAGTTATGTTACATATCTGTGTATCTAATACTATCAACCAGGTTAAGCTGATAGGTTTCCAGTTTGCCTAAGAATGTGTTTCTGTGTCCAAGTCATCATTTATCACAACGAACTTGTTAATATAAATTCATAATAAATGGAAACAGGATATATCAATATCTACCCAATCTGTGAATCAGTTCACGGCTTGTAGAAATTACTTTTGTACTCAGATCCCATTGCGAAGGTAGAAAAGTCAAGACATGAATTTGTTTCATTCTCTCTGTTGTAAATATATAATGACACAGAAAAAAAAACCACCTTCCAATCTCAGCTTCTTAGTTCTTCAGATGAAGTTCAGGTAGTATTTTGGATAGGACCTGAAATTACATAGCAACTGTTATTTCTGTCTTAAAGTCATATGAACATTCAAGAACATATTGTGTTATAAGGTTTTAGGCTACAATCTGACACAAAATTATGGGTTGAGTTTAGGATTGCCTTGCCTGTACATCTGATTATGAACTTTGTATTCATTGGCAGAAAAGGAATCAATAAGCTAGCACCTGCACACTCAAATTTGAAGCTGCCTGTAAACAAACTTTTATACCTTACTATGTAAATAACTGTCTCCTAAACAAACAATGAACAATACTAAGAAATGTTTATAGGTTCATGGAATCCATTTTGATAACAAGGGAGATATAATGTATATATTGGCATTAAATTAAATATTTTGCAGGTGAGAGATCACTGATTAATATGTTCCCTTTGATCTTTACAGGTAAAGAAAATAGCAGCAGAATATTATGACACTCTACCTCAGCATCAGTCATGGGTTCACGTTCTCTGGGACTTTGTTTTTGATGATAACATCAGTCCTTATTTAAGGGTTAAAAGAAAATGCAAATTGGTTTCTGAACCTTGCTAGATACCAGCTCTAGCCTTTCCTCTCTGGACTTCTGCACCTTGCATATCTTTCCTTCGCAAATACAAAGGATGCATTTTATGAAGTGTCCTAGGTAGGCGTAGCTGATGTATATTTCTGATTGCAAAGGATTTTCTTAAATCCAAATATGAAGAAATATTCAAATGAAGCTGGTAAAAAACCTTCTGCTTTACTACTGTGCAGTACAGAATTCAGGGATAGAGTCAGAGGACAGAGGAGCTTGAATTTACAGACCTGGAAAGTAGAGAAAGGTATATGATAACTGCAGCAGGTCTTTTATATGCTCAAAGTTGAAAAAACTTGATATTACCTACAATGGAAGAATGGATGGTAAAGTTGATGGAGCTATCTGAGATGGCAAAATTGACAGCTTTGATTAGAGAAAAGACTGAGTAATTTTAATGCTAACTGGAAGTCCCTTTTGGACTTTTTGCGGGAAACAGAAAAAATGAAATTATGATATATGAATTTGATTAGTAAAATTAATAATTATAGAAAAAATAGATGTTAAGTTGTAATGTATGTTTTACTTATATCTGCTGTAAAAGAAGTCAGAAGTCATTTTTTGGTATTTTTTATTTTTCTGCACTTCTGCTTTCCTTCTTTCTCTTTATTCTTCTATTCTTTTTCTTGATTATTAGTTCTTGTTAGTTTTTATATTTTTGTTTTTAAAATTTAAAGTATTATAAAAAAAGAAAGAGAAAGGTGGCTAGCTTTATATATTTTGACTAGAGTACAAGGTTGGGTACGTCTGATATTACAGACAATGGGCTTCTCTCTCTAGAGAAGTAGGGTAGATAGGGAATTCTTCAGGTAGAGGAAGATGGAGGAACTCCATGTAAGCAGTTAAGTAATGTGCAAGTATGTAGGAATTCCTCATCATCTCATACTGTTGTGATGAGCAATGGTTTTGAGAGCTATAGAATAAAGATTATCCATTCTTAGAGGAGAGGTTTACCAAAAGCATATTAGTTGCAATGATTAAATTGGACCTCCATGCTACATTTAAGGTGACTGAACATGTATAAGGAGGCAGCTCTGTTTATGGCTTTACGTTATATAATACAAAGAGAAAGACCACATGTACCTACCCAGAAGTAATCTCAATACAAATTAATGCAGTCATCAAGGTAAATGGGGTTAGGATTGCATCCTAAAAATGGACTGAAACAAGTATATTCTTAACACAATTATGTGTAATTGGGGAGATAACCTAGCTTGATAGCAACGGATATGGTTTGTGTGCTTCAATCCTTGGTATTCCGAATTACAAAAAGACCAAGTGGTTAATGTTGGAAAGGCCTCTCTGAAAAAATGTTCCAATCAGGGTGAATGATACTGGTTTGGACGGAACGAGGCCAAGACTGGCTTATAAAGTATATTATTTTTATCTACCTGATTGTCTGCTTTTCCTTTTTCCTTTCTTTTTAGGCTACTACATATGATACTAATTTCCAGATAGGTTAACCATGTTATTTTATTGCAACAAAAAACGAACAAAACCTATGGTACCTTTAAAGATGAATGTATTTATTATCACATAAGCTTTCATGGACTACAGTCTGCTTCCTCAGATGCATGATTCATTATTCTGAAATTTATATTATATACTCTTGATATGACAACTCACCCCCAAAACAAACAAACAAAAAAACACAACCCCAGCAGTCATGTGGCTCCTGAAGTGTAAAATTGGAGGTGCTTCCACATAAAAAAAACCCCAGAGTTTTCAAAGGAAAGAAAAAGGCTTTATTAAAAAACCTAGCCAGTGCTCCACTTATTCTTGTTTAGTACTCAAACCGCACCCCCCCCCGCATGTTGCACGTTATTAAACAACATGAGATGCACAGTATTATTACTTCCTCCTAATCAACAATGGATGTTTATATTGTCCAAGGCAGGTAAATAAATCCTATGTTCAGGACACAAATGTTAGTCTTGGTCATTGACTTTCCCATAAAATGAAAGTTTGAGGGAATTTTTGAGGGTCTTTCTCAGGAGAAACCTCCATATAATTTCAAGAGAAAACAGTTTCAATTATACTAGCAAAATTTTTCATGTGGGTTCCACATATCTTTAGTGGTTTGCTCAAGCCAACATACATTTGAAGCCTAAGCAAAGTAAAATAGTTTGCTATTAGTTATCACAGAGTATTTATGACAAAATATTGGATGATGTGTTATGGGGAGACCTATTCAGTGCAAATTTGTTTTGGGAGAAGAATAATAGTAATTCTGAATGAAACCACTATATACAGGAGACATGCTTAAAAATGATGAAAGACAATTTAATTTGTCTTAGAGACTTGTTCTATTCTCCAGTCTAGGTCCAGTGATTTGCAGCCATCAACTTCTTAAATTGATATATTTCATAAAATATCCAAGAGATGTAAATATGAAAATGTGAATTTTCTATTTCTCTAACTGCATTTCTGGTAGCACCACCAGAGGTCAGATAAAGACCTGGTTTACACAATATGGGAAACCATAATATGGTTTCCTTAATTTTGGTATATCGTCTTGTATGAATCCAGACAATTCAATAAACCATGGCTTCATGCAATGTGTAAACATAATCATAGCCATTTCCTTTGGAATACCATAGTTGGTCAAGATTGCCAAGTTGGCCATCCCTGTTGTTAATAAGTAAAAAGTTATATATTGTGAGCCCAAATCCATTACAAGAAAGAACTGAAAAGAAGCCAATCAATGCCACGTGGACAATGAACAATTTATTACCAGTATGAGCACAGATACTGTGATGCACTGATGTACCGCTTCAATATGGTGGTAGCTTTGAGACTAGGGACTTCCTGGCTGACAGCTGGCATCCTCTGGCCTCAACGAGTGATGCCATTAATTAGGTTCTGTTGGCAAAAAGGTTTTCATTTACACTGCAGACTATCAGTAAAATTATTTTGAAGTCATCTAATAAAAGCAAATGGATCACATGTTTCTTTACCTACTATATACTAAAAACAAAAATGTCATACATTTAAATAAGCAAATACAAAATACAAAAAGGCTGACCAAATCTGATGTGCATTGTCAGATGAAATTTTAAAAATCCAGATAAATGTTTAATATTTTCCATTTCAAAGATTTTAAGACTTTTTTCGTTCTTTTTTAAATGAAGCAAATCCAAGGCAGTAGCAAGCTTCAAAGTCTGCTGAGTCTGCTAATAAAAAGGATTTTAAAAACAAAGGATGCTGTCAGGTGTCCTCTTTCACCATTCTGCATGATCTTGGTACACTTAGAAATGATCCATCACTTGTCATGTCCCTTGCAACTTCCAGATGGTCTCGCTGCCATTATGTTGTGCTGATTCGACTCAATTCCTGCCTGATGGCTAGAAAACAACAATAACAAGCAAATAAGGTATAAGCCAAGGCTTATAACAAAGGAAAAGGAAAAGGTCATCACAATCTCACACCTAATTTAAAGGTCATCAACATATTTCATGGGAATCGATTGAAACAGCAAATATAGAGGCAGCATTGAGAAAACAAGGATGAGTAGATCAGCTCCTGGTAAGATCCAGAGAGGACACAAGCATCTTAATGGCCCGCAGTTTCCTCTCCCCTGCCTTCTATTACACGTGATGAACCTTGTGGCCTTGGACATTCGGGTTTGGGTTAAGATGTCAAATAGGTAAACAATCTGGTATGAAGTAGTAATATAATATACTGGGAAAGAGGTGTCAACCTTATATGCCAGAAACTTGTTGAATAGAAAGCCTGGTCTGGCATCTTCAAAACATATAATGACAGTTAGCAAATTTACTCACAGGCCACTAGGTCTTTTTTTTTAAAGAATTGCCTCCATCACTCTTTCTCAGACCTGCATATAGCTTCCAATTGTTCCTAAACATAGCAGTTCTTCAACACTGTAACAGATCTCTTTCTGGCTTCTGTTTTTGCAGCTTCCTACCTTTTGCAAAATATCTATATAAACTGTAGCAAGTGGCAACACCTAGTTGACCGTGGCAGATCTCAAAAGCTACGCTTGACTGGATCTAGCTTACCTGAACAGGAAACCACCAAGAAACTGGAAAAATATTGGAAGTCAAACCATGTCTGTATTGTTGCTACAGAAAACTACACAGATGTGTCCATGTAATCACCAGGAGTTGAGCTTAAGCAGGTTTGGATTCTACTATGGCAGGTTATATTTTCACTTCCCTTTAAGCCAAATCCTGAGTTCAGTCAACAAGTTGAAGGGTAATCTTTCATTCTGTGTTATCTTGGAACGCAGCAAGATAACCAGCAGGGTGTCTTTTTTTTTTCCTCCAATAACCCACCTTGATTGTGTGTTTAAGGTATGTCTAAAGCTGCTACAAGAACAAATATAGACATAGGAGGGGAGCCTGATTTCCATGTTCTGTGAAACTTAACAGCATATTTTACTAGGCATGTAAATCATAAAAGATTTCAGATCAAGTTGGAAAAACAGACCGCTTCAAGCATTTATCTCCTGATTTCTCTGGGAATCTGAATCTTAAAACTGATTGGTAAATCTTCTTGTGCTAAAATAAAATTCCTATTCTCCTATCTACACCTTCCTAAACTTGGACAGTGGACAGAGGGTAGCTAGGCAGCCATGATATTAAATGGATATAATCCTGACAAGATGGATATTCTCTTGACTTCTCTATCATACACTGTAGCTAAAGCATCTTAATTTGGTGGCAGGAAAGGGACTCCCATCTTGATCCCCCAGCCCAGGTCAATGCAAGAAATGAACCCCTCCCTGGCTTCTTACCATCAATTATCTCTTCTTTTACTTTGTGTAACTCTTTTACGACTTCCTCCAATATTTCCTACAGAAAGAAAACAGCAGTTGAAAAGTGCTCTTCAACACTGTAAAGGCCTAAGTCCCTTGAACTGTGAAAATCAAATTCTCTCAAACATGCCTACAAATCTAATCTGAATTTCTACTTTTGCACCATACAAGAAGAGTTAAAATGCACTGTTCAGAAATTTGATTTACTGAAGTTAAAAGATGTATAGGTTTACTTCAATTGCATAGTAACAAACTGAAGCGAGTTCACATGGAATTTGGGTTATTTTGGCACAGAATGTCCACATTATGAATCTATATGCATATGTCTGACACTACAAACAGATTGACACTTCTTGGATTTGAAAGTAAGGGCCAGTTGAGACACCACACTTATTTTACAAAGAAAACATGTGTTTTATTGTTGTGGGTGGGAAATACATGCCATTTACTAAATAGGAAATATAAGATAATCTTGGATTTCAGGCTGCCCCCTGTAATTGCTTTCTCTTTTGTAACATTTAATGCAGTCTGTTAAGAGGCAGGGTCACAAGGGACACAGGTTTAGTAGAGTAAATATTTTGCATAAAAAAGTCTCAGATTCAATCCCTGGTATCTCTTTGTCTGAAATCTGGAGAAGCAGTATCAGTACTGAGCTAGATAGACCAAGGATCAGAGTTAAGTATAAAACAGGTAGGTTACTTGTAGAGTCTTGGCACTTAGAGATGGTTTGTTAACTAGGTTTGGGAATGAGAAAAGAATTCATAAATCCACACACTTTTCTCATTTTATTGCCTTCATAGATCTTGAAAATGATTCATTTCTTTGTGAGACAGGCATTTCACAGCCAATTCTGTCCAAATTATGTAAACCAGTGGCCCTCAGGAGAACCATAGCTCAGTGGTAGAACATGCAAAAAGTTTCAGGTTCCATCCCTGAATTTTCAGTTAAACAAGCAATGAGTAAGGCATAAGGAAGATGCTTGAGACTGTAGAAATATTGAACGAAATTGTTGGTTTTCCTGGTATGAAGACCATTAATAAACATTTCTTCTATCAATATTCATTAATGTACAAATTCCAACTCACTTGTTTCATACGATCAAAATCTAAAGTGTCCATTGCCACATCATTGCTGCTGCTTGCTGGCTTCATCCTTGAGACAGAACAAAAGAAAATAAGAGGCAATTCCATGCTTCACAAAACTAGGCTATGTTTATTGAGATGTGATGTTAGTAATACCTTATAAAACGGTATATAAAAGCAGATGAAAGTTAATCATAAAGCTCACCAATACTTAATTCTTTGTGCTCCCTGTACCACTTAGTGGTCAGGTAATTTTGCTAAACAAGTAGCATCAAGCCCTACCCGCTATGCATCACTGAAAGGCCACTTTAGCTTTGAAAATACACTGGGAAGGGAGGGAGCAAGCCAAACTGCATTTGTGTATGTAAAGTTTTTTTTTTACCTGTAATGTTAATTCAAATAGTTTCCATGACTACTTTGTTGCATAACCTGTTATTGCCATTAATTATTTACTAGACACTGTTTGGAATGTCTTCCAAAGGCCCGGATAGCTGCTGGATGAACTTTCAAAATTTTTTCTTCATTGTTCAAATCTATCTTTATTTTTCCTATAAATCATCTTTATCATCACCATTATCTGCCACCAACAATATCACTACCACCAATACATACTGTTAACCTATGTGCCAAAGAGCTCTATCATCTCCCTACAATGTCTCCTCTTCACTCAAGCCATTTGAGTCACAACTCATTCCAAAACCTGAGCCATGGGGACATCATGTGGTCAACACTGTGCAGTGCACAAGCAATAAATCAGAGTTTATATTACCTCTTTTTGCCAGATGTGATATGGGATACTAAATAATGATTACATGGTTAAGTAATTACAGGAAAATTACAAGTGAAATGTCATTATCAATGGACTACTGGCATTTAAGGGGGTTGGACAATATAGAAAAAGTCATATATGGACTTCACATTCCTTCAGACCCAAATAATTCTGTCCTATTTTTTTTGGTCAATTTTCAACAGCTAAAAAAAAAAAAAATGCAACGGATCAGAAAGAAAATATTTATTAACACCCCGAGCAGTTTATTTTTCTTCAACTGCAGAAAAGGCAATAAAAACAATTTACAGTATTTTTCTTCTAGCCTACATATCTACATGATATTTTTCTGCAAACCCTGGAGGCCAAACTAGGAATTTACAACAAAATATTTCAGTCTTAACATCTGGACTAACCAAATGGCTTTAATGCTAAAATTATAATCAGATTTAGCTGAAATCTAAGTAACATGTATATTTTACTTTTGGGAAGAAACCTACTAAATTTCATTATATATTTTTATTTTATTTTATTTATTACAGTTATTGATTTCATTTATATGAAGCATGTAATTTGATGTTTCTCGATTCTTGTTTAAACTTTTTACAGAGCAGTTAGTGAGATGAGAGCGTGACACAGAGTACAATTTTCATTGTGTGCGCTACATTTTGGAAGGGATGAACATGGATGAAAGCCATTAAAATAACCCGCATTGACATCCTGATTTTAATTAGGCCTTCCACAGCCTCTGCATAAAATATTGAAAAAGAAGAAGTTAAAAAGCATAATCCAACATCAAATGTTATGTTTAGTATGTTGACTTTTGCTAATGTTAAAGTAACATTCCCATATATCTGCAGTAGAATGAACTGTAGGCATATCTTTCCACAATATATATGTTTTCTTTGTGTACCTTCTATACCTCATATATATGTCCTCCACTCAGGTTACTTTATGTAACATGTTTTATTTAATCTTAAGACAATTTTTTTTAACAGTTCTAAAGTATGCTGAGTTTAATGCATTTTTTCAAACTATACATCAGCTTTTTTCCCCCCAGCAAAGAATAGGAGCTTCTGCTCACTGCTACCCTCTGAGCAATACTGGAATTCACTCCAATAGTTCACAGCATTTCCATGTAAAAGCAGTCCATGATGGATTTCAATTACATACCTAACCCTCACTGACATGTGGTTTGTTAAGCAACAGAAGAGCAAAAAAAAAAAAAAAGGTGGCACGTCACACCCAGGCATACAGCTTGTTAGTTGTTGCATGAAAAGTTACATGTTTTTGCAAAGGATAAGCCAAAAGACTACAGAGAAGTCAGAACATTTTTTCAGTACCTAAAAGATGGCTGAAAGTGAACGGGACCTTTAGATTCAGGACTTCTCACCACTGATGGGTTTCTATGCAATGGAATGAGAGGATACAACATGATCACATCCAGAAGCATCATGCACAAGTCCAATACATGCAGGTGATCCATACAGGATGCTCTGTAACTAACCTAGAGAGTAACGAAGTGACCGGTTTTTCCATGGAGTTGCTTCTCTCCCAAAGTTTCTTCCCAGCATCTGTATAAAGAGCAGACACACAAACAAAAGGCTGTAGGACCTAGATTGTGGAAGAAGAGCTTAGACAGAGGTATGGGGGGATATAAATAAAAATAACATAGCTTATAATACATTTCTATTTCTTATTTTCACCAATTTTTGTAATATCCAATGCTACATAGAAGGTCTAGTAACTCATGAGTGCAGAAACTCTGTGGGAAAGATAGTATTGGATGGGAAGAGCCATGAGAGCGATATTTCTCTTTTACCTGGCCTCTGATATTAGCCCTGTTTTGTTTTCCATGGCCCTATTCCTTCTATGTGGCTGATTCCTTCTCCACATATCTAGAGTGATGTGGGAAACAGCCATGGGGTAGCAATTCCCAAACTGTCACTGTTGTTTCTAAGAACGTGAATTATCTTTATTCCTGCTCATGTATGCAAGTTCTGTAGACACACATGTTGAACCCAAATTATTTGGAAAATTTAAAACCTTCATTAACTGTGACTGGTTTTGTGTCTTTCAAGATATATCTTTTTAAAAATCAAGCAGATCTGCAAATGAAGAACAATATTCTGACCATTTCTCAGCAACAAATTTGCAAGGTAAATACCACTGCAAGAAAGTAAACTACGACACTTTAAGGTATAATTCTGTGCAGTTTTGCATTCAGTTTGAAAGCAATGGCATCTATGCATGCTTAAAAATATTATGCTGATATATGTGCTGAATATTAGATTTTTTCCTCAGAAGATGTGTTAATTTTCCTAGCACACATGAATTACTGTTGCTAGGTTCACAAATTAAATCTAGTTATAATCCTATTTTAATCTTTCTTAAATAATCCATAACGGATTGGGCTGGATTCTCACAATACTTTAAGGTAAAATCAAACAAACGATATTACTGCTTAGCATGGTGTGTGAATGCAAGCACGAAATTACTGAGGTGGTCACTCCCTGAATTATTGAGTAGGGACCATCTTTTTAAAGATTTTTGACTGCCCGTCATACCCATTTTGCATAACTTAGATTTCACCACAGAAATAACTGTTGTCAAAGGGAAGACAGTAACAGAGTTGAATACCTGAAGAATTCTGCTGTTGGACAGGGCCGCGTGTAACAGGTGAAGGGGAAGTGCTAGCATCTTCCTAAATACAAGCAAAATGTTATCTTAATATTGTGTTCTTTGTGACTGCTGTTTGGAGAACATATGGTTGTATATTCCTAGCCATAAGATAGCAACAAAATAATCTCCCTAGGTGACAAAGTAAGTTCTCTTTAACAGAGAAAGCTATTTATTCACTCAGCCCTGTACTGTCAACTTTTCTACACCTATCATCAACCGCTACATAATTAACTGAAGTTGTTCTAAGTATGTCTGTCTGTCTGTCTGTCTCCCTCCCTCCCTCTCATTGCCCTATTACCTGATGCCTTCTGGTGGTTAACAATATAACAAATAAAATGTCCACAATAAACTAACATTTGAACAATTAAATTAAATTAAAATGTCCATGATAACAATAATAATGAAAAGATATCATGACAGGAGACAGTGTCATCTAATCAACCACCAAAGCTTTGTAGAAGAGCTCTATCTTTACTACCTTTACTACCTATCAAGAGGTCAACAATGTGGCTAGTCTAGTTTCTAGGGAGAGAACATAACATCAGGAAAATGAACGAGAACAATTCTTCCTGGTCTTGGCCCCCTTCACCTCATGAACATAGGGAATTACCAGGAGTTTTCCTTGGAAAAAGCATAACAGAAAGGTTGATTCAGCTGGCAAACACAGCCCAGCAAAGTATTTTGTAACAAGCTGTACAAAGCTGTATAGGTTAAAAACAGCACTTTAAATTGCTCTGGAAACTCACTGGCAAGCAGTGCAGGGCCTGTAACAGGTGTACTACTGTATGTTCTTGGTGATTAACAAAGGCCACTGCATTCTGTAACAATTATAGGTTCTGAATATCTTCAAAGATAGCCCTATATAGAGCATTGTATAGCAGTCTGAATAATGATGAGGGTGTTGTTACTGAGAGATTCTCACACTCCAGATAGGGCCATAACTGATACACTAGTGGAAACCAGGTAGAGAATCTCCTTGCTATGGCTTCTACCTGCCCATCCAGCAGTAGCCATGTGTCCAGTAGGACTCTGATTCACAGACCTGCTCCCTAAGGGGTACTGCTTCCCCATGAAAGACAACAGTGGGGCTGACAGAGAACCACAATGCCTAAAGCATTTTCCAATTGCCTGATGAGGCAGGCCAAATGTTTCAATATCAAATTATATATATGAGAGCAGATAAAGGGCATCCTTCACAAAATCACTCTGATAGGCATCCAAATTACTTCCATGATTCAAATGCCACAGAATTAGACAGCGCTCCACTTACATTTTGGCTTTCCTCTTCTTTTTTGTCTGCTGGCTTATCTGACTGGGATGCTGCTTTTCTCCTTAGGACAGAGTGAAAAAGGCTATAAATCAATTCCTTGGAAATACATCCACAACTTATGCATTCATCTATGTTAAATTCCTCTCAACACAGTTGGAATTATCTGTACAAATGGCAAAGGAGTATATCCAGTGGTGTGCTGGAGCTGGCTCACACTGGCTTGTGAGAGCCAACTGTTAAATTTTATGCAATTTTGCAAACCAGTTGAGGGCAGAGCTGAGCCTCAACATCTAGCGTGTCAATCAGCTGTTCTGTGGCTAGCGGCACAGCATGGGGGTGGCAATGGAGATGGCAGGATGGGTTGTTAAACATTTAGTAGTACACCACTGGGTGTATATAGTGATTTGCTATATTCATATTGACTAGCAAATAGCTCAAATAAAAGTTTCATCTTCTGCCTGAAACAAACACTGATGGTTATAATTAGAGACATAGTCTTTTGCTTTGAAAATTTGGTTAGCTTTTATAGCAAGTGTAGCTCCTTTGGGTGAATTAGCCTGTAGTGGACCAATCCCTTCCCACCCTTCTAGTCTTTTTTGAAATTGTGGATAAGAAAAAAGAGGCAGTGCTTTTCACAGATGATGCAAAACATATACCCCTCAATTACCCTAACCAAGTGTCACAATCACTAACCTTTTCGCCAACAGTTTATTCATTTCCTCCATAAGTCCACCTCCTCCACTACTTGTTCGATTGGCATCACTCTTGGAAGCACCACTGGGACTAGAACCTCCAGATCCGTCCTCTGGCTTTTAAGACAGAATCCAACAATTTAGGTTCCACAGGCATTAAGAATTTGATTTAACTGTTCAGGAAAATCTAAACATCAAAGGCATCCATTGAAAATTCTCTATGGATGATGGAAATATTTATTCATTGCCTTTCTTACTCCTTCATATACCAGAATTTCAAGGGCCCAGTTTTAAGCTTATAATGCCTGTGTCATAGCTGAGAGCCTTACCCGTTGCACTCTCCTTAATTTGGCACCAGCCAGAGCTGCTGCTAGTCCTGATACTGATCCGTCATCAGTGCTAGTTCCTCCACCACCTGCTGGCAATGGAGGAGGAGGAGGTGGCGCGGTTCCCGTAGGTGGAGGAGGAGGGGGAGGGGGAGGGGGTGGTCCACCAGACGATGTGGGCATTCCAGTGGCAACAGAAGGGTGACCTGGTGGTAGGGCAGGACCTGAAACAAAGAAATGTCATTCAGGAATTGCAATACACTGTCTTGTTCACTTCCTTTGTTGATGGTTGCTTGGACCAATAACAGCAGGCAAAATGAAAGCCAGGAGAGACATAATCTCTAGGATCCTCAGAATCTACCAGGTAATTGTGTCACTGTAGCATAAGGCACAGGGCTTGTTGGGAAATAACTTGGATCTTCCCTATTGCCTGTAACGAACAGCTGGCATCTCTTTTCCCCATATTTAGCCTCTAGTTGGATGCCTTATTTTAGGCTTAGGAATGCTACACCAGGAAAGGGATGTACCTTAGCATTTTAAAAAATAAAGCGAAGTGTAATAAACAAATAAAAAATAATACATCAGTGATTGTACAGTAAAACTACATACATTACAGTGATTAAACTGAACATAAGAGGAGACAAAAAAGGGGATTCAAGATCATATGATAACTCAAGTTGAGAATTGTAGCTACAGTATATGGGCATTTTATTCAGTCATGTTCTGTTCTGGCAATTTCACTGCAAGGCAATACTCTTGAAAGCAAAAGCTACTATGATGGCTTTGCTTTGATATTTTTATTCGGGGGGGGGGGGGAGGGAACTATCCCACAGCAATACAAGCTTTTAATCCAAAAATCTCATCTCAAATCTTATATGAAGCTCCAATTTAGAGTACAGCTGTCAACAGTAACATAGCTCAATTGCAGGTAACATTTTTAAGAGCTCTTTTAAATGTTCCAAATTGTGTTCTTCATTCTTCTGGAAACCAGGCAATCCTTCCAAAAAGAAAAGCTTGGCTAGGTACAATTAACTTTTAGTTCGAAATATATGTTTTCAAAAGCAAGGAAGTGTTGTTATGCAAAATTCCAAACGATTCTTATATAGGTAGGTGGTTTAAACAGAAGACGCAAAAGATTATTGGCACTGATCCCAATTATTTGTTCTCCCGGGGTATGACACTGGCATTTTATTGTATAAACAGTAATTAAAGATTATGGGATAACACAGTACAGGAATTAATGGCAAAGGCCAAAGGTCAGTGTTAATCCCTAACACCTTTAGAATAAATTACACTTTTCAGCTTCCTATATATTTTAGCAGTTTACATTTGAGTAAATATAGAATAGCTTTTTCTAAAAAGCCAGATTAAATGCATTGCCATCAAATTTGTTGTACAATAGATTTCAAAAGATTTCCATCTCTCAAAAATGTTGCTCCTGCAATGGTATTGACCTTAAAACTGTGGGACGTATTCTACTGCACTGTGATTTTTATAAGAGTTTTTGTCAGGATATAATTGGTCCTATTTTAAAATCAAGCCCAGGAAGAGATATTTCTAAATATGCTAAAAACCTTAAAATTACAGTGGTGACAGCCAAATTTTAAACAATGGATTTAAAACAATGTCTTTATAACAAATTAATAGGTTAGAGTTTTAAATGTTTTCTGTGACCTCGGTCAACTTATTTTATCTGTCAACCCTTATGTCAAACCTCTTGATTATATCCATACTTTATTATTAGGTCTTTGGCCCATAATAAGCATTACATACGTATGTACATACAAGCAAATATACAACAAGGGATGTAGCTTACTAAAGCATTTTCTGCAGAAAGGTTCAGTCACTGGCATTTCCAAGGAACTCTGGAAAATGTCTTGCCTGGAACCCTAGAGAGCTGCTACCAGTCAGTGTTGGCACAGCAGCTTCCTATGTTCCCACTAGCTGCAGTTCAAGGTGCTGGCAGTCACCTTTAAAGCCCTACAGGGCTTAGGACTGGGTTACTTATGGGACCTCTTCCCATTGTTTCTACCTGTCCTGTCTGATCCGGCAGGAGAGGCATCTTACAGGTACCATCAGCCAAGGAGTGTCAGCTGGCAGGGCCCCGAAGAACAGCCTTTTCCGCTCTGGAACATCATCCTTCCTGAGATTAGGCTGGCTCCCACTCTACTGGACTTTGAAGACCTGGTTCTGTGCCAGAGCCTGGGGCCCTGGATGGAGCCTGTTTCTTAGCTATGTTGAGGGCTTTTTATGGTTCTCCGGCTGCTGTGTGTTTTATTTCTTGCTTTATTTTAAAATTTGTATATATTTTATTTGTTTTTAATGTTGTGAGCAGCCCAGAGTCATGTACTTGAGATGGGCAGGTATATAAATTGAATAAACAAACAAACAAACAATTCTATTCTACTGGATGAATTGTGGCTCCTCTTCTCAAACTCAGACCACTCTTTTATATATTTGCTAATAAACAAAGCACGGAACAAGAAAAGTTCAGCCTCGGAAGAGGCAATTTGTTCCTTTCAAATGCCCAGCATTCTTTTTTCTATAAAATAATACTTTTATAAGAAGCAGTCTGCAATAATAATAAAGAAGAAAATCTTCCTTTATCAGCCTTAATTTTTCCTCTGCCTCTGAGAGATAATATACAAATAATCCAAAGAGCCTCCTTGCCAACCAGACAGGAACGGATATAGTCAGTTCCCAGCCATGATCTCTGGATAGAAGAGTAGAAGTGAGCACAGTTCCTTTAATCCTGCAAGTGAATCACTGGCACTGTTAGAGACAGCAACACAAATGATTTCCTTGTCAATCCGTGACTGCCACAAATCCTGAGTAAGTCCTGCCTGTCTGCCACAATACTCTTTTGCATATGGACTTCTGGTGGGGAATTAATGGCGGCTTAGATGTCTCTGAGAGCAGCAGGAGACGGCATCTCAGCTGATCGGCGGCTACCAGCAAGCACTGGCCACCCAACTTGCTCCGGATAAGGAGGAAGCATGAAATCACCCCATTTGATCTCCAGACAGCCATTCCTTGAAAGCTAATCACGGAGGGAGCCTCTGTGAACGGCTTTCAGGTTGAGCGGCAGGGAGGCGGGGGACCCATCTTCGTTTGCAGCTGTGGTGCAGCCTTTCTACGGACATTAGAGCCGACCATCCCCATTTCTAAACACTGATTATTTTTCAGTCTAAGAGAGTCCTTCCTTTGCAACAGATAAGTAAATCTCTTGGGGCTTATCCTTATTTTGGGGGCTATATTTTTAAAAGCAGAAACAGAGTTTTAATTCGACTTTGAACAATTAGCAAAAAGCTGAATGACAATTGGATTTATTTACTTGAGATTGGTTTTTTTCCTTTTCTATACAAAACTCCATTTGCAATAGAGATCTGATTTTTCCATGAGAAACTCTTTTGTTTTGTTAGATCATACTTGTGGATTGGTTGGATTTTTAAAACAGAAGAAGATTGTAACCTGATCCCTCTGTGTTCCCTTGATGTTTGCCTGCAATTCTAGCTTGAAAGTCTCCAGAGAGCTTGAACTGTCTCCTTACTTTCACTCGCATTTAATATATTCGATGTAAAGGGGAAGAAAAAAATAGAGTATGGCTAAGTGGAAAGTACTGAAAGAAATGGTTGCTTTAAATTTGCTTAAACAAAAGTTTGATGAATTAGGGGCCAAATTTGTAACTTTGGGGGAAAAAATGGAAGAAAGAGCAGACAGGATGGACAGTTAGGTGAAACAAATAGCTGGAGAGATGAAACAAAGGTCTGGAGAAATGAAGCAGGTTACTGAAAGAGTGGAAGTGCTGGAGAATAAAGCAGAGACCAGAGATTCGAAATTAGAGAAAGGATCAGAAAATGTGGCTTTGCTGGAGCTGAGAAAAAAGAAGTGTGATATGGAAAAAGAAGCCAAAATGGACTTACAACTAAAACCAACTAATGATATAATAATACAAGGGGACATACAAATAATAAAACAGAAGTATGATTTGGACAGTCTGCCTATCCTGATTTGCAAAGAGAAGGTGTTACATTGGGAAAGCTGTATTTGAGAGGAGACAAACATAAAATGATAAGAAATCAGTTTGGGGGATACTATTTGAAAGGATTAAAGATCAAGCTTTTTAAAAGTAAACAGAAGGTTTATAAAGTGAATTGATTTGATTATGGTTAACATGTATGTTGAGGTTTTTGATAGTTATTAACAGGATTTTCTTGTGACCAGGATTGAATGATGAGGTTTTAAAGATTTGTGTATAAATGGGGAGAGATTTTTCTGTTTGTTTTTTTTTTTTGAGAAAATGACAAGTTGGATTATAAAATAGATCTATTTTTGATTAAGGTTAATATATATATAAAAGTTATGTATTTTTGTTCTCATATATAACAACTGTAGGGTTTTTATATGTATAATCTTTTTTGGACTTTTTGCGGGAAACAGAAAAAAATGAAATTATGTTGTATGGATTTGAGGATTAGAAATAATATGGGTTAATAGGAATAATGGAAGTGATTTGTGAATTTAGAGCAAGAGTTTATGTATATTGTTACTTATATCTGTTGCAAGGAGGGTCAGAAGTCAATTCTTTTTTTCTTGCTTTCTGCACTTTACATCTTTACTATCTCTTTTTTCTAATTTTTTCTTTTTTTCTCTTTTTTTCTCTTTTAATATTCTTGTCAGTTTTTACTCTGTTTCTTTTAAAATTCAATAAAGTTATTATAAATACTCCTTAGCATTTGGGGGACATCTGCATGTGCAATGGGCTCATCTGGACATTCAGATAGTCCCAGTATAGTCTTATGTTTGTCTACTTTTCTCAATATATTTTATGGAGCTTACTCCTAGATAAGGACTTCTACTATTGCAATAGGCAGGATTAAAGCTTACTGAAAATTAGTGATTTCTGGTCCATGAAATTCAGTTTTAAAAAGGGAGATTGCCCTGGTATTCTTCAGTTTTAGGGTAACAGATTTATTTCTGATGCATTGTTACAGAGACATAGATCCTGTCAACAAAATTTTGATTGGAATCTCAAACTATGCCCAACGTATAGCATCCCTTTTCAAAACTGAAGGGTGACCATAAATGAACTGGTCACAGTGCCAAAGCACAGCAGCAACAGTGATAATAGCAGTGGTCCTTCAGTTAAACTAGCAGAACTAGTATTTCATTACACAGATGAGGAGAACAAACTGAGCTGTCCATTCATATCTTATTTGTAACAATATTATTTAGGTGTAACACCAAACATTGCACACTTTTTTCCTAGTCTTTATCAAGAAATTTTTCATAAATTAGTGACTCTCATTTAAATTCAAGATTAATTTGAACAATCCTAAGGGACATGTCCATTCAGAAGTTTTGGGATGCTGTTCTTGCAGGCAAAGTAATACAATGGTTTTTCAGGTACTTCATATTTCATATTGCTAAATTATCCACACCAAAATAATGGAAAGAAGAAAGATTTGTATAACCTTCCTAATTTTTTCAATAAAGTAGATTCAATATATTTTCTAGAAAACAGAACTGGTTCTCTTGGAGTTTTTGTGTTTCACCGTGAGCACACTAAAAAGAGCACAGAAGCAAGATATTGGATAAGTACACCTCTGATCTGATCCAACAGGGCTTGTCTCATTTATATGCAAAACTTTATTCTAATATATCAGATTTCAATCTACATTATTTCCAATTTATATAATAGCTCTCTCTCTCTCTTGCCAGGTTAAAATTGTTTCCAGGTGACAAAGTATGAGATATTTCTCTTTTTAAAGTTAGCAATTTTAGAACACAAAACATTACTATAGGGAAATATAAACAGGCAAGTTAATAAAAATATTGAGGAATAGCCACTTTAGTAGATTTATTGCAAGGCCTCCTCTACATAGTGTGTAAATATTTCTCATAATCATGCTAACAGTTAGACTTTAACCTGTTCTTTATAATTTTTTTTTTTATTAAACCTTCTTGCCTTGTATTTTGAACAAGTATTTTCCAATATTGGATGTCACACCATTGCCACCAATCTTTATTCTTTTTTTAAAAGTAACATTACTTTAGTACTGCATATAAAAGCGATCTTACATTAATTTAGTCCTTTAAAACCATTATTAAAATCAAGCCAATAATCAGTAATTAGCAGCCAATATAATATGAATAATCAGTTAAAAAAAATTGTTTCTATCTTATTTCAGAAAGTCTGTCCCTATTATAATGAATCAGGCAAAATCCAGTATTTTAAAGCCTTATATTAAAAGAACCCCAATCTTCAGATGTGGTACTAATTCATATACACAAATATTCTATAAATGGTTTTCAGGTTAAACTGAATTCAGTATCAGACTTGTTTTTTAAGTATGAAGTTATTTTTAATACTGAAGCATACTCTCATAGCTTAATCTGTTGTTCCTCTAAAAAAGAAATAAGTAGTATCCAGTAAGTACCATAAAATGTTATCATACAGTCCATATACTTTGTAATAATAGAAGACTTAGTAATGAAAAACAGAAAAATAGCTGGCAAGAAAGAAAAGTCAGTATTTAAAATATGTTCCATTCAATGGTGAATTATCTTCAAGGACTCTTGAGCTTTATGACATTACCATAATGTGTGCGCGTGGGGGGGGGGGAATCCATCCTGAATATTGCATTTCCAGCAGGTTTTTTTTTTTAAATAATTCTTTTGAGTAAGAATTATCTATTTTGGCAATCAACCAACAATTCTCAATTCTGCATACATGCATTTTCCCCACATAAATTCCTTTCATTTTACTAGGATTTCTTCTTGCTTCATTTTAGCTTTTTCTTGTCAATTAAATAACACAGAATTTTAATCTATCTAAGTATTGGAAACTCTTCCTAAATTCAAGCAATATTCAAATTTGTAAAGTATACTCTTCACTCTCCTATCCAAACTCCCATAAAAAAGGAGATACAGTTCTATAGTAAGATGTCAGATTAAAACTACAACAAAATAAATAAATTTTGCCTTTCTGCTCTCAGAAAACCAGATACCAGATTTTTTTTCCAATGCTATAGCACAAACTGTTTTCAATAATGGTTTGTCTATAATGTGAGTAGGACTGACTATTGAAAATTCAGAACTATTCTAGCAGAATCAGCCTAGGCAGCAGGAACGCTAACATTTTTATCAGGGTTGGGCAACCTTCTGGTGGCCAGGAGCAGCTGCATATAACGGTTTGGTTGGCAGCTTATAAAGTGAGCAGGGCCATGTCACATACATGTGCAGGATTAGGTCTGAGGTTTTCTTCCTTTTTTAAATTGTGACATGCCTGATCTGTACATTATTTTAGTACAGGCATGAGGAACTTGCAGCCCAAGACTTGTATGTGGCACCTGAAATTCTTTTATGGAGACCTAGAGATGGTTCCAATTGGGTCACTGAATTGCAGTGATGCATTTGCCAAACAACTGTTGCATTATTTTCTATAATACTAAAGATGGAAACAAACAATAATATAAAATAAATAAATAATAATTAAACATATAAAGGTTCCTACTCAGATCACCTTCTAAAAACATTCTGGGGAAAAAAGGAAAATCTCTGCCCCTGTATGTAATCAAGTCTACCCTCTTTGTTATACCTGCTATTGTCTTAGTCAAGCAAAAAATGTTAAGTGGACCTCTTGGCTACCAAAAGGTTGGCCCTTCTGTTTTAGAGTGTCCAGATTGCTTGTTTGTATGGCTTCACTAAATATAACAATCTTGTCAGACTATTCAGCTACAAATTGCAGATCTAGATTTATGACTCCACAGCGAAAGTTAAGACCTGGATACTGATGTCCTTATTTACACCTTACTCTTTCATTGAAAATGCTTTGAACCTGAATAGGGCTTATGACACTAAACCAGCATTTCCCAAACCTGACAAATTCCAGATACATGGGTTTCAACTGCTCAAGTAACATGGCCACTACTAAACTTTGAATCTGCCAAGTGTAGGAAACATTGCTCTAAACTAATCATGATTCTACATTACACCAGTTACAGCATTCTTTGGATGGTAATTTATATCCTGAATTCATCATAAGCACCTAAAGGGCTACTGAAAGACTTACTGGAAAACAGGACTTTACAACTGTTGAAAACTACTTATGTGTTTTGCTATATAAATATATATGTTTAAAACATATATTTTAAAAAAGGAAATAAATTATATATACTTATATTTTCAAGCCAAGTACTTACTCATGTGGGAAAAGGTAGATGAAGTCATGTAAGAAGGGGTCCTCTTGGACAAATTCATCTCAGATATAGCAGCATAATGAGGATGTAATGAAACAAAGTGTGACATAGATGGATACAGCTGGTGTGGAGAATGAGGCAACTGTTGGGAGGGCCAAGAAAAAGCCTGGATAAAGGATCCAGGTGGGCTGGATCCAGGTAAATGTGAAATGGGCACTGCTTCTAAGTAGGAGAAAAAAGATTGATCTTTTCTCTTTACCTGTGTCCTAGAGGAGCTTAGAGGAATTTGTGTAGCTAAACAATCTTCATGCCGGCCATTCAGACCTGACTGAGGTACATTTGCTGAGGCATCTTGGACCACTGCATCTGTAGACCCCTGAATTCTGCCATTCTGGGCAGCAATCACAGGAAAGACTACTGGAATATGGGGCTGCAGGATCAGCCCCTTTTGTACAGGGGATATAAAGGTCACAGGAGGAGAAGCAGATTGAGGAGAATATGACAGGGAAGAACATCTTATGGACTGATGAGGGGAAGTAGAGGCAAGAGGTGGAGATAAAGAGATTTCCTTGGTGCTTCGTGTAACAGTTCTGTAGCCTGGCCAAATTGGTGGAAAGGAAGGGCCAGGAGATGACGGAAACTCAGAGGCAGAATACTGATGGCAAAGCAGAGGGGATTCCCTGGCACCATGAACAGATTTGAAAGAGGCCTTGCTAGCAGATTCAGGGAGAGGAGATGCTGATGAGATTGCTTTGGCATAAGGAGGAGGAGGAGGAACAACTGCACCAGTGGAAGTAGAAGCATTGTAGTTACTGTAGTCAGGAGGAGGAGACTGGCAGTGAAAAGGGGAAGAAGACACTTTAATCTGAAGGGTGGAGACTATAAAGAATAGAAAAGGGAAAAATAATAATATGGGTTGGTACTGAGGAATGACAGAAGGCATCATGGTTAGAAGGTGGGGGAAAAGGGAATGCAATAAAAAATAAATCAAAATGAACCCAATGCTTAACAGTTAAAAAAGATTAGTGAAGATACAGGTATTAAGGTTATTCAGAGGAAGCCAGAAAAGCTGCTAATGCATTTAAAACCAACAGAAAACACAGCCCTGTGAATGCCAAACCTTTTAATCCATAGCCAATTTTACTGAAGACCCACTTTTCAAGACCCTACTCATCTAACACATAGTTTTATTTGCCAAACTCTTTTTATTTATTGTACTTATATCCCTCTTCCTTCTAGAAGTTCAAAGCAATTTACAGGGTGATCCATATGATCTCTTTTTCAAGTACCAATTACATCTACAACTGTTTTGCAATAGCACTGCTAAAGTACCCAATAATGTTCATTGGGTCCAAAGCAAACAGTGCCTTATGTATAGTAATCTTCACTCCAGCTCCCAAAATTCCCTGCTGTTACTACCACCAGCTACATTGGCTGGAAATTCTGGCAGTTATTCCCAACATAACTGGTATCTTTTTGGGGAAGACTAACCTAGAGTGCCCCTATGATCTCAGTGATGGAATTCTATGCCCTATATAGATTATCTTCCGCTGAGGAGAAGCAGTAATTCACAAACAATCATGATTAGGCATACTACAAGCCATGTTGCACCAAATTAAAGTTCTTTTGCATGTTGTTTACTTTTTGGGTTATTGTATTGGTGTAGTTGCTATATCTATACAGTTATGTCCCACACACCTTCAATAACAAATCTATTGAGAAAACCAAATAAGTGAGGACTATAATATGGCTAATCTCAGTCAGCTCCCAGGCTGAAGAGGTATCTGTATAAAGATCATAAGATCCTCCAAATTATATAAGTTATGGGAGTGCAGGCAATGTGGGAAGCAGGAGACTAGTACAGCAATAGAAAAACTTTCACTTTAGAACATCCTTCCTGTTCTGTAAGAATGGCAGAAGAGCAATCACGGTGACACTATATAAAATTAAGAGTATTTTCAGACATACAAAATTAAGAGTATTGGGGTAAAAAGTGAACCCTCCCATGTTATTTGTGCCATGTTTCTATACTAATAAAGATATGCCAGAATATGGGAATATAACCAGTATGAGCATTCTATTTGCATTGGAGGTAATTTCAATCAAAATTGATTTAATCCTTACCAGTGAAAACACCCTAAAGAAAATCCGAAAGAATTTTTTAAAAATGCTACTGCATTGCATTTCAATGCAAAAGCATCTCTGTATACATTATGCATAAACTTTAGTAACTGAAACCACAGAATAATTATAGCAACAGATGAGAAGCCAAACTTTTTCAATAAAAGCACAAGGAGCAGCCAGAAGTTAATAGGGAGAATTAGGGGGGGAAAAAGTAGTCCTGCTTGGCTTCCAAAAGCATGATACATGCCTGTGGTAGAGGTTCTTCTTTCCAGAGATTCCTGGCGTTGCTGCTGCTGCTGCTCCATTGCTTGCCTATAACAAAGGGGTTTAAAAGAAATCCAGCTTTAGTTCCCAGAATGCATTTGAGAAATGCTGCTTAACACAAGGTGGGTCCAATCGTGGAGTTTTAAAAATCATCTCTGAGTATAACTGGTAGTCATTGGGCAAGAAGGAACACTTGATTTCATTCAATGATCCAACTCAAATGTTTTAGGAAGCCAGATTTCTGAAGAATGTTATCTTATCAGGAAGAAGGAAGCAAGAGACTTCTTCCCATGGTTTCTTTACTATTCTTCTGAATCAGATCTCTAATTTGTATCTCTCCTAACAAGGCAGAATTATAAGCCAAGACCAGTGATTTATGAACTTGGCTTGCTAAAAGAAAATCATCCCAAGAGTTTACTTCTGATGGAAGAAGTCTTCATGATATTTTTAGCTCAGGCCTTCTTCCCGATCACAAGAACAGCCAAATAGGAGTGATCAAGCAGTACACACCATATACCTGCTTGTTCCTGATAAACCAAAAATCTAAATTATGCTTGCCCACTGCAATGTTAGTATTGGATCAATGTATATTCAATAGTACATGAGGTTCCAGTTCATCAAGAAGCATTACACATGAAGTTCCCATATACTGAAGGGGAACATTTGCCTTGATTGATTGACTGACTGACTGACTGACTGACTGACTGAATGAGTCTATGTGTGTGTGTGTGTGTGTGTGTATGTACACACACACACATATAACAGAACCTATGTCTTTAGCCATAGCCTGGCTAAGAGGTCTTCTGGTAATAGCACATGTCTGTCATTTCAACATCAATTGCACAACATCATCACCAGGGCTATGAAATAGTAATGATATTTGTGCCAGCACTGTTTTACCTAGTGAAAGACAAAGCAAAGGTCACTTCAGAAACAGCATGACTCAAGATCTACTGTATGTACTCACTGGAGGGAATTCTTTTGCCCTGTGCCAATCCCCTGGGCTCCTGTTGTAGTGGTGTGCTGGCATGGTTAAGAAGATAGGAAGGAATGGAGGTCTGCCACCATGCCAGGTGGGAAACTTCTAAATATTTTTTATACACTTGGTTATATTTTGCATTGCGCCCCCCCCGCCTCTGGAATTTTTTCCCAAAATCCTGGAGTAACATCCACAAATAGAAATGCAAAAACCAAGTGTAGGAGATGAGAAGCAGAAGCAATTTATTTTCTCTTCTATTTGTGAAGAGGGAGAGGGGATTATTTTTATTTATTATTAATATGGCATAGATTTGGTGAAACCTGGGAAAGTGCTGTTATAGTTCGGCATGAAAGGACAGAAAATGAGCACTGATTGGATGGCAATTCTTTGTGCTCAGCTGTTGTCCAGAAAGGGCAAGCAATAATTTGCTGAGAAGCTCTGAGAGCTCTAGACATGCAAACAAAGAAAAACAACTGAGCTTTTAATGTGTTGATGTCTAAATATTTCTGAAAATGATCAAAACAGCATGGGTCACCTATGGATGCATTTTAAACTAGTTGGAGAAAGAAAAGATTGTTTCCTGAAAGAACTCTAAATCTAAAATGGCTCAAAGCACCTATAAAAGCCATTGGCAAAGTTGGTAGTGGGGCATCTTCTTACCTCTTTTTGCTAAAGGTTAACCTCTAGCATCATTTCTTCTAGTTCTGATCACAGGCATTTCAGGGTGAGGACAGTAAGAAGGGTCTAAGATTCTCACCCCTGATCAGTATTGCAGGACCATAGCACTGGATATGGTTATTTCCATAAGACAACTTTTACTTGCTCTGATAAGATACACAAATAAAAAGCTACTTCCATTTTCAACCCCACACCTTCAACCCCTTGTGGTAACTGGGTTAATTTGAAAAAAAAGTAAAGTGTGCATTCAACTGTTTTCAAGAAGACAATGATTCCGTGATGTGCCAACTTTACTGACGGTATAGATACCAAATGTTTAGTGACAGCTAATTTTATATTAAATATTCTAAATTGCTACACGTTAGGACCACCTTTCTCCAATTTGCCTCTACTCTGCCCATCAGATCTCATAGAAGAGGCATGCTCTGCATCCTATCAAGTGAAGAATCTCACCTGGTCAGACCCAGAAAGCATGGCTTCTTTATAGCAGAATCTGCTCTTTGGAACACTATTCTTCCTGGAATTAGATTAGCCCCCAACTTGCCTGGCTTTCTGAAAAACCCTTAAGACCTGGCTTTTCTCTCAGATATGGGGTCAGGAGTTGGCTAAGCTTGTGTGTTGCGTGAATTTGTTGTTTGGCTGGTTGCTGTTTTTCTTTTTGTATTTTGTTTTTGTACTGACGTTTTTATTGTGTTAGCTGCACAGAGTTGCTTTATGTGAGATGGGTGGCCATATAAATCTAATAAATAAATACATGCATGGAGTGCTGTCAGCCTTTCTAGCTCATGAGCAACATGACTGTGGCTGACGATTGTTGTTTTAAAAATGCAGTTTTGCAGGAGGGCTTCCCTTATACAGATTTTTTAATAGTTCTGGTGAACTTGTACCAGTTTCTTAGATAGCCAAGATTATTATAAGTGTGCTAGGATTTTATATTCACTATAGTTAAAAGTACATGAATTCTAAAATACAAGAGCAGTACTTGTCAGAAATGATGGGTAAATCATATGGAATTACTTTCAGCAAAATATTAATCCTAATGCAAAATATTATCCTTCCTATACTCCAAATATTTCTTCTTGGTTTCAAGCTATCTTATGTGGAATTCCATTTGTCCCTCAGAAGTTTTATGGCCCACTTCTCAAATTCTATTAACTGTAAATCATCTTATTTTCCATAGAAAGGTAATAAAGGGATGTGTTCCTACCAGCCATCATTACCGGCTGATGACTGTATAGAAGACTGTGTAGCCTGTACAATATAGAAATATGCAGTTTTGAGGAAATCCCAGCAGAGGGCATGTCACTTTCAAACCATTTATTACTTATAGTTTTAATCTGGCCTCCCATTGTTCAGTTAAAAAACATGAATGGAGGTGCACTTGCTTCCCGATATATGCATTACATTTAACTTTAGAAATTACCTATAGTCTGTTAAAAAAGAAGAAAAACAGAAGAATTTTTCCAATATTCAACAGAAATTAAGATGAATGAAATGTAAATGTATTTTCTAAACAAATTTTATATACTTTTATTTAAAAACAAACACATCTCTCTCTTGATTCCAAGTATGATTTCTTAATATTAGTGCAATGGGCAGAATTATTCAGCAATAAAACAAAAAACAAAGCAAGCAAGTGAAGATATATCTCATACAAATAACATGCATCTTTTCTGGCCCACCCAACTTGTGAGCCAGGTTACAATGTTCTTGGAAGCCTTGGCCTCCAGCTGCTGCTACCGAATGCCAGGTCTATTTGTAATAAATCTCTCCTCATCCATGAATGAGAGGGCAGACCTGGTTTGTATTACCAAGACACAGACAGGGGCGGGGGGAGCGGGTGTCCTCATTTTGAAGTTGTGCCCATCTGGGTTTCAGGTTTGGTATCAGTCATGAGCTTGGGAGGAGGTATGGCAATTGTTGAATGGTGGTTCTTCAGGTGACTGGAGGCACCCACAGATAACCGGATGTTAGAGACCACAGAAAGTGAGAGACCATGTAAACAAAAAATTGGCTTATGTGATAAGAGGCAACACAATGTGGATATGAGAGATGCGGGAAGAAAACTTTCAGAGACTCTGCCTTAATTAACTCACTATAACTCTGGATGGGATTTTACTCTTACAGTTTTCAAGATTCTAATTTTACCCCAGTCTAGCATTAGAGAAGTCTTTCTGAAATTTGTGTTTTAGCATTCTTGGTTTGCCAGCTATTTGGGTCTTGACACTGGAGGTGAGACTTTATTCTTGTGGTTGGGCATCAGGGACCAATTGGGAGACATTAACATCTGATCTTGTCATGGTCAGATCGATCACTCTCTGACTGCTATGGAGTTGACTGGGGTCACCAACTTCTACAAGATAGAATGTGAGTGGTCCAAACTGGAGAGCCAGTTTGGTGTAGTAGTTAAGGTGCTGGCCTAGAAACCAGGACACTGTTTGTTCTAGGCCTCCCTTAGGCATGAAAAACAGATGGGTGATTTTGGACCAGTCACTCTCTCTCAGCCCAACCCATTTCACAGGATTGTTGTTGGGAAAATGGGAGGCAGGAGTATTAGGTATGTTCGCCATCTTGTGTTGACCATTTTTTTCTAAAAGGTGGGATTAAAAATATAATAATAATAATTATTATTATTATTTTCAGGTGTCTAATGGGTCCAGCTGATTTCCAAAGGTCACTTGGGGAATTTCCTGAGAGGCTGGTGGATAGTTCTGCTGAAGCCTGGTTGCTCTCTGGAATATGGAGGCTATTTCAGCCTTGGAGAGAATTGTGGCTGAGCAGCCTCTCTTCAGATACAGGCTTAATCCCAGCAAGACAGAGTGGCTGTGAATTCAGAAGCCATATGAATTTCCATCTTTAGTTCTGGATGAGGTCACATTCCCCGTTTGCTACACTAGTTCACAGTTTGGAGAATCTCCTAGGCTCACTCAAATAGTATGTAGCAGCTGAGGCTGGGGGACTTTGAACAACTACAGTGGTACCTCGGTTCATGAACTTAATTCGTTCCGCAACTCTGGTCGCGACCCGAATTGGTCGCGACCCGAATCAAATTTTCCCATAAGGTTCAATGTAAATACGGTTAATCCGTTCTGACCCCTCCGAATTTGGTCGCGACCCGATTTTGGTCGCGTCCCGAATCAAATTTTCCCATAAGGTTCAATGTAATTATGGTTAATCCGTTCTGAACCATATGTATTTTTTTTTTAAACCACAAAAATATGAAACAAAATATAGTACGAAGAGAGAGAATGCTAACCTTGCTCGACGCGACTTCTGGCATGGAGGGCAGGAAGGTGGGTGGGGAGGCGGTTATTGCTTGGAGGGAGAGTCCCCCTCCCTACAGGAAGCCACGACATGTCACGGGAGGGAAAATGGCCGCGGATCCTGTTCGTCACCTGATCCGGCGTTCGCGAACGGAAGCAAAATTTTGCGAACGGAGCTGTTCGTGACCCAAATTGGTCGTGAACAGAAGCGTTCGTGACCCGAGGTACCACTGTACATTTTATGCACCAGTTGTGACTATTCCTGGATTGGAAGGCCTTCTCACAGTTCCTCATCCTTAATCACTTAATGATTGGAATACTGCAACTCACTCTACATGGACTGCCTTGAAGACCACTTCAAAGCTGTCCGGACCGTTGTAGCTCCCAATATCATGGGGTCTATGTGATTTGCCTATGTAACACCTCTACTATGAGAGCTGCACAGGTTACTAATTGCCTTCTAGGTGCAATTCAAGGGGCTAGTTGTACCTTTAATGGTGACAACCATACTATCATGCTAACCATACTAACATGGCTCAGGATCCAAGCTTCTTCAAGATCACCTTCTCCCATTAGCATCTGCCCACCCAATAAAATCTGGACAAGTAGGCTTCCTCTAGGTTTCTACTCCTAAGGGGTCTTTTCATCAGGGAAGGCCTTTTCTGTTACTCTTCTGGAACAACATTCCCCCAGGCATTAGATTATCCTCAACTCTGTTAGGTTTTAAAAAGCTGTGAAAACCTGTCTTTTTCAGAGGGCCTTTGAGGTGTGATCTGAATTTATTATTTCCTATTGTGGGAATGTCTGATTGTTGCTGGGTGCTGTTTCTTGATGCTTTGATATAATTATTATAATATACTTTAATTGTTTTTAATTTTCTTACTGGATCTGGGAATGTTAGCTGCTTAAAGTCATGCATTTTTGGAGTGGCATAAAAGCCCTACTAAATAAACAATCAATAACAAAACCATTCCAGTTGATTTACTGGAGTTAACCCAAATTTATCTAAGCTTTATAGTTGAGGGAAATAATTCTACTTCTCTGTTTAAAACTTAGAACATTTGCACCTCTTTACTTTTCAAGAACAACTAAATTCCAACTGCTTAGGTTTGTCATGTGTTACGTCTTGCAGTTCTACTCCGAAACCATGAAGCAATATGTAATAGTTTCTAAGAGCTTGCTAGCTGAAATCTGACATATAAATCCTTTGATAAATAATAACAGGAATAAACAATGAATTACTTCCAGTATTGGGTCAACCAGTCCCTTCCTTATTTAATCATTTGCATCTCGTAAAGCTCATACCAGCAATTCTCTTGTCAAGCAGACAAAGGATATGCTGGTTTGATGAGTGGAAAAAAGAAACGAAAAAAGTGTGTATATTTGAGAGAAAGAGCAAGGCAGTTTGCATACTGTGCTCATTGGTCCAATTAGCACTTGATGTGAACAAACCTTCCCTAGAGCCCCATAACATGTGACCTAGGAGGTCACAGATCTTGTCCTTAATAGCTATGTCATCTGGGACATATATTCTCAAGTCTTTAAGACTGCAGATACTGCCTTTGGCTGCTTTTGGTCAATTGTATATGGCCTCATAAATCCTATTTTATGCAGCTGTGAATACACTGTAGCCCTTTAAGAAGTTATAGTTTCCTCTTTCCATCATTTGTAGGCTTTAACATAGATTGTGAGGAACTCTGTTATAATGGTCCTGATCTGTTACCATAATTTGTTGATCTTCAATGAATAAAATATAATTCTGCAACAAGATCCAGGTGAATTGTCATAAGCTATGTACTCTTAAACATAATTAACTCTGATTAATAAAGCATTTCATTCAGATAATTTAGAAATCATCAATGACAGAAAACCAATATAGTTTAGGTAACAGAATCATACAAAATGGACCAAAATAATCATTAAGGGACATTATTGTATAGACTCCAAGAAGTTAACAGTATCTGAAGGGAGTAGACCTATTCTCTATTGCCCCAGATGATAGGACCAGAATCAGTGGGTTGATTTCCTTGTAAATGGGTTCAGGAGGAATTTCCTGACTTTACTAGCTGTTAGTCAATGGAACAGACTGTCACATAGTGGTGATTTTTCTTTTGCTTGAAATCTTTAATCAGAGGTTGGATAGTAATCTGCCAAAGATACTCTAGTAGAGCCAACACTAAGTAGTGGATTGGACTAGATGACCCTAAGGTTTATTCTATTTCTATCATTCTACCATTGACTTCAACAGGATTAATAATCCATCTATTGTGCCAACTCTGACAAGGCCTTCAGTGGACTTGCACAATTATATATCTTCTGAATGAATTCCCTGATGATTGAATGGAGATGTAAGTTTAAATAATATGCAACAATTTGGTTTCCATTTATTTTTAAAATGAAAATCTGAACATTTCTGTAGATTTTTGTTCCTTACCTTCTCTGAATTTCAAGTTCATCTGGAGAAGGTCCATTTTGAACCTGGCGCTGGGTTGTGGGACCTAGAAGACAGTAAAATAGCTTCACAGTTATCAGTGGAAAGGTAGTAAGAATATTCCCACAGGATCTGAAAAACAGATTATTCAAGGAAGTGTGATTAATAATCAGTGCCTGGTTTCAATGCCAACGGACCTTGGGATTTGCTGCTGTTACGTTTATACTGATGGCTAAATTGTCTATACATGAAGAAACTCCTGCAATCACAAAAAAGGGGCTGTCGCAAAGACCAGCATTATGAAATAAAAATATATTAAAGGAAGTCTAATTCGGGATAGAATTATAAATTAGGAGATGCAGGAGAGGAAAACTGGGGAGAGTTGATGGACATAAGGAGAGTGCTACAACTTTCTATATATGGAATCCCCAATCCAGCCTATATATTACTCCTTAAGCCATTTTAGTACTCCTAGAATTAAGAACTTCCACAGATTTTATTTGGACCACATTTCAAACACCATGTCCGAGATTAATGTTTTCATTTAACATTCAAGTTTTTAACAATTCAGACAGCAACCACTAGGTGGGATGATTAGTATTATAATGCAGAAGACATACCAGGGAATTTAACTCATATACGCTATTGATGCCCCCAGAAAACAAAACAAAACAAAACAAAACAAAACAAAACAAAACAAAACAAAACAAAACAAACCTTCCTTCCTATAATTTACATTGAAAACGAAACCCATACTGGTCTCAAGGAGGATTCCTTGAGTTCTTAAGTATATACTGAATCTGCTCAGTTGAACTTCCCAAGTAACTTGGATATAATGGTGATTTATTTATAATTTTAGTTATTTCAAATAAGTATTTATAATTACACTAAGAAAAAATCAATAGTCTTTTACAATATTGAAAATATTCAAAGATAATTTTTAAAAAGCAACAAGACAGTTTTAGTAGTCACATCAACAAAAAGCAGTATAAAATTGGAAAGACATACCCATGAAAGGAATAGGCACGCTAACCCAATAAACCCCTGGTGTACTGTATATGTATATATGCAATGGCAAATTTCAATATTCCCTGGTTTTAACCCTTGTCATATGTTCATGCTGCTCCTACACATGTTCAACAAAAATGGTTCTGCCATTGCAAATGTACTTATGTGCTTATGACCAAATCCATAGGCTTCATGATTATAGGAAGATATACATAGTTATCCATATACTTTACAATGAAGTCTCCTTTAAATCAAGCTCAATTCATGATGGCTTCAGGGAAGCATCCATGTAGATTGGGAATAGTAAAAAAGTGTTTTACTATTGCCTTCTGGGATTCTTTTTCACTTCCCAGTCTTACCTATAGCCCTAATATCCCGTGGAGGTTTCCCATGCAAGGACAGACTTTGCTTAGCTTCCAAGTTTACACAATGTTGGCCAGATGCTACCAACTACAGACACTATATACATGATATATGTGAACACAGATATGCTACAAATGTACCAGTGAATGCATCATCTTCACCTCTCCAACACTGGCATATATTCTGGCATATATATGAGTATCTGGAGGGCAGCATGTTGGGGAAGGCTAGGCTAGAGTCACATTTAAAGACTCAAAATCTCTAAGATGATAGCAAGAATGAAGAACTTGTGGCCTTCCATAGCTTGATACATTATAACTTCTGGCAGGTCATGAATATCTGGTGTAAGGAATGAAGTTAATGAGGCAGGAACAGGAGGCTCCCAGGCTAGGGATGTTATGACAACATGGTGTCAAAGCCACTAAAAGAACAGCCAAAGATCCATTGATTCAGAAAGGTGGGAGGAACAGACTTAGAATTTAGACCCTGGACCACAGATATATATTTAGGTTCTGACTCCAATGTACTGCAACAGGAATATTTTTTGTGAGTATATGACTTCATTCTAGTTGGCAGTAAAGAAACTAATCCATCCAAGTCATGTCTATGAGCTTTCTGTCAAGTAACCTGAATAAGGGGGTCAGTGCTGGAAGCATTTCTTGCTGGGCCTGAGGGAAGCGTGATATCTGGAGGACCAGAAGTTCTGCTCTCCTCCAGTGTATTACTGAACTTGGTGCTACTCAAGTAGGAATTATCAATGGCTGCTAAGGAAGTCTGTAGACAAAGAAAAGAGCCTGATATGAGACAGAGGGAACACAGAACTATTCTAAACACTGAGCTTCCCAAGAGTCAGATGCAGGCTGGCCCCAATTCATATATGCCTAAGAATGCAGAATACACACACATGCTTTAATATTATCCTTTATAGAATCATTCCCATCACAAGCACTTTGCACATGATAACAGAAGCATTTTGTTAGTTGTACAATATTCGAGAGATCAACAAAATTACAGAAATCATCATCATTCTGGGAAACCAACTATGCCATTTTCAAATGTCCTAGAATAGAGGACAAGTTTTCTTTCCTTGTGATAAAAAAAACATTGTAAAGCAGATACTGCAGATATAGAATTCACCCTACTTATACCAATTGTTCAGTTGAAACCGTCCCCATTGTTTAATTGAAAAGTTTTCAGGTTCTTACAGCTACTGGCTACAGAATTCTGCCAGATTGTGTTTTCTGATGTTCAATTTTGCATTTGGGCTCTGCCAACCTTAATGCAGAAATTCAGCACATGGAATTATTTTTAGCAATTGCCAGATTTCATATACGCATGACCAGTCTGAGACAAATCAGTCACTGCTTTGGGGACTAATTACATGTTACACACCAATATGTGCAATTCAGCCTAGGATATGATTTTAAATGAAAAAGAAGCTTGGGAAGAAATAAGACCAGAGAAGCAGTAGAGCAAGTATTATTTCTAGGCTTTCCTCTCCTAAACACTATTTCTCCCCAAACACCCATGTGTGTAAAACCCTGTTGGGGAGAAGAAACAACTTGAGTGCAAAGAATTAAGAACTGTTTCTATTTCATTTCAAATCCCCCCACATTTTTTTTCTCTGAAAAGGTACCTCAGTTTTGTTATTTCAGTATTTAGAAAGGGTTGTTTTTTTTTTCTTTTACAGAACAGTAGAACTGTGAAAGAAAAGAGAGGGAAGGAAAGAGAAAGCAGGAAAACAGAAAGGGACTACAATTTACAGGATCAATATTAAAAAATTAGTCTTGAAAAAAACTGCATGGATTTCTTTAAAAAAGCCAAATGTGGGGCAGTGGAAGCAAAAAAAAGAGTCCAAACAAAAATTCAATAGCAATGTTCTGAAAAAAAGTGAAAAGATGTGCTCATATATGAAATTGAAGAGAGATAATTACGAGTTGGTAATCACTTATCTTTAAAAAAAAAAGAAGACAAATGATCAGCAGGAAGAAATATTCATACTAGTGAAGATGGCACTTTTTAAAAAAGAGAACCAGGCTATGAAAACAACTGCAAGCACCAAAAAGAAACAGAAAACAGCAGGCTTCCCCAACATGTTATACTTCTGATGTACTGGAGGTTGAGGAAAGCTGTAATAAGGATAGTGTACCAAAAATGTTTATCTGCCCCATAATTCTGAATAAATTAAGTACAATTTTCCAAAGCAATACCTTGTCTGGAAGCCCCCATTTATTAAGGGATGGACTTGGAAACACAGAGTTGGAAGAGTCCATTCAGACAATTTTTTTTTTTTAATCCACACTCAATCGTTACCGATTCTGCAGCGACTGCCTGGACAAGTCCCTGCAGTTTTCAAGGCAAGGTGTTTCGGAAGTGGTTTGCCAGTGCCTCCTTCCTAGAGCAGAGCCCAGCTGATGAGCGCAGGAGGCGGGGTTTCCGTTGCTTCGCGCGTTTTTCGGGTGTGCACAGCTTTTGCGTTACCGGCAACTGCTCCCGTCTCCCGTGCAAGCGCCACCAGCATTTTTCCTCCCACCGGGGTGAGAGTACCTATTTACCTACTCATGTAAGTTTTCGAGCTGCTGGGATGGCAGGAGCTGGGGAGGAAGCAGGAGCTCACTCTGCTGCGTGGAGCTGGGCTTGAACCCGCTGAAGTGTAGACCATTTCTGGCCGGCAACTTTCAGCGTCATTAAGCTGCTGCGCCACCGCGTCCCCATTCAGACCATTAGACAAAACTTTTTTTCGCAGTGCAAGAATGCAAATTAAACATTCTGACAAACCCTACCTAACTTCTACTTGAATATACCCAGCAGAGGGGAGCCACTGCTTTCCCAAGTAACTTTTCAGGATTGTATAGCTTGGTACAATTTCATGGTCTTTAAAAAACTGAGCTAATTAATTATTGCTAATTATTACACTCTCTCTTAAATTTTTATGCTTGTTCTTGGCACTGGCTCAGACAGGTGGGACATCCTCTCTATAGTTTGATTAGCAATACAACTCCTGAAAGAACTGAAATATCTGAAGTCTCCTGAGTTGCTTTATAATAAAACCCCAACTTTTTGCTTAAATAACTTTTGTCAATTTTCTGCATATTCTTTCAGAACAGCAACAGAAATAAGTTATGTCTGGAGTTTTCTTTTAGCTAATGAAGATTCACCAAAATATTACTAGAGAACTTGAGATTTTTAGAGCTTGCTACTGCCTCTTATCTACCAATTTTAAAATATGCTTACAGATTTGTTAATAGGCTGTCTTGTGATTAGACATATGCAAGCCAATGATAGCATAAGTAGAATCAAAGATTATTAGCAGCTTGTATGATCACTTGTAAACCAAACTCTCTGTGCCTGAAACACAACAATTAACCAAAGCATTTTTTATTCATTTTTTTCCTGATTAGGCCAAACGATTTCCCTGAAATCCCTTTTAATATCATCCTTTGATCCCCAAAGTTCTTTAAAAGATTTGAGCTCCCTGATAATTTGTCATGTGTTCATTTTTGGATGGTACAGATATAAGCAGGATGAGTAGAAATGTGTTTTATCCTTGTAGGGGGCTACTTATTACATTGCAGCTATAAAAATATAACCTAATTGTTACTAATGTAACATCCTAAACCTAAATATTTTCTACTTTCATGCCTACTTGCTAGTCTCCAGGTTTACTCCTATTCACCCACTGGTTTATTTACAAATAAGCTTTCTGCTCAGGAACACAAGCAGCCTGGGAATCAAGCTGATACACAGTCTCTCAAACTGTATGGCTGCATCTTTCAGTACTTGTGAGAGCCCTTCCGCCACTCTCTTAACTTTCACTTTCACTCCTTTTTCCCCACACAGCAGCTGCAGTTCTGCTTCACCCTCTCTCGGAGATTCCTTTTCAGGCTATCTGCTGTGATGAGCCAAGCTTCTTCATTCGTTGCAAGACTGTTTCTCCTTCCTTCCAGGCTGCTTGCAGCTGCCTCTGCTTATCTGTCTGACAGTTCAGCTACTCCTCTGCTTTGCTGTCCCATGCAATCTCTTTCCTTGGTCTTCTTCATCCTCTCTACAAAACTACACTCTCCAGACACATACCAGCTCCAGCAGCAACTCCCAACTCTCTTCATCTTACATCTGTAGGAGATCTTTTGATCAGTAACAGAGTAGAAAGATTCTTGTCACTTTTGGAATGATTGCACCTTCCAGAAGGCTCCATTTCTAACCAAAAAACCCAAAACAGAACAGATTTTTTTCTATTTGTTACATTTTGGAAAATTACTCCCAGTGCAGTCACAAACATGAAATAGCCTCTACCATATATCCTGCGACAAATGCTTCCTCATGTTTTGCTCAAAGTTAGTGGTGATGATGATTAAGCAGAAAGATGTGTAGGGGAATAACAGAAGGAACATATTCTTCAATGTTTCTTTACTCCAAATCCCCTCCCAGAATTTTTCTTTGAAAATGAAATTCAATAGCAGGGTTCTACTAGATATATTCTGCATGATGAAAGTGGTCCTAATCCTGGGTGTAAATGGAATTTTTTTTTAAATATTCTGAAAGGTCAACTGGCTCATATTGAAGTATGCTTAACATGTTTAAATAAAGCTAAATTTTAAAGTATCATAACAAGTAAATCAACATTAATAAATAATAACAGAGATAAAGGGCCACATAAAACAAGAGAATAACTTAATAAATAATGTAGCTAGTTACTAAACAAACCTCCTTTTAGTCAGGATTCCCTCCTCTCCCACCTCTTGATGCTTATTTAATCTAAACACCTCTAGTGTTTAGTCCTCATCCATTGGAAAAGAAGGGCCACATAAAAAAAGAAAAGGGATTAACACAAACAAACCCGTATCTGACTCATAAAAGAACACTCAGAAAAATCTGGTTGCTGCATGTTAAATTGGCTTGTATTTGCTATAATCCTCAAGAGGAGTCCTGAAGTAACCAAGTCAAGAGATAAGTAGTTAATGCAGCAGAACATTCAGATTCTTCATGAATCAGACAAAATATATAACTTGCTTCTAGACATTATCCAGGCAGATACCTACATGCAAAAAACATTCCAGGACTATGGACCTGACCTTAGGTCCATAACTACCTCATCTATGGTAGAAGTTGTGCCACCCCAGCACAATTATGGGTGTTTATTATGAGCAACACTCTCCTCTTGCATGAATCTCAATTCATTCACTCTCATCATCACTCTCATTACTAATTCCAGACAAACACACAACAAAGAGATGGCATCTTTTTATTCAGATGAAAGGGAAAAATACAACAACCTGGTAATCTGAATGGTCTTGGTCATCAGTATCAGGCAGATGTTAATACAAAGGGCAGTACAAACTCATGAGGACTCACAAGAAGAAAATCCCCCAATGTCATAGAAATACAACTTCCCAATGAGATAAGAGTGAAACTGCCAGCACATGATGCCAACAGCCTCAGCCTCTGATCTGTAAGGATACCATGGTCACAGGTCCTAAAAACTGATGAGAGATCCAAAAGCATCAACTGGTATATATTTCCAATCTATTTCTCAGCTAAGGCAATTAAAGCATATCTGAGTCCTAGATCAAATCATTTTTTTCACCCAGAAGATTTTGATACTATTTGGTGATTGACTTCTTGAATAATTTGGCCAATAACTGAGCACTTAATCTAAAGTTCCTCAGATAATGAAAGTAAGGTCTTTTTCTCCCAGCAATCATATTAACTGTGTTTTTTTCCCAATCAAATAAATAGGTAATAGCAAGGCTTTCCCCTTTGTGTGAAAGCCTATCCACACAGAGTTGCACGTGTAAAAGCATACATGCTGTAGTTGTTGACACTATATGTGTGGATGTCTATGACCAGGTGAAATTGGGAAATTAGAAAGCAGGGCTTACTATGCAGTCCTATCCCATGAAAGTTTGGAATTAATACAATTTTCATAGCTTTCATAACTTATATACAGGGATTCTGTTCTAAGGAAAAGAAGCCAAGCCCTATTTCTCTCAACTAACACCAGTCATGAAGAGAATGAGTCAAATAAGAAAGGCATAACCAAGATAAATCCAAATATTTTGACCTTAGACTCAGGTCTCAGCAACTTATCTAATAATAATCTAATCAGAGAAAGGCTTAGTTATAAGGTAGTCCTCGTTTGGCAGCTGCCTCAGATAGTGACTGCTTGCAAATTCAACAGGAATAAAGGGTAATAAAAAATTCATTTTCTGACCAATGCATGCCTTTACAACAACAGAAGCTTTCAGTGTGAAATTGATTAAGATCTGGTCAGTTTCAGGCAGCAGCTGCCAGTCAGTGGGAGGGTTCTAATCAACTGATTAAGGTCAGGGAACTAAGCTTGTTAACTTGCAGTTAGCACTTTTCAGGGATGCACAAGGCTGTGGAGAAAAGCAGCTCAGGAAGAGATAGCTTGTTTAAGCAATCTCTCCTCCCTGCAAAAGGGCAAAAAAAAAAAAAAAAAGGAAAAAATGGGTCAGGCAGAGTACACTGTATGAGAGAACTTTATCTAAATGAGATTGCAGCAACCAGCGATCTTTGCAGCATTTTCTCTCTCTCTCTCAGTCACGTAGTTTGCTTAGTGACCATGTCCCTTAGCGACCATTTCGCCAGAACCAATTTTAGTCACTAAATAAGGGCTAAATAATCTGTGTTTAATGAAGAATAAAATTCTATAAAGTAGTCCTAGAAAAGCATTTGAATGTAAAGTTCTTATTTAAAAAAGAAATTATCAAATCATTGCCAAGATATGAAGTAACAAGGTTTAAAATAAACATCTCAATACAGGTAGTCCTTGTTTAGTGGCTGCCTCATTGAGCAACTGTTTGTAGTTACAACAGTGATGAAAATTTAACTTTACGACCAATTCTCGCATTTAGGACCTTCAGAGGTCTGTAAAGCAAAGGGAAGCTGAAGTAAGATCATAAGCAGAGTTATGGTTTCACTTAGCAACTGCTTCGCTTAACGATCAAATTGCTGGTCCCAACTGTGGCTGCTAAATGAGGACCACCTGTATTATATGGATTTCCACATCTTTTTATGATTTGTCATCAGAAATGATAATTACATCTTATCGTTTGAGGAAAGATGCAAAAAGACGAAGTTCCTCTAGGAAATTATTCCATTTGCTACTCTAGATTAGGATGCCTATGAAGAGTTCTAAGCTGAAAAAAGCAGAATAGTTTCAAACAAGGCACATAATAATGAATTAAAATAAAACCAGTCATTATAATCAGAAATCAATCCTGTTATTTTTCACTACAATAAATCTGTAAATGTTTACTACTGATGCAATGATTTCAGTGATCATTTAAATCAACTACATTTTCAGAACAAATCAACCAGTGAACACCTCAACTTTTAAAAAAAATTAAAGAGCCAGTGAGAGATTGCAGTTCAGTCCCTTCAGCATGTTCCTGTTTAAATTCAGCCTATGAAACTGGCTTTCTGCCCCTCCTTGCTAATATTCAGGAAGTAAATACTACAGTGGAAATACTACAGTGAGAGGACAGTAACTATGAAAGAGGGGCCCTTAGAAATACAAACCTAAAATGGGAAGGACTAAGCACATATATTATATTAAACAATTCCACTGAAAATTGCAGACTCTTATGGTTGGTTTTCATGTTAAAACTTCAGAGGTGTGTATATTCACCTTTGTATAAAATTTAGCTTCTTCCCCCCTTCTATATTTTAAATAATACATAATAAAAAGTATCTGAAGATGTATTTGAAAAATGGGTAAATTCTCAGCTAGAAAAAGCTAAGCATAACCATTAATCAACAGCACCATCAAATACAAAGTAAGCACAATATGGTAATAATAGTTACAGAGCTTCGAAGCAAATAATGTAGCTACTTATTAGACAAACTTACTTTTAATCAGTGTTCCCTACACTTGAGGACTCCTCTCCTATTCCACTTCCTGGCATTATTTCATCTAAAAACCTCTATTGTTTTTAACCGTCATCCATTGGAAAAGAAGAGACAGAATGGCCACTTTGCATGTTATGGCACTAAAAGTATCTCCACAGGGCTATTGAAAAAGAAGATTCATTTCAAAGCCTTCTAAAATCCAAACACATAAAATCAGAGGGGAGGATTAATAATACCTCCCACCCTTCCCTTTGCAACAGCAACCTGAAAATGAAAGATGCTCAAAACAGAAAAGTGAAAGTTTCCATCACCTACAAGACATTCGGCACAGGATGATGCAGTCACACTGACAAAGGCAGAAGCAGTGGCAAATCCATTCCCTGTTAACCATAATAAAACTTCAGTACAACTGTTTCATGACCAAATGCATATCTAGCATCCATCAGTGGCCAGGTTACACAGGATGTAATCAATACCTTTCCCACAGCAGTAGAGTGGGCCTCTTTAATTATTTAATCAGAGGCTGCCTTCTGAGCCTAACAGGAGGCTTAAATGTTAGGTTTTATAACACAGCACTCTATCTAGAGAACAAAAATAAACATGGCTGAAATGGCACTGTGGGAAACATTTAAGAGTCCCAGAAGGACAAGATGACTGCCTTTTCCCCATACTTAAAGTTCTATGAATATTGAGGAAAGCAGAATATGATAATGCAGTACTTTTAAACTGAGGACCCTGCACAGCCACTTTGTCTTATTTGTAACTTTCAGAAGGATAGGTATCGAATGAACCAGCACATTGCCTCTTCCCATAATATGGAATGCATGCAGGAGTCTCAATGATTCTGCCATTTCATCTGCACCTTTAAGGGGGAAAGGCAGGGAGCAGCTGAAGCCAAACAAGGATGGGGGAGGGATCTTATTCAAGGTCCAACAGATCAGATGGGTCAGTCTATAAGCAATATTTATTTATATAGGGAATTTACACTACTCATTTTTTCCAGTGTGAGATCCCCTTTGGACTTCAACGTGATGTGCTATATATTTTGATTGATTGTACACCATCAAGTTGGTGTCAACTCTTAGTGACTACATCAATAGATTTTCTCCACAATGATGTGTCCCTAACCTGGTTTTTCAGGTCTTCCAATGTTGTACCCATTGCCGCTGTAACTGAGTCCATCCACCTTGCTGCCGCCGCTCCTCCTCCTCCTCCTCTTCTTCTTCTTAATTATCATCATCATCTATTACATTTATATGCTGCCCAACTCCCAGAGACTCTGGGTAGTTCTTCTCTTTCCTTCCACCTTTCCCAGAATTAGAGCCTTTTCCAGAGAGCTAGGTCTTCGCATAATGTGTCTCAAGTAGGATAATTTGAGCCTGGTCATTTGTGCCTCAAGTGAGAACTCTGGAGTGATTTGTTCAATTATCCATTTGGTTGTTTTCTTGGCTGTCCACAGTATTCTCAGAGTCTTCTCCAACACTAACGTTCAAAAGCGTCAATACTCTTTCTATCCTGCTTTTTCAAAGTCCATCTTCCAGAGTGTCACAGGGAATACCATGGCTTGCACTACTCTGATCTTTGCAGGTATAGACTCATCACAGTATCTAAATATTTTTCCAAGGCCTTCATGGCTGCTCTACCAAGTCCTAGTCTGTGGCATATTTCTTGACTGCTTGTTCCTTTATTGTGGATGGTTGATCCTAAAAGGCAGAAGCTATCCACCACTTTGATATCTTTATTATCAGTTCTAAGGCTGGTTGTTGTACTTATCATTAGTTTGGTCTTCTCAGACCATCTCATTGTCCTCATGAGACACTTCTATTTAATTTTATTCTCATTTTTTCACTTTGCTCCTTAACTTTTATTACTAGAACTTGCGGATCCATTGCATTTTCAGCTATCAGAATAGTGTCATCAGTATAGCATAGGTTACTGATGTTTCTTTCTCCAGTTTTAAAACCACACTCATCTTCTTCCAATCCAGCTTCCCTTAATATATACTCAGTATGTAGGCTGAATAAATCAGGGGAGATTATACAGCCTTGCCTTACTTCATTGCCAACGTGGAGCCAGTCTGTCTTGCCATGTTCTGTCTGTACTATATATGACCTGTATATAAGTTTCTCGTGAGGACAATGAGATGTTCTAGGATTCCCATTTTCCTAAGCACATTCCACAGCTTGAAATGATCGACACAATCAAAGCCCTTTCTATAATCAATGAAACATATATTGACTTCTTTTTGGTATTTTTTTGCTTTCTCAATCATCCAGTGGGCATCAGCAATAATGACTCATGTTCCTCGGCCTTTTCTAAAGCCAGCTTGAACATCTGGCATCTCTTTTTCCATGCAGGGCTCTAATCTGTGTTGGATGATCCTAAGCATTATTTTGCTAGCATGTGAAATTAAGGATGCTTCATGGTAGTTTACACACTCTGTTAAGTCTCCTTTTTTAGGCAGTGGAATGTAGATTGACCTCTTCCAATCCACTGGCCATTGTGTTGCTCTCCAGTTTTGCTGGCATAGCTTATTTGGATTTTTTACTGATTCTTCTTCTGTTGCTTTCCATATTTCAGTGGGTATTCCATCAGTTCCTCTAGCCTTCTGACTTGGTAATGACTGGAGTGCTGATCTAACTTCATTTTCTAGTACTAGAGGTTCTTGTAAGCTGGGAATATCTTCTAAAGTATCTTGGATGTTGACAACTCTACTGTACAGTGTTTCAGTATACTCCTTCCATCTTTGATCCTCTTTGAATTGGTTACTATCTGTCCACTGGCATCCTTTAGCATACCAGCTCGAGGTTGGAACCTTTGAGTTCAGAGATGTTTTGAAAGACTTTATTTTTCTATATCTGTTTTCATCTTCAATGTGTTTAGAGATTTTGTTGTAATAGTGCTTCTTGTCTCTTCTAGCAGTTCTCTGAAACTCTTTGTTAAACTCCTTCCCATGATTTTTGTCTTTCTTGGCTTTGGCTTCTCTTGCAATATCCACGGTTTCTTCTGACATCCAGTTTGCTTTATTCTCTTTCTTCATTTTTGGCAGTCTCTTTTCATATTCATCCCACAATTCTTTTGGTTATCTATCAATGATGTTCAGGACTTCAATGTGATTCCTGATGTTCTCCTTGAAAATGGTGGGTATATGCTCAAGGTCATAGCGTGGAAACTGGTTGGCTTTCTTCTTCTTTAACTTAACTTGGAACTTACACATGAGAAGTTTGTGTCCCACAGTCAGCACCTGTCCATGTCTTTGATGCTATACTTGAGCTTCTCCATCTCCTTTTAGCAATAATACAGTCAATTTGATTTCTATGTACATCTGGTGATGTCTATGTATAGAGGCTTCATTTTGGTTGTTTGAAGACAGTGTTAGCTACGAAGAAATCATTGGAGTGGCAGAAATTGATAAGTTGGTCTCCCACTTCATTTCGTTTCCTAAGTCATACAATCCAACTACAGTTTCCTCTTTCATGTTTCCAACATTAACATTCCAGTTTCCAATCACAAGCAGAATGTCTTGCTTGCATGTTCCATCGATTTCAAATTGAACTTTATCATAAAACTCATCACCTCCTCTTCTTCTGCACTGCTGGGTGGAGCATAAACTTGAACAACCATCAAAGGGTTGTCCACAAAGTCTAATTTATATCATTCAGTCATTGATGGCATTGTAGCCAAGTACTGTTTTTTCTATATCCTTCCTAGCTATAAAAGTAACAACCTTCCTTTGTCTTTCATGTCCTGAGTAATAGTCAAAGTGATCTTCTGACTGAAAGTGCCCAATCCAGTCCATCTCAATTCACTAATGCCTATGACGTCAATTTGTAGTTGTTTCATTTCATCTTTCACTGTGTTGAGCTTTCCCGTATTCATGCTTCTTACGTTCCATTTTCTCTTTGCAGCTTTGGATTTTCTTTTCCTGTATGGCAACATCAGCAACAAGACATCCCAAAGGCTTTAATCTAGCTATGACTTAAACACCTTTTGTACTCTGAAAGATCCTCAGCTTTTCCTCAGTAGCATGTTGAGTACCTGTGACCTGAGAGGCCCATCATCCAGCACTCTATCATCAATAATTTTATATTTTCTATCCATGTGGTTTTCTTGGTAAAAATATAGGAGTAGTTTACCATTGCCTTCTCCCACGCAATATTAACTGATGTCTTTGCCATCATCACTAAAGTGATCATCTGCCTCCAGCATCTTCCTATATCGCTGCCCAATATACAGTAGGTTTCTGCTTGCTTTAGCTGGGCAGCTGGGATGACCTTCATACCTTGGGTGACCCTGCTGGGAATATATACTCTTGGCATACACTCCCAATGTTCTTTGCTCATCCATCCCAGGAACACCCTCCCTTCCACATGACAAGGCAGTACAGCAGGTTTTGGGGGGAGGTGCATGTATATATGTGTGTATATGTATGTGTGTGTGCACACGCGTCTGTGTGTGTGCAGTGCATAAATTCCCTTTTCTATAATATGTCTTTCATGCTTTCAGAAAACGGCTTCTATTGTTTCCAATTATGACTCTGGCTTTCCCATTTTAACAGATTTTGTCTAACAATAATAAACACAATCAACAAAGATACAGTAGGGCAAAAAAGTATTTAGTCAGCCACCAATTGTGCAAGTTCTCCCACTTAAAAAGATGAGAGAGGCCTGTAATTTTCATCATAGGTATACCTCAACTATGAGAGACAAAATGGGGAAAAAAATCCAGAAAATCACATTGTCTGATTTTTAAAGAATTTATTTGCAAATCATGGTGGAAAATAAGTATTTGGTCACCTACAAACAAGCAAGATGTCTGGCTCTCACAGACCTGTAACTACTTCTTTAAGAGGTTCCTCTGTCTGCCACTCATTACCTGTAGTAATGGCACCTGTTTGACCTTGTTATCAGTATAAAAGACACCTGTCCACAACCTCAAACAGTCACACTCCAAACTCCACTATGGCCAAGGCCAAAGAGCTGTCAAAGGACACCAGAAACAAAATTGTAGACCTGCACCAGGCTGGGAAGACTGAATCTGCAATAGGCAAGCAGCTTGGTGTGAAGAAATCAACTGTGGGAGCAATCATTAGAAAATGGAAGACATATAAGACCACTGATAATCTCCCTTGATCTGGGGCTCCACGCAAGATCTCACCCCGTGGGGTCAAAATGATCACAAGAATGGTGAGCAAAAATCCCAGAACCACATGGGGGGACCTAGTGAATGACCTGGAGAGAGCTGGGACCAAAGTAACAAAGGCTACCATCAGTAACACAGTATGCTGCCAGGGACTCAAATCCTGCAGTGCCAGATGTGTCCCCCTGCTTAAGCCAGTACATGTCCGGGCCCATCTGAAGTTTGCTAGAGAGCATTTGGATGATCCAGAAGAGGACTGGGAGAATGTCATATGGTCAGATGAAACCAAAGTAGAATGTTTTGGTCTAAACTCAACTCGTTATGTTTGGAGGAGAGAGAATGCTGAGTTGCATCCAAAGAACACCATACCTACTGTGAAGCATGGGGGTGGAAACATCATGCTTTGGGGCTGTTTTTCTGCAAAGGGACCAGGACGACTGATCTGTGTAAAGGAAAGAATAAATGGGGCCATGTATCGTGAGATTTTGAATGAACACCTCCTTCCATCAGCAAGGGCATTGAAGATGAAACGTGGCTGGGTCTTTCAGCATGACAATGATCCCAAACACACCGCCCGGGCAATGAAGGAGTGGCTTCGTAAGAAGCATTTCAAGGTCCTGGAGTGGCCTAGCCAGTCTCCAGATCTCAACCCCATGGAAAACCTTTGGAGGGAGTTGAAAGTCCGTGTTGCCCAGCGACAGCCCCAAAACATCACTGCTCTAGAGGAGATCTGCATGGAGGAATGGGCCAAAATACCAGCAACAGTGTGTGAAAACCTTGTGAAGACTTACAGAAAACGTTTGACCTCTGTCATTGCCAACAAAGGATACATAACAAAGTATTGAGATGAACTTTTGATATTGACCAAATACTTATTTTCCACCATGATTTGCAAATAAATTCTTTAAAAATCAGACAATGTGATTTTCTGGATTTTTTCCCCCATTTTGTCTCTCATAGTTGAGGTATACCTATGGTGAAAATTACAGGCCTCTCTCATCTTTTTAAGTGGGAGAACTTGCACAATTGGTGGCTGACTAAATACTTTTTTGCCCCACTGTAAATGTTTGGATGCCACACTTACTCAATAGAAACTAACAAATAATGTCAAGAGGACTGAACTCAGGTGCATTTGCTGCAATTTCACATTGTGGATCCACTTATATTGGTCATTTACCAACTCCCTACTGCTAGTTATGGTCATACCATTATAATATTTGCATTTTTACAGGAGGTTTGAATGATTCCTTTAAAAGAACATTCTCCCCAACTTTTCTGTCAAAGAGAACAAAATGATTACATATGTGTACAATTTTTTTAGCATATACAAAAAATAATAGTGTTCCAATTTGTGAATCACTTTGCATTAAATAATTGATACAGCAGTAGATTCCCCGTTTCCTCTGCAATACTCCAAACAGACAGTGCAGATGGTTGCAAATAAAAGAGGTGCTATATTTCTGGAATACAAATAGTTGAGATCAAGTGTCCTTTTCAAAAACAGCATCTTTCATACTCACTGCAACCAATTTAGATTTCTCTCTCTTACTCCTCCTAAATATGGGCTCTCATCTTTATCATTCAACAACACCTGCCGTGATCCATGCAAGACAAGGAGGCATGCTATTCCAAGCAGTATGCTGATTGCTTTAATTGCTAGTGGACTGAAATCCTTTCACTGCATCATTAGCAGTGGGGCCTAAGCAGCTGCTTAAGATAAGTCTTAGGGCTGCTTTTGCATACAAATGCAATGTATGATTCTGAAAATGATTCAGAAGTAGTACTTTGGACCTCACACAACTGCAGCACCTTTCTGTTACTAGAGCAATCTGATTTTTTCCAGACTTCTGTGTGAGCCGTGCTTTAAGAATCACATTAACTGTAAAACATTAATTTCTTAAATTCTTAGCATCTTTTTTCAGGTTTGTGCAGAAGCTGAAAAAAACATTCGAGAGAGATACTCCATTTGTAAAAAAGCTCCAAAGCTCTTCTTCTGAATCATTTTCAAAACTTACACAGCCCTATGGAGTTGCACTGTCTCCCAGCATCACTGTTAAAAGAGAAAGGCTGTGGAAAAGCAGAAGGGAATCATATGGCGAGTTGACCTACCTGTCTAAGCTCACAAATGAATGCTACTCTCTAAGCAACACCCCAAGTGAACTTTAACACATGACTGTCTCTCATAGTTATCCAATGACCTGAAATGTAGCCTAATCACGTACAACAGCAACTGGCTCACTGGAAACCTGGAAAGCATCTAACAAGTTATTAAACTGCTGCCATCAAGTTGTGAATTTTTCAAGGCAAACTCTTTTGTCAAAACTAGGTTGGCAGACAGATTTAAAAATGTCTCTAAAACTTTAGATTTTGCACCTCCACATTTTATTTGTGTATACATTGTATTTAATTTTCTCCTCCCAAAATTTATTTTAAACAGCTATTATTTCAAAAAGAGATCAGGAAGAAAAAATGCATATTAAGAGAACAAATTAAGGGAAGACTCCCTTTATTTTGATCTCTTTATCAATCAAACATAAGGAAGTATTTTTCTTTCTAAAATTATAACTGCTGTCTTAATATTAGTGGGAGGAAAGGGAGAAAAGAAGAAATTTAAAATAATTTGTAAATTAAGGATGTAACTCACATTATCCATAAAGTTAAGGAACTAAGTAATTAGTATTATAACACCGATCTTCAAATGTAGCTACTGCTCTGTAAGTTCTATGAGGAATTGCTCTGAAGAAGTGCTCAGCTCTGCAATACAAATAGGTAATTTCACTGACTTACTTGATTCTTGCCTGACCTAGAAGTAGCCATAAAGCCCTTTAAATAACTTCCAAAGTTAGCAAAAAAATAAAAATAAAAAATTGACAGAAACTTTAGCCAGTAGGCATCACATTTATTTATTTCATAAATAATATGGAACTTATCTCATTCTGCAGTTATTCAGAGCAAGGTAAGTTAAAAAAAAAAGAAAGAGGTAACACAAAATCATGGTATAAGCATTATGTTCCTAAATCTCCAATATCACATGTTTTGGGGGGGTAGGATAGGGATGTATAATTTTATTATCTCAAGGGCTTCACCAGGCTTTCCAAAGCTTGCTTGCTATTTACTTACTTACTTACTTACTTATCAATCAATCAATCAATCATATTTATATAACTGCCCATCTCACACAAGGTGACTCTGGGCAGCATACAACAATTAAGAAGAATAAATACATAAAAACAATTACAAATAAAAAAACTGTAAAGGTCCATATGCCAAAAAATGGGCAAAGAAGGAGTTCAGGAACTGAAGGAATAAATTGGATGCTTAAACATCTGTAACACTTAAGGTTATCTTTTTGCTCCTTAAAATCCCATCCAACTTGCCTCCCAAAATGGGCACAAATTTTTGATCATATCCAGTCTGTATGTATCACTCTACAATGCCCTTGACCCTGGACTGATTAAATTTTTTGTTCTACGGACAGAATACTGGACTTGATGAGCCACTGATATAATCCATTAGTACAATGTTTCCACCCCTTTATCTATTATTATTATTTCTATACCGCCAATTTCCAAAGATTCTTTATTCGATATTGTTCAGTTGAAATCATATTAACATTTTTATTTAATTGGATCAATCTTTTGCAGTGAATGAAATCAATAAGAAAAGAGTTAACCTTCGTATAAGGCTACCTCTATCAAAACATTAGCGTATCCCTATGGGACACACATGCTGTCTTTAAATTTAGTGTCTGAACTGTTGAGACAAACTACTTAGGAAAATGCCAGCCAAGAGATTTCTTCTTCAGTTCTACCTTCTCTGAGGGTTAATTAAAACGTTTGGCTAATAATAGAGCCTTGTGTTTGTTCAGATAAGCTATATTCATCACTGGATTTCAGTAAAGGCTAAAGAGCACTATTTGGCTAGAGTTCCAAGCTTATTCTAATGTGCTGCTCTTATTTTAGAGGTATATTGGTAAGACATGCAAATGATAGTTGGCATCTAAGTACTTGCTCCCAGTAAAGGCAGCTTAATGAAGATAGTGGATAACCTTTGCATAATGGCACACATCACAACAAAAAGGCCAGAAAATTATTCATCTCACATTTGATATGACTGAAAAACATACTTACAAATAGGTTACTGAAATTGACTGAAACAATTATTCAGTAGACAGTTGGACCTCGTAGTCCTGTTTATACCATTCTGTTAAAAAGTAGAGATCTCTTTTTGCATTTTCTGAATTTTTTCATATCTTTGTCATGAAATTTGATTAGCACTTGATATGTGTCATCCTTGAGCCAAACCCAATCCACCAAGAAGGCCATTTCCACCCTACTTTTCCTGCTATGTGTTGGAAGTGCTTTCTGATTTGTGTGACCTCAAGCTGTGCTATCCAGTCTGCCTGCTATGATTCATTTCAATGTAGGCACTCCCACTCCAGTTGGCTACTATGCATATTGGCAGGATTCTCCTTCCCCCCTAGTTATTGGTTGCTGCCCTCCATGACCATTTAATGTCATCAACAGAATGGTGATAAAGTGCTTTTTTTTTTTAAACACAAAAACACAAACTCATTGCTGGAACAGTGGCATGATGGAGTTCTCTTTTTATTTTTTAAGCCAGATGAAATTATCTTGAGTTCTGCCATTTTCCCTTTCTAGCCCAAGTGATGGGGAAAATGGTAACCCTGTGGCCTGCCTTACTTCCCTCCCTCCCTCCTCCCCTCCCTCTCTCTGGTCCAGGAGCAATAAAGAAGCAGTAGAAACCATCAATCAACAGTCATGATAAATACAGTCTAGACAGCAGAGAAAGGGGTTGAAACAGGGAAAGCAATTTCTTAAACTGGCTTCATTTCCAGCTGGTTTATGCATGGGACACAAACAATTTAAGCCTGCAGTGCAGAAAAGCCCTGAGTCTCTGTGAATCACTAGAGTCCTGGAGCTTTAGAAATGGTTTGTTATTTTTTCCAGACTGATAGGCATTGATTACTTTTTATGGAGTCCTTCAGAAATTTCTTTTGAACAGGCCATGATGGTCCTAGAATATGTGTGGTGAGAACTTCACTGTTATAAGAAGAGTCAAAGTTTGCCAGATTTAAAAAGAGCAGCGCTGGCCAAAATCAGCCCTGACTGTTTAATAAAATACACAGACAATTGGCCTTTCAATTAAATTGATTGAACTAGAGAGATCATTTATTTTTCACACTGGAACACTGCACGTTGGATGAAGTTCTGATAATATTCAGTGACAAAGGTGTGCAAAACATCAGATAAAAAGGAGTGATTTTTTTCCCACATGAACTGTATGGCAAAAGAGATTTCCAAGGGGACAAAATAATTCAGGGTATGGATGGAGCTATTTATATTGTGAGGTTATTCATAGATTCATTGGGTAGTCCCAAACAAACAAACTTTAATCTATGAAATGGGAATACTAATTATCTACTTCACAGAGATACTGCATAAAGACCTGTGAAATAAGCAACAGTAATTCTTGGGATTATCTTACTTATTCTATTTTTAAAAAATACTTTTAAGCTCTTGTAATGGGTAATAACAATAATTTAAAATAAATAATTTAATTTAAATTAAATTAATAATTTATTTAAAATAAAAAATAAATTAAAATAAATTATAAAACAGTATTCTTTTGAAGACTGAAAAAATAATATATACATTTAAGATATTTAAAACATTAATCCAGAAGGGTAAATAATTTATCCTGTAGTAAGGGATCTGACCCCCATGAAAGGAAAGAGCTTTGGAATTTTAAGATTTTGTTAATTTGCTTTCTTTTAAATAAGTATGCACATAGCACATATTTTCACTAATACTATGATAGTCATCAGAACACAAGCAACTGCTTCGTACCAAGACACAACCATCCTTGGTACTGCCTAGCCCAGCCTTCCTTGGCCTGGTCCATTTTAGACATGTAGGGATTGCAACTCCCACTGTTCAGAGACAGCATGGCTGAAAGCTGGAGTTGCAGCTCTAACACACGTGGAACGTTCTCTCACCTGGAGATGTTAGAGAGGAATCTGGTACTTACTGCATTGTGGTTTACTGTTGCCGTAAGGAGCTTGAACCAAGGTCTTAGAGCTTGCAAGCCATATGCAAAATTACTATGCTACATATGCTTTTTCACTCTGCTATTAGCGTGTCAGTTAATTCCCTCACTGCCAACTTTTGTATTTGGAAAGCCTTTTGTATTTGGAAAGGGAAGGCTGCAATAACTCATGATACACTCCATTCTCCAATGTTGATGCATTCTGTTTTGCTGGTACTGTGTTTCAGCCAAGACAGAATGATGGTCCCAGTGGAAAAATAAAACCTCACAGTCTAGGCCAACATGCCATGAAGCCCAAGAGAATCATTCAGACAGACAGACCCTCTTTATGAAGTTTATCACACAGCGTGACTTTTCTGAAAAGTTCTGTATTGTTAAAGTGGTTACTAACTTATACTATCAGGTTAAGAAAAAACTGTTCATTTTATAGCAAGGCACACAAAACAAGTTTATACAAGACAAGGAGAAAGAGCTCAGTCATGCTTGCTTCAGGCTTTATGCTTCCGTGTTATTCCTGTTATTCTTACAGAGAAGAAAGAGGTGCGCTGGAGATAATTTACAATTCAAATTAACCTCGAATAGCCAGAAATAAACTCCATTGAAATAAATCTCTGTTTGCCACTCTTCAACCTTACAAGATTGAAGTAGCAGAAAAACAAGGTAATATAGCCCAGTGAACAAAAAAAATTCCTGTTTTCAGGCTGCATATTAACAAATATTTCATAGAAATACTAGGACAATATTTGTATCTGTAAATCTCTGTAAAAAAATCCTATGGATTTTACTCTGAAAACTAACGAAGTACCCAGCCCCAAAACATTTTTTGTTTTCCATGGCATTGTTTTGCCTCTTTCTCTTCTCTTTTCATTTTTTACTGTTCTCTCTCTTTTACTGTTTGAACTTGTATTCCCCATACCTCAAACTGCAAGGTGTTCTGCCACTGACTTCCACAGAATGCACATAATATTCTAAGAAGAATCTAAATCAAGGATAGTAAGTTATTATCCAAGACAGTTATCAGCTATTCTTTTGTTCCTCTCCTCAATAAATATTATGATTATCATATAAAATGATTCTATGAGGGTTTTGGTAACCTTGTTGTAATTAAATGGTGATAGTTTAGAAAACTGAAAGATGTGAAATCTATTCTGCAGAGGACCAGGATGAACGTGCAAGCCACTTTTAGTTGCCCTTGTTTTGCAAAGAAGCCACTCTCTACCCCTGCACAGATACACGCTTGCAAAATGTGGCATTTTTTCAGATTCAATGCACCAGTAGATGATATTGGCAAGGCCTTGAGTGATTTGCTATGCTCTTAATGAACGGAAACTGATACTTACTGTGCGTGCTCAGGCTGATAGTGGCCCAACTCACTCCCTTCAGATGACCGTGCCGAGTCCGTCGGACTGGCATTTTTAAAACATTAAGTTACTTTCCACGATGCAACATAAAGAGTGACAAAACAACTCCTCCAACTGATTTTTGCATTGGGCATAGAGGATACTGTATCCAAATGACACATCCGGAAGAAGGACTTTGCAGCTAAGCAGTCACAGAATCAGTCTCCAGCATAACAAGAGAAATCCCTTGTGTAGAAAAGCTCCAAGTGGGAAAAAAGGAAGGAGGGGAAGGGAGAGAAAAGAGTAAACCTGGAACACAGCCAATAACCCTAAAGACTCCTTGGGATATTTTGGACCTAAAAATCCTCCAATCAGAGACGTGATGACAGGAAAAAGCAGACACACGTCTCTCTAGACCATATATGTCTTAGATTAGGCAGACTTTGGAAGGGCTGAAACAGGAGATGAGTCTTTGAGACCCATCAACCGGCATCACATGTCACTTGTCAACGTGAATTACAGCAGAGTTCCGAGGTCCTGTTTTGAGAAGTGGAATTAGTGGGTGAGAAAAAACACGTGCTTAAAACTTTTTTTTTTTTTTAATAATACTAACACATTTATATAGGGCATTCTTACAAGCACGCAGATTCAATTGCTGGGGGCGGTGATTTAAATACATTTTTCTTGCACATCTGTTACTCTTCCCTGCTTAAAAATACTAGTTTTTTTACAATCTGGTAAAGAACAGAACAAACATAAAATTAATCTGCCTGAAAACAGCTGACAAATCTAGTGGCAAAAATTAGGAATCTACAGCTTACTCTTTGGAAATTGGCACTGACAGCAGATCTTTTTTGCCCAGCTACTTATTTCCTTGGTGAATTTTAATACGGTTAACAACAATCTGCAGCAAAAAAATGTCCCCAATCCACAGATGATTTAAGAACTGCATTTTGCAAAGGGAGGCTATGTGGAAATTCAAAAAATTATATTGCTATCAATCTTCAATTAGCTTCCACTATTTAAATTGTCACTGTGTCATAATTTTACATGTAATCCACCAACAAAGTCCAAAATTGTACAATCTACACTGAATCATTCATAGCGCACCTTTTCTAAATCAATTTTATATGACAGCAGGAATCACCAGAAATTTGAAATGAAAATATGTTAGGCACAATCTAACATTGCGTAAAGGCACCCTCTGCCACTTAGGAACTTTAATGATAAAGTTCCAGGATCTGCCTGCCTGCCTGCCTGCCTGCCTGCCTGCCTGCCTGCCTGCCTGCCTGCCTGCCTGCCTATCTATCTATCTATCTATCTATCTATCTATCTATCTATCTATCTATCTATCTATCTATCTATCAGTTGCTGGCACTAGCATACTGTACTACGTATTTGAGGCAGCCTCAAAAATTACAGCCTGAGTAGTTTGTTGGCCAAGTGGTATGGTAGCCACTGCAGAGTTGATCAACTCTGTACTACTTTGATATGCAAGAAACTTCCTTTATATGTGAAGGACCCTATGGTACTTCCCATCCCAGTGCTGCTTTATAGTTGACATTCATGTATGCTTTGGGTCCCCAAAGTGGCTCCTGCAATCACTAATATGCTTAAGGATACCTTTCTTGTTATCCCCAATTTTATATGCCATTGGAAGTTAATCAATTCCTTCAATTTAAAAAATGGAAAGTTAATATGTGGCAAAGTCTCAAACATTTTAATTTCCATAAACATTTTTAGAAATCCCAGAGGCATTCCTTAAAAAATGAAAATAGGGGGCTGCAGCCCAGTGCTTTATTTGGAAGCGTGCTTACCTATCCAGAAAAAAGGCACTGAAGTCACAGAGAATACTCTAGAAGGCTTGAAAGAAAGTGTGGTGGGGAGCAACTTCAACTATTTACCTTCTGGTAAATTGCCTTCTGTGGTGGCCATTTTGGCAGTGTATGGATTACATGGTCTTGGAATTCAACATGGGCCAACTGGTCTCACTAATGGAGGGACAAATTACACCATTAGCTCCTCCCATCTTATCAAGGGCTTATTGTGGTACTTCAGTGGTGCAGAAAAGAGCAACTCTGCCTAAATATCATGCTGTTGGATAGTTAAAAAAGTATCTGTGTTGTAAACTGGGGAAATTTTCTGTGCATGGAAAAGAAGGATGTGATTTAGTTACCATAATTTCCATCTCAGTGAGATTCTAATATGGTTACCTGGCTTTTCAGCCAATGTTACAATTAGCCAAGAAGGTAAGTGGCAACACCTATCCAATCTTAGTTGATCTAGAAAGCCCTGGTCAGTACTTGGATGGGGCTATCTGAAAATTCCTGGCCTATAGGCAAGACTGATTATGTATCATCAAGTTGTTTTTGATGTGTAGTGACCACACAGATAGATCTTCTCCATGATGATCTATCCCTAACCTCTTCTTTCAATTCTCCCAATGGTGTACTCATCGCCACTGTAACTGAGTCCATCACCTCGCTGCTGGTTGTCCTCTTCTTCTCTTTCCTTCCACCTTTCCCAGAATTAGAGCCTTTTCCAGAGAGCTGGGTCTTCACATAATGTGTCTGAAGTAGGATAATTTGAGCCTGGTTATTTGTGCCTTAAGTGAGAACTCTCAGTTGATTTGTTCGATGATCCATCAGTTTGTTTTCTTGGCTATCCATGGTATTCTCAGGAGTCTTCTCCAACACTAAAGTTCAAAAGTGTTAATATTCTTCCGTTCCTGCTTCTTCAAAGTCCAACTTTTGCTTCCATAGAGTTGCCATGACTTGCATGGTTCTGATCTTTATAGGTATAGACACGTCATGGCATTTGAATATTTCTTCCAGGGCCTTCATGGTTGCTCTACCAAGTGCTAGTCTGCAGCATCTTGACTGCTTGTTCCTTTAGTACTGATGGTTGATCTTAAAAGGCAGAAGCTATTCACCACTTCAATATCTTCATTGCCTCCAGGCAAAACTAGGAAATCAGAAAGACTTCCTGGAGGAAGGCAATTCCAAGCGCTTCCCACAACATGCCAAGAAAACTTAATGGATACATTCATGTAAGGCAGCAGAAATCAAGTTCAAGTTCAAATCAAAAGATGACTTTATTTTATTTTACTTTTTATTGACAACTTATGCAATACTATGATTCCAATTATTCTTTGTGGAGATAATGTATCCAAAGATTGTATTTTTCCTTAATTTTCTTTCATCATTTTTTTTCTATGTATATTAATGTCTTCTGTCTGTATTTAGGTAGGAAAAAAAGCAGTTCTAATGATATTATTCATACAGGAGAATAGATATCATCAAAATGATATCAATATTATCTTATAGAAAAGCTATTCTTAGCTGCCTATTTTAAGTACTTTAGTCCACTGCAGCTCTTTTTGCACCAGTAAGTCTATGCTATTTTAATGAACCATTATAATCATTCTGTCAAGATGTACTTTCAGTAAGGTGTTTTTTTGAGGAGGGGGAGTGCCTTCCAGTCAGTGTTGACTGCCTGGACAAATCCCTGCAGTTTTCTCAGCAAGGTTTTTCGGAAGTGGTTTTTCCATTGCCTCCTTCCTAGGATTGAGAGTGATTGGCCTAAGGTTACCCAGTTGGCTTCATGCCTAAGGTGGGACTAGAACTCATGGCCTCCTGGTTTCTAGCCTAATGCTGTAACCACTACACCCCAAACTGGTTCTCTATATTTTCAATAACTGGCTCTCTTACTTTCGATAAGCAAGATCAGCAAAAATAAATAAATAAAGTAAGTAAGTAAGTAGCGGCATAGAATGCTCCATGGCCAGAGCACTCCATTTCATTCTACTTCCAGTACTCTTCACCTGGAATACTTTGACGGTGTTGTTTGTTCTGCCTGTTTGCAATTAAGTTTTTTTTTTTTTTTACATTGGCTGCAATCCCTATGATCCCTGAGAATATGTCCCATAATCCTGACATACATTTTTGACCCCATCATCTGAGGGCAGGGAACTCAGATTTTGACAATCCATTCCAGCTCCTGTGGAAAGAGACATTCCATGGGGGTATCAGGGTAGGAGCTTGGTCCCTAATTTTGATAACCTTCCCATTTCCTCAACACAACCTGAAAAACAGCACCCACTACAATGGTAATCTTAAGGATTTTTTTTTTTAAGTGTTGAGGACATTAAAAAAAAAGCCTTCATTTCTGCCTTATTAGTGGAGGCTTGACTGAGCATTGGATAAGGAGATTCCTTTGCTTCGAGATCCCTATTCCTGACACATACACAAACACACACTTAGTAATATGATTATTTGGCCCAACATTTATCCTTAAAAAACAGCTTCATTCATTTGGTGTTACATTCCAAAGGCTAATCTCACTAAGACATTCCTCTACCACATTCCTGCTAAGCTGTAGGGAGTGACATTAATATAAATGATTAAGTATAGCTCAACTGTCCCCAGTTGATGCATCGGCTAAACCAATTATCCAGTCACAGTAGGTCTGATTCAGCCTTCTCATTGATATAAATGGTAAGAGTTAAGTGTCTTTGCTTAATTCTTTCCAAAGGAATGAGCAGGACTTATATATTGTTAAACAAAGCTCGAATGGGTCCAGTATGGGGGATTTTTTTTAAAAAAATGATTTCACTCTAATATAATATATGGACTCTCTCCATAAATAAGCACATCGTACTAAACCTAAGTCAAAAATAAGAAGACTAAACAAATCTGTACCTATGAGCAATGGGATAGGAAGCTTTTCACTACTAAGTCACAAGTTCCAGTCTGTCTGAACTAAGTAACATGATTATCAAATGATAGCCAAAAATGTACTCATGACGGATCAGTTTGTCTTACTGACACCTAGGATTTTAAAATAGACAACTTTCATCAACAGAATACTGAAAAACATTCTTAATCACCTGACCTACCAGGATCTTATTTTAGTATCATTATTTGCTACTGTGTACTTTGATATTGAGTTAAACAACAATTATTACTACAATGGTTAAGGTTGTCTCATTTTCTCTTTATTTTAAACTTGTATATGTTGCGAGTCCAAATAATGGCTCAGCCCACAAATAAAATTCCAAAATTCATGACAAATAAAATTATTAAATCCCAGTTAAAAACTTTAAACAAATTGTGAAAAGCCTGTATTAAAATAATAAAGCCCCCGTCTAAACTGTAATACAAAGGGGGAAAGCTTCAGCTCCAGTGATAAATTGTTCCATAATCTGGGTTCAACTTCAGAATTAGCTGCTGATATTAAGTGGGATCTGCAAAATGTGTTCCACTGAATGGATGTAAGTGGTCCTGCATTTAATCTGGGCCCAAACCAAGCAAGGTGTTATACAGCCCAATGAGCACCTTGAATTGAGCCCAGAAAGCAACTGGTAACCAGTGTAGCAATTTCAATACAGTTGTGATATGGCATTTCCTGGAAGCACCATCACCACCACTACTCCTGTGCTCCATTCTAAGCCACATAAAAGTTTTGTTTCATGAACAGTGTACTGCAATAATCCAGCTTGGAAATTACCTGAATATACCTAATCAATGCCAGGTTTCCTACCTCCAGGAAAGGATACAATTGTTTAATCAGCCAATGCTGAAAAGGCTTCCTTCCCCTGATGTAATTTGTCTATTCAGCATTAAAGACAGATCCCAAGATGTGAAGAGGAAATGCAACCTCATTCAGTGTAGGTATATCTTTCAAAATCTAAAGTCAGCCTCTCGGATCAGCAACAACTCTGTCTTATTCAGACTTAGCTTCAGTTTGTTCTCCTACATTCAGTTCTTTACAACCAGGAGACATGCAAAGGATTTTGAGACATCCATGGAAGGGAGAAGTATAACTGAGCATCATTAGTGCACTGGTGGCAATTAACTCCAAACTCATGCATGGTCTTTCATAGCAGCAGCATAAATAGCATCTCCCTGAGCCAAGTTTGACTGCTGGTAACTACACAATCATGGCCATATTGTTTTCTTGGCAATAAAATGGAATTATTCACTATTATATTCCTTTGAGTATTTTTTTTTTTTAATTTTACTTCACAGCCTGCCCTACAGCCCCAAAATTTCTTAGTAGTCTCTCATTCAGGTATGAACCTGCCTAGCTTTTCTACCCCCTTGAAATCAGCCAAGGCTGGGTAGGTGCTATTAATTTAGGTAATAAGATGGAACCTACTGTAAGACAATTATCAAGGGGTTGAGCAGAATTCTCCTAATAACATTTTCTGATAGCACTTAGAGAAAAAAAAAGCTGAAATCACTGCCAGGTGCTGCCTTAAACCCCCCAAGTTCTTCAAGAAAATACTGGAATTAATTGTGTCAAATGCCCTTGAGAGATCAAGGAATTTTACACTATGACAGTTTATCATTTTTTTCACAGTAGAGTTTATGCATAACAAGGATCTCACCACTGCCTCCTTTCAAAGTGTGAGAACTCTCTTTGTTGGAAAAAAGTTAATAAACTCAAAAATCATTTAGTAGGAAACTGTCTTTGAGGATCCTAATAAGCCAGGATGTGGAGGGAGACAAGTAATGGAGTAAACAGATACAAGAACTTTATCCATTTCCTCAAGAGACAAAGAGGGTCTGACACAGGATAGAGATCACTTGGGAGTCAGCTTATCAAACAACCAAGATACTTTGTTATTCCAGGTCTCTCCCAGACAGTTAATATGGTAGATGGCCAAGTCTGAAAAACATTCCATAGAACACTCTAGAATCCACCTGGATCCATTTGCTTCCACAGGGCAAATGATACACATTGATCCCAGCCTTAGTCAAAATAGCTCAAATTTAACTGTGGCAAGGACATTTCTATAATCCCCATTTAAGGTTCACTTCCTCCCAAGACAAAAACAGACTCAGGGTACGACTTGCCCCGTGAATAGGTACAGAAATTATCTGGGTGAAACCCATGGGGGGCAGAAATCCTGACCCAACTGCCTAACAGGCAGCTTGAGTATGAATATTTGGAAGTCCCCCCAAATCAAAATTCTTGGAATTTCTAGCATCATCTCTGAGACTAAATCAGCTCAGCCATGAATTTCACTAGGCAGCAGGGCTTCAATATACCAACAGTATCACCGAACAATTTAGAACAAGATGTATACCCTCAAAAGCAGCTACAGAAAAGGGAGATGAAGTGTTTATGGACCAAAGCAACATCCTGTCCCTGATTATTCTTGTACTTTGATGTATCCAGCTTACATCAAACCAGCCCATATGACTGAACTCATTCTGCCAGTTTCCATGATACACATCATGTTGTCTTCTTAATCTACAGTATTTTTCTATCACAGATATTATCATTTTTTAATTGAAGACTGACCTGGCATTTAACAAAAACAGCATAAAACCTGTGATTTCTTGACCTCTAGTCAGTTGAGGAGGCGGAGTTAGAAATTATTATGAATTGTTAGATCAAGGCATCAGTGGTTGAATAATGCATCAAATCTTGCCTTTCATGTATTCTGGGAACCTGAGTTGCCTGTTCTCATTGCTGCAGCGTGCGTGTGCTTAAGTCCTCCCTCACCAAATTGGGAAAACTAAGTGGAATAGTAGAATACCATCACATCATGCTAACCCTATGAAACTGAAAATTAACACAAAGCATTCAACATAACCTAGAAATTTTAATTAACTATAATTTAAAAAATAGCAGTTGAGTAATTTAATATTGGACACATGTACAGCCTGCAATTTTTAAACAATGAAAAACTAGGAGGGGAAACAAAATATCATTGTTCTAGGTATCTCAGTTATTTCTTCTTAGGCAGCAATATAGGATATTGATCATCAAAATACTGCTGTTGAAACCAGGCCAATTGACGGTTAAGAAGAAGCTGATGTAGAATTTTAAAATCTAGACCACTATTGAGAATAACCTCTATTCTGCTAAAGGAAATTAAATTTCTGATTAAGAAGTTCCCACAAAAGAACTTCCCACAGGCTAAGCCAAAGATATAACTCAGAAAGTCAACACATCCAGTTAAACTGTAAATAAAAGACAGCTGTCCGCTATTAATTCATTGCTCAATGTATTTCATGTTATGAATAAAGCTCACACTATTTCAAATACCATTTAGAAACTAAGAGGCAAAGGAAGATTGGTTATTATATGAAAATATGAACTCCGCTTGTATCACTGCTTCATATAGTGTGTTCTGATTGACATCATTCCCCAAGGCAGAAGTCTTTCCTTATTTTGCTCTATTTTAATTGGAGACTGAACTTAACACAGCAAAAATAACCTGGGAGTTTTAAATTATAGGAATAAAAATAGGGTGGCAGCTCTGAAATCTGAATTCCCTGCATGCAAACTATGTGCTCTACTTGAGCTACCGGGATAAAGTGTTCTAATTTTTAGAATATTAGAGGGTTTTGGTTTGTATGTGTGAGCATGTGTATGAATGATTCGGTGAGGAGAGAAAACAAAACTGGAATTGAATATGAATATTTTAACTGTTGCCTCTAATTCTAGGATATTTCTAGTACAGGTAGTTCCAAGTTTAAGAACAAGTACCATTCCCAAGGTCTGTCCTTAAGTCAAATTTGTATGTAAGCTGGAACAGTATTATTGAAAAATACTGTATAAGTAGTATTGTGCAATTAACTTGAATCATTGTGTATTTAACTCAAATCATTGTGTATTTAAATCAAATTTTGCTACAATAGGCTCCGTTCTTAACTATGGGTCGTCCTTAAACTGGGTGTTCTTAACCAAGGGACTACCTATATCTCAACCAAAATCCACTTTCTTTTTGAAATATGTCATTATAAACCAAGACTACATTAAATTCATTTTATATACTATCTGATCCTTTTTTAATTGAAGATACTGGGAATTGGACTTGACTTCCTGTATGCAAAGTATGAATGCCACACTATTCTTAATTTGGGGGAAGGTAGTTCCTATCAGCTTCTGTATCACTAGGAATCATCTTCATTTAAGTGATGGTATTGTCACAGAGCACCAGAAGTTTATTAAGCGCAGAAGCTGCTTTCAACTCTCCCACAGCCTTCCGGACACTGAGGTACTTATGCAGCTGCTTGGACAAAGAAAAAGGTGTTTTTTCAGAAGGTGAATTCTCCTCTTCCAAGGGAAAGTGGCAGATAGAACTGTCATTGGTTCCAATGAAAGGATTCCTTCCACAGCACTCAACACATTCAATATTGATTCAAGGTCTGTCACCCATCAGCATCTCCCACTCAACTGCAGGGACAAGCTTGAAGGCTTTGACACTCATCCTGCTTTCCAGAAGATGGTTTACTGTTCACTGAACTATTGAGGAATGAATTTCCAATGATAACTATTTTGAATATAATTGAACTCTTCCATCTGTAGGTTGGGTGGCCAAAGAAACTGAACCAAGACCGAAGCCCCAACTCTTCTCCAAATCACTCTCCTTAACTCCTCCAGGCTCAAGCCAGTTTTGGTAGGATCCCATCCTTTCCTGCTAAGGTAGCTCGCCCACAGAGGATGGGAGGAGCTTCACGTTTCGCATCCTCTCATTTCTAGCAGCACCAACCCAGGCCAAGCTCGGCTTCTGTGCCCAGGCAGCTTCTCACAGCCACACGCCCTCCTCTGGGCTGGGTCAAGTGCCCAGGCAGGGGGATGCTGCACCAGTGCGGGCCATTGGAAGGGGAAGGCAAGCAGCCAGAGGGGCACAGGAGTGGAAGTGGAAGTCCCTCCGCCTCTCCTACCAAGCCATTCGCTGAGGCTTCTGCTCCAGGGCAGGCCAGCTGGCACAGCTGCCTCTACTCGTGCGGGATCCCCGGGAAGTGCCCACTAGGAATCAGAAATTACATTCTAAGAGTGGAGTAGATTAAGGAAAACATGAGGAGAAAGAATGTATAAATGGGAGAGGATAAGGAATTAGGATCAATAGATACATCAACGGCTTCTTTGAGACTGGATTTGAAGGGACCCCTCTTTGCAAATTACCTAGATACATAGCTGTAACTGGCCATCCATGATATTACAGGGCAAAGTTAACACACTTACTCTAAAATCTATGAGTTGAGAATGGATGTTTGGGAAGAAAGAAATATTTAATATCAGCAGCCCTATATCATCCTCATAATGTCAGGGATCAAGAGCAAGGAGCAGGTCCCAACCTAAGTTCTGAGCATGGGAGCCCTCCATTCAGGAGGCCATAGCTAGATGAGGAGAGACATCAGAAAGGAGCCCTGCAAAGGAGTTCCAAGTGCAGCAGACAAGGAGGGAGAATATATGGGGTTTTAATGAGAACACAACTGTTCAAATTAACACATTCTTGTAGGAGAATTAAAAAGTTTATTTAACTAAAATCTAAAGTGAAGAAAGAATGGAGAAATATTGATTTTCTTTACTGTTCTGATTCAGCATCTATTTTCTATTTGTACCTTTGCTCCCCCTCTCCCCTCTCCGGCCGATGCTGATTTCTGTGAAAGTAGCAAAACATCAAGGAACTTTCCCAAGAGCTGTTATGTGTTTTAAAATGTGCTTCAGAATGACTACTGGTAAATCCTTATGTACATAAACAACAGCAATTCTTTTCCTGCTACATTTCTAAACAGAGATACTAGGGCTCTGGCCCATACCACAAGATAATTGGAAGACAATTTTGTTATCCATACAAGGTCAATAGTATAAGAAGAAAAAAAATATTTTATTTCTTTACCTAGGTCAATGTTATAAGCATATTTTAATGTTCAATCAGAAACAACCACTAAGTAATTTAATTATATATTTAGCTTAAATAACATCTGAGTTTTGTGGCAACAGACTAATTCAGGCACAGGTTACATGAACCCCAGTTAATTTCATCAGAAATGCTAACAAAACTAAAATGGCTTACAGGTCTAGATTAAGTGTCTTACATGGATTTATGATGAGAGAAAGAAATAGTGGGAGCATTTTCACAAAAACACTCAAAACTGCATAAAAAAAAAAAATCATCCCCCAGAAACCACTATAAAGAGGGCTATCAGATGTAGGCAGCAAAATTCCAGGCAATCACAAGATGGCAGTATAGAGTTAAAGATATATGTATTTCTTTGCTGCCATGTGTTTATTCAGTTTATTTACTTTTATTTATTTTTATTTGTATGCTGCCATTCCTGAGGGCTCTGAGTGGCTAACAGTCAAAAACATCATAAAAAGAACTCCACCAAAATAAAAAAATAAAATCTCTCCCCCCCCCCCAAATAATAAAAAATCCCAACAGGTTCACAAGGGACAAAGGAAAACATGCAAAGCCCAGTGTCCACCAATCCACCTCAAGATTCCTAATGTCTTCTGCTTGGCCTAGATGGAAAAGCCAACTGCCTTTTGACTTTAGCTTTTTGGCTTTGGGGCTTAACTGTTTTCCTGAAACCCAGGAGGGAACAGAAAGATTTGATCTCAGTAGGGAGGGGGTTCCAAACACTAGCTTCTTGGTCCTGCCGGATAAATTCTCAAACAGATGGGACCAGGAGGGAGCTGTTTGATCAGACTGGATGGGCAGATGAATATTGGAGAAGGCAGTCCTGCAGATAGCTAGATCTGGAGCAATGTAAGGCCTTAAAGATGACAACCAGCACCTTGAATCACACCCAGAAGCCATTTGGCAACTAGTGCCCTCCGAAAGCAGTGGGGTCACCCAAGTATAACTGGAAACACATGTCACCACCTGGGCTGCTGTATTTTGTACCAGCTATAACTTCCAAATGATTTTCAGGGACAATCCCATAAAATTGGAATTGATTAGGGCACAAGCGACTGTAAGCAGGGCTCACTGATCCAGGAATGACGCACAAGATTGTCAAGCCATTCAGAGTCATTCTGGAATTGGGCAGCACCTAAATCAAATACATTAAATTAAAATTAAACTAGATGAAATTGTGTAAAAGCCCTCTTGGTCATACCTGACAACTGCTCCTTGAACAGGAGCTGTGAGTCCAGGAGGATCTCCAAGTTACAAACCACCTCTAAGCAGCGGAATTCAATTTGTTCAGAGCTAAAGATGGTGCCACCTTGGAATTGTTTGGCCCGTAGACCCAAAGTCTTGGAGGAATTCAGTCTCCCAGTCCAGAACCTGACAGCCTCCAGCACTTCTACCACAGCTTGTTTGGTGCAGCACCAAACTGGGTATCATCAGCATGGTGATCTCCTAGTGGTCATCCACATCTCTGCAGCCCTGATCTCATAGTCCTAACTATAAATAGTACTGTATGTCTGGGTAGAGGCATAGGAATCATTCTGCCTGAAGCAGAAGCAAGAGTACCAGTTGTTGAGACATTGTAGCACAGTAGGTGGAGAAATGAAAGTGTTGTTGCTCTGACAACAGAGCAGATCAAAGCAAGGAGGCTGAAGGAACAACTCTGGATAATGTTGAGCCACTGCAGGCTGTTTATACAGGGGGCATTTGACTGCCTAACAAGAGGGCCATATTCTTTCCCCTTGCTCTCAGTCTGAGTTTGCATCAATATAGACTTTTCTAACCCGCCAATTTGCTGGACTTTATGGGACATGCTAAATGCAAATTATGGAAGTTAACTAGCTTCTTGACCTCTGTTTAGGGAAGACTGCATATAATAATAATAATAATAATAATAATAATAATAATAATAGCGGCTATATATTAATTTTACAATATCGTGAACCCTAAATTTTACTGGTTGACTGGGTTCACTTTCTAAGAAGAAAATGCCTTTTTTTGAAATGCCTTTTTAAAAGTGTTAAGGAGCAGCAAACTAGTGTAAAAATATTAATACTTCAATGATTTTCAAAGAATATATTAACCATCCTAAAAGGACTGAGTTTTAAAAGTTAAAACTAAAAATATTGTCATTAGATTACCATTTGCAATTCTTTTTTAGTTCAGTAAGAACTCATAAAAACAATATTCAGCTGTATGTTAAACATCTCATATTATCTGAGATCTTTTTATAACTTTCTTCAAAATACTGTATTGTAAATTAAGAGCTACCGTTTAGTCTAAAAATCTTTGTAAGTATGGTCAGGATCATTTAAACTGCAATTCTATGTACACACAGCTGGGAATTAGCCCTACGGAACTCAATAAGACATACTTATGTATAGATGTATAGAGGGCTACACTTTTCATATGAATTACTCACTTCATAAAGGCTTTTACATTTCAATCTTACACATGTCTACTTAGAAATAAGTCACTGGATTCATTGGGCTTATGTTTATGTGTGTGTGTTTAGGGTATAGCATTAGTCTTCCTTTTGTAGTCAAACAAGATGGATTTCTTAATACCACTCAAGTTAGTTGCAATCTAGGCTGTATTCATATATTGCACTAAATCATTGTTTACTTAACCATGACTTATTAAATAAACTAATGAAGTCACACCATAGACTAAACCATGAACAAAGCTTTACAAGCCACAATTGTTGCTTGATATAATACACTAAGCTACTGGCTGGAACCTTAAAAAGGAACATTCATTACTGTTTCCTTAATGTTGAACTCATTCATGCACTTTTTAAAACTTCACGCCCGGAGTCTTTGAAGTCTGTATTGTTTAAGAAGATAATCTATTAAAACTTTTTTTCATTCTATTCCAATGCAATTTCTTATGTTACCTAGTTAAATACTGTCCAAAATGAGGGAAGGAAACAGATAAAGACAAAACGAAATGAAATGAGATAAAATAAAATGCATCAAAAATATTCTGACCATCCAGTTTATGATATTTGTTAGTAAGGGTTTTCACTGTTTTACAAAAATTCTTTCATCCTTTTTAAGTGCATGTAAAAGGTCACTACAGGCTGTATGAGAATGAAAAGTCTCAGGCTTTGCTTCACTGCTGTAACTCTCATGGTTTTCAAAACCAAAAACCAATGTTTTCAATGTTGCCTTCTTTTTTTTCCTGAAAGATTTCTTAATGCTTTTGCTGCTAGGAAACATGCTCAGCTTATTAGTCTTGGTTATAATAAATAGACTATTGGCATATTTATTATTTTGCTAAGTTGACAATTGTTTACCTTCTCTAAAACTAACCTTGGAAAGAGACATTGAAAGAAAATGATCACATACAACTGGCCAAAAAGAACTAATGTTTACTAAAGTTTGGGGGGGGGGGTTCCTTCAAAAGAAAAGATTTAACCAGTTATGGTGCTCTGAAATATTTAAGAAATTATGAAGCTCATTTAATTCTATGTTATGAGTTGAAGCATCATGAACAAACAAAATATATTTAGAAAAAAGAGTCAGAGGGTTTATACTGTATTTTGTTCTTTGGGCAATATGAATTAAAATACTGTAATGTATTTTCCATTTATGTTATTTGCTTCACAAGAACTTGCTACATTTTGTAAACATGGCTACAGTATAAGTTTTCATTTTCAGAAATGTAAATATATCAGCATGAGCACTATGTTTCTTTAACATAAATACAGTTATCAACTTGCTTTTAAATGTTGTTATTTCGTAATATAAATTAGAAATATAAAACGGGGATGAGCCAGATTTGGGCTACAGAGGGACAAAAGTTCAATCCCCTGACATTTTATGCCAGCATTCCAATCCAAGTTGAAGTCTCTGCATTTACAGTACTTTAGCCTAGGGGGGAATACAATTGTTTAAAATGTAGCTTGACTCTGCATATGAAAAGGAAGATTGCTGGCCAAAATCTGCTAATGTCAGAGTTAGAGCAGAATGCTAAGGTACAAATTCTGTTTTGAATCCTAAGATCAAACAAGATTCCCTCTTTAAATGATGGGAGAGGAGGTTTTTTTTTAAAAAAATTAAAAATGCTTTCTGTCACTCCTTTCTGCTGTCCATTTTAATTTTCTTATTTCTTTTTCTTTTTCCTCTTGTTGCTTGTGTTTCTCTTTTCTGTCCTAATGTTTTACTCTCTGCCTATTTTCTTCTCCCAGTCCCTATTTTTCACTTCCTCTTTATCCTGCTTTCAATTTGTTCCTCCATGTCAGTCAAATTCCTTGAAACTTTCCTAACAGGAGTTGGTGTCCCAAACTTTGTCACCTTCCTGTGGACATTATATGTATCAGCCATATGTTTTCTAAATAAAACAAAATGTCTTGCAATTGGTGTATGGTAGGATCAATTTGAAACAATTAGCTAATTCATACTTCCCAAATAGAGAGCATGGAAACCTCTTCCCTACAGCTTTTTTAAAAACAAAACAAAACAGTGGTGTTCATATTAAAAGAAATTACCTAACTGATCCTGGCTCTTTGATTTCTTCATGAAAGACACCCATTTCCCATGGGCTGCCCCCAAGTAAAACATCTCTTGGTACAGCAATTATGTATTCTATTTTTCAGGTACCACTATATTAACTTTTGAAGCCTGCTTACAACCAGAGGCTCTGGATTATACTACATTGCAACTCTTCATCTGATACACTTTAATATGCCTCCCAGTACCTCATAATTATATAAAAATCATGATGCAACAGGGAAAAGTAATCTAAAGCCAACTATAGAGGATCTATATTTACAGTCTCAGAAAGTATGTCAGGGCAGTAGGAAAAAGCTTAGTTTAAGTTAAAACTGCAATACTACCTAGGGCTTAGCCAATGCCATATTTGCATAAAGAGGACTCATATTTTTTGATGAGGCATTTGAGGTCACAAAGCTTGTCCTTAGCAGAATGTACCGTATTTTTCCGACTATAAGACGATACTTTTTTCTAAAATCCTTACCCTAAAAATTGAAGGGCATCTTATTCAAGGAAGTCAGCCGAGGAGAGAACCGCACAGTTGCAAAACTGCCCATACTTTGTTTCTGCAAAGAGGTTTCCTCCTATTGCTAGCCTCCAATCACGAGTGAAATAGCTTGTCTCCCAAACAGACTTCCTCCAATCACGAGCCTTATGTAACTGACGTCAGCCGATGCTGAACAAACCAATTAGAGGAAGGCTGTTTGCAGAGACAAGCTATTGTCAGTTTCACTCATGCTTGAATGTAATCAGTTGTGCAAAAGAGCATGGAAATAGAGCTGCAGAGAGACGGTTTGGACCTCCTCCCACCGAGTGTATCAGGTAAATATTAACTAATTACTAAATAAAAATGTGTTCTGCGCTATCTTTAAAATATTGATTTCTTAATTTTGGGTTGGAAAAGTGGGGGTCGTCTTGTACATGGGGGCGTCTTATTGACGGAAAAATATGGTAAGCTTTTATTGTAGCAAGTCTGCTGTCATGTGATAGAACTGAAGAGCAAGAAAAAAACAAGAGTAACCCTCAGGATTTTCATGCCCTCCAAATGATTTTTTTTTTTTAAAAAAAGGACTTTGCCAAAGGCTTTACTATGGACCCTGTGTTTCTTCTAGTGTAGACTAATAAGAAAATCCAGTAAAATTGTCCAGCAGAGAAATGCTGGGATGGATTGATTAAATTAGCATAACAAATTGATTTAATGCTTGCACTCTATTTATTAAAGACTGAGGGTATTTTCTTAGGGATTCTGTAAATAAAAAACAAAAACTGATGAAGTTATTTCTAATTGCTGAAAAAATGGACAGCACTATCCCCCAGGTTCTAAATAACCTTCCAAGAATATGCTGTTTCAAAAATGTTTTGGTGCAGCTAAAACTATTGGGACCTGGTAAGAGTAGATAGTGCTAATTTCTCCTTTTTATCCTACACCACTGAGCAGATCAATTAATCAATCAATTAAATGTGTATGCTGCCAAATCAATTTAGTACCATGGTGGTCACACAAGTGGGTGGTTGAGTGAAATAAGCAGCTTACTGCCAAACACTTGAACTGATATATAGTATCTAAGCTTAACAAACACCTCAACATAATGTACTGAGTGTCTGGTTTATGAAGAAAGCAAATGTTAAAAATAGGACATCCAGAAATAGTCTAAGCAACTAATGCCATCAATTTGATGTGCTTACTTCTTTCTTAAGTATTATGCCTGAATTTCACTTTTCATATTATGAGCATTTTATAACTAGCCTTTCATGTTTTTCAGTTAGTGCGATATATAGATTCTAGAAAAACCCTTCTTTGCTAGGAAAATAAGAACATATGTTAATTTTATTTGTAAAGGGTTTTTTTTTAACAAAGATTTTTTTTTAAAAAAAGATCATAATGATGTACGATAAAATTCCTGCTCTCAAGCACTGACCTGTTAAATAATAATCTGAGTTTATGAAATACAAATGGACTTTTCTTCATCTTTCAACAGACTCAATCATGTTGATTTAGTGATAAAAATAATCAATTGGGAAAGCTCTATGCATTAGCAAGGGTATGCACTGCATCTAGACTTTGAAAAAAAACACTATTTAGAAAAAAAAACTGCTAAGCATTATTCTAACTTACTGTCATTCTACATACCATGGGAAGAGGATTTCTGCATGCATGTGAAAAGCGTTAGGGCTAGGGTGATCCTTTGGACCAACTCTTCAGAGATTAGGAATGGTATTTCTGAACTGTGACGTACTGAATCCATATCCTTTCCTTTGGTGGGCTAGTTTATATATCTTAAGACATCAATTAGTATACACACAGATGGTTAAAGACTGTAACCCAGCATTTAAAAAGTACTGTTTGCAAAGATTTCTGGAATTTTTATCCCATATCTGATGGATAATCACCCCTCCATATCTATACTGCCAAGCTGGTGTACATGGCTTAGGATCAGTTGCTTCTTCTCAATCTAGCATGTTATAAACTTCATTAAAACATCGCACTGAACGTGGTTCCTTTGATTCTGATTTAGCATAATGTGTGAACTAGTTTGCTATGGTTTGTTAGAAATGTGATGTAGTTTAGCATCATCATAATACTGAAAAGCACCAGTTAAGACGTCAAGTCTAGCTCAGTGCTAAGATCTAATTCAAAGCTTTCCAAAAAGATGGTTGTCTAGTCTCTGCCAGAACCCATCCATGAACAGGAGCCCACTACCCCTCTGGGTCATTGGTTCCACTGTTAAAAACCATTATTACTATTAAGAAGTGTTTCTTAACATTAAAATGGAATCTGCTTTCTTGTAACTTAATACTATTCTACTTGCTACACTCAGGGTTATAAAGATGCTTTTTCTGTGTGGCACCCTATCAGAAAAGCTTCCATTATGTTTTTAGTCATATTTTCTCATACCTATTTCTTTCTATCTTTCCTCATAAAAAACTCAGAAATCTCAGTGTTTATATTGAAGAGGATTTTTCACAAAATGAGGAACCCAGCCACAGTTTTTGATCCACTACACATCAAACTGAAAACAACGTAAGGGTTCCTAAGAGTTATGATAAATAAATCCAACAAAAAATTCCTGCAAGGAAACTTTGCATTATGCTAGCCTATGCTGTAATAGGCTAGGAGAAATGGCACAAGAAGAGAGATGGGAACATATCATAATTGCCTGAGTTAATCTGCTGATATTAGCAGTTGGTCTTCTTTACATCTGTCTCTGGAACAACAGCCCTCACCATCACAAATTCATAAAGAAATCTTGACTATGATATAACTCTATATTACAGTGGTCAGTAGACTATTTAAAAGGATATCCTACATATGTAATTAATGGTCTTACTGGATCTAGAAGCCACATACTGATAGCATGCTCTCCTTTTCATGGAAGAAAACTAGGTTAGTGTTTGCTTCTAAGAATAAAAAGATCTTGGCTGTAATTTATATAGATTTTCATAAGGTTCCTAAGACTACAGACCAAAACATGTTTACTTTAATCTGGGATCCACTGATTTAGCATAAAAATTACTTCCAAATGAGCTTGCTTAAAAACAATATCTAAATATCAATGTTAACTGTGCATGGTTAATGCTGTGAAATGTCAGATAGGGATTACAAAGAGAAAATACTAACAATTGCATAATCTTAAACTAAATCATCAGAATCGACTATTGAATGTACAGAAGAAAAATAAACAAGGCATCTTGGGAAATAATGCAAGATAAATCGATCAAGCTATTAAAGTCTCACTGCTCTTTCATAAGACTACCTAGGATCTTGGTGCAGCAAGTAAGCATCTCAGTCATCCAAATCTTATGTTCACTTTTTTTTTTAGGAATAAGGATCTGTAGAGAGTGAGGAAGATGACCTTGTTGGAGATATGCAGAAGCTGGAGCCTAGGTAAAAGGGGCCAAAACATTTTTTTTAAGTCCAGAATGGCTAGATAACTTTCAGAAGCAACTCAGACACCTCCCTAATTCATTGAACTATAAGGGGGGGGAGGAGCTACAGCACAATTGACAGCATAAGATTCTATTGTTATAGCCAATCTCAATAAACATAGTTGTAGACAACCTTGGACCATTTCATGGTCGGGTCTACCTAATGGGGCTGACAGGACAAACCTAAACATCACATGGCAAATTCTTATTCATTATTCATTCATTCATTCATTATTATTCATTCATTCTTTATTCATTCATTATTATTATTCATCTCACACAGGTGGATATAAAATGAAAGGTATCACATTTCTTATGATAATAGAAAAAGTACAATTTCGGCTATGAAAACTGCCTATCCAGATTATTCGTTTTATGAAGTGGGGAGAAAACGGGTATCCATATTTTCCCCCATGGGCAGAGGATAGCTAATAGCATGTGCTATTGCCAGCAGTACTGTTCTCATACAATTTAACATCAACCTCATCTCAGAAGAGAAAAATGTATATTTTAAGGATACCTAGGTTTTGCCTTTATTTGCTTTCAAAAAAAGGGTAGATACTGTATTCTGAATGAGACATGTAAATCCTGACACTAATATTTGTACTATAACAGACTGTACCTAATCTGCTAAGAAAGAAGGTGGTGGTGATGGTTGGGGGGACTGACAAACGTAATTATTTGTCTTACCTCCATCTTGCTGTGAGTTCATGATATTTAGGGCAAATAGCATTGCATTTGAAAATGTGGTTGCCTCTTCTTTACTAGCGAAGTTCAGTCCGTAAACCTGCCGTGCGTCACGCCACTGATGGAATGTAGGCGTTGCCTGATTGTACTTCAGTCCTTTCACAATTGAATAATTAATCACTACCTGAAATTGAAACAGGAGAGATGAGAGTCACTAAGGAAAAGTATATACACTGTGCTTTAATCTGCTGCCATTATTGTGACGCTGTTGTTTGGTTTTTACTACTATAATAGTGTGTAATTTTATCATATTGTTTTATAAATGGGTTAAAGGTAGCTGCATCAGAAGGGAAAATACCCTAAAAGACAGTACAGCAACCTACTAAAATAATAATGAATTAGCAGCTATTGCAGGGAAAAAAACACACAAACGCATATCATCTTAATATTGTTGAACAGTCAGATATTATATACTTGTGTTCTCTTTAGGTAAGAGTTCTTTTCTTTCTTCTTAGAAATACATTTTGATTTTTTTTTTTGCCAAAATATATTTCCAGAAAGGCAGAAAACAAGCATAAGAAAATATCTTGTATCAGATTGTTCTATCTGTCTATTTAGCCTAGTAATGTCTACTCTCTTGGGGGCCCAAACATAAAGAAATGTTTCTCAATACCTGCTATCTGACCCTTTTAACTGCCGATCCTAAGGATTATAGCTGAGGCCCCCTATATGTTAAGCAAATATTTATAATTGAGCTATGGTTTGTCTCAGCAGAGTCACTAATAGTGAGGCTCCAGAGCCCTACATAGCTCATTGTTTTACCCTCCCCTCACGGCTCAGACTCCTAACTCCCTCCATATCATAAACATTGCTCTTTTCAGTCTAAGTATTCTTCCTCTTCAGATCCAAATGCCTGAAACAGATACAGCTTGGAAGTGATGTATATTCTGCAAGGGTGTGGCAACCATGGACTTGTTCCAGGTCACCTCTGGCCTAATGTGTACAAGCAGTCATATGAAAAACTAGGTGTTTACCTTGGAGCAATGTGGTAATGGGATCTGAAGGTAGAGGGCACTGATTTTCATGCACATTGTCACCTTGCTTCACCTCTGTGGGGGTGATGGGATGGTTAAAATGCCACGCCCCAGGCAGCTAATAAACCCAAGAGATTTCCTGAGGGCACTTGGGGATTTTTCCAGCATTCAGGTAGCTGTTTTCTAGAATTCAACAAGTCATCAAACAAGATTGCATACGAGCAGGGTTTCCCAAGTTGCAGATCTCAGGGCCTCCCTGATTTTCTGTGAAGCTTCAAGAAATGAAGCAGCGATCGATTGATTGATCGATCGATCGATATCAATGCTGGTAGAAACAATGAGTGAGTACCCAAGTTCTTAGAGTATTTAGTGGAGTCTAAGGAGTGGAATGTGTTTTCTTCACAGCTTTTCCTGTGTCTGCAAACTCGCATCCAGGAGCCTTAAGTAAAGTAGTTGATCTCCCTGCTGATCACCACAATATTTTTATGGGATTCTTTTAGATAAAATGATTCACATTCATTTGAAGTTAGACACCAATTGGACAAAGTCTTATGAAGTGACTAGGGTAATGTCCAACAGGATTATCTGGGATCCCTTTGAGCTTGTAGAGATCAAGGAAGTGGATACAATCCTCTGCAGCATGCCACTCCTGGCTTCCTTGGGCAGATAGATAGAATGAATACAGCTGGATCTGGGAGGTGATTAATATCTCTCTGATGGAAAGAGAGAAACCATCCACTTTGAAAGAGGCATACCTCAATCCAGCTATTTTACCAAACTTCTGCCCAATCTTCTTTTTTTGGAGAAGATGGTAGGGCTTCATCTACAGAAAATCCTAAAAGAAATGCATCATCTAGATTCCTGGATTGCAATCATGTGACTGAGGGGTGCTGCAATGATCCTAAGTTTGAGCACCGGTCATAAATCACTTTTTACCCTTGTTTGTAATTTGAATGGTTGCTAAATGAATGGTCTTTAAGTGAGGACTACCTGCTACAAGTGAGGACCTGTAGTTGGACTGTATACCTCCTGGTCCTATTGCACATCTCAGCAGCATTTCATACCATCAATCATGGTATCTTTGTAGATTGCCTGCAACACTTGAAAGTAAGAGGCACTGGTTCCTGCTTGAGCAGCAGGTAAAGACTTTAGCTAGGAGGGCTTCCAGCCACTTTCAATGATGAACCAGAAGCAGCCCTTTTGGAAACGGAAAGCCCTTATAACTGTGATTCATTCCCTTCATCACCTTATGTTTAGATTACTGCAATACTTTTTCTTGGAGCTGTCCCTGAATGAATCAGAAACTGAAAGTGGCCCAAATTGCAGCAGCCCAATTATTAATGCGAAAAAAGCCAGTTTGGTAGTGTTACCACATTGTTGAAGTTAGTTCACTGGTAACCAGTAGGCTTCCAGGGCAATTTAAGATTTTAACCTTTCAATTCCTACATGGCTTGGCACCTGTTGGATCATCTTTCTTGACTAGCATTAGTCCTGTGAATTTATCTTAAGAAGGGCTGCTGAGGATCTCTACCCCATGAGTGAAAGGAATGGGAGCCTAAAGGTGCTTATTCTCAGTGGAAGTCCAGATGTTAAGAAACATCTTGCTTCTGAAGGTATGGAGAGCTTCAACTTGCTTGCCTTTTGAAAATCATTAAGACCATACTGTTCAAGTGGACTTTCAGAGCAGACCATAACTATAGATTATTATTATGCCAATGAGGGTTTTCTTGTAATGTAACCTGCTTTGTGTGGTTTGAAGTAGAGCAATATATAAAGCACTGTATAAATAAATAAATAAATCAAATAGAAAAAAAGGTTTAAAGCTTGGAGTGTACAACATGCTTTATTTATACAAGATCCTATGTACAAAAACTGGCATCTCCTGGTAATGCTGAAATTATGTGAAACCCTGGAGAACTACTTGTAATCATTTGAGACAGTTCTGTGCTAGATGGAGCAACAGCCCATTTCAGCATAAGACTTCCTCTGCTCAGCATAAATTATGCATTTCAACCACAGAGGAAAGAATGTACTCTTAAAATAAAAAAAAGTATATGTACATACACACACTAATGTACCTTTTTCTAAAACACAGAACAACCACTGTTCTTTGAATTCTATTTTAGAACTCGCATGGTTGAAATGCTGAAAAAACACTCACTTGTTGATCTTGAAGTTTAACTCCAACTACTCTAAATGTGTTGCTGGCCGTGTTGTGATAGATGTTGATTCGGCTGAAGCCTTGCTGTCCAGGCTTTATTGGCACCCATTTCTTACTGGTATCGTCATAAACCATAACTGATGCCCGGGCTTGGCATATACTCTGTTCACTGAAAAAGAAATCAATAAGAATAAACAATAAATCAAAGACAAGCACAAGATCTGTAATATACTTTATAGTTTGAAATAGTAGAGCTTGAGAGTTTTAGATGTTTGCATTTTAAATGCATTAATTAATTCAATTCAAACTTCCCAAATGGAAATCCAAGCAACATTATCTTGTAGTTTCTGCAGTTGTTTTGGCTCAAAAAAAAATCTGTCTGTCTGGATAAAATGCACAGAAAAATATATCTTCTGTGAAAAAAAATATTTTCATGCTTAAATGCAAACATGCTTTTGTTTTTCCTATGATGATTTAAGCAAAATAAGGATGAAACAGACTTACGAACACATGTGAAAATAAACAGACTGATCCACACATCCTCTCTAGTCTGTGAGACAAAATGTTTAAAAATAACCATATGCATGCAAAATACATATTTTATGCCTAGGATATGACCCCTACCCATTTTCATGCCTTTAGAGCGTTCTACAATGCTGGCCTCGTTGCACTGGCTTGCATTATAGCAAAAATTCTGACCTTACCTATTGCTTGTTAGTTTCTTTAGGGAACTGCCGTTTACAATGAATTCTGGTTGTATCACAGCTTTATTTAAGCCCCAATACTTAATCAAATCTCAATTTTCTTTCAAACCATTTATCCTTATTTCAAGATCATTAGTTACAAGTGGAGTACTAAGAGGACTGTTCACAGCAGAACCTCTTCTTATAGGATTTATGAATTTGGGTTCATCTGCCAATAGAACAAATGGATTGGCAAACTTGATTGTTTCTCTCCCTTGCAGTTCCCAAAGACCACCAAAGAAATTTTGGAGGTGGGGTGCAAAGGAGGAAAAGTACAGGAAATTCTACTGCACAAATACCAGTAGGATTTTCCACAAATTGTATGAAGAGGTATTTTTTCATTGCTGTCAGCTAAATCAAAGAAATCTACCTTTCCAATGAAGCTAGTACAACCCAGAACAATGGCCTTATACTTGCTCTTATAATGTGATGTAATAAACTTAAAGCTGCATAGAACTAAGATACTTACAAATATATTTACAAGGTATAAAATTATATTTTGAGGTATTTAATTTAAATAAAAAAAACCAAAGGAACAGTGCAACCTCATTTATTTATACACACATTAAAAAAACTAACGCACCATTGAAATAAAGTAATTTAACAATCCAAATTATCACACCCATCAGACATAAAATCCAACCAAAACAAGTCTTAGCCAGTCTTCTATACACAAACTTCATTTTGTTTTCTTTAAACTGAAAAAGACACACTTTTTTATGTGAATGAAAGAACTTTCTTGAACCACACTACTGACATCTGTGCTTTAACTTAATCATGACTTAAAAAGTAGCCGCAGTGAACACTTTTTAAGCAAACTATTAGCAGTGATTCTAAGGAGAGAAATGAAAGGACAAACAATTTTTCTCTTTTCTTGTTCCATCACCTCCTCCTCAATCTTCTTTCTAGGCTAAGAATGTTTAACAAAAGCAATGAAGAATGCTACAGTTAAGATTAAAAGCACTTCTTTACTTAATTTATAGTCTTCTTGTGGCATATTTCACATGGAGAGTGCATTCCAGGATAGAGGGTGCTATCACAAAACACTTCTTAAAAATAGATGAGAGAAGTAAATGTAGCATCCAAAGTGCAAAGCAGTTGATCAGGATAAAATTGTGACTAGAGTTCTAATTTACATCTATTGGAGCTGCTGGTATGAGAACTAGAGCTCTGATCTAGGAAAAGTACAATTAATACTCTGCAATGTACACTGGAGAGACTTGTGCACTGGGGCCAGAACATTTTAACTTGTTTATGAACCATCAGTAAATACATTTGAGCATGGAGGTGGCTACATTTCCTAATACTACAAAATCTATCACAAGAGGAAAACAAAACAAACAGTGAAGAGCTCCAAAAATATTTCTCCAAACAATATGAATGAATGAGCACCAAATATCAAATGCGGTTCCCTGCAAAGTGATGTATATCAGCAGAAAAATCCAAACTTCATACATTAATTAATGGGTATTGAGTTGGCAGTGGTTGATCGGGGAAGGTACCTTGGTGTCATGGTGAATAAGTCAAAGAAAGTATCAACTCAGAATGTAACTGAAGGGGGGGGGGAAAGACAAAATTCAGAGATTTTAAAATAAAACACTAATATTGCAATCCCCTTCACAGAGGCTATATTGGAATACTGTGTACATACAGTACCTAAAAGAGGATACTATAGAGAATGAAAAGATGCAAAAAAAGGCAACCAAAATGATTGAGGGGCAGAGCAGCTCCCATACTGGACATCTGAGCATTCATGGAGAGAAAGTAAATAAAGTGCAGCATGATATAGGTACATAAAAACATACACAGTATGAAAAATGTGGATGGAGGGAGATTTTTCTTTCTTTCTCTCCCACTGCACTTTTAGAATTCAGGATCATCATTTAAAGGGAGATATATAACTAATAAAAACAAATACAACTTTAAACAATGTATAGTTTCATCGTGAAATGATGGTGATGGCTATCAATGTAGATTATTTTAAAAGGGGCCTGGATGAATTCACGGAAGACTGGGCTATCAGTGGCTACTAGTCTAAAGAGCTGTTTAACACTTCCCTAAATACCGACTGCTAGATTCAAATAGCAAGAAAGAGTTATCACTCTCTGGTTCACACTGGGGGCTTCCTGAAAGCATCTGATTGGGCAGTGTGGGGCACAGAATGCCATACTTATGGGCCACTGGTGTGATCAAACATGATACTCATGTTCTTATGGTGTTGCAAAAGTGGATTTTACAATAGACAAGCCATATCATTAGGTACTGCTGGGTTCTAATTTCAGATATAAAAAAACTGTTACGTTTTCCTTCTAGAACTCAGTCTAGGGAGGAATGTATGCATTTTGAGGGAACACAACAAACGTATTACCAGACTGACATACAGTATTAGAACGCTTCTTCATCTTTCAATTTCTCCTCTACAGGAAGTTCTGATAAACTCTCATGGTAAAGCCTGATAGCCTGTTTCCACATTGCTTCAGGAGTTTCCATTTTTATGCTAATATTTGTTTAAAGCTTCACATTTGACAGTAGGACTCTATCATGAAATTAATGACAGTCTTCCTATCATTACATATCACACCATCAATTACATCAAGAGCATCATTAATATATTTCACATCATAAATTACATCATGGGCATTCTCAAATTAAATTACCCTTTGAACAAATCATCTTCCACACAACACAACTACAATAGCCATATTGGTAGGAAAAATTAAGCACATTTTCCTGGTAACAAAATATTGCTGTTTGAGCACTGGGGGAAATTGTATATTCATTATCTGGTATGCTCTAGTGGCATAGTAGAGCCAGTGCAGTATAGTGGTTAAAGTATTGGGCGATGACTGATGATACCCTGGTTCAAGTCCACACTCAGTCATGGAAGTTTACTGGATGACTTTGGGCCAGTTACTCTCTCTCAGCCTAACATACCTTACAGAGTTATCATGCAGAAGAATTGGAGGAAGGAGTGCTACATATATAGTTTTGAGATCCTGGAAGAAAGATATACATCTAACAAATACAAATAGATATATTTTGTTCAGAAAGATGTCTAGGTCACCCAAAGTACCTTCAAAGTACTTCACAGAGTAGCTCTTGTGAATGTAATGTCCTATAAATACAGTGGGGCAAAAAAGTATTTAGTCAGCCACCAATTGTGCAAGTTCTCCCACTTAAAAAGATGAGAGAGGCCTGTAATTTTCATCATAGGTATACCTCAACTATGAGAGACAAAATGGGGAAAAAATCCAGAAAATCACATTGTCTGATTTTTAAAGAATTTATTTGCAAATCATGGTGGAAAATAAGTATTTGGTCACCTACAAACAAGCAAGATGTCTGGCTCTCACAGACCTGTAACTACTTCTTTAAGAGGTTCCTCTGTCTGCCACTCATTACCTGTAGTAATGGCACCTGTTTGACCTTGTTATCAGTATAAAAGACACCTGTCCACAACCTCAAACAGTCACACTCCAAACTCCACTATGGCCAAGGCTAAAGAGCTGTCAAAGGACACCAGAAACAAAATTGTAGACCTGCACCAGGCTGGGAAGACTGAATCTGCAATAGGCAAGCAGCTTGGTGTGAAGAAATCAACTGTGGGAGCAATCATTAGAAAATGGAAGACATACAAGACCACTGATAATCTCCCTTGATCTGGGGCTCCATGCAAGATCTCACCCCGTGGGGTCAAAATGATCACAAGAACGGTGAGCAAAAATCCCAGAACCACACGGGGGGACCTAGTGAATGACCTGCAGAGAGCTGGGACCAAAGTACAAAGGCTACCATCGGTAACACACTATGCCGCCAGGGACTCAAATCCTGCAGTGCCAGATGTGTCCCCCTGCTTAAGCCAGTACATGTCCAGGCCCGTCTGAAGTTTGCTAGAGAGCATTTGGATGATCCAGAAAAGGATTGGGAGAATGTCATATGGTCAGATGAAACCAAAGTAGAATGTTTTGGTCTAAACTCAACTCATTGTGTTTGGAGGAGAGAGAATGCTGAGTTGCATCCAAAGAACACCATACCTACTGTGAAGCATGGGGGTGGAAACATCATGCTTTGGGGCTGTTTTTCTGCAAAGGGACCAGGACGACTGATCCGTGTAAAGGAAAGAATAAATGGGGCCATGTATCGTGAGATTTTGAGTGAACACCTCCTTCCATCAGCAAGGGCATTGAAGATGAAACGTGGCTCGGTCTTTCAGCATGACAATGAGCCCAAACACACCGCCCGGGCAACGAAGGAGTGGCTTCGTAAGAAGCATTTCAAGGTCCTGGAGTGGCCTAGCCAGTCTCCAGATCTCAACCCCATGGAAAACCTTTGGAGGGAGTTGAAAGTCCGTGTTGCCCAGCGACAGCCCCAAAACATCACTGCTCTAGAGGAGATCTGCATGGAGGAATGGGCCAAAATACCAGCAACAGTATGTGAAAACCTTGTGAAGACTTACAGAAAACGTTTGACCTCTGTCATTGCCAACAAAGGATATATAACAAAGTATTGAGATGAACTTTTGATATTGACCAAATACTTATTTTCCACCATGATTTGCAAATAAATTCTTTAAAAATCAGACAATGTGATTTTCTGGATTTTTTCCCCATTTTGTCTCTCATAGTTGAGGTATACCTATGATGAAAATTACAGGTCTCTCATCTTTTTAAGTGGGAGAACTTGCACAATTGGTGGCTGACTAAATACTTTTTTGCCCCACTGTACAGGTAGTCCCCCAGTTAAGGAGACCCATTTAAGGAAGACCCATAGTTAGGAATGGAGCCTATTGTAGAAAAATTCAAGTTAAATCACAATGATTTGAGTTAATTATATAATACTACTTATACTGTATTATACAATAATATTGTTCTGGCTTAAACATAAATTCAACTTAAGGACAGATGTTCCTAAACTGGGGACTACCTGTAATTATATGGAAAGGTTCTGAGGAACCATATGCTATCTGCACTACTAGTACCATCAGAAGGTATTAGAAAAACATTACTATGAAATAAAACAGAATCAAACTGATCTGGGTGATGGAAAGCCCTTCCAACAAGAAAAGGATCAGAGAGCTATATGTCCTCTGTATTTTTGCATTTCCTAATATTAGATTTAAGAGTGGCAGTATCTTCAGACAGATAAAGTATTTCTTCATACGATGAATAATGGAAAAAGGTCATCACACAAGAAGATCCTCTTCTATTTAAAAAATCCTGATTCACTCCAGCATTTCCAGGTAATGTCCTGGCAAAGACGCCTATCTAAAATCAATGCTAATCAATACAACTTGTCATCCCAAGCTGGTCCTGTCTAAATGTGTTGGGTATCAATCCTCCAGAAAGTGAAAGCAAATAGATGGAGCTATCAAAAGTGATAGGACCCCCCCCTTTTTTTTAGTTCAAGTGTACATTTATATTCATGGTAAAAAAAGGATTCCTGTGAGGGTTAGAAGGAACTATATCCTTGAAGCTTACGATTGGCAGTTGTAGGCTTTCTGCTCTAATTTTTGGTTTTCTGGTATCTAGCTTATCAAGGAGCCAGCTTCTTGAATCTCTACATGCCGACTTTTGAGAACAACTAATGATCTTATGGGTATTGGCAATTCTCAGGGTGACGCCAACCAGTTACTTAGAACATATTTCTCCTAAAGCTGCAAACTTGGCAAGAATTATCATTGTGTAGAAAAAGAAACAGTGAAGCATTCTTCTGGCAATGATCCCAAACACAGAAACTTAACAATATGCATATTGTAGTACACTGAGTGAATAATGGTGCATGCTGGAATTACAATGTTTGTTTTAAATAAGTGGCAGTTTTTAAAAACACATGGCAACACTTGAAGCACAATCAAACTCATCCAGTCTAACTTCATTGGGGATTGTATGAGACACTATGGTAGATGGTAAGATTGCTGCAAAAACAGAAGCTGCCGCCTCCTCTTGCTTTGAGATGTATGGGTTTGTGTGACATGATGTAATATCATTCAGCACTGATTTTCCTGAGCCCCAATGAATTTGAGGAAAGACAATGAAATGTGTACCACAACAATGTGATGCCATACAAAGGGGAGGAGAAGGAAGAGGTGGGGCTGATGATTTGGGTAGCAGCCATAGATCTGCTTTCACATCTGGCAGGAAATGAGTCACAGCATTATAGTTCTCATTCATTTTGAGCAGAAGATGTTTCTGGTGGATTGCACCTCAAATCTCATCATTAAAGAACGATGTATAATACCAAAATATAAAAACACTTTGGCCAGGGTTGTAGCTCAGCAGTCTGCCAATTCTGACACGCAAAGAGTTGGTTCAGTTACCAGAAGATAAAAATATTTTTGGTATATTTCCCTGACTGGAAAAGGCATCTCTGATCAAGACTCTACAGAAATTCTGACAGGCAGTAAAGAAAATATTAAGTTAACAGGGTCAATGGTGTGAGGCAACTTTTTATATTACCTATATGAGGAACAGAGGATGTCTCTCATACATAGTGCTAGAAGGTTGAAAGACCTTTCTCTACCTTCATATTCCCTCAGAAGCCTTACAGTGTTCCTCTGCAGTGACATAGAACCTTTTCCTTCCATTTGTTTCAGTGAAGCAAAGATTGGTTGGGATTATATAACGACAATACAGCCTCCTCTGATGCGTTGGTGTTGGCATTTGTAGCCAATTGAAATTTCCCAATATATCTGAAATTTGGAGAAAAGCTCAAGTCTCTGCAGTGCAGCCTTCTCTGGAATGCTTGAAATACAGCAGTTTTTCATTCTTAGATAATCAAGAAGTGGATGTTCTTAAAACTTTTTTGATGAAAGTGGTTGAAAGAGATTCTGGAAAGTGGAGAGAAACAGGCACCCCAAAAGAATAAAGCTATACAAAGGAAGGACAGAAATAATAGATTTTTTTCCTAATCTTCCCATAGTGACCATCTGACAGCTGCTCCACTATTAACTGAATGACAGGGCTGAGACCTACAATTATCTCCAACTCAGCTCCTGAGGTATACAAACAAGAATAATTTTTAGAACTAATCCCTTATTTCCTACTCTCTGTTAAATTCCACTGATCTGATTTTATTATTTAGAGATTTAACCCTAACTTTTGTTCTTATTCTCCTTTTGTTAAAGAAATCCTGTATTTTTAAATATCTCGGTAAGTTGCATATTAGTTTTTCCTATGCAGGGATCAAGAGGCCTGGTAGGCTGGAGGCATCTTCATTCTATTTTGGGAGCTTACCAGTTATGTACATATGCTTACATCACCATCCCACCACCAAGTTATAATATCCTTGCTCACTCCCCCTGCTCCACCATACTCCAGAGAAACAAAAACACTGTCCCCAAAGACCAATGAGATCCCCAAGGTTTTCTGTCCTGTCCCATTCATATTAGAACTTCTGAGAAACAGCCCTGAATAGACACACAGTTATCATGTCTGTCTTCAAGCCAAAAAGAAAAAAAGATATCACATGAAACAGTATGGAAGCAGATAACAGTGCTGAAGAGGTTGAGACAATTTATCATTCTAGTTCTCTCTAACTTATGTGAGCAGCCAAATGCCAAGTTATATATCTGTAATATTAGGCCAAAACACAGTTGGACCACAATATCCGCTTGTAAAGAAAATAGATCATACCAGTCACATAAAACTTGAGCAGGACATTCTATAACTGGGGAGGCAATGGGAAAATATGAGATCTTTCTCTATTCTAAATGAGAACAAGCAGATCTAATTCCTGTTGGTTAACCAGAGGAGTTTTTTTTAACTATTATATGTGAATATAGTAATATATTTTTCTCTCAAGCCAACAGGAAATCACAAACCTATGGTTTTCACTTCACTAGAATGAGTCGGCTAAAGCCAATGTAAATTTCATTTAGCACTAGCTGCTTAAGAAAAAAACTGAGTCATATTATACAGGATGTACAGCTGACCTATGTTCACTTTATTAGACTAGTAAGATAGAGTTGAGAAGCCACATGCCTGTTGCTGCAATCCACTTATTCCGAAGAGATCACACATTAAACAGTTATTTAAAATAAAACTAGTTACATCAATGTTCAAGTAAAAGGTATGATTGTGTAAAAATACAAGATTGGTTGAACTGAAAAAATATAATTTAGTTACAGAGTAAAGTAATATATTTGGCTCTAACATAACTTCCCATATCAGAGATAATATGCCTTTTGATGCCACTTGCCTAAGAAAATGGATGGTGTTGGGCCTATTTAGGACCTGAATGAGAATTTCCTAGGAATACCAGAGCTGGCCAGGAGGTCAAAAACAAGACAAAATAAAACACAAAATGCAATGGCAAACTGCATCTGTGTAGCTGACAAGAAAGCTACATGGATACGAAGCTACCATGAGTCAAGCTTGACTTGAACAAAACTTTATGAGAAGCTGCCAGATACTGCCAAATACTACTCCTTAAGGACTGGAGGAGTGATGATCATTCTGAAAAGACTCTAGAAGATGCTTTTGAGTTACTGAGGAATTTGAACTATCACTAGAACAGATTTCAAATCAGAACCAGCACTTATTAGGAAACTGCATGATGAAAGAGACAAAAGATGTATCAGTACATGATTCAAAACAAAAGTGCAAACTATTTTTCTCCTTTTTAAGGAACATTATGAGCAAATACAGCACTTATTCAGTAGCTCACTTCCTCAACAAAGTCCAGAGTCTGCAAAACAGGACCTCAAAACAGATAGTATGACATTACTTGAAGTCAGATTCAGCATTATAAAATAGAAATCCAAAAGTTATTTATGTAGATATGCAGTGAATCAAAAGATATTTTATGCTGACTTTTAAGAGACTTTACACCTCAAGATAGACTGAACTTTATTTTTGAACAAAGACTTACAATTCCTAACATCTTATTGCTGTTTCTATTTTCTTCACTCATACAGTTTCTGGGCCAGTGGGGAACATAACTTACCAAGGTTAAATGGATTACAATGTACTAAGAGTCTAGTTGAACTAGCTACCATCTTGGTAGAACATGAAATAACTTCAAAATTGTGCAAAAGGAAAACCACGACAAATGAAGTTTTAGATGGGCAGTCCACAACCCATAGGACAAATGCAATCCCTGAATCACCTTTTTGCAGCCATCTGACTCCCTTCGGATCATACTGCCAAAAGTGGTGGTTGCAATCAAAATGATGTGCTTTTCTACTATTAAATTGGAAATACATATTGTTGCTTGGTTGCATAAACTTACAACATTTAATTTATTAAATATATATATACTGCCCAATCCTATTTTGTGATCCTTTCCAAAGGACACAGGATGTATTCTAAAAAGGCTATCCTCAATTTGAGTTCTTCATTTGGAGTCATGACCTCTGTTTTATTAGCTTGCATTCTGAGGCTCCTTCCTGATGGCCAATAGTTTAGTCAGCACAAAATAATAAAAATAGAGATAACATAGTTAGAAAAAGAAAAACCTCAACATTCCCTACTAAATAAAGAAAAATAAATAAATAAAACCTGACCATGGTAACTTAATTATTTCACCAGCTGCAGCCCCTCACCTGTGGTTTCTGGCCACAAGAAGTTGCCCATTTCTATCTTATGAACAAGCCAAGTAATATGAGTGAAACTGATTTCAATACTACTTTTGACAACTAATGCTTCAGAATTCTCCTCCAGACTTTTTTTTAACTATCGTGCCTCTATTTTAGTCCTTTTATTGTAGCTGTCTGACTTCAAAATGATAGGAAACGGGCCGCAAAAAAAGACACAGGGCCATGTGGCTCTGAGTTGTCAGTTACAGTGGCAAACACCCTGAAGTTTTATTTATACTGCTACTATAGACATTCAAGGTCCCAACCTCAAATTGATATGCTAAAGATAGCCACTGGGCTGATAACTTATTTAAAGAAGATCAAAGGTGAAAGGAATATACTGAAATTCTGTACAGTAGAGATGTCAACATCCAAGATACCTTAGAAGATAATTCTTACTTACAAGAACCTCTAGTACCAGAAGATGAAGTTAAAACAGCACTCTGGTCATTACCTAGTTGGAATACTGAAGAAGCTGATGGAATACTCACAGAAATATGGCAAACAACAGAAGAAGAATCAGTAAAGGTTTTAATCAAACTATGCTAGAAAGTCTGGGGAATGTTACATTGGCTAACAGATTGGAAGCGGTCAATCTACATACCAATACAAAAGAAAGATGACTTAATAGAATGTGCAAGCTATCATACAATATCCTTAACTTCACAGGGAAGCAAAATAATACTTAGGGTCATCCACAGAGATTGGAGCCCTACATGGAAAGGGAGATGCCAGATGTTTAAGCTGGCTTTAGAAAGGGTGGAAGAACATGAAACATTATTGTATGCTGGATAACTGAGAAAGCCAAATACCAAAAAGAAGTCAGTATGTGCTTCATTGATTACAGAAAGGCATTTGATTGTCAATCATGTCAAATTATGGAATGTGCTTAGAAAAATAGGAATCCTCATGCAAAGCCTATAAACAGGACAGGAAGCCACAGTACAGACAGAACATGGCAAAACAGACTGGGTCCAGGTTGGCAAAGGAGTGAGACAAGACTGTATACTCTCCAATTATTTATTCAACCTACATGCAGAATATATACTGAGTGAAGCTATATTGGAAGAAGATCAGTGTGGTTTTAAAAATGGAAGAAAATTATCAATAACCTGTGCTATGCTGATGACATTAATAGTTGAAAATGCAAATGACCACAAAGTTCTCATAAAAAAAGTCAAGGAGCACAATGAAAAAACAGGACTAAGACTAAATATAAAGACTAACTAATGATAACAGGTAGTGCAACCAGTCTTAGAATTAACAATGAAGATACTGAAGCAGTAGATAGCTTCTGCCTTTTAAGGATTGACTATCAGCGGTATGGAAACCAGCAGTCACGAAATCTGGAGATGTCTATAATGCTGGGAAAGGTAGAAGGAAAGAGAAGATGAGGATGACCAGTAGCAAGGCGGACGAATTCAATTACAGCAGTAATGGGTGCACCATTGGAAGACCTGAAGGGCCAAGTTGGGGACAGATCCTTGAGCAAATTCAGCTATATGGTCACTAAGAGTTGACACCAACTTGATGGCTCATATAAATATGATCAATAAATCAATCACTATGCAAATTCAGTCCACGGGAAATTGAGAGTTTTCAAAATTTTACAAAGGAATGTTCCTGTTAAAAGATGCCACTGACAGATGCTGAGCTGCCTTCTTCCAATTCGCAGCATCAGTGCTTATTCTGGACTTACTATGAGACAGAACCAGGTAGTCACAGTGATAGGAACTTCATTCTTTCCTCAAAGTGAAGAAAATTACAAACGTATATTGTTATTTCAAGAAATGTGAGAACTACTGAGAAAGCCCTTTGCCTTGTCATATGGTTTATGCCTCTTTTGTAGCTGAGACATTTAATTTTAAACATATATTTATATAGTGAAACACAGTGGAGAACAGGATCAAGACCATGTCTTGATTTCTTCCTTTTCTTGCACAGGTTGGATGAGTTAGAGTCAAGGTTCAAGTTTTGCCTGCATGATTTCCTTCAGTCCTGGGAAGAGTCACTTCAAGTGGCTCCTCCTGGTAATCTCAGCCACCATATGTCTTCCCATTTAGGGTAGACATGGGATAGCCAAGACAGAACCAGATATGTAGGCACTCCAGCTGAAACACCTACAAGCATACAGACATGTCTCTCAGTGATACTGTGTCCTCCTGCTTAGGAGAAACAAAGGGGTAGCTAAGACAGAATCTCATTTGTATGCACATCAACTGAGGCACCTGCAGTTAATGGGAGGGGGAGGAGGGAGTTAAACTTGAGGCCTTGCAGGCTAGATGACTCAAAGGCCAGATAATCCTCATTCTGCTGAAGAATCTTTTTGCTTACTATTTGACAGTACAGTAAACAAAATGGTGATTTGCTGATTTTTTAAAAAACAAAAACCTTAAATATATAGCATTAAGTAAGAGATGGCTATTTTCAACAGTGTCACAAATAAACATTGACATGGAAAGTAGCATCAAAGAAGTAGCTCTGTAAATGTACTTGATTAACTAGAACAGCATGTTAAATCTCTTTAGAAATGATTATCTGAATTCAGAATTAGTAACGTTGCAATATTGGTAGCAATTCTGTATGCATCTTGCAGGTCATATTCAATAAAACAACAGCACATGGCAAAATATTTCACATACTTAAACAGAATGCCATTCAGTTAATCTCATCCTATAAAGGCAGTTTAAGAAAACATTTTTTTAAAAAATAATTGAGATCCATTAACATGAGTTTTTTAAAGTTTTATAATAAAAACGTTTAATAAAATTTATATATAAAGAAGATCCATTAAAATAAGAAAGACAGATCACTAGGCAGGGATATTAACTAACAAATAAGCTTCAGCCACAATCTGGAGATTGAAAAAAAAATCACTCCATAATAGTAAACAAACCTAATTTACTTTTGGACTGATGATTTGAGATATAAACTCTTACTTGTCATAATACAGAGTATTATTTTTAAAGAAATTGTATCACATATTCTCAGTAAGTTTGCCAAATTCTTACCTTGCTGCCATCGCAGAAACAACCTGATGTATTTTTTGGGAAAATCAGAGTATTAATGATGTGTCCAGTACAATTACTGCATTACAGCATGTAGTTTCAATTTGCAAAGGAGAAGTACACATTACCAAGTTTCAACCAAGCCAAACCGTTTAACTTTATAGAGTCTCATAACCAAACAGGAAAAAGGAAGCTTTACTAAAATAGAAAGTGTACATACAGGAAACGAGCTATAGCTGTGTTTTGTGCTCGAAAATCAATTATTGATCAAAAGGTGAGTGGAGAAAGACACGAGACTTAAAATATCAAGTTCATGTTCAGACGTTGGCACAACAGCAAGAGCTACAGTTACAAAAAGCTACTACCACTTACAGGAGCCAGTTGAACTGTTTTTTTGTCAGATTTCTATTCCATTTTTTCTCTAGGAGCTCAAGAAAACATATATAGGTTCAAGCTTATCAGTGAGTTTCCGTGGCTAACACTGGATTTGAAGCTGGGTCTCTCCTGTCCTCATCCAACATTTTAACTCTTTGGAGCAATTTAGAACAAATGCCACAGTACTGTGACCTACAACATGATCAGTTTCCTCTAAGTCCTCTTAATAAATAAAGGGATTCTGGTTAAACAAACAATATCCAAAACAGTCTTTATTGAAAACACTGAAACAACAGTCACTGTTTTTATTGGAAAAAACATATGAAGTCCTGGAATAATCAGCTCTCTTAAAGGGACAAATTTGAGTTAGATGTTCCAATCTTAATCCAATTAGAATGTTGTAGCATGATCTGAAATACAGGCAGCCCCAAAATATCAATGAGTTGAGTGAGGAATGGGCTATAATACCTCCAAACCAATGTGGGACATTGATCAATAAGTACAGGAAAGATATGGTTGAAGTTATTGCTACTAAATAATGAGCTACTAGTTACTAAACGTAAAACTTCATATATCAAATCAAGATAGTGAATATTGGCTCAATGTCTTCAATAAGGACATGATACAGTACACTGTTCAGAGTCTCTTTATCTATTAATAGGACTTAGATGAAGCTCTAATCACACTCTGAATCACAACCCTGCAGGATTATGGATAGTTTTTAAAGAGTTCACAAGCTTTCTTTCACCACTATAGCACATGACAATCTTCTAAATTCTTCCTCTTATCATTGAGAACAGCAAAGCAGGAAGATGAACACTGTTTTTAGAACTAGGTTAAAGAGATTTGACATGCAGTGTGATCTAATTTACAAGTTTTTTTTTTAAATGGGACTTTCCTAAATCATTAGTAGCCTGTTTTTTGTCAGCTCCAATTCCTGACTGTCCTCTTCAAAAGTTTCACCTATGATCAAATGTATGTTATATAAAACAAAACAACAACCCTGAGAGTTCCACGTATCCAACTAGTCTATGCGGATTTGCAGCTTCACTAAAAGCTTCTAACAATTTCAGAATTCACTGGAGCAAATAAAGAGTTTCGCATAAGTTCTTAATGTGTGAGCTAGCATGTCCTTTCTCTTCTTACTTTACTCAAATAAATATTTTAAGTCCTCTTTATAGAACGTAAAGGTTGGAAGGGATTTTGAAGGGATTTTCATCTAATCCAAACCTCTGTCCAATTCATTACTACAGCATCCTCAAGAGATGGTCATCTAGTCTCTAAACACCTCCAGTGAAACAGAGTCCACTACTGCTGTTCCATTTTTAAACAGCTCTTGCATTTAGGATTTTTTCCTAGGACTAACCCTTGTCATTTAAATATGCTGTTTCTGGAACAACTCTGAACAATTCTGCTCTGTCTTCTCCATAACAGCTCTTCAGATACTTGAAGAAAGTCAAGTCATCCTTGCTCTTCTTGACTTCTCAGCAGCCTTCAATACCATCAATCATGGTGTCCTTCTGGACTGGCTTCAGGAGTTGGGGGTGGGCAGCATGGTGTTGTGCTGGTTCTCCTCCTTCCACCAAGGTCAGTTCCAGTCAGTGTTGACAGGAAGGGAGAGATCCAGCCCACAGCCTCTACTCTGTTGGGTGCTGCAGGGCTCAGTTCACTCTCCCCTTTTATTTAATATCTAGATGAGGCCACTGGGTGAGGTGAGCCGAGCCGATGGTTTGGGGTGAGGTGTCATCAGTATGCTAATGATACCCAGCTTTATATCTCCACCCTGGGCTGCCTGAGTGATGCCATAGATGTCCTGTCTCAGTGACTGGAAGCTGTAGTGGCCTGGATGGGGCACAATGGGCTTCGGCTGAACCCGAGCAAGACTAAGTGGCTTTGGGTGCTTGGACCTTCTGGCACAAAGGTTATTTACCTCTGCTTCAGGATGGGATGACACTGCCTCAAATGGACCCAATGAGCAATCTGGGGAACCTCTTGGACTCACGGCTCCTGCTGAAAGAGCAGATGGTAGCGGTAGCTAAGAGGGCCTTTGCACACCTTCGGGTTGTGCGCCACCTGTGCCCATTCCTGGACCAGGAGCTCTATTCACTGTCACTGATGTCACCGTTACCTCCTATTTGGACTACTGCAATGCGCTCTACATGGGGTTGCCCTTGAAGAGCATTCGGAGGCTTCAACTGGTACAGAATACAGCTGCATGGATTATAAACGGTGTCAGCTATTTGGCTCATGTAACACCATTGCTTTGGGGGCTGCATTGGTTGCCAGTACATTTCCGGGTGCAATTCAAGATGCTGGTTGTCACTTTTAAAGCCCTCCATGGCTTGGGACCAGGTTACCTGAGGGACCTGTCTTCTCCCAGTTGTTTCTACCTGTCCAATCCAGTCTAGCAGGATGGACAGGCTCCAGGTCCTATCAGCCAAGGAATGTCAGCTAGCAGGGACCAAGAAACATGCCTTTTCTGCCGTAGCACCTCCCCTCTGGAACATTCTCCCTCTTGAGATTAGAATGGGCCCGACTCTGCTGACCTTTCGGAAGGCCTTGAAGTCTTGGCTATGTACCCGGGCCCAGGGTCCCAAGTACAGGTCGTCCTTGCTTAACAACAGTTTAATGATGGCTCAAAGTTACGACAGCCTTGGAAGAAGTGCTTTATGACCTGTACTTGCACTTACAACTGTTGTAAACTTTCACACCAACCCCTGCGGTCATGTGATTGCAATTTGTGACCTTTTTATGATGGTCGTAAAGCAAATCATATGGTCATTAAGCAAATCATATGTTCAGTGGATTCTGGCAAAAACCATCCATTGGGGAAGCTAGATTTGCTTAGCGACCACATGACTCACTTAATGACATGACTTGCTTAACAACCATGGTGATTCACTTTACGACCATTGTAAAAATGGTTGCAAAGTCAGGTCTGATCATGTGGTGACTCGCCTAACGACTGCCCACTTAACAATTTTCCAACGGTCCCTATTGTGGTTGTTAAGCAAGGACTACCTGTATGTGAAGGGGCCCATTTCCTGGTTATGCTGGCATAGACATTGGCTGCTATCTATATTTAATTTCTTTTTTGTATTGTGTTTTAACTGTTTTAATTGTTTTTATGATTGTTTGCTGCCCAGAGTCACTGGATTGAGATGAGTGGCGATACAAATGGAAATAAATAAATAAATAAATAGACAGACAGACAAACAGACAGACAGATAGATAGATAGTTACAGTTCTCCTAAAATGAAGTGGCAGAACTTGACACAATATTCTAGGTGCAGAATTTTGAAGAATGGAGAAGAACGTGTCTTCTCCTGATCTTAACACTATACTTCTGTTAATGCATCCTCCCCCAAAACAATCTAAAAATGACACAAATCAAACAAAACAGAACAAAACAGGGGTTCCCCCAAAAACAATAATACATCAGTCCCAGGCCTTGGACCAAAGCCAGATTTTTAGAGCTTTCTGGCACCCAAGGGGAGAGGGTGCCATCCTTATCTCTGGGGGGATGCTGTTTCAGAGGGTGGGAGCTGTGACAGAGAAGACATGCATCCTTGGTCCCACAAAATGACAACATTTAATAAAGGGGACCTGGAATGCATCCACTCTGCCAGAAGGTATTGGGCAGGCAGAAATAATTGGAGATAAGCAGTCACCTAAGCAAAGGAAGTATAGTTGTAGAAATTAACATACAGATAGTCCTCACTTAACATCCATTTGTTCAGTGACTGTTTGAAGTTATAACGACACTGAACAAAGGGACATATGACTGGTCCTCAAAATTCTGGCCGTTGCAGCTCCCCCATGGTTGTGTGATCAAAATTCCTTGTTGACCACCTTTTGTTTGACCACCTAAGCACGGCTGCCAGTGGCCCCTGCTGCTCGGTCCTGCCACTGCAGTGCCTTCTGCATTGCGTCCCATTAATGTACTGGCCAAGGCCTTCTTTTGCTCTGACTTCTTTCACACCGGTGCAGCCAGGGTTTCTCTTGCACCCCGCCCAGGGCCTCTATTTGTGCCCCGCCTAGGGCCTCCATTCACACACCAGCCAGGACCCCCAGTCACAAGCCAACCAGGGTGTCCATTTGTGCCTTGCCCAGGGCCTTCTTTCATGAAACAAGTGTGAAAGAAGATACCAGCTGTGCCAGCACAAAACAAGGACCCAGCTAGAAGGGTTCTTTCACGCACAGCCGGGGCCTTCTTTCATGTGGGCAAAAGAAGGCTCTGGCTGCGCCAGTGCAAAAGACATTGTACTTTATGACTGCATTGTTTAGCAATGGAAATTCCAGTCCTAATTACTGTCATTAACCGACAACTGGCTTTTTTTTTTTTTTTAAGGCTTGGATCTTAAGATACACTCATGAAAATTCACAAAAAGAAAGCTTCCTCTGTGTGCTCCCACTCTTCCTGGTGTCAATGATACTTAAAGAAGATACTACATATATCTATTCAGAAGTGAGCTATGCTAAGATTTATTTTCCTCTTGTTGTTGTCCAGTAAGCACATTATCATGACAAAGCCACAGAATATCCCCAAACTCCAGGTGAAAAGTATTTTATTTTTATTTAGAACACTTGTGCTAAGAGAATTTTAGCACTGTTCATCTAAACCAGAAATAATTAACTTCCTCTTCTTTGAATCCTGACATGCAGTTAATGGCAGTGCTGCAATGAAATCAGTAGTGAAGGCAGGCCTAATGCTTGCGATCCTATTTTAATTATAATGTGTTTTTTTTAAGGACAAGGGTGCTTTATTTTAATCTTTATTTTAAAAAATGCCAAATCAGGCCATGAAAAAGTCATCTATTACCACTGAATTTAGGTGATATGATTCTGGGGGTTCAGAGATTGCAAATATCAGTATGGAGGTCCACATGTACCCATGGGCTGCCCACCCTACCACTCAGTCAATTAGAATGGGTTATATACTGTAATCAAAAATACAACTCTAAGATTTATACAGCAATATATATAATACATATTTGACAGCTGATTTGCTGACCCACAAGAGTCTTACATTATCATTTCAATTGGCCAACTGAAGTGTTACAGATAGTTTTGGGCTTAGACATACGGGAGAGGTCACCAAAGAAAGAGGAGATCCTGTAGTGAAAATGGTTATGGACCTAAAAAGTGTAACCCAACCACTGTGCTTAAACATCTTGTCCATCTAGCAAGAAATATAAATGAAATTCTTCAGCACTTATTCTGAATTGTTACATTTCTGACAGAATGTCGGGATACCAACCAACTAACTAAGCAAAATATTTTGAAGTCTATTGCCATATAGCAACCTCAAAAAATAGGGTTGTGAACAACTTCTGAGACAACTTCACCCAAGGCTTAACATGATAATAATTTTCAGTTCCAAAAAAGTAACAAGATCAAGATTCCCAGGCTTTTGGTTGATGATCAGCTGCTTTCTGCAGCTGTGAATGAACAATCAGAGCAAGTTGGATATTGTATTAGGCAACACAGTGTTATCCTAACAGTTTAACTCAGTGGGAGGCTGAAAATATACTCTCAGTAAATTGTTGATGTGGATAATGAATCCTAACCCCACACTGAGCAGCAATGAAACAATTTATAGACCATATGGAGGAAAATATTCTGCCAATTCGTACACACAACGGAGTTTTCAAAATCCTGTTTGCACTAGAGTCAATGTATTGTGCACATTTAAAAATAGTAAATGTAGCAATAAATGTCACGTCACAGAGTCAGCACTTATGTGGAAGTGCATTTATCCTCTTCCAAAATATCTAAAATATTTTACAAATTTTTTGATACACACACAAGAATTTGGAGCCCCAACTGTCTGACACATTTTACAGCATGTATAAAATAAATATTTCAATCCACTCTCGCTACCAGGAATAAAATAGGTTCAAGATAGGAGTGGTAGAAGAAATGAACCAGGCTGGTTACACAATTCACACAGAGATCACCCACAGTGAATAAACAAGAAATCATTGGACCAGGAAGGGTCTATTTATCCGCTGATTCACCTATTTTAAGGAAAAGCTGGATAAATCTAGAGAGGCAATTTGTAGTATAACTAAATCAGAAGTAAGGTAAGCAGTTTGGTTAAGATTTTGAGAAGAAAATTAAAGCCAAAAAAACAGCAGGACATATTTTATAAATTCACTGAATACAAACTGAAAGGACAAGGAATAACAGTGAATCAACTGCAGTATGTTCCTTGCAGTCTGCAAAACAGCTGTTAAAAATAAAACTTAAAGGATCTAATCTTCTTGGTGAACAATGGTGCACGCTTATTTTGCTAAGTTCACCTGACTACATTTCTGCAATTCAGCGAGCAGCAAAGCACAACCAATGGCAATTTTTTATACCAAGCTGGCTAGAAATAATTCAAGAATTATTTGCACAGCTATCTTATTTATTCCATTACCTGAGCTATCTTCAAAAATCCAACTCAGAGCAAAACCCTAATAAATTTCCTGTACACCCTTCTGCCTGAACTTCTAAAAAGGATATATAGTTGGTTTATTATCATCTGAAAGATGCTCTTCTGCCTGAACAAAATCAACTTCCCCACTATAATGAGAATATAAATCAAACCAAGCCCTCCCATGTCACATAACCTGTTTGGATAGTATAGATGAAATTCATCTTAATAGATGAAAATACTGACCTACCAGGCCCTTTTCAAATCCAACTGAAAAGGTGTCTTTCCTAAATCACACTTTTTTTGTCTTTCCGTCTTTCCCCTTCTATTTCTACTTCCTTGCTTGCCCATTTCAGCCCTTTCTGTATAAAGGTTCAGCAATTTCTAATATCCAACCATAGGCACTTACTTGGTACATCTGCAGCAGAAAATGTGTATTCTTGTGTAATGGAATAGTATGCATGAAAACACCTTGCCTTGCAATAATTTAATCAACTTCTGCTCATTTCCTGATAGTGAATTACATTCTTCTGGTCCCAAATACATGCAGATATTACTGTTCTGAAACACTATATTCTGTAAAGCAGGAGAAATGTGCCATTAGGGAATCATTGAACTGCTCATTTCTAACATCTATTCCTATTTTTATAAATAATAACACAATTTATCTCTAAGTATCAAATAAGAAATGGGATGATTACTTCCAAACAATACATCACAGGTAGCTTAAATCTTAATCTAATTTCACTTTGTTTTATAATTAATAAACTCCATTTATTATATTATTATGCTTTTAATTTAGTAAGGATTTCAGTACAGATTTCGACATGGTACTTGGTGTTGTTTGGTTTTCAGTTGAGATTAGATATTTTCTATAGATACTTATATTTCAACTATGAATTACAGGTAGTCCTCGAGTTATGATTGCAACTGGGACCAGGATTGCCATTGCTAAGCAATGTGGCTGTAAACCACAATGTCATGTGACCGCATTGCTTAGTGATGGAAATCTAGGCAGTCCAGGTTGTCCTCGTAACCTAAGGCATGTGGGTTGTGAGCGCCGAAGAATTGATGCCTTTGAACTGTGGTCCTGGAGAAGGCTCTTAAGAGTCCCCCTGGACTGCTAGGAGGTCAAACCAGTCAATCTTAAAGGAAATCAATCCTGATTGCTCATTGGAAAGATTGATAATGAAGCTCAAGCTCAGATACTTTGGTCACCTAATGAGAAGAGAGGAGTCTTTGGAAAAGACCCTGATGCTGGGAAAGATTGAAGGCAAAAGGAGAAGGGGATGGCAGAGGATGAGATGGTTAAATAGCATCACTGAAGCAATGAGCATGAAACTGAGCAAACTCAGGGAGGCAGTGAAGGACAGGAAGGCCTGGCGCGATATGGTTCATGGGGTCATGAAGAGTCGAACACAACTTAACGAATGAACAACAACAACAAGAGGGAGTCCCAGGTAAGGAGTGTATGGGTGCTGCAAGGGAGTGGGCAAGGCCCTGGGAGGCCTGGCATAGGCCACGCATGAGTTGGGGAGGGGGTGCTCAGTGTGGTGTGAGCTCAGAAAGGCCAGGGAATGAGGGTGCAGGGTGCATGTGATCACAGAGAAGCCATGGTGAGAGAGCGTAAGATGTGTGCATGCATGTGTGCGATTGCAGGAGGCCACAGAAAAAGAGTGCAGGGTGTGCATGTATGTGTGTGCCAGCACAGGAAGGCCAGGGAAAGAGGGCATGGGGTGTGTGCAAGCCTCCCTGCAATCGCACATATGCACACACATACCCTGTGCCCTCTTTCCAAGTGGGGAAGGAGGGCATGGTGCATGCGAGTGAAGGAAGGCTGGGGGTGGGGGAGGAAACTTACCCCAGCAACTTGAGACCTTCCTTGCCAGCTTCCCACTGACATTGTTTGGGGGAAGCTAGCAGAGAAGGGTGCAAATGGTGATCTCATGACCACGGAACACTGCAAACGGTTGTAAGTGCGGGCTAGTTGCTAGGCATCCAAATTTTGTTCACATGACCCTGAACTTCGAGAACCAGTTGTAGGTCCCTTCATTCAGCACCACTGTAACTGAATGGTCACTGAACGAATCATCGTAACTCAAGGATGACCTGTATATATTTTGCATTACAGGTGCTTTAAGGGCTGCAAAAAGCACTTTTGTTTTCCTATGGTACATATTTTGAAACCAGAAAAGGCTGTCTTTTGCAGAGTAATCCTGTATGAAATGTTTACCGTGTGTGTGTACATGTGCATGTATTTGAACATTTATTAATGAAACTACATGAGGAAATAATCCTGCTGAATTTCTACATCAGAACATTTAAAAAAGATATAGCGAAATCTATCCTTTTGATGTAGATAATGGCCCAGGTTTATACCCAGAAAGCAGTAGCTGACCTACTGCTCTAATTAGGCTGGCAGACATTTTGACATTTATGTTGCTGAAAGTAGACAACGTTTATAGCTTGAGGGAAGGCTTTCAGTTCCTCTAACAATCACAGTATCTCTGGCATTGCATGCTGCAGCCTTTAAGCATCCAAGGGCTCAGTGAATGTGTCCTGCATTTCACTGATTAAAAAAAAAAGGAGGCTCCTTCTGCAGGAAGAATACTTTACAAGCAATATCATTTCAGCCATCTTGCACCTGATATTAATTTTCCCTTCCCATCGTTGAGGTACTTTGTATGTATTTTTGATGTGTTTCCAATTCAGGAGACAGATTAGTAGGACCAGTAGAACAGATAAGAAAAAAAAAAAATCCTCAGATCGGACCTGTACCTAGCTCTTATTCTTCCCTAGCCAGGACCCATTTAATGTCTTATTCTCTGTCTTATTCTTCCCCAGCCTCTGTGATGGCACTCAGGACAATGATAAAAACTGAGCTGCTCCACAGAGTATTCTAGATAGCCAATTTGGCCATCCTTTTATCTTACTTCTGTTCATCTGCATTTTTAAATTTTAAATTTTAAATTTCTTAATTTGTTATTCCAATTTTTAATGCTTATCATGGATGTTTTAATATTTTCATATCTTGTAAACAACAGAGTTGCTTCAGTTGTGATAGTATATAAATAAATAATAAATAAATTGGATAAACCAAAAAAAGTTGATAAAAAGAGAAAGGGGCAGGAAAGAAAACCACATTTGAAGAGTATTAATTCAGAATGATGGAAGTATCTTCTAATTGCCGAACTGGGAAGGAAGGGCATCTATAAATTTCAATCATTTTCCCTCAACACTGCATTGTCATTTATGCTATTGCTTGGTAACTATTAAATAGCTCCATCTTAATTAAGTAGAGTTTCATAGTGATATTATTCATCATAAATCACTGAGTAGAGTATCCACACATTTGGTCAAATCAGAATGAAAGTATTTGTGATGACCAAGATATTACACTTACAAGTATTTAAGTGTTAACTGTACGTTAAACATGTGTAAGCATAGGACCTTAGTAATTCATGTGTGACAAGCAGGGCTTCAGACTTTTTCTTCATTTGTTTTTGGATAAAAGCTTAAGAGAAGCTCAGAGAAACTCCACAGGATGTACTTATACATCCTTACAGGTAAACTCCTTTTCTGCCAGTACCACAAAATGTTGCTGAGCCCTAGACTCTGTATAAAATTTACCTGCAAATTTGCTTTACTTAAACTGTATCTGCAAACTTATTTGAAGTCCAAGCAAGTTCTGTGTAGCATTAACTTCAAGATCCCCAGTTTAAGTACACAGCATAATCTAATTTATTCTTCTTTCACTACTGTTCTTCTACCCCCCACCCCCTTTTCTTTTTTTTCTCAGATTTCAAATATTTGTCTCACTCAGCCTGTCCCGACAGCTCTCTCTAGGTCTCACATCAAGATTTTATCCCACCCTAATGAACATTTTAACTCCCCCTGCAGAATGTACACTCTCTGTCAATATTCTAATTTCAAGACTGAAGGTCTATACTCAGCAAAATGGAAAATGAATAAGTGTTAACATCAAATCAAAATAAGCAATGACTGTAGAACCACAATCAGAAATAACATGGGCCTATTTTGCCTATCATCCTAAACTAATTAAGACTACATGATGATTATTTGACCTTTTCCCTCAGAACTGTGTACTTTTTGAATATAATTAAGGTCTAAAAACAGCCTAAATTATGATGCAAATTATTTACTGGGACTCATATCAACTACAGCATTTGGATAAAAATATTAGTAACATAAAGGTATCACCAGCACAGATTTCACAAGTGATGGAAGCACTAATTTTTTGAATGGAAGAAAAAAAAATTGGTATCAAAAAAATGTTAAATCCTAGCACAGAATAAAAGAGGCAAATAGAGATTAAGAGAGCAGGTGAGCAAGAGTTAAGCACCTACGTGAAAGTATACATACAGTTCCAAGACTTCAAAACAAAAAGGTAACTGAAACAGTAACAAGCACATAAAGTACTTATTTATTAGGTAGGGTTGGCTGGGAGGTGCCAGTGGTCAACAGGAGTCCTCTTCCTCCCTCGAGGGAGGGGGCCCTTGGGGGCACATCGAAATGAGAAGTGGAGGTTTTCCTCATGGTCCATGGCTCCCTTTGTTCTACTTCCCCTCAGCAAAGTGGCAGGCAGTTCCATGGGTCAGTCAAGGAGGAGGAGGAGGCTCTACCAGGGCTCTCATGAGGTTTGTGAGGAGAGGGAGGGAGAGGGGAAGAGGGAGGGAGGGAGGGAGGGAAGGAAGGAGATTTCTGACGCTCCCTGCCAGCTTCCCACAAGCAAAGTCAATGGGGAAGCCTGCAGAAAATTGTAAATTGCTCACAGTTCCACCGCTTTTTTGTCCTTGATCATTCTGTTTCTCTGTTTAGGTAAGGAAATATCTCTAAAACAATACCCCAATGGGTCATGGGTTGTCTAGTACACTATAAAATCATGGTATAAAACAACATATCAACATAAACCTAATCCCCCAAAGCACAGCACAGGTCTCTGCTACTTTTCAAAAGCCTGCCAAAATAAAACAGTTTTGATGACCTTGAGGAAGGCCAACAATAAGGGTGCCAGGCATGTCTTTGGGTGTAAGAGGTTCCAAAATTAAAACTATTCATTCACAGCTCCACTAAAAGTAAACTTACTGAACACTGAAGGCTGAACTGCCTATATAACGTGATCTGCATTCTTGCAACATTATGGAGTTATGTTTTCAGTACTGCCACATGTAATTAAAACAATAGCCAGGATATCAGATATTCAATCAGTCTAGTTCTAATATCTTTAAAAACTGAAAAATTAATACTGAGATGGAGATGAACTTTACTGCAATTCTTGAATTCCTATTTTAAGGAAGAAAATGCTAAAATTGAAAAAGGTAGAAGCAAAAAAACTTTTCTATGAAGTTAAAGTGAAGTTTGTACATACCTAACTTCTACTTTATACTTTTCAGAAGAAGAATTTATAGAGTAATTCTGTGCTCACTTTATATTGGAAGGTGTGGGGGGGGGGAAGTGAAAGACAGAAATAAGCTGTCAGTGCCACATTTTTCATGGAATAGCTCCAATGCCTGGGCAGCCAACTATACAAATAGAAATGCAAAAATTAAAAAAAAACAACTAAGATACTTCAGTATCCCTGCAAACTTTCCTAATGCTCACAAATCAAGGGCCATGTAGCTGCTTACACAAGACACAGAAGAAGCCAACTGACACAAACCGAACTTAACACAGCATTAGGCAGCTGCCACTGATAACTTAGTGTTTGTAAAGCAACAATATAATGATAAACGCTGATTTGAATGATCCTGTGGCTGCAGGCGAAGAATGGTCCTAAGCATTATTTTGCTAGCGTGTGAGTTGACATTTCTACAGCACAGAATTTCAGAATACTCCTTCCATCTTTGATTTTCATTGAATACTATCTGTCCACTGGCATCCTTTAGCATACCAATTTGAGGCTGAAACCTTCTTCTGGGTTCAGAGATTTTTTTTGGAAGATTTCCCTTGTTTTTGGTGTCTGTTTCAATCTTCAATATCTTTATATATGTTGTAATACTGCTTTTTGTCTCTTCTAACAGCTTTCTGAAATTCTTTATTAAGTTCCTTCCTGAGATCCTTGTATTTTTTGGCTTTGGCTTCTCTTCTCTTCTTGGCAATTTGCACTGTCTGTTCTGATATCCAGTTTGCTTTCTTTTGCTCCTTGGTCTCTTTTCAGATTCATCCTTAACAACGTATTTGATTTCATTCAACAATTCCTCTGGATCCCCATCAATAAGGTTCAGGACTTCAAAGCAACTCCTGGTGTTCTTCTTGAAAATTATGGTTATATGTTCAAGATCATATCATGGAAACTGGTTGGCTTTCTTCTTCTTCTTCAGATTGACTTGGAAGTTGTATGTGAGCAGTTTGTAATTTGTTCTACAATTAGTCTTCCCCACATATTTACTGTTATAACTGAACCCTCCCACCTTCTTCTATATTCTTATACAGTATGCATACTCCCAACTGGTGATGTCCATAGATATATAGAGGTGTAGTTTTGGTTGTTGGAAGACTACGTCAGTGGCAAAGAAATCACAGGATTGTCCGAAATTGGTTTCATTTCTGTTTCCTAGGCCATGCAGTACAGCTACATTTTCCTCCTATTTCCAACTTTAGCATTCAAGGTAAAACCACAAGCAGCACATCTTGCTTGCATGTTCTGTTGATTTCTAATTGAACTTGATTATAACACTTATCAACTCCTCTTCTTCTGCATCAGAAACTGGAGCACAGACTTGGATAGCGTTCATATTAAAAGGGTGTCTGTGAAGTGTAATTGATATTATTCAATCACTGACTGCATTATACACAAGAACTGTCCTTGTTACTTCCATGTTGTCTATGAAATCAATGCCATTCCTTCTTTGTTTTTCATTTCCTGCATAGTAAACAGTATGATATGGCTGAAAATGTCCAATTCCACTCCATTTTATTTTGCTGAAGCCTGAGATGTTGATGTGGGGTGGATTCTTTTCACTATGTTGAACTTTCCTATGCCCATGATTCTTACACGTCACTGTAATTCTATCTGTGCAGCTTTGGATTTTCCTTTTCTGCAAGCAACATCAGCAGCTAGACATCCCAAAGGCTTCAATATAGCCATGTCATAAATAGCATAAATATTCCGAAAGATAGTCAGCTCTTCCTCTGTAGCATTTTGAGTGCCATTCAACCTGAGGGGCCCATCAACTGTCATATATCATTAATCATTATGTATTGTCTATCCATGTGATTTTCTTGATAAAATATGTAAGTGGTTTACAATTAACCTCTCCCATGCAGTATGAAATGATGCCTTTGCCACTGTTAAGTGATCTTCCATCTCCAGCATCTTCTGCTGCCCAATATACAGTAGGGGCCCACTTGCTTTAGCTGGGCAACTTGGATGATTTTCACACTTTGGGTGATCCTCTTGCCATACATTCCCAGCATTCTTTGTTCATCCCTCCCAGAAACATCCCCCTCCTCCTGCCATGATGAGGCAGCACAGCAGCACTTGAGCACGGAAAGAAAAAAATACAAATACAAAACATAATTTCTGGCTTTTTTTTTTTTTTTTAATTGGTGGCTTTGAGTCAGTCTTGACTCCTGGTGACTGCCTGGACAGGTCCCTGCAGTTTCCTTGGCAAGATTTCAGAAGTGGTTTGCCATTGTCTGTTTCCTAGGTATGAGAGAGAGTGACTGGCCCAAGGTCACCCAGCTGGCTTTGTGCCAAGGCAGGACTAGAATTCACAGTCTCTTGGTTTCTAGAAAAACAACATATTAAGCATAATGTGGTTTTTTAGGTTTTGGCCCAACATGTGGTATGAATTTAGCCATTACAGTATGCAATTCTCAAGACAGCAAGATATATAAAACCTTTGAACTGTGGCTTTTTCAACAAACCATAGTTAGGCAAATGGTAATATCTGCAGATCATGCAAATAAAATGAAAATGAAAAGGGGGAGGGGTGGGGGTGGGGAAGAGAGAGGTTGGCTCCTATTCTCTCCAGTTCATATATATTTCACCACATTTCACCACAGTGAACATAAGCAGGACGAACAATTTAGGACATAAGCCAGGCAGCTGGATGTACAATATTCTTGGCTGTCTGTCAAGCTTTCAATCCTCTTATGATAGGAGATACAGATGGAACACTGGAATGCTTTATACAGCAAATTGTATAAAAAGGATATAAACAAAGAGTATATTTAGTACAGGCATGTACATGTGCCTGGAAAGCCTGAGACAATCAAATTTATTTTTTCTCTTCAGAACTGAGCACCAGTAATCTTTCAAAATATTAGAATTCTGTTCAAATAATTGTTTATACACTCTATCTCAAAGTCACGTTACATCCCCTAATTTGTTACATGCATCTTTTCACTATTAGCAAGGAATAGCACCTGCTGCCCATGCTCATTTCCCTTAGCAAAAACTGATGGGGAACTCCACCAACTGGATCAGGATTTCAGATTCATGTTTTTGAGGTCACTAACCGATATGCAGGGCCATTATCAGCTCTTACTATCTTTGAGGAAGTGTAGGAGTCCTAACATCCTGACAAAATCTACCACAACTACATGCCTCGGTACCGTTTTGAAAAATCTGTTAAGATCCAGTGTTCCAAACAGCACTGGCAGACAAGGATAGCAGTCCTTTTAAATTTTCACAATGCCCATGATGCACCACCATTCTTTTTTATTTGTAATAATTTTACAATTATTATAAGTTTACAAATACAAAGATAAAAGACTAATACAAACTAAGAGAAATATAAAAAGTGAAGAAAAAAGTGCAAAAAGAGATAAAAAGGAAAAGGAAAAAAATAAGAAAAGGAGAAATATTTAAAAAAATGACTCCCACCTACCTCCAGACAAGTATAAACAACTTCAGTAACTTAACATCTTCTCTAGTATTTCAATAATAATAATAATAAAAAAATCTCTTCTTCCCAGATCTCATCTCTTATCAATAAACAAACTGTAAAAACTCATCATTCAGTCCTATTCAGCAAAAGTCCATTAAGAGCTACCAGAAATAATAACAAATATATTTTAATCTTAATCAAATCATTTTGTATTCCAACTTATCATTTTCTCTGAGGAATAAAGCAAAAGAAATCTCTCCCCGTTTATAAACAAATCTTTAAAGCATCACCATTCAGTCCTGGTAAAAAGAAAATTCCATTAATAGCTACCAGAAACCACAACATATATATATATTTTAACTCTGATCAAATAAATTCACTTTATAGTCCTTCCATTTACTTTTAAAAAGCTTGGTCTTTAATCCCATCAAATAATATCCCACAAGTTGATTTCTTATCATTTTCTCTTTGCCTCTTCTCAGAAACCGTTTCTGTAGTTCAACACATCCCTTTTGTAAATCCAAGGTAAGAAGGCTATCCAAGTCACTCTTCTGATTTATTATTTGTACGTTCCTTTTAGTTATTAAAACATCAGCCAGTTTCATTTGTAAATCCAATGTAGTGCCTTTTTCCATATCAATTTTATAATCTGTCATTTTCAAATCCATTTTCAAATCCACGTCATCTTTTTTCATATCATTCTTGTACTCTGGCATTTTTAAAAAATCATTTTGAAATCCACATTCAAGTCAGCCTCAGTCTCTATTTTCTCCAGTAGAATCTGCTTCTCTTCTGTAGCCTCTCTTAGATCCATTTTTATAGTGGCAGACAATCTTGAAAGTAATTTGTGAGTACATTGTTCCCAGACAGCCTTAATTATTTCTATAATCAGAAACTATTGCTCCATTGTATTAATAGGTCTGTTCTCCTTTAACTGTAATCCTTAGTTTTCTTTGGTTCCCTCTAGTCAACCTTCAAAGTGCCCTCTTATCTTTATTTTCCAATCAGCAACACTTTCCCACAGGAGGATTTCTTACAGTTAATTTCAAAATCTTCATATGTATTTTTATAAAATTTTGAACAACTCACAGGAAATAGTTTTCCAAGCCTGTCTGGCCCCTTAACTTTCCAAAATCAACATTCTAGTCCCTCTTTTGCTGTTTTCCAAAAATTAAAAAAAAATCTTTTTAATCCTCAAACTTCTTTCATCCAGGATAGAAGGAAGCTCTCCCAGCGTAGTGAACTTGCCCTTCAGAAGGTTCTTAACATCCAAAAGATCAATAACAAGCAATTTCCTAAGGTAGTTAAGAGAGGAAGTGGGCAAACCTGGTGTCCGTTTAAAGGGCAAGAGCCACATTTAGGCAGGATGATTTTCCCCTGGTTCCCAGAGCTCTCAAACCCACCAGGCTTTGCAGGCAAGCCTCTGTATGGAGCAAATTTGGGGATAATCCTAGTTCTCTCCTTGATCTGGAGAGGGGTTCCAAAGAGCCAATCCATTTACCAGCTCCTTTTTCTTCCGTGGCCATCGGCTCCGCTCTTACAGAGTCATCTTCAGTCCTCCACTGCTTCCCCGGCAGTCCGATGCACCACCATCCTTGAGCAATGTAGCAGTTAAAAAAGTAATTGCTACCAGGCAGGATTGCATGAATCACTTCTGCCAGATAACTCTGTCAAGATACAGCAATGAATGAACAGGATCATTGAAGGAAAAATTATCCGGAGACCTCTCAAAGCCAGACTCTGCCTTACTTGATGGGTAAACTAGGTTGTTAATATATAAACCGATACATTGCTTCACAGACAAGGTCTGCTTCTTATTGTCACAGCAAAGCTTATCATCCATTCTTATTCCATCTCCATGTGTACCAGTGGGCAATCTCTTCCCACTCTGGCAGTAGTGACCAGGTCGGTAACTGCTCTCTTACCCACGTTAGACTGCAAGTAGCCACAGAGTACAGCAGCTTCAGGCTAGAAGGAATGCTCATTCCCAGTGATCCTTATCTGAGTCCTGCTGGAATCACAGTAGCTAGGTTCACATATCATTCTTAACCATGGTTTGTTAAATTAGTCACCACTTACTGGCATAAAGCACCATACTGAGCCCAAACCATACAAACCAGAATATCATTTGAAAGATCCCAACCAGCTAAGCCCATCAACAAAGAACCCATAGTGCCAAAGTCCAAACTTCATTGTTAGACCAGAATATAATGAAAACTTTATTAAAATAAAAAATAATAATAATACAATAATAGTAATCAGTATAAATTTACACCTCACATTTTCAATTCCGGTGTCTTGTTTCAGGCAATCCTGTGGGTGATACAAGTTGTGATGAGACCTTGCCACTAGGAAACAAATTTTTGAAAGTAAAAATGAAGTCTTAGGAGTCTCTATAAGCTAAGAGAAATTGAATACAAAACGGATCTCAGTGAACTGGGAAATTTTTTAGTAAAGTAGAATTAGTTCAGTGGAGTAAAATTCACAGCATGGGGGATTGTGTTCAATTGATTCAAGCTCACCTGATCACATGGGCAGAACTTCTGAGCAACTGAGCTATAAATAATGCCCATCTATATTTGGGATCAATAAGTCTATATAGGTAAGCTGCTGGAGCAGTTCTTTGGAATTGTCTAAGAGGCTGATACACGTGTAAAGTTTGACTTAAATTGTTCTGAAATTCTACATCCCAGATCCTTTGTTTCATAACTTCTTTCATCTTTTCTGAACTTGGATGTAACAGATACATGGGTAAAAGGCCATACAAATGCAATTTGTTTTGATGCTCTTTCACTGTGTAGCTCTAAAGTTATCAGAAGATGTGGAAGCAACACAACTGGTGCTAAGTTAAGCCTTAGCCAGATTGTCAAGACAGCTAACCAAACATTGGCTTCAATTTTGGGCAATCTGATTCTAGTTTTAGAAGTGTGTTAGGAATGCATCTTAGAGACTGAAAAAGAGATCTTAATAAATTTCAAGGGAGCATAGCTGGAATAAGGTCCTATTATATGTGCCCCATATAATAATTGTGTGGTTGATTTTGCAACAAAAAGTTTGTTTCTCTTCAGGAAACTTGGAAAACAACTAGAAAGTTGGAAGTTTTTGGCTTGTTCATGGCTGTCTATATGCCACTTATGGATCTTAGTCCTGTTGGGGAAAAAAACATGACTTTTTGTTTTATGATTGTTAATGATTAGCTGCTTCTCTTGGCAGTGTTGAATAATGGCCTCAAGAGCTCTCCTGAGACCAATCAGAGTCAATGACAAGGTGACAGCATCATCTGCATAAAGGAAAACAGGAAAATGTTTGCCAGGCACATTAATCTATCCTCTCCAGACATTTAACAAAGAAATTTATATGACTATTAAGCAGAAATATACCGTTTTACTCTCTTGGCCACTGTAATTAGGTCAGAGAGTTTCCAATTGCATCTTAGTCTGCATCTTGTATTGTACAGTTTATATATCAGCAGCAGCAACCATTTGCCAGCAGTAGAATTCTCCAGCTTTTCCCACTCTTAGGACTGACTGAAAGGCTGCCTCAAAATAGAACCTATAGCTGCAAAGCTTCTAATAAATTGTATGATCTCAAAGGAAAGAGCACATGAAGCTTTTTGTCTTAGCAGAGCACTTGTTCCATTAAAATGTACATGACAGGCAATGATCATTCCATTGTTTTATATGTCATGTAACTCTGGTTCCCTTGTAGTGAACTAACTCTACAGTACAACATTGGGCACATGGAGTATTAGGGTTGGAAATTAGTGGGATAATTGTATTATCTTTATGAATGCCTTGTTTATCTTCACTTTATTCCAAACCATTTAAAAGACTGTAAAACCTGGTCTCTCCATGCAAATTCCCAATAAATGCTGTGCATCATTATCTCACAATTGTGAAGGTTTCAAAAACTTCACTCTTCACTTAAAGAGCTGTATACAACATGAACTGAAAAGACATACCAAGAAAAAGCCAATTCTGCTGCATTTCAATACTTATTGGGTGCAGCATATATCAATTACAGACTGCATAATTTTTACTCTAGGCTGACAGGAGTCAAATATGTAGTCATCATTTCTGTGTTAATCTGTCATATAAGTGTTCAAAATTCTAAAAAGTAGACGCTATGAAGAGAGAAATAAATGTTATATATGAGGACATTTAATTTCTCTTGAACAATGAAACATGTATTATTTCCTATAAAACAGAAGACTTTGATTTAGAAGCAGAGCTCATGTTATTCCAAAACACTTGAGTTGGTGCATAATTCTGCTTGTGTGTGTATGGGTATGTGTGTGTGTGTCTATGCGCGCATGCCTTCGAGTCAGTCTTGGCTCCTAGCAAATGCCTGGACTAGTCCCTGCAGTTTTCTTCACACGATTTTCAGAAATAGTTTGCCCTTGCCTGCTTCCCAGAGCTGAGAGAGTGACTGGCCCAAAGCCACTCAGTTGGCTTCATGCCTAAGGCAGGACTAGAACTCCTGATCTCCCGGTTTCTAGCCTTGTATCTTAACCATTACATTAAACTGGCTTTCATAATTCTACTTAGATATATTTAATTATGCCTACCCAGCAAGCAAATAAGTATATGGTAATCTCTTCTTATAAACAAGACAAATCAGGTTAGAGTTCTCCTTTGCATATTAATAGAAATCATGTCCTATTCAAGTTTAAAATATTCCATCAGGACTGGTTAACAAAATTACACGGCTGGATTTATTGGTGTCCTGGCTAGGTTTTTGATACAGAAAAACACTTATATGCCGGTTATTCTCGAGAGTAGGGTTAAATTAAAATAGTGCCTGAGGATGGAGGTCAGAGGTGTCCACATGATCTAATGCTTTTGTCAAAAAGCATCACACACATACAAAAGGGGTGAAGTTAGTGCTGTGATATTTGTTTTGTCACTTGCTTACCCTTAACCCTCCCTCAGACACCTCTGGATACAGGCATATTTGCATACACTGAAACCTCACTTTAATCATGTAATTTGTTAATTAAAATTATGGGTCAGAAGGCAGAGTAGGTTAAACTTCTACACTGATTTCTTAAGAGTTCCAGGTTTTTGATAAAAATAGCTGGCTGCATTAGAAATTCATAAAAGCTAAACCAACTATAGTGTGGATTGTACTTGGCAGCTATGAAAAAAATCATTCAGTTTTTCTGATGAAACAAGTAGCAGTGGAACAGCAAGGTTCTTACTGCTTTTGCTCCTTTTCCCTACTAAATAACTTTATTATCTAAAGTTATTAAAGAAATAACTTTAGTTAATAAAACTTAAAAGTAATGCTATTTTAGTGAATGTTCTTCCCTATCTTAATTGATTAAAAATCAGTCATTCTTAATGCAGTCCCAATCTGAAAGACTGGAAATTAGAAGTAATTCACATAGCTCCTGAACAACATTTAACAGTGTTAATATGCACTAAGCAAAGAAATACAGATACATGTATGTCAAAGTAAACTCCATTTACTTAAAAAGAATATCTGGGCTATTTATTTATTTATTAAATTTATATGCCACTGAATCAATGTTGAGTCATGATGTCTTATAAAAATTAAGATTAAAATATCCATAATAGCAGCATATAATAGCAGCATAAACATCACATGAAAAAAAAAGATAAAACATCCATGGTAAACATATTCACAATAACATCCAACATAAAATATCTACAGTCCACATTAACTAAAAAATAATAAACTTAAACTAAATAATTGTCTTAACCCCTACTAAAATTCATACCAAACATTCCCTCTAAGATGACGATCAACCACTTAAACCCCTATGGATCACTGCTGTCTTTCCTGCTTTCCAGAAGGCCTGTACCATGGAGAAAAATCTAATATTTAAAGGAGGTCTATTCCATAAAGTTGGTGTCATTATGGAGAAACACCTCATTTTAGCCCCCATGATGTCATGGAAGTTGCCCAATAAAATTCCAAATTATTCAAATATAATTTTACTAGGTCATTATTGCATAGAAAATCAATTGTCTCTCTAATCTTGAATACATATCGGAACACCTCCTATTTGGCTGGATGTAGGCAACAGTACACAAGGCCTGAACTGCAAGGTAGTGTTTAGATTAGAAATTCTGGCTTCCAAAAAAAATAGCTCAACCTTGCTTGGAGTAAAACTGAGGTCTGAGACAAAAATATGCTGAAACTGACCAGTACTGTTTCCTTACTGTTAGCAGGGAATACTGCATGTCTCATGGGTAAGACTAAGATTGATAATCTAGTGTACGCCTTCTCTATCTTTCTAAAAATGGTTATGTGAAAACCCTGACTGATCAAAGCCATGGTGATGACCACATCTTATGGAAGAGTTGAAATATAAAAGTAAATTGTAAAGAGTATGAATGAACAAAGCCTGAAAAATGATGACATTACTTTAAGACTCTTATTAAAGACACAATCTTTAATGACTCGATTTCATTAAAGTAGCAGGATCTTTATTCAAACTTTCATGGAAGTGTGTGGGAAAAAATGTATGCTTTAACAGCAGAGAGATGCTGTGCTCACCTGAGGTCCAAAGCATTTTTCCCAAATAATTTCTAAGTTGTTCAATTGTTCAGTCACTTCTGACTTTTTGGGACCCAATGGACATCATTTTCATTAGGATACCCGGGCTATGGTTCTGTCATTCCATATATCAATGATATGCATATCTTTGCATATCTTTACAACAGTGAAGTTTCCTTTTGCTTCTGGGCACATCAGTTAATGGATTATCTTTCCAGCTTTAATTCAGCTATACTGTTAAGTACCAATGCTACTCATACTTGCTCTTTACTCTTCCTCAATAGCTCACTGGATACTTCAGTTATAGAGGGCTCATCCTCCAATATCATCTTAGCATTGTCCTGATTGTAACTATTTGGTTTTCTTGGCAGAATTTTGGAAGTTATCATTTCTTTCTCCAGTGGATCATATTTAGTCTCATCCTTTATCTTTGACCTTCCTGTCATGGATTACCCTTTTGGGAATGTACACTTTTAACAGTATAGCTCATAGTGTCACCGGGATGTGCTAGCCCTTTGCCATTACAAAGTAACAATCCATGGAAGGATCATTCCAAATGTGCACAACCTTAATACAGGGCTACTATATCTGGGCTGCAAAATTCCAAATAACCCCTAGAAGAGATACAGAAATTTATAACACAACATATTTTTGCAGCCCCATATTTTTAAGGATATGATAGCCTTAAATATTCTTAACATTAAGACAACTAGGAAACTGTCAATATTTTAGATCAAGCCAAACCCACAAATGCTAAGGAATCCCTAGAACATTAGCATTCTGACAAATCAGCTATCAACTGACACATAGAGATAAACCCCATGTACACACCATTTAAAAGATATAACCAAAAGTCAAGGAAGGAATCAAACATCCCGCAACACATTTTCCCCAGCAACCAACACCAGGAGAAGCAGAAAACAGGATCAAATAAACAATCAGGGAAGAAACAATACCCTAATCAAGAAAGAACTCACACCACAACAAAGTCTGGCAAGGAAAGCTTTTTTTTTTTTTTTTGTCTGCACTCAGTCATTGCTGACCCTGCAGTGACTGCTTGGACGAGTCCTTGCAGTTTTCAAGGCAATTGTTTTCGGAAGTGGTTTGCCAGAGCCTCCTTCCTAGGGCAGAGCCCAGCTGGCGGGCGCAGGAGGCGGGGTTTCCGTTGCTTCGCGCCCTTTTCGGGCGAGCGCGGTTGCACTACCCGGCAACTGCTCCCAACTCCTTTTTGCAAGGCGCCACCAGTATTTTTCCTCCCACTGGAGTGAGAGTACCCATTTATCTACTCACGTGAGTTTTCGAACTGTTGGGTTGACAGGAACTGGGGAGGAAACAGGAGCTCACCCTGCTAACGCGAAGGCTGGACTCGAACCGCTGAAGCGTCGACCATTTCTGGCCGGCAACTTTCAGCGTCATTAAGCCACTGCGCCATATATAAACAACCTGCAAACTTCACTCTCCCGTGTACTGATGATGTTACCTAGCCTGATAATGAAAAGTCTGTAGGAAAACAACCAAGCTCAGAGAACACCAAGACCCCAACAAAATGTTATATGCTTATGTACTGGACACTTAATGAGGAAGGATTTGCTAACAAGATATATAACCATATTACTCATTCCAATCACATAGGCAGAAGTTGACCCATGCTCCACCCAATTCTACAACATTCTCTGCAAATCAGCAGAGAACTCAATTCTTCAACACTCTTGACAACCAGTTTTTGTCTTCCCTTACTTCAGAGACAGATGAAACATCCAGTGTTTGATTGCATTTGGTTTTTCACTGGAGAGATTGCCTGAGATGTCCCTGCTGTCTAGCTTGCATTTAATACAGCTCAGTTCAAGGAATAACCTTCAAATCAAGTTTTTCTGGTTATAGGATTTGTGGGGAAAACAAGTTTTTCTTGGAAAAATGATCTGGTATCATGAAGAAACAGGCTTTTTAAACTTCTAAGTCCATTTGTTAATATCTTCAAACATCAATCTTTCGTTGTAATTGCTCCTCTACTTATCAGGATCAACATTTTGAAAACCAGCAGATAAATATACTGAAATACATGTTGTGAAATAGATTGTGTAGTGGGAGGAGGAGGAAGCTAGAAATTTACTTGATCTACATTTTGAGAAAGAAGGAGAAAAAGCAATTTGTTAACTCATACACCACAATGCAGGAAGTTCTGGGGGTGGGAAATGACAAGTTTGAAGCAGGGAGAATACATCATTGTCTGGCATTCTCTTTGCTCAGTTATTGGTCAATTTGGCTGAGCAATGATTGGCTAAAAGTGTCTTCTACTAACTTCAAAACTTCCAGCACACAAACAATGCCATGCTGAAAGTGTTTCTGGTCTTGTCAGCTTCAGCCTTCAACATATATACATGCATAGGTACATATAAAAGTAGTCCTTGACTTACGACCATTTGTTCAGTGACCATTTGAAGTTATGAAGGTGCTGAACAAAGGCATTTACAACTGGCATCTGAAGGTACAGCCGTTGCAGTGCCCCTGCAGTCATGTGATCAAAATTCAGGCACTTGGCAGCCCGCCCTCACTTACAACTGCAGGAGCACTTCAACTCCTCCCACCCACCTATCTTCTCCTCCATCTCTGCCCTTTTGGGTACCCTGCACAGCAGCATTTCTCAGCAGTGGCGGCAGCGCTGGGGCTGAATTAGAGGCCTGGGGCCTTCAGCAGTCTCAGCCAGCCACCACCACCCCCAGGCCTTTACTTCAGTCCCACTGCAGCTGGCACTGCTGCTAAGGAGTGCCACCTCAAGCCCTGTACCATGGCCAGCCACCCAGCACCACAGCACAAAGCCCCAGCTGCCTTGCTGCTCTGCAGACCCTGCTGCGCCCAGCTGACCTTCACCATTTTCCTCCCACTTCTGATAAGGCATAATCTGCTTGCCTTATGCAAGGCAGCTGCTGGCTGTTTCTTCCCAGCTATGTGTACTGTTATCCAAATCGCGTGCCCCTTTCCCATGCTGCTTCGGAAAGCCTTTGGAAAGATTCTGAGGTCTTCCAAGGCATCACAAGAATGGGGCGTGCCTGCCATTCTCCAACTACAAAGTAAAATATGAACATTCTGTTGGATCTGTAGCATAATACAGAACTGAATAATAAGTTTACTGAACAAGTACAAAGGAGCACTTGCCTGAGAAATTCTGGCTCTGGCTTAGTTTTTTAGCCATTCCTGCTTTAATGTTCTTATATAGTCTGAAGTGGAAGAGTGGAAGGCAAGGAAATAGAAATGAGGTCTGTGTCCATCAAGATGATAGAAAGATTCCAAGAAAGTTGATTTGGATGGAGGCAAGATTCCAATGTAATAAATAAATAAATATTCATGGCAGATGTCTCCCCACTAGTTTAAGATCCCTGGATTGGGGGGAAACAAGAAGAGAATCAACTGAGAAATCTCTCATTATTACTTCCTAAAATTCTGAGATACCCACATCCCCCAGGTAATAAAGGACTGGTAACACCCCAAGCACTACTAGAGTTGGCAGGGGGAATATTTGCTCACTTTCCTCCAAGTCAGCAGAAACTATGCTTCATCTTCTACATGGGGTTTTGGTATCGATCCCAGATTAGTGCCACAGTGTTCCCATACTGTTGAAGGCATCAGATGACTAAGCTAATTTACTTCAGACTCAACATGAATTGCAAAATTTTAGTTTTGCAAGCTGCAACATGGAAGCAGGCCATTTTCTTATGAACAGGAACTTCCGCCAATTCCTGCTTTTCAGCTCCTTAGTTCTTCTACTCCCTACAAGTGCCAATCTCTTATACTGCTTTTATGCTTCTCACTGGGCTTCCACAGAGCAAAAAGGTGAATTTGTAGCAATGAGGGAAGGATGGGGACAGGTACTAGCTGGTTCTTATTTTTATGCTGTCATGTAAGTCAACTGCCAGAAGCACTGATCACGTAATCAAGAGTTTATAACAGCTTTGGTGAGGATAACTGCAGGCCATTGTAGGATGGGTTCTGAGAGTTTGGGGAATTATGACAATGGTTACATAGGAGTGGCATGAACTGCACAAGTGAACCTGGTTAAAGTTATCTTAAAGTGGGAGACAGCAAATTGGGAGTGATGGCTGCAGCTATTTTTGCCTATATTTTGTATCTCTGCATGAACTACCACCAGGGAAGAGGTCATACATTTACATCTAAGAAATACACACACACACGGCTCTCAGCCTAATGCCAACCACTCTGTGCAATTATACAGATGGTGCAATTGGAGGTTACACACTGCTCACAGATGCTAGGATCATGGTACATCATCCACATTTCCCTTTTTTGTGAAGGCAAGATGTCTCATTTCTCACAATAAAGATATTTATCCCTTAAAGAAGCCTTTCAATGGTTAAATGTCTGCTAAACATTTGCAGTTCAAATCACATCTGCTGTGATTTATCATATTATGAACTCTCCAGAAGCAAGAATAAGCTCCTCTTTGCCAAAAGCTCATCCACACATTTGACAGATGTTTTTAACCACCAGTGACTGCCATATTGTTCCTCAAGTTGTATGCTCTGAAGAACTCTTGTCAAGCTTATTATTTGACTGCTGACTTCATTCTTCCCTTGGGAATCATCCAGTCACAGTGATTTATCATCCCAACAGTTCGTTATAGGTACAGCTTCTGAACCTGTAGTCTTAGCACTGCTTTTCCGACACACTGCATTTTGTAAACCTAGTAGATATGTTTATGAATTTTAGGTCACATGTTTCTTGGGGCACAAGCTTTTCATATAAATCACCATGCACACTGATAGTGCCATACTAACAAATTACTACAATAAGGGCTGTGCCATTTTTCATTATTTGGGATAATTCTCTTTCATACTGAACGAAGAGTGCTGTTGGAATGAACAGTTCTTTTCAGACTACAGCCATGTCTAGTAGTGCTGCTAATAGTTTTATTCAAAAACATGCAAAATCATAGGTTCTGTTGTTGCCACTTCCAGCTGAAATGGGATGAAACAGACTTATGAACAAACACTTGAGAAAACAATGCATATGGAAAACAAATTGATCTGTTCATCTAGTCATATAGGAACTGGCATGTACATGGATATTTTATAACAATATTATCTAAAGAATACTTGAGAATTTAAATATGTGACCAGAGTCTTGAAAAACTATCCAAGCAAACATTTTAATCACACCCAAAAAGTTGTATCAGAAGGAGGACTTGAACTGAAATTTCCTTAAAACTGAGTCACTGAATTTAAAAACAGTACAGGATCCAATGAATGCATTATTTTAAATCAGTTGTTCTGGATTTGTATTCCAATCTAATAATGGATTTGTATTTGCTATTTAGTACCTAAAGTCCCCAGCAATAACATGGATTTCTTCCAAAAACAATGTGTTTTGCCCCATTTCCTCCTGTTTGCCCTCATATCCTCCTGTTATAGATACTTGTTGTTAGACAGATTTATAGGTTTTATTTTCCTTGTGCTAGAGCATGATAAAGCTGTGGATACACCCTTTGTTTTCAAAGCACAAGCAGTGATGCTGTATTATTTTGGCAGAACTGGAACATTTGTGTACATATTTCTGAAAAAGTTCAAAACCTTTGCTTGCATGCAAAAATGCAATTGCCTTAAGCTATTATAAAGTCATACTTATTAGTACCATGTCATTCACTTAAACTGAGATTTTTTTCAGAGAGAGAAATACGCCTTTTTTGCATAAGTTTTGACTTATTCAGAATGTAAATACATTACACTAGTCAAACTAACATGTCAGTTATAAAGGATACAAGGAACCTAGCAAATAGTTAAAAGTTTAAAAAATCCCCATAAGCCATTCACTTGCTGACTCTGCCTTAAAAAAAAATCTGAAGAAGCTGTCACATTTTTATGCCAAGTGTATGATAATAGATGAAGTCTCAATTTGCTTTGTTTTTTTACTATCAATGTGACTTGTCAGGGGACAATGGGTTGGAGGGAATCAAGCATGCAGATGAAAAAAATCTTGCAGGCTTTGCAACTTTTACAGTTTTATCTTTTTGCAGATTTTAAGGTTTATATATGCAGTATGCTGAGCAGAAAAGGAACCATATCATCCATGCTTGATATATGAAGTATTTTTAAAGAACTCTTCAAATGCAAATCTTTACATATGATATATACATAATCATATGCAGAACTGAAACCTCAAATAACAGATATTTGATCTAGGAGTCAGACATTCTGATATTCCAGTCAGGATGTCACCAACCCTGAATAAAACCAACATAATCTATAGATAGTGCTTTCAAACTGATAAATGTAATAGAAGGATTCAACACTGATTATTTTTTCAGTTATATTATTGTTCCATGTCTTGCTACATGCAGCCTGCAAGTAGAGGTAAGAGGGTGGGAGTAATTGTTAAGTATCTGGACTCAGAAAAGTCAAAATTTTCTCTTCTTCCCTTCCAGTGATAGAGGGTTTGTGGAATGTTTTGAATTGGATATTTTTCAAGAAAATGTCCTTCGATTTTTTTCCCACTGTTCTTAATTTATTTTTTTAAATGTATATTGTATTCATTTTATAAGCTGTATCTTAACTGTTCCAAATAACCTAAAGTAATTGAATTAGAACATTTGATTGGGAGGATGGAATTCAATTACAGTATGCAACAGTATACCCACTTGCTAGATATAAGGCTCACTGGAATAGTGAAAGCATGAATAGATTTGTACTGGCAGGGAAGTTTAATGCCATATTCAAACATATTTAAAACTTTCTTTCGCAATAATTTATATTAGAATACTTGACAACGTTTTAACACAACAGTTGACTTGCTAGGCTTGCCACCTGCTCTATTTCAAGTAAAATGTATTTAGTCCTATGATTTAGTGTTTATTTGCAAATGCAAATCTCTCCTTAATTTAGATTCTAGCGAGGAGAAAACAAAGATGCTGAAAACAACTATAATAATAATTTTTGCATGCCCTAAAAAACTGCAAGCATAAATATGTTTCCAAGGAATAGACATAACGAAAAAAAGTTAGCAGCAGATGATTAGTATCATAGTCTGATCCAGCTGTATCCTAGTTGGATACTTTAGAACAGAGGTTTTCTACTGCCATGCTGAAAGGTCCCCAGTTATGCAATGTTAGTCAGCCACAAGTAAATGATGGAAAGTGCTGCGCAGCTGGCAGTCAGTGCCCCACCTCTGTGATATCACCAGGGGCGGATTGCCTCAATTTCTCCTCCTGAGTCCCAGTAACCAGTGATGTTACGGGACTTCCACTTTTGCAACCTGGAAGTCCCACCTACAAGATGTGTGCCATGAGATGAAAACTGCTGCTGTAGAACATTTAGACTGTTCTAGGTTAAATACACCATATTTGCAAATACTTATTTCTGAAAGCTGGTAAATGTCCCTGTATTCATATGTGTCAGGCCCAGCCCAAGAACAACGGTGAAACAGTCTAGTCAAGTAAAGTTCCTTTATTTGCTTATATCTTACAGACAGAATCTTGCCAGACTAAATCTATGCTACAGCAACTAGTAGATACACCCTGGGAGATTCTAGGGAGTGGCTATCCTGAACCTCTTTCACTTCCCACACTCCCCGAGGACTGTATTGTCTTTTGTCTCCTTTCCCCTCCTGGAATGTACCCTCTTCTTCCTGATAGCCTTTATTTCTCACAATATGACATTTTACTTACTCTCCCTTCAACAATTATTTTCAGTTTCTGTGAATGTTACATGACTTGTAAACCATCTCAATAGAAAGCAAACAGAGTGATTGCTTTCCCATCTATTGCTGGGAATTTGGCTATTTTTCCCACCACTTTTTCAAGTTCACAGGTGCACATCTGTTTTAGCAATGGTAGGAAGAAGCATAACTTCTAGGGATAAGCAAAAATAGATTTATAAATTCTATAAAAAATTTATAAATTTTCTCATAATTTCATATTTTTAAAAGAAGTACAATAATGGAGATACACAGCCTCCAAAGGACAGAGGAAACAAAATAAAGAACAGAGGTTTTGAAAACCACTTAAGAAGGCAACATAAGATAGCATAGGCACTATGCAACAAGACTTTACAACACCCATGAAGCCTTATTCAACACTGCAGTAACAAGTGACTGAAGACAATATTAGATGAGAAGGATGACTGCACTTCCTCAGATACAAAATACAGTAGACTACTTAGAATATACAATACTATAATTGTACCCATCCCTTGAAACATGAGACTGAAGTAAAGATTGTGCAGAAAGTCCCTAGCATTCAGCTAGAACTGTAGAGAAGAGATGAATCCATGTCAGAAACCACATGTATATGGCCACGCTATTCTACCTTGCCAGAAAACCCATATAATCTACTTAATGAAGGAGAAATGTTCCTCCTTACAAGCTTCAAGAACCGATCATAAAACGAACTGATATTTAGTGAAAGAATGAAAGGAAAATACCAGCCCGTACTATATGCAGATGTATAATAAACCTGTTAGTATTAATATGACTAATAGGTAAGCCATTACAATGCATAATTGTACAAAGAGGGAAAGGTACAAAGAAAGAATACATAGATGCAATAGTAATTCTCTTAGGGCTTTCTCTTGCATTTCCTCAAAATATACATGGACATAAAATCAAGTCTGTAAACATCTGATCCAAAGTTAGTGAGTTCAAACAGAATGGAATGTCAGAAATACTGTAGAAATCATAAAGGACCTTAGCCAAGCCAGTCATGTTTCATTTACTTCTTCTGTGGCTTATTTTGGCTTCCTTGTGCTGAAAAACAGGGTATACAGCAGAACATGAATTCCTATACACACACTTGATGATACAGTTCAAAAATATATTTTTAGAGGAGCTTTAGACAAAAACAATTTTTACATTCAGACTACCATTTCTAGACCTTAAGGAAGTACTGTTATTGATTATATCGTGATTGTTACAGGTGTATTTTATTACAACATATAGAAATGCAGCACTGAAACTACTTATACCAACTGCATATCAACATATAAATACAGATAGTTCTCGGTTAACAACGGTAATTGGGACCAGGTATTCCATCGCTAAGCGATGCAGTTGTAAAGTGCAATGTCGTGACAGGGCCAACTTATGACAGTAGATCTGGCCATTCCAGTTGCTGTCATTAGGCGTGATGTCACATGATTGCCATTTGCGACCTGACAGCTTTCTCATTGAATTGCTTGTCAGAAGCCAGCAGTGAAGGTCACAAATGGCGATCATGTCATCGTGAGACGCTGCAACATTGTAATTGTGAGCTGGTTGCCAAGCACCTGAATCACAATCATGTGACTGCAGGGACACTGCGATGGCTGCAGCTATGATGACTGGTCATAAGTCTCCTCGTTCAGCACTGTCATAACTTTGAATGATTGTTGAACAAGTGGTCACTGAACAAGGACTATCTGTAATGACAAAGATAAAACTGGATGTGTGCTAATAATCACAATATATTACTGTACACCAAGCAAACACAACTAAACCTCATCTTTTTAATCCAATATTCTTCATTTCTTAAACTGCCACATTCATGTTTATTCTTCTCAAGGCACCTGAATTTTACATCCCATGTTGTATGGCATTTCTCTTCATAATACTTTACTTATGAAGCTTGAAGTCTATCTCTTTTGTAGCAATCCTCATCTATGCATGTTCTAGGTCCCTGGACAGCATTACCTATATACATCAACATATATGGATACTGGATACCACAGATAACTCCTTTAGATGCATAGGTAAAAAGGTCCCTTAAAATACAGGTGCTACAAGTCATATACAAGTCATAAAACTGCTGCATTGGTATCAGTTTTTACAAGTTCTGCATTTACCAAAACAGGCTTTAGACTCATCTCCTTTCTATGGAACAGCATTCCACTGCAACTCATGGGACTCCAACGCTGTTGAGTTTTTAAAAAGTATTAAAACTAGGCCAACTGGAATGAGATGGCATAATAAATATGATGTACATCACGTACAGGTTGTTCACGATTAGTGTGAGTTCGAATAATGCAATATTTGATTTACTTCAAATTGTAAAGTGATACCAGGTTGCATTTCATATGACCCAAAATTCAGTTAATGCAAGGCTGGCATGTGCGCAATTGAGGCTGGCACATGCACAGTTGTGGTTGTGGTTTTAGACACTGCTAATCTTTGGGTGTGCAAAATGGAAAAAAGGAAAACTCCATCAGAGGAAAACTGTAATGTGCAAGTGAAGTAGTTCACTCTCAAGGAATCCGAAGATATCTTTCGAGCAATAGAAGTCAGGAAGCAAAAAATTATGGTTGCTGACCCTAACCTCGATCAAAGCACGCAAATTCACCAAGATGTGGATAAAACACTGCGTCTAGCAGCATACATATAAAATTTAAAGAAAGAGAAAACAGTTCAGTCTATGCTGCTAAAATATTTTGAGAGACAATAAAGATGCTCTTGTCAATATAAGCATAGCTTTAGGAATGATGTTTAGAACTTTTTTGTTTTTATTTTGCTTTCGGTATATATTAACTGCACTAACTGAGAGCTACCTGTATAAAACATAATAATTATATATGTACAACATATTATAATAAAACAAAAGCTTACATTGATGGCTCCAGAATTCATCCCAAAAGGCTCTCTGAAAAAACAAATATTTAGACATTTTTGGAAGACCCTAAGATTGGGAGCCCTCAGCTGGTATGGTAAGGAGAGCCCTTACAGATAACACTTACCCTTGGGCACCTTCCTGTTGTTCTCTGACTATCCAGGATGGGAGGGCAGATTTGTTCAGGGAAAGGCATTCTCATGGACACCCAGGCCCCAAGCTATTAAGGGCTTTAAAGGTGACCAGTATCCTTCAGCTGCAGTCAAATACATACTGATAGACAATATAATTCCAACAGCAACAGTGTAATATGGCAGTATCAAGACTGACCAATAAGCCCAATGTAGAGCAAATTATAGTACTGTAATCTAACCGAGGGATGACAAGGGCATAAGTGACTATCCTCTGTGTATCTTGTTTGGTTACTGTTATTTATATTTTTTTAACCTTGAGATCAGGGCCTGGGATGATTGAAGGGGTATATAAACCCAGATTGTCAGGTTGAGAGAGGCAATATCTGTGTCTACCAGTACACCTTTGGTTATAATGCACCTTTATACAGATTAAGAGAAGTTTACTATTGTTACTATTGTCACTGTGATCAGAGGTATATTCTTACAATGACATATATTCTGTAGTAAATACTAATGTTCAAAAATTATGTTTCTAGTTACACAGGTATAGCGATCATAAATTAAAGGTATAACTAATATTAGACTGGAGGCGAATATGTGTAGCTCAGGGTTGAACTGTGGAGACCTTGGGGTTCTCTGAGCTTGGTTCTTTTCTTGCAAATGTTTCATTACCTGGCTAGGTAACTTCTTCAGTGCACTGAAGATGTTACCTAGCTGGGTAATGAAACATTCGCAAAAAAGGAACCAAGCTCAGAGAACCCCAAGGACTCCACATAATATTAGACTGATGGCAGGTAGAGAAAAGGAACAGGAACTTTCCAGATGCACACACAGTGCATCAAATTACAATGATGTTTATTGTAGCACTGCATTTAGGTAGAAAATTTGTGCATATTTCCAATATTCTGTATATTCTGGCCTTAGCTTAACAAACTATACATATACAGTTCTATATAATAAATTCCAAACAGAAATTCGTTTACTGGTGTAGACTTTCACAGCCAGTATCTGTTGGGCAGTGTTGAGCTTCAGGGTTTAGTGACTGTGGTCTAGACAACAAATTTCCTTATGTTTCACCAACAACTGTGGCTGGCATCTTCAGAGGCAAGGTGGTCTATTACCTGCTCTGCACCACCCCAAGATCCTCCCCAAAAGCAGGACTAATCAGGCATCAGCCCCAAAATGGGCAAATCAGAAACCTGCCTGGACAAGGACCCAATCAGGTCATAGCTGCTCAGACTCAACAACCAGAACCCAGCACGAACAAAGAACCAATCAGGAATAAGTACTCCAAAAATGACCAATCAGAAGCCAGCATGAACAAAGAACCAATCAGGAACCAACACCACCAAAACAACCAATCAAGATTGGGCACGAACAAAGAGCCAATCAGAGACAGCCCGCACCAACCTGCACCAATCAGAAACCAGTTTGACTGAAGATCAATCAGAAGTCAGTCACCCAGGTCCCCAGTCTGAATTGTCTGTGGTTGCATGGCAGACCACCTTGCCTCTGAAGATGTCAGCCACAGTTGCTGGTGAAATGTGAGGAAATCTGTTGTCTAGACCACGGTCACTAAATCCTGAAGGTCAACACTGCCCAGTAAGAAATGTGTGTGTTTGTTCTGGAGTCTTATTTGTTTTACTCTTTCTCTCCCTGTTTCATGCAGCTTCTTTCAGTATGTTCACTTCTGGGCTCACTTGTAGCCTTGGAAGACAAATGGAAAGAGAAAAATTGCTATGTTTTTAGTTTTTCATTTAAGTAAATCCTCTTATTTCATACCCTTAACTCTCTGTAAGGTTTCTTTAACTTTCTGAGACATCCTTAGGCATGCAGCAGATGCTCCAAGATCTGTGCTTGCCTAGAAAAGGCCCAAATAGTTATGTAACTTCCATTTAATCCCAAGGGTTGAGAATTTTTTTCTTAAAGTGCAATAAAATGTGGTTTTCATATCGCAACAAGGAGTTAACATAGATTTCCTATTTTGTCATAATGCTGTTGTTAACTATGCTAATCTCAATATTGATGTTCATTGTAACACATTTCAAACTACATAGTCTCATGTAGAACATTAACTAATTGCCAGATTTGATAAGTAAATCCTCATTGCCCTGCCAAATGACAGATGTCTTTCTTTAAATTTCAAGAACGCAGATTTCAACTGGACATCAAAAAGGATTTCCTTACAGTACAAGCTGATTAACAATGGAACAAATTCCCTTGGAGGTTGGTAGACTCTCCTTTGCTGGAAATCTTTAAAGCAGTGTTTCTCAACCTTGGCAACTTTAACATGCGAATTCTAGGAGTTGAAGTCCATCCATCTTAAAGTTGCCAAGGTTGAGAAACACTGCTTTAAACAGAGGCTGCATTGCCATCTATGGGGGGAGCTGTAGTAGTAGATTCCTGCACTGGACATGAGGCTGGACTAAATGATTTTCAAAGTACTTTCCAATCCTGATCTTATGAAATAGCATTTTTATAACTTAAATCTTTCATGTTTCAAGATTTTTTTTTCTTCAAAATGATCCATGTAGAAACTGGCCAAGCCAGGAGCAAATCTGCAGGCCTTGGTGGACCCTTCTGATCCTGAAATTAAAAAACAACAACTTTGTAGTATTATCCTTGCCAAAGAACAAAAACATGGGGGATGGGGAGGCTGGCTGCCAATTCTAGAATCCGAAATTACTTTCCTAATATCCAAAGCATTCCTGAAGTGTATTTAGAATAATCAGGTATACTAGGAATCAACCCATCTGGAATCCATTAAGAATACTTTTTTAAAAGAATCTGGAGGATACAATGGTATCATTGGAATGAAAAGTTTAAGAAAAGATTCCACATATTCTCATATAGGTCCCAAAATTCATACACATCCAGAAGCAGCAGGCCACCAGAAAAGATATTTTTTATAAATTTAGGTAATAAAATAATGAGGTTCCACACTCTACTCCAAATAAATATTCATGCACAGACTTAAAAATACAGTGATGAATGAGGCCTTCATTTAAAAGAGTATAAACCTTTTAAACTCTACCTGTTTGATCAGGGATGCATTTTTCATAATGTTATATTTTCTCTAGTTGCCATTATCCCTTCTGGATGTAATCTTATATGTCCATTACTTCTATTGCTCTTTCTTTATCTGCAGGTTTAGGAATAATACCTTTTCTCCTTTTTAATCCCTCCAAGTACCTGCCATTCACATCTGGTAAAATTAAACCGATGAGGAATGTGGATATTTTCAAGATCTTTTATAATGTTTACAAGTAGTCCTTGACTTATGACCACAATGGGACTGGAAATTTTTTCGTTAAGCAGTGCGGTCATTAAGCGAGGCATCACGTGACTTGCGACCTTCCCTGCCAGCTTCCCCACTGACCTTGCTTGTTGGAAGGTAGCTAGGAAGGTCACAAATGGCGATCATGTGCAACTGCCGTAAATGTGCAATGGTTTCCAAGCGCCTGAATTATGATCATGTGTCTGTGGTGATGCTGTGACAGTTGTAAGTGCAAGTACTGGTCATAAGTCACTTTTTTCAGCACTGGTGTAACTTCGAACAGTTGCTAAACGAATGGCTGTAAGTAAAGGACTACCTGTAAAATTAACTCATGAAATATCTTTACAAAAGGGTTGGAGGAAATGGATTAAACTCTGATTTTACTCTCAATATTTTTTCAGTAGGAGATGTAGGAGATATTTGGTCATCTTAAAAAAAATCTCAAAATTACTGCAAGAAGGCAAAGTGGGAATATCATTCCCTGCCATTCTTTTTAGCCAAAGGATGCTTCCTGCCATACCAGATTACTTTTCAGCTTTTTATTTTGGGTAAATGGGCACATTTCCAAATAAAATACTAGGCTTTAGCCAGCCACCAATTTTATTTTTTTAAGAATTCCCAGAGACATTCTTTTGAATAAAGATGATGCCAGAGGCTGGCACTTTGCAGTTTTAATTTTTATTTTTAGTTGAAGAGAGACAAGCAGCAGGCATCATGATTCCTATTACTGATATAGTGCAATTCAACAGCTATCCAATTATTAACATCACATGAAACTTGTAAGGATTTCTGGAGCTGAATAAATCCAGATTCAATCCTTGGCATATCCAAACTAAAATATATGAGGCATCCTGTCAGTCAGACTATCAGGGCTAATTCAATATAAGGCATCTTCTAATTTCAATTTATTTGTTTATTCAAATGTTTGTATCCTGCCTTTCACAACAATGGGCTTTCAAGATGGCTTACAAAAATAAAGCTGAAACCTTGACAGACAGAAAGAGGGAGGAAGGAAGGAGGTAGTCATCAACTTCTGTATATCTGTGCTTGTCTATTTACTACAAGACTGCGAAGTGGGTCTGCAGGACTGCAAAATAGCACCACTACCACAAGGAGCACATGTGGCTGATGAATATTATAGTCAGCAAATCCATGTTGTGGGACCAGATCAACTTGGACCACTACACATGGGCTGTGCAAGACTGGTACATGGAGATCAGAGACAATCTGAGGAACTTGTATGATGACAAACATAGGTTGTGGAAGGAGCTCAGCACCATTTCAAGGCCCAACAAATTCGGTCAGTGCATCAGTTGCACCCATTCCTGGACCTGGAGGCTCTACTCATGGTCACATCACTACTCTGCAAGCTGCTGTGGCTGCCAGTATGCTTCCAGGTGCAATTCAAAGTGCTAGTTGTCACTTTTAAAGCCTTTCATGGCTTGGGGTCAGGTTACTTAAGGGATTGTCTTTCTCCCATTTTTGAACCTATCCTATCTGGTCCAACAGTATGGGCATGCTCTGGGTCCCATCAGTTAAGAAATCTAGGCTGGCCCTCTGAAATGTTCTCCCTCTGGAGATTAGGTTGGCCCCAACCCTGCTGGCCTTTCATAAGGGTCTAAAGACTTGGCCGTGTGCTCAAGCCTGGGGCCCTATGTGTATGAAGGGACCCATCTCCTGGCTATGTGAATGATTGTTGGTTTTCTCAGCTGCTGTGTATTTTACTTTTTGTATAAGTGTTTTTTTTTTTCATTATTGTTCGTCACCCAGAGTCGTCATTGAGATGGACATATAAACAGATTAAATAAATAAATAAATAAATAAATAAATAAATAAATAAATTTGCTGAGATCTACACCATTTTCAAGGCTCAACAAATTCACTGACCTTTATGTTGACTGAAGGAGATCAAGGTGTTCCACCTGAAACACTTGAACAAGATGTGCCAATTATCAATAGAAAGTGAGGAACCTGAGAAAACCCAAGTGAAGAAGCTCAGAAACTTGTGGAGTTCACAAAGGAAGGATATAGCCACTATTTGGACCCACATGACTGTTATCTCAAGTATATTAATTTTCAATTTCATTTGCATTTTATATAGAAAAGGCCACTGAGGTTGCCAGAGCGATCAAAATCAACGACTTCAATGTAGTGGAGATTATGCTATGTAAAAGGAGAAGCAGAAAGAATCCATTAGAGGACAACATAATTTAATAACTACATGATGACTATAGGTATGAACTGATGTTTTCTGCTTCAAAATAAATATGATGTATTAATTCTTTGATTCATTAAACAACCTGCTTTCAGTGTTGCTTGTTTCATAGACACCACATCATCAAATGCTAGATCCTACACCAAAATATCAGAAAGAAATCCATTAGCTTATTAAGATGGAAAATGAAGAGTGTACATCAAGCTACAGGGTAGACAGACATAATGACCTCATTTGGAAGCTAGCCAAATGCTCCGGATAAGCACCTTTACATTCTGAATATCCAAAGAATCAGGAAACTCTGCAACACTTAGCTAACACTATAATCAATCTGTTAAACAGTACGGTACTGTAATACCTTAGACATATAATGGCACTGATTCATTCAACTTGTAAAAATATTCCCATTTTAGAGATCTTAACCCAATACCTTCATCTCTGAGTTTATCTGCAATTGTTATAATCTTTTTAAAATGCCCGTATGGTCCTTCCTGAATATAAGCAGACTCTTTTCAAATGAACAGACTTGGCATCCAGAAGACATGCAGTAACACATAAAGTGCAGCAACACAATAAATCTTCATAAATCATACACAACTCCAATTGTACATATTGGTTTTATGTGACTTCAAACTTACATCTTGTTCTTCCCTTAAGAGCTACATTCTACCCCAGCAACCAGCTTTCCAGTTAAAGGCAACACAACTGAAGGTCAATAAACAAAAATGAGAACTAGTCAAAGGGAGAAGGGTGCTTGTTTCCTAGCCTAATTTCCAACTTTTCTTTTCCTGAGGGCTTAACTCCTGCCCCTATCAGTTCAACTAGAGGAACCCCGCATCACATTTACTAAAGATGATGGCAGTGCTTTTGATATCCACAGACTTTATCTGTCAAATGTTTCCACCCACTTAAAAAAAATTACAAAATAATATTACACTATAATTAGGGTTTCCATTTTATTTGATATAATTCTTATTTATCTGAATCCCACATTTCTTCATCTGTCAGTGCCTTTAGCTGTGGTGGCTGAGAATTATGGGAAGTATAATCCAACACAACATATTTGAAAAGTACCAAATTGGAAAAGGCTGTCCTATGTAACATACTAGAGGACAGGTCCCTCTCTAAACCTGCAATGAGGGGGAAAAAAGAAAAAGAAAAAAGAAATGGATGCAAGAGTAAGAGAATGATACCCATTTATTTCAATTACATCTTCATCAATATTTGGTAAAATTAGCTTTTGATATCACCAATCCTAATTAGAATGTAATCTATACAGTAGCAAATAAGAACATTTTCCTTGTTAATCAGCTATGTTCAATTTGAATCAGTAATTGTAGAATTTAGAAGAAATTCTTCATTCTGGCTGATAAAGAATTCTTTGTAGTTTAAGAACTTTCACAATCTTACGGAAGTATAACAATATAATCATGACATCAAATGAATGAAAAAATGCTGAGCATGGTGACTATGGTATAATCAATGCTAGTTGCTTATAGTATCTTCTACAGACATCCAACACCATTTTAGTGCCAATACTGAATAATGGGGACAGGTTTTACATCACCTCAACAATGACTGGGTGATGGTAGGTGACACTACTAGTAGCTACTGAAGAAATGAGGTACTGTTTTCCCCAAAATAAACCTCTGTAACAAAAGGAAAAAAACCTGACATGCTACTTGCTCCAAGACAGCTAAGTAAATGATAATCTAGTTTGAGGCTATCAACAGTTAACAGTGAGGCTTTGCCTTCTGTGAGTTGGTGTATAACAGTGAAGTTTATTTTATCCAACGATCTGATCCGAACATCATGATGAAAATCACTTTTGCATCGCTTCGCCTCCATCTGTGCATGATGACAGCACAAAAAGACAGTAGGACTGGGGTCTCTTCTCTATTTGCAGTGTAACTTGGTGACAGTAATTGGCCCTCTTCAAGATTTGCTAGCACTCTCATAACAATGCTACAACTGCAGTTACGCTACAGCACTGCGCCGAGTTCTAGTAAAATCCTTCTGTTATCAAGATGGTAATTTTCCTGTTTTTATTAAATAGCACAAGTTTCCTCTTATTTTTTTATCTTAAATTCCACAGACACCAATGACATACTTTCAGGAATTAAGAATTAACTATTGTCAATCATCTGCTAAGGATGGATCAGCCAGACACGAGCAAAGATGTTACCAATATTACATCTGACATCAAATTATGTTAATCACTCAATCCCTGTAAGTAAAGTCCATACTTCCCTCTTAGGACTAGTGTTCAGTTAAACAATCTGCTTCTCATACAAAAAGAAACCAAGTTAGCTTTTTACATAATGTCATAATAAAATGACATTATGACAAACAAAATAAAATGTGAGCATCATGGAACTGTTCATTATTTTTACCAGTTAGTTTCAAAAGAAAATAGTGAGTACATCTTAAACAATAAGCAAAAAACACTGAAGATTTTATAATGTGTAATATATCCCTATATTATCTAGTTGTAGGTTAAGAACAGCATTGAGGTTCAATTATTAAATATAAATTTTTAAGACTGAGTTACAAAAGGTGCCACCAACATCTCACAAAAGAAAACACATTTTATATTTAATATTTTTCCCTACTTATCCATTAGGTGTACAGTGCCTTATATTTTTACACAAAATCCCTGCACTGGTATCTAAAGCATTTTATTTTTACTAAGTGGTGTCAATGAAATCCTGCAGCAATGAAACCACAAGAAACAGACATGTATATGGTGCAGAAGCTCCCCAGTTTATTCCTATATGCGATCCGAGCATATTTTGCTCCTTAACTCTCATAATCTGCATTCTTTACAGAGGAGAAACATTTCTCATGCACCAAAGATAGCAAAGACGCTTTTTATTTTTCCTGACAGAACACCATCTTTTTATAACTCTAGATTATACTTGCAGCTTCAGGCGGCAGCAGTGACAAAAATTCCAGTAAGACATAAAAAGCTATTACTCATCTATGTAGTTCATCATGCAGTTAGCTATTGTTTACCTGCAGCTCATCCTTGACACACCCACCTCCCAAACACTACGGAAGAACTGCAATTTTTAGATGAAAGCAAAAATCCCTCTTGCATTTTGGAAGCCTTTTGCAACTGTAAAAGCAGTCTGACATTACACAGCAAAAATCTTCCAGGAACAAAAAACCCAAGCATGCTGATGTATGAAACACAGCCTACCTGAATTCTTCAAATGCATACATGGCCTAGGAAATAGGACAGAGGCCTTGAAGTCTGCAAGATAACCTTGATAAGACTCAGGAGAAACATTTAGTTGGGCAAGCCACAGGCATAACCAAGAGCAGTAGGCTGTAAAGATTCTGGAAGAAAAGGGGCTGCAGATATTGGCCTGCAGCCTGCAGCTCAACCAGCTGCTGACAAGCAGCAGCTCGCAGGGAAAGGCGATAGAATACCATGTGATCATTTCAGCAAGTCTGATTAATGCAGTATACTCTAATAATACAGGCTGATATCTTTATTATTCAAGCCAATCCATGCCATACTTGCGAAACCTGAAACACACAACACTTAGCACCTCTCGTTTTGTGTTTGCAGGGTTTTTTGCCTTTTTTAAAATGAAACAATACATCTATTCACAGAAAAGAAAAATATGGGATCAAAGAAGGTGTTTCAACAGGATTCACTGGAGTTCCACAAACTAAGACTGTGGGATAGGATGTTAATTATATTATTTATTATAGCTATTTTTTATGCAAAATGGCAATAAAACCTACATGCTGTATTATGTTAACTGCTTCACAATTTGCATGTAACTGCATGAAAAGTCATATCCAAATAGAGCTGGAAAAACTAGTCTGAACTCTTGAAGAGTTGTAGTCTCTCATCTGTCAGCCTTACTAGGTAGACCAGACAGGAAACATGACCAGATGAGCTAATTCTACTTTATTGTAAAGCTACGTAACAAAATCTTACAAATCTAAAAGTACAATTCTCCCTCTGTCTCCTTTGCAGCCCGAGAAACTAGGGAGGGTCTCTTCTGAGCCTCTTGTCCCGCCCACTATCCAGCTGTGGGCTATACTGTCTCTTATTTGACCATTCCCTTGGTGGTGTCTCTTGGCCCAGTCTCCCAAGTTCTTTCCCACATACCATTACACAGCAGACTGATGGTTCCTTATTTTGTTGCTAAACAATACCAGAAGACTCAACTTCACTCATCTCTGATATTGGGAGTGCTGTTTAGGGATAATACGAATTACAGTCCAATAGAGTAATACCTCGGTTCACGAACGCTTCTGTTCACGAGCAATTCGGTTCGCGAACAGCAGCATTCCCAACATTTTGCTTCCGTTCGCAAACTCCACATCGGGTGACAAACACGACCTGCGGCCATCTTCCCTGCTCTGACACATGGTCGTGGCTTCCTCTAGGTGAGATCGCGGTCGCAGACAGACACTAGCTGTGAAGCTTTTTGGTGTTGCCTCAAGCAAGGTTAGTGTTCGCTCTCTTCATACTGTACTGTACTGTACTTTGTTTCATATTTTTGTGGTTAAAAAAAAATACATATGGTTCAGAAAGGATTAACCTTATTTACATTGAACCTTATGGGGAAATTTGATTTGGTTGGCAACCAATTTGGTTGGCGACCATGTTCGTAGGGGTCAGAACGGATTAACTTTATTTACATTGAACCTTATGGGGAAATTTGATTCAGTTCATGACCAATTTGGCTCACGACCAGAATCGTGGAACGAATTAAGTTCGTGAACCGAGGTACCACTGTAGTTATGGGGTCAAGTTTGAGAACCAATGCATTCATTAGGATTAAGTAACCAGGTGCCTTCCAAATAATTTGGTCTAGAACTCTCATAATTATTTAGCATTTATCACTGACTCTGAGGAGCCACAGGTCTCAGCTGATAACAGGCAGATCTTACATTTTCAGGAAGCCAAACTAGCAAGTAGTTTAGCTAGAAAACACTATGTAGAACAGCATTCTGAAGTGGACTATCTGATGGCTATTGGTAGCTCATACGAACATACCCACAGTTGTACCTCATCAGCTAATATTCAGAGGTATGTAGTCTCTAAACCTGGAAGTAAAATATACCTGTGATAGAGTTAGCATATTTGAAGTCCCCCATCCCCACTCCCTGCAAAAAAAAAAAAAAGAGGATGTGGGGGTAATCTGTCTACGGTAGCTTCCACATGAGCTGGAAGGTAATAGAAAGTTCTGGTTCCCATGGAAGCATGTGCATAAGTGCATATATGCAAAGGCTCCCCCCTGCAGACAGCTGTGCTGTAAGTATGCAGACAGTCCCTTCACTTCTATCTTCAACATAACTAGGACGTACGTGAAATATGTAACCAACAGGGCTACTCTCAATTCCTCCCATCCTGGACTGAATTTGTCAAGATAATGCCTGAACAGGCTAGAGATCAAACCTAGAAGACCGCTCTCCCTCCCTTCAGCAAAAGCAAAATCTTTCTGATTTCTTTTCTGTAAGTCTGGCACACTATAAATTAAGCAAACAACTTTCAAACTCACAACTCAAGACAATATATCTGGGGGGAGTCGCTGAGAAATAACTGAACATGGCCCAGGCTTGACTCTTGCCCTACAAACCCTGGGGGCCAGGAGGCACACAAGTCAGTAGCAGCCATGGTGGCCACTCCCATTTTCAACACTGATGCATCAAAGTGATGACCTTTCAGGTCAGAGAAGGCAAAAATAGAACACCACTACAGTATTGTTTTTTCCTCACAACTAGGCAAACCTGCTCTAAGTATCTCCAAGCTCTTTAAAAACAAGGAATCCCAGACATTTTTGCTATTTTTAGTTTTCTAGGGAGTTCAGCATCTAAAACAAAGATTCATCTTGGAAATCCCAAATGTATGGTAACCCCAGGCATCATAATTAGTAGCATTATCTTCCATTAATTTGTCCAAACTGCACAAGTAGATTAAAATGGCTGGAGCTATAATGAGACCTTCTTTGCCACATAGGAATCTTGCCCTTCTGCTCCTGACTCTCCACTGCAATTTTTTTTGGGGGGGGGGCTATGACCATCAAAAATCACTAAAATGTGTGATTAATTTGGCTAGATTCACACAATATGCTATGTGACCGTAATCTAAAATGGGGTTTGTGGTTCAGACATTGTCTTACCATGTTATGCGAGCCAGATCATCATATTATGGTACAGGAATTGTGAATGTTTAACGCATGTTTAGTGCTCAGCAAATGAAAAGTTTTTAAATGAGATAGAATCAGAAAAGACCAACTAAATGATGTGACTTGAAAAGGGCCAAACCAGCGGAGTCACATTTTGAAAGAAACAGCGCTGACTGAGGGAAGTCAAAAGTGTCAGGGATTGAAATATGCGTCAGGCAAAAGCTTGTCTGCCTAGCAACAGTACAAGGAGTAATGTGGAACATTCTAGTTTAGCAGGCAACATACAGTCATGGGAACAAACTTTCAAACATGATCAGCATTCATTATTAAATATTCATTATTAAATAGCCTTTTTTTAAAAAAGGCAAGAAGCCTGCAAAAAGAAGCCTTATTCATTTGCAGGATATTAGAAAAGTCAATGTATTGCAATATGCAGAAAGAGGAAGAAGTAATAGGCTGCCTAGAAAGCATTTCTGGAATGTTTTCAAATGAAGTACCAACGACCCCTAAAAGCTTAAAGATTTGGAGTTCACATAAACAGTTTCTCCATCAATCCTAAATTCATTTCCTTTGAAGTCAACTGGGGACAGAATTTGGTCCATTAAAAGGTTTAAGGCTGCAGCCCTGTCACATTTTCTGTCAATATTCACTGAAGTTCATCTAAATGAATTTCTACACCACAGTTTTGAACCTGATTTATACTTTTCTAATTGTCATGTATCCCAACCAAGAAATCTTGTAAGTTCTGTCTCACACAAAGAGACAGACATTATCTTATCACTGTAATAACTCAGATATGCAATCCCATTAAAGAGACATCTTTAGTAGGACTGTTGGCTTTCCAATGAAAACTTCTGCTCAAGTTCCTAAGTGAATGACCAACTCAAAAGAAGCAATGGGAAATTTCCTGCTTTACTTCAGCTAAGAACGAGCCTTCTGTTAGAGAGGAACAATGGCTTTGCATCAAGAATACTTAAATATACTTTATTTATACAGTTATGAATAAACACCCAAGGTATTTGTGAATAATAGTTCCTGTAAATACCTATTAACAACATTATTACAAGATACAGTATCAGAGAGAAGGCTCTCATGTCATCAAATATTATGGTGTGCAGGAAAATTCCTAACCCTGTAACAAATTAAAAATAATACATCTGTAGTCCTCAAAATGGTGTTGTCAGCCAGGCAACCTATTATTGATTTTAAACTATAATGGTGCCAAGAAATTCCACTGAACTTCATATAAAACGGTATCAGAGCACAAAAGTATAAGTCCAAAACAGCAGATTGGCATCTCATCATTTTGCTGTTTGGGAAATGTTGTGACTGGCTATATTCACTATTCTATCTACAGTGGTACCTCTAGTTACGAACTTAATCCGTTCCGTGACTCTGATCGCAAGTCGAGTTGGTTGCAAGTTGAGGTAAATTTTCCCATAAGGTTCAATGTAAATACGGTTAATCCATTCCGCCCTCCGAATTTGGTTGCACCACGAGACAAATTTCCCCATAAGGTTCAATGTAAATACGGCTAATCCACCCTCCGAATTTGGTCACACCACAAGGCAAATTTCCCCCATAAGGTTCAATGTAAATACATACGGTTAAACAGTTCTGAAACATATGCATTTTATTTTTAAACCACAAAAACATGAAAAAAAGTATAGTATAGCACAGTATGAAGAGGGAGAATGGGGTGGGGAGGCAGTTATTGTTTGGAGGGAGAGTCCTCCTCCAAAAGGACATTGGGGAGATCTCCTTCAGGGGTTTCCTCTCTTCTTCGCCTCTTAGCTGCAGGCTCAGTTCTGGGGAAAAACCTGTCTAAAGTCAGTTGTTTTTTCCTGCGCTGCATAACCCTCCGGAAATGAGAGAACACGTTGTCGTTCATCATGTTCAACGCTCTGGTTGTCACAGTTCTGTTGGGGTGGTGCTTCTCAAGGAAATCCTGGCACTCATTCCATTTCGCCATGATGGATTGTATCACTTCACTGCTCACCTCCTCCCCGTCATCCTCTTCCTCAGTGGAATGCTCCTTGCCAAGCGCTTTCTGTTGCTCACTCTGGAGCTCAGCAAGTTCTTCCGTGGTCAGCTCCTCCTTATGGTCCTCAACAAGCTCCTCTATGTCTGCATCATTGACAACCAGACCCATGCTCTTGCCCATGGACACAATCTCCTTCACTACCTCTGCATCAGACCCTTCAAAGTCACGTTCAGCGACACATTCTGGCCACAGTTTCCTCCAGGCTGAGTTTAAGGTCCGGCAGGTGACATCTTGCCAGGCTTTATCAATGAGGCTGATGCAGTGGAGGACATTGAAATGTTTCTTCCAAAACTCTTTCAGAGTCAAGGATGTTTCCTCAGTGACATTGAAACACCTGCTGAAGAGCGCCTTTGTGTAGAGCTTCTTAAAGTTGCAGATCACTTGCTGGTCCATGGGCTGCAGAAGAGGTGTCGTGTTGGGGGGGAGGAACTTGACCTTTATGAAGTCGTATTCGGCGTCCATATCATCCACCAAGGCTGGAGGGTGTGCCAGGGCATTGTCCATCAGAAGAAGGCACCTTTCAGGCAGCTGGTTGTCAGAAAGATATTTTTTAACGCTAGGTGCGAACACCTCGTGCAGCCATTCCATGAACAACTGCCTTGTGATCCACGCTCTCGCATTGGCCCTCCACATGACAGGCAGTCTGGCCTTGTTCACATTGTGTTCCCTGAACGCACGAGGGGTCTGGGAATGGTACACCAGTAGTGGCTTAATCTTCAGGTCGCCGCTTGCGTTCGCACACAGCAAAGAGTCAATCTGTCCTTCATGGGCTTGTGCCCTGGCAGTGCCTTTTCCTCCTGCATGATGTAGGTTCTGTTTGGCATCTTCTTCCAGAAGAGCCCTGTCTCGTCGCAGTTGAACACTTGCTGAGCGACGTATCCTTCCGCCTTCATGAAGTCCTCAAATTTTTTCTTGTAGGCTTCTGCAGCAGCCTTGTCAGAACTGGAAGCCTCATCATGTCTTGCCATACTGTGGATGCCACTTCTCTTGCGGAATTTCTCAAACCAGCCTCTGCTGGCTTTAAATTCTTCACTTTCTGCGCTGGTAGAGGGGTTTGCCCGCAGTAAATCACTGTGCAGTTTCCTGGCTTTTTCACAGATGATAGCTTCACTCACGCTATCACCTGCCAGCTGTTTCTCATTCAGCCACACTAACAACAGCTTTTCCACCTCTTCCAGCACTTGTGTCCTCTTCCTCGTTAAGATCGTTACTCTTTTTGCCACATCAGCTCCTCTGATGGCATCTTTATTCTTCAAAATAGTCGAGATGGTCGACTTCACCATCTTGTACTCCGAGGCCAGATCAGTCACATGAATACCACGATCGTGCTTTTCTATAATGTCCTTCTTCAGTTCGATCGCCACTTTTTTCTTCAAAGCCTTATTCTTGCCAAGTCTGTTCTGCATTTTCTTTGGAGCCATGCTGGCAAGCACACCAAACACCTTCCAAACGCCACAAAACACACCACAAGCCTCACCGAACGTCTCCTTGCTACCGCGATCTCGCCCACAGGAAGCTGCGACCGCGTGGCAGCAGGGCAAATGGCCGCGGATCCGGTTCGTAGCTCGAGGCGGAGTTCACATGTCGAGGTAAATTTTTGGGGCCAGAGCTGGTCATATCTCGAAAAATTCGTAAGGAGGGACGTTCATAACTAGAGGTACCACTGTATTTTATGATAATGTACATGATACATTTCTACTATTCCAAATGCATGCATTGCCTTTAAAAGACTGATACATTTAAAAGGATAATACATTAATTAAAACATACTAAAATGTTCTGATACTTTTTACTCTTTCAAAAAATCATTTGAATCAAAACATTTTGTAAGTCTGTATAAACATTTTCACTTAACAATGCTTAAAATCATTACCCAAGACCTTCTGAATCCTCTATCTCATTGTTCTGCCATCCATCAATTTGTTCTTCTATCTTCTCCTTCCCAATGTTTTCAGGCATCATGCCAGGCTCAGCAGCAAATCACAATTTCCCAAACTCTCAACCGGGGCATCCACAGTGATGGTCACTGGCTTCAAAATGGCAAGCAACCCTTTTTTACATGTATGCAATGCATGTAATGCACATTAAAAAGCTTTGACTGCCTGATTACACCTTCCATTTTGAAGCCAGTGACCATCAGTGTGAACTCCCCTGTACTTAACCACCTATTCAGCACTTAGCTTGATTTGGCAGAAAACTTTAGACGCAACTTGGCTAAATTAGAATTTTTATAGCAAACAAGAATGATGGCTTAACAAAACTGACTGTCAACTGCAGAGCAAAGAATTCAAAGTTTTTACATAGCTATGTGTCAGCTTAATCTCTTGATTCTCCCCCCTGGCTTTTCCAAGTTAACAGATTCTTGGGGGTTCACTTAGTTTTTGCAGCTAAGATCATATTCCTCTCTGGCTTAGGAACCATTGGTTCCCACCTTGGTAGCTCCAGCCATTACAAATGTAACACATAAGATTACAGATCTGACTCAATTTGTACCAGGCTCCACTTGTAGTTTAATTATTATTTTACTTCAAAATAATATACTCAGAGCTATAGTTTTATCATTAGGCTATAAAGCCATTTGTGATGGGACTACAAATCTCCAATCTGTATAATTTAGAAATCTAATCAAAGGGATGTTTTCTGATAGAATGAATTAATGATATTCTTAGCAATCAATAAATACTCTTCTGAGAGTTAGTCTAAAGACATTTTGCTATCTGAAGTGGAATAGCAAATATCCCTCCAGTTTCACAATAAGGAGCACAGTTGGTACTCCAGGCTGACAAAGAATTTTTTTTCACCAAGGGACAATCAATCAATCAATTAATCAATCAATAACAAATCCCACACAATTTGCTGTATTTTCATGATACCCAATTGTTGCTACAGGCTAGCATGTCAGATCATTAAATATTGTTTACTACAAAAGAAATCAAATGTTAACTCTCAGTGAAAAAAACTCATTCATCATCATCATCATCATCATCATCATCATCATCATCACCATCATTGATATCCTGCCTTCTTGTCCATAAGGCACAAGATAGATAAAATATAATTAAAATTGTTTTTTAAAAAATATATATTTACCCTTCCCAGGTTAATTTGATGGGTCAACTTAATTTCATTTTTAGTTGCTGGAAAATCTGCTACAGGAAAACTGTATAAAACAATGTAGAAGAAATGTCTTGGTTCTATCAAATAATCCAAGGAGTCTATTGTATAGCTCAAAGTGCACTTTTCTGATACATTTTTTAAAGCTTAATTGCATGAAAATTCTATACAAAGAACATTTGCATTTTAATTTCAATCCCACATTTTCACAGTGGGATCAAAAGCAATCTTGCAATCAAGATAAATATGGCCATTCACCTACAAAAGGATAACACTATAATTTGTCAGCATTCGTTATTATTAAAGCATTCTATAGCATGAATAGATGATGTAATAACACACTCACCCCATGAGTCAAAATCAGCAAAGTTATTTCTGAACAGAATTTATGCAATGTTTAGAATTCACCAGTTCATAAGATAAATGAAGTGCGCACACACACAGACATGTCTTGTTTGTATTTTTACATGGTAACAATGAATAAGTAATGAAATATTCCCTGAGATCTCACAATTAAATCTGATGATGCTTTAGAATCAACTAGAAAATACTTCTTTCCCTACGGTCCATTTTTCTCTTCCCTATACACCTTTACAATATACAATTTTTTTTGTAATAGTCAATATTTTCCAGAATCTTTCCTCCAGATATCATTCCATTAATCCCCCAGAGGTAGTTAATCATGAATCACCAATCAGATATTATCTGTAATATATGATTAATAATAAAATATATTTTTTTAAAAAAGAAAAAAAATTGTATATCTCTGGCCCTTAAACCCACACTTTTCACAATCCACTCGCACAAAAACATAAATTATTAATGGAATCAATAGAGAAAACAAAAAGGTTTGTATATTTATTAAACTATTTCAAGAACATCCAGTTAACCCAGTTCATACACAAAGACATTGAATGGTAGTCAAGGCAACTTCCTACAATTTAAAAATAAATAATAAATAAGTATGACAGAATGTCAGAATAATAAACAAATAAGTATGACAGAATGATGTATTAGAATGTATTCAGAAGGCTAGTAATTAAATAATTACATGGAAATTTGAAGGCTTACTTTATTAAAATACAGTCTATATGTCCACAGATTTATCATAGACCATGTAATTTGATCAAATGTCAATTTCCATGTTATCACACTAGCTTTCATTTTCAAAGTTTTTATTTCCACTTTTGAGGTTGTAATTAAAGGTTGAATTCTTCTGGATAGGGATCGTATGTGGGATAACCACCAGAACCCCCAGGACCTTAAGCTTTCTTCATAAATCTGGAAGACCAGATCAGGAATCAACTCCACAAAAAGTTAAAAAGCTAAAACTACTTTTATTGAGAGTGGTTATAATAACAGAATCTTGCAAGTCTGATTGTGCTGTACTTCCTCCCCTTGTTATACTCATGTGGATTAGGGAGGTGTCTGTCTAAGCCTCTTCCACATATTTTCTGTTTCTAAGATATATGTATTTTCCCCTCATCGCTTTAGTAACAGAGCTCACATATCTCTGTCAAGATTATCTTCCTTACTCTCTACACTTTTAAATACAACACAAGAATGGGATCCAGTGAAGTCTCTCTGGACTTCCAGTGCTGTTTTAGTAGACCTCCAATTACTTCTTGTTCCTGATGCTATCAGGGATAATTATCCTTTGACAAGGACTCCAGAAAAATTTCTTACCCTGAATCCTGTAACTGAGTTTAAAATGGCACTAAGATGAATAGATAAATCAAACAGTTGGCGACTCGTTACTAGAATTAATCAAAACATATGAGGGCCAACCAGATCCATCAGCTCATGAAGTTTGTTTTCTGTCAGCAGCAAAGTTCATGAATGTTCAATGTTCAAGTTCAATGGAGAATTATCCCTTCCTGCTAATACATGTTGCAAGATGTTGCAAAAAATAGCTACAACTGTATCACCATGATCTTTGAAAATTTATGAAGAAAGCTTAAGGTCCTGGGGGTTCTGGTGGTTATCCCACATATGATCCCTATCCAGAAGAATACTGGAAGTGAATTGTTGGCTATGCAAATGGTATCAGTGACAGAGATTTGCTTTCTGGAACCATTAGTGTTATCTAGATGATGGCCTGCTGGCATGACATGGGCTGCATCTCACAAGGACTAGTAAACTGTACCAAAGCATTGTGAGTTTCATTAGGAGGACTTTAAACTGAACTCTATGGAAGTTGGAAAGGAAAAAAAAGTGATATAAAGACCTCAAATAAGATCTTCTGGGTGTAAAAAGAAGTGGAAATGATGAATGAAGCCTATCCCACCAGCACAAAGAACTGAAGAAGTTCATGGCCTTCACTGACTGTACACCAAGCTCAGAATATGGGTAATAAACAAGATGAGTTTAAACTTTTAACAAAGAAAGGTGAGAATAATATAAAGGGGTCCTGGTGGAATCAGTCCTGAGACTGGAATATAGCAGTTGAAAAAGAACAACCTGTCATATATAAGTAGTATTAACTTCTGATCAGAAATCCAACTCAATCAATATGTCAATAATACAAAGACCATTTGGGTTAAAATAAGTCAACAAATAAAAGAAGTACAGTATTGTTGTTGAGGTGAACTTTTACTCACTGTGCCAAGGAGATGATGTGGATGATATGCAGTTTCCAAAAGCAATTTGCAGATCTTTAAGAGAAGAATAAAGTAGTAGTGATGAGGGACTTTAATTACGTAACATCTATTGGAAGAAAAGCTCTGCCAGCTATTGGTCCTTCCAAGAAATTCCTGAATTAGTTTCCTGATTTTTTTTCCTGCAGAGGATGAGTCACAAAAGGATCAGCTATGTTTGCTTTGATACTAGCCAGTGGGAAAGAATTAATTCAGGAAATTGAAGTGTCAGGTTTGTACCCAGGCCGCAGCAATAAATCGCTCTCTAGAACTTCCAACCCTCGCTCAAGTTCTTTCTTTGGAAGTCAAGGACTGGATTAGGACAGATAAGTAAAGTTTATTACAGATACAAAATATTCCTAATGAAGAAATAAATCAGCTTCTACAAATTCTGATCTGCCATATACACTTGTGTGTTCCAAGATATCCTGAGTTTCATTCTTTTCCCTTTTTGTTGTAATAGACACCACGCTGCCCTTTTCTCAGGCTAAGCTGTTAATGCACCTGCACTATGTTTACGTAACACACTTGTCTGTTTTTAGCTTGTCAGCTCCAGCCCTCACAGGAAATTACAAGAACATAGGGCAAACACGAAAATGTGATGCTGGACTGGCTTGTAAGAGCTGATTGTTAAATTTTCTGGAATTTTGTGAACTGGTTGAGAGCAGGGCTGAGCCACAATGCCTAGTGCACTGATCAGCTATGGAACAGCAATGGAGTCAACAGAATCGGCTCAGAGAACACCAAGAGTTGAACCTTGAAAAATGTGTGCTGCAATTTGTAGAGAAGTCTTGCACTCTTTAAAAGAACTGCTCAGAACAGATTGAGCAATGGGCAATGGGGACATACAGAAGATGAAGCTTCCAGAAGTGTCAGTAGATGTATCATTCTAAGTGCTGACGGCAGCATCTATGGAATAGGCCAAGTGTTGCTTCCCAATAATAAGTAAGGGCTGCACCAATAATTTACTCTGTAGAACACTCATGGATCCACAAAATATGGCCTGCCCAAGATGAGAAAGAATATTGTGCAGTAATGTGGTCATGTGGATAATTTTCAAAGTACCTTTATGGTCTGAAACCCTTCCATCTATATATAGACCATGATTCATTGCTTCCTCTGAAAAAATTCAAAGTTTTGGATTGGGTACCAATAAGAACCTGAAATCTCTTCTGTTCATCAGCTATCACCTTCATGCTGGATGCCACCCAGGCAAAATAACTTAGTAGTAGCAGATACTTGTCCCACTTGTCTCAATAAACACTATTGCCCCCTAATGCGGACTCAATGTAGTCGTCAGGTTGAGAGCCAGAGTTTCTCAGAGCATGGATTTTAGTTATGTCAACAACTTACAATCACACAGCTTCAAAATTGAAAAGCACAAGGCAAACAGTCTATGAAACCATGGAAAAGGAAGGAAAAAGAAATGCTGGAAGTATACCGCTCTGAATATAAGAAGGGACTGCATCTTTATACTGACAAAGGGCAAATAAGAGTTTTACAGTAAGTGTTTCACCCTAGTATGCAATAAAGACTCATGCTGTGTCTTGTGTCTGACAGCCTGCAACCAAATTTGAGCCCAAGTTTTTTCTCAGGCTATGATAAGCCAAGTGCTTAGGAACTACTGCCAAATTCATATCAATGAGGCTGGCATCAGGCTGTAAAACAAATGGAGTTTTACAGCTTCAGTGCCTACCTCCAATTGGTATTTTCAAGTTGTACTCTAAATTACTGTTTTTGACCCACTGCTATAGGTAATAGTGATTTTTTTATAAAATGGCTTGCCGTCATAATTATGTAACATGTCTATTGTACTCAATCTATTCTTCAGATGACAGGAAAACTTACAGTGTCACACAGAATAATTTTTTGAGTGACAGAATTGTTATTCTGGCTGAAATGCCATAAAAAGTACCGGAAAAGCTTTAGGAAGGCTACCTAGGCCTCACTAAATGCAGATAATGTGCAAAGCCACCTGTTCAGTATACAAAGTCAAGTCAAAATCCTAAAGATCTTGTAGCAGTCATTGATTTCTGCCAGAATCTTTTCAGTGAAAAGAATCCTTGTGGTTTACACCAATGCCAGATAGACACAAGAAGAGAATTAGAGCTGATACATGTGAATCTGTAGTTCGTAAGTACTTGGTGGTTATACACTATTTTTCTAGGTGTCTCAAGACTGTAACCATAGCCAATTTTATAAGATCCACTATCACTAATTTCTTAAAAAGCATGATAGAGATATCCTAATGAGCTCCAAGCAAAGAAGAAATTAAGTGGAAACTCTAAAACCATCTTCCTGCCTTGACTTGGCCAGATCAGAAAATCTTTGAGATGAAAAAATTTCTAAGGTGATGTTTCCTTTCTATACACATATACTATACATACTTCCTTTTTTGAGAAGCTACCACCTGTTGTTTCCACTTTAATTCCATGTCTACACTGATTTTTCCCCTCTTCTTGCCAGGCCACAAGTAACAAACCCTATTCTAGATAACTATGTACATATCTACTTGCCATATCTTTTAAAATAATACAGATGATTTCTCTTTTCTCAGGAAGTCAAAATATTAAAAAGATATGACAACCAAGCCTGGAGTAACTTTCCATATTAGGAAAAAAATGAATAACAACACAACTGTTTAAAGGCTTTTAAATTACCTTTCCCTTATGGAAAAAATTCACTGTTTAGAAATATCTGTTCTACTGATATTCTTAACATGGGGAACATAAGTGGGGGGGGGGGGCGGGGAACCAAACAGTGTAATGCAAGATTGTTCTAAAAACTCAAGGAATCTAAGGACTTAACCTTTGTGTGTATCTATATTTGGACTGAATTGAGTTCCTTTGTTTTGTTTGAACAGGATTGTGTTTTAAAATCCCATAAAAGCTGTCATTCATTCATGTAAAACATGCTAAGCAAAATGCCAGGCAAAGGATACAACCAAATCATAACAAGAATCGTACATATGTAAACATAGATAATTCCACAAACAAGTCACTCTTGAAGGACTAACATGCTGAATTTTGACCAATTTTTTGTTGCATATACGTGGATTCCTGCAATATGTTAAGCTGCAATTTAGTGACTTAACTATGCATGAACTAAGTCATTAGAGTTTCACCATTGTTATTTATTTATTTATTACTGATAGTCCTCAACTTACGACCACAATCGGGACCATAATTTCTATTGCTAAGCGATGCGATTGTTAATTAAGTCACACCTGATTTTACAACCTTTTTGCCATGGTTGTTAAGTGAATCACCACTGTCGTTAAGCAAATCACATGGTCATTAAGTGAATCTGGCTTCCCCCATTGACTTTGTTTGTTGGAAGCCCCCTGGGAAGGTCACAAATGGTGATCATGTGATCCTGGGACAATGCAACTGTCATAAATACAAGCCAGTTGCCAAGTGCCCGAATTTTGATCACATGACTGCAAGAATGCTGCAACAGTCATAAGTGAGGACTGGTCATAAGTCACTTTTTTCAGCGCTGTCATAACTTTGAACGGTCATTAAACAAATGGTCGTAAGTCGAGGACTACCTGTATAACACTTCTATACTGCTGGATTACCTATATAATACTTTTATATTGCTCTACTGCATACAAAAAAAAAAAAAAAGACACCAGTATAGATATCTTGGGAAAGATGGCCTTGCAGGAACATAGATGCCAAGCCATGCAGGGCTTTGTAAGTTAAACTAGGCCCAGATACCTACTAGTAGCCAATGCAATTACAGTGGTACCTCTAGTTACAAACGCCCCTACTTACTAATTTTTCGAGATACGACCAGCTCCGGCCCCAAAAATTTACCTCGACTTGCGAACTCGCCTCGACTTACGAACCGGATCTGCGGCCATTTTCCGCCCGTGCCACGTGGTCCGCGGCCATTTTTCCGCCCATTCCACGTGGTCCGCAGCCATTTTTATGCCCATTCCACGTGGTCCGCCACCATTTTTCCGCCCGTTCCACGTGGTCTGCGGCCGTTTTTCCGCCCTGCTGCGTGGTCCATGGCCATTTTCCGCCCCTGACACGTGGTCCGCGGCCATTTTTCCGCCCGACACGTGGTCCGCGGCCATTTTTCCACCCCTGACATGTGGTCCGCGGCCGTTTTTCTGCCCCGATGCATGGTCCGCAGACGCCGGAACGGATTAACTGTAATTACATTGAACCTTATGGGAAAATTTGCCTCGTGTTGCAACCAATTCGAGTTGCAACCAGAGTCACGGAACGGATTAAATTCGTAACTCGAGGTTCCACTGTACTTCAACACGAGCGCCACTCTACTGAACTTATTTCCTCTAGTCAGCAGCTGGGTTGCTGCAATTTGGACCAAATGGAGCTTCTGGGTCATCTTTAGCAGCATTTTCACATAAAGCTTGCTGAAGTAGTCTAACCACCTTGATGAAACATAAATCACTGTTGGAAGTGGTAATTGTGAGGTCAGAAGGACGTCTAAGTTGTATAACTACAGTTTGAGGAAGAGTGCAAACCCATTCTGAGTCAATGGAGGGAGTTGGACTTAACCAGATCACTCATCTACAAAAAGCAACTCCATCTTACAGCCTCCAAACACTGGGTCAGGGCCTCCAAAGCACCCATGGCCTGGCTTGGGATGGTGATACATAATTGAATACGATGAAATACTGATGATACCTCATCCTAAAGCGACATATGACCTCTCCTAGCAGTTTCACCTAGATGTTCAAGAGCATAGCTGAAGCCTGCAGAAACCACAATGAAGAAGCCAAGGGCTTGACCACTTTTCTCCCCTGTGCACTGACTGGTACCTGTGAGGGAGTGAAGTTGGAGTTGCTGCCCGTATTTTGGAAAGGTAAGCTGCAGCTGGGCAGAAATACTTCTCACCCCCATTTCCCTTGTTTCCCTGACTACTCACAAGCATCCAGGCCAGCTTTCCAGCTGCCTGTGATAATGAGCCATACCCTGGCATTTTCAAGGATGTGCCGACATCCAGAAACAGCCTCAATCCCACCCAGGCTCTTAGCTTAGAAAAGAAAACATCAAGACAGGGTGGAAGAGGAGGTACATGTAGAGGGTGTATATGTAAGAGGAAATGTGACAAACAGCCTACAGATGGGGAAGTGGAATAGTGAAGTCTATTACTCTAGCTATCACAAGCAGGCAAGAGGACTAGTATTCAACTACCAAGACCACAGGTTGTGGTGAGCAGCATATCTTGGTGGGCCTCCTGGCTGGAGCGTGGAGTTTTGCTGGGAGCTTAGTAGCAAGTAAAAGAGGAACAAGCACACTGAAGCAGCACTTTATCTCAACTAGTGCAGGAACATCTGGAAAAGGCTTAAAGGTTGTATGCCACTCTACAGACTTTACAAACTTTACAAACTTATTTATATAGACTTCATACATTTTATGGACTTTTGCTTGAACTAAGTATTAAAGGACTAGGTGTTAAAGACATATTTACATGGCATCACCTTGCAAATCCTAGATGGGTGAAAAGCAATAGCCTGTGGTTGGGGGAAGGTGTGTGCTACAATAAAGCATTTTGTACAGCTTTGCTATGCTGTAGTGTGTCCAGTCCTTGAAAAACAAAGAACCCTCACAGTACCATACACTCCAGTAGGAGGTAAACCATGAAACCGCTTCCAACCCTAACCCTAAACTGTCCAGCAGGATGCCATTACTGATGTTATCAAACTTCATCCAGAGGACTTCCAGGGGAAGTATGGTGGACTAAAGACATCCCTGTGAAAGTGAAGCCGACTGTGGCAAAGATCAAGGAAATGGTGAATAGACCGGTTCCTTGGAAACTCTCCAGATAAGAAGAGGATGGGAGATCGTCCACATGTGCTCCAGATGGCTGCTCCTCATGAAGAAATCACAGGACAGCAGTTTTCCACAGGTTTGAGCACCTGGAAACAATGGGATTAGCCATCTTGCTTGGAACTGTGGCAGAGACTTTTAAAAGACAATAGCTTCGCAAACCTCACTTTCTAATCACTTTTGAAATTGCTCATTAACTACTTCTAAGCTATTAGAGACCTTTGGAACAAGTTTGAGAACACCAGGTGAATCTGCCTTCAATCCCTGAATGAAAGGAAATTTTAATCATAAACTTAAGAACTTAAAGAATCTGAAATAAACAGCAAAAAACTAAATATTTGATCTTACAAGACAAAACAAAGATAAGCAATTTCATGATTTCAAAAACTGGACACTAGAGGGGACTAAGATTGTTAGGTTGAGAAAAGATTTACAAGCCCTTAAAATGTTTACAAATGTTTTTAAAATGTTTTAAACATTTAAAACATTAAAATGTTGCAAAACATAACAATGAAAATACTGAAGGAGACTTTTGAAGAATGGAATCAGAAAATAGTTTTAAGCATTTGTTTATAGATAAGAGATGGGATACGGGATGAAGAGATAAATGTTTGTAACTTTAGAGAGGGTGAAGAGTTACAAAATTTGTTTATACTTGCTGTGATGAAGGTTGGAAGTCACTTCTTTATATATTTTTCTTTTTCTTTATTGTATTCTTATTTTTCTCTTTTTTCTCCTTTTTCCTTGCAATTTTTGCTCCTTCTCTGTATTTTCTTTTTTCTTTAAGTTTAGTTTGTATTAGATTTTACCATTATAATCAAAATTATTAATAAAAATTATATACAAGAAATATCATATATCCTCAAGATTTTGGCAATTCCACTAGATCAGGGTAACCGATGTGTTCCACTATTTGTAGCCTCAGTCTGTAGCCTCCAGAATTCCTCCAGAGTTGGCAGGACTGAAATTTTCAGTCCTTTTGTTTTTCTGTTTTAGGGAGGTTTACAGTTCATGCACCTATCACCTCTTCAAAATCCTTTTTCCCAAATTGTACTGCTTGCTTGCTTGCTTTTTCATTTTTGGGGGAGTGTAATTTTTTTTCTCTTTATTTTTATTTTAAAAAACATTTAAAAATGGAACCAGAGGAAAAGAAAATAAGAAAAAAGGAACAGAAAGACGGATTTACAAACTATAAAAAATAGATTAGAATTCACAACATGTAACAAAAAAAACTAAAAACATTCTTCTATTATTCTACTTAATTTTGATTATGTTCCATCAAGCCAGTGTCAACTCAGCAACCACACAGATCTGGGACGATCTGTCCCCATCCTTCAGATCTTCCAATCCTGCACCCACTTCCACTGTAATTGAATCCTATCCACCTTGCTGTCAATTGTCTTCTCTTTCCTTCCACCTTTCCCAGAATTAGAACCTTCTCCAGAGAAATAGGTCTTCTCATAATGTGTCCAAAGTATTATAACTTGAATCTGATCATTTGTGCTCAAATGAGAACTCTTGAGTTGATTTGTTTGATGACCCATTTGTTTGTTTTCTTGACTATCTGTAATATTTTCAGGACTCTTTTCCAACACCAAAGTTCAAAAGCATCAATACTCTTTCTATACTGCTTCTTCAAAGTCCAACTTTCACTTCCATAGAGTGACACAGGGAAAACAATTGTCTGCACAATCCTGATCTTTGTTAAGTATAGACACATCATAACATCTGAATATCTTTTCTTAGTTCTTCATGGCTACTTTGTCAAGTGCTACTCTGCAGTGTATTTCTTGACTGGTTCCTTTATTGTTGATAGCTGATCCTAAAAGGCAGAAGCTATTCACTACTTCAGTACTTTCGCTGACAGTTCTAAGGTTGGTTGCTGTACAAGTTCACATTAGTTCGATCTACTTTATATTTAATATTACTCCCTATTTGAAAGCTCCTTGACTATCATTATTAGTGCTTATAGATCACTGTCATTTTCAGCTACCAGAGTAGTGTCAACAGCATAGCACAGATAATTAATGTTTCTTCCTCCAATTTTAAAACAACACTCATCTTTTTCTAATCCTGGTCCTCTCAATATATATTCGCCCTATAGATTTAATAAATTAAGGGAGAGTATACAGTCTTGTCTCACTCCTTTGCCAACCTAGAGCCAGTCTATTTCACCATGTTATGTCCATAATTATTCTTCTAGTAACATTAAATTTGTTGGAAAGTATGGGGCTTCAACCAAGCCTGTCTCACACAAGCACAAAGGGAGGGGTGGCTTCGCTGTGGCCTAGCTTTGCTGCTTTGTGTGGGAGGGGCTTGGAGCCCACCTTTTTTCCTGTTTCCTTCATTTTCCTTCTCTTCTCCTCATGGCTCTCCACAAGGTAGGGATGAATCCTCTCTCCTCCTCATGATTTCTGAATTAACATTTCAGAACCCCAACAAAATTAAGGTTATATATATAATCATATATCAATCTGGCACTTTAAAAGCTATTATTAGAGTCAAGTCAGAAATTAACAAAACAACCAAAGTAATAAGAATCATCAGTCAAAACAATGAGGTTTTTTTTTAATCTTGTGAGGTTTAAATGGGCTATCCCTACATATAAAATATTATATATGGAAAACTGATCGCAAGCCTTTGGTAATCATTGGTTAAAAAAAGGGCAAATGAAGGTGCTGTTGAAACTCTTGGGACTTCAATATACAACAAAGCCTTGACAAGAGCAGGTCAAGATTTTATGATTTCAATTGGTTTAATTCAGATAGTTTCAGAATCAATCAGTGAAGCATGTAATATCATCAATCTTTTTTTTTTTCCCCTGGAGGGAAGTGATCCTTATAAGGGTTCCAGAAGTACAACATTTTTCATGGATGGATCACTGCTTGGTGAAGATTGGGTTGTCACAATCAACTCCACTCTATAGGGGCAGGGACCAAATTAACCTAGTTAGATCCATTTGGATTCCAGGCAGCTTTGGGAGATGTTTATTCAAACCTGGCTAGTTGCCCTACTACCAGCCTGGTAGAGATGTGCAATAATGAAGTCTCCTGGGTGCTTGACATGGTGGTGCCCAAGCATCACTTGTCCTTTATCACAGTCTGTGATGTTCCATGGAATGGTTACAGGAAATGAAGCAAAGAGGCAGATGCTCAGGTCTTTGGATGAATATGATCAGTCTTGTATAGTTAGCAGCACTATAAGGCTTTTACCATGATGATCCTAGAAGAAAATAAACTAAGGATTTCCTCTCTAATGGTGCCAGCTTTTTAGGGTTGTAGGCTGGATAACATGCCCTTGGTGGCCCAGGCCACCTGAACTCCATTGTGACAGTTTTCATGGATCTTCGCAAATTAAGTCAGTCTGATTTGTACTGAAGTAGATATCACTTTGAGCACTGCCATATCTGAGATTTTCATGTACTGTCTAAAAATATATTTTCAATTTGTCTCATTGTTTGTCTTATGAGGCTGGATGAAATATATATAATTTTGATTAAGAATTTTGATTATAATAGTAAAATCCAATACAAGCTAAAAGAAAATAGAAAGGAGTAAAAAGTGCAAGAAAAAAGAGAAAAAAGAATATAATTAAGAGAAAAGAAATATATAAAGAAGTGACTTCCAACCTTCATCACAAGTATAAACAAATTTAGTGACTCTTCACCACCTCTAAGGTTACAAACATTTATCCCTTCAACCCATATCCCATCTCTTATCTATAAACAAATCCATAAAACATCACCTTTTCAATCCTGATGCCAGGAGAAAGTCCATAAAGCATTGCCAGAAACAACATAGCTTGTTTTAACCTTGATCAAATAAACCAACTTTATATTCCTTCCTTTTACTTCTAACAGTCTTAATCTTTAGTTCATTGAAATATTGTCATCGGATTTGATTTTTCTTCATTTCTTCTTTGTCCCATCACACAGAGTTCTTCAAGACTTTAACAAGCCTCTTTTGTAAATCCAGTAGGAAAAAATTATCCAGATCACTCTCTTGGTTTGTCGTTGTATTTCCCTTTTAAATTTTAAAACCTCAGCCAATTTCTTTTGTAGATCCAGTGAAACATCCTTTTCTAAGTCATTCTCTTGACCTGTCAGCTGTAAATCCACTTTCAATACCATCTCTATCATGTCAGATAAAATTTGTTCTACATCTGTCATTTCTTCAATATCTTTTTATCCTAATTTAATCTTATCTTTTGGCATAATCTATCTATAAAGCAGACACCATTACTGACATTGTTGATATTGTGGTTACTATTTTCTGATTCCATTTTTCAAAAGTCTCCTTCAGTATTTTTATTGTCATAACTATGTTGCAGGCTTGTATATCTTTCCTCTATTTAAACTCTTTAGTCCCTCTAGTGTCCAGTTTTTGAAATCATGAAATTATTCATCTATGTTGTGTATTGAAAAAAAACCAAAACAGGATCTATTCCCCTTGAGAAGCTGTTTGTACTTTATAACTAATTCCAAAATCTTATTGTAAAAGTTTCAATATTCCATTTATAACTTTCTAAGATCAAAATCTTATTTAGCTTTTTGCTTTTTATTTCAGATTCTTTACATTCTTAAGCTTATATTAAAATGTTATTTCATTCAGGATTAAAGGCAAACTCACCAGTGTTTTCAAACTTGTCATTCCAAAGGTCTCTAATAGCTTAGAAGTAGTTAATGAGCAATTTCTAAAAGTGATTAGAAAGTAAGGTTTGCGAATTTACTGTCCTTTAAAAGTCTCTGCCATGGTTGTGAGCAAGATGGTTAATCCTATCACCTCCCAGAACTCAAACTTGTGGTCTCCTCATGGGGAGCAGCCATCTGGAGCACATATTGGCTATCTCCCATCTTATCCAGAGAGGTTCCAAGGAACCGGTCTAGTCACTGATTCCTTAGTTCTTTGCTGTGGACATTGGCTCCACTTTTGCAGAGCTGTTTTCTGTTCGCCATAACTCACCAAGAAGTCAATGTATAACAACATTTCATATCGGCCTTTTCACCAAATATTCCTCATTAGAGATGGTAAAATGCTATCTACACACACACACACACACACACACACACCCAAATACACCAAACTGGCTCTTTATCCTTTTATATACTTTCTACATTTAAACCCAAAATAAATTTTTAAAATCCTTTTATATGCTTTTTAAATTTCTTTTGGGTTTAAACTTTACTTTAATTGGCAAAGCCACATTCAGTATAATGCTACTTCTTTTTTGCCCTTAAATCTGTAAGAAATATTTCAAATATTCACCTTCTTTCTGAACCTATTAGTGAAACTTATGTCTGTCAAATATCTCACTTTTTTTCTCATGCAGTATTCTGCAGTTCTCTGCGGTTCAGTCCCACAGATTTTTCTCTCCTGAATTAGTTGCATGCTTTTAAAGACATCAACAGCTTCATTTCTAAATAAAAATATTATGATTTTCTGAATATCTTAATTCTTGCTGCTACCAGTTTTACTAAGTGCTCAGCAGCTTTACATGATAGCTGTAACTCTTTGGGAATTTTTAAATGCTCTAACTCTTCAGCAATTTCTTATGTTCTCCTTTTGTTTTCACTCTACTTCTAATACTACGAACTGTTTAACAAAGTAGCGTATTGATTAAATGATAACATCTATTATGCACTAATTGTAATATCATGTTCTACTATAAACCCAACAGTCAGGATAGACAGATAGACAAACAATAGAGCTGTATTTCTAAGTTTGACATCTTTGATCCGTGTTGTAATTTAACTCCCATCATCTCTCAGATAACCTGGTCATTTGGCATGCTGGAGGTGAATTTTGGGTGTTGAAATCCAACTGCAGAGCAGCAGGTTGTGAAAGGTAAAACAAGTTAGTTGAAAATAGCAACAAATAAAACGTTCAGCACTACACCAAATGATTGGGTAAGCAACTATTTTTTTAATCTGTCAGCTAACATTAATCAAAGTAGGTGCCAGGTGAATGAATGAGAGAAGAACAACAAGCCTTTCCTTGTTTCACTTCATCAAAGACAGCACAAGGTCTCTGATGAAGAGAGAATTGGGCAGGCTCTTAAGTGCTCTAGATCTTTGATGGCTTTATTGATCAATATAATAATGCTTGGAAGGAAACAGGTAGCTAGCGAAATTCTTAAACACTGTACTGTAATCCAAACACATGGAGGGAACTAAAGTAGGAAAGTGATTTAAACCACAGTGTGATCTGAGCAATACCATCTTCTCTGTTTCAACAATCATATTTCCTCATTCATCTTATTTTTATGATGAGAAATACAATTATGTCTAGTCAATCTCTTATTTACCTTCCACAATATCAGAAGATACAATAATAAAAAAGAATCAATTATTTGACAACCCATTCTCATGTAATAACAAATTATTCAAATATACTTTAAACAAGGTATACTATGGATCATGACTGAAAAGAAGTTGATATCCATTTCTCATAGTTGTGACTGTATCACTCCCGCATATAAAAATGTGTACAGGTAGTCCCCAGGTTACAGATAACCCATAATTAAGAACGGAGCCTATTGTGGCAAAAATTAAGTTAAATACACAATGATTTGAGTTAAATACACAATGGTTCAAGTTCATTACACAATATTACTTATGCAATATTATATAATAATACTGTTTCAGTTTACATACAAATTTGACTTAAGGACAGACCTTGGGAACAGAACTCATTCTTAAACTGAGGACTACTTGTACACAGAAGCAGTGTAGAATATAATTAATTAAAATTAAGATTAGCTGCCCACATACCTCAATTAATTGTTAGATATCATGACTTTCCTGAAAAAGTGTTTGAAATAATACTTTATTATTTATTTTTTGTTGTCTGATGAAAATGAATATGTAACTAACCAAGTTGGATTGTTCGCAATGGCTGCAAGAAAGATATGGAGGCAAATGTTGACAAATAGTGCGGCAAATACTAGAGGGGACGGACTGAACTGATATGGATTGCTGTACTTTTAAATGAATTTTGCTAAAAGCTATGGTTGCAAATAAACATATGAAATGAAATGAAATGAATACTTGATAATTTACCACCATTTACTGTCAGTGCTGAAATGTGGCATTACCTTTTCACATGATTGATTTTAATGCCAGGGACAACTATTATTATAATAATCTATTCCAGCACAGACACCATTTCATAACAAAAGTCATACTGAAAATATTTCAGGGATGTATCAAAAGTTCCATTTCTAGTAATTACAAAAGCTTAAAATAACCGCACTGGCTGGGTTCATCAAATAAACAATTTGTTTAGCCATAACAAATTCATTCGAACACAATGCCAGAAAATGGTATGGAACAACATTGAGGATTCAGCCTTACCTTTACAGGTAGGCTACAATGAGTAAAGGGATAAGGATGGGATTTTCTGCTTTGTTTTGTTTATTTTAGGATTTAACTACAGTTTCACGTGCTTGCTAACTCAAGTGAGAAGAAACTACCACCAATTTTCAACCACTGTGCACAATTGCAATAAGAAGCTACCACAGGCCACAAAAAAAGAGAGTAAAGGGCATAACTTTAAATATACATTTTGTTAGTCACAGACCAGATATTCAGTATAACAAATAATAGCTAAAACATTCAGCAGTCTACATATATAAGCAAAATTATCAATCTCCATAGGTCACTTTTCTGTCTCAAGATGGTGACCTGCTCATTGTTTATCCTTGTTGCTAAGTAGCAAAATTTTGCCACAAATTAGGTGTCTCTAGAATTTCTGCTAAGTGCAACTAAGGAAATTATTTAATAATGGCTGAAATAGCCATGCACAACCTAAAAAACACATTCCATAGATTCAACCACACCTGACCCACGTGGGCATTGCAAAAGGTGATATTGGAATGTTTTAAATCTACCCTCCAAGATGATAGAAAGGAGAGAATTAAAGCAGACTTGAACAGAGGTCATTCTATAACTGAAGTAAGAGAATGCAGATATTTTTCAGCCACGAGCCTCAGTGGTCAGGAATCTTTGTGATATGAGTCAGTTCATACTGTGTCTTCAATCATTCATCTAATTAATTTCTTGGCTTTATATAAACCCAAATTTAGCAGAAACCCAGGAAACAGACCAATCACAAACATTTTAGTTATCAAATGCATTCACCATCTAGATTTAAATTTATCCCTTGTAATTATGGAAATCAACCCAGTTGGGGCACTCTTAACTTTAGCCATGCAACTGCCCAATCCTGCCCTCCATCCAAGGGAGTCTTGCCTCCAGGGTCAAGTTGTACTAGGCAACATACAGTGTCATAAAAGAAAATCTTAATAATCTTATGCTCTTAAGGAAAAAATAGCATATTTTCATTGTATAAATACTTATTTACTTAAAGTATTTATAAATAAAATTTATAAAAAATACATTAGGCTATATCTAGTTGTTGTTGTTGTTTAGTCGTTAAGTCGTGTCCGACTCTTTGTGACCCCATGAACCATATTGCGCCAGGCCTTCCTGTCCTTCACTGCCTCCCTGAGTTTGCTCAGTTTCATGCTCATTGCTTCAGTGATGCTATCTAACCATCTCATCCTCTGCCGTCCTCTTCTCCTTTTGCCTTCAATCTTTCCCAGCATCAGGGTCTTCTCCAAAGAGATCTCTCTTCGCATTAGGTGACCAAAGTATCTGAGCTTGAGCTTCATTATCGATCCTTCCAATGAGCAATCAGGGTTGATTTCCTTTAAGATTGACTGGTTTGACCTCCTAGCAGTCCAGGGGACTCTCAAGAGTCTTCTCCAGCACCACAGTTCAAAGGCATCAATTCTTCGGCGCTCAGCCTTCTTTATGGTCCAGCTCTCACAGCCATACATTACTACTGGAAAAACCATAGCTTTGACTATGCGGATCTTTGTCGGCAAGGTGACGTCTCTGCTTTTTAATATTAATATATTATTTTAATACATTATTTTTTAACATTTTTGGTACATTACAGGTGCCATGGAATGTTGCATTTTTTTTTAATCCATTCAATCATGTCCAGTTCTTGGAGATTGCCTGGACAAAACTCTGCAGTTTTTTCAGCAAGGTTTTTTCAGAACTGGTTTGCCATTGCCTCCTTCCTAGGGGTGAGAGAAAGTGACTGGCCCAAGGTCACCCAGCTGGCTTTGTGCCTAGGTGGGACTAGAACTCACAATCTTCCAGTTTCTAGCCTGATGTCTTAACCACTACACCCAACTGGCTGTCTAGAATGTTACATATAAAGTCCAATTATCAAATTTAGTGATTCAAATAAATAAAATCTGATCCAAATATACCCAATATTAATTAAAATAACAAAGAAATAAACAGAGTTCTTTTTCTGCACATGCCAGTGATTTTCAACATTTACAGTTCTCACTTTTCAAACTATATCAAAAAGGGGGGAGTTGTTGTTTTTGGTTTTTTTTTTGAGGACTGCTAAATCCCCAAAGTGTGAAACTTTACAAAGCTGGTATTTGGATCAAGTGCTTCATTTAACACTTGAGTTGGTGTGGTGAACTGTACATATCAACAGTACACAAATTTGCAATTGTGTACAGACAACTTTTCCCTAACTTAACTGAGATACTATTTAAACGTAAGAGAGAGGGAGAGAAAGAAATACATGTTTATTTTCCATTGAGGTAAATGAATGTAAGTTGTGTGATAGTCTGCATCTCATTACCAATCCCTTCCAAAAGGAAACTGCCATATAATATACAGTCTTTATATTTTTAGCTATCATTACTTATCAAAACTGAAAAATTTATACTTTGTGTGCTGATTTCATAAAATCATCTTAAGTGATCACCAAAACTACTTCTAGTCAAAGTATATATGAACAATTTATTGTGTTCAAATTGCAATTAGAGATCTTAACGAAAAGAAAGAAGCTCATTCTAACAGCCTTTCAGAGGAAGTTCCGTAACTGAGTGTTACATAAAAGGTCTTGACTATGAGTGCTCACTTCTATAGAAGATGATCAGAATACTTCCTACAGGTAGAAGCTGCCTTTCAGGTACCCTGCCTCAAAATAATTTAATATTTCTTGGGCTGTCAATCTATTTCCATTCACAATTCAAACTATTTTAGTAGTTGTGACTGAAATTAACTGGAGGTGCAAATGACTAAAGACATTGCTGCCTTTGAAAGTAAATTTAAAGATTAGCCATGATGTGGGAGTAGCTGTTTCCCTAGTCAGGTTAACCCTTTGGAAGTTAAACACAATTAAACACACCATGTTTCTCTCTTCATTCCTTCCTTGTCTAGTTGCCTCTTCCCCTCTTCTCCCTCCCTCCCTCCCGAGATTTTCCACAGCATGGGGGAGGCCACCAAAAGACGTATCTCCTGGCTCTCACTCCATTCACCTCAGGAGGGGTAGGAACCCTTTCCAGCCCCTCTTGGAGTAAATACACAGAATGATCAGAGTCTGAGTAGAAAAAGTTCCCAAAACCAGCAGCTTGAATTGGGCCTGGAAGCTTACCAGCAACCAATGCAGCTACCAGAACTCTGGTGTAATGCTACTAAATCTACTGCTCCCTGTTAGAAGTTGAGCCCTGCATCTGGGGCCAGCTGCAGCTTCCAAGTCGTTTTAGGGGCAGTGTCACATGAGGTATGTTGCAGTAATCTAAGCATAATGCAAGGCTGTAAGAGCTACATGAGTCACTTTTGTAATAGCTTTTGAGTCCAAGAAGGCCGTAGCTGGGGCAGAAGCCAAAAGCTGGGGAAAGTCCTCTCTGGCCACTGCCTCCACTTGCTATCAAGCAGGAGCAATGAGCCCAGGAAGACCTCCCAGATGCAGACCTGCTCCTTCAAGGGCATGAGACTCCACTGAGAACTAACCTCAGAGCCATAATCAACCACTTTGATCGCATACAAACAGCGGCTGAGATTTCATTAAAGCTTGTTTTGACATACCTAGTTCCTTATTCACCAAGTCAGTACCTTCACAGCATCTTTGGCCCTACATAGAGTGACAATGTATAGTAAGCATTATCCACATATTGATGATAACCTCACCTCAAACAAATTCCCCAGAGGTTTCATGTAGATGTTAAATACCATGAGGGAGAGAATCAGTCCCTGTGGCACCCTACACTGAGCACAACCGTTCCTCTCCTATATACCCTGTATTCTGCTTTTGGAAGGAGCAGAACTAATACAGAACAGTGCTTCCTACATCCAACCATCACTAGGGTTCCAGAAAGACATCATGGCTGATGGTACAGAATGCCACTGAGAGGTCTAATAGAACCAGAAGAGGTGCAACCTAGCTATCCAGGTACCAACATAGGTGATCATCCAAGGCAACCAATGTTGCTTCTGTCCAGGCCCAGGCCTGAATCTTGACTAGAAGTTATCCAGATAATCCATTTCCTCCAGGATCTTCTGTACTACTTTCTCCAAAAATCCTTCTGGCTGCCCAAGGAAGTAGGCAGGGCATGGGTCCAATCCATGCTACTTCCTTGATCCACTTCCACTTTCTTGATCTCTATAAACTCAAGAGAATCTCAGAGCATCCAAAAGACAGTGCTAGAGTCATCTTACAAGAATATGTCCACAGGACATATCCTTAATCCAGACCAAATGTGAGCAACTTTATCTGCAAATAATTTCACAAACATGTCACAGCTGCCCAAAAGAAGATATTTTTCCAAATCTTTATCCAAACATGCATCACTTTAAATAAGGCCAATGGGCATGAGTCTGTAGACACAATGAGTCTGAAGAAGTAATCACAGTTTGCCATTTTTATCATCATGATATACTCCTGAATATGGATACACAATCACGTTCAGTGACATCCTTTGTTCTTCTCCACTGTTGCCCTCAGTGCCTCTTTAGCTGCTTTATTCTGTGCCCTTGTCACCTCCAAAGTCCAGAACACAGTTTCATGGCATAGCCCCCTCAGGAAACATAACAGTAATAATAATACTAAGAGTGGTAATAATAGGATTCAAAATAAATAGGCAACATTAGGTAGTATCAGAGTTTCACAGTTTAATTGTTTTTCAGAAATTATTCTCAGCAAGTATATGAGAGAAAAGCATTTGATACAAATCAGAAAATTTTCCAATACAAATTAGAAATTTTCTAATGGCAGTTACTCTCTTCATATTAGCACACTTGCATGCAAAATGCTTCCTGTCAAAATTTTCTGAAAAACCAATGTCTGTATCCAGCTGCTATGGAGACCTGACATCCTAAAAGTTCTTATCCAAAGATATCTGGAAAGTGCCAAGTCAGTATAAACTGTCCTAAAGCCAAAGAAAAAGGATCCAGCCTCCAGTGTGATAATACATTTTGACCACAAACTTGGGTCTTCTCTGCCTTCAGATACAAACACTGGCAAAACTAGACTTTGCATTAGTTATGTGAATACAATTAACGAGCGTAGTATGAACATTAAAACCAAAAGAAACTCCAGCAATCTCAGAATCATGGAGAATAAGGTTTAGCCCTTTTTGTCTGCCATAGCCTTCTCCCCTCAAAATAAATAAATATGCAGAAGGTCAGACAGGTCATGTTCTGTTTCTACCACCCAAAAGTGCAAGACACAAGATAAAGGAAGGCAGATCCCTAATGAATCCGAAGGAAAAGAATCCTAATAGTAAGAAAAGTTTTGTAGTGGAACAAATTACCAGGAGAGGTGGTCAGTTTCTCTTTCCTAGATATCTTTAAACAAAGGCTAGGAAGCCATGTTTTAGTCGGGGGGACTTGACCTGATGCCCTAAACGGCTTCTTCTTTCTGTTGCATTTAAAGCACAACTACATGAAGTTACCTTGCAACTCAAATAACAGATTCAGAGAGGCAATTTTAATTAGGCCTGGGAAAGGGAGATAAAACATTAAATCTCCCTCCCTGTTTTTACATTCTTAGAGCTGTTCATGTCCCCTGTTATTTAAATAACAAAATACATTCAGATAGGTAGGGTCACTACTTTACATTCAAATCAACATACTTTCAATTCAGGGGACTCTTCAAGATAAGCCTGGCCTTATAGCTAAGCACGATCACTAAGCAGAACTAGAGGCAGAGCTGAAGCCTGGAGGTGCAGGGGAGTCATTTGGAATGGGACGAAGCAGATGATTTTGATCCTGCTCTAATCCAACTGCAATTAGATTCTGGTCCCAATCTGTTTTCCCACAATTCCTACATACTGTATTTCAAAGGACCGTGCCACAACAGCTACACTAAAAAGAAAAAAGAAAAAACCAGAGACATCATTTGTCCAAAATAACATGGCGGGCCAGAGGTGTACAGGATTTAGTGAGTGACTATCTTTGTCAAGCCACATCAGTGGTTCTCAAAGTGTGGTCTCGGGATCACCGAGGGTCCCTGAGAAGTCTTCAGGGGGTCCACAAACTCAAATAAATATTTTAAAATTACTCAGTTTTAATTTCTAATACAGTAAATATCGATAGATGTAACCCACATAAATCAAAGCTCTTTGGGGTCCTCAATAATTTTTAAGAATGTAAAGGGGTCCAGAGACCATTGCCTTTGAAAGTAAACAGCTTTTGAGGTTTGATTAAGATCCTTGGTTATTATTTTATTATAATTAGATTTCTATCCCACTTTTTTTAATATGTTGTGATCAACTCAAGGTGGCAAACATGCCTAATAGTCTGGCCTCCTATTTTCCCCATAACAACAACCCTGTGAGATGGGTTGGGCTGAGAGAGAGTGACTAGTCCGGCTATCATGCCTAAGGCAGCCCTAGAATCACCTTTATACTACATTGTGGTGGTCTAGTCTCTCATTTTGAAAAACTGTGTGGTGTTATTTTGTAAGCTGGTTTGTAAAACCTAACAATTGATTTAAATTATGGAAAAGACCATTGTTTTATCCTTTATATTTCCACCTTAACTCCTGTACTCAGGAGAGTGTATTGTTGCTTTTTTTAAAATCCCTTGCCTTTGCATAAATATCCTTCAACTTATCCATCTGAAATTTTGGCATGGATATTCCCAACCACCAAGGCAACTATTGCTGCAAATTTCATCACATTCTGTCTTCTCCACAAAAAAAAAAAAAAAACAGTTCCAAGAGCTTGATTCCTTTAAATCCTACAGTTTTAAAGGAATAGAACCCAAAACCATTTTTTTTAAAAAAACTGGAACTTCCTCCCCTGAGAAAGGTCTAGTTTTCCAGAATATCTCATTCTACTAAAAATGTTTCAGACATTTATGTTTATTCCACACTAAACTATGGAAGAATAGATGGCTATTTCTCCCCAAACCTCACTCTGAAATCAGCTTTCAAGTAAAACTGAACTATCTTTGACATGATCCAGCTTTGGCCAAGTAACTTTTAAGAGTTCTGGATTCGGCTCCAATACCGATTGGGTGGCCCGTGCATAGGATTAGTAAAAGCCAAGAAAAAATAAGAATGTATTTAATTAAATACAAATACCAGGAAGTAGTGTGCAATTAAGAATTGATATGTGGACAAAGTGGTGGCACTTTGAGCTTTTCTACATTGCAGTTTGCCACAGTTTGATTCTACTGAGTATTAATTCACATACTGTACTCGCACTGCTTTTGTTATCTGAATATGTGCTCAGAAACATGTTGCCAAATCTTAAGTGAACTGTCTGTTTACACAGCAGGGAGCTAAATCCATGCCAAGATGTTTCTTCCCAGAGCTTTTTGGCACCTCCACTACCACAAGTATTTTGCTTGTTTGCCACTGTTGCTGATGATCTTTACTCTTCTTTATGCTCATTATTGTTTTTGAATTATGCATCGTTTGCATATTCTCCTGTTTTTCATAGTCACCGTATAATGTTTATTATTCAGGTTTCTTTTCAAGTTTTCACTTATGTTTTTTTTTTTGCAAGCCCCTCAAGCCATTAAGGGAGTGGGTGACATACCAATACTTTAAATAAAGGCGTAGCAAAGCAATTCATCCCCCCAATCACTAAAAAATACTTAGAATTCTCAAACAAGATACAAAAACATCCCAGCTTGCCTAATACGTTATCATCTTTATCAGCCAACTCAAAATTTATGGTGGTGTACAAGCTTTTGAATTTCCAACAATTCTCCCTAGAGTAAGACCTTGAAAATTAAAAAATGCACCCGTTATTTTGGAAATTTCTGGGTCTAATAATGATATTGCATTAAGATTTTTCCACTTGTGGTCCATCAGGTTGTTTTTTGGTTTTGATGGCAATAGACTTGGACAGCAAGTAGATAGACGAAGCAATTGTTCATTAATCAGAAGTGCAATGGTTGCGCACCAGGCACCCAACTTTACAAATAAATATTGCTATCCTGAAATTTTAATAATCTACAATTGATTTCTAATGCAACTTACAATAAGTCAATTCAAACATCATGCCAAATCATACCTTGTTGGAATATAAACAGAAAACCCTTCATGCCAGCAAATTACCTATTCAATATTACCTGTCCAACACACCACAGAGCTCTTTCCTTGGATCACTTTAATGTCTTGCCCTCTGCAATACTGAAAGGAATGTATAACAATATTCCCTTTGCAGAGAAATTATATGGAATTCCCCATTATCTGAATGTTACTTTGCTTCTTTATTTTACCTTCCTCTGCAAACATATCTCCAACTTTGCTGTTTTAGTCCGACATCCAATATTCTCATCTAAAATTGCAATTGTATACCCACTTGTCTGTCAGTAAGTTGTAAATGGATATCTAAAATATGAAACAAAATCCAAGTGAAGATCCCCTACCTGTCTGTTGAGCTTTGAAATTATATCTCAACACTGTGCTCCCAAAGCAAAATGCGAAGATCTGATACACACATTGTGCTAAATTATAGTGTTTTATTTGGTTTTTCGCACAGTGTATGTGCAATCCCTCACCATAACCCTAACCACAGTTTAATAAATCATGGCTTAGAAATCTAAGAACTCAAAGTGTGAGATCCATCCTCTTGCATCTTAAAGGAAAACAGTTTGCTTTCTGCCTTCACACAGTGTATCATTCTCAATACAGGACAGAGTTAAAACACTGCCTTCCCTGTGTATGCCAGGGGATCTAGGGAAAGAAAACAGTTGGTGGCAACTACAGACAATGCCTGGCTATCAAAGCTTGCCAAGATTGTGAACCCTCTGTCAACATTGCAGAGCCAGCTTTAGAGTCTATAAAAAGAAGAGAAGGCCTTCACATGCACGAATATAAGAGGTCAGCTATTTTGTGACTAGAAAAGAGAGAACAAGGTTCATCTCCTGTGCACTAAGTAAGACAGTCTCCAATGGATGCTCATGAAAATAATAAATATTTTCCTTTCTCTGCCAAACAACTTTTTAAGCACTGCTATGTAGTATTCTGCTGACCATAACCCTGAAAAGACATGGATAAAATGAGACATTTGAGAGGCAGGTAGTTTGTGTACTATTGTGTCAGGGCTAGCAAAAGACAAGACTTACACACTAAACATACATATGTAGTCTATGGAGCTCTATACCGGTGCACTATTGTCTAGTGTTGTCTGCAGCTTTTAATAAATCCCGGCATACTCTGTCATACCAATGTAAGTAATGATGGCCAATCATGCCAAAACATACCATCTACTCACATGATATTTATCCATCCCATTGAAGGACTGAGAGATACAATGATACTTCAGTGTCCTTTGTTCCTGGAATGTACAGTTCCTGCCTAATAAATAACCTGGGTCTAACAAGCAGCTGCAGAACATTCTGACATTTCAGAATGTGCTCCAATCACAGTAATAATTATGTCCTAGGAATCAATATAAGGTGTATCGCAGTAGACAAAATTCAACAAAGGCCAAATTTTTCTCCTTCTATTTCATTTTGATCTTGCCGTAAGAGGTTGCCATATTTTAAATTATGAAATGCCACAAATGGTGGCAATTATGCCAATTGCGCAGAGTTTGCATTGTAAACCCAAAGCTTCAGCAAGAACTCTATTCCAGAATTCTTCCTAAAGGCACCTGCTTTGATAAAGCATGGAGGGAAAAAATGCAGGGTTCATCCACTTGTACAAGCTGTAGTTTCTCAAAATAACGCCAACAATAATCAGGACTGGTATGCCATTCCATTCTCCATGCCCTGAGAAAGAAATGCAGAGTCTGTTGTGCCACTGGCAAGATATGTAACAATAACATAAATCCAGAAACACTCGCCTGTATAAGCAAGTAAAGAACACCACCATTATATTATTAGACCTTAATTACAGACCTTATTACAGACCTTAGACCAGAAATCCTCAGTGGTACATCTTTTCTTAATAGTCCCATCTCTTCTTATGGCGTATCACTGCTTCCAATAGTAGAGAATATAGGTAGCTCAGGATATCACTGCTGCCCATTCACTGGTTTTTCTTTTGCTGCACCCAATCTGCCCCATTGCTCAAGAAGATATTTAGTACATCAGGAGGACACATATAGATTGCTCTAGTAGCTGTTTATATTCTCAGAAAGCGCTGGTGGAAGAATAATGAGAAGACTAGAAATAAGATCAGCAACCTCTGAGGGATCATCATTTGGTCAAATGATAGAACCTGTTTCTTGCTAGGTACCTATCAATAATGCCATTTACTTAAATTGGTCCTGCAAGACACATGGGTAGAACAATAGTATGTAAAGCTTCCCACTTTACATGATAAAGTGAGAAAATGAAATGAAGAAATCTCTTCCCTAGCTCAAAACCACACATAATCTCAAATATAAAGGAAAACACAGGACATGCACTACAATATGAAGAGAAACAGATACAAGACTTCACTGAATTACCTTCCAAGAGATAAAGGAAGGAGTCTTAGCACTCTCAGTTAATTCATGGGAATAGTGATGAAGGAAAGGCACACCCACATTCATGGCAACAGAAGGGAGCAGTACATTTTCTCTGTCTCTGTTGCCATGCATATACTCTGTTTTTCTCCACATGAAGCATTCCATAATCATTATTTGCTATATAAAAACCCATTTTCTTTATTCCCTCCCCCCCCATGTAAGAGCTGATTGATAAAACACACACGTTTTTATGTATGTTTGAGCAATACTAAAATTACATACATGCAGAGCTTAGAGGTCTCTTTATTAAATACATACACAAAGAGCTCTTTCCCATAACTCAGTGAAATGCTTTCCTCCCATCTGTGAGCCATCAGAACCCTAAACTCTAAAACCTTTCCCACCGTCAATTCCAACTGCCTCTGTTCTGGCTTAAACTGAGAAGATGATGTCCTCATTTCCCATGTAGGGAAGGTTGCTTTCTCCTCCCCCCTTCTTAATATCATCAGCTGAGTGGAAAACCATTTACCAATCACAGCATTGATCCAACATTGGAGATGGTTCTGACACATGGCTAGATCCACAAGTTTAGCCATCTTTCAGAACCTGTCTCCACTTTCACCTGCAATCTTCCAGTGTGGATAAGAGTTTCCTGGGATGGGAAGAGCCTCCTGTGGCCCAGAGACTTACTGTACACCAGTCAGTGTAATTAGCTCAAAACAACAGCTAACAAGAGCTTGGTCAGGATTACACGAGCCCATTCTTTTTTGCTGTTCATGGTGTAACCCCCACCCCCAAAGAACATGGAACTTATTCTCAAAAGCAGCCCAAACAATAGGTGAAAGGAGTGGGAGGTTGTACTAATAAGCACAAATAGAGAGCTAATCTGTTCTTCTGCTCTTCATGCAATCCCATCACTACCACCATTGGTCAGCTGCTATTCGGGCTGGTCCACATCTCCAAGATGGGGATGGTAAAGGGACCTGATGTGTACAGGGAGATTGCTCTGTCTAAAAAGACCAGGTTCTTCTGCTGCCCAAACCAGAAGATAATCCTCAGGGACTGAATAAGAGAGGTTGTGCTCATACCAGCTTAAAATGGACAATACAAGCCAGAGTGCACTCACCCCCACCCCCTGGGACCACCTGACAGAGCCATCAACAAAATAGTTATACCCATGTAAAATTGCCACAGCTAGTTAGCTGTTCAAGAAAGAAAACATTAGGTAGTTAGCATTGACTTGTTTACACAAAAGCATGCTATGTAGTTATTTTGGGCAAACCAAGGCATATGACCTTCCTGATTACAGCTTAGTATGCAAACAAGTCATTATAGTTTGTTCAACAAATTATGTTTTAAAAAATCCTAAATTACTATTAGTACAAACTCAGGCAATCTGTCATGCTAGTTTAAGTCATTATAGCCAACAATATGCTAAACCACTCACTAGCATTGCATCCATCTATTCATTTGGTGAAAGACTAAGGGACACAGTAATCTTTCTTTTTCACTGAAGAAGGGAAGAATCTACACAAACAAAATGACAGGGTTTATATTTCTAGGACAGCCTCCAAGCCTGACGCCCACTTGGAAGTCATTCCTCTTAATGCCAGCTGCCATGATTTTGTTGTTATTCTGTGAGGCCAATGTGTTTCCACCATGTGCACCCACAGTAAAGCTGCATTACCTGAAGGGGAAACATGTTTCCCCAACTCTGAACAATGCCTACCTCCCAAAGGATTAGGGCATATGTTAATTCCTTGGATATACAGCAGACAAATCAAAAAGTGATGAAGTGCATGAAGGACCTTAGTTTTAAGAACAAGAAAATACATGTGATCAGATGCAACTCACAATAGACCTTCTCAGTTTTCAGGCTGGCAACTGACCAGAAAAAACAATCTTAGACAGATCTGCAGAAATCAGCAAGAAATCTAAGTAAGTGTTGCACCATACCAGAGAGAGATAAGCACAGCCATCTGCGAATGCTTGACAAATTCTAGAGAGATAGCGGTGTGAAGCTGTCACACCCTCAAAAGAGATCACTTGGTAGGGCCTTCAGATTTATTGAGACTTTAATGAACTAGATAAGACAACTCTCAAGAAGCAGGTGTCAACCCACCATATACTGCTGGCCATAACGATGTCACAAAGGATTCTTTTTGTCTCTCACAGCTGCGGATCCCACTGCTATTAAAGAGCACAGGAGCAATGGCTAATTAAAAAGAGAGAGTTAGCAGTTCTATTCATGTTCTCCATGGAAGCGGATACAGAAGCTCAATTCCGCCTAGACTAAAGCTCTGGAAATTCTAGGCCGGAGGCAAAGAGGATTCAAGACGGCAATGCACACGTGTCCTTGCTAGAGGCAGACCCAGAGTCCTGCTCTTACACCCTTCCGCGCGCACTCCTCTTAGGGGCAGAGCCAGCGTTACTTCCACCTGCCCGCTGCCAGGTGAAAGCGCCAGCCCTCCTCTCCGAGGAGAAGAAAAAGAGCTCCAGCACCCGCCTCAGCTCGGCCGACTCACCTCATTTTCCCCGCAGCTGAGCTTTGCGCAGCCGTTTCTGGCCAGCCGCCTTTCCCCCCACCGCACAGCGGGAAGTTTCCCCGCCCCGGCCCGGGATTCGGCGACGCTCCTGCAGCAAAAGCGGCAGCAGCTGCTACTCTGGCTGTCAGATGCTCAATGGAGGAGCGCCCGAGAGGAGGAAGAAAAGCCCGCCGAGCGCTGGCGACTTCGCTGTTGCATCTGCTGTTCAATCCTGCCGCCTCCCTCGGCTCCTCCGGCTCGCAGGCAATGGCATCTTCTTACCTCCCTCTGGCCAAGGGCGCTAGCTGGGGAGCCGCTCCTCGGCGCCTGGCAGCTGGTCCAGGGCCCCGGCCATCTCCCCCCGCCGTTTTCCCGGGATGTGGCGAGGCAGGAGTGGGCGTGGGACAAATCGTTGGCGAGGGAGGAGGAGGAGGAAGCGCACAAAGCCCGCGGGGCTCTGCTGCCCACTGCTGCCGAGAGACACTTCCGCCAGCCTGTCTGCCGCTGCTGCAGCTCTCACGAGCACCGCGGACCAGGCAAGCCCATCCAGGCACGCGCAAAGGGGGGAACACACGCCGAACGTTCCCGCAACAGACAAACACCGGCAAGCGCGCACGCGCCTCTTGGTGCAGCCAAGGTGCGGGCGCCGTTCCGCTTCATTTTGTAGGACTGCGTTCCACTGTGTTTATTGCTCCTTTAAAAGAAGTCGGGGCTCCAGCCTTGGTACTTTCCGGCATACAATTAACGCAGATTCTTTGGGAACCCTCCTAAGTGTATTGTGTGTGTGTACAAACTTTCGTGGACTCTTGCTGTTTTATTCCTCAAAACCCATACAAGATGTAATACACGCAGCGTGTGTGTTTTAACTTTCTCCAATCTGGCGCCGAGCCTTATGAGTTGGACTATAATTTACCTCACAACCAAACATTAGTGGTTGGGAATCCATGGGAGCTGAAGTCAGCTCATAATCAAACAGTAGGCTCCAATTGGCAAAGGTTATTCTGTCACCTGAGTATTGTTGAACAAAATAGGGCCTAAGCATCCAAGTAGTGGAGCCTCCTTGCTCAGATGTAGTTCTGAACTTTAAGCACTAGATGCAGGAATTCGTGTTTTCAATGGGTGTCATCTGGTTGATCTACCAGTTAAAATGCTGTGTTGAATTGGTAAGTGTGTGTACAGAATGTATACAGTCCACCAATGCTTTTGCCAGAAAAACAGAACAAAGTGTACTCAGAAGTAAATACCCTTCAGTTTAATGGGTTTATTCCTGTACATATCAGAGTGAATGACCCTTTTAAGATACATACAGTGCATTCGGAAAGTATTCAGACCCCCTTCACTTTTTTCAATTTTGTTATGTTGCAGCCTGATACTACAATTGTTCAAATTCATTTTTTTTCTCATTAATCTACACTCAGTACCCCATAATGAGAAAGTGAAAACAGAATTTTAGAAATGTCTGTAAATTTATTAAAAAGAAAAAACTGAAATATCACATATAGTTAAGTATTCAAACTCTTTACTCAGTACTTAGCTGAAGCACCTTTGGCAGCAATTATAGCCTCCAGTCTTTTTCGGTATGATGCAACAAGCTTTGCACACCTGGATTGGGGGATTTTCTGCCATTCTTCTTTGCAAATCTTCTCAAGCTCAATCAGGTTCGATGGGGACCATCGGTGGACAGCCACTGTCAGGTCTCTCCAGAGATGTTCAATAGGGTTCAAGTCAGGGCTCTGGCTGGGCCACTCTAGGACATTCACAGAGTTGGCCCTAAGCCATTCCTGTGTTGTCTTGGCTGTGCTTAGGATCTTTGTCATGTTGGAAGGTGAACCTTCAGCCCAGTCTGAGGTCCTGAGCGGAACAGGTTTTCATTGAGGGTATCTCTGTCCTTTGCTCCATTCAGCTTTCCCTCAGCCCTGACCAGTCTCCCAGTCCCTGCTGCTGAAAAACACCCCCCACAGCATGATGCTGCCACCACCATGCTTCGCTGTTGGGATGGTATTGGGCAGGTGATGAGCGGTGCCTGGTTTCCTCCAGACATAACATTTAGAATTGAGGCCAAACAGTTCATCAGACCAGAGAATTTTGTTCCTCACAGTCTGAGGTGCTTTTCTGCAAACTCCAAGTGGGCTTTCTTGTGTTTTGCACTGAGGAGAGGCTTCCATCTAGCTACTCTGCCATAAAGCCCAGATTGGTGGAGGGCTGCAGTGATGGTTGTCCTTCTGGAACTTTGTCCCATCTCCACACAGGATCTCTGGAGCTCAGTCAGAGTGACCATCGGGTTCTTGGTCACCTCTCTTACTGAGGCTCTTCTCCCCCAATTGCTCAGTTTGGCCAGGCGACCAGCTCTTGGAAGAGTCCTGGTTGTGCCAGACTTCTTCCATTTGAGAATTATGGAGGCCACTGTGCTCTTGGGAACCTTCAGTGCAGCAGAACGTTTTTTGTAGCCTCCCCCAGATCTGTGCCTTGCAATAATCCTGTCTCTGAGCTCTGCAGGCAGTTCCTTTGACCTCATGGCTTTTGCTCTGATACAGCATGCGTTGTCAGCCGTGAGGCCTTCTACAGAGAGGTGTGTGCCTTTCCAAAACTTGTCCAATCAATTTAATTTACCACAGGTGGACTCCAATCAAGGTGCAGAAACAGCTCAGCAACTATCAAGAGGTACCTGAGCTAAATTTCAAGTGTTGTTGCAAAGGGTCTGAATACTTATGCCAATGTGATATTTCAGTTTTTCCTTTTTAATAAATTTACAGACTTTTCTAAAATTCTGTTTTCACTTTGTCATTATGGGGTATTGAGTGTAGATTAATGAGGAAAAAAGATGAATCTGAATGATTGTAGTATCAGGCTGCAACATAACAAAGTTGAAAAAAATGAAGGGGGTCTGAATACTTTCCGAATGCACTGTATATTAGCAGTTGGTCTTAGTGAAGAAAAAGCTGCTACTTGCTGAATGGAAGAGTTTCTCCTAAGTGGAGGATCCTATATAGGATCAAAGAAGAAATGTTGTGGGATGGAATCAAGTGTCTTCCAGGTGACATCCTGACATAGTTTGGAAGCTTCTCATTATGACTCCACATGAAGGCAGGGCCTTTCAAGTGCCACCAGATCATGCCTACATGGTCTATAACATATACTTCTTCAGTTTCATGATTAATTTCTGAGATCACAAAAGATGTCAATAGTCTCTAACTTAGAAGACTTTAAAAACATTTTACACAATTCGGAAAAGAGACACATATGAAATGCCTCTTAACTATAATTAAAGTTCAGGGTTAGAGCGTGAATTCAGAGGGTATACAGGAATGTCTAGAGGTGGGGGTTGTCAAGTTGAAAATTGTAGCTGTGGCCATGCAGTTGAAACTTTCATCTTGACTTTTTTTTTTCTTCCATACAATTGCCCCTGAGGGAGCATAAGGTATTAAGATACAAATATTAGCTGCTGAGGGATAAACAATAGTGCAGAACTGTTGGATTTATTTATCAATAACTTTTTTTTTCCTGCTCAGTATCTGAATCACAACATGAGGCTGAAATGTTGTTGCTGTTGTTTTCTAAAGTATTCTTAATTACGAGTACCTTGAAATAGCGTTGCCCCCCCCCAATACATTTATTAAGATGTTTAGGCACCTTAAATAGATGTGCAAATGCTGATTGACAGGTCACTTCTTGTTTCTAAAGCCCTTGTGTATTTTTAAAACATTCAATAATTGCTAGCAAAAGTATTTCCAGTTCTGTTATAGGAAATATTGCAAAGATGGTGTGTGTGTATACTGCTGGTATTCTCACTTTGCACATTGTACTAAGTCATGGTTTGTTTTAACCAAGGTTTGTTGAATATGCCATAGTTGTCTGTTCACACATGTCAAAAATAATGGTTTACAAACCATAATGGATAGGTCCTATATTGCCTTAAGTCCAAACCAAATCAATCACAATGTAGCTTAGTATGATTTATGAATCTCTCTCTCTCAACTTACCCATGTGTGTGCTCTACGTCACTCTCTTGCCAAAGCTGCTTTGAAGCTCTCAGCTCACTAAATTGAGCAGTTTTAAGGGCACTAAACATTTTAAAAGCACAATACTTAATAAACAGACTAAACTCTCCCTGCTCTCTTTGCAGAATGCCTGAAATCAACAGCTGGTCTGGAAAAAGCTGCTTGTAGCAATTTTTAACTCTTTGACTCTGTCCTCCTTACTTGACCCCATTTTCTGGGTTGGCTCTCCTCCATTCTGGCCCATATGATCCCATCTGCTACTTCCTTTGATTCTCAATCCCTTCCTGGCTGATCCACTGAGCATTTTTTTAGCTGATGGTGCCTGTCAGTTTCCTTTCTACCATTGAACAGTATCTCACCAACCAAGACATCTCAAAACTGCCCTTCCTCCCTGTTTGCCTCAGAGGACTTTCACTGAACAGAACATTGCAGGAACAAGTCTTACACCTTCTTTGTTCTCCTTTACTTATTAGTCATCTTTCTCTCCTGCTTCAGAAAGAAAAATTATTACCCAGTTCTGTCCTTATCTCTTTGACCGATTATATGCCATCAAGTCAGTGTCAACTCTTAGTGACCACATAGTTAGATTTTCTCCAGGAGGATTTGCCCCCAACCTCATCCTTCTATTCTTTCAACATGCTAGGCGGACTTTTTGGGCTACCTTTCTTCCTTTTCTTCATTTTCCTATCTGTGACACCATTATCAAGCTGAACTCCTGTCACATACCTCTCTCTCTCCATAGAAATCTCTCCTTTTTGCACCCACAGTTAACTCAACTTTATACTCTCCTAATGCCTTAAGACTTGTTTCTTCTGCTTTACTCCTTGGGAGATTCCTAATTCTGATTCTACTTTGTCTATCAGCAGCTTCTTATTTGTTCTGCTGATATCTAGCTATTTATTTCCTATGATTCCTATAACCATTGTTTACAGTCTCTAAAAATCTCTGCAACTAGCTGTGCTGTTGCAGTGCAAACCTCAGCTCTTTCGTACACCTCATGATGTCTCATGCACATACAAAAAAGGCAGATCTTGCATAGCAATCGTAGGAGGTTGGGTTTTTTTTCATAAAAGCCTTCAATCCTACAGATGCAATTACTGCTGCCTCCTTCATTACTTACACCTAGTAAATTCCTACTTACACCTGTTATTGCTTACTCCATGCTCTATACTTACTCCATTCATTATTTACACATGGCAAATGTTTACCAGTTTGCCTTTTTTTTTTAATTTCAACTTTCTTCCTGTTTGGTCCAGCACTAATATTTACAATACCAGCCTTTTACAACTGGGGTGTAATTCCTTTAATAGTTCACCAGCTCTAATGCAACCATCTGGGTGCATGCCTTAGGGCAGGAATAGAGTTACTGGGCAATCCTAACCCTAAAAGCAAATGAGTTCACTGCCCAGTTCTAATGCTGGACTAATATGAGGAATGGCAGTTGAATGGCTTACCTGAACTTGGACGACTTAGCAGTGTAAGTTGCCATTATTACCATGCAGCTCAACTAGTAGAATGTACTATATGTGGGGGGGGGGTAGCCTTTGAAGATGACCTGGAGGCTACAGCTGGTACAGAATGTGGCAGCTAGACTGTTAACAGGGAAATCACTACAGCACTGTAGAATAACATCTATATTGCAGTTTGTTTAATTCAATTTCTATAGTCGCTATCTCAGACAAGTGACATTGGTTCCCAGTAAGCTTCCAGACCTAGTTCAAAGTGTGGGTTATAACTTTGTTTTGTATGGCCCAGCACTAGATCATGTTTTAGCCAAAATTATTCTGACCTTTCTGTATTGAGCTCTAGAGAGGGCCTACTGAAGTTCTCCCCCATGAGAGGTAAAGGGGGCATAGACTAGGAAGCAGACTTTTCCTTTGGCTGCCCCCATTTTATAGGCTACACTGGTCCCTGGTCCCCACACTTCTGGCATTCTGAAAGGCACATACTTTTCAAATGGGCATTTGATGCCTAGCTATGAATATCAGGTGACTTTCAGTAAGTTTTTGTGAATTATTAATTTTAAGCTGATTTTGTGGCATGGAGTTAATGGGGTTTAATTCTTTGTTACAATCTTGGGAAGAGGGCAGTGTTAAAATGTAGATAAATACATTTAACCCCACTACTGAGATTGTTCCCTCCCATCACAGGTATCAGGTATGCCAGTTGCCAGATTGAACTGGCATCCTTAACATCCTTACCTAAAAATTCTTTCGGGGAGAATAGAATGTTCCAATTCCTACTTACCCTTTTCAATGGATCCAACCCAGTGCTTCCTCAACAGAGCTAAGCACGCAGAATTCCCAATTCTAATTGAGAGGTGCATGTCCTAAAGTTGTTTCTTCAAGACTATTTTACCAGGCTCTTTATGAGGCTTTCTTGAAAGGACCTTCTTTTGAAGTCAGCAATGATCCATGTCACATGGTAGTCATTCATTCATCCATCCATCCAATTTGTATTTATGTTGAGTATTCAGTCAGAGAACTTCCTCTTCTAGAACAATCCTCAACTACTTTTAATTGATCCCTTAGTGGTGCTCTCAGAATGCAACACAGCTTCTTGGAACAGTCACACCAGAAGGGGGTGAGGGAGTGCTAGGGAATCTCATCCCCCACTGTGTGCAGAATTAAGAAATTATTTGCATTCATTAATTTGCAATCAAAACAGGAATAGTTATTAATTTTGGTTTTGTTTTTGCATTTTCTCAACTGCAGAATTGTTTGGGTCCCATTTTCATATTAGCAAGTGTTACAGAATCTGCATTTCAAGTCTGCATCTGATTCCAATCTAACACCAACTTAAAGAAGCAATGGAAGAAAGTTAAAGGGTTCCTACTAAACTCTCTTCATAAATATATGCAAAAAGCTTTCACTTGATAATCTACCAGGCACTTGCCAAGACCACTAATCTACCATTCTAATGATCACACCGTTAGGGGTCATGGACAAAGAGGATACACATACACATTTATACATATGAATGGATGGACAATTTTCTCAGTAGAGAAGAATAAGAAATGTAGTCCCTCAAGGATCAGTGTTGAGACTGGTATGTTTTAACTTGCTTGTAAAGGATATTAACTTAGGGATAAGCTGGCCAAATTTGTGGATGATACCAAACATTCAACATGACAAAAATCAAAGGGAACAGTGAAGGGCTTCAGAAGATCTCTGGAAACTAAGTAATGCACACTGAGACAAACCGCACCCTTTATGTATATACTGATAAGGTCTGAGCTCTTGAGGTCATGGTGGACAGTTCACTAAAGATGTGGACTTAAGTGTGTAGCAGCTACTGTATGAATAAGGCAAATTCTGTGTTAGAGATCATGAGGAAAGAGATGGAAGAAAGAACTGTAGTGCTCTTATACAAATCTAAGATACAACTACATCTGGTCACTACATTTCAAAAGAATACAATGCAGCTTGAAAAAGGGCAAAAAGGGGCAGGCAATCAGGGACTCAAATACCTTCCTTGTGAGAAAAAGCTAGAACTTTTGGGATTCTCTACCTTAGAAAAAAGGTAACTGAGATATATAAAATAATGCATGGCATGGGGAAAGTACCCAGCAAGAGATTTTTCTCCTCTTCAAACACTAGGCCATCCAATAAAGCTTTTTAGAAGGTAAACAAGTACAAAATAAAGCATTTCTTCACATAATAAGTATTTAAGGTGGAATTCAGCACAAGGCATGGTGACAGCACTAACTCGGATGGCTTTGATACATCCATGGAGGAGAGATCTAATAAATATTATTAGTCCTTTACACTTAATGTTAACCTCCAAATACCAGTTACAAAGGAACAGAGTTAGAGGGCCTCTGTTCTTGCTTGAGAGCACTCCAGAGGCATCTGGGTGGTGACTGTAAGAAACAGCATGGTGGACTATGTTGACTCTATGGATTGATCCAGCAGAGCTACTGTTATATTCCGGTAGTAGAGATTAACAAATCGTCAGTTTGATACTGAGCAATCCTAAGTGAAAAATATCCTGTTTGTTTTTATAGTATTAGATTAAAACTAAACAAATAGACTACAGTCACCTATCATGTACGCATACAAAGGAGAGAGTAGCCAGTGCTTTTGCCAGTAAGACCCTCCTAAAATCCTGAATCAATTTGATGGAGCCAGATAAGGGACTTTTCAGGGGTAGAACAGAAATTACTTGGAGATGATTGACCCAATTCATAACATCTTACTGGTTTGTCTGGGTAATTCATTGTTATAATTTTGATGTCCATTGAAAAATGTCAACTGAAAACTATTTTGGGGAAAGGAGTATATGAAAAAACATTTTAAGACAGCTATTTTATTTTTAACTTTGTATTTTCCAGTATAGTTTACTAATTCTAGAATTTTTCTGATTTTTTTTCTCTATTTTTGATTCCTAAAGTCTGTTAATATTGTTACTTTATCTAGCACTGATTTTATTAAAGGTTTTATTGACTTTAGATGCTTTGATACAAATATTCTGATTTATTGTAGCGTTCACTACAATTTGCTTCAAGTCCTTAGCCACATGATGCAACAAATAAATTCTATCAATAAGTTTACATACAGGAATCCAGCACTGAAGGTCTGATTTCACATTCTCTGAATAAAAGCTAATAATTACAAATACAAAGGCAAAGTTCATGCAGATTCAGATTGCTTTGGAAAGTTCTAATCTTGTGTAGTACTACATTAAAAGTTTTAATGTCAAATTTAACTCACATTGAAAGGTATAACATAAATCAGAACAGTGCACTAATGTTTATTGGTGTCCTGCATTTTCAGTGTAGCAGGTGGGAGATGTAATTTAAAAAGCTTCCAACTTATTAAAACTCTAAAAACCCTCATTCAGAGTTCAGTTAATTCATGTTTCCTTTCCACTTGAGGGGGGAAAAAATCTTTACCATTTAGCTTTTCAGAGCCTGCTTATAACTTTGCTCATTTCAAATATTTAGATACATTCCCCAATATAAACAATAATTTTCAGTTTGTTTCACAATGAAAAATTGTTAAGGCCACCTGAGTTATTTTACACTATCTCCAGTCTGTCTTCATTGCAAAACACAATATCTTCTTGTACTATACATATCAATCCATGAAAAACACATAGCAAAAAGGGATAAATTGTTCATTGATATGCAGGGCATTCCCAAATGTTATGTTTTGCCAAGTAGTTGCATTACATGATTTGACACCAGGCAGCCTCTGCAATATTGCAAGGTAACTGGGACTACAGATCTCTTGAACTGAACACTGCTGCACTGACACATCTAAAAACATAGCAAATATATTAGCTCCAGGGACCAGAAATCTTTCTTAATGGTTCACGTTTATTTTCCCATTTCCTCTGCTGGTTTATAGTAACCTTAAAAAGATCTCTTTGTACATGATCTACTGGGCCTTAAAATACAAATATACAATATCCATAAGCAAAAGACAAGTAAAACTTTGAATGAGTTACTATTTCTTATGAATTTCTAACCTTTTTTACACAAGTATAAACATTCATGCTGATCAACATACAGAATGATTTCCTTTATCAATCAAACATCTGAGATGGGATCAAGTAGGTTCATTATTTATAAGAAATGTTCATTAAATTTTTATCTTTCAGCTTAAGTTGGAGCTGTAATTCCTGCTCATATATTCAAGTTAAATTGTGGTAGTCCATATTTAGGGCCACCACATCTGTGCTGCAAAAGTCTGAATGAGCATTAGATGGCGATAAAAAAAAATTATCTCCTTGCTACCATCTGGCATTCATCTGGATTTCTGCAGCAGAGATGCAGTAGTTCTACGTATGTTTAATTTCAGAGATAATGAAATCAAAGCACAATCCAACAATGTTAATCTTACTGAAAACAATTCATTAGTCGCAAGTTCATGAAAATTCTTATTTTCACATTTCCTCTTTTAAAGGGCTTATAACTCTGATAGCAATTTGGCCAAAAATGTTGTGTGAACCGTTCATTTCATTTCACAGGCAAACCTATGAAGGTCCCATTGAAATGAACGACACAGAACAGCAGTGCTTTGTGGCTTGTTTACTTATTTCACCTTGGTCTAAAGTTTCTGTCTGCTTTCTTCACTGTTTATTATAAATAGATGTACCATCATTTTTGCAACCGTTTATATTCTAACAATGTATTTAGACAGTACAAAGTGTGTAAATAATAGAACAGCGAAGCAGCCATGTGTAATATTAGAATAAGCTTTTTGGTGACTATTTACTATAAAAGTTTTTTTTATGTGTATTGCATAAATATTCAAGCCATTACTTCATTTTAAACTTGAATTTCTTCATATAATGTACAACAAAAACAGAGAGATGATAATTGTTTTTTGAAGTGATGCGTAATGAATAACCAAAATAAGTATGGTAAGTAGCCAAAGACTTAACTTTCCTGAGGTTTGTAAGAATTTCAAAATCACAGTGACTAGGCTAGAAGACAGTAACCTTACTGTTAAATTTTCAATATACATTTTGTACAGAACTTTGATGCAAGGCCAGTTCTTGTTTGCACATATAGTTTCATGCAAGGATTCTTCTAAATAATTCGCCATTGCATAATACTGGTATCTTTTCCACCTGTGGAGATGAGATGTGTATCTTTATATAGAAAATCTACATTGGTTACATGACTACTATGTCCGCCATACACGTGACTTGGAGCCTGAAAGACATAAATAAAAAAGGCACTTTCAGTAACAGAGGAGTCCACATTGGTAAGGGGAACTGTTATTACAACAAAAGCTGTCAGTTACAACTAATGATTAGGTGCCAATCTAGAGGAAAATCATGCCATGTTGTTCCACCTGCTACCACCTGCTGACCCTGACTCAGCTCAGACACTAAGATCAGACCAGATGGGAAACTACCAGGGAATACCAGGGATGAAGGTTAGACTGGGAAATAAAAACACACAGGAAGAAGGTAACAGCCAACCACATCTATATTATTGACAAGAAAATGGCATGAATATGCCTATAACTCAAACTCAAAGGAGATTAGCAATTTTACTTCAATCAGTCATGCAGGAAAGTACATCATTGTGTTATTGTACCTGTACTTCCCAATGAATGTACACTGGGGAAGATTTGTTTTCCACAGAATAACTGGTGGATGATACAGGCAGCAGTTAGCACATGGCTGCTTTCACCAGGATTTTTTTTATGGTGGAGCTGCCTTTGAGTCAGTGTTGAGTCCTGGTGACTGCCTGGACAAGTCCCTGCAGTTTTCTTGGCAAGATTTCAGAAGTGGTTTCACATTGGCTGCTTCCTAGGGCTGAGAGACAGTGACTGGCCCAAGGTCATCCACCTGGCTTTGTGCCTAACGTGGGAATAGAACTAACAGTCTCCCAGTTTCTAGTCTGATGCCTTAACCACTATACCATACTGGCTCTCTACCAGGATATTAGTCCAGCATAAAAGGCAAATATGGCATACAGACAAATAAGATTATTTTAAATTAATCATTACATTTGCTTCTCACTGTTTCTAATGTGGGAATTCCTAGTCATCTATCTTCCTCTTTGGCTGGCAACTGGATTACACAGCATAATCTGTATTGGTCCCAGAACAATTTACTATTATTTTTTTTATTTTATCATCATTGTAACAACCTGACTTGCCCAAGGCATGTAAACAACCATTTAAATGTAAACATTTAAACAAGCTACACAGTGGAGCAGGGATACTGATCTTGTCTCCAATGTTTCAAGTCAGCATTCTTACCTGTGGCAACTTATCCACTGTTAAGACTAAGAATCAGTAAACCAATTTACATATCTGCAAGGCCATAAAGGTTACATTTCTTTTTTTAATAAAGTAGTACACTTCCTAATGAAAAATGAACATCAAAAATGATTTCACTAACTTTTCAGGATGATGAGCACTATATTCATGTGTAACTTGTCAGATTAGTTTAGGGATTTTTGGATATTTTTTGAACGCTACAGAAAAGGAAGAAAGCCATGTTTATCTTTAAAATTGTAAGAATGAATGTAACTTTTGGTGTAACTGCATTTCCTAGCCTATTTGAGAAGACAGGTATCAAATAATTACGTTCTTTCAGGCATGCAGCTCTTCTAATGTTTTTTGTTTTGTAATTTTTTAAATAAATTGTTCTGTAATTCTTTGGTGAACAGCTTTATCTAAGTTAATTAATATTCCATACCATTTTAAAAAGTTAATGAGGAGACCTACTGTATATAGACCAATGTACGTATTCACTGAATGACTGTAATAGAAAATATTACATAGATCTAGTATTATCTAAATCTGCATTAAATTCAATGAAGGAAATAAATCTAGTTATAAATATTATAATTTAGTTTATCTTTCTAACTATTAAAACAATAACTGAAACAATGTCAAATCAGACTTGGTGGAATGAAAATAAGAGATACCTTGCTCAAAATCTTCAAATCAAATGGTATAAATGCTTTAATCAGAACAACTTATACAAATAACCTCTAATGTAGCTGGTACCTTACCCTAAACTGTGAACATGGATAAGAGAAGAGATGTACTTTGCCAAAATCATCACCAGTTGATAATAATTTTCTTTCATGTGAACGACAAAGAGCATTTATATCTGTGCCATCTGAACCTTCTGGCCACACACCTAAGAGAAGAAATAATCATTTATTTAACTTTTTGAACACCCAAAGCCACAAATCTATCTGCATTGGATTTCTGAACTGCTTAAAGTATGGCATCAAACAATCCAGATCCCATTTCTTGGCACATATTAGAAGCTAGATCTCCCAGATTAAAACAGAGACTGAAACATGTGCTGAGATACATCACTGGTATAGGATAAAAAAGTGTTTGGTAGATTTGTATATATGCAGGTTTAGAAGACACAGGCTGTGTATACACATCATGGCTAAACCATGGACTGTTGAATGTAATGGCTAGATTTACCTAAATTATACAATATAAACCATGGTTTATAAACAACCATAGCTGAATTCATAAGATGGGCCAACGCAGAGCCAAGCAATGCCCATTATGGCTTAGCACAAAGTGTGAACCCAGACCAAATGTGCTGCTGTGAGGAAAGAAAAATGGAGTTTATGTAGATTACAATATAGTAGTAATAGTAGTAGTGCTACTAAATTTATCATGCTACTAAGAAGAATAAAAGCATGGAATAAAAACAGATATTAATATTATAACCAGCAACAATCAACTGTAAAATCACAATATAAACAAGGAGCCGCAAAACTAAAAAAGCTATAACATGTTACAAGAGTTGAATGAAAAGTAATGCCTCCAATTTTATAAATTGCCAATAGATGGCAGTACTGATGTGCTAGAAGCCTTGATGTGTTCTTTAGCACCCATTTTTTCACTTCAGTTGGTGGGAAGTTGCTGTGAGAAAAGGTTGCTTGTGAAATGAAAGTCTGTGGTGAGTATTCATCAGTGGGCTTTAAGCAACATGTGACTGAATTTTTGATTGCCAGAGGATTACCTCCAATTGAAATTTACTGCTGAATGCAGATTGTTTATTATGACGACTATGTTGACGTGAGTATTGTGTGTCCCTGGGCCAAAAGCGGTAAAGTTGATGAACCAGGAAGAGCTATCAAGAACAAAGTAGATGACCGGTGACAGCAACCAAAAAGTTTCACATGAGAAAGCTTGATGAGCTTATTAAGGACAATGATTACTGGAAAGGAAATTGCTGTCAAGCTTAGCATTTCACAGGAACATGTAGGTCACGTTACTGATGTTTGTCAATACTGGAAATTCTGTGCAAGATGGGTTCTTCATATACTGATGGTAGAAATGAAATCTTCAACAGCTCAAATTTGTCACAGTTGTTATCACACTACAAGAATGAAGGTGAGGAATTTCTTTACAGCATCACGACAGCTGACAAAACATGGGCTCATCATTATGACGCAGAAATGAAGCATCAGCCCATGGAATATCATCAGAAAGCTTCACCTGCTGGAAAAAACATTCAAAACCTAAACTTTGGAAGGAAAAATAATGGTTACAGGTGTTGGGATGCAGATGGTATTATATACATGAAGTTCCTTGAACCTGTCACCATTAGCAACTCAGAGCACTACACTGAAACACTCAAAAGTTTAAAACAATGATAAAATAGAGTTCAGAATGAAAAAAGGAAATTTTGCTGCAACATGACGTTAGGCTTCACATCTCAGAAGCCACCTAAGAGGCAGTTGCAAAGTGGGATCTCACTGTCTTACTCCATCCACCATACAGCCCAGACTTGGCACAATGCGACTTCCATCTTTTCCCAAAATTGAAGGAATACCTGTGGGCATCTGTTTGACTCAAATGAAGAGGTGGAAAGGACTGTCAGGACCTGGTTGAAGAGACAAAGTGTGGAGTCCTTTCATGATGGCCTTAAGAAGCTTGTCCATCATTGGCAGAAGGATGCAGCAGTGGTGATTATGTGGAGAAGTAAATACAGGTAACAAAAAATTCATTTCAAGGATTATTTTCCCATTTTAGTAAATACATGTTTTATTTATTAAAATATCCCTGTTTAAACTGAAGTTATGAAAGTGAGGTATTACTTTTCATTCAGCACTTGTAATATCAACTTCAATATATTCAAATTGACTTTAAAAAAAAAAATCTTCAGAAAGGTTTTTAGTGCTTTTTGGTGGTACTTATTTATATATTTATATATTAAATTTATGGGCCACCCAGCTCCCAAACAACTCTGAGGAGCTTATAACTAGAAACATATATATATATAAACTTAATAAAAGATACAAGTAATTGGAAGAGCAAAATATTCAAAACCAAACCAAAACAAGCAAAAGGACAAAAGGGAGCTCCACAATCACCTTTTCTCAAGGCCTCAGAGTAGTACTAATAGTAGCACCTTTATTTATCATGCATTTATAACTAAATGCAATAAAGATAAGAAGCTGTAAGTTTCTTACAACAGGTTCATTTGTAGGAACAGTTTTATTTATTTTTACAACTAAGTTAGCATTTGTTATATTTTCAAGCTTAAGGTTGCATAATGGGTTAATTCTACTTCAGGACCAAAATAAAAGTTGACCAAAGAAACCTATTTTTTAAAAACACACAATAATTGAAAAAGTCATAGCTCCCACTTAATATTTCCAAGGCATATTAGTAAGTGTGATTTTTTGAAATTTCAGGTATCAATTTTGTAGGATGATGATTTACTGATAATAAATTAGCTCAATTAGGCCGGTGCATACCCATGCTTGGGTATGGATACATAAAGCAGGATAGTGTAATGCATGAAAATCAGGCAATCATGGATATAAATCATAATACGTACTTTCAACTTTATTAAGATCATAGTGATTAATGTTAACTGGGATTAACGTCAATATAGGACTTAATCATGACAAACAACAATGAAGAAAATTCAAACGCAAGATGAGGCTACAGAGTAGATATGCAGTCCTACAGCCTTCTTCCATCTTCTACCAAAACCTGATTATTTCATTATTAATCATTAAAATATTATTGAATTATTAAATTATTAAATATTATTTCAATATTGATTAAATAATAATTATTTTTGCACTGGCCACAAAACATTCCTGAATTGAGTATTCCACTTCTTGATCTTACACACTAAGATCAAGACAAAAAACTTTGGGGGGAATAATGGGGGGTTGAAGATGGCTCCATTTTCATGGAGCCGATGACCGTGGCAGTTAAGAGGAGCTGGCGAAAAGTCTGGCTCTTTGGAACCATCTCCAGACAAAGGAGATGACTGGATCACCCACAGGTACTCCTTACAGAGGCTCCCTGTGAAGAGATCACAATTTAGCCATCTCCAGCGGGTTGGGCGCTTTGGGGGTTGCAGGAAACATCAAGCCCAAGCTGCAGTTTGGAGCCTCTAAAGAGACACTAGATTTACTTTCACTTCCTCTTTTAATGAACATCAGAAATTACTTATTACTGATTTACTTGGAAATTAAAAACCTTCTGAAAGGCAAGTTGCTGTACACCAGGAGAATTTCCTTCAATCCTGGGAGAAAGAAGATTTAAATACGTTTAAAGATTAAAAAGAAAAAATTTAACTTTTGGAAAACAGTGAAAGGGAGTTAAGAATGTTGGCTGTGGATAGTTAAGGGGCCAGATGGATTTTAAAGAATAGTTTTTTTATGGACTGTTTTACATTTTATAAAAATACAGCAGACAATTTTGGAATTAACTGTAAGAAACCTGATTGTGGGAAAGTTTTGGCTTTGAAAATATACAAAATATAAGAGTGGGGTTTGAAGGTTAATTAGAGGGAACCAGAGAGCAATTAAAGGAAAATATATTTCCTAACATAATGGAGGAACATTGTTTTACTATAGAAGAATTTAAATCTGTTTGGGAACAATGTGTTCAGGACTTATTTTTAAAATTGGATCTAATAGAAGTTATAGAAGAAGAAAAGATTCTATTGGCTAAAACAGAAGCTGAGGATGATTTGAATAGGGATTTTAAAATGGATTTTAAAGAATTGCCAGACTATCAAAGAGGTATGGAAGATATGGAAAAACATAGATTTGAAAATAGACTAGAGTGACATGGAGAAAGAAGTTGTAATGGATATACAAACTATGCTGGCTGATGTTTTAACAATTATGATGATAAATCAGATGGGTGACTTGAAGACTTATCTTATTTTGGTTCCATAGAAGGGAAGCACTAAACCTCTGAAGTTGCTACTGAAAACAGACAGGAAGAAAATGATAAGAAATCATTATGTGGGACTTTATTTGAAGAAGTGACTGAAGATTAAGCCTCTTAAAAAGAAGAAAAAGGAGTTCAAAGTGGACTTATTTTGATCCTGGGTTGTTATTATTGGAATCTGTTTTTTTACTAAGTACAGTGGTACCTCGGGTTACGAATTTAATCTGTTCCGTGACTCTGGTCGCAACCCGATTTGTTCGCAACCCGAAGCAAATTTTCCCATAAGGTTCAATGTAATTACCGTTAATCCGTTCCAGCGTCCACGGACCACGCATCAAGGGTGGAAAAACGGCCGCGGACCACGCGGCAGGGCGGAAAAACGGCCGCGGACCGCGCGGCAGGGCAGAAAAACGGCCACGGACCGCATGGCACGGGTGGAAAAACGGCCGCGGACTGTGCGGCAGGGTGGAAAAACGGCTGCGGACCACGTGGCACGGGCGGAAAAATGGCCACAGACCACGTGTCACGGCGGAAAATGGCCGCGGATCCGGTTCGTACCCCGAAGTGGAGTTTGCAAACCAAGGTAAATTTTTGCGGCCAGAGCTGGTCGTAACCCGAAAAGTTCGTAAGCAGAGGGGTTTGTAACCCGAGGTACCACTGTACTCTTTTACTTCCTATTTGTTAGAAAAAGTTATGGGTTAGAATGTAAAAGGGACCTAATGGATTTAGTTAAAAATATATATGTTACTATTATTGATATTCATTATATCTATGGGGATAAATCTTTTACGTTTTACTTATTAGAGAAAGTTCTGAGTCAAAATGCAAAATAGATTTATTTGTCTAAGTTTAAAATAATAGGTTATTACTACTGGTACTCTTAATGCTTTTGCTGAGTAAGACTGTTCAATGAATCTTTCTATAATTTAGTTATTCTTTAGTGATGAGAAATGGGAAGAAGAGGTTTTTTTTCTGTAATATTAAAGAAGGTGTTATGTTACTGTAAATGTTTATACTTGTGTGGAGGGAGGGGGCTCACTTTTTATATGATTATTTTTCCTTTTTCTTTCTCTTGTTCTCTTCTTTTTTGTCTGTGTATCTTTTCTAATTCTATATTAGCTTTTAACTATGTAAAACTCTAATAAAAATATTACTGAAGACAAAAAACTCTCCACTAATTTACCAAATGTTAGTCTGTGAGAAACATTACATACTTACCAAAAACATGAAATCCTAGAGTGCAGGTATAAGTAACCCATTCTATATCTCTTGTGGTTTCAACACTTACTACTTGCTTACAAGCTGAAGGAACCCCTATTAAGAATAAAGGGAGGGGGAAGGGAAAAAGACATAACATTAATGATGAAGGCTTAGGATAAGAATTAACTGAAAACTAAGAGACCAAAGATAAGTCTCTTCTCTGTAATGGAATCTTGGTTGTAAAGAATGTACTCTGTATTAAGGGCAATATACTATTTGTTACTTACAGTATAGGATTTCATAGTCCCCTGAATTAGACACAAGATACTGAGAGTTAGCAGACCAATCCAAGTGAGTAATGAAACTTGAATGACCCTGTGAAGAGATGCATTATATTAATCCCAACAGCATAACATCCCTCAGTAGAATTGTACTACTATTACATATAAAAAGCTACTTGAAAGGTATGCTGAAACCTTGTTTACATTTACATAGTTGTATCTGGTAGCAAACCAGAAGGGGTGGAACATTTTCAGTGCATTGACTGCAAAACTAACAACCTCTCCTTTCACTGTAAAAAAATCAAAAGAACCAACAGGTCCTCCTTGTCATCCTCGTTAGGCTAACCAGGTAGGAAACACGACCAGATGAGCTAATTCTACTTTGTTGTGAAGCTACACTGACAGAATCTTGCAAGTCTGAAAGTACATTCCCCCCCGGTCTCCTTTACAACCCAAGAAACTAGGGAGGGTCTCTTCTGAGCCTCTTGCCCTGCCCACTATCCAGCTGTGGATTATGCTGTCTCTTATCTGACCATTCCCTTGGCAGCATCTCTTTGCCCAGTCTCCCAAGGTCTTTTCCACATACCATTACATTCCTAATTTGGCCTTAAAAAACAAAGTATATTTGCCTTGTGTGTTTATTTTAAGGTAATCCTAACTATATAATGTGAATGAGAAATCAGTAACTCATTCTCCCAGTTTCAAAATGACTTGAATTAGTGGCATATAAATGCAACAAATTCTCAACTATTAATTCTTTTGCTTTTGAACCACAAATTATTATTACCGTCTACCTGGAAGCAACACGAACAAAGAAAAAAGATGTTAAAAAAGGCACTCTATTCCCTAAATCATATTAAAGTGAACTGCAGGACTGAACTAAAATTTAAATGGATTTACAGAAGGAAAACAATCTAGGTCTGTAAGCAAGTAAAAAAACCCCTCTGGAAATAATTTAAGATGTTACTGCTTGAAGGGTATTTTAAGGAATATATTTTTAAATTGTTTTATAAATTAATGTTATGGGTTTGATGGTTAGACATGACAGCCTCAGAGGTTCTCTCTGAACTATACTCTTGAGTATAAGGGCTTTTCCAGTTAGCCACATTAAAATGTTATCCATCAACAGAAAAGTAAACTGGCATAAATTATGCCCCCCTCCCCCATTGCTGATGCCTATTTTGCAAGAGCAATAAGGCTGGTATATCTACTGCCTTCCTGTATCTACTGCAGGCCATGTTAAGGAAAAGGATTGGTGGATTTCTCTGGCTTTGTTTCCCCTCCTATCAAGTGTTGCCTTTTGGCAGGAAAACCACCACCAATCAGTCTCTCTAACATAAGGTGGGGTGGAGTGGGATTGGGCAAGTGTAGGCGGGTGCTTAGAACAGTAGATTTAGCCAATCAAAGCTGCCTACCAAGTCACAATGCAGAAATGTTAAGTCTGGAATTGGTGAGGCAGAAAATCTCCGATTTTCATGCCAAAGAAAGCCCTGTAAACAATGGACAGATGGCAAAAAAACCCTTCGAACCTGTCAAATAAATAGCCACAGAATCATTTACTCAAAAAAAGCAGGAGAAAGAGACCTGGATTCAAACCTTGGGTCCACTGTACAAAAAAGACAGGATTTCTGAGTGTTGTAAATAGAAGACAGATTGTATACGTGGCTTCATATTCCTTTGCTAATCTGAGTCTGCTCAGGAATGTGAAGTGGGGAGAGTCTAATGCCATAACTGATACGTAGTTCTGACAGCAAGTTCTCCACCTCACTACTTCCATTGCCATGCTCTGACTCTAAGATTAAGCAATGGCTACAGTTCCATTTACAACCCCATTGACTGTAGACTGGAATGCTAATGCTTTGCTCCAATATCAGAACCAAGATGCAACCCAGATGGACGATTAACCCAGATGATGAGACAATCTAGAATTGGCCAAATGCATGGCTCCAGTGCTGCTCCTGGTTCAATATGCTGCTGCAATTAGAGTCACCTGAAGCAGAATACCCACCTCCTTGCCTAACAAGTATGATGCATCTGGGCGAATTTACTACCTTCTTCACTCAAGGTGAGCTATACGTCTTTCTAAAATTGGAGGATTTTCCCACCAACTATTATCTTCAGCCTCATAAACTATTTATCATCAGCCTCTTGACCAAGAGAAGTGCAAAACTCTTCTGATATAGAACAGCCTGAACATGGACAGCTATGCCAATTTTGTTGACACCCCTGAGGATGTATTTGAAATATAGGGGGGAACTCATTTGGTAGGTCACCTTAAAATTTTTGGCTGCATTCAGTAGTTGAACCTAAGGAGCTGGACACTACTGTAGTAGAAATGCTTTCTGCCCAATAAAATCTGTACCAGCATATGCAAGTTTATACTGTGGAAAACTATGTCACTTCACACATGAGTGCCCTACTAAGAACTTCTGCCTTCCAAACCATCAATTAAGGGTGGTACTTGTGAAGAAAGGGGACACTTTGTAAACAAGGGCCCCAAATGCTCCAAATCTAGGCTGTCAGGAAATGAGTCTGTCTCAACCTCCAAAAGTTGAGAGGCTGGGGCATCCAAAAATTAAGTGGAATCCAAGCGTGTGATCATTTACTCATTCCTTTTACACATCAGATCCATCTGGGCTCCAAAACACTCTAGCAGAATCTGGTGTCGTCAGCAACTTCACAGAATACATCTGATTATGTTAGAGGGAGAATTTCTTTTATGTCTGGTTTTCTAATTCTCTGCAGTAAATCTATTTATCCTTTTTGAATTTGCTTGGGAATGCAGAGTGTGGAGAGAGTCTAATCACCATACCTAGTATGAAGCCTTCATAGGAGGGGCTCTGTCCTGATCTGTTAGGCACTTTTTGAATTTGGATCTATAGCAATTTTAGTAGAGTGTTATACTCAGATGACAGATCACAAGCATGGAAGAGATGATGAAGTAGGACGCAGATCTCCTAATGTTCCTGTCCATACAACCCTACTCTGTATGTGTGATCAGCTAAGCTATTTCTGAACACAAGTCTCTTTTCTGAAAGAGCTCTAAACCTGACTCTCTCTCCACTTTAAACAGTACAAGCACTCTCTCAAGAGATACATTAAACAAGTCTAGCACAGTTTCAACAGAGTGCTAAATCCATATTTAAAATGCAAGTTTAGCACTTTTTCAAAAGAATGTTAACCCTGTTTATAAAAAGCCAACTTAACATTGAAAAGCACTAATCAGGCCTGAACTAAAATGGTCATAGTTCCCAGTGTGGTAGATCATATCCATGATAAAATGTCAGGAAAAAACACTATTTTAAAACTGGAAGAATGACTTCAAGCTGTCTCAGCAACTTCATGAGAAATCGGCAGAGAAAAAGTGATTACTGAAGTGTATTTATTCTGCAGTTAGGGGGATATTAAGAAGTCTCCTAAAATTATTGTCAGATGAGCTATCAAGCATTGGTACCCTGACACACTGCCTGTCAACAACTGATAATAGATGTGGTTGATTATGATTGTCTTGTCAAGAGAGATGAAACTTTGACATCCTCCACCAACCTAGAGGTCTCTGGGAGCTGTAAAAAGGATGCATCTTACACTAATAAATCAGTCATGTAGAAATATATTGACAAACAGAAATCTATTGAAATGCCAATATCATCAACACTCAATCTTTGACTCAGCCTGCATGTAACTGTAATCAAAACTACAGATAACAGAAATATTAAACTTCAATGATTAAGAATATTTCAGTGCTTCCACCAAAACAAAAGTCTGCTAAGTGCTAGTATCTTTCAAATGTGTCACCATTAGGACATGGATTGCAAATGAGTATTATTGATTTTTTTCAATACATTCATTCATTCTGTTAAGTTATATGGCTGCCCATTTTAATCAAGTAACTCTAGGCAGCTAACAAAGGCATTAAAACAAAAACATACATATAAAAACAGGAGAAAGAACAATAAAATACAACAGGTAAAAATACTCAACCCCTCAATCAGTGCAGGACATCATTAATAATGTCCTAAAGCCTGAGGAAGAACCATGTTTTTAGGCCTTTTGAAAGGCCAATAAGGTTGGGGCCATGCACACCTGGGGGTGTGTGCATGCTGTTCCCCAGGGTAGGAACCACTGGGTGCATACTGTCCCTACTCACTACAGAGAATATTTAATCATTTAAATATAATTAATATTTTTTCAATAGAATTAAATATTTTCAAATACTTTTGTTAGTCCTAAACCTTCAAGACATTAAATAAATCACCTGAGAATGTTAAATAAATATACACAAAAGTAAGCCTGTATGTCTAAGAATGCAACAAGATTATGACTTACTGAACATTTGCCAATTCTACTGTATTTTCTTCCATTGTCATTAACACTATATATATAAATAGAATTGTCGTGAGAACCTATTGCCAAGAAGTTGCCATCTGCAAAACAGAAACAATAAAACTATAATCACACTGATTTATGAAGCAGAAATGCCACTTGAGCAAGCACTTTAAAAGACATCTGAAAGTCAGATTGCACACACCAGGGTACTGGCAAAATCTCTTTCTCCTACATGAATATTTCCATGTGCTCAGCTTAAATCTGAGAAGACCCTATTTCAGGGAATGAAGACATCTAAATTTATGTCCATTGATATAAACAGCAGCACCATTTCAATGATGGCACCTTCTTTGTGCAATTCTCTCCTTAAGGCATTTCCAAAGCTTTTTAGGGTAGTGGGATATGGTGTTGGGCTGTGATGATTGCTTTTTAAAAATTTATTCTTAGCTGACTTTTATCATATGATTTGTTTAATTTTATTGTACATGTTTTGTTTTGTTTTGTTTTGTTTTGTCTTGTCAAGGAATTGAATTTTAGATGCTGTCCTTGACGGGCACTACAGTACAATTTGAGGTTTTGATAATTACTAGGATTATAATATAATATAGTATATATTTCACTGAGAGCTTGTATTCAATCGTAGAAACCACAAGATATTGGAAAACTTAAGACTTGCTTAGCTACTACAGGGGCAATCTTTTACTCATGTTTCATTCAGATCAATGTGACTTGAAAAGAGCAACGGTGGTTTGAATCACAAGGGATGAATGCACAAGTCCACTGCACTGAGTCAATATCAAAAGTAAGCTGTTAGCATGGCATCTATGACAAGTGAGAGCATGGCAAAAGATATAATCACAGCAGTAATGCTGGTTGATTGCACAGCAGTTGGGTACTGAGATCTCTGGATCCCAAAAGTGGCCAGGATGTGCCCCAATCCAACTTTGCATTATTACAAGGGAGAAGGGAATTGTACCTATGTGGTTAAATTCTACTATATTTGCTTATTTTGTATCTTCTGAAAAACAGGCATTAAGTCTGCTTCTTATAACTACATTTTATGTCACATCAAGCTCCCCACATTAGGACAAACCTGATGTATCTGGATTTTTTGACACAACATGTCATCATTCTACTATTTTCAAAGGGATTCTAGTAACATGATGCATGAGCTCAATCCAAACATCACACCAAAATCAAATGAACTGACTGAAATGTCAAGTCATGATAGCTTCATTAAGCTAAAACTCAATGATGTGAATTGGCAACTGATGAAAAAAAATAAAAATTTCAGTTTCAGTTGAAATGCTATTCTGATAAAAAATTAAAATATATTCTCTATTCACTTGTTTATTTCCAGAGATTCTGAGCAGCAGAAGCAAGAAATGCAAAACTGTTATTTATGGAGGTTAATAAATATATGTTATAAAAACTCTTTTTTGATTAAGCAACTGGACAAGTGATGCCAAACTAAACAATTCCAAACCTGGTGAGTAACGCATTGTGGACAGCTGTTCATTTCCATCAGTGTGTACAGTGACTAAATCCTTTGTTTCAGTATCAAACACAAACCACCTGTTAAAAACATTGTGAGGAAAATTTGAAAAAGTTGTTTCATATGAAAGCTGTTGAATCAGATTAAAGTATATGTTGACATTCCTTAACAGTTCTTGTTGTTTTATAAAGGACGTAAACTATTACTCTAAACATTAAAAGGATGACAGCTATAATTTTTAGCATAAAAACTAAACATTAAAATTAAAAGGCCTAAGTAAATAAATAAACTGAAAAAGGGAAGAGCCTTGCTTCAACCCCAGTGGCATTTCTTTTTGTGATATGGGTCCCATGACAGAAAGCCAAATTGGTCTTTAATGCCAAAAGTATCCATGATTTAAACCATAAAAAGTGTCTTACTAATAGTGTGGGGTACTAATAGTGTGGGGTAGACCGTACATAACATGGACCTAAGCCACATATGCCTTTATACACCATTATGAACACCCTGATTTGAACAAGGAAGTAGCTGGCAACCAATGAGTCTGTTTCAAACAGGTTAACCTGAGTCCCTCCAGGAAGCATCATTCACCATCCATGCTGTTGAATCCTGGACTATCTGTATATCTGAAGCACGTACTACAGATACCATACAAAGAACATACTAAAATAGTCCAGGCTTCAGGTTACCAGTACTTGATTACTGACCCCAAATCTCTCTTCCAGACAAAGACTCACCTAGTTTTTCAGCTGAATGTACTAAAGACATTCCTTGGCACAGATACAGTATTATGTAGCATCCACCACTGATGCTGGATCCAGGAGGACCCCAAGTGAAACCCTGTATCTTATGGGGGATCACAACCTTTTCCAGAAGAAATGTATCTCTCAAATCCTGAAAGCAGGCTCCTCAAGCCTATCTTCTCTGATTTCTTTTCTATCCACTCCTTTAGAAGCTGGAGATCCCTGATGTTCAAGAACATCCAAGAACCTTGAGCTCATGGCTGAGTATCACCAGCATGCTGATGACAACTAGTTTCAAAGTTGCAAATAATCCTTCACATCAATTTTATATATGTGCTAAGTAACATTTGTTACAGGATGGAGCATTGTAGGACCATCTACAACAGTTCTCAAAGCACTAAGCAGAAGTTGCCCAGTATAACTTTCTAACAATACCCAGAGAGTTATGAGTCAAACCACTGTAAAATAGCCCCTCCAACCCCCAGCTTTCCTCAAATGCTCCAACAAGATTCTATGATCGATAGTATCAAAAGCCACAAAAAGATCCAGGATATCAACAGGGTTACATTACCTGTCCCTTCCTAAGGGTATCTCAATGCCAAATCTGTCTCTAAACTCAAATTAGAAAGGATTAAGACAATCCATTTCATGTAAAAGCTCCTGGGGCTGCAATGCTACTGCTCTCTCCAACTGCTTGGTTAAATATACAGTGTTGGACACTGTCTAATGGTTAAAACTGCCTAGGTCCAATAATAGCTTTTTAAACAAGAGTCTTTTTTTAAGGTGGTGGAGAATTTTCTCTGCAAAAGAGCAGCAGGATCAGGATGGAGCCTTTAGTGACCCTATACATCATTATTAGGGAGGCTCTATCCTGGGATTGGCACAAACAGTTCAAAGAATCTTACCCTCAGTGGTCAAGTAACAAAACAGACAGACACCAGTAGATAGGGTGCCCTACGTGACACTGAGTCTGGCATAAGACTAGGTGATTGTTTGTGAAACACTGCCCAAACTAAGCATAATTGACCTCAGAAGGTATTAGAGCACTGATAGGAGCACCTGAGGTTGAGCTATCTACCCAACAATCCTAAAAAGATCCTTTGAGTTACTTCAGCTTGATTAAATAAAAATGTCTTTGCTGTGAGTAAGAGATCATAAATGAATTCACTGCATCAACAGGTCTGCTTCTGTTGTTGCCTAGTTTTTGCCATCTTTTATTCTTGTTTACCACTGTCTTGTTTTATTTCTTTTTATGTTTTACTTGTGAACCACCTAGAGTTGTTGGGAGTTTGGGTGGTGTACAAATATCTTATATGTCTAGGCTTTGAACATGAGATTACATGTTATTTCAGAATGTCAGATACATAAAATCTATATATAAGAAATCTAACATGTCAACAATTCAGGATGGGGACTTGTAAAACTCCTATGAATCATTACTATTCTTTCTTTATGAAACATTCTCCTAACTCATATACAAAGGTCAATATTTATATGAGTTTGGACTGAATTTAACTTAAAATAACACATGGCATTCAGGATCCAATTTCATGGTTCCCTGAGAAGATACTCTATAGAACTCACCTTAACTGGAAAGGAAGGCCAACATAGGCAGCATGCCACTGAAGGTTCCTTTTTGCATCAAAGATAATTTCTGTAATTATACTTTCTCCACAGCTCCTACTTAAAAGTATGAGGATGGGAAAAAGGCATAGCAGGGGCAGATCTCTTAAATCTAAAATCCTCCCATTCTCCTGACAATTATTAAACGCACTGATCCTATAATTCTGTTCTGGCAGATAATTCTAACCTTAACTCTAGCAAGACTTTGGATTGTGTAATTGTCATATTGGGGAACATCAACATCCAGGAAAACAGAACTGCTCTATAAATACTGTGCCACAATAAAATCTTTACATGGTCACAATTTCTAAACTTAAAAGTTAGTTATTAAAAGAGAAAAAAGCAAACATTCATATGGGATAGCACAAATTCTGTAAGGTAACTTGAGCAGTTCTTTAAATCTCAGTATACCTGCTATGTGAAAAAAAACCTTTCTGTTGCATTTTTACACATAAATAAGTATTCGCAATTATTCTTGTGAAATATCTTAAACAGTTCTGATATACCATGTGTTACAACTCTAGATTGTATCTGTTTCCTTCTATTGATAGAGGTGTTTTAATTTAGTGGAAGTTTCTTTCAACTGAACAGAGATGAAGGCATGTTTCAATGTACTGTCCTCCCTCTGCAGCACTCTATGCCATTCTGCACAGTGTTCTAAAATATCCAGCAACATTTTGAATCAGATTAGGGACACACAGAAATAATAGAAGAAACAGGGAAAATTACCTCCATTTCCATTCCACTGATCCATTAGTGGGGGATAAAACCCTCTGTATTTCCAAAAAGTGGAAAACTTCTATTCCATGTGAATATTTAATGACTATGAAGCAACATCTTTAAGACTCACCTTCCAGTTAGTGTTCCTACTGCAACCACAGACCCTGAAGGATGAAAACCAGAAGACTGTGCTGCATCCTACAACATTCCAAAAGAATTACATGTATTCAATGATTATAGCCGCTCAAAACATTTATATATAAATCAAATAGTTATAAAGCACAGCCTATGCTCTCTTATCCTTTACACTGCATGTTTTAAAGAAATCTCATGAATTAACAGCTCAGTTTACTTGGCCTGTCACCTGGGAAATGAAAAGGAATACAACTTGAGCCAGAGGAAAAATGGATTATTCCACATATTCCAGAAACAGTGCCTCAAAGCCATCAAAATTAATTTGGTGATATGAAGTTTGTAGCATAATTTAAATAATCATACTGAACTGTGGCAGTGAAAATAAGATTATACAGATATAGCATACTCTCAGAGAAGGATATGTAGCAAATTTTAGATATCACCAACAATATGAATAAAGTTCCTAAGACATTTAAGACATTAATACATAGGATGAAGAACTTGCCTAATAATGTGAATTTTTTTTTTTAGTACAAGACTTCTAAAAAAGTTTTTATGTAACAGAATTGTGTATTTTTTAAAATACATTAAAACCAATATATTGAGATGAAGGCTAAATGGAAATGCTAGGATTCCAGAACTGAATATTGATATCAACAGACCTTTCAAAAATAAAATATATCCCTGAAGGCACCTGAATCCACTTGGGAGAGGAAACTGGAGCCATATAGGATTTATGTTGATGCTGTTGCTACCCTGTCTTTGTGCCTGGAGGCTGTAAGGGCTTGGACGGAAAACAACAGGCTTCAACTGAACCCTTGCAAGCCTGAGTGGCTTTGGGTTTTAGGGCCTTCTGGATCTGGGACTTTACCATCTTTGGTGCTGGATGGGGTCACACTGCACCAAATAGACTTATTGTGCAATCTGACGGCGGGGGGGAGGCTCCTGGACTTACAACTCCTGCTTGAAGAGCAGGTGGCAGTCGTACCACAGCTTTGTGTTGTGTGACAGAGCCTCATGATCACTCCTGGATCATGAGGCTCTGCTCAGTTGCTCATGCCCTGGTCATCTCCTGTCAGCCTTTCGAGGTAGACCAGACAGGAAACTTGACCAAATTAGCTAATTCTACTTTATTGTAAGGTTACATTAACAGAATCTTGCAAGTCTGAAAGTACACCTCTCCCTTTGTCTCCTTTACAGCCCAAGAATCTAGAGAGGGTCTCTTCTGAGCCTCTTGCCCTTCCCACATTCCTGCTGCAGGCTAAGCTGCCTTTTATCTGACCGTTCCCTTGTTGCATCTCGTTGCCCTGTCTCCCACATTACCATTACATCACTGTCCCCTTCAGACTCAGCCTCCTTCCCAGGTTCACTGGGAAAACTGATTGTGGGCTGTGAAAACAAAGTGCAGCTGTGTCGCTCCCCTCTTCTGCTGGTAACTCCCAAGAGCACACAAGGTGTCCTGCAATCCATCTGCACCTGTAGAGGTGACTGCTGCCCCCCCTCCCGCAATACCCTGTATGCCTGATGTGAAAGGAGCTGTGTCATTTTCCCTGCCCCCACTTGGTCTTGTTATCCCCAAGGTGCCCTCCACCCATACCTCCTGTCCATCTTGGTCAGCGCCAAACTCCTGCAAGGCCAGTAGTTGCCTAGGACAGGGCTTGTCAGAGTATTGGTCATGAAAGTAGTGCACCAACTGTAGCGTGTGGATGTCCACTGCTGTCTCCCATGACCTCTCCAACTCTGGGTAGCCTTTCCAGTGGATCAGTTATTCAACCCGCTTCCCTCTGCATCTAGAGTCTAGCACTGCCTCCACCTTGTATTCTTCCTCCCCACTTTCCAGTATGGGAAGGGGGGCTGCCTGTGAATGCAGCGTGCAGGGGAGCACCTCTTTCATTAGCAAAGATGGATGGAACACAGAGTAAACCTTCACTGATACTGGCAATTGCAACTGGAATACTACTGAGTTTATTTGCTTAGTCACTGGGAAGGGGCCAATAAATTTCAAGTCCAGTTTCTTGGAAAGCCTCGCAGAAATCAAAAATTTTGTCAAAAGCCATACCAAATCCCCTTCTGCAATCCTATCTCCCTCTTGTCTGTGTGCATCTGCTGCTTTTTGTATGCAGACTTTTCTAATTCTAGTTGTTCCTTTAAGAGGCTTTGGACTGCTTGCCCCTCATGCAGGAAATCTGAGGCACGAGGAATGGCACTTTCTTGCCTGGCTGTTGATAAGACCCACAGGTGGAAACCATCAGTTGTCTGGAATGGGGACATAATGGTAAAGGAGTGTGCTGCATTGTTGTAAGCAAATTCAGCAAGAGGTATGAGATCAGTTCAGTTGTCTTGCTGATATAATAGCTCTTAAACATTGCTGCAACAGTTGGTTAACCTCAGATTCTCTGTTGGAGGCTGGATGATACAAGGAAGACAAATGAATTAAATAAGTGCAAGAAGGCCTTCCAAAATTTGGAAGTGAACTGACTTCCTCTGTCTGAAATAACATGATTGACCAATCTTCTATATCTAAAAACATGGTCCAAAAAGAGCTGAGCTGTTTCCTGGGCCATTTGGAGGCCCCTGCAAGGAATAAAATGAGCCAGTTGGTAAATAAATCCACTACTACAAGTATCCGTGTATATCCATGCACTGGGAGAAGATTGGTGATAAAATCTAGAGAAACAGTGTCCCAGGGTTGTGATGGGGTCTCTAACGGCTGCAATAATCCAGCTGGTTTACCAGGAACCAGTTTCACTCTATGACAGACATGGTAAAAGGAAACATAATCCTTAATGTCTGCACCAAAGTGTGGCCACCAGAACTCTCTGAAGGCTCTATGTTGGATTTTAAATATGCCCGTGTCCTGCTGTTTTGTCATCACGGCACAGCTGTAGAACATATAAATGTCCATTGTGCCACAGCTGCCCTCCTTCCACTGTGAAAGGCACAAAATTACCTTGCTGGGATCCTTGGAGATCATCCATCCGGGCCCTTGTGAATGCATTCTGCTGTTGCTGTGCCCTAATCCAATCTAATAGAGCAACATTCTCTCTCCCTGCTCCCACCTTTTCAGGTTGCTCTAATTTATGTTGCGACTCAAAGTTGCATGGCTGAAGCATCATCACAGGGGAGGGTGACTGTGGCACATCATACTCCGGTTTATGTGACAGGGCATCTGGAAGTTTGTTTTGGGAGCCTGGAATGTAGGAGATGTAAAAATCAAAGCGGGAGAAAAATTGTGCCCACCTGATTTGCCAAAGGGTGAGAGATTGCACGTTCTGCAGAACTTCTAAACTCTTATGGTCTATATGGATTTGTATAGGGTTGGCAGCCCCTTCCAGCAGGTCTCCATTGCTGAAAGGCAGTTTTTAGCGGCAGCAACTCCTTATAGAAAATATCATAGTTCCTTTCTGCTGGAAGGAGCACTCTGGAGTAAAAGGGACACAGTAGCAGATCTGCCCCCCTTTCTCTCTCCACTTGGAGCAGGACTGCTCCTACTGCCACATCTGAAGCATCCTTCTGCACCACAAAGGGGTGGGAGAGGTTGGGGTGGCGGAGGAGGGGCTGAGAAGCATAGAGTTGTTTTAACTCTTGAAACACCGCTTGCTCTTGAGTCAACCAATAGAATTGCCGATTCTTTCTTAAGAGCCAAGACAGCGGTTTTACATGGTCAGAAAAATTAGGGATGAATTTCCAACAGAGATTAGCAAAGCCATGTCTTTCACATTACATGTGAGTGTGCATGTGCGCCATGATATAATAGACTGTACCTTTGCTGGATCCATCTGTATGCCTTCTGTTGAGATTCTGTACCCCAAATAGTCCAACTGAGGCAGATCAAATGCACATTTTTCTAGCTTGGCAAACTTAGCCCATAGTTTTTGCAATATATTTCTGACATGGGTGACATGCAAGGAGGGATCTTTGGAATAAGCCAAGATGCCATCTAAGTACACCGCCACGTATTTGTCTAAAATGTCTGAAAATACTTGGTTCATGAAGCTAGAAAAAACAGCCCCAAAGTTATCCAGGCCAAAAGGCATCACTGTATATTTGAACTTGCCGTATCTTGTATTGAAAACTCAAATATTCATGTCCTGCTTTCATTCTGATTAGGTCGTAAGCACTTCTCAAGTCTAGTTTTGTAAAGATGCATACCTTCTGTAGCTGGTCTAGTAGATCTGAGATAAGCGGAAGCAGATAATGATCTCTAATTGTCACTCTGTTCAGGTCTTTGTAGTCATTAATGGTACCCAGAGGGGCTCCCTCCTTTCCCTTCAGAGTGGCTACTGCCTCTCCTTCTTGTTTTCTGGGCACAAAAAAAGTTGGTGCAAATGATGGTGAGTTGGAAGGGCGAATGAACCCTTTTTTGATGCTGACATCCAAATATTCCTTGAGGATGGCTAACTCACAAGTAGATATGGGATACTGTCTCTTTGCTGGGATTTGGGCTCCTGGCTTCAAGTTGATGATGCAATCGCATGCTCAATGGGGGGTGGGGGGCAATACAGCTGACTCTTCTTCCCCAAACACATCTGCAAATCTGAATATTTTTCTGGTAGTGCCAATCCTCCCTTGTTCTGCATTGGAGTGGCAGAGGGGTCATAGGTTTGCACTGCTTATAAGCAATGCTGCTGGCATTTAGGAGAGTGAAATGAGAGTGTCCCTTGTATCCAATTTACATCTGGATCATGTAGTTGAAGCCACTCTATTCCCAAGATGATGGGCACTTGCAAGGAAGCAGTCATGTAAAGCATTATGAACTCTCTGTGATCTATGATGTGAACTGCAAAAGGGCCATGCTGCAAAATCGCCCTGCTCTTAGTGGCTGTCTATCAATCATCTTAATTATCACTGGGCTTTTTAGAGCTTGAGTAGGCAACTTTAGTTTCTGTACTGTTTCTACATCTATGAAATTAGTGGTTGCCCCCGAGTCTATAAGAGCAAAGAGTTCCACATACTGCCTCGAATCTAGAGTAACAATAATAGGAGTAATTAGGTATGTTTGCCTACTGTTAAACGGTTGAGGCCCCTCTTCAGAGCTCCTGGGAGGAAGGCCAGCGAAGTTTCCCTGATGTGCTGTTTTAAAATGAGCTGGGCACTTGTTGGTTACATGCACCGTTTATTTACAAGTTGTGCATTTTGTTGCTGTGTCAGACACTTGAGCTTTCACTGGACTTGATCTGGCTATGTGCCAAGTAAAAGCACAACCCCTGATCCCTTCTTCTTTGCTTCTCTCCTGATGTTAGGGATCTCTTGGTTGCTCCAATTTGCATGGGTTCTCTCATGCGGGATTCCAAGGAGGCCATTAGGTGGGGTGTATGGAGGAAGACAGGCTATAGGTTCTTTTCCCCTTCCCGTTCCTTCCCTGCTTTTACTCCTCCAGTCGGGCATCTATTACTACACAACACTGATACAGCTCTTCCAAGGTATTTGGGGTGTTTTGCCTCACCAGCTCATCTCTCAGATCTTTGGCTAGCTCTTCTCTGAACTGGTTAATCATGGCTAAGTCATTCCATCTTACATCTCCAGCAAGTAATTTAAAGTCTGAAATATACAATCTTACTCTCCTCTGTTCCTACTTGAGTTTTCAGACTAGTGGTGATTCACTGTATGAGATCCCCAAAGTGTCCTCTGAGTTTATGCATGAAGTCCTGATAGTAGTCCAGCACTGGATAATTCCCTTCAATGAATGGTATTGCCCACTTAGCTGCTGCTTCCTTCAGCAAACTTACCACAAAAGTCACTTTCATGCAATCAGTGGGAAACTCCAGCAGCCTCCCTGTCATAAACATTTCACAATGAGCTGTGAATGTCTGAAATTGATCCTGTCCCCTCCAAACTTCTCTGCCAAGCTCTCATGGAACACAGTAGCATTGTCTGAGCCACAAGTTGTTGTGCTGCTGCGGGTTGAGGCAAATTCTGTCCCAGCTGTTGCGTTAGTTCTATCATGGCATTCTGCAAATTGGTCATCTGTGCATCTATCTGCTGCTGGTGTTGCAACAACGCTGCTGTGAGGTGCTTGGCGGACAATGGAGTCCCCTGGGGATCAGAAGCCATTCTTAATTCCTCTCTTTGGAAGAGAGTATGAAACTTGCAAGAATAATGTCAACCTTACAAGGCAGACCAGAGAGGAAACATGACCAGAGGAGATAATTCTACTTTATTGTAAGTTACATTAACAGAATCTTGCAAGTCTGAAGATACTTCTCTCCCCCCATCTCCTTTACAGCCCAAGAAACTAGGGAGGGTCTCTTCTGAGCCTCTTGCCCTGCCCACATTCCTGCTGTGGGCTAAGATGCCTTTTATCTGACCATTCCCTTGGCTGTGTCTCATTGCCCTCTCTCCCAAGGTCATTCCTACATAGCATTATACCTCCTGAATGGACTGTCTACATAGGGCTGCCCCTGAAGAGCACCCGGAAGCTTCAACTGGTACAAAATGCCATGGCGCAGGTGGTTATGTGTGACCCTAGAATGGCACACACTACACCTTTGCTCTGCAAGCTGCATTGGTTGCTGGTTTGCTTCTGGGTTCAATTCAAGGTGCTTTTGACCTTTAAAGCCCTATATGGCATGGGACCAGGTTATTTGAGGGACTGCCTCTCCCCAGTTACAGCTACCCATCCCATTAGGTTGGGCAGAAGGGGCATGTTGCATTCCATCTGATGGGACCCAGGAGACGGGCCTTTTCTGTCATGGCATCTGCCTTCTAGAACATAATTCCCCTGAGGTGAGACTAGCCTCAACCCTATTGGCATTTAGGAAATCACTCAAAACCTGGTTCTTTCTACATGCATGGGGATCCCAGGGAAATAGGGAGGCTGCAAGTTGGCTATACTGTGTGTAGGATGATGGTCCATTCTCCTGCAGTCTTATTTATATCTGTTTTTTAACTTATTTTAACTTATTTTAATTTTTTAAATTGTTCTATATATTGTTTCAATGCAACTAAAAATTTTAAAACAATTTAAAATTATTTAAAACACAGATATAAATTATATAATAATATATTTAATTGTTGTATCACATTGTGTTTTTATGGAGAAATTCTATCTATCTATCTATCTATCTATCTATCTATCTATCTATCTATCTATCTATCTATCTATCTATCTATCTATCTGGTCACCAGGAGTCAAAAACAACTGATGGCACGTAATTAATCAATCGTGCCCAAATTGCAATCATGTGACCAGAGGGATGCTGTGACAACCAGAACATCAAGGACCAGTCATAAGTCCCACTTGTTCAGCGCTGTGGTAACTTCGAACAGTCGCTGAATGAGTGGTTGTTAAGCAAGGACTACCTGCATGCATATTCAGCTATCATATAATGATCATATCACTACACAGATTTCATTTTCACTGCTCAGAGCAAGCTCTGTATCTGCCCAAAATGACATTCAAGTCAGAAGCATCGTAAATTTACTCTATAGTTGATGTAACATGAAAAACCATTCAGAGGCATGGAGTGGAAAGCAAGGTGAATGAGGGATTGTTTGGATCTTTCTGGAAAAAACAAGTTCAATCAATTTTAATTCATTTTGCCTGAATTTCTGTCCATTGCTATAAATAGAAGATTTGCCAAAGAAAGTCACATACTGAAACTATACCAAAAAAAAAAAAAAAAAAGAAGTAACTGTAGATTGCATTACACCCAATAACAAATTACTACAGGACTTGGGGACCCAATTAGACTTCATGTATTTATAATCGAAAGTTCAAGCTCATACAATTTTGCTCTAAATTGATTCTTGGCTGTATCCTACCTTAATGTCACATCCAAAATAAATTTTATTTTATGCAAACAAGATAACTGTCATTTGTAAGTTTCCGAAACATATTCATAACATTGCCTCTATTTCTAGTGCTTAGGTTGCCATGACAGCACCATCTACGTACAAGAGAGCTATTAGCAGACACAGGAAAATCCACAATTTAGCTAAGTAGAAAAAAACGCGAAGACAACTCAGCATGCAGATAATACACACAGACTACTAGCTCACTGTGGTGGCAGACTAGAATGGTGAACACAGCAATATTATATTTTCTTTTTTTATAAATTTACTATAAAACCAGCAACCTAGAAAAGATCACAGTTACTTAATTATTAGTCAGGCACTAAACTATGAATACTCAACACTTTTCTCCACACTAAGGGGACCTTGAAACTTTACTTTTATCAAAATAAACTGAGATCTGTTAAACTGTTATTTTTACTATTAGCTGACTGAATAGTAACTTCAGAAGTGAACAACACTGGTAAGTAAATGAAGCTTGGATGAATGCCTATACAGTATTGCTGTGGATGACATTTCAAATGTTAAGAGTCTTTTAAGTTGAAGCATACCATTCTTGAAATAAAAACTTGTCATGTCATGAAATCCTCAGCATGTTACATGATAGTTGTCCATACAACTATACAAGTGTTGGCCTTATGCTCTACAAGGACATCTAATAGACTAACCAAATTGATTGTGGAGTCATTATTATATGGAAGAACTGAATGAACCATTTCTGTCAAATCTTTATAACTGTAAGCAGTCTCGCTTAGAGTGTGCCACAATAAAGGATTTATCATTCTCCTTGTTGAGGTCTCTAGCAGAAAATTTTCAACATTCAAAGGAAATTATAATTTCAATCATACTTTGGGGAAGCTATTGTAGTTAACCTAGGGTACAACTGCTATACTTTTGTAGTACACATATGCCCTAAGAGCAGCACATTGGGGGAAAAAATCAAGAGACATAAAAAAAAAGTCTCATAGCTATATTTGTGATGTTATTAATATTATGTTAATATTACCTAAATCATATTACTGCCTATATGCAGAACTATAAAGCACTTACTTGAAAATAGTCATGCATTATTCAGAATTTTTCACAACTGGCTTTCAGTGATTTCTGCACAATCAATACATATGTAAGCTATGTCAGAATGGGCAAATATATGATAATATAGAATATATTCCTATAAAATGCCTATTTTTTCACCATCTATACTTCATACTACAATCTTTGAATAACCTATTTTACAAATATTTCCTTGTGTATGTGCATATCTATCTATCATCTACCATCCATCCATCCATCCATCCATCCATCCATCCATCCATCCATCCACCTATCTATCTATCTATCTATTTCAGGATGGTAATTTTGACACTTTTGACATTTAGCCCACAAATGCAAATTGTTGTATAGAGAAAGATTTCTGATTCTCAAAAAATTAAGCCGAATGTCATTCCTGCACCATGAATTCTCTTCTTTTTTTCTACCTTGTGATAACATGAAATTGGTTTTTTTTTATTTAAAAAAATACTTTGATTTTTAAAAAGATTAGTTAAGATAGTACACATTAAGGATCAGTAAGATTTTTACAGAGCAGCCATGAAGAACTTGAAATCTAAGAACCTGTACCCAATAGTCATGCTCTCTTCCTGTGATCACTTCCACCATACAGTATTTGTGCTTCTGCAAGTATACTTCCTGTGGCTCATGGTAAGAAAGCAAGGCTGAATTTCATCACAGAGCACAGGCAAACTGTAGGAAAAGATTCTTCTCTCATTCAGACAGTGGATACCTAGAAATCTTTCCATATTACATGATGATAAAAGGGCTCCATTTCTCACAAACAACACGGAAAGAATGGTGTGAATCTGGGGTAATGAATCTGGTGCTTTGACATATAAGTGAATCAGGTGTATGAATGTATAGGGTGTATAATATATATGTCAGAAAGTGGTTCTGGAGGTGAATGTATGAGTTGGTACACATGTGAATATATATGGAAATGAATCAACAGTGTATTGGGAAGAATGTTGTGTGTATATCCAAGAGAGCACACAGTGAGATATGTATAATACAAATGGTTGTGGCCTTGCCTACTTCAAGTGGTGATTCTCCCTTGATTTGCTTGTCCAGAGTGCATACAGCTCATAGTTCTAAAAATATTCCCAATTCCTCACTTATAATTTGTTATAAAAGCAAAATTGTGTTTTAAGTCCCTTTTTTTAAAAAAAAAATACCTCTATAGTTTTGTTCCAGATTGGACGATGACTGATTGCATCCCAGAGCATAATGTGTTTATCTTGCCCACATGTGAAGAACTGAGGCTTGATGGGATGGGCTGCTAGTCCCCAAAGCTCATCAGTATGGCCCTGAATGAACACAGAAACATTTCTTCAGTAGATGAACAATAGTTTGCATAGCATTATAAGCCAGAAATCCTATCAAAATGCAACATGAATAAGATATTTGATGGTGTATATTATGTTTAGTTTCACTTGGCTTTACGCACTTATACAAGCTAGTATACAATCCAGGCACAACTTACTTAGATTATATCTGGGCTCGAGGTTATATTTGAATTAGTAAACTAATTATACATGGATAAATTAGCATTATATTTGAATCTTGAGTTCAAATATAATGCTAATTTATCCATGTATAATTAGTTTACTTGTTTGTGTAAAAAGAAGCCATCCAGTCTTGTCTGGATGCACAAATCTATAAATTCAAGGTTCAAACATCATGTTAATTTATCTATGTGTAATTAATTTACTGGTTTGTGTAAAAGGAAGGCTGCAACCATACTATGTTTTAGTAATCCAGGATTATTGTCTTTAAATGAAATGCAGATAATTACATATCTAGTCCTCTTATTGGTAATAGTGGAGAAAAACAGCTTTAAAATTCTATTCTCTTTTCTTTCAACCCTATACCTTTCTTTCCCATGAAAAAGACTGTTTAACCCACATTCAAATCATCAACTGAAATACACATACAGTTTTACTTATTAATAAATGTCTTACTGCCTTTTCTTCTTTTCTCCTTCTCTTTTCTCACCACCTCTCAAAAATCAGACAAAAGCTTTTCCAGGCTTTTTTTTTTTTTCATTTAGACTACTTTGAAAAGGACACTGTACACTGATTGTAAAAATTTAAATTGATCTTACATGGAATTTTTATAAAATTACTACTTATTTAGCAAGTTCTCAAGTCATCTGCAAGAATAGTTTGCTCAGGTTTATAATTCAGAATATTTTTAAAAGTAATGGATTTAATGTTACATGTCATATTTTTGAAAAGATGGGTCTTAGGGACAGATTGTACTAAAAAAGTAATAACTACCTGGGTTATGGGAGAAAAGTCTCCTGACAAAGAACCTTGTAGCACAAAGTTTCGAGTGGTTCCTATCAATACAATGTCACCTTTCCCTTCGGCTATTGTTCTTATAGGACCAAACTGTTCCAGAATCTGTTTTTTAAAAAAAGTGAAAGAGTTAGATTGAGTGGGTACATAATTATTTTTCAAGTATACAGTCCTACTGTGCTGATAGGGGCATAGGGGTGAGGTGGGGTGGGTGGATAAGATACGTGTTGATCTGAAACACCTATTTATGTGTTTTAGATGTATTTATAGTTCTAATGTTTTTTGTAAGTCGCCCAGAGTCCCCTATTGTGGGGGAGATGGGCGGTGGAGAAATCCAATTAAATAAATAAATAAATAAATAAATAAATTTCTTTTGGGAAGCAAGATGGAAGTACCAATAGAGGCGAATATGTATAGCTCAGGGTTGAACTGTGGAATCCTTGGGGTTCTCTCAGCTTGGTTCTTTTCTTGCAAACGTTTCACTACCCTGCTAGGTAACATCTTCAGTGCTAGAGTGTGATGGGGTTTGCTCTGTTTATATACTGTGGCATGCCCTGCCAGTGTTGGCGGGGGTGGGGGGGGGTTGTTTTGTTCCTCTGGTAGTTCTTTGATTAGGGTATTGTTCACTGCTTGATTATATGTCTGGTGGTAACCTCTACTTATCTGGGTGATGATTGCTGGTGAGGAGATGTTCTGGTATTTTGTTTTCTTTTCTATTGTCTCTTTTAATAGTGTGTAGATGCTGTTTATCTCTATGTGTCTGTTGATTGCTGCCTTGTCTGAATACCAAACTTCCAAGAATTCCCTTGCATTTTTGGATTTAGCTTGGTCTAAAATGCTGAGTTTCCCAGTTAAAATTATGGTTAAGTCTGTCCATGTATTGTGAGATTAAGGAGTTTTCATCACGTCTTCTGACTGCTAGTTGGTGTTCATGGATACACTCTGCCAGCCTTCTGCCTGTCTGTCCTACATAGTGTTTGCTGCGGTCCTTACACTGTATGTTGTAGGTGACTCCTGTTTTTTCTTCTTGTGCTACTGGGTCTTTTGGTTTACTTAAGATGTTTTGGAGGGCTTTAGCTGGTTTCTGTGCTACGAAGATACCATGTGGTTGTAATAGTCTGTTGGTGGTTTCTGAGACATTTCTCATGTATGGCAGTGTGATCCTTTTCATAGCTTGTGTTGGGTGTGTTGTAGTAGGTTGAGTGGTCAGGCACTTTTTGATAAAGTTGCGTGGATATCCATTTTGTTGGAAGATGTTGTATAGGTGATCTGTTTCCTATACCTGTACCTGTTTAGGTATAGGTACAAAAATACCATTAAAAATATAGAATATTTCAGAGAACAGGAATATGCTGGGCAAATTTCTAGGATAAGCAACCTAGCAACCAATAAACCAACTAAAGCCCTCCAAAACGTAAATTAAAAGACCCAGTAGCCCAAGAAGAAAAAACAGGAGTCATCTACAACATACAATGTAAGGACTATAATAGCCACTACGTAGGATAAACAGGCAGAAGACTAGCTGAGCGCATCCATGAACACCAACTAGCAGTCAGAAGACACAATGAAAACTCCTTAATCTCACAACAAATGTACAGACTCAACCATAGCTTCAACTGGGAAACTGTGAGCATCCTAGACCAAGCTAAATCCAAAAACATTAGGGAATTCCTGGAAGCTTGGCACTCAGACAAATCAGCCATCAATAGGCACATAGAGATAAACCACATTTACACATCATTCAAAAGAGACAATAAAAAAGCTAAGAAGGAAACAAAATGACCAAAACACATCCTCTTCAGCAGCCAACACAAAGATAAGCAGGGATTAACACCAGACAAACAATCAAGCAGAAAACAATACTCTAATCAAGGAACTACCAAAGGGAAAACCACACCCGCACCAGTACTGGCAGGGCAAGCTACTGTATATAAACAGGGAGCAAACCCACACTCACTAGCACTGATGATGTTACCTAGTTGGGTAATGGAACATCTGCAAGCAAACAACCAAGCTCAGAGAGCACCAAGGACTCCACAGTTTAACTCTGAGCTACATATATTCTCTTCTATTGGTTCTAGGATAAGCATCAAAAGATATGGCCTCTTCAAAACAGATGAATTATGTGACTCGTCCAAAGTTAGATTTTTATGTACTTAGAATACATATATTGGTAGTGAAAACCACACTAATATTTTAAAGGTAGTAAGAGTAGATGCCTCTTCAAGTGTCAAGTTGTAAAACAATGCATGTTCTTTAAAACAAAAATGTTAACAGAGAAGTTTTAAAGCCTGAAGTCATTACCTCGGTTTTGTGAATTTTCTGATAATTCCCATTCCAAGATATCAACTTTCTATCCTTTCCACCTCCAGACACAAGGGTGCCATCTCGCAACATACAAAGGGCAAATATGCCTCCTTCATGAGCGCCTTGGATTGCAGAACTTATTCTGTTGGTACCTGGAAAGAAGAGGAAAGAAGCTCACTAAATAATAATGTTTTATTGGATTATTCAGTTAGTTCTCCCCTTGCTAGAGGAAATACAGTACTGTGGCCACTGTAATTTCTTTCTGGTCAGGGACTCTAATGAAATGTTAAAGTTTTGAGCAGAAGAAACTATAAGCTACTGAGAAAAAAAAGCACCAACCACAGACCAGGACTGGGTTTCTAACTTATCCTAGATCACCTCTTAGGGCTTTCTTAAAAAAACAGGTTTTCACGGCTTTCATGAAATATAACAGGGTTGGGGCTAGTCTGATGTCAGATAATGGGCTATACCAAAGAAGTGGGCAGCAATAGAGAAGGCTCAACTCCTTGGGCCCTGTAGTTAATAGTTCCTAAAGGAGTGGGCCTGGAGTAAACCTATCCTGCTTAATCTCACTGGATGGTCAGAAACCAGTGAGAACCACTGATCATTTGTTCAGCAACCGTTCAAAGTTACTATGGTGCTGAAAAAATAACTTTACGGCTCATTTATGACCATTTACGATATTCACAATGTCCCTCAGCCATGCAATCACCATTACAGTCAATATGCATTGTCCTGTGTCTGACCTGTGGTTTTTTTCTCCCCCCACCCCCTTGCAGAGCAGAGATTGGAGAGAAAGAGATTGCAAGAAAGTAAGCTGTTTGCTCTTCTACGCATCAGAAGAAATCTGATTGCACCAGCAGCCCAGGGCTGGGAGCCATCGGCGCACAAACAGCTTACAACACTCTCTTGAAATTTCTTCCTCTCCAATCTCTCTGCTCTGGCGGGACGGGGAGCAAGCGATTTCTGTAGGCAATCTCTCCTTTGCCTGTCCCTTTCCTGCTGCCAGCGCTGATTTAGTAGTTGTAACAGCATATACCTAATGTAATCCAATCTAGTATTTTGACAAATAATAATTTTTGCATAAAATAGGACTAAAATATTTCTCAAAGATACCCTCCAAAATCTTACCTTTTATTGTGTGTGTATGTGTGTATCTACAAAGAATTTTTTCTTTTATATGCAGAAAATAGTAATTTACTATTCTGCAAGTTCATTCTTTTCTTACCTTTTCCCCATACTAAGATATTTCCACTTGAATCTCCTGTGATTGTATCGCCATTTTCAGAAAATGTCACACACAAGACAAACTTTGGCTTTTCTTGTTTCTGTAGAATAAAATAGTTAAAACATCACTAAGCGACTATATCTTTGTTATATATTTCATGTAGTCAGTTCAGGCTTTATTTATTTAAGTTTTTTTTTTAATCCTGCCTTTATTATTTTTACAAATAACTCAAGGCCGCGAACATACCTAATACTCCTTCCTCCTCCTCTTTTCCCCACAACAACAACCCTGTGAGGTGAGTTGGGCTGAGAGGGAGTGACTGGCCCAAAGTCACCCAGCCGGTATATTAACAATTGAAAAAAAATACCATATTTGCTTTTGTCCCTAATGGAGAAAAAATAAATAATGCTTCAAGGAACCATTCTTGTGTTCATGGTTTAAGAAATCTTAAAAGTGAGAAAGTTAAATGACAATCTTAATGTTGTAGAACTGTATATGTATTTAATAAATGTTATGAATAGACTATATTGTACAAATGCCTTCTCTCCCCTGGTCTTGGCTTGTTGGGTCTGAAAGGCAATATACTATCAAGAGCCACAGTCTATCAGCTAAGATGCTTGAAAGACAGTTGGTGATATACGTTTGACAAAAAGGTGTAAGAACAAGTGTGATAAAACGAAGCCACCTATTTAATATATGATGCCATATATTGACTCAGGAGAAGGGCAGGGAAATAGGAGAGAAAGAGAGAGAGAGAGGGAGAAAGGGAGAGAGGGGGAGAGAGAGAGACAGGGAGAGAGAGAGAGAGAGAGGCCTCCCCTTAAGATTTATCAAGCAAAAGAGAAAAGAAACAATAAAAAATATAGCAGGAAAATATGCATGTTGGGATTCTACTAAGCGTAGAAAGGCTACAGAAATGAAGAAGTGATCAGTAGCAAAAACAATGTCTTAATAGTGTAATCACCAAATATCCATGGCTTTAATAAGATCGTCAATCTTACAAAAAATATAGTAAATTTTTGATTCACTCTTTTAAATTATTTTTAGGTACATTAAGTTAACTCTAGCTTTAATCTCACTGAAATAAAACAGACTTCACATAGTCACACAGTCATGACTAAGTTGTCTCACTGAATTTAATAGTCCTGCTTTAAGTCTGGATCACATTTACATTTGTGCTTGTGGCAAGTAGAATCTCTGATACAGATTAACTGAATTGATGGGATATACACAATATCTAGTAGCACAGATAATTAAATTAGCAGTTGGACACTGGTTTTGTTGCAGTTCCAGAGGAGATGCCTGGGTTGGATTCTGGCCCAGTTATCAGGGAACAGTTTGAACCTGTTGGACCCAAGGAAGTGGACAGGGTCCTTTGAGCTGTGAGCTCAGCCACGCTCCCAAGATCCATGCCCCTCCTGGCTTGTGAAAGCAGCCCAGGGGGTGTTGTGTGAATGGGCTCTAGAGGTGGTTAATTCTTCGAGGGTGGGGTTGTTCCGTTGCCTCTTAAAGAGACTCTAGTGCACCCCCTCGTCAAAAGGCCATTGCTAGATCTCACCATACTGGACAACTTTTGTCCAGTATCTAACCTCCCTTTTTTGGGTAAGGTAGTTGAGAAGGTGGGTGCACAACAGCTCCAGAGTGCCTTGGATGAAGCGGATTATCTGGATCCTTTTAAGTCCAGATTCAGACCTGGATATGGGGCAGAAACAACATTGGTTGCAGTTCTGGATGATCTCTGGCATGGGCGGGATGGAGGTTGTGCATCCATGCTTGCCCTACTTGACCTCTTAGCAGCTTTCGATACCATTGACCTTGGTATCCTTCTGGATCAGGTCAGGGGACTGAGGGGGTGGGCAGCACAGTGCTGTGCTGGTTTGCCTCCTTTCTCCAGGGTGGATTCCAGTCGCTGATTGGGGAGGAGAGGTCCCGCCCTCAGCCCCTACTATGTGGGGTGCTACAAGGTTTGGTGCTTTCCTGTCTCCTGTTTAATATCTACATGAAACTGCTGGGTGAGCTCATCTGGTGCCACGGGGTGAGGTATCATCATTATGCTAATGATACCCAACTATACATCTCTGCCCCGGTGCTTTAAGTGATACTTTGGGCGTCTTACCCCAGTGTCTGGAGATTGTGAGGGTCTGGATGGGGAACAACAGGCTTCAACTGAACCCTGGCAAGACAGAAGCTTTGGGTTTGGGGTCCTGCCGGTTCTGTGACTATATCATCTTTGGTGCTAAATGGGGTGGCGCTGCCCCAGACAGATTCAGTGTACAATCTGGGGGGTCCTCCTAGACTCGCTACTCCTGCTTGAAGAGCAGATGGAGTTGTGGCTAGGCGGGCCTTTGCATAATTCCATGTTGTGCGCCAATTGCGCCCCTTCCTGGATTGTGAGGCTCTACTCACAGTCACTCATGCCCTAGTCACCTCCAGATTGGACTACTATAATGCACTCTACATGGGGCCGCCCTTGAAGAGTATCCGCAAGCTTCAATTGGTGCAGAATGCGGCAGCATGGGCAGTTATGCGTGCTCCTAAAAGAGCACATATTACATCTCTGCTCCATGAGTTGCATTGGCTGCCAGTTTGTTTCTGGGTCCAATTCAAGGTGTGGTTTTAACATTTAAAGCCCTTCATGGCATGGGGCCAGATTATTTGAGGGACCACTTCTCCCCAATTACATCAGCCAGTCCCATTAGATCCAGCAGGGAAGGTGTGCTATGTGTTCCATCGCCCAGGGACTTGCATTTGGTGGGTCCCAGGAGGTCGGCCTTCTCAACTGTGGCTCCTTCCTTGTAGAACATTCTCCCCCCTTCCCTGTTGTCGTTTAGGAAGTCCATCAAGACCTGGTTGTGTCATCAGGCCCAGGGGTCTTTGTGAACTGGAGACATTCTTAGATGGCTCCAGTATAACTGATATTCTGCTCTCTCCGTGGGGTTTGTATATTTCAAAATCTATTTTTTAAAAGATGTGTGATAATTTAATAACAATTTTTTATCTTTTTATAATGCTTGTTTTTATTCAGTTGTTATTTTATTTAATTGTACGCCACTCAGAGTTGCTTTATGTGAGATGGGCAGCTATATAAATGTGACACATAAATAAACAAACAAACAAATAAATAAAAATTACTGATTTCATGGTTTCTAAGGGGAGAAGAAATATGTCAGTCTGGCTAGGATTTAAAAGAAAAAAATAAAATCATACAATAAAATGAAGGTTGCTAGGGAACAGTTCAGGATACAAAGAAAATAAAATATGTGAATTCTGCTGTTTAGTACTTCATATATCATTATAGCATTGTGACCTAGTTTCTAAGGAAGCAGCATGGCCAACAGAGCAAAACTGGGAGACAGAAGATTAACATTCCCCTAATGATCCTCTGGTTACAGGGAAAAAAATAAACAAGAACATTAACACTCTTACCTCAAATAATCCCTGCTTTTTAATAAGAGAATTCCCTTCAATCGTCCAAAAATAAAGGTGAGATTTTCCACATGTGACTATTATATTAGTGTCTGTGGGGTGAAAATCAGCGGCAAATACGGCTTCATTAGAGCACTAGAAGAGGAAAAAATATTAAAAATTTGGAAACAAAAGCAAAGACATAATAATATTAAATACTAAGAACTACTTGTTTGATAGCGTATCAGTGCATTGTGACTTTTGTTTTTAAATTAAAATACTTAAACACAAAATACTTCATATAAAGGTTTGGAAGATGTCTCACGTCTTAAAAGAATGTAACTTTTACTTATGCAGTACTTTTTCTGTCTTCTAATGCATTCTACTTACATATGCAAATGACTAAGTATTGGTCAAAGATTTATAATGACTTTTCACACATGAACCTTAAGCTACTAGAATGTTGTAAATCTGGATTTTATCTCCCAAAAGATAACTTTCTGCATCTTATAATGCCAAAAGACTCAGAAAATCCTGGCACAGTTTAGAAATGAGAGTTATGAATAGTGCAGTTTTCTTCACTTCCGCTTTATCCACACAAAATATGTTTCCTATGATTTCTTCAAAAATAAGTAAGCCTATGCAGAAGTACAGAAGATGCAGGATATTTTCTTCCCTAGCATTCATTTATAATGAAGGATGTATTTCAAGAGGAAAATAATTTAATAGCAAAACTAGTGGTCACATGTAACATCTACAAGATGTTGGAATGAAGCTGAAACATTATGAACATTTTTTGACCACAAAAAAATCCTGCTGGTCTCAAGTAGCATACAAATGACAGTACTGCAAAATACCTTGACCTCTGCAACCTTTTCTTCCCTCTGCCAGTCCCATACTGAAAGCACATGGTCATTGGAGTCATCCACCGAACACAGGTTACTGCCTCCATTCTGAAATAAAACATGAAGTAGTCCATCATCCCTCAGTTTATATGACTTGCTACTTTAAAGACAAGTGCTTAATAGCATTGATGTTCCAACTAAAATTATGCATTCCCATGGTCACGTGATCAAAATTTAGGTGCTTGGCAGCCTGCCTGCACTTATGACCGCAGGGGTGCTGCAAGTCCCCCCACCCGCCTATCTCACCCCCATCTATGCTGTTTTGACGCCCTGCCGCCCTGCGCTCTGCTGCTGCAGCTGATCATGCTGTCTTCTTGCTCCCACTGCTGATGAGGCGTGCCTGGCCTGCCTGCTGGGCTGGGTCAGGCTGGGCTTCAGCTGTGAAAAAAGGAAAAAAAAATAAGCAGTCCCTTTGCACAGAGCTCTTGGGCGGGGCTGAGCAAGGGGGAAAAAAATGAGCACAAAGGGACTGCTTGGGGGTTTTTTCCTTTGCTCAGCCCCGCCCAAGAGTTCTGTGCAAAGGGATGACTTGGTTGGGTTTTTTTTTTCTTTTTTCACAGCTGAAGCCCAGCCTCACCTGGCCCAGTAGCCAAGCCGGGCACACCTCATCAGCAGCGGGAGCAAGAAGACTGCAAGAAGAGCAAGGTCAGCTGGGGCAGTGGAACGCAAGGTGGCAGGGGTCTTGGAGCATAGGGTGGCAAGGGAGACTGGTTGGGACTGGGTTGGGGCAACTGCAGCTTCCTGGGGCATGGCAAATAGCCCCAGAGCCACGTGGTTCTGCATTGCTTAGCGACTGAAATTCTGGTCCTAATTGTGGTTGTTAATCAAGGACTACCTGCATTATGGATTCTTTGTCTGAACAAATGGTGTAAGAACCAACCCATTTTGAGAATTTTGGGACCAAAATGCTTAAACAACTATGTATTCACAGTCAGGTATCAACAAAGAAACTACAACTGTTTTTATTTACTTATCTATTTATTTATATGTCACATTTATATAGCCTACCATCTCACACAAACTGACTCTTAAATAAAATAACAAATGGACAAAAACAATCATTATACAAAGATAAAAAATTATTAAAATAAAAACATTATCAAATTTTTTAAAAGTTTTAAAATATACAAACTCCACGGAGAGAGCAGAATATTAATTATAGTGGAGCCATCTAAGAATGTCTCTGGTTCACAAAGACCTCCAGGCCTGATGGCATAACCAGGTCTTGAGGGACTACCTAAGTGAGCCTCACTTCAGGAGGGAGAATGTTCCGTGAGGAGGGAGCCACACCACAGAAGGCCCACTTCTTGGGACCCACCAGATGCAAGTCCCTGGCCAATGGAATGCAGAGGATACCTTCCCTGGATCTAATGGGATGGGCTGATGTAATTGGGGAGAGGCGGTCCCTCAGATAACCTGGCCCCATGCCATGAAGGGCTTTAAAAGTAAAAAACAGCACCTTGAATTGGACCTGGAAGTAAACTGGCAGGCAGTGCAACTCATGGAGCAGAGGTGTACTATGTGCTCTTCTAGGAGCACACGTAACTGCCCAGGCTGCCATATTCTGCTCCAGTTGAAGCTTGCGGATACTCTTCAAGGGTGATCCCATGTAGAGTGCATTACACTGATCCAATCTGGAGGTAACTAGGGCATGAGTGACTGTGAGCAGAGCCTCACAATCCAGGAAGGGGCACATTTGGCATACAACACGAAGCTGTGCAAAGGCCCTCCTAGCCACGACTGCCACCTGCTCTTCAAGTAAGAGACGTGAGACTAGGAGGACCCCCCAGATTGCGCACTGAGTCTGTCTGGGGCAGTGCCACCCCATCCAGCACCAAAGATGATATAGTCACAGAACCGGCAGGACCCCAAACCCAAAGCTACTCAATCTTGCCAGGGTTCAGTTGAAGCCTGTTGTTCCCCATCCAGACCTTCACAATCTCCAGACACTGGGATAAGACGTCCAAAGCATCACTTAATGCGCCAGGAGCAGAGACGTATAGTTGGGTATCATCAGCATACTGATGATACCTCATCCCGTGGCACCAGATGAGCTCACCCAGCAGGTTCATGTAGATTTTAAACAGGAGGGAGGAGAGCTCCAAACCCTGTAGCACCCCAGAAAGTAGGGGCTGAGGGCGGGACCTCTCTGTTTTTAATGGGAAACACAAACTGCAACTGAATTCTAAGACAAATAAAGTAACCTCCCTGTCCTTCTGCATTTAGTTACTTCCACAGATTTTCTTCCAGTTAAGCAGGGTTCTGCTGGGAAAAAAAGCAACTTGGAGCTATGGAGTACAAGATAAAATGAAAGAGGAGGATAAGATAAAATGAAAGAGAAGGGACATAGAGACCTATTTGCCTCATCTAAATGTTCCTCGTATCCAAAAAGTAGGTCCACCCCTTGCTTTGTATAAAAGTAGGGAAATGTAATAAACGTATACATAGCTATTTAGTGACAGTATTTAACAAGATTTATACCTATAAATATGTTTGAAAACTATGTTCTTATACTTAAACCTTCCTTAATTAAATAAAGATTTCACTCAAACAAAACTAATTCACATTTTCTAGAAACAAATAATATTATGTACCATTCATTGGTAAAATCCATACAACCAACACTGAAGTCAAGTTGCCCAAGAATGGATTTTGTTATAAAGAAAGGATTTCCAGCAGCCTCAGTTTTATAAAATTTACAATTGGCCTTGGAAAGCTTACAAAGCATATCAAATATACATTAAATATTACTTACTGACTTAGAAAACGCAATGCATGTGACAGCTCGATCAAAGAATCCCATGCCAATTACATGTAGTGTATTCAAAGTAACAGAGTCCCAGATGCGGACATGGGGCAGTAATTGCTGTTGAAAGTGAGCAAACAAAAACAGAAGATGCATTTAAGTAGAACTCCAAACATAAAGAATTCTAGCCATCCTGGATGGGATGTGCAGCCTTTTCACTTTGCAGATGAGAAAACAAGAGACCCTATTCTCTATGGTCAAATTATTGCAACAATTAATTTGTTAATGGAATGTTTAATACTATTTTGTTTGAAGTAATCAACTCAGCTCAAGGCAAATGACAGGTATTTTGGAAAACAGTCCATTCTATGCCAAAGTTTGAAGGTCCAATAATTAACTGCAGTGATGCTGCTGCCAAAAGGTTTAGGACACCTGCCCATGTGGAGCTGCACTGCTCTGGGATAAACATCATGCTGCTTGTATTCTCACAACACTGGCTTCCTTGGCCAGCTGGGTCCATTTTCTTCTGGTCTGGCTGTGGTATAACATATGAGCTGTGCCACATGTTGAAACTTCCATTGTATGATTTGCAGCACTGTAGCTCTGCACAGTTTGAAAGCAGTCTATTTTCCCTTTTGTAGGAATTCTTCCTTCATTCTGCCTCCTACTCCTGCACATCAAGCTCCCGGGTAGATTTCATAGGCAACCTTATTCATGAACAGAGATTTAATATTTTTAGTCAGTGTCACAGTCCCTGTTAAAAAAAAGCCTAGCTTAATTTTACCTGCTTGTATAAGCACCATGCTTTGAACTCTTGCCTTATCCTATCTCTTGGCCAGTGAGTTCAAGCAAACCCTCACAGTGGGTTTGCCTGGCAACCAAAGCAGCTGGCTAAAAAGCTATGGTTCCATACCATCATCACTGCTTTTAATGGAAATTTATATGCATGAAGAATGACATCTTGATGTTATGCACTTTTCCTTCATATTAACAGCTGAAATTTTTTTGAGTCAAACATATACAACGGAGGGGGGGGGCATCTGGAATCTTATTTTTCCTGTTTCTATGTACAGCAGTAATGAGATTATTTTGTTACTCCATGAGCTGATGTAGCTGGGAAGCAAGGCACTGACTGACGATTTTTGTACTCTCCTATTGGTCAGCTGGAGGGACCACCAATCGCCTAATAGTGTTCCCTGTCTGTTTTCAGTGATCCAAGGTTGTAGAAGTTGAAACAATTCTGTTCAAATTCTTTGGAGAATGGAAACAGCACCACAGGTCAAATGACAAAGCCCACAATCAATGCTATGAATTTGTTAGAGGTCTTAAGTGAAATAACTATTTCAGGCTTAGCCTCTCATTTGCAGTAGATATTAGAACTATGTAGTGTTTCAGATTCAAAGACAAAAAGGTGCTTTAGAGTGCATAAGGATTATCACCTATTTGCAACACCTTAATCAAGCACGTTCTCTTCCCAGAGTTGCAAACAGGTGCTACATTTACACACCCACAAGCAGTCCACAGTCCTAATGGGAATAAAACAAATGGATCATCAAACAAATCAACCCAGAGTTCTCACTCGAGGCACCCATGACCAGGCCCAAATTATCGTACTTCAGACACATTATGAAAAGACCTAGTTCTCTGGAGAAGGCTATAATGCTGGGAAAGGTGGAAGGAAAGAAAAGAGGAGGACAACAAGCAGCAAGGTGGATGGAGTCAGTTACAGTGGCGATGTATGCACTGTTGGAAGTCCTGAAAACCAGGTTAGGTACAAATTAAATCTATCTATGTTGTTGCTAAGAGTTGACAATGACTTGATGGCACATAATCAAAAATCACAAAGGTCTAACTTTGAAAATATTCTTACATATGAAACATTATGAATATTCTAAAATCCTGATGCTTGAATTATTGGAAAGAGAGAGGGGCCCCAATTCCCTTAGCTGGTATTTTTGGGGGACATTAGGGGAGATATGAGTTATCTAAAATTAATAGGAATCTGTCTGAGTTCATGAAATGTATTAAGTTCCTGTTGTGTTCTTATCCCTCTCCATAATATGAGAATTCTAAAGCTTTATACAAATGCTTTGTATAATTTCTTGTTACAGTAAAACTAATTACATATAATGTTTTTTTGTGTGGGCACCTTCAAGTCAGTCTTGACTCCTGGCGATTGCCTGGACAAGTCTGTGCAATTTTCTTGGCAAGATTTTCAGAAGTGGCTTGCCATCATTATGTATATGAAATCTTTAAAATGATAAAATATATTTCTAAAAACCAAATAACCTGATAGATTAAAACTTCAAAATTTAGCCAAAAACAGAAGTACTTCCAAATCATAATAAACTCCAGATCCAGTTTGCATTTGGAATACCCTTTTATAGTTCTAATTTGACATATAAACTATATTTTCATATTATATATGCATGCAGTGCATTTACAGGACCACTAGAGAGCAATCTTTGTAAATTTAAATTTTAACTTCAACTTGCACAGGAGACAGACAGAAAATATTTATGTACTGACAACTAAAGTTAATGCAGTGAGCTAATTCACCAGATTACACTTACTTTATTTATTAGATTTATATCTGCCTTTCATTTAGGGGCTCAAGTTGTATACACAGAACTCCTTCCTCTTATTTTATCCCATAACACAACCCTGTTGGGCTGAGAGAGAATGTCCATTATGGTAATGTTTATGTATGCCAGAAAGGAGATCTAGCATCCGTTCTTAGGTTTTTAAATTAATGACAGAAATTAGAAGGCCAAATTTAGGATATTATCTGCAGAGAGCATCTTTTTAAACATTTCCAAGCCAACCATTTTAATCCAGCCAAAGTTTTACAGTATGTTTAAATAAACTGAAAAATGAAAAGTATACACACTGTGTCAAACTTAAGAATTAGTCCCATATTCTGTAGTTAAAATGACCAACCAGAAAGCTATGGGAAGCCCAGAAGCAGAATATAACTGCATCCTTCTGCTTATGTTTCCCAGGATTGCTGCTGAATGTGGTATTAAATTCTGGTCTTGAATTTTCTAAAACTTAGATAACCATCCCTCAAGATTTTGCAAAATTTTGAAATGTGCTAGCTATAGGGGGTCCAGATACCTGAATAGTCATCAGCTGAAATATTTTAGAACCTGAAGTTCGCTATAATATAGATATTGAGAAGAACTAGCTTAATATGCAGGAAACAATAGTACTGATTACAATAGGCATCTGTATAGCAATGGAATGGCTGAGACTTGTTATAGATGACAATGATTTTTTTTCTTTTTGACAGAAAGCATGGTGATGAAGCAAACATCTTGAGAGGAGACAGAAGTGTGGAGAGAACATTTAGTCCAATGAAATAATGAAATATTCTCAATAAAATTGCTCAGATTGATAGTCCTCATTTAATCCCTTCCCACTTTTTGATTTCAACACCAACCATAAATGAGTAGGTTTTTTGGTTACAGCAAATACTAATGTTTATACAATTTTAATACCCAGATTAAGACATTTCTCTGAATTTTATTTCCCCTAGCAAGATCATGCTTTTATCCAAACTCATTCTGTCTTTTATTCATTCATTCTGCATTGATATAGTGTGACTCAAGATAATTGAGATATTGGTTTTCCAAAATAAGTCTAAAACCACCATACCAAACTATGCATTAACAGTAAAGGAATACTTTGAACTTCTGAAACAACATCTGAAAGCTTCATTTTGATACAAATTACTCTCATACCGAAATAATGCTAAACATTGGAACTATTATATACATGAATAAAGTGGGCACTGAATTCAAAATGGTCTACAAGCATGTTTCTTTCAGATGCTCTATGAAGTGTCCAAATCAAAGTTATAATGAGGCACAGACATTTAAGCAAAGGCAAGACTGATATAGTTATAGGCTGAAAATATAATGGGAACATGAAGCCCAGGAGCAATTTCAACTTCTTTCATATATTCTATTAACACCAGTTAATATCTTATTCACTAACACAAATATTAGGAATTAATTTTAACTCAGCTGTTCAACATTAATATTAAAACAATTCTAGCACAGGGTAAAAAGAATTTCATTTCAAGGAAATAAAATTCTAATAGGTTGCTTACTTTTCCATCCTTAGATGTCCCTGCGACTTGACCAGTTGCTATGGTAATCCTGTCAGGATGTACTGCTAGGCTGCCAAAAAAAGGAGGGGGGAAGGAAGAGGGAGAGAACATACCTTTATTAAGTAACAAATTTAAAAGCATTTTTCACAACATGAATTAAAACAACACAAGACACTTTTTAGTTGATATTTTCTGAGTATTTATTGGGGTACACAAGAAAACATTCTCAGTGTTTATCTTATCTCTTTTATCTAATATTAAATGCTAATGCACACTATAGTATCCTACAATGCTATTTTAATTTTTATTATTTTAATTTCTACTAAGATCTGATCATTTATTTTTCATGACAAAATGTTCAAATGGATTTATCAATCTACAGCATTTTCCAACACTAAAATATGAAGATGGCTAAAAGTGCAGTTGCATCAATCTCTTTATTCCCTTTTTTCTAATTATGCATATTTGGTGCTGAACAATTGATGAAGATTACAGTTAAGATTATATGGGATTGTCCCATTCAAATATTATTTCCTATTAATTCAGATATCATCAGCCATGAACCTAGATTGCTTTAGGCAAACCATTATTTAGTCAGCTTCAGTCTCTTAGCTGTATGTCCTTCCTAATCCGTGACAGGTTGTTTTAGGGCAAATGAAGTATTGAACCAAATAAGACTCTTTAGGTTCAACTTCTATTCATTCCAAAATGAAAGCCAGGAATTATTAATGCTGAATGCATAAAAATGGAATTATTTTTATTAGCCATTCCTCATTAGTCATTGCACTGTGTGAAAATGCCATGGCAGTGTTCCAGTGGCAGTACTACTGTATATCCTGGCAACTACCAGTAAACCTAGGGTCACCAGCATTTCTAAGACAAAGTCAGGATGTTTTGTTCATAGCCCGTGAAATATGGTGCTAAGCCTACCATTATACTTTATCAGAAATAGACTAAACTATATCGCTTTTAATGTTTTATTCTTATTTGTTTTCAAACCATCACTTTCCGCTGGCTTACCATTTCACATCGTCATTGTGACCAATATAATGTCTTTGCAGTTGTTCTTCAACATTATACAATACAACAACAGATGCAATGAAATAAACAGTTTCTCCGGTTGGTAAAAGATACAGATTATTGCGACAATCCCGACCTCTGTAACCATAGCTGGCATCTTAGTTAAGATATAACAACTGAACATTAGAAGTGACAATATTGTGAAACTCTGGATCCATAAAGTACTCTGAAATTTTACCAATTTCTGTCTCAGGAACAATTGGTGGTAGTTACATGTAGTAGTCATTGATTAAAGTTCTAGTTCCAAGTTGTGAGAGGACATATTCCCCTTTAAGAAGGGTGATACTTTTGTAATATTTTGTACACTTTTCATACTTCATGGCATATCATATATTGTATGCTGGCTCAAAGATCACCAACTTTCTATTAGAAAGCTTATGAACGCAGCTTATGAACGCATCTGTGAACTGGAAGATTTGAAACAATTGCAAATTTGCTCATGTGCTGACTTTGTGGAGGGGCAGAATTCCATATAGAACATTCTCCTTCTCCCACTTAAAATCAGATTTCCCACAGCCAATAGGAAGAGGTTCTTCCCAAAGGGAAAGTTGCAGCTCTTTTGGTCAGCATACCTGATACTAAGCCAGGACAACTAAGGCAACATAAAACACAACAATAACAAATAGCTAGTAGATTTTTTAATTATTAAAACAATTAAAATTAGACTAAAAGCAAATCACATGAAATCAGACTGATCTACACAAGTACTGTAACTAAAACTGAAGACTATATTTGATTTGTGCCAAAAAGATACTGACTTCTGCTCAGAATGTGAAATATTAACTGTTAGAAATAATTAAAAGAAGGGATCCAGCATAGCCAGTGTTTTTGATTAGTATATGATCTACATGGTTGTATTGAAAACCTGGTTAGTTTTTAATTTAAAAAAACACAGTATGGAGATGTAAGTTCCCTTTGAAATGCCACTAGAAACACAAACCTTCTTTAAGTATATTATAATTAGTAACTGCAGCACCCTACTTTTTGTTACATGCCTAATTTACTAGCATAATAATTAACTTATTTTAAACATACATCTTCAGGCTACATTAAACTGAAACCTTCTTGAGAGATGATTAATGATATAAAGATATAGACAAAAAGTTCCATAGCATTAATAATTGTTTTTTTGTGTGTGAAAATATACTAGTTCCTTGAATTAAAATGCCTCCTTTGCTTCATAACCTTTAAAGATGTACTTTAAAAATAGAATATGAGAAATAAGCAGTATTTAGTTTGAAGTGTGACCATAAAAAATGGATACACCCATTCCAGTTTAAGCTTCTTGGCTGGTAATTCTGCCTTTGCTTCCAAATTGTAAGATTCCACTTGATCTTTTGGCATGTACATGGTAACAGGACGTCCACGTAGAAACATTTTAACATACCCTTCCTCTATTGAAAAAATAAATCAAATATATAAAAAAATAGATAGACATTCATATTCAGTATTCTGCCATTTTACCATTTCATGTCCCTAACAACATCTTAAAGTTATGTGGGGGAAACTGACTTTTTTAAAGCAACAAGCAAACCTTATTATAATCAGTTATGCATACAGTTTTAAAATCTTTTTAATCACTGGAACTCCATAATGAAATAAATAAGTAAATATATATACTGGAAAAAGAAAGCATAACTTTCAGAAAGGAAGTTCCTTTTTTTTTCTATTTCTACCCAACTGAGGAATTAACTCTAACAATTACAATTAACACAGAAAAGCCATTAAAAATAATTTTACTGGTTTCAATTAAATATTGACATATCTACATATCAGTATCTATACATGTTAATATTAATGACTTCTTAGACTAAAGATAAACTTAGTACTTTATTTGTATTATTAGTGATAGCACACACTGGAACCTCAGCAAAGACAGATGGTAAAAGAACTATGCTGATGCACTGTGCATGCAACAACATAGCTGTATTTTGAAACAAATACAGGTAGTCCTTGTTTAGTGACTGCCTTATTTAGCGACCATTCGCAGTTACAACGGTGATGAAAAAGTAACTTTGTGACCAATCCTCACATTTACGACCTTCACAGGTCTATACAGCAAAGGAAAGCTGAAGTAAGATAATAAGCCCAGTTGCAGTTTCACTTAGCAACCGCTTCACTTAACGACTGAGTTGCCAGTTCTAATTGTGGTCGCTAAACGAGGACTACCTGTGAAGAAAAATACAAAGAAAGAAAACAGACAAAAGGATTATAGATTAGATCTCTGCTGTCATTAATCAAACATAATACTAGAAATACTTTATTGGGCTGTGTTTTAAATGCTCTGCTGTAACTAATTAAACATTTAATATTAGAAATACTTCTTAAGCGAGGTACTGAAGTAAAGAAACACTAATTTAATAGCAGATCTGAAAATACTGACTTAGGGACTTCATGGGGCTTTAAAAAATTACATGATCTGAGAAATGCCGATATTTTGTCTTGGACTTTTAGAAATGGTAAAGCCAAATGAAATTTCTTATAAGCTGCAGAAGTTGAGACTCAAAACTTTCTGCCTTTGCTGCTCCATTAATAGATCAAGATGAAGTCTGCGTTGCTAGATGTAATTTCAAAAAGTAGAGAAAATGGAAGGACAGAAGTAACAGTGTTATGAATATCTGCTGAAGGAACTTAGCTCTTCTAAAGTACTGCTGAAGATTGTCAAACTCTATTAAATAATAATCCACTTTTATTCTTATTTATTTATTTAAAAAATTATATGGTTATCCATCTTAAGAACACAACTCTAGTGGCTCACAAGAACAAAATTTTTTAAAAAAAACAATAAAAACAAAAACCTGGTGCCTCAGGCATCCTCCTCAGATGCATTCAACAGAACCACCCACAGGCTCCCACCTCACCCTATTCCAACAGTTGGAGAAACAGCCAGCTCTTTACAGTCTTCCAGAAGGCTTAAAGGGCAGGGACTGCTATGGAAGAGACTTCTTGTTAAAGAAATCTTTATTTTAATACATGAAATGACTAACGAAAAGAGTTTTAACCAAAATTATCTGTAGCTAGTAACAACAAATCTACGCATTTTATTTTAATGATTTGTAATTCTTAAGATTTAGAGATCTAGAGCTAATTGTTTGTAGAGTTTTTTGTTTTTTTTTTAACTGAGCCTGACTCCTGGAGACTATGGATGTATCTATATAATTTTCTTGGGAACAATATAGAACCGGTTGCCATTGCCTTCTTCTGGGAAGCTTCCAGCCTATAGCCCTGGTCCCATCCAAGTAATAAATAGGACAAAACTTGTCTAACTTTACAAATCAGCCAAGGCTAGCTAGGTACAACTGTTTCATAAAAGAAAGAAAAATGTGTGTTGGCAGAACAATAGTGCAGATATGCACTTTTTATTATTGATACATGCTGTTAGAGAAACTCTGAAAGCATGAATTCATCAGTACTTGACATTTTTATTTTGAAAATAAGTACAAATGGATAATATAAACCTTGCTATAATAAAGCCTCCTGCGTGGGCAAGGGACTACAGGATACACTGCTAGTCCTGTATCAAGGAACAAAACATACTTCTGCACTTAACACTAAGGTATGTATTGAAATTTGTATTGATTTATGACTGCCAATTTCTTAAATACAGGAGATAGACAGCAGGTTGTGATTTCTGGAAACTTGCCCTATCCTGAATGAAACTTTTTTTTGCTATTGTTTAACCAAGATTTGGTGCTAATCTATATCAATGCAAACCATAATTGATGTTCAGGTTTGATCTTCAAAACCTGGTTAAGAGGGAACCTGATTGATACAAACCATGAAAAGCACAGGTGCAGTTGAAATTTTAAATCTTAATTAAAGCTAATAAGAGAAACGCTTAGAATTGACATATGAAAAGAAAAGAGAGGTACAGAGTAAATATGCAATTTTTCCCCGCTGTCAGGGATATATCTTTTCAGAATCCATTTCATTTAAGATTGGACTTTAAGATTAATTTTTCCTGCAGTGTTATTGTTTTAGAATGTGTTTTACATTTGCTTAGGTTAAATCTACTAAAACTCTCGTGTCTATAGTATTCAGGTGGGCAAAATGGTGTGTCATAAGGCAACAGTTTTTGAACCAAGGTACCTCGAATGGGCTAACTTTTTTTAAATTAATTTTTTATTACAAAAAAAGGAAAAAAATTATATAAGAGTGCTTTAACATAAAAGTGAAAAAATTCAACAAAAAAGTTAATACATCATTATAATAGTACACAGTTCCAATTTTATATATGCTTATCTAATTCAAATGTTATTCAAGTACATATATATTTCCAATAAAGTTATATGACTATCCTGTTTTTTTTTTTAACCCAGTGTATTTTGTATACACTGGGTTAAAGTTCCATATTTTATTATAGCCTCAAATGGGCTAACTTACAGAATATGTCCAAATTCTGGGACCCATTACTCCCATGGGATTGAACTTTGGGAAATTTGTGGCTGCTTCAGCATGGCACTGCAGCAGTCAGCCCAGGTCACATGATCGTCATGGGTGTATTCCTGACCTCTTTCCTGACTCCTTCTATCCCCTGCGCCCAATCGCTGCTGGGAAGGCCTGACAGGCAAGCGGCGATTGGCTGTACGGAAACAAGGCAGAAATTTGAAATCTCTTAACAGCAGTTGGCAGTGAGGGAAGGATGAGGGAGCAGCTCAGGTGCCTGCTGGCAAGGTAGGGCTGGCTAGGGGGTACCGGTGGTCAATGGGCAAGTCCTCTTCCTCCCTTGAGGGAGGGGGCCCTTGGGGACACACTGGAATTAGGAGCGGGAGTGCAGTTTTCCTCACAGACCATGGCTCCCTTGGCTCCACCTCCCCCCAGCAAAGTGGCAGGCTGAGGAGGAGGGGGAGGGGGAGGAGGCAGCTTCACTGGGGCTCTCCTGAGCATCATGAGGGGAGGGCAAATGGCACAAGCCTATATTATATGTGGAAATGGAGGGAGGGACAAGGGGAGGAAGGAAGGAGGAGGGAGAGAGGAAGAGGAAGAGGAAGCAAGGGAGGAGGAAGGGAGGGAGGGAGGGAGGGAGGGAGGGAGGGAGACTTCTGCCAGCTTCCCACTAGCAAAGTCAATGGGGAAGCCAGCAGCGAGCCACAAGTCGCTCATACTCCCACTGCTTTTTGGCCCTTGGTCATTCTCTTTCTCTGTTTAGGTAAGGAAATATCTCTGAAATGATGACCCAGCAGGTCACATGTTGTCTAGTATTTATCTACTGATAACATCCAAGTACTGAAAAACAGTTGCCTTTGTAAAAATTGCATATTCTAATGCAAATATCATGAAAAAATAGTAAAAACTATGGAAGAATTAGTACACGAAACAATCACTGACATTATATTGTATTGCCAAAAGAATTATTCTGGTATATCATTCAAGATCAGGTTGATTTATGTAAACACACTTCTATAAAACCTATTATTAACTTAATCAACCAAGCTATTGGTCATATTCCAAGGATGGATTAGAAATTTGCCACACTTGCTTTCCAGACCACCCTCCAACAACAGGCAGACTGATCTGAAAAGTGGCATGCCCCATATGAGATAGAAAGAACAATATATGGTAAGTGTCTTAGACTATAATAAGAAATATAGATTTACAGAGATTAAGCCACTGAATACAAAGTTAAAGGGACAACTGCTGAATGAAGCTTAGTTAACTATGTACAATAGTTGTAAACAGCCCTGAACAGACAACACTAAATGCTATTAGGACAGTGGTAGTCTTAAAACAGCACCTCAAGTTACCCATAAGAGACTGAAAAATTAAAGAAACACATGATATATTTAAAATGTGGACCACTATAAAAATTTAATGATTAAGAACATATAATTTTATAAAGCTAAGGAGATGTTTAATGAATGAGACATTAGGAATAACCATTTGTATAAATGCAATACAAATCTGTTTACTCTTCAAAATTGAAATGTGTAATATGTATACATTACAATAAGGTTATATGTTAAGTATTACCAGGCATTCCCAATACTACAAAAACACCATTTTCATTTAATATTTACATAATACAAAAAAACAGAAATATGTGTTATCCACTTCAGTTTGCTTACTGGTGTCATAAGTTAAATCTATTACCTACATAGGATAATTTAGATAGTGAATAAGCACTGCAATTCCATCTAAAGCAAATGGTTTATTTAGGCATATGTTAGGATGCTATCTGAGCACACTAGAACAGGCATTATCACTGTTTTTCAGCCAAACTGCAAAGCAGCTATTATCACATAGACAATAATGTGATGCTATATAGCTCTCTCAACATTTGGGCCTTTTTTTGGCCATTCATTTAATCAAGAAACCTATATAAACATCTATTAACATTCAATTTTACAAAGTTTACAAGCCAGTAGATGCTCCACAAGAAGCTGGCAAAGAAAAAAGGGAACTTGTTTAATAATATTATAATCATACAAGGAATAAACTGTCTTTACAGGCTCAAACTGCTTGGCCCTGTTAATAGGCTTGTTTAGAGAGCTATGAAATTTTAGAAGCAAGGTCCACCTACCTTTACAATGTGTCACACGACGCTTCCCTTGTGGTTACAGAGACAGAGATAGAAGTGCTAGATAAAGATGTATTCAAGAACAGTCAGGCTCATCTAAATCCCTGCTTTGTGGATTACCCAGCTGCATTATTCTATGGTCAATGCAGGTAATATGATACGTCCCTATTTTGCATTCATATGGACATGAATAGAAAAAAACCTAAGTACATATGTAAGATAATGCAGTACTTATAATTTTGTGTAGTTTCTGCAGCTTCCATCACCTTTCATAATTCAAATATGCTATCTCAAAAAGCAGATTGTAATGGAAAAGGAATGTCCCAAATTCTGTTCTATTGCTATTGTGTTGAGTAGTATTGGTTCAGGTGATACAAATTAAGATTTGGTGTTCTATGTCAAACAATTGTATAATCAAGTGTAAAAGAGACCTGCACAGTAAAAAGTAAAAATAAATTTGGATTTTCTTATAAAAATAATAGTTGTTCATTAATTTGATATTCTTAAAAAAAGATCTAATGCTTCAAATAGTCCAGCCCACTCCAAATTAAATATAAGCTTTCTGTGAGAGTTTTTGTTTGAAAGCCAAGCTCAGATGTTTTGTCAAATACTCGCTCTCAGCCCATATTGCCAGGGTTATCAGAAACTGGGGAAAGATATTTATAGGAAAAAAGAGCAGATGGGAGAGAACCTGTTTAACACCACCCCTTCCTGCCAATTCTGCCCTCAGGGTACTCTTTCACACACGTATCTCCACTAGGCTGATCTCTAGTTCTGGAGTTAATCCTGGATGGGTGTAGATTTAAAATATCAGAATGGCATTTAACAGGGAGACTCAAGAGGCACAGTCTAGCACCTGACTGGCAATGTATACAGCCAGATATTGCAATTTCATAATGATCATACAGAACTGTTTCTTCTAAAACAATGTGCTCTCTTCTCCTTAAAACAGTCCTCCTGATTTACAATTTTGTTCCTCAACTGGTTGTCTGGATTACACTGACATGGTATTACTGTCCATATGCAATATCCACAGATTCTTTTGCAGACTGTGTAGTATCAGCCACAGAATATTCTCCTTGATCAGCTCCTACATCATTACTATGTTGTGGAAATCCATACTGAACAAAACCATTGAATTAAGACATATAGTTTGTTTGGGTCTGGCATGTTACATGAACACAGTAACTGTGTTCCATTAACCCAGGTTTATGGGTTTAGCATTATTGTGTGGATCCAGCCATTTTACTGGAATTGCACCTTTCCGCTAAGGAGCATGGTGGTTATATCAAGTCATTTTATTCTGTGGGAAGGACAGACAAATACTTAAATTACTAAACAAACTGTAGACTTCTTTTAAGACTAGTAGCAAGATAAATAGCAAATAAAAAGTATAAACTTATAAACTTAATATGGTAATGTAGTTTGTTAAAATGTGAAGTTTATTGCAATTTGTTAATCACTATAATGTAGTCTAGACCATGATTTAGTAACAAAAGTATAATAATTCGGCTAGCCAGTCATCTAGAGAAAGCCTTTCAAATATTCACATTCATAATAAGAATAAAAGTTATATATTTTTATGAAACAAAGAAAACAAAATAATTACCTGCACTGAACATTGGTTCCTTGGGTTTGCTGTAAAAACAATTAAGGAAGATTATCTTAAATAACACTGAACCATACATCCTTCCTTCCAAGCATCCTCTCCTTGAATACCCCATCTACTTTTGATTAATTCTTCTCCTTTACTATCATCATTCATTCTAAATCCCTCTTATCATTCACTTTAAATCTATCTAATCTAATCTAATCTAATCTATCTAATTTCTACCCCGCTGCAATCAAATGACTTTCAGAGGCTTACATAGAATATAAAAAGTTAAAATATCGACAGTCTGATTAAAACCCCAAACAAAAGTAACAGTAAAGAATCATATTTTCCCCCCTTTTTTCTAAAAAAGGAAAAAAAAAGATGGCATCATGTACAAGCTAAGAAAGTGCCTTCTGAGATTGTCTGGTCTTCAACATTTTCCTAAAAACCCTAACCTGATCTCTGTCAGGAGGCTGTTCCAAAGCATCAGCGTAACCACAGAAAGGCAGTGCTATTTGGCTTCGGACCCCTAAACTTCTTGGAAATGTGAGACCGTAAGTAGCTTCTTCCTGGATGTTCCAATAAGTTGTGCCAATGCTAGTTGAAGTACATGGTCCTGTAGTTATCCAGGTGCCAAGTCATAAAGGGTTTTATAGTCTAAACTAGCACTTTAAGTTGTACCCACAAACCAATCAGCAATCAGTGCAGGGTCTACAAAATTGGTGTGATGTGCTCCTATTATTGAGTGCCAATAAATATGCAGGCTGCCACATTTTGGTCCAGCTGTAGTTCCGAGTAGTCTTTAAGGACAGCCTTAAAGAACCCTGTAGTACTCTGTGTGGTAATATGAGAATGAGTTATTGTAGCCAGGTCCTCCAGCACCAGGTAAGACCAAACTGGCCCACCAGCCGCAGCTGGGCATAGACTCCATGGCTTCCACCTGCTGTTCAAGCAGAAGCTATGAGTCCAGAATGCCTACCCCCAAGTCATGAACCTGTTCCTTCACAAGTACCTGCTCATGGCTTCCAGGGAAGAAATGGTGAACTGAAGACAGCTTCAGTGAGAGCGGAGCTGACAACCATGGCAGAATGAAGAACCGGCAAATGGACTGGCTCTTTGCAATTCCTCTCTGGACAAGGGGAGGACTTGGGTTTGCCCACAAGTGCTCCAGACAGTTGCTCCTTGCAAGGAGACTGCAAGACAGCAGTCTCCAGTGGGTTTAGAGTTCTGGGAGAAGAGGGAACACCATCTTAGCCCAAACTGCGGTTGGTATCTTTATGGACACAGGATTCACATGCTTCCTTTTCTAATCACTTTTGGAAATTGCTTTTTAACTGTTTTTCAGCTATTAGGAACCTTCAGACAGACAAGTTGTATAGCACTGGATGAGTTTCTTTCAATCCTTAATGAAAGAAGTTTTAAATACAAGTTTAAGGACTTTAAAAAATTCTTTTTTTGGAATAAACAGCAAAAAGGTGATTAGAATGTTGATTTTGGAAAGTTACAAATGGACTAGGGATCCAGATGGATTTGAAATAAGATTTTGAAATTAATTATAAGAATCCGTCCCATGGGAAAATGCTGTTGTTTTGTATTCTTAAAAAAAAAATCACAGAATGAGACTTTGAAGGTTGGATACTAGAGGGAACCAGAAGGAATTTAAGAGTATAATTAAAGAAAAGAACACTTAAATTTGACTTACTAATACAGAATAGAGCAAAACTTTAACATTGGACAATATTTGTGAACAATGGACTCAGAAGTTAAATTTAAAAGTGTCTGCCATTTTAGACAAATTGTGTTTAAAAGGTGGACAATTTTACTGGACAAGACTGAGACTGATTTGAAAGTGGATTTAAAAATGAGGGCTACAAGAATAATATGGAAAAGATGCTATATTGGATATACAAATGAAACCAGCTGATGTCTTAATAATTAAAAGGGATATATAAATAACAAACCAAAAGAATGACCTGGATAACTTTCCTATATTAGATTTACAAAAGAGACTTATTAAAGTTTTGAAGAATTTTATGAGAAGGGATAAAGAAAAAATGAAAAGAAAACAAGTTCTAGGACATTATTTGAAGAGATTAAAGATCAAGATTGTTAAAAGTAAAAGAAAGGAATGTAAAGGTGTGGGTCTTCCGGGCTGTGTGGCCGTGGTCTTGAAGTCTTGTTTCCTAACGTTTCGCCAGCACCTGTGACCGGCATCTTCAGAGTGCAGGAGCACAGACAGGAGCAGTTCTCTCTGTGCCCAGGGTGAAGTGACCCTTCTGTGGGTATTTATAGAGATCTGGGGGGTGTGTGTGTGGGGGGGTTGGGTTACTGAGTGGCTGCTTGTTTTGGAGTCAGCATCTGTGTGTATCTTCCTGGGGTTTTGGCTGGGTTTTTTCTTCTACTGAATTGTTAACGAGGGGCTGCTGGGGGTGATTAGCAAGTTCATTGTGTGAACTGTTCACATGTCCTGGTGGTTGAGCTGAGTTCGTTGACCTTTTGCAGGCTGTATTTTTCAGGATTGGTAGCCAGGTTTTGTTGATTTTTAGACTCTCCTCTTTTTATTGAAACTGTGCTGGTGTTTGTGAATCTCAATGGCTTCCCGGTATAGCCTGGTATAGTGGCTGTTGGTGTTGTCCAGTATCTCTGTGTTTTCAAATAGGATTTTGTGTCCAGTGTGCTTGAGAGCATGTTCAGCTACTGCAGATTTTTCTGGTTGCTGTAGTCTGCAGTGTCTTTCGTGTTCTTTTATCCTGGTATGGATGCTGCGTTTTGTGGTCCCGATGTATACTTGTCCGCAACTGCATGGTATGCGGTATACTCCTGCAGCGGTGAGGGGATCCCTTTTGTCTTTTGCTGATTTTAGCACTTCTTGTACTTTTCTGGTGGGTCTGAAAATTGTTTGGAAATTGTGTTTTTCCATCAGTTTTCCCATGCGGTCTGTGACCCCTTTGATATAGGGCAGAAATACTTTATTGGTGGGTGGCTGTTTTTCTTCTTCAGTCGCATGTTGCTTTCTTGGTTTGATGGCTCTTTTTATTTCATTCTTGGAGTAGCCATTCGCTTGTAGGACCCAATTAAGGTGGTTAAGTTCAGAGTTTAGGAATTGGGTTTCGCAGATCCAATTGGCACGATCCATGAGGGTTTTGATAATGCCTCTTTTCTGACATGGGTGGTGGTTGGAGTTCTTGTGTAGGTACCGGTCTGTGTGGGTGGGTTTTCTGTAGACTTTGTGTCCTAATTTGAGGTCTGGTTTGCGTATGACCAACGTGTCTAGAAATGGAATTTGGCCATCCACTTCTTTTTCCATGGTGAATTGTATATTGGGGTGGATGCTGTTTAGGTGGTTCAGGAACTTAGGACACAAAGTCTACAGAAAACCCACCCACACAGACCGGTACCTACACAAAAACTCCAACCACCAGCCACGTCAGAAAAGAGGCATTATCAAAACCCTCATGGATCGTGCCAATCGGATCTGCGAAACCCAATTCCTAAACTCTGAACTTAACCACCTTAATTGGGTCCTACAAGCGAATGGCTACTCCAAGAATGAAATAAAAAGAGCCATCAAACCAAGAAAGCAACATGCGACTGAAGAAGAAAAACAGCCACCCACCAATAAAGTATTTCTGCCCTATATCAAAGGGGTCACAGACCGCATGGGAAAACTGATGGAAAAACACAATTTCCAAACAATCTTCAGACCCACCAGAAAAGTACAAGAAGTGCTAAAATCAGCAAAAGACAAAAGGGATCCCCTCACCGCTGCAGGAGTATACCGCATACCATGCAGTTGCGGACAAGTATACATCGGGACCACAAAACGCAGCATCCATACCAGGATAAAAGAACACGAAAGACACTGCAGACTACAGCAACCAGAAAAATCTGCAGTAGCTGAACATGCTCTCAAGCACACTGGACACAAAATCCTATTTGAAAACACAGAGATACTGGACAACACCAACAGCCACTATACCAGGCTATACCGGGAAGCCATTGAGATTCACAAACACCAGCACAGTTTCAATAAAAAGAGGAGAGTCTAAAAATCAACAAAACCTGGCTACCAATCCTGAAAAATACAGCCTGCAAAAGGTCAACGAACTCAGCTCAACCACCAGGACATGTGAACAGTTCACACAATGAACTTGCTAATCACCCCCAGCAGCCCCTCGTTAACAATTCAGTAGAAGAAAAAACCCTGCCTAATCCCCAGGAAAATACACACAGATGCTGACTCCAAAACAAGCAGCCACTCAGTAACCCAACCCCCCCCCACACCCACACCCCCAGATCTCTATAAATACCCACAGAAGGGTCACTTCACCCTGGGCACAGAGAGAACTGCTCCTGTCTGTGCTCCTGCACTCTGAAGATGCCGGTCACAGGTGCTGGCGAAACATTAGGAAACAAGACTTCAAGACCACGGCCACACAGCCCGGAAGACCCACACCAGCCATCGTATGCCGGCCGTGAAAGCCTTCGACAATACAAAGGAATGTAAAGTTGGTTTATCTGATCAAGATTAAAATAGATATGTTGTTATCTCTGGTAACCCTTAATGGACTTTTGCTGATCAGAACTGAACGATGAGTCTTTAAGGATTTGTTCATAGGTAAGATATGGGAAGAAGAGATCATTTGTTGTATTTTAAGAGAAGGTGATAAGTTACTAAAACTGTTCATACCTGTTGTGATGAAGGAGGAAATCATTTCTTTATATATTTTCTTTTTTTTTTATTATATTCTGATTTCTTTTCTATTTTTCTTTCTTTTTCTTCTTTTCAGCACTTTCTATTTTTTCTTTTTTCTTTTCTTTTTTAGTTTGTATTAATTTTTATCTTAATTGTAATGTTCAATAAAATTATTATTAAAAAAAAGTAGTACCTGCTCATCAAGAAATAGTGGTAACAACAAACACACTGAAGTACAAATAGCAACTCCATCTTATTTGGATTCAGCTTCAGCCTGTACCTTCCCATCCAGGGTCTCTCATAACCTCCAGGCACTGGGAAAGGACAATGACAGCATCTCCCTTACAGACTGAGACAGCAATGTATAGTTGAATATCATCAGCATGCTGGTGATACAGTACCCCAAACTGTCAGATAACCTCACCCAATGACTTCATACAGATGTTAAAGAGCAGGGGAGAGAGGACTGACCCCTGCAGCACCCACATCAGGGGCCACTGAGCCTACTTCTCCCCCACTACAATACTGTAGACTAAAACTACCCACTGAGGAAGGAGCAGAATAATTGTGAAACAATGTATCTGTGATAGAAGGCATGAGCGGGGAGGATTCTGGAATGGAGCTTCAAGGTTACAGGGTGGGGGAAGTGACATTCCAAGCATCTCCTCCGCCCCCAGCTGCACTGTGTGAAAGTAAGGAGGAAGAGACTGGCCCCTCCCTAAGGACTTGAGGTTATAGTTGCTCTCCTTGGGGAATTAGAGTTAGTCTGGTGAGATTCTGTCTATTAGGTGCTAGCTAGTAAAGAAGTTGAGCTGATTTCTGGACTATCTCGTGTGATTCTTGGGCTGAACCTGACAGTATCCTATGCCTAATCCCTGCAGTTAGTCTAACAAGATAGCACTGTCAATGAATCAAAGGCTGCTGAAAGGACCAGCAGGACCAGGATGCACATACTACCTCCTTCCAGGTCTTGCAACAGGTCATCCAAGAGATTGACCAAAGCTGTCTCTGTCCCATACCCAGGCTAAACCAAGACTGAAAAGATTTTGTGCTGCCTATCACTGTAACTCTGATTCTTCTTCAACATCCTAACTTCTAAAACTTGCTTATGTTTTTACATTTTCTTACCCTGACTATTCTAAACTTCTGACCAATTCTTGTTGCGCTGTAGTATTTTCTTCCATTCAAGCAATGCTGTCAAAATGATTAATATCTACTTTTATTAAAATTATGCAGTGCTTCCTTTCAGATCCAACACTGGCTCTCCATCCATTTTTACATCTATTCCAAGCTTCTTGTCCTTATCTTTAAAGGTCCCTCAACTTTCTATCTTTCTATTTCTATCCCATAACTGAAATGCTCAGTATATGATGCCACCTTCCTTTTTCTTCCTTCAAATTCTTCCACAACAGGTTTGGTTACTTACCTGTAAGTTCTTCAAACAATCACTTGAGAATTTGCATGGACTATATGCCTGTATAGAACCTGTTCAGAACTTTCTAGAGTTTACAATATTCTTTGGTGGGAGCCCAACCTATTAGACCTTCGAGATAGGCCAGTTCAAGAAACAGACATAGCAGGGATAACTGAAATGCTCTTCGCTGTAATAAGGTAGAATAACAACATCTTGAAGGACAAGGAAAAAGAAGACTGATGCAGGACCTTAATCTATTCATCGCAGAAAATCGTGGGATTGAAGAGGACAGAAGAAAGAAAAAAAAATATTTCTTTTGCTTATCAAAGGATTACCTGCTAGATCAAAGCCAGTTGCCAGTACATCTGGCTGAACCAGAGAAAAAGGAAATCTTGCCACTAATACCTATAAGTCACACTCGAACTCTAGAATTAGGAAGAGTAGGTAGGGTAGAATTAAAATAGTGCACACTTATTGATCTTAGATCATAATCTATGCACGTAAACATGTTTAGAGTTAACAGAGATATGACAGTTAAAAACAATCTGGCTCAACAGGAGCATGGCTCAACAGGAGTCATGCAGCGGAGCAGGGTTCTCACCAAACAATTTTGAAATTCTAGGTGGCTCTAAACAAGGCTCTTCACAATGTCTAAATTACAAAGACCACAATGAAGAACCACCTTCTTTTAACCTCCTGAGCCCCACAGAAATGTAACTTAGAAATTCTGCTTTTCATACCAGTCACTGTTCTTTTTACCACTAGATGAACTGCTTGTGGATCCAGCCCGATTGCGACTGCCTTTGGAATCTCCATAGCTTTCCCTTCGACCACCAGGAGAGACACGTTCAGCTGAGTTGGTTCTTTTAATAGTGCTAACAGAAAACGAGGATATTGATTAAAGACATATAATCAATTAGTCTGAACCTATATATCAAGCTCTTCAGCAGTATACCTCCCAAGCAATTATACCAGTGATTCAGCAGGCACCCACCCTTTTAACTTTTTGGAAGGCCATCAAGACCTGGCTTTTTACCCAGGTACTGGGATAGAATGAGGATATCTGGAGCTTGTTGTGGGGCATCCCAAGGGGATGACTGAGGGGACGGGTTTTTGTTTTTTCATTTTATGGTTTATGATTTTATAATTATTAGTTTTATTGTTGTTAGGCACCCAGAGCTGTGTTTAAGATGAGCATCCATACAAATCTTTCAAACAAACAAACAAATAAATAAATCTCTTTTGAGTTGAAATTGCTAATCAGTAATTTCAAACTGGAAGGCAAGCAGGATGGACATGGAGAAATGTGTCATTAAAAATTCTTAAACATAACATAACCTCCAGCAAAAGTAAAATAATACAGGAACAAAACTGATTTACATGGAACATATATACAAATCATACTCTGATTCTGATCATTAATAAAGAACAAGGATTCCTTGTTTTGATTTGAAAACTATTCAGCTTTTACACATATCCAGAGACCTTTCCCCATGGCAGAAATTAACAATAATCTTGCTTTAGTTAAGAATTTCTTTCTTTCTTGAAAATACTGCAGATCTTATTAATAGATTATGCACAATTTTGCTATATTGTTATATAGAAAATATAGGTAGTCCTCTGTTAATGATGGTAATTGGGACCAGCATTTCTGTCGCTAAGCAATGTGGTCATAAAGTGCGACATCACACGACTGCATTGCTTAGCAACAGCATTCCCAGGAGTCCCCACTGCCATCATTAACCAAATCTTTGGTCATCAGGCGAGGACCCATCCCAAATGAAGCCATTCCCAGCTTGGTCCCTCCCAGCCCCGAGCCTCAGTAAGGTAAGGGACTGCCTCCTCTGCCTCCTTTTGAACTCCCCCCACCTGCCTATCTCCCCCCATCTCCACCCTTTTGGTAACCTGCCTAGCCACTGCCTCCAGCTGCCCCTGCCACCCAGCCTTGCATGCCCCCGCCACACTGTGCACCACTACTGTACCAGCTGGGGCCTTCTTTCACCAGGGCTTTTCTTGTGCCCTGCCCAGGGCCTCTGTTCATGTGCCAGCCAGGGCCTCTATTCATGCCCCGCCCAGGGCTTTCTTTCACAAAGCTTTCTTTCTTTCTTTCTTTCGGTGTGAAAGAAGGCCCCAGCCAGTACAGTAGTGGCATGCAGTATGGCAGGGGGCAGGGCTAGGCTGTGGGGGCAGCTGGCGGTAGTGGGTAGGTGGGTGGCCAAAAGGCGGTTGTAAATGTGGGTCATATGCCCCTTCATTCAGCACTGTTGTAACTTCAAACAGTCACTGAATGAATGGACATTAAGTGAGGACTACTATTATATAATGTTCTATTTCTCTCTAACATTCCTTAATTTATTTCTTAATCGTCCTGGGCAAAATTGTTCCTACCATATAGCCTCCTACCCCAATACTATTGCTCCAGAACTTTACAACACCTGCTGTTAAAGAACTTTTGAAGCCCTGTTTCTGTCCTTCATCTTGAGAATGTTACTTATTGATCATATCCCATACAATCACATCCCTTGCAGTTTAGAATTTAAAAATTAGAATATAATAATATTTCTAAGTAATATTTAAAAGTGGGGACAGTGAAGGAAAGGAAAAAAAAGAACACAGAAGGCCTAGCTGAACAACAGCATATAACATTAGGCACCTCTAAATTTCAGTGGGGTGAACATTCTAGAATGCAGGGAACAACACAGTGAAAGTCTTCCCATTTCAATACATCCAGAAGCAAGTCTATAATGGTGAACATGATCTGTCAAGTATCTTGGTCTAAAGTTGTTTAGGGTCTTATTTATCAAAACCAAACCTTAAACCCATCTCACTAGCTAATTGGGAACTAGAACAAAGGTTATACAAAGATATAACATGTGCATGGGCAGGTGCCCTACTCAGCAAACTGACCATCAAATTCTGTACCAACTATACCTTTAAGACAAATAGCAGGGTTAGCCCTGTACTGAATGCATTACAGTAATCTAAATATTACAATATGGAAACAACAATAGCTAGGGTGTTCTTACCCAGGAAAGTGTTTAGTTGGATACCAATGAGGCTAACAATTGTCAATCCTTGGCACCAATCACTTGGGCCTCCAGTGACAATAATGACCATAGGAGCAACTACAAAGAACATACCTATTCTAAGGAAATGCAATCTCTTTTAGAACAGGGAAACTCACAATTCCCACATCGGAAACCACCTAAACACAAGGTCTCCAGTTCATTCAGATTCCATCTTAGTTTATTGGCCCTCATCCATCCCAGAACATGCACAGCCTCTCTTGGTTCAGATGTGACAGAGACAGAGCTGGGTATCCTCAGCTTATTGACGACACAGTGCCCCAGATCCACAGATGAACAACCACAGCCGTTTCATATAAATAATAATAGTAATGAGGACAAAATAATGATTTGTGGCATCTACAACATAACTACCCAATGCTATTTTCTCAGACTTTCCCTGCAAGTAAGAGAGGAATCATATAACACAGTGCCTTTGAACTGCCAACTGTGGATACCACACCTGACTGTATCAAAAACTGCTCAGAGATCAGACAGAGTCAACAAAAAGTAATCAATGCAACCATGGTTAATGCTGTTCTTAAACCAGGCCTAAAACAAGACTGAAATGTGTAGAGATAATCAATGTCCACAATCAACCCCCTTTAGCAAATTCTTCTGCCTTTGCTTCCTACATTGTTGCTCCCAGAACCCTAGCAGTATATTTTGCTCTAAACTTTTGTCAAGCTCTCCCTTTTCCTCTAGTTTAAAACCCTAATGATGAAATTCATAAGGCATCTGCCAACACATTCTTCCTAGATGTCATGAGATGTAGCCCATCTTTTGTCAGGTGTCCTTTATGTGGGTAGTACTGCCAAGATTGACAACCAAACTCTTCTCAGCAGTGCCATTTACTGTATGTAGTCAATTATTCTCTTCCAGGATCATGTTCTCTTGTCTTATGCCATGACCCTCAACTGGAATGATTGACAGAAACACTACTTGCACTCCCAGTTCCTTCACCTTTCTGCCCAGGACCTCAAATCTTAGGAGATCAACTTAAAGTCTCTTTTGGCTGTGTTAATCCCACACAAATCAGTAGGAATGGATAGTTATCAATGGGTTTCAGGTACTTCAGCAACTTCTCTGTCACATCTGGAAATAAAACACCTCCCATATATATCAAATTTATATCACCGCCCAATTCCCCCTCAAGGAGGGACTCTGGGGGTTCACAACAAAACAATTTAAAATCAGTAAAAACATAAATAATACAAATATAAAATACAATTATTAAATACAATAAAATCCAAGAGATGGTGATATTATTTCAGCCTGTGACCAGATAATATCGGTCAAAGGTAAGACTAGGGAACCAGCCAACCCCAAAACTGACTATTCCCAACCCCACCCCATGTGTGATGACAAAACCAGTCTTCAGTTTTTTTCTGAAGTCTAAAAGGGAGGGGGCCAACCTCACTTCTGGGGGAAGTTGTTCCAAAGGGCAGGGGCTGCTGCAGAGAAGGCTCACCTCCTGGACCCCGTCAGATGAAATTCTCTTGTAGATGGGGCCCGTGGCAAGCCCTCGCTGCATGACTGGATGGGACGGGTTTATGTGACGGGGATGAGATGGTCCTTCAGTTACCCTGGACCATGCCATGTAGGGCTTTAAAGGTGATAACCAACAGCTTGAATTGGACCCGGAAGCAAACTGGCACCCAATGCAGCTCACGGAGCAAAGGTATTATATGTGCTGATCTTGATGCACCTAAAATTGCCCACGTAGCCACATTCTGGACCAGTTGAAGCTTCCGGATACTCTTCAAGGGTAGCCCCATGTAGAGCGCATTACAATAGTCTATATGGGAGATGACTAGGGCATGAGTGACTTCGAAGGGCCTCTCGATCCAGGAAAGGGCATAACTGGCGGACAACACAAAGTTGTGCAAAGGCCCTCCTGGCCACGACTACCACCTGCTCTTCGAGCAAGAGTCATGACTCCAAGAGGACCCCCAGGTTATGCACTGGGTCTGTCTGGGGCAGCGCTACCCCATCCAGAACCAAAAATGGCAAATTCCTAGGGACCGAGGGGCCATTAACCCACAGCCACTCCGTCTTGCCAGGGTTCAGCTGAAGCCTGTTGTTCCCCATCCAGACCCCCACAGCCTCTAGGCACCTGGAAAGGGCAGCCACAGCATCACTTACTTCCCCCAGGATGGAGATGTATAAATGAGTATCAACGGCATATTGATGATACCTCATCCTGTGGAGACAGATGATCTCACCCAGCGGTTTAATACAGATGTTAAAAAGGAGAAGAGAAAGTACCGAGCCCTGCAGCACCCCATAAAGGAGGGGCCGCGGGCCTGATCTCTCCTCCCCTATCAACACCAACTGGGACGGGCCCTAGAGGAAGGAGGCAAACCAACGCAAGACTACACCGCCCACCCCCAACTCCCTGAGTCAGTCCAGAAGGATACCATGGTTGATGGTATTGAAAGCCGCTAAGAGGTCAAGGTGAGCCAGGATGGATGCACCACCTCCATCCCGCTCCCGCCAGAGATCATCCATAAGTGCAACCAATGTGGTTTCTGTTCCATATCCAGGCCTGAAACCTGACTGAAAGAGGTCCAGATAATCCGTATCATCCAGAATCCTCTGTAGCTGCAGTGCCACCACCTTCTCAACCACCTTCCCCATAAAGGGGAGATGGGAGACTGGACGAAAATTATCCAGAACAGTAGGGTCCAACAATGGTTACTTGAGAAGAGGGCACACCAGCGCCTCCTTAAAGGTCGCTGGGAACACCCCCTCTCTCAAGGATGTATTAACCATCGCCAGGACCCAACCACATGTCCCCTCCCTGGCTGTCCTCACCAGCCAGGATGGACATGGATCTAAAGCGCACGTGGTGGCATTTACAGTCCGGAGGATCCTGTCCACTTCCTCAGGACCAACAGGATCAAACTGGTCCCAGATAACTCGGCAAATATGTTCCCTGGGCATCTCACCAGACCATGCCTCACACTTGGCGTCCAACTTAGAACGGATCTGAATGTATCCTGCAGATGCTTGGAAAATTCCTCAGCACGGCCCTGTAGATGGTTTTCTGAACCCCCTCTCCCCAACAGGGATCGGGTGATTCTAAACAGGGCTGCTGGGCAGCATTCTGCGGATGCAATAAGAGCGGAGAAATACTGATGTTTCGCTACTCTTACCACCACAAGGTAGGCCTTAACCGCGGCTTTAGCTTGTGTTCGGTTGGGTTCGGTCCTTGTCTTCTTCCAGCAGCGCTCCAGGCATCTCTTAACCCTCTTCAGAACCCTCAGCTCCTCCGTAAACCATGGGGAGTGACAGGCTCGAATGGGCAAGAGAGGCCGCTCAGGCGCAATCCTGTCCAAGGCCCCAGCCGCTGCCCTATTCCAGGCAGCAGCCAGAGCCTCCGCTGGACCGTGCAGCAAGACCTCGGGGATAACCCCCAGCCCGTTCTGAAACCCTAATGGGTCCATCAGTTGCCGCGGGCAGACCGGTCGAATAGGTCCTCCCTCCCTGAGGACCTATTATACAGGTTTGCACACTATGGCTTCAGATTTTCTCAGCAGAAATCATCCACCATCACAATATGCCTCTTGTCTCTGTGCTCTGTGGTTACTTTGATCCATAGTTGCTGAAGTGACTATGGATTGTCTTCTAGAATGAGAGCATTATACCATTTTCTGAGCTCCATCAGCACTGAGTGCTTCTTTGGGTCCTATGCTCCCCCTTCTCTTCCTTTTCATGTTCTCATCTTTACTTCCCTTCCCCGTCCCTCTTGAGGAGTTTCCCCTGTCATATCCAGACACTTTTCATCTTATCTGGTATGTTGCAGTGTAGAAACTGTATTCACAAACACTTTTATTCAAGCTTCCTATAACTTTAAACCTTATTCCATACCGTGTAATGTGGAATGAGGTTATTAGAAGGCTACTATCATAGCCTCACTCACTTGTCTTTTCTCAAAGCTAAACATACTCAATTCCTTTAATATTTTTTTTTCAGAGCTTAATTTCTAGTCCCCTGATAATTTTCACTGCATATTTATAATTTCTCTGATTCTTTCTTGAAGTGTGATACCTGAAACTGAACCTGCTGAGGTGGAGTCATATGCAATTAGCAAACAATTATTCCAAAATCCTTTTTTGCATATAGTATTACAAAGCATCCCACATTCTAAACTTGTACATTTGATTTTTATTTTCTAAGAGAAGAAATCTGCGCTTGTCTTGTGGTACCTCACTTGATGCTTCTCTCCAATTTGATGAGGAACCATGGGTGAATACTCTTTAAGCATGATTTTTGAGCCAGCTATCTGCCCACTTAATTATCATACTATCCAGCCTACTGTTCATTAACATGCTAATCAGCATGTCAAGCAAATGTTAGTGTAGAAACAAAGGAAATAAAATTAAGCCCTTCTAAATATAAAATTACTGTTAAAGGGATGTATGAGAATTTACTTCAACAATGTTTCCCTTTTGCACTATGATTTTTTTTTAATTACTACTGCCAAATAATGAAAAAGCTGGTTGCATTATGAAATACAGGATAAAGACACTACAGAAATATGTTGCAATATTAATAAGAATCCCTCACCTTGGAATAGTTTTTTTCAGTTTGCATGCACTGAGAAGATTCACAGACCTGCTTAATCCATGAATGAGACGTGCATGAACAAAAAAGAATAGTGAACGCAGTAAATCAGAATGTAAGAACAAAGAACATTTATTTAAAAAGTTACAATATACAGCATGTAAACTTTATGCAGTTAGCATATCTTTTTAAAGGAACAATAACATTTAGGAAGTTCCTTCATAGCTATCTTGACAATTCAAGCTAAGAATTCCTGATAGTGTTTTGAACAAAAGATACTGAAGATTCTGAAAAGCACTATAGTAGATATATCTCAGGTATGTGGTAGACATGTCAGGTGTTTCCTTTATTTATTTATTTAAAACAGGGAAGTCTTTTGATGACTGGTGACCACTTAAAATTTCTGACGGCGGAATAAAGAATAGGCAGGCAAGGATATATTTATTTATGTATTATTAGAGATATTAGATAACAAAATGTATCCTGCCTTTTATTCAGGAGCTCAAGGCAGCATACCTAGCACTACCTCTTCCAAATTTTCCCCACAATGACAACCCTGTGAGATAGGCTGGGCTGACTGACCCAAAGTCTTCCAGTGAGCTTTAGCAAGTGGTGTGGGGCTATATCATGGGGCTACAAGGTTTCTCTCAGGTTTTAGGTAGGTGAGGGATTGACTTTTTTTATAAAAAACAAAATTAACTTTATTTTAGAACTTACAACTATATTTTCTATGTTTTTTGTCTCAAAGGATAGGAAACCATCTGACTAACTTTCAGCAATAATGGTAGATGACAAAGAAGAAGGAATGTGAAAGAAAAAGGTGGAGGCTACAGATTACTGACCCTTGGTTCAAAACAAGACAAGAACAAACAGCAATGATCAATAGGTACAAACAGAAACTTCAATAAGAGAGCAGCAAGATAACAACAATAACATAATAAGTTATTCACAGAAAGAGAACTAAACAATGAATTATTATATATAATAATTGGAAATACCAGATATTTTTTTTAAATTCACAGTATGTCATCAAGAAATTAAACCAATCCTCTGCGCTCATTGTTACCGAGAGTAGATCACTGGAAATAGTAAGATGCAAAGGAGGGTAACCATATGCAGGAGTAAGAATGTTTACAAAGCTTCAGTAGCAGAGAGACATGTTTAAAACAGCAACATTTCTTAAACCATGAAAAACCTCTCCCACCTTGAGATAGTGATACTGTGTAATCATATGTCTGATTTAGCTTTAGAAATTTATATCTAATAAGCTACAGAACCTAACTAAAAGGTAGAATAAAAAATAGATATAATCCTATTGTTTAGATAATAGCTGTTTTATGTTTTTTTGTTGCTTGGTAACTGTAATAAAGACTGATGCTGGTATACTCATACAACAGTCTTTATTAAAAGATAACTACGAATGTGAGTTCTCTTCCAAAAAGACTTAGGGACACATAATTTGAATTTCCATCCCTTCCCTCCTTCTTTCTCTATCTCCCACATTCACACATAGAACAGCACAGAAGCTGGTTTCTTGATTCTATGCTACTGACTTGTGTCTATATAGTGCACATGCATAAAGTGTGTGCACATGCATAAAGGAACAAAGTTGCACAAATTTGCTTCATGCAATACTGGATTGGAATACTACATAGAAATGATTGCTATACTACTAAGTGTGAGCACGCATGGGAAGTCTGAATTATCTGTAATCAATGTCACTTTTCTTTCTTTGTTTTCACCACACAACTGCATACTCAGGTACTGACATAAAATTCATCATCTTGAAGATTGTAACAGCAGACAAACACATTTGTGGCAGTATGTAGTGAAATATTAGGAGCTCCTAGACAGGGTGGGAAAAGAGCCCTACTTACTACTGTCATAAAATAACGGTTACTGCACAACATAGATGTTTGCCGTTTCCTCTTGATTAGTAGAAATAGAAAAATACACAAATTGATTTGTGGAATTTATATAGGTCACAGATACTAACTTTTATTTTGGGGAGACAGACACTGGTACAGAATACACATAGCCGTGTGATTTATAGAAGTCTGTGATGCACTCTTCACTAATGAACTACACATTCAAAAAGGTTAGTTCTATCTATCCAGTAAAACTCAAGGTAGATCTTATTCTAATATGTTATGTGAAGTAGAAACTGGGGGAGGGCTCCATAAAACAGGTCCTACTACATCCTGGATGGCAGGCTGAGTGAGCTGCCCAGTAAAGTGAGAGAAGTTCTTCTGCTCATCTACTCCACTGTACAGCTATCTGGCAAGTTTGTTCTGACTTCAGGGTTTAAAAGAGTATAAACCCATAGTCAAAACATACCTAGCAAACAAAAGTTCGCACTGGAAGAGCAGCATGGTGAAGTGGAAAACTGCCCAGAATCCCAGGGAAGGGAGCATGCTTACACCAGCCTGAAATGGCCAATAGGTATCAGGCTGTCCCCATAGCCTAGGGGTCACCTGAATACACTGATCATATTTGAATATACTCATCCTGTCACTGCTATGAGTTAACGGGAAAAACATCACTCTTTACAATTTCGTTGCAATTCCAAAATTCTTTTCTCCCAAGAAACAGAAGTATACCTAATCCAAATTCTGTGTGGCAATGTTCTTCTCAAAAATAAGGGCTGTTGATGGGTTTTAGCTATAACTTGAAAATGGCTTGTAATTTTATCTAACAAAATCAAGTGTTTGGATGCAATACAGTGTAAATGTTTTCTGTAAAACTACCCTTTTGAGTGAAGTAAAACAATTAGGTACAAAAAGTGTCTAACTTCTTAAACAATAAAAAAAATTGAGAAGGAAAATAATTAAAACACCTGTCAGTAAAATTAAATGTCCAACCTTCAATAACAGCTCATAACCAAGAAAGCAAGATTCTTAAAATTCAGAATGGGCAAGTTTATTGTAATGAGAAAGTTATGTGTGCCTTGGCCCTCATTTATCATTCTTCTTTTCATTGGTCTATTTGTGGGTGTAAGTATTTATAGCGTTGATCCATGTTAACATCATTAATTTTATTATGCCTTTTATTATAAAATATATTATCTATGGTACTGGACAGTGAAAGAAGTAACATGAATAAAACATCTGAAAAAAGCCTAATACACCATTAATATGATGATTGTCTTATTCATTAATTATTTTAGTATGTTCATTATATTACTTTTAAAAGTAATACAGTAAGAAAATGAGTTAAGACTGGCACTGAGCCATTGATAATAACAAACTGCCTGGATTATCGTTACATCCATGATGGGATGATACAGTTTGCTTTGGAAACTTTTGTCTGCAATCTGCATTAACTATTAAGATTAGTTGAACATTTTCTAATGACCATTAAAAGTTAGACCAAATAGGTGAGCATTGGCTATTTGAAACAGAGTTAGATTTTAGAACTCAAATCTGTGTGATTTCTCTATCCATAAAAATTGTGATTTAGGGATAGGCTAGGAGAGCTAAATGCTATGGATACTCTTACTTTTATTTACACAGTATACTCTATAATTCTTTTTCTCAATTCCTGAGAATTTATAACAAGAGATACAGACATGTCCCTTTGTGTTGGCAAGCATGCTTAAATCTACAGAGAAACAAGTCACATACTTCCATGTTTTATGCAGCAGTGAGTGCAGCATATTGCTGGATTCTTATTCTGGTTGGTGGTATGCAACTATTGTATACTAATGTTTACAAAAAGTACCCCACCCTGGCCACAAATATAAATAAATGACATCCTTTATTTCTAAACACTTTACACACAATTTGGAACAAAAAACCACAAGAGTACATTTCAAAGTGGCTTGACAAAAGGAAGCAAGGAGGCAGACTTAAAAAAAAAAAAGATAAGAGAAAATAGAAATGAAGTATCACAAAAAAGTAATCTTCCCTGTGACAAAAATGGAAAGGAAAGGTACAGATTTCCTGTATTTTATTTTCACAGATCATCAAGACCAAACATATGCAACAGGATACTGCATTGCTTTGGATTCAAAGGCAGAAAGATACTTTGGAATGCACAGAAGGTATATTGCAACTCCTTAAACCAAATGCAAATTTTCTTGGGATCATACTGCAGGAGTAGAGGGCAGAGAAAGATACAGCTGCTTTAAAGAGTTATATACAGGTAGTCCTCGCTTAGCGACCACAATTGGGACCAGCAACTCCGTCACTAAGTGCCATGGTCATTAAGTGGAAAATCATGTGACAACAGGCTTATGACGTCACTTCCCATTCAGTTGTTAAGCAAATCCTCGCAGACATTAAGCGAGACATCACATGACCACAACTTGCAATTTTGCTTCAACATCCATACTGTCGGAAGCTGGTTGTAAACCATGCAAATGGTTATCATGTGATTGTGGGATGCTGCAATGGTCATAAATGTGAGAACTGGTTGCAAAGCTGTTTTTTCCACACCATCATAACTTTGAACAATCGCTAAATGAGGCAGTCGGTAAGCAAGGACTACCTTACTACATGAGTGCTCCCAAAGCACCTTTTTTGCTTTCTTATCTGAAGCAAGTACTGTATAGTCCTAGTAAGTTACTTTCACAAAGTTACAGTAACAGAAAAACAGGAATCATTCTTCTTATTATTATTAGACTACTGCAATGCGCTCTACATGGGGCTACCCTTGAAGAATATCCGGAAGCTTCAGCTAGTCCAGAATGCAGCCGTGCGAGCAATGTTTGGGGCCCAAAGAAGGACCCATATAACACCTCTGCTCCGTGAGCTGCATTGGGTACCAGTTTGCTTCCAGGTCCAATTCAAGGTGTTGGTTATCACCTTTAAAGCCCTACATGGCATGGGGCCACGTTACCTGAAGGACTACCTCGCCCCCACAATCTCAACCCGTCCCACCCGATCTCACAGAGAAGGCATGCTCTGGATCCCCGCGGTAAAAGAACTTCGACTAGCGGGGTCCAGAAGGCGGGCCTTCTCTGCTGTGGCCCCTGCCCTTTGGAACATCTTGCCCCCGGAGGTGAGACAGGCCCCCTCACTCCCGGCCTTTCGGAGGGATTTGAAGACCTGGCTCTGCCATCTGGCCTGGGGCAGGGAGGGAGGATATCAGAAATGGGGTTGGCTGGCCCCCTAGCGGCCTGGTGTGGCCCCTATCAGCCTCTTGGATTTTTTAGCTTTTTATTTGTGTAATGTTTGGTTTTTATAACTTTTAATTGTATTTCTGATTTTAGTTTGTTGTAAGCCGCCCAGAGTCCCCTGTTGTGGGGAGATGGGTGGGGACAAGTCAAATAAATAATTAATAATAATAATAATAATAATAATAATAATAATAATACAATTTGGCAATAGAAAACAAATGGTAAGGCTGTAAGATGGATTCAATATATTTCAAACATTTTCGTTATTCTACTAGTCTGATATAGAAACAAAGACACTCATTTTCAGAACAGATGACAAAATCCTTAACTAGACTTTTCCTGCTCTTAACCTCATCTTACAGAAGAAAGAAAGTAACAGTCTAATTATATGGCCCTTTAGAATTTCTTGCAACTACATTCATCCTGATTAATTAATCCACTATGAATAAAGTTAGACATTTCAACAAAGTTTCCAATTGTAATTTGGTTTAACTATCGAGAAATTTATCTTGAAAGTATTACTGAGAGAGAGAAAAACACTCAGAATAGTAATTTAAAAGCTAAAGACAAGCAGTATACTCACATATATTATAACTTGATAATTAATACCTTTTTGCTGCTGGTGATACAATTTCTTTCCTAGTTCCTGATGGAGAAGGTAGAGGACCACTGGATTTCTTTGGTAAGACAGTTCCATTATTGACAGTAGTCTTTAAAGGTAGTGTTTGAACTAGTGGTCTTGCTGTGAAATGAAGAAAAAATAAATTGAGGACTGAAAATTACAAGCTCAGAAGTGCACACAATACCTGAAGTAAGATCTGACCAGTGCAGAATAAAGTGGAATGATTGCTCCCCATTATTTGGAAGCTTCTCTTGTAGCAATTTGAGATTCATAATCAGTTTGTAATCTATTACTACTGAAGATCTTTTCTATGAGAACTGAATCTGCCATCCTATACCTGTGCATTTATTTCCTTTTTCCTAAGTAAAACACTGCAGTTTTAAGATGTTGTTTTGCTATTTTCAGACCATTCCTCTGACTTACCGAGATCACTCTGATTTTTTGTATCCTCCAAGATATTAGCTATTCCACCCAATTGTGTCAGCTGATAACTTCTCCATCCATGTTATTAATAAAAATGCTGTAGTATATAGCCCAAGACTGAACCCTTAGTAATTCCTCTCAATATTCTACATTATTTTGATATGGAATGACAGAGCATTCTTTGAGAATGATTTACAAGCCAGCAAAGTTGTCCACTTAACTGTCATGCCTTCAGTCCAATTCTGACTAGGCTGCTAATCAAAATTTCTTTTGTTAAATGCATAGCTGGCATCAATACATATAACTATAACATTTCCACAATATATTAAGAAATTAACCAAACAAAAATATGAAAATTAGACTGACAAGACATGCTCTTCAAATATCCATGCTGAATTTATTATTAGCTCTAAAGCTTCCTAATTATGAATGTCAGACAGATTGACTTGTTGTTCCCTGAGTCCTGCTGTTCCCCTTCTGGAAGATAGGGACAACATTTACTCATGTCCCATCATATGGAACTTCACCCATTTGCCGGATCTTCAGTAAATTCCTTCAGCGCCTTGAGCAAATTCCTTCTGGCCCTGAAAACTGGAATTTATACAGGGTAGTAGATAAAGAAATTACACAACTGATGTTTTGTCATTTGCTATAAACTTCAGCTATGTGACTGTGGGCAAAGCCACAAAAACAGGTTAATTGGTCAAACTGCCAATTCTTGATGTGGAAGAATAAAGAGATTTTGAGAAACAAATAATCTTCCTAAGCCTAGAAAATAGCATTTAGAAGAGTACCACATATTTATAAAATATAATTCCATAAACAATAACATGTTTAGATGTTAGATGTTATAATAACATGTTTAGATGCCGGATATACAAGATCATGAAGAAGGTCAGCTGTTGTTTTTGAAATCGTTCTTCCTGTGCCATCATATAAAAATATTTAGAATAAAATATTGCAAAAACACAGTTGACCTCAAATATTTCTGGAATAATTTGGTATACTTTAACAAATTCTTCATATTCATTAACATAACTGAACTGAAAGAGAAAATATTCAGATATTTTCAACTATTCAAACACTAGCTATTGTTCATAAAACATATAAATATGCACAGAATGAAATCTAGTCAGATTTAACAGAAAAGTAAGACCTGATCAATTTAAAAAATACTTATCACAGTACACTTCTTAGAAGACTTTTCTCATCAAATATACTTCAGATTCAATATTCAGGTCAGACTGTAAAACTGATCACTGTGTATCTCAGAAAAAAATTAGGCAAGATATATTCTCAGATAATTCTATTTATCTCATCTTAACTAGTTAAAAATATCATTTTCATTGTAATATGAACAGGTGAATTTGAATGGGAGGTTAATACCTTTGGTAGGTCCTTTCTTGCTTTGCATGGCCTGTTGCTCCTCAGTAATATTCAGGCGTCTAACAACATCTGCCAGAGCGGACTTGAGCAACTGAATGTCATCTTCCTGCATCTGAACACGTTGTTCAAGTGAAGCAATGCGGTCTGTCACCTCCATGCTGCTGGCAGCAGAAGCACTGTCATCTAAAAATACATATGTATTTTGAAAGGCTGGGTTTAATATTGGAAATATTTGGAGGTATATTTTAAAAGAACTATCACCCAAATGTTTGTATTCGGTATATGCATTATTAGATGGAAAGCCAAACTAAAAGCAGATTTGTATTCTACCCTTTCCTCTAAAATTCGGGCACCTAACACCAAACAAATATTATAAAACACTGAATTAAAAACGTAACAATGCAAACATAACTCAAACAAAGTTTAAAACAACAAATATCCCAAATCCCAAATGCTTACCGGAAAGCCAGGTTTTCATTGCTTTCCTAAATGTTAACCATGTGGTGGCCACCTGGATCTCAGGGATAGATTTTTCCAGAGGGACAGGGCTATCACCAAGGAAGCCTGGTTCCAGGCTTTTGTCCCCTAACCTCCCAAGAAGCAAGGACCCTTCTGGGCTGATTGAATACGATTAGCAAATTCTATTTGAAAGAGATGGTTCTTCAGGTTTCCTGGACATAAACCAGGTTTACAGACCAATTCCATTAGTCTTATATTTCTTATTATAGAACTTTATAAAAAGACAAACCAAAATGAGATTACAATCAAGTAATCAATTCATGAAGGCATGTTTCTTTTGATAAAATCACAATTCTTCCAGAATTATTTGACACAAACCTGAATTCAGAAGACCTATCACTATAAGATTTTCACACATGTAGTCAGAATAGCTGCATATAATTCAATGACACATTGCAATCCCATACTTCATTACATTTAGTGGGACTTACTATTGAGTAGATATGGATACTTGTTGTTCAGTCATTAAGTCGTGTCCGACTCTTCGTGACCCCATGAACCATATTGCACCAGGCCTTCCTGTCCTTCACTGCCTCCCTGAGTTTGCTCAGTTTCATGCTCATTGCTTCAGCGATGCTATCTAACCATCTCATCCTCTGCCGTCCTCTTCTCCTTTTGCCTTCAGTCTTTCCCAGCATCAGGGTCTTTTCCAAAGAGTCCTCTCTTCGCATTAGGTGACCAAAGTATCTGAGCTTGAGCTTCATTATCAATCCTTCCAATGAGCAATCAGGGTTGATTTCCTTTAAGACTGACTGGTTTGACCTCCTAGCAGTCCAGGGGACTCTCAAGAGTCTTCTCCAGCACCACAGTTCAAAGGCATCAATTCTTCGGCGCTCAGCCTTCTTTATGGTCCAGCTCTCACAGCCATACATTACTACTGGAAAAACCATAGCTTTGATGCGGATCTTTGTCGGCAAGGTGACGTCTCTGCTTTTTAATATGCTATCTTGGTTTGCCATAGCTTTCCTCCCAAGGAGCAAGCGCCTTTTAATTTCATGGCTGCAGTCTCCGTCTGCGGTGATCTTGGAGCCCAAATAAATGAAGTCTGTTACTGCTTCCATTTCTACCCCTTCTATTTGCCAGGAATTGATGGGGCCAGATGCCATGATCTTAGTTTTTTTAATGTTGAGTTTCAAGCCAGCTTTCGCATTCTCCTCTTTCACCCTCATCAAGAGGCTCTTTAGTTCTTCTTTCTGCCATTAGGGTGGTATCGTCTGCATATCTGAGGTTGTTGATGATTCTCCCTGCAATCTTTATTCCGGCTTGTGATTCTTCCAGCCTGGCATTTCTCATGATGTACTCTGCATATAGGTTAAATAAGCAGGGTGACAGTATACAGCCTTGTCGTACTCCTTTCCCTATTTTGAACCAATCGGCTGTTCCGTGACCGGGTCTAACTGTTGCTTCTTGGCCCGCATACAGATTTCTCAGGAGACAGGTAAGATGGTCTGGTACCCCCATCTCTTTAAGAATTTGCCACAGTTTGTTGTGATCCACACAATCAAAGGCTTTTGCATAGTCAATGAAGCAGAAGTAGATGTTTTTCTGGAATTCTCGTGCTTTCTCCATGATCCAGCAAATGTTGGCAATTTGATCTCTAGTTCCTCTGCCTCTTCGAAACCCAGCTTGTACATCCAGTAGTTCTCGGTTCACGTACTGCTGAAGCCTAACTTGTAGGATTTTGAGCATAACCTTGCTAGCATGTGAAATGAGTGCAATTGTGCGATAGTTTGAGCATTCTTTGGCATTGTCCTTCTTTGGAATTGGAACGTAAACTGACCTTTTCCAATCCCGTGGCCACTGTTGCGTTTTCCAAACTTGCTGGCATATTGAGTGCAGCACTTTAACAGCATCATCTTTTAGTATTTTAAATAACTCAGCTGGAATACTGTCATCTCCACTAGCTTTGTTGTTAGCAATGCTTCCTAAGGCCCACTCTCTAGGATGTCTGGCTCAAGGTCAGTGACCACACCAGCGTGGACATCAGGGACATTAAGATTTTTCTTGTATAGTTCTTCTGTGTATTCTTGCCACCTCTTCTTAATCTCTTCTGCTTCTGTTAGGTCCCTGCCTTTTTTGTCCTTTATCATGCCCATCTTTGCACTAAACGTTCCTTTGATATCTCCAATTTTTTTGAAGAGATCTCTAGTTTTCCCCATTCTATTGTTTTCCTCAATTTCTTTGCATTGTTCATTTAAGAAGGCCTTCTTATCTCTCCTTGCTATTCTCTGGAAATCTGCATTCAGTTGCTTATATCTTTCCCTTTCACCCTTGCTTTTCACATTCCTTCTTTCCACAGCTATTTGTAAAGCCTCATCAGATAGCCATTTTGCTTTCTTGCATTTCTTTTTCCTTGGGATGGTTTTAGTTGCTGCCTCCTGTACAGTGTTACAGACCTCCGTCCATAGTTCTTCAGGCACTCTGTCTACCAAATCTAATCCTCTAAATCTATTCATCACCTTCACTGTGTACTCACAAGGAATATGATCTAAGTCATACCTGAGTGGTCTAGTGGTTTTCCCTACATTCTTCAATTTAAGCCTAAAGTTTGCAGTAAGAAGCTCATGATCTGAGCCACAGTCAGCTCCTGGTCTTGTTTTTGCTGTCTGTATAGAGCTTCTCCATCTTTGGCTGCAAAGTATGTAATCAATCTGGTTTCGGTATTGACTATCTGGTGATGTCCATGTGTAGAGTCGTCTCTTGTGTTGTTGGAAAAGTGTGTTTGCTATGACTAGCTTGTTCTCTTGACAGAACTCTATTAGCCTTTGCCCTGCTTCATTTTGTACTCCAAGGCCAAACTTGCCTGTTATTCCGATTACTCCTTGACTTCCTACTTTAGCATTCCAATCCCCTATGATGAAAAGGACATCTTTTTTTGGTGCTAGTTCTAGAAGATGTTGTAGGTCTTCATAGAAGCGGTCAACCTCAGCTTCTTCAGCATCAGTGGTTGGGGCATAGACTTGGATGACTGTGATATTGAATGGTTTGCCTTGGATACGCACTGAGATCATTCTGTCGTTTTTGAGGTTATACCCCATTACTGCCTTTCCCACTCTCTTATTGACTATGAGTGCAACTCCATTTCTTCTAAGGGTTTCTTGGCCACAGTAGTAGATATAATGGTCACCCGAATTAAATTCACCCATTCCCGTCCATTTCAGTTCGCTGATTCCCAAGATGTCGATGTTCAGTCTTGTCATCTCATGTTTGACCACATCCAGCTTGCCTTGGTTCATAGATCTTACATTCCAGGTACCTATACAATATTGTTCTTTACAGCATCGGACCTTCTTTTCGCTTCCAGATACATCCACAGCTGAACGTCCTTTCGGCTTTGGCCCAGCCGCTTCACTCTTTCTGGAGCTACTTGGAATTGCCCTCCGCTCTTCCCCAGTAGCATATTGGACACCTTCTGACCTGAGGGGCTCATCTTCCGGCGTCATATCTTTTAGCCTTTTAACATTGTCCATGGGGTTTTCTTGGCAAGGATACTGGAGTGGGTTGCCATTTCCTTCTCCAGTGGACCACATTTTGTCAGAACTCTCTGTCATGACCTGTCCGTCTTGGGTGGCCCTGTACGGTATAGCTCATGGCTTCACTGAGTTACGCAAGCCCCTTCGCCATGACAAGGCAGTGATCCATGAAGGGGAGATATGGATACACTGTGCTATAATTTATATACTATCTCTTTAACCCAGATGTGTGGTAGTCAGATCTTCAACATAACTTATGATTTTCCTGACCTACATTAAAATATAGAATAGTTGCTCTATGTGTCATTCTCCAATCAACTCAAGATGTACCACTGAATGTTGGAGTGTTCCTGATTCTCTATGTATTTGTATTTATTATATAGCATATTGTTCCGTTATAATCAGATAGGATTAGTTAACTGGTTTATTTTGTTTTATCATAAAACATCTTCCATTGCCCGTTCTTCTTTAATAAATCTTAGCTTAACTGGATTTAGATTACTGAAGAGAATAGCTTTCACTGCAAATACACCCTAGATCATTTGAGTTACAATATATGACTTTATACCAACAAAAGGAAAGTAGTATAAGCCAGACTAATTTTAATGGCTTATCCAGCAGAATTTGAGAGTTTACCTGGACATTTTCCCATTACCAAGAAAGTTGTATCTCAGGCCAACAATTCACTTGCATTGTTAAGAGATTGGTAGCAGTGCACTTTAGATTTGGAAATAGAACACCAGCTCCCTATTTCCCAAGCAGGAATTCTACTGCACTATGTAAAATGACAAAATAAAATGAATATTTTTGCAGCACCAAAATTTTAAAATTTGAAAACTCAGTGCATTTTCAGACTTAAAAACATAAATGCAAGTAAAGCATTAAATAAGATCATTTTGGCACTCTTTCAGAAAATATGTACTTCTAAGTGATATATTTTTAGATTTATTTTCTTTCTCCACCTCCAATCTTCTTTCTTTCAGGTTTTCCTTCTTCTCCAATTCCAATCTTTCAATTATTCTATCAGGATTTGGATTTTTAATTTATTGAGTTCAAGTGGGCTGGTATTGAAGTGTTTGGGCTGTCCAACATGACAGTCTCAAGGGCCAACATGTTGTCCCTCAAGACGTTTTCTGCTGGCTGGCCAGGCAAAGAGGTCTTTCCTCTGCTCAACAGCATACAGGAGTACTCTGCACTGTAATGCTAGCTTATCCTGTTGAATGGAGAGGCTAGAAATAAAAATTACTTTTGTGTGAACAAGTGCTCTTATTTTCTCTGCTAAAAAGAATTTAGGAAAAAAAGAAACAAAGAGGGGAAAAAAAACCACCTACACACCTCAGATCGAATGCCTATCTGTCTGCTAAACACAGGCAACACTGTCCTTTCAATTTAACTTGAAAGAAAGAGGGAAAATTATTTAACTCTATGCTGCCCTCTAGCATCCACATGATACCACCACTGCCACCATGTTATAGAAATAGAAGAGCCCACAGAGTTCTGGAGGACTCAAAACTCTCCTCCCAGGAGCCTTCCAGGTTTTATATTCTGGTCCCATCTCCCGATTTGGGAATGCAGCTAGGTGATTTGATCTTCCAAGGGAACACCTCACCTGGAGTCCTCCTTCTATCCCTACCTATAGAGAGATAGGATTCTCACACCTTCTGCTGCTCTTTTGACAATTAAAATAATTTTTTTTTTTAATGCAACTTCCAATAAACCTCCCTCCCTCCCTAGCTTAGAGATGTGTGGCTAAAGTATTTCAGCCATTCCTTGGGAGACAGACCCATCTCCAGAAAGTAAATGAAATCAAATTTTATTATAAAAAAGAAAAAGTAAAATATAACCTCCATCCCCCCTTTATCCTTAAATCTTAAAATTCATACATTCAACATTGTAGAAAAGGAGTTACAGAATTGCCTTGATTAAGGTCAGCAATTAAACAGAAAATCCACAAGAAAATGCAAATGAAATACTCAGGTAAGCAAGATGGTGCTTGTCTACTATAAGTGGCATGCATACTGGGGACTACAGTATCTGTGAATCCTGAGCTTGTCAACTGCCAAAGAGGGTACACTAACAACAGTTCTGAAACACTATTAGCAGTTGGTCAGAGAAGACTACTTTCCAGATAAGTTATCAAGACTTCTAAAAAATATTTTATTATACACATCAATTTTTTTTGTAAATGAAATAATTTTACTGAGCACAATTATTTGTCAGATTCTGACAAAATGATATGAGCAGTGATATAAAAATTCTTCCTTTGACCAAATCAAATCAAATGTATTAAAACATATTTGATTATTTGACATTAGAGCTTTACTATGTTGTGTATACTATAATCACATTTGTTCACTAACCTGCTATCTTTAAGGTGAATAGTTTAAAAATATTTAATGAATAAAATAAAAATACATATTGTATTAATCAATACATGTTTTTTACATTAATCACAAAATTAAAATGTACTAGTTCTTTAGCAACTGTATAAGATTAGGTGGAAATAAACTATTCTTTCCAAAGGGGCCATGTTCATGCTGATCTAATAATGTTGCACTTTAACTCAGCTGGAAGTAACAAAATTAGCATATTGGACAGACAATTTCATTAAATATTTAATTTAAAACATCATAAAATAAACATCACTCAGCAAGCTTTCTGTTAAATTTAATGTAGTTTTAAACACTTCTAATCAATATTTTGATTTTTTTTAAATAAAACATTTTACCAATTGCATCAACAACATCTCTATTTTATGGGCAAAAGTCATATTGCTACTGATTCTAGCACTTTGCTGTCGTTGTAGGCCTATCTGGACTACAAAAATCCAAATGACTACTAACTGGAAACAGAGTTAGTAGTTGTCAGCCAGATTTTTTTTCAGCTCAAATCTGGTAGTCCTACTTTATTATTGTTCTGTGTTGCATGTGTCATAGCCATTTTCATTCCTCAAAACAAAAGCATCCCACAAAATAATTAGTTCTTCATATCCACTATAGATATGATACACAACTGGAATTTACAGATTCAAGTGAAAATCAATGGCTTAGATTATACCTCTATTTAAGGGCAGCCAAAATATCAGGGAGTTTATTGTCAAGTTTGTTAAAACCTCTCCCTTACCCTCAGGAAAAAAGTCTTACTCTAGAAAACATACAAGTAATAAATAAGGGAAACAATGAGATGCAACTGTGATTATTGCAGCACATATATGCAAAATAGTGGACAGCTCGTTGTTGGTTTAATCCAAAACTAATGCAGGATACATCGCTGACAGTTTGACATCCTCCACATGCATCATATGGGTTTCTGTCCATTCTCAGAACAACACGAATTTAGATTATTGTGATGCCTTAGCTGGCCTGGAATATTAGTTTTAAAAAAATAGGAGAAGGAAAGCCTACAATAAAAGTGATTTTATTTGTAACTTAGAAACATTTCACCCCACTCTTCAACAAAGAAACTTCTTCAGGAACTAACTAAAATGTCAGCCCCTCCATAAATATAGGATACAAAAAGATAAAGGAATAAAGGTGGAAGGTTGTTTTTTTTTTAAGGAAATTCAACCATTAATACTTAATCCAAACTAAAAAATAATTTTAGGAGTCCTAAACCTAATTAATCTGTTGAGGTTATAATCCCTGAGGTTTCTTTCTCAAGCTAAAGGTTAAAGAAACCTGCTAGCACCTTTACTTTAAAGACCCATTACATTATGCTTACTTCAAGCTTACTTCAAGGAGAAAATTCCTTTTTCTGCTATTATCTGCTTACAAGTAAACATCCATAGGGAGTGTTAAAGAAATTTGATCTAGACTTTTTGGGGGGTACCAACAAGCATGTAGACAAGGATTGTCCAATAGATACTGTATACCAAAGTTTCAAAAGGACTTTGACAAAGTCTCCAAAGCAAACTCAAATGCCATGGGATAAAAGAATAGAAGCTCTCATGGATTGTCAACTAGTTTTGCACAGGGAACAGAGTAGTAATAAATGAGCAGTTCTTGCATTGGTGAGATAATATGTAAAATTTCAAGTTGGGGTTGGTCAATATTCAGGTTGATCATTATATAACAGAACACTTGATTAGCTGGGTTTATAGTCTTGTCCAGCAGGTCTTGTCTTCTGTTCATATGTCTAAGCAGAAGTTGAGAGCTTTAACACATAAAGCCTAGGGGACCTAGGGGAAAATACATGGGAAAAATAGGGATGTTGGAGGAAAAACACTTCATATCTATCATTGATCATCAGTGTTACAAAATACATCATAAAACATAGTTCTCAAAAATCAAATGTTCAATTATAGTACAATGGAATATCAATTAACATTGCTGTCAGGATCTGACTGAAATTAGGAATGAAGACGGCCTAAGCCCCCGGGAGATGGGGAATATGAATACACACACACACGGGGGGGGGGAGAAACTTAAAAGAGTTGTATACATTTGGTACATGTTAACTTATATGCACAGATCCAATTTTGGAAACCAGTAAGCAATTTAAATGGAATTGTACATCTTATCTGTGATTTGTGTAATTGTTCAAGGTATTCTGTGTACTTGTTCAGTCTGCTCTTCTAAATTCAAGGCCCCTGCTCTGGAGATTAATGAAGCTAGAAGCAGCAGGAAAATGGAAGCAGCGAAGCTTGAAACAAGAGAAAATTCCCAGCTCCTAGTTTTCAAACAAAGTTCGGTCAACCCAGAGTTTTTATACTTCCTTTTAATTACAGATGCTGATGTTGCAAATTCTCTCCTTTTGTGTATGTGGAAAGGACTGTGAAGCTTAACCACATTTACCTCGTAAACTAAGTCAGTCTCTAACTAAGCAATGTCTAAGCTCCAGGATCTCTGATAGAGTTTAATGAAAGCTGGGACGGTTTGTTTTTCTAGCAATGCAAAATGGAAACAAGCAAGTATAGCCTGGTTTTGTCAGGACTGTAGATCACATGATTATGAATAATGAAACATGAAGCAGTTCCATGATGTGCAGCTGCACAAGATATATACATTTGGAAGCTTAGCTGTGCAATTTTCTGGATTTCTGAGGGGCATCCAGGTACCATATTGGTAAAGCTTTATGTTTTCCTATTAACCTTGCTTTTTCACTATAAAACATGATTGCTGTAACCAAACTATATATTTTAAAAAACTATAGTTGATGTCAGTGATCAGAAATCCGTTTTGAGCAAATAGATAATTGAAGAAAAAAGAATTTGAAAAGAATTATAACAGATTAGAATTAAAATAGTTTTTGATTTTGAGAAACTTTTTATTTCAGGTTTGTTTTGAATTATTTCATTCATGAGAAAGGTAAACTGCCATTCTAATATGATACTGAGTCATATCATTTGAAGTAGCAGATGCGTGAGTGTGCACATTTTTTTTCATTTTATTTATTTTTTTGCCCTTGTACTCAATTTAAAAACTTAAGGCAGCTTACAATCATTAAAATGCAAAACAGAAAATACAAATTAAACAACAGAAACTTAAAACCAATGCAAACTTTTAAAAATTAACTTCTGTATCATTATCAGTCCCAACAAGTGGGTGCACTTGGCAAACTTTGAGTTTGGAAATGAATCAGGAATGGGCCTGGATAGTACTGAATGAGAGATTACAGGATATTAGGGCTAATGGCTAAACATTAGGACTGTGCAGCCCTTGGTATTTGATTCCAGAAAAGTACTTTGGAGTACATGAGGGTGTGAACATGGTACATGTTTGCAACTCTCTAAAGTAGCACTGCCTTTTCTCAGAAAAAGAGTTTTGTTTTGTTTTTAAATTTGCAGATAGTAGGTACTACCTTCTGAAGAACTGTTATACATCCCTGCTAAATACTTTTGAATAACACTGTGGCAGTTCTGGACTGTTGCAAAGAAAAACTACATAGATGGATCTCCCCAAAGCTGAGTTTATCTACATCTCTTGTAAAGACTGGTGCAGAATTTGGGCACTGTTCACTGATACAGTATTGAGGGAGAAAACTGCACCACAGTGCTAGTCAAGTTGCTTCCCCACTTCCATAGCACCAGTGGAAGGCAGGTTTTTGGGGAGATAGTGGTAATCAGGATTAGAGTGAGGAAGTAGCTAACTTCTCCTGCCTGTGTACAATGCCTTATCATCCTAGTGAAAATCAGTTCCTGCCAGGCCACTACTGCATGTAAAACATAATACAACACTATAAGTAATATACGAAGCACTACATCTAGTTTGGCCATAAGGAATAAAACTGCATATAAGTGATGAATGCCGAGGCAAGTACCTCTAAATCCTTTTATTTTTAAATGGAAAGATTAAAGTTTGCTTCCTGGAATCATGGGGGCTCCATCGATGAAGGTTTTCAAGCAAAAATTGGACAGCCATTTATTTGGGTTGGTACCTATATGAGAATTCGTAATCTGGGCAGAGGGTTGGATGGGACATGCTATGATTATGAGATAAAATTTAAAATGCTTAACCCTGTGTTTCATCAGTATATTTGTATATCTTCATTCATGACTTTACTTTGTATGATAAAAATATAATACAAAAAGCATCCAAGTTTGAGAGTTGTATAAATATTGTAATGAAATGAATGTTGAGAAGCAGAAAGTGCTTTCTCCCTATCAATTTCTCCCTTATTATTACTATATGTGATGATTTTGTCTCCACTGAAGGAAAGTTATAACTCATTCATACATATTTTAATGTATTTTAATATTTATTAATTTTATTTTTTGTTTTTGTTTTCATTATACTTATTATAGCATTATATTCAAACTTATTTTATAATTTTCTAATAACAAACATATTCAAAGGGATAATATCATATAGCAGCACGTGTAAGAATAAAATACAGAAGTGCCTCATTAGGGAATGTAGTTGAAAAGAAAAAATTCAGTTATGAATAAAATAACATTCAGAAATCTAAATTAAAGGATTGGATCCTCACTAAAAATCACATTTTTGTCTGATATTCAAGGAATTATTTATATATTAATTGTACTAAATTATGTGTTATTTTAAGCATACTTTCTCCCCTCTTTTTAATATACAGTTGATAAATTTATATATCCTATCGTACTGTATTTAAATTTTGTAGACTTAATTATATTTTGATGTAAATTTAGTATTTCTTTATAGTTTTAGGTTTGGCTGTTAATGATCCAGGAGAATATCTATTTAGGTTAGTAATGATTGTTAATAATCTCAGTTCCGTAGTGTGTGATACTAAAATGATGAAAGCAATCTTTTAAGCTTTTAAAGAGATAAGGCTCAAAATTTTCCAGAATAACCAATCTAGATAATCTAATTTGATCAGAAGGCCATGAGGCACTGAAAGGCATAGAAGCTGGACAAAAGGGAAGGAATAGCAATAATAAGCTTGATTTCTGAGGTGTGAGTTGCAGCATGGTGAAATACTTGGAAAAATTGAACTAAGTATTTATGAACTAAAGTTGATCTAAACTTTAGGTAGTCTTATTCTGAATGTGGTTTGATTTTCATTTAGAAGAACAAACAAAATGAACACAATTATTTATTACAATCGATTTGTGTTAAACTCATCTCTATGCTACTCTATATATCTTCCCTCCTATGTATAGTCATTGAAGAGCTTTTCTGAAGAATGGAGCTTTATTAAAAACAAAATCTAATGAAAAGATTTGGAATTTTAGCAAACCTCCATCCCCAGTCTTCTGTAATGTTAATTTACATCTGAGTACTCCATAACATTGCAATAGCTCAACTAGTGAGAGTGGGGAAGAGGGTGATAGTGTTTTTCCAGAGTGGCACTAAAACCAACTTATATTTATATCATTGAATTCCTTAAATCTTGTTCTTATAAAAATGGAAAAAGTACTGTTTTATTTAACACGTTTAGTTTGTGTTTTTATTGTTATGGTCTTAAAAACTACTATAATGATACTGCTATAGGAGGCTAGGGGTAAGAACTGAATGTATGATGGAATCAGATAGTCATCTAATTTATCAATGTATACATGTTTATGTTATACAAATGGTTGTGTAAAGTATTGTTTTGCTTTTCTCATATGCTGCAGAATAAGAACATATTCTATTTACAGTGGAACCTCGAGTTACGAATTTAATCTGTTCCGTGACTCTGGCTGCAACTCGAATTGGTCGCAACACGAGGCAAATTTTCCCATAAGGTCAATGTAATTACCGTTAATCCGTTCTGGCATCCACGGACCACGTGTCAGAGGCGGAAAAACAGCCGTGGACCACGCGGCAGGGCAGAAAAATGGCCACAGACCACGTGTCAGGGGCAGAAAAATGGCCACGGACCACGTGTCAGGGGCGGAAAATGGCCGCGGACCACGCGGCAGGGCAGAAAAACAGCCGCGGACCACGTGGAAAGGGCGGGAAATGGCCGCGGACCACATGGCACGGGCGGAAAAATGGCCGCGGACCACGTGGAACGGGCAGAAAATGGCCGCGGATCCAGTTCGTAAGTTGAGGCGAGTTCACAAGTCGAGGTAAATTTTTGGGGCCGGAGCTGGTCGTATCTCGAAAAATTCGTAAGTAGGGGCGTTCGTAACTAGAGGTACCACTGTATATTTATATTTACAGAATAATTTATTTGAAAAGTAATTAGTTGGACTGTTCAGCCCCTTAACTTACAGGTAGTCCTTAATTAATGACCATTTGTTCAGTGCCTGTTCAAAGTTACGGCGGCACTGAACAATTGGTACTTACGCCAGGTCCCCAAAGTTACAACTGTTGCAGTGCCCCCACAGTCACATGATCAAAATTCGGGCACTTGGCAGTCCACCTGCACTTACAACAGAAGGGGCGCTTCAACTATCCCCACCCACCTATCTCCCCCCCACCTCTTTGCCCTTTTGGCCACCTTGCACAGCATTACTCCTTGGTGGTGGTGGCAGCGCTGGCGGCACTGGAACTGAAGTAGAAGCCTGGGGCCTTCAACAGCCTCAGACAACTGCCATCGTCCCTGGGCTTCTATTTCAGCCCCAGCACTGCCAGTGCTGCCTCCGTCACCAAGGACTGCCACCTCAAGCCCCACGCTGTGGCCTGCCATCCCAGCACCTCAGTGCAAAGCCCCAGTTGCCCATGCTGCCCTGCACTTAACTGGCCCTGCCACGCCCAGCTGACCTTCACCATCTTCTTCCTCCTGCTGCTGACAAGGCACATCCGGCTTCACCCTATGTGAGGCAACTGCTGACCGCGCCAGGCCTTCTTCCCGAGGTCATGCGCACTGTTTTCCAAATCCCATGCACCTTTATCACAATGCTTTGGAAGGCTTCTGAGAAGGCCATACATGATTTGGAGAATAGCACGCACAATTTGGAGAACAGCACACACAATTTGGAGAAGGTGGGTGCAGCCTTCTCACAAGGTTTCGGAAGGCCTCAGAAGCCTTCCAAAGCATTGCGAGAAGGGCACATGCGATTCAGAGAACAGAGTGCATGGCCTCAGGAAGAAGGCCTGGGACAGCCAGCAGCTGCCTCGCATAGGGTGAGACCAGGCACATGTCAGCAGCAGTAGGAAGAAGACAGTGAAGACCAGCTGGGTGCAGCAGGACTGTCAAGAGTGCAGGGTGGCAGGGGCAGCTGGGGCTTTGTGCTATGGTATGGCAGGGCTGGTGGAGCACAGAGCAGTGGGGGCTTTGCACTATGGCACTAGGGTGGCTGGCCATGGCACGGGGCTTGAGGTGGCACTCCTCAGCCGTGGTGGCGACAGCAGGGCTGAAGTAGAGGCCTGGGAGTGGCAGCAGCTGGCTCAGATTGAAAGCTCCGGGACTCTATTTCAGCCCCAGTGCCACTGGCACTCCCACCACAGCGGAGGAGTGCTGCTGTGCAGGGTGGCCAAAAGAACAGAGATGGAGGGAAGACAGGAGGGTGGGGGAGTCCAAGAGGATGCAGAGGAGGCAATCCCATATCTTACCAAGGCTCGGGGCTGGGAGGAACCAAGCCGGGAATGGCTTGGATTGGGATGGGTCCTCGCGTAACAACCAGAGGGATTCAGTTAAAAATGGCAACGAGGACTGCTGGGATTTCTGTCATTAAGCAATGCAGTCACATGACGTTGTGCTTTAGAACCACATCACTTAGTGACAGAAATTCTGGTCCCAATTACTGTCCTTACCCAAGAACTACCTCTATTTCTTGTCTATACAAGAAGGTGCTTTCAGAAGGACTGCAGTGTTTATACAATTCCACCAAATTTTGGCAGTAAGAAAGAATTAAAAGAGGGCTATCCTTAGTTCTCCTGAGAAGCCAGCAACATCAGACTTGCTTTTCATCCAACTATCATCCAACAGCCATTCCATTCCATTTGACTGTGGCAGAGGGATAAAGTAAGATCTGTGTTAAGAATTAGTACCTGTACATTATTATTTTTCTTTTCTTTTGTGCTATGTTATCTTACAGTGGGTCAGATCTCCCTAGCAACCATCAGACTAGAGTAGAACAGCAAAGGAACTTTAGGAAAAAGCTTGAAATGATAACATAAGAATTCTGACAAGTAACTTGCTTTCAAACATGAAGCCTATTTATTACCAATTCAAAGCTGTGAGATTCCAGCTATCTTCCTTCTGCACTTTCATGGTAATGGGGAAGATGCCAATCTCCTCTGAGAAGGCAGACCAGTGGTTTTTGTTTACATAAAAATTACTAGCCACATTATCAGTATGAAAATCCTCTCTTACAGATAGCAAGACTAAGGACAGGGACTGCCTTTTTTATTGATCTGGGAGCCATTCTGGGAGCCTTGAAGAATAGTAGACAGACACTGTAAATAAATACGGTCTGAGCATATAGTCCATGAACAAATATAAGAATAGTATTTGTTCTGCCAGGGTCCAAAACAATTTGGAATCTGATGGGCATTTGGAATGTGGGAAAAAAATTCTGAGGAAAGAAATGATTATGCAAGTTTTTATATTATATGTATTGTATTATATGTACCAATTATATATAGTCGGTATATATTGAATGGGGAGGGAACACATAAAGCGTGGGGATGACTAGCCCCATAGAGACCTGCTGTCTTCAGCCCCAGATCCATCATCTGCTTGGACTTTCTCCTTTTTTGGTAATGTTTTGTATAAATTTTTTATGTTTTATGTATTTATATATATTTATTGTTTTCATGCTTTGTGTGAGCCATCCAGAATTGCCCATTGGGGGGAGATGGGTGGAGAGAAATTTAATAAATAAATAAATAAATAACCCAACCAATTTTAATCAACCAAATTTTATCTGTGACCATTAGTTAAAGAACTTATGTCATTATCATTGGCATTACAAAACAATTAGATGTTAATTTGAAAACAGCTAGTTTACAATTATATTACAACTAGAAATCCAGTTTATCAAATCCATGTACTGTACACTCAAGCTTCTGTATGAATGAATAACAGCATTTTGGAGAATTCAATAATGTCACTTCTAATCTTAAAGAGCTGGAAGTAATCCGTACTGGGGTGGTTGGAGGCTCCAAATGGCCTGTACATGCTACTTGCTCTGATTCAGTTGATCTAGATCAGTTGATCTAAATACTATAAAAACTTAACTAATTTTATCTCTTCTGACCAAATTGATAGCCTAATGAAAAGAAAGTACCTCTTCAAAAGTTTTATGTTGAGAAATGATAAATTCCTCTGAGGAACTAATCTGTAATTTTCATTACCAGTAGTAGATGCTCATTTGTATTCTCCATGATCCCTCAGATTTTATTGTATTTATTTATATCATTTATAGATGATATAAATAAAGGAAAGTTCAGTGCAGGGCATCAAGGAAAATATGGATAAGTCAAATTGAAATTGATCTTATCCATTGTAGACTGCATTTGAATCAAGCTAAAATCATAGCAATGGACAAAGCACTTTGGTGAGACATTGTATCAAACATCCATGGCCCTGTAGCACCCACAGCAGCAAATTGGTTGTGAAACCATATTCAGCCAGTCATGTGTAGGGAGATCAAGTTCAAGATACTTACTCTTTAATTCCAATTCAGTAGGAACAGGATTTTGACCAATGTATATGAACAAAACCCATATCAATTAACTTTAGATAATCCCCTTGATTTTAGATAAATTTAAATTTTAAATTGCTGTTTTTTTGAAATTAGATTCTGAAGGTAATTGTAATCTCTGATTGATTGATTGATTGATTGATTGATTGATTGATTGATACACAGACTTATCCCCGCCCATCTCCCTGCAATGGGGGACTCTGGGCGGTTTACATCAAGTTAAAACAATAAATACATGATTAAAATTTATAAAAAGACAAACACATCTACACAGATGGAAAGAAGAGGAAAAAAAAATCCAAGAGGCTGATGTAAGCCACACTAGGCCTCTAGGGGGCTAGCCAACCCCATTGCTGACAACCTCCCTCCCCGCCCCAGGCCAGATGGCAGAGCCAGGTCTTCAAATCCCTCCGAAAGGCCGGGAGTGAGGGGGCCTGTCTCACTTCCAGGGGCAAGATGTTCCAAAGGGTGGGGGCTACAGCAGAGAAGGCCCGCTTTCTGGACCCCGCTAGTCGGAGTTCTTTTGCCGAGGGGGTTCAGAGCATGCCCTCTCTGTGAGATCGGGTGGGACGGGTTGAAATCGTGGGGGCGAGGCGGTCCCTCAGGTAGCCTGGCTCCATGCCATGTAGGGCTTTAAAGGTAATAACCAACACCTTGAATTGGACCCGGAAGCAAACTGGTACCCAATGCAGCATACGGAGCAAAGGTGTTATATGGGTCCTTCTTCGGACCCCAAAAATAGCTTGCGCGGCTGCATTCTGGACCAGCTGAAGCCTCCAGATACTCTTCAATGGTAGCCCCATATAGAGCACATTACAGTAGTCTATCTGGGAGATAACAAGGGCATGAGTGACCATTCGAAGGGCATCCCGATCCAGGAAGGAGCGTAACTGGTGCACAACCTGAAGCTGTGCAAAAGCCCTCTTCGAGCAGGAGCCGTGAGTCCAGGAGGACCCCCAAATTACGCACTGGGTCTGTCTGGGGCAGTGCTACCCCATCCAGCACCAATGATGGCAATGTCCCAGATACAGAGGAGCCATTAACCCACAGCCACTCCGTCTTACCAGGGTTCAGCTGGAGCCTGTTGTTCCCCATCCAGACCCTCACAGCCTCCAGGCACTGGGAGAGGGCAGTCACAGCATCACTTACCTCACCAGGGATGGAGATATATAATTGAGTATCATCAGCATACTGATGATACCTCATCCCATGATGATGGATGATCTCACCCAGCAGTTTCATGTAGATGTTGAAAAGGAGCGGAGAGAGAACCGAACCCTGCGGCACCCCACAGAGGAGGGGCCGAGGATGGGACCTCTCGCTCCCTATCACCACTGACTGGCATCGGCCCCAAAGAAAGGAGGTGAACCAGCACAAAACTGTGCCGCCCACCCCCAAATCCCTGAGCCGTCCCAATAGGATACCGTGGTCGACTGTATCAAAAGCCACTGAGAGATCAAGGAGAGCAAGGATGGTTGCACTTCCACCATCCTGCTTCCGCCAGAGATCATCCATAAGTGCGACCAATGCTGTTTCCGTTCCATAACCAGGCCTGAAACCTGACTGATAAGGCTCCAAATAATCCATTTCCTCCAGGACCCTTTGGAGCTGTGATGCCACCACTTTCTCAACCACCTTCCCCAAGAAGGGGAGGTGGGAGACTGGATGAAAATTGTCCAGTACGGTAGGATCCAGGGAGGGCTTCTTGAGGAGGGGGTGCACCAACGCTTCTTTAAAGGGTGCTGGAAACACTCCCTCCTGCAAGGATGTATTAACTATCGCCTGGATCCAACCACGTCACCTCCCAAGCTGCTTTCACCAGCCAGGAGGGACATGGGTCCAGATGACAAGTGGTGGCCCTCACAGTCTGGAGGATCCTGTCCACTTCCTCAGGAACAACAGGATCAAACCGTTCCCAGATAACTGGGCAAGAACGGTCCCCTGGTATCTCCCCAGACCCTGTACCATGCTTGGAGTCCAACTTGGAACAAATCCACATGATTTTATCCTGCAGGTGCTCTGAAAATTCCTCCATGTGGCCCTGCAAATGAATCTCCAGCTCCCTCCTACCGAGGAGGGATCTAGTGATCCCAAACAGGGCCGCCGGGCAGCACTCTGCGGACGCGATAAGGGCGGAGAAGTATTGGCACTTGGCCGCTCTTATCGCCACAATGTAGGCCTTACATTACAATTATCTTCAGAATGTAATTTCAAAACATGTAGTATAGATGTAGTATTAATTGAGGAAGTACCCACCAACATCTGTTCAAAGTCTGTTTGCATACTTGCACACAATAGATAGGCATAAACTGTAGATATGCTAGATCAAGACCAATGTAATGGTTTTTTGGGGGGGGTCTGAAGGTTTCAGGAGATGTAGTGATCATACAGAGATGGTGGTTTTCCACTCTTTCAATATTTTGGAGAGTCAGTTAGAATTTTTCTTTCTTTTTTTTTGGTTATGTTTGTGCCTGCTTGCTCAAACTGGCAGAATGTGGAACAGTTCCAGCACTGATGGGTTTGTGCTCCTCCAGAAGGAACTTGTCAGTAATCTGTGGGGTTTTGGACTCACTGCTCTGGCTGCAACAGTAGGTGGAAGCTATGGCCAGAAGATCCTTTGCATAGCTCTGGCTGATGGACCAATTATGGCTGTTTCTGAAATGGGAGATGCTGGCAATGATCACTCATGCCCTTATCACTTCTTAAATGTACTACTGTAACACACTCTATGTGAGATTACCTTTGAAGACCATCCAGAAATTTCAACTAATACAGAATGCACTTTCCCATGTACTAACAGAAATGTTCCAACATTGTCACATAACATCAGTGCTAGGGAGCTGCATTGGTTACCAGTTTGTTTTGGGATACAAAACTCAGGGGTTGGGTATCAATGTGACCGCTGTCTCAAAAAATCTACCTGCCAAGGCATACTGGTAGAAGGATCATGCAAAGGATTACTATTGTCCCATTGGGGGTGGTGGGAGAGGACACAGAAGTGAGCATTTTCTGCTGGAGCTTCCCTTCTGTGGAACTGACTCTCTCTAACCATAAGATCAGCAACCGCATTATTAATATTTATAAAGCTGGTTGGTAAAAACATGGCTTTTTAGGCCAGAGTTTTTCAAACTTTTTCAGGCTGTTAAAAAAAGTTTAGTTTTAGTTAAAAAAAGAAATCCTGGAGCACTGATCAAGAGGCAAAACTCTAGTGGTAGAAGATTGGCTGCATTCAAGTGAACTTTTCTTTTTAGCTTAGTCTCTCATGGAACCCAATCAAGTTTTCTCTGAACTCCAGGATTCCACAGAACATAGTTTGAAAACCCTAGATTAGATAGGTGTTCAGGGACTGAAATGTTGATGATGTGTATACCTGGGATGTGGATAGCCTACTGATGGTTGTGGCTAAAATTATTACAGTACTATGAATTTGAATTGTGGATATTTCTATGTATTTTTTCTATAGCTATCATAAAGGCACTTATACATAAACAAAAAGACCTACATTGATTTTTTTAGCAGTAATGCTATCAACATTTAGTAGTGTGGCTTGATGGGGTTTAGGGGCAGAGCTCTTAAACTCACAGCCCTTCAGGTTATTTTTTGCCCCCCACAACAATACTTCATAGGCACTGATGCTATCGCGCAAGGCAAGAGTATTGAGTGCTACACAGATGCATAGGCTGGGCCTTGGGAAGCACCCAAAGAAGAACACTGTCTGGAGTGGTGTCCTCACAGTTCATTTCAGTCTGACTCAATGGGTGTCCCAGCAACATCAGGGCCTGATTAGTCAGCTATGCAGTCAGGACTCAGAGGCCACTTACATTGAGCAGCATCACCCTTTGAGAAGCCCTGCCTGCTCATTCAGAGTTTGGCAAGCATTGCTCCTGAGGTGGTGCTGGGCTCTTGGGCAAGGGTAGCAGGGAGATAAGGCTTGACCAAGAAAGATGGGCCAAGAGGTGGGGGGGAGGGACCTGAAGGGAAGAGGTAGCCAAAGAGGAGAGCCAAGTTTGACCACTCTGCTGCAAGGCCTCTACAAAAAAAGTAGAGGAAGGCATAAGAAAGACAGCAAGAGAGCTAGGAAAATCTGTATAATGGATTTCTTAGAACCTGGGGAAGTAGATTGATGGTTTATAAAGTATTACAGGGCCAGCACATTTCCCCTTATCAGGAAAGCAAGTAACAACATCCCCATTGCTTCAAGAAGGGGTGAACAAGAGGATCAAAGAATTCTTGGCCTTATGAACTGAGAAAAGAGGTGCTAAGATACATATATTCAGTTTTTAAGATTCCATAACCTAATCCCCTTTTTTCCTTTCAATAAATCTGATTAATAAGACTGTATGAGAATGTAGCCTTCTTGGTTGTGAATGGCTTTCTAGCAAAGGAAGGAAAGAGACAAAAGAGTAGGAGAGATTAGCAAGAAAAAGACTGAAGAAAAGGAAGTTTGTTCTGCTCAGCCAGGAGAGAGAAGAGAAAGAAAAAGTAGATTGGGCAGCTCTTAGTGAATGCAAAAATATTACATATCAACTGATTAATAAAATAAAACATTGGTGTTCTGGTTAATAAAAAACAATGCAGCTAATTGATGAAAGTGAAATGTTTCTGTTCACAGCTGTATTTCAGAAATAGCTCTGTTTCACAGTTATTTTATTTTATGAATTTGTTATTAATGTCATACTGGGATATTCTTCATTTGCACTCATTAAAGACTTTGTAACCATCTCTGAAAGACCTTTAGTGTTGAGGCCCTTAATTAACTAGTCCTTATGAGGCATTTGTGATAGTTGAAGTTTGAGACCCTTGTTTAGTGGTTGTGCAAAAGAATTGGGAGGCCACATGCAGGCTTGTGGCCTGAAGTTGTCTACCTTTCGCCTAGACATTTCTTTAAAAAAAAAATTTCCTAGAGAGTATGTATAGAATTTTTAAAACTAAGGCAAAACCAGATGCAACAAGAACATTTGTATCCATTTTCATATCATATGATGTAGGTTCTTAGGTTAACAAGAAACATGGGTAAGGGTCCTGAACTCCCCTCCTATGTATTTTCTCTGGCTCTCCTGATTTTTTTCTTTTCTGTAAACAAATAGGAAATGAGAACAGTGGTAGAAAACCTTGAAATGCATTACAAGGGATTGAGTCTTATGTTGTCTTTTACTGTTGTCATAATCCCTGTCTCTACTTTCACAATTTTTTTACTTTTTACTGTGGCATCTAGGTCAGAACTTAATCAGCTACATGTAAGTTTCTGATATAGTTTTCAATTAGAAAGGCAGACTAAGTAGCCATGAAAACAAGCAGCAGATTCATAGAGGAGCACCTGGCTGTGTTTAGAGTCTGGCAAAAATTTAGATGATATTTGATATATAAAATAGACTTAGAAAATGATATGACTGTGTATGAGAGAGAGAAATTCCATGAAAAACAAAACTATGTGACACTTAACAGATCTAACCCATAGCAGATCTAACAGTATAATGACAGAATGTATTCTTGATTGTTAATCAATTTTAGGATTGGAATAATAAGTAACTATTACAGAAACCTTGGTCTAGGGTTTGCTTCTTTATTGGTTCTGTTATACCTTGTTTCCTTATCCGTCAAAAAGTCCTTGACTCAGTTTACACTGAAATAAGTTAATATTATATAAACTAAAATAGTAACATTTCTGGGGAAAATGATATAAAACTATAGTAAAACATGTCCTCCTAATCCAGAGTCTATTACCAATCAGTCATAACTAAATTATTGTAGATACATATGCCACAGTCAGTTCACTTGTAAAGGATGGTTGGGGCTTATTGGTAAGCTAAATCCAGTATAAGGACTTTGATAAAATATATATATGATATATAATACAGGCAATTAGAAAATGTGCAAGAACTAGCACATTTCTATTTCAACTATACCTCTAATTTTTTTTAGAATACAAAACAGCTTCCCATTATTGTATTTGTCCAATATAGCACTGATTCTCCTTTGTCAGTAAAAGAGAAGACTGAGTCACTTGGATGAATGCCAAATCTTGAACCTTCTTGACATGGATGAAGAAGGATAAAAATGAAGACCAAAAAGTCACTTAGAATCCAAAACATTAGCGCTTTTATGAAATCACTCAATAGCTTTACCACTGTCATACATAAGTGCAATCTGAAAAGGATACAAAAAAGGCCACCTTTTTGTATTATACTTCCATCTTTGAGAAATTGCCAAGCTGTGTCATGACCAGCTAGCTAAACAATGAATTACAAATAGTCTGGCAAATTCTCTGCTCCTATGACACTACAGTGTGTTGCCATGAAATCAGCTAAGGGTTTTTTTTAATAGGATTAGTATTATAAAACAAAATCTTCAGACAGAGAAGGGAATAAAAGCAAGTAATGTTGTCGCACTAAGGAGAAGTTAGGCACTGGTCTGCATCAGCATGTCTGTGCTTAAACATAACTGAGAAATGTTTAGCTTTTTTTTAAAAGGACATAATCCTCTCTCAGAAGAACAGAAAGATCCATTTACAAAATATAATGGTGGGAGAGAAGATATAAGTTTTAAGCTGCATATAATGGATATATGGCAAAAAGTCTGATGTACATTCCTTTGGAAGATTAAAAAGAGAAAAATTACAGGACCAGCTCTATCACTAGACAGTGAGGTGGCTACTTCACACAGCAGATGCTGAATGCCATGAGGGCAGCAAACTTAAGTTACTGTAATGTGTTACTACTAGCTATTTTTCTGCCTAGCCTGGCAAAATATGGGATTTCTGCCTCACATGTCAAAATAACTTGTGACTTTTGTGGGTAAGAGATGACATCTATTGTTTCATCTAAGGGGGCAAAATGTCACTATATTTAAGGTGGGTTCAGATGTGGCTGGAGGTTTCATTCAGTGATAACGAGGAGCAGGGGTAAATGGAAAAGCTACACAGCAGAAGAAAACGTAACAGGAATAAATGCTTAAGAATTGCTAAAGCCACCCTCTAGCTGACCTATCATCTGGAGATTTATTTTTATGTCAAGATGGCCAGTTAACTAAGTTAGTTTGGACAATGTATTTTATGCCAAATCATATTGTTTATTTATTTATTGGATTTCATACCTGCTACAATCCTGAATTTCTTGAAGTTTCCAATAACGAATACATAAAAATAAAATATCCATGGTAAAAATTACAAATTACATATCATAAAAAACATAATTACAATCATCCTAGGTGTCATACATCACCGTCAGTCTCTAGTACAATTCTGTTTTGAACACTTTCTGAAAGATCACAACTCATTTCAAGCATGAAGCTATTCCAAAATATAGGCATTGTCATGGAAAAGAAGCATCTATGCTTCCATAATATGTAACACAGAGAATGGGGAATTCCCAGCAGTTTCTCCCAGAAACAATACTCCTGGGGATATTTTAGTGTAGAGTCGTATGGGGCTTTAATGACTATCAATTTGCACTGCCACCTACTTCCAAAGAGAGGCATTAATAACTTCCTGGAATCAGCCCTCAAATCCCTCCTTGCCTAATAGAGAAGCCAGAAGGAGCAGGGATCCAAGACACTGGTGGCTGAGAAAATACTAAAGAGCACCTATTCACTAGCAAAAGTATGAGCGATATCATTAGTAATAAGTAGCACAATTTGATGCAGTTGAAAAATACATGAATTTCTGTTACTAGACACAAATTGTATCTTCAGACTCCCACCTATATCACTGCCCTTCCAGGGTTACATTATCATGGGTAGTTTTCAGTTGTTTAATATAATTTCCTTAGGAAATCCCTCTCTCAATTTCAATTTATGCTGTTCCAAGAGATGTTTTAATTCCTATAACATGGTGTTAACTGACAGTAATTGTTGATAAATTGAAATTATGTGCTGTCAGCAAGCAGTTCTTTGCTACTAAATCCATATTAGACTCAGAGCAAGGCCATTTCTGGTCTAACATCTTCCTCAGCTTTTAATGAGACTCTCTTCTCAAGTGCTTTTAATTCTTCACTCTCCCAATCTAGTACTGGAAAATAATTAGAATTATTACAAACATTAAGGTTTAACACTCGATGGCACATTGGATCATTGTAAGCTGATCTAATGTAAGTTGTTTAGAATAAAAATATCCTTCTCTTTTCAGTGTTTTTTCATCAATGCTTCTTCATTTTAGTTGTCAGCTTACTTTTTTCTTTGATCTTGTCCTTTCCCAAGCAACTATTTCTGTTGATATTCCCCATCTTAGAATTAAAAATAATGAAAACATACTCCATAGAGCCAAAATAAAAACATTAAGACAAAATCACTTATGTTACTATCTCAGTTGCCATCTTGTCCCCATCCCTGGAGTGGATCAGTTTAATCAGTCTGGTTTAACCCATGGAGATCAGTGATCAGGACTAGGAAGCGATCTAACCTGGCAAAGAGCTGGTGGTAATGCCCTGGATATCTAGATAATTACAAAATTGCAAAGAGGCAAAAATGAGTTTTCATGTATGTCCACTTTCATAGGTTGGGCCCAAAATTACTTGGAACAAGTCTATGACAGAATGGAGCAGCTAAGCACTGTTTGCCATCCTCTCACATGATCTTCCAGACAGATAAGCAGTACTTGGAAGGTAATAAAATAATCTGGCAAAGCACTGAGCTGGAGTAGGTAAGGTTTTTCACATGCACAGTACTCTAATGGGCAAGTGGGAGAAGAGAAGATCAAATAAGTTAAGGAGCTGACAGGAAGAGAGAACCATTGTTGGAGACTGGAAAAGAAGATGATGATGGCTGGCAAATTAAGTGAGATTTATTTATTTATTTAATCTATTAAATGTTGAGGCTGCCTGACTCCTTGATGAATCTGAGTGGGTTACATAGGAAAAAACAATACAAATAAAAAGATGTTTTGGAAATTTTGGCTGCTGAAGACATGCAAGAAGACCATCAAAGAGTTCCTGAGTGAAAGGAAGATCTCCAAAGATGGAAGAAGACAGCACAGCATGGGATTATGTCTATCTAGTGCAGAGTGAAATAGAGAGGAGGATCTGAACATCAAGATTCTGCTAGCCACAGCAGGTTGCCACCTCAGCATATCTAATGCCCTTGATTAACTCCAAGGGTGGGATTTAGTATAGCCACACGTTACAATAAATTAGGCATGCTGACTTTAGAAGAAACATTGCAGGCAAGGAAACAATTAAGTGCTGAAGGCAACACAATTAGAGCTATATAGTGATTTATTGCTTTTACAGCATTCAAACACAGTGGCAGGAACAGGGAAATACTTTCTGTGTATCTGCTTAAGCTAAATGCCACATACACAACTAGCTTTGCATGACCTAAAGAGAAACTAAGATGTTCCTATTTTGGACTTCTGGGAAAGAAATGGACTGAAGATTGTGAACTGCTTCACAAAAAGCAGAGCACATGACCACAGTGGAATGAAGAGCTGGCGAGTAGAGCAGCTCTTCGTAATTCCTCTCTGGACAGGAGAGAACTTGAGATCACCCACAAGTGCTCCAGACAGTTGTTCCTCACAAGGAGACTGCAAGACAGTGGCCTCTGGCAGGTCTAGAGCTCTGGGAGACAAGGGAATAGCCAACTTGCTCAAACCGTGGTTGGTATCTTTAAAAGGACACTGGGTTTGCATATTTGTTTTTCTAATCACTTTCAGAAATTGCTTGTTAACTGCTTTTTAGCTATTTGGAACCTTTGGATTAACAAGTTTGATAGCACTGGGTGAGTTTCCTTCAATCCTTAGCGAAAGAAGTTTTAAATACAAGTTTAAGGACTTAAAAAAATATATATTTTGGAATAAACAGCAAAAGGGTAATTAAAACTTTGATTTTAGAAAGGTACAAATAGACTAAGAGTCCAGATAAATTTGAAATAAATTTTTAGAATTAATTATAAGAATCCATCCCATGGGAAATGTTTTGAATTCTTTAAAAAAAAACCTGTAAGTTAAGACTTTAAAAATTGGACACCAGAAGGAACTAGAAGGAACTAAAGATTACAATTAAAGGAGAACACTTACATTTGATTTACAAATACAGAATGAAGCAAAATATTTTAACATTGGACATATTGAAGGATATTTTTGAACAATGGACCCTGAAATTAATTTTAAGAGTCTCTGTCTCTATAGATAGACTGTGTTTAAAAGATGTTATGGAAGAGAGACAAGTTTTACTGGACAAGATTGAGACTGATTTGAAAGTGGATTTTGAAATGACTGGCTACAAGAATGACACAGAAAAAGATGTTACACTGGACACACAAAAGAAACCTCAATAATTAAAAGGGATATACAAATAATAAACCAAGAGAGTGACCTGGCCAATTTTCCTATATTGGATTTACAAAAGAGCCTTGTCAAAGCTTTGAAGAATTTAGTGAGAAGGGACAAAGAAAAAATGAAAAGAAATCAAGATCGACTGTTAGAAGTAAAAGGAAGGAATATAAAGTCGGGTTATTTGATCAAGGTTAAAATAGATATGTTATCTCTGGTAACTTTTAATCGACTCTTACTGGCATCAGGACTGAGATAATGAGGCTTTAAGGATTTGTTTATAGATAAGAGATGGGATATGGGAAGAAGAGATCATTTGTTGTATTGTAAGAGAAGGTGATAAATTACTAAAATTATTTATAATTGTGATGAAGGGGGAAGCCATTTCTTTATATAGTTCTTTTCTTTTTATTATAGTCTTAATTTTTCTTTCTTTTCTATTTTTCTATTTTTTTCTTTGCACCTTTTTTTCTTTTTGTACTTTTCTTTTTTTAATTTGCATTAGTTTGTATTGTTGCAATTATAATTTTTTAATAAAATTAGTATAAAAATATATTCCTATATTTGATGTTATGAATAAAGATAAATTTGGTTCACAAGCAGGTGCATATGCTGGAGTTTGGATGGATGGATCCTGAGAACGAGCTCCCAACACAAGGTATGATAAAGCCCATAGTTGCCAGAGGCCTTGAACTCCCAAGTAACTCCCAAAATGGCCCCCAGGCATAGACGTTAAAGTCATCCAAGATCAGAAGCTGAGGAGATTCCAATACCAGCCCAGAGAGATCAAGCAGTTCAAGAAGAGATCCTGCCAGGCAGCAGGCAGCTGATACACCAGAAAGACCCCTACTTTGTTTCTCTAGCCCAACCTAACATATAGATAATTATACCTTGCTACCTCAGAAGGAAGAGTCCCTGGTCACTGATACAGCATATTTCAGGATCAACACCACTCCCAACCCCCTGGTCCTGACATCAAAACTGTGAAGGATCTGAAACCCAATACTACAGATCTCAAAAAGAGTGATGTTGCCATCTTTGCCCAGCTGGATCTTGGTAACACACCAAGCCTGCATGCTTATCCATCACCAAGTCATGATTGAACAAGGCCTAAAAATTCAAATCTGTTAAAATTCATTCTGTTACTTTCTAATTCTCTCTTCTAAGGTTTTGTGTGTGTGTGTGTGTGTGTGTGTGTGTGCGCACACGCACGTGCCTTCAAGTCAGTGTTGATTCCTGGTAACTGCCTGGACTAGCTCCTGCAGTTTTCTTGGCAAAGTTTTTCAGAAGTTTTACCATTGCCTTTTTCCTGGGGCTCATAGAGAGTTACTGGCCCAAAGTCACTCAGCTGGCTTTGTGCCTAAGGCAGGACTAGAATGGCAGGACATGGTCTCCCAGTTTCTAGCCTGATGCCTTAACCACTACAGCAAACTGGCTCTGAGGTTATTAGTTATCCCACCCAGTTTGAGTCAGTTGTAAATTTGATAAGCATTCTCCCACCTCTTTATCCAAGTCATTAAAAATATGAAGAGTAGAGGACCCAGGACTGATCCCTGTAGAACTCTACTTGATGCTTCTCTCCAATTTGATAAGAAACCATTGATTAGCATTCTTTGAATATACTTGAATTTATAAAGCAGCTATATATCTGTTTAATTGTTATGCCATCCAGCAAATATTTAACTAGCTCGCTAATTAGCATGACATGGAATACTCTGCCAAATGCTTTGCTAGGTAATTACTTCCTAATCATGGTCTGGTGAATAAGCCATAACAGGCTGGTTCACACACGCCTATGCCATGACATAGTTTGTTTAACTTGGCTTAGCAAGCTGTATGAATCCAAGCACTGTGGTTTATGGCTTAAAGCAGTATGCTAACCCATCCAATTGTACCTAAGACAACAAAATGTTGAAAAGTATGTAGTTTTTCATGTCTGACTTGCATTGATTCTGATCTTATCCAGATGGAAATTTTGAGAAGGTATGTTGGGGCCACTTCAGGTCATTCCCAAGGCCACTGCACTGTGGGATTTCTCAGGGCAGTCTCTACTTTTTAACATCAAAATTAAGTTTTGTACTTGGGCTGTATTCCTTCAGAAGGATCAGACTCAAGCCTGCAGATGTTTTGCAAATCAACATTACTTCTGAAGGAGCAATGGGAGATTTTATCCCAAATATACTACCTTCAAATTTGTTTTCACTTCAAAATACTGGTTTCTACCTGTAAAGCCTAACAAAGCCTAAGAATTTATAGCCAGCACATCTGAAAAAAAACCACCTCTCATTAACCAGTCTGGCAACTTATGAATCTTCATCAGATGCCACCATCAAGAGAGGTATACAAGGCAGAGTCTTCATTATAGCAGAATTCTGATTGTGGAATTAATCCCTTAAAGAGAATAGAATGCAAACATTCCATTTACTTGCTCAATTTCTAGAGAGACTTGTGGCTGTCTAGATATTACTGAACTACCCAACCAACATGGCCAATAGTGAAAGATATAACTTGTACTTCAACAATATCTGAAGGGTCCAAGTTTTCCCATCTGTTCTAAATTGCAGAAAACTTCCTTCATCTGGATTATATTCATATCCAATCAACTTCTCTCACATTATTTTCTATGGCTAGAGCACTTTTCTGAAGTGTCCACATAACTGAGAAGCAATCTTCCTTTTAAAACCAGTTCTATAGTACCTTATCTCTACTTTGTCTCTTTATAAGACAGAATTTGTATTATCATCTGATCTCTCCAAGGTAGTGGCTGTGAGTCCAGTTCTACAACATCTTTTCCTGAAAGCTAATCCTGTTAAAACTAAATTCACGTGAGGAAGGCACAGATGAATCAAGCTATTTGTACAGAAAGCAGTAAACATACAGTTTTATCCATTCAAGACTCTAATTTATGATTAGGCTTCCTGAACCTTACTGATGTTTAAATATACAGTATTTACAAGTCTAAACAGAAAAGCAAACAATGAAAAAGAGATGCAAACCACATATTTTATTTCCACAATACAGTATAAAATTTGCTTTAAATAATCCCAACCTTCAGCTGATTTAGAAGAGTTCTTCTATTTTTTATATCACTGGCAAAAAACAGAATCTAACAACGTCCTACACAAATACAGTATTTTGTATATTTGTTCTTTCTACAGGAACACAAATATAAACAATATGTGAACTACACTGTACTGAAAGGTATGGTATGCTGCAATCAATTATAATTTCTCCAGGCAAAGAAACACACACTTTAAATCACAATTAAATATTTTTAAAGTTAACAGCAAAACGTATACATATGTACTCGCATGTAACTCTCATTAATCAATACTGTGTTAGGATGTTTGCAAATTATTTAAATTCCATTTTAAAAATATCCTATTGAGTCCAATTGACAATACACACATTAATATATCATCTCTAATTACAGGAAGGGTCTTCTGCTTTTAAAATTTTACTGCAAAAGTTTCCTGTAAATTAAGCTGTGTTCTATTACATCACCATCCAAACACCATTTGGTTTATTATAATCTCAGAGAAACATGCCAGAAACTACACATCTTAGAAACCAGCATATTTTCCATCTCAAGACTTTTGTTTACTTTAAAAATAACTGCACAAGAAACCATAAATCTTTCATGCAGTGCAGTATGCGAACGAACAAAACTCATCATCAGAATTACATAAAAGTTCAATGACTGACATTATAATATGATTCACAAATATATATATTCCTTATAATTCTGAATGTTTTCTTTGCTTATTCAGAACTAAAGACTGTAAAACAAGGGAACACGTCAATCAACTCAGCGTTTAATCCCGGGGCGGTTCCTAGAAGTTAAGCCCAGAAGTAGAAACTGCTTTCCTCCCTCCAAACACACAAGATGAGTTTTTACTTTCTTTTCCACTCTTCGCGATCTTCTATCAGACATACGTCAATGCATTCCTGCAAGGGGGGGGGGGCTGATCTCCATAGGCAGGCACAGCTCTTGCCCCCTCCCTAGCCTTCGCATGCGGCTAACTAAAACACCAAGCGTTTCTTTCGGTCAGGCAAAATAAGATAGGGCTGGTGAAGATAAACGCTTGTTCTCCCTTTAACCTAAAACTGAAGAGTGAGGTAGAAAGAACAGCCCTGAAGAGGCCCTAGCCTTCCTCCAAGCAGGAAAGCTGGGGGCTTGGCGGGGGCGGTTATCCCTAGCCAGCTTCTCCGGCACATCCGCCCCACTTGCCAAGTCAGCCCATCTTTGCCAGGCACAAAACTGAAGCCACGACTGCACGACTTCAGGGCGATGCCCACCCACCACAACCCATCCCCAGCGGCCCTTGATCTCGGATTCTCCCTCTGTGCGCGCATGTACGCTCGGTATCCTACTTTCCTCCCCTTACCATTACAGAACTGCAGAAGCGAAGAAGTGTCATAGAGGCTGCTGTAACTGGAGAATCCGTCCTCCATCATCCCGAAGCCAATTTCGCGCCCCGCTTCCGTCCCCTTGGGATCCTCGCCCCCCAACCCCAGTTCAAATCACCCCCTCTTCCAGCCACTCTTCCCTCCTTTTCCCTCGCTCTCCTCAACTCAGGCTGCTCTTCCGCTGTTCCACTCGCTCCGTTCTCTCACCCACACAGTCCAAGAGCGGAGGAAAAGCTGAGGCGGCTGGGGCTGGGGCCGGCCTGCCGCCTGCCTCTGCCAGTTGCTATGACAACGCATTCACTCCACCGTGGCTTGGGCCGCCGCCGCCGCCGCCGCCGCTTCTCTCCTCCGCTGGAAAGGGAGGGGGAAGAGGGGAGGGGAGTAGGGGAGAATGGGGCTGCCTCTCTGAGACTTGGGGGGAGCCAGGCGGAATAAAGTCCCACCCCTCCGCCTGTTGTCTAAAGAGCTAAGTTGAGAACGGCGACGTTATTCTTCGCCGCTAGAAAAAGATGGACCGCGTTTCCCTACCCTGCCGTTCAATGGAAGGCGAGCGGGCTGCCTTTCGCTCCAAATTTAGGTTGCAATCCGTTTCTTTCCGAAGGCAAAACTCATTGCTCCACACGAAGGGAGCTGGACAGCATCCTTTGGAAGGGTGATTGCATAAAGCATATCTGGGGCTTCCTAGGAAGATAAGAGGCTACCTCGCCGGCACCTAGCCCTTAATCACTCTTCCAACCTTGACACCACAGCACGGCTAAGAGGATTGGTATGTTCAGCCACCCGAGTGGGGATCCGAAGGCTGTTCCTTCCACAAATAGGGAGTGCTTGAAGGAGACCCGTCTGTAAGGGCAAGGATCAAAATAGCCGATGAGGAGTTTTTAAAAAGGGGAATGTGTGGGGGATTCCCTGTGGAACGGGCTCTTTCCTGCCCGCTCCCCTCAAGTAAATCGCTGAAAAACAGTCAATCCCTGGGACGCGAAGTATAGCAGCCTGCACACAGGGCTGCTCGCATTTACGTGCTGCAGCGCAGAAGAGCCCCTCCAGAGAGATCCCACCTTAATATGAAAGCGTCATTTAAAAACGCGGCTCCCAAGCATGTGCAGAATGCCTTTTCATCGCTCCCAGCACGTATCAGGAATTACTGCATCCACATTAAGGAGAGAAACCATAAATTCCAGCAGTCTTAGATCCTGATACATCCCATTTTTTCCTTACAACGGTCCTTCCGATAAGAAACAGAAACCACCTTTCCGGTTTCAGCGATTGCAAACGACGCCCTTCGCAGCCTGAAGCGCGCTGCCCCGCCCAGGCGTGGGGATGGCGTTCCTCCCAGCTCCCTTTTCAGAATAAGGGCACAGGAGCGAGGAGCCTGAACAAACGGGAGAGAAATTTGGCGACTATTTGGGCAGGACCCGGGGAACCGCGGGAGGCCCAAGGAGAGAGAAAGGGAAAGGGAAAAGAGATTCTGGCGAAAAGTTTCTGGCAGAAACGGGAGATTACCGAGAGTGGAGCGATGCAATCAATAAATGAACGTTATTGAAGGAAAAGCAGACATTTCTGATGCTGGTCGACGAATGTTTCTGCCTGCTGTTTCTGAAAAACTGGGAGGTGCTGGGCGAATGTTTTGTGACTGCTTAAAATGCTTCTGAAACTGGCTGTTAAGACTACTGTGTTCTAGTTCACGCCTCTTTACGGGAAAATCCGTCATAATTAAAAGGGGCTTATGGTTAAAGGAGTGGGCCGTGCAATCCGAAATTCCTGTACTTAACGTAAAGTACTCGGCCTTACTCCCAAGCACGTGTACCTAGGATTGAAGCTTTAATTGAGGCTAAGAAGGAAGTCTGTAATTAGTGACATGGGAGGACTGAGAAATTCCAAGATAATTTTAAAACGGCTTTTGTACTGATAAAAGTTCTGTAGCGCATTTAGAATACACGTGCATCACCCAGAGGAGGGACTTCTGGCAAGTTTTTTCAGAGTTTGAAACACATCCTGTTGTGCATATGCAGAAAATCAGAACTGTACATATGTATATGTTGAAGGCACATGCGGCAGATTTAGTGGGAATTCTCATTAAATTTAGTGTTCCTTATTCCCAAATATAAATATTCCAGTCATACATAAGCTGAAATTCTGTAACTTCACACTAAGTAAACTCAGTCAGATGTATTTCTGAATAAATTTGGCCAGTAGTGTACTGTTAGGACTATTGTGCTATATATAAAAGTTAAGAGGTATTAAACTGTTGAAACTATTCAGCTTTACAGCATATGGTAATACGGAATGAAATTTCTGGCCCGTTTGAAAACTGCATGGAGAAACCAAAGTAACTGTTGTACAATAATGTAGAATAAGGTTCGGTCCTCTGTAAGAGCATTATGATATATTCTGAACATAGCAAGCAGTGCTACAGTTTAATCCCACACTGCTAAACTGTGGTATATTTTATCATAATTTAATTGAATAACCTACAGTTGTTTGGGTTTGCACAACACAGTAATTCATTAACTGGCTAACTGACTTTCTTAGAACTTAGTGTCTGAGTTGAGACAGTATGCTAAATCAGAATCAAAGAAATTACATGATGTCTTAGCAAACTGTAGCAACTAATCTATGTAGTAGCCTTGTCATGTCTTGTAATGAAGAGAGACTAAACATTTTTCTTCTACTTTTAATGGGCTCCTATGTCTTCAACAAGGCATTGTTGTATCTGACCTCTCCAATTTCTACTCTTTACAAAACAAAACTTTTTGCTCAGCAAAAATATTCTACATTGTTGTGCTGACTGATATATTGCAAAAAATGGCCTAGTCCAGCAAGAGTTTCTTGTGGCTGGGGCTTAGTCCCATTGTTGGACTGGAGCCTTTGGGCCTTTGTAATGTAATATAATGTAATGCAATGTAATTCAACCAAGTATTTTCATGTTAAAGAGAGAAAGTGTTAGAGGAACAGAACAGTACCTTTTTAACCATGCCATTTATCCAGATGATCTCTGGAACATCAAAAAGGTTATGGATCAGAACATTCAGATATATATCTTATTTATTTGTTAATTCCTCTAAAACATGATATCCTAAACATGTTGATGAACATATACATTGTACTACATGATTAACTGTTGTAGTAAGGAACTAGTTTATGTTCAGACAACTTTTAGATGATTACTCATGATGTGGAAACTGGCTTGAGACACTCTGCTAAGCAACGTAGTTTATTTAGTTCTCCATCAGCATGTTGTGTGAATTTAACCATTCCCCTCAAAGCACTTCATTTGGTTACTCTAACTGCACAAAAACCACAGCAGTTGTCCATTCCCATATTGAGAGGCATCTGAAATCCATGGTGCATAGCCAGTGTTATGCTCCTGTATGCCCACTTGCTTTCAGTGGAAAAATTATTGCATTTTCCTTTTGGTGCCTCTTACTCCATTCACATAGCTGTTTAGGATTATAACAAGAAGTAGATGAGTGAATTTAAAATCTTTCAACTGAGCTCAGTTCCTGGTAACTTCATAGATGTATCCTTCAGATTTTTTTTTACTTTCCAGTCTAGCCTGTAGCTCTCATATTTTCTAATGGTTTACCATTCAGGTAGTATCCAGGCTTTGAATTTAAACTTGAGGTTATTAACTTGCATAACAACCCACAGTATAATCAGTATGCATCTCTAGGTGCTTTGGGTCTGCTGATGTCATGTAGCATATTCCTCCATTTTAGTTTGTTGTGAGCCAGTTATTTCGCAAAGTTTTTCTTTGGCTGAAAAATATAGGTTATGATTTCTGGAGCAGTTAAAGAAGATAAGTCAGCAAAGACCCATGTGGCAAATACGTCAAAACCACCACATTCAGTGTTTCTGAATTTCATCATCTACTATACGTTGCTTATGTGTTGTTTTTTTGCCAGAGGCACCATGTCAGTGCTTTGAAGGCTGAGGCACCCTGGCCAAGTCTATTGTTGCTATTGGCTATGACAGCTATTTTCTGTTCTTTGACAATTTTGCTGAGGTATTTAAATGATTCAACTTGTTCAAGCTGAGTTCCATCAAAGCGGATGGTTGCCCAAGACCCATTGGTTGAGAATTTCTTAATCTTGTCAGTATTGATGGTTAAGCCATATGGATAAGGAGCAGTTTTTATATCAAGTAGGATGTCATAGGATTCTCTTTCACTGCCTGTAAAAATCTCACTGCCATCAGCAAACATTAGATCTGTGATGAATTCATCTTGTCCAGATTTGATGCCATGCCAGTCAGCAAAGACCTTTCAGATGACTGCATCAATCACAGTATTGAACAGCAATGAAGATGCAATGCAGTCCTACCTCACACCAATGTATACAGGGAAGTCTTTGGATTTCACCACTAACATGAACAGAATTTCATGATTCCTCTTATAGCTGTTGCAGGAGGCATCCTATTTTAGCGGACAGACCTTCTGCAGTGAGTAATCATGGATGACTGTCTAGCTTTTTTGAGCTCAGCCAAGATACCACATGCTCTAGTATCTCTTTATGTTTTTTACTATTTTGCTGTTGAGTCTGTAGTGTTCTGAATGTTGCAGACTAGGTAAGATTTGCAAAGGCACATAAGAATTCATATATTCATAAATAATTGCCAAAACAAAATATACAGTTGAGTAGCCAAATGCTGTTTTGTGTGTGTGTGAGAGAGAGAAAGAGAGAGGGGAGGGAGGGGGGGAAGGAAGGAAGGAAGGAAGGAAGGAAGGAAGGAAGGAAGGAAGGAAGGAAGGAAGGAAGGAAGGAAGGAAGATTAATTCACAGTTCTGCATATTTGTTCAGCCAAGACTGACATATTTTGGATGCTGGCCAAAGGAGAACAGCTAATGCATGGCAAAATGACAGACCTTTTCAAGGTCTTTAGGCAAGGACCTGTCATTATTTTTAATTGTTTTAATGCAATGCCAAGCTGCTCATTTTGGCCTCCTGACCGAGCTATGGCTGATTCAACTAACCACCATGTTTTTTAAAAAGGCCATTGCATAGGAGCACAGAAAGTTTTGCATCCCAAAGGCTCAATCCCTTACAACTCTGTAACAGAATTTAGCAAAAAATAAGAAAGACCTTTGTCTAAAACAGTGGCATTGGGGGAAGGGGAGGATGACCCAACAAAGTAAAGATGGCAGTTGTGATAGTGTGAAGCCTGGCCCCTAACGCCACATTGATGCACATACAAAAGGAGTGAGGCTTCAATTGTGCCTCTGCAACCATCAACTTCACTATTTTGACATACATTCTTCTGGGGACACTGTCAGTCTGAGATACTAAACTTCAGTGCCAGATGAATGGCTCATCTATATCAGGAGTGGTCAACCTGTTAATTATAAGTGATTCCTACATCATGAAGCTTCAAAGCATCATAACTAATTGTCAGATAACTCTAGATAGGCTTAGTGCAACTATTTTACTTAAAAACTGGAACATTCTGGCCTTTGTGCAGTTGAACTGGACCTATTGTATCCTTGACTGAAATGAAATGGGACAAAATAAAGTTGGTACACAGCCACAAGATTACCCACTCTGACTTTATATCATCATGTCACTCATAGGTGTACAATCTGTGTAACCCACCAGCACCTCTTTTACAATCCTCAGAGCATACTTGGAGTAGGCAAAGCCAACAATGTTGGCCCCTTTGTCCAGTGATGGAAACTTTTATGAGCTTTGTAGAAGTCCAAGCCACTCATTTCACATCAAAACTCTTAACACCCCACCAAGATTGGTCTGAATATTTAGTTATCTATTAGAATCCTACCCTGCCTCTCTGCTTATATTCTGCTTCTCACTCAAGGTGCTTGGTGCAGTTAAAACCAACATAACAGGAATATTAAAGTCAATACAATTAAAAGCAAAATGAATTAAAATCCATGTCATTTTCCTCAATAAAGAAAAAGGGGGCCAGCAGCAAAGGATTCTATAGCCTCGGAGCCACAGAAAGGTTACCATCAACATCTTAAACTATATTTGGCAGGCATTTGGCAACTAGCATAGATCTTTCAGTAGATGGAGAGTGTGATCCCTGTACTTCACACCAGTTAGCAGCATAGCCACTGCATTTTGCATCAGTTGCAGTTTCCAGACATTTTTCAAGATAAAAGAAGTTGCAATGGTTAGAACCATTTCTATTTTATTTCTATTATTAGGAGGCAAAATGGGAACTTTGACAGCTCCATAAATCCTACCTAAGACAAAGGGGATAAAGCACTGAAAATGTTAGCCTCGCTTTCTACAGTGTTGGCAGCCACATCCCCTATGATCTGAGAAAGAAAATTGGAAAGAAAGGGAAAAAAAGAGCAACCAGGTCACAAGAAAGTTGTGCAGGCCTGACACGAAACTGTGAACAAGCCTGCCTCAGAGAGGTATGAATAGGGTTCTCTTTATATGCATTGTTTAGATTAAATGTCCTGCTCATCAGCCTAAACCAGTGTTTCTCAACCTTGGAAACTTTAAGACCTGTGGACTTCAACTCCCAGAATTCCCCAGCCAGCATTGCTTGTTTGCTGGATTTCTGGGAGTTGAAGTCCACGCATCTTAAAAGTTGCCAAGGTTGAGAAACACTGGAACTATACCTGATCTTGTAAATACCACTGTGGAGTCCTTGGGGTTCTCTGAGCTTGGGGTTAGAACCTCAAAGAATCCCAAGGACTCCACAGTTCAACCCTGAGCTACATATATTCTTTTCTATAAATACCACTGTATTACTGCTAAAAATCCCCCACTAAGCCTCCAGGAAGTATGAGTACAATCCAATAAAACCAACATGCTGTTGAAGCCCATTGATTCAAACTACAGAATTCAACTTCTGTTTATGTATTTCTTTTTGAAAGAATGGGACTAAAAAGTGCTTAACTTTGGAGGATCACACCAGATATCCCTTTTCACGATATCTGTCCCTCCCAATATGTGTTCTTCTTAACTCAGGAACAAGTTTCCTTATTGCACATAATATCTACTGGTTGAGGCCACACAATACAGAAAACCTAGCAGTAGAAGCATTTGCACATCATAGTAAGTTTGATTAGTGTTGACCTTCATTAGGTTTGGGGGGGGGGGTCTTACCATATTGTGCAAACCAGCCTATTAGATTGGTTGATGGTGCAGTGTGTTGTGCAAACCCAGAAAACAGATCATTCAATAAGTGTGCTCATGCAGGCACTGGATCAGGAAGTGAATGTACAAATAAATGTCACCTAAATGTGAAAGCCATCTAACTGCATTATACTGCTTTCAGGGGGATGTACATCTGAATGTGTGTCTGGATCCACATTCTGGTGCAACTTGTAAAGACATTAAACCCATCTAGAAGTAGGTTTAGATTATCTTTTTCCATTCCTTGCAAAATGGTTAAGTAGGATAATTTCCTATTAAGTAGTACACAATTTAATATAATTATAGCACTCTCAGTGAGATGTCAACCCAAGTGTAATCTATACTTCATTAAGTTGTCAAACATTTTCTGTATAAATCAATGAAAATCTCATCATGTCTGACTTTGATGCCAAACAATTTCTGCATGTGTCCATAGTGATCCCACTATAGTGTGAAGTTAGTGAAACAGTGCATCTAAAAACATTACCTCTTTGGTAGATTATGTATTTTTATCATAATTATAAATAACAGCCTAGAGTTACAAGAGCTCTGCTAATATTATCTCACTACATATTTAGAGTATTATACTGGAACTGAGAAGTAACTAATACAGTAGTATCTTTCCCCCATCAACAATGTAAATAACAATAACGTAAGTAATATTGCATATGTTGATTAGGTGATACTATATTTTGGAAAGTTTATTAGATGAATGTAAGGATTTTATTCTTATCCTTATGCATTTCTATAACAAGCCACAGGAGTTTCCTGATGTCCTTTAACTTTTGTTTCCATACAATGAAATTATGCCATTTTTCAAAGAAGTTGGCATATTTTGGAAAAAAATAGTCATTCTTACCTGTTTTAATAACCTTTTCTACAAGTTCAGTGATCCATTATTAAATGTATAAAAAAGCAGACATTTACCAAAAAATTGTATCTTTCTGCTAATTTTAACTACCTTTTCTCACAACTAGGATATCACTTTGTTTGGATTATTGAAGAACAGAAGGAAGACAGAAGGAAGGAAGGAAGGAAGGTAGGTTGGTTAAGTTACTTGGTATATCTTGAACAAATATTTTACTGCACACATTATAGTAAGATTCCTCAAATACTGCATTGTCCCATTAAATATATTCTGGTTGTATTAATCTACTTCAAAATTTGAGACATACAGTCCCGGGTATACATTATTAAGCATAATCTCTGCATGATCCTGAAGCATTTCTCCCAACTCCCAGATGCCACAAGTGCAAACAAAAGAGTAGGGCTTCAGTTGTAACACTCTGGCTGCCATCTTGCCTATTCTGACATCCCTCCCCTTGTGCTGATACCCCTGATTTCTCCTTATTTTTGCTGAAGTCGATCTTGAATCCCATGTAACTTCTCCGTATTTGGCATCATCAGTTTCTTTTTAATTTTTCCCTTATAATTTTTTTTTTTGAGCCTGTTGTGTTGTCAATAGATTATGATACAGAATTTTGTATTGTGCTTTTGGTAAGAGAAGCACAAATATGTCTTGGATTTTCAGAATAGATGATTGTTGACTGTAATATACAAAGAAAAAGTATGACTGCATAGGGAATATGCTAAAAAATAAAAGAACTTTGGACAGGCAGCGGCAGCACCTGGCGGCTTTGGGCTCAAACAAAGGGGGCCCCAGGTAATCATGGGGTTAAACTAGACTGGAAAGTCAAAATACATTCTGGAAGAAGGCAGCAGCACATCACTTCCTTCCAGATATCAGGAAAACTCCAAGGAAACATTACATCACTATTACTATTCTTAATATGTATATCCTGAATACCATAAAACAGTTGTAAAAACTCTTTCTGATAGATTTAAATAGAGAAAAAAAAATGACATTAAAGATTTTTGTCTACTTCTCCCTCATCGATATATGAATCTTTTTATGTTATCAAATTTTTAAGTTATATTTTATTAGACCACTTGTAGAGGCCAGTCAGGTGTCATATCTGGCTTATAGGCTGCCAACTGGCCTTCTTTGCTTTCAGAAATGAAATAATATTATTAATATTACTACTGAATAAGGAAAAACATCTAGGCAAAATTAATGTAATTATTCTTGAAATCTCATGTAAAGGAAACCTGATTTAAACTTATCATATGTGACCTGTGCACATTTCAGTGCTTTGTTTTGGGGATGGAATGACTTTTAAGTTTTAGTTTCTGACTATCAGTGCATGATATTATCATATTTTGGGACCAAGATTAGTGAAAGGAAAAACATTCTGATAATTTCATTGCTTGGAGTGTGTGATGCTTTATAATCTTGTTAGACTATAGCACAAAATGAAACAGAGGGAAATAATATGCTTACGAGTATGCATAGCTGCGTAATAGATTTGGAAGCATCTTTAATGGACTCTGAGAACTAGGAAACAACCACTAAAATATCTTTCCATAAAGCATTGTTCAGTCAACAACACCGTTGATGGATTTGTACAAATCCAAATTAGTTTACGTGGAAAAAATATCAGACGCCATCTGACTGAGAGCGTATTCCTTTGAATTACTTAAAATGGGAGGTTATTATCTCTGAGCCACAAAAGAAAATGGATCAGTCTATTTTTTGTTCATGTCACTTTCAAACACACTCACTCAAAAATCCATTCCATTCTCTTTTCCCATAATGAGTAATTTAAACAAAATCTACATTCGCATTTAAATAAGCATCTTAAAGTGCATTTTCTCTCAAGGTATCTATTTAGAAATAATTATATTTTTAAAAGATTTTTAAAATATACATTTTAAAAAGTTCATTTAAACAATGCATCAAGAAAACATTAAAATGTGTAAAAGGATAATAAAGTTCATAAACAAAATTAAGCAGAAACTACACAGGAACTTTTTCTTTTAAAAAAATCACCTAGTCTGGGAATATACGTGTTTGTAATCTTAATACAGATATAATTTTAAATATCCATATTAAATATTTTTGCCAAAAGGACATTTGCATAGATGAAGATAATTTAATATAAATTATTTTATTAATAATCTAAAACCCAGAATCCAAATATGAATAAAACTATCTTTAAAGAATTCTTAATACTTTTGACTACTTGCTGTGCTACTAATTTTTGTGCCAATGCTTTTTCCAATGTTTTTAAATAAAACTGATGCAAAGCAAAATATTAATTACAGTAAATTTGGCAACCATCAATAAAAATTAAATCAATGTTATATAATTTTATATGTCTTGGGGAAAGTGGGCAATAAAGCCACATTAGAGTAAATTACCCAAGGTAGTTGTGAAATGTGAAATTTCCTCAAAAAGTTTCAATCATAAGTAGACATTATCAAAAGAGATGGTGATATTTATTAATTTGATTACAATACAACCACGCACCTTTTTAGCTGAAAATTGTGGTTTATGACAAGTGTAACACTAATGGATAGTTGCATTCTTAAACGCCTCTTAAGCTGAGACACCTATCCACAGCTTAGTCCCCTCTAGATATATTGGACTTCACCTCCCAAAATTCCCAGCTAGTATGCTCAAAGTTTCAGAATTCAGAGAGTTGAAATGAACATCTAGAGGATGCCAAATTCCAGAAGAATGATTCAATAGAGCTTCATCACATCAGTTCAAATGAGAATTCAGCAAGTTCCATTTTCCCTGTCTTCTTTATAGTTCTGGGAAATCCAAAACCTAAAAAATATATATTTATTCCTTACAAGTAAACTTTACAAGCATGTTGAATCAAAACCATCATTGACCATCATAGCTTCCAAATTAAAATATATTCAGTGCAAAATATTAAATCTCAAATAATGCTGATGTATTCTGTCAACACAAAAGGATTCCACAGAGTCTGTTGCAGAATGATTAAGAATCGTCTCCATGGCTTAGTGTGAGTGTATAATTAATTCTGATTTGTAAGGCAAAAGGGATTTTGCTCCTACCATCTTCTTCAGAACTCATATGCTCTGAGCATCTGAATACTGAATGTGCTGTTTGCCATTTTCCCTCATTATTCTGAACCATGTTGCAAGAGGACTGATTATCAAAACTACTATGTACTGCATATCAAAAGATACTTTTCTGCATTTTGACATCAAAAGCATGGTAATTCATATCTGTGGAAACCTTCCCATAGGCATTGTAACGTGAAATTGTGACTAATGCGTAATTTTAGTTCAAGAGCACTGAGTTCTGTGTATTCTCTAAGATGTTGTAAATGCAAATTAATACCTTAAAATGTTTAAATACTTGAAACTAAATACAGTAAACATCCTCATCATATCACTTATACCATCAAAATCTGATTATGAATAAAAAAACTGGATAACTCTTGTATTTGCATTTAGATTTACCATTTTGGCAGCTCATGTAATCATCAAGACTTTTGTGACGTATTTCAAACAGAGCTTTCAAGGGCAACACTATGATGAGTATGTTATAGTAGGTTATCCTTAGAGCAGACTTCCTCTACATGGTGCCTATAGATAGATGGGAAATGCATTTCTTAAAATTCTAAGCAAGAATGGGAAACAAGGTGACCTACAGTTGCGCTGTGAATACAGTTACCAGCCTCTGATCATGCTAGCTGAGAATTCTTCCTGTTTTCAAGTACAATTCAAGATGCTGGTCACTACCTTTAAACACCTAAATGGTTAAGAGAGAACCTTTCCCTAATCAGATATACCCATTTGATCTGGATACTCAGAACTGCTTAGAGTTCCCACCTACCAGGAGGTAATGTAAGGGTGCAAAGACAGGTGTCTCTGTAGGGGTTCTCTTCCTATGGAGCATCTTACTTTCTGAGATGAGCATAGCCTCCACTATTTTGGCCTTCCAGAAAGCTGTCAAGACTTGTTTTTTCCAGGGCTGATTGTGGAGCCATCAGTGTATGTTTAGTTTTTGTTATAGTTACTGTATATACTGTATTATAGAGTCCAGTTGGATTGAGGTGGTGTATACATTTCATAAATAAATTCTGAGAATAGCAGTCCCAACAAATACCAAGGTTATTTGTTGAAGAACTCTGATTGTAAATGTTATAAAGGCAGATATAATGAGTAGAAAAGGAAGTTTCTATACCTTCTTAGTAGATTTCAAGAATCTACTAAGTCCAGAATCATACATGGGATATATATTTTATTTTCCAAAAGAGGATTAGAGGCAAGAAAAAGGAGGGAAGCCACTTCCCCGTACCTTCTGTGCTAGCTAGCACAAGCCTTCCCAAAGCATGGGATCCTTGGTCACATACTCATTCCTTACCTAACCCGTCTTGTAAGATTATTTTGCCCAATGTGGTAGAGCAGATTAATCAGAGAGCAAACTGGTAAACCAAGGATTGCAATTCTATAAATACTTTCTGAAAAGTAAGGCCCATTTGAACCATTGGAGCTCATTTCTGCATAGTTATGCATAGGATTACACTTTAGCTTTATACTCTTTTTGCCTGAATTAACTTATGTATCTTATAATCACATTTGTAATGTGGTTATAATTCTCAGGATCATTATATTTGGCTATGTTCTTATAGCATGCTTTACCAGAACAGCTAATAAGAGACAATGAATTGTGAAACAAACTTATGAAGGAAGAGTGAATGGGTCAGGAGCAAGACTAGTCAAGACTAAGAAAGTCATGGTTGGATGAAGTTTATAAGATCCTGAAAAGAAGAGAAATTTTAAGAATAAATGATAATGTATGAAATGATAGAGATGTGGTAGAAGCAAGGATAGAAGGGTATGGAGAGGTATGGTGAATGGCATTGATGTAAACTAGATTTACTATAGTGGTATTTCCTTTTTATCTTATGCTTTTAATTTCTTTGTGTCTTCTTCCTCCTTTTGTGCACTTTCCTTAACATTGCTTACCCCAAACAGGAATAGTAGGATAGTATATCTGTATATTTCTGAAAGATTAATTTACAATTTCCTGTATTATGGAAACTGAGAAAATTGGTTAACTCTGTAACCAGGTTATGCATGTTTTGTGAATCTAATAACTGTATGGCTATAGTTACAATTTCTTAAAAATATTTATGCAATTCAATCCCAAGTAAGCAATACTTTCTAAAACTAGCATGAAATGATATATGATCAGTCATTAAATTGACAAGCAACCCCCACAAACATGGTAATAAGGATTATACTGGTTGATAAAATGTATTTTCCATTTTCTTACATTATTGTAAATTACATTTTCTCATCAAGACACAATGCAATTATGGTAAATAGAGACATCTCAAGGGAACAGCTGCACATTTGGTTAAATTAGCAATCAGCACCATAAATAATACAACAGGAATACATTTATATGTTGTAAATTCACCACTGTGAGAACAGGTTATCCATTTGTATTGAGCAATCCATTTTAAAAAAAGTTATTTCTTCATTCATTTAGAACCAGCAGGTTCTAAAGGGGAAAACATTTTCTTATGCAATGTAGAATGTTGAATTGCTTTTATTTAAAATTGTAAATAATAATAATCAACAACAATCAGTTAGGAAATTGAAAACAAATTCTTTTTTTGTTGTGGTTACAAAAGTGTTGTTAAGCTACCCCAATAAGTTGTCTAATCTATCTGCTGATTGTGGTAAGGATCTACATATCCCAGCAGCTATTTCTTATTATGAATATAACATTATCAGGATAAATTTCAAACCAGTACATTGGATTGTATTCAGTTGTTTTGTACATCTTTTTTCAACCTGGCACCCTCCCTCCAGACGTGTTGGGACTGCTACCCCCTGCTTAAAATAAAATCAGAAAGTGTTTAGAAATCTACATTTTTGACACACAGTAGTAGAAATAAAAGAAGAATTAAAGGTTTGAGATAATAGAAGGTCCAAGTGAGGCCATTTCTGAGGGAGCATTCCAAAACGTTGACAAGGACCACTCCCAAGTACTCATCTCCCTCATCTCCACATGCAAGATAGGAACAGAAGTGTTTGCCTTCCTCTGAAGTAGCTGGGGAAACTTGTCATCCATTAGGAAAGGAGGATTTATGTGTACTCCTCTAAATGATAAAGACACAATTACAGAGCTGTACCAACCAAGATTCCACTGGGGACAGCAGTCAAGCATAATGGAGAACAAAGCCACTCTGCTTTCCTGCCAGAACAATCTTACCCAAACTGGTTTGAAAACTGCCTCTCGGATCTTCCTTCAGTGCAGTGAAAGATGGTGTATTGTGGGCAGCCAATGGGAAGCTGTCCCTCCAATAGGCTGGCAAAGGATGGGAGCAACATTGAGGCAGTCATGTCACTTCTGGATTAAAGTGTAGGGACTAGAATCTTCCATCTACAGATAGTCCTTGGTTAATGATAGTAATTGGGACCAGAATTTCTGTCTCTAAGTGAAGTGGTTGTAAAGCGGGATGTCATGTGAATACATCACTTAGCAACAGTGATCCTGGCAATCCCCGTTGTCATCATTAAGCAAGGATCGTGGGTCATTAAGCAAGTCACAGGCAGATTGCAAGCAGGCAGGTAGGTAAGGTGTGAGCACGGCGAGGCCAGGGGTGGCTGCTGCTGGGTAGGGAAGGGTCCATGGGTAGCCCATGAGGTGGGACACGAGCACAGCAAGGCCGGGGTGGCTGCTGCCAGGTGGGAGAGGTGTGCAGGTGGCCTATGAGGTGTGGTATGGCCAGGGATGGCTGCTGCCAGGCAGGGGAGGCTGCAAGTGACTTACCAGAGCAACTTGCAACCTTCTCTGCTGGCTTCCCCATTGACTTTGCTTGTGGGAAGCCAGAAGGAAGGTTGCAAATGGCGATCATGTGACCGTGGGACACTGCAACCATTGTGTGAGCTGGTTGCCAAGCGTCCAGATCATGATCATGTGACCCTGGAATGCTGGGACAGCTGGAACTTTGAGGACCAGTCTTAAGTACCACTTGTTCAGTGTTCTCGTAACTTTGAATGGTTACTAAACAAGTGATCATTAAATGAGGACTACCTGTAATTCTCTGAGGGAGCTATTCGTGATGCTCCCTGACATGTCACTGTTTCGCTATTGCCCCTTGGAGAATGCTGAGGTTAAACATGGCATCTTCCCATGTAGGGTAGTGGTTGTGGAACTGTTTCTTCTTTCTGTTGTACTTCACTGCAGTTTCTAAACAGATGAATTTGGATGCAAAAAGTACTATATATTTATTTGAAAAAATGGACTTGGCCATGAAAGCTTGTGTCTTTGCAGTCTATTTTTAATTCTCCAAGGGATTAACACAGAATTGCATAAATACATGAAAGCAAATAGTTGCTTTTAAAACATTCCCAATTTCACTGGGCAAATTAAAAGAGCATCTGAGACCATTTTTGTTGGTGGGAACTTGCATTGAGGCAACCCACAACATTGTAATTGGATTAAGGAATGTCTCAGCAGTGACCACAAGGAAACTGATGATGTTAGTAATGTTTGCAAGATGCATCTCTATTCTTATCACACAGAAAACAAGATTATTATAATAGACCCTGAGCATTTCTCCTTTTAGTTCCTTGATGTCTCTTAGGATATACAGTTTGACTGTTTTCTCATCAAAATCATGGTAGCAGCCTTCAACCTGGCAGTCATGATGCAACAATAACCCTATTATGACTTGCATTTTATAGAAGCTAATTAAGTTACAAGCTTTTGAATACGCTCCATTGTGTTGCCTTCCAGATGTGATGAGACTCTGATGACCAACACTGCCAACCACCATGAGGAAAGGTACAATTCTAGGAGCTGTAGTTCTAAAACTCTGGAGGGCACCAAGCCACTTTCTGAGAATTTTCTTCCAATAAGGTTTAGATGCTTAACTTCTCCTTATGCTTCCATTCCAGGACTACCTGGATGTATGTACGGATTCATGTGGCTGTTTGTAGGTTTTGAACAAAAACTAAATCTAACAAAAATTTAGAGAGCAGTATCATGGGGAAAATGAAATAATATGTCACTGGTTTTACAGACTCAGTAGGAACTTTTAAGGAGTGCTCTCTCCTCATATTGGCCTCAAATTCTAAAAAACAAAGTGGTATTGTACCTGGCTGCAAATTTGAAACAATATTTCTGCTCTGCTTGCATAATGTCGTGTTTCATGATGTGTTGGTACAGCTGTTGAAAATACCCTCCCTTAAGAATTTATGTACTCATGATTAATTATTCCACAAAGCATGCCACCTTTTTCTATTCTCTACCTTTGCAATTATAAACATGGATTACCATCAATGCTCCACACATTATGATGCATTTGCAAGATGAATTAATGTGGATTAGTTAACTCTGTCATGTATTCCAGTCTCTCTTTTGTTCACACAGTCAGACTGGTTAACATGCAGTAATGGATTGGACTATCCTTTGAATCTGGCCAAGATCCAAAGAAATAATAAGCACACAAAGCCAGAACTTTGTTTGATGTTGGTCCCAGAGCTGTTCATGCTGCCAAAAAGGCACTTGTGAATTAAACAGCAGCTTGTTTCAGCAGTGGGGACTCTGTGTCAACCTCAACAAAGAAAGCTTCAGCTGTATATAGTTTTCTGATCTAAGCACACACATTCCTTTTTTTATCTGAATATTCCTTCAAATTTATCTCAAAAACCTTGGATTAGTAGTATTAATACACATCACATCCTCTTCTGGCAATAGCAATGAAATATATAAGGAACCTAGGAATGCTAATGGAAATGTCTTCTATCCTGACTTGTCTCCTAATTTTGGGACTCTGAATTAGGCATTATCCTATTGAGAAATAGCTCACACATATTTTTAGTCACAGTCTTTCATGTTTGATTCCTGGTTTGGATCAACAATGTGTTCTTCATCTGTTCTAAGATCATCTCATAAATACGAGCCACTAGCTCCAATATAGAAATAATTTGGACCCATTCACAGAGAATCACAAATCTCTCCTTGAGCCCTAAATTCCCCTCCCCCAACTCTCCATGGCATCATCAACCGTCCACTTCCACTTAGGCCGTAGGGAAAATTTGGATAGCACACTAGCAGCAAGTTGCAAGAAGGAGAAAAAGTGGGGATTGAATAATCTTCTTTCTCCTTCAAAATGGAAAAGACTGGTTAAATACATTCCTGTCCAGAAAAGAATTAGAAGATTGTAATAGTAGCATCATAGCTGATTCATCCATTGCCTGGAAATGCAAATTGTGATACTACTAATTTAAACAACAACATATGGTCTAGCTTATGTATCATATTAAATAAGCTTTCCCAATCTGGGGGGGGGGGGGGAAGCCAAATAGGCTGCTCACCTTTGCAACCCCCCCCCCCGATTAAATAAAATATAGCCTACCATAATATGTGACCCCAGTCTCACAGTTCACATTTTTTTCTATCATAATACTTAGCATACTAAATAAAACACCCTATACATAAAAATGTGATTTGATAATATCAAGTATCGTCTTTATATGAAGTTTTGATGGATAAACCTAGATGTGTCCTCAAAATGTATTGCACTCAGCATGCTCTATGCTGACTGAGAAATCTGGCTTCCAGTGGATTTGGAGGACATCAGATTGGGAAAGGAAAGTACTCCTTCAACTGTAAGAAAACAAGGAAGAACTGAAGCAAATGGTATGCTTTCTAATTCTGAAATTTGTTTCCAAAATGTTTGATGTAAAATTAGATGGTTTGCAGGACACTACATAATGAATCAAGCAATCGTAAAAAAGAATAAGAGTCATCAGCTTATCCCTAGACGACAATACTAAACACTGTGCAACTATACAGGTTTTCTGATTGTTTTCCTCACTGAAGTAAAACCAACAGAATATTCTATTTGTCTCCACTAACAAATAGGAACTCTGTTATTTGGCCTACTGCTTGCTGTAGAATTTTATTTCATAAATTCTATTGCATAACCTGGAATTTATCTTGCAAACTGTAGAGGAGGTGGGGTAGAATTACAGCAGTGAGTGAGATGGTATTACAAATGGAATTTGCAAAGGCTTTCCTCACTGGTGTCACAGCCGTTTTTGTAAACCTGGAATTAAAAAACACTAGGATTCTTTTTACTTCATTTATTTGGGCTCCAAGATCACCGCAGATGGAGACTGCAGCCATGAAATTAAAAGACGCTTGCTCCTTGGGAGGAAAGCTATGGCAAGCCTAGATAGCATATTAAAAAGCAGAGACGTCACCTTGCCGACAAAGATCCGCATAGTCAAAGCTATGGTTTTTCCAGTAGTAATGTATGGCTGTGAGAGCTGGACCATAAAAAAGGCCGAGCGCCGAAGAATTGATGCCTTTGAACTGTGGTGCTGGAGAAGACTCTTGAGAGTCCCCTGGACTGCTAGGAGGTCAAACCAGTCAATCTTAAAGGAAATCAACCCTGATTGCTCATTGGAAGGATTGATAATGAAGCTCAAGCTCAGATACTTTGGTCACCTAATGCGAAGAGAGATCTCTTTGGAGAAGACCCTGATGCTGGGAAAGATTGAAGGCAAAAGGAGAAGAGGACGGCAGAGGATGAGATGGTTAGATAGCATCACTGAAGCAATGAGCATGAAACTGAGCAAACTCAGGGAGGCAGTGAAGGACAGGAAGGCCTGGCGCAATATGGTTCATGGGGTCACGAAGAGTTGGACACGACTTAACGACTAAACAACAACAAAGGATTCTTTTTGGCAGAAATGCAATGCACATAATCATTTATTAAGATACCTCTTGTTTATCAACTGTTACTGCCCATTAAGGTGCATGTGGAAATAGTCAAAAAGACAGGAAGAGTCAAATAATGGGAGATGACTGGCTTTTGAGCATCTCATTGAATTATATCTTCCCACAATTCCATAACTGTTGGCAAAGTATAAGATAATGAAAAGAAAAAAAGTTACAACATCCACAGTAAGATTAAAATACAAACAACATTAAAAGAAGATTAAAAATAAATTGATAACCCTAACAGTAAAATATAAAAAGGAAAAGACAGCGCAGTAGGTAAAAATCATGGAAACGCTTTCTGGGAATGCTCAGTTTTTAATAACCTGTCAGCCCTTTGAGGTAAGCCAGGACAGGAAACAAACTCCACAAGATTTACTAGAACTCTACTTTATTGATATAGGCTACAGCAGTGTTTCTCAACCTTGGCAACTTGAAGACGTGTGGACTTCAACTCCCAGAATTCCCCAGCCAGCATGGGAATTCTGGGAGTTGAAGTCCACACGTCTTCAAGTTGCCAAGGTTGAGAAACACTGGGCTATAGTAAGAGAATCTTGAAAGATTGACAGTGTTTCCCCCACTCCATACAAAAGAGTGTTAAGGTGGAGCTAGTTTAAGTTTTTTTCTACTGTTCTCTTCCTGTCCCAGGCTTAAATCGTGGTGTTAACTGTTGCTGCATACTTTCTCCAAGGTCATCTCAGTGGTTCTCTGGACCTTCTGAAAGCCAGGGAGGGACTATCCTGATCTACTGAGCTAGGTTGGACTTGACAGGCTCCTAAACCTCCACTCCCACTCCTCCCTTGCTCACTTTTCACAGTAACCTGGCCCATTCTGACATCCAAAGCACCCAGAAAGGTCTTTGTTGCAGTCAACTCAACTTCTGCCCATCATTCAAATTAAAATAATCAATCCTACACTCCAGATCCTCCAACAGTGTCACAGTCCAGGACAAGATCCAGAGGAAATTGTAGTTGGTTTGGCAGCCTCATCTCCAGAACAGTCTGAATGCACTGCCTCCCAATTGGCCAACCAAATGTTGAAAACTAATCTAGATGCTCTGATTCACCAACCCTGTTTTCATGTTGATATTAGGAACACCACTAAGCATTAGATAAAGCAGAAGCATTTCCAACAGAACTATTTTTCATTTATTGTAACCAAAGTCCATCAGATGCCATTATGCTGGACTGTTGCCATGCATGGTCTCATACCTCCAGTACAGGAACTGAATAGTACAGTATTCTTCCCTTTCCCCACTGGGAATCTAGTTTAGCCTGAGGTTGACCATATCTCATCTTTAATGCACTGAATGAAAACCAATTTTGCAGGCCCTCCATGGGTTATCAGCTGGTTTCTGCATTCAATTCAAAGTGCTAGTTTTGGGTGCAAGTCAAAACTCTAGGTACAGTATGTTCAGGACCACCTACTAAAGGCCTACTAAAGTTGACCTGTCTGAAGAGTTTCTCCCAGGAGAAGCTGCTTTTAATCCCCCTTTTTATAAGATGATGGGGCAGGAGGCTGGATATTTTCTGACATGGCTCCCATATTCTGGAGCATCCTCCAGGAACTAAGTTGTCCCCTTGCTGATGGCCTTCTAGAAAGTGGGGAATATTGTCTTCTTTCAGAGGGCCACTGGGGATCAACTGAGCATATCTTGGAAACAGATTTAATTAATTAATTGCTATGGTGTCTCATTTATCTAAAAGTCAAACTACAGTGTCAGTGAAATTCCAGTTAGCACAGCACAATTGTGGGCAGTGGAGAACAGTAGATGTGAATGCTTCTATGTAGCATGTCATATTACGGATTTGGAGAAGTGGTTAATTCTGTATTTGTTTCTGTCATTTGAACAGGCCTCATGGAAATCACTCTTTACACCTAGAGTGATTGTTAAAGTCACTGTTATTCTACAATTTACTTTAGAGTTCTGGGAAATAATTAAAAATTAACCATGTAATAGAATCCAGTGTTCCCACACATCCCTTGTTTTTGTTTTTTTAATTGATGTGACAATTGATTACATGTATGTATCCATTATGCTGTCATGGTATCTGATCATGTGAATAGTTTACATATGATAGGGTACCTCATGCATAAACCTGGTTAATAAAGTCTGACTGATTATAAATAGCCTCCTCATACCCCCTCCACACCACCAATAATCTAGTGTAAATGAAATACAAAGAAAGAAATGATGCTGATGATCTGAAGCCCAGTTATTCTGCCAGATCCACCTGCAGTGCGTCTAATTCCCTGCTATAGTAGGATGTATCTTGGTTCTTTTAACTTATTATATTTAACAAAAATCCAGCATGCCTAAAAGATTGTAAACATAAATTATCAGCTTAATAAGCATCAATCTTTTTTCAGGCAAAGAAATGAGATCATTATTAAAACCCTTCTACCTCTGGTCACCAAAGAGGTCATTCATCAAAAGATTTTTGTGAATGGCCTTTTTTCCTCAGAGTTGTGCTATTTTAAAATTTTATTTGGCTGCTACCCAAGAATAAGAAATCAAGTAAAGTCTTAGGATTACACAGAGCTAATATGAATCACCATTTGCAATTGTCATACTGTAGTGTGTGAACTTGCAGGTCGAACTGAGCAGCAGACGAAGCACATCTACCTTATGCTCCTCCCTGCTGAAACAAATTAGGAAGTTTACTGAAAATATCATGTTCATTAATGCTTCATGAGTTGCCATAATCATTTGCAGACAGGTGTTCAAAAGGACTGTGCAATGATCTCCTGAAATGGATTTTGGAAAGTTATAAACATAAGTATTACAAATATGCATTGGCAAACAGCCAGCTTCATAAGGATAGCAAGGAAGCAAAGAGTGTGCATTATATCCTAGAGAATAGCGATTTAACTGCCAAGAACAGAGGAAAAAAACAGAACAGCTGTGAGATCAAAAGGCTGAGGAGGAATGCGAGCTTGGTATAAAGTCACCATTTCTCCCCCTTCAAAATGAGCTTTGAACAGTTAAAGTCAAACATGAGAAGCAGCTTCCCTATAGCTCTTGTATTGAATAATGGTTTCATAATGATACTGTGAACACCTGCACAGAGATGCTCAATGAGCGCTTTGGCTCAAACCCCTGTGAGCAAGATCAAGGGGATCTCTTGCAACAGTGTGCTTGCCTTGATCTTGCAATGCATCGCTTCTGCCTCCTCCTTTCCCTGCTCCCAAAGGCTTCCTTCTTGGCAAAAATTATGCACATAACATCAGGTTCTTGGTGAGGATTCTGAGATTTGTGGTCATAGTCCTCAGCTGCCAACATATTTTTTGGAGAGCCAAGTTCTCTCATGCTGCCCTCTTTCCCAGTCCCAAAAGTATGAGCTTCAGGGCAAGGAGGAGAGCAGGTGGTAAAGGATACTGTGTGAGCCACGCCAATTTTTCTCTAATATTTGAGGACTCTTTGAGAAAACACTCAAACAGTCCTGAACCCCTATTTTATTTCTTTTTCCCATACAACCATATTTACTTAGTTCTCTCATAGAAATTTACTCCATTCATCTGATGAAGTGGGTTTGATCCATGTAGTATGATGATATAAAATTGATTATTGTCAAAGGTACCATGAATCTCTTAGGTTCTTTTTTTCCCCCTAGACAACTCAGGAAACTTTTAGGCCCGTCTGAAAAAACATCATAACAAGGGCTTGCAGTAATGTAGTAATACCTCTAGCAGACTTGCCACCCGTTCCATATTTCTTTTTTTATATAAGAACTTTATTAAGTTATAAAAAGCATAAAGATAAAAGCAAACAAGAACTAATAATCAAAGAGGGAAGTAGAGAACAAGAGTTAGAAATAAAGAAAGAATACAAAAGTGATGGAAAGTAAAGAAAAGGGAAGAAAAGAAAAATTAGAAAAAGAATGACTTCCGACTTCTTATACAGCAGATATAGATAAATCATATAATAACCTCTTACTCTAAAACTACATCTTAACATAGATATTTTATATAATATATTAATTTAACTAATCATCAAATGCATATATCATAATTTCATTTTTTTCTGTCTCCTGCAAAAAGTCCAGAAGGAGCTTCCAATTGGCATTAAAGTTAGTCAATGTTTTTTTCTCTAAGCAAAGCTGTCAATTTTGCCATCTCAGCTAACTCCATCATATTCACCATCCATTCTTCCTTTGCGGGTAATGTTGAGTCTTTCCACCTTTGAGTATATAAAAATCTAGCTGCAGTTATCATACATAAAAACAAAGGTCCATGAACTTTTTCCAATTGTTTATCCATCAGTCCCAAAAGGAAAAGTTCTGGTTTTAACTGTATATTAACCTTCAAAATCTTCTGAATTAATATATGAATTTGGGTCCAAAATTTTTTAGCCTTATTACATGTCCACCAAAGATGATAAAAAATCCCTTCTTGTTGTTCTCATTTCCAACATATGTTTGAAACCCCTTTGTACATTTTTGATAATCTTTCTGGTGACAAATACCACCTATACATCATTTTATAGAAATTCTCCTTCAAATTATAATACAGTGTAAATTTTAATTCTTCCATCCACATATTTTCCCATTGTTCCATTTGTATATTATATCCAAAAATTTTAGCCCATTTTTATCATACAATCTTTAACTTGCTCATCTTCTGTTTCAAATGTCAGCAAAAGCTTATACATTTTAGCAATAAGATGTTCATCATTGGTACACAATTCAGTTTCAAAAACAGCTTTGTTTTGTTCAAAGCCATATATCTTTTTATCAACTTCAAATCTTTCTCCAAGTTGTACATACGAAAACCAGTGGCATGAATGTCCTTGAGATGTCAAATCCTCTCTTGATTTTATTTTAGTTTCTCCTTGATGAATATCAAGAATATCGCCATAAGTTAACCATTTCTGCTTAGTTACCATTTCTTTCCTATAAAATGCTTCTTGTGGAGATAACCATAGGGGTATTCTCGGACACAATCTAGGTTTATATCTATTCCAAGTTCTCAAAATGGCACATCTAATAAAGTGATTCTTAAAATCCCCATTAACCTTATCATACTATAAATAGCCGTGCCACCCAAATCTCAATTTGTGTCCTTCCAAATTCAATAATCTGTTATTTCACAGCAACACCCATTCTCTCAACCAAACCAAACAACAAGCAGCAAAGTACAATTTAAAATCAGACAAGGCTAAACCTCCTCTTTCTTTAGCATCTTGCAACACCGTATATTTAACTCATGGTTTTTTACCTTGCCAGATAAATTTAGTTATATCCTTCTGCCTTTGCTTAAATGGTAAATCAGTAGTCACAATCAGTATTGTCTGAAACAAAAATAGCATCATAGGTAAGATATTCAACCACCTGTTCCATATTTCAAGGAACTGTTCCATATTTAGAATTGAAATGCAGAGTTCCTTCTCAGCTTAGTAAGAATTTATTCCCCCCCCTCGCTTTTTTTGGCTTTGAGAAACAGATAATTGGTGCAAAAGGCAACTTTAATTTAGCCCACCATCTGTACAAATGGAGATCCAGCTCTGTTGTTTTCTTTTAACACTGCATTTCTGGGTTGTTACTCTTCTTTTTATAGGATAGCATCCAATTAAGTTACTAATGAAAAGCACCATCAAAATCAATAACATAACTAGTCATCATGATTAATGTAAGACACATTAAGTTCAAAATAACTGAATTATGAATAACCAAAACTGAATAGTTTCACCAATATTACAAGGCAACTTGTTTATAAAAGTAGCATGTAAATATATTAATTAAATCTATTTAATATATTAGAACATAATCTAATAAATGTGTATTCTAATGAATGTATCATTTATTTATTATATCAGAAACGTGACTCTGGGCGGCATACAATAAAACCATAAAAAACAGTAATTACAAAAATACTCTACAATTAAAACATCATCATCATCATCTAAAAAACCAGAAGGGCTAGGGAGAACATTAGATGTTACACACAATGTAGCCACCTCATTAAATCCCTGTTCCCATGAGACCCTCAAGCCTGTTGACATAACCAGGTTTTAAGGGACTTTCGGAAGGACATTAAGGATGGGGCCAGTCTTACAAATCTTACAAAGGGGTCTCTTATTTAGAACTCTTCAGCCTTTTCTAATCTTGTGATCATTTTTAACTTAACCTCTATTTTGTGCATCATATTTCAAGTCTTCCTCTTCCCTCATCTGTTGCTGGCACAAACGTGTGTCTCCTTCTTACTGCATTTTTCTCTTCCAGTCCATTCTGGGTCCAGCAATTACCTTCCCCCTGCAGAGCATTTCCCTCAGACCTTGTCACTACAGACAGATTGCTCACTCAAGGAACTATTTTAGGCATTAGACAGACCAAAATGAATATTCTTTGCAATGTCCCCAGTGATACTTTCTCAGTGATCAAGCCAGATAGATGCATAAAGATGTGGTACAACATTGTCATGTTGTTTAAAATTGTTATTGACACTATCAATATTTTCTCATGCTGGTATATTCAGCTTTATACTTTAGGTTTATTGTTGTACTATGTAGCATGTGGGGAGGGGGGTATTAAGGAAAAAGGAGGAGGATGCTAGTGGTATAAAGCAATATTAAATATTGCCTTTAAACAAGATTAAGCCTTAGTTTAGAGTAGATAATTAAAAAATTGGGGAGCCGGCAAAACTAGTCTGGCAAACATTTACTGCAATTTTTGTTCCAGAAAATTAGCAAGATTCCATTGAAATGCCTGTAGCCTACTGAAACTAATTCACATTAAAGTGCATACTCTTAACTAAATTGTGTTATTGTGGAAGTTGATGGAAGAGATAGTACATTAAAAGATTGAGAATTGTAATTCAACATAAACAGGAATTATATGAGCCAGGATCCAGCCTTTGGGAATGAGTAATCTGGGCTCACTGAAACCTTGGTTTAACTCTTTTTTTTTTCCTTTTTACCAGTCAGTCACTATAGCAATGGGAAAATATTATGATATATAGAAATTATGGGGCTATGACTCAGAACGAAAAGAAAAAGAATTCATAGTTTCCACTGGGCAAATTGCTCAGCCCTGGAACATGTACAACAGCACTGTCTCCTCTGATTGTCAAAGGCTCTTCATGGCCTCAGAAAAAAGCCTTTTATAAATTTATTAGGTGTTAAGATGTCACCAAACCCTTTATTATTTTTGCTGCAAGTGATAGACAAGTCTATTCTCCAGGAAGAATTTTAACCTAGAATTAAATAATTAATCTTTATTCTTTCTTTCAGCTAGGGGAAAAATAAACTGGCAAATGATCCTTTAAAATTATAATTTATAATTTTAAAGGATCATTTAAAATTTATAATTTATAGTTAAGCATTAAGAAAAATTAATTACGTTTTTAAATTAAGTTAATTTTTAAAGTCTTAGACGTATGTGTTTTGTGTGTGTCTAAGTTTAAAAGTCTGTAGATGACAAGCACTAATATAAAGATCACAGAACTTTTTAAAATTGGAAGGGATTCTGAACTCATACAATTCTACATCCTGCTCAATGCTTTCGCAGATCCTGCACCAAATGGAGCCATGGGCTAGATGACTTCTGAGTTTTCTTCCAACTCTATGATTCTATGGTTCACTGTCGGAATATTGCAACTGCATCAACTTTGAAGAAAGGGTGATCCAATTCTTATTAAATACTAACAAATACCTCCAGCAAGCAGAGTATACTACCTCCTGAGTTAATCATGGACACTCTCTAACAGGTCTAACATTTTCTTCTAATATTTACCCTGAAATTTCCTTCCCTCTAATTTCTATTCATTGGTTCTAGTCTTGCCGTTTGGAGCAAATGGGAACAAATCTGCTCCATCTTCTGTGTAATACCTCTTAATTCTCTTGTAAATTGCCTTCTTGTCTCTCCACCAATTCTTTCAAGTTTTCTCCTAACTGTGGTTTTCAGTCTTCACAAAATGCCTGTGATCACATAGCATTCTAAATAAAAACCAAACCAAACTTGCTGTGATTAGGATTATATGTGAACCCAGTCTATGGATTCATCCCCACATCCCTCCTACAGCACGAACATGCCTCAGCAATCATTTTTAATGCCATGTTCCTCATGACATTGCCTTTATCTCATCTCCAGCCCATAGCTGAGGGATCTTAAAGTTGTTTTTAGCTGTTCCAGTTTTAAAGTAGTGTTTTCCCTCTTTTTCCAACATATATGTTGCCATGAATACAAACTAGCATCCTTTGTCATTGATATGGTTGATGATGCAATCAGGGCTGGAATTTGCCCAGCTCCTATTGGCCACTTTAGGCTGCTGTGGGTATGCCCCCTCCCCACCAATCACTGCCTTCCATGGTCATTTTGGCTTAAACTGCAAGAGGACTTGAACCCCTGGCTTTTGCAGAGGCCACATACTATCTGATTGGTGCTTTCCAAAGTACTTATGGAGTCTTATGTAGGATAATTATAGGTTTGGCACTCTTGAAAGAGCATTTGACCTGTGTTTCAAAAATATGAGCTGCACGGGACATTTATTAAAACAGGGGAAGAGAATTGGATTCTATAAGCATTGTGCTGCTAGTTCTGTAACCAGTTTGTGCACAAAAGGTTTTTCACTGTTTCAGTCTTTAAAGGGTTTCACAAGGCTGAGCTTTGTTTTGGTGGAGAAGATGCCATTTTGCTTACTCCACCAAAACAAAGTGCAGCCCCAGTGAAGAACGGAGCTCATATGTTAGCAACTAAAGATCAGAGGTGCAGAAGAGGGGCACAGAGTTAAGTGGGAAGGAACCCCTTGATGCTCTTTGCAACTCTTCTTCTGTGTCTGTGACTTGTTCATCAGCTCACCTGGTAAGTAGCTAAAGTTACCATTCAAAGCACCCACCCAGCCCCATCACTCATTAAGGAGAGCAAAGTAACTAATTAATTGCATTTAAGGTGGTTGCTTTTCCTCCCAGCAGTTCATGCTTAGGAAATCTACCAATCACTTTGTTTAACTTGTCCAACATTAAAAGGGACAAGCATCGCTCACTGGTGTTGTTACTGAGACACAATAGACTCTGCCAACAGGGCAGCACAATTTATGCCAACGTACCTCTCTGCTAACTCAAGGGAATATTGACATTTAAAGCTGCCATCTGGCTGTGCCCTCTGTTGTCCCTATCCAAACTCAGTTTAAGCTCCACCTGCTTTCATTTCTCATGCCTACACATTGTCAGTATCTCCTAATTATTTTCTCTTACTGGGGAAAAGTAATGCATTGTCCCTGATGCAGTGTTTGGCTCTGCAGTAATCATCTGATGAGCGAAACAGTTTTAGAACTCTGCAAGTTGGTTATGGCCCTGTTATCTTTTTACTTTTCTGCTACTGTCCCTATGACCCCTTTTGGAATCCAAACAGGACTGCCCTGGAATCAGCAAAGAATAAACCAAACCTGGCTCGGATCATGTGAGATCAGAATATTGATGCAAAAATAGAGGATCTAGTGCAATACCATTAAATCCTAAAGATGTGCAGACTCTATTTTTCTATATATACAAAGTCCTACAAATCTAAAATGGGATCTCAGAGTATCCTTCAAAAAAAGTCAGGCATTCCACTTCAAATACTTTTCATTGTCCCATTCACTCCTCCAGCTTTCAGCCACGTTTTGTGGTTCTATATAACACAGTTCAAATCCTTGTTCCCATAATAATGTTACTTTTTGCCACTCCTTTGCTTCTACAAACTGGTTTTTCTGGAGCCACTCTGGTAAGGCACATCTACTCAATTAAGTGCTATATAGAATTATATCATCAGAGAAATTTATGTGTTAATTAATTACAAATTATCACCACCATCATGAGGAGGAAGAGAAATAGTGCCATTCCATTGGGAATGGATTGTTTGGATGCATTTTTAAATTGAAGAGTTCTTAAGGTTCTTCCATGTAAGAATAGCTGTGCTGGATCACACCCAATATCAAGTCCAGCACCCTGTTCTCTCAGTGGTTGTCAGCCCTTTGAGGTGGGCCACATCAAGAAACTGATTCCACAAATCTGACTGGAACTCTACTGCCTGACTGCATTTTTGCTTCCCTCCTTCTTATAACCCAGTGAGTTAGAGTGGAGCCAGTCTGAGTTTCCCCCAGTGTTTTCTTTGTTTCCCGGGCTTAAAGTACATTTTATATACGTTGTTATAACTGTCTCTTGCATAGTTTCTCCAAAGTCATATCTGTGGCTTGGTAGCAATATCAAAGAAGTTTGCCACTGCCACTTTCTGGGGAAAAGCCTATAGTTCTCTCATGATGATTTCCAATCCAAATACTAACCAGGTCCACATTCTGCTTAGCTGTTTTGAGATCAGCCAAGGTCCATACAGTGCTGCCATCTGTTGTGATATTAAGAGGTATAATATAGTACGGTGATGAAGATGTTCAATTTGGACACAAGTTCAAGTTCCTACTTGACCCAGAGTTCACTGGGTGACTTTGAGCTAGTTCCCCACTCTTTCTTAGCCCAACCTTCCACACAACTTTATTTATTTATTTATTAAGGCCATCTAACTCCATAGCAACTCTAGTGGCATATGATAATAAGATCATTGCTAAAAATATTTTTGTGGGGATAAAATACTTGTATGTGGAAATATACATTGCCTCCCAGGAGAAGACAGGATATCAGTGCAATAATTAAAAAATCATGACTAATAAGCATTGAAAGCGTTTATCTACCATAAACATTGTTTGCACCCCTTCAATTCTCTTCTTCAGTCAAAACTCTGGAAAGATTCCAAAATTCTGCAAGATTCATAGTCTGTGACAAGTCTCTTTGTTCTCTAGCGTATTTGTTCATTGGCCTTCCAAATTTCTTTTGTGCTAGCAAGATCTTTCCACCCCAAAAGTCGCTGATCCCCTGAGGCATGGGGTCTGATGGCAGATTATAAAGGCATCCTTTTACCTCAGAAGGTCCAACTATTAGGCCCGTTGCCCAGCAACATGAAATTCTAGTACAAAAAGAGTAGCTTCATTAATCTTTTAAAATATTTTGCCTCACTAACTAGTAAATAATTAATGCTGATTTGGGGACTTAGATGCAATGTGTCCATTGGCATTTTGACAGGAAGCAAACTACTTACATCCACCCTTTTTGTTACTTATTGGAGTCATAGTGGCACAGATTATCCATTACGAAGGTTTAGACTATACAGTAAATAAATATTAAAAACCAAAGAGGGGATACCTTGACTTTATTTTAGGAAAATAAAGTACAATCTTAAAGACCCGTGTGCTTTTGTGGAGCACAGGTATCCCATAATATGTTTATTAGTCTTTAAATGCCACAGGGCTGTTCTTTTGCTGTAACAAACTAACTCAGCACCCCCAAAAAATAAATTAAGGTAACTCCATCATCTATTTATCTCTTTCTCTCTTCCCCCAAAATGCATCCATTACTGTTGAAGTAAGTTATTTTTAAAACTTTTTTAACCCTTTCTAGTGCAAAAGATCAGCAGATTTTTTACACACACAAAAATCTCCCCAAATAGGAATGTTGCCAATGTTAATTTTCACAGCAAACCTGGAATCATTGCCAAGTTCTGAACTACCGTAATGGGAAAATTTAAGCAAGCAGAGGTGGTCACTGATAAATGCATTGCATTATGATCTTAATTTGTATAGCCTCCATAGACTGTTTAGGTGCATCAAAATCAACAGGTCTATTTCACTGAACACAATAAACCTTAAATCCATAATTTAAGAAGTTAAAAATGTAATTGATCCCCAAGGATCTCTTACATTCTTCTTCTCTCCCACTGTCTTTGGCACCACAATCTGCTTAAATTAAACTACACATCCTCGCTGGATTTAAAGAGACTACAGTTTAATCAGAATTGCACTTCCAAAACAGACTGCAGTCCCAAAACATATTGAATCAGGGGTGTGCATGCAGTATTTTGGAGATTAGGAGTCACACATAGTCTTCAGTGGCATGCCTGCTTTAATGTTAGGAGTGGATCCTGGGGAAAAATGTATGTGGAAGAAAAAGAAAGAAGTGAAAAAAACATGAGTGAAAAACTGCAAAAAGAGAAAGGATGAATCCCGTATGGAAAAGCAATATAAAAAAAGAAACTATGGGGACTGCGTGGAGCAGAGTAAAAGCAATTAAATTACAGAGTGCCACTGAAGCTTATGAGTTACACAAATGGGAAGCAAGAAAAAGAATGCTGAACGGAACGATGAAGTGAAAAAGCTGGTGGGTAAGAAAACATAACACATATAGGAAAATGACTGCTGCAAAAAATTAGAAAAAGGCATAATGTGTGTAGTTGTAAAATAAATAGTTTAAAAACATCATAGAGAAGAGTTGGTAGGGAACTTGGAGAATATCTAATCTGACTCCCTTGCCACTACTACAATATCCCAGACAGATGACCATTCAGCCTCTGTAGAAACACATCCAGCAAAGAAAATTCCATCAACTCGTATGGCAATATGTTTCATTGCTGAACAGCTCTTGATTGCTTGATTATGTGCCATCAAGTCATTGTCAATTCTTAGAGACCACATAGATAGATTTTCTCCATGATGATCTGTCCCTAACCTGTCCTTCCAAGGGTGTACCCATTGCTGCATTAACTGAGTCCATCCACCTTGCTGTTGATTGTCTTATTCTCTTTTTTCTACCTTTTCCAGCATTAGAGTCTTCTCCAGAGAGCTAGGTCTTTACATAATGTGTCCAAAGTAGAATAGTTTTAGCCTGTAGAATCATTTGTGACTTGAGTGAAAGAACAGCTCCTACTGTTAAATTTTGTTTTGTAAAGTCCAACCAAAATCTTCTTTATAATTTAACCCACTATTTCTTGTCCTATCTTCTGGAACAACTCTGAACAATTGAGTTCCATCTTCTATATGACAGCCCTGCAGATACTTGAAGACATTGGGCTTCTTTAACCATAAAGGCTTGGTTGGTTGGTTGGTTGGTTGGTTGGTTGGTTGGTTGGTTGGTCGGTCTCTCTCTCTCTTTCTCTCTCTCTCTTTCTTTCTTTCTTTCTTGTGAGCTGAACCAGGATGGCAGATGAATGTACACCACATATTGTCGAAGGCTTTCATGGCCAGAATACGATGGCTGGTGTGGGTCTTCCGGGCTGTGTGGCCGTGTTCTGGAAGTTGTGTTTCCTAACGTTTTGCCAGCATCTGTGACCGGCATCTTCAGAGAGCAGGAGCACAGACAGGAGCAGTTCTCTCTGTGCCCAGGATGATGTGACCCTTTTGTGGGTATTTATAGAGATCTGAAGGGGGGGGATTGGGGGGTGTGGTGGGGGGGTGTAGGGTTTGGGTTAGCAAGTGGCTACTTGTTTTGGTGTCAGAATATGTGTGTATCTTCCTGGGAATTAGGCAGGGTTTTTTCTTCTATTGAGTTGTTAACGAGTGGCTGCTGGGGGTGATTAGTATGTTCATTGTGTGAACTGTTCACACGTCCTGGTGGTTGAGCTGAGTTCGTTGACCTTTTGCAGGCTGTAGCCACTCGTTAACCCAAACCCTGCACCCCCCACACCCCCAACCCCCCCCACCCCCCAATCCCCCCCTTCAGATCTCTATAAATACCCACAAAAGGGTCACATCATCCTGAGCACAGAGAGAACTGCTCCTGTCTGTGCTCCTGCTCTCTGAAGATGCCGGTCACAGATGCTGGCGAAACGTTAGGAAACAAAACTTCCAAAACACGGCCACACAGCCCGGAAGACCCACACCAGCCATCGTACACCACATAATTTGTGACTCTTAAATAAAAATAAGTAAATAAAAAGACAGTGATCATATCTCCTCACAGTCTTCTTCAGGTTAAACATGCCCATATTTCTATTATTTTTTATTCCAGGCCCTTTATCATCTTGGCTGCTGTCTTCTGGACATATTCAAATTTGTCAATATCCTTCCTAAAATGTCATATCCAGAACTGGACACTATATCCTAGTGCCAATCTGACCGTTGCAGAATACAGAGGAATGACTTTTCTTGATCCTAACATTATACTTACACTGATACAGCCTAGATTACATTTCTGTTTTTCTGCAGCTGCATCACATAGTTGTATACTCAGGTCATATGTCCTTTGCATGTATTACTGTTCAGTATAGTTTTGCCCTTTCCCTCCATCTTATACTCACATCTTTTATTTTTCATACCCAAATGTATGAGTTGGCATTTGTCCCTGTTGAAATTTATTGTGCTGTTTTTTGCCCATTGTTCAAGTTTGTCAAGATCATTCTGAATCTTGATACTGTTCTCTCAGTCATTCTACTCTTCAGTCATGTTCTACTCCTTCATCCAAGACATTTATAAATACATTAACAGCACAATGTATTGAACAGAGCCCTACGATATCTCACTCAACACTTCCCTCTATCTTGATGTGTAATCACTGAAGTACATTTTGGAAGTATGGTTGTTCAGCCAGCTCTGTACCCATCTAATGGTAGCAGAATTGAATCCATATTTTGTCATCTTCTTGTTTAGAATCTAATAGATTCAAAAAAAGTCATTGAAGGCTTTGCTGAAATTAAGGTACACTATGTCCACTGCATCCCCATGGTCAGCTTAACTGGTCACTCTATCAAGCAAGGTGATTGGTTTTGGGTGATGTATTCTTGATAAATCCATTATGAGTTCTACCAAGTGGTGAATTCTTTTCTACAAAGGGCTTAATCATTTGTTCCAGAATCTTGCCAATTATTGATGTCAAGCTGACTGATCTGTAATTTCCTGAGCCCTGTTTTTTTCTCTTTCTAAAGATAGGAACAATATCTACCCTTCTCCAATCCTTTGACTTTATTTATTTATTTATTTATTTATTTATAAATCAATCAATTTTATATCACTGCCCAACTCCCCCACAAGGAGGGACTCTGGGCAGTTCACAATTTAAAATCAGTAAAAACATAAATAATACAAATATAAAATACAATTATTAAATACAATAAAATCCAAGAGATGGTGATATTATTTTAGCCTGTGACCAGATAATATCGGTCAAAGGTAAGACTTATGCCTATTGTCTACAATTTCTCAAACAGCAAGGAACATTTAAGGTTAAAAGAGAGAAAATCAGAATGATGTTGATGAAAATAAGCTACTGTTTTGAAAGTGGGTGAAGACAGTTAAACAAGAAACCTTCAGCCATGTAGATGGAATCAAAAGTAATGACAAAGTTTGGGCTGAAGGAAAGTGGATAGATCAATAGGAAGGGGAACACCAAGAAAGTTACGGTTGGATAGAGTTGGTGTTCAAAAGGCAACATATGAAGCAGCGTGTTATACTTCACCTAGACCACTGGTATTGGAAGTCTCATAAGCAGAGATTCAAGCACATAGCTGCATTAGAACTACTAGAAAATCTATCGTATGAAGAAAGCCAGCATCTGGAAACTGGAAGACTCAAACCATATATATAGCAGATCCAAGGTTTAAATATTACACCTTTCTCTTGCTCATGCATTGCAACATGCTAAGGAGCATTCATTTTCCAGAGTAAGCAGCTGACATTGGTGTATTGTCTGGTCTCAGGATGTTTACCTGAGATCTTGTGAGCCACCAATTTTTACAAGGCCCATGAGTGGACAGGCAGATGGGCAGCAAATCACCAGGTCTAAGCATCAGGCAAGCTCTTGAGGCAAGGGCCAGGTCTGAGGGGTGGGGTGGGGCATCCTATGCAGTGACAGTGGCCTTGCTGGCAAGCCAGCACCGTAAAGTGGCGACTGTGTTTCTTGACCTGCAGACCTGCCAGCTGCACCCACAGAAGTGAAGGAGATGTGGGGTCTGGCCCTTTAGAAAAAATGTTTGCTGAACCCTGAGATTGGCCATTATAGAGCAAACATAATTTTTTTGTTTTATGTATGAAGATACATGTTTATGTATCTTCGCTGGAAGAGCTCAAGGCAGCTTTCAGTACATCCAGAGCAGTCTGTAATCCAGGCAGTTTACAAAGTTAGATGAGCTTAATTTCAGCAACAGAATTGCATCAAGATTGTTGATATTTATTTATTGTGCTTATATACCACCAACTCCAAATGACTCACAGCAATTTACTATGCAACAATCCTAAAATATAAAATCATATTTAAAAACAAAACAAAAACAAAAGCCAGTAACAACATAACCAATTAAACAAAAAATCAAAATCAGTGATCGCCATTGGTTCCAGGCAACACTATTATCTAATGGCCCTTTGAAAGAGTTCTGCCTTGGCAGACTTACAGAATAGGGCCAATGCAAGCCAGATCCCAAAGGGAAGTTGTTGCACAGGGTGGGGTCTGCAGAGAAAAGGTCTGCCCCTGGACCCCCATCCTTCTCCTCTTTTGTATGTGGGAAACAGAACATATCCCCCATCAGGACAAGTGCAAAGAACAGGCTCATTCTACCTGGAAGAGATTATCCTGAAGCTACTTAGGAGCGAACCCATTCGTTTGATCAATAAAAAAGAGCTAATTTTGAAGAAGTAATGATAAAGGAAATCTGCTTATGTAGATCTTGGTTTTTTATGTTAGAAACTCATGAGAATGCCCCCTTTTAAAATCTTTTTTTGTTCTATAAAATACTGGGGTGTATCAGTTACAGACTCTTGGACTAGTCTCCAGCAAAGCTGTCCAGAAAGTCCATCTCTGATCTTATACCATCCTCCCCAATTTGGGGCCTTCCAGGTGAATTTGCAAGTTCAAGCCCCCAAATTCTTGCCCAACTTAAGTGAAAGGCACCAGGCTAGAAAAAATGTGGTATAACAAATACAGAGAAATAAGTGTGCCATACACATACACACAAGTTAGAGACCTACATGTTCCTGCTGATTCAGGCTTTTTTTCCTTTCTATTCCTTCCAAATAAATCTTGACATTTATTGGAACTTCAGAGTTTTTAAAGAGAGGACTCATTTAACAAAAATTGCTTGTTTTTATTGCAGCCTGGTCTGAATCATATTTCCACAAATGCTCCCAAACTGTTTTAAGGTCTAGATAATCTTGGGAAATGCAAAATAGACTGTCATTTTTTATATATCTATCTATTGATCCATCCATTTATCTAGGGGGTTCTGCAATTAATCAGCCAGCAAATTTTATTTATTTAATACATTTCTAGGGTTGTCCAACTCCAGAATAACTCTAGGAGGCTTACAAATTAAGTAGAGAGAAACATCACAGTCTCAGAAAAGGAGAGTCAACTTTTTTTCATTGTCACAAGAATGCTAATTTTCTTTTTTCTTTTAAATAAGGTTCTGGTACAGCCCAGGAGTTAATCCATTTCCTTTGAGTCCCTGAATTCTCACAGAATAAACAAATATGGTTCAGCATTTTCACTTACAATGATTTGAGAAACTGCATGGCAACTGACAGCTATTACAATATGTAGTCTTTCTAATGTGGTATCATGCTGGAGCATGATGCTGTAGGCACAAAGGTACCGATTAATATGAAAGAACTCAAGCTCGTATGCTGTTTTAACCAATGGGAGTGGCTGCATTCAGGTAGCTTATCTTGTCTCATCCTTTATGGAGATTACTTGTTGTCAAAACAACACAGCAATTAGTGTGCAAACAGTCAAAGCATCATATCTGAAAAATTAGGTTTGTATTTGGAGAATGCATCTCAAAAATCCAGTATTTGGGGGAAAAAAGAAGAAGCCAATGCTTTTTAGATAAGCACATATGGCACCAAAGAGGGCATTGGGTGCATTTAGATAACCCCTTGCGAAAGCTGATTTTGCATACTTGCTGCCCTCCTTCTGCATTTCACATTTGCTGTGGGTTGGCCTGTTTCTTAAAATATTTGGAAGTCTCATGAATAATGGATAAGGAAAGAGATCTATGAATATTCATAATAATCACTGCTTGGCAAGGCAGTGAACAGACAGAAGTGTTGAATGCACACATTTAGAACTCCGAGTGCTTAAAATCATTCTTAGGACATCATAGGAAAGCAGATTTCTCTCTCACACAAACACATTCTCACACATGCAGAATAACACACAAAATGTCTGTAATAACTTACTGCTAAAAGTATGCTTACAACTATGACTGTTATTAAAAAATTAGCCTTGGCCATATATTTGAGATGTGCTGGGGGTGGGGAGAGGACTATTGAAAACATTCTGGGAATCATGATTTTCTGGAAATCTCATTTCAGCTTAATGTTTGATACACAGTTATTCAATCAAATTCATTTCAATCTCTCTTTCTCTGTTTTCAAAAAATACATTAAAAACACCAGTAGTAATTTATTTTTATGTGCCTCTCAGAATCCAGGCTAATTAAAGAATCCAGCTAAATGTTACAGAAGAGATTTAACTATCACCATCATAGTTGTCCCCATTTATGCCTCCCTGGTAATATCTCATAAAACAAAATCTAAAGTGACCACATTGTTCACAGCATTAAAAACATACTGTAATGGAAAGTGGAGTGATACAATCATACAAAAGTTGCACCATTGGATCTTTTTGTATAGTAGGTTAATTCTGTAAGATGAGAAGCCAATAGGAGTCTGTGAGAAAATGGTCACCACTTAAATACAGATTCAAATATTAGCCATAACAGATTATACTGATTGACTGAGTTTACACAATATGCAAACTAATGGTTTGTTAACTGTTGGCTGAGTACAAACACAACCACACCGTATATACCTTACTGCTTTATTACTACCACTATTAGCCAGTATAGTTTCTGAATTCAGTAATCTTAAGTGATTCAGGTTGTAATCCTTTATCTACTCACCCAGAAATAGGCCTCATTGAATTTAGTGTGATTTGTTTCAGAATAGATATATATGAGGATACCTTGTCAATTAATTGTAATTTTCCAACAAATGCTTTGAAAATCCAAACAACATGTATATGTATTGTTGAAGGCATGTTTTGTAAATATGAATATTTAACTTTTAGGAAGTGGTTACTGCCCTTCAAATTGAATTTACCTCTCTTAACACACACACACACACACACACATTCAAAATCACTGGTGATTCACTAACTTGGAAAGATGTCCCAGTTTTTTGTTTTTGTTTTTTTAGTTGATTGTGATAATTACTCAGAATCTCTAGTCTATTCTTTAATGCAAAAATAATCCATGATTGGATATTTTGAAAATTGCTGTTAGATCCAAATACCCACTAGTTTGTTTGTTTGTTTCTTTATCAATTTATATAGCCGCCCATCTCACCAGAAGTGACTCTTTATAGTTAAATTCCTATAGTGTGTATAACTGGATCATGGGCTAGGAGATGGAATTTGTGGAAATTCTAAAACTGAGTTAATCCACTGAACCAAGTAAGCCAGAGAAGTTTAAATTTCACCAACCTTCCTCATGTCATGCAAATTGCTCTTTCTGACATACACGATCGTCTTGGGCACATTGTATCTGTCACTGTTCTGCTTTTTACCTCACAGCCACATGGGGGATGAAAAATAATAGCTGTGGGAGAATATGATCCCCCTAAACCTATCCATGTGATGCCCACTCCAGTTGGCCCAACATGGATTTTTCTTTCTTTTTTCAGTCCAAAAAATCACAAGGGTCACTTAGAAACATTTGTGTAGCCACAACTGTTTCTGGTTTGGGTTATGGACTCAAAATATGTAAAAAAATTGCTGACAAAGGAGTTTTATAAAGCCTCAGCTGACAGATTTGTATCAGCAATATGCAGAACACTTTCTCCTAAAACTGTTAACAGAATTCCTTGAACATATTCAGGCATAAAGAGGGATGGGGTGGTGCCATAATCAGGCTACACTGCCAAAGTTCACTAGCTACATTTCCAACCTGGGAAAGTCTGGTGGGGAAATACTAAATTCAACTGAATGTTCTTAGAATCCCCTTCAGATCTTTGCACTGAGTATTCATGAACTGAAAGTAGACCCAACAGACTGGGTTGTTGAGGACAGGGATGGCGTGTATGCCTCTCCTCCCCATTAAGTCCCTCACATGTTCACCAAATTTCAGAATAGGGTCATTGTTTTACAAACTATTGCATTTCTGAGTTTGCGTCTTTTTAAAATACTATAAGCATCTAGCAGGCCATGGTTGGTTTTCAAATTATAAGCTAAGTGAGATCTTGTTACTACTTGAATAAGAGATCACCGGGGAATATCAGGTTGTAGGATAGAAAGGGAAGCCAAAAAACAGCTCAGAAAATGACAATGACAAACCACTTCCACAGCCTTGCCAAGAATGCCACATGGACACATCCAAGAAGACACCAGGAGTCAAGCATGACTTAGATAGACTTTATATTAAATATGTATAAACATTCTAAGGGTTTGCAAACTGTTCTATCACAGAACATCACAATCCTAAAAAGGGTCATTTCCACCTTAGAATGGACCATTCCAAATGTACTGGAAGAAGAAACTGGCTAGACTGTTTCAAAGTTAAACCACCTTCAGAACAGTTGGAATGACCTTTATTGGGGTCAGAGCATTCCATTATGGAACATTTGACATCCTTACACATTTTTCCTGAGTTTTCTCTTTATGAGTCATACATGAGCTATGACAAAGAAAAGTACATAACCATTAAGAAACCAACAGAAGAGAAATCTGCCCAAACTATGTTGCGGTTGACTTAGGAGAACTGTAGCTGAAAGGGATGTAGCTTTGTGGGGAACAAAGATCCAAAGAGTTATCAGTTATGGCAGGAGTAGGCAACCTTTAGAGAGCAACATGATTTTTATTTAGAGAGATTTATTTATTTATTTTTAGAATATTGTTTTTATTTTGTGGGGACAGGCAAAAATTTTAGTGATTAGGGCACTGATAAGGTAATGTCACTGAACTAGGAAGCATTAATATGTTGTTTTATTCGTCTGTTGGATTGTAGATAACCTCTTCTTATAGAATAGAACAGAATCAGCAATGTGATATCCCTGAGGACCAGAGTGTTTCCAAGACCCCTAGTTGCCCTCTATGAAATCCCCAAATTATATATATAATGCCCTGAAGTGGCGATATCTTATGAGAATTCAAGTGAGGTACAGGAAAATCTTGCAGGACTTTGGTATTCTTCTAATGTGACATTCGATCAAATTTCAAAATTATTATGAGAGGTCATATGACATCTTGGTGGTAAGATTACCAAAATCTTGCAAGATTGTAAAAAATTGGCTATTTTGCTTCTCCTTTCTTTTGTTCTGCCTGCACAATCATGCAAGTGCCCAGTGCCTGAAAATACAACCGACCCTAGAAGTTCTACCTCACAGGCTTTAACAAAGGTGAATTGGAACACTTCACCTGCTCTAAGCCTTTGGAAAGAATTTTTATATTTATTTATTAATATAACTATTTAGTCAAAATGTCCTCACTCCCTGGAAAGGTCTAGTATTTCCTATATATCAGGAACAGGGTACTCAGAAAAGTGTGCACACTCCCCTCTTAAATCTGCTGTTGTGTATAGTTGGCCTTAATCATTCTACTATAAGTTTATGGGAAAAGACAGTGAAGCCTCTTAAATTGCATAGATTAGTCACAGCATGAACCTAGACTTCCTGAAGCCTTTATGGCCTTTCAGGAAGACTAGAAATTAGATTTATTTAACTAGCCGCTGAAAGACATGCATGCTCACGTATGCACAGACATGGATGGAGAAGAGAGTTGCTTTCCCTGAGCATTAATAAAGCAAACAGAAATAAGATACAACTAAAAGACTGTAGTAAATGCTTTGTTTTTCTCATTAGAGCTTGAAAATACAGCTGTTTAAAAGCTACAAGAGGCTGAAACAAAACTTTCTTATTAAACATGATTAAGATGTTAATATTATTTGAGTTTGGCCACTTACAGCCACCTGCCCAGCTTTTCTAATTATCCTGGAGGAACAGAAAAGCTGTTTCTTGCCTTCAGTTCAAGATAAAAAGGGCTCCTTCCTCTAAAGTAATTATGCTTAAGAGAAGCGGCTTGATGAGCTCATAAACTAACAAAGATTAAACAATGTTATTAAATACCTGCCTGCCCCCTTTTTCTCTCCCTTCCTTACCCCTCCCTTCCCTTCCTTTCCCCAGCCAGTTCTTCTGATGTCATGTTTTGCAGTCAGACTTTGGAATCTTTCCCCTGGATGCATGCATCTAAAATCGTTCTGAAGAAAGTTTTCATGCAGCTGGGTTGCTAGATAGTTCCAGTTCATGGAATCAGTCCTGACTACATTACATAAGTGATCCATTTTGATTATATGTATTTTTGTAAGGATTTTCATGGAAGAGAGAAAAGAGATGCAACACGTATTTGGAAATGGAATACACTCTACATGGAAATAGCAAATGAAAATGATATTTGGTACAGTGTCCTCGAGCCACAAGGTCATCATCTAAGCACACTTAACAAATATTCAGCACAGTATGAGTTAAAGAATACCAACATAGCAACACATCCATAGCAAAACTAAAAGGACAAAGGGAAAAAAATGGAGAGACCTGCACAGCATTCAGAAGGTCCAACATGATCCATTTGAACAGGTTCTTCGGGAATCGATTTCATATTTGTCACTAAGGCTTCAAAAACTGGAGGTGGGGGATGCCCAGCATTCAAAGAACTTTGCACAAGAGACATCTGGCTCTCTTTTCTTCCTTATATTTATGTAAGGGTTGCAGTGACAGCTGGCTGAAACAGACACATCCAAATTAACTGAGCCTCCTTTAAGCCAAAGCATTATTATGATGTCATAAGAAGCCGCTTAGGATGCCAAGGTCAGTGGAACAGGACAGCCCTTGGATGCACATTGGGCCTGCAGTAAGCGAGTTTGAAGGCAGAGGAGAGCATTTTGTTGGCTGTCCTGCCTTCGTTAGATTGTTTTAAAAAGCCATGACACTAACTGGAAAGATGCATGGCTTTGCTTTATCAACACAAACAAAAACATGTCTACTTCTTTGCAGAGTTGCTAATATTTCACTGAAATGAACTGCTTATAACAACTGCCCCATTAGCAAAGATTGCTGCTTATGTTCTCTACTGTTTAGAGTTTTTTTGTTTTTGTTTTTTGTTTTGCTATATTTTACTTTATAGAAACCTGTCCAACATTGTTGAGAAAGCTAAGCTGGTGGATTGGTTTTTAGATTACTGTCTCTTTTTTTCCACTTTCTTGAGAGGTTGCACAAGAGGCCTTTTTACCACAGCTGATGAAGAATATGAAGATAGACAGAGCTTGGAGAATTATATTCAGTGAAACTTCAGACATAATCAACCCTTCAGTTGCTTTCTGCCAGACTTTCCCAAGATTCTATTACTGAGTCCTTCACTGTAATCTAATTGTACATATATTAGTAACAGCCAGTTTGGTGATTAGGGAGCACTGGAAAATGTAGGTGGGTTTCATGAAGCAGGGATGGTATGCAAAATACTGCAAATAGCCTTACCTGAATGGTTGGTATATTATTTGAATCACATTTTTGTTCTTTTTTATCATTAAAAACAATCCCCAAAACAACAACACAGTTCATTTGTAAAAAATTAAAACCAGTTAAAAACAATTATAATGGATAATTAATTACAAACCTCTAAAAAGATGCTGAAACCTTAAACAACATAAATACCCTGTAACATAGGACCACAATACCAAACCAGGCCAGAAAGCCATTGGGCCAAAGCACAGTCACCCAGTGCTATCCTCTGGACATAGCCCTCAGGAAGTTGCACCACTGTGGTTCCCATCACACAGAGCTGGTCCAGGAGGATATGATGGACAATTGTATCAAAACCATCAAGCGATCAAGGAAGTTGCACTCCCTCATCTATTGCCCTGTTAAGGTCCACCCTCAGGGTGGCTGATTCAGCTCCTGAAGCAGGCCTGAATCCAAACTTGAATGAATCCAGATAATACGTTTCTTTCAAGAATGACTGCATCTGTATATCCTCTACTTTCTTGAACATCTTCCCTAGAAAGCGAAATTGATAGCTAGGTGGTTGTTAGGAGCCATAGGTTCTACAGTGGGTTTCTTGAGCAGCAAGTACACTGTTGCTTGTTTTGAAGAGCAAGTAAACTAAAATATCTGACTCTCCCACACAATTACATTCCAGATCTATCCACTCAGTTTGTGCTGGCTAAACCAAATCAGTCATGATGAACAAGAGTCAAGGAACCGTTATAAGGATTTTATGCATATTTTCAGGCCTTACAAAGACATCCTCTTACGTTACAGTATTTATGTAACTAGGCTATTAAAGTTATATTTTTTAAAAAGTGTCAGTATGACAGATGAATCAGATCTTAGTCATTAATGGCAAGAAGAAACTATATTCTGTCCAATATGAGAAGCTGTCAGTAATGCTTACAAGGAGAGAGAAATGGTATGTTAGGAGAACCAATCAACTGCAAGTTAGTGGTTGCACTAATGTGCTTTTGGAAGAGCTTTTGGAAGGCTTCAGATCTACTTCACTGGAACTTGCTTAAACACCATTCCATGAAAGCAGGCTGGATTCTCAGAGAGATCTAATTCACAGGATTTATTTGAAAGACTTATATGAATAATTAAGTCTGGTCACAATCTTTAATGTGACTATCAATATTTCAGAGGCAAATAATGCTTAAGTTACATCATTTTTTCCATTTAACCCAAAGGAACAAATGAATAACTATTCAATGTTAGGATGCATTTCAACCAAATCTGTCATACACAGTTTTTAGGATAACTCAATTTATGAAATTTACTTTCATATTTTGCTTACTATGTAAATGTTACTTCACACCAGAATAAAAACACTAGTTCTCTGGCAGTCATTATTCTCCAGGAACTTGTTTTAAAGATTTCACTCTTAGATGGTAACAGTTTTTGCAGCAAAGGGATGCACTTCACCTGGCAGAGTCAACCATAGTACAGGAGTCCTCCCATTCTGATAGCTCTGCCTAGAAGAGCTCAGATTCTTCCCCAGGAGTGGTGGACAGCAAACCATTCAGCATCTTGTCTGTGGCTGAGCTTGGTATCCCAATGAAAAGCAGGGAAATAATATAATCTAAATGAGAATTTAGGTAAAATTTAAGAGGGGATGGTGGAAATAAACCATTGTTATTCCAGATACTCAAGTTAATGAATAATAATAAGTATAGCAAATGTTTGGTTTATGTGTGAAGGATTTTCACTGGTAATTCTGATTTCTGAGCTATGTTTGCAATCTTTTACTAAAGGCCTGTTTTAAAAAAAATAAGCATAAATCTAACTGAAGTGAAATCAGTCTAAGTGGAGTCAGCCGGAATGAGTAATACTTTGCATATTCTACAGCTAAACTGTGGTTGAGAACATGGCAAAAGAAAATGATAGTGTATTATTGATATTTTCCTGAAGAATCATTCTTCATGAGATGATGCAAGTCAGAGCATTCCATATGGATGAAACATCTTACAAAAAGAAACTTGCCCCATTCTCTTGCATTACAGCAAATAATTAAGCCCTTGCAACCTGTAATAACAGGCTAACTACAGCCTGTTGAATGAGCCATATCAGGTTCACCACCATAGAGGGAAGTTTCATAGTAGGAGCTTTCATTTTAGAGGGCAGACACTTTTACAACAATAATATATTTTAGCATTCATAAGCAAGCACCTAGTGGTAGCAAGCAACAAATTATGGTGATACCACCTTTAGAATTTAACCAAAAGATCAAACAGTTAACAAAAAGGGAAAAATCCGCAACGATTTGGGGCAGTGGTAGATATCTCATGGTTTAATTACCACTGTTTTAAAGGCCTAGATGTGAAGTAGGGTTGTCTGCTAATTATTAGAATGCTGGCTTAATCTGCTCAAGCCAATGTATAGCTATTGTGGCCAATCAAAAAGCTGGCAATCCCCAACTGGACAAATCATATAATAGCAATGGGCAACAAGTGCTTCTTTCATTATGATATTGCTGAACTGCAGTTCTTGTTCCCAGGGGCCATCATAGGGTGTGCGTTGGAATTCAATAATGTCTTAATAGTCATACTACTTATTTGTATGATAGAATAGGAAAGCTCACCTCCTAAACAAGCATTTTAATAAGTTTACAAGTTCAAAGGTTGCTTACAATATTGGCAAATACATATGTGAAGAATTATACCACTACATCAGAATTTTGTTCCAGTTCAAAATCAGTTCTAAGTCTGTCAAACAGGTGGTATTGGTGCATTTCAAGAGTTGAGCTATTTTCTGGCTCTGTGCCAGTTTTTGGAAACTGGATCAAACCTACCAGCTAATCAGGTAACTTCTTTAATAGATTGTGGTAATGTTGTAGATATAATATATCTTGATTTTATCAAAGCATTTGAAACACACCTGATTACCCTAAAAGTACTAGAGAAAATGATGAGTTACCATATGTGCCTAATTTGTGGCAAAGGATTGGTATCATTTTCATTTAATTTGCATTGAGCTGCTTTTGCAAATTAGGTAAACATATCTTATTTGTTCTGGCTATATCATCTCCAACATGAGAAATCTGAGCTTTCTTCACACACACACACACACACACACAAATATAGGGCTCTCTTAGACATTTTAGATTTGGCATGATAGGCTGAAATATCCCACGTTTAAAGGCCAAACAGTGCAATATTTAATCAATGCGTAATAAATGAAGGATAGCACAATAGGGACAATTCTACATAGCTGTTGCTTTCACCCAACAACCCTTTATAAATCAATTCAGAGCAAAGCAATTGTCCTTGCTTACTGCTACTCTTCCTGCTACTGCTTATGGACTTCTGAACTTTATTTATTTATTTATTTATTTATTTATTCATTCATTCATTCATTCATTCATTCATTCATTCATTCATTAAATTTCTCCCCTGCCCATCTCCCCCCAATGGGGGACTCTGGGCAGTTCACACAAAACATTAAAACTATAAATACATATAAATACATATAACATAAAAATGTTAAAAACATTACTAAAAAAAGAGGAAGAGAGTCCAAGAAGATGAAGGATCTGGGGCTGAAGACAGCAGGCCTCTATGAGGCTAGCCATCCCCATGCTTGAAGTATTCCCTCCCCACCCCAGGCCAAGTGGCAAAACCAGGTCTTCAAAGCCCTCTGGAAGGCCAGGAGTGAGGGGGCAAATCTGGGTCCAAAGCATGCCCTCTCTGTGTGATCGAGTGGGATGGGTTGAAGTCATGGGGAAGAGGTGGTCCCTTAGGTAACCTGGTCCCATACCATGTAGGGCTTTAAAGGTGATAACCAACACCTTGAATTGGACCTGGAAGCAAACTGGTACCCAACGCAGCTCGCGGAGCAACGGCATTACGTGGACCCTTCTTGGGGCTCCATAAATAGCCTGCGCAGCTGCATTCTGGACCAGCTGTAGCTTACGGATACTCTGCAACGGTAGCCCCACGTAGAGCACATTGCAGTAGTCTATCAGGGAGATAACAAGGTCATGAGTGACCATTCGAAGGGCATCCCAATCCAGGAAAGGACGTAACTGATGCACAACCTGAAGTTGTGCAAAGGCCCTCCTTGCCATGGCTGCCACCTGCTCTTCAAGCAGGAGCCATGAGTCTAGGAGGACCCCCAGATTACGCACTGGGTCTGTCTGGGGCAGTGCTACCCCATCCAGCACCAAAGATGACAAAGTCTCGGATACCGAGGAGCCATTAACCCATAGCCACTCCGTCTTACCAGGGTTCAGCTGGAGCCTGTTGTTCCCTATCCAGACCCTTTCAGCCTCCAGACACTGCGAAAGGGTGGTCATGGCATCACTTACCTCACTTGGGATGAAGATGTATAATTGAGTATCATCAGCATACTGATGATACCTCATCCCATGATGGCGGATGATCTCACCCAGGAGTTTCATGTAGATGTTCAAAAGGATTGGAGAGAGAACCGAATGCTGCGGCACCCCACAGAGGAGGGGCCGAGGATGGGACCTCTTGCTCCCTATCAACACCGATTGGGATCGGCCCTGAAGAAAGGAGGTGAACCAGCACAAGACTGTGCTGCCCACCCCCAAGTCCCTGAGCCGTCCCAGTAGGATACCATGGTCGACCTGAGAGATCAAGGAGACCAAGGATGGTCACACTTCCACCATCCCGCTCCCACCAGAGATCATCCATAAGCGCGACCAATGCCATTTCCATTCCATAACCAGGCCTGAAACCTGACTGGAAAGGGTCCAGATAATCTGTTTCCTCCGGAACCCTTTGGAGCTGTGATGCCACCACTTTTTCAACCACCTTCCCCAAAAATGGGAGGTGGGAGACTGGACGAAAATTGTCCAGTACAGTGGGATCCAGGTAGGGTTTCTTGAGGAGAGGGTACACCAACACCTCCTTAAAGGCAGCTGGAAACACTCCCTCCTGCAAGGATGTATTAACCATCGCCTGAATCCAACCGCATGTCACTTCCCAAGCTGCTTTCACCAGCCAGGAGGGGCATGGGTCAAGATGGCAAGTGGTGGCCTTCACAGTCCCCAGGATCCTGTCCACTTCCTCAGGATCAACAGGATCAAACTGTTCCCAGATAGCTGGGCAAGAATGGTCCCCCGGTATCTCCCCAGACCCTGCCCCACACCCGGAGTCTAACTTGGAACGAATCCAAGCGACTTTGTCCTGCAGATGCTCCGAAAATTCCTCCGTGCGGCCCTGCAAATGAACCTCCACATCCCACTTACCAAGGAGGGACCTAGTCATCCTGAACAGGGCTGCTGGGCGGCATTCTGCAGACGCAATAAGAGCAGAGAAGTATTAACGCTTTGCCGCTCTTATCGCCACAATGGAGACCTTGATAGCAGCTCTAACCTGTGTTTGGTCAGATTCAGTCTTTGTCTTCCTCCAGCAGTGCTCTACACGTCTCTTGACCCTCTTCAGCACCCTCAACTCCTCCGTAAACCATGGGGAGTGTCGGGGCTGATGTGGCAAGAGAGGTTGCATAGGCACGATCCTGTCCAAGGCCCCGGCCGCCTTCTTATTCCAGGCAGCAGCCAAGGCCTCCGCTGGACTGTGCAGCAGATATGACAGCATAAAAATCACCAGTGAGTTAGCACCCTGCTGCTTCAACTTTGTGCTTAATTTATATTGTATTTGCTTTTGCATTATTTAAAAAATAAAAGTGTGAGGGACTTGTGACAATATCTCACATGCACATTACCAAAAGATTTAGAGTACTGCAATGAGCTTTACATAGGCCTGTGTTTGAAGATTACTTGGAAACTCTAGTGGATATAAAATACAGCAGCCTGCACATTAGTGGGTGAGAAGTATTCCAGCCAGGTAATGCCTGTGTTGTGGGTGCTGCACTGGCTTCTACTAAGTTTCTGAGTACAATTCAAAGTGCTAGTTTTAAGCTTCAGAGCCCTACATGGCTTGGCTCCCAGTTATCTTTAGAATTGTATCCTTCACCCAGAACTGTCCTACCTGTCCTGTACACTGATCCCCTTTGGGAGTGCTTAGGGTTCCCCACCCATGAAAGGGAAGAGAAGTGGGGAACTAGAATCAGTGTTTTTCTATGGTAGTCCCCAGGTTGCAGAAAAGCCTCCCTCCAGAGGCCCAATCATCACATACCATGAAAGCTTTCCATCAGGCTGTGAAGACACAGCTCTTTCATTGGGCTTTTGAGACCTAACTGGGACTATTATTAAATTAGGATTGGTGTCAGGGTTTTATTTGTTTTTAATGATTAATGTTTTAATAGTAGTTTTATTGTATGTCTATTTAATTGGATTGTAAACTGCTGGAAGTCAACTGATTACAGCGATCAAATAAATACCTAAATGGTACCCTTTATTCTGTTTAAAAAGACCAGTGAAAGGGTGTTGTGGCACCCTAGTACCTCAAATCCAGAGTGGAGGAGGAACTGCTGAGGATCCTGGAGGTGGGATTAAGAATTCCTTCCAACTGGAGAAGCAAATGCCTCCAAGCTCCTCATTTTAGCTATAGAGCTGCTTTCACAGCAATTCCTCCTGCACATTAAGCTTGAAATTAATTGGCTCTACTTGTAGAGGAGTAGGGAGGAATGTAAAACTGGTTCTATAAACATCAGCTTAGCCCTGAAAGAGAGGAAGGGTGAGAAAGAAACTCAGCACTGCCCCAGCTTGATTTTCTTTGGTCTAAGAGGGGGAAAGAGAAACTCTGCCAGGCTTGCAAGATTGTATTATTATATCCTATAACAGTAAAAGAGAGTTCCAACGGTTCTTGTGGAATCTGTTTCTGATTCGGCTTGCCTCAAAGGGCTGACAGAATTGTACAATGGCATATGATCATGTAAGTGAAGAGCTGCTCCTGCTGTGGCAAACATGAGGCATACATTGCTGTTGCTCTCACATTCTTTATTGTCACCGGATGAATTATGTAATCCTTAGTTCATATGAAGAAAAGTACCAGTTTGCAAAAAGAGATCTCAGAGGAAACCTGAATCAGAATTGTGTCAAGAAAATCAGCGGAAACTTAAGACTATGCCAGTTCAGTTTATTTATGCATGTAGCTCATTACTTTTTGCCCTAGCATTTCATTGAAGATTTCAGTCCCACAAAAGCAGAAATTCCCAAATCACGTTCCATGGAATAAGTAAATTAGCTTATGAACTCCACATACCCATGAAAAAAGCACCCTCAGACTGTTATGCTGCTCTGACCTTTCCTTTGTCTATTCAGCTTGGTTGGAGGTGGATATTTCTGCCCTAAAAAGGAGCCTCACTGCCACCATCTTCCTTCAGAGGAGTTTGCCTACTGCATCTTAGTATGAGTTGCACTCTGGACTTGGTTCCTTCCAGTTAGGATAAGGGCGGGCAACGTTTTGATTGGCAAGAGTTGTAGTAACATGGGAAGGAGGACTGAGAGTGCATGGGAACACATAGGTGTATGGGAGGAGCTGGAATTTATGGCAGAGCTTTGGGGAAATTCTTATTTTTTAAATTGTATATGTCTACTTTAGAGCTTACACTACAGTTCACATCTGTTCCCCAACAACTAATTGTTGGTTGCCCAGGGGAGGGGGGGATCTGGGAGTTGCAAATGGGCTTGGGATATACAGGCAGCCCTGGGGAAAACATTTGAATTATGGAATGGGGCCCATTGAAGTCACTTCGGATGAGTGAAATGTGCTCCAGTTTTAATTTAAACAGTTTGTATGCCTGGGCAATCAAAACACGTTTGATAAACATCTAAAAGCAAAATGTAGGAAGATAAATTACCAGGACCTGCTTGTAATTAAGCAGGTTGCAGAGTTGTCTATGTAATTTTCAATCGCCTAAATCTGTCACTGCCTCCCTTTCTCTTTCTTTGAATCCTATACTGGTACTCTTGTGAAAGAGACACTTTAGATACCCTTTCAGAGGGCAAGAAAGGAAGAAAACAGAACGGAGAATTTTTTAACTCTGCTGCTACAGATACATCTACAAACATTTGCTAATTGTAATCAGCCTGGTAATACTTAGAAGATTATAACAGGCTTATTAAGTAGGGGATTAAGAGGACACTGTCAGGCTGTAAGAGAACTTATCCAAATGAAGAATAAAGTTGCAATATGAGATTTCCTATAAGGGAAAAAAAAGCAATATAAATGCTCATGTCTTATGTCAAAAAGATTTTTGTAAAAAAAAAAAAATGAATTCATAGCTTTGCAGCTATTGCAATGAATCAAGGAATTTATCCCATTCTGTTACACCCATTTTAGGGCATGTTTTTTCAGTATCAACCTTAAAGGTTTTAATCAGAATGTTGTCATTTTAAGAATCTGTACCAGAGAACCTTATGCAGCTGTGTAAAAGTCTCAGCCCCACAGTTCTTTGACAGGTATTTCTGCCAAACCCCTTTAGAAAATTTGCAACATGTACAGTTCATACAAAATGGTTTATATTCACTCTAACTATACTGTAAATGCCTCAGAATCTCTCCCAATTATTCTATGGGATGGGTAGAAAAGAATCAGAATTAGCTTTGGAAAACCTGGGTTTCACTTCCTGTTTTCCATAGCTTCTGAGCAGATATAGTGAAAAATAAATGTTGTGGCCTCACTGGGCAATTCATTATTTGCAATACTTGTGTAAATAGCAGGCACAGGCCCTCTAATCTGGATTACAGCCTTAATGACAGAATAGGATTTTAACCATACTTTTCTTGCTGTAATTCTGCCATAAATCAGATCTGTTCTTCTTTACCAGCTGTTGTTACTGGAAAGCAAATTTCCATTGGGATAGAGGGAGATTTTCCTTCTAAAAGAAACAGCAAGCATGTGGACCAGTCTGGATGAGGACCACAGTAAAATTGAAGGGTTAAAAACATTTTACCTCCTTCCCAAGGTTCCAAACAAAATCAGCTGCTCTCATGCCTGCTTGTCTTCAATTTAAAAAATTGTCCACAGAATTGCTATTTACCCAGTGTTGCATTTAGCTTGGGCGGGCATAACACACCGAATCATATATTAGTCTAACATATTACATGCATAATGCAGACTAAACCCATATCGTTAGATTATGGTTCTATGTGAATCTAGGTCATTGGTTTAATTCAGTAAATGGTGATTAAAAATGAGGTAAAGCAATGTTAAAATGGGGTTGGATAGCTTGTGGCTCACTAGATTGTATGAATTCAAGCTACTGGGTTAATTCATTAAACCATGGTTAAGCATGCTAAATCTGGGCTGCAAAGAGTTGGACGTTTCTATATCTCTTTGCTGCCATCTGGTGGTCATCCTAAATACCATTACTGCTGCCTAACCATGGTTCAGTTAATATTCCCCCCTCCAAGTATATGCACTCTTTAAATCACTTTTTTTTTCTTCTTTTGAAGCCAAATCCATATTTTACAGCCTTGCTACAACTTTACTCTCAACCCTTTCCTTTCCCATTTCTGGAAGAATCTTTAGTAATTAACTATCGGTCATATTCTTTCAGTAATATTCTATTTCTGGAAAACTTTGACCTTTCTTTCCTTGAGTACCTTATGTGGGGATACTGCTATCAATATTAAACATTGTTCACAGCTGGCCATTTTGTATGAATAGAAATGTGCTCAAACCAAAACAATTGTATTAAACAGAACAGGGTTTCTCAATCTGGGTAACTTTAAGATGTTTGGACTTCAACTCCCAGAATTCCCCAGCCAGCATGGTTGAGAAACACTGAAATAGAGAGTAGCTTGTTTTCCACCAGTACTAGAACTAGGAAGTGGTTCCCCTAGCACAGTATTTTAGAAAATCATAGAAGTAGGGGTTGGAAAGGGCCTCGGAGCATCTAGCCCAGTGCAGTTACTACAGCATCTCCCACAGATGGTCATCCAGTCTCTGTTTAAACACCTCCAGTAAAGAACAGTCCACAACCTTGGCAGCCTGGTTCATTGTTGAATACTTCTTACTGTTAGGACTTTTTTTCTGATTTGCAACCAACATTTATTTTCTCATAATTTAACCCATTGCTTTTTGTCTTGTCTTCTGGAACAATACTGAACAATTTGTGCCTGCTTTCTAGATAAGAGCCCTTCAGACTTAGACTGCTATTATGTCTCAGTCCTCTTCAGAATAAAGATATCCAACACCTCCAGCCATTCCTTGAAAGCTTTTTCCTTCCAAGTCTCTTATGTTATTGGCTCCTGTCCTCTGAACACACTGTAAAACATGAAGTCCAGGACTGGAGAAAATATTCTGGGTGCGATCTGACCAATGCAGAATAGCCTCTAGAGCCTGACACTATGCTCTGCTGAAGCATATTTTGAACTAAATATGCCCAGTTTTAGTGTTATGCAAAGATCTAGTCCCTAAACATGCTCAAGGAGACTACACCAATGTTTAAAGATAGATGTCCTGAGCAAATGTGATGAGATGGGGTTGATGGTACCAAATCATCTGGGCCAAATTTTTACCTTAATGCCAACATTCTCACAGAGGAAAAATGGGCTTTCACTTTCCTTTTTCACTCTTTGTTGAAACATCCCTGCAGCTGTCTGACAGGGCTCTTAAGACTAGGCTACATTTAAAGGAATAGAGCACACTTAATACAGGACACCTCCGTGTGAGGCTTTTTGCCCTTCAGAACAAATCTGGGCCTTTCTGAATGTACTATGTGATCTAGTTTTGACAGCTGAGTTCTCTATCCCCATCTCTTTTGACTCTGCTGCAATTTATTAAAAACGGAACAAAGTGGGGTGTTTTTTTTTCTCCAGTGCTCTGGCTCCGCAGAGCTTGTGGGTGGTCCATTTGATCACAGGGAGAACTCCTCCCTACTCCTGGATTCTTCCCTGTACCCCACTGCCATCATTTCTCCTTTGGAGATTTTTACTGAGCCCCATCACATGCAAGGAAAGCTTTGCATCTGTACCAGGAGTTCTCATGCCACCACCTACAATTTGGTGGTAAATCTAAGTGCATGGGGGGGGGGGTAATCTGGCTGCTCAATAAACACCAGGAAAAGAAGGGGTTATTTTCTGCTGCCACATTGCTGCTTCAGGAGGAATGTGTGTTCAGGCATATCAGTCTCACCCTTGGTTTTTCAACTGGAGGGGGTGGCTCCACCCTGCAACCTTTGACTCCCAACCTGTGCACTGCACACCAAAGCAGGAGAAAGCACTGTAGAGGGAAAGCAGGATAGGTTTGCTCTCTGTTGGGGATGGCTTGTAAACCCTGCATGATTACTGATTGGACAGACATGTGGCAGATTCATTAAATGCAGTGAAGGAATGGCGGCAAGGCAATTTGGATGTTTAGGGACGACTTTTCCATTATATCAACATAGATTGGGTAGTGGCCCTAGTCACTTATATTTCAGGATAAGGAGATTTTTATTATTCAAGAACCCGCAGTGGGGCACTGTTCAAACAACCTTCTTTATACTCTCCTGTTGATGGCTTGGAGTAATCTCTGTAGCTCGGCAGGAGGGAAGATGATTGCAAGTCAGTTTCAAACTGCATTAGAGGGATTGGGGAATAGGGGAACGGTACATTAGAAGTTCCCTTGCTATGCTACGCCTGAATACAATAAACCTCTTGTCCAGTTCAAAGATCTATGTGAATTGTAGCCTTTACTTTGATTGTCTAGTTGTGCAAAGCTCTCATTCATTTGCATGACTTTCACAAAAGGAGACAGGATCAATGGCATAAACAGGCTCTCTGTGTATTTAACAATAGTGCAGATATCCAGTACATAAAAGTTGTGGTGGAGGAGCATCCACCCGTTCATCCATCATGTGAAGGTTATCACCTCCTTTGAAAACATAGGAACTATATCTTAGCCTTTATATTTACATATCTAACCTGTATTGGATTGATACCAATCTAACTCTTAAGACCTCTCTCAAAGGATGCTGCAGATGTTTTTCTCTATTGTGAGGGCTAGAATTTTGTTTTAGAAAAGAGCTCTTTGGTTCTCTGGAAGTTAAATTCTTTTCTGAATTTCACAATCTAACGTGCATCCCATAAAAACAATTTATACTGCACCTTCATGCTTTCTTATAGTACCATAAAAACTGCTATCTGAACCAGGAAATTTCTCATTCAAAGCATGCAAATCAACCCTTTGTATAATACTTAGGATATATAATACAGAATTTTTAAAAAATGAAAAGTAGTATTCTTAGTTTTACTTGATGAAGGCAGAAACTCTTAAATTAATAGGGTAATCAGGCAGGTAGACATCTGTAAAACAAAACTAATAATGCTGAGCCATGGGACAGTGTAGATGATAAATACAGCTGAAGCATCACATTATCACAGACTCCCCATCCTGGTGTCCTTCCCAGCTACACTGCCAGCATGTCAGTTCAGGAAGACATCATGTTCAGGAAGGCAGCCTTATAGGACAGGCAAACTCCAGGGACCTGAACCTTTTCTCATATCTCTTTCCCCAATTTGCATTTAAGTTTTGGAAAAAAAATGGCCAAAGAGTGTTTATTTTTACTTAGGGATATGGCTTTATTAATGTAGAACAGAAGCTCACATCTGTAATGTATTCTACAGTAAACAAACTATTTTAACCTTTTAAAATTATAAACATTTTAAATATAGAAACTGGATTCAGTACTTGTAGGATGGTACAAATGAATTTTTATTACACACTATTTTATTGCTCCAATTATTTTCCTGTAAATTATGTTTTAAACCAGATAATCAGTTGAACTTTTGAACACTTATCTGAAAGAGGTTGGAAATTAAACCTAGTGAGAATTGTCTTTGTAGTAATGCTAAATAATAATCTTGAAATGAGCATAATTAAAGTATTATATTACCATCTTGGGACAAAGTAGTGAAATAAAGAACCCACTTTCATTTCACAACTGTGGATTTTTTGGTCGTCACCAGATCTCTTGATGAGATTACGGGTTTATAATATACTGCTAGAGAAACATTAGCTCTTTTAAGAAATTGGGTAATAGCTAAGAAATACTATAATGGGTGAGAATTTTTCCCCCTTGCATTCATTCACAGCTGAACATTAATGTTCACATATATTAGTCTGACTTCTACTTTCAAGAAAGTTCTATGTTCCAGTAGTCACCAATATATGTATATTACAGGTTCATATATTGTACTGAATGAAAGAACATAATGGCTTAGATGTAAAGAACTGTGAATGGAAAGAGAAAATACATTAGCGGTGTTCCATGAAGTTTTCTGTAAATGTGAAAAGATGGGGTTTTTTGTACAGTATGAAAATGCAATCAGCTGTGCTACAGTATAAGAAAAATAACAAGATTTATCGCCTATAAAACTGTCATGAAATGATATTGTAAAGGTGTTACACAAAAACTTTTCCAAATCTCTGTAGAGTCATTTTCCATTTAACACTTTTCAACTGGAAAGGTGGAACAGGTTTTAATATAACAAAACACCACCAGCAAATCCAATATATCTTTTAATGTCCATTAATACTGCAGACAAGCAAGAAGAACTAATTTATATGAGACATGCCTCTAACTGCTTGTATAAAATCATTGCTTAGTTTGGGTCTAAAGTGGCGATTAGAAACTACTATGAAACACATAACTAGGGCATTGGTATTTTCATAGTACTTGCCCACATCTGGGAATATAAACCTACATAGGTGCCAGCCACTCAAGTTATTGGCTGTGTTTGCACACTACATGTATCCACAGTTTATTTAACCACGTGCTACTCAAAGGACCAACATAGGAAGGCTTCATACCAGTTCAGAATCCCTGTGAACCTGTCTGATCACACAGTACCGGCTGAATTCAGTAGTTGATTTCTGGCATTTTTTGTTTGCATTGCTGCAGCACCTGTGAGTAGGCCACTGAGAGGAGGGAACTCTTGTTTCCCCCTGCCTCCCAACTCCTCTTTCATGGGGCCTTTCAGTGTCAGAAGAATGATGGATGGGTGGCTTAGAGTTCTCTCTTACACTTGTATTTCAAGGCTGGTGGAAGTGAAGATAATAATCAGTTGGCTTCAGGCTACTTTTGAAAGATTAGGTTCGGAGCTGCATGATGAGGTTGCCTGAATGCCAACCGAATGCCAACCTTTTAAGCTGACTTTATTTCTAGCCTTTTTATGTACTGGAGTCAAGCAGCCTAAGCTGCAGTGTGGAAAAGACCTAGGGAGTAGAAATGTTAGAGGAGTGGCAATAACCTCAATTAACTTTATTTTGTGGAGTTCATTCAGGTATGTCCTTTTTTCCTAAATCTGTACTGGCCAATTTAACAGTAAAATAGAGTATATTCAGTATATTAAATGGAAAATATGAATAATGGAAACAAAACACCATCTTACTATCTTATAAAACACTTCTGTTGCTTGAAAAATGTATCATCATGCTAATGATACCACACCCTATGTCAGTGGATGACTTCACCCAGTGGCTTCATATAGATGTTAAATAGGAGCAGGAAGAGGATGGAACCCAGAAGCACTCTACAAAGCAAGGGCCTTAGATTTGACCTCTCCCCTGTAACATCACTGACTGGAACCAGCCCCAGAGAGAGGAGGAGAACCACTGTAACACAATGCCTCCCACTCCTAACCCCCGAGCAGGGAACGAGAGACAGACAATTAGGTATTGATAATGTCTTAGATAACCCTAATTCTTTGATGCTTTGGAACTTAAAAATCTACAGAAATAACGAATACAATGATGCTTACTTTGAAATCAATGCCATTTGCTTAGCTGGCTTGAAAATGAAATCAGGTACATACATTCTGCAGCAACAGTACTCATGGGAACGAGAAGTCAAGAAGTACAGAATGCAGATGCTATCAAGCACTGTTACTGCTACTCATTAATTTGCATCTATATTCTTCTCTAGGTGATAGTTCAAAACTGGTAGCAAAGTAGGCATAGGCTACTTTACTGTATTTGCACACCATCCACGTTTTAACCTACTTTGTTCTATGAATCTAGTTTGTGTCATTATAATTCAGTGTGTCTTTGCAAAACCTGAGAATTTGCGGTTGCCTGAATGCCAACTGAATGCCAACCTTTTAAACTGATCATAGATCAGTTACCTGTAGGCAAGTGTGTTGTGCCATTTGTGCAGACAGATTTGTAGCCCAAACCATCCCAAAATGTTCAGAGTGAACTTGTTAATGAAATAAACATAATATTTCACAAATGTTAAAGCACCTTCTTCACTATGTTATGCCTGACCACCAAAAGCCAACAAAAAATATAATATATTCTTCTGGAAATTGTTTTGCCAACAGTTAAATAATAAATAAATAATAACAAAGAGGACGCTAATCAAAATACCCTAATATAGGTACCACCACTGAACATTCCTTCTCTCTTTGCAACATTTGAGAGTAACAGCATTCAGAGAAGGGAATTCATAAAAGACTTTGTAAGCAGCCATGATGGAACAGGTAAGAGATATATGCAAAAAACAGACTTTGTTGAACCAGCATGAATGTATATTTTGTGAGTAAAGACAAGATCTTATCTGCCAAGATTGTCAGAAATGCTGCTGTGCAATACTTACTTACTTGGAAATACAGCCCATTGAGCAGGCACACATAGGATTGCACTACTAGTTGTTATAATCCAGCTAGTTTTGCAGATTATAATCATCTCAAGAGAACAGACAAAGAGCAAATGCCAAAAATAGAAGCTGTGTTGTAATTAACAAAGGAGACATTACTCACCAAACAAAAAAGCTATGTAAAAGAACAAGCATTCAGCAATCTACCCCCCAACTTGTCCTCTATTGTTGATTGTGGACTTCACCTTCCCTGATTCTGAAGTTTGGTAGAGACATCTAGTGGCTGATTACAGCACTCTGTGCAGCTGCTAATCACAGTTTTGGAGACATTAAAAGAGACAAGATCTTTCACAAAGAATCAAAAAGTGGGACCTCTAAATCAGTATTTTGACTCTTAATAGCAAGGGTTGACTATATCTATTCATCCCAAGAAAATTGCATTTCATAAACCACATGTTCAAACATAAAATCAAAATTCATAGACATCTTGGTCCACCATAATCTAAATCAATGTACTATAGGTTTCTGGGCTCAGTTCAAATTCATTTAAATTAGATACAAATTACAACACAAGACTTCCATATCTCTTTTTTAATATGTCCCACTACCATTCTTAAGATTTGACCATGACTCACCAAACAAAAAAGCTATGTAAAAGAACAAGCATTCAGCAATCTACCCCCCAACTTGTCCTCTATTGTTGATTGTGGACTTCACCTTCCCTGATTCTGAAGTTTGGTAGAGACATCTAGTGGCTGATTACAGCACTCTTAATAATACAATTAATAAAAATAGGCAAATGGTTAGAGAACAATGTGCATGATTATGTTCCATCCTTGGTTCCCCATTTTCCAGTGTCAAGTTCTACAACCAATATCAGCTGCATTTGGTGATGGTGTCTATACTGATTTTCAGGTATGCTAAATTATGCAGAATTGTGCCAGAGTTATCTTTATTATTTTGTAGTCACAATCCACTTTTTGAGGTAGGGATATAATGACCAGCTTGGCAAATAGAGATGAACAGCTTTGGCACACTGCAAGTGGCAAAATATTCTAGCTGTTCTGGAGCATCAGGAAACTCCTCACCTCAGAAAACATCTCCACTTCGGGTAGAGCACACATTCCAACATGTTTCTGCTGTGGCTTGTTTTTTCATTGGAGAAAATAAACTACCTGCTATTATCAACCAAATGGAAGCACAACTTTAATTCATTTTGCTCCCAAAGAGGGCAGATTGATCAAGTCTACATTGGGAAAATCCGTAAAGAGGGATATTGGGACCAACCTCAAATATCAGAGACGCTATTTTATAGTTGCACAGTAATAATACAATCTTGTTAAACATAACAGGGAAACTGCTTGCTATAAATTTGTTATTAATGTTAGGCTCCTTACTTATACTTATGCACACTCATGTACTAGGTGTGCACTTAGGATGGCCAATCTGAAGAGGAGGAGAGTGGGGATGAGAGTTTTTGCCTTACATAGTTGCTTCGATGTCTTCTTTTGGGTTGATCAGCTCCAAATATGGAAGTTCTCATCATTTTGTTGTATATATTTTGGCTTGGGAAGAAGTCATTGCTTACCTGCTTGTTGACACAAATGTAATATTGCATGCTGGCCCACTCTTTTGATTAGTTCCCTTTGCTGGTCCATGAGCTGGTCATCAGATTTCCAGGAACATGGTTTTGATGCAGATAAATCTTTGTTTTAAGAATACTGTCTCTTGAATGGATTTTAGGAGTTGCATCGTGTGTTATATTGAAAGTGTGCACAAGGGAGGGAAAACATATCCATTTGTCCTATTCCTTTACATACAGTAGCCTATGAAGTATCTGTGCACATAAAATACATATATTTGTTCTCACTATGCATGCATACTCTTGGAACTTCTATTCAGTGGCCTCCAACTACATGCACAGAACTTTGTAGGACTATACAATGCTTTGAATTCAGTTTGGAAGAGATGTTTAGAAACATGAGAGAACATGAATGCAACACCCATCTGCATCTCATTAAAACAGCCGTGCAGCTGTTCCAAAATCATGTACTGCCACAGGGAGATTTTTAGTGCAGCTGTATAATCCTGAAAACAGAGAGAATTGCTTTAATGAGCATTGCATTTGGTCAAACCTAAAGCACTGCACAGCCCTAATATTTTGTTTATATGGAGACTCATTTTCATGTTAAGCTGAATGCGTAAGTCTGCTCCATTGGTTTTGCTCCTATTCCGCTGAACTTCTGTTCCACTTTTCTTGCTGTGCATGTTTACAGTAGGTTCCAGACAAATATTTTCAGTTTGTTCATTTAAAGATTAAGCCAACTATAATATTGTGGGTTCAGTCATTCACCATAATCTTCATACCCAACAGTTTACAGAATAACATGAGAAACAAAAGATTATCTAGCTCAAATGAATTCCAGAGAAAATACATGGACAGAAATAAATCTTACATAGAATATACAATATGATCCCATCTATAATTGCTATTTTTAATGCCTAGGTTTGGTTCTGTTTTCCAGTGCCTATAATGCACATTGATTTAGTGTTGATTTTTATTTTAATTATTTTTCTTTATAATGGTGAAATTGATGCAGGGATTGAATATTAAGTCAAAAATATATATCCGGCCAATTTATACTGTTGTAAAGGTTATTTCCTGACTAAATTGTTAAGGCTGCAAGACAGCAAATGTATTTGCTACCTTCCAAAAAGAGGTGACTTTGGAAACTCTTGGTTTTGACAGATGTACTATCTTCCTTGCCTTTACTTATTCTTTCTTCCACTGCCTTTGATTGATTGCTGTTGATGCTGGTAACAACAACAAAGTACTTTTAAGGGAGCAAAAAGGAAACTACATAGGACAATGATTTCTCTGGTGGTGAATTTGAAAAGAAATTTATATGTACTACATGTAGAAAGAAATGGATTATGAGGAGGCATTTAAAGATAAAGGTAATGGTAATTGCAGGAATCATAAATGCTATCCTCCCAATTGCTGAAGTCTATGCACAAAAATTTATAGGATGATAGAGTCAGAGGAGATCTTTCAAGTTAGTTCAAATCATTTATCAAGGTAAATAATCCAAAACCAAAACAAGTCATCAAAATAATTGTATAGTAACATTCTATGAAGCTTCAATCCAGATAAATAAATAACATAGAATCTAGTTGATTTTCTGAATCAGTTCTAGTGATCAGGCAGACAATGGAAATCAGACTGTAGATCATCCATGTACCCTTGCTATCCACATTTGGCTTGAATTACTCCATTGAGGAAATAGATACTAATACTCCAACTACTTGGCTCCATCATCACACTTCAGGCTGTTTTTTTTCAATGTTGAAATCTCAGCTGTAGCTACAGTAAATCTTATCAATACCTACCACCTAGAAAATAGATTGAGATTAGTTGATGGTGCTCCTTCTTTTTCCCCTAAATTTACCATGTAGCATGTAAATTTACCAAGTAGCATGTAAATTAGCTTATGTAAGTTTTATGCAAAACTGTCTTCCCTTGTCTCCTTCTCCTTCATCCGCCCAGAGTCACTCTGCAGTGAGATGGGCGGTGACAAATTTGAAAAATAAATAAATTAAAATAAATTTGTGATATTTTTCTTCTATTTTTGACAACTAGAAGTGGCTTCCCAGCTCACAATGTGGTATGTCAGGGTTCTGGGTTATGTAAAACTCTTTCTGGACTAGTTGCAAAAATAAATAAAAGAGTAAAAGGAAGGGGAATAATATAGTTTTACATTGATCCTAATGAATGTGCTTATTTATCATTCCTATTTAACATGGTTTTAATGAGAGAACGCTCCTGCCTATGTCTGACTAATGATGTTGCTGAAGAAGCTGGTACAATGCATATCTAATACAGTCCTCTGTAATAATAAATGACAGCTTTCTAGGAAAGATTGTAGCCCCATATTTCCTTTCTCTTCTGAGTCAAGACAAGGTCATTTCATTGATGAGTGCACAGCTTTCAGACATCCTTGTTACTTAAAATCTCTTTTTTTTTTTAACATAAGATCTGAGGCAGAGAATAGATAAAGAGCTTCTGCAGCTTCATTTTTTAAAAAATATCCCAAGTGTGAAAATCTTCAGTCGGGCTATACTAGGAAATGGTTTTACTTCGAAAGAAAGCTATTTTCTTTCCTCTTCTTTGTTGCTGTTGGTTTTTTGTTTTTGTTTTTGTTTTTTTGCTCTAATGTTATCCTGTAGGAGATGTGGGCTGCATGCTGCGAATTCAAAGGCTTTGTGATCTTTTGTTGCCTGCAACACCCATGGATTGTAGGGGTGCTCGTGAAAATGTGTTGTGCAAAGCAAGAGCCTATTTCTGACTTGCCCTCATTCATAAGTCTCAGCAGGGCCCCATTTACATTGTTGTAACCCACTTGGATATTAGTCCTACACACACATTCCTTTGCTTGGAGACTCCTTGTACCTACTTTTCATCATCTCTAGGCTTGCTGCTTAGGAGAGGTTGGCAATTTAATTCCTGTCCATTTAAAAAGCTGCTTGGACGGCCCTTTGCTTACATGGTTTGCTGAAACAGGATTGATTTCAAGACAGAGGAGTTAACACCTACATTTTTAAAAAGGAATTTCAGAAGCATTAGATTTCTATTCTTCCCATCCTGCCTGTCCATCTTAATATATAATGGTGATATGAACACTGTTTATTTATTTAAAATCTTTTCTATCATGAAGACATCTGCAGTACAAATCTGAAAAATAATTAAATTTGATTGTCATATTTCTTCAAAGAATTCTGGGGACTGTAGTTGTCTGATGGTGTAGACAATTCTGTTAGTTATCTCTCTAGACAGAGTTGACAAAACTACAATTACCATGGATCTCTGATGAAAGGGAATTGATTTAATTATCCTATGCATAGTAACTCAGGAGATAGTTCAGTGGGCCTTATTCTCTGCAGTGGGATCTGCAGGGGCGATCAAAAAGTCAAGATGAGGGCCACAACCATGCAATCGAAGGGGGAGGAGTTTGATCCCATGGTTGTGCCCCGCTCCTGACTTCTTGACCCCCTCCCTGCTGACACCCCTCATTCTCTGGATCACTGATTCCACTACAGAACTGCCTTTATTGTTCCTTTCCACTTTTTTCCTAACATTTTTTCAATTTTTTTCTAGTGTTCAACCACCTTCCTGTAACTTAAATCTGTTATTCTGTGTCCTGCTATTTGGGATAATAAAGGGCTTTAAAACAGACAGCTGGAACCAATGGCCTTCCATCTCCCAGCCGACCAGACTGCATGGTTCATATGTGAGATGGACAGCTATATAAATTGGAATAATAAAAAATATATATAAGGGATGTTATGAGCTACAGTTCAGTAACATCTGGAGGCCCACATATATTTTTTAAATATGTCATTTACTTTTAACCAATCTATTCTACATAATTTCACATTTATATACACAATACATTGATACATATATGTGTACTTAATTAGTTTTTACTCAGTAGCCACAAATAATGGTATTCCCTTCTCATTGGTTCACTTTTTATGACAATTTTTTTATTGCAGATATGGAAAACAATTTTATTTATAGGTTGATCAAATTAACTGTAAATAAAATTATCTTCCCTTATTTGCACATGCATACATTTGAACTGCAAAATGTGGTACACTGTAATGGCAATTTTTAATAAACTATGTTAGCTACTCCATATGTTCTTCAAATATAACAAATAAAGTAGCTCACTTTATAATCCATTAGAAATTGACATTACAATATACGACATTTTGCAATACAAATATAGGTGTGTTTCATTGTTAATTAAAATCCCACTGAATGGGAAAGTGCTTCTGAGTGTCATTTGTAGGAGTGACGCTGCAGTTCCATTTCCAGCGATACAATCTGTCCCTACATCATGTCTGAATTAATTGATAAAACAGCAGAAGTAAAACACAATTATTAAACCATATGCCAGGCAAAGGGACTTTTTATTTGTTTTTCTGATCATATATGAACGTGTCCATATTAAGGATTGGCAAATGTTTATTCCAGACGATTATGTCCAAATCTGTATTTGCTTAGTATTATTTCCATGTATGTACCCATTTAGTTTTATTTCTGACACAAAAATAATATATAATTTCATTTACATATTGGTAAATATATGTAAATATTCTTTCAAAATGAATATTTTGAAATGTATTTTTCTTAAAATACAGTTTTTAAAAATGCATCTTGATTTTTTTTTAAATCAAGAACTCCCACAGAACATTCAGTAAACATTCTGTGAAATTTGGGGAGTCACTAAGTTCTGATTACCTTATGAGTCCAGACAATGCAGATCATTGAAATTCCTAAATCCCTCAAACAATTCTGGGGTAGCAGAACAGAGAAAGGATACAGTATTGAACCTTTTATTCAACTACACAGATTTATTCCAGGTTCAAAGAAGTAGTAATACGAACAAGAATGATTGTGCTATATATGTAGTCTAATAAAAACACTGAATGCATAATAGTGAGCTTCATCCCTCTAGCGTTTGAATGCCACTGCTTTACCAAAGGGGAAAAAAAACAGATACTAGGGAAAACTCTAAAATAATTGTTGAGTTTTGCATTTATCAACATGCAGAAATGATGGAACAACTATGTACTTAAGTTAATAGAAAGTATGTATGTCAGTGTAATTACAACTATGGAAGCAAGCTAAAATAATTCCCTCCTCCTATAAACTGATATTTCTTTTTTAAAATCAACATTAAGGATGGTAAAATTCACTGTACTGGTGGAGGTCTTGGCTTTTAATAAGAGGAGTTAGGTAAATATATTCCTTTGTTGCTGTGGAACTGCTGTCTAATTATTGTCCATGGGATAATCATAGTTACTTTGCCTGAAATTTGGCAAAAGAATGTTGCTTTTTCTTATAGAATGATCTGATGCATGACCCTCAGTGGGGTTTCCTTCTACTACCAAAACAGTTCAGATATACCATAGAACATAGTACACTCTGTGTGTATGAAGAAACAAAGGAAGTCATTTTGAGAAGAGAGTGTAAAGGAATCAGAGAAAGTTTGCAATAAGAAAATCTAGCTACACATTTTGGGGTGCAGGATTCCTCTCTAGAAGCTGGTGTAAAGAAGTTTGTTGCTGTACGCTTGTGCAGGCTGCTGACATTGATTGCTCTATACATATTTGTCAATTGAAACATTTACAAAGTCTTGAAAATCTCTAACAGGCTCTCCTATGAAGGGAAGCCAAATCCAATAATGGGCTTTATAAAATATGAGTCAAAACACATGTGAGCATGTAGACAGCATTTGTTGGGAACATTTTAAAGCAGCTATATCATTTCCTAGGCTAGCAACATTACCCAGAAAAAGATGCATTTCATTTAAGATACCCCTGAGAGGTGCTATGTGTGCACTCACATGCCCTCTGTGTCACAATTTGCCCATCAGATCTGGATCTCTGCATGATCCTAGTTTTCACTTAGGTGCATCTATGGCTACTTTAGGCTTACCTTGCGAGTTCATCCTTCCTTGACAAATGGAGCTTTGAGTTATGCTTAGCAATACAGTATTCCCTTTTATTTCCATCTTAAATTGCTGCAGCATGGCTGGGTCTGTGTTTGTGCAACTATGATTACATTACACTTGACCTGCTTTCTTTAACTTAACTGCATGTTAAAGGAAGTACATTGTGTGCAATTTCCAAAACTCTGGAAGATCAGAGTCTCTAAATGGTTACAACTCTTTTACAGGAACCTCTTTCAGGATGACTAAAGAGGACCTGTTGCTTAGCATTGCACCACCATAATGTGATTTGATTCGGTTTGGTTTAATGTGTTGTATAACCAGCTGATTTTGGTTTATTCAGTGGCTAATCAAACCATGGCCTAATATGATATAGAAACCACATAAGTAGAAGACAGTCTGATAATCTATGTTCATTTGCTCAGAGATACTTCCACTGTTCTCAGTACTTCTGACTTCATAGACTGACAACCATTTTCCAAGCATCTGAAATTTGCTGTCTATCCAAAATGGTCTCTAACAATGGTACTGGGATATTGCACAGCTAAATTTGTATAAAGACACTTGGGCCTTCTTTTAAGGCTACAACGTTCATGTTGACTTACTATAACTACAGTGCTTTACTATATTTACATGATGAATTTTCTAACTTGCATTCAATTCTTGCAGAGCAATCTTCCTTGCTCTGATGGAGCCATGATCAGCTTTAGCACCCTTCCTGCTACCTCTCAGTAGAAAGCAAGTTAGCAAGGACCTCCAATGCAAGGAGTGAGAGAGAAGTATTCTAGAGTAGTTCAAAGACTGATTTATAGTAATCCCCCTCCTGATGAGATCTGGAGAATTAGGAAGCTCCAGAACTTCTTGTGTAATCTACCCCAGTCTATTCTCAGGTCTTTCCCTTCTTCCCTCTGCTGATACCAGAATGCCAACATTGGTGAGGGAAGCACTGTGGATGTTTTTGTAGAATTGGTACGTGCGAAGAAATAGCCTACTTCTGCCTTACTTTCCCGGGGCCTATAGGATTGCAGCCTTAGTTACTTGTTTGTTATTTTACTAATGTCAGAATATTTTAGCATTTCTTCTGACCATATTTGCTTGAAATTCCAAGATGCATTTTTCTACCACCCCATTCGTTTATGTTCTTGTCCTCTCATCTCCCCACACATTTAATTTTCCATTCAAATGAAAGAAGGCAAGTCAGTGCTTTCTACTAAGAAGTTGCCTGCTAAGATCTAAAGAACTATACATAATTAAAGCTTCTTATTGGAAAAGAAATATAAACCAGTTAGTATCTAGTTATTGAAACTCACAAACTGGTCATGGGCAGTAGCTCTCCTCTGTCCTGTCTTCATTCTACTCCCACTCCACCCAACAAGAATTGTGCAGCTGTTCAAATAGCTTTCTTGGATAGGCTGCAAATGGCATAGAAATGATGGCATTTATTTATTCTAACTACTGTATAAACTTCAATTCCATGAACCTATTAACGTGTATACTTTTTACAATAGTTTTAATGTTGCACTGCAGCTAGATAGTGCTAAGTTCTTTACTGTATAAGGAGGGGATTCTGAGCCCTTCCATGCTGGAAAAACCTCTGTTGCACGCATCTGTTTCTGGACATGTCCTTACTGCTCACATATCCCTGTCAGAAAGTGCTGTGCAATGTGCTGTGAAATCATAAATAGTATGCTTCCTCGCCACACTACTATCTGCTTCATGCCTAAATCACCCCAAGCCCTATCACCATCACACTATTCTCCTGCTTTGTCCTTATCAATCCTAACTTCCAAATACTATCAACATGGCAGCATGATCTCTCACACTCATCAGGAGGAAGGTGGTCCATTGCACAGCTAGCCAGTTCATGCTTTTGGCTCCTCAGCCAAAATTTCCTATATTCTGAAGACCAACCTACCCATCATACCTGCCCAGATAGCAGCCTATTCTGATGGATTCAAGTAGCAAATCAACAAATAAATATGTAAGGATCAATGCATGGGGTAGGTGAGTGGAAGAAAGATGCTGAAACAGGATGGGGTAAGGGGAGAATTGAGGGTACCTCTTTAAGCTTTGATTTCTCTTTTTGCTATTCATGAATGCATGGAGAGTTTGGAGCAGGAATGAAACATGTAAACTGGGCAAGTGGCATGTGTGAAGTGCAGAAAGTAAGCATTATGTAGCTGAAATAGGTTGGACTGCCATGCTTTGAACTCAGCTACTGGCTGGCTTGGACTAAGACTAAGACTAGAGGAAGGCTTTCTCAGCAAGCGCCCAACCTTGAAAACAGGATGCTAAGGATGCTGGGGAATCTCTAAAGAAGGGGCAAAAGCATAAAAGGCAATAAAGTCAGCCAGCTGAGGAATTCTGGGAGTTGAAGTTCATGCATCTTAAAGTTGCCAAGGTTGAGAAACCTTGTTCTAGCCTATCACATCTATATAATCAAATACAAACTTCATAGAGAGGTAGTTTTGTTTGGTTTTATTTCTGTGGGGTTTTGTTGTTGGTTCTCATTTTGCTGTAAAATCTTAAGAATGATGTGAGCTAACCAATATAATGTTTATCACATACTGTACATTGTTGTAATTTCATCAGATGTAACATCTCTTTGCTCTTTTTGAGGATGTACAAATGCTGCTGGGGGAAGGAGAAAGCAAGTGAAAAAGTTGGGGGAGGATGGTGGAAAAAAATAAAATTGCTTTGGAGATTGGAAGCAAAGAGACAATATTTGTCTTTGCTGTAAGAATGCAGAAGTGTTTGTGTTCATGAAAGGCCAGAAATTATCTTGCGAATCTCACTGTCATGAGTTCAGTGCAACATAAACAGGGCCTTGAAAGTCCATAGGTAGCATATAATACCTTAGAAGATATGTAAGGAATTCAGGCAAATCAAAAAGCTTGTATACCTGCAAGGCCTTAAAAATGCTGTTTTATCACCTGGCTTGAGGATCCAGATATGTGGCAGAGTCTGTGCAGCGATTGTGTTAATTGGTTGCTGGTGGTTCTTTTACCTCAGCTGTTGATTGTATTTGTGTTGTTTGTTTGTTTGTTTTTATTGTTATATGTTTTTGTATAGTTTTTAACTGTTGTTAGCCACTCAGAGTCATGAATTTGAGATGGGCAGTTATACTGAATGAATGAATGAATGAATGAATGAATGAATGAATGAATGAATGAATGAATGAATGAAGTTTAGGAAGATAATTAAGATTTATAATTATTTTAGTTTATTTATACATATAGCACACTTCTGTAATGTGATTTTTTGGTATTTACATAAATATACTAGACTGAGGAAAAAATGAGGATTCACAGGATTAGCATGCCAGTAGACTCCTGTCCTCCATTAGATTTCCAGAGGAATCCATGATTTAGGATTTCCTGCAGAGAACAATATCAGCTCTCTGCTTCTTTTTCAAACTCAGTTTCCAGCACAGATGGACTTCCTGCTCCACATGAGTTCTCATTCTCTCTTTCCTTTTGAATAGTGGGGAAAGTGAATAATATCCAGCAATCATCTGTACTTTTTGTCATCTATTGGAGAAAAAGTTATTGTTTACCAACTGCCTTTTGTTAGATTTTAGAAGTTATTGCATTAGGATTGATACCTCAACTTACAAAAATCTTATTGACTTTGTTTGTACAACTATGACTAATTGAATCTTGGTTTACAAAATTAATCGACTTGCTTGACTTTACACAATATCCTGAGCCATAAACTAACCAACCACATACTGTGTGGGTCCAGCCATGGTCAGAATTAAAGAGTTAGGGCTGGTGGAGTTATCCTGACCAGCACAAAACATATTGTATGTCAGCTTTCAATAACTATTCAATATCAAAATGCCATACTATAAATATTACCAGGTATGGCTTCAGATTCAGTGAGGAACCAAACTGAGCTACCTACCAATTCATCAGCAATGTTTCTGGGCACTCTTCACTGAACCAGGATCTGCCCTTAGCAAAGAAAGATTTTGTGCAAACAACTTACGTTTGCACAAAACTATGCCATTACAGGAGGAGAGAGACAGGACCTGATGTAAATAAAAGCAGCCAGTGAGACTGTCAGCTAACTGGCAGGGAACTCAACTCACTTCCTGTATGGATCTGAAGCCATGTATGTAATGCCCGAAGTCAGATTATGCATAAACATTGCATAAAAGCAATTCATGTATTTATTTAAATACTTTTAGATATCTAGTGTCAGGACATGAAGTGGGGAGATTGTAGCAGAATCAGACTACGATGGATGGGAAGAGGGTTGTTGTTACCATTTTTAATCTCTTACGCTTATCCCAGCCCTGACAGAAATCACCCCACCCAAAGCTACTGTTAGTCTTGGGAGGCAAGTATTCATCAGCATCAATGGAACTATCAATGATTATATTAGTTTGTCATGCAGTTGTCATCACAGTAAAGAAAAAACTTTATATTCCTTATCAATAGCTGCAAAAACTTGTCTCTTAAGCCTTTTCTTTTTCTGTTTTTTAAAGGCATCATACACATAGTCATTATGGCATTAATTTGTATTAGATGCATTGTAAATATTGTTTCTGTCATTTACTGTCACTCTCACCTTCCTGCCTTCTCCCACTTCCCTGATATGACTCATCTCTGCTTAACAAGGAAATATGCTTCCAGCTTATAAACAACAACAGGTCATTTGATATGGCAGACAAAAATCTCCCTTTTCCACTTTAGTCCTCTAATGCATACAATGCCCTTTTCATTCAGCACAGAAGTTAGAACCAGATGTATTCTGAGATGCAGAAATACAAATTCTGAATACAAAAACTTTTTCAACAAAACTAATTTCTGCATATATCTATTGGCACAGTCACTCAATTCTTGGTAATCCTTTAGGGCACATGTATTATACTTTGAGAATGATAAGATATAATTAAAGCATAGAACCCAGAGATTTGCAAGTTAATACTACTACTAATAATAATTCCTTAGTTTCCAGTCTCAAAACACTTGACATAAACAAACCCACCAACAAAAACATTTTCATTAAATATAAATTTTGAAATATCAGTAGATACTGGATGCAAGAATTCTGGGTTCACTTCATTGAAATATTCCCTGTCTGGACATTTATTTCACTGTTAAAAACAGACATTGCATCTGTTCATTTATTTCAGTCTCCAGGTTTTTTCCTTATCACTATGTAAGATTTATTCTTCTCCCTGGATCTACCTTACTATAGAATAAGGTAGTCTTTAACAAGGACTTGAGTACAATGGAAGATAACAGAAATAAGGAAGCTAAATAATATTATGAATAATAGGTTTTCAGGTCTTCATTCTCTTAATTCTCTACAAAGCCATGGAAGATATCTGGTGACCTAGCGTCACTCAATAGTCTCTGGCTATTTCTTCTACTGATTTATAGCATTGACCAATCATCAGTTGTGCTGTGGCACAAACACAGCAATAAAGGCTGCCTTTATATTGCCACAACAATGGTCGGGTGACAATAGAAGATGCTACAAATCACTAGTGAAAAACAATCTGCATTCTAAAATGCCATAATGGACATCACCACATGCCCAGAAAATAAAATGACTCCAGGATTGTTCAGAATTATTCTGTGTTGAAAAGGATAAAGTTTTGTATTTTTGGATCTGTAGTACTTTCAAATAAACTGTTTTATATCACCTTTTCAGAAAATAGAATGGCTGAGCATTCAGTTGGTTTGGATTCCTTTAATGCAATTTCCTTTTTGGAATGGATACAGTACGGTGCGGTGTTTATAGCAAGGGTTCAGAAGTTTGTGAACATCTATTTCAGCCAATTTCTATGGTGTGTTGCTAAGGCTGGCAGAGCCTCCTAGCAGTAAAAGAATGTGCTTAGATATACTGTGCCAAGAACTGATGTTCATACTACAGTGCACTTCCATCTTTCAGCAAAAATCCTTGTTTCTTTTTCACTCCCTTTTCTGCAACCTTTGGCAGTTAGGAAATGACAAGACTATATTACAGCAGGGTGCTATTTCTGATCTCAATTCCAGACAGTCCCTGCCAAGATGATCCAGAACACAAATATGGATATTGCCATGTCTAAGGAATTAGTCACCCTGTATGCTGTCCCCATTTTGTCACATGCTATTAATGCTCCTTGCCCAATCCCTCACCATAGGAGAGGTTAATCATTTTTACAAGCCAAATAAATACCTAACATTTATTCTTCAAAATTTTAAACAAACAAAAATAGAACAAGTCACTTCCATAATATTCGTCCAGTTATGGCTGTACAAAAAACACTGCAGGATATAACTGGCTTTGAAAGGGAAAATCCAGCCCAAACTCTCATTTCTTGTTCGCCCACAGTGACAGGGTTGGATGTCTGCTTAAGAACCAGGGCAGTTTCCCATGTATTGCTTTTGCAAGTTGAGAATGTGAACTAGGACAGTGTGGTAAATATAAATCCGGCACTTACCCACAGCCATTCCCTCGCAGTCTGACATCATGCGAAAAGAAGTTTCCTTTAATTCTGCTTAGAGAAGCTGCAGGAGGAAAAATACAGAACTCATTCCGTCATTGGGGCAAGCCGATCAGGAGTTAAGAAAATACAGACTGCTCTCTCTTTCTTCTTCTTCTCTTTCTTCTTCCCAATAGTATATTTACCCACTCGAAGAGTTAGAGCAACATATTCTGGCTCTGCCTTCTCATTATGGGATGTAAAGATAAGAATGTGCTTTTGTGCCAAAAGAGCATGCTATTGGTGGATAAATTTGTTGACATCCCTCCCCTTTAAACAGCTTCCTCTTTAATGTAACAGTGGCACATTACATGCTGGAAAATGCCATGGAATATTTATGAAAAAGCTTTTAAGCCCTGTGCTGGGAATCTGAACTCAAATGCCCACTGAAATAATTATGATGCAAAAAGCTTGTAACCAGGGATTCTTTCAAGACATTCCTAGTTATGTAACAGGAACATGTCTCTGATTTTCAGGCACTTGAGAGACATGAAAGCAGCTTTGGATTTAAAACACTTTGACAAGATGTGTGGAAACCTCTGGAGCTAGGATATGTTTTTTAAGCACACATGTTAAGGAAACAATTCTAATCGTTCCAGAAGGCATTTTCTCTTCTAGTTCTATCCATTTATGAATTAAAACAAACCATGATTTAGTCCTGGTTCATGCATCTCACAAAACCGTTAACCACGGTACAGTGAATAAGACCAGAATTGTACAATGTATTATGGCTTAGCATGTCATAAGCCATGGCTTTCTCATAGCAGTTGGATTCACATAACATGCTAAGACCAAGCTAAACCAATGGCATGATGGTGCCCACTTTTTGTTAGGCTTAGATCCACCCGTGTCTTTGAGGGCACATCAAGGTCACACTGCAGAAGAAGTCAGAGCCACAGAAAAAGATTTTAAGGGGGGGGGCAAATATTAAATTGAATTGATATTAATACTGCTACCTTTACTTTATTTGCATACAGACTCCATCTCCTCATATCTCAACTGACTCCCAGGTTGAAAATAAAATATGTTTTCGCAAAGCTACAGATGTACAATGTATGCCTCGTGTACAAAACAGGCAACAGAACAAGACAGAGTCATAACTTCCTAGTGAGCAACAGAATCTGGGTGGACTTTGGAGGCCACATGTTACTTCCTGGCAAGCTACATTTTATGCACCGATGACTTACCCTGATAAGTGAAACTGACCATGTTATTTTACTCCACCCACTTTTTCAACTAGGGAATATTTTCCTGGTCACAAATGCTTCCTTCAATTTGCTTTTCTCTGAGAAGTGATCACTGTCACATACTGATTTTTTTTGAAGTATTTACAAACAAATTCTCAACCCTGATTGCTCATTGGAAGGACTGATAATGAAGCTCAAGCTCAGATACTTTGGTCACCTAATGCGAAGAGAGGAGTCTTTGGAAAAGACCCTGATGCTGGGAAAGATTGAAGGCAAAAGGAGAAGAGGACAGCAGAGGATGAGATGCTTAGATAGCATCACTGAAGCAATGAGCATGAAACTGAGCAAACTCAGGGAGGCAGTGAAGGACAGGAAGGCCTGGCGCAATATGGTTCATGGGGTCACGAAGAGTCGGACACAACTTAACGACTGAACAACAACAACAACAACAAACAAATTCACAAGCTGAGCATGATTTAATAATTGATGTAACATTTTAGGATTCTTCTTATTGCATTATTCTTGCTAAGGCTCAGGCTGGTGTAGGTGGGAAGATAGGTGCATATTATGACAGCACAGAAATAGACATGCTTAAGAGCCATTTATTTCAACTTGCATCCCTAATTATGGACTAGACTCTAGTAATGAGAAGGCCAGGCAGGATAGCTGCAAAATATCTTTTGACTGATAGCAGTAAAAACCTTCCATAAGTCGTAGCTCAAAAAAAAAACCCAAAACCCTCTATATTAAGAGCATATTCAGAAAAAAAATTGGAATACATATTTGGAAATACATATTTATGTGGAACAAAGATTAGAAATTTACACTGAATTATAATTTAAAAGAATTTTTTTATAAAATGATGTGCCGCTGGTATTTAACTCCTGATAAGTTATCAAAAATATATACTGGTATAATAAAGGTTTGTTGGAAATGTTCACAGGGTGAAGGAACCTTTTATCATCTTTGGTGGACTTGTGAAAAGGCTAAAACATTTTGGGACCAGATATGTATTGCTATTCAAAAGATTCTTAAAGTGAACATTAAAAAAAAACCCAGAATTGTTCCTACTGGGTTTGATGGAGAAAGGACTGGAGAAACAACATGGAACTTTGCTTATATGACCACAGCTGCAAGACCGTTATGCGTGCAAAGATGGAAAGACTCACAAATACCTACAGTGGAAGAATGGATTATCAAACTAATGGACTTGGCTCAAATGGTGAAGCTAACAGCTTTAATAAGACCCAATATCATTTCTAAATTTGTCTCCTCATGGCAACCCTACCTAGATTACATGCTTGGGTTGGAAAAAATGAAGCTTTGATTGTGGGATTTAATGATTAGATGGTTTGTGTTGATAGAAATAATGTTTATCTGGATTAATTAGTGGTAAGAGATTAACTTTTTTTAAATTTGTACTCATATCTGTACTGGTGATAGTCGGAAGTCACTTTCCATTTCATCTTTCTACTCGATCTCACTATTTTGGTTTTTGTCTTTTTCTTTTAGTTCTATCTTCTTTCCTTTCTATACTTTCTGATTTGCATTTTAACTGTATTTTTTATATATCTTAATAAAAGTTTTAATAAAGAAAAGGAAATACATATTTATGTGGATTTTTAATGCAGACTTTAAAAATCACATTATAAATGTGAAAGTGGAAATGAATGACACAAACATCTGTAAAACTGACGTGGGTTAGAAATACAGTGATCTGTCCCTGCATATACTGTATGTCCAATTACCAGCTTGCAGGAGGGCCTTTGTTTTCCTTTATTTACTTATTTAATTCAGTTTCACATCTGCCAGCTCCACAATGACTCTAGGTGGCCTACGATTCAAAGAGAATTAAAAGAAAACAACATATATCAAAGAAAAGGAATACAACTGATTGGAAGACCTATGCTACAGTACTGTGCAACTCGGAGAAAAATGTAAAAAATGCTCAGAACCAAAGGGACTCAACCACCATCCTATCCTAAGGTCTGGGAGAATAACCAAGATTTTAACAATTTGCAAAAAGTCAGTAAGGTGGGAGCAATATGGGTCTCTGAGCGGAATGTCATTCCAGAGGATAGGAGCGATCAGCATAGGCACACTTCCTGGGTCCTGCAAGATGACATTGTTTAATTGATAGGACCCAGAGCATGCCCACTGTAGCTGACCTCAGTGGACAGGTGGAAATATATGGAGACAGGCAATCCATCAAGTAGCCAGACTCTATGCCATGAAGGGCTTTATAGGTGATCACCAGCCCCTTGAACTGTACCCAGAAGTTAATTAGCAACCAGTGCAGCTTGCAAAACAGCAGGGGCATGTGTGCGTACTGCGACACTTCCATTACTGCCTGAGCCACTGCATTCTGGACCAGCTATAGCTTCCAGGTGGTCTTCAAGGGCAGCACCATGCAGAATGCATTAAAGTAATAAAATTGTAAGGTGACCAAGGCATGAGTGACAGTCTAAAGGACCTCTCAGTCCAGGAATAGGCACAACTAGCATACCAGGTGAAACTGTGCAAAGGCCCTCTTGACCACAGCTGTCACCTGCTCTTATAGCAGGAGCTGTGAATCCAAGAGGATCCCCAGACTGTACACTAGTCTCGCATGTGAGTGTGGCCTCACTGAAAACTACCTTGCCTAATCATAGGATCTTGAAATATTGTATAAAAACAAATGTAAAACACTTTGCATACATTACCAATATCAATCTGTAGGACAACCCTGCAAGATAAATTAGTATTACTATGTTCCACGTCGATAGATTTAAGTGCATGGATGTCTCTCAGGCAGCTTCCAGCATTACTTTCCTTTCTTTTTCTGGGTCCTAAATAGGCGTTCTGTAAAAAATAAAAATGACAAAGGATTGTAGCTTAATGCTTTGTTTGGAAGTGTCCCCAGAAAAAGAAAGCAGAGGTAGGAAGAAGGGTCTGAATGATGGACAATAAGAGAGGAAGAACTAGGACAAGTAACATTTAGTAAACCTGTGCTTTCCAACTATTTGTAAGAATTGTGGTATTCAGTTCCAACAAAAGCAACTCTCATTGAAACCAATGCAGGTTCAAAGGAAAGTTCATTTATTGGAAAGTAGTTTTACCTCACTCCAATTTCACCCCCCTCCTTCAGTCTTGGAACCTCTCTTGCACATGTCGAAGATGTCCTCAGGTTCTCACGTTGGTACGGCATTCCTGAAAGCGAGATAACAGCTCATCTGCGCCTAACGATTCCCATTCCCATTCTACTCCCCCTTCCTCCCTCTCTCTATAATGGTAGAAATGAACTAAGCAAACTAGCAGCACAAGTGATTGATTGCGAGGATTCTGACACTAATAATGATTCCCATGGCAGCTATTTTGCAAATGGGCAGCCCCTCTCCCCTCACACCCTTTTTGCAAGTCTACTTGCAACATGTCTCAAAATGTCAAATGTGTAATCCAGCCCCAAAAGGTTGTGGACCCCAGTCTTAAACTGAGAAAGAAGAATTTTCCAAGTATATTTCTGGCAGAGCTAGAATTTAAATTGGGGATTTCCAATTGCATAGTTCAGTCTTGTAACTAGATATGATTGGGATTCTCATTTGTATAAATTAACTTACTGTATACAAATTAATGAACATTTCAAAATTTAAGTACTACTGCTGTTGAAATAGGATGGATAAAATGAAATACAGTATAGGTAAAACAAAAATACCATCTCTTGTTTAGACAGGCCATACGTGATCCATCCACTCAAGCTGCGTAGGGTTATACAGAACTGTACAAATTAATTATGTTAACATGAGATTGATACATGATTTCTCCTGTCAGAAGCTTCCATGTTCCTATTTCTGATTAGAATGTTGGCAGCGTATTAGGCCTAGGCTGAGTGCCTCCCTGACCTAGCAGATGAGATGAATAGATCCCCTTCAATCTTCATTTTTCATCTACAACAAAGGTCATACAGAGTGATTGCTTTCGCTAATCAACTGGGCCTGATTATTAAGCATATACTTTTCTATTTGACGGAGGTGAACACTTCACAATCCAGTTTTACCCAAGTCACTCTCTTGCTAATCAGAAATATGCTATGCATAAAATTATGTATCACAAAACTCTGTGTGTATTTGTTTCGGATCTATGCAAATTCAGTTGCTTCCAACCCCATCCCTCCTTTTCTCCAAACTAAGAGAGAGGAAGACATTCACTTCTCACACGGACCAAAGAGTAAATCAAAAGCACATGACAAGAAACAGAGGCGAAGGCACCTCTTTAATTTTTTAAAATTTATTTGACTTTCTAAGGAGCATTCAGAATTACTGAAAGGGGAAGTTGATAATACAGTCCTTAATCAGTTTCGATTATATGTATTCACCACTTGTGCAAAAGATGTATCTCAATGCAAACTTATATCTATCTCTATAGAATGTAATATAATGTAATGCAATGTAATGCAATGTCATACAAATGTCATACAATGTCATACAAATCACATTTTTACAGTTTAACACTTTAAATTTTTGTATGTCACAGTTTTATAGTTGAGTGATTTCTGTACTGCGATAGAATAAAAGATACAAACTAAATCAGTGCTATGCTTCAATATTTGGGGGGCAAAAACCACATCTGGTCTTTGAATAGTATGGCAGAGGCTACAAAAATTAAATTGATTAGTGTATAAATTAAACTAGAATATGAATACATGTATTCAATAATTGAACATTTCAATTCAGAGGCAGATTTTGGCAAGGCTCTGAAGGCCGCACATAAACATTAAGGGAAATTCATTGGATTTAGAAGGTGCCCAACTCCATAAGATTCTAGGTGGCATAAAAGATAATAAAAACAGTAAAAAACACAAACCATATACATCAGAAAAAGCAACTGATCATACAGATGAGATCCTATAAGGGGGTCAGAAGCCACCCTATCCCAACACCTGGGGAGTTAGCCAGGTTTTCAAAGACTTGTTGAACATCATCAGGATGGGAGCTATACAGATCTTGGGAAGATGTTGTTCCAAAAGGCAGATGCTGAAACAGAAAAGACACACTTCCCAGGTCCCCACAGATGGCATTGTTTAGTCAAAGGGACAAGAGTGTGACCATTCTGCCCAATTGTACAAGGTGGGGAGAAACTATCAGACATAGGTGGTCCCTCAGATAACCAGGCTCTATGTCATGAAGGGCTTCATAGGTAGTAACCATCTATTTGAAAACATATCTTTATTCCTAATATGCTCTTCTTTGTAACCAAATGCTCTCTGCCTTCAATCTGGTAGCACCATAATTCATATGGATAGGTGCTTATACTGGTGAGTTTAAATTAGAGTCCTGGACAGAGAATCTCCAGCTGGTGGGGACAGATTCTGGCCCAGGTCTTGAACTAGGGCCTGACTCATCTGGCACAGGATGCTTGGAGAGATTACCTGAACAGTAATCTCAGATGAGACCATGATATCCTAGAATTAAATGAATGATGTATGAGATGAACAAAACAATATGCAGATCAATCTAGCCCTAGTTTTAATTCATAACAGCTTGCACATTTATTATATTTTATCCAGTGCTGCCACTAGAGCATTTCCAGGGGGCAGCTGGCAAGCTGTTGTACTAGTAGTTACAATAATGTATTCCTTTTCTGCCTTCAGAACAGAAGCAAGTGAGCTGCAATGGAGTGAAATGAAGTCAGAAATGGTTCACTGACCAGAGCAGTCATCACTAAACCACAGGCCTGAAGTTCCCAATCAGCATGGTTGCTGATCATGCTGGTTGAGAATTGTAAGAGTGGTAACCCAGCATTATCTGGAGGACAATGAAAATGGTGGACCACATTGTCTGCTATAGATAAGGAGAAAATAGAAAGGGCAGGTTCAGTCATTAAAATAAAAGCTACAACACCCTACAGGAACAATAGTTAAAACAAGGATAGAAATGCCCTGAAAATACTTTTATTAGTGAAGCAATCTTATACATATCTATTCAAAAATAAACTCCGTTGAGATCAGTAAGATTTATTCCCAAATAAATACAGGATTAATGTTTTAAATGTTTATAACCCTTCTCTCTGTACATTTGACTATCATTGCTCTAAACATAACCATACAAATCTCAACTAAACATTGTTCTCATACCATGACATAAAAGGAAGATTGCTCAGGGGTTATGCTTAGGGGATTATGCTCATGCTTCATTTTTTGAATAATTTGTTTAAGCATCTGAAGGAGTAACAGATACTCCACCAGATGTAGAAAAGAGAGCTTTGTTAATACAAAATCAGTGCATGGAATATGGAATGGAATGGAGTGGTATGTGGGGGTGGGGTGAAAGGAGGAATACATTTCTGCTTTGCTTTGCAAAACTAGGTGCATGATTTAAGAATAAGACAGAACAGTAGGCATGCTTAAGGAAAGCTTATCTCTTCTAAAATCAAAACCATTCAGCAGGAAGATTTAGCTTTGTCAATTCAACTAGAGAAACTAGGAAAAAATCAAGACATCTATTTTGCAAGTCCTCTGACTGGATCACAAAATATTTCATGTAAGCTAAATGGGTCAATATGCAGCAAGTGAAATGAGGTCCAGAGCTTAGAAATTCATTTGTTTTTGAAAAAGAACAAATTGGCCAGCTGAGAGATGTAGCAACATTTTCTATTTACAGATCATTGCTTAGCCTGATGTAGAATATTACATTGTCCATGAAATGAAGCATAAATGCAAGCAATACTTCAAAGAGGTTCTGATTTTCCTCTTAACTATTTTTTTTGGTTTTCCTTTTAAGATTATTTTATGTAGCACTCATAACTGCTACATATAAATTTAAATTCAGAAGGATTCATTTGTGTGATGAACAAAACAGCTGCTTCTTTGACTTTCACAAGGAAAATGGACCTGAAGGAACCACTTAGATAAATGACCATGTGCTCATGAAATTAGCAAACCATATTTCTCTAAAAAAATTCAATTCATGGAGGGAGCCCATGGGGGCAGGCATCTGCCCTTTTGAACTTTGTACAATACATAGCATTGACTCTATAGAAATAATCCCACAATTTACATAGTTTCTGTTAGTTGGCTCTTTTCCTTTGTCCTCCTGAATATATTATCCCCATAATTATGGCTGGATCTGGATAAAGGATACAAAGAAATGGCAACACTATTGCTGTTTCAATTCAGTCTTCAATAAGAAATTATGTGTTCTACCAGGAAATTGTGAAGGGGAGGATGAAAAAACAGGACTGAAAGAGATTGACAGAAATATTTTCTGGGAATACCTCTTTTCTTTGAATGAGTTTAACTCTTCAGAACTGGATGAATTGCATCTTAAAGTGCTGAAGGAACTAGCTGATGGTCTGGCTGAACCCAATTATCTTTTAGAAATTCTAGAACACTGGTAAAGTGCTAGATAATTGAAGGAGAGCAAAAACCAAGAGGAAAAGGAAGATCTAGTAAACTACAGACAAGTCAGTTTGATACTGATACCTGGAAAGATTTTAGAGCAGATCAGAAAGAGTTTGTTCTGTAAGCACCTTGAAAATAATATGGTAATTATCAGAAGTCAGCATGGTTCTATGAAGAACAGATCTCGCTAGACTAATCTTTTCTCATTTTTGATTGGGTAATCTATTAACAGATTGTGGGGATATTGTAGGCATAGTATACCTAGATTGCAAAGGAAAGGAATGCAATTAAAGGGCAAAGCCAGAATCCCAGAGGGCAAAGAATGAAAAGAAACAGCAAAGCCACCACAGTTAGTAGATGGAATTGGATTGGCTTGAGGGGGATAAGAAAGCAATAGGAGGAAGAAAGAAGAAGCAGACAAATTATCAGATTTGATACTAAGCTGGAAGAATGAAAGGTTTGTCCCTGGACAGCAGCAGAGGCAGAGAGGACAGAGCAGTGGCTCTTGGTGGTCAAGTCAACAGAATGGAGACCAGCAGTCTAGAGACTGCTGAAGGTGAGTGACAGGCCAGCAGAGTCCACTAATCATTTTTAACCAGGTATGTTTCCTAGTTCATGCTATTTGAGTGAGGGTCAAGCTGAAGCCAGTCCTCCTAAGTGGAAGGTGTGGTGTTCTAGATATGAACTGCCCCCGAATAGGCCTAGCAGGAACCCTATGATCTGAACACCATGAGCTTCTTAGATTGACTTCCAGTCCCCCTCCTCCACTCCCCCCATTGTTTTGGAGAAGAATGGGACAATTCCATTCATGGAATGGTAGGTTTTACACATACATAGGGCCAAAAGTTATATTCAAGCTTTAGATGGACATTCTAAAGAGAATAATCTAATACCTTCTGCCTGGTGCTAGCAAACCCTGTGCAACTGGCAGGTGCTTAGTGCAATTTGGCAAATTCAGAACAGAATGATTTGCCTGTCTTTTGGCTAACCTTTGCCATAATTTCCATAAATCAGTTAGAGCAGGCACAAAGGTAGAAAAGAATAATATCCAGATGGCCCAGAACTGATGAGGCTCCAAAACAAGAGAATCCCTGGAGGAATTAGGAACAGCAATATGTTTTCAGCAGTTGGAGATCGCAGCATTGGTTTATAGGGTGTAACTGCTTCAGAGGTAATTACGTTTGACCATATAAGGATTTATCTTCTGTAATAAAAAGAAAGATGCAACAGCCACGAAATATAGACTCACACTGAAGAAATTGGAACTGGTATTGAAACAGCACACCTCAGTTATGGCTTAACACCAAACAGAATTCTTGGCAAGGAAAACTGCTGATTAGAGTAACTAGATATAGGATCAAATTAGGATAAGTCCTGGATAGCAGGAAGGTTGCGCATTAAGCAATGTATCCAGCAGGTTAGCCAGTAGTTGTTTTTTAAGACTGTGCTAAATAATAACAAACACAATTTTTTGTGGATTCATACATGACAGAGAACTGTGTATACACACACACATACACAATCAGAAATGTACAAATGAAAAGTAAATAGGAAAATTACAAATGCCATAAGTATCAGGGCTATTCATAGCCTTCTCCTGAATAAAACCGATTCCTAGTGCAATGAGCTTCCAATAAAATTAAGTGCATATATCTGTCTGTCTGTCTGTCTCAGAAAGGTCAAACAGATATGACTAACCAAACTTACAAACTGTTATCTTAACAAAAGGATGATATTTTCCTTACATCAGCTGTAATTCAACAAGTTCTGTGAAATGGCTGTTGTTGCCATCATCATTCTTGGCTCTGTCTTCATTAAATTTGGAGAGAAAAAGCAGGAATTGGAGAATTTTTTCAGACTTTTTTTTTCTCAGAACTCCTCTCAACTTCTTGCTGCTGTACTCAGAGCAGAATCATTCCAATACTTTTATGCCAAGATACATGTTTCTCCTCAACTCCAGAAAATCCATACCTCCATCGCTGTAATTCCATTAATACAAACATTTCAAGGTGGGGACATTTCATATCACTTATCTAATGATGTTCTCCAAAAAGGTGTATTTCCACATTAATCCTTCCCCTCCAATTTTCTCCATTCTGAGTTTTCACCAGGCATTTTACAGGATACCTACTGTTTTGCTAAACCAGCTGCCTGGGTTCAAAAAGGCTTCTGCTGTGTTTACAGTAGACAAATGCATGCTGTGTGAGAGGCACTATTCTCAAGGATTTTTTTTCTTCCCATGAAGGGATTTGTGGAAGAGATTTTTGTCAGGATCAACATACACTCAGATACAATGGAGGAAAAGGAACAGTGAAAAGATGGTGGGACTGAAATCAAATAGCCAGTTTGAATACAATATTTTTTTTACTGTTAATAAATATTCCTCTTCTCTCCACATCCACAGAAAACATGGTGGAACACGAAAGGCAGAAACCTGCAAAATCTATTTTGAGTGCTTTCCATTCCACAATTTCAAACCTTTGGTATTGACTAGAAACAGCCAGAGAAGCCTACAGGAAGATACTATGTTTAACTTATAACTGATTTTGTTTTCTCATTACAAATCAGTGATGGTTGTTTAGGAGCTAGGACACATTATTCCTTGCCAAAACTCCAACTCACAACAGTGGCTTTTTCTCTCCTTTGCTTTTTCCCCTTTCTGCTTGTCTTTTCAATCCAAAATACCTTTCTTTTTCAAAGCAATAAAGTAACCTTTTTCCTGAACACATGAATCTTCAAAATACCCTTCTGGAACTTCTCTTTGAGGATCATCTGAAGTCTTTATGAAAGGCACCACCCTGCTTGATTTTTAATAAAAGACATGTGAGATAATACTTTTTTTAGCCATTGAAAAGAGAATTTGGGTTTATATATCACACGAAGGGCTTATCTGCAGTGCCATATTGCCCCATTGCCAGTATGGACTAGCAACTGTTTCTGGAGGGCAGAAATGGATGTCACTGCCCTCTATTAATCCCCCCACTAACTGTCAAAATTACCTCAGACCGTATTTTTCTGCTCCATTTCTGAAGTACAGTCGTGTGAAAAAGAAAGTACACCCTCTTTGAGTTCTATGGTTTTACTTATCAGGACATAATAAAAATCATCTGGTCCTTAGCAGTTCTCAAAAATAGGTAAATACAACCTCAGATGAACAGCATGTGACATATTACACCATGTCATCATTTATTTTACAAAAAGAAAAACTGCATCTGGCAATTTTGACTTCCTTAGAAGTGAGACACCCTTTTACTCTAATGCCACTTTCCCATGATTACCATTAATAATGGGAATTCCCAGCTCATGAAACAAATGTAGGCCTTTATGTAGATTATGTAGATTATGTATTACGTAGATATTCTTCCTCTGTTGATGAATCTTCTCCTTGGCTGCAAACATATTATAAATGGTATCTTTTTTTTTTTTTAATGAAAAATGCATTAGGTACTTGCAGCATGGTATGAAAAGGAAAGATAACTGTGGGTTCACTCACCAGCACTGACTTAGACAACTGCACTTAAAACAAACCTCGAGGACTGATTCAGGAAGAGACATTAGTGCAGTGGCTAAATTCATGCATTCCACTAAGCAATGGTTAGTTTATTGAATAATTCATAATGGAAGGGTGAGGTTATGGTGTGGCACAATAGTACCTCCTGAAGCATCTGATAGTTTGACCCAATATTAGAAACCTTAATAGATGGAATTCAACTACTGATTTCCAAAAACCCTTTCCTGATCATTATTTTCATACAATGGCATAGTTGATAAAAACTAGTCACTGACTTTATAGAAAGATCAGTTCAGGCAGCAGCATCTACAGGGGCAGGCAAGGGGGTCAGACTGAATAAAGCAGCATTGCAGCATTGCAACACGATCACTAAGTGAAACCGCAACTGCGCTTATGATCTTACTTCAGCTTTCCTTTTCTTTACAGACCTGAGAAGGTAAATGCAAGGATTGGTTGTAAAGTTATTTTTTCATCACTGTTGCAACTGTGAATGGTAGCTAAATGAGGCAGTTGCTAAATGAGGACTACCTGTATTTCAATGACATTTGCAAAGCTTGCAGCTGAAGAACCCCAATTGCCCACAGCTGTGAAGATTCTCTTTGCTTCTCAGATTATTTTATTTATTTAGGTTTATCTTCTGTATATTTAATGTATCCTCTGTATCTTCAGTGCAAAAACAAAAAATCCCTAGAGCAGCTTGTAATGTTCAAAGGCAGGCTATAGCTGTGCAGTCAAAAATAGCTGGCCTAGTTCTTACTAGAGTGTGAAAATGTCTAACCAGGACAATGACTCATTTGTGTTTGGGGACAAAGACATGCACTAAATCATAAAGAAACTCATTTGCTTTCCCCTCACATATTCATTCTGTTTGCAGATCTAAGCTGTGAATAGATATGCATGCCTGATAGATTATTAATTTTTTATAATGCCCCTCTCCCTTTTTTCTGCATGGAATTTGTGATGCAGCTGGAGGAACTGCAGTTCAGAAGTATGAGAGGAGAGCATGGGCGATGCACTTCCCTCCCTACCATTTCAGAAGCTTGGACAATTACAATTATTTTTAATTATGAAATTCCTTCTTTCCTTCTTTCCTTCATTCAATTTCAGTTCAGGCAGCAGCATCTACAGGGGCAGGCAAGGGGGTCAGACTGAATAAAGCATGGACAATTACAATTATTTTTAATTATGAAATTCCTTCTTTCCTTTCATTCAGTCAATTTCTATCTTGCCTTTTCCCCACATTTCTGCTGTTCTTCCATTTTTCTCACAGATAACCTGAGAGGTAGGTTGGGTTGAAAGTGAACTATTGGCCCAAAGTCATCCAGTGGACATAATTCAGTGTGGGATCTCTAGACCTTCTTATTTCAAAGATATAACCTCTTCATAAAGGTTATGAAAGACTCCCGCCTGTCCATAATTATTCTTAAATATTAGAATATACTTTTCCAATAAATCTCACTGTATTTGAAACTATTAGCAATACAATCCTGTATACAATATTTGGCAAAAGTAAGTTGCATTGCCTTTTCTTCTTTGAAATGTTGAGAATATTTTTTTCTGTTTTGGTTCCCACATTGATTGATTGATGGCCATACACTCTTCAGGTTTTCTTTCTATAAATTAACTGTACTCACTCTGTTCCTTACACTGATCTTATACTCTGAATGTATGTCCTTTAGATCAAATCTTGTTAACATACTTACTCTCTTTAATTTTTTAAGTTTAACCTATATATTTATACATTTGACACCAAAAATTTATGGTCTTTTCCACACATGTTGCATTTATCATCTCTTAAAATTTCCCATAGAATTCCCTGATATATTCTACCACTGCATCTATTCTAGGGACATAACTTATATATTGTTGGATCATCCAGTAATTCTAGTAGATAGGATTCTGTTGTTTATTCAGTTATAGTTGAGCAAGTATTTAGCAATGTTCTTTTCTGAATATCATTTCCATTATTTTACATAGTGTTGTGTCCTATCCCAGTCTATTTTATATCAGAGGATTATATCAGGGCACCACAGCCTATTCTAGTCTATTCCAGTCTTTGGAAAAGATATTCACGTGCTGTGATGTCTCTATACCTACAAAGATTAGAATCATGCAAGCCATAGTATTCCCTGTGACACTTTATGGAAGTGAAAGTTGGACTTTGAAGAAGCAGGATAGGAAAAGTATTGAGGCTTTTGGTGTTGGAGAAGACTCTTGAGAATACTGTGGACGGCCAAGAAAACAAATGGATCATCAAACAGATCAACTCTGGGTTGAAGCACAAGGCTGAGAAATGAGCGTCATGAAGTCTGTTACCATATAGGGGCAGGAGAAAGAAATGTAAATTTTAAACCCTAAGGCTGTTATAAATAGAGGCCTTGATTATTGATTCTGCAGTAGCTGCTTTTCTTCATCATTAGGGCTTCTTGTATCAGCAAGAAAAGCAACATATACTGTATATACAAGCTTTGATCTTGACTCTTCTGCATGCCTTTTAAGTTTCTGAATAGGGATTTCCTGTCATGCTCTGAATGAAACTCTGATAATACAAGTTTTGTAAAATGAGGAACTGCTTTTTCAATATTGGTAAGCTTCACTGGCTGGGGTTCCTTGCAGACCTGTCTAGCCACATTGTCTCCTCCAGATCTACACCTGAAAGTACAGCATTCATCCACAGTAGTAGAAAAGGAGTAGAGGAGTGCATTCCAACCTTGCTAGGGGAGTGGGGATGGGTGGGGATGGGTGGGTGTGGGTGGGTTTGAAGTATCTCATAATCTGGCACCAATACATGTCTTAATGTTTGACTCATGCCCATTCAACCTTCTTGGGAGCAATGCAGAAGTTGTTGGCCATTGCCTTCTTCTGGGATTGATACTGGAGTTTTTTCATGTAGATAGCTGGCTTCTTTACAGTATGTCTGCAGAACCCACCTCTCCTCTCTTCCTTGTGAACTACACCTTCATTTTTTACTTTACCAGATAGGGTAGAGTTACCAGATGTCTGGCAAAATGAGGGTGTGTCCTCCTTTTTGTCCTCAAGTTCTCTGACTGGCAGGCATAGCCTTCAGATCAAATATTGTCTGGCTTTTTGAGCATCTAACAAGCTATCTCTTCCTGAGCAGCTTTTCTGTGTGATGCAGTGCTTCCCTAATATGTGCTAACCGCAAGTTAACAAGCTCCATTCTGTGACCTTAGTTAGTTGAGTAGTACCCACTGTGGCTGCCTGAAATTGTCAAAACCTTAATCAGTTACATGTTGAAATTTTTCCCTCCTAACTGGCTCACAGCCCCAAGTGCACTAGGCAAACAGTGGTGCTAGGACATTCCTCTCAATGTGTATTCCCCATTGTGTGCTTGTTTACTCACTTATAATCCTTCCTCTCCAATGAATGTAAATACAAATATTAAACAGTTAGTGTATCCTCCTCCTCCCTCCTTTGTCCTACTTTCCAACTGTCCATATCCTTCTTTGCCTGTTCAGATACAGGTAGTCCCCAGTTTAAGAACGAGTTCCATTCCCAAGGTCTGTCCTTAAGTCGAATTTGTATGTAAGCTGGAACAGTATTATTATATAATACTGTATAAGTAGCATTGTGTAATTAACTTGAACCATTGTGTATTTAACTTGAATTTTGCTGCAATAGGCTCCATTCTTAACTATGGGTCGTCTGTATACCAGGCATTCTTAACCCAGGGACTATCTGTATCTGGTAAACCTAAGGTAGAGTGACCCTTACTTTTTCTATCCAATGTAGATAATGCTTCTGGAACTGAGGATGACAGAAAATAAGATATCCTTAGCCTTATATCTAAAATAGGACATAAATAGAGAGTAAAGTAATGTGCACATATATGTTAGGGAAACATTACATCTTACAAACCTATAGGCTATGATATTCAGGAATACAGAAACATATGTTCTGCTGCAATGCCTTTTAATATCTTTTTATTTCAAGCTGCTAAAAGAGTAGAAAAAAGGAAAAGTAGAGATGATTTTGCCTTCTCCAACAATAAAGAATCTTTGCTAGCTCTTATTAAAGAATATGATGAATTTGAGTGCTTGCATACTTTGATGTGATTTTTTTAATATATGGAGGGGGGAAAATCAAAAGGTGTTATACTGAGTCATTTATCAAATCCTGAGAACTGACAGAAGCCCTGGTTACAATGGGTTCATAGGAAGAGGAAAATTGAGAAAGTTGTGATTTGATGGAGTTGATTAGATCCAAAAAAAAAGGAGAAGTGAGAAATTTAAAGAACAAAATGAATTGATAGATGGATTTGAGGAAAACAAGGATGGTTTGCAAGGATAGAAATGAATTGAGAGGTTTATTTATTTTGATTTCTGAGGCTGCCTAAGTACAAGCAACTCAAAGTGGTGTGTACAATAGATTTAAAAACATTATAAAACACAGCAATATAGGAACCAGTAAAATAATAGAGTGTGCTAATTGCTATATGTCATAAACTAAATGTATTTAAATGTCTGTCTTCAATTTCTTTTGCTTACTAGTTCTTACTTTTTCTGTGCTGTTCCTCGGATAATTCCCATCTTTGTGTACACAAAACTGCAGGAAAGTAAATAAAGGCTTGAAAGTCTTTTATTACAATAGTGGTGCTAATAATAACTGTTGACAAGAAGCAGCACAGGATGGGAAATATGCCGAATTAGTATGCAGCTGTTAACACATAGGAATGAATGGAAGCCTTTGGAGGAGTTCCATCTCTGAAGCTAAGTTTTGTTAGTTCCTGGCTGAGAATCCCACACATGGCAGCCTCAATAACTTTGAGAAATGATGGAATGTATAAATGTTTAAATGTATAAATATATACATGTCTCTTGCTTCTTGCAATGCTTTTCAAAAGCATCTACAGTTCAACCTCATAACATCGGTCAAGCTAGAATGAGACCAAGTTTCAAAAATAAAAAGGCATCTGATATGGGTGTAGGTGGCTCATAGCCGGCATTACAGATAAATGTCAGCCTGATATGTAGGTGCTGTATGCAGTTATATAGTAGACATTAATCAGTAATGATAGAATGAATGTAAGTTAAATCATTGGGAAAATCTGGAGGATCAAGATAAGCTTCTCTTTGCTGGATGTGTTCAAGCAGAGGCTAGACAGCCATCTGATGGGCATTCTTTATTTAGTATTCCTATAGCAAGTACAGGATGGATTTGTTGCCCTAAATGGTTCCTCCAGCTCTATGATTCTATGTTTTTTTTCTGCTCAGAGTTTGCTCCAAGACAGAAAAATATATAGAGACGGTTTGCTGCCTGAGGTGAAAGACAAGAAAATACCTGTCTCTCAACTCCACATGTAGAAATAAGTTGAACTGTATTTCAGTAGTAAAGAGAGGATAACGTCCTTCACTGCATCACTAATTAAGAGCAGGAATCTGCAACCTTTTCATATGCTAAATGCCATTACGTAACCTTATATGTTGGCATGGGAACTATTTTTTAAAAAATAAAAGTAATCTAAAAACATTGCCAAATCTCATGAGACAGCCTTGCAAGAGAATTCCAAAATCTTTCAAATGTTTGCAAGAGAACTTTGGCATCTTATGTGGTCATGAGTCTTGGGAAACATACACATGCAAACATAACATGAGTTAGGCAGATGTATCAAGTTGTTATAGCCAACTTGATGTCCACAGGTCTTACATTGCCAATTCCTGATTTAATGTTTGTAGGACAGGCTCTGTGACATACACAAGTCAATTCCAGGAGAGATGAATGGCTAAAGACCTGAGTAAAAAATGTCAGAGATCTGCAGATGTTGCTCCATGCTATCCCAGCTTCTTCCCTGGGACAATTGCCCAACAGCCTGGTCAGTCCTACCATTAAACAGATCAAAGTGGCTGCCTCATACTGATTTTAGCTATTATAAAAGTTAAAGTTATTTAATTTATCATTATTTTTATTGCCAAAGAAAAGGTGCTAAAATAGGTCTAGCTTGAACATATCTTACTTTTGGAGGAAGGAGGAGAGAGCAGAATGTGGTTTGCCCAAGGCAGAACAGCAAATGGTAGTACTGATATCCCTCTGCCTTCAAGGGACATAATAGACAATATCAAACAAATCATGTTGCCTTTCACTCTCCCTGCCTAATTTTGACATGTGAGGCAAAAGATCTCATAAGCACTTTTCTTTGGAGTTTAAAAAAAAAGGGTAAAATATAGGAAATAACAGTTGGCTGTCTTTTCATGTCACTCACATTTATCTATCTAAGGCAGCTGCCTCCTTCTGATTAATTTATTATTTTGCATTATGTAACTGAACATCTTCAAATCCCCTTGAAAGGTAGTGAAAGACTTCTATTGTTGCTCTTGAAATGTTACTTCTGTCCTGATACTGACTTGGTTCACACATGTTAAGCTATGATTTGTTAACTGAAGAAGCTAATAGTGATCTGCTTCAAACCTAACATTAAGCTATGAATAATGAGTTACAACTGATAATTTTAAGTCCATAAGTCAAGATAAGCATGCAGAAAAATGCATGATTGTTTAGCATGATATGACTGCAGTCACTAGATTTACAACATGCTAAGAACAACAATTACTCATTGGGCTACAGTCAAAAAAATCACACATACAGTATGAGACTACATATGGCTACTCATATTAGAGGAAAGGAAAAAGGTACTCTGTACTTGATCCAAAGGTCTCTCACCACATGCTTTTTCTATAGCATTACAGTACACATTTATCTGTTTTAACAAATGTTTAAGTAGTACCCTTATGATAATGCTGATCTTTCAATATCTCTAATAATTATTGTTTTGTTTTGTTACCATACATGTAAGCGGCCTTGCAAATTGGGAGAAAATTCTATTACTACAAAGATAACTAAACAATAGTTATGAAAGTATATTATAAGGCAGATTTGAATGGTCACTAATTTTTTTAAAAAATATATACAATTTTTATAATAATAATTCTGTTCTGCTAAAAATACCTGCCTTGTCTATGGCACAATCCTAAAAACAGATCTCATCGTTAATAAAAGCACAAGTATAACACTTTCTCACATCAATAATAAAGAATTGATAACAAACAGCACTTTTAAAAAAAGAAAACTAAATATCAAGAAGAATAAAATGTCTTACATTTTACATACAAATGGAAGAGAGCCATTGTGGTTTACTGGTTAAGACAAGAATTCAGACTGACCTGTGACCCCGGGGAGGCACAAGTGAATTTGAGGAGGTGGGGCAGGGGTGCACCTGCAAAGCAGGATTGCAGTCAAAACTCATTCCTGCTCTGCCTGGACAAGCCATTTGTTAGTTTGCCCAATCAAAATGTAGAGAACAGCCCAGAGCGTGGTCTGATGGGTCTCTAGTTTTGTGTGCACAAGCCTGAAGGCTTGCATAGGCAAAGCTGGATCACTATCAGAACTCACTTCTATTCTGCCTGAACAACCTGGCAACAAAATCAGGATTTTCCACAGTTGCTGCCATAAAGAGTAAATATTGATCCAAATAAATGCTGAACAAGAAATGAGAGTGGTTGTCTCAGAACTAAAACTCAACTTTCAAGAATTAAGCAAAACTAAGCAAGTTCTTCCTTCCCAGTAAAACAAATACATGATTTTAAATTTAATTATTTAACTGTTTATTTCCAATGAAAATGTTTTCTTTTATAAAGTGGGAAAGTTCTATCATTGTTTTATTTGAACTATAGATTAAAACTGAAGATTGAAAAGTGGCAAAGCCTCTGACACTCATCTAAATACTATGACATACCTTTACAGAAGCAACTGTTTCATATTGTATTCTGTGTCTGGTTTACAAATGCTTCTCTAAAGTAAAAACTGACCTTGAATCTTTCTGTTGGCCGTAATCTATCTGTCCAATGTAAGGCAGTAAGCTGAACTATTACTGTAATTAAAGGCAGGACATTGTTAACCACAAAGTAATTTATCACTGCTTTGCCAAAAGGAAAATATTAAATAAGATAGCAGCTTAAGAGGAAATAGAACCTATGCTGTATTAGCTCTATAGCTACTGAGAGATTATTATTCTTTTTATGTGTTCCTATTAGAAAAAAAATAGCAAAAAACCTCTCCACCAAATATAAAGGCTACTTTAGAACTCAGGCTCTTTAATTATGCATTTTAAAGTTGGCTTTGAAGCCATAGAATGGAAGATAGATGAGATACCCTCAAGCTCTTTACTAGCCTCTCTTTTCTTTGATGGAAAGAATAATCACCCTAGCCCTACAATGGAATGAATATTCCTAGAGTGGGGTCTTGGCTTCTTTTCCCTCACGTATAACATCTCTGTCATTGCAGGATGGCATAATGTGATGAATAATTGAAAATCATGCTTCAGGTTACAGGAGCCTCCTCCCCAAATATAGGAATAGAGATCTAGAAAATTATGAAAGTATGTGGAACAAATTAAGCCTGAGTGGGGGGCCATGGGGAGAAATGATTTATGAGAAAAGTAAGGTAGATTACTTTTTATTAAGCATTAATAGGGAGATACTGTTCCCTCAAGGCCCCCCAAAAGATATACAATTCCTTTTATTTTATTGAGGTGCATCACAGAAGGTTGTGTTAGGACTGAGAAATAATTAAAGAAGTTAGTTTGATGAAGACTGGTAGGAGTTCGCCAACAGAAACTAAGAAATTAAACCCTTGTTGCAAATGTCATCAGTAACTAACTGCTGCTTAAAAAGCCAGGGGAAACAGGATCCTCAGAGATACTAAGGTAAATAGACACTCAGCTGGGCTTTGGGGTCAGGTTGGGCAGAGTCCCCAACGGGTGAATTGTAGAAGTTTTTCAGTCCTGATCACCATTGCTTAGTATGTTTTAATGTGCTGTTAATGTTAATGTGCTATGATTTATTTATGTCTGTGTTTTACTTTTATACCCCACCCAGAGTCACATAGTTTGAGTTGGGTGACCATATAAATACAGGAAGGAAGGAAGGAAGAAAACTCAGAAGAGGAGATAAACTGAAGTACAGATGCAACATATAAAAGCTGTGGGTGCAAGACAAACACACATACTGGAGATGGGGAAGGAACAGAGCAGAAGTTTGGCCTGGGGAAAAAGAAGACAAGAAGAAAAGGAGTCTAAGACAGATAGCCTACACAGATAAGGGAAGAACAAACAAAACTGGGAAGCCTTTTTTCTTTCTGAAACAAGAGAGAAAGACAGACCACCCATGAGAAGGAAAGAGGTGAAGAGAAAAAGCACAAGCTTTTTGTCAGCATTGCTTTACCCAGCCATGTGTCCACTAACTGGAAAGGGGGGCAGTTTGGGGTTATAAAGGAATAAAGAGACTCAGTTGGAAACGCAAAGCAGAGAGAGAGAGAGAGAGAGAGGGAGGGAGGGAGGGAGGGAGAGAGAGAGAGAGAGAGAGGAGAAGAAGAAGAAGAAGAAGAAGAAGAAGAAGAAGAAGAAGAAGAAGAAGAAGAAGAAGAAGAAGGAGGAGGAGGAGGAGGAGGAGGAGGAGGAGGAGGAGGAGGAGGAGGAGGAGGAGGAGGAGGAGGAGGAGGAGGAGGAGGAGGAGAGATACACGGATTATCAGGTTTTTACCAGGGAGGAAAGAGCTCAGTAAATCGACCAGGGAAGAATCAAGGCTTGCTGGAGCCATGAAGGGCAAGAGAGAAATGAGAAACAAACAGGGTCAGGTGGACAGAAGAGACCCAAGTGAGGATCAGGCAGAGCAGAGGGAGAACATTGCTACACACCCTTGGGGACTTTGAAAGAGGGGGTAACAGCTGATTTGTTTAAATATATATTGTGCCTTTAAGATGCACTGTGCCAAGGAGCTCAGTCCACAGATGAGAGAGAATGAAAACCTGAGTGGATGAACTACTAGCTCACATAGAGCTTTTCTACAACACAGAAAGGGATTCATCCCCTTTCACAACCCTTAACGTTGTTTAGAGTTTTTCCTATGCTTGTATACTAGGATCTGCATATTGTCACTGTTTCTTTATGGCAAGTAAGAAAACTGTTCTTGGTTGTTCACAACTAGAGGTTTGATTTCTTATTGGACTCCCAAGGAAAAGAGAAGAGAAATAACCCATGAGCGCTCCCCCCTCCCCCATGCAACAGTTGGGCACTCGATGCCAGGCTTTGCATGTAGTGAATTGCAAAAGAGCTGGAGAGATTCCTCTTAGGGAATCTATGGAAAGCCAGCTTCTCCAGCTGAGGGCAGCTTCTCCTTTAAAACAATGGCCTCAGAGATAGCCTTCTAGGTCTCAGGATACAGTAGTTTGTTAGTGCTTATATAATTACATTTTCATAACTATTAATATAGTAACACTACTAATGACAATATGGATAATAACTTTAGTTTTTTTAACTGAAATGTGGGGAAAGGATGAGGGAAAGGACACAAAACATTAGCTAGGGAGCAAGTAGCTCTTTGGAACAGCATCCTGCCTGAGATCAGAGGGATCCCTCCCCTTTTAGCCTTCCAGAGGGCTGTGAAGACCTGGTTTTTCCCCCAAGCATTGGGCTAGAATAGGGGTTGAGCTGCGAGGATGATTGGTCTGGTGCCTGGGGGGAAGGCACTTTTGTTTTTACCTTTTTTTTTCTCCAGTGGATCGTTGTGACCCACTTAGAGTCATCATATGAGATAGGCAGCCATAGAAGTCCTATAAATAAGTAAGTAAGTAAGTACAGTTCTGGATAACCCCTTTCCCTCATTGAAGGACCCTCATTGAAGAAGTTGTATATAGAAGTGGCAGTTTGCTTCATAACCCTGAGCAAATCACAGGAATTCTTTCTCAAACACGTTGACAATAGGAATCAAAGAATGCCTTAGGACTGGGCTGTTTTCCTTTCTTCATGCTGCTAGCATTTTTTTTTTCCCCATATAGCTGGCACAGCACAGCTACATTTCTTTTTGGGGAGAGGCCAAGCCACCTGCAACATCAGCAGAAAGATTTACTCTGCAAAGATCTGACAACTAAGAAGTGGAGATTATCAAGGAGGCCCAATATGTCAAAAGAGGCAGTAATAATAAAGTAGTCAATACACATGAAAAGGTTTGATCTTTTCTCAGCATGAGGAAAGCATCATGGGAGACCTGCCTGTGCATGTTGTATTTATGTATTTGTTAGATTTATATTCCACCTTTTGTACAGGAGCTCAAGGCAGTATACACTGCGCTCCTTCCTCCTACTGATCCATGTATCCACAACCGCAACTATATACTAACCAATGATGAAGACAAATTCAAGGAACTGGAAGTAGCAGAAACAATGAAGGAGAAATTATAGTATAATGCCTGAGTTCTTGATGTTAAGGTAAACTCAAGTTGAATGCAGTTAGACTTGCATTTTTTATTTCAAGAAAGCAGAGTTTAATAAACTCAAACAATGATAAGATTACAAACAATTCTACTGTAAAAGAAAAAGGAGAGCAGAAGAAGCAAATGTAACTGCAGTATAATGGAGTACAGATGTGAAAAGAAAAAAAGGACACACATGGGACATGGAAAATGACAAGTCACAAGGAAGACTACATATTAGTAACTTGGAATCTAGAGACAGTATAAAGAAAGCTAAAGTTCATTGTGAGCTGATGTTGATGTTAGTGAAGGATGATAAAAACAAAAATACTTTAGATATATTCAAAATAAAGGGAAGAAAAGGGAGTCAGTGCACGAGTTGCTCAATGAAGGAAGCAAGATGCAAAGAGGTAATAGGTATAATGGAAGGCATGTGCAAGGAGGATACTGGAATGGAGGTTCAAGGTTATCAGGAGGGAGGGGCAGCATTCCAGAGCAAGCGCTTTCTCAGCCTGCAACAGGACCATGGGAGGAGTAAAAGGATGCGGCCAGCCCCTCCCTAGAGTCCCACAGGTTATATCCACTAGTTGCTTTAGCATAGGTTTAGTCTGGCGAGATTTTGTCTATTAGGTGCAAGCTAATAAAGGAACTTTACTGGACTGGATTGCCTCGCTGTGTTCTTGGGCTGGGCCTGACAATAGGGCTGCAATAGATATGTGCTGCAAAAAACTAGATGACCACTAGATGACAGTTTTCTTTTTCTTTTTGTTACCACCTAGTGTTCATCTGAATTTCTGCAGCTCAGATTTTGCATGTTTTTCTACTAGGCAATCATGAAGAGCAGCCTGAAGATACAGGATTAAAGCCTGAGACTATAGGAACATTACTTACTATGAATAAATGTAAATATCCAAGGCAGCTAAGTTGCATCCTAGAATTCTGAATGAATTTGCTGATCATCTGCCTGAATTTATGCATTATAATTGAGAAATTCTGGTGAACTGCCCAGTAATAGGAGAAACTGCAAATAACAGAATGAAATTTTAAGAGAGACAAATGTCACGTTCTGCACTTAATTGAAATTAAACATGGAAAGAGAATGGAGGCTACTTGGCTTGGTAATTTTTTTTTTTTTTATCCGCACTCAATCGTTACCGATTCTACGGTGACTGCCTGGATGAGTCCTTGCAGTTTTCAAGGCAAGGTGTTTCGGAAGTGGTTTTCCAGTGCCTCCTTCCTAGAGGAGAGCCCAGCTAGTGAGTGTAGGAGGCAGGGTTTCTGTTGCTTCGCGCCTTTTTTGGGCGTGCGTGGCTTCCGTGCTACCGGCAACTGCTCCCGACTCCTTTTGCAAGGCGCCGCCAGCATTTTTCCTCTCACCGGAGTAAGAGTACCCATTTATCTACTCATGTAAGTTTTTGATCTGCTGGGTTGACAGGAGCTGGGGAGGAAGCAGGAGCTCTCACTGCTGTGCGAAAGCTGGGCTCGAACCGCTGAAGTGTTGACCATTTCTGGCTGGTAACTTTCAGCGTCATTAAGCTGCTGCGCCACCGCATCCCCCTGGCTTGGTAATAGTATTTGTGAAAAAGATCTTAGAAGAATACAGGTAATCCTTGCAGAACAACCACAACTGGGACCAGCAACTCCACTGCTAAGCGATGTGGTTGTTAAGCAAGATATCACATGACTGTGACAGACTTCTGACCTCACTTCCACCACAGTTGTTAAGCAAGCAATCCGAGGTTGCTAAGTGAGACATTAGGTGACTACGACTTGTGATTTTACTGCTGGCTTCTCCATTGACTCTGCATGTTGGAAGCCAGCTATGAAGTGCACAAATGCAATCACATGACCATGGGATGCTGTGACAATCATAAGTGCAAGGACCAGTTGTAAAGTTACTTTTTCAGCACTATCATAACTTCAAACAGTCACTAAACAGGGCAGTTGTTAAGTGAGGACTACTTGTACTTAATTACAAACTGGCAGCAAAAAAAAAAAAAAAGACATCTCAAAACAACTCCACACTTTGTCAAAACCCAACCCCAACTTTATTACAGCCATAAGATCAGAAAGCAGTGATATAAAACCTAAAAGGTAAGTGAATATAAATATACAGTGGTACCTCGGGTTACGAATGCCTCTGCTTACGGACTTTTCGGGTTACGACCAGCTCTGGCCGCAAAAATTTACCTTGGTTTGCGAACTCCACCTCGGGGTACGAACCGGATCCGCGGCCATTTTCCACCGTGCCACGTGGCCCGCGACCATTTTCCGCCCGTGCCACATGGTCCGCGGTCATTTTTCCGCCCATGCCACGTGGTCCGCGGCCGTTTTTCTGCCCTGCCGCGCGGTCCGCGGCCGTTTTTCCGCCCTGCCGCGCGGTCCGCAGCCGTTTTTCCGCCCGTGCCACGCGGTCCGCAGCCATTTTTCCACCCTTGACGCGTGGTCCGCAGATGCTGGAACGGATTAACGGTAATTACATTGAACCTTATGGGAAAATTTGCTTCGGGTTGCAAACAAATCGGGTTGCGACCAGAGTCATGAAACGGATTAAATTCGTAACCCGAGGTACCACTGTACTGACAGTCCTTGAGTGAGATAGGCACCCACAATTTTGGGAGAAGTGGAAGTCGCAAGGCGCCAAGTCTGGATTGTATGGTGAATGGGATATGAGGTAAGATCCAACTTCACAATTGCCTCTGTGGTAGCTTATGAGATACAAGGCCTAGCATTGCTCTGTTGGAGCAAAATTTCCTTCTTGTGTTTCCAAATTCTGTTTAATCGTTGTTTCAAAGTTTTGATTGTTGCAAACAATTCAGAAAAGTAACCATTAATTTTCCTGCCAAAGCCTGTTTTTTTTTCATTAATCATTTTAAAAAATGAAGTCTCCTTTGATCAGGCAGTGATAAACTGATCAGTCCCAAATAGTTTGGATTAATGAAGGCTGCAGCCTTCTCACATAGGCTGAGCCCAGATGATGGAGTTTGACTTGTTCAGTAAAACTCCCCAGAGTCATTTTAACGAGATGGGTGGTGACAAATTTGATATATAAATATAAATAAAAATAAATAAATACACAAGCTATGTTGCTGGAGACTGTTCATAGATAAGAAATTCAGAGAAAGTCCAGGATCAGACAGCATTAATCTGTGTTATTTGTAAGGAGGGAAAAGAAGCAGCTATGCTCCATTTTCATTTATGTCGTCCCATAATGTCTAATAAACTCCATCTTGCCGATAAATACTGTTGGAGAGCACAAGAAAATAAAATCTATTTATCACTTTACATGTTCTCCATCACCCCATATCTGTCCCTGCCTTCCTTGGATTTCACTGTGAAGTTGTGCATTTAAGGAGACAGGAGGCAGCTTTGATATACAAATCTTTTTGGAAAAAATGTGTTGAAGGCTTAGAATAATGTTAATGTTAAATTATTTGATTTTTATTTGTGGGAAGCTACTATGTCCCATCCCTGCAATGGCCAGCACTATTTTGAGACAATATAGAGCAGTGTTTCTCAACCTTGGCAACATTAAGATGTGTGGACTTCAGCTCCCAGAATTCCCTAGCCAGCATGTTAGTTAGGCTGCTGGCAGAATTGTTGCTGCTGACATTTGCTAAGGTAGCCTCCCACCCCTCAAAACCACTTACAGTGGAGTGGTACTAAAGTCTCTCCTGTTTCCCACATGTAAAAAAAAAAAAAAAATGGCTAGAGAATTTATCCTCCTGAAGAAATCTACTGAAATGACCCCTTCATTTTCTCTGCCTTCAAATCTGGAGAAGAATTTTGTATGCAATGTTAATTTCAGTAGCATTTGCCTTTCCCTGTTCTTTCCTGCTAGAGGCGATAGTAGCTTCTCTCAAAAAGAGTAAAATAATTTAACATTATTCTAGGCCTGCATACCTGCAATGCCTCCACGTTGTTCATTGCCCCTTTAAAAGGCATTGTTTCATCTCTTGCAGAACACTTCTTCTTTCCCCAAATGTCCGTATTGCTTTCCCCTCAGCACTTTTAAGGGACAGAAACAAGACCACCAGCAGTTTTTGGCTTTAGATAAACAAACACAATTCACTGCTAGTTTATATTAACTGAACATGGCATTGATTGGCTACTGCCTGGGAATGTAAAATGGCCTATAAATAATCAGTTGTGGAAAAATAATATCAGTATTTGGCAACAGCCTACAAAGTAACTGTCAAGAGTGACACTGAAGAGACAGGCCATCCATCTAACTTGATGTTAACTCAGCAAATGCCCAATTTACAATTCTCACTCTGAGGAAACAGTCTAGTTTTCATGATTAATTCATTTTCCTGAGATTGGTAAGCCTCACTACTTATACTGCAATACCTTGCTAAATCTATAAAATAATTACAATTGAAAATGGAGATGTAAATCTTAATCTATTTGACATTGCCTTTAAGAAGTAAAAATAACACACTTTTACAAAACAGGGAACTGAAGACAATTTGAGCAGAGATAAAACTGCCTGCAAAAATATAAGAAGCAAAGGTAATGTGCACATAAATCATCAAATCCAATCTTGCACTGAAGGTAGCTCTCCTTTTTCTGGTTTTTTTTTTCCCTATAAAAACCTAAATAAATAATAGGCAAATTTGCCACTAATTAAATAACTAAAGAAACACCACCTCAGATGTGCAATATCTAGAGGATTTCTGATGCAGTTTCTAATTCAAACAATTACCAGCCCATTTAGTCCAAACAAGATCTGTTTGTTTTAGAAAATTTCTGAGGAACCCTAGGTTTCTTTGGAAGTCTTATTAAGGGTGGCTTGGTAAGAAGGTCAGTAACGGCAAAGAAGCTTCTGTAAATGCCACTTTGTTCGGGACTGGTCCTGCCACTAGATAAATGGCAGATATTGGGGGTGGCAGGTGGGGGGACCATCAGTGTCATGTTGTAGACAGAGCTGGGTATGTCTCCTGCAACCAACCAAGCACCACTTAAGCAAATCTCTTGGTCTCAGATAAAATGGAGGCCACTGTCCCTGTAGTAGTATGTGGGAATGACCTTGGGAGACAGGGGGAAGAGTTACAGCCAGGGGAACAGTCAGATAAGAGAAAGCTTAGCCCACAGAAGGAATGTGGGAATGGCAAACATCTCAGAAGGGGCCCTGCCTAGTTTCTTGGACTGTAAAGGCGACGGGGGAGAGAGATGTACTTTCAGACTTACGAGATTCTGTTAATGTAACCATACAATAAAGTAGAACTAGTTCATCTGGGTGTGTTTCCCATCTGGACTTCCTCCCAAAGCTGACAGTCCCATTGCCAGTGTAGACATACAATCTAATTGCTAGTTTGGCCAGCTTCAATACATAAGAGGGCACAATCTTGTAATGTATTTTAGACTGTATTGTATTTTGATTTGTACTCAGTTTTGTTATTTCTTTATATGTGCTAATCACTAGATGAGTGTACACCACATGATCTAAAAATGAGGGGAGGCTTCGCTGACTGAATTACTTTCCTTGCTGGAGTGAACACTATGCATTTGGGGGCCAGAAGCAGTAGAAATGGTCACAGCTCACACCATATTTCTTTTGAGGAATGAGGGAGTAGAAGTGACATGTTTTACATGTTCTATTTTAGAGATAGAAAGGCACTTCTACAAGATTGTGCTCTCCTCCATGCCTGTGCAAGTCAGTGTTGTGTATGCATGTGATAGAAAGTAAGTAAGATAAACTACTGATCAGTAGGGATGGAATTTAGGGGCTGCCGAAATACCTCTAAGTAAACCACTCTGTACGTAGGACAGAAATTTGCCAAGCTTGGGTTGAACAGAGTGAGTGGTAGCTGCAAGTGGGTATATTAATAATCATGCTGTGAGTGAGTGATTCAGTGGGATTGATATTAGAATAGCCACCATTGCTATGTCTGGTTTCTAATATTATGAGGGAGGAAGAAAAATATCTTGCTCTTTGCTTTTTTTATACCATGCATAAATTTATCCATCATCAGTTGGAGTGCTTTCCCTCTTTCAGCATAGGGTTGGACTGGATGATCTAACAAAACTCTTTCCAATGTTATACTTTGTATGCATTTGTACTTTCCAACATGAATCTAATGTGAATAACAACATTAACTTTACTTGACAAGAACTTTGATGCACAGCTTCTTGTAGGGGAAAAAAAGAGAGAGATTACTCATCATACATGGAAAAAACAACCTTATGTGCCACAGATGTTCACCCAGTGGCTTGTTTGGGCATATTCATTGCTGGGCCTGGCTGAGCAGCAGGCAGCCAGAAAACTCAAGAAGGTGACCCTACTGTGTTTCCTTTGCTTGCCCTACATCTTAAATCATTCTCACCACTATAAAAGCAGCAGATCAGGCAACATATAATTAGGGTAGGGAGATAGCAGGAATGGCCATCTGCCAAACCGCGTGCCTCCTTTCATCTGCATATTTATGTATTTAAAAAAACAGAAAACTTTAATTACATTTTAAAAACTAGGTACTTTTAACTCCACAATTTGCCAGGCTGCTTCTAAACTTTTTCTCTGATCTTCAAAGAAAAAAAAAGGAATATGTTTTGCTTCTCTTTTTTAGTTAGTTGCTGCATTAATACCCCAGGGAGGAGACAGGAAAGGTCCCTCTGAGTTTCTAACATCCACCCAAGGCCAGTGTTTGCCACAAGGGAGAATGCAAAGGGTGAGTGTTTTGAATATCTGTCACTGATGTAGTACCTTAAGGAGGGGGATGACAGTGTTCCCTCTCCTGAAATGATGTCTCTCTCTCTCTCTTAAAAGATGTAGTAGCAATTTAAAATATTCCGAAGAAACAGTATTCAAGGGAAAGTTAGATGATCTAGACATGAAAAATAACTAGATCTCTCCGATCACAAAGCAGTAATTGACTAAATGTGGTACATTACCTGCTGCTCGATAATGACGACTTAGAATACATTGTATGAGAGACACCATCATCTTTTTCTTTGTATAATGTATGGTTCTGTTGTTTGAGAGTGTATTGAAGAGGAATAACTTTTCTGAAAAATTGAAGATTGGATCCCAAACTGGAGATTATAGACAGGACCAGATCTGCAAAGGATGACGTCTACTAGATAGCACATTTTTAGCCAATACAGTACAATTTCATCTTAATTTTTGCTATGTGCAAGGGAGATTGGAATAGTGATTTGTTTTATGCACATTGAAAAGAAAACTATTGCAGATTAGCCATAATTATCTCAATGGTAATATGTACAGGGAGCAGGAAAATATTTAACTCAACACTGGAAGTAAAATACAAGTCCCACAGTAATGTAATACCTTCATTATGAGCAATCACAATATCACACAGTCATGAGTAAAGGATTCAAGTTTTTCTGAATCTTCCTTCCTTCCTTCCTTCCTTCCTTCCTTCCTTCCTTCCTTCCTTCCTTCCTTCCTTCCTTCCATATATATGGCCACCCATCTCAGACCAGTGACTCTGGGAAGCTAACCACAATAAAAACTATCAACATTAAAAACAGTACAAAAATTAAATATAATATAAATGCAGCCAAGAGATCTTTAAAAACCATCAGTATCAACACAACCATGAAACAAGGCTCTTCACATATTTGGGGCCTCAGGCCTGGGCATAAAGCCAGGTCTTCAAGGCCTTCCAAAAAGCCAAAAGGGTCAGGGCCATCCTAATCTCAGGAGGGAGGATGTTCCAGGGGGCAGGTGCCACAGCAGAAAAGGCAGGTCTCCTGGTCCTCACCAGCCAACATTTCTTGGCTGACGGGACCTGGAGCATGCCCATCCTGCCAGACCGGATTGGATGGGTAGAAACAACTGGGAAAAGACGGTCCCTAAGGTAACCCGGTCCCAAGCCATGAAGGGCTTTATAGGTGACAACCAGCACCTTGAATTGCACCCAGAAACACACCAGCAACCAGTGCAGCTCCCGAAGCAGTGGTGTTACGTGTGCCGAGTAGCTGACACTATTTACAACCTGGGCAGCTGCATTCTGTACCACCTGAAGCTTCCAAATGCTCTTCAGGGGCAGCCCCATGTAAAGCGTGTTGCAATAGTCCAAACGGGAGGTCACAAGGGCATGAGTGACAGTGAGTAGAGCCTCCCGGTCCAGGAATGGCTGCAACTGACATACAACCTGAAGGTGTGCAAGGGCCCTCCTAGCCACAGCTGCCACCTGTTCTTCCAGCAGGAGCTGTGAGTCCAAGAGGACTCCCAGATTGTGCACCAGGTCTGTCTGGGGCAGAACCACCCCATCCAGGACCAAAGATGGAAAAACGTTAGTACTGGGAGGCCCAAACACCCAAAGCCACTCAGTCTTGCTTGGATTGAGCTGAAGCCCATTGCACCCTATCCAGGCCCCTACAGCCTCCAGGCACTGAGATAGGAGATCCGCGGCATCACTCAGCCCGGGGAAGAGATATAAAGCTGAGTATCATCAACATACTGATGATACCTCACCCCGAACTGTTGGATCACCTCACCCAGTGGCCTCATGTAGATGTTAAATAAGAGCAGTGAGAGAACCAAGCCCTGTGGCACCCCACACAGTAGGGGCCATGGACTGGACCTCTCCCCTCCTATCAACACCAACTGGAACCAACCCCAGAGGAAGGAGGAGAACCAGCACAACACAGTGCTGCCCACCCCCAACTCCTGAAGCTGGTCCAGAAGGATACCATGATCGATGGTATCGAAGGCCGCTGAGTGGGTCAAGGAGAGCAACAATGGAAGCACTGCCCCCATCCCGCTCCCACCAGAGGTCATCCAAGAGCGCAATCAATGCTGTCTCAATCCCATATCCCAGCCTGAATCCTGACTGAAAGGGGTCCAGATAATCCACTTCATCCAGAGCCCTTTGAAGTTGCCACTTTCTCAACAACCTTCCCTAAAATGGGGAGGTTGGAGACTGGACGAAAACTATCCAGATTAGTTGGGTCAAGCAATGGCCCCTTCTTCAGGATGGATATTATGCAAAATGGATACAGAGGGGAGAAATACTACCAAATGGACTTATTGGAGAAAGAAAATGAAGCAACCATAACAGAAAAACAGAATAATTTTTAAGTAACGAAAGATTGCACAAGTTCATCATAACTTCTATATAATTTTAGATTTGAACTGTGATGAATCAGGTTCATATTATCCTGTTCAACATAACTGGTTTCAGTTTATTCATTTTGGGAAACCAGTAATATTTGTCTTTTCTAGTGCTTTATAGTAAAATCAATTAATTAAATACTGACAAAGCAAAGCTTCTTTCTTTACATTCCCCCAAGTTTTTTTTTTCCATTAGCTATCTAATGTCTTGGTGAGGATCCCAAATTGGCCAAGGTGTAATCAACTTCCTAAGCACTCTGTTGGAGATAGATATCAAGTCAAAATGTTCTCCTGATGAGAATTGTTGGGAATTAAACAGGGGGAAAATCACAAGGAGTTGGCTGCTAATACAAAATTAAGAAACCTAGGTTGTTTAGTTGTTTGCTTGCTTGTTTTTTTTTCTCTAAACCTTGGCTGCAGTCCTACACAACATGTTTTAAGCACTTTGGATGAATGCAAGCCAACAGCAACATCAAAGGTAAGCTTGCTTGGCAATCATTTAAAGAGCAAGGAATATTACAGAAGACATCCTGTTTGTTTAATATATGAAGTCACATTTAAATCCACCATAACTTTAGCTTTTTATTTCTCCCCAGAGAGTTAACCTTGAAAACGTGAGAGTTTATATATGCAGCCTTCTCCAATCCAATGTCTTCCAGATACTGTACATTGCATTTCAAATTCCAGTGTTACCTGGTTGGATCTTATGTCAAGATACTCAGCCAAGATAGTAGCTCTGGTGCTCAACTGCTGGTTTGTGATATATAAACAATTAACAGTAGTGTTTCATGCCTCTGATCTTGCTCAGGAGTGTATGGGTTGGGGGAAGCTTATAACATGTTTTGGTATATTATCATAGGAACTTGATCAACCAGCTCCTCTAGTAAAATTAATTGCTGACCAAGGTTGTAAATGAGCTCTCTCTCTAAAAAATACTTACTCCCTGAACATCCTGACTTTATCCCTTCCTTAGATCTATGATAATTTCCCTTCTATTTTTAAAAAATGAATTTTGAAGCACAAGGTATTTGCTTGGTGTCACTTCATCTCTGTTCCTGTAATTAATAGTAAAAAAAAGACATTTTTAAAACATATTTTATCTAAACTTTTTCTCCACAAATTTTTCTTTCTACTTATATTTTTCCAAGGATGTAACAAAATTGTTGTAAAGAAATATTGTTCTACCAGCACACACACTTTTCATTAGAGCTGATGTCCTATAGTTTCCATGCTTCATGCTAAACTCAAGGCCAAATAAGACTATAGATAGAGTTGATAGCTGACAGCATTGGTGGTAAAACAATTGTGTAATTTGAAGATTATGCAAAAGACAAAATCACCCAAGTTAGTTCTTGTGATACAAAGAGCAATTGCATTATCTGTACCACCCGCTGCTTCATGCCTCTGCATCATATAAGTCACATCATTGACATCCCCACCAATTTATAGGAGGAAAGTATAAAAAAAAAAAAAAACAGAGAGGAGAACACAGGAGGAGGTAGTTTGTCTTGCCCAAAAGACATGCATGAAAAATTTGTTGAATAAGCAAATCTGGATTCATATAAGACACCAAGACATAATTATGTTTACAGCCACAATGTATTCTTGTAGCACATTAAGCCAAAACTATATTATAGCTTCAAGCAACATATAACTCCAGAGGTAAAGTGAGATTTCTGTGTATCTGGAAAGAGTAGCGAAGTGGCTGATGATACTATTTGAATGGTTAAAATAAAACGGGGAAAGCCAGGAACTCTGAAAGGAATTCTTCAAAGTAGGGGAATGAGCATTAAAATAGCAAATGTCATTCAGTGTAAGCAAGAAGAAATGTAAAGTAATGCACATGGAGGCTAAAACTTCTTCATATATATGCTGATGAGATTTGAGGCACTGGGAACTGAAAAGGAAAAGACAATTTAAGGGCTGTGATGGATAGCTTAATGTAAATACTAACTCAGTATGGGGGCCCTTTGTTAAAAGCAAATTCTATCCTGGGGTTAGGAAAGAAATTTTAAATAAAATTATCACTATTGTCATTTTTATCATTCATTTTGTTGATATACCACTCTTCATCCCAGAAGGAGTCCCAATATAATGTTTTATATATATTTATTTATATTTCAAATTTGGCCACTGCCCATCTCATGAGGAAGTGACTCTGGGCGGTTTACAATAAAAACAACAAATAAACATTAATTAAAATACAATAAAAATAGTATAAAAATACAGTAAAAACACAATAGAAAACAAATACATACATAAATAATAATATCTTCCAAGGTGCTGCTAGTAGAAAAGATATTAACATACGGGAGCATCTTCAAGGTGCTAGCCACCCCCAGGATTGGTTGCCCCTTTTTTCTCCCCATGCAAGTTGGCAGAGCCAGGTCTTAACTGCTTTCCAGAAGGTCAAGAAAATAGGGGCCTGCCTCACCTCTGAGGGGAGGGCATTCCATAGGGCGAGGGCCATGACAGAGAAGGCTCTCCTTCTGGGCCCCACCAGTCAACATTCTTTCGTTGACAGGGTCTGCAGCATACCCTCTCTGCTTGATTGGGTGGGACGGATGGATAAAATGGGGGTGAGACCATCCCTCAAGTAACCCGGTCCCATGCCATGTAGGGCTTTAAAGGTGATAACCAATACTTTGAATTGGACCCAGAAGCAAACTGGCACTGAATGCAGCTCCCACAGCAAGGGTGTAACATGTGCCATCCTTGGGGCACCCAAAACTGCCCACGCAGCTACATTTTGAACCAGCTGTAGCTTCCGGATACTCTTCAAGGGTAGCTCCACGTAGAACGCATTGCAATAGTCTATATATATATAATGCCTTTATAGAAACAGATGAAGCCACTGGCTGGAATAGTTCTACCTCAATTACACCTCAACATGATCTTATACAGCTGCAGAAGAGTTACTACAATGATAAAAGGACTGGAGCAATTCCACTATAAGAGAAAGTTATATCTGAGTCTAGTTTAGCTTAGAAAAAAAAGTCAAGTTGAGAGCAGAGCACTTGAATGTATAGGATTATGCGTGGTAGGGAAAGAGTGGCTGGGGGAAGGTTTTCTCCTTCTTCCCTACTACTAGGGCATTTTCTGAAGTCAAATAGGCCAGATGGGGTGATGGCCATCTATTCTGAAGACATTAAAAAGGAATGAATAATTTCTGATGACAAATTCATGAAAGGCCACTAAGTCACAGTGCTGCTCTATATTGTTTTCAGAATCAAAGGCACTGCATCTCTGAATATTAATTATTATTAGAAATAGCTATTATTTTCATGTCCAGTTTTGGGCATTCATAATTGAAAAATAAATGTGATCCTCTGAGGTTTCCTTAGAGTTCTTCTATGAAACTACGATCCTCAGCATAGCAGCTTAATGATGGTGGGCAGATAGGAAGAAGACCATCTCTGAAATGCAACATGGTTCAACCCAGCACCTGCCTTTATCCATTTATCTATTTTCTTTCCTTCTTTAAACTGGAGAAAACACCTGGAAATGTACTCTGATTCTGTAGTCTATGGAAAGATTTATTTATGTATTTATTCAATTTGTATAGCTGCCGAACTCACATTTGTGACTCTGGGCAGGTCACATAATTAAAAACAACAAATAACACAACCAATAAAACGTAGAAATCAATAAAGAACAGAATAACACTCCCCCCCAACCAAATTAAAGACCCAATTAAAAACCAACATTAAAATGGAGAAATATATACATCAGGGAAGTAAAGTCATAGAACAATCATTATAGTCATCTGACAGACTCTGAATCAAAACTGGACCCCCAGGCATGTTGACACAACAATATCTTTAGAGCCTTTCTGAAGGCAAGCAGGGTCGGGGTCAATCTAACCTATGGGGGGATGATGTTCCAAAGGGTGGGTGCTATAGCAGAAAAGGGTCTCCTCCTGGGTCCCATCAGATGACACTCCTTAATAGATAGGACCCATAACATGCCCTTTCTGCCAGACCTGATGGGGTGGGTAAATTGAACTGGGGAGAGCCAGTCCCTCAAATAACCTTCCCCTATGCCATGTAGGACTTTCTAGTGTCATCCCCAGTACCTTGAATTGAATCTGGAAGCAAACTGGCAACCAATTCAGCTTGCAGAGCAGAGGTGTAACATGTGCTGAATGGGGATTGCCATATCTGAGCAGCTGAAATTCAGATGTCCCTTGCTGCAATCTGCAGTCATCAAGATTTTTGCAGCCCCATCAGATATCTCTAGTCTATGACAAATAATCCAGTGAGCTGCTTGGAACCATGGCTTGTTACCATAAATTTTACAGCTGCTCTAAATTCAATCATTCAGTCTTCTTACACCTGGAAGTGGAAGTCAGATGCCATAAAGGGACTTCCTTTGGGTGCTAATTGAACCCTTGAAGAATTCATGACTGAGCAGACATTTGAAGAGAATGTCCAAATTCATTACAGCTCATTAATTCACACCGAATATCAAGACAAGGAAGCAGTATATAAATTAAAAAATATATTTGGATGAAAAGGGAATATTAAATTCTATTATCATTTTATATTTTCAAAGATTAGGACATGACAAAAAGAACTTTAGAAGAAATGTGAAATGTTTGCTATTTAAAATGCATGACAAGGAAAGAAAATGTCTAGTGTTTTTAAAAAGTGCAGCCTTTGAGACCAATCTTCATGGTCTCAAGTTGCTGAAAGCATTACCTAGCATTCAAAGTAATAGGTGATAGTGTTCAAGATTTAGCATTTGGCTGATAAGAAACTGGGAGTTGACCTCCCATCTTGAAAGTACATTGTTCTGATTTTATCTCCCAGGGTTGAAAGGTAGGAAAGATAAGCCATTATCTCTTACTAATCCAGAGCAGCTGGCATCAGAAGAGTAATCTTTTGTTTCTCTGTTTGTGTTTCCATTGCAAACCCCACTTTAGAGAGGTCACCATTATAACCAGGGCCTTGTCAGTAGGGCAGCTTTGTTCTGCTGCTAAATAGTATTAGTGCTCATGGCTTCTTCTCCCTTTAGAGCGTCCTTTCTGTACGTTCTTGCCCAGCAGTTGCATAATAATAGCAACGAAGGGGAGTGCAGCTGTGTGTTAATGAAGTCTTGGCAACACTCATCAGCACTGTCCAAACAGGGCACTGGTGCAAACCCTCTGGCTACCTACAGAGAACCTCCACAGAATGTCAACTAAAGCCTTCAAGTGATCAAAATATTTCTCTTAGTATCATAGGTCAAGTCAACATGGGTGGTATAGGGAAGCTTAAAGTATGGTGTGAACATCCTTGTATTATTAAATTGCCTTTGGACCAAATTAGAGATTATAATACAATAGCAAGTGTGTGTAATAGCACCTCCCTCCCCACAGTGAAATGCAGCTGAGGGACACTGCAATTATTGAAAGAAAACATGTTTAAATCTTACTGGCAGTTTGTGTAAGAGCAAGCGGCATTATTACACAAACTGTGTGGACTGGTTCCTTTTGCTTCTGAACCTTTCTCTTATTAAGAATGCCCTCCTCAGGCTACTTTCCCATTCCTGGGAGAAGGGTTTCTGTGTTTATCTCACCCCCATAAAAAAGCAGCTGGAGCAGAGATTTAGAATTCTTTCCATGTAATACTGATTTGCCCCTTAAAATGAATCAGTGTCTCAGTCTCATCCTTAATCATCCATAAGAGGAAAAACATATTTCTCATATCACAGTAGGGTATGAGAATTTCTGGAAAAATGTTGACCACCTAAGAATGTTGATCCTCTAAAAGCACTGTTCTGGGATGGATATGATTTGGAATGGAGTTCTGCTATAGAGGTTTCTTATATTCAGGCTGTTTGTGTGTGTGTACATGCACATAAGTGCTCCCATGCACTTATAAGTGAGAACTTTCAAAAATGCCTACATTTTAAACTCATGTTGCCTCATCAGAAGGTCTTGTGATATAGGAGATGTTGCTATGGGGCTACGCTTTCTTCCATGATGCCCAGATAGTCTCAGCATAGACTTGGGAGGTAGGTTCCACTTGAACCCAATTCATAGACCATACTAAATGTATTGTATGGAGCTTGTCATGATGGTTTACTAACTGGGCTTGTGATTTAGCATGACATGTGAATCCAATTGCTGTGCATTACTGAAAATAAGAGCTGAAAAGAAAAAATCCAAACAAATAATGACAGATCTATAGTATGGATCACTGTGTAAATTTTGTGTAAGCCTGGGATTCCTTCATCCCAAGCCAGGACTTGATTAGAAAAAAAAAATCTTTCTACAGTGATTGCAGCAACAATAATTGTTTTGCTGTAACAAAAAAACAGTAAAAACAGTAAAAAGGAATGTTAGAAAAACTTACTTCTAATATTCACAGGTTGAAAGAGAAGCCAGTCTAGCATGAGATACTTGAATCTGAATTCTTGCACTAAGCAGGGAGTTGGATGTAATCACCTAAATAGCTGCTTCCAACTCTATGGTCCTGGCTTCCAGCAGAATCAGCAGTATTGACAAGTGTATTAAAAAGCGCTAATTAGCTGAAAACAAAATCATGTAAAAACTCAGGAAGAACTCTCTGGCTGCACTGTCCATCTGCATTCCCACTGACGCTCCTGTCAATCACATCTAAACCTGTCACCTTCCTTGTAATAAATTTCTATTCATATTTCCTGGATGGTTAATAGCTTTAAGTTCAATGGCAGTTATTTCCAAAAACTATGATTTATAGTTGGTGTGCTCCAGGTTCCTTCAATTAAATAATACCATCCCTCAGAATCCCGGAAGCACACCTTCTCCGTAGCAGTGCCCGCCCTCTAGAACAAGGTTCCCCCCAAGATCTGGATGGCCCCCACTCTGAAGTTGTTTAGAAGAGCTGTGAAGACCTTGCTCTTCTCCCAGGCCTTTGGTGAAGGAGATGCCCCATTTCGTTGTGCTTGCTATCTTTTTTCTTTATTTTTCATGTTTTATTATAATTTCTTTGGCTGTTGTGAGCTGCTCAGAATCATTGAGAATCGGGTGGCATACAAGTTTACTAAATTATTATTATATAAGACTCTGAATGGAGAAGACAATAAGTGTCTGAAGTTTCATGTTAACAGCTGAAAATAATGTTCAATGGTATCTTAAAGTTTTTTGTTTATTAAATTGGAAAAGATGAAACTTTTTTTAAAGGAACAACAATCCATTATCAGAATGGGAAAATGTATTGCTTTTTAGAAAACACATACATATGCATACAAGTCACTGAACATTTTGCTCAGCAGGATTTCTTTCACTGAAAGTAAACTGAACAACCTCCAAGATTGGTACAAAACTTTAAACACATCCCACTTAATCATGTTAAATTAAAATAATCAAAGTAAATAGTCATGCCTCCATCTTTTCTTTTTCTGGCTGCGCTATACAATGACAACAATAGGTCCAAGATATTATTTTAAGGTTTGGAACTGGAAAAGGTTAATTTAGCCAGAAGAAATGCTGGAAATTTAAATAATCAGGTGCAAAGTCCCTTAAAATATCTTTTGTTAGGGAAATTGAGTGTAAATGGAAAACAGTGATTTGGAAATATTTAACTTTCAAAGGTATCATCATCAGTTTTAATGAAAGGTTTAACTCTCTCTCCTCAAAGGCAGTTTAAATTAGATCAACATGCCTGTGAGACAGAAGGGAAATAAAGGAGGTTGAGTGCAATTCAAACTTTAATTTGGCTTCTGGCAAGATGTAACTATGTGGGGCAAAGGAATGTGCTGCTGGGTGTTTTTAAAACCTGATGGAAAGATTTCAGGTTTACAGAACTATGTTAAAAAGCTGACTGAAAGCTGTCCATTAAATCCCTATACACAAGGATGAAAGTAGATGCAACTAGAATGAAATACTAAAATATGAACCTGTTCTGAGTACCAGAACTGCAGTATAATGTTGCTGAAAATGATAAATTATTTGGTATTTAGAATTCTTTGCACATCCCCTGCAACTCATTCAAGAATCTACTGGTAAACCCTTCTGTCCACTCATTAAGCTGTGTACATTTGCACTTATTCAACCATCATATTTACATAAATTTAAACATTACAAAACTTATTAAATCCAGAAACAGTAAAGTAGGAATATCAGGTGTATATCCACATTAATTTGCACTTCCTGGACTAACAGTTGCCAAATGTCATTGGGATGTGGGCGGCATACAAGTTTAATAAATTATTATTAATACACAAATTAATTGGTTTTATTCTCAATAGCACATTGCTTATTTATAAAATAGTGCACAATGCCTAAATTAAGGAAAAGCGTGTGTATAAAAATGCATATATTAGAGAAAGCCTATATTAATGTGTCCCTGAAGGACAATTGCATAGAAAAATAAATGTATTTGTGTACTTTTTTTTTTAACTTACACAGAAGCTAGAAATACACAATTGAATATACATAAAGCCAATTCGTCCAATCCCAGTGGTGGCTGAAACTGAGACTTGCATAGTTGTAACAGTATGAAACAGCTTACGGAATACCTCTGGGATGGATAAGTTCTTGAATAAAGAGATTTGATTATTGAAACATTTGTCACATAAAGCTGGTGTAAATAATAGCCTCACAGCAGAAATAATGTAAGCCATCCATTTGTGTTGATAACATTAGTCCCAGTAACAATGTGGTGTTTTCTATGGCATCTCAATCAAAGACTTCCTCTTGAGGATGCAGATCGTTTAACATAAACCTCCATGGTGCTACCTGGAATTAAGTAGGTCAAATTGCTTTGAAAAATAGCAAGATGACGCCCTGAGGGGGGGAAAAAATAATTGAGATGGTGCAAAAGAGAACTAAGAATATCGATAAAAGTAAATAAGAAGATAATTGTATATAGGTTAAGATTAAATGCTACAATGGAAATGTTATTGTACTCCAGAAATGCTTTGTATCCTGGTCACAGGATTCCTGTATTTCTACAGAGCAGCCCCCATAATAAGGGCCAAAGCATTTTCTGTACTATACTGTAAACTCCTATAGTGCAAATTTCTCTTCTGGCCATAAAGGTGGGGAGAGGAAAGATGGTAGTGGTGGGGGAATTGATACAGTAATTAACCAGTATAGCACTATGATTCTCAAAATGGCAGCTAGATTGTATACTGTACATCACAAACTGGAGTAGAAACACTGAACATCTTCAGGACATGTTTAAGACATACTCAAGCTTAGTGAGTGTTGTCATCCAAAACATTTGGAAGGGTTGGAAAAAGCTGTCCTACGATACTATGCTTTACAACAATCTTGCCCAGCCTGATGCCCTCCAGGTAAGTTGATCTAGAACTCCTTTCATCCTCAGCTAGCAGTGTACTATATGGGGATGGTGGGACATGGAGTCCAGTATATCTGACAGACTCCAGGTTGGGGAAGCCTTCAGACTCAAACGTAATGAATTCAGCACTGCTTTAGGTATATTATTCCTTCCTCTTTTTCTTGTGTCTAGGGAAATTTATTAAACAAACAATCAGATGGTAATGCCTGGCTATTTGGACTTGGAAATTAAACAGGGCCAGTCCTGATTAGCACTTGGATGGGAAAACACCACAGAGGACCTGGCCTTCAGGCTAGACTCTTGGATCAGATTATATCCCAGGAGACAGTGAAAAACCACCTCTGTACTATTGCACCCCCCCCCCCCCCAAATCCATGACTATATCCATGTAGCCATCAGGAGCTGAACCTGATTCATGGGCATTCATGCCTTTATTTTGCCCTGTGGTGAGATACACTGTAGTTTATCTATTCTATGCACTGTAGATGCACGCTATCTATCCCTATCCCCTCAAAAGACACAGCCACATAGGTAGGCGTCTGGCAGTAGAATGCTTTGTTAATGTTCCACATTAGAAACAAGAAGTGGGAGTAGAAGGGAAATAGTCAACCGTGGCTCAGGAACTGACTTGCTGGCATTTGCATTAGTCCTTCAATGGTCAAGGTGGACTGTTGTGAACCCTCTTTTTATATTCTGCCTAGCCTTTTGAGAGGAGGGTTGCTATTAAAGTAATTCAAGGAGAAGTGATTACAAAAATGGAAGAAAAAGTGCCTTTCTGCCTTTATCTTTCTGCACCGGATCAGAGATGCAGATTGATGCCATCAGCAAAGATGATCCAATCAGCAACTACACACTTACATAGCTTTTGCCTCTGTTGCCACTTCTAGGACAGAATGATGAAGACAGGAAGACCAATTCCTTTTTAACATGGGACTGTGACTAATGATAATTTTGCCTTGCCATTACCTCAGCAGCCACGTTAGGAATCCTACCATTTTTGTCTCATAGAACAATCTGCTCAAGAGAAGTTCTAAGAGTATTTCCATTCCTGACAGCACTGGAATATTGAAATAACATAGATTCCTTTCTTTAAGTGGAAAATTCCTGCAGACGTAGTAGATGATCTTAATAGATTACAATACTGTTCCATCTAGGCTTAGTATTGCCAGACAATATTATCTTTCCTTATTATACTAGCTAAGTTGTTTTAAATGAATAAGCTAAGAACAGGAATTCGGAACTTCAGTGAGTTCAATTACGTTCTATCCCTAAGCTATAAGATATTTAGAAAACACTGAAACACAAAATCAATATAACTAGGAGAACTTATTAAGATAATTGATATATATTATCTATTTTGATTCTCACAATTAAAACACTGTTCCAGTAGAGAAAGGTGCAAATACTTGACTATTCAATCTGCATCCCTCATTGTTCCCATTAATGCTCAGATGACTGTAGAAATGTCAGGTAAAATGGAACACTGTCTTCAGTGAAAGGTTGTAATCAGTGTTAATTAAAGGGCATTCATGAAACATGTCGTTTTGGGGATATAAATAAAAAGAATTATCATAAATATTATAATTATAAGAGCAGTTCTCATTTTAGAACTTTTATCTTGGATACTCCAAGGTATTTTACACAAAAGTCTGCATATAACATGGATTACTTTATCCTGTCTTTGGTAGTCACAATAGTTATTTAATGAGAGAGTAAACCTGCTGAAGGGAGGGAGGGAGGGAGGGAGGGAGGGAGGGAGGGAGGGGACAGAAAGAGAAAGAACTTGATGTAGCTTCATGACTGAAAATATGCATCTCAGTCTAGCATATCTCAAATTTGTGCCTGACAATGCCTGAGCAAAACAAGAAAAAATAATTTAGAAATGTATACTTTGAAGACTAGCAAAATTTAGTTTGAGCAAGTGCAGAATCTGTGAAGCTGGCAAAACAAGTGGATCCAACTCATGCAAGACCACTTGAATTGTTTAAATGGCTGTCTTCAGTCACTGCACAGAAGTGGGGCTGAAATAAGAGGATGTAGAAATATCACCTGCATCTTTATACTTTGGGTGCTTGTAAAGCTGTTCATGGTTCTGCAAAAATTTTGTAAGTGTTTTTATCTAAACGTGCTGACAAGCTATTCTGAATCAGAAACTCTGCCTTATCAGGATTCCTGATTGTGGACAGAGCTGTACACATATGCAGATGAATACACTTCCAAGCACTGCACAAAATGTGTGAAGATCTTTGCAAGCAGTTGGGCGTGTTAGGCTGGCATGAGCATAACTTCCCTTACCCAAATGCAAGTAAAAGCATGTCTAGATCATGTGTGAATCTTCCATGGATTTTTGAGGAAAATGCCAAGGTGATCTTTATAATGTCACTTGTTCTCACCTGTCCATGTTCTCTGTGGAGTGATGATAAAATATTGACACTGTGGATGGTAACTGCAAATGGAGGCAGCTTCTTCTACATTATGAACAGAGAGCATGCATCTCAAAGGGCTATACGAAGGCCAGCACTTATAGTCCTCTGTATCCACACTGCGGAATCCCTTTACAACAACATATTCTGGTGGTAGGGAGAAAAGATAAAGGATTATTACTATGTATCTGTTGGAAACTCAGAAATATTTCTTAAATGAGAAAAATGGAAAAGATGGTTTAAGATTCTGCATCTCAACCAGAACTTATCTTCTCAGGCAAGTCTATGCAAAGCAGTTATAAATCTTGTCTCTCTCACATACACCTGAGCCACTCTTTATTAGCAGTATGGCAAGCCATAACATTTTATTCTTATCTTCTTGGACAGCCTTTATGTCATCAGTGACTCTATTTTCTCACTTGGATGGGTGTAGAATTTATTACATGGACAAATAGGAGTTCTATTCCCAAAGCAGTCTTGTAAGATTTTTCAGGCTCTAGGAATATCATCCCCATTTTAAAAGAAATCAGTAAACTTATTCATAATGAAACCTAACCACACCACCTGAAAATTACAACGTTCAGAACATAAGGCACCACACAACCCATGGATATATGAAATGGAAGTGGGACTATGACCACAAGCTCCATCTTTTATTGCTGCAGTAGACCATCTTGGAGGCCTTCAATACATCTGGAATGTTGAAGCTTACGATGGATGTACTCACAAAATGGCTCCCATGGGATACTTCACAAAATGTCTACTCTGGCCAGGGAAAACTTCACCACAAGTGAACTTGCCCCTCTCCCTCCATGCTCTCTAATATCCCAGAGAAAATGCTATGGAGCCCAAAAGCATTCCCACAAACAGTCAAATGCTTCAGGCTAAAGTTTTACTTTACAACATGTCATTTTCTTATTTATTGGTTTTATTAAAACAATATTTCTAAAATATCAGGTAGGGCAGGAGCTCAGTGGGCATTAAGGGAGGAGTCTGGAGTGTTCATCCAGACCACATTGCCAATCCCTGCTCTAATAGCTATATCCACAGTATTTGTTTAAAAGGGAACCAAACATGTAGGCTTGACTGCCCTCAAGTTGATTACTTGACTTTTCAGATGAATGTTGTGTAAACAGTAGCAGAGGAGTATGGCTGATAGACTCATTAGTGTCAAGGCTAACAGATATGGCCTCTCTTCGCATCACACATTTATTAAATGCTTGAGAGTTGTTCACAGGAAAAGGTCCAAAGATCAAGTAAACCCTACTCAATGCAGTCACTGGTCCCTCTGTAGCGAAAGCTAGTTTTACTAAAATCTCAATGACCCAAGTCCCAAAGGGGTTTAGGTTGACCAAGCTAGCTTCTCCCACCGATTACAATGGGTTTTAATTAAGCACAACTCATTTTATCTGTGTCAGGTCCCTATGCATTTAGTCTGATTGAACTTCCTCACTGAAGTTAAATAATTATTTTAGAAGCTTTAAAGTTAGGATATGAAATCCATACCTTTTAAATGAGAAGGCCTTTTCTGCAGATAAAGTCCTGACTTGTACAAATGCAAAACCTTTTGGAAAGCTCTTAGAGTTTCATTTGCTCCATATCGCAAATCACCTACATGCAGAGGGGAGAGGAATGTTGTAAGACAAAAGCTGCTTTAAATCAGCTCTTATTTAAATAAATATTTTAAACGTATCTTAAACAATTTGAACTACCACATACCTGTGGCATTCAGGATATCCTTCAGAATTGGTTGCAAAACAATGGGTGCGGTATGAGGTAAGAGATAAGTGAAGAAATACCTAAAAAAATATTGTGAAGCCTTACATATTAAAGCAGACTTTACTGAGTATTGATAACAAAAATCTTAAATCTTATGATTTCTAACAAATTGAAATGGAAGGTTCTTGGTTAGAGCTAAATTCAGAACAGAAAAGTTTATCTTACCCTATCTAACTCCAACAATGGCTTTTTAATTTTTTTTTATTTATATGTTTGGGCTACCCCACAATAAATTCACAAATTAACGTTGTTTCTCAGATATCTTTATTAATGAAATAGTGCTTCCAGCTTTGTCCATAGGCCTCCCAGAACTAAATTCCAAATATCTCATTTTGTATCTGCCCATTTTTTGGGCCTGGGAAGAAGAATGAATATAATGAGGGAGAGAGGCATCAGTGCACGTGACTTGCAAGAGAAAATTCATTAACTCATTCAAGGAAATTTACCATTTCTTGTTTAAAGTATGGAACTCAGCATGCTAAGCCATAATGCAGCTTGGCTTTTTTATTTTATTTTATTTTGTTTATATTGCCACACAACTCACCAACTGCTACTCTGGGGTTAAAAGAGAAAAATGAAAAATATTCAATGAAAAATAAAAACAACAGAGAGCATAATACAACTATGGGCAATCAGAGTCACAATCTCAAGCACCACAAAACCAGCCTTATCCAACATCCTGGCCCAGTGCCAGGGGAGGCACCAGGTTTTCAAGGCCTTATAAAAGGCCAGCAGTTTACCATGTACGGTAGTATGAATCCAGCCAGTAAATCATGTTTTAAAAAGGCATACATTGCAATTGTCTCCCAACTGTAGCTTCTCAGCTGAGAGTCAACTTTCTCCAACCTGGTGCCCTCCATATATTAGTTGCTGTGAGAATGAGCCATGTTATCTTTCATTCTGTAATAAGGTCAGTCATGCAGGAAAAGGGCTCGGGAGCCCTCTTTCATATGATAAGCACCAACTATTTTTACCTCAGCAAAAGTTTGAACAATATTATATTCATACTTTTTTTTTTTAATCCGTTCAATCGTGTCCAATTCTCAGAGACTGCCTGGACAAGTCCCTGCAGCTTTCTTGGTAAGGTTTTTCAGAAGTGGTTTGCCATTGCCTCCTTCCTAGGGCTGAGAGAAAGTGACTGGCCCAAGTTCACCCAGCTGGCTTTGTGCCTAGGCAGGACCAGTTTCTAGCCTGCTGTCTTAACCACTACATCAAACTGGCTCTTGTATATTCATACTAATGAATACAAAGAATACTTTTGGGGATCTGCTGTCTGCTATGACCTATATATATATTTGTTGCTTCTTAGTAAGGCTAGTAGACACTTGTTAGTATCACCCAAGTTTGCTTGGATCTAGGCCTTACTGTCATCCAGCAAATTTTGAAAGAATAAGATTTTCCTGTTTCCATCTTTCTTCCTAAATGAGATCCACTTAACTAGCAGAAACAATAATTTAATTCTCAGTATAACAATATCCAAGGTCAGCATTCCTTCCTTCCATCTATTTTAAGCCATCTGTCTACCAACTTCAGTCATACATACTATCCAATATGTTTATTTATTTGTCAAATTTATATAGCCACCCATCTCACAAACAAGTGACTCTGGGTAGCGAACAACAAGGATAAAAAACAGTTAAATTAATAAAAAGTAAAACAATAGTCATTACATTATAAAAATATTAAAAACTATAAAAGATAAAGCTAAAAAAGAAGAAATATTAGGCAAGGAGATGTTAATAATAGGGAAGCCACTTCAATAATTCCCCAGTCCCCTAGGGTCCCCTGGTGTGATGGCACAACCAGGTTTTGAGGGATCTTCAGAAGATCAAAAGTGAAGAAGGAAACCTTATTCCATAAAGCAGGCACCACAGCAGAAAAGGCCTGCTGCCTAGGACCCACCAAATGTAGCTCTCTAGCTCACGGGATCTGCAGCATGTCCTCTCTGCTGGATCTGGTGGGACAGGATGATATTCCCCAAGCTTGAGGAATTTTTGAAAGCAATCCAAAAGTAGCATAATATTTGGTTTCCAGGACAAAGCCTTTATGAATGATAACCACAAATAGATATCTTTAGTTGGAATATTACTATGCATCATGCATTAATGTTTAAAGAATTATAGTAATGTAGAACAACTTCCTATAAATTAGCACTTTTAGATGTATTGAGTAGAAGACCCAGAGTTCCAGACACATTGGACTTCATAGCTAGAATTCTGAGGACTGCAAGCCTAATACACCAGAAGATAGTAGTTGGAGAAGGCTGCCATAGAAGAAAATACTACATGAAGAAAACTGCTAAAAATAAATGGCGTACGTGATAATGTTCTTCCCCAGTTCTTTTTCTTCTAAAAGTTATCCAACTTACCGGTATGCATTGAAAAGATTCCGTTTCTCGTTTATTCCTTTACAATTCCCATGGCTGGCACATTTGAGAAAGAAGGTTTTTGTGGGGAATTTGAGAATGCAGTCCTGATCTTTTTTGCAAGACAGTTCCTCAGTGCTCACATCATCCAGGTCTGTAACTTTCAGGATTCCATTCACCATGACAAATTGCCTTGGTTGGAAATCTAGAAGGGCAATGGAACCCAGAGGAGAATTTGCCAAGTAATATAGCAGTTCTACCAGATTCAGGCAAATCTGAAAGAGAGGTGGTAAACAGATTAAAACACATAAGAAGTTTTCTTACATTTTAACATCAGCAGCCTACCTTTCTTTCTTCCCACTCTTCTGCAGCTCAGTGCACAATTCATCGGAATATACCTATGGCAAAAATTTAAGGCCTCAGTGTATTTGTTGATCTAATATAAAAAGTTATGGGATCACAGCCAATCTTTCCATATTGTTTAACTGCACCTTAAATATGCATTCTGAAGTGGACTACTAGTGGTGTGCTGTAGATAAGTTGCCTTTGAAATAGTCCAGAAATTTCAGCTGGTTATAGAATATGCTCCTGCCTGTATGTTGACAGATATATTGACACTGATGTGTTACAAAACTTCTAATAGCTTCCAGACCCAAAGACTTGACTGTCTTTGGAAGTGACTTTGTCCACAGGATTTGCAAAGAGGTTTAATAGCACTCAGATTCTGTTGCCATATTTTCAAGAGCAAAGATGGTCCTTGGGCCCTTTTTCCTATCATGGAGTGACTCCAGCTAGGGGCTAGTACTACTAATAAAACTCTCCTTTGCTTTTGTTTCCTTACTTTAAATCTCTCTTCCCAGGGGATTTGTAGAAGCTGAATCATCTCCAGAGGGGCTCCCAGCTCCAGCATAGAAACCACTTTCATTTCAGGATACAGGCTATTATTATAGCATTGACCATGCAGCTGTCAGGAGAAAATGCAGGATGCTGTATTAATACAGATGCAAAATATAGAAATTATTTTTCTAAAAGAACAGATAAATACATTTTACTAATGGTGGGAAAGGTCAGATGAAGATTTATTTAAAAACTCAACTGCTCTTGCTACAGTAAGTGTATGCCTTATATAGTTGATGCTAAGCATGCTGGTACTAGATATAGATCATGAAGTTAATTAGTCTGCATTTTGAAGTTGAGGGTTTATACCTCCCAGATAACTCTTTATTCCTATTTATGTTTATTTACCACTAAATCAGCCAAGAGTAATTTTCTTCCAAAAAGGTGTAGCAAACTGTTTTTTGTGGGTTTCTTCCACCAGTTACAGCTCTGTTGGGTGATTAACAGTAATTGAACCAAAAAAAGATTTCAGATTAGATGTTATCTAACTGCACTTTACATTTGTGATCAAATATTTCCTATTTTATTCAACACTGCAAACTCACCTAGCATATTTTGCATGATACTCCTCACCCGTATCATTTTCCCCTAAATATTGTGGCTTTCTTGTAGAGGGTGAGAGGAAAGCATAGCAGAGAACACATCTTGAGACTATAAGGGCTGCATGCATCAGAGCCCTAGGAGCCAACCTGAAATGCCCAAGAAAAGCTTACAAACAAGGCAAAAAAGCAATGAGACTTCTCTGATTGTTGTTCCCCAACCAATGGTATTCCAAAAGTGGGAACCCTGTGGCGCTCCAGGTATTAAAAGATAGTATTTTTCACTATCATGCATTTTTTTGGCAACAGTATGACAGTAGTTTGTCCTTGCCTTTTTCTGATATGTTCTACTCAACTTTCCAGCCTAGCTAACAGTCCTGGAATTTCCAAATGGCTACCAATCCAAGAACTAAATAGGGCCAACTGTGCTCAGTTTCCAAGATCTGCCAAGCTCAGTTAGGCATTCCCATTTGCTGAGGATCTCCAGATGTCACAAGACTAAAATTGCCAGCAGCATCAGCCAGCATGTTCAGTGGGAAGGATGCAGGACACCTATAGGTCATCAACATCTCAAGATACAGATTCATCATCACTGTGATACTCAGAGGCTATGTAGTTGTTTATGAAACACAATCACCAAAAGCCTAATTTTCCATGAATTTGACTAATCCTCTTTAAACCATCAAACCATCAAAACCATCAAAATATCAAGTGGTCTTCATATTTTGTGGTAGCAAATATCTGGAGGTTACAGGCTGCATGATGAAGTATGCAAGTAACATAGCAGCAGTCCTGCATTTTACTCCAAGTCTGCATTATCACCTCCAACAAATCCAGCTAGGATCATGAAGTCTTTTCAGTTGATCAGTCATTAAGTGACTGATTATATGTGTCTCTGTGTGTATTGTATATAAACCTAGAATAGGTCCCCTTTAAACTAACTGAAGGAATTTCAGAAGAGTAGGCATGTTTATTGCAATGCACACAAAATAATTTGTAAAGTAAAATATATTTGGCTGTAACATTTTCGCCTAAAATCTATGGATTGGTCTGTTAATTTGAGGTTGGACTCAAAACAAGAACATTTTTAAAGTGGCGACAGCTTAAAATCCAGGCCATGTGACAAAAAACAGTGGACTCATTAATTTTATTTAAACAGTTATATGCTGCTCTCTGCCATATGTGAATAGTCAGCTTATAGATACTGATATCCATTCCAAGTAAACTGTCATGAGCTACACCTTTGAAACTACTAATCAGGGAGATGGAATTGTGTAGAGTTATTACCTTACATTGTGTATAGATCAACAATCTTGGATTAAGCACGTTCAACCATCACGTGGTTGAAAGTGGGGAGAAACGTAATCTGTAAGATATCTCAAGAAATATACAGTATTTACAACTATCCAAAACATTCAGCTAAGCTCCTAGGGTCTCCTGCCCAACTTCCCAAGCGCGCGGGCGGTACTACGTGCCTTGATGATGCCTTGATGATCCAGACTCTGCAACAGAATCGTCTCCTTCAACAGTTTGTAAGCAGCGAGCTGGAAACAACCTTCCGCGTGGCCGTAGCGTTGAACACAGCGATTCATGTCGCTGCCTGTCCAGTGCACAGATTTCAGGGCGATTTCCTCGCCACCGGGCGACAGCGCAGCCCTCAGCACCAGCTTCGTAATGCCAGCGCCCACCACACCCACATCGCTCAGGCCGTTCAGTTCCGCGCAACCCAAAGGCTCCGCGGCCGCGGCGCGCCTTGCGGGAGACGGAGAAGTGCGCGCTTGGATAGAGGCTGCCAGGCGGCTCAGGTCTTGCTGCCGCTGCTCCAGTTCCCACATCAGTTTCGGAGGCAGCTGGGCATCTAAGAGCCTCCAAGGGCCCGAGATAACAAGGGCCAAGGCAAGCAGGGCAGGCATGATCAACAGTGCAAGGAGTGCCTCAGGACCCGGCATGGCGAAGAAGGAACGCGGGAGCGCACTGGCGAGCAGCTCGCCCCAGCACAAGGCTAAGTTTGGTGAAACGAGAAAGGTAAGGCTTCAGACAGGGAGGCGGGACTCCAGCAAGGAACTGCCCACCACTCAGACTGGCCTCGCAAACGGTCGAGTAGGAAGCAAGGCTCTGGAAAGTAAAAGGTCCCCGCCCCCAACTTATGCACATTCATGATTCGGAGGACTCTCCCTCTTCTCTGGGGGAAAAAAAACCCTTTTTCTCCTCCTGTGGCAAGGTGTAATGGAGCGACGACTGTTCAAGTGCGGATTTGGCTCGGCTAGGAGGTTCAGATGAACTGATTAAATGCAAGTATCACTTGAAGATGACCCGTGACATCCAGTGATGAACGATGGCTCACCACAGATCTGGTCAAACCCCCCAAATTCTTTTCCAGCCGCAGACAGCAGTGTTTTTTGATGGAGCAGTTCACGTATTCAAATGCTGGTTTTGAAAAACTTGGGTTATAAGTATCAAACAAGGGCATTTGGGAGAGAGAAAGAGTGCTCTCCCCCATTTTTCATTTTACAGTTGTTGCTGGGGAATAAGAGTACAGGAAAACCTTAATCCAGGGAAAGGAAAAAAAACACACACACACACACACGTCCAAAGTGTTTCAGAAATGCTACTTACTTTGAAATGTGTGCCACAAACTTTCAAGGTTATTGGAGTTTGGAATGATTGTCTGGAGCTCCTGCTGCTTTTAAACGTATAGATCTGCTGAAGGGAGTGTGTATAAACCCAACCTTGTGCAAATTGCAATTTATATTTCTCAGCCTAGCCTACCTAGGGGTGTTGGGAGAACAATCTATGGCTCTAGGTTCTTTGGATGAAGGACAGCATGCAAATAAAACAACTAATAAAGTACAGTGCAAGTGCAGAACATGAAGAAACTTGCAATTTGTCCTATCACATATCTGTGGTGAAGGTTTCCAGGCATTCTGAATGCCCACAATTTTTGTTCGTTGGAAAAGACTTGTACCCCATTGTTCTGATACTTTGGTATCCTTCAGGACACTTAAAAAAACAATGGAAACAACTTCCATTACATTGCCATTTTTTTAATGCTTGGATTTTGGAGTTATTTAAACAAAATAACATTTTAGGGCATTTTTTGAGGTATTTTTAGAGCATCACTGGGTGCAACTGCATTCCTGCTCTTGAGACAATACAGGATTAGAAACAACAGTTTTTGGACTGTGTTTGACCCCATAGTGAAATGCACTCTTAAACTGGTTTTCTTTAAGAGAATATGTTTTAGTTAAAGCCTTTAGGATTTGTTTTACAGTACTGTCATGTTGTTTTTCCAAAATAATTTCAGCCATTTTATTGTTATATTATTTTGGGGGAATATTATAAAATCTAGTTTGTATGAAAATCCTTTAGTTTTATTAATAATGTTATGCTTATTTTTATTTATATATACATATATCTACCTGCTGATTAATTTCAAATTGTTCTGCTCATAATGCTTTAAAAAGGAGGGGAAGCATTCTTACTAACATTTTGTCAGGATCAGTTACAATCCTAATGAAAATTAGTTCTGTGAAGCTCTTTTTCCTACAATGAATTTCAAGCCTTTGCAACTAAGAACTTTTTATTTCAAAGAAAAGAGTTTAAGATTCTCCGATTATTTTCAGATACAATTTTCTGAATATATGAAGTATGAAGACAGTTAAGTAGAACAAATACAGTTCATTTCACAATTATGACTGGGGCTTAAAAAGGCACAAAAATGTAAGAATTAACATATGAATTTGAAGGCACTGAGATCTATCAATGTGATTCCCTGATATTTTAAGATATCTACAGCATTCCTGCTCTATTTTTGTTCAATCTTTTCTTGTACCCTTCCTAGAAAAGATATTGCATGATTTTCTTAGGCATATGATTGCAAACTGCTGTTACAATTGGGAAGTTTCTCTGGACATGTAACTCAGTTCAGTTCCTAGAATTAAAATTATTACACTATTCCAACACATGTGGAGAAAAATATTCCTTTATGAACACCTACAAATATTAGGGAACTATTTTAAGAACTGCCTACATCTGAACACCTAGGCCTTAAATGGACTGTGAAGACCTGGCATTATACTGGCAAGTAGTAGTCACAGAGTCTTTTCAAGTGTTGACCATATTTCTGTGGAATTATATTCTATGATCTACTCTTTCACTGCCTGTAACAGGTCTTAAAGATGTTTTTTCATTCCAAACTGATTTTAATTGATGGTGCTACTCTGGAATGTTAAAACTGTTATTAGGTATTTTTTCTTTGCAAATACTGGTATTTCAAAAACGGTTATTTTCAAATGTTTTTTATATTTTAAGAGATCAAATGAGTATGCAAAGCCCAATCCAAACTCCCACTTATTTGGCAACTAACTATCTTTTGCATAGATTAGGTTCAACTTCCCCTTTCCCAACAACAGGTAAACATTTTTTTTATCAGTAGATGCTCTCAGTAGAGATCAACATCTTCCTTGATAATCTTTCCAATTTTTGTCCTCAAAAGATTAACTGAATTCAGAAATGAGATGCAGACAGAAGGTAAAACAGAAGAATTGCCTTTAAAGGGAAAAGGCCATGATGTATCCTCTATATTGCACACCCATTTAAATCTTGACAAAGTTTGGCTGGGTTCAAGTGAGACTTTCCTAGAATTTGTGTTATACATTGCACTTGCCTTGCCCATTGGCATCTTTTGGCCACTGTATGGACATTTGGCACATAACATGGAATCATCACACTGTGAACTTTCCCATTCCTACCTGTGGATGCTGTGAAGAAAGTGGGTAGGGAACTCCACAACAGGATACATATTTTTATACTGTAGATTAAACTCAACAACTCTTCAGTGCATGCATAGTATGAAATTACTTGAAGCCAGTTTACTTATTATAATCCAAGAGATTTCCAAATAATAACTCTGAATTGCCTACACACTCTTAACTTTCTTGAACAGCCTGCTATACTCTTGACTTCAGTAAGCCATGTGATTATTCCACATATATAATGATTTTGTGCTAAAAGAAAGTTTTCACAGAACTGTATTTGAACAAAGTGCAGAGGAGGAACTGCATATATGAACTAGGGCTGGATAGGACAAGACATAGTGGTGTTCCAGATGATGCTCCAGGGATGTCTACTAGACCTACGATCTAAATGAAAAGGAGTTAAACTGCACCATCCACATGCTTTTGCTTCTAGACTGTCATCAAGATCTGTGAAAAAAATCCTCTTATTCAACCTTGCCTGAGGTCAAATGGCTGCCAGCTGGCTTCTACATTTTCTTTGTTCTCCAGTTCCTGCTGAGAGTTGCATCCTTGTGTTTTCCTAGTGAGACAACCACTTCTCCTTTTGTGTTGAACCTACTGTTGTCCAGGTAACCAGTCCTGCCACAATTTAACCATTAAGTTTCTCTGCTACAACCGCCTGCCACTAACTCCCAAGACTGGTTAAGCTCAGCAAATGACTACCTGATACTATGTCAAGCAAGCAAAGCTAAATAGCATGGGACTGGTTTCTAAGTTAACATATTTAGAATGTTTTATTTACTAATAAAGAAGAATCTCTTCAAAAAAATACTATCATATTGAAATTATCTGTTTTGGCCTTACTTGTGGTTAAAACCAGATCAAGAATTCTCTGCTATTTGTACCAGTGGTCATGGTTCTGCTCATTGGCCAGGGCATTGCATAAAAACTTGAAAAGAAGATGGAAAAATAATCTGTAGCGTGAGGTTAAATTCTCAGCCAGTGGGAGATCAGGAATATAGCAAGATTTTCTAACCTTAGTAACTTCCATGGTTCAAGACAATTTTTAAAAAATATTTCATATATCGAAGTTTCTCGATGCCAAGTCTTGCACTACACACCATCTTGCTGTACCTCATCATCCTTTCCACATCATCATTAGAGTAAAAGGAGCCTAAAGCTGAGTCAAATAACTATCATGTTTACTTGGAAGCAACAGCAATAAGCCAATGATAAAGCAATGTAGCTCAAAGGTTAAGAGTACAATAATTAATTTCCTTTGTTCTAACTAAAAGAAACATTTACATTACAGCTTGTAGACCAACCAGATTGTTTAGAAAACCAGCTAACAAGGATTTGATTCCTTTCTTACCTGTTTTTATTCACACTTTCATGTTTCACAAGGAAAGCCCAACAAAGATTACTGGAGTTGAAAGAAATGTGAATTGCAGTGAACAATGCATTCCTCTCCATCTCTTCAGATTGTACCTTCAGATGTGACATCTTAAGATGTTCACATATTGCCTAGAGTAACTGTTTTCCCCAAATTTCAATTACCTCTGCAGTCTAGTTTTGATAAAATAATTTTTATTTAATAAACCATTGCTTATTAAACTAGGAGCAAGCATCAGTAGTGGCTACTGGATGAACAGGCTGGTGCTTGCCTAAAACTGAATGAATGAATGAATGAGTGAACTTTTGAAAGGAATGTTGGTGGTCCAAGTTCTCTCTGCTCCAATGGGGGTGTGGAGGACATTTTAGAGAAGATAGGGTGTCAGAAAGCAGAGATCACATCTGTGTACAGAAAGGACTTTCTGGAGCACATCCCCTTCTCATTCCTAATGATGTGACTAAATCAAACATATCATTTTTTTTTTTTTAGATTGAAGGCTGGAACAATTTTCATAATAGCAAAAATTAGTTCATTGAATTGCCTACATTTACTTGAATTTGGGAGATTTTCTTCAAAAAAGGTGAATGGTATAGAAAAAATAAAAAGTGATACCTTTTCCCACCCACCATAAAATACTAGAATTTAGGGTTATCCAATGAAGCTGAATGGCAAGAGAATCAGGACAGGGAAAAAAATACTTTTTTCATGGAGTACATAATTAACTTGTAGAATTTGTTATTACATGGTGCCATGACAATAATGAACTTCAAGAGCTTTTTGACATATTCATGGAAGATAAGGTATCAATGTGTATGTGTGTGTGTCTATCATCTATCTATCATTGTAATGGAGGTTGTTGGGAATATGAGTAGGAAGGTGCTATTCTAATGTCCTTCTCATGGGCTTTCCTGAGGCATCTGGTTGATCACACTGGGCCTTCACCATGTTCCAGTAGCTCTTTCTTGTTATTGAGTTGTTAGTATACTACTGAGAACCATTTTTGCTGTTTTCACAATGCCTGAAAGAAAAAGATAGCAGTAAAGTTTGTGGACAGCAAATAAGAGGTTTAACTAAAGCCGTTGTGAACCCTTCCCGTTGTGAACAGAGAAATGAAAGGGTCATTGCTTTGTGCATCTTTAGTTAATAAATTATTTGCAAATTTGTATTACCACCAGCTACTCAACTGCTTCGAAAGTGAGTATTATTTTCTCTTTAGGGAATGGAATAGCAGTTGGAATAGCAGCAAATGGAAAGCATAACTGAAATTGTACATTCCATCAAAATCATAGCAACTCTTTAAAATTTGGGTAGAGTTGTAGGAGTAAGAAGGAAGGCTATAAAAGTGAGTCTGTAATTAGGAATTCTTGGAGGAAAAGATAACTATAAAAATTAAAAATTAAAAGCTGAATAAATGGAAAGCAGGAACTGTAAAAATTCAGCATTACACTAACTCATAAAAATAATAAGTTTGGCAACAATTATTTAATAATTGCTTGTAGGCTAGAATATGTTTAAAGGCAGTATAACACAAACAGGACAATTGTGGCTCTGAAACTTTTCTGTGTTTCCAAATTTCAAAGCTGATGAGGATTTCAGATTGCTCAGTGTAATTGTGCTAAGAATCCTCCTGAAAACACCATAAAACTGCAATCCTTTGTAATCTGCAGATAACTCCCAATGAGCTCCACAGTTTTCATTAATCACAATGATTGAAACAAACCATATTCTTTTTTTTTTAGCATATTGTATGAATGAGGCTATCACATTAATCCATAACAGATGGATGGATGGAGATATATGTATGTGTGTGTGTGTGTGTGCACGTGTATGTATATATATATATTAAGAATTTTGGTTATAATAGTAAAATCTAATACAAGCTAAACTTAAAGAAAAAAGAATAGAGAGAAGAAGTAAAAAGTGCAAGGAAAAAGAAAAAAAGAAAGAGAAAAGTAAGAATATAATAAAGAAAAAGAAATATACTGTATAAAGAAGTGACTTTCAACCTTCATCACAAGTATAAGCAAATTTAGTAACTCTTCACCCTCTCTAAAGTTACATACATTTATCTGTTCATCCCATATCCCGTCTCTTATGTATAAACCATAAAACATCTTTTCAGTCCTGGTGTCAGCAGAAAGTCCATAAAGGATTACTAGAAATAACAACATATCTTGTTTTAACTTTGATCAAATGAATGAACTTTATATTCCTTCCTTTTATTTCTAACAGTCTTAATCTTTAGTTCGTTCAAATATTGTCATAGGATTTGATCTGTCTTCATTCCTTCTTTGTCCCATCACACAGAGTTCAAGGTTTTAACAATCCTCTTTTGTAAATCCAGTAAGAAAAAATTATCCAGGTCACTCTTGGTTTATTTATTTGGGTTTCTTTTGTAGATCTAGTAAAACATCCTTTTCTAAGTCATTCTCTTGGCCTGTCAGTTGTAAATCCACTTTCAATACCATCTCTATCATGTCAGATAAAATTTGTTCTACATCTGTTATTTCTTCAGTATCTTTTTATCTTAATTTAATCTTATCTTTTGGTCAAAATCTATCTATAGAAGCCGACACCATTACTGACATTATTGATATTCAGTATTTTTATTGTCATAACCATCTTGCAGGCCTGTTTATCTTTCCTGTACCTAAAATCTTTAGTCCCCTCTAGTGTCCAGTTTTTGAAATTGTGAAATTGTTTATCTATGTTGTGTCTTATAAAAACCAAAACAGGATCTATTTTCCATGAGAAGCTCTTTGCACTTTATAAATAATTCCAAAATCTTATTGTAAAAATTTCAGTATTCCAATTTTATCTGGACCCTTAGTCCATTTATAACTTTCTAAGATCAAAATCTTATTTAGCTTTTTGCTGTTTATTTCAGATTCTTTAGATTCTTAACCTTATAATTAAAGTTTTCTTTTGTTCAGGATTAAAGGCAGACTCACCCAGCATTTCCAAATTCGTAATTCCAAAGGTCTCTAATAGCTTAGAAGTAGATGAGTAATTTTTGAAAGTGATTAGAAAGTGAGGTTCACAAACTTAGTATCCTTTAAACGTCTCCGCCACAGTTGCAAGCAAGATGGCTTAAACGTCTCCTGGCACTCAAACCCATGGAAAACCACTGTTCTGTGGTCTCCTCGCAGGGAGCAGCCATCTAGAGCATATGTGGGCAATCTCTCATCCTCTTCTTACCTGGGGAGATTCCAAGGAACTGGTTCCTTGGTCTTTGCCGTGGTTGTTGGCTCCATTTTTTGCAGAGCCTTCTTCAGTTCATCATACCTCCCCCGGAAGCCCCAATAAGCCATAATGGCTTATTTGGTAACCCTGTAAAATGCCCATGTTGTAGACATATACTATTGCGTGCATTTTGTAGACCATATGATTGAGGCTGACGAAGAATACTGATCAAAGGGTTGGTGAGTAGGATGCCAACTACATTTTGCTCATGCTATTCATTTCTATTTTGATTCATGGATACAGATAAATTACAAATCAACCTTAAAGGGGAGCAAATGATCAACTATTTAAGAGTATGGCTTGGTTATAAAGAGAACACAACGTTCAGGGAAGGAAAGTTTTCCCTTTACAGTTACCAGTGTCCCTTCTGGGAGTCTTAAGAACACTGGATATGGAGAACGTTGGGGGAGGAGAGAGATGGGAAACTTCTGTTTTTTGAACTGGACTAAGGCAATTAGTCTTAAAACAACAAGCTAAAGTTTAGGCAATTCTCCCCTCCTTCAGCAGCCCCACCCTATATTATCTGGGAAGGCCCTCTTTCAGGCAAACTTTGGGGAAGACACAGAGGGTGCAAGTATTGAACAGCTATTCTCCTAGAGATGTACTAACAAAAAGATTACAGTCATAGGTTACAGTATGTGAGTGTATATCATGAGGCTAATGTCTGTTGTGTAAACAATGTCCAGGTGCAGGCTGGCTTGCCTCCTCTCCTCTTCACCAAATAGCCAGAAAAAGTTTTGACCTGTCTACTGTATATATATGGTTCACATTTGAAAGCAACTGTACTTGTTGGAATTGTGCAACCACCTTAACCACTTTCTTCAGACATCTTATTAATCAGAACTCAGGAGGACTTGCTCCTTGAATGTTAGAAAAATCAAAATTGGGAAGCTACACCAACAGAGGGCTCACTCAGAAGATACAACATGCAAGGATGCTGCATTGAAAATGGAAAAGGTACTACCCCACTTGTTTTATTCTAAAAGATCTAATCATAGTGTTGATAAAAGGATGATCTATTTGCAATGATATTCAAGAAGAAATAAAACCTTCACGGAACTTTAATTCAAAATATAAAGAGAAATCTAAGATTCCCACTGATAGTGAATTCAGGTGATAAGCACCTCCAGTAAGCTGATGAATAAGGATGTATCAGCGTGCCACTATTTATAAAAGTGCATGCAAACCTTCCAGGGAGGACCCAGGCCATTGAGCCGCAAGCCGTAGTAAAACTTAAAAAGCAGTAACACACGAAAGCAAAATAAGGTAAGGCGCCCCAAAGAAGCAGCAGCTGGCTCTGCAGAATTTACACCGCAGTTTTTGTTACCTCGCCTTTGGAGCGCGGGCGATGTGATCATACTTCACGTAGACGGTGTTTATGTAGCTGCAGTAAAATACGAAAACCGCGAGAGACACAACAAACAAGACGCACATCGAGCTGCAGACCGCAATCAGCGCTTCTACAGTCACTCAAGAGTGCTAACGGGCAGCTGCGATGATCAGCGGCCACGCCCACAACAGATACAGTGAGTCTGAAGGACAGGCCGAGATCTTCGCCTTTGGCGCCTCCCTTTTAGAAGTTTCGGGCCGCGTGACGTTACGCAAAGGCTCTTCTGGGTGGATCCGCCCACCCCGCAGAGCTCCCTTCCTGGAGCGGGAAGCGGGGGGCGGGCGAGGAGGCTGGCTTTGGGCCTGTGTTTTCTGACGTTGGATTCGCCGTCCGTTATGGAAGCGACGTGGAGCTTGTGGCAACTATTGCTCGTTGTGTCGCTTTTGATGTTGGGCCTCTACTGTTGCTACATTAAAATAGTCCATGTAAAATACGATTGCATCCCCGGCGCCCCAAGGGCGAGGTAAGAGAAGCTGCGGGCGGCAGGGCTGGTGCGCAGTCAGCCCCCGACCCTGCCTCCGTGCTTTGAAATGTGCTCCTCCTGGTACTTGCTGGGGAAGGCGGGCTCCCTCAGGTGGATCGCCTGGCTGGAAGCCCGTGGTCGGCTGCCGCATTCAGGAGTTGCACGCTGTTGCGCTCCCGGCACCTAAGTGGCTGAAAACGCAGAAGCAGGATCCAGCCGCATCGCTTATCACTGCATCATTATGATCTCCCTATAGGAGTGCCCCGTGCAGGGGTAATCAGAGAAGTTGCTCTATTTCCGCACCCACCACTCATTTCTCCCACTTTTTTTTTTTGCACATTTTGGTAACCAATATTCACATGTTGGCAGTGATAAGGCAGGAAGAAGATAGTTTAGCCTGGCCTCAAATGTACAGAAGTGTTAATGTATATACAGAGTCAGAGTATATTGTTCAGATTATGTTTCACTCTTCTTTTTGCTTTGTGTGTGATCATTTTGAGTCTTATATTATAACTAATATGGAGCCAGTTTGGTGTGCTGGTTAAGGCACCAGGCTAGAAACTGGGAGATTGTGAGTTCCAGTGCCGCCTTAGGCACAAAGCCAGCTGGATGACCTTGGGCCAATCACTCTCTTTCAGCCCTAGGACGAAAGCAATGGCAAACCACTTCAAAGTTGCCAGGAATCAAAAACTGACTCGAAGGCACTTACACAAAAAATATTATGACTAAGGGCTGAAACCCAGGAAACAGATGTTGCCCATTTCTCCTTCCAATCATAAAAATAACTAAATATATAGAATGACATTTCAATTATCTTGGAAGCCTCTGGATGTTGTTGATTTTTTTTTTAGTACCTACTCCTTCCTTCCTTGAGTTTTTAAATGCTGCATGGACAAAAAGTAAAGTCATTTTTGTTCTGTCTGGAATTAATTTTGTACAGTGTAGCATTTCTGAATTTATAAATATTTTTACCAGGACCAACAACAATGCCACTAAAGAGTTCTGGCTTTTGGTTTCTTATTGCAGATCTAGGACAGGGAAGCAGCAGCAGGGAAGTGCAAAACTTAGGCTAGATCTTTCAGCCATGAGGTTTACAGGTCAGAGTCGGTGCATAGATGGCGCTTGTAATGATAGGCATTGTGGGTGGAAGTTAGTATTTAGGGACGGTTGCTCCCACCCCAACTAGGTGAATAGAAAGGCCATTAGTCCCCAATGCATTCCATGGAAAAATCAGGTTGTTGGGCTGGCAAAGTATGGAAATACAGGGAAGAAAGGTCCACTAAGCCATTACAAGATTTGTTTGGTTTTGCTTGGTCTCTTGAGTGAGCCTAGTCCCTGGAAATTTGTAAACCAATGCCCGTGGCATGGTATGATGTGTGAATCCAACCACTGTGACTTACAGCAAACATGCATACCGCATACCATAGCTAATATTTGCTAAACCAGTGTTGTTTTTCATTTGAAAGTCTCCTGTATTTTTCTACCAATTCGTCTATATTTTTCCTTATCTTGGAAAATCCGTTAATGAGAAAAAAGACAGACTTGGGGTTGGATACTTATTTTATTCGCTTTCTCTCTGGAAGCATTCACTGTTACCCACTGTAACTTCAATAAACCCTGTTTTCTGATAGAAGCTTTCATTTCACTTTTCCATCCTCCTGGTCAAAAACAGCTTCCTGATGGTTTTTCCAGAATCCCAATGGTAGATTCCTAGTTTAAAACACCGTGGCAGGGAGTACCCCAGACAAATCTGATAGGTGAGTGCTCTTTTTAAATTCAAGCAACAAATGTGGTTCCAATCCCATGGAGTTTCCTGGAGCTGCTTATGCATAAAGCAAGGGCCGTCACGATTTGTACTGTTAGATTATGAAGTGATTTAAAACCAGCATATAAGAACTGATTTGAATTCATTTCTTTAGCAAATCTAGTTACTTTTTAAGTACCACTGTCTGGTGACAGAACCCACATATTGTACTCTTTGTTGACTTCTGGGGAGTGCATGCATTTTCATGTCTTCTAACTAAGGCTTTATTGTTTGCCTTTCTCTACATTCTTTTTCCTGGGGTTCCTTCCCATGTAAACTGCATGCCTGCAGTTCCTTCTTTTTCTGTGGGACAAAATTGTACCATGTGTGTCTTACTATGCATTTTACTGTGAAATTGCCTTTTGGAACCCAGTAGCAATCTCCATTTTGTCCTTTTTTTTTAGATTTTTTATCCCACCTTTATTATTTTTATAAATAACTCAAGGCAGTTGAACATGCCTAATATTCCTTTTTCCTATTTTTTCCACAACAACCCTGTGAGGTGAGTTGGGCTGAGAGAAAGTGACTGGCCCAAAGACACTCAGCCGGCTTTCATGCCTAAGGCGGGGCTAAGAACTCCCAGTCCCCTGGTTTCTAGCCTGGTACCTTAACCACTAGACCAAAGTGGCTCTCTGTTATCACATGGTATTTTTCTGTTTGGGTTGTGCTGTGCACATTTAAAATCCTGGCTTTTTTCAAATATTACAGTTTTTTCTTTGGTCACTTGCCAATCATTTGGAGAATGGTGAAAAACAAGGAACTGATGCATGATCTCTTTCTGAAGTGGTAAGTTTTTTAGAAAATCACATGGCTTGAAAGTAGTTATTTTGAATTATAGTAATTTTGATCTATGTTGCTTCTTGCCTGTATTTCGAGTTGTAAGACTCCATTTAGATTTATTAGGTATTTTAAACCAAACAAATTTATAAAATACGTTAGGTATTTTAAATCTAAATTTATAAAAATACTAACTTAAAAAAAACATGCCCAATAATCTTTTGATAAAATGAAACACTGATAAAAAGTAGAATAGAAGAAATTCTCATTCTTGGAGAAACAATACTTGGATATGATGTAATTTAGCGTTTTAAGGTTTATAAATATATAAGTGCTAAAAAAATATAATCTAACTCACATTTTTGCATTCATAGGTCTGAGAAATATGGACCAGTTTTACGTTTTAATGCTTTTCACAGAGTCTCATTACTAATATTAAGTCCTGAAGGAGTAAAGGTATGTGAAAGTTGAGCATCCCTTTGCAGCTTTGCTTTAAAACTGACCTGACAGACATAAGTATGCATAGTCCTTGACTTATGACTTCTTGGGGCCAGAATTTCTGTTGCTAAGCGATGCGGTCCGTAAAGCACGACCACATCGCTTAGTGACAGCAGTCCCTCTTGTCGTTAACTGAATCCCATGGTTGTTGGGTGAGGCAACTTCCTGCCTGCTTCCCACAACCAAAGTCAGGGTGTGAGGGGGGTGCAAGAGCTGTGGGTTGGAGAGGGCGCATGAGAGGTGCAGCGCAGGTCAGGGAGGGTGTGAGGGGGTGCACGAGAAATGCAGGTTGGGGAGGGTGCATGAGAGTGCAAGGGGGTGCATGCATTCCAGCAGGCATTAGCAAGGTATTCAAACTCCTCATTCTCTCTCAAATATTTATACTGATATGCTATAACACTGCATTCAGAACTGAGACCATAGAAGGGGCTCCCAATTCTTCTTAAACATCTATATATACTCTCCAAAATTTTAATTTTCAGATTAATATTATGACAACATTAAACGTATTCAGTAAAGAATTAATCCCAGGCATGTAATTTTAGGAATACCTGATGTCACCGCAATATCCAAAGAACCGAATTGTATATGGCCAACTTTACAATATGTTTGGTGTAAGGTAAGCTAATACAAAGTTATATATGACATGTTAAAATGCAGTAATGGTTGATCAGTACTCAGGAAAACCTTGTAATTCCCAAGAGTGCTCCGTAAATATATTTCACCTATAGCAAAATTCTTAGATGAAAATTATTTAAATCAGAAATATTATCCAATCTCAGTGTTAATTGATGATGTATATTCACGACAACAAGCTCTGAAGTGCTGGATTACCTGGGAAGTTTCACGAAACAAGACTGTCAGAATAAGCAGCCATAACTCAAAACCAAGGTCCTCAGCAGACAGCTCTAAGGTCTGTAAACATTAGGTCAATAAGGCACTTTAAAAGATTGTCATGGTCAATGGTATCAATTCCTGTTGAATAATTCTGTTGAATCAATAAAATGTATTCACCCAGTGGAAGCTTTTAGCATGTATTGTCCACCAAGATTCTTTCTGTTCCTGAACTGAAATCAAATAAGTTGAGATAAAGATCTTTTATCTTTGATTTTTATTGATTTTATTGTAATTTCTTTGTTCAATTGTTGTAAGCTGCCCAGAGTCATTGAGAGTTGGGCAGCATACACATTTAATAAATTATTTTTATTATTTCCATTGACACCCACCATCACCAAATTGCAAGGAATTTTTTTAGCAGAGATCTTACTACTGTATTTACCATGGTTTCCAGTTAATGTTAACCTTAGTTTGCCTGATTACACTGAGAGGAAGCTGGCAAGTAAGAGGGAAATTAAATACCCTGGGATGTTTTTTCTCCCAAACATGGTTTTGTGGGGCAGAATAGGTTATTGAAACTGGCTGAAAAGTAATTCAGGAATTTTTTTTCTCCTTTTTCAGATGTTTAGGGAATGGCTTGGAAACTGATTGTGACTATAATCATTGGCACAAGCAGCGAAGAATTATGGATCCAGCATTTAGTCGAAAGTAAGGAAACAAAGATAATTGGAATAGACTGGTATTTTTCTTAAGAGATGTGGTTTCAGATAGAATTAATCACTGCACAAAATTCTGGTTGTGCAATGAAATTTCTTTTATTCTCGTACCCTGTTCCCCTGTGTGAATATTCAGGAGGAAGACATGAATGTTGTGGGAGGGTAGATAGGATGGGAGATAATCTTTTATTAGTAAACTTCAATTTCTAAAATAGTTGTCTAGATATAAGGATAATGAGAGAAAAGCAGAGGGAACATCCTTGTGTCCTGTTTCCTACATGAAATAGTCTTGGAGTATGTGTGTAGTTCATAGTGTACATCTGCCTTATTCATAATGGATTGTATTATAGTGTCTTTTTTGACTTAATTTATAAATCTACCTTTTTGTACACAAGAAAAGGCTCTTTTGAAAGTAGCTTATATTTCATTGCAGTTACTTGATTGGTTTGATGGGAACCTTTAATGACCAAGCAGAAGACCTCATGAAGGTGCTGAATGAAAAAGCAGATGGAGAAACTGAAGTGGATGTGATGAGTCTGCTCAGGCGGGTGGCACTGGACATCATTGCAAAAGTAAATGAATTCCTTGCCCCCACTAAAAGTAGTAAATGTCTCTAATACAGATGCCAGCACTTGACCATAGTCAAAAGGGCTTTGTGATAATAGGTTTCACAAAGAAGCAAAAGGCTGGGGAAGATTCTTGTTTGTACTTCAGCAGGTGGTTTTATCTGGCCGTGGCTTTACATCTCAATTGGTTAAAGCAAGCCAGCATCTGATAAGGTAGACACTGTCCACCAAAGATGCATGCCATATTATAAACAGAGCTTGTTCTTCCTGCATCCCTTGCTTGGTTGTAGAGTTTTACATTACTGTATTAAGCTACTGCTATATATAGTTGCTATTCTCAGAAGCAAGCAACCATAAAGAAAGAGATGTTTCTGCTCATCTTTCTCAATATTATCAGGTGGCGTTTGGCCTGGAACTGAACACTCTGCACTCTGACCAAACACCTTTTCCTCGTGCAGTAACCATGGTCATGAAAGGGTTGAGCAAGGCACGAAATCCATTCTTCCAGGTCAGTACAGACTTTTCTCTTTCCTTTTTCAAAGCTGCCCTGATGTTGGTCAAATGTAGGTGTGGCCTTTGCACAATATTCTGGCCTTTATTTGTCTATACTGCAAACATCAGAAATTCAATCAGAAATCCAATCAGAAATTCCACCCGTGGGAGCCAAGAAATACTGTTCTCTGGGTTGCTAGAGCAAGTTGCCTTCTGTCTGTTCCTTGCTCAGCGGTGGAGCTGACACCATATATGATTAGACTACCACTCTTATAACCCCCAGTGTTGGCTTTGTTGGCTAGGGAGGCACATCTGGAGGGTGCTGCCTTGGAGAAATCAGGCTAGATGCTCTATAATCAAAATGGAGAAGAGAAAACTTGTTAAGTTCCTGATTGAAGGTATATAATTAAAAACAGCAACAACATAAGTATGTTTTTGTATTTATGGAGTAGGAAGGGATATGAGATGAGTCAGAACTGCAAGAGATGCAATTGTGGCATAAGGCTTAAGAAGAAGGAGAGTACACAGGGAATATGTTTTATACTGGTCATGGAACAAACACATTGTAGCTCAAAATTTGACCAGACTTTTGGGGTGAATTGGGGTCTGATTATGTGCCATCAAATCATTGTCAACTCTTAGCAACCACATAGATAGATTTTCTCCATGATGAACTGTTCCTAACCTGGCCTTCAGCTCTTCCAATGGCATCCCCATCAGCACTGTAACTGAGTCTATCCACCTTGCTGCTGGTCACCCTCTTCTCTTTCCTTTCACCTTTCCCAGCATTAGAGCCTTCTCCAGAGAGCTATGTCTTGCCATAATGTGTCTGAAGTAGGATCTGCCTGGACTAAGTATGTTTCTGAATTAATTATGTATGACTTGGTCCAGGCATGGACTACCCAGAAATGCCTGATCTGTGCACAGAATAGTTTGTATGTTGAATGTTTTGCACATGCCTAATATGAAACAAATAACGGGAAAACAGGAGTATAGTAAAATTGTGTTCAGGAAGCATTTATATGTTTGGGACTACAAATCCCAACCCCATATTAAAGTGGACTGATGTATTTCCAAAGTTCTGTGTTGCAGGCACTGCTTCTGGCTAGATAATGTTTTGTAGGAATTGTGGTCTATTTTTTCTTAATTAGAATTTGAGCCAACAATGTATTTAGAGTTTAACAATCAGGATTCATGCTGACAATTTCTTAATAACAATGTTAAGAAATGCCCTCCTTCTTATGACAATGCTTGTTATTTGCTTAGTATCTGCCAAGAAATAGAAAAGTGGTGCGGGAAGTTCGTGAAAGTGTCAGATTGCTGCGTCGCACTGGAAAGGAGTGTATCGAACAAAGGCGCAGGGCCATCCAGAATGAAGAACCCGTCCCATTAGATATTCTCACCCAGATATTGAAGGGTGCAGGTAGGTGATTTTTTTCTGGAAGAAGCTTAATAACTTTGCATTTGTCACTTTGATTCAATTCATATTTTATACCAAGTTATGATTTTCTAGAGTAAGCCACAATGTATTGGGTTCACATTCCAGAAGCTTACAGGTGCCCTACCACAGGTTTCCAAACAATACATCCCTGGAAGACACCCATTTTATGGATGGATTACACAGTGAGAATGTCTTGTTTGAAGGACAATTAGTTAACCAATAGCAGAAAACCTGGCATCCATGAAAAGCAGCTCAGTCCAGTAAATGAGCCAAATAACAGTGTTTGGACCAAAGGAAAGTTATAACAGAAAACTCAAAATGCACATAGGCAAGATCACATAAAGAAGCAAACTGACTGTTACAAATGCAAGTTACCACAATTGGCACCAATGCTTCACTGAAGTGGGCCTAGGGAGAAGAAAGAAGCCCATTATACACATTCTCGCCCTTTCATACACTCACAGGAATAGGGGTATGTGCTGTTTTTCTTAGCGCAGAATTGTTTGCATACTTATTTGGCCTTTCCCAGCTTGGTGTCAGATGTAGTAGACTGCAGCTGTTATTGTTGCCATCCTGCAGTGTTTTTGGCTCTGGATATAAATACATGTCAAAGTTACAGACATCTCTTTCTGCGTGTTCTGCTTTGGTTTACTTTTAGAAGCTTGATCACACAATTTCCACAGAATTTTTTATAAAGGCTTTATAAATTAGTTAATAAAAACCTTTATTTTTGTGAACTAGTGGAAGAGAGTGTCCATTATTTTCAAAAGTTCAGTTAATCAAAGACAAAATCATTATGACAATGCAAAGAAGGAAATTACATTGTGTCATTTGCATCATTTGCATGATGACATTAAGATGTAAATAATGCAAATTGCATAATTTTGCACCATTTGTGTATGTCATTATGCAAATGATGTAAGTTGGAATAGATTTTGATCAATTCCATGTTTTGTCCACTCCATCAAGGTCCTCAAAATCAAGATTTAACAATATATAGAATTAACCTAGAAAAGAGCACAAGGAGGCAAAACACTATAGTGTTTCAAGTTCAAATTTCTTCAGTAGAAGCTTTTTCAGAATCTTAAAATGAACTATTTAAGACTATGAGTGTACTTATAGCCCATTTTTATAATGACATTTTTAATTCAATTTTTCATCAGTAAAAAGAATGTCAAAATGGGATTTCATAAGATTGCCTTTTTTACAATATATTTTGAGAATTATTTTCTGCTTGAGTGCCTTGCATTTGGAATTAGAATAATAGGAGTTGGAATAATAAATAGCACTCTTTAATTTCTCCTCCCTTTTGTTCATGTGGTATTTCTCTGAGTAGCCCAATTATGTTTCCAAGGTAGGTTTGTATTTTTTAGATGCTGCAGAACTTGTGTTGATGTCCTTTCAAAGAAGTATAATGCTTTCTTTTGTTTCTTTCTTGTCTGTGACAGAACAGGAGGAATCTGATGATGAAAATATGGTGGACAACTTTGTCACATTTTTTATTGCAGGTTTGTAAATCAAGCACACTTTTAATATACAACTATTCCAATTTAACGAAGAAGATGTCTTCCAAGAATATGTCAGTACACTGTATGTACTTCTGAGTTGGTGGGATATGGGCAGCAGTTGGCTTGCAAAATAGGCTTTCAATTAGAGGTACTAACTTGAAATGATAGGAGCATGCCTGGGGTAAAATTGGACTTTGGTTGGGCTTGGGACATAGTGGCCAAAAGTCTAGTACTGCTTTTAATGTAACCAGGGAATGCTGCATGTGGCACAGGTTCAACTAAGTTGTGGTGATCACCTGTCAGGCCTAGCCCAAGGAACTCCAGAGACAGTAGACAGTGCTAATTCAGATCAGCTATGTTTATTAGCTACAACCTCTAGCAAGAATCTTCCCAGACTAAAACCCCAGTTCCCAAAGTCCTCCAGCCACAACAGTGTGAATTCCTCAGGGAGGTGCCAGTCTCATCCTCTTGATCCTCCCACACGGTTCTGGTGAGCTAAGAAAATGTTTGTCTCCCTGATCTCGGCCTTCACAATTCCATTCCATCACATCACCGCAGGATGTGGAAGATTGTGACTTGGAATGTAAGGAGAGTAAATGGTAAAGAGCATAAATTAACAAATAAAATGAATGAAAGAAAATTAAATAGATTTGTGGTCTATCTATAAAACTAAGAAAAAGGGAAGGATACAGTAGAACTAAAAAATGTAGCCTGATCTTGTGGAGTAGGATTGCAGGGAAATTAAGTTTAATTATCAATGAAAGGGCTAAAATGTAAGTGAGATAGTATGAATTGGTGATGTTTAAGTGTCATAGATGTATATAAAACTAGGAATCCATATGTTGGTCATTGTTGTATCTAATGCTCCAGTATTAATTAAAGTAGGATACGGGAAGTTTGGGGGAAAATTGTGTAACATTCTGAATGAATGCAATTCAGGAGAGAGAATTATTTGGTTAAGGGATATGAATGAATTGAGGAGAACAAAATGAGAGAATACAGAAGTACTTGGGCCATTTGGAGACTCAAGAATGAATGAGAATGGTGACTATATGATGAATATCCATTTTTAAAAAAGTCTCTTCCGGGTGAGGAATGGCGAGCTAGTACGTCTCCAAATGAGTGGAGATGATGTTGTGGCCACAACCAAAGGACCGGTGAGTAGAACAGTCCCACAGAACCTCTCCAGATGAGGAGAGGATGGGAGATTGCCCACTTGTGCTCTAGACAGCTGCTTCTCATGAGGAGATCACAGGATAGCGGTTTTCCACAGGTTTGAGCGCCGGAAGACAAAGGGAAGCCACACTCTCAACCATGGCAGACCCTTTTTAAGAACACTGGGTTTGCTAACCTCACTTTCGAATCACTTTCAGAAATTACATATTTAAGTACTTTAAAGCTAATAGAGATCTTCAAAACAAGAAGTTTGCAAAGCTATCTGGTGAGTTTACCTTCATTCCAGAATAAAAGAAAGATTAACTATAAGTTTAAGAATTTAAAGAATTTGAAATAAACAGCAAAAAGCTAAATAAGTTTTTAATTCAAGAAAATTATAAATGAATTAAGGGACCAGATGAATTTCAAATATTAGGACTTTTGCTATAAGATTTTGGAAATAATTATATAAATAAACAGCACCGTGGGAATTGAACTACCTTACGTCATAACAGAAATTTGAGATTTTATGATTTCAGAAATTGGACACTAGAGGGAACTAAAAATTCCAGGCCTAAAAGGAAAAAAGAGAGAGAGACAGGGTTGCCCTTTGTCTTTGGTCAGCACTGGGACAAAATGACAGAAAATTGTATGACATTTGAAATACTCCAGGAGATATTTGAAGAATAGGGACAGAAACTATTAGCTACAATGTCAGCAATGATGTCTGCTTCTATGGATAGACTATGTCCAAAAGATGTTAAAGAAGAAATTACAGATGTGAAACAGAGTACTTTGGAAGAGCTAGAGGATAAAGAGCTGAAATAAATCTCATCTGATACAGAAATATTAGAATATAAAGAAATTGTTGAAACATTGGAAAAAAAATGTGGATTAGAAGACAGAGATGACAGTTAAAGCGGAAATGCAAATAATAAGCCAAGAGATGACCTGTTTAATGACTCCTTACTGGATTTACAAAAGAGGTTCGCTAAAGCCTCAAAGAAGCCTTTGAGATGGGAGGGAAAAAGCGAAGAGATCAAATCCTATGACAACATCTGAATGAATTAAAGATCAAGGTTGCTAAAAGCAAGAGGAAGGAGTATAAAAATGATTTGTTTGATCAAAGTTAAAATAATACACTTTCTATAAAATTCTGGAAACCCCTTATGGACTTTTTGCTGACACCAGGACTGAAATGTGAATGATCTATGGATTTGCATATGGATAGGGGATGGGTTATGGGAAGAAGAGATACTTGCATGTAACCTTATGGGGGTGAACAATTACTAAGTTTGTTTGTACTTTTGATGAAGATCAGAAGCCACTTTTTAAAATATTTATTTTGTCTTTTTCTTATTTTTTTCTCTTTCCTTTTTTCCTTGTTTTCTAGCACTTTCTATTCTCTCTCTATTTTTCTTTTCCTTTCTGGGTTTAGTTTGTATTGCCTTTTTTTTTTAATCAGTAAAAATTATTTTTTTAAAAAAGAAATAGGTCTGTTCTAAAAGTAGAACAATTGCAGGAAGAGAAAGTTCAAGTCCTACACAAAGAGTATTAGAAAATAGATTAACCTCCCAACAGAATGAATGAGAAATGGATATAAGGGAAGAGGATGTGGAATCTGCTAGGTACAGAGTGAAAAAAATTATGATGTGCCACAACAGTATGTGGAGTTCTGCTGATGGAGAGTATGAAAAAGGAAGTGGTTGTGATTGACAAGGAAAATGAATGAATGGCGAAAAACTAAATCAGATGAATTTATGTAACTTAGTAAAATGCATACTAAAGATAGGAAAATTGATGGAAAAAGTTTAAGATAGGCAAATACTGGTAGAAAAGTAGTGGATAGTATATTGTTCATTGCAAGGAATGAATGTCGAAAGGAATGAAAACTGCTGTATATAAGAGCATGCTTCCCCCCACTATGTTACATAGAGTTTGGTGGGAAGTAGTTACTTAAGAAATGTGTGTGACAAAACAAGAAAAGTATATTGATGTTGAATAAATGTGGACTGAATACAAAGGTGAGTAATCAATGCAAAGGAAGTACATAGTAGTTATTTGGTCATCTAGAGAACATGAGTGAGGATCAAATCACAGAACAAATACATGAAGGAAGAGCAAATGGGTCAAGAGCAAGGGGAAGACCACAGAAGTCATGGTTGGATGGAGCTGATGAAATCATCAAGAAGAGAAAGTGGGAAGTTTAAAGAACAAAAGGCAGTGCCTGGAGCTAAGCACGGTTTTCATGAAAGCAAGGATGGTTTGCTAGGCTAGAAAGGTATGGAGAGGAGTTGGTACAAATTAGATTGACCTATATTTCCTTCCCTTTTCCTTATGACTTAATTTCTTTGGTTTACTATTTCTTAATATTTCTCTGTACTTTGCATAATCTTGCTTATCCTGAAAGGGAAGTGTGGGGTACAGATTGCAGTATTGAACTGAATAGATTCTTACTTTGTCATGGAAGCAAGTATCAATGACAGCCGGCGTTCCAAGTACACGATTGCTTAGACATTTTAAGTTTCAGGTAAACATAATGGCGTTCATACTGAAATTATAATTAGGTTGCTGAAGACCATGGGCACTTTACACAAGGTGTTTACATTACTCCCATATCAGCTACACTGTCCTGTGGTCTTGTGCCATTATCCAAAGGCTGGAGCTGTGTAGAGCTTGGAATGGGCTAGTTCCTCAATGAATTCTTCTGTACTTTTCTTCCTGGCTACTGAGTTGCAGCTGCCCAGATAGATCCTGTAAGGGAGATGTTGGCTTGACAGCTTTGCAACTCAGTAGCCGAGGAAAGATTCATTTACTCAGAAGCTCACTGAACTGTAAGTGTATGCTCCATGTTTGTCTGTCTTAGAATAAACAAAAACCCCTGACATATGTTTTAAAATGTAGGACAACTGGAAGATGAATTTTCTTTGGACACATTCTGTAAATACTGATTGATACAGTTGGGCATGGATAGTTATATTTTTATATAGTATATTTTCTGTGCCTTTGAGTCAGTTTTTACTCTGGTACAACAACACAATTTTGGGGGTGAGATATTGTGTTATTAATGTCAAAAATTCACTATTCCTGGTAACAATGCTTAGTCACTGCACTGGAAATATTTAACTTAAAATATTTCCAGTGCAGTGACTAAGTACTCTGTCTTATAATTTGATTACTTAAAACTATAATTGTATTTCTTTCAGTTAATAAGTTGTTATTTTCCATAGGTCACGAGACCACTGCCAGTCAGTTATCTTTTACTATCATGGAATTATCACGGCACCCAGAAATAGTTGCAAAGTAGGTATGCTGGTGTATTGTCCACTTTTCTGAACTTATTTGTGATTATACTTCCCAGGCTGAAGGTTTTTTTTAAAAAGGTTTGGGGCCACTTCAGATTGTCCTGTTGGCTTGTGTTGAATCCCATGATCCTTTCATCCTGCATATACTTTGCTTTCTGATTATTGTGATATGTTGGAAATTAACTGTATTTGGAAGCAGGTAGTCTTCATCAGCAGTAGAACTTTTGGATGCTTATCTGTGTGGAAGGATGAACTGCCCTGAAATAGAAAAATGTTATGTGTGATTGTCAAGGTCAGTGTTTTTTTTTTTCCTCTGTAAAGGTCCGACTCTCAGGTGCACAGCTTAGGCATGTAGGCAGTGATAGAAAAAATGGGGGGAAAGTTAAAACTCCTTAGAATCACCTGCAATCTGGCATGCAGGTTTTGAAAGTATAAGAAGCCAAAGCAGGTAGACAGAAGAAAAAGTGTGTGTATGTTTAGGTTTGGTTGCTGGAGTGAAAGGCAGCGGGATGGGAACGTGAACAGTGGAAGCAGTGGCTGAGAGAGCCAGGAACTAGACGATCCATGGCCAGGGAAAAGAAACCAGGAAGAAGCCTAAGGCAGCTGAAGCCAAAGAAGGAATCTGCAAAAAGAGCCAGCAGAAAAGAAAACATACCCTGGACCGTAGACAGTGGCAGAGCAAACTCAGAATGGTTCAGGTGCTGGATAGCTGGACAAGTGTGCATTAAGAAGTTAGCATTCCTAGTCCTGTGTTGTAGATGGGAAGAGGAAGAAACTCACTGCTAATCGTTTTTGTTTGTTTATATTAAATTTATTATAGCCGTCCATCCCAGCAGACTATAAAGTAAAGGAGAAGAAATTTAAGTCAGTTAAATTCAGTTAGTATACCTTATAGTTAGATTTTGTTAGTGTATGTATTTACACATACATTTTGTCACTCTATATGTATGTATGTACATGTATATATGCGTGCATGCACACACATAAATCCTTATCACTAAAATTATTGTAAATACCCTGTGTATTAAGCTTGCATAGCAATAAACAGCACTCTCTACATTTGTTAGCTGCATATGTGGGTTTGGCTTTGTTCTTATCCATTCCCACCCTCTGACAATCTGTATGAGAAACTGTGGGGGCACAGAACTAAGAAGGAAATTTAACTGTTTTGACTCTTGAAAATGGGTGGCATATGTGCAGGCATTTATTTATTTATTTAATTTATTTACTTGCTTACTACTTATATATGTAGACCACCCCAATCATGAGACTGGGCTATATACGACAAAGCAAGCAAATAACACAATTAAAGACACAAATTAGAAATGACTTTATATGAATGACTGCTAGTCTCATCAAATGAAGCATTATCTACTTCCATAATTAGTCAGTTGTGGTTTTGACTAAACCAAGTTTCTCCTGATTTTCATTTTAGACTTCAGGCTGAAGTCGATGAAGTCATTGGTGTGAAGAGGGACGTTGCCTATGAAGATCTGGGGAAGCTGGAATATTTGTCACAGGTACATTTGAATAATAAACCTACAGATAACCCAGAATTTTGACCTCACCTTCCTGTGCTTCTATCCTGCTAGTAAGAGCAATACATTTGTTTCCAAAAGAAATTTGGAGATGTGGCTCTTGGCATCATTAAATGCCATGAGAAGGGCATTCTGGGATTCTAATGCTATGAAATCTCAATAAAAACATCTAATTCTAAAATGAAATCTTAGCACCCGGTGCTGATCTTCAGAACAATAAGTACATTGTTCTTGCTTAGAATGCTAGATATACAACTTACTGCACTCTTCTTGACATACGACATTATTATTATTACTTAGATTTAATATAGCCACCCACTCCAGTGGACCCTGGGCAGCTTACAGAATATAGTGCTAAATTAAAACAAATAAAAACATAAAACAAGACAGCCTGGACTAAAAACAAAGATTAAAGCAAAGTGCAACAACTCTCTCCCCTCTAAACACATTTACCCCAGGCCTGGGACCGAAGCACGTTTTAAGGGCTTCTTGGAACCCCAGGAAAGAGGACACTGTCCGTATTTCTAGGGGGAAGCTGTTCAGAGGGTGGGGGCTGTGACAGAGAAAGCATGCTTCCAAGGTTCTGTAAGATGACAACATTTAATAGAAGGGACTTGGAGCATGTGCCAGGCGGGCAGAAACAATGGGAGTGGGGCAGCTCTTGGCTCAAGACTTGGCCACTGCTATAAGTATAGAATTCAAAAATGCATTATAATGCAGTAATTTATTATGATGTTATAATTGTGACTATAACTATTATTCATTTCCTGTGGGGAGTGCATACTGTTACCATTCATGTTCTGCTTCTTTTCTCTTTGCTTGGTTCCGGCAGTCCAGAAGTAGAAGGCAGGATCCATTTTTTAAATTGAAAACTACACCGAGAGACTGGAAAGCATTAGTCATTTCTTCCCAAATGCTGGTTTTTCTTCTGTGGCCATCATGTTTGGAAGCAGGTTGGTTGGTGCAGCAGCTCTTAGAACAGGGATGAAACAAAAAGGTGGCAGCAGCTTAAATAAAAAAGAAATGTTTTATTATTTATTTATTGTTAGATTTATATCCCACCTTTATTTTGTGCAGCTCAAGATGGTGCACGTAATGCTCCCACCTCCTGTTTCCCTACAACACCAACCCTGTGTGATAAGTTAGGCTGAGAGTGACTGGCCCAAAGTCGCCCAACCAGCTTTTATGCCTAAGGGAGGACTAGAACTCTCAGTCTCTAAGTCAAGCACCTTAACTGCTGCACTGAACTGGCTCTTTGACATGTTTCTTATGTCAAAGGATTCACAACTGTCTGAAGGTTGCCCCCATTTTTTCAGGCTTAGAAGGCATCAGTAGAGCTTATTTTTCCTTTCGTGTTTTTCACTGGGAGAGACACAGGAGGGATTGAAGACCTTCTGTGTTGGAGGGCATCTCTAGTCTTTGTTATATTTGGGTATATTGGACTGCTGAGCCTATAGGGTAGAAGACTGGAGATCTCAGAACTCCTTTCCCAGAAGCCCTTCACAGCTCCTATTTCGGGGTAACATCATGGCAGCTGCTTTCACGTATCTTCCAAGGGATACCTCACCTGGCATCCACCCCCTAACCCAAATGTGTGAGAGAGATAGGGCACTCACAACCTGCACTTTAATTTTTGGCAATTAAAAGTTAAAAATACAAAAGTAATTAATTTCAATAATGCCAATACCTCGCAGTATATAATAGAGGCATGTAGCTAGGGGATTCAGCCCATTCTTGAGCTATCAACCAGTTTCAAAAGAGACAATCAAAATTTGAAGAAGGAAGAAAAGAAAGAGGATAAAATGTAAAAAAATCTTTAGGTACTTCAGTGAAAACCTTCAATACTGAAGAAGCTATATTAGAGAGCCGTTCAGAACGTAGGATACTGCAACTGCAATGTAATTAAACAAGAAAAATCCAATAGAAGATATAATGCTCTGGGCAGACCACAAAGTGGCACTGATTTGCTACAAAAGGCTGCTCCAAATCTTCATAAAGAGATTTTGGAGAGAGAATTCCAGTTCTTATTCCAAGGCATGAAAAGATCAAAGATCAACATTGTAACTTCATGCACTGCCCTGAGTAAAATCTGGAATTAAATATAGTTCTTTTACTTGCACCAAAAATATAGAACATTAAACTACAAGACTTCAGTCTAGCACAGAACAGACATTTTTAAAAAGCTAATACTATTTCTATATGTTTAGCCCTTTCCATAGAAAAAGCTTGCTTCTTTTCCTGAATTTTAACAACCACTGAGCACCAGGACCTGGATAGCTCCTAAAGCGAATGCACTGTGTATAGTCATCTGTGTAGTTCTTGAATCAGAGGCCGTGGGAAATGATTGTAGTTTCATCCTTTTTTAACCTTGGTCCAGCACTTCTGTTTCTTGTTTTAAAACAAGTAACATTTTTCTTTTTATAATATTTTATTAAGATTTTAAAGATACATATTTAAAAGTTAGAAATGAAAAAGAAAGTTTGAAATACAAAGTATAAAGAAAAAGAAAAGTGAGGTAAAGTAAAAGAAAAAAAGATATGAAAAATAGATAACTTCCAATCTATCTCTGGTCTTAGAAATAATAAGGCTATCATAAGTGCTAGTTTTTAATACATTAAATAGGAGTACTTCTTTGTCTAAACATATCCCATTACATTTATAATCTAATCTTCAAATCCCCATGTAAGCTTCACGCCACCTGCATTTTGCAAATAGTCCATCAACGGTTTCCATTCTTTAAGGTAGTAGTAACATTTTTCTATATCTAGCAGAGAGAGGGCTAGACAATCTCCCTCTGTACATGACCCAGAGCATTTATTTTTCCTTTGTGGGGATGCATATTGATAGTCTGGTGTGAGAGACTGCACTCCCTGATGGAAATACATATTTTGGATGTTTGACCATGTCTAGTAAAGAGGCTGCATTCACAATAGTGGACTTTTTAGTGTGACAGTATTCCTATGAGGAAAGGCAGAGTTGATTCACTTTCTGTAGGTTCAAATTATGGCTTTGTTTGGGAACAGGTAAAAAGCAAGCTAAACAGTCTAAAAAATGTAAGACATTTTTCCCAAAACATTCCTCCCAGTCCTGTGGAAGAAAAGGAAGCCTGGGAGGTGGCTGGACTTATTCTCATAAAACTAAACTACTGTTGGAAGAAAAAGTTATCTTACCAAGTCCGTTTCTGAGCCGGGAGTAAAGACACTGACGAATTGCATGAAGTTAGGAGATTTATTCTTCACCCAAGTGCAGAAGCAATGACAGCAGGCAGTTAGGTGGGCGGCCGCGCTGGGCCCCCTCCCCACAGTACCTTATATACCTTCTGTTACATTCAAACCCACGTTAAGATGTCATGACTTTCTGATCCAATCAAAGCCAGTTACCTTGATCCATACTCCTCCCCTTACCCAGGACCCCTTTCTCTGATGCCAAATAAGGTTCTTCCTTTCTGTATGTAAACTAATTTCTATCACCTTGAGTGTTAACAGCCATATGTAAACATACATCCCTAAGAAACAAGGTCAGGACCGCTTATCTTTCTTCGTGAGGGGTCATCTGAACAAGAAGAGACTATCAGGTCAAGACAGTTTATCTGCTTACATGAGTTGCTGCCTTTCCAGTCAGGAAGAGGCAAACCATGTCAGCAATTAACACATCCTTGAGATTTTGAAAAGTGTTAAAGGTCTCATCCTCAAGAATGCAACCTTTTGATAATCTAAAATACAGTTAACCATACATACAGGAAAGGGAATATTGGCATTTTGCTAGGCCTGCTTTTATTTCATATTATACAATATATAAAGATAAATGTTTAAACATCTAAATGTCTTAATATATAAAAATGTCTACATGCCCCAACCTTCTAACAATACCTTTTAAGATTATACCTTAACCAGCCCTATGACAGTGAGTACAGGGAGACTGTAGATTTCCTTTCCCCAGTTCCTTCTCAGCTGCACTGATAGCAAGCAGGTCGTGATTGGGAACTGAGGAAGAATGCTTGCTGAAAGCCTCTCAGTACATTAAACTGGTGGTTCATCTGAAAGCGTTTTGGATGTCCATACTGGTTAGTACTGAATCTCATTAGCTTCTGGCAACAATGAATGATTTACAGGTAGTCCTCACTTGATAACAGTAATTGGGACTGGGAACTCCGTTGCTAAGAAACGTGGTCATAACTTCACATGACTGCACTGATTTATGGCAGCAGTTCCGGCAGTCCCAGTTGCCATTGTTAGGCAAATCCTGCATTGTCGCAGCATCACACGGTCACGTGATCACCATTTGCATCATCCTGCCAGCTTCCCCATTGACTTTCTTGTCGGAAGCTGGTAGTGAAGTTCATAAATGGTGATCACGTGATTGTGGAGATGCTGCAATGGCCACAACTACGAGGACCAGTTGTAAGTACCACTCATTCAGTGCCGTCATAGCTTTGAATGGTCACTGAACAAGTGGACATTACGCAAGGACTACCTGTACCTATCTGCCCAGGTTTGGAGTTGAATGTATATCATTTAATGTGTTTCTGTAGTTGTTTCATAGTTTTAATTTATTGTAATTTTGCATGGTACCATTTGCTCCATTTTATCTGGCCTTCAGTTTACTTTTAATGAAAAGTGGGCAAACAGTTGTGATATAAAATATTTCTCCTTTCTGCAAAATTATGCCAACTTTTAAAAGAAAGGATGGCTCTTTGTTACAGGTTCTCAGAGAAGTCCTACGGTTATATCCACCGATTCCAGGCACTATGCGCTGGACAGAGAAGAAAAATGTGATTGAAGGAATCGACATTCCAGCAAACACCACGCTGATTGTGAGTCCCTGGGGTCTACTGTCATATATTCCATTTTAATGATGAAGAGTAGAAAGTAAATGTTATATATAAATAAATGACTGGTCAGTTGCCCACTAATGTCATAAATGGATTTTATATCTAGATTAGGCTCAGATCCTTAGAGTTAGAAGGGGCTTTTAGGATGTTAAATCCAACACATGCTTACTGAATGGGTGGTTGTCTAGTCACCTTTGAACAGATCTAGTGAAAGGGAGGCTATAACTGCTCTGGATTACACACGCACATGCATGCACACCCACACACGCGCACACAGTTTCCAAGGACAGGATAATCACTTACATTTTTTAATCCTGAAATCAGAAAAGCAGCAAGGATTTATGTAGGGCTAACCAAAGGCAAGCATTAGAAATTCATTAAAGTACCCCTTTGCCTCTTACTGTGAACAGCCACAGTTGTTTTCAAGTTGCTTTACATTTATCTCTGCCAATGTCTCTCTTCCCTTAATAGTTCAGTACATATATCATGGGACGCATGGAAAGATATTTCAAGGATGCTCTGACCTTTGATCCTGATCGATTTAGCAAAGGCAGATCAAGGTGAGCCTCTGTGTTTAAAATTCTTTTATCTGAGTGTTTGAAATGTTACAAAATTATTAGAAACGTTTGGTATACAAATCTAATTCTTTCAGAAGGTCAAGCAGAAAATACCATAAACCTTCCATAGCCAAAGGAGGAATCTTCAAATAGGATGCTCTTCTTAACTTGCTCCAATAAACATGTCTTTCCTGCATAAGTGATACGAGTCATCCCTTCTTTAGAGCAATTACTTGATGCTGTCTCCTGGGGCTGGATGAAGCCCTATCTAGTATAGGAAGGCATATACAAGTCTGTTGGAATAGGAGGACCCATTTGGTGATAACTTCTGTCTGTTGTGCCAGGTGCTCCATATCTAAACTGGTGAATGACATTAGAATGTATGATTTACTGGGAATTTAAGAATTACTGGTGGATATTAGATTTATCATCTCTTAAAATTACAAGTAAATGTCAACATTGACAACATTCTGGAACTTACTGGTATTGCTAAATGTCTAGGAAAAATACCCCTGAACCAATCCGTTGTTCTTTACTTAATAGCAGGTTGATCAGAAGGGAGTTAACAAAAAAGCTTTTTACAGCGTAGAGAAAAGACCTACCATTTCCAAAAAACTGCAAATCAAGCCACTATTAAAAACACAAATACTAGGTAAATTAGTCTGTAATCCTAATGACTATGCAGCACTTTCTTGGAGAAATAAAAAAGTAAATATGATTACCCTCACTGTGCAGAAAGCACAAATAATATATATTCTTAAAAAATGAAGGTGTGCTCTATAAGACAACATTTCTAAACAGTTGTAGTATCTTATTTGAATACCACAATCTAAACAATTCTTCACTGCTTTGTGTGATTTCTTCTAGGCCTTATTTCTCCTATTTCCCATTTTCCCTGGGACCTCGCTCATGTATTGGACAGTTATTTGCCCAGGTGAGTAAGATATTTGCATTAAGAATGCCTACTCCAGTAGTACCATTTGTTCCTTTTAAAAGAGAGGCAGAGGACCTGCATATGCTCCTGGCCCGTTTGTCCAGCCTCTAGAGCCTGCCAAGATCCCAGTGCTGAAATACAGCAGCTAAAATAGATGTGTTCAACCTCCACAAGGCATAGCACATCTATTTTGCCTTAAAATCTCACCTACCCCCTTCAAAATGCCTGCTTGTTAGGTAGCAACGCATCTGCTACATCTTGCTACATCTGCAGGCAGGAAAAAAAAAACTGGTGGAGCAGCAGTATTAAAGCTGCGCCATCTAATCTTCAAATTCATTTTTCTATTCCTTAAACACATTTTCGTCACTTTCAGGGCTTAATCTGAACAAGGAGATGGGCTTGCTTTATACTTAGCATATTTAGATAGGGTGAGGTTGGCATGGGATGAATCGAAGGCTTTCAGAGGGTACATCAGAAAGTTTAGCTGTGGCGCGAGGTCTGTTTTGGGGGGTTTTTCGTTTTGTTTTACTATTTCTATGTAACTGATAGTATATATTGTTTTATCCTTGGGTTTTGAACTGCTCAGAGTTTGGTTTAAGACAGCCATATAAATGGTTTAAATAAATAAATAAATAAATATTTGTACATTTTATGAGAAAGTCTGTGCTGTGTTCTGTGAACATTGCATTTAAACTGTGTCCTCATGCTGGAAACATCATAGTCATTGTAGTTTTAGACTTGTGAAATTAGTTAAACATCAGTTGGGGGTGAACAACTGGGATAAAATAATTGTTAATTATAGGTAGTCCTCGCTTAACGACTGCCCTGTTTAGCAACCATTCAAAGTTACAACAGTGCTGAAAAAGTAACTTTACAACCGATCCTTGCAACAGAGTTGCCGGTCTCAATTGTGGTTGTTAAGCAAGGACTACCTGTATGTGTTCTAACTACATTTGTGGAAAGGAAGAAGTTAAATTCCATTAAAATAATGATAAGAAACTATAAAGAAGAGAATCATCTTTCCATCTTTAGTTACACTGGCAGTTACCTGGGAAAGGTAATCTAGCACACCTTGAAAGAATTATATCATAAAATACAGGTAGACCTCACTGACTGACTGCCTCATTCAGCGACTGTTCGAAGTTACAACACTGCTGAAAAAATAACTTTACGACCAATGCCCACATTTATGATCTTTGCAGCATCCCTCAGTCATGTGATTGCCATTACAGTCAGTACACATCCTGTGCCTGACCTGTTTTTTTTCTTTTTTCCCCCCGCTTGCAGAGCAGAGAGATTGGAGAGGAAAGGATTACAAGATAGTAAGCAGGCACATAATGGGGAATACACATTGAAAGAGTTCGCACTCGGGACTGGGAGTTGCAAGTGCACTACACAAACAGATCTGTGTATTCCCCATTGTGTGCCTGCTTACTCTCTTGTAATCCGTACCTCTCCAATGAATGTAAATAGAAACATTATTTCCCTTCTTGCTAATTATCCCAGCACCAGGGTGAGCATTCCACAGGGTGGGGGAGTGGGGAAAAAGGGAAGCTGAAGTAAAATTGTTAGGAGGCAAACAAAGGCCGAAGGTATAAAACTCATGAGTCTTGACAGTTGCAGTGAGCAGCTATTTGATAAATAAAAGCCTGGAAGATTAGAGCTGGTGTTGAGGTCTATGACATTCCAGATGTTGGTTGAGCTCCTAGCAGTCCCAGGCAACAGTAAGGGATGAAGGAAGCACCCATCCCTGGGCTAAAGATCACTCCCTGAATGAAGAACAAGTTAACATGCATTTTTTTTAAAAAAAATCTTACTCTTTGTTCTATTTTTTGTTTTCATGACAGATGGAGGCTAAAGTGCTGATGGCCAAGTTTCTGCAGAGGTTTGAATTTGAGTTGGCTCCGCCACAGAGCTTTAAAGTTCTAGACATGGGAACTTTGAGGCCACTTGATGGTGTAACATGCAGACTGAAACCACGGCATCAGTTTAGTTCTTAAAAAGATGAAACATTATCATTTGGGCATTTATGTTCACAATGTCTTTTTGAACTGAACTAGGGTGCATTTTAAGTCAGCAGTGGAAAGGCTGGTTGTGGAGTTTGGACCCGGATTATTTTCACTTGGCTACATTAGATTGTAAAGTAGTTGATTTTCTGTAGCCTGCTTAGTTATCTGATCCTGTTGCTGCTGCTTTGTTTGCCCTCTCCCTGTGGAGCAAATGCACAGTACTGCCTACATGCAAGAGACTAGGCCAGTGTTTCTCAACCTGGGCAACTTTAAGCTGTGTGGACTTCAACTCCCAGAACTCCCCAGCCAACATGGCTGTCTAGGGAATTCTGGGAGTTGAAGTCCACACAGCTTAAAGTCGCTTTGGTTGAGAAACTGCTTAGAAGTAGAGTTGGAAGGTGCCTTGGACATCATCTAGACCAATCACTTGCTCAGCACAAAATCCACTACAGCATCTCTGATAGATGGCCATCCAGCTTTCAGTGATGAACTTACCCCTTCATGTGGCAGTTTGTTCCATGAGCTGATGTCTCAGACTGTATTTATTATGCTTGGCAATACCCAACAAAGAAGAATCGGACCATGAGAAGTGGCAGAACCTGGACATTTTCTTAATTTATATCTCATCTTTATTTTGTACAACTCAAGGCAGCATGCATAATGCTTCCCCATCCTGTGTTCCCCACAAGAACAATCCTGTGAAGTAGGTTGGGCTGAGAGACCATGTCATGCCTGAGGGAGGACTAGAACACATGGCCTCCCAGTTTCTACTCCAGCACCTTAACTACTACACCAAACTAGCTCTCAAGTTCTGGAATTGGCAGCAGGATCCCACTGGAATGTCAGCCTAGGTGGGTGCTTGATGATTCCGAAATCTGATGTCTTCCCTCTTGATTAAACTAGCTTAACTGGAAGGACATGGCAAAAATAACTTGGCTGTTACTTTTTCAGAGATGAAATATGTTAATAATAGCATTACTATAAAGACATTTCAATGAATTGTGTGTATGTGTGCATATGTATATATAGATATTTACATGCATTTCCAGGCCCCGTATCCTTATGAGGAGGTCCTTTGGGGCGATGGAACAGACCAGCCACAAACTGACTGTTTTCTTCCCTATATTTCCCCAGGGAGGCTTTTATTTTAAAAAAAATACCAAACTTATTTTTTTACCTTACCACTTATTACTACACCTATGCCATCTTATACTATACCAGTACTAACATCTGTGTCTACATCTATGAGTATGTATTATTCCTAAACATTATTGCTTGAGCTTACATCAAAGTCTTTAGCTACCATTTAGCCACCTTCAAGTTGACTTCTGTTGCTCTCAGCGGCTGTTTTAAACTGCTGAAGCATTGGCTCAGCAGTTTCTCAGTCTGTGCTGGAATGAGAAAAGGAAAGTGCTTTACCAGCTGCTGGCTGGCTGTAGTTTCTCAGTGTTTCTGCTGGAGTGGTGAAGCTGCTGGACTCAGCTTGTCCGCTGCTGGTTTGGTGAAGTCAAAGCCTGCTCCTTCTTTACCATCAGCTGCAAGTTCTTCTATTCTGCTCAACCACGCAACACAAATTTTCCTCCACACACACCTATACACTCACACTGGTGCTCTCAGCATTTTCCTATTATAATTGGAATCCAGGTGTGGTACAATGCTCTTCAGGCTGCCTTAAAGTCCCAGGGGAGAAAACCTCTTGATTTATCAAGACTATAAATCCCAGAATACCCAGATGGACAATTCCAATCATAAAAGAAATTAACTCTAAACAAAAGAAAGTCTACTTGGGGATAGATAAATATAATCTTTGAGATGGACTAATTGATTGCATTTCTCATTTGTATCTCTCTTTACAAGCTCCTTGACGGTGCAGCTTGTTGATTTCATACAACTGACCAACTGACAGTTGTTGACTTCATATATTACACTAAGCTAAAGTGTGTTTACAAAGCCATTATATGATTTGTTTGATTTTGATTTAAATAATGTGTGGATTTAGCAGTAATATCTGTACAGGTAGTCCTTGCTTAACGACCATTTGTTCAGTGTGTAAGGTTTACCCCATTCGTCTAGAGAAACTCTCGTGACACGTGTGTTCAACAAAGAAATTTACTCGAGCGTAACATCCATAATTACAAACAAAGCCAGGACTGGCTTGGCACATCTTGGGATACAATTTATAGTTCTCCCCTTCCCGCGTTTTGCCCCGTTGCTATGTTACATATTACAGATTGCAGATTACAGATTACCCCCAGTAATCCCCCCTTTTACTCGAATGGCAGGTTCAGCCCAGTTCTTTTGTTCTTTGATTGTTGTTTTCTGATGGCGTGGTCGTTGTCTTCGTTGGGTCTTTCTGTCGCGCGCAAAGCCGGGAGTTTCCAATCGCGCGCTGATTGCTGTTCCTCAAATCCGTGGCTCTCCCCTTTGTCTATAGCGCCCGCAGCCATCTGGCGTTAACACAACGCATCTGCTTGCCATGCTTGCCGTTCAGTTAAGCGGCGCCAGCTGGTCCATTAATTAGTTTGCGGTTTTGCACTTCCTCTTTCCATGCCAGTGCTCGAGCAGTGAAACTGACTAAGCGTGGCTAGGCAAGTTCCTAGCCGCACCGCGCCGGCTGAACCTGACACAGTGACCGTTGAAAGTTGTGATGGCGCTGAATGAATGGTATTTACAACTGGTCCCTGCGGTCTCATGATCAAAATTCAGGTGCTTGGCAACCTCCCCACATTTACGACCGCAGGGTGTGCTTCAACTCCCCCCACCTATCTCCCTTTTGGCTGTCCTGCATTCCACCACCCCTGCCACCCTCTGCTAACCTTTGCCATCTTCTTTCTCCCACTGCTAGAGAAGGCTACAGGAGGCTTTGGGAAGGCCTTGTGCAGCCAGCAGCTGCCTTGTGAAGGCTGGGTGTGCCTCAGCAGCAGGAGGAAGATGGTGAAGGTTAGCTGCGGGCAGCAGAGGTGGCTGAGTGCAGGGTGGCAGAGGCCAGGGCAGCCAAAAGGGAAGAGATGGGAGGGGAGTTAAGCAGGTAGGGGGAGTTGAAGCAGAGACGAGTGTGGTAGAGTCTGTGGTTGGCCTATTTGGCTATTTTGTTCTGGTTATGGACCAAGGTGTTGTTTCAGGTGGAAAGTGTTTCAAGTGTACCATTCTGTTTTAAGTGATGTGGCTAGAAATTGCTCTGACTGCAGTTCGGCGTGTTATCTTTTGAGTTCTCCTGATCTGGGCCTATAGAAGAGGAGAGCCCCTCTTTTTTTTAGTTAGGCTGCCAGGGGTGAGGTTGAAGGGCTGAGGTCTCCGGTGGAGTTTTGGAATGAAGCAGCAGTCATTGAAGAAGCAGGTGGCCCAGAGGGAGGGATCCCTTCTGGGGACTGATGGCTGTTAATGAGCTACTCAAGCAAAATTGGCTGCAAAGTGTCCCTTGGACTGAGGCTTCTCCTGGGATGGTACGTCTAGTGCTCAGTGTCCAGTTGCCTGCCTGTCTCTGAGGTAGCCTCCACAGTCTCAACCCTATTTTAGGGTTTGGTTTGGTTTTCTAATTTTGACTCGGTATAATGGGATGGAAGTTTTAGTTAGAAAGAGAGGGGAATTCTTCCACCTGCTCCTTCCTTTGCTTCTTAAATCAGATTTCTTTTGAATTTAAAAGAACCTCCTCACCCCAAAACCATAACAAATAAACCTCCTTTCAAATACGGCCTGCCACCATCTTTAGTGGAATTCTTCCAGTTGTGGCTGTAAGTGGATCACACAGAGACAATTAAACAGCCCTTTTCTGTTTTAAAAAGAGGCTTGTCTTGAAGGCTTTTCTTTCACGTACCCATCTCTGTTTAGGGCTAGCTAGGTTCATTCTCTGATGGCTGGGAGAACTAGAGCAATCAGCAGGCTAGTTGAAAGAGAGTTGCAAGGTTTATTGGTCAAGAGATAAAGAAAGTGAGCACCTAGGCCTGACTTTAGTGCCATGCCTGTTCCTCCTGAGGACCAGTGGTGCCACCTGCTGTATCATGGTGGGTGAAGCTCAGAACAGGCACAGTGCTGATGGAGGAGTTCTTCCCTCCCACTCGTGGAAGAGGTGGTGGTATTAATGCTTCTGGGTGTCAGTCCTCTCCTCTGTCAACAGCCAAGAAGCTGTGGGTGAAGATTAAAAAGAGGAGGAGCTGTCCCCTCCTGAATCAATCCAAGCATATAGCAGTAGTGGTGACTGAGATGCATTAGGAGATGACTGACTACCATCCAAGTGGGCCTGCTGCAGTCCTAGCTAGCAACAGCATGCTGAGGGAGCACTTCAACTTTGCCCCTGGAAATTCTCTGTGATCATTGCAAGGCATGAGTCAGCTGGGGAAGGATACCTGCCATCTCTTGACCTAAACATGGTTTTAGGCATAATTCCCTGCATCCTTCCCCTTTGGGGCAGCACCGGGCAGCCCATGTTGCTGACTAGCAGTAAGGCACCTGCTGTCAAGCACAACATGATGCCAGCATAGCATTTGAAGCATCTGTTGGGCTGGCCGCCTGGTAATCAAAAGGCATCAGGCCTAACTCGTGCTATTATATCTTTGATGGCACGGTGGAGGATGCTAGATTCCAGCACCTCTAAGGCTACCATTAATTGAAGCCACAGGGCTTTCAGAAATAATATAGGGGATTATCTGCAGAATATTGTATTTGACCTGAAGAAACACCTTAAGGCTCTCCTGAAAAATGAAAAACAAGAAGTGCATATAAATAACTGAAGCAAGCTAGTTCAAGCAGTAGAATTGGCATTTTGGCAGCCATTTTGGCAGGTTATGACTGATTTCTCACCACCACCACCACCAAAATGCCTTGGGAGCTTGGGGGCTAATCTTATCAGAGACATGGATTGAGTTTTTCAAGGCTTCATTTATGTGGCTGAGATCTGAGCTCTTTTGTGGTAGGTGCAGAATATTTACCTGATTGGCCTCATGTATCTACTTCTGAGACATCTAAACATACAGCACAACCAATGGTGTGCTGGTAAATGTTTAACTGCATTGCTACCCCTGTGCCACACCACTAGCTGCCAAACAGCTGATTGGTATGCTAGGCATGGTACAAGCCAGCTCCAGCACACCACTGAGCACAACTAAGAACAGAAAGCAATGTGTGGTGGGGGACTCTTAACATTAGCCTTAGCAGAACTCTTAAAAACCAATTGTGAGTGGGGTGGATGGAGATTCTATACCAGATGCCCCATTTATTCATATCTACCATTCCTTTAGATGCCAAAAGAATGGAGTTGATCAAAAACTGTTCCAATTTTTAAGAAAGAGACTAAGACTGTCTAGCCAATTTCCATCTAATTAGTGTTCTGAGTGCTATCACCAAGATACATATATTTGTGCCTTCAAGTCAATGTTGACTCCTGGCAACTGCCTGGACAAGTCCCTACAGTTTTCTTAGCAAGATTTCAAAAGTGTCTTGCCATTGCTTTCTTCCTAGGGCTAAGAGAGGTCACCCAGCTGGCTTTGTGCCTAAGGCAGGACTAGAACTTATGGTCTCCTGCTTTCTAGCCCAATGCTTTAACCACTAGACCAGACTGGTCCTCACTAAGTTATACATTGAGTGTTTCCATGGAAATTGACTGATTGACCCAAGAGAATGTGACAGCAAGCCAGATTTAGATTCAGCAGGTCAACATTTTTTAGTGCACATTCCTATGATATCTGACAGAGAATTGTTCTAACAATTCCCAAGGTACTCTCTATACCAGTGGTTCTCAATCTTTTCTATGCCCCACACCCCTAGGAAATTTTTGATTAATGTTTGCACCCCCTATAAAAGTAATATCACATTTGAAGATTAAGAAGTCTAATTTCCAATACAGGTGAACAAATTGAACTTTAAAATTAAGCTTTTAACTTGGTGCATAAAATTGTTGCATTCCCTGAAATTTCATCTCGTACTGCCTGGGGGTGCAGGCACCCCAGGTTGGGAACTCCTGCTCTGTGCTATCTTCACTGACCTGGAGGCAGTATTTGATTCCACACTGAGAGAAAGGCTATGGGCAAGGCTAGCAGCTTCCACAATAGATTCAAGATTGCTATAAGTAAGTACATTGCTGTATGAAAACAAGTACATGTCGGTTGGCTGTGCCACTCCTGGAGGCTAGTCAATCCAATAAGCCTTCAACAAGATTTAAACATGACTGCATATATGCTCCCTTGCCATTAAATTTCTGTATTAAATATATTACATTTCACCACACAGGCTTTATCAAAAAGCAAGTTCTATCGTTTGTTCTTGGCAAGAAAACCAAACTTGATTCTGTTGCAGGCTGATAATGATGCAGTCATTTTGTCTCTGACCCAGATAGGCCTAGGGGGAGTTTGCAACCACTGCTAACATACCACAGGGACATTGAACTCGAAGCCTCTGCATGTGTCACCTCCTCTTTAAGGGAGCTTTTGTATTTCCACTTCTCGCCTTCCTTTATTCTGGTCTGCTCCTTTCTACTTTGAAAGCCACTCCTTAAGAATTTCACAGGTGGAACAAATAATTTGCCCCTCTACTACTGAGTATTGGTGAATTTTGCAGGCAGTTCAGTATGTTACCCAAAAAACTCACCTTTCTAGAATTGATTGCCTGCCTGCACATTAACCACTACAATCTCAACACTCAGTTGCTTGGGGGTGTTCCTGCCTGGTGTGCACAGTGGAATCCTGTCAATGAAGCACAGCATGGTAAACACGCATATCCTCCACTATCCATGTCCATCCCCTGAGAACCATCCACCAGCTTCTCACGGATGACCCCATCCCCAGCATATACCTCCAACTTCTACCAGCTTCCACCATTCCAGGTATATCCACCACCGTCCCTTCATTCAGGATTCTGATTTCGGAGGAACTTGCCTGTATACCAGCTGCCGCCTGCTTGACCGCTGGCCTCTACTCGTCGATGCTCAGTTGCTTGGGGGCGTCCCCCGCGGAAAAGCCCGCAGTGCAGAGCGGCAAGCTGCCAAGGAAGCAGAGTCTGGTGAGCGGGCCAGCTCATCCGCCACCATCCGCCCGCATCTCCCAAAGGCCATCCACCAGCTTCTGTCCGGCAGCTCAGCCCCGGCGTCGGCCAGCCGACTTCCACCGGCTTCAACCCGTGAATATCCACCGGTTTCCTCTCACTCCGCGTCGGTGGACGCTTAGCTGCATTCACGCCGCCTCCACCACCAGCCTAAGCCGGAGGCAGGGCCTCTCACGCCACGAACACATTCAGCCAGCCCCATGCATACAGACAAGCACGCTGCGGGCTACATCCGCTCTGGGATGGTCCACACCGCCCACCCATTCACACTCTCAGCCACCCTCCATCCATTCACACTCGCGCCCCGGCTTCAATCCACGGGTTTCCACACGGCTTCCGTCTACCGGCTTCCGCCGGGTCTGTCTGCCGGACGTCCCTTGGCTTCAGTCCTCAGGGAGCTGGGGGTTTCAAGCGGCAAACGGGCCGTCCCGCTCCGCAGGTTCTCAAGGGAACCTGCCTTTTCAGCAGCCGTCCTCTCCTCCACCTTTGGCCTCTTCTGGGTTGACCTTTGGTTGCTTGGGAGTGTCCCCTCTGAAGAAACTGGCAGCGTCCCAACGCGCTCTCTGGAAAGGAAGCACATTAATGTTGAAGGTGGTACCACACCTGGCTGGGCTGGTGGTGTTTGCGATGCTGAAGTGGACCTTTTATGGGGCAAGCTGCCAATGGCCGCGAGTGTGGGCTGAGCAAAAACTCTGATGTCACAAAGAGGAGCAGAGAGCGGTGTGTACAAAGGGTTTGGCTTTAGTAACTGGATGCACTAAAGTCAAACCCTTTATGTACCCGGGATCTGTCTTCTCATTTCTGAAGATGGCCCATGGCCTCCCTAAGTGGGTGTTTAGGGGGCGGTAGTAGAAGCCAACTCCTAGGGCCTTCTGGGTGGGTTTTACTCTGCAGCCCTGAGCCCTGGAAGGAGGATTAACCTTAGCGGGGCAGGTGGGGGACAAAAGTGTACCGAGAGCGCTCTATGAGGGGAGCTGAAGGAAAAGGGATGCCCTCGGGCCATCCCTCACTGGAGGCAATTGGCCGGGTGGCAGCAAGGTACCCAGCATACCGTGGAAAGACTTTCTCAATCAGCGTGAGGAGCGGATTAGGAGTAAATCCCGCTTCCTCTGGGGGATTGGCGAAATATCCCCGGGTCAGCAGGGATGCCCGTTTTCTCTTCCCCTTCCGTGGCAACCTTTGACAAGGAGCGGGTTTCAGCTCGTCCTAATCCTGCCCCCTTCAGCAAACGTCGACCCCATGAGGACACCGCAGGCCTCAGACCTTCTGTTCTGCAGGGATGAAAATGGGCCGGGGAACACCCCTAGGATGTCACTCAACGGAGGCTAAAGACTCAAAACTGCCATTCTCTTTGGCGCTTGCCACTTCCCCGAACCCAGCAATCAGCGATGCAAACGGGAAGAGTTGGGAGGGCCAGCTGCAAGAGCTGAGTCGGGAAAGTCCTTTCCAGGACTTTTACTTTATTTCCTGGGAGAAAACCGATCTAACGAGGGGCTAAGAGTCGACACCAGGTTCCTGGCACGTCATCAATCAGTCATTAAAATGGCTGTAGGCAGGGTGCCGTTCCAGAGACCGCGGAAGGCCCTGACTTTCCATCCAACTGGGTTCCTTCTTGCCCCTAGATAGCGCTGCCTGATTCCTTCCGGGACACAAAGGTATCCTCTCCAACCCCAAGGGGGAATAACTCTCCGCAAAGACTCTCTTCGAGCCCGTGCTTGACCGTAGTTTCAATTCTTTGCAGCTCTTCAAGGCAATTGAAGGTGCAGCTTGGGGATGCGGGATGGGAGGCAATCACCTAGCAACGGCCTTTCAGCCTCAGTCTTGCCATCCCGCTCAGAAAGGTTCCGTGGAACTTGCCTGCCTACCAGCCGTCGCCTGCTTGACCGCTGGCCTCTCCTCGTCGATGCTCAGTCGCTTGGGGGGTCCCCCGCGGAAAAGCCCGCAGTGCAGAGCGGCAAGCTGCCAAGGAAGCAGAGTCTGGTGAGCGGGCCAGCTCATCCGCCACCATCCGCCCGCATCTCCCAAAGGCCATCCACCAGCTTCTGTCCGGCAGCTCAGCCCCGGCGTCGGCCAGCCGACTTCCACCGGCTTCAACCCGTGAATATCCACCGGTTTCCTCTCACTCCGCGTCGGTGGACGCTTAGCTGCATTCACGCCGCCTCCACCACCAGCCTAAGCCGGAGGCAGGGCCTCTCACGCCACGAACACATTCAGCCAGCCCCATGCATACAGACAAGCACGCTGCGGGCTACATCCGCTCTGGGATGGTCCACACCGCCCACCCATTCACACTCTCAGCCACCCTCCATCCATTCACACTCGCGCCCCGGCTTCAATCCACGGGTTTCCACACGGCTTCCGTCTACCGGCTTCCGCCGGGTCTGTCTGCCGGACGTCCCTTGGCTTCAGTCCTCAGGGAGCTGGGGGTTTCAAGCGGCAAACGGGCCGTCCCGCTCCGCAGGTTCTCAAGGGAACCTGCCTTTTCAGCAGCCGTCCTCTCCTCCACCTTTGGCCTCTTCTGGGTTGACCTTTGGTTGCTTGGGAGTGTCCCCTCTGAAGAAACTGGCAGCGTCCCAACGCGCTCTCTGGAAAGGAAGCACATTAATGTTGAAGGTGGTACCACACCTGGCTGGGCTGGTGGTGTTTGCGATGCTGAAGTGGACCTTTTATGGGGCAAGCTGCCAATGGCCGCGAGTGTGGGCTGAGCAAAAACTCTGATGTCACAAAGAGGAGCAGAGAGCGGTGTGTACAAAGGGTTTGGCTTTAGTAACTGGATGCACTAAAGTCAAACCCTTTATGTACCCGGGATCTGTCTTCTCATTTCTGAAGATGGCCCATGGCCTCCCTAAGTGGGTGTTTAGGGGCGGTAGTAGAAGCCAACTCCTAGGGCCTTCTGGGTGGGTTTTACTCTGCAGCCCTGAGCCCTGGAAGGAGGATTAACCTTAGCGGGGCAGGTGGGGGACAAAAGTGTACCGAGAGCGCTCTATGAGGGGAGCTGAAGGAAAAGGGATGCCCTCGGGCCATCCCTCACTGGAGGCAATTGGCCGGGTGGCAGCAAGGTACCCAGCATACCGTGGAAAGACTTTCTCAATCAGCGTGAGGAGCGGATTAGGAGTAAATCCCGCTTCCTCTGGGTGATTGGCGAAATATCCCCGGGTCAGCAGGGATGCCCGTTTTCTCTTCCCCTTCCGTGGCAACCTTTGACAAGGAGCGGGTTTCAGCTCGTCCTAATCCTGCCCCCTTCAGCAAACGTCGACCCCATGAGGACACCGCAGGCCTCAGACCTTCTGTTCTGCAGGGATGAAAATGGGCCGGGGAACACCCCTAGGATGTCACTCAACGGAGGCTAAAGACTCAAAACTGCCATTCTCTTTGGCGCTTGCCACTTCCCCGAACCCAGCAATCAGCGATGCAAACGGGAAGAGTTGGGAGGGCCAGCTGCAAGAGCTGAGTCGGGAAAGTCCTTTCCAGGACTTTTACTTTATTTCCTGGGAGAAAACCGATCTAACGAGGGGCTAAGAGTCGACACCAGGTTCCTGGCACGTCATCAATCAGTCATTAAAATGGCTGTAGGCAGGGTGCCGTTCCAGAGACCGCGGAAGGCCCTGACTTTCCATCCAACTGGGTTCCTTCTTGCCCCTAGATAGCGCTGCCTGATTCCTTCCGGGACACAAAGGTATCCTCTCCAACCCCAAGGGGGAATAACTCTCCGCAAAGACTCTCTTCGAGCCCGTGCTTGACCGTAGTTTCAATTCTTTGCAGCTCTTCAAGGCAATTGAAGGTGCAGCTTGGGGATGCGGGATGGGAGGCAATCACCTAGCAACGGCCTTTCAGCCTCAGTCTTGCCATCCCGCTCAGAAAGGTTCCGTGGAACTTGCCTGCCTACCAGCCGTCGCCTGCTTGACCGCTGGCCTCTCCTCGTCGATGCTCAGTCGCTAGCTGTGTCACCCGCGGAAAAGCCCGCAGTGCAGAGCGGCAAGCTGCCAAGGAAGCAGAGTCTGGTGAGCGGGCCAGCTCATCCGCCACCATCCGCCCGCATCTCCCAAAGGCCATCCACCAGCTTCTGTCCGGCAGCTCAGCCCCGGCGTCGGCCAGCCGACTTCCACCGGCTTCAACCCGTGAATATCCACCGGTTTCCTCTCACTCCGCGTCGGTGGACGCTTAGCTGCATTCACGCCGCCTCCACCACCAGCCTAAGCCGGAGGCAGGGCCTCTCACGCCACGAACACATTCAGCCAGCCCCATGCATACAGACAAGCACGCTGCGGGCTACATCCGCTCTGGGATGGTCCACACCGCCCACCCATTCACACTCTCAGCCACCCTCCATCCATTCACACTCGCGCCCCGGCTTCAATCCACGGGTTTCCACACGGCTTCCGTCTACCGGCTTCCGCCGGGTCTGTCTGCCGGACGTCCCTTGGCTTCAGTCCTCAGGGAGCTGGGGGTTTCAAGCGGCAAACGGGCCGTCCCGCTCCGCAGGTTCTCAAGGGAACCTGCCTTTTCAGCAGCCGTCCTCTCCTCCACCTTTGGCCTCTTCTGGGTTGACCTTTGGTTGCTTGGGAGTGTCCCCTCTGAAGAAACTGGCAGCGTCCCAACGCGCTCTCTGGAAAGGAAGCACATTAATGTTGAAGGTGGTACCACACCTGGCTGGGCTGGTGGTGTTTGCGATGCTGAAGTGGACCTTTTATGGGGCAAGCTGCCAATGGCCGCGAGTGTGGGCTGAGCAAAAACTCTGATGTCACAAAGAGGAGCAGAGAGCGGTGTGTACAAAGGGTTTGGCTTTAGTAACTGGATGCACTAAAGTCAAACCCTTTATGTACCCGGGATCTGTCTTCTCATTTCTGAAGATGGCCCATGGCCTCCCTAAGTGGGTGTTTAGGGGCGGTAGTAGAAGCCAACTCCTAGGGCCTTCTGGGTGGGTTTTACTCTGCAGCCCTGAGCCCTGGAAGGAGGATTAACCTTAGCGGGGCAGGTGGGGGACAAAAGTGTACCGAGAGCGCTCTATGAGGGGAGCTGAAGGAAAAGGGATGCCCTCGGGCCATCCCTCACTGGAGGCAATTGGCCGGGTGGCAGCAAGGTACCCAGCATACCGTGGAAAGACTTTCTCAATCAGCGTGAGGAGCGGATTAGGAGTAAATCCCGCTTCCTCTGGGGATTGGCGAAATATCCCCGGGTCAGCAGGGATGCCCGTTTTCTCTTCCCCTTCCGTGGCAACCTTTGACAAGGAGCGGGTTTCAGCTCGTCCTAATCCTGCCCCCTTCAGCAAACGTCGACCCCATGAGGACACCGCAGGCCTCAGACCTTCTGTTCTGCAGGGATGAAAATGGGCCGGGGAACACCCCTAGGATGTCACTCAACGGAGGCTAAAGACTCAAAACTGCCATTCTCTTTGGCGCTTGCCACTTCCCCGAACCCAGCAATCAGCGATGCAAACGGGAAGAGTTGGGAGGGCCAGCTGCAAGAGCTGAGTCGGGAAAGTCCTTTCCAGGACTTTTACTTTATTTCCTGGGAGAAAACCGATCTAACGAGGGGCTAAGAGTCGACACCAGGTTCCTGGCACGTCATCAATCAGTCATTAAAATGGCTGTAGGCAGGGTGCCGTTCCAGAGACCGCGGAAGGCCCTGACTTTCCATCCAACTGGGTTCCTTCTTGCCCCTAGATAGCGCTGCCTGATTCCTTCCGGGACACAAAGGTATCCTCTCCAACCCCAAGGGGGAATAACTCTCCGCAAAGACTCTCTTCGAGCCCGTGCTTGACCGTAGTTTCAATTCTTTGCAGCTCTTCAAGGCAATTGAAGGTGCAGCTTGGGGATGCGGGATGGGAGGCAATCACCTAGCAACGGCCTTTCAGCCTCAGTCTTGCCATCCCGCTCAGAAAGGTTCCGTGGAACTTGCCTGCCTACCAGCCGTCGCCTGCTTGACCGCTGGCCTCTCCTCGTCGATGCTCAGTCGCTTGGGGGGTCCCCCGCGGAAAAGCCCGCAGTGCAGAGCGGCAAGCTGCCAAGGAAGCAGAGTCTGGTGAGCGGGCCAGCTCATCCGCCACCATCCGCCCGCATCTCCCAAAGGCCATCCACCAGCTTCTGTCCGGCAGCTCAGCCCCGGCGTCGGCCAGCCGACTTCCACCGGCTTCAACCCGTGAATATCCACCGGTTTCCTCTCACTCCGCGTCGGTGGACGCTTAGCTGCATTCACGCCGCCTCCACCACCAGCCTAAGCCGGAGGCAGGGCCTCTCACGCCACGAACACATTCAGCCAGCCCCATGCATACAGACAAGCACGCTGCGGGCTACATCCGCTCTGGGATGGTCCACACCGCCCACCCATTCACACTCTCAGCCACCCTCCATCCATTCACACTCGCGCCCCGGCTTCAATCCACGGGTTTCCACACGGCTTCCGTCTACCGGCTTCCGCCGGGTCTGTCTGCCGGACGTCCCTTGGCTTCAGTCCTCAGGGAGCTGGGGGTTTCAAGCGGCAAACGGGCCGTCCCGCTCCGCAGGTTCTCAAGGGAACCTGCCTTTTCAGCAGCCGTCCTCTCCTCCACCTTTGGCCTCTTCTGGGTTGACCTTTGGTTGCTTGGGAGTGTCCCCTCTGAAGAAACTGGCAGCGTCCCAACGCGCTCTCTGGAAAGGAAGCACATTAATGTTGAAGGTGGTACCACACCTGGCTGGGCTGGTGGTGTTTGCGATGCTGAAGTGGACCTTTTATGGGGCAAGCTGCCAATGGCCGCGAGTGTGGGCTGAGCAAAAACTCTGATGTCACAAAGAGGAGCAGAGAGCGGTGTGTACAAAGGGTTTGGCTTTAGTAACTGGATGCACTAAAGTCAAACCCTTTATGTACCCGGGATCTGTCTTCTCATTTCTGAAGATGGCCCATGGCCTCCCTAAGTGGGTGTTTAGGGGCGGTAGTAGAAGCCAACTCCTAGGGCCTTCTGGGTGGGTTTTACTCTGCAGCCCTGAGCCCTGGAAGGAGGATTAACCTTAGCGGGGCAGGTGGGGGACAAAAGTGTACCGAGAGCGCTCTATGAGGGGAGCTGAAGGAAAAGGGATGCCCTCGGGCCATCCCTCACTGGAGGCAATTGGCCGGGTGGCAGCAAGGTACCCAGCATACCGTGGAAAGACTTTCTCAATCAGCGTGAGGAGCGGATTAGGAGTAAATCCCGCTTCCTCTGGGGGATTGGCGAAATATCCCCGGGTCAGCAGGGATGCCCGTTTTCTCTTCCCCTTCCGTGGCAACCTTTGACAAGGAGCGGGTTTCAGCTCGTCCTAATCCTGCCCCCTTCAGCAAACGTCGACCCCATGAGGACACCGCAGGCCTCAGACCTTCTGTTCTGCAGGGATGAAAATGGGCCGGGGAACACCCCTAGGATGTCACTCAACGGAGGCTAAAGACTCAAAACTGCCATTCTCTTTGGCGCTTGCCACTTCCCCGAACCCAGCAATCAGCGATGCAAACGGGAAGAGTTGGGAGGGCCAGCTGCAAGAGCTGAGTCGGGAAAGTCCTTTCCAGGACTTTTACTTTATTTCCTGGGAGAAAACCGATCTAACGAGGGGCTAAGAGTCGACACCAGGTTCCTGGCACGTCATCAATCAGTCATTAAAATGGCTGTAGGCAGGGTGCCGTTCCAGAGACCGCGGAAGGCCCTGACTTTCCATCCAACTGGGTTCCTTCTTGCCCCTAGATAGCGCTGCCTGATTCCTTCCGGGACACAAAGGTATCCTCTCCAACCCCAAGGGGGAATAACTCTCCGCAAAGACTCTCTTCGAGCCCGTGCTTGACCGTAGTTTCAATTCTTTGCAGCTCTTCAAGGCAATTGAAGGTGCAGCTTGGGGATGCGGGATGGGAGGCAATCACCTAGCAACGGCCTTTCAGCCTCAGTCTTGCCATCCCGCTCAGAAAGGTTCCGTGGAACTTGCCTGCCTACCAGCCGTCGCCTGCTTGACCGCTGGCCTCTCCTCGTCGATGCTCAGTCGCTTGGGGGGTCCCCGCGGAAAAGCCCGCAGTGCAGAGCGGCAAGCTGCCAAGGAAGCAGAGTCTGGTGAGCGGGCCAGCTCATCCGCCACCATCCGCCCGCATCTCCCAAAGGCCATCCACCAGCTTCTGTCCGGCAGCTCAGCCCCGGCGTCGGCCAGCCGACTTCCACCGGCTTCAACCCGTGAATATCCACCGGTTTCCTCTCACTCCGCGTCGGTGGACGCTTAGCTGCATTCACGCCGCCTCCACCACCAGCCTAAGCCGGAGGCAGGGCCTCTCACGCCACGAACACATTCAGCCAGCCCCATGCATACAGACAAGCACGCTGCGGGCTACATCCGCTCTGGGATGGTCCACACCGCCCACCCATTCACACTCTCAGCCACCCTCCATCCATTCACACTCGCGCCCCGGCTTCAATCCACGGGTTTCCACACGGCTTCCGTCTACCGGCTTCCGCCGGGTCTGTCTGCCGGACGTCCCTTGGCTTCAGTCCTCAGGGAGCTGGGGGTTTCAAGCGGCAAACGGGCCGTCCCGCTCCGCAGGTTCTCAAGGGAACCTGCCTTTTCAGCAGCCGTCCTCTCCTCCACCTTTGGCCTCTTCTGGGTTGACCTTTGGTTGCTTGGGAGTGTCCCCTCTGAAGAAACTGGCAGCGTCCCAACGCGCTCTCTGGAAAGGAAGCACATTAATGTTGAAGGTGGTACCACACCTGGCTGGGCTGGTGGTGTTTGCGATGCTGAAGTGGACCTTTTATGGGGCAAGCTGCCAATGGCCGCGAGTGTGGGCTGAGCAAAAACTCTGATGTCACAAAGAGGAGCAGAGAGCGGTGTGTACAAAGGGTTTGGCTTTAGTAACTGGATGCACTAAAGTCAAACCCTTTATGTACCCGGGATCTGTCTTCTCATTTCTGAAGATGGCCCATGGCCTCCCTAAGTGGGTGTTTAGGGGCGGTAGTAGAAGCCAACTCCTAGGGCCTTCTGGGTGGGTTTTACTCTGCAGCCCTGAGCCCTGGAAGGAGGATTAACCTTAGCGGGGCAGGTGGGGGACAAAAGTGTACCGAGAGCGCTCTATGAGGGGAGCTGAAGGAAAAGGGATGCCCTCGGGCCATCCCTCACTGGAGGCAATTGGCCGGGTGGCAGCAAGGTACCCAGCATACCGTGGAAAGACTTTCTCAATCAGCGTGAGGAGCGGATTAGGAGTAAATCCCGCTTCCTCTGGGGGATTGGCGAAATATCCCCGGGTCAGCAGGGATGCCCGTTTTCTCTTCCCCTTCCGTGGCAACCTTTGACAAGGAGCGGGTTTCAGCTCGTCCTAATCCTGCCCCCTTCAGCAAACGTCGACCCCATGAGGACACCGCAGGCCTCAGACCTTCTGTTCTGCAGGGATGAAAATGGGCCGGGGAACACCCCTAGGATGTCACTCAACGGAGGCTAAAGACTCAAAACTGCCATTCTCTTTGGCGCTTGCCACTTCCCCGAACCCAGCAATCAGCGATGCAAACGGGAAGAGTTGGGAGGGCCAGCTGCAAGAGCTGAGTCGGGAAAGTCCTTTCCAGGACTTTTACTTTATTTCCTGGGAGAAAACCGATCTAACGAGGGGCTAAGAGTCGACACCAGGTTCCTGGCACGTCATCAATCAGTCATTAAAATGGCTGTAGGCAGGGTGCCGTTCCAGAGACCGCGGAAGGCCCTGACTTTCCATCCAACTGGGTTCCTTCTTGCCCCTAGATAGCGCTGCCTGATTCCTTCCGGGACACAAAGGTATCCTCTCCAACCCCAAGGGGGAATAACTCTCCGCAAAGACTCTCTTCGAGCCCGTGCTTGACCGTAGTTTCAATTCTTTGCAGCTCTTCAAGGCAATTGAAGGTGCAGCTTGGGGATGCGGGATGGGAGGCAATCACCTAGCAACGGCCTTTCAGCCTCAGTCTTGCCATCCCGCTCAGAAAGGTTCCGTGGAACTTGCCTGCCTACCAGCCGTCGCCTGCTTGACCGCTGGCCTCTCCTCGTCGATGCTCAGTCGCTTGGGGGGTCCCCCGCGGAAAAGCCCGCAGTGCAGAGCGGCAAGCTGCCAAGGAAGCAGAGTCTGGTGAGCGGGCCAGCTCATCCGCCACCATCCGCCCGCATCTCCCAAAGGCCATCCACCAGCTTCTGTCCGGCAGCTCAGCCCCGGCGTCGGCCAGCCGACTTCCACCGGCTTCAACCCGTGAATATCCACCGGTTTCCTCTCACTCCGCGTCGGTGGACGCTTAGCTGCATTCACGCCGCCTCCACCACCAGCCTAAGCCGGAGGCAGGGCCTCTCACGCCACGAACACATTCAGCCAGCCCCATGCATACAGACAAGCACGCTGCGGGCTACATCCGCTCTGGGATGGTCCACACCGCCCACCCATTCACACTCTCAGCCACCCTCCATCCATTCACACTCGCGCCCCGGCTTCAATCCACGGGTTTCCACACGGCTTCCGTCTACCGGCTTCCGCCGGGTCTGTCTGCCGGACGTCCCTTGGCTTCAGTCCTCAGGGAGCTGGGGGTTTCAAGCGGCAAACGGGCCGTCCCGCTCCGCAGGTTCTCAAGGGAACCTGCCTTTTCAGCAGCCGTCCTCTCCTCCACCTTTGGCCTCTTCTGGGTTGACCTTTGGTTGCTTGGGAGTGTCCCCTCTGAAGAAACTGGCAGCGTCCCAACGCGCTCTCTGGAAAGGAAGCACATTAATGTTGAAGGTGGTACCACACCTGGCTGGGCTGGTGGTGTTTGCGATGCTGAAGTGGACCTTTTATGGGGCAAGCTGCCAATGGCCGCGAGTGTGGGCTGAGCAAAAACTCTGATGTCACAAAGAGGAGCAGAGAGCGGTGTGTACAAAGGGTTTGGCTTTAGTAACTGGATGCACTAAAGTCAAACCCTTTATGTACCCGGGATCTGTCTTCTCATTTCTGAAGATGGCCCATGGCCTCCCTAAGTGGGTGTTTAGGGGGCGGTAGTAGAAGCCAACTCCTAGGGCCTTCTGGGTGGGTTTTACTCTGCAGCCCTGAGCCCTGGAAGGAGGATTAACCTTAGCGGGGCAGGTGGGGGACAAAAGTGTACCGAGAGCGCTCTATGAGGGGAGCTGAAGGAAAAGGGATGCCCTCGGGCCATCCCTCACTGGAGGCAATTGGCCGGGTGGCAGCAAGGTACCCAGCATACCGTGGAAAGACTTTCTCAATCAGCGTGAGGAGCGGATTAGGAGTAAATCCCGCTTCCTCTGGGGGATTGGCGAAATATCCCCGGGTCAGCAGGGATGCCCGTTTTCTCTTCCCCTTCCGTGGCAACCTTTGACAAGGAGCGGGTTTCAGCTCGTCCTAATCCTGCCCCCTTCAGCAAACGTCGACCCCATGAGGACACCGCAGGCCTCAGACCTTCTGTTCTGCAGGGATGAAAATGGGCCGGGGAACACCCCTAGGATGTCACTCAACGGAGGCTAAAGACTCAAAACTGCCATTCTCTTTGGCGCTTGCCACTTCCCCGAACCCAGCAATCAGCGATGCAAACGGGAAGAGTTGGGAGGGCCAGCTGCAAGAGCTGAGTCGGGAAAGTCCTTTCCAGGACTTTTACTTTATTTCCTGGGAGAAAACCGATCTAACGAGGGGCTAAGAGTCGACACCAGGTTCCTGGCACGTCATCAATCAGTCATTAAAATGGCTGTAGGCAGGGTGCCGTTCCAGAGACCGCGGAAGGCCCTGACTTTCCATCCAACTGGGTTCCTTCTTGCCCCTAGATAGCGCTGCCTGATTCCTTCCGGGACACAAAGGTATCCTCTCCAACCCCAAGGGGGAATAACTCTCCGCAAAGACTCTCTTCGAGCCCGTGCTTGACCGTAGTTTCAATTCTTTGCAGCTCTTCAAGGCAATTGAAGGTGCAGCTTGGGGATGCGGGATGGGAGGCAATCACCTAGCAACGGCCTTTCAGCCTCAGTCTTGCCATCCCGCTCAGAAAGGTTCCGTGGAACTTGCCTGCCTACCAGCCGTCGCCTGCTTGACCGCTGGCCTCTCCTCGTCGATGCTCAGTCGCTTGGGGGGTCCCCGCGGAAAAGCCCGCAGTGCAGAGCGGCAAGCTGCCAAGGAAGCAGAGTCTGGTGAGCGGGCCAGCTCATCCGCCACCATCCGCCCGCATCTCCCAAAGGCCATCCACCAGCTTCTGTCCGGCAGCTCAGCCCCGGCGTCGGCCAGCCGACTTCCACCGGCTTCAACCCGTGAATATCCACCGGTTTCCTCTCACTCCGCGTCGGTGGACGCTTAGCTGCATTCACGCCGCCTCCACCACCAGCCTAAGCCGGAGGCAGGGCCTCTCACGCCACGAACACATTCAGCCAGCCCCATGCATACAGACAAGCACGCTGCGGGCTACATCCGCTCTGGGATGGTCCACACCGCCCACCCATTCACACTCTCAGCCACCCTCCATCCATTCACACTCGCGCCCCGGCTTCAATCCACGGGTTTCCACACGGCTTCCGTCTACCGGCTTCCGCCGGGTCTGTCTGCCGGACGTCCCTTGGCTTCAGTCCTCAGGGAGCTGGGGGTTTCAAGCGGCAAACGGGCCGTCCCGCTCCGCAGGTTCTCAAGGGAACCTGCCTTTTCAGCAGCCGTCCTCTCCTCCACCTTTGGCCTCTTCTGGGTTGACCTTTGGTTGCTTGGGAGTGTCCCCTCTGAAGAAACTGGCAGCGTCCCAACGCGCTCTCTGGAAAGGAAGCACATTAATGTTGAAGGTGGTACCACACCTGGCTGGGCTGGTGGTGTTTGCGATGCTGAAGTGGACCTTTTATGGGGCAAGCTGCCAATGGCCGCGAGTGTGGGCTGAGCAAAAACTCTGATGTCACAAAGAGGAGCAGAGAGCGGTGTGTACAAAGGGTTTGGCTTTAGTAACTGGATGCACTAAAGTCAAACCCTTTATGTACCCGGGATCTGTCTTCTCATTTCTGAAGATGGCCCATGGCCTCCCTAAGTGGGTGTTTAGGGGGCGGTAGTAGAAGCCAACTCCTAGGGCCTTCTGGGTGGGTTTTACTCTGCAGCCCTGAGCCCTGGAAGGAGGATTAACCTTAGCGGGGCAGGTGGGGGACAAAAGTGTACCGAGAGCGCTCTATGAGGGGAGCTGAAGGAAAAGGGATGCCCTCGGGCCATCCCTCACTGGAGGCAATTGGCCGGGTGGCAGCAAGGTACCCAGCATACCGTGGAAAGACTTTCTCAATCAGCGTGAGGAGCGGATTAGGAGTAAATCCCGCTTCCTCTGGGGGATTGGCGAAATATCCCCGGGTCAGCAGGGATGCCCGTTTTCTCTTCCCCTTCCGTGGCAACCTTTGACAAGGAGCGGGTTTCAGCTCGTCCTAATCCTGCCCCCTTCAGCAAACGTCGACCCCATGAGGACACCGCAGGCCTCAGACCTTCTGTTCTGCAGGGATGAAAATGGGCCGGGGAACACCCCTAGGATGTCACTCAACGGAGGCTAAAGACTCAAAACTGCCATTCTCTTTGGCGCTTGCCACTTCCCCGAACCCAGCAATCAGCGATGCAAACGGGAAGAGTTGGGAGGGCCAGCTGCAAGAGCTGAGTCGGGAAAGTCCTTTCCAGGACTTTTACTTTATTTCCTGGGAGAAAACCGATCTAACGAGGGGCTAAGAGTCGACACCAGGTTCCTGGCACGTCATCAATCAGTCATTAAAATGGCTGTAGGCAGGGTGCCGTTCCAGAGACCGCGGAAGGCCCTGACTTTCCATCCAACTGGGTTCCTTCTTGCCCCTAGATAGCGCTGCCTGATTCCTTCCGGGACACAAAGGTATCCTCTCCAACCCCAAGGGGGAATAACTCTCCGCAAAGACTCTCTTCGAGCCCGTGCTTGACCGTAGTTTCAATTCTTTGCAGCTCTTCAAGGCAATTGAAGGTGCAGCTTGGGGATGCGGGATGGGAGGCAATCACCTAGCAACGGCCTTTCAGCCTCAGTCTTGCCATCCCGCTCAGAAAGGTTCCGTGGAACTTGCCTGCCTACCAGCCGTCGCCTGCTTGACCGCTGGCCTCTCCTCGTCGATGCTCAGTCGCTTGGGGGGTCCCCCGCGGAAAAGCCCGCAGTGCAGAGCGGCAAGCTGCCAAGGAAGCAGAGTCTGGTGAGCGGGCCAGCTCATCCGCCACCATCCGCCCGCATCTCCCAAAGGCCATCCACCAGCTTCTGTCCGGCAGCTCAGCCCCGGCGTCGGCCAGCCGACTTCCACCGGCTTCAACCCGTGAATATCCACCGGTTTCCTCTCACTCCGCGTCGGTGGACGCTTAGCTGCATTCACGCCGCCTCCACCACCAGCCTAAGCCGGAGGCAGGGCCTCTCACGCCACGAACACATTCAGCCAGCCCCATGCATACAGACAAGCACGCTGCGGGCTACATCCGCTCTGGGATGGTCCACACCGCCCACCCATTCACACTCTCAGCCACCCTCCATCCATTCACACTCGCGCCCCGGCTTCAATCCACGGGTTTCCACACGGCTTCCGTCTACCGGCTTCCGCCGGGTCTGTCTGCCGGACGTCCCTTGGCTTCAGTCCTCAGGGAGCTGGGGGTTTCAAGCGGCAAACGGGCCGTCCCGCTCCGCAGGTTCTCAAGGGAACCTGCCTTTTCAGCAGCCGTCCTCTCCTCCACCTTTGGCCTCTTCTGGGTTGACCTTTGGTTGCTTGGGAGTGTCCCCTCTGAAGAAACTGGCAGCGTCCCAACGCGCTCTCTGGAAAGGAAGCACATTAATGTTGAAGGTGGTACCACACCTGGCTGGGCTGGTGGTGTTTGCGATGCTGAAGTGGACCTTTTATGGGGCAAGCTGCCAATGGCCGCGAGTGTGGGCTGAGCAAAAACTCTGATGTCACAAAGAGGAGCAGAGAGCGGTGTGTACAAAGGGTTTGGCTTTAGTAACTGGATGCACTAAAGTCAAACCCTTTATGTACCCGGGATCTGTCTTCTCATTTCTGAAGATGGCCCATGGCCTCCCTAAGTGGGTGTTTAGGGGGCGGTAGTAGAAGCCAACTCCTAGGGCCTTCTGGGTGGGTTTTACTCTGCAGCCCTGAGCCCTGGAAGGAGGATTAACCTTAGCGGGGCAGGTGGGGGACAAAAGTGTACCGAGAGCGCTCTATGAGGGGAGCTGAAGGAAAAGGGATGCCCTCGGGCCATCCCTCACTGGAGGCAATTGGCCGGGTGGCAGCAAGGTACCCAGCATACCGTGGAAAGACTTTCTCAATCAGCGTGAGGAGCGGATTAGGAGTAAATCCCGCTTCCTCTGGGGGATTGGCGAAATATCCCCGGGTCAGCAGGGATGCCCGTTTTCTCTTCCCCTTCCGTGGCAACCTTTGACAAGGAGCGGGTTTCAGCTCGTCCTAATCCTGCCCCCTTCAGCAAACGTCGACCCCATGAGGACACCGCAGGCCTCAGACCTTCTGTTCTGCAGGGATGAAAATGGGCCGGGGAACACCCCTAGGATGTCACTCAACGGAGGCTAAAGACTCAAAACTGCCATTCTCTTTGGCGCTTGCCACTTCCCCGAACCCAGCAATCAGCGATGCAAACGGGAAGAGTTGGGAGGGCCAGCTGCAAGAGCTGAGTCGGGAAAGTCCTTTCCAGGACTTTTACTTTATTTCCTGGGAGAAAACCGATCTAACGAGGGGCTAAGAGTCGACACCAGGTTCCTGGCACGTCATCAATCAGTCATTAAAATGGCTGTAGGCAGGGTGCCGTTCCAGAGACCGCGGAAGGCCCTGACTTTCCATCCAACTGGGTTCCTTCTTGCCCCTAGATAGCGCTGCCTGATTCCTTCCGGGACACAAAGGTATCCTCTCCAACCCCAAGGGGGAATAACTCTCCGCAAAGACTCTCTTCGAGCCCGTGCTTGACCGTAGTTTCAATTCTTTGCAGCTCTTCAAGGCAATTGAAGGTGCAGCTTGGGGATGCGGGATGGGAGGCAATCACCTAGCAACGGCCTTTCAGCCTCAGTCTTGCCATCCCGCTCAGAAAGGTTCCGTGGAACTTGCCTGCCTACCAGCCGTCGCCTGCTTGACCGCTGGCCTCTCCTCGTCGATGCTCAGTCGCTTGGGGGGTCCCCCGCGGAAAAGCCCGCAGTGCAGAGCGGCAAGCTGCCAAGGAAGCAGAGTCTGGTGAGCGGGCCAGCTCATCCGCCACCATCCGCCCGCATCTCCCAAAGGCCATCCACCAGCTTCTGTCCGGCAGCTCAGCCCCGGCGTCGGCCAGCCGACTTCCACCGGCTTCAACCCGTGAATATCCACCGGTTTCCTCTCACTCCGCGTCGGTGGACGCTTAGCTGCATTCACGCCGCCTCCACCACCAGCCTAAGCCGGAGGCAGGGCCTCTCACGCCACGAACACATTCAGCCAGCCCCATGCATACAGACAAGCACGCTGCGGGCTACATCCGCTCTGGGATGGTCCACACCGCCCACCCATTCACACTCTCAGCCACCCTCCATCCATTCACACTCGCGCCCCGGCTTCAATCCACGGGTTTCCACACGGCTTCCGTCTACCGGCTTCCGCCGGGTCTGTCTGCCGGACGTCCCTTGGCTTCAGTCCTCAGGGAGCTGGGGGTTTCAAGCGGCAAACGGGCCGTCCCGCTCCGCAGGTTCTCAAGGGAACCTGCCTTTTCAGCAGCCGTCCTCTCCTCCACCTTTGGCCTCTTCTGGGTTGACCTTTGGTTGCTTGGGAGTGTCCCCTCTGAAGAAACTGGCAGCGTCCCAACGCGCTCTCTGGAAAGGAAGCACATTAATGTTGAAGGTGGTACCACACCTGGCTGGGCTGGTGGTGTTTGCGATGCTGAAGTGGACCTTTTATGGGGCAAGCTGCCAATGGCCGCGAGTGTGGGCTGAGCAAAAACTCTGATGTCACAAAGAGGAGCAGAGAGCGGTGTGTACAAAGGGTTTGGCTTTAGTAACTGGATGCACTAAAGTCAAACCCTTTATGTACCCGGGATCTGTCTTCTCATTTCTGAAGATGGCCCATGGCCTCCCTAAGTGGGTGTTTAGGGGGCGGTAGTAGAAGCCAACTCCTAGGGCCTTCTGGGTGGGTTTTACTCTGCAGCCCTGAGCCCTGGAAGGAGGATTAACCTTAGCGGGGCAGGTGGGGGACAAAAGTGTACCGAGAGCGCTCTATGAGGGGAGCTGAAGGAAAAGGGATGCCCTCGGGCCATCCCTCACTGGAGGCAATTGGCCGGGTGGCAGCAAGGTACCCAGCATACCGTGGAAAGACTTTCTCAATCAGCGTGAGGAGCGGATTAGGAGTAAATCCCGCTTCCTCTGGGGGATTGGCGAAATATCCCCGGGTCAGCAGGGATGCCCGTTTTCTCTTCCCCTTCCGTGGCAACCTTTGACAAGGAGCGGGTTTCAGCTCGTCCTAATCCTGCCCCCTTCAGCAAACGTCGACCCCATGAGGACACCGCAGGCCTCAGACCTTCTGTTCTGCAGGGATGAAAATGGGCCGGGGAACACCCCTAGGATGTCACTCAACGGAGGCTAAAGACTCAAAACTGCCATTCTCTTTGGCGCTTGCCACTTCCCCGAACCCAGCAATCAGCGATGCAAACGGGAAGAGTTGGGAGGGCCAGCTGCAAGAGCTGAGTCGGGAAAGTCCTTTCCAGGACTTTTACTTTATTTCCTGGGAGAAAACCGATCTAACGAGGGGCTAAGAGTCGACACCAGGTTCCTGGCACGTCATCAATCAGTCATTAAAATGGCTGTAGGCAGGGTGCCGTTCCAGAGACCGCGGAAGGCCCTGACTTTCCATCCAACTGGGTTCCTTCTTGCCCCTAGATAGCGCTGCCTGATTCCTTCCGGGACACAAAGGTATCCTCTCCAACCCCAAGGGGGAATAACTCTCCGCAAAGACTCTCTTCGAGCCCGTGCTTGACCGTAGTTTCAATTCTTTGCAGCTCTTCAAGGCAATTGAAGGTGCAGCTTGGGGATGCGGGATGGGAGGCAATCACCTAGCAACGGCCTTTCAGCCTCAGTCTTGCCATCCCGCTCAGAAAGGTTCCGTGGAACTTGCCTGCCTACCAGCCGTCGCCTGCTTGACCGCTGGCCTCTCCTCGTCGATGCTCAGTCGCTTGGGGGGTCCCAGCGGAAAAGCCCGCAGTGCAGAGCGGCAAGCTGCCAAGGAAGCAGAGTCTGGTGAGCGGGCCAGCTCATCCGCCACCATCCGCCCGCATCTCCCAAAGGCCATCCACCAGCTTCTGTCCGGCAGCTCAGCCCCGGCGTCGGCCAGCCGACTTCCACCGGCTTCAACCCGTGAATATCCACCGGTTTCCTCTCACTCCGCGTCGGTGGACGCTTAGCTGCATTCACGCCGCCTCCACCACCAGCCTAAGCCGGAGGCAGGGCCTCTCACGCCACGAACACATTCAGCCAGCCCCATGCATACAGACAAGCACGCTGCGGGCTACATCCGCTCTGGGATGGTCCACACCGCCCACCCATTCACACTCTCAGCCACCCTCCATCCATTCACACTCGCGCCCCGGCTTCAATCCACGGGTTTCCACACGGCTTCCGTCTACCGGCTTCCGCCGGGTCTGTCTGCCGGACGTCCCTTGGCTTCAGTCCTCAGGGAGCTGGGGGTTTCAAGCGGCAAACGGGCCGTCCCGCTCCGCAGGTTCTCAAGGGAACCTGCCTTTTCAGCAGCCGTCCTCTCCTCCACCTTTGGCCTCTTCTGGGTTGACCTTTGGTTGCTTGGGAGTGTCCCCTCTGAAGAAACTGGCAGCGTCCCAACGCGCTCTCTGGAAAGGAAGCACATTAATGTTGAAGGTGGTACCACACCTGGCTGGGCTGGTGGTGTTTGCGATGCTGAAGTGGACCTTTTATGGGGCAAGCTGCCAATGGCCGCGAGTGTGGGCTGAGCAAAAACTCTGATGTCACAAAGAGGAGCAGAGAGCGGTGTGTACAAAGGGTTTGGCTTTAGTAACTGGATGCACTAAAGTCAAACCCTTTATGTACCCGGGATCTGTCTTCTCATTTCTGAAGATGGCCCATGGCCTCCCTAAGTGGGTGTTTAGGGGGCGGTAGTAGAAGCCAACTCCTAGGGCCTTCTGGGTGGGTTTTACTCTGCAGCCCTGAGCCCTGGAAGGAGGATTAACCTTAGCGGGGCAGGTGGGGGACAAAAGTGTACCGAGAGCGCTCTATGAGGGGAGCTGAAGGAAAAGGGATGCCCTCGGGCCATCCCTCACTGGAGGCAATTGGCCGGGTGGCAGCAAGGTACCCAGCATACCGTGGAAAGACTTTCTCAATCAGCGTGAGGAGCGGATTAGGAGTAAATCCCGCTTCCTCTGGGGGATTGGCGAAATATCCCCGGGTCAGCAGGGATGCCCGTTTTCTCTTCCCCTTCCGTGGCAACCTTTGACAAGGAGCGGGTTTCAGCTCGTCCTAATCCTGCCCCCTTCAGCAAACGTCGACCCCATGAGGACACCGCAGGCCTCAGACCTTCTGTTCTGCAGGGATGAAAATGGGCCGGGGAACACCCCTAGGATGTCACTCAACGGAGGCTAAAGACTCAAAACTGCCATTCTCTTTGGCGCTTGCCACTTCCCCGAACCCAGCAATCAGCGATGCAAACGGGAAGAGTTGGGAGGGCCAGCTGCAAGAGCTGAGTCGGGAAAGTCCTTTCCAGGACTTTTACTTTATTTCCTGGGAGAAAACCGATCTAACGAGGGGCTAAGAGTCGACACCAGGTTCCTGGCACGTCATCAATCAGTCATTAAAATGGCTGTAGGCAGGGTGCCGTTCCAGAGACCGCGGAAGGCCCTGACTTTCCATCCAACTGGGTTCCTTCTTGCCCCTAGATAGCGCTGCCTGATTCCTTCCGGGACACAAAGGTATCCTCTCCAACCCCAAGGGGGAATAACTCTCCGCAAAGACTCTCTTCGAGCCCGTGCTTGACCGTAGTTTCAATTCTTTGCAGCTCTTCAAGGCAATTGAAGGTGCAGCTTGGGGATGCGGGATGGGAGGCAATCACCTAGCAACGGCCTTTCAGCCTCAGTCTTGCCATCCCGCTCAGAAAGGTTCCGTGGAACTTGCCTGCCTACCAGCCGTCGCCTGCTTGACCGCTGGCCTCTCCTCGTCGATGCTCAGTCGCTTGGGGGGTCCCCCGCGGAAAAGCCCGCAGTGCAGAGCGGCAAGCTGCCAAGGAAGCAGAGTCTGGTGAGCGGGCCAGCTCATCCGCCACCATCCGCCCGCATCTCCCAAAGGCCATCCACCAGCTTCTGTCCGGCAGCTCAGCCCCGGCGTCGGCCAGCCGACTTCCACCGGCTTCAACCCGTGAATATCCACCGGTTTCCTCTCACTCCGCGTCGGTGGACGCTTAGCTGCATTCACGCCGCCTCCACCACCAGCCTAAGCCGGAGGCAGGGCCTCTCACGCCACGAACACATTCAGCCAGCCCCATGCATACAGACAAGCACGCTGCGGGCTACATCCGCTCTGGGATGGTCCACACCGCCCACCCATTCACACTCTCAGCCACCCTCCATCCATTCACACTCGCGCCCCGGCTTCAATCCACGGGTTTCCACACGGCTTCCGTCTACCGGCTTCCGCCGGGTCTGTCTGCCGGACGTCCCTTGGCTTCAGTCCTCAGGGAGCTGGGGGTTTCAAGCGGCAAACGGGCCGTCCCGCTCCGCAGGTTCTCAAGGGAACCTGCCTTTTCAGCAGCCGTCCTCTCCTCCACCTTTGGCCTCTTCTGGGTTGACCTTTGGTTGCTTGGGAGTGTCCCCTCTGAAGAAACTGGCAGCGTCCCAACGCGCTCTCTGGAAAGGAAGCACATTAATGTTGAAGGTGGTACCACACCTGGCTGGGCTGGTGGTGTTTGCGATGCTGAAGTGGACCTTTTATGGGGCAAGCTGCCAATGGCCGCGAGTGTGGGCTGAGCAAAAACTCTGATGTCACAAAGAGGAGCAGAGAGCGGTGTGTACAAAGGGTTTGGCTTTAGTAACTGGATGCACTAAAGTCAAACCCTTTATGTACCCGGGATCTGTCTTCTCATTTCTGAAGATGGCCCATGGCCTCCCTAAGTGGGTGTTTAGGGGGCGGTAGTAGAAGCCAACTCCTAGGGCCTTCTGGGTGGGTTTTACTCTGCAGCCCTGAGCCCTGGAAGGAGGATTAACCTTAGCGGGGCAGGTGGGGGACAAAAGTGTACCGAGAGCGCTCTATGAGGGGAGCTGAAGGAAAAGGGATGCCCTCGGGCCATCCCTCACTGGAGGCAATTGGCCGGGTGGCAGCAAGGTACCCAGCATACCGTGGAAAGACTTTCTCAATCAGCGTGAGGAGCGGATTAGGAGTAAATCCCGCTTCCTCTGGGGGATTGGCGAAATATCCCCGGGTCAGCAGGGATGCCCGTTTTCTCTTCCCCTTCCGTGGCAACCTTTGACAAGGAGCGGGTTTCAGCTCGTCCTAATCCTGCCCCCTTCAGCAAACGTCGACCCCATGAGGACACCGCAGGCCTCAGACCTTCTGTTCTGCAGGGATGAAAATGGGCCGGGGAACACCCCTAGGATGTCACTCAACGGAGGCTAAAGACTCAAAACTGCCATTCTCTTTGGCGCTTGCCACTTCCCCGAACCCAGCAATCAGCGATGCAAACGGGAAGAGTTGGGAGGGCCAGCTGCAAGAGCTGAGTCGGGAAAGTCCTTTCCAGGACTTTTACTTTATTTCCTGGGAGAAAACCGATCTAACGAGGGGCTAAGAGTCGACACCAGGTTCCTGGCACGTCATCAATCAGTCATTAAAATGGCTGTAGGCAGGGTGCCGTTCCAGAGACCGCGGAAGGCCCTGACTTTCCATCCAACTGGGTTCCTTCTTGCCCCTAGATAGCGCTGCCTGATTCCTTCCGGGACACAAAGGTATCCTCTCCAACCCCAAGGGGAATAACTCTCCGCAAAGACTCTCTTCGAGCCCGTGCTTGACCGTAGTTTCAATTCTTTGCAGCTCTTCAAGGCAATTGAAGGTGCAGCTTGGGGATGCGGGATGGGAGGCAATCACCTAGCAACGGCCTTTCAGCCTCAGTCTTGCCATCCCGCTCAGAAAGGTTCCGTGGAACTTGCCTGCCTACCAGCCGTCGCCTGCTTGACCGCTGGCCTCTCCTCGTCGATGCTCAGTCGCTTGGGGGGTCCCCCGCGGAAAAGCCCGCAGTGCAGAGCGGCAAGCTGCCAAGGAAGCAGAGTCTGGTGAGCGGGCCAGCTCATCCGCCACCATCCGCCCGCATCTCCCAAAGGCCATCCACCAGCTTCTGTCCGGCAGCTCAGCCCCGGCGTCGGCCAGCCGACTTCCACCGGCTTCAACCCGTGAATATCCACCGGTTTCCTCTCACTCCGCGTCGGTGGACGCTTAGCTGCATTCACGCCGCCTCCACCACCAGCCTAAGCCGGAGGCAGGGCCTCTCACGCCACGAACACATTCAGCCAGCCCCATGCATACAGACAAGCACGCTGCGGGCTACATCCGCTCTGGGATGGTCCACACCGCCCACCCATTCACACTCTCAGCCACCCTCCATCCATTCACACTCGCGCCCCGGCTTCAATCCACGGGTTTCCACACGGCTTCCGTCTACCGGCTTCCGCCGGGTCTGTCTGCCGGACGTCCCTTGGCTTCAGTCCTCAGGGAGCTGGGGGTTTCAAGCGGCAAACGGGCCGTCCCGCTCCGCAGGTTCTCAAGGGAACCTGCCTTTTCAGCAGCCGTCCTCTCCTCCACCTTTGGCCTCTTCTGGGTTGACCTTTGGTTGCTTGGGAGTGTCCCCTCTGAAGAAACTGGCAGCGTCCCAACGCGCTCTCTGGAAAGGAAGCACATTAATGTTGAAGGTGGTACCACACCTGGCTGGGCTGGTGGTGTTTGCGATGCTGAAGTGGACCTTTTATGGGGCAAGCTGCCAATGGCCGCGAGTGTGGGCTGAGCAAAAACTCTGATGTCACAAAGAGGAGCAGAGAGCGGTGTGTACAAAGGGTTTGGCTTTAGTAACTGGATGCACTAAAGTCAAACCCTTTATGTACCCGGGATCTGTCTTCTCATTTCTGAAGATGGCCCATGGCCTCCCTAAGTGGGTGTTTAGGGGCGGTAGTAGAAGCCAACTCCTAGGGCCTTCTGGGTGGGTTTTACTCTGCAGCCCTGAGCCCTGGAAGGAGGATTAACCTTAGCGGGGCAGGTGGGGGACAAAAGTGTACCGAGAGCGCTCTATGAGGGGAGCTGAAGGAAAAGGGATGCCCTCGGGCCATCCCTCACTGGAGGCAATTGGCCGGGTGGCAGCAAGGTACCCAGCATACCGTGGAAAGACTTTCTCAATCAGCGTGAGGAGCGGATTAGGAGTAAATCCCGCTTCCTCTGGGGGATTGGCGAAATATCCCCGGGTCAGCAGGGATGCCCGTTTTCTCTTCCCCTTCCGTGGCAACCTTTGACAAGGAGCGGGTTTCAGCTCGTCCTAATCCTGCCCCCTTCAGCAAACGTCGACCCCATGAGGACACCGCAGGCCTCAGACCTTCTGTTCTGCAGGGATGAAAATGGGCCGGGGAACACCCCTAGGATGTCACTCAACGGAGGCTAAAGACTCAAAACTGCCATTCTCTTTGGCGCTTGCCACTTCCCCGAACGCAGCAATCAGCGATGCAAACGGGAAGAGTTGGGAGGGCCAGCTGCAAGAGCTGAGTCGGGAAAGTCCTTTCCAGGACTTTTACTTTATTTCCTGGGAGAAAACCGATCTAACGAGGGGCTAAGAGTCGACACCAGGTTCCTGGCACGTCATCAATCAGTCATTAAAATGGCTGTAGGCAGGGTGCCGTTCCAGAGACCGCGGAAGGCCCTGACTTTCCATCCAACTGGGTTCCTTCTTGCCCCTAGATAGCGCTGCCTGATTCCTTCCGGGACACAAAGGTATCCTCTCCAACCCCAAGGGGGAATAACTCTCCGCAAAGACTCTCTTCGAGCCCGTGCTTGACCGTAGTTTCAATTCTTTGCAGCTCTTCAAGGCAATTGAAGGTGCAGCTTGGGGATGCGGGATGGGAGGCAATCACCTAGCAACGGCCTTTCAGCCTCAGTCTTGCCATCCCGCTCAGAAAGGTTCCGTGGAACTTGCCTGCCTACCAGCCGTCGCCTGCTTGACCGCTGGCCTCTCCTCGTCGATGCTCAGTCGCTTGGGGGGTCCCCCGCGGAAAAGCCCGCAGTGCAGAGCGGCAAGCTGCCAAGGAAGCAGAGTCTGGTGAGCGGGCCAGCTCATCCGCCACCATCCGCCCGCATCTCCCAAAGGCCATCCACCAGCTTCTGTCCGGCAGCTCAGCCCCGGCGTCGGCCAGCCGACTTCCACCGGCTTCAACCCGTGAATATCCACCGGTTTCCTCTCACTCCGCGTCGGTGGACGCTTAGCTGCATTCACGCCGCCTCCACCACCAGCCTAAGCCGGAGGCAGGGCCTCTCACGCCACGAACACATTCAGCCAGCCCCATGCATACAGACAAGCACGCTGCGGGCTACATCCGCTCTGGGATGGTCCACACCGCCCACCCATTCACACTCTCAGCCACCCTCCATCCATTCACACTCGCGCCCCGGCTTCAATCCACGGGTTTCCACACGGCTTCCGTCTACCGGCTTCCGCCGGGTCTGTCTGCCGGACGTCCCTTGGCTTCAGTCCTCAGGGAGCTGGGGGTTTCAAGCGGCAAACGGGCCGTCCCGCTCCGCAGGTTCTCAAGGGAACCTGCCTTTTCAGCAGCCGTCCTCTCCTCCACCTTTGGCCTCTTCTGGGTTGACCTTTGGTTGCTTGGGAGTGTCCCCTCTGAAGAAACTGGCAGCGTCCCAACGCGCTCTCTGGAAAGGAAGCACATTAATGTTGAAGGTGGTACCACACCTGGCTGGGCTGGTGGTGTTTGCGATGCTGAAGTGGACCTTTTATGGGGCAAGCTGCCAATGGCCGCGAGTGTGGGCTGAGCAAAAACTCTGATGTCACAAAGAGGAGCAGAGCGGTGTGTACAAAGGGTTTGGCTTTAGTAACTGGATGCACTAAAGTCAAACCCTTTATGTACCCGGGATCTGTCTTCTCATTTCTGAAGATGGCCCATGGCCTCCCTAAGTGGGTGTTTAGGGGGCGGTAGTAGAAGCCAACTCCTAGGGCCTTCTGGGTGGGTTTTACTCTGCAGCCCTGAGCCCTGGAAGGAGGATTAACCTTAGCGGGGCAGGTGGGGGACAAAAGTGTACCGAGAGCGCTCTATGAGGGGAGCTGAAGGAAAAGGGATGCCCTCGGGCCATCCCTCACTGGAGGCAATTGGCCGGGTGGCAGCAAGGTACCCAGCATACCGTGGAAAGACTTTCTCAATCAGCGTGAGGAGCGGATTAGGAGTAAATCCCGCTTCCTCTGGGGGATTGGCGAAATATCCCCGGGTCAGCAGGGATGCCCGTTTTCTCTTCCCCTTCCGTGGCAACCTTTGACAAGGAGCGGGTTTCAGCTCGTCCTAATCCTGCCCCCTTCAGCAAACGTCGACCCCATGAGGACACCGCAGGCCTCAGACCTTCTGTTCTGCAGGGATGAAAATGGGCCGGGGAACACCCCTAGGATGTCACTCAACGGAGGCTAAAGACTCAAAACTGCCATTCTCTTTGGCGCTTGCCACTTCCCCGAACCCAGCAATCAGCGATGCAAACGGGAAGAGTTGGGAGGGCCAGCTGCAAGAGCTGAGTCGGGAAAGTCCTTTCCAGGACTTTTACTTTATTTCCTGGGAGAAAACCGATCTAACGAGGGGCTAAGAGTCGACACCAGGTTCCTGGCACGTCATCAATCAGTCATTAAAATGGCTGTAGGCAGGGTGCCGTTCCAGAGACCGCGGAAGGCCCTGACTTTCCATCCAACTGGGTTCCTTCTTGCCCCTAGATAGCGCTGCCTGATTCCTTCCGGGACACAAAGGTATCCTCTCCAACCCCAAGGGGGAATAACTCTCCGCAAAGACTCTCTTCGAGCCCGTGCTTGACCGTAGTTTCAATTCTTTGCAGCTCTTCAAGGCAATTGAAGGTGCAGCTTGGGGATGCGGGATGGGAGGCAATCACCTAGCAACGGCCTTTCAGCCTCAGTCTTGCCATCCCGCTCAGAAAGGTTCCGTGGAACTTGCCTGCCTACCAGCCGTCGCCTGCTTGACCGCTGGCCTCTCCTCGTCGATGCTCAGTCGCTTGGGGGGTCCCCCGCGGAAAAGCCCGCAGTGCAGAGCGGCAAGCTGCCAAGGAAGCAGAGTCTGGTGAGCGGGCCAGCTCATCCGCCACCATCCGCCCGCATCTCCCAAAGGCCATCCACCAGCTTCTGTCCGGCAGCTCAGCCCCGGCGTCGGCCAGCCGACTTCCACCGGCTTCAACCCGTGAATATCCACCGGTTTCCTCTCACTCCGCGTCGGTGGACGCTTAGCTGCATTCACGCCGCCTCCACCACCAGCCTAAGCCGGAGGCAGGGCCTCTCACGCCACGAACACATTCAGCCAGCCCCATGCATACAGACAAGCACGCTGCGGGCTACATCCGCTCTGGGATGGTCCACACCGCCCACCCATTCACACTCTCAGCCACCCTCCATCCATTCACACTCGCGCCCCGGCTTCAATCCACGGGTTTCCACACGGCTTCCGTCTACCGGCTTCCGCCGGGTCTGTCTGCCGGACGTCCCTTGGCTTCAGTCCTCAGGGAGCTGGGGGTTTCAAGCGGCAAACGGGCCGTCCCGCTCCGCAGGTTCTCAAGGGAACCTGCCTTTTCAGCAGCCGTCCTCTCCTCCACCTTTGGCCTCTTCTGGGTTGACCTTTGGTTGCTTGGGAGTGTCCCCTCTGAAGAAACTGGCAGCGTCCCAACGCGCTCTCTGGAAAGGAAGCACATTAATGTTGAAGGTGGTACCACACCTGGCTGGGCTGGTGGTGTTTGCGATGCTGAAGTGGACCTTTTATGGGGCAAGCTGCCAATGGCCGCGAGTGTGGGCTGAGCAAAAACTCTGATGTCACAAAGAGGAGCAGAGAGCGGTGTGTACAAAGGGTTTGGCTTTAGTAACTGGATGCACTAAAGTCAAACCCTTTATGTACCCGGGATCTGTCTTCTCATTTCTGAAGATGGCCCATGGCCTCCCTAAGTGGGTGTTTAGGGGGCGGTAGTAGAAGCCAACTCCTAGGGCCTTCTGGGTGGGTTTTACTCTGCAGCCCTGAGCCCTGGAAGGAGGATTAACCTTAGCGGGGCAGGTGGGGGACAAAAGTGTACCGAGAGCGCTCTATGAGGGGAGCTGAAGGAAAAGGGATGCCCTCGGGCCATCCCTCACTGGAGGCAATTGGCCGGGTGGCAGCAAGGTACCCAGCATACCGTGGAAAGACTTTCTCAATCAGCGTGAGGAGCGGATTAGGAGTAAATCCCGCTTCCTCTGGGGGATTGGCGAAATATCCCCGGGTCAGCAGGGATGCCCGTTTTCTCTTCCCCTTCCGTGGCAACCTTTGACAAGGAGCGGGTTTCAGCTCGTCCTAATCCTGCCCCCTTCAGCAAACGTCGACCCCATGAGGACACCGCAGGCCTCAGACCTTCTGTTCTGCAGGGATGAAAATGGGCCGGGGAACACCCCTAGGATGTCACTCAACGGAGGCTAAAGACTCAAAACTGCCATTCTCTTTGGCGCTTGCCACTTCCCCGAACCCAGCAATCAGCGATGCAAACGGGAAGAGTTGGGAGGGCCAGCTGCAAGAGCTGAGTCGGGAAAGTCCTTTCCAGGACTTTTACTTTATTTCCTGGGAGAAAACCGATCTAACGAGGGGCTAAGAGTCGACACCAGGTTCCTGGCACGTCATCAATCAGTCATTAAAATGGCTGTAGGCAGGGTGCCGTTCCAGAGACCGCGGAAGGCCCTGACTTTCCATCCAACTGGGTTCCTTCTTGCCCCTAGATAGCGCTGCCTGATTCCTTCCGGGACACAAAGGTATCCTCTCCAACCCCAAGGGGGAATAACTCTCCGCAAAGACTCTCTTCGAGCCCGTGCTTGACCGTAGTTTCAATTCTTTGCAGCTCTTCAAGGCAATTGAAGGTGCAGCTTGGGGATGCGGGATGGGAGGCAATCACCTAGCAACGGCCTTTCAGCCTCAGTCTTGCCATCCCGCTCAGAAAGGTTCCGTGGAACTTGCCTGCCTACCAGCCGTCGCCTGCTTGACCGCTGGCCTCTCCTCGTCGATGCTCAGTCGCTTGGGGGGTCCCCCGCGGAAAAGCCCGCAGTGCAGAGCGGCAAGCTGCCAAGGAAGCAGAGTCTGGTGAGCGGGCCAGCTCATCCGCCACCATCCGCCCGCATCTCCCAAAGGCCATCCACCAGCTTCTGTCCGGCAGCTCAGCCCCGGCGTCGGCCAGCCGACTTCCACCGGCTTCAACCCGTGAATATCCACCGGTTTCCTCTCACTCCGCGTCGGTGGACGCTTAGCTGCATTCACGCCGCCTCCACCACCAGCCTAAGCCGGAGGCAGGGCCTCTCACGCCACGAACACATTCAGCCAGCCCCATGCATACAGACAAGCACGCTGCGGGCTACATCCGCTCTGGGATGGTCCACACCGCCCACCCATTCACACTCTCAGCCACCCTCCATCCATTCACACTCGCGCCCCGGCTTCAATCCACGGGTTTCCACACGGCTTCCGTCTACCGGCTTCCGCCGGGTCTGTCTGCCGGACGTCCCTTGGCTTCAGTCCTCAGGGAGCTGGGGGTTTCAAGCGGCAAACGGGCCGTCCCGCTCCGCAGGTTCTCAAGGGAACCTGCCTTTTCAGCAGCCGTCCTCTCCTCCACCTTTGGCCTCTTCTGGGTTGACCTTTGGTTGCTTGGGAGTGTCCCCTCTGAAGAAACTGGCAGCGTCCCAACGCGCTCTCTGGAAAGGAAGCACATTAATGTTGAAGGTGGTACCACACCTGGCTGGGCTGGTGGTGTTTGCGATGCTGAAGTGGACCTTTTATGGGGCAAGCTGCCAATGGCCGCGAGTGTGGGCTGAGCAAAAACTCTGATGTCACAAAGAGGAGCAGAGAGCGGTGTGTACAAAGGGTTTGGCTTTAGTAACTGGATGCACTAAAGTCAAACCCTTTATGTACCCGGGATCTGTCTTCTCATTTCTGAAGATGGCCCACGGCCTCCCTAAGTGGGTGATTAGGGGGCGGTAGTAGAAGCCAACTCCTAGGGCCTTCTGGGTGGGTTTTACTCTGCAGCCCTGAGCCCTGGAAGGAGGATTAACCTTAGCGGGGCAGGTGGGGGACAAAAGTGTACCGAGAGCGCTCTATGAGGGGAGCTGAAGGAAAAGGGATGCCCTCGGGCCATCCCTCACTGGAGGCAATTGGCCGGGTGGCAGCAAGGTACCCAGCATACCGTGGAAAGACTTTCTCAATCAGCGTGAGGAGAGGATTAGGAGTAAATCCCGCTTCCTCTGGGGGATTGGCGAAATATCCCCGGGTCAGCAGGGATGCCCGTTTTCTCTTCCCCTTCCGTGGCAACCTTTGACAAGGAGCGGGTTTCAGCTCGTCCTAATCCTGCCCCCTTCAGCAAACGTCGACCCCATGAGGACACCGCAGGTCTTAGACCTTCTGTTCTGCAGGGATGAAAATGGGCCGGGGAACACCCCTAGGATGTCACTCAACGGAGGCTAAAGACTCAAAACTGCCATTCTCTTTGGCGCTTGCCACTTCCCCGAACCCAGCAATCAGCGATGCAAACGGGAAGAGTTGGGAGGGCCAGCTGCAAGAGCTGAGTCGGGAAAGTCCTTTCCAGGACTTTTACTTTATTTCCTAGGAGAAAACCGATCTAACGAGGGGCTAAGAGTCGACACCAAGTTCCTGGCATGTCATCAATCAGTCATTAAAATGGCTGTAGCAGGGTGTCGTTCCAGAGTTCTGGCTCTACAGAACAAAATGGCTGTACACAATAAAATGGCTTTACACAGGGTCCCATCCTTTTCCTCTTCTGGGTCGACGAACAGGTTCTTGGGAATTTCCCCTCTGGAAAACCTGTAGTTTCCAAATATAGGCTCTGGAAAGGAAGAGATATTCAAAATAGCTGGGTTGGTGGTGGATGTGATTCTGAAGTGGATGATTTATAATGGAATCTGTCAGTAGCCCTACACCACAGTTAAGTCAGCTTAAATGAGAGATAATGAAATACATGTTGTCGAGAATGTCATTCCTCAGGATGTAGGATCTTCCTTGATCCTGTAAAAACTTGATTTGTAAGATTATTGCCTCAGTAATGGTGATTATTTCAAAACTCAAATCTTGATGGTTCCCTTCTTGGGGTGTGAAGAAGTCCTTATTATAATTTCAGGAACGTAAAAGCGATGTATCAACAATTGTACTACTTCTGCCTTTGATGCACTGATGCTGGAATGTTGAGAATTCTTCCTACAGCAGGCAAGATGTTTCCACGTTCCTTCCTTTTTGTATTCCTGATGTGTAGTTGTAAAGTAATGATTCAATTACTCTCTAAGAAGTGAGGGGTTTAATCTCGGGGCTCCTGGCCCTTGCTGGTCAGGAGCCTGGGGATCACTATAGTTCTATTTGCAGATGCAGAAAACCACTTTGTACCTCTCCAGTGAATTTGGCTCAGTTTCTTTAAGTTGAGAGTTTCCACCTGAGGAGAAAGACCTGGAGTCCAGAGAGCAGCCTGTGGAATTTAAAGAGTTTGTGTATGTTTGTGTGTGTGTGAGGGGAGATTCAAAGAGTAGCAGGGGAAAAGGATAAGTTTAAAGAAGGGATTCAGTCTGTATCACATTCAGCTCTAGGCAAGGATACAAAGAGAAACACAGAGACTCTTGCTGTAAGAACGTCTTTCTTCCTGGATGATAGTTGCTTGGGATTTTCACCTCTGGAAAAATTGACAGCTTCAGTGCACAATCCTCAGAAAGGAAGCACATTAATGCTAGAGATGGTAGATATACTCTGCTGGATAGATGTTTGATATGATGTAGAGACTGGCCTTCCATGATGTAAGCTAGACCAATACTGTGATGTCACATACAAGAACAGATACTAGTGTGTGCAAAGAGCTTGGCTTTAGCTATTGGCTGTTTTTTATATTCTCAGTGTTTTCGTTTCTGGAAGATGGCCTATTTCTACATTAGGTGGAGATCTTTAGCTCCTGTGGTTCGAGTCAAAACCGCAAAAATCCCTATGACAGTCTTCCCAAACAAGCACCATCCTGGTGGGTTGGGTTTGCAACTGTCTGGAATCACAACCCACATATTTTCTTTCACCTTGCTTTTTATGCCATAGGTTGTAAGGACAGTTTTCAAGTAAGAGCTGCAAAAACCCCTTCCTTTTTTTAGAAGACCTGGGGAAAAGGAAGAAAAAAACTGAAGGGCAGACATAACCACCAATTGTGCAGAGTTTGACTTCGTATCCTAAACAGCTGGATGAAATAAGTTTGGGCAGTGTTTTTAAATGGTTGCCTGCTAGTTTGGCTGAGCTAGAATTGTGATTCTACATAACAGAAACGGACTTCCTGATTTTCTGCCTTGGAGATGTGACATTATAACATTCAGCACCAGCTTCTTGAACCTTACTTCTGATAGGATCCATGATTTTGCCTACAGAAACTGACAACATCCTCTTCATACATTGACCAAGTGGCCTTGAGCCTCCATTTCAAAAGTATCTAGAGAAATGCAATCTGAGATGTATTGTAATTAATGCAAAATGGCCCCCGTGGCTTAGTGCTGTATTGTATTGTTGGGTTGCTATATGTGCAAAGGCCTATCAACATAATAGGTGGCGGTTGTTTTTATACCTTCTACTTCCAAACTGGAATAAACTGGGAAGTCTGGAAACTGACTTCAGTGCTTCCCATGTCTTATCTTTAATTTATTCCAGTCATAGACCAGTATACACACATAAAATCTATAATAATTCCTAGATATAGCCATAACAAAGGGCCCAAGATACAACAAGAAATTATGGAAAGTTTTAAAAAAGTAAAAATAGGTTAGTCATGTTGTATAATATTCATTGCTGCATTCTCATAGCTGCTGAGCAAAAATTGGCAACATTGTAGGCAACAATGGCCATAAGGTGTACCAGAAGAAAAGAGATACACCGTTCATCATCTCTACCTGACAGGGTTTTGTTTTTTTTAATGAAGGCTCTGTTGAGCTATCTGGCTGGAGCATCTAAATCTAGAATTTTCCATTCTTAATATGCTGGTTGGAAACCTTGAAAGCTATAACCTTAGTAGCTTTGGAGGGTATCCATTTGGGAATGACTGTTGTACTTGATTGAAGCCTAACCCATTCCTGATGGAAGTCATATTTTGCTTTCTCCTGCTGCCTTAACAGTTACTATAGAGTCAGTGGAGGCTGCCATGGCAACAAAGAAAACAAGAAGAAACAGAAATGGTGGAATCTGACTGAATGTTCCCACTGGGAATCTTAACACCAAGATTCTATAATTCACATTTCTAGTGGCTCTTTACTGTTTAAATTTTGTGTCTAAGGTTAATTTATAATTACTAAATGCATCTATAGATTCCACCTCATTAGATTAATTATAATCTTCCAGGAGAACACATACATGCTATCAGATACACAGCAAGCAAGTGAAGGTCTCTCAGTCCCAATTCCTACTGTCAGAGGAGTTGAACAAGGCTGTAGTTTGGTCCTTTTATTCAAACTTTTATATCACTTCTTTAGTTCAAGCTGTAACAAAAAGTGAATTTCATCCCCCAATCCTAGCAAGTAAACCAATATGTATTTCGTTTAACACAGATGATGTGGTTATCCTCTCCCTGACATAAGTTGGTCTTCAATTACACGTGTGAGTCTTAGATGCTTACTGCAGGGAAGAAAAATTAAAAATTAATAATAATAAAACAAAACTGGTCATATTTATAAAATGACACACTGCCTCCATAAATGGGAAAATTCACAGCCATCAGGTTGAGAAAATTAAGACTTTTAAATACATAGGGATTATTGTCTAATAATTGGAAGGTGCAAGAAAAACAATATTTCCTCTCATGCACAAAAACTTCTAATGCAATAATTAGATTTGCCACCACTGTGGAGATAATTATGTTCCTGCCATAATCATGCTATTCAGGGCTAAGATGCTAAGCCTAATACTTAATGATGCACACATTTGTGCCTACAAAGATGTAAAAATGGCCATAATTCAGTCCAAGTTTTTTAGAACAACACTCCCTTGCTGCATTTCAGACACAAGTTTGAGGATTGAAGAAGGTTGCAGATTAGTACAGGGCTACATGAGGATTTGCCAACTGAAATTAATTTTGGAGGAGAGAACTTTAATTCAGTTGAGCTTTGTCAACAAGTTTGACTGCTCCTGGAAAAAGCCCCCATAGCTTCAGACTTAATCTATTGTGGATTCTTAGCTCAATGGTCAGGGTCTGAGAAGGCTTTACAAGTGTCCAAGCAATGTATCCTGGATCGAGATTTACAGGACAAGAGTAGAAATTCTCACCACTGTAACTTTGACCTTTGGAACAAGTCTTTTTTTGTTGTGAAATATTTATATAACTTTTTCTCTGTTCCTCACAGACCGTTTACTCTTGCCGGGCTTTACGGTGAAGGGTTTTGGAATGGTGGTATAGTAACCTCTCTTCTAAGACCGAATATGTCATTGTGTAGACAGTGTTGTTGAATCAACATCACATGTTCTGCTGAGCTGCCAAATATACCATTCATGTAAAATCACCTGTCCTTGTAAATAGCTTTTTAATTTTTTTTTTTTTAATGAAAAATAGCTTTCTTGGAAGATACATTTTTCCTGTTAGCTAGAAAATCCACAGAAACTACAAAAACATCCAACCCTTTCTAACCCTACTGTCCTTCAAATGCACTCTGAAGACCTGGCTTTTTCTCCAGGCCTGAGAGAGCTTGGTGCATGTGTCTGCTCGGACTGAACTATGTGGATTAGTTTATGCCAGTGTTGTCCAAACTTGGCCACTTTAAGATGAGTGGACTTCAACTCCCAGAATTCTGGGGGTTGAACTCCACTTATCTTAAAGTGGCCAAGTTTGGACAACACTGGTTTATGCTATATATTTGATCCTTCATCATGTTAATTTTTCTTTTGAATATTTTCTTTTTTATTTTATTTTACAAAGATTTTAAAAACTACAGAAACATAGAAGAAATAGAAAAAGATTATGAAAGGGTAAAAGAAAAAGTGAAGAATAAAAAGCAAGAAAAAGATATCTAAAGAAGCAACTTCCAATCTTTGCAGCAGTTACAAACATAGCAGTTACCATCTCCACCCTTCCATATTGCATATCGTAGTTCCCTTCTTTCAATAAACAAAACTTTTTAATCAATAAATCCCAAAATCAGCAGTTCATTTTTATCCATTTTCAGCACAACGTCTATAAAGGGTTTCCAGTCTTTGATAAAAGTAATTGTAGTTCCTTCCTTAATCAAACAAGTCAATTTAGCCATTTCTGCAAACTCAGCCATCTTCATAATCCATTCCTCCATCGTTGATGTTTCTGTAGTTTTCCATCTTTGTGCATATAATTACCTTGCTGCAGTTACCATATAAAAAATCAATCGTCCATGAGTCTTTTCTAATTGAATGTCCATAAGTCCTAATAAGAAAAGTTCCAGTTTCATCTGAATGTTAATTTTTAAAACTCTCTGCATCACTATATGTATTTGTATCTAGTATCTTTTTGCTTTTTCACAAGTCCTCTATGCATGATAAAATGTCCCCTCATGTTTTTCACATTCCATTAGTGATTCAAAGTACCTTTATACATCTTAGACAATTTCTCTGGTGTCATATACCAATGGTACATCATTGTAAAAAAGTTTTCTTTTAAATTATAAGACAATGTGAATTTCAGACCTTTTAACCATATTCTCTCCCATGGATCCATTTGAATATTATAACCAAAATTCTCAGCCCATTTTACCAACTTGCTCTTCCTCTGTTTCAAATCTCAACAAAAGTTTATACATTTTAGCAATCACATGTTCATCATTTGTACATAATTCATTTTCAGATTCCATTTTATTATATTTTATTCCTGGTACTTTTTTATCTATATTAAATCTTTTTCTTAATTGTGCATATGAGGACCTTTGAAAACTAAATCCCTTTCCAGTCAATTGTTCTCTTGATTTCATCTTGAACTTCCTGTTTTCCTGTGCTAGCAAGTCTTTATATGTTTACCATTTATTGTTGCCCACTGCTTCTTTTCTATAAAATGCTTCTTGAGCCAAGGTCAACAAAAATATTTTCGGGCATAGCCTGGGCTTGTATCTATTCCATATTCATAGTATGGGATTCCTGAATAATGATTTTTAAAATCTACATTTACTTTAACTTTATCGTACCATAAGTAACCAGACCACCCAAATCTCAGACCATGACCTTCTAAATCTAAAAGTCTCTTATTTCTTAGCAACGGCCATTCCTTCATCCAAACCAAACAGCAGGCAGCAAAATACAATTTAAAATCAGGTAATTCTAGACCTCCTCTTTCCTTTGCATCTTGGAGGTTCTCATGCTTAACCCTTGCTTTTTTCCCCACCATATAAATCTGGATAAGTCTTTTTGCCACTGTTTAAGTGGTGCATCACTTCTCACAATAGGTATTGACTGAAATAAGAATAACATTCTAGGTAACACATTCATTTTTACCACAGAAGGTGGCAAATGGTGATCACGTGACTGCAGGATGCTGCAACTGGTCATAAGTGTGAGCTGGTTGCACCTGAATTTTGTTCAGGTGACTGCAGGGGCACTGCAACAGCTGGAACTTTGAGAACCAGTTGTAAGTCCCTTAATTCAGCACCATCATAACTTCGAACGGTCACTGAATGAATGGTCATAACATATAGTGACCATTTCTTTCTGTCTTAATTTGCAATCCAAATAAAAGCCAGCTTTAACTTTCTACCCCTTTTCATGTTTCTTAAATCTTGCACTATTACAATAGTTCCTTATCCCTTTGTTTAAGAAAGCTGACCAGTCATTCTCCTCAGTGATCCATAACAAAATGCTTCCCCATGAAGATACATGCTATTTATTTAATTAATTTCCAGAAACTTTGAGTAAACAAAGTCCAAAAAGCTTCCCTGGACCCTTTATCCATTTAAAACTTTTGTAATTTTGCTACGTTAGTTTTTTTTAAGTCTTGTTCTTTTTCTATTAAGTGTGCTTTGGGCTGTAGGAACACTCACCAGCTGGTCCACTTAAACTGTTGCTCTGAAGATCTCTTTAGCTTTTATTTAGTTGTAATCCAGTCATTTAAGAAATGGGGTTTGGTCAGATTCAGTGTCCTTTAAAAGGCTTCGCTGAGGCTGTGGATCTGATCCTTTCCTTGAGTCCCAGCTGCTCTTACTCACAAGGTGCCTCCAGAATCCTTTCAGACTCTGCAGGCTTCCTCATGAGGAGTGGCCATCTGGAGCACACATGGGCAATCTCTTCATCTTTTCTTTTCCCTGGAGAAGCCTCGCAAGACTGGGCACCTCACCTGATCACAATTCCAGCCTCAGCGTCGTCTCCGCGCTTTCGGAGATGCTCAGTCTGCCATTTCCCCCCACTGGAAATCCCATCATAATAGCAGAAAAAGATTTAAAAAAAAAGACATAATATTCTGGTTTTTTTCTGGTTTAAGTACTGTGGTTTTATTTTTAATTTGTGGGACTCCCAAAGTCACTGTTGAGTGGCCTTAGAAATCAATCAAACAAACAAACTTTGTTCAGTTATGATCATTTAAGGAAACTCTACATATAATTTAGCTCTGATAGATTGTTTCCATGTTAGAAAACAATTAGCTACACCTTTCTCCTTTAAATATTCTAATTTTATTATATGTTTTGTGGGTCTATGATTATCAATAAAATTTAACTTACTGATTGAATATGCCTCTCTTAAAGATCTTGCATTAAAATATAGGACACATTTCCCTCACAAATTTCCCCAAAAGTTTGTTTTAAACTGGAGACCAGCACACAATTCCCATTGAAGCAGATTGTTTATTACAACACTGGAAGAAGTTAGAAAAGGAAAAGGGGTAGGGATGCAACCCCTCCATATACAGCTATGCAAATTAAAATATACATTTGTTTGCTTAAAACAAAATGACTAATTGAATATGATTGGACATAGCAGCATCTTATGTATTAATGCAGTCAAATGTGGGCTGGATTCTATAGTGTTTCTCAACCTTGGCAACATGGCTGGCTGGGGAATTGTGGGAGTTGAAGTCCACACATTTTCAAGCTGCCAAGGTTGAGAAACACTGCTATAAGGTAATGGTGAGGAAGTATAAAAACAATGGGTTGTTGAAATAACCAATAGGGTAGTCTATGAACATAGTTACTTTTTAGAAAGTTTCTATTTAAGGCAGTCTGTGTTCCATGCTCACTTCCTTGTAGCTTCTCCTGGGTTGTCTCAGCCCGCTAAATAGCTTTGGCTTTGTTGGAGACTATAAATTAGACAAACAAAAATCTGTATCTACAATGGTACACCAAGTGTCTGTTTTTTAAATAAAAAGAACTAATTTCTGGCATGTCATTTGAGCATTGTTCCCCTCTCCCTTTTCACAAACATATTAATAGAACAAGTATGTAATTTTTCTAGTGATTCCATAGAAAGGATTTGGAACATAATTTTCCCCTTTTTAATATTTCTATGAAAGAAAGAATTGAATTGGTTGAATTTCCATTGCCATATTTGTTTAAAGGCATCTGAGCAAGACAAGGACTAAACTGTGGCCCTTAAAGATTAAAGGCTAAAGATTAAAGTACTAAAAGGGGAATGTCAGAGACATCACTAAATAGATATAAAGCAAAACTAATAAAATGAAAATATATTGTATCCAACTGGATATCATACTAAGCTGTGTTAATAATGAATAATGAATGAATAATGATAGTTGTGGCCACTCATGGAAAGGACTAATGAATTAGAGGCAGCTCCAACTGTGGCTTGTTTAGCGTGTTGTATGAACCAGGAACTCAGTCATGATTTCTCTCTGGCTTGTTCATCTCAGAACAAACCAGAGCCCCTGGCTTACATGACATGCTAAATAAACCATAATTCACTAGTCATACCCACTTATAGAAAAAGCCAATAGCTACTTTTACGCTCACAATAGTTCTCACAAAAATGAAGACCAGAGTGAAATTTCATCGATAACCCTCGCTTTCATGTTAAATAGTGATAGCATATTTTTCGTAAAGAAAATCATTGGGAATGATACTGCAAGCTTGAAGGTTTGCATTTATAATTCATTTTGAGAAGACTGGTCTAATATGATAAATCAATCTTTCTAAGGAGTTAAAAACAACTTTATTTAAACATAACATCTTGTTAAAACTTGTGTTTTAGTAGTGTTCTGCAACTGGCAGTTTATTATTTTATAATATAATATAATATAATATAATTAATATAATATAATATAATATAATATAATATAATATAATATAATATAATATAATATAATATAATAATCAAGCATTTCCTTTAGGCTAGTCTTAATGGTAGATTTATATATTGTTCTAAGCCATGATTTAAACCCAGATTATTGAATGAACCACAGTTGCCTGAATTCACTCAACAGACCAAGCCAAAATTAAATAAATCACATTATGGTTTAAGACAAAATATGAATCCTTTAGCCACAATGATTAATCAACGAGGTTGCAATAATATAATTCAGTACAGGACTGAATTTAGCAGCACTTATTTCAAAACAAACAAGAATATGGTAGCACTGGTTTTCCTTTTTCTCTGAGATTATAGTGCTTCATTTTTATTGAATTCTCCATAATGGTTCTGCTATTGGTATGTTCCTTTGTAAAACACAGATCAAATAATATAAATTCTTATAGTAGGAGTTATAAAAAATGAAACCAGAGCAAAATGTTTATCTGGTATTTAATTTAATTCAAGATATCCAACATGATATATTTTCTTATTTACAACAGGAATCCACCCCTCCAATACTATTTAGTTTGTGTTCCACTTTCAAATGGCAAGCAATCACTTACTATAGTTATAGTTATTTACCTACAGTATATCCTTTTAATTAATTTATTCACTTTAGCTATTACCCAACTCCATCCTGCCTCTGAGCAGTGTAGAGAATTAGAACTGATGGCAAGGCTGGCTAACAACACCCATACCTCCAAACAAATCCAACAGAGGGTCCCAACCACCTTAACCCATGGCCTGGGAGAACAGCAGCTTTTTAAAGCTTTCTTGAATGCCATCAGGGTGGGAGCCACACAGATATCAGAGTGGACCTCATTTCAGACAGCAGGCACCATGACAGAGAAGGCATGCTTCTTGGGTCCTGACAGATGACAGATGTTTAATTGGACACAAAGGGCACCGACCTGTCGGTTTGTACCAGCCAGGCAGACACCATGGGAGATCCCTCAGATAATCAGGTCCTATGCCATGGAGGGCTTTATAGGTGATAACCAGCCCCTTGAATTGCACCTGGAAGCATACTGTTAACCAGTGCAGCTTGTGAAGCAGGGGACACATAGGCATACTGAAGCATATCCATCACGGCCTGCACTATGGACATGTATGTTTCCAAAATCACCATATGTTAATCTGATAACCATAACAGTGTGTTCATGTGCTTTTAAAAAGTGACAGCACAAACTTATGCTATACTGTAGGTATTTCTACTCAAAAACCTCTTCTTGACTGCATATCACTCCTGCATCCTCTTCATGGGAACAATTGTGCTTTCCAATATCTGAATGGGCACATTCTAGAAGAGTCTTCTCATGTCCTGTGCACTGAACATCATCAAGTAGAATCGGAAGCGAATGTCCCTCCCCAAACTCTGCTTTCTTGGTGGCCCGGATTACAAAAGCATAACCTAACTGGTGGCAAACTACTGCAGCTGCTTTAGAAGTCCACAAATCATCACAAACAGTGCCCCACTCTCCATTGATAAAAATTTCAACCCTCCCTTGGTCTTTCCCTCTTGTGCTGCCACTCATGAGTCGGACTGCACCATTCCGTGGCTGTCGGGAAACACTGATAGGCTTATTCTTCCTTCGTTGATATCTTCTTCTCCCAGTCCTTCCTCCTTTCCTGGGTCTTGAAGCTTTGGGTTTTGGTGCTACAGTAGTCATCTGCCATCCGTTCTGATTCCTAAGCAGAGTCAAGAGTTGTTCCATCCAGTCTGGAGTTGTGCCTTGCGAAGACTCTGTAGTTACTTTATTCCTGGCTGGGGCTCTGGTTGTGACTTTTACCTTAGGATGCTGTGTTGGCATTTTCATTATTAGTTCTAGCATAGAATAACAGAAACAAATATTTTTAACAGGTCCCTCAAACCATATTATCTGGTACAAAAACTGAATTGCTGATGGTAATAGGAGAAGCTGCCTAAAGATTGAGGATTGTTTTCTTTAATAACCAGATGAAAAGCAAATGAAATTGGTCTGTAATATTTTTGAGGTTGAGAGGGCTAGCTGGGCTGGGGCACAGAAAATGCTACCAAGGAGTCCTTTACAGAGCAAGCCTGAGCATACTTCTACTGCCTTAATTTGAGTAGGACCAAAGAAAGGCAGGTGCTGGACACTTTAACACACAAATTGCCCTTCTTTCTTCTGCCCCTTCTACTGCCCAGCCACAATTCTGCTTCCAAGGCAGTATGCAGGGAGTTCCTGTTCTCCCACTGGCTCACCAAAAGTAGACCCTTTTAAGACAAAAAAAAAAAATCAGATGACAACATACTGGAGCTGTCCACAGTAATAGGCTGAATATGCTGTGATGGCTTTGTTTAAACTCCCTCTCAATTTTTGTAATGCATGTCCTCCTGAACTCCCAATCCAATCTGCCTTATAGTCAATCAGCTCACCTTCTTGAAAGCAGAAAGACTAATTTTTCGCATTAACCAGAAGATTAACTTCATTTCCTTGCATGAGTGAATTGTTTAGCCCCAGAATTCTCCAGGGTTAATATTCAATAATATGTATATCCATTACTCACTTTCCTTTGGGGCAAATGTATTGAGCCTGCCTTTCACTTTTACTGGCAAAGGGTCAACATGGCATTTTCCAGGTGGTGCTCTCCTGATCAAAATAAGAAAAAACATACAGAGGATCATAAAGAGACAGAGCTGCAAAGAACCTACATAAATGGCCAACTAGTCACTGCCAATAGAAGAAATTCATTGCTATAAGTATTGTGATAAGCAGATGCAGATTCAGCAAAAAGTTGACAGTTTAGCTATGATGAGAAAGAATCAAACTCAGCAAATAGGCCAGAATTTTCTTCACATCAGCATTTACGTGTTTATGAGCAAAAATGCTTCAGGTCTTACCGTGATGTATCAACTATTTTGTAAACTACTCCATTCGGAGCTGTGGCACTTGGTATTCCAGTTGACATGAAATAAAGTTCCCCTTTAGGAAAGAACAATAAAAAAAAACATGAATTGTTTGCATGTATTCCTTTTGGTCCACTAGGCAAAGAAGGTAATCTGACATCACAAAAACCTGCCAGAAACCAATTCTTAAGACAATGCATAGGGATTTCTGGTACAATAATCAGATCCACTTAAATTAACATTAGGCAGACATATGCCTGGACCTTGAACACCCTGACTTATTTGATTAGTTCATGGATGGGAGTCCATCAGGAAATTCCAGAGCTATAGACTAAAGTGAACAAAGAAGGCAATGACGTATCACTTCTGTATTGCTGGCCAAAAAATCTGCATGATTACATACAGTGGTCAATCCCAGCTCAAGAGAATCTTTACTAATCTGTATAGCTTTTGAAATGATCATGCTGATGGACTTTCCTTAGCCATCTGGGTTTGTCTCACCAGAATAATACAGACCTATCTTTAAACTATATACCAGCCTTCTCTAATGTTGTACTCTCAAGATGGACAGGATAACAACTCCATACTGCCCAGTCAGGTTATGAGCATGCTGAATGGAAATTATAGACAATGACAAAACATCTAGAGGCTGAGTGGCTGGGGAAACCTACTATCTAGCAAGAGTAATCCCTCAAAAAGTCAACCATTTAGTTGACATATTAATATTTACTCTTTAAAAATTAAAGGAATTACCTAGTAATTCTCTTTTCCATTCAGTTAGAGATCAGGGCAAACATCACTACCTAAAAAATTCTGCTGTCTGTCTACCTGCCTATCTGTTTATTTCAGAAATTCTACTATAATGTTTGAATGCCAAGAGAATGAGGTTACCATAGTTGGGAACCCAAACTGATAAACTGCTGCTTAGTAACAATAATGGGTGATGCTCTTGCCTGCCCTCTGGATACAAACCATAAGTTCATTTTGACTGAAAAAAAATCTACCTTAAGCAAATCACCCTGCAAATGTGAAGCACAGAATACTCAAGCCACTGCCATTATCTGAAAAGTCCTTTTCTAGCTTGTGACAGTTTTATAAATATACATCAAAAACTATTGTAAATGAACAGTATTACAAGCATACTAACACAATCACACTGATATTTTTAGCACAATATGTGGATCCAACCAGTTATAGCTTATTCAACAAATTACGCTTTGTGCTTCTTGACTGACTGAAAAGCATCTTCTCAGAGCTTCAGATAAGAGTCTTTGGAAGCTCTAGCTGGAGATGCACTGAACATGGGGCTTTAATTTAAGCAGCAAAGCAGGAGTGCTAATATCCTTCCTTCCTATAATATTATAATAGCTAGCTGAGAAGACAGTGGCCTCTCTTTACCATGGAGTATATAACTAGGATAAAGATAGGGAGGGAAAGAAAAAGCAGGAAAAAGAAACTGAAGAGCCATAGCGGGCTAATGTGGATTGATCAAAAGTGCTTCAGATCTCTAAAATTCTGATCTCTGAAAAATATAAGAACTTATACAAACATGAGTAATAGAAATGGACAAAACTTACATGATATATTAACAAACATATTAAACTATATCTTAAAAATGTCTACATTTGCACAGAAATCCAAAGGAATTAATTTGCTAGCACTACTAAAAGCATCCAGGCTAAAGTATGCAATAGAAAAAAATAAAAACAGCCATCAGACCAATGAAAAAATGTGAATGGTGCTAACAGCTTTCGAAGCACTAGAACTTGTAGTGATGAGGGATTAGAAGAATAAGGAGTAAATTCACTGGCTTGCCTTATATAAATGGGTATTTAGTGCCTGTGACATGTTTCAAAATTTCAAATGTTCCCATGCCAAAAAATTGGAAACTCATGTCTTAAGTTGATCATTTGAACTCTATAATTCTATGCTTTTCCAAAATTTGAGAATATTAGCCACCCGTTTAAAGAATCCAGCTATTACCTGCCTCATCTTCAGCAAAAGAGATGATGTACTGATAATAGTTATTGATAAGTCCAGGAAACATACATGTTTGGCCTGTTCCCATGCATATTTCATTGTACTGCCATTCCCCAGTTATATGATTCTCTTTCAAGGACATGAGACGCCTGAAAGATGAAAAAAATAAGATGAAAAAAAATAGTTTTATACATTAATCTGCATGAAATAAACCAGGAAGAACAGTATTAGTATCAGCCTGGAGTATCAAATCAGTATTAACTACCCTACTCCAGCCCAGAGCAATACATAAAAGCTATCAGCTTACTGGAACTAAATAAACCCTTTAGCCAGATTACTTTTCAACTGAGGTATGATTATCATCATTTATTTGCATATCAAACAGGGTAGAAACTAAACTATAGCTAAAGTTAGACCTTATTCTAAAAGAATGCAATGCATATTTATTTAACTTTTCATCCTGTTTCTAAACCTTGACTTTATTAGTACCTTAGCTACAAGTACTAGAGACTTAATTTAGAAATACAAAGAAAGGTAGGCAACTGTCCACAGGTACATCTGTTGTGCTACGGTGCTTTTAAAATAGTTGCAGACAAACTGCATAAATAAGTACTGATTTTTATTAAATCAATCTTATTAAATGAAAGTGAGGGAATCTTCGCATACCAACTGCTTGAAGTAAAGATGGTGCTGAAAAAGGAGACTTAGGACCGGTCCTCAAAGTTGTGGCTGTCGCAGCGTCCCTGCAGTCATGTGATCATGATTTGGGTGTTTGGCAACTGGTGCACATTTACAACAGTTGCAACATCCTGCAGAGACATGATTGCCATTTGCAACCTTCACAGCTGGCTTCCAACAAGCAATGTCAATGGGGAAGCCAGCCAGAAGTCACAAGTTGCAGTCATGCGACATAGCGCTTAACGACTCGTGATTTTGTTAATGACTGCAATTGAAATTGACATTGTTAAGTTGGGCACAGTCACATGATGTTTCACTTTACGATTGCATCACTTAGTGACAGAGTTGCTGGTCCCAACTGCAGTCAGTAAGTGAGGACTACATGTATTCAGATATAACTATTTTTTTAAAGTTAACCATATATGAGATATAGGACTATATAAGTTATAAAGATCAACTAGATTTGGAATCCAATTAAATACTGAGAACATATCAAAATATTGAATGCTGTATGTTTAACACTTATGATATAGCAATAGCATAACATCCTTCCTAAGATGAATACCCAGTCTCTGAACAGTGCCACTTTATTTCAAGGTGGTAATATTTAGTGGTACACTTTATTAGTGATACACTGATAGTTCATCCTATTAACATTTATACACATGTACATTCACATAAAACAGGGACATAACATGATGGACACACATCAACTGTAGTAAAGCAGCAGTGGATGGCATTTTGCTGAATGCCAGGAAAAAGGTTATCAGCAAAGATTACAGCCTGCCTAAATACTGTACCTAATGTTGAGGACGCCAGCTAATTTATCACTTACTTAATAGCTGGTCTGCTGTCACTTACCCACTCATAAAGTCACCAAATATGTATAGCCCATTCAAGTTTGGAGACTCACAACCTCGATAGACATAACCTCCTGTCACTGATTTCCCCATTTTGTGGGGATAAGCATATATTGGAAGGACATCGTCTGTAGAAGGGGAAAAGATAGTATCATACATATAGGATGCCAAATAACCATTTTTATAATCATGTATAACATTTTTATAGAAGTCAGCTAGTCATATCCCTGACTGCTGTTTAAGCCTTTTATTTAACTATTTGCTAAATTTTCATAAAATAGGAATCAACACTATTGTAGAAGGCATGTTTTACAAACATTTCCTCAAAGATTTGTTGCTTCATAGGGTTTTTGTCTTTTAATAGAAATATCAATTAATTGTATATTTACGAAGAGCAGGATTTTACCTAAATCTTCCTTATTTCCGTAAGAGCTAATTCATGTTGATTCATCTTTCTTAGTATTCACAGGTGCACAGGAGCAACCAGCAACCAATCTTCAGGACTTCAGAAAGGATTCCCACTCCTACCTTGAAATGCCAAGGATGGCAGCTGAGACATTTTGCACATGCTCTGATATTAAGCTAGAGTTCTGCTACACAGCTATTGGCCGGGCACATTTAAGGCTGAATCATTTACACTGCCTTACTGTTCCTGGCAAAACCATATAAAAGTTATACTTTTGCATCTTTCTTTGGGAAGATGGGTAATCTCTTGACCAAAGACAATTTTTATATTAATTAAAACCAGAACCATACAACCAGGAAAATATAAACATCATTTGACTTTCCAATTCTAAGGATACTCTGGGATAGTACTTCAAATTAGTTTTACTTAGCTGTTTGCATGATTGTGGGTTCCATGTAAGTCAAAATTATATATTTTATTGTATCAGTTATAAAACTGAACTTAATGAAATAATAAAACCCTAGTGCTATACATTATGCCTCAGTGTAGCATAATATTCTATCCCTATAATAGCTGTAGCAATAGATTTGTTCTTGTAGATATTATGGTTGTTGATCGAGAGGAGACTTTTAAGGAGCCATACCTCACAGGGTACATTCACAGGACATCTTAAAATACTAATGGAGGCTTTTATGGCTAGCATTAATCCAATGGTGATGAGCTTTTGGGCTAATAGGCCTGGTCTAATTATTTGGTATCCTCACATTTCGCCAGCAACTATGGCTGGCATCTTCAGAGGTGAAAGTGATCTGCTCTGAACAGCAAACAATAGTGCTGCAAGGTATTTGCAAACTATATACCACTTTAATATTTCACTAGGCCCTGATACAGCATGGCTTGGTCTGGGACACCATGGAAAAAAATAATTTCAGGAATTTCAGGAATGTAGTTAAATGAACAAAGTTGGATACCACAAAATTTGCACCTCCTGCATAGAAGGAGGTGTTTTTTCAATGCTGAAAGAAGGAATTCCAAGTTATAATTCACACACTGTTTTAATAATTGCTTTTAGTATCTTAGTTTTTAATCTTTTTCTGTATATACATGATTTAAGTTAAATATGCTTATTATTTTAATTTGGATAGAAAAGCAAGCAAACTGCAGTTTTCCTTATGAATATTAGGCATCAACTGTTAGAGCTATGCTGATATTTATCCCTTTTCACAGATCTACATAATTTAGTTCAGATCACAGCCTAACTTGAAGTTTATAGTTGCATGCTAGCAGTTTGATTGAATCTAGACTTCATATCCTTCTCTATTGACTTAGCTCAAAATTTAACAACCTGGCTATATACTGAACAAAAGTTTCTCTAATGTTTTTAAAGTGCTAAACATGAAGAATAAAGTGCTAAATATGAAGAATAAAGTACCAAATAGCTTTTAACAAACAAACAGAAGTAGTCTGTGCTAGGGATTAATGGTAAGAAACAGTACTATACTGCTCTTTTTAAGGTAGAGTAATAATTTTGCAATCAAGATGTAGTGAAATCAGGGTCTTACGTCCAAGTATATATGCTTAGATTTGGAGTTCCAATAATTTTTCTTATAATGATACAAATAATATCAACATATATTTTATCTCACAAAAAAAAGAACATTAAAATATTTTGTTTGTATGCCTCTTGATAGATTTCAGTTAAGTAATATTGCCCCTTCCAATTATTTATCCAACATATAAATGGCCATAATGAAAATCTGGCATACTGGGGCATCATTGATTGCATATTTGGCTAAGTAATACAATAACACACCAAAAGAGCTCAGATTTATTTTCTTGTTATTAAATAATTCAGACAGCAGCAGCTTCACTACAACAAATTCGGCATCAAACACAATGCAACACATTCACTCCAATCCTGAAACTGCTTCTGGAAAGTCTGATTTAAGTTTGCAACTTGTGAACCACCAGGTACAATGATATTTCTGCCAGATCTTTGGAATCTCCCCTATTCTCACAGCTCTAGGCAGGCAACGAGTGCAGAAGATGGAGCCCTTAGTGAAACCTCTCAAATGATTGGTTGACAGCATTAAGCCTGATAGGCCATAGGTTGTATAGGCTTACTTCTAATTCCAGCATGTATGCTTATTGGCAAACAGACCATCAAGAGAACAAGATAATAATGAAAACATTTTCCCCAAACAATGCATTATTTACTTCAATTACTCGAAACCCATAATTACCTAAAGAGGAATTGGTGCAAAGCTTTTTGTCATAACAGTTGAATCCTTCTCTTGCTCTCCAGCCATAATTTCTCCCTTTCTCCACAATGTCAATTTCCTCAAATTTATTCTGTCCTACATCACCACAGAAAAGCCTCCCTTTCCCTTCCTTTGTGTTGGGGTCACCCCTATCAAAAGAACAGCGCCACATATTCCTTGCCCCATAAGCATAGACTTCAGGCCGGGCTTTTGGTTCATTGATGAAGGGATTGTCAGGAGGGATTTGATAAAGAGGTCCAAAGTCATTGTTTTCCACGCTGATTCTGAGTACTTTGCCTAGCAGTGTTGATCTGTTGACATGGAAAACACAAATAAAGGAATAGTAACAGTACTTTTAAAAATGATATTTTTCTTTAAAACAATGAAATAGTTAAAGATGCATTCATTTATACGAAACATTTAGATTCTGCCTATCTTCCACTGCAAATTGCAGGAAACTTTCTCTCTCCTTGTTCTATGTTTTCAGAAGAAATGCTGTTAAAAAAAAAGTGGGGGTTCTTAGCTGTAACATCTTCAATCTCTAGATAAATCAGGGATAGGCAATTTTTGGTAGTCAAAGGGCACACTTCACATTTTTTGGAGTAGCAATTTTGCAAACTATGAGATGTGGTGTTTGACCTGAGGCAGAAATGAACCATGGGAAAGAAATTCTTCCAACAGAACACAGAAGTAACATTAGTAAAGATGTTCTTTATTTTCTGAGAGATGGAAGTTTAAATTAAATGAAGCTAACTTCTCAGCACTTCCTGATAATCTTACAATAAGTGCAGAGAAGAACAACTAAGCTGCCCTGGTGACAAACCTTTTGCACTTATTGCTATTCTTCTCCCTCAGAAGTTATCTAAAATTATACAATTATACCTCCTTCATTAAATATTGTGAGAAGGCAAAGCAGAAGAGAAAAGCATTTCAGAACTAAAGCATGGGAATGTTTGTGTGTGCGCGTGTGTGCCTTTGAGTCAGTATTGACTCCTGGCGACTGCCTGGACTAATCCCTGAAGTTTTCTTGGCAAGGGTTTTCAGAAGTGGTTTGCCATTGCCTCCTTCCTAGGGCTGAGAGTGACTGGCCCAAGGTCACCCAGCTGGCTTTGTGCCTAAGGTGGGACTAGAACTCATGGTCTCCCAGTTTGTAGCCTGGTGTATTAACCACTAAACCAAACTGGCTCCCTAATGAATGGGAATACTGGGGCAAAATTAATTGAATAAAAATGTTAAGATTTTGGTCAGAAATAGTACAATATTCTGCTCTGGGGATACTAAGGGTACTTCCACATTACAATCTGAAAACAACTCCAGTTCTCCGCATTCTGATGGCTGTCAGTGTTGGAGAGTGGATCATTTTTCCCCTCAGTTCAGTTGTGGTACAGCTAAAATAATTGAAAAGGTCAATTATTCTTTCTGGAGACCATTTTCCTTTTTTCTTAACTTCTCCTCCTAGCTCCTGAGCTTCAGGTCCTGGAAGGGAAATACTAGTTTGAGGCTCTTGCAGCTCCTCTCAGCCCAGACAAAATGAGCAGTAAAAATATTGAAAAATGTTTGTCAGTTTCATCTTTTCTTCAGTAGGGGTGTGAGGCTACTGTTTTTGTTTTCTTTTCCTTTTTGTGTTTGTGTGAGAGGAGGGGATTTTTGTTGCTGCAGAACTTGTGTGCCAGTGATTTTCATCCCTTGTTCTCAGCATTTCAAACTAGCAGAAGTGAAGGCAATTACTAATCATCTTTAAATAGCTTCTGAAGGTTAGGGAATTAAAATGATAGAGGTATGGAGTATCCTGAATTGTGGATTTCCTATCCATATTTCAAAGTATTTTCCTGGAAAAAGGGAACCATTAATTTTGTTTAGTCTGATGAACTACAGTATATCATCAGAATTCTAGTGAGACCACTCACTACTGTAATGAGACTACTACATAAATTGAACTGAAATCTGTTTATTCTGGACACTCATATGTTAGAACTTGGAACAAGACCATCTTATTTCAAAAAGACTATTGAACAACTTCCCCAAGTATATGCCCTTCTGTGGCTATCTGTGTGAAAGACTGAACTAGTGGTTAAGAGCTAAAAATTATAATTGGCCACTGACTGAAGTATCCAGATACTAGCAAAGCAAGTTCAGTTCCGAGCATTAGCAAATTCAGTATTTGGATTTTGAATATAAAATGCCTTAGGCACAATATGTTCTGAACATCTTTTGTGAAACCTACAGGCCACGGTCTACTTATGTGCTTATAAACCTGCTTTCATCTTTCCATGTGACAATAAGGGCATTGAAATAAGTCACCAGGTTCTTCTTGGTAAATTTCTAAGCTACCTGGAAAATCTCAGTTTTAAAGGAATCATTAAAAATGTAATAACAATATTACTACTAGCTTCTAAGTCTCTAATTATCAATCTTCTAAATCTGGTACTTGGTACTAAACTTTTTTGGGGAGGTGGGAGATGATTTGTTCAAATCTTGTTGCAACTGCCAATTCTTGCAAAAAATTCTGGAATAATGAAATACTGGAAAGTGTGACATTAAGGGCATGGATTCATGGACTGAATCCAGACTACATTATTTGAATATAATTTATTTTAAATTAAATGAAAACTAAAGTTTATTAGTTAATTCCTGTTAAAAATTATGGGACTTAGATGCACCCAACTTATTCTCGTCATCATGGAGAATATGTGGTTGCTAAGAGTCAATACCGACTTGATGGCACATAATAAACAACCAACCAACCAACCAATTCTTGATCTAACCTTATTTTTTTATTGCAGTGCATACCCAAGATCCAATCTAAGAAAACAATAAAATATATGCCAGTATTGAGCCTGGTTTCAAATCTATAAATAAGAGATTACAGTTTATTTGTCCCCTTTTTCCCAAAGTTTATGAATTTAAAATCCTACTTGTTTTGAGCATTGCCAAATGCCCCAAAAGGATCGCCACCCATTCCTCCATCTCCTGTGAAGATATAAAGATAACCATCATCTCCAAACAGTAATTCTCCTCCATTGTGATTGGAAGCCGGTTCTTCTATCTCCAGAATTATCCTGGGGGTACAAAAGAAGAAAGCACAAATCTGATAGAAGCAGTACAATGAAACTACAACAAAACCAAGTTTTAAAAACTGCCTGACCATCTGGATTTAACTTAACTCAAGTATGCCCATATTGTACAATCCTACTTTGATCTTGGTGCTAATCAATCTAATGTTGGCTTTTGTTTTGATCTGTTTTTTACTAAAGATATAACCCAGAACATCTTTCAAATCCTTTCAAAGATATCATAGGTGTAATGATTTTTCTGAAATGGCTAATTTGTTAAATTAGTTATTTATTTGGCTTATGTGGCTACCAAATCATAAAGACTCAAGGTGGCTTACATTAAAAACAAACAATCAGAATGCATAAGGCATAAAAATTAAATAATAATATGGGGAAGTACATTAAAAAAACACTTAGCCATCAATATCACTTGGCAGGATAATAAAACTTGGCTGATGGCCTGCTTCTGAATGCCTTTCTAAAGCAGATCAGGGACAAGTCCAAACAGACCTCTGGGGAAGATATACAATTTTCACCAAGAAACTTTATAAATAGTGGCGTGAAATGCTATATATTCCACATGCACCAAGCAATATTTTGTCCTCAGAGAACAGTGAAACACTTCAGACCTTATGCTAAACATATAACTAACTGTATATATTTAATTAGGAGTAAGTTTCATTGGAATCAATGTAACTTCTGAGTAAACATATAGGATTGCACTTAATTTTAACACCCTCCAATTTAAGCACCTATTCCATAAGGATGTATGCTCAATGCTAGAAAATGGGTATGAACTGCACAGTCCATCATCTGTTCTATGTAGTGATCTATTTGCCATTTGAGTATATAGACAACATGGATTGAATTGTTGTACTGAAATGTACTGTTGCCCGGATTAGTCACTTGGAATCTTTGCAAGTGATAGCTTTGTTATTGTTTAGAAACCAAGTTGACACCTGTCTACATGGTTAACCTTTGGGCAGAAAATTGGATGATGGAGCTTCCAACAAACAAAAATATTGGACTGTTCCAGGTTATTCAGAGATTGTAATCTCCCATCAGTGATTGCTCAAAATGGAGGTTATCCAAATAAAACTATTCCACTTATTTCAGTCAGTAGTTAGAGTACTCAAGACCATAATATTTTTCTTGTTCCCAAGTCAGCTACTCTTCTCACAGCAACAACTGGGAGAGTCCATGGAAACCAATAGCACCTTGGGGACTTGAAAAGGTAATATAATAATAGAACTTGGACCAATTCTTCACTCATTGTTCCATCTCAGCATTTTTTGAACCTGAACCACCTTATAATGAGTCAGACTACTGGTCCATCTAATCCAGTATTATCTATTCTGACTAGCAGAATTCTCTAGGGTTCAGACAAGAGACTTATAATATCAGTGTTGGAGGTATTCACTGGACTCTTTTGTGTCTTTTCACATCTTTGTGAGATGTTGCATTTTACTCATTCAACACTTTTTGCCTTTGGCACAAATAATCTGGGTCTGCCTTCCATAAACTCATGACTTCCAGAAAAGCTGGACCTCAATTCCTGTAAGCACCCATTTGGAAGGCAACAGATTGGAAAGGAAAATAGTCTGAAGCCATGCTGACCAAACTACATACTGTACTAAAGTTATGTATGGAAATCCTCTGGATTATTAGCAAATGTGATTCAGCAGGGAAAGAATCTTTAGAGACTCTAGTAAGAAACAAATCAATTCAATTCCCATGACCTTTTCTAACCTTTTCCAATATTTATCTTATTGTCTAGAATTCTACTATGATAATGGCCAGCTAATAAATATTTTTCAATAAATCATGACATTATTTTATGCTACTTAGTTTGGAAGTAAGATGAATTCCAAAAGCACCTAAGAAACATATGTAGTTAAATAATATAAAGTGCATTTAGTCTTTACACTTGAGATGTAACACAGATAATTTCCTCTTTCAAAATGCCGATCATAAGAACAGCTTTTTTTTTTTTAGATTTTTTATCCTGCCTTTATTATTTTTATAAATAACTCAAGGTGGCAAGAGCTTGCCTAATACTCCTTCCTCCTCCTCTTTTCCCCACAACAACTCTGTGAGGTGAGTTGGGCTAAGAGAGAGTGACTGGTCCAAAGTCACCCAGTCAGCTTTCATGCCTAAGGTGGGACTAGAACTCTGAGTCTTCTGCTTTCTAGCCTGGTGCCTTGACCACTAGACCTAACTGGCTCTCTTAATATACATATGCACTAGACTTCAAGTATCTATATACCGAAACATGCAGATATTAAATTTAGGCACTATAACTAATCCTTATATATACATATTATAAATACATAAATACATATTTGCCATTAAATGTCTTAAATAAATTGGACACGTAAAGGTGCATACAATACCTTTCAGAACCATGGTCCACTGAATTCATGTCACCAGGAGAAATTCTGAACTCACTGATTCGGATTCTTTCTTCATACTGAACTTCAACTGAATAGTAGACATATACCTTACCATTAAATTTGAATTTAGGATGGAAGACAATACCTAGGAATCCTCTCTCATCCCCTTCCCAAGGTGAGGTAAGTACAGCTTCGCTGATGTTCAAAAATGGTTTTTCAAGCCTTGACAGATCAGGAAGGTAGGTCCAGACTAAACCAATTTGTTCAGCAATGAAGAATCTGTGAGTTCCATCATTTGCATGTATCATAGCAACCGGATTCCTAAGCCCATTGGCAATTTCAACTAAGCATAATTGCAGACATCCTTCTGAATCAGCAGTCACTAACCCAAGGTTTTGATTAAGAGGCTCATTGGCCAAGAGATGAGGAAAACAGTAGTCTGTATCATCCAAGGACAAATAACGGCAAAACTTTGCCCTGTTATTTTCCAGGGCCAGTAACTCTTTATCAGGAGTGAAGTAATGGAACATTGACCTACAGTCTTGCCACACTTGTATGCAGTAATCTTGGCAAAGTCCAGGAACAGTTCTCTCTGGAGTAGAAGGGTCTTCAGCATCATACAGATGAGCAGCATAGGGGGAACACTCCTAAAAATAAAAAGGGATCTCACATAAGTTGTTTTTGTTCCTCCATGTGCTTCAGTAAAAGAGGAGCTCTGTTTTGGCCAAAACAGATTAATGGAAGGTGCTTCTCAATACAGAGCTAAAGGTGCAGTAGGAAAATGGGGAATATTCAGTAGTCGGTATTGGAATACAATGATCTGACTCTGTGTAAAGCAACTTATGTTAAATTCAGTTCTGTAGTTTAGACAGTTGTTAAGCAATTTCTCCATTATCAACATAGCCAAATCAAAACCTTGATTATGGCCTTTAGGTCAGAGAACACTACAATAAAAATACATAAAGTTATAATTATTAATAAAACTAAAAAGTAGACATAGAATACAATCGAATTATATAACATAAATTAATATAGTAAGAATACAGATAACAATGGCAATCACCAAAATTTGTAGTAATCTTCAGTCGTAGGTAGGACAGATACAACAAATGGTGGCACAAAATCAGACAACCTGGGAAGATATGTCAGGGTCCAGATCAAATAGAAGTGACAGATAAGCATTGTGCTCTCTACCAGGTAGTTCTTTAAAATGGGATAAATATAAATTTTCTGAGATTCCCTGTAAAGAGAGCAACAAAGGAGCAGGTGGCTTAGGGATTCCACAGTCCACATAGACATAAATGCTGTTGGAAAGGAATGCTTTTATATCGCCCCCACAGGACTGTGGAGGATAGTGCATCCAACCTGGCCAAGGTGAGGGCACGACAAAATTTCAGAATTAGAATTGAGGAGAGATAAGACGATGGCACATGCCTATTTGAGATAAACCCATGAACTGATGCTGGGAAAGATTGAAGGCAAAAGGAGAAGAGGACGGCAGAGGATGAGATGGTTAGATAGCATCACTGAAGCAATGAGCATGAAACTGAGCAAACTCAGGGAGGCAGTGAAGGACAGGAAGGCCTGGCGCAATATGGTTCATGGGGTCACGAAGAGTCGGACACGACTTAACGACTGAACAACAACATGAACCGTGGGGTTGGATACTAGAATTAGACTGGCTTGAAAATCAATAGCAACCAGTTACAGTACAGTGTGTTGCTTAAGATGACTCTTAGTATTTTCAAACCCTAGTGGACAGAGATGTTCCCGAAAGAGAATTTAAGACTAGAGTTTGCTATTAGTTCTTGTTAGCCTGGCTGATTTAAAATGGTCTCTGAGAACAAGTGGAGCCAAACTCACAGGGGAAAAGAAATCAACTTTAACAAAAAAATTAAGGAGATAGAACTAGGCTCTGGCATACACAGAAACCAAATCTTTCTCAAACCATAAGGCAGCATTCTTGAAGCATCTTGGAACTGCAAGTGTAGCTCTTCTAAATTTGGACTGGACAGCTTCCAGGATATTAAACTTTGTAAAAATGCAGATCTGAACACCATAAAAAAGCTGAGAAATAACCTTAGCAAGAAAAACCTTGCAAGCTGCAGGAATAAAATGTGCCCCCTTAAATGGAAAAATCTTAAGACAGCTGTGGAGCTACACTGGGCAACGCTTGCCCAAAAAGAGAAATGTGCGCTCCAAGATAAGGAAGCCTGGAACTGCACCCCAAGATATTTGTTAAGTACATACCTGCTCTATTGGAATCCCATTAATTTGCCATTTATGCATCCTACTATTGTGTCATGCAAAGACTAGCATTTTAGTTTTTTTGATAATTTACTACAAGTTGTTCCTTTAGGCAAAAGGAAGCCAATTGTCCTCAATGCCCTTCTCATTCCTACCTGGGAGACAGGCAAATTACTACATTATCTGTATATAGCAAGGCTGGAATTGCATATCTGCTAATATTGGAGAATGATGAGACCTCAGATATAATAGATAAACAAGTCACCCTCCAACAATAGCAAGTTCTTCTATTCCAGCTGCTTCCACTTATTTCTTAAGGGTAAGAATGAAATACTGTACAGTCACAGTTGTTTATGTATTATCTTAACTAATCAACCTAAAATTTTATATGAGTGAAAGCTTTTCCTGGTCCTAATCTCAGTGAGGTCTTTCGACCTTGGTGGGCATTGGGTCAATGAAACTCTTTACTGTTTTAAGTGAAATCTCACCATATAGATCTCACCATATGAGTTCTGCACCAACAAAATATGAAATACTGCAAGCTATATGCATTATGTACGTGTGCATCTATTTACCTGTTTTCTATCATTTAGTCACTTTCTGAGAAGCAATAAAATGCTACGCAGGCCACTAGAATTCTGTCTCTTGATACTGGAAGTACTATTAATGTCTTCATTACACACTGGTAACATACCACATTGTCTACCATATCTGAGCTGCAAAGATCCAGACAACCATTAGATGGCAGCAAAATGATACATGAAACTAACTTTTTGCTTACCACCTAGTGGTTATATTTTTGCAGTCCAGATATGGTAGCTCTAATTTTGGAGCCTATTTGCAAACACAAAAAACAAAAACAAATACCCTCCCCCCCATAAAAAACTTGAAACCCTTAAAAATGAAAGAGGAGAGTTTGTGGTTTTTAATTGCACACGATACTGAGTTCCATTTTTGTATTTGTATGTTACAGATGAAAAAAACCCTAATATTGAATATTAAAGTACAAACACTTCTTTTAAAACATCTTTGCTTACGATAACCAAGTGAAGAATCACATCTGGTTTATTATAACATCATCCTTTTAGTCATACTGTTGGCTGAAGTTAAGTATACAGCTGGGCTAGGTGTAAAAAAGAATCCAACACAAAATCTTAAGGGGGGTTGACTTCACTTAAAACAGTAAAGAGTTTCATTGACCCAATGCCCACCAAGGTCAAAAGACCTCACTGAGATTAGGACCAGGAAAGGTTTTTCACTCATATAAAATTTTAGGTTGATTAGTTAAGATAATACATAAACAACTGTGACTGTACAATATTTCATTCTTACCCTTAAGAAATAAGTGGAAGCAGCTGGAATAGAAGAACTTGCTATTGTTGGAGGATGACTTGTTTATCTATTATATTTACTTGGCACATCTCATGAATGTCTTAGTAAAATGCTGTAATTTCCCCTTAGTGGAAAACTACTGCTTTCAGTTCTCCTTTAGAAATGTATTCTAAGCAAACTATAACCTTCATTGTTGCTGCCAGTATTTTAACTATATTGGTCCATAGCACAGACCAACTGAGTATAGGTGATCTTCATCAGGTTATTTGGGAGGGGTTACCTCCTTGTTTCCCCCTTAAAGAATTTGTACTACAGTATTTCAAACTTGAAGGCTCCCTAAAGCCCAGCATCTTCTGAGTTGATGGTGCTGTTCTGGCTCCTCCCAACCTGAACATTGATATGGAGGGAATGATATTGATCTGATTCATACATTGGTGCTTACAAGTTTGCGAACCCTTTTGAATTTTCAATATTTCTACATAAATATGACCTAAAACATGATCTGTTCTCCACACAAGTCCTAAACTAGATAAAGAGAACCCAGTTAAACAAATGAATCAAAAACTTTATACTTGTTCATACTTATTTATTGAGGAAAATGATCAAAGCTATATATTTGCTCTCTACAGACAGGTCTGAATGAATGTGCTGTGTGGTTCATCTCAAACCATCTCTATCAAAACACCATTTTAATTAATATAAATATTGAGTTATATACTTGGGATGAGAAAACTTGTCTGAGGATAAAGCCAGAAGAATATGCGATATGATTCTAGGCCCTTTCCAACTCTGCACTTAAAATGGATAAGGCATTACTGATCATATACTGTTGCTAATATAAGACAAAGCAGCTAATAGCATTCAACTGGAAGCAGTTCTCAGCAAGATTCCTAAATTCAGAAAAGTATAAGAGACTGAAACTCAAGCAAATATTTGTAGCATGCTTGCTGAGTTGTTTTGTTAATACTGGAAGATAATATTGTCATCTTTTGGAACAGAGAAGAAGCACAAGATGGAGAAAGGAGGCAATGTTAATCACCGGGCGTACTAAGTCTTACAGAAATAGAAAGCACACAGCATCTTCACTCAGACCTGTACAGTACACCTGGTGCTGGAGGAAAGCTCACTGTTTAAGAATAGACAAAATGATTATACTAATCTATGGTGTGGGTGTAAGGCATTTGCAAGCCCTTGGTGCAGAAACCTTTAGAAACAAAACAATGAGGCCACATATTATAAGGAAGACATTCATGTTATCACTAGTATTTGCATCTGGGATGAATAGAGGATCAAGCTTCAACACATATAATGGAAATGAAGTGGCACAAGTGCACATGAGGTAGTAAATTATCCATTTCATCCACCTAATGGGGAAAATTCTTGGAGGAGGGATTCACCAGTGACTACTCGTCATGGTAAGAGCTATACAGAATCTCCAGATTACTGGGAGGTAAAAGCAGGGAAAGGCTGCTATGTTATGCCGCAGTAAGCAGCATGATGTCCAAAAGCATCAAGGTGTTCCTGGATATCCTTTTTGATTCTTAATGGGTCCCCTTCCCACCTCACTTTTTAAAAGCTTCTTTTAACTAAAAATAAGTAACTAGGACCCTGGCAGAAAAAAGAGGAACCACAGAACAGAAAATGGTGAACTGGTATTGCATAATGCCTTGCCTCAGTAGGGAGAGGGAGCTTCAGTGTAACTGTCTGGGGGAACTACATTTAACATGAAGGGCACTCTTAGCATTCTTTAACAGTGACAGATAGCTAGTCTGGAACATTATCTGCCTTACACCAGGCCACCTTGTTTACCCATCTAGTCCAGTATTCTGATTAGCAGCAAAGGACTTTTCCACATTTCCTACTTTAAGCATCCTTCTCCAAACAAATGCTCTCAAGTTCAGTTGCAGGACAACTCTCACTCGTTTTACTATTGAGGAAACCTGGGAGCTGGAGTCCAACAAATCCCAAGGGCAGCACACTGAGTATGGCAGCCTAGAGGTTTCAGCAGTGCCAAAGACTGAACTTGGAAGAGATCTTCTTCAGGTAGACCAAATTATGGGCTGGACCTACAAAGTGAGATGGGAGCACACAGGCAGTCCTGCTACTTCAGTGGAGACCGGACAGTGCCAGCACCATCCGAAGTGGCTAGGAAAAAGAGCTGGATGGATGCGGCGGTGGGAGTTCTGGCCCGCGCCCAGCCCCGGCTCACCTGGCACAGGAGGTTCTGCAGGTGGCTGGCGCAAGCGGCGTAGGTGGCCTGGCCAAGCTGCTCGCTGATGCTGTAGTAACGCTCCAACAGGGCAGCATCGCGCCCCGCGTCGCAGCAGCCGAAGTTTGAGTACTGCACGCAGAAAGTGAGCGGGCGAGGAGGCTTGAAGGGCGGCTTGAAATCCAGGCATTGCGGGTGGCTCGACGCCAGCTCTGTGAGCAGGGCCAGCGAGGCCACCAGAGCCCAGGAGCGGCCGCCAGGGTCCCTCATCATGCTTCCTCGGGTCAGGGCAGGCGCATTCCGGCGGCGTATCTGAGGAGGGCAAGGAAGCGGGAGTTCCAAGGCGCTGTCCCGAGCATGGCTCCCTCCAGCTGAGGCTCCGGCCCGCAGCCCCCAACAGATCCCGTCGGGCCTTTTACACCTCGCAGCCTGTTCAGGGATTGTTTTATGTGCGCTGGAGTGGAAGCGCCTTTTCGGAAACGTCGGGAGGGGCGCTTCGTGAAAAGGAGAGAAAGACGAGCTCAATAAAGTCAAGAGGGAGCCCAGCAGATTCTCCACCGGATGCGTTTTTCCTCACGGCCCTTCCAGTAAAGTGGTGGATTTCTCCCAGTGGAAGAGCAAAGCTAGGTCCCCTTCTCCCGCCCCGCCTTCAGCTTTCCGAAGCGCATCAGATCCAAAAGAAGGGAAGGAAAGTGGAGGCGCCGCCTTCCTCTAGCTCGGGGCGTGTAAACAGCCGCTGGAGCAGCACCCGCCAAGCTCGCTGAGCGCCAGGAAGGAGGCACGTGCTACGGCAGCAAACTCTACTGACGGGAGAAACGCGTGAATCGAGTCACACGTTGCACGTGCCAGAAAGAGGATGGAAGCGGAACCAGCGCTCACGCTGGTAAAAAGATTCCAGAATCTAACAGGCGGGAGAAAGCAGTCTCCCCAACGCATTTGCCCGTTCTCTTTTTCCCCCACCCCCGTACCCTTTCACGGGTCATTCTAGGAACCCAAAGACCGCAGTTTGTTTATCTGTATACATTCATATCCATCTTTGTGTGCACTTTTCCTTAAAATACACATTTTTGTGTGCATAGTTGGGATTACAGAATGCTCATATATTGGTTTAGGAAATGCTGAATTGGGAAAATTCGTTTTAAAATACTATTCAAATAAATACTTCCCAAAAACTAATAAGTGCCTCAAGTAAGTTAGCCATGTTGAAGTATCACAAGGTGCCCCTAGAGACTGCTGCCATCACATGGTGATACGGTTATTTTACTTAGAACGCCTTGCTCAAATAGAAAAGTTTATCATCTGAAAGCACTCTTGGTAATACTCCCAGAGCACTTCAGTTATTGGACAGATTATATGTACTGTATGTATGTTCGGGTAGGTTAATATGTAGAATGTAGGTATGTTAAAAGGTAGAACTTTTCTGCAAATTATATCAGTTTGATTGTGAGGGTCAGCTAAATGCTTTGATGGAGGCTTCCAGACTGCCGTCACCTATTCAATCAAAAGCCTTCTACTGTAAACTGTATTCATGAAATATCAGCCAACAACACTGTATAAAAGTATCCTGGACTCTTTTGGGAAGGATGGGCTGAACATTCTGGTCAGTGTAAGTTGTGATCATCTGGCTGAGCATTTTGTGGATAAGATAACTCAAATTCACCAGATGGATAAAACCTACTGAGATGTCAGGGGCAATGTGATATCTGGACATTTTTGAATCTGTGGATCCTGAGGAAGTGGATAGAGTCCTCTATAATCTTAGCTCCATCACTTCTGGATTGAACTCCTGCCCCACCAGGCTAATCAAACAGCCAGGGAGAGGACTAGGGATTGGATTCAGGCAGTAGTCAATGCCTCTTTGAGAGAAGGGGATATGCCAGAGGCCCTTAAAGAAGCACTGCTTCACCCACTTCCTAAGAGGCCAGGTCTGGAATCAACAACATTAGATGACTACCATCTCTAAACTTTCCTTTCTGCAAAATCCTTTACTTTCTTTTATTGACAAAGTGGTGGTGCTGCACTTGTAGAGGGCTCTGGAAGATATGGATTATCTGGACCCTTGGCAGTCTGGGTTTAGACTTGGGCATGTGATGAAAACTGCACTGATTGCTCTCATGGATGACTTTTAGTGGGGCTTGGATATAAGCGTGTGACCATCTTTGTCCTCCTAGATCTTTCAGTGGCACTTTGTTAGGGAGTATGTCAGGTTTTAGTCCTTTCCTCTATCTTGTTCAACATCTACAGGAAACTGCTGGGAGAGGTCATCCACCAATTTGGAGTGAAGTATCATCAATACAGTAAACAGATGATAAACAGTTGTACATCTCCACCCTCGGCCCACTGGGAGATATGGTAGAAGTCACATTCTGGATGCTTTCAGGATTTGGATGGGGAAAACAGACTTAATTCAGACAAGGTGGAGTGACTGCTGATTTGGAGGCTGATCAGATTCTAGGACTCTGTTGCATCTCTGGCTCTATGATGGGTATCTACTCCCCTGGAAAGACCAAGCTTGCAATCCGAAGTCCTCCTGGACTCATGGCTTCTACTTACAAAACAGGCAGAGACTGCAGCTAAAATGGCTTCTGCATAGCTTAACAAGGACAGGATGCACTGAAGACAGATGCTAATGCCTTGTCATTTCTTGATTAGATTATTGTAATTTGATTTATGTGGGGCTGTCCTTGAAGACCACCTGTGTGGACCCTATTGCTGTGATGCTTTGTGTATTGTTTGTAATTCCTGCTGTCAACTATGTAAAACTTATTTGGATGGTGCCCCAGGGTGATCTGCACATTATTGTTTTGGCCCTCTCCACCATATTGTCTACCTGCAGAAGGGGGAAAATCGGGGAATGTGGGGGACAAATAATATTCTACCCTTTCCATATAATTCTGCAATGTATATTAGGCAGAGCAGAAGAACTGAAACAGCCTTATGACCCTGAAGGGAAGGAGACAGATTAACAGAAACCAGATTGTTGCCCTTTCCCTGGTGTGAAAGGAGATACTCCATGGGTACAATAAATGACATTGTTTATGTTAGAAGGTGCTAGTATCAGTAGAAGAGGGTGGGCTTGGAGCCTTTGTAGGAATGTGGAATCCCATAGCATTATCAGATGTTACATTCCGGCTGTTAAGTTCACAGCATGATTTACATTGCTTTCTTTATCATTTCTGTGTAACAGTTCTGGGAGTATATAACCCATAACCTTGCTTAGTTTGGGAGTCTTTTGCATTCTTGTGATCTCCTAGTGATCATTGGGCTGTGCATGCCAATAAAAGATATTTTGTTGCATCTATCTCCAAATGTTTTGGTTCCTTGTTTAAAGTGGGCATTTTTCTCACAACAATGCAATGCCATGCTTGTTTAGTGATCAGTTGTGATATTGCCACTTATATCTGTTGCACAAGCTGCATTGGCTACCAGTAGTTTCTGAGTATAATTCAAAGTGCTGGTTGCTATCAATAAAGCCCCATATAGCTCAGGGCCAGGGTATCTTAGGGTCTGCCTTTTCCCAATAGTCTCTGCCTGACCTATCCAGACAACTAAGAAATGTCTGCTAAGGGTACATACCTTGAAGACCATCTGGAAGCTACAGATGATTCAAAATGCAGTGGTGTGAGTAGTAATAGGCATCTTTTGATATGCCCATGTTGCACCACTGCTATGTGAGCTACACTGGTTCCCATTCAGCTTCCGAGTGCAGTTCAAGGTGCTGGTTATTACCTATGAAACCCTGTGTGGCATAGGGCCTGGAATTTTGAGGGACTGTTTGTCTCCAATAATTTCTGCCTGCCTGGTATGTTCTGGCAGAGTGGATGTGCTCCAGGTCCTCTCTATTAAATGGTGTTATCTTGTGGGATCAAGGAAGCGTGCCTTGTCTGTTGTGGCCCCCACCCTCTGGAATAGCATACCCCCCAGAGATAAGGACAACACTCACTCTCCTGGGGTTTTGGAAAACACTTAAGACCTGGCTTTGGTCCCAGGCCTGGGGTTAATGTATTAATGTATTTTTGGGGCTCCTGTTTGATTTGTGTTGCTTTTAAAATTGTTTTAGTCTGGGCTGTGTGTTTTTATATTTTACCTTCTTTTATGGATGCTTTGGTTTTGTATGCCACCCAGAGTGCATTGGAGTTCAGTGGCTATAAAAATTTGAAAAAATAAATAAAATAAAATAAAATAAAATAAAATAAAATAAAATAAAATAAAATAAAATAAAATAAAATAAAATACTAGGACATATGACATGAGAGGGCCCAACAGGAAGTGTTTTCCCCTCCTCTAGAATAGCTTGCTCCCTGAAGTGCAGGTAGTCCTCACTCTTATGGACTTCTAAAGTTAGATGAAAACGTGGCTCTTCTGGAGAGCTTTTGGGGATTAATTATATCCTGTTCTTATTATGTGTCTGCTGGGTTTAAGTGATCAGATAAATTTCATAATTGGAAATAGATTTGTTTAAATCATAATTTTTACTTCTACTAAAATGGTTCTCATTTCATTAGAAATAAATGCAGTGGCATTTTAGCCAAGTTAAAAGCTTGATTTTAAAAAAGGAATAAAATGGAGACCTTAGAAAAGATAATATTAAAGCTGCACTTAAATAAATGCATAGAATAGCTTTCCCCATATGGTGCTTTCTATTTATGCAGGCACTGCAGCTCCCAGAATTCTCAGCCAGCGCCACTAAATGTGTTTGGGTTAAGAATTCTAGAAGTGAGGTCCAAATTTATCTGGAAGGCACTAGATTGGCAACAGGGACATAAAGATACAGTGGAACCTCGGGTTACGAACGCCTCTGTTAACGAACTTTTCGGGTTACGACCAGCTCCGGGCGCAAAAATTTACCTCGGTTTGCGAACTCCACCTCAGGGTACGAACAGGATACGTGGCCATTTTCCCTCCCGTGACACGGTCCGCGGCCATTTTCCCTCCCGTGACACGGTCCGCGGCCATTTTTCCGCCCCTGACACATGGTCCACGGCCATTTTTCTGCCCCTGACACGTGGTCCGCGGCCATTTTCTGCCCCTGAAACATGGTCCGCGGCCATTTTCCGCCCCTGACACGTGGTCGTAGGGAGGGGGACTCTCCCTCCAAGCAATAGCTGCCTCCCTGTCCTCCATGCCAGAACAGATTAACGGTAATTACATTGAACCTTATGGGGAAATTTGCTTCGGATTGCGACCAATTCAGGGTGCGACCAGAGTCACGGAACGAATTAAGTTCGTAAACCAAGGTTCCACTGTACATTCACCCAGTACCTTGCTGTAAGTTTTGATATAACCTATTTTTAAAATATAAGTAGCTCTAAGCTGATCTGTTTTCTTACCTTTTTTTAAAGTCAGACTTCTGCAATCAGAATGAAAGATTCATGGTGAAACAGGGAAAAAGCAATTTAATGATGACAACCTATATGTGCCTCGTAAAAAAAGAGTATATGTGGTAGGTCAGAAACGTATACAAAATTAAACTGTCTTGTAAAAAACCTTAAAGTATAGCTATTGCATTGTAAATCTCCCTGGATAATCCACGAAGGTGACAAAGAATATGATTTTCCTCTGCATGCAGACGTAGGACTTTATGCCAATTTCGGCAAAGAAAACACCATGTAAATCAACCTGACATTAAACAGATTGCATCTTTCTCACAACATCTGACTACCCGGATGAAGAGCCAAATGGAGTTCTTCAGTTTTGGAATGCTTACATGTAGCTTATCTGTGCTAAGCAGCTACAAGGATTCTCATTATGAATAATGCATTGGAGTAGATTGGGACATCCATCCTCCCCCCGCCCCAATGTTTTATTGGACAATCAAAACTATTTTCAAAGCAGTGTGTTAATGCAGTGCCAAGAATTTTGCTTTCCTGGAGTTCTTGAAATTGATTTAAAATTTCAAATCCAGTGACAGCTAAAATAAGCATCCAGCTGCTGACATAGACTAATCCATGTTTATATTATCACTAAGTTATAATCAAGGGCTTCCCCGCCCCCCAAGACCCTTTAGGATGATGTTGGTTGAAGATCATGGTTTTCATTTTCCTTAATATTTCTCTCTTAACAGTAAATAAACATAGAGCTACAGTATATAGAAATCTCCCTTTTGGTTTTGTAACTATTTTAATTTTTATTTAGCATTCATTTTTATCTCTGCCTTAGAGTATGGTTCTTGTTGGGAAAATATGAGAATTTTATTATAATGGAAATAATTATTTTATGCATAATTGAAGCAGAGGACTTCTCTTTCTTGATTATGCATGATCTGCAGGGAGGATGAGGGACAGCATTAAATATGACAATTTGCTGTCCAGGGAGGGATATTCAACATCCTTCATGACAACACGCTCTAAGAGGAGGGACAAAACTCACAAAGTACTTTCCATACTAGATCTTACTGGGTAGGCAGAATCCACTTAGAGAAGACAATCTCATAGATACCTAGGTTCTGAGCTATAAAGGGTGATGACCAGCACCTTGAATTGCACACAGAAGCAATTCAGTCATTGAGCATGGCATCAAATGACCTCTCTGAGTAACTTCATGTTGATATTAAACAGGTGATGGGAGAAAATTGAGTCCAGTGGCATGCCACAATGGAAAGCCCATGAAGAGACCTCTCCTCCTGCATCTACCACCACCTGGAACAGCTTACAGGAAAAAGAATCACTGTAACATAGTGCTCCTCACTTGACCATAGAGCTGAGAAGTGATGGGCTTAAAACCTAAAAGAAAAGGTTCCAGATAATTTGTTTCATCCAGGATTTGTCACAACTGCAGGCTCATTACCATCTCAACAACTATACCTAGAAAGGAGAGCTTGGAGACAGGTTGATAATTGTCCAAGATAGCTGGTCAAGCAATGGCTTCTTGATGAAGAGGCATGCTGCTCTTTAAAGGCTGGTGGCATCACCTCTCACCCAAGGATGGGGTGAGCCATTGTCCTTGCATTGTCCAACAATGGGGTGAACCATTGTCCTTGCCCAGCTTCCTGTTACTTCCTTAGTAGCTTTCATCAGTTACGAAGGTATCAGCCCTTCAAGGTAGACCAGACTAAGAAACCAGTCCTGCAGGCCAATACTACTTTTATTATAATGTTATGGTAACAGAATCCTGCAAGTCTGAATGCATTTTCTCCTCCCTCCCCATATCTTTGTGAGAACTAGGAAGGGTCTTGCCTGAGATGTTTTTTCAGGTTACAGTTCTCTCCCAGACTCAGGTTTCTTTTATCTGACTGCTGTCTTGGTAGTGGCTCTTCCTCCTGTTCCTCAAGTTTATTCCTTCTACCTATTACATAAGGACGGGGTTCCTGTCTAACAGTGGTGCAGCTGATATCACAGAGAACACTGTCTACTCCCTCAAAATTGATATGGTCAGATTGTTTCCAGATAATGTTAAAGAACATCATCTCTGTTATTTCCTATAGACTTGTTCAGCCAGTGTTCAGTTTTAGTGAATATGATTTTATCTTCCAGATGCCTCCAGAATCTTGCCCCTCAAGAAGCTTCTGAATTAAGACTTCCAGCACAAATAATAACCAATGGTAAGGATGATGAAACAGTAAGCTTGAGTTGCTAATGATGAACAACAATCCATTTTTCCGTGACTCTTTTCAGATACATGCCTATTGAGTTCAGTGGAAGTTACTCTCAGGTACACGAGTGCCATCTCTTCTTTTGGAAATAAAGCTGCTTGTATGCTCAGGACTTTCTGCATTATATTTGTTTTTCTGAATAGTATTGCCTGTGCTGGCTAAAATTTATTTATCATTACTTCTGCACCTCTATATTCAGAAATTAACACTGTTAATTTAAGAGTTAGGGTTAAATTGTCTTCAGCAGACAGGTTGTGATTCATATTCTGACCTAAACTGGATTGTCTCAGGAGCATGTCATCCACTTTTAAAATAAACAAGAAGTTGAAAGAAATAGTGAAGGAGTAAATAAGGAAGAAAAGATAAGCAATCAGAGATAATACAAATTATATAAGAAAAATGTAAGTGAAATTCAAGATCCAGGTTGGGGGTAAAGATAAACACTGAGTGATGAAAAATGGAAAGATACTTCATTTATAGAAATGTTGTGGTCAGTAGATCCAAATATTCAATGTATAGTACTTGGCCAACCTTAGTTGATCTCAGAAAGCTATGCAAGGTTGGATCTGGTTAGTAGTTGGGTTGGAGCTCAACAGAAAATCCCAGGTCTGTAAAATAAACTGAGAAGATAAAAAAAGAAAGAGAAAACACAGCACCTTGGAAGAAGAGGCAAACTATTTTGATATTATTTCCAAGAAAACTGCATTGATGTGTCCATGAATTTGCCAAGAGCTGACTCAATTCAAGAATCTTTATGTATTACCTTTAATACTGAGCCTTCCCAGTTTGAAGGGTGGCTTGTAGAAAGAACAATTTTTGTTTTCTCACAGTCACATCTGTCCAATATCATTTCACTGACTTGACTTAGATGTAAATTCTGGGACTTTTTTATTTCTGACTGCTTGCCCTTGCATCCTGCCCCATGTTCCTTCACATTTAAGCAGCTTCCCAAGTATCACTGGTGGTAAAAGGCAACAGCATGGAGTGTTATCAATTTGGAATTCTGTATGAGCCCCACTGGTGATGATCTTGCAGTATTTTCTTCCATATTAATGGGCCTTGCACAAAATAATCTCAAAGTGTGAAGCAGTAAACTATTGGAAATATTTAATTATGATTTAGCTATTGGTACAATTCATGAACATGATTTAGCCTTGGCACTCTTTACTTTTGTGCATGAGACAAAGATATTTGGATTCTATTCCATCTTTCCCTTTTTCCTTTGGATAACCTGGAGTCACTTGGTGTGAGATGGGCGGCTATATAAATACAGAAAATAAAATAAAATAAAATAAAATAAAATAAACCTGGTGGCTTGAGCTACTCACCCTAATTTAACTCCTTCTCAGGAGACAAATATTACAATGTTAGTCATGAAAATGAAGCTATATAAACATCCACTATCCTTGTATGGCTCTTTGATCTTCCTTAGGAAAGGCCTACCTATAATCCCTTATTTTCTTCCCTGGAGCAATTTAAGAGTTGCCTTTGGGCTCTTTGACATTATTCTTGTGACAATTAGGAAATACCACTTCCACAGTTCTGTTTCTGTGATATATATGCATGTGTGTCTGTGTGACTAAGAGACATCTGATGTCAGATCCTTTACCATGAATTGTTTTACCCAGCAACTGTTAAATACCATCTATCAAACAGTGTATGTTCCCTCAGAGATATAGTTTTCAGTAATTATTCAGAAGTACATGGAGGTTGGAGGGAAGAGGTAGGGACAGAACCACTGGTATATATTTGTGAAAGGAGCAGATTTAAAGGCTGGTTATGCTAATAAATTAAGTAATAGCTAAAAGAAAGGGAAAAAAATGAATTTTTGTTAGTTGTCCAAGGAGCTTCTGAATTAATTGCCAATGAAACCTATTTCCTGAAAAGAATGCACTTGACCTATATTTTACTAGAGGAAGGACTGTCTTGGTAGAAAATAAAACTGAAGGGGATAATTTATTTGGGCACCACCTAGTGGCTTTTATTTTAATTTTAATTTATTTATAGGCGGGTTACAGTTACTAATCATGTAACATTAATTAATTAATTAATTAACCCTCTGTTTACCATATAAGAAAAATCATAAAGATTAATCATAAACTAAGAAATCATAAGCTAAAACAAGTATCATATAATAAAATAGAGAGTGGCATTACAATTAAAATAACCCTAAAATATTGCACAGCATTACATATAGCTAAGATTCTTCTATCTATTCACTTCAGTTTTGTGTGGATCTCTCTCAGGCTAGACTTATAATGGCCTCCAAAGAATTTGTTCTGCCAATAGTTTTTGATATTAACACTACTTTGCAGCAGGTAGTTTCCACTCCCTCAGAGGGGATGGTCATAAGGTGCCTACTTAAAAATCCATCTTCAGATTCTTTCATCTTGGACAATAATTAGCTGATATCTAACATTCCAAATGTACTGTAGTCAAGCTGGTAGAGAAGCACTAGTGTTTCAACTACAGGAATTCTTAGAAGAAAAAAAGGCTCAATATCTTTTCTGATCTGGATTTAGACATAGCTTTGGCACAGAAGTCTCAGTCATCCTCATGCATCAATGTACTGTGTTAGAAATAAGGGAATTGGGTGAACTCTTGATACTCCTGGTATCTCTGTGGCTTTTGATACCATTGACAAAACGGTTGCTTGGGACACAAGGGAGCTAGGCGTTGGAAATGAAACTTTGCAGTGGTTTCATTTCTGCCTCTCTGGCTAGTATCAGAAAATAACATTGGGAGACTCAGCCCCTTGCAAATTGTCCTGGGATATCCCACAGGGTTTCTGATTTTATGCAGATATTAAAAACACTTTGCAAGATTAAACTTTATTGCACTGCATAGATCAGTGACCACACAGTAGAAAAGAAGTCTCAGAATCATGTTCTGTTGTTTCTTATGGGCAATAAATATAATATTATTCCAAGAGGGAGCCCAGACTAATACTCCAGAAGAATATCATGTTTTATGATATAGAAAGGATATCCAGAAGAACTAACAAGTCATATCTTCTTTTATTTATTCCACAGTTTGTCTACCATGACAATCAAAGCTGTTTCCAATCCTGAAACTTTATCTGAAACTGGGTAAAAGTAGAGAGATGCATAAGTTAATATAAAATAATCTGCATTACTTTTCCTCCTGAAAGAAGAGCTGCTGTTCTTTATCATGAACTGTAATGAATTTTTCAGAATTCTCTTTATTAAAAATGCCCACAGAGTTTTGAAGCTGAATGCACAGCTGATTGAAGCTTATTGACACAATTCTGTTTTTATATTAAAAGACAACTCCATCTGCATACAACGCTTTCTACTGTATTATGGGCAATCTCTTGCACTAGGAAGCAGTTTGTGAAGAATGTGATTAGTTAACAACCTCTTTAAAAAAACTTCCAGCAGATAAGTGAGACTTAGGTAGGAAAGATGGCTTCCGTTTCTTTGGATTGTGCCTTCACTGTCCCGCTAACTGAATTTCTTATGGTATTAGAAGAAATTAATCTAGAGCTGACATCTGGCCTCTGTGGACTGAAAAAACACTCACTTATTTCATATTGGCTAGTTAACAGCTGTCAGATGGTAACAGCATTCAATCACTGTCAAGTTGGTCTGCATTTGAACCAGCAGCCTTAAACTGAAAAAAACAAAACAAAAACAAAACACCTCATATATTGTTGTTACACTGATCCCTTGAGATGTGCTTCCTTTTCAGCAACAGATGTCTGATATGTTAAGGAAAAAGGATGTGAGCAAATGAACATAAAATATGTGAATTGGATTTAGACTGTTTAAAGAAATTTAGTTCGGGCATGTTTCAGATTACCAGAAATAAGTTTCCTTTAAATCAGTAAATATAACAATGAGCCAGACCTCATAACCCTTGCTTAGGCTGTATCCACATGAGTGTTATATCCCATCAGTAAGATGACTATATCATTCAAGAAACACACATAATATAGGTTCCCTGGTGCTATCCTCAAAATATTAAAACATTTTTTCTGCTTCAGCTTCTATGCAGTATCAAGTACAGCTTGTTCCAAAAGTTGCTCTTTTGACTCTATGTTGCTGCTTTGCTCTGGTATTTGGATTCTTCATTTTTTTTACCTTCTTGATTTTTTTCCTTCAGGTCCCAATTCAGTTTACTGAGATCTACTGTTGATTCTGGACTGCTTATGGAAAGTTGGTTCTTTCTTTGACTCTTGTCCAGACTTCATCCTCTAGCAGGACAGTTAAAATAGTACAAATGGGATTCACATTCACAGTTCAGTGCAATTCATAAGCACTCCTACCTTTTGCAATTGTTTTAGAAATGCATCTAGTGACTGAGTATTGAATATGAAATATTATCCTGTAATGCTGTTGATTGTATTACATAAAAATCATACAGAACTAGATAGAATGGACTTAACTTATTATACATTTTTTTAACATTAGGAGAACCATCCTGATCAATATACCTGCTGATATAGTCTCTCACTGGAAATCTTTAAGCAGGTGCTGGACAGACATCCATCCAAAAAAGTCTACGCAGAACAATCACATGCATCAAACTGAATTTTGGAGTATGAGCTTTACAAGCAACTCTCCAACTCTGATTAATTGATTGTGTTTATGTACTGCCAGATTCAACAAAAATGACAAGTAAAAACATAAAACCAATAAAAACATAAACAACCATAATGTGGTAAGTGTAACAGTGACCATTTATTTCCAAAGCCCCAGTAATAATTGTCTTTAACAGTTTCCAAAAGGCCAACAATGAAGGTGCCAATGTAATCTTGAGACAGAGAGTGTTCCATAACATGGAGGGTGCTACAGAGAAATGTTGTTTGCGAGCCCTGGTCTCCTTCATCTCCCCTACATACATGTCAGGCCCTGTGAGGCTGGCAAACAAAATCACTTAGTTTTCTGGAAAGATCTTAATTGCTAGTGGGGTAACATTACAGAATCTTGAAAGCTTGTCAAAGTAATTCTCCACTCAACTTATGCTCAGCATTATGAAGGCAAAGTTGCTCTGAGTCTCTTTCTTGTGTTTACCCCCTCTCTTGGGCTGAGGTGTCTCTTTTATAATGGTCCTTTTTCCTCCTCCGCTTTCCCAGGCTCTGGACATGTTTGGCAGGCCACCTCTATGTGGAGTAAGTACCTTAGTGCCAAGCCATGTAGGGCTGTATAGGTCAAAACCAGCATTCTGAATTGCATCTGGAAAATTATTGCATAATAAATGCAGCAACCATAAGTTAGGTGTTATATGACTATATAGTAGTGACTTTGATTTGCTAATACAGAAGTTGTTGCATTCTATGCCAACTGCAGTTTCTGGGTGCACTTCAGAGCAGTCCCATGAATAGTGCATTGCAGTAATCCAAATGGGTGGTGATGATAGCATGAGCTACAGTGGCAAGCCCCCCCCCCCCGCAAAAGTCCCCCAAGCCACAGATTCCACCTGCCTATCAAGCAGTAACAGTGAGTTCAGGAGGACTCCCAATTCATGGACTGCCCATTTAGGGGTAATGCCACCCCTTCAAGGGTTATTACTGGAGATGATCCATTCATTAGGTAACAACCTATAGTCTTGTATTGGATTTATAAAATATGGAAAAAATATAAAGGTAATGCTAGATTAAATCATGTAGATTAAATCATCATATGGGAGATTTAATAATATGTCTCATTAAGAGAAAAATTGCAGCTGTACTAATATTAGTTGTGCCAAATCTTGAAAAAATAAAGAGTATTAAGAGTTGTGTGTGATTTGGGACTTTTTTTTGGCTCAACAGTTTAAAAGAAAAGTGAAATCTTTCTAAATAGGCTTTAGCAATTTTGTCATAGGAAATAATATCCAGGACCTTAGTGCTCTACATATGTTCATGAAATTTAACAGTAATTGAAAGCAATAATATATTGCTACAGTTAATAGTGATATATCATTTTACATAGTTTTAAGTATTTTGATATGTGCTTCAGAGAAGAATTTGATTCAGGGCTGAAAAAGTAGACTTGCTGACTTTTGGCATGCCTGCTGCATCATTTGTCTGGTTTCCTCAATAGACAGTATGTAGAGATTGACTAAACTTCTGTTCTTTGAATGATTCTCAGATCTAAAATATCATTAGATATTAGGAGATACAAAAGTGTAATTACTTGCTGGGACTTTAGGCATGATAAGGAGCCTTACATGCTTTTGCACCTACTTGAATTTTACATCAACTGCAATCAAGATATTAGTAAAATTAATGAATGACAGCTTAATCAGTAAGCAGATAAAGATATAAATAAATAAGGCAAGCAAGGTTGCAACTTAGTATTCTTTGAGTATGTTGGAAACATACATTCGTGTATGCTTGAGATCTGAAAGCAGTAGTTTAATTAGTGTATGGAAGGGATGCCTAGATCTTAATGCTAATTCAACTGCAGTTTTCCTACTCTAAGCAAAGGAATAAAACTTAATAGGTAAAACGGCTTAATAGAATTAGTCAGGTCTTGCAGATAATTGTTTGCAATTCTGATTCTGTCCTGTAGAGGGGATATTTTCGTAAGAATTTACAGTAATGAAATTAAGCTGCAGCCTGGAATTTTATTTTTTACCTAATGTGAAACACAAAGGGTACTTTAATTTACAAATGCTTGTAATAATTTTTGCCAGTCTTTAAGGTACTACAAAACTATGTTGCTATCAAGAATATACATACTAATTCAGAAATAAAAACAATGTTTTTCTTTTCACCAGGGGTGTCCACAGGTTATAGTCAAAAAAAGTATGGTGGCCATGAACATTGTGATCAAAGCTCTGCCTGATCACAATGTTTTTTATCTGTTGCACATTAAAAAAAAGCAGAATTTCAATCACTGTTGAGGCTGCCATCTTGACTTTTTTGACTATATCCTGCAGACATTCCTGCCTTTCATATGAACATTCCTTTTACTTTGTCCACTGATGACATTATTCTAAAACAATAACAATATTTCAAACTGTGTTTTATAACTAGGGTCAAAAGTTGGTTCATCAAAAAGTTGTAAAAATGTAAATCACTGCTACAGATTGCTTCCACTATCAATGATAGTATGCCCATGAATATCACTTGCAGGCAGATGAGAATTCTACCACTTGGTTTTGGCGCTTAATCAATCAGTCCCTTATAGATAGATATTTTATCCCTCTCACATAAATATCTGCAGATAAATGGGAGGATCACTTCTATAACATTTTTAAAAGGGAATCTGTTGTAATCTCAGATGTGATTCTCTCTCATAGTGACCTCCTGGATTGGCCACCAGTGTCCACAGCTGAGGTTAAAGATCTTATTGCATAATTAAAATCTAGTAAAGCATCTGGAGGTGATTGTTGAATGCTAGAGCATGGTTTCTTCTTATTACCTTTTGGCTAAGTTAATCCTACTCACTATAGGTTTGGGCCCATTAGTACTTAGAGATTGTTTTAAATCATCATGGCTTAAAAAAGCCCTAGATAAAATTCATTTACTGGGCTTCTCTATGGAAAGTTTGTGCTCATTAGGTTTTGATAATGCTACAGTTGCCCTCAAACAACAAATTTGGGATATAGATCTCCAAACAAATTTAAGCAAGGTGTCACACCCCAATATTTATCATATTCTTCCAAAAAGGTTCGCTCCAGCCTCCTATTTATCATCCATTACGATTCTGAAATTTCTTACAGCCTTTGCTTTAGCTAGGCTGGATGCATTGCCCTCAGCAGTCCTTTTGGGGTGTTTTAATATAGAAACTAAGCCACATGCTACTATGCTGCTCCCTATATAAGGACTCTAGGCAGACCTTCATTTATCTGATCTTGAAGAAATGTCTGGGTAGGGAGTGTGATTTCTACTTAATGTTGCTTCTTTCAAAGACTCAAATACCTTTACAAGTTTCCCAGTTTTGTGCTATCATCTGTACAATACATCACATCATTAATTAAGTTTGGAACTTTTTATAATACTATTTTTAATCTGTTTTATTTTATTATATCTGTTATTATTTTTAGATCCTATTATTCTTATTGTTTTTCTGTTTTATATATTCTCTCTCTCTCTCTCTCTCTTTCTCTCATATATATATATATATATATAGAGAGAGAGAGAGAGAGAGAGAGAGAGAGAAGTACAGGTAGTCTCTAGTTTAAGAATGAGTTCCTTTTCGAAGGTCTGTCCTTAAGTTGAATTTGTATGTAAGCTGGAGCAGTATTATTGTGTAATACTGTATAAGGATCATTGTGTATTTAACTGGAATCATTGTGTATTTAACTCAAATTTTGCTATAATAGACTCCATTCTTAACTATGAGTTGTCCTTAAACCAGGCATTCTTAACCCAGGGACTACCTGTATGTAACACTTCTACTATTAAATATTTTATTGTATCTGGTCTTAGGGCTGTAATGAACTGACTGAAAATTATTTCTTCCAGGAGAATATAACTAAGAGCTATAGCCTTCATGCTGTGCGTGTGGGTTTCCCATTACTATACAGATGGCCACTGTAGGAACAGAATACTAGACTAAATAGTCTGGTCTGACCCAACATATATTTCTGGTTTAATTTTTAAAATGGTTATAAAATGCATTTTGTGTTATTACTGTATATATAAATTGGGAATAAAGATTGAAAAGAAAAAAAATAATAATGATTTAGTGTGAACCCCTTGAAGAAGCACACTTACATTTCCAAAATTTGAGACTTGATGAGGACACATGACAGGAACACATTATTTCTCATACATTTTCTTCCAGTATTTCATTTTCTCAATCTTTGTCTGTCTCAAATCTTTGCATATCATATAATAATATTTAGCATTTTGGGAGTTAACATACATTACTGTATTTACTTATAATCATTTTGCCAACTGTGTGAAGCAGACCTATATTACTATTACTATATGTGACAAAGGATTGTGAAAAAATAGGATTACACTAGGATTCCAACTGGAATATTCCTACTCAATATTATTTGCTAACTATCTCTTTACTCCTTAGCACCTAAACTGAGGGGTGCTGCAAGACATTGTTTTATTCCCAATGATATTTAACATCTTTATGAAATCACTGGAAGATCGTCAGGAGTTTTGGAGGTAGATGTCACCACTATGTAAATGCACTCAACAATACTTTTCCATAACATCTGAATCAACAGAGGCACAACTAAAGCAATGATTGCATGAAATGATGGAATGGATGAGGGTTGAGATTGAATTCCAAAAAGATGAAGGCCTGTTCTAAATGGGATTGCACTCCTTGAGAAAATCATGCACGTAGTTTGGAGGTGCTCCTGTGGTTGTTACTGTCACTGGTATTGTCACAACCTCTGTGACTAGGAATAATTGCCAGCTTCTGTTTTTGCTGGAGGAAAGTAGTCTATCTAGAGTGATTCCTGCACTGGGAGCCTCACATTTAGATAGCTATAATGCACTTTGTGTGGAACTACCCTTGTACTTTGTCCCAAAGCTGCAGCTAGTGCAGATGTGTTGGCTAAATTGCTCAGTAGGATACCTGGCCGTACACATTTCACACCTTTTTTTGAAATAACGGCACTGACTAACAATAAACTATCAAGCCAGATAAAATCCTAAACAATTTGGGATCAAGTTATGGCCAGGTTACCTTTGCCATTAATGGAGCTCGTTGCCACTGAGAACGTCTGAGGAGGTCCAGCTACATTGTGGCCATTGTGTACATTGTGTACACATTGTACACAATGTACACAATGTGGCCATTGAGTGCCATCTAGCCTTTTTTTGCGGTAGTGCCTATTTTCTGAATATTCTCTCTAATGAAATGTGGGTGTTGTCTACTACAACTTCTTTTAGATGACTACTGAAAATGCACCTCTTTATCCAAGTCTTCCTAATATGTATATTGGAAGAATGTATGCTTTTTATTCTCCCTCCCCTTTTAAATTACCATATATACTCACGGATAAGCCCATCTGAGGATGATGACCCTCAAGTTTTTAACCAAAATATCATGAAAAATGTGCCACCCATGGATAAGCCAACCTGCATTTTTCATGGTACTTTGGTTAAAAATTCAAGGGTCTGTGGATGGGCTTATCCATGAGTATATATGGGAAATACATGTACTTTAAAAAAGTATTACCGTATATACCTGTGGATAAGCCCATCCACGGATAAGCCAAACACAATTTTGAGGGTGCATTTTGGCACCTAAAATTCTTGGCTTATTCGTGAGTATAAATGGTAATGTTTTTGCTTACTGCATATTGTTTTAATACATTGTTTATTATTATTTCTTTGCTGCTTTGAGATGCTTCAGCATAAGAAGCAGTATATAAACATATTAAGTAAATAAATCACAATAAGAAACATCTGAGTTAGAAACTAAAAAAGCACGTGTTCTCAGAAATAACCTTTGCCATTTTGAGCAACACAGTTGCTAGCATTCTGTGTACTGTGATTTCCTGTTTGTTTGTCTCTGTTTAACCATTGTTTGTTTAACCTAATACAGCAATAGAGAGTTGCTCATGTTGCTCTTGGCTTAGACTAGATGGGATGATGTAGGTAATATGGCAGCAGGACCAGGACTTAAAATACCATTTTCGGTGCTGCTGAAAAGAGGGGATCAGGATTGCTGTAACTGACAGACCAACTGCTAAATACTGCTGAGCTTTATACTGTAATTGCAAATACAAACACTAATACTATGCATATAATTGCAAATTTTGTTTGTTTGTAGGGGCTGGGGTAGAAGTCCATTTTCATTTCATTCATTTATTTAAACCATATATCATGGGCCTTTTAGTTTAAGGCCCTTATTTTATATTATGAATTTACAATTGTTTATAATATGTTGTAGTATTAATTGCTACTTTCATCTTATGTCTGTATTGTGCTTAGTTTTAGGTGCATGGTAATAAATGCACTACAACTACTACTACTAGTGTTTTTTTTTAAAAGAAAGAAAATGAGAGAGGTCAATATTAGAATTTGAAGAAATATTCTGATGCCTGTGCTATATAAATAATAGTTAGACCTCATATTCTCAGGATTAGTACCATAGGCACATAACTGCTTATTTCAGAGTTGATAACTTGCAGTAAAAAAGCAGTAACCACCTAAGATTATGCAAGACCTATATATTAACTGTGCACAAGAACAAAGAGCAGATGCCTCTGCTTCATATTTCTGTACATAAAGTTTGGTGTAGTGATTAAGGTGTTGACCAAGAAACCAGAATACTATGAGTTCTAGGCCTGCCTTAGGCATGAAAGCCAGCTGGATGACTTTGGACACTCTCTCTCAGCCCAACTCACCTCACAGGGTTGTTGTTGCAGGGAAATAGGAGGCAGAAATATTAGGTATGTTTGCCACCTTGAGTTATATATAAAAAAAGGCAGGATAAAAATATAATAATAATGTACATGTCTTAGCTACTTTCCAAGACTGCATTTTTCTCAAAGGGGTTATAATACAAAATATCCATGATCCATTTCAAGAAATTCATAAAATCAAGATAGCATATTTAGATGAAAATGTACAGTATAATACCACCTCAAGGAAACCAAATTCTAATGCAAACCTCTCAAACAGAAATAGCCGATTATAAAACAAAATATTTTATTTAAAAACTAGAGAGAACAAATCCTTAGTCCTCTTCAAATTACAATTGTCAACTGTTTAAATCAACTGTTATGCAATGACTGCTTTAAGGATTTTTCTTGACTTCAAACTGAATTTGGCTTTCCCAATTTGCAACAGTGGAGATATTTTCAGCTTAAGCGTGTTCTAACGGATCAACATGGGCCAGATGCTTTGGCTGCCTCAAAGCACCTGAGTTGCTCTCTTAGCGGAATCCACGACAGAGTTAAAACCTGTAATGTTTCTCTACCAAAAGTCCAAGATTATCTGTAAAGTAGACATTTCTGGGATATTTCAAACATGAATTAAAGAACTGGAATCTCCGATAAAGCCCGATCAATGGATTCGTACCCTTAAAAATGTTAAAATGGGATCAACAGATCTGAGATTAAAGTTAATTCATAAAAAAATGTATAGGGTATACTGGACTCCTCAAAGAATGTATTTGAAAGGATTTTCAGATTTTTTATGCTGGAGGTATAAAAAAATTGAGGGTTCACTGACTCATGATATGGTCATGTGATCATTTGGTATCATTTTGGGATAGTGTATTAATGAATAGAAGCAGATTTATGGGACAATCTTTAAATGTTAAAGATGTTAATGTAATGTTGAACTGTATATCAAAGCTTTGGAATCTGTTTATCAGGAATTATGGTTGTATTGAGCATGGGGGATGGCTAAAAGAATCATATTATGAAATTGGAAATGTGATATTATTCCAGATGTCAAGGAATAGTTGTCGGAAATGTGTGATCTATTTTGGAAAAGGGAATATTTCTGCTACTCAGAGGATGTAGCAATATGTGTTACTATTGGAGAGATTTTATGATATTTTACAGTAATATTTTGTACTGATTATAATAGGGTATTTATTAGTAAACCACTGACTATTGTTAGGTATAAAATATAAGGTAGATTTTTTTCCTCTTTTTCTTTTCTTTCTTAGTTTGTATGTTTAGTTTGTTTGGGGTTGTTTCTTTTCTATTTTTAATTTTTTTTTAAGTTTAAAGATTGTTTTATTAATTGTGTATGATTTTTTTAGAAAAATTAAAATAAAATAAATAACAATAGTCAGCCATGAGTACAGTCCACCTCAGACAAGGCCTTTTTCTAAGGCCTACTAATTTTATAGATACTTAGGGTAGGTGAGCAAGGAGTATGTTAAAAATTATCTTAAAACCTGTATAGGGAAATTATCTTCATACAATGCTGAAAAATGGTACAGGTAGACACTTACATTAAAAAGGCTAGCTCTAGCTTAATTCACAATCCTGAAATTCAAAAGAATCACGCTGCAGGGGAAATCCAGCCTTGTGAGCTTTCTATAAATCTTGTCATATTAAGTATTATTCAGTAAAATTGTTTCTCATTAGCAGAGAAGAAAAAAATGTCTTCTTAAATATAGTGAATTTTATAGCTTTGATGCTGTATTAGATGGGTATAAAAAGCTTCGTGTGGTATGCACATTAAAAATCTTTCATTCACAGCTTGATGAAAGTCCCTTGGCTAAATGTGAATGCTTGATCTATTGTTTATTAACAGCCTTATTTCCCTGTCACAAATTAGCACAGAAAAAAAGCAATTTCCTTTGAGACAGGGCAGGAATTGGCTTTGTTAGCTAGCTGTAGAAACAGGATGCATGCATTTATCATAAGCATGCATCACACTTACAAGAACTCTGTTGTCTCCAAGTGACATACATGTCCTCTATTCTTCAGAGATGTGTCCAGATTTCTTTTGACTGGTATCTTCAAAGACAGAAAACAGATTTTTCCAGAGAGCTAAAAATGGCATAGTTGAGGCACATTGCTTTGAGTATTTGCACTTTATCCCACTGTTTCTTTTCATGGTACGTGCAGAATTTTGTATCATTAAAAAAAATCTGTAAAGCCTCTTTGACTAAAAAAATTACAGTGAAACAAAAGAAATCAGTATGTATGCTGTGGGAAATGTTTGCCCATATATAACTGCTTTTATATTTTTTGACTAAAAAACCTTGCATGATCTACCTCTCTATATAAGATGTTACCATCACACACAGAAGAGTCAGTGATAATTAAAATCTTCCAAATGTTTTAATCTATTAATATTGCAGTCCCATCATTGAGCTTTTAAATCATTATTTTTTTGCTGTTTTACTACCTACACTATGCATGCTAGCTGTTTTAATTTCTTAGTTTAAATTTTAAATTATAGTTTAGAATGCTCTGATTAAAAAATTTGGTTCCAAAGGGCACTGTATAACTTTCCACATAAATAAAATCCAGGATTTTACAGATTCTTAAGTCTAACTGTAGTGCAATATTATACATATCTATTCAGTAATCAGCTGTAAAGAATTCAATTTACTTCCTTGAATAATAGCGTTGGGTAAAAGTTTAACTAGGAAACTTCTTGGATCACACCTTAATCTTAATAATATTAATACACACTAGCTCCAGGGTTATGAAATTGCCAATTTTGTGATTACAAATCCTAGGCTCATGCTCAGGGAACCTATAAGCCTCTAGATATTTGTGAACTACAATACCCATCAGCCTTAACTGGAACAGCCAACAAGGATGTATAAGGGCCTTCTCTGCTGTGGCCCCCGCCCTTTGGAACATCTTGCCCCCGGAGGTGAGACAGGCCCCCTCACTCCAGGCCTTTCAGAGGGATTTGAAGACCTGGCTCTACCATCTGGGCTGGGGCGGGGAGAGAGGATATCAGAAATGAGGTTGGCTGGCCCCTTAGCGGCCTAGTGTGGCCCCTATCGGCCTCTTGGATTTTTTAGCTTTTTTATTTTTGTAATGTCTGGTTTTTATAACGTGTAATTGTATTTCTGATGTTAGTTTGTTGTAAGCCGCCCAGAGTCCCCCGTTGTGGGGAGATGGGCGGGGACAAGTCAAACAAACAAACAAACAAACAAAGGAAATTGCAGTCCAAAATAGTTGTCCATTCATGCCATGGAACAATTTTCTGGATTTGTGTGGCACACTGAACTGGTAACTACATGGACTGAGCTTGCACAACATGCTAGGCTAAAATGTTTTTGGCTAGTTTGTTGCTCAGTGTGTTGTATGCAAACAGTGGACAATACTTGGACAACATCAGCTGGGGGAGCTTGATTAGAACAGGATTGGCAACTTGGCACCTATGACACCAAACATTCTTGCGAACACTTCTGATGCCTGCCAGGCTTCCCCTACCATCTGAATGTACTAGTGTATATTTTAAAAAATCTTTTAATTAAAATAAACGGGAATCTGCCATGCTGCAAACCAAAGTACAGCACCCCCAGCAATATCTTTATTTTGCAAAACTGCTGATCCCTAATAGGCTCCAAAGGCATTCTTACAAATGCATTGCTTGGAAGACTGCCCCCATGCCTGAAAACAGGCCATTTCAACGTGGTAGTAAATACTATCATGAGCTGGTAGGCAGGGAAAGCACCAGTTGCCTTCTGGAAGATCTGTGTTCTCTGACTTTTGTCACAGCAACAGCCCTTTGAGGAATAGGCAATCTTACTATGTTATCTGCTTTGTGAGAGTACCTATGTCAATCTCTCCAAATTCCCAAAGCCTCCAGTAGCTCACAAACGTTGCCAGCCTCCCGCTAGTTTGAGGGGCATTAAGTTCATAGCATGTCACAAAGCTGTTGTTGACACGAGGCACTTCGCCATGGTTAACTGAACCATGGTTTACTGAACGGGCCCACTCGCTGGAGCCTGCGCAACGAAAGGAAGCATAAAGGGGCCTCAGTGGATAGGATCGCTGGTCCCCCTGAGGCGTAAATTAGCCCATCGTTTTTTAGTCTCGCCTGCAGTCCAAACCCGGCCCTTTCTTTCTATCCACACCAGCCTCACCTTCCATACGAGGTCGCCCAAAATAACCTCCTGAGGTCTGGCGGTATTTCGCAGAGGACCTCCAGCCTCCCAGGTTCCGAGTCGCTTTCGCCTGAGCGTGGGGCTAGCAGGGTCCCGGTCCCTCCTTGCTGCCCTCTCGGGGTCGCCAGGAGTTGTTCAGCTCAGATCTCTTTCCCCCCCCACCGAAGAGGGCCCGGGGCTTGAAGCCCTTCTGGGAAGCGCGTGTCCTGTCAGTTCGCGAGGGTTTTTCAGCTCCTGCCCAGGTGGGTGCTCCGTGGGGATGCAGTTTCTCGGGAAACCCCCCTTCCCCACCCGCGGCCTTCCCAAACGTTTCTCCCGTTTGATACGAAGCCAGAGAGAAATGCAGGGTTGCGAGCCATCAAACTATTCACGCGTTCGTCGTCCTCAAAATGGAGCCCGTGGCTCGCCAAGGCAGAAAGACGCAGAGGACGAGGGAAAATGCCATTTAATGGGGGGGGGGGGGGCGCGGTAACATCAAAGAAAATCCCGCAGTAAGAACTGAAGTAGACCCGATGGCCCTTTGGCTCCACAGGGCAACTCGCTCTTTTCGCCCCAAGCTCTCAATCCTAGCGTCCAAACTTCTCTTCCCTACCGCTTAATAGAAGCGGATTAGAGCTGACTTTTAGGGAAAGTCACGGGCAAGGGAGGGCGGCGAGACGCTCCAGGCAGAGGTGGAAAACAGACTGCGGCCCCTTTAAGAGAGGCACGGCGCTCTACCTTTCCCTTTGTACCTGCTTTTTTGAAACGCGCCCTTGCCGCCAGCTCATTGGTTCCGGGAGAAATTATCGCTTCTCCCCGTAACCTGACCCAAGGCGGAAAGTGAAATGCAACCTGAACGCACCAGGCTGGGGCATGGAGAAGAACCGAGCCCGGATCATCGGATTGGCCAATCAGGAGTCAGGGGGAGGAGCCAGGCCCGCTAGTCCCCTCCCTCCGATAAAACTGTGCAGCGGTGGAGGGTCGAGCGGAGCGGTACGCGTAGATAAGCCGCTGTGTTTATTGGATTTCTTTTTTATTTTTGGTCCTTGCTTTTATTTTTCGTGTTGCTTCTCCAAGGTGTATTGCAGATTCTCATCCTGGAGAGTCCTTTCCCATCTTCCTCCCTCCCTCTCGTTTGAAATAGGCGGTGCCTTGTTCTAAGCTCTCAGTTCCTTTTTGATGGTTGTTCTGAAAATTTAAATGCAGTTTACAAAGAGACTGACATCATCCGGAGGGCTGTCTTAGAACTAAAAGCATAAAAAAAGAGGAGGAAGAATCAGTTCTTAAAAATTGCATTTTATTTTATTCTTACTAACTCTTTAATTGCTGCGGACGGAGGGGTTGGATCACTGAAACTAGAACCTGACCTTTTCTCAACCTTATATGTATAGCTTTTATCTGTTGGAAATCTAGGCGGTGTGGATACTGAACCCAAGCAGGTTGATCTTTAAGCTAACAGCTTCCTTCTCTTTGCTGCGGCTGTGCTAGCCTTGGGTAAGTTGACTTGCTTCACTTTTGCGAGGCTTTTAAAAAATAAATATGAAGCTTTGGGTGCTCATTCTTTCTCATTTTTATTTTATTTAGGTATGGGAGTTGTAAGGCACAGAAAACATTTTACAGAAATGAATGGATTTACAGATTTTTGTGATCTTGTCCTCCCTGAAGAATTGTAGGATTTTTTTAAAATACACAATTAAATTCCAAAATGTTGCAGTGAATATTAAACTTACAGATTATTTAAAATATATTCTTTGAAAAGAACAGTTTGTGTCTCTTGTCTCCCTCCAAAGGGGAAGTAGAATATAAATATGGCAAAAAATTCTGTGGAGGGGTCAAAGGAAGACCTGAGCAAAATGACAGAAGAAGATCTGTTGAGATGGAGCAAAGAAGAATTGGTGAAAAGGTTGAAGAAAGTAGAGAATGAAAAAATGAACTTGATGGTGGAGCATAGCAACTTGATGAAAGATGTGAACCGAAGACTGCAGGTTCACCTGCATGAGATCAGGGGTTTAAAAGAAGTTAATCAGAAGCTGCAGGATGATAACCATGAACTGAGGGAGCTCTGCTGTTTCCTGGATGATGACAGGCAAAAGGGGAAAAAGCTGTCCAGAGAATGGCAGAGGTTTGGGAGACACACTGCAGGTGTAATGTGGAAGGAAGTTGGAATGTACCAGCAGAAGCTGAAAGAGCTGGAGGCTAAGCAAGAATCCCTCATGAGAGAGAATGTTGAGCTGAAGGAGATCGTGCTGATGCTGGATGAAGAGAGGAATGGGGCAGGCTCCCGAAGTTCCATAGATAGCCAAGCTAGTCTCACCAACCTCAATGGGGGTTCTGGAACCAGGGATGTTGGAGATGGGAGTAGTACATCTAGCACTGGCAGTGCAGGAAGTCCAGATCACCACCACCATCTCCTTCACCATCACAAAGTTGTGGAAAACAAAGCTGGAGCTATCCGGAGATCTATGGATGACCTTTCTGCTCCTCTTCACCACAGGAGCATCCCCAATGGTCTCAATGGTAGGTCCTGGTTTCCAATCAATGAATTGTTTTTCTGTATAAGAAATAAGTTGGCTTCCAGACATTTTGCTGAGGTGACCCATCAGTGGAATTCTGACTTTTTTTAAAGCTTGTAGATCTTGCCTTGCAGCTAAAAGTTTTCCTCACACTTACAGCTTGCTTATAGCTCACCTGCTCTTCTAGCAATCTCATACAGTAAAAGAGTGGATCTTGCTTCACCTGTTTTATGCATGCTTATATGAAAATCTAACCCATAGCCACTTATTACTGGTCATTTATAGTTTTGTTTAATTAACAAAGCACAGGACTTAATCTAATCTGTGTCTCCACTAGCACATTTAACTGAAAGCACAATGGCTATATCTTTGTGTAGTAGTATTGGCCTTTCATTTAAGACCTCCTCCTCCTCCTCCTCCTCCTCCTCCTCCTCCTTCTAATATGGTCTTGTTTCTGCCTCAAACCCTTGGACAAGCTACACTCTGATTTTGAACTGCTAAGGTTTAGTTATCTGCAAAAATAAGTTACCTTTTCCTGTGATCTTGCCAAGTTCAATTCATTAGCTTGCATAGATGTACTTTGGGATGGAAGATACCACAGTATACATCTCCACTTGGTGGAGATGAGTACAGGGCAGCAATGAGAACTGACCTGCTGGGCTCAGGTGATGGCATTTTGGATTTTAATCAAAAGTAGTTTTTCCCTTGGTTGACCGTAAAACATTAATTTGCAACTAATGATACTTATTCACATTACTGCCAAATGCTTTTAATTACATAATTTGTGTGAAGACTTTTGTCATTTTTGTGTTCTACCCCCCCCCCCCCAACTAGCTTAATAAATGAACTATTTGTGGCCTAAAGAAACACAGGTTATCTTTTCTTTTTAGAAAAAAACAAAAACCTTTCCTCCTCCATCTTTCTGTGTTTGGCTATGTTGCTATGCTGCTGACTTGATAAAATGGATGGCCCTAATACTGGGGATAGTGATATTAATAAAATAAAATGGATGGCTCTAATACTGGGGATAGTGGTATTAAAGCCATTAGCTGTCACAGTGGGTAAAAACACTACTTGTTGTTCATTGTTTAGCAGGATGACTACCTCTGAGTAATATTAGTGTCAAAACCTTGTTGGTATGTTTTGCATAATATAATATACAATAATATTGTATAATCTTATGTGTTTTAAGGTTCAATGTTGTAATTATCAGATTGTTTGATAATGAATGTATTCAAATATTTTTAGGGTTATTGAGTGAGACTGAACTGATTTCAGAATTGTTCTACTTATTTTATATACTTCTCTATATTTGGAGCTCATCCTGCTGGAGGCCTCAGAGTTACAGAGCTCAGTAACAGACAACAGTAGGATAGGCATGTGGGCATGTGACTTGCGTTGTGTATGTTGAATAGCCAGCTAGAATTCTGTTTTTTAAAGTTTTACCTATAGCTTTTTGAATCTTTTTCAAATAAAACTTATTTCTTAGAAGTTGTTCAAACGACTGCGTTTTCATCGAGTAAGACTTCCATAAAATTAGGGTATTTTTTAAAATTTTATCTTTGCTTTCTGGACTTTGCATGCAGATGACATGGAGAGATTGATTTCTTCAGGGCAACTAAATGAATTGAGATTTTTAGGCTTATGGCTAGAGTTTTTGAGTGGATTTAAGGATTACATCAAGGATTGATAATTGTATGTAGCTTAGTGTTGCATTGCCATTAAATAAAAAACCCTGACCTTTTGCTGTGTTCCTTTGGTAATAAAGCCACACTAACTATATTTCTGGGCAATGCTGGATCATGGCTTAGTGTTCTGAGGTGATTCTTAGTAAATCTTATACATGTTTTAAAAAATTTAGATAAAAGATACAGAAAGAAAGGATAAAAAATGGAAAAGAACAAAAAAATAGAAAGTAGGTCAGTTTTTAAAAACAGAATTAAACTTTGACCACATGGACTAATATTGATCAGTCTTTCCATTACATCAATAGAGAACCAGTTGATAAGCCGAGGGTAGTATGTATCATTAGTCAGAGATTGCAAAGCTGGGGTGACAACAACTCTCCATTGTAAAAAAGTTTTTTTTTCTGTGATGTCCTGTGCTCAACTAATTTATAATGACAGATTCCAAATTTTTGCTATAGAATTCAGAATTACATTCACATTTTTAAATTGTATTACTCTTCCCAAAACTTATGAATATTACACCAAAATGAGACAAACCTATATTGTATACCTAAATGTCTCCTCCATCATTTTAGGCTTCCAATATAACAAATATAACAGCAAACCCTTTTGAAGTGGTCCACTAAACCTGAAAAAAATGTATTAATCCTGTCTTTAAATCATAAGACACAATTAAGGCCTTTAACCATTGATTTGTGACAAAGGGATATTCCAACTCTTCATTCCAAATTTCTAGTGAAAAACGAATATCTATCTCAACAATACCTGTTAATTGTCTGTTAAAAACACAGTAAATTTGGATTCATGCAGGACACATTATAATGCTGATAGTAATTCAGGAGTTTTAGATGCTGTTAATATATCTATAGCAAATATGAAATCAGAAGTTGCTTTTATTGAATAGTTTGTCATTCCTCAGTTTTAAACAATCCAAATTTCTCTTGCATCTTAAATGATTTAAAAACTTGATTGATAATTAGAAAAAAATCAGATTTTTCCACATCCAGCAAGATCAGTGTTGCTAATTCCAGTTTTTCTGAATGTATATCTAGAGTATCAATTAAAAATCTAATAGGATGTCACCCTTATATGAAACCAGACTGGGCAGGATGGACAGTTGAAAGTAATACTGTCTGAGGTCTGTGTGCCAGGGCAGTTATCAAAATGTTAGCATCAACATTTAACAACAAAATGGGCAAATAGCTCGCACAGCCAGCAGAATCTTTACCAGCAGAATAAAATTACTCATTAAAGGAAACTGGAAAAACTTTTTTCGAAAAAGTAAATTATAAACCTCTTAACAATCTGGGGGCAAAAAAAATCAATATACAGTGGTACCTCTACTTACGAACACCCCTACTTACGAATTTTTCGAGATACGATCAGCTCCGGCCCCCAAAATTTACCTCTACTTACGAACTTGCATCGACTTACGAACCGGATCTGCAGCCATTTTCCGCCCGTTCCACGTGCTCCGCGGCCATTTTTCCGCCCGTGCTACGTGGTCCGCGGCCGTTTTTCCGCCCTGCCGCATGGTCCGTGGCCATTTTCCACCCGTTCCACGTGGTCTGCGGCCATTTTTCCACCCCTGTGGTCCGTGGCCGTTTTTCCACCCTGCCGCATGGTCAGCGGCCGTTTTTCCTCCCCTGATGCGTGGTCCGCAGACGCCGGAATGAATTAATGGTAATTACATTGAACCTTATGGGAAAATTTACTTCGACTTGTGACCAACTCGACTTGCGATCAGAGTCACGGAACGGATTAAGTTCGTAAGTAGAGGTACCACTGTATGTCTTATATCACTAATGGGGTGGATATCAGGACTGGGAGTTTTTCCTGTTTCATAGATCTAATAATATTTAACATTTTACTAAAGGAATGCTACTAAACAGGTTGCTGATGTATAATTTTTGGAAGAACTATATTATATTTAAAATATTAATTTTTTTTGGTAACTTTTGACTCAGTATTATAAAGTTTAGTATAAAACATGCTGATGTATTAGATTAGAGTTATTTCATATGTTGCCTTGAGCATCCTAAATATTAAAACTGGTTTTACTTTATTGTTACTATTGCAGCTGAGAGAACAATAATTTACCAAATATGTTCCTAATACCTTTACTTTATGTGATTCAGTGAATATTGGGTGCATAAAGGGAACTAAGGTCCAATTTAGCAAACATAAAAGCTTTATATAGTTCTGATGTAGGGTGCCTTGCATATGTAGTAAAAAATATTTAATTTTATTTTCCAAATGTTCTTGTTTTGATTATTCTTTTTCCATGAAGCATAAACAGTAATAAGATAAGGAATATATGCTTTGTTTTTAAGGCATATATTAAATTTGTGAAGTGTCCATTTATACAAAAAAAGTTAAATCTTATTTCATCTGTTTTGTAAAATGTAATTTTTTTAGTAGTGATGTTCTTAAGTATCATCTTGAAAAAATAGGATGACCTTTTCTTATAGCAGTTATAATATGGGTCCTATTGCAATAACTGATCATGCTCTAGTAATACTACCCTGATTAAATACTGCAATAGGACTTATATTACAGTTACCTGTCTGCTCAGCTAAAGATTGATATACTAAGAAATAAAGAAGCTAGGAACAGGTCTAATATTGAAACAAATAGTATGTTGTTGCTGATTTAATTTAAAATTTAAATTTAAGATTTAAAAGTCACCATACATTGGCCAAATTAAATTCCAACATTTAACTATTTAGCACTTTCCACATATGAGAATTAAATTTAGCTGAAACAATATAGTATTAAGTCTAACAAAGAACTTATGCTTGATTAAAATCTCCAGCCATAATAATCTGACTCAGAACTAAATAAAGAAAAAAATACCTGTGTAAAACATCTAGAAGTTCCTTAGCAGGGTCATAATAATTAATAAATGCAATACCATTATTAAAACATTTGTTTACTAATATTAACAAAAAAATCCTTCTGGATAACTTTTTGTCTTGTTCCACTACAATATTAAAGACATGTTCATCAACGCAACTATACCCATAGCCAGTTCCCACTGTTATATATTTGATCAACCCATCTTCTAGGGAAAAAAGATTTAAGTGGAAGGTTATAATTTCTTAAAAAAAAACTTTAGGTTTTAAATTACCAAATTATAATCTTTTTCTTCTTAGAATAACTTCTAAAACCTTAAATATTCCAAGAAATCATTAAAGACAACATACATTTTTAAAACAATGTTCATATAAGAACCAATAGGAAAAAGAAAAGGATTTGCATTTAACAGACTTTTAAAAACTAAAAAGCATGAACAACTACTACTAATAAAGATTTTTTAAAGACAATTGAATTAGAAAATTAAAAATAATAAACAATTAAAAAAGAAAATACAAAGTAAAAATCAAAAAATAAATTAAGAAAACAAAAACTAGTATTACAGGAATTTCTGGAAGGAATGTATTGAAATATAGTATGGAATTCCTTTCTGCAAACCAGGATAGCTCATTAATAATAATAATAATAATAATAATAATAATAAGATAAACATAAAGATTGCTACTTCTTTATATCAATTGATCTGAGACAAGTGAGATTTTTGAATCTAGAGATAAACACAAAAATATTTAATCCATTTTTATTTTCCCACCAAGAGAGCTTTATTCAATAGCTTATGTTTCTACTTATGGAAGCAGAGCAGGAAAAAAATCTTTTATTCTTTGCATTGAATTTCAAAGGTCCTATTTGCTGAGATAAATGCAGAATATGATCCTACATTGTAGTTCTTAAAAACCTAAGCAGAATAAGACTGAGTTTCTGAAGTGAATGGAAATGGTACCCTAAGCAGTAGATAGTTTAAATTCCAGCTTGTATTCTAACTAAAGTAGAAAAAAATCTTAAGAATACATTTCTCCATTAAATTTGCTAAATACTGTTTTTGCTCAATATCACAAGGAATAATTAGAAATTATAAATTGTTTCTAGGAAGCAGATCCTGTAAATGGGTCACTTTTTAATCATTTTCAATGCAGTTTCAGTATCTGTGGAATGTTATTTATTAGAATGTTCAGGCTGGTTGATTCTTTTTATTATGTGAATCAATTATTAACATTTTTGACACCACCTTTTTTTCATCTTGAGAATCAAGACTTTGTTTAATCTCCAACATGTTTTGTTTCATTTCATCCGTTACATGTTTTATCTGTATTAATTATTTTTTAAAAAAATGTAAATTATGAACAAGAACTTTTAGGTGAATCAGAACTTCATCTAGCTTTCTTTCTGTGTGACTAGTTTCTCTTGAGGATCAGAAATAAATTCAGCTTTTAAATTGTGCTTCAGCTCCAGGAAGCCATATTCCTACTCAAAGGAAGATAATTTCTGCTTCCTTTGTCTTCTCAATCTTCTCTGTCTTCTCAATAATTTATCACCACAGAGTAGTAATTTAAACATAAAAAGGTATTTACCAGTTAAACAATAAAACAGTCATAAGATGAGAGAATAGTCCCTTAACTGATGAAAGACCAAGATTATAAATCAGAATATTGCCAATTCTAGAAGTCCCTAAGCCCTGGACATAAGTAACTCTGAAGGAGGAGTTGGCAGCCATAATAAATGTAATAAAATAAAAATAAATAAAAATTTAGTTCAATTGTGGCCCAATCCATAACTGCTGAAGGTAACTTTTTCAAATTAACCAGAGTTATACTCAGAGCCTTAAAATATCAGTTGCTAATCACAGATCAAAGAGATTTCTGTTTCGTACCTTTGCTTGTGAGATTCCAAATTGTCCATTGGCTTCTTTAGAATACTAGACTAGATATGCCTTACAGTGAAGTAAAGTCATCTTTGTGCCATTACTGCCAATTGCTTTCTTTTAGTATATTCAAGTTTCAATGATTATCTGTAATTCTCTAGTTAAAAAGTATCAACTGTCCTTCCAATTTAGACAATTGAAATTGTTTCCTTACTACTAACAAAACCACTTGACATCTGTTAAAATGGTTTAGGTAGTATTTACCTCTATTCCAAGTTTATTATTGTTCATTTATTATAATTTGTATATTTTGCTGCCAAGGAACAATGTTTTTCTTCTGGTTGTATCCTTATAATAATTTTGTGAGGTGGATTCATTTGACAGATGATTTGATCAGAACTATTTAGTATATTTTGTCACTGACTGGAGACCTTGACCTCAGAGCTTCCAAGCTCTTAGTCTCATAGTTTTGCTAGTACTAGAATGTTCATACCCACTAGGCCAGCATAGTTCTATAGCTGTCTGCTTCAGCGTTCCTTCAGTGCACACCCCAGGTGCATGTAAAGAATGGCACTATTGCCTATGGAAGAAAGCTCTGGTGAACTTTTGCTACCTCTGTTGCACTGTAAGATTGTACCTGACATGTTGTTCCTACACAGTGAGAAACAGGTTGACATGGTTGTTTTAAAGAGAAAGCCTTAAAATATACAATGGTCTGGCTGATTAATTGTATACAAAATACCATAAGAACAAGTATGCTAGTGATACTTATATACCACACTTGTACACTTTCACAGCAGTAAATTCGGAAACCTGGGATATTCTCATATTTAGTTGCAATAACTGCTTTGCTTTTCAAATAAGTCAGCATCTAATGATAAAACTTAATTATATCATATAATGGAAACAATATCTAACCCAAGTTCATACAGACTATCAACATAATCTACCTCACAAGCTAATTGTGAAGTTTAAAGCAGGGGATAGTGAGACAAGCAGGGATTTAGAGGAAGGAACAAGAGAATATGCTCTTCACATTCTAATTTGTAATCATTGTTGCAGTTAAAAGATAGGTCATTAGTACAATTTTCTATATTGAATCTTGACTTATCAAAGGTCACCTTGTGAATTCATGGCAGAGAAAATATTCAAACAAAGGCTTGGTAATTCTGTTGTATAACAATACAATAAACTAGAAAGGAAGTCTTTTTCAAGTTGTATTTATTATGTTAAAGTTGATTTGAAGAGTGCATTGCACCGAAACTTACTGGATGCATTAATAATGTCCCAGAAATATTAAAATAAAAAACTCATTAGTATTTTATCCATTTATTGTTGCTGCCATTAATTTGGTATCACATATTGCTAAATACATCATTTTTTAAGAATATTGTATGTATATTTTTTCTGTATACATCTGTATCCTGATCTACTGTTTTCTTCCTCCTATAAAGTCTTTCCAAATTCTTCCCAGTGATCCAATATTAGGATGTTAGCAATCCTAATTGCGTAGGCAATGCATGAGTACAGGTAGTCCTCAGCTTATGTCCATTTGTTTAGTAACCATTCAAAGTTATGGCAGTGCTGAAAAAATTGACATATGACCGGTCCCCAAAATTCTGGCCATCACATTACCCCCATGGTCACGTGATTGTGATCTGGGTGCTTGATGATTACCAAGTTGCAGGGAGCCATAGTCATGTGATTGCCATTTGCAACCATTATTGCTGGCTTCCCATAAGCAAAGTTAATGGGGAAGCCAGCAGGGAAGGTCACAAGTCACTCCGGTAAGTTGCTCCTGCCCGCATCACCCCCCCCATCTGCAGCACTGCCCTGCCCACAGCCTCTGTCTGCCCTCCCTGGCCTCCCTTGACTCACCTGTGGCCTGCGCTGGGCCTCCCAAGCTCTCCCCTGGCCTCTTCCAACTCCAGTGTGGCCTGTACCAACCCTCCCAGGGCATCTCCTGGCCTCTTTCATCCCCCTGTGGCACCACCCCAACCTCCCGTGGCACCCCCGTCCTCCTTACCTGGGACTCCCACCACTTTCCGCTTAATGACCCACACATCTTAGGATTATGAGGGCAACCAGGACTGCTCGGATTGCCATTGCTAAGCAATGCAGTCACATGACGTTGTGCTTTATGACTCCATCACTTGGTGATGGCAATCCCAGTCCTGATTGCCATCATAACCCAAGGACTACCTGTATGGATAATTTAGAATGAAAACATCATGAAGTCCTGTATGGTTTTCAGTTGGCTTATTTAGAGCCTGAGTGTGTCCAATGACTTGAACTGGGTGGTTCTACCAAGATGAGAGTAATTGTCTTTAGTCTGTAGTTATGACCCCCAGCACATTCTTGCTCTATCAGTCTACTTTCAGTGATGTTACTTAACCTTTGCTGGCAGATATCATTATGGGATACATTTGCATTTTATACCTTTAGCTGTAAGGTCAGAGGATTTTAATCTGATAATTGGGCGGAGTTGGGGAGCAAAGTAAAATTTGTCCCTAAAAGCATTCTACTCCCTGAAGCTCTGAGATACACATTTCAGCATTGTTGAGGCCTCTTTCAGAGGTGATGATGTTACCTAGTTGGGTAATGAAACATCTGTAAGCAAACAACCAAGCTGAGAGCACCAAGGACTCCACAATAAAGGATGTATATTTAGTTTGGATAAAGAAGGGATTTCTTGGGTGAAGTAGTATATGATTTCAGGATGGACTTCATTTGTGGGATGGGAGAGGTGAATAATTTATACAAGAGAGTTCTGACAGGAGAAGGCAGGTGCAGTCGGTAAGATAAAAAATGCATGGGATAGATTTCTACAGTGTTGTATAGTGAATGGTAGGCACTGTATCTTACAGTCTCTCATCTGTCATGTTACTTGCAAAAACAACAGTGAAACTGTGAAGCTTGTCTATATGTGCTGCCAATAAATTTAAAAGGGTGCATATACTTATTTATTATTTGTATTTTGTGCTACATCTAATAATTACAAACTGATTTACAGAAGTAAAATACAGACAGAAAACAGTGAAAAATGATTCAGCAATGCCAAACAGGAAAATGCTTTGTGAACAACATAGAGGAGAGGCATTGTAAGTAGTTGAGGCAACCTATTGATATAATTTTTATATAATTTTTATTTTAAGTATTTGTGTATTTTATCAAAGTAAAGTTGCGTTCTTCTAGTCTGTCTGACTACTTTTTAAGAAATTAGAGAGGACTCTAAAGAACAATTTATATATTTCCATGGGATTGTTAAAAGAACCATTACAACTAGAATTGATTGGATCTGTAGCAGCTTCAGTAGTTGTACAGCAGTGCTTTATATGGTGGAAAGAGGGAGAGAAATTGTCAGCTTTTATGTATAAGACCTGCATGATACATTCAGCTAAAGCAGAAGTTTATGAGAATATTTCAACCAAATGGCTTACTGAAAGACAAGCAGTAACGCTCCAAAGAAGGAAGTGCCTCAACAAAAGTTAAACTTGAAGGAAGAATGCTGTTACTTAGTACTAGTAAAGGTTTCTGGCACCTATTCTCCCACTTCCAGGTCCTGCGTGTGATAACACCTCCACCATTAACTCATGTATGTTTACAACAATAAAGGTGCAATTTGGATATGCCTGAAGGCTAGATTTACGTATTCTCTTATAGCCCAATACAGATGGCAACACCTAGCTGACCTTGGGTGATCTCAAAAAGCAGGATTTAGACTTGGTTAGTAGCCGGATTTCATGAGAAATCTCAAGGCTACAGGCTAGACTAAGAATTTAAAAAGAAATTCTGGCATAAGCTGGTGACCCTGAGTTTCTCCTATGCCACCCCCCTCTGCAGGAAGGCAGGACCCATGTGATTGGTTTGCCCCTGGCGCCTGATGGACCCGTTGGGGTTTCAGAGGGAGCTGGGGGATATTCCCGTGGATCTGCTGCACGGTACAGCGGAGGCCTTGGCTGCTGCCTGGAATAGGGAGGCAGCTGTGGCCTTGGACAGGGTTGCGCCTATGCAATGCCTCTTGCTACATTGGCCCTGACACTCCCCGTGGTTTACAGAGGAGCTGAGGGTTCTGAAGAGGGTTAAGAGATGTCTAGAGTGCCGCTGGAGGAAGACAGACTGAATCTGACCGGACACAGGTAAGAGCTGCTATCAAGGCCTACATTGTGGCAATAAGGGCGGCAAAGCACCAATACTTCTCCACCCTTATTGTGTCTGCAGAGTGCTGCCCGGTGGCCCTGTTTCGGATCACTAGATCCCTCCTTGGTAAGGGGGATCTGGTGATTCATTTGCAGGGCTGCATGGAGGAAGTTTCAGAGCATCTGCAGGACAAAATCACTCGGATTCGTTCCAAGTTAGATTCCGAGCATGGGGCAGGGTCTGGAGAGATACCAGGGGATCGTTCTTATCCAGTTATCTGGGAACAGTTTGATCCTGTTGTTCCTGAGGAAGTGGACAGGATCCTCTGGACTGTGAAGGCAACCACTTGCCATCTGGACCCATGCCCCTCCTGGCTGGTGAAAGCAGCTTGGGAGGTGACGTGTGGTTGGATCCAGGGGATAGTTAATACATCCTTGTGGGAGGGAATGTTTCCATCTGCCTTTAAAGAGGCATTGGTGTGGTGCACCCCCTCCTCAAGAAACCCTCCCTGGATCCTACCATATTGGACAATTTCCGTCCAGTCTCCCACCTCCCTTTTTGGGGAAGGTGGTTGAGAAAGTGGTGGCATCACAGCTCCAAAGGATTCTGGAGGAAAGGGATTATCTGGACCCCTTCCGGTCAGGTTTCAGGCCCGGTTATGGAATGGAAATGGCATTGGTTGCACTTATGGATGATTTCTGGCGGGAGCGGGATGGTGGAAGTGTGACCATCCTTGCTCTCCTTGATCTCTCAGCCGCTTTCGATACCATCAACCATGGTATCCTGTTGGGACGATTCAGGGAATTGGGGATGAGTGGCATGGTCTTGTGCTGGTTCACCACCTTTCTTCAGGGCCGATCCCAATCGGTGTTGATAGGGATTCCCTCTCGCTCCCATCCTCGGCCCCTCCTCTGGGATGCCACAGGGTTCGGTTCTCTCTCCGCTCCTTTTCAACATCTACATGAAACCGCTGGGCGAGATCATCCGCCATCATGGGATGAGGTATCATCAGTATGTTGATGATATCCAATTATACATCTTTGTCCCAGGTGAGGTAGGTGATGGCATGACCGCACTTTCACGGTACCTGGAGGCTGTAAGGGTCTGAATGGGGAACAAGAGGCTTCAGCTGAACCCTGGTAAGACGGAGTGGCTGTGGGTTAATGGCTCCTCGGTATCCGGGACTTTGTCATATTTGGTGCTGGATGGGGTAGCACTGCCCCAGACAGACCCAGTGTGTAATTTGGGGGTCCTCCTGGACTCACGGCTCCTGCTCAAAGCAGGTGGCAGCCGTGGCCTGGAGGTCCTTTGCACAGCTTCAGGTTGTGCATCACTTACACCCTTTCCTGGATCGGGATGCCCTTCGAACAGTCACTCATGCCCTTGTTATCTCCTAGATAGACTACTGCAATGCGCTCTGCATGGGGTTACCCTTGAAGAGTATCCGGAAGCTACAGCTGGTCCAGAATGCAGCCGTGTGGGCTATTTTTGGAGCCCCAAGAAGGACCGATATAACACTGTTGCTCCGCGAACTGCTTTGGGTACAAGTTTGCTTCCGGGTCCAATTCAAGGTGTTGGTTATCATCTTTTAAGCCCTACATGGCATGGGACCAGATTACCTGAGGGACCGCCTCTTCCCTATGATTTCAGCCCGTCCCACCCGATCACACAGGGCGTGCTCCAGACTCCCTCGGCAAAAGAGCTCTGACTAGTGGGGTCCAGAAGGTGGGCCTTCTCTGCTGTAGCCCCCACTCTTTGGAATATCTTGCCCCCGGAGGTGAGATTGGCCTCCTCACTCCTGGCCTTCTGGAGGGATTTGAAGACCTGGCTCTGCCATCTGGCCTGGGGTGGGGAGGGAAGACATCATGTGTGGGGTTGGCTAGCCCCTTAGAGCCCTGGCATTTGCTGCTCTGAACCATCGGCCTCCTGGACTCTTTCTTTTTTAGTAATTGTTTTATATAGCTTTTAGGTTTTATATAATTGTATTTTTATTTATTGTTTTAATGAGTTGTAAGCTGCCCAGAGTCCCCCATTAGGGGGAGATGGGCGGGGATAAATTTAATAAATAAATGAAGTAAATAAATAAGTAAGCCAATTCTATGTTGTTGCTAAGAATATTTATTTACCTGAGTGAAGAAAAAAACTTTTTCTCAGTGACCAGGGTATGCTTTCTTTCAGTGAAAAGCTAGCCTGATGATGAACCCATCAGCTGCATAAATCTACTGTTGTCTGCTCTGTGGAAACACTGGCAGTTCTCTGCTAGATGCCCTGGAAACACTGATATGTTACCGAAGCATGTGTGGTAACTTGCCTAAGTGAACCCCCGGGCTATCAAACCACCACACCCTACCTTAAGCTGGATGGTTCGGAGGTTGAGCAACTGCTTGGCACCGTAGTTCTTTTTCAGTTGTGTTGTTTCTTGAGATGCAAAGGCAAAAATTAATGTTGGCATGAGGAAAGAGAAGGCAGCTATACCATCAATGTAATTTCCTATTCTTCATATTTTCTGGGAGGGGTAGAATTCAGAAAGAAATCGACTGTCCTAAATCAGCCTTCTGGAGGGTACCAGGTTATGGAAGACTGGTCTACATACTGCCAAAACACTGAGGAGAATGTATGATCTGGGTTCATACAGCTTGCTATGGTGTATTTTGTTTGGTTTTGGCTTAGTATGATATGTGAACCCAGTTACTTTTGGATTGGGCTGCTCATATTTGAAGTGTCTATATTCAGTGTTACCACTGAAAGGGTTATGTAGATTCTCAATATGATGTCACTGACCACTCAAGTGAGTGCTTATGATAAGGAAAAGAGTAATTTATTTATTCTACCACAGCCCATAACTGTATCCTCTAGATCGGTAATGAGTAAAAAAGAGGTTGATTTTTAAAAATGCAGGGGTTTCTGACTCTGATTGTGTCTAAAAGAGGCAAATAGAAAGCATGTTTCCCTTAAGTTGCTGAAAAAGAATTCTGAAAGATAAGCACTTTATGAATTTGGATCTGATACTGATCACAAACTTCTGACTTGTGTGCTCATGCATGTCTTTGTGCTGTTAATTCTTGATCTGTATTGGATTGCCTAAGCCATTCTGTTGATCTGGTTCGAGCAACTGGATTTCAAGATTCTACTATAGAGTAATTTTTAAAAATACCAAAATAGATCTCCCAAGTCTGCATTCTGCCTTCCCTAAGGCTTCATAGTGTGAATATGAATATATATCAATAACACCATATACAGTATTTGAAAAAAATGCAGGGAAACCTGAATCTACTCAGACAACTTTTCTTAGATTGAAGGTATGTGATATTATTCAGCCCATGTAGCCTTTGTCAAGGTAGGAGAGGGATCACTGCACTGAGCATAAGAGATTGCTGTATTGCACAATACTATGAATCTGTTTATTTCTTTATTGCTAATGTGTCAATTTGAATACGGTGCCTTTTAAAAGCCATATTTAAATACTTGTGAACAATAGAGAGGGCTCAGATGATGTAGCAGAAGAGTAAAATGTAAAACATAAAGCTAAGCCTAGCCCTACTGTTTGGCAGAAAAGAATAGCTACAGGGAATTTTGCTGTTCTCCCTCTGCCAGATACAACATTTTGATGCAGCTGTTGGAAACCCTGGGACTGGTGCTTGGTTAGTAGGTTACTGCATGTGAATAATCGCTGCCTTTGTGAACTGCTTTGAATATTTGAATGAAAAAAAGTGTTATAAATAAAATCATAAGATATAATGTCTACACATATCCATGTCTCCTATTGGATATGGCTACTGCATGGGCAAAGGTAGTCATGGCCAGCGAGATCAGTGTGCAGATCTCATTAGATATACAGTGACTAGCTTGGTTGGGACATAGCCATGATATGTATGAAATGCATTGGGTAATGTCCTTCATAAAACTAAACCTGTTTGGGATTTGTTAGTGTTTGTTTGAATGAGAGGCTGCCTAGAAATCTGATGCATACTGGAACAAGTTCCATCATAGAACCAGTTTGAACAACCCCCCTTTTCCCCCACCCTATTTTCAGTTAGTGCTAATCAGCAGGGCTGTAATTCAGTGATTGAGAACTTGAGTTTAATCCTCGTATAGAACTCTGGGGAACTACTTCAGCACTGAACTAGATGGACTTATGGGCTGACTCAGATAAGGTAGTTTGCTAAATTTCAACTTTTCATTATTTATCCATTCAGGAATAAGCAAACTTCTGCATTCTAAATATGTGCAAAAGATTCTTTTTCTATTAATTGGAATACATAAAAATGATATTTATGGATGTATATTCTGCCTTAGATAGATTTTATCTTTCACCAGAAATAAATATGCTCTGTGTATGAGGACTGGGACTCAAGTCCAAAGCTTTTTCACACACCGTGCTGCATGTACAAAAATATCTGTTTGTATTTCTTCTATCGTATCTTTTTATACTTCCTCTATGAAGTCTGTGAAGTGTTAAGTGATATGGCTTAAACATGTCTGCCTCTCATTACTGAAAAGGGTTCTGTGAATCAGCTCTCTGTTTCCATCACAGCACACTATTAGAATAATTTGCACAGCAGACAATAGATTCCCTAAGCTTTGTTATAATCTGCTCATGTGTGTGAGGATAGATCCTTCTATTTCTTGGCCACTTGTGTGGGAAGGAATTATCTGGATGTAAGCCAACATTTTTTACCATTTTTTCTCTAGGAGTACTGGGCACTCTGCTTTCTGAGCACCAAGTGTCAGACATTAAAATGGGTGTACAATTTGGTAAATTCTATATGATCTTTGTGCATAAAAAGATTGGATGGTATTTTTTTTTATATAGTTTCTCTTCAAAGGCATTTATGAGATTTCCTATCAAATTGTTATGGAGGCAGTGTGTGGATTCTGAAGTGGCAGTTTTAGCATCTGTATTCAGTAACATCCATCTTAAGTGCTTTGTGAAGAAATACATTTATACATATGCAAATATTTCCTCTTATTAGGACTGTTTTGACTGACATTGAGACATTTGTGGGCACAGCAGTGTGTAGCAGTTCTTTTAAGATTGTCACAGAGTGGTTGACAAAAGAATACATTTTGAGATCCTACCCCCACTTCCCAACACACACATGCAGAGACTTGTAGGCCTATAATATGAAGTCTTTGAAAGCTGATGTTCCAAACAGGATATGCTTTTCTTCTTTAAATAAATAAAGTAGAACATAAAAATCTGAGTAAGTACATATGCCGTATTTGGATATATTGGTTGAAATCCAACATTTTATCCTTAGGATGATGGGACTTTCTCTCCTCTGCTTAAAACTCCCCCTAGCCCCTCAAAAGGATTAGAATTCAGAATGTAGCAGATTTTGAGGATGTATGGGAAGCTGCAGAAGGGTGAGAGAAATCCTTTCATATTCATTTAGTAGAAAACGCTTCTGCTAATGGAAGCTTACAGTTAAATTTCATTTTTGTTTTCAGATGGATTTTAAATATATATTTTATTGATTGGTTTGAGGAAAAAATGTAAAAAAAATATAGCAGATATATCAGGGGAGACATAATAGAAATTGCAGAAAACAGGTGCACTAAAGATGTTACCTAGCTGGGTAATGAAACGTTTGCAAGAAAAGAACCAAACTCAGAGAACCCCAAGGACTCCATAGGTATTTTTCTGTTTAAATCCTCTTTTTGGAAACATTTTACTACCACCTTGATCAATGCACAGCTCAGCACATAGAGACTCATAATATTTGATCTCTCCCCCCTCCTTTTTTTTCTGCATTTGGCAATCAACTGTAAAATGCCCAGCCTGCAGATTGTCATCCTTTTAAACAATACATATATTTTGAGAGAGATTCTTAAGAAAAGTCCAAGGTCAAGATTTTGTGAGGAATTTCCTCAAGAGAGCTCTTAAGAAGAGCAAACAGTAATTGTTGGCATTTATTTTCCTCTTTTCCTAAATCCCTGAGAAATGCAACATAAACATTTTCTTTTCTTGTGCAGTATCATCTTCAATGAATAATTGCTGTTTATTCCTATTGCTAAGCTAGCAACTGAAGGTCAGCATTACATGTATCTTACTTAGATGTCACACTGTACTCAGTAGGTAAGTGTAGGTTGGTATTTTAAGATTGCTGTTTAAGATTGTGAGATGTGAATCAGGAAGTTCCAGTTCATCATTAATACTTCATGCATACCTGCAGCATAAGATCATGTACTCCTAGTGAGAGAATCAGGAGAAAGGGGGAGGCAAATGAAGATAATTTAATTCCTCCTGGCTCAGACCAAAAACTCATCTAATTCAGCATTTAACAAATGTAATAGCAAACTAGATGTATTTAGGAAGTTCACAACAGGACAGGATTTCAATAAACCTCTTCTCTCGTTCCATAGAACCTCATTTTAAGGCATTCTGCCTGTGATTCAGGAGATAGTAAACTTCTGTCAAGACCAGTAGCCATTGATATCCCAATCTTTTTTTTCCAATAATTTTATTAAGAGTTTTACATAGAACAATAAAAGAATACAAGTAAAAAAAAAAGAAGAGAAAGAGTTGTAAGAAAACAAAACAAAAAAACTCCTCCCCTTTTTTAGTGACTTCCCACCCTCATCATGACAAGTATAAACAATTCCATAATCTCTTCACCTCTTCTTATTTAACCAATATAGAACTCTTCATCCCATAATGCATCTCTTAACAATATGCAAATCAAATAAGTAACTTCTTCTCCAATCCAATTCTCAGCAAAAAAGTCCAGAGCTCTAAAATATTAACATTAGTTAACGTATATAAAATTCAACATTCCACACCTCCACTCTTACCGAGAACAAAATCCCCATTTAAAAGGCATAAAAATGGTCTCAATATCCCAATATACACAAAGTAAAAGAAAGGTTTAACATAACAAAAAGAGACAATTTCTTCTTTACAAAAGACAAGCTCCAGTTCACATTTTTACCCTAAATAATAACTTATCCCATTCTGATAAACATTCCATATATCAACCCTATAAGCAAATCCACAAAAGACTGAAATTTAGCATGAGAGAGAGAAATAGTTTCTCCTTTAAAGAAAATAAGATCAAACTTCCTTACTTTAAGTAAAAAGACAATTAAATGCAGAGCCTATTTGAGTAGTATGAAATTAAGATACATAAAATAACAATAAAGGAAAGAACTTAAACACCTTATTAAGTATAAACAAATCCAGTGTACCACATTTTTTTCCAGTTACGATACCTGCAAATCCAAAAAGAACCAACCGGAATAACAACATGTCCCAATTTATCCCTGGTCAAATAAACCATTTTTTTATTCCTTTTTTCTTCTATACAGAACAATCTTTCTCTGTAATCCATTCAGATGGTAGTTGACTTTCTTCAGTACTTTAAACAATCTCTCTTGTGACTCCAACAAGAAGAAATTATTCCAATTGTTCTCTAGGATTGCCATTTTTATTTCCTTCTTAATTTTCAAATTCTTATCCAGTTTTTTCTTACGTCTGCTGAAAAGTTTTTATTCAGATTCTCATACACGTTTTCCTCAGGTAAGTTTTGCTGCATATCTGATTCTATAACATCTTCTGAGAACAAACTGTTATCAGAAAAACATAACTTAGCTGACATAATTGATTCAATATCCTGATGCAGTTCCTCAAAGATATCTCTTAATACCATTTTAAATTACTTGTCTTATTATGTCTTCAGTCTCAAAAGCAATTTCTCTTTCCCACAAACATGCAGTTATTCTTTGAGAGTAATTTCAGAGTCTTAATATTTAAAGTCCAGCTTCCAATGCTTTCTGAGCCCTTAATCTGTTTAAATACGTTCTATAGCCAAAACCTTGTCTTGCTTTTTGCTGTTTCTTTTAAGTTCTTAAAATTTATAAAAATAAATCTTCATACTCTTATCTTAAGGATTGAAGGCACTCACTGGCTGTTTCCAGCCTTGTCAAATCCCATTCTGATTAAATGCAGGTGGCCTTCCTTTATCTACTGGTATTGGACTGGGCTGCACACAGAATGCAGGCACCAGGGTTCTCCTTCAACAGTCACTGTGCAGGTGTCTAACTTCTCTTAAGCAGTTAATAGGCAATTAGAAGGTAGTTAGCAAGGAAGTGTATCAACTTAGTGTCCTTTAAAAGAAAGGCTCCATTTGCGGCTTGAGCAATTATGGAGAATTCCCCTGTCTCCTGATCCCCCCCCCCCCCCAAGATCGCTGTCTTGCAGTCTCTCTGTGAGGAAAAGGAACAATCGTAAGGAGAAACAGCTTGGGCAATCTCGCCGTCTCTCTCTTTTATCCAGAGAGGATCATAGGAGCTGATATGTTAATCAGTTCCTTATTAAAGTCCACAGATGTGGGCTCTGCTTTACACAGAGCTGTCTTTAGTCCGCCATCTTCCCCAGCAAGTCCCATAACTCAATCTTGCATGAATTTATCCAGTCCTCTTGTTTAAATTTATGGCCAACACCACACTTTAACTTCCTCTTATTCTCCATGAATCTTTGTATTTAGGTTCAGTGGATGAGCCCAAGCACAAGCTTGAGAGAAGGAAAAAGCTTCTTGATTCACATTGTACACATTGCATAGTTTTATATATTTTTCTCATGGCTCCCAAGAGTTCTCAAACTGTAGGGCATGAGCCTGGGAGCAAATCTGAGGGGAGAATCACACTCAATCCTGTTCTGATTAGATGCAGGTGGCCTTCCTTGATCTGCTGGTACTGGACTGGGCTGCACACAGGATGCAGGGTTCTCTTTCAGTCATTGTGCCTGCAGCATTTGCTCCTACAATAGGCTCAACGTGCTCTTGGATACTGTCCGGGGCAACTTGGCTGGGATTGAGGCACTTTTGCCTAGTCTCACCTTCCCCCTCTTCCAAGGCTTCTTCCTACGTGGTATCATGCCGGGTCATTCTGCTCAACCTGCACGCGTGTTCCAGGCAGCCTAATGCTGCATTTCAACTTCTTGAAGGAGACTGATGCCCCACAATAGGAGGTCAGTGCACTCGGGCTGCTTGGCACTAGTGCACAGAGCCAGAATCCAACATGACACCATCCAGGAAGAGCTGCCCCTGGAAAGGGACAGATTAGGAAAGAGCACCTTGATCCTGGCTGGGTGGCCTTGGGCAGAACTCAGGAGCAGGTTGAAGCTGTTACAATGAGCACAAAGGCTATCAGAGAGCCCAGGGCCCCAGAATTGAGTCCTGATATTGACTTCGCATTGTGTACACAAGTCTGGCTTGCACATGCACAGCTGCATTGTTGCCAGATCACACTCCTACTCTGCCTGCACAACCCTGCTCTTCAGTATACTACTAAGTTACATGGCTGGGTTCTTATATTTGTGCTAAACCACAAATAAGCCCTGTATCAGTAAGTGCAATTCTTGCACTAGCCTCTGCAGGTCAGAGAATGGGGGCATCTTACTAGGTTGTTGGGAGGATTTGCAGAAATATATTAATGTGCATTATAATAATATTTTATTAAATACATATGCTGCCCAACTCCCAGTGACTCTGGGCGGTTATCCATGCCTTTTATTAGATACGTAACTAATCAGCCTTTTCTGCTAGCAAAAATGGGGCTGTGGGGGGGTGAGAATTTTTACAAATGTAAGCATAGAATTGTGAAGCAGTGAAAGAAGCATAGAGCAGATTGGCTTCAGTATAAACCAACTTTTCCTAATTTGGTGATGAACGTGGGCTGTGGTACCTGGGAATGATAAGAATTATAGTCCAATATATCTGCAGGCACCAATATTACATGTTTATTTCCTCCCATTTTAAAAGCTTCATAGTTGCTACTAATATTTTTTAAAAAGAAATCCCCAAATATGAGTAAATAACTTCTCCCTTATGGGGACAAAGATATCCAGTGTTTGGCTGCTTTGCTTCCTCATTCTTCTGACAGTGGTTTAATTTTAAAGAGATGGTGTGATTTTCTCAACAGTCACCTCTCTCCCTGCCACCGTGCCATAACATGGAAAAAAGCCTCTTAAAAATAAAATTAAAACCTGGGTATTGCATGTCTGTTAACAAATGTTGTAGTTGATGTAATTAATGAAGACCTTGGATTTGCTGCAATGCAGGAATATACGTTGATTGTATCTGAATATTCACCTCAAAATCAAGTGTAAACATTAGTTTAGTTCCTTGATTATTCTTTTTTCTACATTATTTCTTCCCAGAATATGCATCAACGGCTCCAAATTGTTGTGGTTGGGTATCTTTTTTAGGGTCCAATCAGAGAAAGATTTTGAAAGTTTGCTCCTGAACCCACCAAGGGCAGTGCTCCCCCCCCCCCCAATTGATGAAATTGTTAGGCTGAATTAAATGCAAATGTTGACCTACCTCAATGCCAATTTTTATATATAGATAAAATAATATTATATATTACTAGTGTTATTATATCATTGTATAATAGTAATATTATTAGGTTTATAGTGACTTCTTATCCTGGATGTGACTGAGCTTCACAGATAATGTTAATGTCTCTTTTTGACCATTAAGGTCAATATCAGTTGTAGTGATTGTGTCTTCTTTTTTTCTCTTTAAAGGAAAAAACAGTAATGAATGAATATGATTCATTTCAAGTTGATTGGTGACCTAGTTGCAGGGCAGTTGGACGCTAGTAGAGCATTAGTTATCTAGGCCAAATTGCAGCAATGAACCAAAATTCCTTCATATCAAAATGTTTTTAATAGATTGACAAATATGATTGTGGCTTGAAACTTTTATTTGATGTAGAGTGTGCCAAAGGCAGAGTGAAAAATGGGAGCATAGTATGACTAACTAAATGTGCTGGGAAATTGGAAAGTGAGTTGTGACCAAACCCTGCAGGAAAAAGAATCAATGCATGTTTGCCTTTTCATGCCTTCCTCTTCCTCTTTGTTAATAAAATTATCATGCGCAAAAATGGTTTCTCATACTTGTTAAAGTTCTATCAAAGAGGGGATTTGGGTAAATGATATAAGTGATAAAAATGGCATTGTAAATGCTGTTCCTTGCAACTTTTAAACTTGTAAGGATCCTTTCCTCCTATATAAGTCTGGTCAGATTCCATAATATGATGCAAGAGGATGAATTTGTGGAAAACATATGTAATTCTGAGCATGAGTGACTTGCAATTTGGGTCAGTCTATCTGTTGCTTTTGTTGGAACTAGAATGTCCAGATAGTATACCTGTTTGCATACCTGTGGGGTGGATACAGATGGATAGCTGAAATTAATACATAGGGTATTAATGGCTAGGTGTGAGACTGAAAATGGGTGAGGCTACAGCTTGCTATTTCCTGGAATTCCTCTTATACAGTATGTGGCAAGAGGCAGGATGTGGAGAGCTGTAATCCTGATGCTCATCTGTGACATTTTGCAATTGCTGTGGCCAAATGGCAGGCTGAGAGTAAGCTCCAGGTTTTGGAGCAACTTTATTCAATCCCTTTTTGGTAACATTAAATTTTAATGTAATGCAGATATTTTAGGAGGAAAAAAGTACATAAGCTGTCATGCATGTTTTGTATAAATACTGTCTGAATACACATGCTTTATGTCTGAACTCTTTATTACAACTCTGGGTTTAGGAACCTATGGGTCTTCCAAGGTCACTGATCTACAGCTCATTGTCATTTGTAGGCCACAAGTTTCTCATCCTTTTTATAGAACCTAAGCATCTAAGAGGTGATATTTCAATCTTCCCCAATATGAGCACCCTCTAGATATATGGATGTTAATTTCCAAAGTTCTGCAACCAGTATGGCCAATTCTGGGAATTCTGGGGGTTGAAGTGGACAGCATAAAAATTGGGGAAACCTGGAATACTGGGTTGCTCTGCATTTGGAATACAATGTGATACAGTAAGGCATTTGCCATTCTTGCATTAGAACATTAACATGGTCACTAAACCAAGAAAAAAAGAACAGCAGTACTTTAATTTCTTAAATTTCTCCATTGTTCAATATACTTTACACTGGCTTTGCGTGTTTGGGTACAGCCCAGCATTTTAATAGGGTGTGCATCTATTTGTCCAGAAAAAAGAAAACTGAGACAGTAGAAAGATATTGGAAAGTAGAGAACAATGTTTCTCAACCTTGGCAACTTTAAGTTGTGTGGACTTCAGCTCCCAAAATTCCCCAGCCAGCCATGGGGGAGAGCACTTCTCTCACTGGTAGAGAATGGTGGGGAGCATCTTCATTAGTTTGCCTTCTGGTCAACCATTTGTGACTTTATACAGTTGTCCTTGCTTACCAACCACTTGTTCAGCGACCGTTCAAAGTTTCAGCAGTGCTAAATAATGAGACAACTCGTCCTCGAAGTTGCGGCTGTCACAGAGTCCCTGCAGTCATGGGATCACAATTTGGGTGCTTGGCAACTGGTGTGCATTTGCGATGGTCGCAGTGTCCTGTGGTCATGTGATCGCCATTTGCATCCTTCACAACTGGCTTCCAACAAGCAAAGTCAGTGGGGAAGCTGGCAGGAAGTTGCAAGTCACAATCACATTGACATCGTGCTTAATGAACTGCAATGATTTGCTTAACAACTGCAGTCCAAACTGACAAACTGCCGTCATAAGTCAGGTGCAGTCATGTGATTTTTCACCTTACAACTGCGTTGCTTAGCAACAGAGTTGCCGGTCCCAATTGTGGTCAGTAAGTAAGGACTACCTGTAATGTATTTTTCAAATTCCAGATGTATCTACCAGACCCAAAAGGTTGAGTTTTGCGCTGCATCTTAATATGGTAATATTAATACTAACACAGAAGTATTTAACATAATATAATTAATTATTACATTATTAAATATTAAATAATATTTAAATGCTATTATACACATTGATATAACATTGACTCAAGATGGTGGCAGGGAGCAGATGCCCAGTGCATAGCTCCCAGCCATAACCAGCAATTACCAGCAGTTATCAACAGTTACCAGCTCCCAACCATAACCAGCATGGGGTTGAGGAGAGTCAGAGGTATGGGATTTGTATGTGAATGCAGGGTGAATGTAGAGAACCCCTGGCGTTACCTCTGTCCGATGCTGGCCATTGTGGTGGGGAGGAGAGTTGTGGTGGGGGCAGCTGGGATGAAGACGGTGAAGAGAGGATGTGGGCAAAGGGGGTGAGTGTGGTACCGGGTGGCGCTTGGACCCAGGGGGATGACGGTGGCTGTGATGGTTGCGGTGGCGGCAGGAGAGTGCTAGTGGCAGCTGCTGAGGCCGCGCCGTATGGGCCAGGAACAACACCCAGGTCCGTGTGTGGTGACAACAGAGTCGAGAGTCAGTTCAGCTGGCCGGGAATGTCTGTGGGGCTAAGGCCCAAGCCCAACACTGTTAGTTTTGGCAGCAGTGACGGTGGTGAGAGCACCAGTGACGGCAGTGGGACAGCAGCAATGAGAGCACCAGGGGAGAGGCTGAGGTGGACCTGACGGCGATGGTTGAATGGAGGCCAGAGCTTGAGGGCCCACAGTTCCCGAACCCCATAGAGACATTAGGACCTTGGGGGTTCTGGGTTCTAGCCCCTAACATGGCAAAGGGACTTCCCTTACTCCTAGAGAAGAGGCTGGGGGGACTGGAGTTGTTGTGGGGTGCTGCTGGAGTTGCTATGTTTGCAACATTTGCCACATTTGCGACCTCGGTGACTTTTTTGAATTTGGGAGCAGCATTCTTGGACTGGCTTGGCTGGAGGAGTCTGCTGCTGCTATTGGAGGGACTTCTTTGTGCTGCTTTGGAGAACTGCCCAAGCTGTTTCCCTGGGGAGCAAATTGAGGAGCTGCCCCAACTGTGTTTTGGAGCTCTGGGGTGCTGTAGCCTTTTACTAACTGGCTATCATTGGCTCGCCATCTGGATGCTGGGGCTTTGGAGGCATGGGCAGGGGCTAGGCGGGGTGGGGGGGTTGCAGTGGAGTGACAGACAGCTGTAGATCCCCGCTCCCCTGTGGAGGCCCTTCTACTTCCCTCCGGTAGCCTCGAGAAGGAGGACAACACCACTACTCCCATTTAATGGTGAAATGCCTGGGAGTTGGACTGTGGCCTTCCTGTCCAAGATTGAATGTTATTCCCCCTTTTTGCCTTTCTCTGGGTGAGAGCCAGAGGTGGGCTTGGTGGGAGGGTGAATGGTTGGAGCCTCTGCCAGCTGGTGGGAGCAGCAAGATAGGAGCTCTTGGATGTTGAGTGGGATGTTGAGTGGGTTTGAATGTGTTGATCCTCTCTCTGGATGAGAGTCAGAGGAGGACTTTGATGAAGGGTGAATGGGTAGGGTGTCCTCTGTCTGCTGGTGGGAGCAGCAAGGGAGGGATCCCTGTGTATGTTTGTGTGTTGAGGCTGTGGGAATGAAGTGGGGAGGTGGTTGCTGGGCTCTGATGGCTCTGAGAGCTAGTAAGCTAAAGAGCCTCAGGGTGCCCAGCTCCCCTCCCAGGTATGGCTGGTAAGGACAGCGGATGCTCCCTGGTTATGGCGATTGAGGGGCGTCGATATAGGGATGGGGCTGCTGTTGGGAGGATGGGGGCGGGCCAAAATATTATGGTGGTACGGGCATGGGGAGATATGGCAGGAGATGGGGAGCAGGCCATTCCCGGGGACTGCAGGCCTCTTGTTTGTTGCTGGTTTCATGTTCCAGGTCCTCAGTCTCAGCCCTGGTACCCTGTCAGCAGACCTTCAGAGGCTCTGGTCCCTGGGTGCTGCTTCTAAACGCCAGCTCAGTTTGTAATAAGGCATCCCTCATCAGTGATTTAATCATGGATGAGAGGGCTGACCTGGCATGAATCACTGAGACCTGGCTGGATTCAGGGGGGGGGTAGCCCTCACTGAGTTATGCCCAGCTGGGTTTCAAGTGTGGCATCAGCTGAGAGTCCAGGGCAGGGGTGGAGGTGTGGCAATTGTCATCCGGGAATCTTTTACAGCTTTCAGGGGCGCTGCACCACAGGTCACCAGTTGTGAGACCCTGTTCACCAAGTTGGGCTCTAGGGATCAGTTGGGATTGCTGCTGTTGTACCGGCTTCCCTGTTGCACAGCAACTTCCCTGCCTGAGCTCCTTGATGCCATTTTTGGGTTGGCAGTAGAGTTCCCCAGGCTTATGGTCTTGGGGGACTTCAATCTGCCTCCTTTGGGACCCAGATGGGTTCCAGAGGGAGCTGGGGGTTGTTACTGTTGGTCTGCTGCACAGTCCATCTGAAGCCTTGGTAGCCGCTTGGAATAAAGGGGCGGCTGAGGCTTTGGATCAGATCGCGCCCATGTGACCTCTCTTCTCTCGGGGATCCAGGCACTCTCTGTGGTTTACAAAAGAGCTAAGGGAGAGGAAACGAGAGAAGAGATGCCTAGAGCATCATTGGCACTCGACGAGGAATGAACTTGACCGAACACGGGTTAGAACGGCTATTCATGCCTACTTAGTGGTTATAAGGACGGCGAAGCATCATTACTCCTCAGCTCTTATTGCGTCTGCAGATAGCTTCCCCGCAGCCATGTTTCGGGTGACGCAAGCCGTCCTGGGTAAGGATGGCTCAGAGAACCTTTTGCAGGGACGTGTGGAGGAATTTTCTCAGCACCTGTTGGATAAAATCGCTTGGATTCGTTCTCAGTTGGACACTGGCTTTACTGCAGGTCCAGTGGAGGTGCCTAGGGAGGAGTCTCGCCTTGTTATCTGGGAAAGGTTTGAACCTGTTGGACCTGAGGAAGTGGACAGGGTCCTTGGAGCTGTGAGCTCAGCCACCTGCTCTTTAGATCCATGCCCTTCCTGGCTTATGAAAGCAGCCCGGGGGGTGTCGTGCAAGTGGGTTCTAGTGATGGTTAATGCATCTTTGAGTGAGGGGGTTGTTCCCTCACCTCTTGAGGCCTTGGTTTGCTCCCTCCTCAAGAGGCCATTGCTAGACTCCACTATATTGGACAATTTTCATCCAGTATCTAACCTCCCCTTTCTGGGAAAGGTGATTGAGAAGGTGGTTGCGCAACAGCTTCAGAGGACCTTGGATGAAGCGGATTATCTGTATCCCTTTCAGTCAGGATTCTGGCCTGGGTATGTGACGGAAACAGCATTGGTCATGCTTTTGGATGATCTCTGGTGAGGGCAGGATGGAGGTTGTGCATCCATCCTTGCCCTACTTGACCTCTCAGTGGCTTTCAGTACCATCAACCATGGTATCCTTCTGGATCGGCTCAGGGGATTGGGGGTGGGCTAGTTCACTTCCTTCCTCCAGGGCCAATTCCAGTCGGTGATGGTTGGGGAGGAGAGATCCCACCCTTGGCCTCTGTTATGTGGGGTGCCACAGGGTTCAGTGCTCTCCCCCCACCTATTTAACATCTACATGAGGCCACTGGGTGAGTTCATCTGTTGCCATGGGGTGAGGTATCATCAGTATGCTGATGATACCCAATTTTACATCTCTGCCCCTGGCGAATTAAGTGATGCTGTGAATGAAACTGCGCAGTTTCGTGTAGTGCGGCAGTTATGCCCCTTCCTCAATTGGGAGGTCCTCGGCACGGTCACTCATGCCCTGGTCACTTCTCGGTTGGATTACTACAGTGCACTCTACATGGGGCTACCCTTGAAGAGTATCTAGAAGCTGCAGGTGGTGCAGAATGCGGTGGCGCAGACCGTTCTGAATGCCCCCAGGGGGGCCCATATAACACCGCTGTTGCATGAGCTGCATTGGTTGCCGGTTTGCTTCCGGGTCCAATTCAAGGTGTTGGTTATCATCTTTAAAGCCCTTCATGGCACAGGACCAGGTTATCTGAGGAACCGTCATGCCCCTGTTATATCAGCCCACCCCACTTGGTCCGGCGGTAGGGGCATGTTGCAGACCCCACCAGTGAAGGAATTTTGACTGGTGGGATCTAGGAAGATGGCCTTTTCTGCTGTGGCCCCTGCTCTGTGGAACAGCCTACCACCTGAGGTGTGGTGTGCTTCCACTCTCATGGCCTTCAGGAAGAGCGTGAAATCCTGGCTATACTAGAAGGCCTGGGGGTTGGATGGGGGCTCGCATCAGTGGAAGTGGCTTGTGGGGTAATTGATTTTGCCCCCCCCCCCGTCATCTTGAATATTTTTAGTTTTTATGTACAGGGTTTTGCTTTATAGCTTGACTTTTTAATTGATTAATTAATTTTAATTAATGTGGTATTTATTTTTAATTGTTTGTGGGTTTTGTTTTAATTGTGAGCCATCCAGAGTCACCCGCTGGGGGAGATGGGCAGCATACAAATTCAATAAATAAATAAATACATACAAACATTTAATAGTTTGGTTTTGGCTTAATGTCTTGTGTGGACCCAGACAATTTTGGCTTATTCAGTAAACTATAATTAAACCAATTGTGGCTTAATATGACTTGATTCTAGTTATTGTGTGTGTAACTGATACATTCCATTCATAAATGAGAATACTCATTGCAAGTTGGGCATAAGGGTGAAATGCTGTTTTTCTGAGTTTTAGCCACAAAATGAGTTCTTCAGAGACATGATGCTTCAGTTTCAATGGAGAGTAATTTGTTCCTGCAGCTAATACAGATAAGGGAGCTAACCTTTTCCTGTGCTTCACAATTCAGTAAGCAGTGGGAAGACAGATTCTTGGAGACAATGCTACTTTTCCTGCCTATAGATATCTATTTTTGGAAATGGGTCAACTTCCTTTTGCTGGACACATTAGTGCTCTAGTGCCTAGGAGTGCTCGCTTTACAATTTTTCTGTTTGTTACACATGCATTAGAACCTTTCTGCATAACTGTTTGTGGCAGCCCAGTGTTTCATGAATTAAAGCAAGTTAACTACAAGAAGAATATGACATTTTGAGACACTACAGGTTGAATTCCAAATCTCAGGCGTGCACATGAGTTGGATTTTTGTAAAAACAAAAGGATATCACAAAGAATATATTGTTTCCTATATTCTACTGATTGGTTAAGATATAATTATGGTTAATATATCATTAAGCTGGCTAGTATATAATCAAAATGACATTGCCATTCACGCACATTACACAGTGCTAGTGCAAGCCCTGGGGTAAATACAGTTTCTCTAAGAATCTTATTTGATTAATATGGAAGACAAGCTTAATCTTGAAATACTTATTTCAGACAATGACTCCTATAACTGTGCTTGTTTTATTGTGACAGCATGGGCGAAAGCTGTAAGCTCCTCAGAGAAAAACAGCTCAATCCGATCATTTTTTGTTTGCCCACCTCCTTTATATAGATGGACTTCACAGATTGTGCTACAATATAAATCATGGGTTTCAAATTACACTGACTGGGGTCACTATACCAGTGTGATATAGTAGTTACGTTTTGGACTAGGCCTGAGAAGATCCCAGGTTCAAGCCCATGCTCAGCCTGGGAAGCTCACTTGGGCCAGTCCCTCTCCCTCTCCTGAATTTACCACATAGTTATTGTTGGAGGTAAATTAGAAGAGAGTATGCTGCCTTGAGCTCCTGGAGGAAAGGTAGGATATAAATGTAACAAACAAATACACCACAACCAAGCAAACTGCATTTGGTTCAGCACATATTGCAATCCCAGCAATTGCACTGAGGTTGAGTTAACTGAATACAATACTTGACAGCAGTGGTACAATCAGCAATTTGGAATTGGCCATGTGGCCATAGTAATCTGGCTACATATATGAACCAAGCACTCATGCTTAAAGCTGGTGCTCATGTAGTCATTTACTCATATGCCTTTTATTTTATTTTCATTTGTTTATATTTCAAATTTAGATACCACCCATCTCACAAAAAAGTGACTCTGGATGGATTTATCCCATTGGGAGAAAAATGAACTATGACTGTGGGAAGAGAGTTTATAAGAAGCATGCTAGACTAGGAATCCTTTTATTTTATAGCAGTTCTGACTATGTCTCTTGAGAAATTCTGCCAAGTTCTTCTTTTTATGTTAGCTGATGCTGGCCTCATTTTGCCAATGTGCTGTTGTGTAGTTCCAAACTATAGAACAGCCTTTTCCTTTGCCAAGCGCTTCTAATAAATGCTGGAAAAAGGCTGCTGGAAAGCCATGGACACATGTGTCCATCAAAGTCCAACAGGTTTTATTTAAGTTCCCAAATGACTCAAGCTGGAGAGCTTGAGTAATTTTCCTGTTGATTGGGGCTGACATAGGCAGTAGCACATTCTTAGATGCATTGGTGTCAATGCATTTTAAGTGAAAAAGCATTACAGTAAAATCCCAGGTTAGTGGATCTCAATACAAAGGACTTCAGATGCACTGGACAAAATTCCTGTTGTATTTATGTCACTTTACATAATTTGGGTAATCACGTCATTACATTTCACAGTATAACTGTTGGCTTTTCTACATGTGACAGATGGCATATCATCTTTGTCTGTTTTCTAAGCCTAAGTAATACAGAAGTAGTTCCACCAAAATCTATTGCTGAAATTCTGGGCTTCTTCTTAAATGACTGCCTCAGCCTGCCATAGCCATGGCTTCCAGCTGTGGATAAACAGAACTGCTTGGAGTGGACTGAATTCTAGTATTCATTTTGGGCAAACCAAAAGAAGCAGAAGGCAAAACTTGGGCAATCTCTGAGAAGTTTTTTACAAGGCTCAGTTAAGTCCAGTTAGCACTTGTTTGAAAATAAAATATTGAATAAAATGGATTCTTTTTATTTCATTTTAGAATGGCATAAATTATATTGCCTTAATATAAAGTACCAAATACAAATGCAACTAGCCAGCTCCCTCTGATTTTTTTAAACCATTGTTGCTGTTACACTTTTGACAGCTTAATAGTACTCAAAGAGTTTTCATCAGTGGTTACTGTTTAGACTGGGATGAGGTACTGAGTATTTCAGTCCTAGGCCCACTACTGTTCCATATTATTAATGGCTTGGATAAAGAGATGGAGAGAATGTTTATCAGATTTGCAGATGATGCAAAATGTGATGGAATAGCTGATGCCACAGAATACATAAATAAAATGCAAAACAATCTTTATAGGTTAGCAAAATGCACTTAAAATAACAGAATTTAATAAAGACAAATGCATGGGTATAGGATGAGGGATACCTGGCTTGGTAATGAAATGTGGGACAAATATCTTGGAAAAGTTGGTTGCAAACAATGTGATGTGGCTGCAAAAAAAAAGCAGGGAGAAATCAGCAGTGGCCTTAAGAAGTACAACTTTCTCTGGAGACTGGAATGTGTGCCAGGCATCAGATTCTGTGTTTGGACCTGTAATATTGTAGAATACATGTAGCTGTGGACATATGGGATAGGCTATGAATCAGGAAGTTTCTTATTCACAAACTCCCTTGCTGATGCATAGGTCTCTTCACTTCATTTGCAGTGAGGAGTTAATATTGTTCTGTTTTACTTAATTAATTAATTAAATCCGTTTATATAGCTGCCCATCTCACCACAGGTGACTCTGGGTGGCGTACAACAAAACATTATCTCACTAATTCTTGAAATGGTCCTGTACACGAACTGCTTTGAGATTACAGATAACCCTACTTAATTGCATCTCGCTATTATATTTTTAATGTTGTGAAGAAAGAATGAGACTGGGGAAAAGCACGGCAAAGAAATGGAGATCTTTCTTCTTTGGTCTATTTATGCAAATTCAGCAGAGTTCCTGCTCCTTAATGGTACAGACTCCCAACTTAATGCTTGTGCACACCAGTTCATCTTTCCTGGACTTTTTGAACTATTGCTTAGGAGGGAGAATAACCTTTGTCATTCACTGTATGTTTTCCTCTAGAAAATCTGAATCAACAATTAGTGGCCTTGCAAACTGTTCACTTGCCTCAGCATATTTTTGTTATGGCTTCATCAACTATTGTGTTGCCAAGGTTGTGCTTTTGTTGTCTTTTTATTAGACAGAAATCCTCAGAGGCAGTTTCTTTGTGTATCAAGAGCCAAACTGCTCCATGTCAACCATGCATTTTAGCTGATTGGGAATTTGCTGAGACCACCAGTCCTTTTGAGTGTGGAAGAACCAGTTTAAGAAAGTAACAACATACAAGTACAATCCTCACTGCTATACTTTTGTTTACTACCAGTGGTCATGCATCCTTCATGTTTGCAGCTTTTGAGTATTCTGTATTCTCTGGTCTTATTTTGGAATTAGCATTTTTATTCTTGGATGAGTTGGAATTTGAGGACAAACCTTGCACTGTTTCAAGTACCCTCAAATGTCTTCCTGACTTTAATGGGTTCTGGCTAGGGTTTCTTGGCTATCCATATGCTCCTTGGCAGTTTAGTAGTGGTGGTGGTGGTGGTGGTGGTGGTGGTGGTGGTGGTGGTGTGTGTGTGTGTGTGTGTGTGTGTGTGTGTGTGTATGTAAAATATCTTGTGTACCTGATTGCTTTATGTACTACCCAGAGCGTTTCTGAGATTTCAACTCATGCTTCTCTGATTTTATTAGAAATCAACGTTCAGAAACAAAAATCCTGATTAAAAAGAGTCAGAGGTTTCAGATCACTAAACATAAACATTTCCTGTTGAAAACTAGTTAATTCCTGTGGCATTTTGTATCCCTGAAACTTAACATTTCTATGGAAACCACTTGTATAGGAAGGGAATGGTTTGCTGTCAGTGATGGTATTATCTGATAAAGCTCTTGCTCAGCTTAAAGATGTTTGTAGTCATCACATCCCCATTTATTTGCCTGCATCTCTGCAGAAATTGTACACTACAAATGGATACAGCTTATCACACTTGTGAATTTCTTACTGAGTATTAAACTTTCACTAGAATAAACTGCATCTACCTTTCAGCTCTGGATTAGTGATTGTCATTGTGATAGTTGTTGCTATTGTTATTATTATCACTAAATGACACATATTTCCTAATTGCTATTTTTCAGAGCCAGAACTGTCTAGGATAGCTTTTCTCAACTGGAGTTCCATGGAATCCCAGGGTTCCATGAGAGATCACTAGAAGTTCCATGAGAAATTGTGATTGAAAAAACAAATCAACACAGTTTTCTGAATTTCACACATTGCACAATGCTAGCACTTGCAGTGGAATTTTTATGCACTGCAACTCAGCTTACTGATTATACTAACGTATTATGAACAGTAAATAAGAAACAAAAAAGAGAAATGGATTTTGACATCATTTATTTTCTTACTATAGTTACAAAACAAGCTGAAGAAGTCATCATCATCATCTTTATTACGGTCACAGACCAGAATACTGAAGAAGTCAATTCTTTTCTGTTGGAACCTTTTGGGGCTTATTTCCTTTTTTTTTTTCCTTTTTTAAAAAAAAGTCTAACAGGTCAATGGAAGTCCAGCTCATTTCTTTACCATGAAGTCTATTTGTAATATTAGTGTAGCAGTGCCACTTAATCTGGGTACCTCATCTGTAAAATAGGAATGAAAATAACCTTTTTATCTTTCTATGGTGTTCTGGAAACAAACACAGTAGAAAATGCAAAAAAAGTTGCAGGTAGAACATCCTATATAAATAATGACATTAGTCATATTTTGTATTTTTATTAATATATTATTTTTATTCTTGTTAGATGCTATGAGTGCTGTTTGCTGGAAGAAGGTAAAAAAGTCCTCGAGCCAAAATGATGTAGTGGTTAGAACACTATATCTGTACTTTGAGTGTCAGGTTCAAACACCAGTTAGTCAAAAAACTTACTTAGCCATTCTCAGTTTCGAAGCCTAACATGCCTTCCAAGATTCTAATGAAGTTAAAGTGAGAACAGTGTATACTTCCTTTAGCTCTTGAAGGCAAGATGAAATAAAATGTGGTAACTAAAGGAGGTAGGGCATGGGGAAAACAGTGGATGGGTAAAGAGTTAAGCAACTCTCCTTTCATATACCCAATTTCTCCTATCCTTTTGCCTATTAATATGCTGCTTTACAAAAAAGTTGCTGGGTAGAGGCTCATATTCCAGCTGCAGGGTCCAGAAAAATTAGAGGTAGGTGGCAAATGACAGTGAATGATGTACTAACAAATTACTCAGGAAACTGGAATAACCACCCTGGGTGAGCAGCTTTGGAAACTAGATTGTGTGAACCTCATCATATGGTGGAAGGTTAAGCTTCCATTGGCCATGTTTAGAAACAGAGGATGTATATGTTTTCATCCATGTTGGGATATGCTAGAACAGTTAAAATATGTTCTGGTATATGTACCTCCCTTTCATGAGTAGGTAAAGAATGTCTATTTTTTCAGATGAGGTTGCAAATAAACATGTGGCACTGAACTCCTCTCTTGCTTTGCCTCACTTTCCGTTGCTCTATTTTTCTTGAAACAGTTTTGTTTTTGATATCAGAGTAACACTGGGAACTCAGTGTCTCAATGCAGTGGCTCAAAGAAAGGCAGAATGGAAGATATTTAGCTCCTTCATGTGAACACAAATTTTAATTTAACTTCTATTCATGAATACAGCAAAGAACAAAAAATTAGGCCCTCCAGAAAAGTTTTTACAACACCATTTGATCAACCTTGGTGTTTGATTGATGAGCATGTATACTTGAAGCTTTGATCATGTTGTTCATTATATTAAATCACATTATTTAGAGAAATGGCCAAGGCAGAAAGACTGAACAATATAGCTTTGTTCTTCCTGTTTATCACAACTTGGAGAGCCACGGATGGGGGAAAGTCAGCTGATGAATGTTTTGCTGATTCCCACTAGATTTATATAAGTGTACCCATTGGTTTCTAATATAGATTTGTGTTCAAAAGGATGCTTGTGTGTTGCTAATGAATCCGTGGTATATTCTGAACAGTGATATTTCTGTGGGAGATGCTTAGCCATTATCAAATCTGAATTGTTGTCTAGCTTAGCTGCTTTTTTATGGGAAGTATGCTTTGATTTTTGAGAAACACACAAAAAGCCATAGTACCTAAAAGTACAATTTGGAAATGACTACTCTAGAACAAGGATATAATTAGCTATGCCCTCCAGATATTGCTGAACCTCAGTAACCAGCATCCCCAGTGTGCCTGAAGTATGGTGGGGGATGCAGGAACTTGTACTACAATAACATCTTGAGGGCCACAGATGTCTTCCCCCTGCCCTCTGTCAGTGGAAACCTCTAAAATAACTTTTTTCCACCTGATATCCTTCAAACATGTTGAGATTGCAACTCCCAGAATCCTTAACCAGCACAGCAAATTGGCCACATGGGTTAAGGATTCTGTGAATTGCAGCTATAACACACTTGTCTGATGCCAGAAAGGGGAATGCACCTGTACATGCTGAACTTTTGTTTAAGAAGAAAATGGAGCAGAGTGAGGGAAAGAAGCTGAAGCAGGTTTCCACATTAAAAGCTAAGTGGTTTTTGTGCTCTATACCTCTTGTAACCGCAATATCATTGAGGTGTCATGCTCTCCAACTACTTTCTTTTTGCATCCTCTTAATAACCTGTTCTGCCCCTTTAAAACATGGGTATTTGGTTTTTAAAACTCTGAAGCTTTCATTCTTCCTCTTTGATTTTATGAAACTTGAGAATGCATGCCTTGTTTGCTTGGATGTTCTTTTTTGAAATCTATGAACTTTCTAATGCTCACTGAAGAAGTACAGTTTGCAGTCCTTTAGGCAATTGTGATGGATCTGTGTAAGAATGCAGTTGTATCCCCATAGAATATTTTCTTTTACTCATCTTTTTGTGAAATGAAGTTCTGTTTTTATAAGCTTTACAATCTTGTGCTGCAAATACATTTTTATTTTCCTTTATCTACTGTAGCACTGAAATTACAAATGTAGTCATGTGTAAGAGAGAGAGAGAGCATGTTTTTTAATCATCAGCACAGTAACACAATGACAATAGTGAATTGTTTGAATATACTTTATGGCTATGATTCTGGATCATTAGTTTCTTGTATTGATAAATTATTTTTACAATTGTTTCTTTTGTTAGCTTTTGCAGAATGATGATGATTGTAGTATATAAATTCAGCTGACTTTCAAGAATTACAATAATACTACTTAGAGTTTCTGTGTTTTGTGCAGATAGAATCATAGAGTGGGAAGGGGTTGTTTAGGGCGCTGTTGTTATACACCTCCCTAATTATAGGTTCTAGTACCAGGAGTATAATGATTATTTATTGTAGCAAGTCTGCTAGGTGTGGTACAGAGGAAGCTGCTCCCAGTATACTTTACATTCTATATTGTATCAACATGAATGTAATGATGGTGATGCTATCCGTTCAATTGTGTCCAATTCTCGGCAATACTATGAGCCAGCTCTCTCTACATTTTCCGATCTTGTATGGCTTCTTTCAGTTGTTTTATGCTCTGGTTGGCGTTAGCTTTGATGGTGGCTAAACACCATGTTTTTTGGCGGCCTCATTTCCTATTACCGCTGACTATTCTGTGCATAACTGTCTTTTCCAGTGAGTTTGGCTAAAATAAGTAAGGCGGACTTTTATGATTTTGCCTTCTGGTTTTATAAGCTCCAGAGCATGCTTGTTTGTCACCTTTGCTGTCCAAGGAATGCACAGGACCCTTCTCCAACACCACAGCTTGAACAAGTTGATTTTCCTCCTGTCTAGTTTTTTCCTGGTCTAACTTTTGCAACCGTAGGTAGCTGTGGGAAACACAATATGTAGGTAGCTATGGGAAACATGAATGTACTAAGTAGGAAATAAAGAAATTTCATTTGGATAGAATTTAGGTTGAGGTGAAAGAATTGCAGGAATATTGAAGAGACCTGTGAAACTCATAAAGCAGGATGTTGTTACCTACCTAACTGTACCTACCTACATATAGTCATGTGAAAAAGAAAGTACACTCTCTTTGAGTTCTATGGTTTTACATATCAGGACATAATAAAAATCATCTGGTCCTTAGTAGTTCTCAAAAGTAGGTAAATACAACCTCAGATGAACAACAACACATGACGTATTACACATGTCATCATTTATTTTACAAAAAGAAAGCCAAAATGGAGAAGCCATGTATGAAAAACTAAGTACACCTTATAGCTTGTAGAACCACCTTTAGCAGCAATAACTTAAAGTAATTGTTTTCTGTATGACTTTATCAGTCTCTCACATTGTTGTGGAGGAATTTTGGCCCACTCTTCTTTACAACATTGCTTCAGTTCATAGAGGTTTGTGGGCATTTGTTTATGCACAGCTATCTTGGGGTCCCACCACAGCATTTCAATCGGGTTGAGGTCTGAACTTTGACTGGGCCATTACAACACCTTGATTCTTTTCTTTTTCGGCCATTCTGTTGTAGATTTGCTGATGTACTTAGGATCGTTGTCCTGTCAGCCAAGCTTTAGCTGTCAGACAGATGGCCTCACATTTGACTCTAGACTACTTTGGTATACAGAGGAGTTCATGGTCAACTCAATGACTGCAAGGTGCCCAGGTCCTGTGGCTGCAAAACAAGCCCAAATCATCACCCCTCCACCACCGTGCTTGACAGTTGGTATGAGAAGTTTGTGCTGATATGCTGTGTTTGGTTTTCGCCAAATGTGGCGCTTGCATTATGGCCAAACATCTCCACTTTGGTCTCATCTGTCCAAAGGACAGTGTTCCAGAAGTCTTGTGATTTGTTCAGATGCAACTTTGCAAACCTAAGCCATGCTGCCATGTTCTTTTTAGAGACAAGAGGCTTTCTCCTGGCAACCCTTCCAGACAAACCATACTTGTTCAGTCTTTTTCTAATTGTACTGTCATGAACTTTAACATTTAACATGCTAACTGAGGCCTGTAGAGTCTGAGATGTAACTCTTGGATTTTTTGCAATTTCTCTGAGCATTGCACGGTCTGACCTTGGGGTGAATTTGCTGGGACATCATTTCTGGGAAGATTGGCAACTGTCTTGAATGTTTTCCACTTGTGAATCATTTTCCTCACTGTAGAATGATGGACTTTCAGTTGTTTGGAAATGGCCTTATAACCCTTCCCAGATTGATGGGCAGCAGCAATTGCTTCTCTGAGATCATTGCTGATGTCTTTACTCTTTGGCATTGTGTTAACATACACTCAGTGCTCAAAACCAACAAACTCCTAAAACTTTGGCTTTTATAGAGGTAGTCACACTTGCTGATGATCAGTTGATCAAGGGTGTTTGATTAGCAGCACCTGGCTGCTACTTAGCCTCTTCATACATATGGAAGCAGTAAAGGTGTACTTAGTTTTTCACACATGGCTTCTCCATTTTGGCTTTCTTTTTGTAAAATAAATGATGATATGGTATAATATGTCATGGGTTGTTGTTCATCTGAGGTTGTATTTACCTACTTTTGACAACTGCTAAAGATCAGATGATTTTTATTATGTCCTGATACGTAAAACCATAGAACTCAAAAAAGGTGTACTTTCTTTTTCACATGACTGTATGTTATACTATTATCTTTCAGTGTAACTCACATTATCCAAAGCACCAAAAAAAATAAGAAATTAAGAGTTCAGGTAAGAAAAAAAGAAAATATAACTAGCTGTAGTTTACATTTACTATACCTCTCTATACCTTTCTTTCCTTGCAAACCAACATTGCTTCTCCCATATCCATACACTGCTTTATATATTGCATTTTGTTCTCTAAATTTTTCACATCTCTTCTCTTGGGATCTCACTAATTCCATTCTCCATGAGTTTCTTGATCTTTCCCTTTCTCTCCACACATTTATACTTCCTTTGTATGATTGTTAGTGATTTGATCCTCATCCACCCTCTCTATATGAGTAAACCACTTCAGTGTACTTCTGTGATACTAGTCACTCATTTATGTATACACGATACATGGATTCAGCACCGATTCATTCTTGACTCCATCTCTAGTTGTTTAACATAAACATTTCTTAAGTACCCCATTCCTGCTGCATCCACCTTATTTTTATGCTTCTCCTGATGTACACAGTTAACCAAGGTGTCTACAGAGCATGGTAAAAAAAAGTCAAGATGGCAGCCAGAACTGTGTGATCTAAGCTCTGCCCATAAGTTTTGTGTCACATGACACACATTAATAAAAAAACAGGCAAAGTTTAAATCTCACTGTCATGGCTGCCATCTTAACTTTTTTGACCACATCCTGCAGACACTGCTGCCAATTAAGGTAAGCAGAAGCATGCTCTTATACAAAGCCATTTTCACTTATATCTATAAACACTCATTCCTTGCCATAGACCAAATACTACCCAAGCATTTGTACATCTTATAATTTTTCAACTCTCTTCCTATCTTTACTGAATTCTACCAAGGTATACAAATATATCTGCTTGCTCTTGTTTTTCACCTTATCTGTATAATTTGCAACTATTCACTCCATTTTTTGGTCAAATACAACCAGCTTAGTCTTTGATATGCCTAAAGCATTCCTTTTACATTTATCTATAAATACAATAACCAGCAGGGTGTCAGAGATCCTTGTCTTACTTCCTGCTAAGTGCTAAATTATTTGCTAAGCATTTGAATTATTTTCATGCATGTTTTTTCATCATATACCACTTTTACTGGATTCAGCAACCAACTTTCAAACCAGTATTCATGCACAGCATTCATACAGTGGGGCAAAAAAGTATTTAGTCAGCCACCAGTTGTGCAAGTTCTCCCACTTATAAAGATGAGAGAGGCCTGTAATTTTCATCATAGGTATACCTCAACTATGAGAGACAAAATGGGGGAAAAAATCCAGAAAATCACATTGTCTGATTTTTAAAGAATTTATTTGCAAATCATGGTGGAAAATAAGTATTTGGTCAATATCAAAAGTTCATCTCAATACTTTGTTATATATCCTTTGTTGGCAATGACAGTGGTCAAACGTTTTCTGTAAGTCTTCACAAGGTTTTCACACACTGTTGCTGGTATTTTGGCCCATTCCTCCATGCAGATCTCCTCTAGAGCAGTGATGTTTTGGGGCTGTCGCTGGGCAACACGGACTTTCAACTCCCTCCAAAGGTTTTCCATGGGGTTGAGATCTGGAGACTGGCTAGGCCACTCCAGGACCTTGAAATGCTTCTTACGAAGCCACTCCTTCGTTGCCCGGGCAGTGTGTTTGGGATCATTGTCATGCTGAAAGACTCAGCCACATTTCATCTTCAATGCCCTTGCTGATGGAAGGAGGTGTTCACTCAAAATCTCACGATACATGGCCCCATTCATTCTTTCCTTTACACAGATCAGTCGTCCTGGTCCCTTTGCAGAAGAACAGCCCCAAAGCATGATGTTTCCACCCCCATGCTTCACAGTAGGTATGGTGTTCTTTGGATGCAACTCAGCATTCTCTCTCCTCCAAACACAACGAGTTAAGTTTAGACCAAAACGTTCTACTTTGGTTTCATCTGACCATATGACATTCTCCCAATCCTCTTCTGGATCATCCAAATGCTCTCTAGCAAACTTCAGACGGGCCCGGACATGTACTGGCTTAAGCAGGGGGAAACGTCTGGCACTGTGTCAAATACTTACTTTCCACCATGATTTGCAAATAAATTCTTTAAAAATCAGACAATGTGATTTTCTGGATTTTTTCCCCCATTTTGTCTCTCATAGTTGAGGTATACCTATGATGAAAATTATAGGCCTCTCTCATCTTTTTAAGTGGGAGAACTTGCACAATTGGTGGCAGACTAAATACTTTTTTGCCCCACTGTACTTCAAGCCTATCCACTTTATCATATCAAGTCAACAAACGTGTAATGAATTTTCTCACATTCATACATTTCTCAGGGAACTTACTGAAGAGCAAAAACCTGGTCTGTGCACCTTTTGCCTGGTTTAAAGCCACACTGCACTTCCCAAATATTGTTCTTTGTTACCTTTTGCATAGATGTAGACTTCCCATACAAGTTAAACAAGCCATAGCCACTCTATAAGCAAATCACTTCCATGTTACATCATTTACTATACACCTGCAGCCTTACCGTTTGTTGTTGCTGCTGTTGTTGTTGTTATACTTGCAATATTTATCATTTCCTTGTCATCAGTTCTTTCTTGGACACCAACAATTACACAATTCATTTCAGTTCTACACTTTGACAGATCATGATAATTCTCATAGAAATTTCTAAAAGACTCTTCTTCCAGCATTCATTCACTTTGACTTCATCCCAAATCATTTCATTACTTTTGATTTTCTTCCACTTCCCCTGATGGGTTAGATGATATTAGGGAGCAAAGCTTTAGTGAGAGAAGCTCTATTATTTATATGCTTTCAGGTAGAAGTAGGGAGTGATGGTACTCTACCTAGTACTACATACAAGTTGAGGGAATCATGCTGTAGCAGTGACAGGTTCGTAGCAGTCTCAGCCGTGCCATGGTTTTCCCCTTTGAAATTTACCCTGCCCGAAGCTCCTTGTCTAGCTCTTTTCAGTCATTTCCAAAACAATTTTTATTTCTATCAAAACCACTGTCCAGTTCTCTGCCTTTTAATCCGTTCTTTGCTTTCATTGACTATATTCTTTGTAATTATCATTTTATCGATGTACAAATTATACAATATTTTCTCTTATCATTTTTTGCAGCAGTCATTCTTGTATATGCATGTTTCTTTATCCACAGCCTCTTTTACTTCATCATTCCATCAAGCATCCTTTTTCATACTTCCCATTAATGTAACTCTACACACTTTTGTGACACTCTGTTATATAATTCTTTTCACACTATTCCGAGCACCTTTACATCCTCTCTCCACTAATCCTTTCTGCATTAATTTTGTTGGAAGATTAATTTATCTTCTAATACTTTTTATGCAGAACTCATTTATCATCTTGCATTCATTTCCACTACCCTTTTCATCCATGCCCATTTTCCCCCTAAATCCACTCTTGATCCTACTAAGTAATGGTCAGTTCCAGATTTAGAACTCCTCATCACTTTTACATTCTTTATAATCTTTCATTATAAACAGTGAAATAATTTTTTATTGCTATGTGCTTAGCCTGTGTACTCAAAACAAAGAGACCTTTGTCTAAGGAGATACTCACCAACAGTTAGATTATCATATATTCTTGAGCCTCCAACTGGCCAAATCACTTTTTTGGTACTCTCTCCTCTTATTTCTACCCATATATTTATGTCACCTAATTGAACTGTTTTTGTCCCCTGAATCACATTGATTCAGAATGTTGCAATTCCCCCCCCCCAACTCATCTCTGGTTCTTCCATTATCACTGCTGGTTGGCACACAATATGCTATCACCTACCTACAGATTCCTGCTTCCGAAACAACTTAGATGACAACAACTCATACATGTACATGTAGTACACAGGCTAAGCACATGGGATGTTGATAATTAAGGTGGAACTGTAAGACATTATATTCTACATTTGAATCTTTTGTTTTGATTCAAACTTGACAATTGCAGCTGTCTATTAAACTGTCTGGGAAAACATTTAAAAAGTTCTCTTATACCAAATTGGACTATTGGGGTACCTAGTTCAGGCTGCCAATTCTTCTGATGGGCTAGTTGTATCTGGATCACTTCCTGTAATATGGAATAATCATAATAATAATAATAATGATAATAATAATAATAATAATAATAATAATAATAATAATAATAAAAATATCTGCAAGAAATACCGTTTGCCTGCAACCAAGAACTGATGGGACTACAAAACAGACAAAGTAATAGACAATGAAGAAGCTAAAGTGCTCCGGGACTTTAGAATTCAGACAGACAAGCACCTGCCACATAACACCCCAGACTTAACAAGTGTTGATAAGAAAGATAAAAAAGTCTGGATAGTGGACATTGCAATACCTGGAGATGGCAGAATAGAAGAGAAAGAGCTGGAGAAAATCACAAGATACGAAAACCTGCAAATAGAAATAGAACAACTGTGGCAAAAGAAAGCAAAGATAGTACCAATAGTAATAGGTGCCTTGGGTATAACCCCCAAACATCTGGAGTACCACTTGAAGACCATCGGTATTGACAAAATCACAATCAGTCAGTTGCAAAAGGCAGCTTTACTTGGAACAGCTTACATCCTGAAGAGACTGAAGCTAGAAAGGAATCTTTTGAATGTGAAATTTGTGCACTAACTATGATCTTTCCTCCAAGACTAAAAGAAGGTTGAAATCTTTTAACAGTTGATATATGTTCTTTTGCAAAATGTGCTAAGAATTAGCTAAGAGAAAGTAAGCACAAATAAAGAACATTCTACTTCTCCAGACCTGAGCTTGTCAAATACCAGTGGAGGAATAGATAAAGGAGTTTCCTAAGCATACTAAAGGCTTAGAGAATCTGACAGGAGAGTATAGGAAGAGACAAGCTAATGGTGGGAGGATATTTGTGGATTAATATGTGCAGAACTGTGGGTTGGGACTTCACTCTTTTTTTCTGACAACATTTGCTTTCCCAATCTGTACTGTTTTATTTTAGTGAAGCATAACCAAGTCAGTGTGTACTCATTGCTAAAACAAAGAAATTAGAGTTACAATCCCGCCTAAGAAGTAAATACCATTGAATGTTCTGAATAAACATGGGAAATATAACTCTAAACATTCTTCACAGAAATACATCATCTAGATTTTGCAGTAAGCAGAAATCTACAACCTGCCTAAATTGACAAGCGTAGTGTTGTTGCATTTTTTAAAAATATAAAGCAAGCTAAGATTCTCAGCTGCATTCCTCTTCCAGTGTACCCTTTCATGTTTATGTTTATACAGTACACTAGATCATGGTTTAACTATGATTTATTGAATAAATCACAGTCAAATCGGTTCACACACCGTAGTAAGATATGCACCACAGTTTAAAAAGTAAAATGGCTTGGTTCACACAACATACCGATGATATCCATAAGCTTAGCAAATTGTATATATCCAGCTTCTATGTGTTTTTGTATTTTCCTTTTTTATGTCTGCAGAACTGTTTTGTGAACAGTCTTGAATATAGCTTGTATCTAAGCTGCTGTCTCCTCTTGTTTAAGTAAATGTCATCATTCTGCTTCTGATTCTGCAGTATTATAACTGCTCCAATGTTGACACGGTCTCTTGAAAAAACAATATTTCTGCCTTCAAAGTTATTTGCAGCATTAGGAGGAAGTTACATTTGTAAGATCTCTGGTGAGTTACTTAAAAAGGTGATGAGACTACAGTAACTTCCTAAGCAATTCTTGTGAAAGCTTATCAGAGCAAGTAACAACTATATATTACTAAAACTCTTGTGTCTGTAACGTTCAACTGGGTGAAATGGCACGTCGTAGGCCAACAATTTTTGAACCAAGGTACCTCAGATGGGCTAACTTACAGAATGTGTCCAAAATCCAGGGCCCATTATTCCTGTGGGATTGAAATTTGGGGAATTTCTGGCAGCTTCAGCACTACTGTGCTGCTGCGCCATCTTGGTCATCCCAGGTCATGTGATCATGGGCGTAATCCCTGAACTCTTTCCTGCCTCCCTCTGTTCCCTGTGCCCAATTGTCTGGTGTCAAGGCCTGATGGGCAAGTGGCAATTGGCTGCTTTGGAACCGAGACAGAAATTTGAAATCTCTTAATGGCTGTGGGCATTGAGGGAAGGGTGAGGGAGCAACTTGGATGCCTGCTGGCAAGGTAGGGCTGACTGGGGGGTGCCAGTGGTCGATGGGTGAGCCCTCTTCCTCCCTTTAAGGAGGGGGCCCTTGGGGACATGCCGGAATGAGGAGCAAGGGTACAGTATTCCTCACGGTCTGCAGCTCCCTTTGTTCCACCTCCCCCAAGCAAAGTGGCAGGCAGTTTCGCGGGTCAGTTGAGGAGGAGGAGGCTTCATGAGGGCTCTCCTGAGGATCATAAGGGGAGGGGAAATGGTGCAAGCCTATATTATAGGTAGCTAAGAAGGAGGGAGCGAGGGAGGAAGGAAGAAGGAAGGAAGATTTCTGACACACCCTGCCAGCTTCCCACAGGCAAAGTCAGTGGGGAAGCTGGCAGCAAGTTGCAAGTCGCTCACACTCCCACTGCTTTTTTGCCCCTGGTCATTCTGTTTCTCTGTTTAGGTAAGGAAATATCTCTGAAACAATGACCCAACGTGTCACAGGTTGTCTAGTTGTATATTAAAGCTTTTATTTTCATTTGGAATGAAAACTTTAATGAGTTTCTAAATTTTTCAGAGTTTTTGGAGTCAGCAGAAGAGAGGGAAAGCATTATGGATGCAGACTTTTAAAGGGATTTTATTGAAAATATCTCTGAATAAAAAATAAAACTTTTATTGGAATATTGCAATCTGGAAAGGATATAGGGATCTAATTCACCAGCCACTCACTGAAAGTTTGTGTTGTTTCTCTCTTCTGAGCAAATTGTCAGAAAAAGAGTAATTCTAATCTATTTTTTTTCTCAAGCACAACTCATAGTTTTTTTTATATAAGTGAGAAACTATGGGAAAAGGACATTTGCATAATGAGTGGTTGTTTCCTTTTTTTAAAAAAATCAGGATACACACAAAACTTATTGAGGTTAATATAATATAATTGAATATAATCATCTGCTAATTTGCTATTGAAAGAGTTGCTGAATCATGCATACTTCTCTACTTGCAATTAATGAAAGTGCTGTTTCAGCCCTTTGGAAAAATACATCTTCTGCAAAAGATGTAGTTTAGTAGGTAGGTAGTCTCCTGTGCTCTGGTTTTATTCTTTTCTGAAATGGCAATCTTAAATTTCTTAAGAAATTTCAAAACCAAAGCTTGGCTTTCTGTTGATATAGTCTAGATCCTCCAAGTTAATACACTGACTGGGTTTACATATTTCAATAAGCTATTTTGTGGTTAGTTTGGTTTAACATTTGTAAGCTCACCTAGCTTGCATTTTTCATTAAACCATAGTTTTTAAAAAGCAGCATAGTGTGTGTTGAGGTGTGTGAACTAGGCCACTTTAACCAGATTTTAAAAAGCAGTATAAGGAATTAAAACTGTATAATTGGAAACTAAAAGTTATCATATGACCTTATATCAAGTCATGCGATTGGTTTATATAGTTTGGTATTATCTGTATTGACTGGCATCTTCTAGGTTTCTGATGGGAATCTTTCTGACACCTGCTTTAGCCCCTAAATGAATCTATGTCCAGCCTTCTAGTATTAATTCCTTTTAGTAAAGTTTCCATAATTAGTGTAGTTATTGTGCTATATGAGAAGACCCATCTTTTGAATAGGTGCCTGGGTATTATGATTGAGTGGTTGAAGCTGAATTCTGAGACTTTGCTAAGACACGAATGTGTTGATTAGTGGAATACTTTGAATGAGTTACATATTAGGTTGTGACATTTGCCCGTGTGAAAAACAAGCAGTTTCTTTAACCAAAAAAAAAAAAAAAAACTTTTAGAAATTCACTTATTTTGTAAGGTATGGTGGTTGTCAAGCCTATGGCCTGGGAAAGATTAGGACTGCTAACTTTCATTGCACTTGAGGTGTGCATTGGGAGTAAGCCAAACAGATTGCTACATTTTTCCAAAGCCCTTTCAAGCTGCAAAAGCATATCTTTGGTGGGAGGGGATAATAAAAAAGTTTTCTGCTCAGCTGTTGTCTTCTCAAAATATGTTCCTACATTCTCTTCTAGTTCTCTTGTTTCTCTGAAATAGCATTTTCTTGGTTTGCTCCCTTCTACAATTATGAGTGCTATATCTTTCTTTGAACTGTGTGTTATTGAAACAGAAGAAACATTTTGAATGATTTAGTGTTGCAGTAGTTACAAAGTAATTCTCAGTCAATAGAGTTGACGCATGTGGCTTTCCAATGAATTGGAAACTTATCCTTGGCCTTTTCCCTCATTACAAATTATTTATCGAATGATAATGAAATTTTGTATCTTCTTGACCTTGTTTAAAGGCTTAGATTAAAAAAACCCTTCCTATTTACATTTACCTCACCCCACCCCCACCCACCCCTCCCTTTTTAATTCAAGCTTTCTAATACAATTGTCTGGCTGGTATTTTGTTTTTTTTTCTCCCTATCCATTCATAGGCTTTGTCTTGCACTGCAGCATACATGTATGTAAATGGTTGCATAGTCAAATTTCTCCCTTATTGTTAAGTGAATTTTTTATGCTCATTTTGACTATAGGGTAGCTATGGAGTAACTTGTTCTATAACTGTAATTATGTAATTTTTTTGCAAGCATTTTTGTCATGGGGTAAGGATCCTACTGAATTAGTCCAAAGGTCCAGCTGGTCCAGAACTCCGCATTGGACAGGAACTACTGATACTGGAGGTCACATATAGCCTGGGGCCCCAACATAGCATCCATTGGTACTCATGAGCCCTTCCCTAGGTACCTACCAGGTTCCATGCTCCACCTTCCTTTAATTTTTAAAACATTAAATGGGAGGTTACTGTGCTTTAAAGCAAAATACCAACCTCGAGCCAAATTTGTTATAGTGCTGTGTAACAATTGCTTTGCCTAGAAGGTTCAGGTTTAAAAGTTTTTTAAAGCTGATTTTAAAATGCTTATTGCAGAATTGTTGCTTTTTGCATGCATGGTGATATGTTTGTAAAAAAATTGTGCACATGTGGATTCACGACAGACCAGACAATAAGATCAATAGGATGTTCTATTCCTATCCAAATATATGATCTTGTGATTTTGTTTTTGCTTGGAACCAGACTTAAAGGCAGCACTTTGTAGAGAAAGGGGGAGGGCTAGGTACTCTGGTTGCTACAAACAGTATGCAAACAGATTCTTTAATCTTCCTTTGCTGTGCAGGCTGAATAGCGCATCTCTAATCATTTAATCACTATGTGGCATTCATGAACAGGCAATCCTTTTGTGCAAGGTCAGGCTCTGTCTCCCTGCTGGCATAACCAAAACCCCATTCATAAACAAGCCTCTGAACATCTCCCTTTTATCCTGTGTGCATGGAAGCAAGAGAATTGCAAACAATGAGAAGGTTTGAAACAAAAGTTGCTATTGTTCAGGGACTTGCAAGGCATGAGGTCAGCTGGCCAGCCTGGCCTGTTGCAGACTCAGTCCCTATTGTCTCTCTAATTGGATTTGTGCTGATGGTGTCCAGTCAGTGGATCTGCAAGTAAGAAAGCTGACCTGATTTGTGGTGGGCGAGGAGCACTTGCCAAGCATGATAAACAAAGTTGTGCTTGGCCGAGTCAACTGATTTAGGAGTTGAGGGACATTTTTGCTGAGGGCAACATGCTGGAAGCATCATCATCATGAGGATTCTAATAAAGCAGAAGGGCAACAGACTGTAGCTCTCATTGCCAAAGGAGTGTTAGATTTTTCTCTAGTAACTAGGAATCTCAAATGTTCTGATCACGTATATTGGAACTGAAGGCTAGAAGGCTGAATACAGGATGGTATGAAGTTGCAAAGTGGCTTAAGTCCTTACATCCGCCATAGGCATGTGGACTGCAGGCCTGCAAACCAGTTATGCAGGTGCAAGCTAATGAGTTTTCAGACCTGGATGCCTTGGGTTCCGATGAGTAGGCCAGTTTCTTATGTCCATGTTCTTTCCCCATTAGCTTTCCTGGCTGTTCCTCTGTGTGCCTTTTGGAGAGATTAAATGGGCCTTCACTATTGGCTACATCTCTGTCTTTGTTTGGTGTGGATATAGTTTATAATCCTTATCATGTAAGACATTTTAGAAGAGAAAAAATGAAAAATTCTTGTTGCACTTTTTGTCAATTCATGTTTTCCAGACAAACTGAAAGCCAATATCTGCATGCAGAAGTTGTATATGGTATATATTTCTTGAACTGTAGCACTTCATGCTTCAAGCGAGAGGATTCCATGTTAAAATGTTATGTGAAATTATTTCCCACAGATAAAAAGGTAGCATTATCAGAAAGAAATACACCAGTCTAGTTGTCTTCACAACATATATTGGCTTTTCACAAGCAAGAAGCCTTTATTTAGGAAAGCATTTGACTTCTCTGGATTTGCTGCCTGAAATGGAGCAATCCAGGAAGGAAAACATGTTATTTCTGCATGCCTGAATTGTCCATTAGAAGAGACTAGGAGTGGAATTTAGCTGACTACAATCATGCATAAACTCTGCCAGTCACAGGTCAAGTCAAGGTTCAGGTTTACTCTTTTCTCTCTCTCTCTCTCTCTCTCTTTTTTTTTGCAGAATTCTGATGTAGTGGCCTCTCTGGAACCAGCATTATTATGAGCTCTGATATGATTCCATTGTTGTTTGCTTGGCAACAAATGCCATCTGTCCAAGTGATAATCCACGTTTCTTGCCAGAAGTAATTTTCATTTATTTGCCTATATAGTTTAATTTATATATGAAAAGATCTAAAGTTCTGTTTTCCCCTGAACAGATCAAATTATTTCTTTTTCTCTGGAAACTAGGATTTCCAAGGGAGGATATAGTAATCTCATTATCACAACTTCCTAGAAAAGATCTGCTTAAATTATAGCCACCTACAACCCATAAATCAATATGATAATAGGAGATGAATTTCTAATAAAAATGCAATGTTCCTTAACTGTTAATTTATAACAGCTTTGATGTGATAGTCATACACGCCCTTTTAGACTTGTATGTTGCTCCCAGCCATGTGACTCCATCTTTGACTCATTTTGCTTTCTGTAGACTAACATTGGCAGAGTGATCATATCTCATTCCTTTTGTGATGTGCCAGCAGTGCCCTCAACAAAAGCTATTTGTGTTATTCATCTTCTCAAGTGCTTTCTTCCATAACCCAATTAATTGTTCAGTAACTGCAAATTTAAATACTCTATAGACAATAAATTCTTTGTGTGCTGTGGGTATATCTGTACATCTTGTTTGAATAGTATATCTACTTGAAAATGCTGGATAGACCATGACATCTTGGCAATCATGGGGTTGGGGAAGGTTGTTTTAATATAATCTACACTATAGGCAAATCCTATCTGAATTCATTATCATCATGTAAAAGAAAATAATTGGTCTTTCAAATGGTATATATTTAGCTTCCTTTTGTTTGCCAAACACAGATTTTGGAACCATTCAACAGCTTTTATTTCGGGATTTCTTTTTCTGCAAAATGTTCAACGTATACATTTTCTTAAACAATGGATTCAGGCATCTTTCTATAGTTGCAAAACAGTGCTGCTTCCTCCTTCATTCTTCTTTGCCCACTCATGGAACTTGGCTTTCTGCCTATCCATGATACTGTATTCCTGGGATCTCCCTCAAAACTGCAAGCTGCAGTGCAAGCCACATTGTTGAATCCTGATATATCCTTGGACTGGTGAGATGGCTCTGCATCTATTTTTGCACAGATTGAATTCAGACTGTTTGATTACTCTCATATTCCAGTAAGTTTGAAATGACAAAAGCAGCAAAGTTGGTAGTTATTTCCCCCCCTCAAACTCCTATTAGTCCCTGTCACAGAACACTAATATGGTCTCTATGTGCGGCTCATATATGACCTCCCATCCTCTCATTTCTATCTTATTCTAAGTTACCTAAGTAACTGAGATTTGTAACCCTTTGAAACATACACTGTAAAATAATCTTACCAACCTTGCTAGACTTCTACATGAGGATAAACTTTGCTAAATGTTACATGGTTCACTTCTAATCTCTTGCAGGACTGTAGTGCTTTTGTAGCAATTAATGCTATAGAGCAGAATTTATTGGGTGAAATAAATGCTTACTGTTTAATCTTAAAATCATTTTACATGACAAACTTATATTTAGGTCTTATTGTAGAAAATGATTGAATAAAAGGTCTTGAGTTTATTTTCATCATAGGTCATTTTGAGGATGAAAAAAAGGCTTTCTTTTCAAAACAGATTCTAGGATTGTCACTACCTACTTAGATGAACCTGTAGCTGTGGGCCATATGATATAAACCCTATAAAAGTTGGATTTCTGTTTATATTTTTCTCATTTATTAATTTGACCATTTTGGCCCTTGACTTATGTCATAAACCTTGAAAGATAAATCCATGGCTTTATGCATTTTATGGAAATGTTCACAGAAGTTTTTCTGTGTGAAAGTTTGTACTCCACTCTCCTTGAAAACATTTCCAGCAAGGCTGAAGAAGATCTTCAGTCAGCTGGCTTCATTCTGCTATACTTTAAAAGAGGAAATATATGTGGCATTCCTAAGACATAAGCATGGGATACATTCTGTGGTGTTTTCATGTTGTGCATTTTATGTTTAAAAAGGTTTGGCCTTGTACAGGGAGAGAGAGGCCAATTTGTTAACTATCAATAATGTATTCCCTTTAAAGATCCACAGATATATTTGCCAGCTTATCAACTGGTGAATGCATACTTTATGATGCTTTTAATGTTTCATGTTATTTAATGTATTTTATTGCTTGTGATGCATTGATTGTTGTAACATGTCCCAGGGCAGTTTGCTTGAGAGTCATATGATACGTACATTTGTTAAACAAATAAATATAAATAATTGGGCAAGTTCAGCATCAGGGAACATTTCAAGATCACAGAACATCAGAAAGTATTTTTTATGAGGAATGCATATGACTATTTTTTCAATATTTCTCTTTTAAAAAAGAAACACTGAAATAAAAATGTTTTTTAGTAATTCCCCTTATCTTCCCAGACATTTATTATATTGATGGTAAATCTTTATGTCATCAGTGTCAGCAGTGAGATTTGTTAAGGAAGACAGAATTGATGTAACACTAAACCTGTTTTAATATTTGGTCTTTAGTTGTAGTAAATGTGAAAAATTACAAAGATTTTTTAAATGAATTTAAATTAAATTGAATGAATTTAAATTAAATTAAATGAATTAAAGAAAGGCAGTGGGAACTTTTCATTTCAGAGGCCATATTCTTTGTGAATTTTAATGTTAAATCTCATAGTGATTTTTTAAAATTGTTTCAATGTGATATCTGAGGAGAGATTTATCATCACCTCCTTTTTATTGATGGATAGAATAGGGTACTTGTTTGCTAGTGAAATTGAATGGATCCCAAATCTGTAGAAACTTCTTGGAGATTGGGATTAGCTTCTGGAATACCTTCATGTTTTGGGGGATGTTCTGTAGATTACAGAATGTTCTGCAGATTACAGTTTAAGAAACTTCACAAGACTTGGGTCCCTGCAGTGTTGCTTTCTGAATGGTTTTTAAGATTCAGCAGAGCAGAGAGAAACCTTCTTTCCTCCCACTTCTTTCCAACTAAGAGTTAGAGAAGAAATCCCTTCTCCTACTATTTTTTTGTCTTTCCTATTGCACAAATGGCTATGGTAAATATACTTTTTGAATGGCTACCAAGACTTATCCCACATTGAGTTTGATTTGGAATTAGGCTTATTAAAAAGCTTCTTCCCAACAAGGCTGAAAAAATAACTCAAAAGAGAATGGTAGAAAAAATAGATCAGAATTATGTTAGATCATCATTATCAATAATATTATTTTGAAACAGCTGCTGTTATTTCCAGTTAGAGGCTAGGATAGTGATATCTTATTGCTGCAGTCTTTAGAGATTTGAGTTAGGCCATAGCATGTTGCAAACTGTAAATGATCTGTCATGAAAAGTGCTCTGTTGTATAATTGCATGCGAATTCTACTTCTTTTAGTACTTTTGTTCTCTTACTTAGTTTGACTTGGACTGCCTGTGAATTTATGATTGTGAAAAGGATGGCTCACACTGATAGGTCCTTATTGTTTTATCCTTTTGATTGATCTCAGTTTGGTTCTTGCATGCCAAAATTGAAAGTCAAGCTTTTTTAATTACCTTTTTGCTTTCAGATCTGTGTATATTCCCTTGAGGGGAAAAAGGCTTTCTGCTATCTAAGGTATGATATGATGATTATGGTTTATCCCAACTGTGGAAACTTCTTGCTATCTTTTAAACTTCTGTTTAGCTGAATTGGATACATCTTAAAGCTTGTTTTCCTGGAGGGCTTTTTGAAATATAAGTGATGATCGGAATGCCAGCATCTCAACCTCCACCCTTTAAATGGCTTGCTGGCAAGTCTTGTTGCCATAGAAACCTTGTTTCCTCATTTCTTTCTGCTCCAGTTTTAGCAACTAAGGGTACTTGTTAGGAGGCTGGATTTTGATGAGAATCTCCAGTTGCTAACATTCATATTAAATCTTTGATTTTATGTTGTTTCTCATATCTCAAATTCCAGCTCAACACTGTTGGTTTAACACTGGACATGTTTTATGTACTTTTCAAACTACATTTGTATTCAACATATAGAAGGAAGAATAACCTTCAGAGGAATAATTTTATCTTCTGCTTTGAATCAAAGTAATTACCATTTTGTAGAAATATGAGTAGAATCAGTTGGGGGAGTTAAAGAGAAAAGAGGACAGCCATTGAAGAATAAGTGGAAGTTCAGAAATAATACCTGGAAAGAAATAGGAACATTGAAGCAAGCAGGCATAACAACAGAAAAATAGATTATGGGCATCAGTAACTAAGGAAAGAAGAGATGCCTCAGATGTCTTAAACAATTTCTGCAGTTTAGGTTTTATTAGAAGAAACATAATGATGTTCACAAAAGTAAAAAAGTCCTTGTCGGGGATGATGGGAAATGGTTGTTTCTATTAATATGCCATCATAATGGGAAAAAACCCAACTACTTTGGGTTTTTGGGAGTAGCAGGAATGTGTGCCGAAATCCCACTCCTCACATTACCCTCCAGCTGTAGGGAAGAGCCTCTTTTTGTCCATGGAAGTTGAAGAAACTCTACAGAAATTCTGTTTGCTGATAACCTGTCGTATCTCAGAAAATGGTTTGCTTGGAGAAGGCCGTTGCTAAGATTTCAGTTTAAAGACAGGGACAGTTGGATGGACTTCACTAATATGAAGGAATAAACAGAAGAAGAGGCTGAAAAAGATTATTGAGAGTAGTAGTAAATGCTGAGGATGCGAAGACTGGATAACATCAATTTAAAATTGCCCCCCCCCCAAAAAAAAAGAGGAGACAAAAGGAACGTGCAGAGGACCAGGCTGTACAATTTTTTGAAGGAATTGCCTCATGGAATTTGGGGTATGGGCAAGCATTTCATTTTCTGATTTTTAAATTTTTGTGTGCATATGTGTGTTTGTGTGTGTATATGAGAGGATTGTTTTTGCTTTGGGATCATCTTTTTCTTCTCCAGCAATTTTTAGTGTCCCGTTCCTGTTGCCTATTTGTAAACATTATTTAGTTTAGAAACATCCTTTCTTCCACTTCACCCACAGTAGCAGCAGGTAACTGTGTTCACAGCTATTGAGAAAACAGCCTGGCTGCCAGATTTTTATTTTGTGTGGAGCGAAAGGGAGGGGGGATTTTTGTTGCTTTAAAACCTGCAGTAGCTTGCAGATAGAATGAAAATTTTTGCACTCTTCTGTTGATCAGCTGGAAGGAAAGTAGTGATAGAATTATGCTGTTCCATGCCAGTTCTCTGCATTTTGAAGTCTGTGTAAATTAAAATGAGCAGAAGTAGGTTTCAAATTTGATAGTAAGGGATGAGGAATTGTATGGAAGTGTCCTAAAATTGAGGGAAAGCTTCTGTGGATGGAACAGAGGAGTAGACTGGGGCCTGATGGGCTGAATTCTCTCTACATGTTCAGTTGCTAGAGACAATTGATTAGGAAGCTAGTGCTGGAGCTCTGCAGTGAAGCCACCAGCTCATATATGGTAGGCCAACAAGAGCTCTGTTAAATTTTCCTTTCTCCTGACTTTTTACAGCTGTTAACAATGATGACAGGACATCATGCACTTTGGTCTCTGTAACATTTCCTCCCATTTACACATGGTAAGGAGGGTGACAGCAGAAAAAACTGCTTTTCCATCAAGGTTCCCATATTGTGGAAAAGTCTCCCTCCAGAAGCTAGCCTGGTCCTCTTGGTGATTGTCTTCTGGAAGATGGTGAAGAATGTACTCTTCCAGAGGGGCTTTGGAGATTGATTGAGCACCATATAGAACTGGATGTTACATATAAATTAATTAGCATTGCATTTTATGTGTGTGTGTGTGTATCTGATGATATTGTGCTGGTTTTATTTGTTTTGTTTTGTAAGTTGCTGTGTGTTGATTATGATTTGATGGCACAGGCGTTCAGTAGTAATGAATTGATTAACGAAAAGATTCATGCTTTCCTTTCATGGCTACCTTTCCGCCAGACAGTTTGGTTCTACAGGCAGTCTGAGGTCCTCTGCTTCAAAGTAGTCTCCAAAAAGTAGTCTCCAAAAAGTGACAGACAAAATGCGATATAGTCTTCTAAGACAGTTTAACTGCATGTATTAAAAGAAAAAAAACTTTCTGCAAAAAAAAAAAAATAATCCTCTTCAACAAAAGACAGTACAAAGGCCTAGAATGCCAGGGATTCTTTCACAGAAGAGATGGATCACCTGCTAAATTTATATTCCTGAGATCTTCATCTCAGTAAATGTAGTAGCCTCCTTTGTAACAAGATGCTTATGAACTATATTTTGCCCTGTATATTTGAAAGCTGAGTTGTAATATGGGCCTTGCTCCAAAAGAATGAGTTTTTTAAACCAACTCACACTCTTTTGTTTAAAACAGAGAAATCATCATCTTAAGCCATGCAAAAGTATCCCCCCTTCACATCTGAAATAGTTACTTGATTGAATTTTTCCCTTTATTCTCCTTCAAGGGTTGATGCTACCCTTTGTCAGATTGCAGGTGGTGGATCAGAGATATCCAGAGAAAATAATAGGTGCTGTTAAGTTAAATGATTTTTCTCTGCAGAAAAGTAGTACATTGTGTAAATATCTATTGTGCTTCACTGATTTAAATGTATTCTTGCCCTAGGTTGGACTTACCCTTACTACAGAGATCTAATAATTGAAAGGCTTAGCTTCCTTTCCAGGTCTCAAGATTGATCACAGCTGCTTAAATAACAGTCAGGCAGTTCATTCTTCAGATAACATAATTGTATCCTTCTTTTCTCTCCCCTTCTACCTGATATACTAGGGGAGGCAACGTTGCTGTCTAATGTCAATGACACAGTCGCATGTGGCTCCGAAAAACAGTCTGACTCAGGGCACATGGCCAGGTTAATACCAAACAGAAAATGTTTGTCCACTCCTTTAAATAGTTGTGAGTGGTTTCTATATTTGATGGCTGTGATTGTACCATCACTGGTTATTATTTAGTTCTCAGTGCAGGTTTCTCCAGCCAGACGCCCTCTACATACATTGGAACTACAAATCCAGAATTCACAGGTAACGTAGGTCTATCTCTGTTCATTGCTACATTGTTTCATTGCTACTTTCTTTTTCATTTAAGGAAATAATCAGTTTGTTCTGATCTTTTGAAATATTTTTGTTGCTTTTAAGTTTACAATAATTAAATTAAATGTGCCCACATTGTTGTTATATTGTTGTTACATCAACTGAACATACAAAAACAACTAGACATAAGAAGATCCCACATTGTGGTAAGCTAATTATCTATATTTACTCTATTTGAGTTGAACAGAGATGGGTAGGAGTTACTCACAAATCCAGAGTAGGCCAAGTTGCAAGCAGCTTGTATGGGATTGCACGTACAGAGATGAACAATGGCAGCTTGAAGTAATACAGAACAGAAACTCTTGAAGCTCCTTGTAACTAGTGCTTTCCTTTCCTTTTTCCCTTAAACTGGATGGCTATCTGCTACATTTGAAAAAAAGAAAAGAGCAGTCCTTCTGAAAACTTATGACAGTTAATACTTAGAAGCAATTAAAAATAAGGCCTCCTCCTCCTCCTTTACAATCATGGGAAGAATGGGAGTAACATTTGATGGGAAGAAGTCTCACTTCCAAACTTTTAATGGAAAGTGTTAAAGGAAAAAAGATTTAAAATATTGGTCATGCATCTGTGGGTGAAGGTAGTTAATTTACTTGGGAGGAAATAAGAATAGAGTTTTCTATTTGCTTTCTTACTTAAAATAGCAAGGTGACTTATACACATTTTTTGAACCAAGAGATGTAATTTCATCACAGTGACAAAAAGAGTGAACCATACAGAAAACAAAAGAAGCATGAGAGGATTCGGATATATCCTCCTTCAGCAGTGTAGGCGCTAATAGGTACGGAGGTAATCATATAAAATACTTGAGGTATTGATGTAGCCAGGAAAAGGTCAAGCCATGTTCAGGCAAAAAAAGGAAAACATGAGAGGAAATGAGGCTTTATAGAAAAATAAAATAAAATATAGCATTCATTTAAAAAATGCCTCCACAGATGAAAGTCTTGGAAACATACCTGAGATTGCTGGAAATTATTCCTGCTTCTTGCCTTTGGTGACCTTTGAACCATGAGAATCATTGCTATCATGTCTTCATAGCCCCATCCCGGGTTCTTTTTCTCAAGCATGAGAGTGTGTGCCAGTGTGCAGGAGCATCTGGAAAAAAGAGAGGACAAATATATTAAACAGGTGATATAAGTGATACAAGGCAGAGGTTAGTGAGAGAAGAAACAAGAGGCCAATTGTCTTTTAAACATTGAAGAAATGGAGCCCATATTCCCTTGCCATGATCTGGATTTTTTTAACAAGTTTTCTTCTGTCAGTCCTTTCTTTTACCGTTGGGATGACTGGTAGGAATTAGCCTTGACCCTAAGATGATTTTTGGGTTTTTATATTTGGGGAAAGCTGTAATCTCATAAAATAAGAGAGTCACAACAGCATATTGAAAAGCTAATAGTTTTATTGTGCCTTGTACAAACAAGCACAAACTAATCAGCTAATTTGCAAATAATGTTAAGACTCTTTGTTTTCAGTTGTCATTAAAATAAATAAAGTATTGTTCACACTTATCAATCTGAAATGAAATTCCATTTTGCAACTAAGATTCTGAACAGCTTTTCTCCAAATTTGAATAGAAAAGCTATTACAGTGGAGTTTCTAAAGAGCCTCATGTTCCACTAGCTGTAATTGTCACTGAGGGAGTGGATGTCTTTAACTACCCTATTGGCTTAATAACAAAATGAAAATTATGCTATATATCTTTTTTTTAATCCTTACAATGTTAAATGAATCCTCTTAGGAGTGTTACTGCAGTTCTAAAGCAGTCATGCTTAGATTTAAGTGGCAATACATATCTGAGTGTTCGAGGGATTGGCAAATGAAGACCTTGGTATTTTATGAACTTTCTTGCTTGAAAACAGATGAATGAATCCCAGCTATGCAACATCAAAAGATGTAGCCTATCTTTTAATGTCAGAATGATGTTTTTGATAAAGCGCTTAGTGACAATCATAGATGGCCAAATTAATGGTGTCTGGAGTTACTCCTGCCATGGAGCCACAATTTATAAGTGTTTATGGACAGCGAATGAGAGAGACTGAAAAGAGAGAGAAAGAGATTGATTCATTAGTCTAAAAAAGATACTTGTTTTAGAATTCTATGGTGAGAATAGAAAACACCTTTCTTTTGACTGAGTAGAGAAAATCAGCATTTGAGTGATTTGAAGGCTAGTGATTTGAAGGCCAGTTCATATGTCTATAACAGCAGCATCAAATACTTGTGCGTGTGTATGAATTATTACATTTTTAACCCAGAGATGGAGCAGACTGAATGCACAGTGCCATGACTGCTACAGACTTAATGTGTGGCTAAAGATAAAGGATATCACCAAAATATTATTTTCTGTTGCATTATTTTTTATTTTTTGGTAAAATATTTCATTTGTAAGGCTTTGTTTAAAGATACTCTATGAGGCAGTATTACATAAATAAAATACCAGTAGTGTATTTTGTGTGTATTTTCCTTAATAATTATTTGCCACTGTAATTAGTTTAGTGGTTGAAACCTCTGTTCCCTCTCATTTTCTCCAGTGCCCCAGTAGTTTGGAGCATTATGAGTAAATAAAATGGTGGCCAAACATTCTGCCACTACAAGATACATAAATCCCTGTCCTCTGAGCAATGATGAATCATGATAAATGATATACCACAAATGATCATATTTACCACCAGTTCTGATTATTTCTAAATGAACAAAATTTGAACTGGATCAGTTCCATTCAATTCAGCTTAATTTGCTCTGAAACATTGTATTTCAGACTACTGTATTTACTGAAAATACAGTTTGAACATACTTGTTGGATTTTAAGAAGTTTATCAATAAATTAATCCAAGTGTGTGGTAGGAAATTTGTAGGTTGATAGTCCTAGCTGAAGAACAATTTACTTATTCAGACATGATCCAGACCTGATTGGAAGGGTATGCAGAGAATCTGACTTGAGAAGTCAAAAGTCAAAGGGTCATGCATGCCAGTGAAATATCTGTGCACTCTCATTTGGAGAGGAGATGCTTTCAATGTTGCTGCAACTACTTACATAGTTGTTGCTTAATTAAAAGTACTTTCAATGCTTGTTTTTATTAGAGTTTTCCTTCTAATGAGAAAAGCTAATGTTATATTCTTTACAAAGTTAGTACTGAATAAATAATCTTATTTTTGTTGTATTTAAGGCTTCAATCTTATACTTTCTTATCTGAGAATAAGCCCTTTTAATCACAATAGAATTTAAATCTGAGTATTATTTTTAACAATGTGAGTCTATATATGTGTATCCCCAAAGAAACCCATTGAGTTCAGTGGGTTGTAATGTCATGCAAGAGTTATAGGAGTTCTCTTTAAAGGAATGTCCAAGTTGAGGCATCCTTTTGGTATCTGTCATTAAGAATTGCACAATGATATAGATATAGATATAGAGGCAGTAAGGGGCGGGGGAAAGGAGAAAAATAGAAGAAGTCAAATGTCTAAGGCTACGCCATTTATACAGTTCTGGGTGTGAGGCTGGGTAATTGCACATTAAAGGTTTTGTTGGAAGCATCCAAAAATGTTTTAGAGCAATTAAATAAAGCTGTGCCTTCAAAAAGTCTCCCAGCATCTTTTGGGATTGGGGTGGGTTATAAGTGCTGCTGAGTGAGTGAGTGAGTAAGTGCGTGCATGCATGCTGGACACATGAAGTCCAAGAGACCATTTTGTTATCCAAAGCATTCAAGAGGAATGCAATTGCTTTGCATGCAGCGTTATATTGTAGGACCTGGCAATAAATGTTGCATTGTGTGGTTGGTAATACTCGGTTTCCTTTATAAATAGGTGTTGATAAATCATTGTTTCATTTTTCTATCTAGAAGGTTAATTGGTTATGCAGATGAGTAGAGCCTGAAATATATCTAGAATATTTTGTCTATAGTTCAGCATTGCAAATATTTGCAGTTGAGATATGTACAGTAATGTGATTTGGCTTGCATTAGTAAAAAGTTAAAGATGTTTTTGAGTTGAGCTCAACCCCTGACAACTTGCATTCATACTATCTTCTTAGCAATGTTATGGAACTGGTTTGCCATTGCATTCTTCTGAGACATTTGTTGACTTCCCAGCTACTTAATAACACTGGAATTCCCAGAGGTTCCCCATCCAAATACTAACAGACCAGCGTCAACAGGTTGGGTTATCTGCTGAGAATGACATTGGTACATCATTAAAATGCTGCAATTTGGTTTATGGAAAGGGTTGTTTCCAAATCTGGGACTTAAATCACTAACCAATAGCCCTTTCAAATGACACTGCTCAATTTCTGACTTAAAGAATAACAACGCAATCTGTGCCTTCTCATTCCTTATATTCATCTTAGTTAAATTAGTGATGAAAGAAACTCATTAAGTATGTTCCCAAAGTCTTGAAGAATGGTCACCATAAAGGAAGAACAAAAATGCCTGGAAATTGGACTGTGTAATTAGTTGGGGGTGGGGGAGGAGAGTAAATCATAGACAATGAATTTTGATTGGCAGTTGTAAAAATGGCACACTACAATATATTGATTTCAGGCAAAGGCCAGAAATGTGTGCATGAAAAGAATGTGGTCCAGAGCATAAAGAAGACAGGATATCTATTACTTTTTCAGATATATTAGATATCTGAAAGATGCAACTCAAAAAGGTAAATTTTATAGCAGAACAGTTCCAGCTATTAACAGTTAGCAATAACCCAGGGATTGAATGGGGTATAAATTAATAGATTTGGGTAAAAGCAAGAGACTTGAAAAACTAATGATACTATAATCTGTACATTTACCTGGAAGTAGGCCTTTTGAGCAGAATGGGTTTTAATTCTGAATGAATATGCATTGGATTGTGTCAGGCTGAAATTCTTTGGGCACAAGCTGGAGTAAGAGTATGTTGGGTTGAGTGTGTTATTTTTTTGGTACCATTATTGTTTTATCTTCTATTGTGGATGTTTTATACATTTTTTTATACTGACAGGTATCTTAAGACTGCAGTGGTGGGAGGGAGGGAGGGAGGGAGGGAGGGAGGACAAGCAGTGGGACATGTTGCAAAATTAAATCTCTGTTTTGTTCTCCAAAGGTTTTAAGTTTACATTTATATCTTCACATACTACTTCTATAGTATAATTCCTTATTTATGACAAAGGTGAGGTGGCGCTATGAGATGGTTGTGGTACTACAAATATACATTTTGTCACGAAAGGGTTATTTTTGTCTGTTGGAACAATATGTATCTACTAATTAGATTATTCAGATATGTAATGGGGTTTTGTTAACTGAAGTGGGAATTGTGAGTTGCTATATATCCTTGCCTTCTAATAGGGTTTGCTTTAGTATTTTAGACATGCTCTTTTCTAGGATGCTGAATTCCACTACCATCTCTTTTCTTCTTTTTTTTACAAGCAAATACTTACATCCTTTGATTGCTGAAGATGTCCAGTCATTATTGTGCTGATTTGGGAAACATAGGACTTCTATTCATTTTAAAATATTTTGAAAATCATTTCAGTGGACCTGTGTGTCCCTGGAGCATGCTAGGAACTCTTCCTTGTATTCAATGATTTCATTTTGAATCTATTTCTGAGGATATGTGCCATCTGACTTTGTTTTTGGAGAGAGTGATTTGTTGTTTTAGGCGAAGAGGAGATGCAAAATGATAAGCACTTAACACACTTAAAATACAGTTGTTAACACATCACACACTCAGTCTTTAATATTAGAATCAAGCATTAGAGAAAATTGGAACAGGCATATGAGATAAGAAAACACAGAAATTACACTATATGACCTCAGTTCAGGGGGAATAGTAAGATAGTTGATGAATAGAAAGAAATCTGCAGGGGACAGACACAGCATATAGCCCACGCGTAGTACAAATTCCCAGTAATATTTTTTCTGAAGGCCTCTAGGTATGAGAAAATGGTCAAATGCTAATCTATGCTTCACTTTCTCTGTATTAAGAAGCTTTCACAATTATGGATTTCCACAAACTAGAGGCCTCATAGATGTATACTTCTTATTCATAACTTTTAAACCTACTTCATTGTTAAGTACACTTTCCAAAATTAGTTAAATAATTTGCTGGGTGAGATTCATAAGCAAAGTATGTTTCATATGAAAACTTAATGCTCCATCTTTGAAGAGATGCAAGAAGCTGAGATTGAAAGAAGCCAGGAGCTGGGGGAGCCCCCTACACAAAGAAAAAAAATGAGTTTTTGGTATGCCAAAGCCTGTTCTCACATTGAGAATTTTTCTTCTGTGTCTTTTCTTTTCTGAGGGAATCAGAGGCCTTTATTTCTTCTTAATTAAACCTAAGGTATGGGAGAAGCACCTAAATAAATGGGCAGAATGAAGCTTATCTATATCCATAATATGGCAGCTGATAAAGTAAGAAAATACCCTTTATTTTTGGTCAGTGCTCCCTCTTTCCTCAGGAACTGCAGAAGGAAGAAAGGAATCTGCCTTCTCCCATTCATTACCTTTACAGCCATCACTGAAACCACTTTGCACTTATGTAGCAATATAATTGGGCCTTCATTCAGGTGATAATCTGCTATGGATCATCTGATTTGCCTTTCAGAGCTGGCAGCTATAAGCTGACATGGTTTATTACCACTGAGCAGAGGTGGTAAAAATTATTTGACTGGTGTCTGAATCTAGAAAGTAAAGCCAAATTAAAATGCATTGAACAAAATCCTTCTGGAAACTCATTTCAATCTTTCTCCTAGTTAGTTCTCTGTTTTGCTTTGTAAGGGTATTCACCCCCCCCTTTTAAAAAAAGCTAGATGTGGATTTCCATCAAACTGGGGTTCCAACATCTTACTTCTTGTGACACCAGTGCTCAGATTCCAAGGAAATGCAGGCAAAACCACACTACTTGGTTCTATTTGGTTCTGTTGATGCTTCTTAGGAGCAAAGAAAGAAAGAGAGAGAGAGAGAGAGAGAGAAAGTGAAGGCTGTGGCATATGTGCTTCTTGGTATATTTCCCCACTTTCTTCAGCTTTTTCTATACAAAGAAAGCACACACTGCTTTACACATAGTCTAATTTGCTCATGAATGTCACTTTTACAATATATGCGGATGGAAGTTCTAGTACAGTATGTACAGGTAGTCTTTGGCTTATGACCATTTATTCAGCGACTGTTCAAAGTTATGATGGCGCTGAACAAGTGATACTTACAACCGGTCCTCAGAGTTCTGGCCATCACAACGTCACTGCATTCATGTGATCGTCATGTGATTTCCAACATTCCCTGCCAGCTTCCCACAAGCAACGTCAGTGGGGCAATTGGCAGGAAGTCAGACGTTACAGTCACATTAACAAGGGCAACTGGGACTGCTGGAATTGCTGTCGCTAAGCAGCACAGTCACATGACATCATGCTTTATGACCATATTGCTTAGTGATGATAATTTTGGTTCCAATTGTTGTTGTAAGCTGAGGACCACCTGTAGTAATTTTCTGCCACTGTAGACAACTGGGATGCCGCATCATATGCCTCCTAAGAAAAGTATTATGGCAAGAGAGAGACCAGTTTGCTCCCCACTCTAGCCAAACAGCTTTCTTCTTTCTTTCCCTTCCTTTTTCCTATTTCATCACTTTTTAAGTTTGTGAGGCTATGCTATCTTAATATCTGTAGTGGTCTTAGAAATGTTTATGTGTTTATATCATAATCTCAATTCAGTAAAAATCTATCATGTAAGTCTAAACTAGAGTGAGCAACTTTTTAGTGTCTGAGAATTTGGCATTATTTTTTCGAAGGCCTGAGGGCAGTGGTTCAATGTAGTGGCACTAGAATTTTCTAAGTTGGGGGCAAGTTTTGACCTTTTTCCCTTTATTTTTAAATGATATTAAACTCATATAAATAATATATTTATTATGTGTTTCCTACTTCAGAATGCTAGGAAACTGCACTTAGAGTTTTTAGCAACTGTAGTTTGGATAAGGGTGGGTAGGAGGGCTTTGGAAGTGCAAAATGAGTTCAGGAGTTGCGTGCAGCCCTGAGGGTCAGGTTTCCCAACCCAGATAGACAGACAGGTAAATAGGTGCAGAAATATTTTCTCTTAAAATTAAGAAATTATTATTTTTATAGTTATTATGTGGCTTTATGGCTCTGGATTTAGTAAATTGTCTTCCATTCAGCCTTCTGTGGTTTATTTTCCCTACCTATCTTTTCTTCTGTATATCATTGGATACACAGGACTGCTAAACTGGAAACTAGACCTAAAGCTTTGATTTTACCAAGTTGTAAAATTCGGCTGCTTAGTTCTGACTATCCTGACTGTTTAATGCAACCCTTTACTTCTTTGACTGGTAGCTTAGGTGGGAATGAAAGCAGCTACCTGCTCCTGTTAAGACCTGGGAATTTGTGGCAGGAATGGGAGAAATGGTACCAAATTGCACAATCTTTTCTCAGCCAGAGGACACGAATGTGGAGAAGGCTGTTCTAAAAATTCCTCAGATTTCCTTTTATTATAAAGGCACTTCCATGCACCCAAACAGCTAATGTAGGGAGTTTCTAGACTTGAGTAGAGATTCCAGGGAAAATCTAGAAGCCAGTAATGACATAAAGATAATTGTGCTGGATAAAATCAAGTGCCCATCTATTCCAGCGTCCAGCATAAGTGAGAGCCTCTTACTTGCTTCCTCTTATCCCAAGCTTAGAATGTGACACTTAAAAGCATTCCAGCTAATCATGAAAATTACATTTAGCAATTGTGGTGAATAAAACACAACCTGGTTACTCAATGGATAAATATGTAAGGAATGCTTGTGGTGAAATTAGAGGTATGTCAGTTGTGGATGTGAATGTACGTATACTTTTGTATATGAATGATGCTATGTTATTGGCTAAAAACTCAGATGATTAGCAACAAATGTCAATTATATAATGCAAAGAAGAGGCTTTTTTTTCTTCCTAGTGTTTTCCTGCAGGTGCAGGGTCCACCTTTGTTGGATCAACCGAATGTTGATCCATTGGTTGTGACCGGAATTCACTAACTGGCTTGTCACCCAAGCCTGACATTGTGGGCTGAGAGAGAGTGACTGGCCCAGAATCACCCAGCCGGTTTTCATGCCCAAGATGAAACTAGAGCCCACAGTCTCCCGGTTTCTAGCCTATTGCCTTAACCACTAGATGAAACTGACTCTCAGTGCAATGAAGAGTATGGATCTGAAAATTAATGTATCACAGACCAAGATAAGTTGTTTCTGACAGGTAAAACTGAGTAAATAGTTGCAGGTTATATGTAAATGGTAAAATACTGGAACAAGAAGATAAATTTATTTACCTTGATAGAATATTTACTAAAGATGGGAACATAGGTGGATACATTTTAAGATGTGGAAATGCTGATATAAAGATTGCAGGTAGTGAGAATTCTGTTGTGAAGAATGGATGTTTGTCAAAGAAGCAAAAATGTCTGTGTGTAACAATATGCTTCTGCCCCCTTCATTATATGTTGTGTGAAACTGAGAGTTACATATGTCAGGAGGTACATAAAAGGAAGTAAAACTGACTGGGAATTGGTTGCTTAAAATGTACAGTCAGGTCCAGAAATATTGGGACATCGACACAATTCTAACATCTTTGGCTCTATACACCACCACAATGGATTTGGAATGAAACAAACACAATGTGCGTTAACTGCAGACTGTCAGCTTTAATTTGAGGGTATGTACATCCAACTCAGGTGAACAGTGTAGGAATTACAAGAGTTTGCATATGTGCCTCCCACTTGTTAAGGGACCAAAAGTAATGGGACAGAATAATAATCATACATCAAACTTTCCCTTTTTAATACTTGGTTGCAAATCCTTTGCAGTCAATCACAGCCTGAAGTCTGGAATGCATAGACATCACCAGACGCTGGGTTTCATCCCTGGTGATGCTCTGCCAGGCCTCTACTGCAACTGTCTTCAGTTCCTGCTTGTTCTTGGGGCATTTTCCCTTCAGTTTTGTCTTCAGCAAGTGAAATGCATGCTCAATGGGATTCAGGTCAGGTGATTGACTTGGCCATTGCATAACATTCCACTTCTGTCCCTTCAAACACTCTTTGGTTGCTTTTGCAGTATGCTTTGGGTCATTGTCCATCTGTACTGTGAAGCGCCGTCCAATGAGTTCTGCAGCATTTGGCTGAATGTGAGCAGATAATATTGCCCGAAACACTGCAGAATTCATCCTGCTGCTTTTGTCAGCAGTCACATCATCAATAAATACAAGAGAACCAGTTCCATTGGCAGCCATACATGCCCACGCCATGACACTACCACCACCATGCTTCACTGATGAGGTGGTATGCTTAGGATCATGAGCAGTTCCTTTCCTTCTCCATACTCTTCTCTTCCCATCACTCTGGTACAAGTTGATCTTGGTCTCATCTGTCCATAGGATGTTGTTCCAGAACTGTGAAGGCTTTTTTAGATATCGTTTGGCAAACTCTAATCTGGCCTTCCTGTTTTTGAGGCTCACCAATGGTTTACATCTTGTGGTGAACCCTCTGTATTCACTCTGGTGAAGTCTTCTTTTGATTGTTGACTTTGACACACATACACCTACCTCCTGGAGAGTGTTCTTGATCTGGCCAACTGTTGTGAAGAGTGTTTTCTTCACCAGGGAACGAATTCTTCGGTCATCCACCACAGTTGTTTTCCATTGTCTCCCGGGTCTTTTGGTGTTGCTGAGCTCACCGGTGCATTCCTTCTTTTTGAGAATGTTCCAAACAGTTGTTTTGGCCACGCCTAATGTTCTTGCTATCTCTCTGATGGGTTTGTTTTGTTTCTTCAGCCTAATGATGGCTTGCTTCACTGATAGTGACAGCTCTTTGGATCTCATCTTGAGAGTAGACAGCAACAGATTCCAAATGCAAATAGCACACTTGAAATGAACTCTGGGCCTTTTATCTGCACATTGTAATTGGGGTACTGAGGGGATATCACACACCTGGCCATGGAACAGCTGAGAAGCCAATTGTCCCATTACTTTTGGTCCCTTAACAAGTGGGAGGCACATATGCAAACTGTTGTAATTCCTACACTGTTCACCTGAGTTGGATGTACATACCCTCAAATTAAAGCTGACAGTCTGCAGTTAACGCACATTGTGTTTGTTTCATTCCAAATCCATTGTGGTGGTGTATAGAGCCAAAGATGTTAGAATTGTGTTGATGTCCCAATATTTCTGGACCTGACTGTATGTGTGGGAAAATGAGAAGAGTTAAGATAACAAATGAAGGAGTCTTGAATGAATGTGGATTGAAGAAAAAAGTGCATTAATAATAAGAAATAACTACTTTGTGGTGATGTGGTCATATGGAAAGAATAAATGAAGTTCAAATTACAAAATAAAATATGAAGGAAGAATGAGAAGAATGAAAAGGAATGGGAAACCTAGAAAGTCATAGATTAATGGAGTTAATGATATCTTGAAAAAAAGAGCTGACACGTTTAAAGACAAAGGACAAAATAAAAAGTTGTCTATAGAGGTGGAAGCAAGAATGGTTTGCAAGAAGAGAAAGGTATGGAGAGGTATAGTGAATGGTGTTGACATAAACTTGATTTATCTGTATTTCCTTTTTCTTATCTTACAGCCTTACTTCCATGTGCTTATTATTCCTTATTCTTTTTTTGTGTTTTGTACAATGCTAATCCTGAAAGCAAATAGTGTGATAGATATGTATATAAAGAGTGGTAGGTCGATTGCTTGCTTGCCTGATTGCTAGTAACAACATCCTTGGTTCCTTTTAAGGAAGAGGAAGAGAGAGAATATCTGTAGTAGAAACTGTCGTCCATCCTATTTGTGTAATCCATCTGCTTTGCCATGTTGGTCAGTTTTCCTCATGTTCATTACGGCTTTTACGAAGCCCATTAGTAAAAGTGCCTAATCTTTGAAATTGCCTTTCAATCTCCACAATTCCAGCCTCTTGGAAGTATAAAGAACTTCTGCTAATTATAGTAGGAAAATATTTCTCATAATTTTGCTTTTATCACACCAGTGAAATTGATTTAACTTAATTGACATGAATGATCTATTTTGTGCATCAGTTTCTTTCTCAGTTTGCAATCTTTTGTATTTTGTTGAAAAGGAAAACTTTTTTAAAAAAAATGTTGGATATTACTTCAGGGAATGTGTACTAGAAGGCATGTGTTTTTTTTTAAAATAAGCCAAAGCATTGTTTTAAAAATAGAATTAAAATGCCTTTTAAAAACTTGTACAAGACCTTTAATTCTGACATTTTATTCTATTAGCTGTTATGGCAGTTTTTGAATACACTTGGAGGAGCCTATGTGAGAGAGCTTAACTGGGTTCACACATCACACAATTGGCTGCTTTTGCACAGGATTCTTAATACATAAGCCAAGGTTTACAGACCACACAACACACTAAGTCAAAACCAAACAAACCACATTATAGCTTAGCATGAAGCCATAATGTGTGAAGTTAGCTGTTAAAAACAAAGAATGTCTCTTTAAATGAATGACATCTGGGTTTTTTATTAAGGCAAGGTTATAAATTAGTTATTTTGAAAGGGGAGGAAAAAAACAAAACAAAACGTCCTCTGAAGGAGAGATTTGCCATCAGCCTAAGCTAAGAATTTAATGGAAGGACCAAGCTTGGCAGAATTTGTCTCCTAACAAATGTCAAGGTAGTTGAAGTCCCCCATTTCTAGTATTTCTCTTTGTCTCTTTGAAAGATCTACAATGTACTTTTAGAAAGTATCTTCCTCATTTTTTCTATGGTTTACAAAATGGTACTGGACACAAATAGTGGCACTGTTTTTTATTTCACATTTTTTATTTCATATTCCACTTATTTTAATATAGATACTCTCAGCAGCTCCACCAAATTTCTTCCTATTGCTTCTGTTCCTTTTGAACAAATTGTATTTTTCAATTGTTTTAGTCCAATCATATTCCACTAAGTCTCAGTTGTACCTATTAAATAAACTGTGCTTTTCAGTATAAGATTTGGTGCTCATCTTTTTACCCACTCCATGAGCAATTACTATATAGGCAACAAAGGCCATGAACATTATGAGTCTGTGTGTTCCCAATTTTTCCTTTATTATTTTAAAATGGGCTCCAATGAAGTTGCTGCCTTAGTTATTCCCACACTATACAAATCCTTGACTGAATCTGAAGCAGAACTCTAGATCCAGTTTTCTAGATCTCGATCTAGAAATCTAGATTTCTGCTTCAACCTGACACATTTTTTAAACATTTTAGTGGCAGAAGTGTAATATTATACTGATATTGTAAGTCTTTGGACCTGAAGTGCTCCTAGTCAGTAGTTTTCCTGACTTTATTTTACTATACTCTTTAGTGTTATTCCATCATTGAATTTTTCAGATTTAGTAGAGCAGAAGTGTGTATAGCCTAAGGCTCAAGGTCATGTGAAAACCCCTGCAGGTTTTGGATGTAACTCCTACAAATGTTCTCATCAAATTGTAATTTGTAATATGAGAGAAGGGAATGCAATTACATTTTTGCCCGAGTGTTGGCTACTTCTACTTATGCCCAAATTTTGGAATGCAGTTGCTGACATGACACTTGTGCAGCTTCCTTCGTATCCCTCTGAGAGGTATAAAAGCTTTCAAGTAAAACTAGAACTTTGTCTGAAAAACAAGCATATGTGGCTATGTTCATCTGGCTTCAAGCAATGCTGCTTAAAGCAGAACTTGTTCAGGACTCTGCCTCTTGCTTTAGGGTTGGTCAAAAGCTAACTCTTGTAACATTCCCTCTTTCTTGATACTTTTGCCTACCCATTTGTGAAGGACTAGCTGTAGCCTTTCAGGCAGATAAAACAGCAGTTCATCTGTCCGTAAGAAGAACATCCATAAGAAGTTGCTGCATTTAAGCACTGGTATAGCAATACGTTTTATAGCTTCCATAGTCCATGCCTTCAAGGAAATTCCCAAAATGCAGGATGCATGAAATTCTTCAGATTGGCAGATATCATGGTCAATGATCTCTATCCAAGAGGAATATGCAAAGTGTTGCAGCTATGTGAGGCCGCCAGGCTCTATTTTGCCCATGGGCTAGAAAGTGTTGTAGAGTACCTCCCTTATATGGATCAGTGATCATTTGTCACATACTAAACATTTAAAGTGAGATGTACTTCCTTAATTAGCAGTTTTTGTGATATGTAATGGGCATTTCTAAGTATAAATTTCCATGTGACTACTTACCACACTCTAGAAAAACCTGGAGGGCTAGCTCTACAGGTAACACTATTGGTATGTTGCCTTTAGTTCTGTGAAAATACACTCTCTTACTGGGTCTCTGTGGTAAGAATTAACCCACTTAAGAAACTAATTAGAACAGTACTGTCAGGTTATATACTTGCCATTTTTATATGGCAATTCCTTGCTTGGCAATTAGAGGTTAGGTTTTTTATTTCAGCTAAAATGTAGATAGGCTTGTTTAAATCATGTAATTGCCTGTGTATATGCTTCAATCATATAGCTCCTTTATTTCTGGAATGTATAATGAAAGTTGTAAGTGTAGAATATGTATGCCACCTTTCCTGCTTTGGGGAACAATGTACTTGGTGTTTATCTCTGATTATTGCAAGGGTCAAGGTTGCTTGTAATGCCATCTTATGCTCATTGGCATGGGGATAAAGTCCCACTGACCATAACTGAATCTGTTTGTGAGAAGATGTCTATTTTTTTTAAAATAGAAACTGACTTTGTTAGAATAAGTTCTAATAGTTTCAAGAAGCTATGTTATCAAGAAGATAACTTATTGTTAATATTAGGGAAGCATTCTGATAAAGATTAGCAGCATTTTTTGTCTGAGGGAACAGATTGTCAGCAATGCTTAAATCTTTGGCCTTGGATATATTTGCTACCAAAGAGAAACAGCGTATCTGTAAAGTATTTGTTATAGTTACATTTCACAACTGTGTATTAATCATAGCAATGTAATCAGCATAAGTCAAAAGCACAAAACTCCCTTTTAAGCAAAAAATGTGTGCCTAGTGTGCGTAACTGGCGCAAAAGCCCATTGGATTGTAGAATCAGCAGATTAGCTGGAAGTGGAGCTTTTGAGAAAAGTCACATTTGATCTTAAAGTGAAGGGATAGGTAAAGAACTCCTGGCCTACTTTCCTTAAATGGCATATAGAACTGGAACAGACTGTGCAATAAGAATGTGGAATTCCTTTCTTGGAATTTTAAAAAAATGCAGGGTGAATATATAGCCTTGGCTTTTAGTTCACTATCTAGTCAACTGTTATCTCTCTGTACTAGCAATCATTCTGTACAATCTCAAGAAATCGCCTTTCACCTGCTATCTAGAAATCCTTAGCAACATATGCCAGTTACTAAATCTGGGCGTTTGTAGAGCACAGGTATACAATCTAAAACTCCAGGGTCTTATATTGACCTCAGGGTCCTTCCAAAACGTCGTCTGCCTGAGCTTAGCAGCTGCCATGGCAGTAACTGCTATTTGGTTGCCATGGCTTGCTGGAAGAGACATCTGAAAGGCAGCCCAACTCTCTGTGTGAGTGGCTCCACAGTGGGAATCAGCCACTGTTTAAGAACAGGCTCTGGGAACATGGTAAAAAATATGGTACCTTTCCCAATGAGGTCTGGTATTTGTGAGGATGTTAGAAGGCAGGGGAATGAGAGAGAAAAGATAGGAGTGTTAAAATAGAAAAGTGAAGGAAAGGAAGTATTATACTTGGTTTGGTAAAAAAGAAAAGAAAAAAAAAGAAGGGTATCCTTTCTTGAGTGAGTGGTTTCAGGGAGGAGCTCCTGGGGTGAGAGACCAGAAGCAATTCATTGCAACCCAGGATGTGAATGGAGCCAATGTATGTGTTTTGTTCTATGTTGATTGAGGAGTTGGGTATTTTTACCTGGTGTCTGTCTGTCTGTCTGTCTGTCTGTCTGTCTGTCTGTCAGTCAGTCAGTCAGTCAGTCAGTCAGTCAGTCAGTCAGTCAGTCAGTCATTTATTTATTTATTTATTTATTTATTTATTTATTTATTTATTTATTTGATGTTTTTATGTCTGTTTTTGTTTTTATACCTTTATTAGCTGCCCAGAATGATTTGATTGGTGGGGGATGGATGAGAAGAGATGAAGTTCAGGGTAGAGATGGGCAGATGGAGATAAGGCAGGAGGAAAGGAATCAATAGTGGCAAAGGGGGCTTGAGCAATTAAGACCAGAGTCCAATTCTGGATCCCTGCCCTTGGCCTTAGAGATAGATTACCCATGTCTCTGGAGGCCTTAGATCGAGCTGCTGCTGTTGAATGCCAAATCTCCCAGTAATATCTAGTCATCTTCCCAATTAGACTACTGCAACATGCTCTAAATGGGCCTGCCTTGTAGCTTCAGTTGGTGAAAAATGCAGTGGCTCACAGGAGTGGATTTCTGGACACATACTACGCCTGTTCTGTGGGCCCTGCACTGGTCTCCTATTAGTTTCTGGGTGCAATTTAAAGTGCTGTGTTTAACCTATAAAGCCCTTTATGGCTTGGCGCCAGATTACCTGCAGGACTGCAATTCCCCAGTAGAATCGGTCTGAGCTCTTCAATCACGCTGGAGAAAGCAGCTGATTGTCCCCCATTTCTGTCAGGTCGGAAATCCAAAAGTATTGATATTTGGTGATGGAGCCAGTCCTCTGAAATGATGTCCATTGGAGATTTGTCTGTCTCCAACATTGTCCGCTGTCTGGAAAAAGCTGAAAAAAGCCCTGCATCATATTTAGTGGTATATCTTGCCTTAGGCTGAACGGGAGATGCAGTTGAGTTTCTCTCCCGATACCTGGGGGTGGTTAGAGTCTGGATGAGGATAAATGGACTTGGGCTCAATTCCAGCAAGATGGAATGCCTTTGAGAGGTGGAAGCCTTCTGATGCCAGGGATATGCTTTCTTTAGTTCTAGATGGGATCACACTTCCCCAGATAGAACTGGTTTGTCATCTTGGGGTTGTCATATTTTTTCTAGTTCCTCAGTCTCCTCCTGTATCCATTGATCTGGTCTTCTCAACTTGGTGCCTTCTGTATGTACTGGGTTACAACTCTCATTAGTTCCAGTCGACACAGCTATTGAGTAAACCAATTGGGTATTATGAGAGTTATTCTTGACTGCATCTGAAGAGTCATGATTTGAGAAGGCTGCATTAAAACATGCCATAGATAGGACTGTTATACTAGCAGCCCCAGAATAATACCATTTGGGACAAGAGCGGGGGAAAAACAACTACCAACAGATAATTCATGAAAAATATATTTAAAATAATTTAGCTTGAAAGCTTTCTATATAAGCTGTTACTCCTAATTTACCCAGACACTGAAAACAGTATCTTTACATAGCCTCACAAATTAGTTTGATGTAATAGATTTGAGCATTTTGAAAAATGTGATTTAAATGTCAAAATGAAAGGAAATGGAATCAAACTGTTTGGTCTTGCAACTGTGGTGCTTATAAATGAAATGTTGACATGTTAGAATTTATCTGTTTGCAGCCAGAATTATGTCCATTAGCTTATCTAACACACTGACATTCCTGACATGAATTGTTTTATCAAGTAAATCTCAGATATAGGAGTTACATTTAAAAAATCCTCCTGCTTCAAAGATTTTTATATGGCAAAAGGAGTGCTTATATGGCAAAAGGAGTTTAGAATTCTTAGATGCTTCCTTCTTCCCAGTATTCACATGAGTATTCCCCAACTTGGGACCCTCCAGATGTGTTGGACTAACTCCCAGGATTGCCAACAAACCACACCCATGACAAAGAAGTTGTAGCTATTTCAAAAGAAGCTGAACTATATTCTGCTAAACCATGGCTTTCATAATAATGGTTTGCTGAATAAATTATAATATGCTAAGTTAAAACCCATATTGTTCACTTTGTGGCTTATCACAATACTGTATATACTGATGACTGTGTAGTTAAATTTCAACTTTGTTTTTAGGAAAATATTCATACCCCTTTTGCTTTCTATACTTTAATTCCCTCCTGCAGTTTCTAATTAATGGTAACCACAGCTGACAATCATGGTCTGAAGTGTCAATGGCTTTAATCAGATGTTGCAGAGACTGAGTCTGAAACACTTCACACATCTGTCTCCTTATAACTCTCAGCCCACCAAGACTGGGGCAGTGTACTGTGTGTGCCCACTGGAAATCAGTACAATTTTCCCAACACTTCTAAGAAGGAAGGAGGATTGCCAAGTAACTTGTAGATCACAATGCTTGATAGTATGAGTTTTCAAGAAGCTTCACAGGCCTCCTATAAGACAACAGAAATTTGGGCTTAGTTATTCCAAGTGGCAAAAAAATGAAAGCAGGGGATAGCTGTGAACGATCATATTGTATACCAAAATTGGTCATGGTGGGATCAAAGCAGAGTCTATAATTCTTCTGTTAATGACTCCCATCCCAGTGGCAATATCAGTTCTTCCTAAGCTGGAAAAGTATTGTTATCTCTATAGCACTGGGCTATTTTTCAGAGTTTTCCAAGAATATTTTTACCACAGGTTTATGAGTTATTCAACATTAGAATGCTTATTTAAAATATCAAAAGCTAGTGCAGAAAGAGATTAGCCTCACAGGTATAAGAACATTCATTAATTTCTGTGGGTTGGCCTCTTCCTAGGCTAAAGAAATCTGAGAGCATGAATCTTTCTCCAAATTTAGAAATCAGCAGAATGAATGAATGAATTTTTATTACAGCCCTTGATCAAGCAAGGAGGACCACCATCATATATCACAATCAGACAAGCAAATAACCACAGTGTTCACTATGTATATAGTGATGTACTTTATAGTTCACAATTACATGAAATTGAGCTAACTGGCATGCAGATAAGAAATAGCGTGCTTTCAGATTGTCTGTATCAAATATCACAACATTAGACTTTTAAATCAACTTTCGCTTAATTCTGCAGGGAGTACCCCAAACGTTTGCTACATTGAGAGTGTATATGTATATGTATATGTACTGTATATAAAATAAAAAACAGTGTTTGTATATCATCCAAATCATTCAGACTCAGAGCAGTTCACAATAAGCAAAAACCAAAAAAGAAATAACCCAAAGATATTTAGTATAATGAATAGTAGTTGCCCAAATGTTGTACTATAGGCTGAAGGCCAGTTGGAATCACAGTTCTATTTGGAAGGAGATTTGGGGCTCTGCCAGAATGAGCATGTTCCAAGTCCATTGGTAAAGCAATGTCACTTGGAGAGTCCTTGAAAGCATGCCTTCTCTGTCATGGCAACTGTCTTGTGGAACAGCTTCCCTCCTGAGATGCAGACGGCCCTGACCTTGCCAGCTTTCTGAAACGTCATAAAGACCTGGCTGTTCCTCCACGCACTGGACCAAGGCGCTAATGGAGTTGTGATATGCAAGCAGGTCTATCTATTGTGAGATTTTTTTAGGGGCCTCGACTGCTATTTCTTTTTTATGGTATTTTTTTTTAATGTTATGGATTATGATTGCTGCTTTTATTTGTTCACCCCCAGAGTGCCTTGGTAGATGAGCAGTCATATAAATAAGTTACATTAATTAACTAATTTCTGGGAATATAATATATTCCAGAGTGTGGGGGCTATTACTAAAAAAGCCTTTTGTCCTGGCCTGATGGATTTCTGGGCATGGTGGATGGGATTCTTAATAGACGTTTTGATGGCTAGACTGGATTGATAAGATCATGTTTGGTAAGGTAGTCCTTGATACATCCTGGTACTATGCCATACAGGGTTTTATAAGTGATAACCAGCTCTTTGAATAGGACTTGGAAGCCTCCTAGTAACAAGTCCAGCAAGTTACAGAACATCTAGTAGACCAAGTCCCTTTGCAGGTACTCTGGTAATTGATGGCTTCAGATCTCTCAAAATAAGTGGATACTGTATACAATTCAGCAGGTTTGCCTGGTCTTTGTATTTAAATGGGGGCAGTAAAAGCAAATACCTTGATAGAATGAAGACTGCAGAGAATATGAATTACTGTTTTGATTTGTCCTGGCCTACACTGGGAAAATCTTTCCTGAGAGAAATGTTGCAAGATCTTTCATGGAGTAGCTCCGAGAGAGCCAATGTGAGTGCTGTACATTGTTTCAAGGTTACAAGAAAACTCATGTACCTGGTGGGCAGGAAAAAACTGAGGAGCTTTTCTGGAAAGTTTGATATGTGACAAGTTCAAATCTAATTGCTATTCACTATCAGAAAGTTGCTGCCTGAGAACCTTTTTAGAATTCTCATAGCCCCAGGAGATTAGAAAAGTGGGGAAAGGAAGATCATACAAGCTTAATTCCCTCTCTAAGTACCTGTGCCAGTTAAACTAAAAGTTGTCAAGCTGAGAATGGAGGTTAGTCCTGATAGAAAAAAATACAAGTTTAATAAAAAAAAAAACTAAAAAGCTGAAGGCAAGTGCTAGTCTCAGTCATAAGTATATTTTCAGCTGCAGTGCTGTACTAGATCCCATTGAATTCAGCAGAACCCTCAGATACAGTAAGTGTGACTGCAGTCTTTGAATTAATTACAGTAGTGCTGCTGTTGACTCTGGTATAAGTAGCTACCTATATTGCTAAATACTATTTTGAAGTTTAGATCCTTAAAACTTATACTTTATACAATACATTCATTTGCAAATGAGAATTATTTACTTTTAAAATGCCAGTTACCAAATATAGAGGTGCAGTTTTAAAATAAAGCTGGTTTTATGATTAGACAGATTATAAACTTGGAAATGAGGTCTGGATAATTGGGAATCAAAGGAAAGAAATAATTCAGCAATGGTACGTAAATCTTCCTGATTCTTGTGTTACCTATGTAATCAATTCTCTAAGTGGCTTTAAGCAAACTACTGTTTCTAAATACGTAATACAGATAGTCCTTGTTTAATCATAGTAATTGGGACCAGAATTTCTGTTGCTAAGCAATGTGGTCGTAAAGTGTGATGTCATGTGACTGCATCGCTTACCGATGACAATCCGGGCAGTCCCCGTTGCTGCTGTTAAGCAAATGTGGAATCAAAATGCAGGACACAAATGCAGAATAATCAAGGCTTCACTGCAGTGATTGTTGAGCAGTATGTACTGGAGGGGGACCCCACCAGAAGTTAGTGGGAGGCACTCCCCTACAGGCAAAATGGATGCTCTGATATTTATATTGTTCTACAAGAAGGGGAAGGGAAAAAGAACGTATACACATACATATTCATATGATGATGCAAGCATACCTAAACAATAGTTCTCTCTGCCCCTCTGTTATCTGTTATCTGCTAGTAAAACAATCCTGTCACAGAGAAGAAGAAATAAATTAGTTCAAGGTGCCAAATGCCAGGAAGAAGGCATCGTTCCTCAGGGCAGATGCCCAGGTTGCTATGGGGATGTTTATGATAAGGAGTTTACAACCTGATGTGCCTGGTTCACATCAACTTCAAGGATGCTTCCACATTCCTTTGTTTCAATCTTATTAAGACGATCCCATTCATCTGAGGCCTCTAAAAACTTGTCTTTTTCACCCAAAGATTCACCCAAAGATATATTTTTCTCACACAAGGATCATGGGTCATTAAGCAAAGACCTCGTGTGACTGCAGTTTGCAACTTCCTGCTGCTTCCAACAAGCAAAGTCAATGGGGAGGCCAGCAGGAAATCACAAGTCCCAGGCAGCTTGCTAGCAGGCCGGTTGGTGGGTGAGTGTTATGGAGTGCGGTCAGGCAGGGGTAGTAGTGGCTGCTGCAGAATGAGTGCGGCCAGGTGGAGGGTGCTTTGGAGTGTGGGAGGATGTGCATGTGGCTGCTGCAATGTGGCACAAGCACAGCCAGGTGGGGATGACTGCTGTCGAGAGCATGCAGGTACGGGGGCTGGTGCCGCAGCCAGGCACCGTGTGTGCTACAGAGTGTGGGCGGCGGGGTGCTGCGGCCAGGTGCATGCTACAGAGTACAGAGTGTGAGTGGGAGCGACTTGCAATCTTCCCTGCTGGCTTCTCCATTGACTTTGCTTGTGGGAAGCTGACAGGGAAGGTCGCAAATGGTGATCATGTGACCATGGGACGCTGCAACTGTTGTAAGTGTGAGCCGGTTGCCAAGTGCCTGGATCGCGATCACATGACCTTGGGGGTGCTGGGACGGCTGGGGCTTTGAGGACCGGTCATAAGTACCACTCATTCGGCTGTATCGTACCTTTGAAGAGTTGCTGAACAAGTGGTTGTTAAACGCTGTATCATAAAGTTGACCTGCCTTTCAGGTTTATTGCTAAAATTACAGAAATCATGTAAAATAGTTTGAACAATCTAATATATGGAAAACACTGCTATTGCTACTAGTAGAACAAAGCAATATATGCATAGCATGAGAGTGGCAAAAATTACTGTACAAAAATGCAAAAAAGTCTCTGTCCAGAGTGCTGAGAATAGTGAAAAAAAGTTTTGTTTTGATTCCAGAATAGTGAGAATAGGGGAAGATAGCCAGCTGCTTTTTAATATGTTGGATCATTAAATTTGCAGTTTTTCAAAGTTTTGAGCTATATATTAAAATTAAGCTGATTTAAAATGATAATTCTATTATTTAAATATTAGTCTTGTAAAGAAAGGAAGTTTTTTTTAACACATATTATTTATCTTATATAAATCTAATTGGGGTTAGGGTTCAAGTGCACCATTAGCTGTGGAAGTCCAGTGAGTAACTTTGAATCAGTTGCTGACTAATGTAACTTAAAAGGTTAGCTCTGATTAGGTAGAGATAGAATTCTGCCACACATTCAGCTTTAGGATGGCAATGCTTTCTGGTTGTTAAGTGATATATTTGATTTGATATATTTAGGAGAAAAGGAAAGATTGCATTTAGTGTGCTGTATATACACATACACTGTATATATCAGGATATTTCTGAATTTCAACTCTTACCAGTCCCAGTCAGCATAGCCAATGGTAAGAGATGTTGGGATTTGTAGTTCAGTACAGTTTTTTCATCCTGGTATACATGCTTAGATCTACATGATACGAACATGATATTTATTGTTTGTATTTATTTTTTACATTTTTCCTTAAGGAACTCTAGGTTTGACCCCATTTTGTTTGTTGTTTCTATTTTATGGGATTTTTACAATGTTAAAGTTATATTAAATATTAATAAAAGTATTACAACACACATGTGGATTTCACAGCCTACTTCATCAGAAATTCTGAAAATTATCCAAAGTCATAAATATATGCTGCACCTATATCTTGTGGGGAATTTCCAACAGTGTGAGAGCTGATTAACTGACAGTTACCAAAATTTGTTAAAAAGAGAGCAGTGAGATATAATGATAAGAGTGTCAGAAATTAAGCATTGATTTGAGAAGTCTTGCAGTATAACACATAATATTACTGCATTTAGCATGAAGCATTGCATATTGCATTGAAATATTTTTTGATAAATGCATCGTTTTAATTGTAGATAATTTACTGTTTTTCACTTTTTCATGCTTTCCAGATCCATCTGTGAGGATGGTAGTAGTTTCATGACTTTTCACTAGCTATTGGAGAAACTGGGCGTTCACAAATTACAACTACAAGACATGTTGCTGATATAGTTTTATGTACATTGCTGAATGGTTTCTTTCCAAACATATCAGAAGAAGGGTTTGTTCCGGTTCCCTATCAAAACATATGGGCTTCAAGCCAGATGTTGACACTGTGAGGGTAGTGCAAGAAATCACTCTGACAATTATAGTTCTGGCTATACTGTAATGACTACATCAAGTTTGACTGCATCAAGATTATTGTGTTGGAAGGTTAAAATCTTATCTTCCCAGTGTGTACTCTGTCTTTTTTCTCAATCACTCTTCCTTGTTGCTAATAGCAGCAGGGAACCAGTGATTACAGCTGTACCAAGACCATGATGCGGAGGAGGTTTAATCACTTCCTAATTATCTTAATGTGTCTGAGGTTATTGATACTAGCTGGGTGAAGAAGAGGTGGAGACCAAGATATCTGGAATCTCCACCTTGGAGAAGGCTATTCTAAGTTGTCTTGTTCTCATTGGCCATACTTTTTCCAAAAAATAAAGTGTTTTCAGTTACAAATAATTTATATCCATGAAATTAAAATTATTATTGTGGAGTAAGGAAGAATATATCACCTGGCAAATTAATTTGCTATTTTTTTCATGCATAAACCTGAAACAGATTGATTTTTTTTTAAGCTATCAAACAGTATTTCATGCTAAAAATCAAGACAATGTATACAGGTTCCCAGCATGAAACTGAACAAACTTGACTTTATTGGGAACAACATTATCTGTCTCAGAACCTAGCATATTTCATTCTAGACTGTTTAGAGTTCTTCAAAATATACTGTATAATACAGTTACCTTTTTTAAGGCAGGCTAGTTTCATTATTCTAGCCTTACAGTTAGTAGATAGAGCCAAAGTGATGGTGGTTTAGTAATCCCTAATTCCAAATTGCCTAGCTGGAAGGAGAGAGAGGGAGAGGGAGAGAGAGAGGAAGTCAGCAGTACAGTGTAGTGGTTAGGTTGTTGAACTAGGAGCAGGGAAACTGAGATTCTAGTTTTCCTTTAGGCTCAGAACCTGGATGGGTGACATTAGGCCAATAATTCTTTCTCAGTCCTAGACTGGGAAGTTAGAAAACATCTATCTATTGATCTGTACTGGATCAGCATGGTAGATTATGGTCCATAACCTTCAGTGAAGGGGCCTTCATCCTGTACTGGATTGATTCAGGATGATGATTGTCATGATCGTCATGGTCATAATCAAAGGAAGTTTGTGTATGTGTATATGTGTATAATATAGCATATATATGTATACACCACATACATAGTTGCAGATAAATTGGGCTGTAACATTCTCACAAAAAGTCAAATGTTGGATACTTATTGAGGGAATTGGCCCTCATTTTAATTTTTTACTCTCTTTTCCCTTCCCTTATACTGGACTAGCAATTTTTAAGTGTGAGCAATTAAGTTAGACATTGGAATAAGGCTTGTGAACCATCCGTTCCATCAGACTGGATTAAGGATTGTTTTTAAATATTTGTTTTATCAAACAGCTGAGTATGTTATTTTCTAGGCTGAATTAAAAGAGATCTGTTTGCATGTGCTTTTTAAAAAAAAATTAATGATAATATAATAATGATAATGATAATAGTAATAATATAATTTATTAAACTTGTATGCTGCCTGACTCTCAACGATTCTGGAAAACAATACAGACACACACCTTTTAAGGGCACTTTAAAGTGATGCTCAAAGGAGAGCAAACATATTGACAGATTTGTTACATGACATAATCCTAACTCTGCATAAATTTTCTCTTAGCAACACCATTGTAAAGCCAGATCCAATGTCCTACATGACAACAAGATGAAAAATAAAATTCATTTGGAGAAAAAGCATTGCGAAACAAATACCAGCAAATCGTAGCAAATAGCAAGGTAACATGAAAGGAGAAAGCTTAATGAGATGGGGAAGAAGGCTGAAGTGGCCAAAGTCTCAATTTCTCCTTCCCCACTACCACTAACTGGATATGCATGCTCAGACTCTTTTTGTCTACCACTCTCCAGATGGGTCTAGATAAGCACTCCACAGATGCAATGAGGGCAGAAAAGTAATTATACTTCACTACTCTTATTGTCAGTACATAGCCCCAGACTTTTGCTGATGCCTGTGTCTGGCTGGGTTTGATCTCTGTTTTCTGCCGTTGGTGTTTTAGGTGACTCTTCAGCTGCTTCATCTCCTAGAGTGCCTCCATTAACCATGGGACATCCCTGGATCTTTATAGAGGGAAAGGCAGTTCAGGAGTAATACCTTTGTTAACTCCCTATTCCAGAGCTTAGTGAAGGTCATGGGAGAGCTGCCTGCCTGATCACTGGAACACCAATTGGCATCTGAGGCCGACTATCCCACTCAGTCATGGTATCAAACCTCAGGGTGACCAGAAGGTGATTGATCCATAATAAAAATCAACAGAAATGCCTTCTATACACAGATCACAAAGCAGCTGCTCCAAGCTGAGAATGAGGTCAAGTGTAAAGCCAGAGCTTACCTAGGTTGTCCCGGGAACCTTGAAATCCTGAGCCACTCCCAAGTCATTTACCAATGCTTGAAGGTTGAAATCCTCTAGGATAATAAACCCAGAAATTTCAACTATCAGCTCAGAAATCAACTAGAGCTAAGGAAAGGATGCTGCCAGAAAACAAGGTCAGTTATACACAAGCAGCTTCCCTGACTTGTTATTAACACCCAATTTAACATACAGGGATTCACACTCGCTTCCCTCCTCCTCATAGCTGGCCTTAGGGTTGTACCTCCTGGCTTTCCCCAGCAAATTTCATTTATACACATCAAGTCTGACTTCTCATTTCCAGTTAAACTGTGGATGAGATAGGCTTTATCACAGACAGGCCTGGTGTTTAGCAGTAGCAGATTTTGGATCTAGAGGAGGCCACAAAAATTCATTGTAGAATCTTTAAATGCATCTCTCACAGTTTATTCTGTGCATTGAATATTCTTTCATTGTATAGTACTGTGCAATGGTTAGGTGATCCATAAACTGAGATACATAGCTGAACGTAGTTGGAGTAGATGACCTCTACATCTCTTCCATCTCCATGATTGTATGATACTATGTACTGTTGTTTATGTGGGTGCAGTTGTGAATATAAGTACAGTGCTTACTGGTCAGAGATGGAAGTAAAGGCCTGGAAGGACTCAAATGTGATCCGTGCTCATAAAAGATTTTATGACTTTTGCAAGCAGGGGTTATTCTTGAGAGCAGGTGCAAGTGTGCGTTTTGCTACCTAGTGTAATGCCATTTACATCAATCTAGGGAGTGCAGATTTCTAGTAGGTTGCTTCTGAGTGGAGCCTCAGGGTATGAAGCAATGTTGTTGCTTCTGCAAGGTGGTAGAAATGAAACTGCTGTATTCCTGAAGCACAGCAACAGGATTTCTATGAAAATAGCTAGGGGAGCAAGCAAAGAGGCTTCAGTTCTCTCCCAGTATTAGGATGGCATTTACATTCACAGTAACAAGGGCAAGCTCCGTAAACGTTTTTCACTCCTGGCCTGTGTTTTCAATCAATTTACATCTATACCAGAGAGAGTTTTAACTTCCAAATTTTATTGCAGTTTTAATTATCAAGAAAAGGTTTTGATACCTGTCAGCCCTTCAAGGTTGTCCAGATCAGGAAACAGACTCCATAAGAAGACTAGGACAATGCTTTATTTAGATATGCTATATTAACAGAATCTCGCGAGTCTGATAATGTTTTCTTTTCCCTCCTTATACCCCAGGGAGTCAGGGAGCAGCCAGCTTCTTCTTAATATTTTATCCTTTCCTGGGGTTCAAGGGATGCTTCTGAACATTTTGTTTTTATAATGGCTTCTAAATATTTTCCCCAAGATCATCTACATACTGTAGGCCCAGGACAAGCAACACCAAATTAAAATATCAGGCTGCCAGACCTGGGCTGCAAAACTCTGAACAACCATAGTGGCAGGAAAGAGTTAAACTGAGGATGGAGTTAGAGAATGATAAAGGTTAGAGAGAAACCAGATAGCTTGCTGGCTGCTATACTAGTCATCCCTCTGTGACTAGTATGTGAAGCTCATGTGATTAGTACAAAACAAAACTACAAATGAGATTTGTTGTTGTACTGTTGTCTTCCCCCCAATGATAGAAAACAAGACAGTTTCTAGCAGGTATGGGTCTAGACAGAGGGGGATCTGCTGGTAGCTCACTTAGATGAGTCTGAAGAGAGAGGCATGAACTTCTGATTCCCTATTGGTAATAAAAGTGTCACAAACGTTTATCCCTCAGCCCCAAATTACTAATGAGATTATTAAAATCTCTGATCATTAGTAACTCAGATGCAGACCATTATTTCTATATCTAGGCCATTCTAGTGCAGCCTTCCCCAAAGATGTTAGACTGCAACTCTCATAGTTCCCTATGCTGTCTGGGGATTATGAGAGTTGACATTCAATGTACCTGGAGAAATCCAGGTTGAGAAAAATTGTCCTAGTGGTCCATTGAGATGCAGTTGGCAGTTAGCTCTATAAAGCAGTATTCCTCAACCTTGGCCACTTGAAGATGTGTGGACTTCAACTCCCAGAATTCCCCAGCCATCCATGCTGGCTGGGGAATTCTGGGAGTTGACGTCCACACATCTTCAAGTGGCCAAGGTTGAAGAACACTGTTACAAAGCATTGTTTAGCACCTGCTTCAGTTAGCAGTGCTATTAAAAATAACTCAGAAGAAGAACTTGCAAGGCTGAAATGTTTCCAGGCCTAATCCAAAATATTACTTTTATAGGATTTTTAGGTCACCCCTAATAATAAATTAACCTCAGCTTTTCTTTTAAAAAATTATGTGGTTAGTTTATCAGTTACAGTTCTCTGGAAGCAGAATCTTCAACAAATTACATCTGATTTACAGCTCTTTTAATTAAGATGATAGACAAGATCTATAGTAAACTAGAGAGAGTAAACAAGTCATACAAAGAAACACTCAAATGTATATACAGTGGTACCTCGGGTCACGAATGCTTCTGTTCACGACCAATTCGGTTCACGAACAGCACCGTTCGCAAAATTTTGCTTCCGTTTGCGAATGCCAGATCGGGTGATGAACAGGATCCGTGGCCATTTTCCCTGCCGTGACACATGGTCGTGGCTTCCTGTAGGGAGGGGGACTCTCCCTCCAAGCAATAACCGCCTCCCCACCCGCCTTCCTGTCCTCCACGCCAGATGTCGCGTCGAGATCTGTCTTTGTACTGTACTTTGTGTCATATTTTTGTGGTTTTAAAAAAAAAATACAGATGGTTCAGAACGGATTAACCATAATTACGTTGAACCTTATGGGAAAATTTGATTCGGGTCACAACCAAAATCGGTTGGCGACCAAATTCGGAGGGGTCAGAACGGATTAACCGTAATTACACTGAACCTTATGGGAAAATTTGATTCGGGTCACGACCAATTTGGGTCGCGACCAGAGTCACGGAACGAATTAAGTTCGTGAACCGAGGTACCACTGTATTTAGCCTAGAGAAGAAAAGCCTGACAGGGGTCATAGTGGAATTATTTAAATATCTACAGGACTGCCACATAGAGAACTTGTTTTCTGCTGGCTCAGAGTGTCAGACTAGATCTAATGAGCATACATTATGAGAGGGTAGGCTTGGATGACCCTTTGGAGAACCTTTTCCTAGTAAAAATAGTTTAGTTATCATATTTATTACCTAAAAGCGTAGAAGATACTTTCTGGACTTTGGCTTATGGGGATGACTGAATTCTAGGTTTCTTTTATCAAGCTGAGACCTGAACTAAAAAACCTGCAAGATCTTCTTTCCTTCTGCATGTTTGCTTTCCAGAAATAGAGAACCTGTGACCCTCCGGATGTTACTGAACTATTGCATCCAGCAACCTCAGCCAACATGGCCAATGGTGAGAAAATTCTGAGAATTGTATGTAATTTAGCATTGTTTAGAGAACCACAAATTGCCCTTGCTTTCTAAATTCAGGAGATATGTACAGTACCTCTGATAAACAAACAAGGAAGCAAACTATTGATCATCTTGCTGTAGCTTGCCACAACACTAGACTTTTCTGGTCCATGGTCCATTATCATTGGCAGCAGACCCTATATGATATGGTCAACATTTCTTTATCATTCTTAAGCAGGAGAGCATTTAATCTATTTCAAGTGGTAATCTTCAATACTTCAGCAGTATGCCACATAATTTCATGATATAAAGGCAGGACGTGGAATCATAATATGTGTCCTTTGTATCAACTACAGCCTACATTCCCTGGTGGCCTCCCTTCCAAGTATTAACTGGGACTGATCCTGCTTTACTTCTGAGTCAAGCCAAATTTGATCAGGTGCTGCCACCTGCCAAATGGTCACTTGTTTCCTAGGCCCAGTTTCAGTTGGTATTTGCCTTTAAAATCCAACAGGATAAAAGTCATTTAGATGACTTTTGGCTAATTTTGAAAAGCTAGGTAGGTTTGTACCTGGTTAGCACCTGAATGGAGGACCACTGGGAAATCATGGGGGGGGGGGGATCGGCTAGATTAGAACTAAAAAGAAAAATCCTAGAAAAAGGCAACTTATTTTTGAATTGTTACCAAATATAATAATGGATGTGCCCATGTAGTTACCAGGAGTTGATCTCCATTTGAGGGAGTTTTGAACTGTTAAATGGCTTACGGCCTGACTAACTGAAATACGTTTCTCCCATTCTTAATTTGTCTAGCCGTTAAGATTTGCAAGAGGCACAGCTGTCAGAGGTCTGTCTGTCTGTTGTGGAGGAGGGTGCCTTTTCCTGCATGTGTGCCCAGTCTGTGGCATGCAGTCCCTTGGGAATTGGATTTGCATGAAGAAAAGCCATAAAATGCATTGCTTTTGCCAGCTTTTAATTATTTATTTAACTTAGCATTCCCTTTGTTTTTAATCTTTAGCATTGTACTGTGTTTTTAAATTTTGATAGCTGCCTCAAGTGCTTGTTTGAGCAGTAAGGCTGGGTATAAATCAAATAAATAATTTTTTTAAAAACTGACACCTGAGGTGACAGATGCTGTTTTTGCCTCCAAACAAAGCCTCCTGCGAGAGATGTAAGCCTGCTCCATCTGTCCCTTAACAATATGTGCTGGTCTAAGCTGTTACAGATACAAGGGGGGAGGATGAAAATGCGTTGTAAGTAACTTGTGAAGGAGGCTTATACTAAATACGCACCTACGGTTGGGTTTAGCTACATAGTTTTTGTCACTGCTTCTTTTTACGAAGAGCACAGCTAAACTGTGGAGCTGGCGGCCAGCAGCTGTGGTGATGGCAGCCAGCTTGGATGATTTTAAAAGAAGACTTCAACAAAGGCTACTAATATTGATGGCTTTTTACTCCCTTCTGAATTAGAGGCAGCATGCCTTAAATACTGGTTGCACGGAAGGGAGAATAGAAGAGGACTGTTGCCCTCCAGCCCAGCCTTGTGAGCTTCCCAACTCTATACAGTTGGCCCTGGTGTGGCACAAAATGTTGGATTAGATGGAGCTATCGGCATTCCTCTTAGGTTCTTAGGTGCACTGACTGTTGGCATTTGGCAGCCAATGCAGGTAGAGCTGCAGGAAAGAACTGAGCAAGAGTTATAATGGTCTGAGTTTTTGAGCAGACCCATCTTTGCATTTATGAGTAAATAACAGAACATCATCAGTGTTTGTAGGCTGTGTTTCTGCTTCTGTATTTGGATTATTTTGTCCATGCATATTCATTGCTAGCAGATTGCAACTTTAGTTTGTGTCAATACAGAACGTGCATAATGACTCATACAGTGCTTTCAGTGGAATCAGTTCACACATTCAACTGCCAGTCATCAAGAGTCCATTCACATGTGCAGATGACTCACATATGAAAATGAGCTAGCAGGCATCAAGCACCACAGATGGGATTTTCAATTCATTTTAAATGTATGACTTTAAACTGATTAGCATTTTTACAGGCCATTGTGCCTCTTCTGGGAAAGGCAGCAATCTTAGCTGGCAGTTAAATGGCTTATGCCATGATTTGATGTGCATTTTTTGATGGGTGTTTATTGCTTCAGTCTCTCAGTATGGGTGCCATCACTTTTTCCGGCAGACCTCATATGTCTTCAAAGGGGAACATGAAACAAGAATTTGTAAAGGTTCCATCGCTTTATGCTGGAAAAGGATTTGATTCTTCTGTTTCTTCTGAGAAATAGTGAAGGAATTATAAAACAATTTATTCCCCCTCCTTCACCCCAAAAAGAAAAGGAATGGAATTAGTAAACCAATTTTTGTTTTTGCATGGTGTCTCAGCTTAAATGTACCATGCTGTTGAAATCTTAAATTGTCCCCTTTTATTTTATGACAGAGGCTCTATGCTTTAATGGCTATAGATGGAATATATAGAATTATATTACCTACTGTGCCTGTAAATACCTGCATTAGCTCTGCCCACTACGCACCTTGCTACACCTGTTTTTTATTAGACTACAGCACTTGGGGATTTTTAGGTTGGAAGGAAGGAGGATAAACAAGAGACATGATAGAAATATGTAAAATCATTCAAGGCATAGATAATGTAGCTAGGGAAAAGGGTTTTTCCCCCCCCTCCCTCAGTGTTAGAACTTGTGGTTATCTATTTAAACTAAAATGCAAGGAGATTCAGGACTGACCTAAGGAACTTTTTTTTTACAAAGTGTATAGTTCATCTGTGGAATTCACTGTCAGCAGTGATAGTAATGACAACCAAATTGGATGGTTTTGAAAGGGCACAGGACAAAATGTATAGAAAGTAAACCATGTACCTTTTCTTAAGTTGATCCTTTTGATTATTAAACACCTTATTTATTTATTTATTTATTTATTTATTTATTTATTTATTTAGACAAACAAACAAACAAACTTATATATCCAATCATCTACCAGAAGGAACTCTGGGTGGTGAACAAAATTAGAACACAATACAAGAAAAATATCATTTAAAAGAATAAACAACACTGAGGCCCCAGTAAAACTTGCATTCACACCACACAAGCTCCATCAACATCTTGACTCCAGTGCCTAGGGGAAGAGCCAGGTTTTCCCTCCTTCTTCTTATGATAAATTTATGGTTATCATGCAGTCAGCCCTTACTAGCTGGTGTCCTTAGATGTGTTGAACTTCATAATTCCTAAACTTTGGGAGTTATGGGCACTGAAACCCAACACAGCAAGGGATACCATCTTGGGGAAGATTAGTCCACTTTTTCTTTCAAGAAAAATAATTGACAGATTTAGTAAATAATTAAAATTATGTGTGAAAGTCAGGTCACTACGTACCTCTGAGTGATGTTGTGTCAGTTGCTATGTCTCATTCTGATTTACTTCACAAGATTGTTGTGACAATAAGAGTATGCAATTTTGATTTCCTTGAAGGTAATTTTTTTTCTTGATTTTTCCTGTTCAGTAAATTCATGGATGGTGTCATCCTGCCTACAGAAGTCCTGGCATTTACAGCCAGAATATGACATACAGAATAAAAAATGATTAATTCAGAAAGATTCATCTTTCTCAAATCCTCTGTCTCTCTTGGGTTTATCTTTCCAGCTTCATGGCACTATGACCTTTTAAAAATAGGCATAAAATACTTGTAAATGAGTAATAAAAACTAAACAAGAAGCTGAAGTACAAGCAGCCCAGAATCAGAAATCTGTTTTATATTTCTTAAATGGATTTTTGGAGTGAAATTGTTGTCTTGTTATTGGAATCATTAACCAAAAAATGATAATATAGTTGTAACAAATTAATGCAGAAAAGTTAATGAATAATATTTATCATGTAATTTGAAGATGGTTAGCATGTAATGAGGCTAGCATGGTGATTATTACCTTTGTAAATCATTATGTTTGAATTTGTGATGGAGCTTGAGGATACTGGAAGCCCCAGAGAATAGTGGGTGTTTAATTGCTGTGAAAAGTAGAGAATCAAGGGAATAAACTCTGCCTTCAGATGATCTCCCAGACTGAGGCTTGTTTGTAGAAATTAGTGGGGATTAGAAAGGCCTACTAGTGATCCCTTTCAACTGGTCCATGGAACAAAAGAATGGATTTCCTATATATGATCCAAGGCAGAGTTGAAGAAGCAAGAAAGACCAAAAATTAGGCCAACTGTTCACATATGAAGTCTTCAGTTCAAAGTCAGTTTAAAGTTGAGATTACAAATTGAATACATTAGTCAGTGGTCGGTGTTGTGAATGGCTAACACTGAGGAACCAAGTTAAACTTGGATCTTACACCATATAGACACCTAAGGAGTAAAATTACAAAGATTTGTAAAGCATGTAAGTGCATGTGTACATATACATGCACACACTGTAGCATCCAAGTTCTGAAGAAGAACTTCCAAACAAAATGCTTTAAATTAAGTTGTATCATATGAACAAGTTGAAATTAATTTTGCTAAGCCTAGATAATCTTTTAGAAGTGATGCAGTGGTGGGAACTTAAGAAAAAACATTGCCAGTGAGGAGTACTGAAAAAAGAAGAAATAAACTTGCTATGAGAGCAGCCAGTATTGTTCTGTGACAAGTCTTTTGAGCTATGAACTGCTACAACTGTGTGGAAGACATGCCACTTTCTTATTTGTGCTTCTGATGCAACTATTAATACTGCAAGGCTCTTGCTAGCTGACAATCTCAGTTACAATAAAAAAGCTTCAGTCCTGATGACTGGATAGATACCTCCTTGTAGTTTTCTTGGCAGCAACATCCCAGTTTTCCACTGCCTTCTTCCAATATGTTTGTTCAATTTCCCAGTCTAATTACAGTTCTGGTGGTGTTTCTTAATAGTCTCTCATCCAAATACTAACTAGATCTGATCCTGTTTAGCTTATACTTACACCATTTTAAACCAAGTCTATGAATGTGCCTTTAACAGTAGATTACCGCATAGATCAATTTACTGAGGCACATTTGTACTTTGTCTTTCTTATGCATGCTAACTTCCCAATACGGTTTAGAGTTGTTTAGAAAAATAAATCATCCAACACAGATTGTTAAAAATCTGCAATAATTTAAATTGCCCAAAACAACATGACAATCATGGTCCAAAATAAAAACATACACTGCAACTGTAAATTAAAAAGCAGTACCGATTGATATTTTCCTATATAGCCCTGTGCTTTCCTATCTGGGTACTCTTTAGATATGTGAACTTCAACTTCCAGAATTCTCAGCAATGAGTATGTGGGCTGGAACTCTTGGAGTTGAAGTCCACACCTCTGGCAAGGGTCAAGATTGGGAAAGTCTGTTCCAGTACAATAAATTAAAATTCAGACTTTGAAAATATTGTTATTTATTATTTAAACTTAAAGGAAGAAGAAATCCGTGCATGGGGAGAGTTCGAAAGATATGAAGCCATCACTGAAAAGTCTCCATCCCTGATGCCTGCAAACTTAACAACTCTTACTAATGTGCCTAATGGGAGAGCCTCTAAATCAGATCTTAATGCTCCGACATTGTTTATATTCTTATAAGATCCAAAGGTCTTCTAGATCCAAACCACTGCATCCAAACAACTTAGGGGTCTAAAACTGCAAGACTAGTCATTAAATTGAACTAAAAATTAAATAGATAGCTAATGTAACCAATATAAAATATTATATTACTTAAGAACATTACTTTCCTATCACAGAAGTCAGTTGAGAGCAAGAAGAGAATAGCTTACATTTTGTCAGGTTCCAATTATTTGTTGCTTTTTTAGGAATGGGATCAGTGTGCATAGGATTCTACAAATTTAATTCTTAATACATTTATATTGTATCTTTTCTCTTGAGAGCTTACATTGTTATGACACGGAATGAGATCTTACTTCATTTTAATACCATAACAATACCCATGTGAAGTATATTAGGCTGAAAAAATAGACTGACCTAAAGTTACTCAGCAAGCAGTGTGGTCAAGGAGGGACTTTAACCTGAGTCCTCTGAATAGAAAGGGAGGAAATGTGGCCGCTGGGTGAGGTGATCCGACAGTTTGGGGTGAAGTACTATCAGTATGCTGATGATACCCAGCTTTATATCTCCCCCCCACCAGGCTGTCTGAATGATGCTGTGGATGTCCTATCTCAGTGTCTGGAGGCTGTAGGGGCCTGGATGGGGTGCAATGGGCTCCAGCTCAACCCAAGCAAGACTGAGTGGCTTTGGGTGTTTGGCCTCCTAGTACCAAGGTTTTTCCATCTTTGATCCTGGATGGGGTGGCACTGGCCCAGATGGACCCGGTGCGCAATCTGCGGGTCCTCTTGGACTCACAGCTCCTGCTGGAAGAGCAGGCGGCAGCTGTGGCTAAGAAGGCCTTTGCGTGCCTTTGGGTTGTGTGCCAGTTGCGCCCATTCCTGGACTGGGAGGCTCTATGCACTGCCACTCATGCCCTTGTGACCTTCCTTTTGGACTATTGCAACGTGCTCTACATGGGGCTGCCCTTGAAGGCACTCGGAAACTTCAGCTGGTACAGAATGCAGCTGCCTGGGTTGTAAATAGTGTCAGCTACTCGGCACATGAAACACCACTGCTTCAGGAGCTGCATTGGTTGCCAGTGTGTTTCTGGGTGCAATTCAAGGTGCTGGTTTAAAGGTGCACCTTTAAAGCCCTTAATGGCTTGGGACTGGGATACTTAGGGACCATCTTTTCCCAGTTGTTTCTACCTGTCCAATCCGGTCCAGCAGGATGGGCGTGCTCCGGGTCCCATCAGCCAAGGACTGTTGGCTGGTGAGGACCAGGAGATGTGCCTTTTCTGCTGTGGCGCCTGCCCTCTGGAACATCCTCCCTCCTGAGATTAGGATGGCCCTGACCCTTTTGGCTTTCGGAAGGTCTTGAAGACCTGGCTTTATGCCTGGGCCTGGGGCCCCGAGTGTGTGAAGGGCCCTGTTTCATGGTTGTGCTGACACCAATGTTTTTTTTAAGGTATCTTGGCTGTATTTATATTTTTTTGTATTGTTTTACTTGTTTGATTGTTTTTATTATTGTTAGCCACCCAGAGTCGCTGGTCTGAAATGGACGGCCATATAAATTGAATGAATGAATAAATAAATAAAATAAAATGAATGTGGAAAAGGAAGAATATGTATAGTATAGTGAAGTTTAGTTCACATGTAATTAGGCTTAGTTGCTGTTTAAGATAGGATCTATGATGTTATCCTAAAAATGGGTTTGAGAAGAATTTTGCTGGGAGACAGCCACTCTCTTCATGTGACTACCTACAAACAAAGGCATGTTTCTAGTATTGTCCACTTCCAAGATCTATCAAGCTGCCCAGTTTGGCCTCATTACATTCTCACCTATCTTTGTCTTGTGCTGGTACATTTGGGACACCTAATTGTTGGGTACCCTGATTCCACGGTAGTCTTTGTACTGACACTTGCTCTTCAATGCAGAGAAACATAGAGGGTGTCAAGGTCACTGCTCCATTCAGACCAGCTTTATCGATTGAGCCTGGGCTCGCATGTCATGCTAAGCAATCATTCTTTTTTGTAGTTTGGGATTTATGTCTTATGTGCATTCAGCCTTTTTTTTTTTTTTTTTTTTGGTCAGCCATGGTTTATTGTTGAATGTTGTGTGCAAAGGACTTTTTCCTTTGTATGTATGTACTCTGCCACTGATCTGAAGAGAACTTGGGGTAGCTTTCCTGGAAAGGAGTTCTTGCCATGGGGGGAACAAGATAGAAAGGGTGTTGGCTGTAAAAAGTAAGAGATGTGGGGACTATTCAGAATAAAGATTTATGTTAAAGGCACAGGAGCTGAGTCCTTTGTGTTGCACTGATGGAGAAGGAATCTGATTTTCACCTAATCTCTTGTTTCTCAGTTTTGTCTCTTACCGTGGGAAAGCTGCCAGGGCTTTTAAAATTTAAATCCCTTCATCTGAATAAGGGGAGCTACAATTGAGTATTACCCAGTTTATTATCATTCAGTGATTAGATTTCTGTTGGTCAACACAAATAGCATTGTTTTCAGTCTCTTCTCCTCAGGTTGGAAATAGCATCACAAAGCCTTCAGAGAAAAAGAGAAGAAAAAAACCATCATTTTAAATACACTTTATAGAATGGGACTGCAATTTCCCCCCTCACCCCCAATTCTACTTTATACTCATTTTCCAGTGTCTGACTGACCCTACAGGAGAATGGGAGCTGACAAAGATTGGCCTCTTGTTTATACAAATGACTGCATAGCAGGCTATGAAAACAGTGTTTGGGTACTGCAAAGAGCAGAGGTGGGGTTTTTTTGAAAGGGAATTCAGAGATAGCATTACAGTACTACATGTAGTCCTTGACTTATATCCACAATTGGGACTGGAATTTTGGTTGCTAAGCGATGTGGTCGTAAAGCAGGACATCATGTGACCGCATTGCTTAGCAACTGCAATCCCGGCAATTCCCCCTTGCTGTCATTAAGCAAATTTTACCGGACCCACCCCGATCCAGGGCATTCCTGGCTTGGCCCCCCCAGCCCAAGCCTCAGTAAGGTAAGGGACTGCCTCCAACTCTCCCCCACCACCTGTCCCCCCCCCCCCCCCATTCTCTTTGCAGAGCCTTTGGGAAAAAAGGGCAGCTCTCTGAAGGCTCAGAAAGCCATGTGGAGGAAACATTCACAGGAGAAGCTAGGTCCGAAAAGGAGATAGCAAAGGCATCTGAGCGAATGAATGCTTGCTGACGCTTGCTGGCACTTCCCAGCCATTGTGGCTTGTTGGCTTTTGCTGGGGCAGGCTGGGCCGGTGGAGGCTTCCAGGGGTGGCTTTGCACTGCTGCAGCTTAGGGGCTTCTTCCAATCCCAGAGCCACATGGTTCTGGGGCTACTTGCCACCCCTCAAGCCAGGGTGCAAGAGGCCAAAAAGGCATAGTTGGAGGAGAGATGGGGGTGGGAGGAGTTGAAATGTCCCTGTGGTCATAAATGTGGGTAGGCTGCCAAGCACCCAAATTTTGATCATGTGGCTGTGGGGGCACTGCAACAGCCATAACTTCAGGCACCGATATTGTCACTTTTTTCAGCCCATTCATAACTTTGGATGGTCACTGAATGAATGGTCGTAAATTGAGGACTACCTGTATTATAAAATTAGGTATCATCATATGGATTATTTAAAAGCTTACAAAAATATTATTAATCTCTAAATACAATCGAAATATATGCAATCACTAAATACAATCTCTAAATCTGTCCCAAGTTTGTATTTTTCAATTCTCATGGTGATATATTCCTGTTGCTGTTATTGCTTTATTTGGAGAAAAGTGTAAAGGGCCATCCCTATGATTAGCCTAGCTAATGTAGTATTTTCTACTCTAACTAGCAATTGATCTCTTGTAAGTGGCAGGCAACATGTCCTTTGACACCTGTCTTGGAGTCCTCATGTGCACTGCTGTTCTTTACTATTTTTAAAATGCTATTTTAATTTTTTTAAAAGAGGGGTAGAGAAAACCATGCTGCAGATTAAAGCACTAGCCTTCAGTATAATCTTTTTTGTCATACAAATGCTTCTGAGTCCCATAGGGCTACTTGGAAAACAAATACGGTGGGTTCCTTAGAGCTTTGTAAAATAATAATGGCGGGTGGCTGGAGCCAAGTGCTTTGGAAATGTTCCCACTTGTCCCACTTCAAAAAAAGACAGAGCTCAGCTAGATGCTAGGGAAGGGTGGCCTTGAAATTTGATAAATAAATAATGCTTATTTATTAAAAGACTTTTATAGCCACCCATATTGTAAACCACAATCCTGAGTGGCTCATGAAACAATAAAGACAGTAAAAACAAACAATCTCAATAAAAACTCCTGGAGAGCCTAATAAAAGTTAGTGGAGAACAATCTTGACCAGTTTACTTTCTGATAAATGGTATCCCTGGCCGACTGAATCTACCATGTCCATCCATGACATTTTCTCAAATTTCCAAGTGTGCCTATAAGGGATGCTGACCCATCCTCTGGCCTATTGTGTCAGAAAAAGACAACTGAAATTGCAATGTGGAACATTCTGATTCTGGGTTCCTGCCAGTTAGCTTTGACGTTCCCCAAAATACCCTATTTCATTTCCCCAGGATAATCAGTCAGCATGGTACAGTCACTGAGCAAGCTCAGTCCTCATTAAAATGCTGTTAGCAATTTCTTTATCCTTCATTTTTGTTTCTTTGTTTTGCACTTTCAGTTTCTGCAAACCTAGCAGTTCCCCCAAACATACTGATATTTCCGTCCTGGATATGGACAATGTTGCTTTGATTAGGATTAGTTATTAAGAATGAGTTTCTGTTTTGTACGATGTATGTGGCACCGAAGTGTTGACACCCAAGCTGTTGTATAACTTAGAAGTCATCAGGTTGCATGTTATGCAACAAGAATTGCTGGATTTCTGGATTTATTGCAGGCTTCCCATATTTAATTCTCTATCTGTATAAACAATAACTTCTTGCATGCTTTAAACATACTAGTTTATTATATATCAGGAATGACGGTGATGATGCTGATGATTTTGGAGGACATCTCTACACTTGGCCTGGGAATAAGTCTGACTAAACATTGTGTTTCTTGCTTCAAAGTTAACATATAGAGTCTTTTGTTTGTGAGCATTGAAAAATTATCAACAATTTTCTGCAGTGATAGAGACTAAACCAGAGCACTGTGTAAGCATTAAATACCCCTTCTCCCCTTTGGCTCTAAATCTCCCTTGTTTCCTAATAATAGTTACGGATTGGACCTTTTTTCCCCCCTGAAAGTCAGACAAACAAAACTGGATGGGGGAGGTGAATGTCAGTGGCAAGTTACCTTACACTTAACTTCTTTTTCCATTGGACCAGTTTGTGATCAAATGTTCACTTGTTAGACTGATTGGACAGTAACCATTGCCGCTAAATTTTACAACAGTTAGCATTAATTTTATGTAATTAATATTAATAAGAGTAATGTATGCATTTATCTCTCATTCTTAAGCTGATGTCATTTTTTTTTTCTTAAATCCTTAGAGATCTTTTTTCAGATGAATTTTGTATAGGAGGCTCCCTTTGGTCCAAAGTACTAAGCACTAGTGTAATAAAACTGTTAATAAGTAACTTATAAGTTAAGTTCATTATCAATTTCATTATGAGTGTCATATTTTGGTTTAATAAAGTATTCATAGTAAGCTTGGTCAGTAAGCTTTTTTAACAAAATGCATATGGTGCCTTGCAGGTAATTTAGCTTCTGACAATGAAATCTCATGAGCCTTAACTATGGATGGCAGGTTTATAATGGCCCACATACTGGATCTAATTTAAGAGTGCCAGCTGGCCTGGAAAAACTCAATCTAATCTGCTGTTGTGGATCTACCATAGGTTGATGTGCAGAAACTGTAGGTGGTGATATTGTTACCTGAAATTGCTGATAAAGGAATGACTCAAGGAGGAAGTCTAAAATTTGATATCAACAGAATTTCTTGTTAGTATCCACTGATCAGGTGCTCTGTTAACACACTGCAGTGTTGCTTGGAAATCTGAAGTGCCACAGAAGGGGGAAAAAGTATTTTGTTTAGTTAGGCTCCTTACTCTACTGGCCTCAGTGGTACAACAGGAGCAGCCCAACAGATAGTCAAGTGATGATTTTCCTGGCATGGAGATAAATAATTTGTACATGTTCTTATAGGACTTTGTAGGATTAGCAGTCCTGTGGCCATCCTCACCTTTACCCCTGAGTGTTTAGCGATGGGGGAAATTCAAAATATTAAACTGTTGGATTCATTCCTCTTCATCATCATACAGTGTGGGGGAAGCAACCCATCCAGTTTGCATTTCTTTCATAGCCAAGAAGTAAAAGGTAACACTTGCTTTCCTTACAGTACTGTTTTTTTTTGATTGGCACCCTCAGAGCAAAACTGGAGTGTTAAGCAAGTGACTGCAATGTGGCCATAGAGATCATTCCCCAGGTTAGTACACTCCAGAAATGTTAGACTCAAACGTCCATCACTACAGCTGACGGTGGATGGTGGTGGTTGCAGTTCAATATATCTGAAGGGCCCCAGTGTGGGGCAAACTGGATTGTAATTAAATGGGCATTTTTCAGTGTTTATAACTATAAGCCATAAAGGGTAGACATGCAATTCTGGATGTGGAGAAGAGGGATGAATGAAAAGAAGGGGGCTGAAGAATGTGCACATTGATATTCCAGTTCTTCTCTCAGCCCACAGCCAGACCTTACCCCCTTTTGCCTTTCTTGACCCTATGTTGCACAGATCTCTTTCTTTCAGTCTAACTCTTTGGGGGTTCTTTTTTTGGAAAGGAACCTTTTCATTCCACCCAAACAAGTAAATAGAGATTTGTTCAGGCAGATATCATTGTCAGGTCTGTGGGTTACCAAATTCAGTAAAGCATGTGTCTTGATACGAACTTCTCTCAGGAGAAAAATGCTCAACAAGAGAGCCTTTGATCAGCCTCTAGTAACTGATTTATGGCCATTGCAGATGAGTTTTAGGCCCTGTAATAAGTGAAAAGGAGGACAAGCAAATGGAAAGCAAGGAGATTGTTTTCCCTAATGGGATGATCAAGTGGCCTGATTCAATATGGCCTCTTTTTTAAAATCCAAATTTGAATAATTTTTCTTCCTGTTCGTTGCGAAAAGGATGTATGTTTCTGTATGTTTTGTCTAGAAAACTCAGAATAAATGAAATAGTGTTGTGCAAAGCATTTTTTAAAAAATCTTCTTTGAGTTGTCAGTGGACAGAGTTGGAGAAATAATGATAATGCAACTCAGATTGGTGATAGCTAAAATTCAGTTAAAGGAAAAGGGGCTTCATTATGATTTCCTGTGATTTATTCAGTCTCCCTGCAGACCTGCAGATACTCTTGTCTTGAGAGAACCTTCTTGAACAAAAAGGCAAAGGACTATTCTCATGCATACATTCTTGTTGCCTGGCAAAGTATTAAGTTAGACAGCAGCTTTGCAACTAATTCTTTATCTCAGAGTGTGGTTGAGATCTATAGAATGGGCTTGAGCAAAGCTAGGAGCAGGATGAATGGAAAACAAGATCAGGATACCTAATCAGACACAATTCCATTTTTTTTTTACATTTTTCACATGATATCAAAGTTGTAATTAAATAGAAACAGTTAACAAGCAGTATCCTTCCTTCTGTTTTCAGTGTAAGTGCTATTGCTTATGAATCTAAACTAGCATTATCCGTACAAAAAAGGGGAGGAATCAGCTGAGTTAGAGTTTTGCAGAAGGAAGGAAAGAAGAAAGGAAGAATGCTTTTGATCAACTCCTATCAGTGAGAAGGAAAAATGAGATGGTTGAAATATCACAGAGCGTACATCAGACTGGACCATGGATCAGGAAAACCCCACACTACAACATTTTGATAGAAATCCACATATGAAAAACAGCATGGGTTGGTTATCTTGCACTACTTGTGAGCTTCCTAAAACAATATAGTTGGCTACTGTGGAAGATGCTGGGAAGACTCATAGCTCAGTGGTATAGGACAATATTGCATGCAACTCTTGGGATTGCATGGCTGCAGCTATTTTAAGGTGTTGGAGACAGGAGCGATGTTCATGCACACTGAAACATCTTTTGGAGATTGAGTCTCTCTACAGACCTAATAGCAAGGGGGAACATTGCTGTGATTTACTATAGGACAACTTTGCATGTTTATGTTTAAACTTCATTTTTACTTTAATATAACAAGCCACAAACTATCCTGTGTGTTTCTTGTCCAACGTTATCACCTATGTATTTCTTGGAGTGAGATATATAACACAGGAAGTCTTAAAAGATTAGAAATTATACTGAAAATTCATATAGTTGCAAAGATTTCCTATCAGCCAATGCTGCAGTAAAGAAGTAATTGAAGTTTCAAGAAAAAATGAAAATGACCCCATTTTGGGTCCATTGTAGGAGTTAGTAACAAGCATTTATGTCCAGGTGGCCTTATTTGACAAGGGAGTATGAAACAATGAGCACTGTCAACTCTACACAAAACATGAATACAGTAACAAAACATTTCAGTTTTTTGTGACTAATGGAAAAGCCACTAATCGGCTTCTTTTTTCTTCTGGGTCACATGACCAACGTTACCAGGATTAACTGTACAGGAAAGAAAAGAAGCTTAAATGACTTGAGACTGTCCAGATGGTCATTTTAACCTTTTCCTGTTCATTAAAGCTGTGGAATCTCATTAGTCTACAGGTGACTTAATGCTCTATCCTATATCTTAGGCTAGGTTCCTATGCTATACTAAACAGTGATTTGTTCTACCAATGCTTGTTGAATTAGCTGGCTTATTGGGGCTATTGGGACCTAATTGGCTGGATTCTCACAATATGTAAAGCCGCAAGCAAGCTATACTGTACTCCACGTGATGTGTAAATCCTGCTTTAGTCTCTCTCTCTCTGTGTTCCTGACCATTTCTTAATATCTTTCTGCTCCATAAAACATACTTTATTTCTACCCATTGGGATCCCTTTTCCTTTAATGTACCAATTTGAGTTGAAGCTATGAAGAAGAAATGAGAATGTGAATAAAATACTAGCAGCAAACTGTAGGCAAACAATATGTGTGCTATACATTTGTTGTTTTAGATTATGTTGGATCATCATGCTATTTTTTAAAAAATATATTTTTGATTAAAGAGTTTTACAATACTAAAAGATAATGCAAACCGAAATCAGTAAAAAAAAAAAAAAAAAAGGAATCGAAAGAAAAGAAATACAAAGTGCAAAAAAAGAAAAGAATAAAGAAAGGAGAAAAGAAAGGAGATAGAAAAAAGAATATTTAAAGAAGCGACTCCTGATCTTCCTTGCAACAAGTACAGGCAAATTAATAATTCCCCACCCTCTATGAAATTACATACATGGTTCACTTCTTACCATAGCCCCCCCCCACCTTATTCATTCACAAATCTATAAATTGTTGTCATTTCTGTCCAATTATCAGCAAAAAGTTCATAAAGGGTTTCCAGAATTTTATAAAAGTATTTATTTTAACCCTGATCAAACAAGTCAACTTTATATTCCTTTCTTTTGCTTCTGACAATCTTAATCTTTAATTCATCAAGTTGTCATAGGACTGAATCTCCATTCAAACTTTCTCCCATCTCAAAAATTTCTTCAAGATTTTAGAAACCCTCTTTTATAAATCCAGAAATAAGTCGTTACCCAGGTCCTTTTTCATCTCTTGATTTATAATTTGTATTTCTACTCTGACTCTCATCTCTGTCATGTAATTCTCAATTTCTTTATTTAACAACATTTCTACATCAGCTAAGATTTGTATCCCCTCTACATTTTCTCTGTCCATAGATTCTTCCATATTGTTGTCTGCCACATCTTTCACTTCTTTATGATCTTCAAAAAAAAAAAAAAATTTACAGGTGCAGAGATTGCTGTCAGATTAATTATAATTTTCTCTCCCAGTTCTTCAAAAATCCTTTGAAATGTCTCAAGTGTCCTAACTTTATCTGTCATTTTGTAAATTTCACTTTTTTTTTTTTCTGCCTGGAACTTTAGTCCCTTTTAGTGGCCCATTTCTATAATCACGAAGTCTCAGGTTTCTTTGTTGCTCTGTTTTCAACTTTCAGCCAATGATCTCTTTCCTAATAGACTTTCTTAGATTAAATTCTTATTTAGCTTTTTGCCATTTGTTTTACACACACACACACACACACACACACATTTGAAGGACTTTTTCCACAGAGTAAAAACAATACAGACAGATTTTGAATTAAAGATAACAGAAATGGAGACAAGTAATAGAAAAGTAAAAAAAAGACATATAGAAAAAGAAGTAGAGAAAGAAAAAGAAAAAAAAAGAAATAATAAAGCCATTTGTTCTATATTCTTTACAGTCTTTAAATTGTTAGTTAGCTTTTCTTCTGTTTAGGGATGAAGTTTTACTCACCAGGTAGTTTTTCAAACTTCTTGTTTGGAAGACCTCTTTTAACTGTAAAAATAATTGTAAATCCAAATATGATTAGAAAGTGAGGTGGCCAAACCCAGTGTCCTTAAATGCTCCACTATTGTTGAGAGCTTGATAACTTCCCTCATCTCCTGAAGCGCAGACCTGCAGGACGATGGGTGTCCTGTAGTCTCCTTGTGAGGAGCAGCCGCCCAGAGTACAAGTGGGCAATCTGTCATCCTCTCTTTGTCCAGAGGGGTTCCTTTGGAGCAAGCTTGCTACCAGTCCATTGGTCATTGCCGCAGTGGCACCTCTGCTCTTTTGAAGATGTCTAGTTTGCCATTTTCCTCACCCAGAAGCCTGATCATCATGCTATTAATGATGAATATGGCAATAAAGTCTAATTCGCATCTGAGAGCCACATAAACACAAGATTGTGAATTTTAAGAATAGAAGGGACCAGCACAACCATCTTGTTACAGTCCTTCTGCAAAAGATTTTATTCAGCCTCAGGATGTTTTTTTGGCTGTAGCGAAGTTATCACTGACATTATCATTGTATACACACAGGCATTTGCCTTGCCTTTGGAACACTCCATACTTTAATAAGTACTGTTGGCTTCTCTCATTGCTGAATAGATGGTGCAGAGTCATTGAGCATCACATTCTGCCCCTCTTCCTTTTCTATTAACAACTAATTTCAGCAAAGGTTGACTGCTGAATACACCTTCTAAATAGCTTGCGATTTTGCTACCTCACCCTAGAATAGTCTTACTAACCTTGCTACAAATCACTTTTCTTTTGTCATTATTAGGTCTTTGGTTTCCCTAATACAGGTAGTCCTCTTTAGAGACTACCTCATTTAGCCACCATTCGCAGTTACGACAGTGATGAAAAAGTAACTATGACCAATGGTCACATTTATGACCTTTGTAGGACTGTAAAGCAAAGGAAAGCTGAAGTAAGATCATAAGCACAGTCGCGGTTTCACTTAATGACTGCTTCACTTCACAACCAAGTTGCCAGTCCCGATTGTGGTTAACTAAACAAGGACTGCCTGCATAGTTCTCCCCAACTTACACTAAAGGGCAAGTAAGAATCACCCTAATCAAAACTGCCAAAATTGTACTTTTCAGTTGGGTTTTCATAACATACTAAACTATGAGCTTTCTCCCTTTGTAATGAAACAGTAACATTAATAAGGAGGAAAGTTACAGAAATAATAAGGGAGAAGAGAAAAAAATGAAAAACAAGAAAAATAAGAAAAGTAATTAAAAAGAATTTTGGAAAGATACCAATATTTTAAATATCCACATTCAAAGTCGTGCTTTGTTATAATCATGATTTGTATAATAAGCCACAGTAGCCTAGTTCATACATTCCATTAAGCCATAAATTGTAGGCTACAAACTGCAAATGGTTAAGCCAAAATCAAATATACTGCAATGCAGTTTGGCACAGTAACTTAAATTGTAGGTCACAATCTCAGGGGAGTCACAAGTTAGAAGGTTTTGCAGTTTTTTTTTTCTTAAAAGCCTCAGGCACAGAGTTGAGCTTGGGCTTTTGAGTCTTACTAAGTTTATGAATCAATTTTCCTCCAGCTTCTTTTTCTCATCAGACACATAAGGGCTCTTCTTACAATATACTATTGTATTCTTTACATTCTTACTTATGTTATAAAATATAATTTTGTTTGACTTTTCTCACAAATATGTAGTGTGGCATCCCAAACAGATTGTCATGGAGCAGCATATCCATTATCATTTGAGTGTACAGTGGGGCAAAAAAGTATTTAGTCAGCCACCAATTGTGCATGTTCTCCCACTTAAAAAGATGAGAGAGGCCTGTAATTTTCATCATAGGTATACCTCAACTATGAGAGACAAAATGGGGGGGAAAATCCAGAAAATCATTGTCTGATTTTTAAAGAATTTATTTGCAAATCATGGTGGAAAATAAGTATTTGGTCAATATCAAAAGTTCATCTCAATACTTTGTTATATATCCTTTGTTGGCAACGACAGAGGTCAAACGTTTTCTGTAAGTCTTCACAAGGTTTTCACACACTGTTGCTGGTATTTTGGCCCATTCCTCCATGCAGATCTCCTCTAGAGCAGTGATGTTTTGGGGCTGTCGCTGGGCAACACGGACTTTCAACTCCCTCCAAAGGTTTTCCATGGGGTTGAGATCTGGAGACTGGCTAGGCCACTCCAGGACCTTGAAATGCTTCTTACGAAGCCACTCCTTCGTTGCCCGGGCGGTGTGTTTGGGATCATTGTCATGCTGAAAGACCCAGCCATGTTTCATCTTCAATGCCCTTGCTGATGGAAGGAGGTGTTCACTCAAAATCTCACGATACATGGCCCCATTCATTCTTTCCTTTACACAGATCAGTCGTCCTGGTCCCTTTGCAGAAAAACAGCCCCAAAGCATGATGTTTCCACCCCTATGCTTCACAGTAGGTATGGTGTTCTTTGGATGCAACTCAGCATTCTCTCTCCTCCAAACACAACGAGTTGAGTTTAGACCAAAACGTTCTACTTTGGTTTCATCTGACCATATGACATTCTCCCAATCCTCTTCTGGATCATCCAAATGCTCTCTAGCAAACTTCAGACGGGCCCGGACATGTACTGGCTTAAGCAGGAGGACACGTCTGGCACTGCAGGATTTGAGTCCCTGGCGGCATAGTGTGTTACTGATGGTAGCCTTTGTACTTTGGTCCCAGCTCTCTGCAGGTCATTCACTAGGTCCCCCCGTGTGGTTCTGGGATTTTTGCTCACCGTTCTTGTGATCATTTTGACCCCACGGGGTGAGATCTTGCATGGAGCCCCAGATCAAGGGAGATTATCAGTGGTCTTGTATGTCTTCCATTTTCTAATTATTGCTCCCACAGTTGATTTCTTCACACCAAGCTGCTTGCCTATTGCAGATTCAGTCTTCCCAGCCTGGTGCAGGTGTACAATTTTGTTTCTGGTGTCCTTCGACAGCTCTTTGGCCTTGGCCATAGTGGAGTTTGGAGTGTGACTGTTTGAGGTTGTGGACAGGTGTCTTTTATACTGATAACAAGGTCAAACAGGTGCCATTACTACAGGTAACAAGTGGAGGACAGAGGAGCCTCTTAAAGAAGTAGTTACAGGTCTGTGAGAGCCAGACATCTTGCTTGTTTGTAGGTGACCAAATACTTATTTTCCACCATGATTTGCAAATAAATTCTTTAAAAATCAGACAATGTGATTTTCTGGATTTTTCCCCCCATTTTGTCTCTCATAGTTGAGGTATACCTATGATGAAAATTACAGGCCTCTCTCATCTTTTTAAGTGGGAGAACTTGCACAATTGGTGGCTGACTAAAGACTTTTTTGCCCCACTGTATGTAATATGCATGTATGTGTTAGTGAAGTTCTGTATTTTTATCCATTATTTTAAACTTATAATCTTTCAATGCTAGTACCTTTCTTGTTGGACTGACAATCCTTTGCACACTTTCACACAGTACTGCAGAAATTTGTGAGACTTGATTCCAAGGAAATACTTCTTTAAAACTTTGTTTGCCTTGTGCCTTATCTTCCTGTGTATCCACCAGAAATAAAAAACTGAATTTGGTTTGACCAATTTTTTTTTTTCTGATTGATTTTTAAATTGTTCTCCTGTTGTAGCCGTATTCTAATTCATCATTCAGTTTTTCCTCAGGGACTCATACAGTAAAAGGGTCATAATTTAATTATTAATAGTTTCTTCATTTCTCAAAAGCTTTGTATTGAAAAGAAATGATAGAAAGAAATGATATATCTATTTTCCATACTGTCTTACTATTTTTTTAATTATAACTATTCTTCATTTCTGTTATTTATTCTTTTCAAGACAGCAAAAACAATTTTAATAAATTTTTAAATGTAATTTGCCACACTGCATAGCTCACCGTGATTTGTATAAAGTTGCCTTCTTTATTTGTATACTGTACAGAAGTTGCCTTCTATCTTTTTCCATCTCTAAGATACATTAGGTGTTTCACATTTAACTATTGAGATATTCAACCATTTTATATTGGGATTTCCTCATCTTCTATTTGCTTAGGGACAGCCCCAAGTCTCCTTTTCTGTCTTTTGCTTCTACTCCTAAATAATACAACGCACCAATGCTACAACCGTGTCTCTTTCTAATGGTATACAGCAGGGTTCCTCAACTTTAGCAACTTTAAGATGGGTGGACTTCAACTCCCAGAATTCCTCAGGCAGCCGTGCTGGCTGGGGAATTCTGGGAGTTGAAGTCCACCCATCTTAAAGTTGCTGAGGTTGAGGAACCCTGGTATGCACTACGTTCTTACTAATATCTTGCAAGCCCAATTTTCTTGAAGAATCCCATTCACTTTTCTGCTTTTAACATGGTGAACACTGAAGCATGCTGAGCATTGCAGTTCAGCAATATTTGAAGAAATGCAGGTTCCCCCATCCTGCTCTGTTGCTTTTCCTGTATATATATTGATATATTATATATCAAATTTGTCACTGCCCATCTCGTTGAATGACTCTGAGTTTATCCACTGAGTAGGTAGTTTCTATAGTGCAAATCACTAAGACACACTTCATATGCAGACCTTTTGCTTTCAGTCAAACTTAAAGTCCATATAGGTGACTTTAGCGGCTATAAGCACAATGAAATTGTGCGACTCCCAGCCAATCACAAACCGACTGCAAAAACACAGTTCCTGCCATCTGCTCACCAAAAAAACCCTGAGGTATGCAGAGTACATATGGGTAATCTTGTGATCCCTCCTTACTCTGGAGAGATTTTGGCAGCCTGAATCCTGCATTCAAGTGCTGTTTTCGGCTGCAGTGTGTCCCTCTATTCTAGAGGGATGGCAGCTCGCCCTAGTAGCTCACCGGAAGCTCTAGAGAACTTTTGCCTTCCAAAATGTGATTGTTTGCCATGACTTGTGTAATACTGTATGCATGTCAGGGCCTTTCCAGCTGAAGCCTGATAATATTCCTGTTGCAATGCTTGAAGGAGATGTCATGTTTAAAGTTCTGAATACGAAATAGAAGGACATACAAGAGAGGTCTTATCAACCATTTACAGACTGACTTGAGGCTGCTGAGCATTCAGATGGGACTAATGGACTAACTTAGGAGTATGCAGTCATGCTGAACTGCAGAAACTAATACTGAGAGTTGCTGTTAATAAAGCATCTACCCATATCTCCCTAAGCAGTTGCACATACTAGTGAATGGGAAAGGAACTGGAAGTGAGGCTTAAGAGATATTGTCTATCACTTATTGCCTGATAGTATGCAGAGGTCATGTGCCACATTGATCCATCCATTGCTCTCCAATAATAAAAACAGTGATACCATATCCAACAGACGAGCTACTGAGATGTCAAAAAACATAACAATTGATTTAAAAATATAATACTGTTTCTGACCTCTTCATGTTTGCCTCTTAATAATCCAGAATCGTGAGCTAAGGTTTTGGTTTACGTTTGTAATTCTGTTTTTAGTAGAAAAGCAAAGTTCTTAGTGTGCACAAAATCAGAGAGTATGGTAGCACTTTTTAAGAGTAACAAATTTTTATTATAAGTCATAAGCGTTCATGAGCTGTAATAAAATTTGTTAGTCGTAAAAGGTGCTACCAGACTCTTCCTAATTAGTGTGCAGAGTCACTTTTCTTTGCTTATTTTTTATAAGCTAGAATTACTTAGAATTATTCACCTGACCATGAAACACAGAGGAATATTTTTGATCCTGTTACATTTCAAAAATGATTCCAAATGTTAGCAATTTTACTTAAGCCATTCATTCTAATTTTTATTTCAGCTTGATCTTCCTGTGCAACTTGCAAGATGAAAAAATGTCATTATTAAAATGAATTAAACAATGTATATTTTTTAAAAAATTAAAAGTCATGTTCTTTGTTATTTACAGATAGTCTTTGAGTTACAACAGCAATTGGGACTGGAGTTTCCATTGTTAAGCGATGTGGTTGTAAAGTTCAACGTCATGTGACTGCATTGCTTAGCGATGGCAATCCAGACAATCCCTGTTGCTGTTGTTAACTGAATTCCACTGGTTGTTAGCTGAGGACCCACCCGGATCCAAGCCATTCCTGGCTTGGTCCCTCCCAGTCCCAAGCATCAGTTCTTCCAAGGTAAGGGAGTGCCTCCCCTTCAACTCCTGTTCCCCCCCACCATCTCTGCCCTTTTAGCCACCATGCATCCTGTCTTGCCTGGGTGGGGTGGCTGTGGCTTCCTGGTGCAGCTTTGGGCTGCTGCTCAGGGGCTTCTTGGTGCACTGCAGCTCTGGGGCTGCAAGAAGCCCCTGAGCCACAGTGCGAAGCTGCAGCCACCCCAGCCCAGCCCAGCAACGCGGCACAAAGCTGCAGCCACTCAGGAGGCTCCAGCTATGCCAGCACGGCCCAGCAGTGCAGCACAAAGCCCCAGCCACCCCGAGAAGCCTCAGCCAGCCCAGCCCAGCCCCAGCCGCCCTCACCGCCCTGCACTCCGAGGCCCTGCCACCCTGTGCTCTGCCCCCCGAGCTGACCTTCGCGGTCTGCTTGCTCCCACTGGTGACCAGGCATGCCTGGCCTGGCCCTTCATGAGGCAGCTGCTGGCCACAAGAGGCATTCTTCCCCAGGTCTCATGAGGAAACTGCTGTGCGCGACTTGGGAAGAAAGCCTTGTGCAGTCAGCAGCGGCCTCACGAAGAGCCATACTGGGTGTACTTGGTCAGCAGTGGGAGCAAGAAAACATTGAAGTTCAGCTGGGGGTGGCGGAGCACAGGGCGGCTGGGGCTGCGGAGTGCAGAGGGCCAGAAGGGTACAGATGAGGGGAGATAGGTGGGGGAGAGTTGAAGCAACCCTGCAGTCATAAGTGTAGGTGGGCTGCCAAGTGCCCAAATTTTGATGACATGACCAAAACTGCCGCAACTTCAGGGACCAGGCGTAAGTACCATTCGTTCAGCACTGCCATAACTGAACAAATATTTGTAACTCGAGGACTACCTGTATAACATTGCAACCTGGCATTCACAGTTTAATACAGGCACACACATACACACACACATATACAAACACATGAAAACTCTTCCATCCATTCTTTCATCATGGAGTGAAAAAGCTGACCTTACTAATAGATGATCTGAATTAATTTTAGCTCATTAACTTGGTAGGTTTGTGAAGAGCAGGGAATGAGGAAGACTAGGAGCAAGAACTGTCTCTGGTAATATTTCCAGAAAGTTTTACTCTACCAGAAACCCCATTCCAAGGGAACATTGGTAGCCATTGAAACCCTCATCTGCATGACCTGAAGAGACAGACATGCCCCATCGGTGATAGCTACCATTCCATGGTAGCCCAGCTCTTTGCTCAGAAGCCTCAGCCAAGCAGAAGGACATCTCTGTAGTACCACAGCCTGTTTAGGCATTGCCAGACATTCACCAGCTGTACCACCTAAACACATGTTCCATCAGAATGGATTGAACTGAAAGAACCTTTTGCTGCAGAATCGACCTTGCTGGGCACTTCCTGAGGTCCACTCCCCATCACCTTCTTGTCTTGTTTGTTCCTTTTTGTCAGTTTACCTGTGAGCAGTGAAGGGCAAAGAAAAAGAGGCAGCAGAAGTAAAGAAGGGAGAGGGGATCATGCTGGGACGATTGCCCTGAGGTAATCTGGCAGATAATGGAGCTGGCAGGGATGGGAAAAACGGTCTGTTTGCTTTCAGGAATGGACCATGTTTGTCAAATCATCTCATGAACTGGATACTTCCTGATTCCTTGTAGTCCTTCAGTTCCCCATCATTGAAGTAAAACAGGTTTACTACAATTTGTATCTCTTTGCTTTACCTGTGGTAATAATTATGAAGTAGCTTGTTAGCTGAAAGGGGGAAAAAAAACTTAGATTACAATGAGGTCAGATTATACTCTATACCAGATGGAGTACTTTAAAATCTGCATACATTCATGATAATTACAAAGCTGCTTTAATGAGTTTAATTCCAATCCTGCAAGCAGAAATTAGATTTCCAGATGCTCAGGTTAGGAAAATAAAAACAATATCCAAGGATGTTTTAAGCCAGCAGCTAGAAACTGAAATAGTCATATTTTGCTTTTCAATGTGTAAATATAACTTTCAGGCTCCTAAAATTCTACATGATTACACAAAATATCCTATAGCATAGAAAGTGATTCTTCTCCTACCATCTAACTCAGCCTTTCTCATCCTTTTGCCCCTGGAGGAACCCTTGAAATATTTTTTAGGCCTTGGGGAAGCCCTGCACATTCAGACTCAAATACAAGCCAGAAGTTACAAAGTTATTATATTCATTTCATGTATAGGCCTGTATATGGTGCATTAACAGTGTTCTTAAACTAAAAATAACGAATGAAACTTACCCCTTTAATGTAAAATCTGCGCTTGTTTTTTGCTGCACAAATACTCAATCCTGGGCCAAACTTGAGATGAGCACACACAGATTTCACCTTCAACTGAAATTAGACAAATTTTTGTCTTTGCTTTTGATGCTTGTTAAATAAGAAGCTTGCTCACACATGTAAGAAGTTGAAAACTGCAGCAAAGTGTTCAATGCCTTCCTATGAATGGCAGGATACCCTTCTTTCACAGAAATCCAGAATTTATCCATGGGCAGATCAGTGAATCTCATCTTGAGTGTATGATCAGACGGCAGCTCACTAAGTTCTTCCTCTTCCTTCACAGTGAAGTTCTCAGGCTGAGCAGAAGATGCAGAGAAAGGATCCCTCACCCAGTCATAAATTTGTGCTGAAAGGGAGGGAAAGTACTGATCAATTTTGTTCTGTAGTACTTCGAGGTGGTTTTCAATTAGGTTGGAGACTTTTTGGTATCCTTCCTCACTCTCAAGCCTAAGCAGTAGTGGAAACACCTCTATTGGTACATTTCAATATTTCCTTTTGCAACATGATTTTTCCAAACATTCAGTTTTCTTTTAAATTCAAGAATCTTGTCACTTGAAGTCAAAACATTTTATCCAGTGCCTTGCAGAGACTTGTTCAGATGGTTCATGTGATGAAAATGTCTGTTAAGTATGCTTATTTCTGCAACCATTTTCCATCTTCAGGGCACTCAGGAAAATGCAGAATACTATTTTCTCAAAAACACTCTTGCAATTCTGCCTTCAGCTCAAACACCCTGTTGAGAACTCTTCCTCTGATGAGCTACCATACTTCTGTGTGTAACAGGAGACTTATGGGCTCTTTGTCCAGGTTTTCACACAGTTTTTTAAACATTCTTGAGTGAACTGGTCTTTGTTTAATAAAGTTAACCATTTTGTAGCATCCAGGACTTTTTTCATTTCATCTCCAAGAGTTTTTGACACCAATATCTCTCTCTGAAAAAAGCAGTGTGTTGTGACAACATCAGGATTTTCTTTTGTTACAAGACAAACAAAACTTCTCATAGAGCCAACCATTGATGAAGCACCATCAGTACAGATGCCAACGCAGTTCATGCAAGACAGACTTTTTGTTTCCAGATATAAAGGCAAAACATTAAATACATCTTGGCTTTTGCATGTTTCATGTAGTTCTTTGCAGCAGAAAAAGTTTTCTTGAATTTCACCATCATTTACAAATCTTACAAATGCCATAACATGACATTTATTGGTGAAGTCTGTTCACACATCAACTTGGATAGAAAAACTGCTGTTCTTCAGTTTATCACACAAAACCTCTTTAGCATCATGTGACATGTCATCAATACACCGACTTATTGTAGTGTTTGACAGTGGAACCTTTTCAATTTCTTGTACTGCATCTGGTCCTAGCATTTTTCCCACTATTATTTTACATGCTGGCATGATTACTTTCTCACCCAAAGTGTGACTTTTCCTTTGCTGTGGAATAAGTTCTGCTACTAAATAACTTGCTTCTTGGGCTTTTTTACTTACTGTCATTTTATTAACAAAAGCTTTACTCTATTCTGTGATTCCTATAGCTGTTTAAAATAATCAGAACTTTTATTTGTCATATGGCTGTGATTTGTAGTTAAGTGACTTTTTAATTTTGCTGGAGCCATTGCTGCATTTGTAAGTTGTTTGCCACAGATGAAGCACAACAGAACAGGACAACTTAGATCACCAGTCCATGTAAAGCCCATTGATAAATAGCTTTCATTGTAAAGACAGACTTTGAGTCTGTTGATGTACCAGTGCAGGGAATTACCTGAAAAGATTTAAATTCTTCATTATCATTGTCATCATTAAATTTATCAGTATTGTTCATTCTAGAATCCTCCTCTTCTCTCTCATACCTCCTCTTCAAAAATTGCCACATTGGACCCTCAGGCAAGACTGAATAAACATGTATGAAATTTATTTTAAAAAACAGGATAAAATAGCTGCAGGGAAAAGATGCAGGAGGGAGAGTCTGACATTACAGACCAAGTTGGATGAGTCCTTTAATTTCTTGAAAAATGCACTTCTCTCTCCCCTTCCTTCAATATATTCCTCCCTTCCTGCAAATAAACATAGTCCTACAATACACTACCAGATAGCTCAGAAAGAGTTGTAACTAGATTTTTGTTCAGTCTCTGTTCATCACTGCAAGAGCATGTTGCCTGAATTTGAAATAATTTTTAAAATAAATCATGATCTCCCAGAGGACCCCTAGTGATCTCTCACAGAACCCTGGTTGATAAACCCTGCCCTAAACCAATACTTATCTAATCCAGTGCTTGCAAATATACTGACTATATGTCCACTTGCCCATATCCAATGTGATCTAAGCTGTCTCAACTTCTACTACCTGGGGTTTGGGAATGATAAAACTAGATATTAGTGCCATGCCTTCCTTCCACTCTTTTCTTTCTCTTCTCACATCTTCTTTTTCTTCTCCTTTTACACATCTTTTTTCTTCTCCTTTCTAAAAAATTGGAAAAAATGTGAGTGTCAGATAATTATGATTGCAAAGAGGTGGATTGAAGGAGAAGATCCCAGTGTTCAGAATATGTGGGCCCCTTCCATGTATTAGATAACTGGAACTGTTTTATTTAATTAAAGAGACCACAGTCAAATATTGGCCCTACTCCTGAACTATCTGAGCTCTCTTTATCACTGTCCCAGCATGTATAGATTGGGTATGGATATCTGAGAAGCATATTTCCATATGTGTAATTTTCCTCTGGCAAACATATATTCGAAGTGGCAATGCTAGAGATAGCAGTGCAATTTTGGGGAAATGGTCTGTGATACCTGAAGAAAGATTTATGAAATTGCCAGATACTGTCAGAATGTGCTTCCTTAAAAATGTATATTGTTTGCCAGGTAATCTCCAGGGCTTCAGTTGGAACTTTATCCCATCCTGACATGGAGATAGCCAGACACTGAACCTGGTACCTTTGTGTAGTGCATATGCTCTAGCAGTGGCTTATACCCCGCTTGTAATAGTTGGAGTTTTTAAAAGCTTTACAGGTAGTCCTCGCTTAACAACCCTAATTGGGACTGCAATTTCCTTCACTAAGCGAAGCAGTCATTAGGCAAAACTTAGCAATGGCAGTTCTGGTTGTCCTGGTTGCGGTTGTTAGGCAAGGACCTCATGCTTCTCCTGCCCTGCCATGCTTGTCTCTGCTTCAGCTCCCCTCTTCCTGCTGTGGAGGGCCAGCAGCTGCCTCAGTCAGGTGTACCTCATCAGCAGCAGGAGGAAGCAGGCAGCAAAGGTCAGCAGGGGGCAGCAGAGGTAGGCGGTGGCCAAAAGGGCAGAGATGGGGGGAGATAGGTGGGTGGGGGGAGTTGAAGCACACACTGTGGTCGTAAATGTGGGTGGGCTGCCGAGTGCCTGAATTTTGATCACATGACCACAGGGTTGCTGCAACAGCTGTAACTTCAAGGACCAGTCATAACTACCATTGATTCAGTGCCATCGTAACTTTGCATGATTGCTGAACAAATGGTCATTAAGTGAGGATTACCTGTATCCTGATTTTTATATTACAATATATATTGGCTGGATTTGCATATTGTACTAAGCTATAATTCAAAAAAAGTAACTTGGTTTAATTTTAACTTAAAGGCACAAGAGCCCTGCTTAATTGTTTGAAAACTCTGACATGTTTGGTGTGTTATGTGAGCTAAGCCAATTGTGGTTTACTTATTAAATAATGATGAAACTAACGATGGCTCTGTCCAGTGTGTGAATGAGGTCACTGTGACAGTAGAAACCATGTTTTTTTATTGCAGAGTTTCCTCCCTCCCTTTTTATACTTTCACCATTTGTAGCAGATGAACAATGCTGACAAGAAGTTGGAGATTAATCTTGAAGAGAAGCGTATAAAGGGCACCAGGTCACATTTCTTTTCAGGCAATTTGCATTGGCAGCAGCATAGTTCATTCAGTTTTGCTCTCCTGCCATTCTGTACTGACGTAGCATGCGTAAGTGAAATTGAATGTCACAATGAGTGTTTTGCTCTCCCTTATGGAGGCCAGAATGTAAAGATCTAAATAGTTATTTCATTTAAATGAAGATTAAGGTCTCAAGGCAGTGGTTTGATTGAGTGTAGCTCTTGTAGTTCTCATTACTGGGGCTGCTGAGCTGTTCTTTGCTTAATTGGCAGCTAGAAATATTTTGGCACATCTGTAAATGCAGATGGAAAATGTCCTTTTAGTTATCAGTAAGCACTGATTTCAGAATTTTAAAAAATCTAGGAAATGATCTGTTTTCTTCCTAAAAGTGTGTGTATAACTTTGGGATGTATATTTCTAATGCTGAATATGGCTACTATTTTTTAAGCTTGTCAATGGTTAAAATCTATGATAAAAAAGATATTTAGTGAGTATAGTAAAAGTCCTTCAAAACAAATAAGAACAGAATTGAATAAAACCTAAACTGTTAGTATTAAAAGGTCCCTTTCAAATTATGCAAAGTTTGCTGAATGCACAAAGCAAAATAAAATAGTATAGTGTCTGAAATGCCTTCATAGCTAGGAAGAGTATAACAGGAACAGAACTTGGCTACAATGCAATCACTGACTGAATAATATCAATTAGACTTCATGGATAACCCTTTAATATGACAATTATCCAAGTTTATGTTCCAACCATTGATATTCAAGAAGAGGAGGTTGATGAGTTTTATGTTCAAATACATATTGAAATCGACAGAATATGAAAGCAACATGTGCTGCTTGTAGTTGGAGATTGGAATGCCAAAATTGGAAATATTAAGGAGGAAAATGTAGTTGTACTGTCTAGGAAACTGAAATGAAGCAGAAGAATGACTTACCAATTTCTGCCAATCCAATGATTTTTTTCATCGCTAACACAGTCATTTAACTACCAAAATGATGCCTATATGCATGGATATCACCAAGTGGAGTACACAGAAATCAATTGACTATATTATTGGTAGGAGGAGGTGGAAGAGCTCAGTTATAATCGCCAGGTGCTGATGGTGGAACAGATGATAAATTGTTCACGTGTAAGTTCTAAATTAAGCTAAAGCAGAAGAAGAAAGCCAGCCAATTTCCACGATACGACCTTGAGGATATACCCACCATTTTCAAGGAGAACATTAGGAATCACTTTGAAGTCTTCAACATCACTGATAGGGAACTAGAGAATGTGGAATTAATTAAATTCTTGAGGATGAGTGTGGAAAAAAAAAACCCTCAAGAAGTTCAAGAAACAGAAGAAAACAAACTGGATGTCAGAACAAACTGTGAAACTTGCCAAGAAGAAAAGAGAAACCAAAACTAAAAAACCCCCCAAAGATCTCAGGAATAAACCTAATATAAAAATTTCAGAAAGCTGTTAGAAGAGGCAAGAAGCAATATTACAAGAACTGTAATGGCACTGAAGATGGAAACAGACACAGAAAAACAAGGAAAGTCTTCCAAAAGATCTCTAAACTCAGGAGGAGGCTCCAACCTCAAATTGGTATACTAAAGGAAGCCATTGGTCAAATAGTAGCTGATTCAAAGACCAAATGAAGATGGAAGGAGTATACTGAAATTCTGTTCAGTAGAGATGTCAACAACGAATAAACCTTAGAAGTTATCCTCTACTTAAAAGACCTTTAGTACTAGATTAAATTAGATAAGCACTCTGCACGTTACTAAGTCAGAAGGCTCAGGAATTAATGGAATATCTACAGAAATATGGCAAGCAACAGATCAAGAATCAGTAAAGGTTCTAACCAAGCTATGCCAGCAAATCTGGAGAGCAACACAGTGGCCAACAGATTGGAAGAGGTCGATCTGCATTCCAATACCAAGAAAGGAGCATTCACAGACTGTGCAAAATACTGTACAATATCTTTAATTACACATGTCAGCAAAATAATGCTTAGGATCATCCAAGCAGATTAGAGCCCTACATGGAAAGAGAGATGCTGGATGTTCAAGCTGGCTTTAGAAAAGGCTGAGGAACATGAGATGTTATTGCTGATGCAGGCTGGATAATTGAGAAGGTCAAGCAATACAATAAACATACTAACCTAACTGATTAGAAAGAAAGAAAGACCTTCAATTGTTTCAATCAAGTCAAGCTATGGAGTGTGCTTAGAAAAATGGGAATCCCAACATCTCATTGTCCTCATGTGAAACTTATACACCAGTCAGGAAGCCAAAATACAGACAGAACATGGTGAAAGAGTTTGGCTCCAGATTGGCAAAGGAGTGAGACAAGGCTGCATATTCTCCCCTTATTTATTCAACCTGTATGTGGAATATATCTTGAGGGAAGCTGGATTGGAAGAAGATAAGTGTGGCTTTAAAACTGGAAGAAGAAACTTCAATAACCTGTGCTATATGGATGACACTACTATAGCTGAAATTGCCAACAATTTGCAAGCTGTAGTAATAAAAGTCAAAGAGCATAGTGAAAAATGGGATTAAGATTAAATATAAAGAAGCCCAAACTAATGACAACAGGCATAGTAATCACTCTTAAAATTAACAATGAAGATGAAGTGGTGGATAACTTCTGCCTTTTAGGATTAACTATCTTCAGTAAAGGAATAAGCAGTCAAGAAATACACTACAGACTAGCATTTAGTAGAGCAGCCATGAAGGCCTTGGAAAAGATATTCAGATGTCAGGACTTGTCTATGCCTACAAAAACTAGAATTGTGCAGGTAATTGTTTTCCCTGTGACGCTATATGGAAGCAAGAATTGGACTTTGGAGAAGCAGGATGGAAAAAATATTGCTGCTTTTGAACTTTGGTGTTGGAGAAGACTCCTGAGAATGCCATGGATAGCCAAGAAAATGAACAAATGAATCATTAAAGAAATCAACTCAGAGTTCTTACTTGAGGCATAAGTGACCAGACTCAAATTTTCAGAGTTTGGACACTTTATGTAAAGTCCAGGGTCTCTGGAGAAGTCTGTAATGGTGGGAAAGATGGAAGGAACATTGAAAGAGGATGACCAGTGGCAAGGTGAATGAACTCAATTATAGTGGCAATAGGTACATTGTTGGAAGACCTGAAGGGACTAGGTTGGAAATAGAACTTCCTGGGGAAATCTATGTGGTCACTAAGAATAAACACCGACTTACTGACACATAACCAGTCAAGTGTCTAAAAGCAGAATTGTTATTCCAATATTGTAATAAGACTTTTGAAAATGTCAGCCTTAGTTGGAAACTATGAGGGTGGGGAGTGGGGCTGTCACTTAGAATCTGTTTCAGGCAGCAAAGTGTCTTTCCTGGCACTTGCCCCAGTGTGAAAATCCTCAGCTAGTTAAAGCAATATAAAAATAGATCTCTCTGGCACCCTTGAGAAGTCTTCAAGTTCAACTTCTACCTTTTCCTAGGCAGGGTAGCAGATGGAATAATGGGAATTGAACTCCACACACTTGGAAGTCACCTGGGCTAATTGGGCAATGACTCTGACTTCATAACAAGGCTACTTTCTGGCTGAGATACACACTCTAATGGTTTGATGGCAGCTGTTTAAAAAGCACAGAAGATATCAGGGCATGTCATAGCATGCTCATGAAGATGAAAGCTTTGATTATGGCATACTTGGCAGTCAGGACTTATGGCTGCATTTTATATTATGGTGAAAATTGGTAAAGCTACATAGTAGAGTGGTCAACATTTCAAACTAGGAATTTCTTGAATAAAATCTCACCTCTACTGTTAATATAGCCATAGGCAGGCCATTTGGCCTCTCTGCAGCTTTTTATTGCCTACAGATCTGCCTTTCAAGGCTATTATAAATATTTCCAAGATTAAACATATGGAGTTATTAACACACCCCAATATATTATGAACTGCCCTTTAAAAAAAAAATTGTGTGTAAAATAGTAAGATTTCTACAAAACAACAGGCAGGTGTTTTGGAACAGCAGTATCTCATTTTACTTAGCTTTTTAGAAGGGGGCTGCCAACAGAATGTTGACCCCCCCCCCCGCCAACATTTTCTGCTCTTTTCTGGATGGATTGCTTTACACAAGTGAGTGTGTCTGTATGTCTTCAGCCACTGTTTTCAAATTACTGAATTGAACCTCACTATTTCTCACAATGCTGCTATGGCAAATGCAGGTCTTGGGTTACTACAGGCTTTTTCAGGTTCTGTGTGTCCTTGTGTTTCTTTCTTTCTTTTTTTTTTTAGTCTTTAGATTCAATCTGAGAAACACCTTCATTGCTCCTGCAGGCATTGTTCTTCTCATTAGAAAATCTTAAGTCTAATAGTGAAGCTATCTTGCTTGATTTTAAAGTACCATCTCTTCTGAAGATTAATCTCTCTTTCCCCCCTTTCTTCTTTAAAGATTCATCTTCCAACTACATCAGACAACTTGAAACAAAAGTCAAACTGCTAGAGGATGATAACAAACTTCTGTCTCAGGTAGGTGGCATGTCATGTTCCCCAATACTTCCTGTTTAATAAATAACAGTGTTTTTGTCCTTAGCTGATGGATCAAACTTACCCTTAGAATTAACAGGAACATGCATTTTCCAGGAGTAATGGTGGGACTGAAAGAAGACCAGCTTCCTTGTTTTGTTAAGCATAAATTGACTTTGGGTATTATACTGTACACATTTAATAAACAGATAAATAGTGACATATATATAAACAAGAGAGGCAATTTGGAAGAATAAAAGAATATGCTCTCCACTTTTGGTGGAAACATGTGCTGAACAGATTTCTAGGAGAATGGTATCTTTTCCAAAATGTTCCTGTTAAATTTTGTTAAAAGGAAAGTTTCCAAAGATGAAAAAAAAGATGCTTTTTCATCTAACTGTGGATGTCAGGATGGTGTGGAGTGTTGAATATTGGGGACTCCCTCAGATTCTGAGATTGCAGGCTTATGTGTGCATATATGCCATCAAAGGTGCTGTTTGCAGCAACCTCAGGCTTCAAACCAAGTCCCCATCCCCTAGGATATAGGTAGTAATCCATGGGGTGGGGTGGGGTGGGGTGGGGTGGGGGTTAACTCCTTTTCCCCTTTGTGCTCCACATTGAACAAATTCTAAAAGAAAAGGTACTTTCTAATTGATGCTTGGGGGGACGCGGTGGCGCAGCGGCTTAATGACGCTGAAAGTTGCCGGCCAGAAATGGTCGACGCTTCAGCGGTTCGAGTCCAGCCTTCGCGTTAAACAGGGTGGTGAGCTCCTGTTTCCTCCCCAGTTCCTGTCAACCCAACAGTTCGAAAACTTACGTGAGTAGATAAATGGGGACTCTCACTCCGGTGGGAGGAAAAATGCTGGCGGCGCCTTGCAAAAAGGAGTTGGGAGCAGTTGCTGGTAAGTGCGAAAAACCGTGTGCGCCCGAAAAGGGCGCGAAGCAACGTAAACCCCACCTCCTGCGCACGCCAGCTGGGCTCTGCTCTAGGAAGGAGGCTCTGGCAAACCACTTCCGAAACACTTGCCTTGAAAACTGCAAAAGGACTCGTCCAAGCAGTCACTGCAGAGTCGGTAACGACTGAGCCCAGATTAAAAATAAAAATAAAAATTGATGCTTATATGTTGCTATACTTCTGCTGCTTTTTATATTATGCCAAATTTAATAGCTTTTTATTTAAAGAGAAATTGCTTTGGAGATATTTAAAGACTACACAATATGCTGTTAGGGATCTGGGAAAGGGGTATTACTTTCCTTTCTGGCAGATCTTAGGCAATGTTGGCCATGTCAGTTTCAGTTCCAGCATATCTTCATACAACTATTAAAAGTGCAGGAGTTCTGTTCTTTTTGCATCTACCACTCTAAAGTCTTTTCAAGTTTAAATTTACCCAGTTCCTTCAACCTCCCCTCCAAGTACTTTCCCCCCCCTTACAGTTAATAAACTGTAGCATTACAGAGAATTATGAAGCTTGCTTCTGGACCTTACTGGGGGTTTTTTACCTAGAATGTTTGTAGCCCAAAAATTTAATGATTCTGCCTTATATTAAAGTAGACTATTGGGACATACAATCCTATATCATGTACACCAAATGGCAGGTCTTTGGGTTTAAAAAAGTGCTGCCTACTAAAATACATTCAACAGGATATGCCCAATATGCAGTAGGACATGAGTTTAAATTTGAAGTCTTTCATATGCATACTTCTTCCCCACTTAAATACTTCTTGCTTTTTAATAACCGTAGAACTGACACTTAGAGATTAAGGCTGAGTTTCCAGATCATGCTAAGCCATAATAAGATTCGTTTAGCTTCAGTGTAGTGTGTTTTGCACATTCAGTTAATTGTGACTTATCAAATAAACTGTGTCCAGACAAACCTTGGCATAATGAAATTATAAACCTGACATAAATATCATAACATCAAGATCTAATGTAAAATTTAAGGGGAAGAACCTTTTGGTTATGAATGAGGGTGAGAATGCAAAAGTTATTGGAATTTACATGTTCTCTTTACTCTGTACTTGTATGCATGATTTCTCAGAGCCTAGATTCACATAACAAGCTAAGTCATAATGTGGTTTGTTTAGGTTTGGCTTAGTGCGTTGTTTTAATCCAGTCCCTCTTAGTTGAATGGATTTTGCTGAGGTAAAGATAAACATAGTATGTACGCATCTATATATTTGCTTTATATCCTGCTTTTTGTTCAGAATCTCAAGACAATGTACATAGCCTCCACAGTAATAACCGTATGAGGTAGATTCAGCTGAAAGAGAATGATTGGTCCAAAGTCAGTGAGTGAGCTTCCACATTGAGGGTAGACGTGATCTTGAGTCTCAGTACTCTTAGTCCAACACTTTAACCACCAATCTGTGGAAGATACATATGTAAGCATTTTATAATTTCTGTTGAAATGCATATGACCTTTAGACAACAACTTTACATTTTAATGTTTTGTGCTGTACTGGTTATTTTTTCAAAACGTCTTTTTTCCTTTTTTTTTTAAGCAATGAAATTATCTTTTAAGAATAGAGTTGAATAAATTGGTTTGTCTGGAAGCATGGATTGGATTGTTGTAACTGGCTTCCAGTTTGATGTTCTCTTGGACTACCTTTCCATGCCTTATGTGAGCTGTAAAAGGGATAGTGCTTTATTTGTAAAAAAGCAGGATCAATATTTAATAGGTAAAAAGCCTGTGGGCAATAAAGATACCCAACCACACAGGAATATGATTTTTTTTTTTAGTAGGCCAAGATTTTTACGTAGCAGCTGGACCTCAGATTTGGCAAGAGTTTGAATGAGAAATTGTTTGATCTTGTAGGGTTACTTGACTTCCTCAGTACCTTCTGTATCTCTGACTGAGGAATTCTCTAGTGTTTCGATTGGAAGGTCTTTGGCACTGGGTCCAGTTAAACCTGTCTTTTGCAGGGCATCATGATAGAAAAGAGTAGATAGCAATGTAAAAAGAAAGAAATGAGACCTGGATCAAATGTTGTAGTACAGAATGTTCTATTTAGCATTACAGCCTTTTTGTTCCCTTCCCTCCCCAGTTTTCTGATCCCTCTCCGCAATTGTCAGTGAAAATTCTGTGGCCCCTAAGCTTGCTCAGCCATCCCTGATCTTTTTTTGTATTTTCTCCCTTTTAGTTTGCTGCTGTTCACTATTATTGTATTTCTGCAAAGCTTGAGGTTTCCCCTAAAGTTACTAATATCTCTCTCTTGTGCATAGTGATTATACCGTATTGTGTATTTTATGTATTTTATTGTAAGCCGCCTAGAGTCACATAAAATCAAATGAATATAAATCAAAATAAATAATAATAATAAAAATAAGTAATGGTTAGCTATTTGCTTCAGCATATGTGACTGCTTTAATACTTGGATTTTGGCATCCTTTTGAAAGATTAGCAAGAGATTTGGGAGAAGAAGAGAAAAGGCCATTCTTCAAACAAATTTATGGAATTCACTATTCTGCCCTCTACCGCTGGAAACATGGCAGCCACTAGGTTAATCAGGGCTTTTGCATTACAATAGCTTAATGAGAACTTCAGGCAATCCCATGACTAGGGGATAAAGCAAAGCAGGAATTGGTGTAGTGAGTGTTTGCCCAGTGAGGAGTCACCTCTATAGGACTACAGCTACCAGTTCAGAGTTGCAATATCTGGATGGCAGCAAGTCAGCAGCCTCAAATTAGAAATTTCTGCAGCTCTTTGTTGCCCTTTAATGGTTATCTGGATTTTTGCTGTTCAGTTATGGTCCTCCAAGTCTTGGTTGTCCTCCAGAACCCCAAAGGACAGGTGAGCCAGTATATTCTACCTTGACAAGGAACAGTTCTCTCTCTCTTTTGGGATTTAGATAGGGACTTTTCTCAACCTTATCTAGAGTCGTCAAAGATTGAATCTGGGCTCTTTTACGTATAGTATATATGCTAAGCTGCTGAGCTTTCGTCATCTGCTCCAACAAGGCAACTGAAATTTTCTACCTTTCTGCTTTGTTGTTGTGGTTCAGTCGTTAAGTCGTGTCCGACTCTTCGTCCGACCTTTCTGCTTAGTGACAGCTAAAACCAATCCTGCCTAGGTTAAATACTGTTTCATATCAGTGTTAAATGAAAGCTTCAGCATCTCTTCCCCTTGCCCCTTCACACAAACACACACAGCTGGAGAGGGTACAAGCATATATTGTGTTGTTCAAGGTTAATAACTGAAAGCTGCATATAAGATGTGTCTATTTTAAATTGTGAAATAAATGTTGAGCTGGCAGTGCTTTCCTATGTGATATTTGACTTAGATATAACTGCACCTTGCAGAAGTCCTGAGATTCAACAGGAAATGGTTTGGCTTCACTTCTGCAAGGATTCCCTCAAATGAATACAAACTGAAAAACTGGTTCCAAGACAGTGACATCAAGATAACCAGATACTTCAAAGAACAACCCTTATTTAAGGATAGGAATGAGGACATTAACACTGGGAGAATCACCAACCACTCAATCCAGTTTACAAGTATCTCTTCCTGAGCAAAGTGTATAACAACTTGGTCATCACCACCTACCTTTCCTGAATCAGCCATGGCTTTAACCATATGAGCAGTGGCCTCAGCAATCAATTATGAATGTTCTGTCACAGCCATCATAAAGTTCTATGAAATTAATGGGCTGCAGGGGGAAGTAGAACTTCTCTTTTAGGTGATCAAGATTGACTGGCAATGAAATACCTAGAGGATGAGAAACTGGGTGATAGGATGAAAATACCTCCAGTTCCCATCTCACCACCAACTGACATATATAAGCAGACAAGTGTGGTCATATTGCAAGATGATGACATGATATACATATACCTATCCAACCAAACAATTGGCCAAGAACCCATAGATACTCAGACCTCCAGTAGCATAGTGTTCTTTTCTCAAAGACAGTCAGAATTGAAAGTATAATAATATATACTTAACTGCAAAAAGAGGACAATTAACGTACAAGTTCTTGATGCAACAACATTGCCTAGATATTATGTTCCATAAATAGATATTTATTGATTAATCTACTGGTGTTCCAATCTCAGTGGATTTTAAGATTAATGTAGTTTATTCTATATGCTGGTGTTAAATTACACAGTGAAGTCTGTATTTCTGTAAACCAGTCAGTGAAGAAGATGATTGTTTGGGAGTAGTGAGCCAGGCCCCTTAATGGATCACTGCCTTGTCATGGCGAAGGGGCGTGCGTAACTCAGTGAAGCCATGAGCTATACAGTGCAGAGCCACCCAAGACGGACAGGTCATGACAGAGAGTTCTGACAAAATGTGGTCCACGGAGAAGGAAATGGCAACCCACTCCAGTATCCTTGCCAAGAAAACCCCATGGACAATGTCAAAAGACTAAAAGATATGAGGCCGGAAGATTAGCCCCTCAGGTTGGAAGGTGTCCAATATGCTACTGGGAAAGAGTGGAGGGCAATTCCAAGTAGCTCCAGAAAGTGTGAAGCGGCTGGGCCAAATCCGAAAGGACATTCAGCTGTGGATGTATCTGGAATCGAAAAGAAGGTCCGATGCTGTAAAGAACAATATTGTATAGGTACCTGGAATGTAAGATCTATGAACCAAGGCAAGCTGGATGTAGTCAAACATGAGATGACAAGATTGAACATCGACATCTTGGGACTCAGCGAATTGAAATGGATGGGAACGGGTGAATTTAATTCAGGTGACCATTATATCTACTACTGTGGGCAAGAAACCCTTAGAAGAAATGGAGTAGCACTCATAGTCAATAAGAGAGTGGAAAAGGCAGTAATGGGGTACAACCTCAAAAACGACAGAATGATCTCAGTGCAAATCCAAGGCAAACCATTCAACATCACAGTAATCCAAGTCTATGCCCCAACCACTGATGCTGAAGAAGCTGAAGTTGACCAGTTCTATGAAGACCTACAACACCTTCTAGAACTAGCACCAAAAAAAGATGTCCTTTTCATCATAGGGGATTGGAATGCTAAAGTAGGAAGTCAAGGAGTAATCGGAATAACAGGCAAGTTTGGCCTTGGAGTACAAAATGAAGCAGGGCAAAGGCTAATAGAGTTCTGTCAAGAGAACAAGCTAGTCATAGCAAACACTCTTTTCCAACAACACAAGAGACGACTCTACACATGGACATCACCAGATGGTCAATACCAAAACCAGATTGATTATATACTTTGCTGCTAAAGATGGAGTAGCTCTATACAGGCAGCAAAAACAAGACCAGTAGCTGACTGTGGCTCAGATCGTGAGCTTCTTACTGCAAAATTTAGACTTAAATTGAAGAACATAGGGAAAACCACTAGACTACTCAGGTATGACTTAGATCATATTCCTTGTGAGTACACAGGGAAGGTGATGAATAGATTTAGAGGATTAGATTTGGTAGACAGAGTGCCTGAAGAACTATGGATGGAGGTCCGTAACATTGTACAGGAGGCAGCAACTAAAACCATCCCAAAGAAAAAGAAATGCAAGAAAGCAAAATGGCTGTCTGATGAGGCTTTACAAATAGCTGTGGAAAGAAGGAATGCGAAAAGCAAGGGTGAAAGGGGAAGATATAAACAACTGAATGCAGATTTCCAGAGAATAGCAAGGAGAGATAAGAAGGCCTTCTTAAATGAACAATGCAAAGAAATCGAGGAAAACAATAGAATGGGGAAGATTAGAGATCTCTTCAAGAAAATTGGAGATATGAAAGGAACGTTTAGTGCAAAGATGGGCATGATAAAGGACAAAAAAGGCAGGGACCTAACAGAAGCAGAAGAGATTAAGAAGAAGAGGCAAGAATACACAGAAGAACTATACAAGAAAGATCTCAATGTCCCTGATGTCCATGCTGGTGTGGTCACTGATCTTGAGCCAGACATCCTAGAGAGTGAAGTCAAGTGGGCCTTAGGAAGCATTACTAACAACAAAGCTAGTGGAGATGACAGTATTCCAGCTGAGTTATTTAAAATACTAAAAGATGATGCTGTTAAAATGCTGCACTCAATATGCCAGCAAGTTTGGAAAACGCAACAGTGGCCACGGGATTGGAAAAGGTCAGTTTACATTCCAATTCCAAAGAAGGGCAATGCCAAAGAATGCTCAAACTATCGCACAATTGCACTAATTTCACATGCTAGCAAGGTTATGCTCAAAGTCCTACAAGCTAGGATTCAGCAGTATATGAACCAAGATCTACTGGATATACAAGCTGGGTTTCGAAGAGGCAGAGGAACTAGAGATCAAATTGCCAACATTCGCTGGATCATGGAGAAAGCACGAGAGTTCCAGAAAAACATCTACTTCTGCTTCATTGACTATGCAAAAGCCTTTGATTGTGTGGATCACAACAAACTGTGGCAAATTCTTAAAGAGATGTGGGTACTAGACTGTCTTACCTGTCTCCTGAGAAATCTGTATGCGGCCAAGAAGCAACAGTTAGAACCGGTCATGGAACAACCAGTTGGTTCAAAATAGGGAAAGGAGTATGACAAGGTTGTATACTGTCACCCTGCTTATTTAACCTATATGCAGAGTACATCATGTGAAATGCCAGGCTGGAAGAATCACAAGCCGGAATTAAGATTGCAGGGAGAAACATCAACAGCCTCAGATATGCAGATGATACCACCCTAATGGCAGAAAGTGAAGAAGAACTAAAGAGCCTCTTGATGAGGGTGAAAGAGGAGAGTGTGAAAGCTGGCTTGAAACTCAACATTAAAAAAACAAAAATCATGGCATCTGGACCCATCAATTCCTGGCAAATAGAAGGGGTAGAAATGGAAGCAGTAACAGACTTCATTTATTTGGGCTCCAAGACCAGCGCAGACGGAGACTGCAGCCATGAAATTAAAAGACGCCTGCTCCTTGGGAGGAAAGCTATGGCAAACCTAGATAGCATTTTAAAAAGCAGAGACATCACCTTGCCGACAAAGATCCGGATAGTCAAAGCTATTGTTTTTCCAGTAGTAATGTATGGGTGTGAGAGCTGGAGCATAAAGAAGGCTGAGCGCCGAAGAATTGATGCCTTTGAACTATGGTGCTGGAGAAGACTCTTAAGAGTCCCCTGGACTGCTAGGAGGTCAAACCAGTCAATCTTCAAGGAAATCAACCCTGACTGCTCATTGGAAGGATTGATAATGAAGCTCAAGCTCAGATACTTTGGTCACCTAATGTGAAGACAGGACTCTTTGGAAAAGATCCTGATTCTGGGAAAGATTGAAGGCAAAAGGAGAAGAGGATGGCAGAGGATGAGATGGTTAGATAGCATCCCTGAAGCAATGAGCATGAAACTGAGCAAACTCAGGGAGGCAGTGAAGGACAGGAAGGCCTGGCACGATATGGTTCATGGGGACACGAAGAGTCAGACATGACTTAACGACTGAACAACAACAAGTGAGCCAGAAGTATGGATTCAAGTGCACTTTCCCAAAATAGCCAGTCTTGTAGAGACTCCTGGAATGTCACATATCTTTTGACTGGAGATACCAGAGACCATACATTAGTTATCTGAGTGGACATTGTACATGCAGAAGATTCAGAATTCAGCCTCTCACATGTCCATTAATTAAGATCAATTAGTAAATTATGGGAACTTCCTCTACAAGAGACCCTGGGAAATATGTTGATCACAGAAGACCTGTGACGAAAGATCAAATAGCCTGACTTCATCTGAGGTAACTTTCTGTGCTAACTACAGAGACCCAGATTATTTCTTGCGTACAATTATGTTGCTGGATATCTGAACAGTATTTTAATACTGCTGCTGGTACTACACTGCACAGATTTTAGTTTTGTAGCATTTAGAATCATGTAATGATAGACATTTTTGAGCCAATAAAAGAAATAATTAAGCAATGAAAGGAACTGAATGAATCAAGTCTAAAAATGAAGGAGTTTGCTTATATGTGCTTGTGGGGGGGATTTTAAAAAAAATAAACTGACAGATTTATATCAAGAGTATCTGTAACAACACAAAAGGAAATCAGAGAGTTCTGGCAAATTTCCTTTTATTCACATGACCTGCATTCTGTCTTTATATATGTTGAAAGATTATAGAGACATCTGGGGGCATGGAAGCTCATTTAGAAATATTATGCTTTTTCAGGCAGGAGTGGGGGGGCAGAAGGGGACACAAAGGGGGCCTTGACACATTATGGAGCAATCTATGAGTGGGTTAAGTAACGTGTTTTCTAGGAGAGGCATCCACTAGCAGAGACTCTCTTGTGTCCTGAGGATTCTTTACAACAGAAACCCTTAAAACAAAAAGCTTGCAATGTAGTTCGAAGCCAAAATATCAAATTACTTGAAATTACTTGACTGCTATAGAGTAGTCGGTTTGCTTCTGCAGTTTAGCCCTTGGAAAAGATGCCAGGTAGACTTCCATAATCACCAGTGACTTGCTGATCTCTTAATGCAAGGCATTGTTGGATACTTAGTACCTCTGATTTCATCACTTTCAGGGTCTTGTCAACACAGATCTCCGCCAGGAAGCAATCAGCTTTCCAAAAAACATAAAATGTCATCACAGAAGGATAAAAGATACAGGAATCAGATTCCTTTTCAGCTCTTGGCTCTATTAGCATTCCAAGCTTTGAAGAAAACCGAGAGAGTTCACAATTCATATTTGTATTGACTTGTTACCTTGAAGCAAACAAAACCAAACAGAAAATTCCAAAGGTGGTTTTAAAAAGGCAGTGCTCAGAAGGATGGAAAGCGACTTGACTCACCACCATATAGTTAACTTTTAGGATAGGGTTCCTTACAAGCAGGATTGTCTATTGTATGTGTGCGTGTGGGAGGAGAAATAGTGAATTGTTTAACCACATAAGACTCAAAATTCTGGCACTGAGATAATTTATGGAAATTAAAGCAAAGGTAGAGCTTTTGCACAATGGTGCTTTACTGCAACAAATATTCCACATGTTTCCATGAAAAATAGCTGAAAGCTCATTACAAAAAAGCAACTGCCTGCATAGTTTTGTGAGTGGAACCCTTAATCTGTGCCATTCAGTTCTGCACTGGAGAACTCCTAAAAATAGCCTTGTGCTAATCATTTGCCTCAGTGGTTTGTCATGTTCAATTCTGGAAAGAAATGAGTCACAGCAAATTCTGTAGAATTTTAAAATGTATGTCATTCTATGTGACTTTCCCCCCTTATTCCCTCTAGCTTCCATCCAGGCTGTTACTTAGAGCCAGCCTCTCCATCACTCTGGAAGTCTTTACAGAGAAAGGGGCATAACTGAATCAAAAAGCACACAATTTGGATGCAGAGAGTCCCAGGTTCAACCTTCGGCAGATTGGGTATAAATTATGCAGGTTAAATTAAAGGAGTTGTGCCCCTCCCCCTTTCCCCTCCCCCACTGAAAAGCCTGGTGACTTGTATTTTGCAACAGCCATCTGTTCTTCCAGTCGCTGCATTGTTTAAAAAGGATTTCTCTATACCATTTTGTTTCAGTTGTGAGGTAGAAATGTGTGCCCTGTACAGTCTCTAGTTTACCACTAGAATAAATGTTAAGAGCTTTAGTTCATGGGGTTGACTTTGTTTTTATTTTTTGCACGGAATCAGCTATTAAGATATAAGAACATGTGGAATTCTTATTCAAATCTGGCATACTCGACGATTTGCCAGGTCAAAGCATGCCTCCACATTCATTGGTTGCTTCAGACCCAGGAAAAAAGTCCTGATTTCAAATGGGCATGTATTTCAGGAGCAAGTCAGCAAGACTGAAAACTGGAAGGAAGTTTTTCACCCAGATCACGAAATGATTTCCATAAAATACTTATCATGCCATGTCCTGAGGTGCTTACAACAGATCTGTGAGCAGGTACTGGGATTTAGATTTATATCTGCTGTCCATCACATGTTGTTAACCTCTCCCATGGTGGTACTAATGTGAGCAAGGACACATTTGCAGGTTGAGCGTTGCAGCCATTCATGCAGCTGAGTCCAGTCCAGCCAAAAATCTTATAGGACTTTACAGGCTAGCAAGCCTTTTATGGGCTTGGTTCCTTTCATCAAATGCATGAAGAATGGTTATCTTCATAAAATGGCGAGCTGAAAATAAATCTTGCATTAAGATAAGAAGCAGGGATAATTTCCTTCCATATTTTAAATATAATCTGAGATTTTAAATGTTTAGTCACCTGGGCTGTCTGTGAATTTGCAGGAAAAAATATTGAGGGCTCAAATCAATATGTCCTGTGGCTTTGTTCATACTTACATTTGGCAGGTTTAAGGAGGAGGAAAGTGTTTTCCTTCTGTCCTTGCAATAACGATGTACTTTTTCATCCTGTTATATTAGCAGCCACTTGTGTTTCCCACTTCTGTGTTCCTTAGCACAGACCTCTCATTAGCGATAAATATTAGTGCCCCCTCCCTTCTTCCCCATGTACCTTTTTCTAGTTTGTGCTTGTTAGCTTTGAAAATGTGCCAATTATTTCCTTAAGGAACTTTGCGTTCATCTCCCACAAGTAACATAACATTGCAAACCGCTCTTTATTTCCCCTAAGTCTCCTCCTGTTTGAGGGGGTGGAAATTGCTGTTATTTCAAGTACGACATCACAAGGCTGTTTCTGAACTTGAGAGTGAGTGACTCATCGCATTAAGAGTTCCACTCTCTATATTCAACTTCTCAGATTCGAAAAAGGTAAAATAGTGGATAGGTTGTAATTTGAATTTTTTGTTGTTCAGTCGTTAAGTCGTGTCCGACTCTTCGTGACCCCATGAACCATATCGCGCCAGACCTTCCTGTCCTTCACTGCCTCCCTGAGTTTGCTCAGTTTCATGCTCATTGCTTCAGGAATGCTATCTAACCATCTCATCCTCTGCCGTCCCCTTCTCCTTTTGCCTTCAATCTTTCCCAGCATCGGGGTCTTTTCCAAAGAGTCCTCTCTTCGCATTAGGCGACCAAACTGTCTGAGCTTGAGCTTCATTATCAATCCTTCCAATGAGCAATCAGGGTTGATTTCCTTTAAGATTGACTGCTTTGACCTCCTAGCAGTCCAGGGGACTCTCAAGAGTCTTCTCCAGCACCACAGTTCAAAGGCATCAATTCTTCGGCGCTCAGCCTTCTTGATGGTCCAGCTCTCACAGCCATACATTACTACTGGAAAAACCATAGCTTTGATTATGCGGATCTTTGTCGGCAAGGTGATGTCTCTGCTTTTTAAAATGCTATCTAGGTTTGCCATAGCTTTCCTCCCAAGGAGCAAGCGTCTTTTAATTTCATTCTGTTATAAAATGTTGGGGGGGGGTGTATGTCTATGTCTATGTCTATGTCTCTGTGTGTGTGTGTGTGTGTGTCTGTCTATCTATCTATCTGTCTGACTGTCTGTCTGTCTATCTATCTATCTATCTATCTATCTTTCTATCTATCTATCTATCTATCTATCTATCTATCTATCTATCTATCTATCTAATGCACAAACATAGATATGCAAAAGCACACACATCTTCAGCCTTCAGATTTTCATAAGTGTACATGCTATGGTTTATGAGGTATTTTCTTGCTTGCTTACTTGATTTAAAGTTCTTACCCCCAGTCTTCAGCCCCAAGGGCTCTCAGGTGGCTTTAAAAGGCTGGGAATTAAGCATGCTTCCTTTGTTTTGGCATAGTTACATTAAAAAAAACCCTTAGGCTTCAATTATATCTTTCCTAGGCAAGCAAATATTTGGTGGTTATCAACCCAGCGATAACCAGTGATTAAGAACAACCCAGGAATGATAAAAAGTGCTGGTTTCCAGGCAAAATGTGAGTCTGGCCTGGAAGTATTTATATGGGCAGTAGGCATTCTGGTGGGGCAGAGCTACTCTGAAGGTTGGAATTTCTTTTTTCTCCCAATTTAGTCAGTTTTATACTAACTGATGTCTCAGTTTTTCTTCTTTTAATTGTGTGTGAAAAGCAGTATTATCCATGCATTTTTGCAATCCCTGTTTTAAAAATACATTCTATAAGGTTTTCTGTTTAAGTCCTCACATTTTTTCTGTTGTTTCTTGCTGTGTATCACACTCACAATAACACATTATTGAGGTGCAAAAAAATAAATACGCATATAGGGGAAGGGAAAATTTGTAGATCTTAGGGAACTGTTTTTAAATATTGTTTTGCTTTACATTATTATTTGCAATGAATAATATCTTATTCCTTCCTAGCTGGCTGGTTGGACTATGTTGACTGTCAAGACCTCACTCGGTCTAACAGTGGTATTAATGACAGGATTCATTATTCATTTTCTGGAAAATTTCAACTACCTTCTAGAGGGATCCTGATTTTCTTCTTCCTTATTTGAAAGGTCATATCTATATGCTTTCTGTTTTAATTTGTTTTGTCCTAACTAGTTAATGTCTTTTTGAGTTTGTTATTGTTTCAGGCTTTATTTTATCTAATTTCATACAATGTAGAGGGATAACATCCCTAAAGTTAGAAAAGATATTTGCACAAATACACGAAAAGGAGTTTACATATTATGTGCAAAAATTGAACCATTCTTGATGCTTGGTGTTTTGCAAGAAGCACCTCAAGCATGAACAGCAAATTCATGTCTTGTCTCTAAGCATTTATGTTCATGTATCTGAGAACTCTGGTCCAAAAGGTTTTGGATATGAACGGGGGGGCACATAATGAAGCAAATATGACTTTGCTTCAAAAGTACTCTAAGTTTGTTTTATCTTCTGCTTTTTGCGTGAGTCACACTGATTTCGAAGGTACTTTTGGTGGTGACCCATTTTGCTGAATTGTATAGTGTTACTAAATGCTGTGCCATTGGTTTCTCTTAGAGTTCTCTTAGAGTTCCACAAGAGTTCAGCTAGATCACATCAGAAATCTGTATAACCTAGCATCATCTTCCTGCAGTGACTAACTAGATGTCAATAGAAAATACATGAGCAGAGAGAGAAGCGAGCTAATATCATGTACTAGTTAAGATGATGAACTAGGAATGAGAAGACTCACCCATAACCATGAAAGCTACTATTGAATGATTGGTCTCACAAGGCTAACCTAACCTTATCTCACAGTGTTGGGAAAAAAAGAGTTGTTATGGAACTTGTGCTCCTGGAGAAATGGTGGGGTATAAATCTAACAAATGAATATCTTTTTTTAAAAAAAGTACATGCTACCTAATTCCTTTCTGAAGATCTTCTGCCCAGTATAATTTTCAAAGAATATATTATATGTATGATATCAGATAGAAAGCTTTACTTCCACAAATGAGAGGTGCCTTCCTTTTTGTGGAAGGGACTGAAATCCAGCAGAAGCAATAGAAAGGGAAAAAGGCTATTCAATAATTATAGTGATCTTGAAAATCTATTTGAACTTTAAAGTTTATACATGAAAAAGCAAATATACCAAATTTGACTTTGATGATAATTATAACATTTCTACTGTTTTTATATCTTTTTTTGGCTATTACATTCTGAAGTTTTGACATGGTTAAAAGAAGTCCAGAAACTTCTGTTAAGAGCCCTGGGATGGAAGAGTAAACAAATTTGTATAAAACAACCCTAAACTTTGTAGTGGTTGGAAGGGGAGGGGGAATCCAACATTTCATTTTTTTGAACAACATTCCTTACTTGTTTTTGCTTTTTTATAGTTCTACATTTTGCAGACCCACTTTTATGATGATAAATCTGTTGGCTAAATGACATTATTTTTTATCTCTAATTAAAATATTTATATCCCTCCTTTCCATGAAAATGGCTTTATGAAGTAAATCACATTAATTATAGACAGTGCTGTCACAGAAATCATAAACATTATGCAAACATTGGAAAGAACTTTCATTGAGTGAAACTTCTTTCTCATTTTAGCTAATACTTATAACAGATTGCCACGTTTTCTCAAGTACAGCTTTCCCATCCCTCTTCTCTGAAACTCTCTAACTGAAATTGGAGGGACTGACTGTTGGGCCTTCTCCATACAAAATGTATAATATCTAAGCTCCATGCAATACATGCATTCCACTTGAGTTTTGATTTCTCGATAGTTGCCATTTTTGTTGCATTTGCTGTGAATTTCTCTCACCTTTGCTCAGTTTTAGTCTGAGGATGAAATACAGTCTGCTCTTTTTTTCATTCACATCAGCATCTTAAAACCAAAGAAAACATGAGGCTTAAATGTTGGAATCTGGCAGTGATAACCCACTGGGAAGCCTGCAGTCTGCAGAGTTGTCTGCAGTAGCCCATTCCTGTTACATCTACTGACTAGGCTGTTCTTGAATTTAAGGTTTGACTGACAGTAACTAAAAACTCCAGACACCTGCATTATCATTATAGGAAACTTTCTAATGGCATGGCACTCAACAAGATTGATGTTTGTTCCATTTCCCTTTGCAAGTTAGGTTAGAGTTTGGCAACTTAACAGTTCAAACTAGGTTTTCTGAGTTTTTCTTTTTCTTGATAAATTACCCAGGAGAGAGAAAAAACAGTATTACACTGACAAAGCTTATCTTACTGAGAACGATTGCCTCACTACATTTTTTATGAGACTGTAAGGCTTGATGCCCTTCAAATGCATTGGATTAGAAGTTCTGTTGTTACTGTTACCTGTATCGAGATACAGTTATGACAATTGTACTCTGAAGAGCCCAGACTGAGAAGCCTATTCAAACCTTGCTTTGGAATAATCATACTTATTACAAAGAAAAGTGTGTATAACAATGAATAAACAAACCAATACACCTTTAAACTGTGTGGGCCTTCCTTTACAGATTCCTCAAAACCATAAGATCATAGCATTTTGTTCTTTTGGTTTAGAGCTGGCTCACACACTCTCTTGGACATTGCACAATAGGACTGGACAAAACACTTGAAAGGGGTACTTTACAAAGTGTGTTAACCTTGAGTAAAGTATCCTAATTGAAGCATTAAAACAGCCGTGTCCTCTAGAAGTCTCTCAAAGCTGCTTCAAAGACTGCCTACAGATGTTTGCCTATGTGTATGCAGAACTTCTTTGCTAGTAGTCCTAGTAAAAGTGTGATCTAAGGCAGACCTGAGGACTGCCTTAGAAGAAGGTTGGTTCTACATTTGATTATAAGACTTGGTTTGAAAGCCAGCCGTCAAAACCCAAACCCTCAGACAGAAGTATCACCCATGATGGTTGGAACAATTTAGTTTTTATTTACATGAGTCTTGTGAGTTGATCTGGGATGAATTTAAGTCTGTGTTTCCTGACAGAGTCCTTTAGACTGTGAGCTTGGCTATCTGTTTATTAGATCCAGGTCTCTTCTGGTTATTAAAGCTGCCTAGGAGGTAACTTGTGGTTGGGTCCGGTGGTGGTGTCAACTTTGAAAGACTTCTAGAAGACATGCTTTCTCTGTTGCAGCATTTGCCCTCTGGAATGACATCCTCCCAGCTATCTGTATGGCTGCTATCCTGATGAATTTCTGAAAGACTTTGAAAACCTGGTTATTTTCCCAGGCCTTGGGGTAGAGTGGTGGTGAGCCCCTGTAAGATTTGGTTTTGTTTTGTATGGCTCTTTTTTGTTAGACACACACACGTTTGCTCTTTTATTTTACAGTGGGGCAAAAAAGTATTTAGTCAGCCACCAATTGTGCATGTTCTCCCACTTAAAAAGATGAGAGAGGCCTGTAATTTTCATCATAGGTATACCTCAATTATGAGAGACAAAATGGGGGAAAAAATCCAGAAAATCACATTGTCTGATTTTTAAAGAATTTATTTGCAAATCATGGTGGAAAATAAGTATTTGGTCAATATCAAAAGTTCATCTCAATACTTTGTTATATATCCTTTGTTGGCAATGACAGAGGTCAAACGTTTTCTGTAAGTCTTCACAAGGTTTTCACACACTGTTGCTGGTATTTTGGCCCATTCCTCCATGCAGATCTCCTCTAGAGCAGTGATGTTTTGGGGCTGTCGCTGGGCAACACGGACTTTCAACTCCCTCCAAAGGTTTTCCATGGGGTTGAGATCTGGAGACTGGCTAGGCCACTCCAGGACCTTGAAATGCTTCTTACGAAGCCACTCCTTCGTTGCCCGGGCGGTGTGTTTGGGATCATTGTCATGCTGAAAGACCCAGCCATGTTTCATCTTCAATGCCCTTGCTGATGGAAGGAGGTGTTCACTCAAAATCTCACGATACATGGCCCCATTCATTCTTTCCTTTACACGGATCAGTCATCCTGGTCCCTTTGCAGAAAAACAGCCCCAAAGCATGATGCTTTGTATACCCATGCTTCACAGTAGTTTTGGTGTTCTTTGGATGCAACTCAGCATTCTCTCTCCTCCAAACATGACAAGTTGAGTTTAGACCAAAACGTTCTACTTTGGTTTCATCTGACCATATGACATTCTCCCAATCCTCTTCTGGATCATCCAAATGTTCTCTAGCAAACTTCAGACAGGCCTGGACATGTACTGGCTTAAGCAGGGGGACACGTCTGGCACTGCAGGATTTGAGTCCCTGGCAGCATAGTGTGTTACTGATGGTAGCCTTTGTTACTTTGGTCCCAGCTCTCTGCAGGTCATTCACTAGGTCCCCCCATGTGGTTCTGGGATTTTTGCTCACCGTTCTTGTGATCATTTTGACCCCACGGGGTGAGATCTTGCATGGAGCCCCAGATCGAGGGAGATTATCAGTGGTCTTGTATGTCTTCCATTTTCTAATTATTGCTCCCACAGTTGATTTCTTCACACCAAGCTGCTTGCCTATTGCAGATTCAGTCTTCCCAGCCTGGTGCAGGTGTACAATTTTGTTTCTGGTGTCCTTCAACAGATCTTTGGTCTTGGTCATAGTGGAGTTTGGAGTGTGACTGTTTGAGGTTGTGGACAGGTGTCCTTTATACTGATAACAAGGTCAAACAGGTGCCATTACTACAGGTAACGAGTGGAGGACAGAGGAGCCTCTTAAAGAAGTAGTTACAGGTCTGTGAGAGCCAGGCATCTTGCTTGTTTGTAGGTGACCAAATACTTATTTTCCACCAGGATTTGCAAATAAATTCTTTAAAAATCAGACAATGTGATTTTCTGGATTTTTTCCCCATTTTGTCTCTCATAGTTGAGGTATACCTATGATGAAAATTACAGGCCTCTCTCATCTTTTTAAGTGGGAAAACTTGCACAATTGGTGGCTGACTAAAGACTTTTTTGCCCCACTGTATCATCTTAGGGTTTTTTTAATAATGTAAAGTCATTGGGAATCAAGCATTCTTTAAATCTATATAACAAATAAATAAATAAATAAATAAATAAATTACACACACACACACACACACACACACACACACTCCTTCATTCATTCATTTCTAAAATGTATGCCAACCTTCACCTCTCAAAAGGACCTCCAAGGTAACAGCTTATGTTAAAATTGTAAAATTTAAAAACAGAAGCAGAATGCAGTATAGCACCAACATTGCTACTGTTTCCATCTCTGACTCTTCCAGCTTGAGAAAACTAACAAAATGTCTATAACCAAGAACCTGAGCATTCTGCAGTTGGGGATGAAGTCATTCCAGGCATAAAGGAGAAACCACCTGCCTAGGACAATGGTGTTGACCAAGAGGGACAAAACTAAAGACTTCACCCAGAGGTTGGCCTTTGGGCACATTTAGTGCTTTCAGTTTGAAAGTGGATTCAAAGCTGAGGGGAGAACATTCAGGAATGCTCATTTTATTTCATGACAATCTTAAGTGCTGGTAAGAAAAAGTGTGTTACTGTACTGGGAAAAGAGTATTTCATCCCTAGGAAGGAGCTTTGTTACTAGAGAGTCATGCCCAAGGATGACAGCTGCAACAGTAATTCGTACTGTACTATTACCATGAGTTTTTGTTGAAATCAAGAAGACATAATTGTTTGTTGGTTTAAAACATTGCACGCTGTGATGGTGGGAATAGCAGCCGACTGCTGTGAGCTAAAGCTGTGTGAAATCAAATTCACGTAGGGATTTCAGCATATGATGCCAAAACAAAAGCTTGATTTGTGCCAAGCCTCAGTAGAGATCAGCCCTTACGTTTACTTTCTGCATCAAGGCTGAGCCTACCATGTAAAAAGTTAAAAAAAAAAAAGTTAAATGGGTCTCTGAGCTGGAAGACAGAGCATTTCTCCTCTTAGTAACTGCACACTGTCCCTGTTAAGTTGCAAATGAAACCCACCAAAGATTAAAGGGCAGCATGTCTTTGGTGGCTTTACCCATTGCACTGATCCACAGTTCGCTTTAAAAGTGGCTTGTTGAATAAGCCCACAATCAGATGGATTTACACATCATAGTAAGCCATAAACCATAGTGCCTGAGCTCAGATGTAGTGTTAGGGCAAAGCCAAACAAACCACATTATGGTTAGCCAGTGTTTGACTCCAGCTATTGACTAATGCCATGAAATGATTATCTCAAAGAAAACAGACCATAGTAAGTTTTAATGACAATCTTGGCTGAAAAATGATGTTTGGTAAGCTAAAGAAATAAGGGAAGGTGATGGCATATCACAAGAGGCTATGTGGAGGAAAAAATAACATGTTTCCTGCTCTTTTACAGAGCACATGCTGGTACCAAGTTTCTAAATGCTAGTTCCAAGTTGGATTCCTGGATTTTTACTTCCAAAATAGTGGAATTTAACATTGTAAGAGATGTGTAGCAGCATAGATGACATTCTCTCCCCGCTTTAAATAATTATTTGCAAGGCTAGAGTTAGGAATAATCTCTCTGCTAATCAAGAATAGGAAAGATAGTAACAATGCTAGATCACTTCTTTGTGTGTGAACATACCAACCAAGCAAACTGAATGACTTTTTAAAGTAAAGGTTTAAATAGAATTACATTGCCTTCCCTTGATGTGTTATTGGCTCTTGTCTGTTAATGGGCACTTGGGATTTTCTATTCCTTGGTAATCTTTTAAAACTTCATTATAAAGCTTGCTTTAATGAGTAAGAATTTAGAAGCATCTCAGAAGTATGTAAGGTTTTATAAGGGTAATTAAAATGATTTATCCCTCTTATGGCTGCTGTAATATCTTATTAGATTTGATTGAAAACTGGAACACATTGTTAACAAAATATGCACAGTGGCAATATCAGGGATGTGACCTGTGCCTGCAAATGCCTGCTTTAGCTAGTTTGAAACTACTGTACATTTGCAGTTTCTGAAATAAACCAAACCAATCAAGCTGCTTGGAATTATAGTTTGGAACAAGAAGATGCACATGCAGAAAGTTTCTGTACCAGTACAACAAGACAATTCATATGCTGTGGCACCCACCCTCAGGTACATCTTTCCCCCTGAGGTGAGACTGGCACCAACCCTGCCAGCCTTTTGGAAGGTTCTCAAAACTTGGATGTGTCATTGGGCTTGGGAATCCCAAGGAAGTATGGAGCCTGTTAAATGATTATATTGTATATAGTTAGAGTGGACTCTCCTCTGTCTTTTTATTATTGTATTTTTAAATACAGCTTTTAATTTTTTTAAATTAAAAATTATGGATATAAACTGTTTCAACTTCTTCCTTCAGGACGGCGCTATAGAGCATTATATGTTAAAACATCTAGACACTGGAACAGTTTTTTCCCTCATGCCATTGCTCTGTTAAACACTACGTGATAGTGCTTCTCCTTTTGAAAATGAACAGGTGTTGGTCCATGGCGGAAGTGTTATTTTACTGTGTAGCGTTACTGCTTATTATCATTCCTTCTTTTTGCTGTTATCCAAACGTTGTTTGTTTTTTTTTCACCGAAGATAAATTCCTTGTATATATTTTATACTTGGCCATTCAAGTATTCTGTATTCTGTAATTTTTAAATTGATTTTACTGGTAGAAGACTATGATTTTATCTGGGTTTTAACTATGTACACTGCCCAGAGTTACATTCAAGTAAGATGGGCAGCCACATAAATTTAAATAACTAAATATCAAGTTTGGCTCAGTATTGTTTACATTAACTGGACATAGCTCTCCAGATTTTCTGACAATTATTTTTGAGCAGTACTATCCTAAGATGTCCAGCAAGCCATTTCAGCCCCTGGGAGCTCTTCTGTTCATAAGGAGGAAAGTAGCAGTGATTTCTTAGCAAGTTTAGCAGAATTAAACTGGCCACCTGTGCCCTACTTGGCAACTTCATAATTGTTCAACCTGTTTATGCTTTAATCAATCATCATTCTTTATAACAACTCTGTTTTTGTGTCATTGAGTGATACACAAGAATTTAATTACCTTTCTCCCGAGGAAAACACAACATCTCTTTCAACAGCATTCCTTCATTTTTGCCAAAATAAATGAGTCACGGTTAAAATAGCTATTAGCTGTACTTCGATGCTCAACATATGGTTTCATACAATGCTACTACGTGAAAATATTCCTTGAGTGACAATTTGAAGGTGGTCCCAAACTGCTGCTCATTTCAGTATTGAGCTAGAGGAATTTCTGTTCGTGAAGAAAAGTAACTTCCCAGGCTATCAAGGATCACCCACCATATTTCTTCACATGCTCTTGGATTCCTACTGATCTGAAAGCTGATGCTCAGGAGACTTCAAAGGTTTGGAAAAAAAATGCAGGCTTTATTTCTAAAAGTCTCCAAGGCAGTGGCTTTAATATTTTTTATATAATGAAGTATTAAGGCTGTTGTATGTGAGCCTAAGTTGCTTCACATCAAATGAATTCTTGTTCATATAGCATTATTATGCAAGTGTTGTTATATGATGCAATATTAATGATTTAATATAATAGCAATACAGCAAATAATAGCAATATAGCAAATAAATAATACAGTAACACATACCATATATAGTATTACTGAAACAAAAATATTTAATTGGCAATAAAACAATACACTATTGTTGGGGATGGTAGTAGTATATTTCTAGGATTATACAAGTAATTGTATTTATTTTGTATAATGTATTAATATAAAATGTATCTACGTGGTTGTTAAGGGTTAATGCCAACTTCATGGTACATGATCAATCAATGAATATAAAAGGAATTATGTAAAGGACTAGACAACCTATGACCCACTGGGTCATTGTTTCAGAGATATTTCCTTACCTAAACAGAGAAACAGAATGACCAAGGGCAAAAAAGCAGTGGAAATGTGAGTGACTTATGACTTGCTGCCAGCTTCCCCATTGACTTTTCTTGTGGGAAGCTGGCAGAGAGCAACAGAAATTTCCCTTCCTCCCTCCCTCCCTCTTCCTCCTTCCTCCCTCCCTCTTCCTACCTACTTACCTCCCTTCCCTCCCTTCCTCTCCACATATAAGATAGGCTTGTGCTGTTTGCCATCCCCCTGCAACCCTCAGGAGAGCCCCAGTGAATTCTCTTCCTCCTCCTCCTCAGCTGACAGGTGGAACTACCTACCACGTTGCTGGGGGAAGGTGGAACAAAGGGAGCTGTGGACTGTGAGGAAAACTGCACCCCTGCTGCTCATTCTCGTATGTCCCTAAGGGCCCCCCCAAGGGAGGAAGAGGGCTCACCCGTCGACCTCCAGTGCCTCTCTGCTGGCCCTACCTCGCCAGCAGGCATCCGAGTCACTCCCTCATCCTTCCCTCAATGCCCACCACTGTTTTTTTTTTTATAAATTTTTTATTTTTTACAACAAACACAAACAAACAATAGCATAAAAAACATAAAAACCATCTTCCATTTTAAACCGTGTGTCAGCCAGTTACCAATCATTTGTGCCATCCTTTCATAGTCTTCACTCACCATTTATATAGAGTCTCATGTCATCTATCCAACACATATTTATATATTTATCAGTTATCAATTATTATTCATTTGTTACTAGTCTATAACACCAGCTTTCATAATAAGATTTGTATCATTTTTATCCATTGATTTTATATATATATATATATATATAGTAATTTATATCAATTTGTCAAGTTTCTATTATATAATTTGCTGATCTATTGCATTACTATATCTTTTCGTCCAACCATTGATAAAACAGATCCCATATCATATAAAATTGTTTGTCTTCTTGCTCTCTAATTTCAAATGTCAATTTACTCATCTCTGCACATTCCATAATTTTCTTAATAACTTCCTCCTGCATAGGTACTTTTTCATTCTTCCAATTCTTAGCAAATACAATTCTAGCCGCTGTCAAAACATTTACAATCAGATATTTCAGTTCTTTACTATATGTTTCCGGTATAATTCCTAATAAAAATGTCTCTGGTTTAAAGTCTATATGTTGTTTTGTCATTTTTTCCAGCCATGTGTGGATTTTAATCCAATATCTTTTAGCTTCTGGGCATGTCCACCACATATGGTAATATGTGCCGGGCTTCTGATGACACTTCCAACATTTATCAGACTTGTTCTTATACATTCTCGCAATCCTCGCTGGAGGTAAATGCCACCTGTAAAACATCTTATACAAGTTTTCTTTATATGCAGTTGACATTGTCATTTTATAGTTTTGAGACCATAGTTTTTGCCACTTCTCTAAATCAATTCCATGTCCAAAATTTTTCCCCCATGCAATCATTGTATCTTTAACCTGTTCTTCCTCCATCTTAAATTCTAGTAAATGTCCATAAAGTTTTTTGATCACCTTTTCATCAGTACCCATCAAAATTTTATCTAAAACAGTCAGCTCATCATAGATACCTTCTGCTTTAAAATCTTTATTGAATCTAGATTGTATTTGCAAATATGAAAACCAGTTCATTTTTATACCTTGTTCTTCCAACGCTTGCATAGTTTTAAGTTCACCCTTTTCATTCAATATCTCAGTATATTTAACTGTTTGTTCCTTTTTATATGTTATTGGATAAGAAAAGGCTTCGATAGTGGATATCCATCGTGGAACTTTTAAATAATATTGTCTTCTTGTCTTCTCCCAGTTTAAAAACAATGCCTCTCGAATATAGTGCCTTCTAAAATAGCCCTGTGTTTTCGTTCCCTTATACCATAAGAAAGCATGCCAGCCCAACAACAGGTCATGTCCCTCTAAGGTCAATAATCTATTATTTCTTAAAGTTATCCAATCCTTTACCCACATCAAATTTGTCGCCTGGTAGTATAATTCCCAGTTAGGCAAGGCAAACCCACCTCTTACTCTTGCATCTTGTAGTAATTTAAGCTTTATTCTTGCTTTTTTACCCTGCCAGATGTATTTCAATACAATTTTATTTAAATCATCAAAGAACTCTTTCCCTAGACGAATTGGAATTGTCTGGAATAGATATAATATCCTAGGCAATATATTCATCTTAATAGTGGATATTCTCCCAATCATTGATAATTGTAAATTCTCCCATTTTGTCAGATCTGTTGCAATCTGTCGTTTAAGTTTAACATAATTATCCTCCTTCAATGTACTACATCTTGGTGTAATATATATCCCTAGGTATTTAACCCTGTTTGTGACCTGTATTTCTAAAACTTCTTCCAATTCTTTCTTTTGCCTTGCTAGCATATTCTTTGTTAATATCTTTGTTTTATCTTTATTTATTTTTAAACCTGCTACTTTTCCATATTCTTCTATCTTTTCAATTAATTTAGATGCTGTTTCCAATGGGTCCTCTAGTATAAATACTAGGTCATCTGCGAAGGCTTGCAATTTGTACTCTTCCTTTTTGATCTTCATTCCTTTTATTTCTTTCTCTTCTCTTATATTCCTATTCAACACTTCTAATGTTAAGACAAACAACAAGGGCGATAGTGGACAGCCTTGTCTCGTCCCTTTTGTTATGTCTATCTGTTCTGTTAAATCTCCGTTTATCATGATTTTTGCAGTCTGCTTATAATATATTGTTTCAATGGCTTGGGTAAATTTTTTACCAAAGCCCATTTGTTCCAATTGCAGTAACATAAATCACCAATTCACGTTGTCAAAGGCTTTTTGTGCGTCTAAAAATATCAAGGCCATTTGCTTTTCAGGGTGTGCCTCATAGTATTCCAGTGTGTCCAGAATTACTCTCATGTTGTCTTTAATTTGTCTCTTTGGCAAAAATCCGTTTTGATTGGCATGGATAAAATTATTTAAATATCTTTTTAGTCTTTCTGCCAATATTGAAGCAAAAATTTTATAATCTGAATTTAGTAGAGATATAGGTCTGTAATTTTTAACCTGTTGTGGGTCAGTGTCCTCCTTTGGTATAAGTGTGATATATGCTTCAGTCCATGTTTTGGGTATCCTCTTCTTTGTCATAACCTCATTCATAACTTCCAATAGTTGGAGGCTCAGTATATCCTGGAAGGTTTTGTAGAATTCCACTGGCAGTCCATCTGGACCTGGAGCTTTCCCAACATTCTGCTTTTTTAGAGCTTCTGTTAGTTCCATCATAGTTATATTCCCCTCTAACATTATTTCAATGTCTTTAGGTATCTGAGGTAATTTCGCTTTCTGTAAATATTGTCTTACTTCTTCTTCTTGTACATTCTCTTGGTAATACAATTTTCCATAGTAATCTTGTATAATTTTTTTCTTGTCCTCATTACCAAAGCAGATCTGTCCTTCTTCATTTATCAATTGATTAATCCTTTTTGATTCTCTCTCCTTTCTCAGTTTATAAGCTAGCCATCTACCTGGTTTATTTGCATCTTCAAAGTAATTCTGTTTAGCACTTCTGATTTTTTGTGCTAGTTCCTCCTTTTCCATTAATCCCATTTTATGTTTAATTAAATCCATTTTAGCTTTAATGTCTTTTTTTTTGCGGGGATTTCTGTAACTCTTCTTCCAGTTTTTTATGGTCATCCTCCAATAGTTTAAAAGTCTTTTTCTGCATTATGTTTCTTTTCCTTGTATAATCTATTATTAAACCTCTTGTATAAGCCTTCATTGTATCCCAAAGATTCTGTAATGATGTATCCTCTTTTTTATTTTCATTAAAAAAGAAGGTAAGTTCTTTCTCTATTTTTTGTTTGAAATCTTTTTCTTTTAGTATCCTATTATTTAAAGTCCATCTAGATCTCTTCCATTGTCCTTTTCAAATAACTACCATTGGGTTGTGGTCGGCCCAAATACTTGTTTGTATTTCAATTTCTCGAATGTTAGCAAATAAGTCTGCTGACATCCATACCATATCAATTCTAGACCAAGATGCATGTCTGTCTGAATAAAAAGTATATTGTTTATTTGCCGGATTTCTTTCTCTCCATGCATAATGCCCACCACTGTTAAAGAGATTTCAGTTTTTGGCTTTGGTTCCAAAGCAGCCAATCGTCGTTCACCAGTTGGGCCTTGCTGCCAGCCGATTGGGCGCAGGGGCCAGAAGGTAGGTGGCTGTGGCTGGCTGGCTGGCTGGCTGGCTTCCTTCTTTCCTTCTTTCCTTCTTTCCTACCTACCTACCTACCTACCTACCTACCATATAGGCTTGCTCTATTTGCCCTCTCCTTACAACCCTCAGATGAGCCCAGGTGAAGCTTTCTGCTTCTCCTCCTCGACTGACCCATGGAACTGCCTGCTACACTGCTGTGTGGAGGTGGAACAAAGGGGGCTGCTGACCATGAAGAAAACTGTACCCCTGCTCCCATTCCAGAGTGTCCCCAAGAACCCACTCGAGGGAGGAAGAGGGCTCACCCATCAACCACTGATGCCCCCCAGCCAGCCCTACCTCACCAGAAGGCATCAAGTCACTCCCTCAATGCCCACTGCCATTACAAGATTTCAAATTTCTGCCTCATTTCCAAAGCAGCCAATCACTGCTCACCTTTCGGGCCTTGCTGCCAGCTGATTGGGTGCAGGGGACAAAGGGAGTTAGGATAGAGGTCAGGGATACACCTATAATGATCATGTGACCTGGGCTGACCGCAGTGGCATTGCAATGCAGCAGTGCTGAAGCGGCCACACATTTCCCAAATTTCAATCCCATGGGAGTAATGGGTCCTATATTTTGAACACATTCTGTAAGTTAGCCCATTTGAGGTACATTGGTTCAAAAACTGTTGCCCCATGATGCCTTGTTTCACCCAGTTGAAGGAGTTTTAGTAATATATAGATAGAAACCAGCCCATTTAATTAATTAAACATATAATTGCATTATTTAAATGGAATAATATTGTCATAACAATAATTAACATCATCTGATATGACATAATGAGTGAAATCCAACTGCACATCCTCTTTAAAGTTCCTAGACCCTCCCAAAGTTGCTCTGGAAAGTTAAGGCACTGTGGTGATTTTGGGACTCTGGAGGAAGGGAAAGGGAAGGAAGAAGATAGGAAGAATGCAGTATGAGACTAGAAACCTGCTCATGTAATATTGGATATAGCATAAGGATTATAATTACATTTAAATAAGAGTTTAATTGTATAATAAAAACTTGGCAACTCATACAGCAACCAAGCAATGAACTGAGTAGAGTTCATGCATGGGCCTATTATTGAGTCATGATGGGTGTCCTGAATGGAACCATCATTTACATGTATCAATGCATAGTAAAGTTTCTCTCAACACTTAAGTCCCAGCTCAGGTTGGAGCCTAAGCACAGACTATGGAAGCCTGAGAAAATGATAAGAACAAGTAGACAACACCATATACATTTAAACTCTCATGTTGTATTAACATAGGGTGGGAAGGCCTGTTCTTCAAGCTTTTTAAGGATAGTTCCTAAAATACCTATATTTTAATTTGAGCTATAAGTCAAGATGTAGCAGTCCAAAAGGAAGGTAGACCAGGAAAAAAAAATCTTATTCTGATTAAATTTCCTTTTATATTTCTTGCTTAGCCTGCACCGTTAAGTGAAATAGAAATCATAGCATTCTTTCAGCTAGGCCTGATAAAGATCTGTATCCACCTTGCTGATGGTTGTTCTCTTCTTCTCTTTCCTTCTACCTTTCCCAGCATTAGAACTATTTCTGGAGACCTAGGTCTTCACATAATATGTCCAAAGTAGGATAATTTGAGCCTGGTCATTTATGCCTCAAGTGAGAACTCTGGGTTGATTTGTTCAATGATCCATTGATTTGTTTTCTTGGCTGGCCATGGTATTCTCAGGAGTCTTCTCCAACAGCAAGTTCAAAAGTGTCAATACTCTTCTATCCTGCTTCTTCTGTAATGTTTGTCATTTACAGGGAGCAAAAATAATATAAATGATATCAAAAATGGCATTATCATTGTTGTCAAAGACTTTTCTTTCCATATCCTTTGACATTTACTATACTTGGAAAATGGAAATGGCCCTAAGATGAAAAAACAAGAAGTGTCATATGCCAAAAATAGACAGTGTGGTGCTCATGAGTACATCTATGCCAGCAAACACCTACCTTGGTACCTGCAGCCTACAAGCCTTCCTGCTCCATCTGACTTTAGACAGATAGGGAACTGGTGCGTTGAAAAGCAAGTATCAGCTTCTAGTATCATAAAGGTCTCCCTGGAACAGTAAAGAACATCCTGATAGGTTGTGACTGGCCATACCCTTTTATCTGCCATTTTTTAAACAGACATCTCCCAGAGCAGCTACTTTTTGAGTATTCCACCACAATCTCAAACTGACAGATGTGTCCCCCCCACCATCCAAAAGTTTATTCCTGTCCTGTGTGGAAGGAATAAGCAGAAGCATGTGGATACATGACATAAACAATATTAAAGGATTAACATAAAGATTGGATTCACACATCATAATAAACCAAATGTTCCTAAAAATTCTGGGGGAAGTCTCAGAGCTATCATTTTAATAAAATTTTGAAGTGGGATTATAAATTGTGTTAAGAGATTGTCTAGTTATTGTTAAAAATTTGAGTGGATCTAGTACTAAATCCTGGTTGAGGTCTAAAGGTAAAAGAGAGGGAGAGCAAACATATACCCAAATGTGTCTTACAATGTAGAAGGCATAATCTGTAACATTGCAATGACAACTGTTTCTCTGACATGTCATATATTTGTTTAGTGGCTGTGTGTGTATGTGTATATGTTTGTAATTTCCACATCCAAATAAGTGACCATGTGAATTTATCTGGGATTCAGCTAATGATAAGTCAATATTTAAAAGCAGTTTATTGATTGAGTGTTGGTAATAGACTAGGAATGGATAATGGATGCATTCCAAAACTTATTTCTAAATTGCCCAACTGTTTATCATTATTAATTTGCTAAAAATATGTACCTAATTTTATATTGTTTTCAGAATTTTCAAATCATAAGATAAATCCTACTCTCAAAGCACAACAGACATGCAAAAATATATAGCCTGTATATTGTTATGTGTTTTGTGTCAAATTACTTCCAAAAATATAATTTCACATGGAAGATCAAGAGAAATAACAGTGAAGAACAGCATTTTAATGACTTGAAAACTATTTCCTAAGTTTTAGAAAATACTTACATTAATTAAAATAGTTTTTTCTCCCCAACCCTTGATTTAAATATAGTTTTTCTGATTGTGTGGAATCTAGTTACAGTATTCTCACTACCATCAACAGAAAGCTGTTGCCAGCAGGATATCATAATTCCTTCTCCACTGTTCAGTCCTTCTCCCAAATTTCCTCCCTTAAGCCTTCAGAGATGTTTGGTACTGAGGCCCGCAGAGAGATAGAATAAGGGAATATTGCCTCCCTTCCCATTCTATAGCTGATGTCTTCCAGCTAATAGAGTCCAGCACTATATACAGTCCAAAAGTAAACATGCAGTGCACGCCACTGAACAAGATGTATTAGATGATGGAGTAGAAACCAAAGAAGAAAATATAATGGAATTAAGTTTCATGTTTTACTTGGAGCTAAATAGAAAATCCTGCTTTATCTCTGTCTCTCTTTTTTCAGCAATCAAGCTCTGGGGATCTGAGGACCCTTAGGAAAGGGTTATCCCCATACCACTCTGAGTCTCAGCTGTCGTCATTGCCGCAGTATCAGGATGCCATGCAAAATGTAAGATACACGCAGAAGTCCACTCATTCTCATTCTGTTGGTGAGAGTCTTAGATTTATATAGAAGAGGAGCCAGAACTCAACTGAAGAATGTTCATTTCTGGAAGATTGTTAAGTAAAAGCAGGAGATAGAGAATTTGTGCATCTATTGCCATGTGCTAAATAGTATATATGGGAAATTAAGAAAGTACTTTGTACCCTGGAAGAAAATCAGCTGGAATATAGCATCAGAGATCTCCCCAAATCTTCCATTCTTAAACCAACAGCTTAAGAACATAATAGCTATTGATGAGAGCAAAATCCTTTAACATAATAACTGGATTTACATGGCACAAAGAAATAGTATTGTTTGTTTTTGTATTGGCTTCATCCATTGTGTTTTGTATACATTGTGTATTGTATATAATAGTCTATGGCTAAATTTATTGTGCAAACCCTGCCATTTATCATTTATTCAACAGACCATAATTAAACAACCATATACCATGATCAATGAACAATGTTTTACTTACGTTCTTGCTTTCTATTTAGACTGACAGTTTTTTTCTTAGCCCATAAATCCATTTAATTCTGTTTCAGAGTTTACCAGAGAATCTTAAGGTATATATTTTGATATCCCCTGGGCATTTACTGCTTATATCCATAAGTCAGTAATTAGATGTCTTCAAATTTCTACCTCCTAAATATCTAGGACCTTTGGAATCTTGTACTATTAGAATAGAATTGCTGATAAAAGATTACACAGTAGAAACTAATTGTCAAATTTCTTACTTTCACACAATATGAGAAGTAATCAAAATTATGCAGTTATACGTCCATGGAACCAGTTTGCCAGGTTATTGGTCATTAGAACATCTTGAAATGAAATAATTTTCATAATTCAAAAAAATAATTTTTGAATTAAAAGGAACTGTAATAAAGGAAACATATTTGTCTAAATATTAGGATAAATCTGTAATGATAAGAGTTTTGACACTGAAACAGTCTGCTGTGGGCAATGGTGAGTTTGGCTTTACTAGGGACACTTTCTGGTCACCTCTTAGTGATATTCTAGTTGTATTTTGCATACAATTTGGCTTGATGGCCTTAAAGGATACCCATATAACCTGGTTTACACATTATGTTAAACCAAATTTTAACCTTGGTTTATTGAACAAGCCATAGTGTTTCACACATAATTCTAAGCCATAATATGTGGGTTCACACATCACAAAAATACCATAGAGATCTATTTATAGCATATGTATACTATAGTATTAAAATATGGTATATCAACTACAGTTACTTGAATAAACTACAGTTGGCAAAGTTTACATAACACATTCAACTATAAACTATGGATTATAGACTACAGTATCTGGATCCACACAATATGTTCAGCCATAAACCATATCATTGTGTAACACAGTAACTGGGTCTGTTGCTTAGTGTTATGTCTGAATGAGGCCTGTCTGCAAAACGTATCATCTACTCACTGAACTAGGTTCAACTTTGGAAGATTAAAACAACTTTGTTGTAATTTCTGTGCAGAGTGATACTTATACCATGTATCTGTTACTTTAATGGTTATAATCAAATGTTTACGTCCATGGATCCAGTTTGCTTTTTAATCCATTGAATATCTTCCTAAAAATGAGGGAAGGCCAGCTGTATCTTCCAAATTTCTAATACCTGGCTTTCTAGAAGCTTATTGATACTGTCCTTTTGCTTCAAGGATGAATGAATCCTTATTCATTCATCTGAGCCAGATGCCTATTCGATGAGCTTTTTAAAATATGCCAAATAGTTACTTGTAGAAGTTCAGGTTATATATAGAAAGAAATATTTAGTACCAGGAGAAGTATATGGTATGTAAGAAGTAAGTGAAATGTTTGGTGGATTGCAAAATACCAAATTTGAAAATATGTTTGAAATTGTAAATACTGTGTTCCTACTTATCCCAAGAAGAGAAATTTGCTTATGTACTAGGACATCCATTAATATGTTTATGTTTCCTCTTACACCTTCTCTCTTTCGTATTCTGAGAAAGGTTTAAGTGTGTGAAGGAGAAATTCCATAATTCCTTCAGAGAATGAATAATCATATCCTTATTTGTATCTCTTATTCTCTCTCTTTCTGATCTTTATTTTCTTAACATAACAAACATATACTTATAGTATTAATCTGTGGGGGCAATTTCTAGTAAAAGGCTATCAGATCTGGGTTGCAAAGATATAGATGCCCACTAGATGGCAGCAAAGAGTATATATTTACTGCCTTCTAATAGCTATTTTTGCACTCCTGATTAGGTAGTTGTAGTATGCACCAAATGCCTGCTTTCTATTTGTTGAGGAAATGCGTTAACAATTTTGAAAACTAGCATTGGTCTGTAAGGGAAGGTTAGGATGACCAAGTAATCTGACACAAACAAACAGATTGACCCAAGTTGCTTTGGTCATAATGAAGAAGCTGATTATGTCTGTCTGTCTATCTATCTTATTATATTGCAGAGAAGGTGAATTGTTTCCCCGACATGCTCACTTAGTGAAATGCATTGTGGGGACTTTTTAATTGTTAGGAATGAGCCAGCCATGCTAGTTTTCTATGCAGCAAAGATAATTTGTTCATGTGTTTTAATACTACAGGTTGAGCCATAGAGAAAAGAGAAGCCAAACGTTATTCCAAGATCAGAACCTTGCATCTACAAATAAACAGACCCACAAGACCACTATTACTCATACAAAGCCATAGACCAGACAGGAAATCTGGTATAATCTTTCCTGCCTAGGAATACCTAAGGAGAAACTAGAGTGGATGCTTTTAGAGTCAGGTGCTTTTAGAGATCCAGGAATGCTTCTCTGCTAGAACCACAGAGTACTATTTTGGTAGCACACTGGTCATCCACATGAGACGCTTAGGATTTCCAGTTCTTTTCCAGATGGCTCTTAGCAAGTATGGAGATGTGGTCACTACAACTGCATTAAGTGGTTCTTCTGATTTTGGTGACTGTGCAAATTGTCCCTAAATATGCCTCAAGACCTAATGATGAATTAGAATCTTCATAGCAATCTGGATCCAATCCTATTTTTTAACATTGTAACAAAACATCCTGATATGATTACATGGCACTTCCCCATCTTTCAGGTTCCCTTTCTATGACTGAATACATGAGAAGAGTCAGATAGCTTAATGAAATAATTGAGAAGAGCCCAGATTACAGTGGTATATATTTCTACTGCAGGTGCAAGGAATTAAACTGGTAGCTCTAGAAAGGGAAATATTGTAGCCTTGTCCTCCAAGGCAGCAGAGAACAAGCTCATTCCCTCCTCTGTATAACAACCCTCAGCTATGTGAAGAGTGCTGTCATATCTCCCATCTGCAGACAAATCACACTCAATTTCTTTAATGGTTCTTCATAGGAGAGTATTCAGTCCCTTTTCTCACCATCTTGGTAGCCCTCCTCTGAACTTGCTCCAGTTTGCCGATGTTCTGTTTAGACTGTGGCCCCAAACTGGACACGGTATTCCAAATGGGACCCAACTAAAGCAGAGTAGAGTGGGACAATTATTTCTTATGATCAGGTTTTGTGCTCCTGCTAATACATCTCAAGTTAACATTGTCTTTTTAATAGCTGCATCACACAGGGTATAGGACTTTACATTTCTCCTTGTTAAATTTCATCCTATTCATTTTGGCCCAATCCATTAAATTAGTAGCTCTTGTCGAAAAAAGGAGGTAATATTAGTCTGGCATCACTTGTGTCTGAGAAACCTATGCTGGCTCCAGTTAATTGTAGCATTCCTATCTAAGTGCTCACAAAATACATTATTTTGTAATCTGCTTGAGAATCTTACCTAGTATAGTCACCAAACTGATGTTCTGTAATTTCCTGAACCTTCCTTCACTCTTTTGAAGATAGGTACAACATTTGTTCTCCTACAGTTTTCTGAGGTCTTCTTAATTCTCCAGTTGTCAAAGTTTACAGTTAGTGGTTCTGCAATCACCTCCATTAGTTCTTTCAGTGCCCTAGGAGGTAATTCAGAATGTTTCGATCTAGTCTTGTGTAGTGTGTAAGTTTTTTGGGTTGTCCCATGGATTTTGTGTGCATTACACATTGCTTTTGATTAACTGATATATGGTGTTCTGAATAATAAGTGCACAGCAGACAAATCAGTAGTTCCCTTTAAAGTACTACAAATTCCATAAGCCACAGCAAGCATGCCTCTATGCCGTGATTATGAGGGTTGTAGCCCAAATACATTTGGAATGTACTAGGTTCCTTTCATTGCAAGAAGAGGGTTACTCTTTCCATTTTCTACTCCAAGGTATCAAAAAGTCTTAGGCTGTCCTAGTGCCAAATGCTGCTTGCCTTTGCAGATGTGTAACACAAGCAGGTGGAACAGATTGCATTTTGCATAATGCTGGTTAGTTTTTGCTGGCTTTGAGCATAGCTTGGAATGTGGAATATTCAATTCACTGGTTGCACAAATCAGTAGTGCCTGGTGTCAGTGGGTGACTAATGTGTAACAGCACCTTTTTGGAGAAAAGAGAAAACAGCGAGAATTAAACACAACAGAAAAGAATGTAATGCTGTTGTGAGGTTGATTACACTGAGAGCCTATTGAACAATGAATAACATCAAAAGCAGGTCTTTTAAAGCAGCAGTAACAGAGAGGAAGAGAAAAGGAAATGTGGATAAAGGCAGAATCAGTTTCCAACTTTGAAACTTCTCATTTCAGTGGAAAACAACTGAGCCCAAGCATCCTAGAAAGAGTCAGATTTTACATTTTGGTTAGAATTGTCAGACATAGTAATACATTCTAAAACCAAGGTCTTACCAATAGAAGCGAATATATGTAGCTCAGAGTTGAACTGTGGAGTCCTTGGGGTTCTCTGAGCTTGGCTGTTTTCTTGCAAATGTTTCGTTACCCGACTAGCACTGAAGATGTTCCTAGCCGGGTAACGAAACGTTGGCAAGAAAACAGCCAAGCTCAGAGAACCCCAAGGACTCCACCAAGGTTTTAATCGTACTTCAGAGCAGTGGGATGCCCATTCCGTGAGTTTCCCTGGAGAGGCAAGTTTATCTTGTAGTTATTTGCCTGCTTTCACACCAACAATATTTGATATCCTATCTTTTTGATCCTAGAGAATTCCTAGGGTAGCTTGCATTCTCTGAGTCCTAGAATGTGGCTTCTAACTGGGCATAAAACCCAGAACTATTCTTCCAAAGGAGCAGCATCATATATGCTTATATGGAGCCAGATTCATAGGACAAAAGGAATAGTTTAAGTAAGTAACTAAGTAAGTGTGTGTGTGCGTATACATTTTTAAATGAACCTTTTTATTTGTTCCTTACTCAAGGAAAAGGGTGTGTAAGTCCTTTTGGGGAGGGGGTTGAGTAGATTTTGTCGAACACTGCCATGATGCTAATGCTATATGGTGTCTGACAAGACAGGAAAGTGGCTGGGTTAGGTAGATTGGTTTGGCTTGGGCTTAGCTTCTGAACAACCCCAAGTGTTAATTCATGAGCACTTGTTTGGTATATGTAATAGAAGCAAATTAAATACCCATTGAAAGAAAATTGCATCTGCAATAAAGCCTTTCTCAGTTTGAGGAGGAAAATGGCCTTTTCCCTCTTTCCATTTTCTTGTTAATGCTATTGATTAAACCGCTAAATATTTCAGAGGAACACAGTAAAATATACAGAAAAAAAATGATTCAAATAAAATCTGTTATTCTTCCCTATTATTCTCTCCTTTCTCTGCAAGGATTTGTGTTCCCTGGTTTATGCCCCATGGCAGAGTATTCTGCTTTTTCACTTTTGTACATCCATCTCCATGTGACCTAGGACAACGCAGCTCTTTAAATAGGAAAGACAGAGACTGAGGCAGTGAGGACAGTTTTGCTGTAAATTGGATGCCTGTGGTCCATGTGAATAGTGGATGTCCGATAATGAAATGTCACAGTTACTTTGAATCAAGCGTTCTCCTGGTGAATAGGCAGGCTTGCTGGCTGGATAGAATACTAACAAACTGATAATTTGGTACACTCTTGACAGAATAAGATTAGACTAGATTTAAAGCTTCACTGGACCAAAAGTAGTAAAAAATAGCATTTGTTACAATGACAGTATTTATTAGTTTAAAACAAGAAATTACTGTGTTATGATTAGTACCCCATTATCTTTCATCAAGAAAAGAAATTCTTGCTCTTTCCATGTGCGTGTGTGTGTGTGTGTGAGAGAGAGAGAAAGAGAGAGAGAGAGAGAGAAAGAAAGAAAGAAAGAAAGAAAGAAAGAAAGAAAGAAAGAAAGATTGATTTACCTGTGCATATTACATAAACCCTATCATATTACAAAACCTATAATTAATCAAAGAATGTATCTTAAGAAACTGAATTTTCATTCCCAAACCAGCACAGGTTCCTAGACCTTGTATCATACAGAAAAAATTCAGAACTATTTGGGAACCCAGGCAAAGCACAAGACTTTTCTTCTTGTACTGCAGTTGAACAGCAGTTCCCACCCTCATTAGTTTGGGGAAGTTGTTGAAGTTTATTTATTTCTTATCCTAGTTATTCCCTTGTATATAATCCACCACTAATCCTAGTGGTAGACTAAGAAATTTGAGAATTTTAATCCAATAATTCTTTTTCTTTCTTTCCCAGAGCTAACCAAGTGTGACCCAGATAATTATTGACCAATTAGTCTTTTATTCATAATCAGCAAATTATATGCTAGATTTTATCATAGAAACTGTTGAATTGGGTGATATCAGAGAACATTTTGGCTTCTGAACAGGCTGGATTCAGATTTTGACATTCAGCAGTGGACCAATGCATAATTTTACATCACCCAGCCAAGACATATTCTAGTTGACTAAAAGTTGTATGTTGCTTTTGTAGATTAATGGGCAGCCTTTGATTCAATTCCATGTGATAGACTCTGGAGGAAATTAGCTGCTACATTGATTGAACATTATCTCTTTAATTGATAATAGCATTGTACCAGATGTTACTACACAATTGAAGAATAATCGGAAAGGCAATTCAGCTGAACTTATCCCAACCCAAAAAGGCATTAAACAAGGAACTGTTCTTGCCTCAATACTCTTTAATGTTTACATCAGTGACAACATTACAGTTTTTGCTAAGCCAGAATTCTATCCTCCATCTCTCACCCATTGTCCCATCTCCATTTTTATGTGTTGATGATTTAGATATTCTATCCATAACTCATGTGAGTATGCATAGATTATTTAAAGCTCTATCATTTTACTTCTCTAGGGATGTTGTGTGTTTGTGAGTCTGTGCAGCTTTGAATCAGTGTTGATCCTGGCAATTGCTTGGACAAGTCCCTGTAGTTTTCTTGGCAAGATATTGGAAATAGTTTGCTGTGGCCTCCTTCCTAGGGCTGAGAGAGAGTGACTGGCCCAAGGTACCCACCACCACCACCTCCTCTTCCCCCCCTCCTCTCCTCCTCCTCCTCCTCCTCCTCCTCCTCCTCCTCCTCCTCCTCCTCCTCTTCTTCTTCTTCTTCTTCTTCTTCTTCTTCTTCTTCTTCTTCTTCTTCTTCTTCTTCTTCTTCTTCTTCTTCTTCTTCTTCTTCTTCTTCTTCTTCATCATCATCATCATCATCATCATCATCATCATCATCATCATCTTTTTATCCTGGCTTTTATGCATTTCAGCCAACTCAAGGCAGCAAACATACCTAATACTCCTGCCTTCTATTTTTTCCACAACAATCTTCTGAGGTGGATTGGGCTGAGAGAGAGAGTGATTGGCCCCAAATCACCCAGCCGGCTTTCATGCCTAAGGGAAACCTAGAATTCACAGTCTCCTTTTTAGGCCAGCACCTTAACCACCATGCCAAACTGGCTCTCTAAACTGACTCTAGGGAATACTAAAATGACGGTTAAAACCTTTACGTACTTAAGAGTTTACTTTCAAACTTCTACCTATTGCACCAGCCAAGTGAGTGATCTTAAAATAAGATCTCAAAGAACATCCCTAGAGATAGTTAAATATGCAGGCCAACATAGTAACAACTGTGTTCCAGCAGCAATTAAACTAAGTATACACTACTAAAACTCTCCTGTCTATAACATTCAACTGGGCAAAGCGGTGTGTCATAGGGCAACAATTTTTGAACCAAGGTACCTGAAATGGAAGGAAGGAAGGAAGGAAGGAAGGAAGGAAGGAAGGAAGGAAGGAAGGAAGGAAGGAAGGAAGGAAGGAAGGAAGGAAGGAAGGAAGATTTCTGGTGCTCCCTGCCAGCTTCCCACAAGCAAAATCAATGGGGAAGCCAGAAGCAAGGTGCAAGTCACTCATACTCCCATTGTTTTTTGGGCCTTGGTCATTCTGTTTCTCTGTTTAAGTAAGGAAATATCTCTGAAACAATGACCCAACAGGTCATAGGTTGTCTAGTTTAATGCTAAAATTCTGGCTTTGATGCTATATGGTGCTTAGTTGTGCATCTACAAGGATGCTTCAAGTCATTCAGTCAAAATTCTTAAAAGCTATACAAGTTGTCCTTGGTTTACAATGGCAATTGGGACTGGAATTGCCGTCACTAAGTGACATGGTTACAAAGTGCAATGTCACGTGATTGGCAGTTCCAGTTGCTGTTGTCAAGCAAGCACCTCACTTGACCGCAATGTTTGGCTTCCTGCTGGCTTTCCCATTGACTTTGCTTATGGGAAGCCGGCTGTGAATATCAGAAATTGTGATCATGTGATCATGGCTCACTGTGATGTTGTAATCGCAAGCTGGGCACCAAGCGCCCAGATCACAATCATGTGATCATGGGGATGCTGCAACAGACGGAACTCCAAGGACCGGTTGTAACTACCTCTTGTTCAGCAGTGCTGTAAGCTTGAATAGTCGCTGAATGAGTGGTCATTAAACAAGGACCACCTGTAACACATGACTCTTACTTGACCCTTAATGCCCTTATATGGCTGCATTTCTTTGGGGCATGTCCCGCTAGGTTCTGGTTGAAGCAAATTCTCTGCAGTACTTCCTTGGTCTACTTGCTCTTGTTAAATAGGTTCATCTACTCCCTAAGGAGACAAATCAATCATGTTTGGACATACTACGGCTTTTCTATTCTGGCAATATCTGTACACGGCCTTGATAAAACTTTGGCCAAAGGATTTGGGACTAAAACATTCAAACTAACAGAGCCAGAGTTTCCCATCCCTGTTACAGTGTAATTTCTCCCTCTTCCTGGACTATCCCTAGATATTTTTTCAACTTATTACATAGCCCACACAGGAGACTTTTCTCCTTGACTCGAATTGACATGCTATCCATTAGGGTGACAATGGGCAGATATAGTAGCCTCCCTTATTGAAAACCATGTTTGCATATGTTCTGATATATAGGTGGAAACTACATCACATGTGTTATTAAAGTACCCATTTTACACTCAGTGGTGAACAGTTCTTATAACACCAATTGTCAGAAAATGTAACTGTTTTTTTGATAATGAGGTTATCATTTGTCTTTTATGTGACTAATTTTCAGATACTGCCAAGAAGCCTGCAAAATTTCTATCAATAGCTATAGATTATGGAAGTCATTTGGTGACTTCCTCACATTATTAACTATTTCAGGCTTCTTTTGTAACATGTTAAAAATTATTTGTGGTATTTTATTTTTTATACGACTGGTCTTTGCCCGTAAATAAAATATACTACCTATTACAACATTGTAGTTCTTTCTTCAGAATTTTCAAGGCAATATGCATGAATTTATCCCCTTTTATCATAACAATATCATGAGATAAATTAAAAGATGTTTCTTGCCAAGGCTACCCAACAAGCAGAAACTAAGACTCAAATCAATAGAGATTTGACCTCAGTCCTTCCATATCTACCCTGTATCACCAATTCTTATACATACATACACACACACAAATTTTCTAGTTATATATGTAACTCCTCATGCACCAATGTGTCATGCTTTATATTTTTATTTTTCAGGCTAGTTTAGGAAAAGGCCACCTCTGATCAATGATAAAAAAGTATATGGTCCCAAACTCTGTCTAGGAATTTAAAACTGGAAGATGGTGGGCTCATTTTGGTCTAGGACCTTTTCAGCATTTCTTACCTTACTCTACACCTGCCTCTAGAATATCTAGACAGCTTGCCTCCTGGAGTTGTGGGTGCTCCATTGCTGGAGGTTTTCAAGAAAAGATTGGACAATCATTTGTCTGAGATGGTACAGGGACTCCTGCCTTGGGGGTTGGACTAGAAGAGATCCCTACCAACCCTATGATTCTATGATCTTTCTCTTGAACAAAATAATGGGTCTGGGTCAGTAGGAAAAGACTGTTGCATTCTGGGACACTGAGTTGCAGCTACATGAACCCTTTCATTAATCTTTCCCCATCCCAGACTATATAGAAAATTAGTCAAAGAAAACTATGTTCTCAGCCCTGCCCAAAGGGTTGGTTTTATTATAAACATGGTTTTCATGTTTTGAGTAATTTATTATTAATATAAGGAAAGTTTCTCTGTTGGAACCTCTTTCATATTTCCAGATAACTGAGGAATTGCTATAGTTCAGCACAAAGTTAAATCCATACAGGAAGAGAAAGAAGGATCTCTTGTTTTATTGTTTGGATTTTGTATATTTGTTATTCACAGTTCAGTGCCCTCCCTCCATAATGACCAATATTTTCTTCTCCAAAAAGACTGAAGGACTCAGATTTGAAAGCAAGAGGAGGAGGGGGGAGCTTTTATTTTCTTTTTCTTTTAACATGTTCTCACCAACGTACTTCTCAGCAAGTGATGATGACAGCATGTTAAAATTGAATGGTGTGATTTCTCGGCACATTTCTGAATGAATCATCCTGCAATTTAAGTTAAATAGATGTTTGGCTGGAAAAGCTGCTACCACAATCTAATTTATGATAGGGCCACGTCTGTCTCCACTAATGTGCAATGTGAGTCAGACATGAATGTGAAAAATATGAATTATCACCTTAAAAGCTGATTTTTTTCTTTTTCTGTTATTTAGTTGCTGACCTCTTGCATGTTTTTCTTTTTATCCTTGAAAAACTGGAATGTTTTCTGTTTTTAAGTGGGCCTTAAAGTAGTATGCAACAATTTAATTGTATTTGTATAATTCTATTTACTGCATAATCATAGTGAAAATCAAATCAACTAATCTGCAGCAGGGGGGGAAAAACCCTTAAAAACCCACACAATTGCTGCAGGACTAAAAAGTGAGTTTCTAGGTAATCCTGCTCAGTGGCGCTATAGAATAAAATGGGCTCCACTAACTTCCAATAAAATCAAAATAAACCCAGTTTTGATGAGAACATCATGGCAAGAAGTTTCAGTGCAAAAATTCCATTACCTTCCTTCCTCTGTTTTGCTGTCCAATGCTTTTGATTCTAGAGATCCAAATTTGGTACTAGAGCCCATGATTAAAACTAGATAAGTGATGTAACTGGAACTCTTTCACTGTATTGAACTTTTAGAACTTTAATTGTCTCAGATCTGTGGCCCAAAATGTTAAAGCAAGGAGAAATGATTTTGTTTATTTATTTTATTTTTTTAATTGCATGCCACCTTTCAAATCATAATTCCCCCAAGATAGCTTACAACATCTTAAATGTTGATTTAATTATTTAATTAAAGAAAGAAAATGTACTAAAGCAGTGATTAAAAATACAACATATAAACAGAAGATGCCTCAGCAGATGGTAGTACTTAGCCAGCTTTGGCTAACTCAGAATCTAAGTAGGGTCAACCATAGTTAGTGCCTGAATAGGGGAATCACCTAGGAATTTAAGGGCTAGTGGCTAGATTGGAAAGTTTAAAAAACATACTGGGAGATGGTAATGAGAAACTATTTATATAACATTGCCAAGAAAAAGCTGCAAAGATGCATATATATTTGAAATGTTATCATTAAAGGACTGAAAGAGACAATTTCAGAAGTTAACATTTTAACACATGACCTATTAGTCTCATTCTGCATTTTTCTATTTTTGAATGTGTAGTTTTGTAGAAGGCGTAGTAGGACAATGGCTGACAGAATATTTTTGGAAAACAGGGTGTCCTGAGAGGTAGAGTGTAGGTGCTGGGTTTAACAGGTGACTGAACCTGTCAAATTGCCATCGCACAGCCTTGCCTTTCCCATGCCACCCTTCCAACCGATTTTTCATATGATATTGGTAGATGCAGCTATGTGCTATCTTGGTGTTTGTTTCCATAGAAACTGATGCAGAAGGGGAAAGAGGGTAACAAGGAAGGACAAAGGGGAAATATCAGTTAATGTTGTACAATAAATGTAGACTCTGAATGGTTAGATATTTCCTGATGGTCTTTATTCATACTCAGTGATCTTACATTTTGACTTCTAAAAGCACTAAAGAGAGAGAAAAAGAAAGAAAGATGCAATTTGTTATTTGAAATATATCTACAGCTTCATCTCAGGATTCCTATGTGACCTTCAAAATGGGTGATCATGTACTAGATGAATTCAGATAGTTAACCAAGTGAGAACCAACAACTGAATGTGCTAGTTTTCAGTATGTTCTGCACATTGTGGAGAAGACTTTTCCACAACTGCACATATTTTTAATCACTTGTGAAAGTATGGTATTTTTCCCACTGTCTACTTAGATTTCACACCATGTCATATATCATGATGGTTCTTAACATGATTGTTAGGAATATTATCACTAACTTGATTGATGAAAGCAGGGACAGAATGCAGCTCAGGACTGATAAAGATGTAGTAAGATCCATAATCCAATTCTAGGTGGTTGAGGGAGCTAGCATAAATGATTTCAGAACCACTGAGTGTAATCTTCAAAAAACTCCTGAAGGATTGATAAGATGCCAGAAGGCTGGAAAAGTGCAAAAAGTTCCAAAGTTCAGTGGAAGAAAGGAGAGGAGGCTACAGATCGGTATATTTAATGTCTATATTGGGCAACAGATTGTCAAGCAATATGTCAGCAAGTATTTAGAAAAGGACGCTGCCATAATCCAGAACCAGCATAGATTTTTGTCAAGAACCATCTTGTCAGATTAACCTTACAGGTAGTTCTTGTTTAGCAACTGCCTCTTCTTCTCATGTAGTAGAAATGGACAAAGAAAGTATTCAGAAATTTCAAGGCCTCTACCCTTCTGCCCTGACTGAGAAATAACCTTAATTACCCTTAATAATATTCTAGCCCTAGTTTCAGCCTTTAGCTTAACTTTGGTTAAGCTTTAGGTTAGGTATGGTGCAAACAAATCCTTGTATCACAGTATATCATCTAAAGATTGTGTGTGTGTGTGTGTGTGTGCGCACATGGGAAGGTGGTGAGGAAAAAGGATTTAGTCATTCCTCAAGCTGCTGCTAATGTCCTAACCATGTTAAGATGAAGCCAAAAAGAAACATTGGTTCTCATAATTTGGAAAAAGCATCACTCTTGCAAGGCATACAGATACTGTATTCTATATTTGGAACTGCAGTACTTTTACGAGTTATTATAAAGTATCATTGCAAAATGACGTGTGTGTAACTCATGCCCAGTTGTGAAGTCCTGTATTTATAAAATAAGCATAACTTTATTTCAATTGTGATTAAGGTGATGAATACATTTTCCTTAATCACAGGATTAAGAGAGATTTGCTTATAATTCATTACACTACTTTCAAGTATGTCTAAACAGTATGTTTCCTCTCATTCTGTAATACCTCATAATGTTGCTCTAGAACAGTGTTTCTCAACCTTGGCAACTTTAAGATACATGGACATCAACTCCCAGAATTCCCCAGCCAGCATGGACGTTCTGGGAGTTGAAGTCCAGACATCTTAAAGTTGCTGAGGTTGAGAAACACTGCTCTAGAGTTTCACACATCCAACAGTACTTTTATTAAACAAAGTATTGCAGTGGCATATACAGTTTTGGTGTGCTGTTGGTGAATCACCATATTTTCTTCCAAATTGAGAAGTTTGCAAAAGGATTCTCTACATCAGGGTTTTTCAACCTTGGCAACTTTAAGATGTCTGGACTTCAACTCCCAGAATTCCCCAGCCAGCATGAGTATTCTGGGAGTTGAAGTCCAGACATCTTAAAGTTGCCAAGGTTGGGAAACACTGCTCTAAATTAAAATCCAGCTTCTTTTGTTCTCTGGTGCATTTGTACTGGAAGCATTACTGGTAGTATATATTAAAACAGCTGTGACTGTTTCCAGAATTGTGCAGCTGCTGTTTAATGAGTTGCCAACGGATGTTTGCATTTCTCTTCCCATGCATGTCAAAGAATATTTTTGTAATCAGATCTGATGCTTTGCAAAGCCTTAATTGATGAATACCATCACTGAGAAATTACTGTTAAAACATTGCTCTACCTTTGGGTTGCACAAGAAGTAAATCACTATTTTTGGTTTTGAAAGCTTTTGGTATTTTCTCTGTTGCCTTTGTCATAGATTTTTAGGTTCAGGTCACTGATAACTTAAAAGCAGCAGCAACTCAGTTTGCTGGCTTTAGGGAAACCAACAGAAGTCAGACACTTGGACGTGTAAATGAATATAGTCCTAGGCATAGCATGGTTAGACATTATCATCATCACATTTTCATCCAGTTCAAAAACACCATTCACCTCCTCTTTGTCCTTATGAGGAGACTGGAAACTTTTGATCTCAAGAAACCGCAGTTCCTCATTCATTATACGTGAACTCAGGGGACAATAGCTTCAAATTCCAGAACAAGCCAGGATTTGAAACCATAGTAGTAGCAATCATAGGGATCAATCACAGTGGAAACTCTACCCTAGCCCAAAGAAGCAGGAAGTGTGAAATGGTGGCTGATGGTGCTGGCCAGAGCCAATAATGTACATGGGAGGTCTATCAGTTGGCCAGAAGTTGAAGCCTGAAATGAGCTGCAGCTGTGGTTAAGCAAGGAGGTTATCCAGGGTTGACTGAAGCAAAATACAGTGAAAATGTAGGGAACAGGAGAGAAGGAGTTTGGTGGTTGGTGTGCCAGTGGTATACCTCAGCATGGACAATGCTTATCCTATTTTAAGAGGAGTAGGAGTTGGGCAAAGACAGTGATTCAAAATAGCAAAAATATAATTCTTTGCTGCCATCTAGTTGTCAATATTTAGGCAGTCCTACCATTGTATGCATCTATTTGCTTGCACAGATATTCTCTGTCTCTGTCTCTCTCTCTTTTGAGTCCTTGAAAGGTACTTGATGCCCTATAAAGAATGTTATCATGCAGTCAATATCGTGCGAGCCAAATATTTATTCCCTCTCTGCCTGTGACCCACCTATAGCTTCCTATGAGCAATTTCAATTTCTAGAGTTAAAAAAAAATCTCTTTTGGTGTGCTTTGATACTGAAAGAAACTTTTTAGAGGGGAAAATGGACAAGAAAGGATAATTCATTTCTTCTCTCCTCCCCTTCAGTCTTAATTGGCCTGCTTGAAAGTGCTTTTCTGGTTTAAAAGGATTCTCTCTCTCTCTCTCTCTCTCTCTCTCTCACACACACACACACACACACACACACAAACACACAGACCACTTTCCCCCCTCACAGCTTCCTCATAAAGTAGGTTATGCTGAGAAATGTGATCGGTGGTTTGAGACTACCCAGTTTTATGGCTGAGCACAGATCTGAACCCAGATCTCCCCAGTTTTACTTTGACAGTCTAACATTATCTCCTGTGCAACTGGCTAATGCCATGGAACCATTTTTACAAACATAAAACCCAAAACAACATCCAAGGTATTATTAAATCTAGTACATTTAAGCCAGCAATAAAAAACTGGTAGAAGTATTAAAGATTAAACACCTGCTAGAAGGAAACAGCAGGCATCACTGCAAAAACCCCTCTTTCCTTGCAGCTATCTTCATACCATTTTGGCTGGTGACATACAGAGAAGAGCCTCCAAGGAGGATCTGAACAACTAGGCAGGAATACATAGGATAAAGCAAACTTTTCCAATGTTGTAATATAACCAGAACTTCCTGAATACCACATGAGATCACATTGTCACTATAACATGAATCAGTAAAACTGCTGTAAAAATGCCCAGTTTCAGTTTTGGGAATTACAGTAAAGCATTTCATAGGAAACCTTTAAAATAGTGTGAGGACTAGCAGTGCAAATAGGAATATAGTAGGATATACATCAATGCAAAAAGAACCCAACTCAAAGAACTTAAATTCATCTGTAATTCCACATGTAATTTACAGCAAAAGCACACTGATTTTTTATGATTTTGCGTCATCAAATTGGCTCTTAGCAATAACATAGATAGATTTTCTCCATGAGTTCTGTCCCTAATCTAGTCCTTCAGGTCTTCCACTGGTAGACCCACCACCACACTAACTGAGTTCCTCCACCTTGCTGTCAGTTGTCCTCTTCTCTTTCTTTCCACCTTTCCTAGCATTATAGGCTTATTCAGAGAACAAGGTCTTCATGTAATGTATCTGAAGTATGATAATTTGAGCCTGGTGATTTGTGCCTTGAGTAAGAACTTTGGGTTGACTTGTCTGATGATCCATTTGTTTATTTTCTTGGCTCTCTTGGCTGTTCTTGGTGTTTTCAGGAGTTTTCTCCAAAACAACAACAAACTGCACTGATTTCCCTGATTTGTTAGGGACATACAGTCAGGTCCAGAAATATTGGGACATCGACACAATTCTAACATTTTTGGCTCTATACACCACCACAATGGATTTGGAATGAAACAAACACAATGTGCGTTAACTGCAGACTGTCAGCTTTAATTTGAGGGTATGTACATCCAACTCAGGTGAACGGTGTAGGAATTACAACAGTTTGCATATGTGCCTCCCACTTGTTAAGGGACCAGAAATAATGGGACAATTGGCTTCTCAGCTGTTCCATGGCCAGGTGTGTGATATTCCCTCAGTACCCCAATTACAATGTGCAGATAAAAGGCCCAGAGTTCATTTCAAGTGTGCTATTTGCATTTGGAATCTGTTGCTGTCAACTCTCAAGATGAGATCCAAAGAGCTGTCACTATCAGTGAAGCAAGCCATCATTAGGCTGAAGAAACAAAACAAACCCATCAGAGAGATAGCAAGAACATTAGGCGTGGCCAAAACAACTGTTTGGAACATTCTCAAAAAGAAGGAACGCACCGGTGAGCTCAGCAACACCAAAAGACCCGGGAGACAACGGAAAACAACTGTGGTGGATGACCGAAGAATCCTTTCCCTGGTGAAGAAAACACCCTTCACAACAGTTGGCCAGATCAAGAACACTCTCCAGGAGGTAGGTGTATGTGTGTCAAAGTCAACAATCAAAAGAAGACTTCACCAGAGTGAATACAGAGGGTTCACCACAAGATGTAAACCATTGGTGAGCCTCAAAAACAGGAAGGCCAGATTAGAGTTTGCCAAACGACATCTAAAAAAGCCTTCACAGTTCTGGAACCACATCCTATGGACAGATGAGACCAAGATCAACTTGTACCAGAGTGATAGGAAGAAAAGAGTATGGAGAAGGAAAGGAACTGCTCATGATCCTAAGCATACCACCTCATCAGTAAAGCATGGTGGTGGTAGTGTCATGGTGTGGGCATGTATGGCTGCCAATGGAACTGGTTCTCTTGTATTTATTGATGATGTGAGTGCTGACAAAAGCAGCAGGATGAATTCTGCAGTGTTTCGGGCAATATTATCTGCTCACATTCAGCCAAATGCTGCAGAACTCATTGGACGGCGCTTTACAGTACAGATGGACAATGACCCAAAGCATACTGCAAAAGCAACCAAAGAGTTTTTGAAGGGACAGAAGTGGAATGTTATGCAATGGCCAAGTCAATCACCTGACCTGAATCCCATTGAGCATGCATTTCACTTGCTGAAGACAAAACTGAAGGGAAAATGCCCCAAGAACAAGCAGGAACTGAAGACAGTTGCAGTAGAGGCCTGGCAGAGCATCACCAGGGATGAAACCCAGCGTCTGGTGATGTCTATGCGTTCCAGGCTTCAGGCTGTGATTGACTGCAATGGATTTGCAACCAAGTATTAAAAAGAGAAAGTTTGATTTATGATTATTATTCTGTCCCATTACTTTTGGTCCCTTAACAAGTGGGAGGCACATATGCAAACTGTTGTAATTCCTACACTGTTCACCTCAGTTGGATGTACATACCCTCAAATTAAAGCTGACAGTCTGCAGTTAAAGCACATTGTGTTTGTTTCATTCCAAATCCATTGTGGTGGTGTATAGAGCCAAAGATGTTAGAATTGTGTCGATGTCCCAATATTTCTGGACCAGACTGTAAGTTGTCATCACAGAAGAATCTAAAATAGGAATTACAAAGCTATATATTATAATGGTCTACTTTTTCTGGTATCTTGACAGGGCCCTTTTCGCATGACTCCTGATTTTGCTGCATCTCCTGCAGTTGGGTATATTCCCCTAAGCCAGAAACCTGAAGCAGTGGTACATGCTATGAAGGTACGTATTTATATTTGTGTGTGCATCAAGTCTTATTTTGCATTCTGGCACAAAGGGGATAATTGCTTTGATAGCCACTGAGATATCCGTTGCCAGTTTTCTGCACTTGGTGTCCTCTAGAATGTTGAGCCCCGAAGGACATCAGATTGGAGAAAACTGCTGAAATATAGAATGGGGAATCTAATGGTATTCCAGCTTTTAAAAGTTTTGCCTGAATATGTGCTGTTCATTCACAGTATAAGTAATGGCAGTACTGGGCAATAGGATAGACAGCAAAAGAAACAAAAGTGCTATTGCATAGCTATGTATTTCTAATGAATGAGATACAAGGAAAGAGTTTGGAGCTGGCAGTAACACATGACAGACTTTCTCAGATTGGATAACCAGCAACCATTAATTAAACCACCTCAGTTTGCTTGGTTCATCTGTTCTCTGAAAGCAGTCACTAGCTGGTTCCCAGCGTGCCATTTCTGACTCTGAGCTTTGGGATTTGATAATGATTCAATCCACTGCTTTCCTTTGAGACAGTTGAGTATATTGCAGACATATGAAGGCCAAATGAGTTTGCGCCACAGTCTGCATCCACCTGGATCAATAATTAATTCTTTCCTTTTCATTTAAGATCTAGCATTATTTGTGAGTTAGCAAATCCCTCTTGTTTCCCTTGTATCCTTCCCCATAGAAAAAAGAAAGCAATGGATTGAAGTATTTCAAGCCATGCAAACTTGCCATTGTCTTAAAGTTAGTGAGTTATACAATTTTAAAGTAGGTTAAGATAAGTAAGCAAATGGCCCAATTTTATAATTGAGGATTTAAAAAGAAGCAGGAAAAAGGAAATAGAGTACTAGTCTAATTCTAAGCAATCAACATGCAGTTATATCATAGAAAAATAATATGTAATTCTGGAAAGTATACTTTACACACAACTATGGATTTGAATAAAAATTGATTGCAATGTTATCCTCAGTTTTGGAATCCAAGAAAAACATACTGGATTTTGCAACCAGAATGTATTCATTTATTATAGCATTTATATCCAGACACAATCCAATAGATTCTGGGCTGCTCACATACAATCATAAAAACATAGTATCCTATCATCAATAAGATTCAATTCAATAACAAAATTAAAAATGCTTTAAAAAGCTCCTTAAACTCCAAATGTTCACCAGAGAAGCATGGTCTTCACTCAGACATGTGAGTGGGGGACCATCCAAATGTCAGAGAGTAAGCTATTCCACAGATAAGGGGCTACCAACAAAAATGCCTGGTTCCAATTTCCCAATCCCTTAACATCTGGAATCTGCAGTATCCCCTCCTGGTCTGATCACACAAGATGGTGTAGTGCTGTTGTGGAAGATACTTGTCACAGCAAGAAGATCTAGTGGTACACACCAGTTTTCCTCTGTGCCTCTGTATATAAACTTTTTTAGGTCTTTGACTTTTTCAGAGCAACGGTATGTTTTCCATTTTCTTGTTAGGAGGCTCTCTAGTTACTTTCTACTTCCCTAACGTGTTATTAATCTTTAAGATACATTTAAAGGCCAGCCACATGGAGGAAAGAGGGGGTAAATCTGTGAACTTATGCTGTCTAGAGAAATGTTTCTGACTGCTGATAAGTAAATATAAGCAATATATTTACAAGAAGAAGTTAGAATCACAAAATGGGCACTTTCTCAGAAGCAGAACCTCAGCGGAGGCTGGGTCTTAGAACAGGGCTATGTACCTGCTGGACTTAACAGGTTTTATCTGCTGTCATTCTCTGAGCAGGAGAAATGATGTAGTTTGCATCATTTTCCTTTAACACATTCTTTTTCTATATCTCTATTATTTGTGTTGGCATTTAGGTATTTATTTTATAGCCACTCTCTCAAAATGACTCAGGAAGGCATCCCCCCGCCCCCAGAGAGAGAGAGAGAGAGAGAGAGAGAGAACACGACAGTAAATTGTCATAAAATATAAAATATGATAAAACTAATATAAAAATTATGCCAAGGCAACTCAACAAACAATCATATTGGACAGGATCACAAATCTCCCTGACCCAGGGCCTGGGGTAAAAGCCAGGTCTTTAAGGCTTTAGAAAAAGTAGACAAGGATAGGTGCATCTGTATTTTGGCAGGAGTGCTCTTCCATAGGACAGGTCCAGCGACATGTCGCCTGGTCCCATAAGATGTTGTTGCTTATATCAGCACTAGGTAGTACTGTCACTAGGTAGACCAGACCAGAAATTCAACTTCACAGGAAAATCAGAACTACACTTTATTGAGTTTGACTATAAATAACATAATCTTGCTGTACCTCCCCTCTTTCTTATACGCCAGTGAATCAGGGAGTTGTCTGCCTGAGCTGCTTCCAGATATTATCTTGTTTCCCAGGGCTTAAAGAATGTTTCAGCCCTCCTTGCCTAGGTAACAGTTCTTGCATATTTCTGTCAAGTTCACCTCCCTTACTCTTTACACTTAAGAGATGGGACCTGGAGCAAGCTGACCTTGTTGGACCTTATTGGATGGGCACAACTAGCCAGAGACAGGTGATTCTGCAAATCACCTGGCCTTGTGCTATGAATTTTAAAGGTGATAACTAAGGCTTTCAGTTGCCCCTGGAAGCCCATTGGTAACCAATGCAGCTTGCAAAGTAGAGGTGGTGTATGGGTGGACTGAGGTGCACCGTAACTACTTGTGCCACTGCATTCTGGACTAGCTGCACCTTCTGGTGGTCTTCAAGGGCACCCTTATGTAGAGTGCCTTGCAGTAATCTAGACACAAGGTGAGCAAAGCATGAGAGACCATGAATCAGGTCTTTCAATCCAAGAAAGTGTGCAACTGGTGCACAAGATTTTTTAAATAAGTTGTATTTTATTTTCACCTCATTGATTGCCTCTGAATCCTGGAATCTGCATTTCACCATTTCCTGTTGTAAATCTATTAGGAAAACAGCTGGGCAGATTCTTTCTGATGAAGAGTGTCCTGTAGGTAAAGAGGAAGCTGTGAGAGGAAGGGAAGAGAATACATTAGGTACATGAAGAATGTAAACAAATCATAGTTAAAAGAGATTACACAAGTTGTTCCTGCTTGGTATAACATTGTAGCCAATTAATAAGTGGGGATCTTTTGAACCAGTCTTAATGGCCTGAATGTTGGACAGCTGTTGAGGAGATCCAAGCCTGGGAAGAAACTCAGAGCAAAGGACTGGAACCAATCAGAGCCTCTGGAAAGGTGCTCAAACTGGAAAGCTGGAAAGCTGCTCAGACTTTTGAGGAAATAAAAGATGCTGAAAATCTTCTAGCAAAGAAAGAAGAATTCTGACATGTGCTTTGCCTCTCAAGCTGCAATCTTTTTCTACAATGTACTTTAGCTTCCATTTAGCAAACCAGTTCCTGCCTTCATGGGTGGGAAGCTGATTGGCCCTTTTTTACACTGGCTTCTGGGGTAATCATTGCTACTTGAATCATTCTGAAGTAAGGACCATTAAGCAGGAGTTTTAGGGCTATAAGGATGATTTTTTTCTCTCTACATGTAACATATAAATGCAACAAGACAAAAAAAAAACTATTATAAAACGTTGTGTCTTACTGCTGTGGGGGTTGCATATACCCACAAAGATTTATGAGCCAGAGATACTGATAAGCTCTGGATGTTAAGCACAGATTTACTGTAATAAGGTGAAAATAGGCAATAAGAATTCTGCTAAGATTTCTGTGGTTGTTTGCCTCCCTGGCTTTGCAGCATGGTGATCCAAAAGCAGTATTCATATTGTGAATCTATCCCTCTTCTTCCAGTGTCCTATTACATTCATCCAAGCACCACAACAGCAAAAACATTATGCAATGGGAGGATATAAATGGATGAAAATTGGTGAACGAGAATTAACAATTCTGTTACTTTGATGAAGTGCTTGTTCTTAATCACCTGTACTAATCTAATCTTTAGAACAAAAAGACACTTCCCTAGTAGCTTTCCCTAATTAGAACACACACCTCTCTGGTTACCTCATTGAGAAAGTAATGTAATTGATTGGGGATATCTCTGGGGAGTTTCTGCTGGAATTGAGTGCACAAAAGGGACAGGTATATTGTAAATTGGAATCACTAATTTGTGGAATAGTTGTTAACCATGTCCTAGTGATATCAGAGGTTAGTGTGCTCACTGGAGACACAGATCCAAATATGGATTGAGAGAGGATCAGTTCAACACAGGTGGCAGAACCAATTCCACAGAGAACCCTGTCCACTTTCTCTGATTCCACAAGATGAAACGAACTGAGGTAATTTCACAAGATACCATCCCTGTTATCTTATGCTGCACCTAAGTATGAGTGAATATAAGCATTTTTTCCCCCCAGCAAAATGGCTAACAAATATGCTATAGCAGCCTTAAGGAAGATCACCCCTATAAGTTATGGGCCATTGCAAAGAGGGCTGCTGGATGACATTCTGCTGACACAATAAGGGCAGAGAAGTAATGATACCTTGCTGCCGTTATCGCTAAAGTGTTGGCCGAATTTTGGGTGTGTATCTGTGTTTGGCCAAACCTGTTCATTGTCTTTTCCCCTGCTGGTGTATTTGGCATTTCTTCTCTTACTTCAGCTCTCTGAGCTCCTTGAACCACCCTGGATTTGTGAACAAGAGATTGTCCCAGTCAGAGCAATCATGTCCAATGCCTTTGTTATTTCCAAATTCCAGAAATTGGCCTGGGTTGTGACAAAATTATCCACCATATCACTGGGAAGATCCTCAAGTACTTGCTGAAGACAGATCCATAAGATACCTGGACACACTTATGGAAGTTGATGGTATCAAAGAGCTCCATACTAACCAGAAAGTTATCTGAACATGATAAAAGATTGTTGGCAACTTTCAAACCACAAACTTGAGGCAAAGACTAGATCAAGCATATGTCCAGCTCTGTAGGGCAGGCCTGTAGTTACCATGGAAGCCATGAATTCCTGAGCCACCCCAATTTCTGCTCCCAGGACACTGAGGTTAAAATCTTTGAGCACTAATAACTGTGGTGAATCCAACACTAGCCCCACCAAATGAGATCCAAAAACTTGAACATAGATGCTGTTGGTGAAGGGTGGGGCATTAAACCCCAGTTTTTCCCTTCAGCCCAACTTCAGGAACAGACACTTGCATCCAGCCATCTGATGAGAAAGTCCTTTGGTCAACATCAAGGACTCAGGAAGGATTATTGCCACCATCCCTCTTTGTTGAATTGTGACTGATGAAACACCCGATAAACTGGTAGGCAGATCTCGGATAAGGCTATATCATCCCTGCCAATCCAGGGCTTGATTATACAGTGGGGCAAAAAAGTATTTAGTCAGCCACCAATTGTGCAAGTTCTCCCACTTAAAAAGATGAGAGAGGCCTGTAATTTTCATCATAGGTATACCTCAACTATGAGAGACAAAATGAGAAAAAAAATCCAGAAAATCACATTGTCTGATTTTTAAAGAATTTATTTGCAAATCATGGTGGAAAATAAGTATGTGGTCAATATCAAAAGTTCATCTCAATACTTTGTTATATATCCTTTGTTGGCATTGACAGAGGTCAAACGTTTTCTGTAAGTCTTCACAAGGTTTTCACACACTGTTGCTGGTATTTTGGCCCATTCCTCCATGCAGATCTCCTCTAGAGCAGTGATGTTTTGGGGCTGTCGCTGGGCAACACGGACTTCCAACTCCCTCCAAAGGTTTTCCATGGGGTTGAGATCTGGAGACTGGCTAGGCCACTCCAGGACCTTGAAATGCTTCTTACGAAGCCACTCCTTCGTTGCCCGGGCGATGTGTTTGGGATCATTGTCATGCTGAAAGACCCAGCCACGTTTCATCTTCAATGCCCTTGCTGATAGAAGGAGGTGTTCACTCAAAATCTCACGATACATGGCCCCATTCATTCTTTCCTTTACACGGATCAGTCGTCCTGGTCCCTTTGCAGAAAAACAGCCCCAAAGCATGATGTTTCCACCCCCATGCTTCACAGTAGGTATGGTGTTCTTTGAATGCAACTCAGCATTCTCTCTCCTCCAAACACAACGAGTTGAGTTTAGACCAAAACGTTCTACTTTGGTTTCATCTGACCATATGACATTCTCCCAATCCTCTTCTGGATCATCCAAATGCTCTCTAGCAAACTTCAGACGGGCCCGGACATGTACTGGCTTAAGCAGGAGGACACGTCTGGCACTGCAGGATTTGAGTCCCTGGCGGCATAGTGTGTTACTGATGGTAGCCTTTGTTACTTTGGTCCCAGCTCTCTGCAGGTCATTCACTTGGTCCCCCCGTGTGGTTCTGGGATTTTTGCTCACCATTCTTGTGATCATTTTGACCCCATGGGGTGAGATCTTGCGTGGAGCCCCAGATCAAGGGAGATTATCAGTGGTCTTGTATGTCTTCCATTTTCTAATTATTGCTCCCACAGTTGATTTCTTCACACCAAGCTGCTTGCCTATTGCAGATTCAGTCTTCCCAGCCTGGTGCAGGTCTACAATTTTGCTTCTGGTGTCCTTCGACAGCTCTTTGGTCTTGGCCATAGTGGACTTTGGAGTGTGACTGTTTGAGGTTGTGGACAGGTGTCTTTTATACTGATAACAAGGTCAAACAGGTGCCATTACTACAGGTAACAAGTGGAGGACAGAGGAGCCTCTTAAAGAAGTAGTTACAGGTCTGTGAGAGCCAGACATCTTGCTTGTTTGTAGGTGACCAAATACTTATTTTCCACCATGATTTGCAAATAAATTCTTTAAAAATCAGACAATGTGATTTTCTGGATTTTTTCCCCCATTTTGTCTCTCATAGTTGAGGTTTACCTATGATGAAAATTACAGGCCTCTCTCATCTTTTTAAGTGGGAGAACTTGCACAATTGGTGGCTGACTAAATACTTTTTTGCCCCACTGTACATGCTGGGCTGGTTTGTTTCTGCTTGATCAAGTTGTGGAATATCATGATCTTATTACATGCTCTGGCATTCAGTAGCAGTAGCCTGAGCACAAGATCCAAGGGGTATGATATCCAAGATTTAAGGATTACAATTGTTATTTTTGTTAGCGATGGCTAACAAATCCTCTTTCACTGAAATTAACAGTTGTATTCGCAGATGATTTCTGAGATTTTTATAGATCCTACTTTTTCACAGTAGGGTTAAGAAGTAGGAATTTACTTCTTTAAATATTAATATGATGCCATCATATTTTCAGTAGGTTCTGGAATAGTTGTTGAACTTCATATTACTGACATAGATAACATTCAGGCATATATCTCAGGACATATGGAGACTAATAAGTAGCATTTTCTTGAGTAAAAATAAGTAATAATTACTACTACTGTAATCTACAAAATCAGACTAAAAGTCCAGTTAGCCTAACATGCTTTTTCCAACAATGGTTGGTCAAATGATTCATACATAACCAGAACACAAGGAGAAACTATATCTTACTGTTTGTCTTCAACATCTAGTAAATAGGTGTTTAAGAGAAAGGTTTAACTTTGACAAAAAGACAGTTGGAATTGAATTATATAAGATGGAATTTGAGATTGTGTTATGTACAAATGATGAACGTGTGGCTGCTAAAATGTATAAGTTTTTACTGAAATTTGAAATGGAAGAAGAACAAGTTAAAGAGTATATGATAAAATGGGCCAAGACTTTTGGTTATAATATATAGATGGACCAATGGAAGAAGATGTGGTTGAAAGGACTGAAATTTACATTATGTTATAACTTAAAAGAGAACTTTTACAAAATGTTGTACCATTGGTATATGACATCAGAAAAATTATTTTGGATATATACAGATACTTCAAAATTATGCTGGAAATGTGGAAAACATGAGGCGTCATTTTATCATGCATGGTAGACTTGTAAAAAAGCTAGAAATTTCTGGGTCCAAATACACATCGTGAATTTTAAAGATTAGCATTCAGCTGAAACCAGATTTTTTTTGTTGGGACTTATGGACAGTCAACTAGAAAAAACTCATGGATTGCAGCAAAATTATTATATACACAAAGATGGAAAGATTTGGATGGAGGAATGGTTGGTGAAGATGACAGAATTTGCAGAAATGGTTCCTTGTCTTCCTAAGTACATTTATTAGTGACTGGAAACCCTTTATGGTCTTTTTGCTGAAAATGGAAAAAAATGAACTGGTGCTTTATGGATTTGATGATTAGAAAGGGTAAAATATGGAAAGAAGGGAATCATGATGTAACCTTAAAGAGGGAGGACAAATGATAAATGTATTTTTTGCTGCTGTAAAGAAGATCAAAAGCTGCTGCTTTTTCCTTTTCTTCTTTTCCTTTTCTTTACCTATTCACCACTTTTCTTTATTCTTTTCTCTTTTTCTTAAATTTGTATCATTTTTACAATTATATAAAATTCTTCAATAAAAATAATTTTAAAAATTGAGTAAATAGGTTTATAATAATAGGATTGGTATAACAAAGATTGCAGAAACATTATTATTCCGTATATGTATATGTATATGTATGTAGCACCCAGAAAATGGAATTTGTTTCTGCTGGCAAGACAAGCACCTGGCAAGTTTCCTTTCATGGGACATCCTTCTCTTGCAATCCATTGGTGGAATTTCAGGAATAATAGGAGTTTGCGCTTCAGGGGAAATTGATGAATATTATTTCTCTCCTTTCCTTCATGGAAGTATACTTTGGATCTAAGCCAGTAGAAGAGTGTGAGGTTTTCATCAAACTTGTGAAAGTTTCCATTCACAAGTGATTACAATTCTCCTTGAGAAAATGATTTGAGTATTAAAACATAGACAACTGCTTTTTGCCATCAAGCTTAGAACTGTCTACATTGGCCTTTTCCAACCTTCTCTCCAGATTGTGGAAATTCTGATCCTAATACAAATGAGGATCACCAGGCTGAGGAGGGCTGTGCTGGACTGACTGATAGCTCTCTTGGGTTCAGAGATGTCTTCCTAGAAAAGAATGTGGTGAATGTATGGGCTCTACTACCAAGCTGTAGCTATTCCAGAGTGAACCCCCACACTGTAGTATTTTCCAAATCTTTATATAGTGATAGAGAACTTTCTTTATTAATTTGCACTGAAATAATTTTCAGCTGGAGCAATATAGGAACTGAATTAAACCACTGGTCTTCCTAGTTCATTATCAGCACAGCTTGAGATCTCATCTGTTGTATTGTTTTTTTCAGTGTTGGGAACTAGATAATGTCATAGCTATATCAGTAAGATCCAGTGAGGATGTGTTTGATGTGTACGTGTTTATGTAATGTTAAAAATCAATTACATACTTTCCTGGATCTCCTACCATGCCAACCACTAATTTAAGTTTAGAGCTGCCTATGAATGAAAGACTTGGATAGTATTCCATAATATTTTATTGGTGCATTGTAATTTTTTCAGTTTTGATCCCTTCTCTTTCTTTTTCTATCTTTATCTCTGTGCGTGTTCTGAGATTTTGCTCTGTGTAGGCTGTAATGATTCACGATGTGACATATTTTATAATTTCATCTCCACTGTGTTTGTCTGTAGGTCCTTGAAGTCCATGAAAATTTGGACAGGCAGATACAAGAAAACTATGAAGAAGACCTGAGTGAAAAGGAGAAAGCAATTGTTCGTGAAATGTGCAATGTAATGAATCCATTTTCATAGTCTTTCACATGTTAGCTGTTCACTTCCAGTTGTGTTCATGCTGTCCAATATCTTGTAGGATCTGTTCTGTCTGTTCAGACTTATTTGATTGCTGTCTTCACAATCTGAAGAAAAAATAGTTTACAAAGCAAGTGACAGTGCAGTCCTATATATCTAATCAAGGAAATCCTACCGAGTTCAGTGGCACTAATTCTCAAGTAAGGTTGTATACCAGCTTTCTCCAAACTAGTGCTTTCTAGCTGCATTGGACAACAACTCCCATAATTCTTGGTCAACACATTTAGAGGGAGCCCAATGGGAATGTTGCATAGGATTGAAGCCTGAATTGATAATAGATACAAAAGGAGAAATATTTGGAAATGATCAGTTTTTATACCTGACAAGCACAAATGGTCTCTTTCACAGCAGCCTCCTGGAGAGAAAGGAAAAAAGGAGATCTGAGAAAGAAAGTGAGGTAGAAAATAAAGAACCAGAAAGAAAAAAGGGGAAGGTAAAAGTTGAAAAAACAGAAAGAGAGTAAAAATTAGTAGCATAAGAAGAAAAATGGGATTTTAAAGAGAGAGAGAGAGGGAGAAGAAACATCCATCTTATTATGCCCTACTCGCATTTGACTCTGTCTAAGCCATCTCTGTCTCCATCTCCAAGAAACATACTAAATTATGTAAACAAAAACTATGAAACAAGACCATGTCACCAATGGTCAGAAGCACACCAGGTCCCAGGGGACAGGTGCTCCAACACATGGTTTCTGGGAGAGTACACTTTGCAGCAGAGACAGAGGCTGCCTGCTGTACCCTCTGGGGTGGAGTGCCACATCCCCCACTTTCCATTCCTTTCTGTAAAAGAAGCGGCTTACACCCAAGTAGTTTTGCTGACAGTTTCAAAACAGGGCAAGCACCTTTTGCCATGATTCATCCAATGTCTGCCTTTCCTGTGTGTTGACATTCTTCCCATGTGTCTGCTTTCTTTCTAGCAACCAGATAGGTAGCATCAGTAGACGTTGCTTGGTGGGAGTGAGTGGGAGTGTGGGTGGGTGGGAGGGTGCTTCACCTGGCTGTTGCAATTAGGGTTTGGGAAAGCCTACATCACAGGTCTCACTGTGTAAAACTGGGGACAAAGAGAACAGGCAACAGGGCAGCTCCTTGTTTCTTTGGACTTTCCTCACATTCCTGCAATGTACCTTCTTCCCAACCTTGAAGCAAGAGGAAGGCCCATCCCTTGGGAAACTGCTGCCCCACTGCATTCATTTTGCTGCACCTCAGAAATGAGGCTGGCAAAGTAGCTGTCCCTGTACAATGGTGGGGGCTACCAGAGCCAGGGAGAGAAATAAATTTCAGCTGCCAGACAAGGCTGTTTTCTCTAACAGCCAAAGCAGGAGCAGCCACTCCTCCATGCAACATTGAATGTTAACACGGAGATGGCTTTCTTCTCTTTTGCAATGATGAGCACCCCATTCCTGGCTTTAACCTGCTTCAACAGTAGGCTGGCCCTAAGATGACGGGTATTTGTGAAGATACATCATCTGCAAATGTAAATAGCGCATTTTGGAGCCAGTGCAAGGAGGGTACATAGATGGACCCAAACTGTAGCGTGTATGTATAGAGAATGCACTCATACCCTGCTGTGCTGAAAGGGTGCATGCTTCATTGTGCCCATCCAGAATGGATAGGGGTCTGTGTGTGCTCTATAGACTAAGATTTTGCACTGTAATCCAAATAAATCCTTAGTGCTCCAAAATCATGCATATATCAAATTTGCTTGTAAAATGTAAAAACGATAACAGCACTTTTTCTATTAAGAAAAGGGCAAATGAGTCTGTTTTAAAACAGACATGCACACATACACTCTTTTCAAGGGATGGCCACAATTTCAGGCCTTGCTGGAAAAAAATTGCAACTTGTTCCTAGATGAAGTGCATAGGATTGTAGCTATGTGCTCAGTTCTGTGCATCTTGATTTGGAAATAAGCCCCACTGTGTCCAATCCTGAGGAAGCGTGGGCAGGATTTAATGTAAGTTACCTAGGTTGTACCCATTCTTGTCAACTACTGTATTGTGGGTGTGCTTTTCAGAAAATTCAAATGGCATAATCACACAATGCTTGTGGTCACCCATAGAAACCATTATGGTTGAAATCCCTCCTGTCCTACAGGAATTAAAGAAAACAAGACACTGTTGATAGGGAAATGACTAACACTTGTAGGATGTGAACACTTTAGCTTTGTGGAATGTCAGTGTCATGGCACAGAGCCAGGAGCAAAAACAATGTACAAAAAAGCCATGTTTTTCTTTAAGCATGCAGTGTAAAAAAAAAAAAAAGACACTGTTTGTTTCTTGCCCTACAGGTCAAAATATATTCAAAGACAGTTCCCAGGAAAATTCTTTGAGATTCTTCCATTAAACTAAAGTGGTTTTCAAAAGCAATGCACTATATTAGCTATTGCAAGTACTGTATTTAACCCCCTTCAGGATATGAAGAGCTGCAGAATGCTTTACTGATACAACCACCAAAACTGACTATCTTTTCAAATAGGTGGAATGTGCCACACCTTAACAAATTTATTTTGCTCAACTTCTTTAAAACAAATATGTTATTTGAAAGTTGTAATGATAAACTATTTGGCAAGAATGCTGCCAACACTTCCTTGTTTATTGTCTTTTGGAATAGACTTACTGAGCATAGGAACACGGTCTAGCTAGATGCTTCTGGAGCCTAGGGATGTTTAAAATGCCCAACAGAGCTTTGGACCACATGGTGCCCAACCTATGTTTCAGGGATGACTGCTGGTTTGTGAGGATATCTGTACAAGCACCTAAATGAGATAATTCAAACTCCTGCAAGATTTCAAGGAGGAGCACAAAAATATCACACAATGTGCAGTGTGCAGATCTCACCCAGTATCAGTATAATTTTTATTTAAGTCTGGAGTCTCAAGGCTGCTATCTGGAGGCACACGCACACCATGGAAATGCTTTGCTAACCACTAGCTTCTGTGAGGTCCTCCAAAGTTTTTGATGATGCTGTAATTGTACTTTTTTCAGGCTGAGCACATACGTGGAGTTGGGTTGTGAGCTGTTTTACTTTCAAGTTTGTAAATGTTTACAGGCTTCAGCAGGCAGAGCTCTGGAACATGCAAATGCTTGCGCACACTAGTAATGCTAATCAGGAAAGTCTTGCCTGTGAGAGTCCAAGGCAAAGCATGGGTAAGCATAGCCCAAGAGCAGTCCAAAAGTCCACACATCACAGAAAGGTAGTCAGCCAGTCTGAGGTCGAGAAGTGGAGGCTTGGGTAGCATATGGGATCCAGAGACATGAAAGCATGGTGCTGAGAGTGGAGTGATTCCTAATGGAACAGCCGGTTGCTGGCTCTTGCGTTGGCATAGCCTGGTGCGGGTAAGGCCCAATTAAGGCCCTTGCTGCTTTTGCTTCTCAAGGAGCCACGCAAATGTTAAGGGGTTGCTTCTTGAGGAGCCAGAATTTGCAACACATTCTTGGACTGTGTGGTTGCTCACAATCAGGGCGTCCAGCATCAGTTTTGCCCTGCGCCTGTTCTGGATGATTGCTGGAGGTGTCAGCCTCAGGAACTTGATTGCTTCCCAATTCCTGAAGATGGCATTTATACAGATAAAGCTCCTTGCTTCTGAGTCATCTGACTCAGAGACAATGTCAGTAACACTGTGCATAGTAAAAAGTAGTTGGAAGTTGCTGCCCAGACAGTACAGTTAATAGTATTGCAGCCGTCCAAAGGATCGTGTTTTTGCTGGCCAGAATCAAGGCTTTCTCCTGGAGAGGAATTGCTAAACAGGTTTTTTCAAACCACCATCACCACAAAACCCTAGAGTCAGCCCTAAAACTGCTGTGTTCTTTTAACTATTCAGGGATTTATAATGCAAGAAAATGAAATATCACAGATGCATGTCATGTTTTGCCACCATTTTTTGGTACTAACATTTGATAAAGGGAACATGATCTTTACAATTTTGATAGCAACTGAGCTAACACTGAACTCAACTTAGCTTAATTTACTGATATGGTGCCAAATCAAATTTGCCTAATTTGGTCCCTAATTAAGACACATCCAATGCTAGGACCCTTTAACAAGATCAACACTTTAAAACTGAGGACTAAGGTTATGTTGGGATCTGGATGCCTCCTAGTGTAACAAGAAGGCATTATCAGAACTCAAGAGCTGCAGGTTTTCCCAGCAGCTCTATTTCTGGAAAGCCTGATTCCTGTTTACAAATTGCACTTTTTCTTTCTCCTTGTTCTTAGGTTGTCTGGCGAAAACTAGGTGATGCAGCAAGCTCCAAACCATCGATCAGGCAACATCTTTCAGGAAACCAGTTCAAGGGTCCTTTATAAGCATCTCAAGCTGCAAGACTGGAAGTGAAAAGTATCAGAGGCACAGGAACTTCCCTGCTTCTGGCTGCCAGCATTATCCTTTCCCCACATTTCCTATAACTGTGTTGATAGTGTAAATAAGGCAGCTAAAGGCCTAGCTTATGGGCTGTCCTGATCCAGAACAATGATACGTGGGTTAATGACTACCCTTCTGGCCAATCTCTGTCATTTGTATTGTAATGAAATCCCCACTTTCCTATATGGTCATAGATACATACTTGACCCCCAATAATTTCTAGAGAGAGTATCAGAAAAGAACTCTGAGCAGTTCCACCGCCTTATTTTAGCCTACTCATGGAATTGCATGGCAGTAGTGGCTGCCCAAAGCAGTCTTCCTCAATCTGGCAGCAACTCCCACCAACCCCAGCATGCTGACTAGAAATTATGGGAGGCAGCTGTAGGGCACTTGTCTGACAAAGGCTTCTCTGTAGTAAGATTTTAGAAAATACAAAGGAATACACCAGTACCTAAATTAGTCATTGTTTAAGTCTGTTGAGAGAAGTTCTGTCAGAGACTGTAGGGTTGGATTTTTTTTTTTGAAGGACAAATGTGATACAACTTTTATCCTACTAAGCTTTGAATAACCTAGCAATGCATTCTAGATTTTCAAGAACTTGACAGTCCATAATATATAATTGCTAGGCTGCCTTCAATTTGGTGGGTCACCAGTTTTTAGTGATGCAGTTTGGGTGATACTGTATTAATAGCAGACCTCAGGCCTAGAGCTGTTGTTCAGCATCATTTGCCCTACACCTTTGTGGTCTCACTGCTCTTCCTCTTTGCTGCCTCTGCCTACTTACCTCTCATTGGGAGGAAGAGTAGAAAGAAATGACCATTTCTGCATACCTCATCCTTTCTAGGAGAGGATACAAATAGACTCCACAGAAATAAGTAAATGAGCAGTGAAGAGGAGAAAGAGAAGTGAGCTCATATGGGGCAAAATCTGTAATTGGCATTGACAATTTTTCTACACAATTATTAGGAGCACATGAGCCTCGTCAATACCAGTTATAGATTTTGGCCTGTTCTTGGATAAGTTACTCCCCGAGGCGGTAGGTAGAGTGGCACTTGACTGAGCAACCTGTTCTCTACAAGTCTTCACACTGTTGCTAAAGATACACCAACCCTTCATTCCTTTGCATTACCCTCCAGTATACATGGGAGGATTGTTCCACTGTTGTGATTTTGCTTATTTTGACCTTAACTCCACATTAGAAAAATATAACACATTAAGACAGTTCCTGCAATGTCTGTTTTTGCCCATGTCTTTTTAATATTATTATATTAAATTTAAAAAAAACACACATGGTCCCTTATGTAAAGTAATATTGACATGGTATCATGGAAATAAGTGGGAGAATTTATAGAACTGGTTACAGTATTTGGAAAAGTATGTAGAGGAAGAACCAGTTAAGTTACATCACAAAGTGATTGTTGTGAGAAATGCTGCTGCTAATCAACCAAATCAATTTTTCTCTATTTTGAACTGTGATCACTTTTTCCAATCTCATTTTATCAGATAATTGTAAATTTCCTAAAACTGTATAGTGCAACACCTAACTGGCCACTAGATCCCAGTTGTGTAAGATCACTTTGACAAGGAGAAATCTGTAGGATAAATGCTCCATATGCAGAAATGTGCAATGCATTTGAAAATACCACAACTTTACCTTCAGCAACCTGGTTTCGTAGATTTTTTATTATGGTTCATTTAGTCAGACCTATTTCTACTGGATGCTCTTTATTTTGAACATTTTTTATTAAGAACTCACCTAGATAGTCCACTACTCAAAAGTTTCAATCTCTCAAGTAACCCTCTTTCGGAAAGACTATATACTTTTCTTCTCAGTCTCATTCTGTCTGTGTCAACCCTTCAAGGTAGATCAGACTAGGAAACCAAAATTATGGATGCCAATACTAATTTTATTATAAGGTTACAATAACAGAGTCTTGCAAAGCTGAATACATTTCCCCCTTCCCTCTTTATCTTTGTGAGAACTAGGGAGGGTCCTGTCTGAGATGGTTTCTCAAATTACATTTCTGCCCCAGATTCAGATTTCTTTTATCTGACCATTGTCTTGGTTGTGCTGCCTTTTTGATTTTGCAAGTCCATCCTATAACTAGATATTGAGCTGCTTTGGAAGTTATATATGATCTGGAGTCACTCGGTACTCCAAGGAGCAAGGTGTGAGCTCATTTTTCTCATTTTGTCTTATTATAGGCAAAAGTATCAGTGAAACCTCCCTGTTCTCTAAGTGATTTAAAATACAAACTTTGATTTTGAAAAGCTCAAGTTTGCAAGGATCTATAATTAATATAAATGTGGTTATCAGGGAATCTGGGTGGGCTATTGAAAGAACCGTTCAGAGGAAGATCAGGAGTGGTCCAAACAACTAATAGTTGGGCTTGCAGCATAAAAATTATATTTGTCTTCTAAAATGCAATGAAATGATCTAAGTAGCCAAATGCTTGGGAATAAGGGTGGTCCTATGTCACAAAAATACAATGAGGTGTGCATCCCATGCATGTACCTACTACATGCTTGTATACATGGCTCCTTCTTGCTCTAAATTGATTACTGCAGCAAACACTGGTAAACAAAGGCAGTGTATAAAATATATCTGCTCTAGGTTCTTTTGCCCACCAGTCTTCCAATAGTTACTGCAGTCAATTCATTTTAAGAAGTTCATGCTTTAGAAATCAATGCTCGCATATTCTTCCTTCTCCATGTATAAGTAATTGAAGTTAGCGCATGATGCTAAATACATAAAACATCATCTAGCTGAATTAAAAGCAGCTGGATTTCTAAGAGCTGAGACTAAATAATGTTATTTCCTATAGTGGCCATTCTAGTGTCCCCAGTGCTGTTGATTGAGCAAATTTAGCTGATATTTTCAGAAATGCCACAACTAATTGCAAAAATAAGTCTGTCAGAAATCAAGTTGAGTGTATTCATCATGTATAACAAAATCTCTTTCATAAGTTTAGTACTGGAACACTTTGCTGTCTCACAACTGTTCGGATTTTATTTATCCTATTATTACTTAGTTGGCCATCAGTTTCTCCTTCTTCCCTGCCATTCTTCTATATCTTTTGTGAGTTCATTCCAGTATTTTAAGATTTACATTGACTTGGTTTGATTAATCTGTTTGTTGAATCATTTTAATGATGGCTGGGACAGGCCCCCCAAAATAACCAAGTGTTTTTAAGTAGTAAGGAGAATTAATGTTCTGAAACAAGTTTATTGAATAAACTGTAATAGTCTGGCTTCACACATGTGAAGCAGTAAATCATGGTTTATATATCTCAATAGTTGGGTTCATAATTCACATTATGCCAAAACCAAGACTTGGTCTGAATGCATACGTGATTGGTACCTGCCTGGAAGTCTTTCTTGGGAGCTTCATGTACTGTATGTTGCTTTGAGTTCCATAGAGGAACGGCATAAAATGAAAAGGGATAGTAGAGATTCTTAGGTGCTGGAGTGTTTTATTCTCTCTGTTCCCATTGCAGTTCCTCCTGCACATTCCTTGCACTGCTTCCAATATGATTATGAGATGCAGGTACAATCCACATGAGAAAATAATAATACCATCAAACCACATCTGCCTATCCCAGGACCTTGGGAAGGACTTGATAGGTGGATAAAAATGCCAAATCCAGTGTAGACATCTGGCTGACTATGGGACCAACCATAACAACAACAATTATTAAACATGTATGCCCCCCTACTCATTGGTGCTGGGCAGCTTTGAGTACTTAGGTATGTTACAGGCATAAATCTATTTCAGCCCAATCTGTCTATTTTAGTGGACTTTACTTTTATGCAATCCAGTGATCAGCTGAGGAACCTAAAAGCTGAAGAAAAAAATCTGTAATTTATTTCAAAAGCAAATTCAGATACTTTGAACACAATGGGGAAATCAAAACCAAGCTGAGGCATAGAAATTAATCCAACATGCCAAAATAAAATGAAAGGTGCCCAGTATTTAGTAATACTAAAGTGAAAATTACATGTTTGTGGAACTAGACCCATACAAATAACATGAATAAATTGCAAAGTCCTCCAGATTTGTAACTCCATGATGGTATTAGCAAAATTTTTGTAGATGAAAATGCAAAGTACTTCCAAATATATGCAAGTTATAAATTGTAGAATCTACAGATGCAGTGCTATGTTTATTTTTTTAATTGCTATTTTATATTTAGCTTGAAATAAGCTAAAATTGTTTTCCTTGGACAATGATTCACTTTACAGTATAACTTCCTAACCTGCTGCACCTTCCAGATGAGTTACATTAAAATTTCCATCATCCCCAGGGAAACCAACGGTCTTGGGGAAGGCTGTTTTATAGTATATGACTGATACGCTAAACTTCAGTGATCTCAAAGCAAAAAAAAATTTAAAAAAATTGCACACTGAATATTAATATAGAAGGAAACATAAGTTGAAATACAATGCTGGAGTAGTAATGTTCATTTTCCCACCTCCATCTAATAATGATCATTAATAAAGTCCAACATTGTATACTCCTAAAATGCAGATGCATTCAGTCTATACCGAACAGTCTAAAACTTCAGAACAAAATTCCTGTTGTTTGGTTCTTCCTCTTCCTCCTACTCTATTTTTAAGCAATTGGTTGCTTTTCTTGGGGAAAAAGCATATTGCAATTGGACAAATTCCAGGTGCACTCTGCCCTTTTTGATAAAAGAGCATAATCTTGTTTTAAAAGGCAAATGTTTACCCAAAAGATAGCAATTAAAAAGAAAGTGTTTTAAAGTGACCTTTTACCTTTTTAGAAACTGGAATAGAGAAAAAAGTACTACTGATTTTTTTTCAAACAAAGTGCATGACTGCAAAGTGATAAAATTGTATATTTTTCATAATGTGGGGAAAGAGTCTATTTGTGCTGCTTTTGGAAATAAGTATGAAATTATGATTTCTGTTAAACCTGTGATCTTATAACCCTGCCATATTTTCTATATATGATTGGAAAAAGTAAATTAGCACCTGTGCTCATGTACAGTATATAAGCAATGTCTTTAGATCTTAGCACACATTTATACCTTTTACTGAAGCACTGCTTTTGTGGCAGGGAGGGTGAAAATATAAAGACTTTTTAAGTGTGTAAAATCTTCATTTGAAATATTTTAGTAAAAATTAAGGGATTGTGGTAGTGTATGCATTCCATTGAAGATAATAAAATACATTCTTTGTAAGGGAGCTGTGACATTACTGTATTTTTGGGAAGTTGAAAAATATTAAAATGCTTAGAAATCAGCATAAAGTTACAATTTTAGTTAAACTGTGATTTTTCATTCATTATACTGTATATTTTAACATTGTTAAAAAAATTAGATGGAGAAAAGTGGGCCATCCTCTCTAGTCCTCCTGTTGGATCAATATTTCTTCTTTTCAGTCTATAATAATCTAATCCTAAATATGTTTACTCATCCCACTACATTCAGGTAAGTATGCATGTGAGAGCAGCGTAAGGGCAAAAGCAGATGCAGAAAGATTAGAGATTAGATTTAGATACTGTTTGGAGAAAAAATGCATTAACAAGCAGGGAACCTTATTTAGATGGGGACGCTGGCATGGGGTGCAAGGGAGAGCCAACTGCACTGGACAGCAATTAAGAATATTTCAGCTTTCAGAAGCAGATTTATTTGGATACATGTCAACACAACCTTTTCAAGAATCAGAAACAACAAAGGTGTAAATCACTGTATGCCATTACATTTTACATTTTGAAAATATATGTATATACAGAAATTTTCAAAAAAGTCTGAACATTCATTCCAAAATAACAATGGCAGAAAGTGACATACAAACATACCTTCCATAGATGTGAGGTTGTATGTATGTACGTATGTGTACATATACACAGAGAAACATAAAATAAATTGGCTCTGCAACTTAGAATGAAGTGTTGCTGGAATGTTACATAATGAAATCATTTTTTTTTCCTTTCATATGAAATAACCTTAATCCTGATACTCAAGTAGGTATAGACTTTTCTATTTTTCCTTCTTCTTACCAATACTACTCAGCCAATGTGGCCTTCAAAACATTTTATTAGTGCAAAGTAATCCAGCACTACAATTAACATAGCTCTTGTATTTTAGTTAGCTTTGTAATATTTAAACTAAAAGTCTATATTGTTCTCTGCTGACCAAACTGTAAACAAATCAGTACCACTGCCTTCTACATTTCCAAACAGCAGCCTCTATATCCTTATCTAGTTATACTATCCCCCACCTCACCAAAGATGAAAAAAAAGATGTTATGTACAACTGCTATCTCATCCAAGTAGCACGGCCAAGTCCTCCAACAGGTGGCATGCCAGGGGGTGGTATTGGAGGTGGTACAGGTGGCTGTCCACCAGGGGGCACTGTGGGAGGAGGATAGCTTGCAGGTGGCATGCCAAGTCCTGGAGGGGGATGAGGTGGGACTGCATGAGAAGGAGGTAACCGAGGAGGTGGGAAATTTGGGTTGTAAGTAGGTGGTGGAGGGTATCCTGGAGTAGGAGGAGGAATGGTAGGTGGAGGGAATGATGTGGGCGGAGGAGGAGGGACAGGAGGAGGAGGGTTGGGAGGATATACATGAGGATGATATGGCAAATGAGTTGGAGGTCCATAGGTAGGTGGTAAAGCTCCATAAGTTGGTGCTTCTGTTTTCATCATCGATTGGAGACTCTGATACCCTTCTCCTGACATGTATGAATTAGTAGTGGACATACCAGTTATGTAACTGGAAGGTGGGGGTGGGGGTGGTGGACGATGAGGCATAGGTGGTGGCTGGTGTACAGGAGCCGGATGAGATGGCGGAGCAATCTGGACCTTGGTTATCTCTGCAGAATCTACTGCAGTAGTTTGATCAGTTCCTATGGAAACTGTAGTTGTCAATGGAGGTTTATGTTCTGAAAAACAGTAAAATAATAATAATAATAATAATAATAATAATAATAATAATAATAATAATACACACATATACTTTAGGTACCTATACAGTCACAAGAGATTACAACAACTAAAGTCTTCATACGAAATACCTAATTTATTTTACAATTAGTGAAACATCAGATAATTATAACAAAAGATTCTGAAGTCAAACGTTTGCTTTGATCCCTTGTAGCTTTTGAGAAGATAAGGAAAAACTTAGAAAAACAGTGCCAAGATAGGGCAGTATATCAACAAAGAAAGATGGTAGCCCCAAATTAGAAAAGGAATCCCAAACTAATAAAAGATACTTTTTGCCCTTCTCCTACATTCCTCATTATACATGGGAAAATTCTATGCCAATGAACAGTCCCTATCAGTTGGACTGATGGGTACATTTGGAATTCTATGAAGGTTAGTTATTACAGTTACTAATTGTAAACCACTGATTACTAAAATGTAATCTGCCAGTCTCCCAGCCCCACCTGTTTGCAGGACACTTCCTACTATATTTGCTTACTTTTGTTCTCTGGGCAGGTGGGCACACTTCCAAACAAAACACTGGACTGCAGCAGCAATTTTTTTATTTTCTAAAAAAGTGTATGGGTCTGCAGCATTCTTGGAAGTAAAAATGATACTGAAGACTGGTGCCTTGCTTTATAGCACAGCAACCTTCCCTTTCATAAAATAAAACTTTTGTAACAAATGTTTAAAAAAGGCAGGGAATATGTTGATTACAAAAGGAGGTGTCAAAGGGAACACTGGAGATCTTGGATGCCCTCTGGGGATCCTATTCTATTTCCATTAGATAGCTAACACAATGGCTATAATGACAGTACAGCATGGTTTTCTACACCATGAAAATGAAAGAGACAATTATTTGAATGCCTGACTCTCTGTGGAATAATGGTGAATAAGAAAAATTGTATTCTTATAGCCCAAATCATACTGTTAACTGAAAACCCACCCAAATAAGTAATTTACAGCAGTGTTAGAATAACAATCTTAAATATGTTGAAATGACTGTCACAGAAATTCTAGAAAAATATTAAAAGTTCTCATTTCACTCATTCCTCAACCAATTTGTCTAAAAATTCTGCTAATCTGCTAGTGCCAATTTTAGATTAAAAATGGAACATCTAAGTAAATGTTTATCACTAGGACCACAACTTTGCAGTTGCATGTGCACAAGATGGTAACCAGAGATCAGAATTTTCAAGCTTTGGCTTTCATACACGATCTTATTTCAGCTATTTTTAATATTTAAAACAAAGGTATTTGTGGTATTATGCAGTAGTGCTTGCTACTTGGTAAAAATTCTTGATCACTGGTATACAAAATAATTGTAAAATTTATCAAACAAATACAAAGAAGTTTTATCTCAGCTGCTGCACATTCTAATTTCAGTAATCAATGAACATATGCAGAAAGCAGTAAAATATAGCAGATAGCTGTACATAATTTATAACTATTTGGCAGAATCTCCAATATTTATATTGGAGGGATGTTATATTTAAGAAATAGAATTATGATAGAAAGATGTGTACTGCCTTTCCTTGGTCCTGTTATTATTTTCCAACAAAATATAGTGTGAAAAACAAAATTTGCTATTGATAGTCCTTCAAAACCCTATTCATTTCAGCAAATATTAAGACTGCATTAGTATCATGGACAAAGATACTTTCCCAGTTAAGGAGGAAGAAGATTCCCTTCCAAAACAGTAATCAACTGACTTTCATTTCCCCAGTGACAACAATAAAATGCCCTCCACTATAGGTAAAAATAGTCGAGGGGACACATAGTATATAGAGCTCAGTCCCCCAAAGTTTTGCCACTCCTCCAACTTGTGTCCACTGGCTCTACGCTCAAATGCTACAATGTTTCTTATCAACCTATATTCTCAGAAGTCAACATGAAACCAGGGCAACAGGTGGAACTCTATATTTCCAAATGATGAAAAGCAGGCAGATGTGCAGGATACAGCTGAGTTTAGGCTGAATCTCAGCATTATTGATAAGCATGTAATTATAGTTTTCAGAAAATTACACAAGAAGAAACATAGTATTTTGTACCTAACATTAGAACTTACCAGGTGGTGGATGCGCAGATGGTACTGGTGGATGAGTAGCTTCAATTTTAGCAATTTTAGAAGGAGGTACCTCTGAAAACAAAACAAAACAAAAAATTAGATGTGACATTTTATTTAACATAACAGCTAAAAAATAGCAAAAAGGTTATTTAAAAATAAGGAAACTAATAATTTAATTGTAGAGTTTAAGGTTCAATGGTACCTTAGTTGACAACAGACATGCATAGTAATGTATTATAAATAACTATCTTTTTTAACTATACAAAAAAGTCTATTTTACCTGCAGTTTTGGTTTCATCCTTTGGCGATACTGCCTGCTAAGAAAAAAACATTCAAATTACAATAGTAATACTAAAAGCACTGAGAAAAAAATACAGTGGGGCAAAAAAGTATTTAGTCAGCCACCAATTGTGCAAGTTCTCCCACTTAAAAAGATGAGAGAGGCCTGTAATTTTCATCATAGGTATACCTCAACTATGAGAGACAAAATGAGAAAAAAAAATCCAGAAAATCACATTGTCTGATTTTTAAAGAATTTATTTGCAAATCCTGGTGGAAAATAAGTATTTGGTCACCTACAAACAAGCAAGATGTCTGGCTCTCACAGACCTGTAACTACTTCTTTAAGAGGCTCCTCTGTCCTCCACTTGTTACCTGTAGTAATGGCACCTGTTTGACCTTGTTATCAGTATAAAAGACACCTGTCCACAACCTCAAACAGTCACACTCCAAAGTCCACTATGGCCAAGACCAAAGATCTGTTGAAGGACACCAGAAACAAAATTGTAGACCTGCACCAGGCTGGGAAGACTGAATCTGCAATAGGCAAGCAGCTTGGTGTGAAGAAATCAACTGTGGGAGCAATAATTAGAAAATGGAAGACATACAAGACCACTGATAATCTCCCTTGATCTGGGGCTCCATGCAAGATCTCACCCTGTGGGGTCAAAATGATCACAAGAACGGTGAGCAAAAATCCCAGAACCACACGGGGGGACCTAGTGAATGACCTGCAGAGAGCTAGGACCAAAGTTAACAAAGGCTACCATCAGTAACACACTATGCCGCCAGGGACTCAAATCCTGCAGTGCCAGACGTGTCCCCCTGCTTAAGCCAGTACATGTCCGGGCCCGTCTGAAGTTTGCTAGAGAGCATTTGGACGATCCAGAAGAGGATTGAGAGAATGTCATATGGTCAGATGAAACCAAAGTAGAACGTTTTGGTCTAAACGTAACTCGTCATGTTTGGAGGAGAGAGAATGCTGAGTTGCATCCAAAGGACACCATACCTACTGTGAAGCAAAGGGGTGGAAACATCATGCTTTGGGGCTGTTTTTCTGCAAAGGGACCAGGACGACTGATCCGTGTAAAGGAAAGAATGAATGGGGCCATGTATCGTGAGATTTTGAGTGAACACCTCCTTCCATCAGCAAGGGCATTGAAGATGAAACGTGGTTGGGTCTTTCAGCATGACAATGATCCCAAACACACCGCCCGGGCAACGAAGGAGTGGCTTCGTAAGAAGCATTTCAAGGTCCTGGAGTGGCCTAGCCAGCCTCCAGATCTCAACCCCATGGAAAACCTTTGGAGGGAGTTGAAAGTCCGTGTTGCCCAGCGACAGCCCCAAAACATCACTGCTCTAGAGGAGATCTGCATGGAGGAATGGGCCAAAATACCAGCAACAGTGTGTGAAAACCTTGTGAAGACTTACAGAAAACGTTTGACCTCTGTCATTGCCAACAAAGGATATATAACAAAGTATTGAGATGAACTTTTGATATTGACCAAATACTTATTTTCCACCATGATTTGCAAATAAATTCTTTAAAAATCAGACAATGTGATTTTCTGGATTTTCCCCCCATTTTGTCTCTCATAGTTGAGGTATACCTATGATGAAAATTACAGGCCTCTCTCATCTTTTTAAGTGGGAGAACTTGCACAATTGGTGGCTGACTAAATACCTTTTTGCCCCACTGTACATTCTAAAGCCACATCTTGACTGCAAATATTGTGAGTTGAGAGAACAGCCATATCTACTGTTGAATTCAACATGTTGAAGACTGGGATCTAAATCCTTGGAATAAATGATATAACTAACAGCAAAGTTTATCGCTATTTTTACTACTGGTAACAACTGCTAAAGACTTTAGCCTTTCAGTGTCTGAGGTTCCAGGCACACTGCACCAATTGCCTTCCCCATTTTACAACGATGCCATATTCCTTGGATTCATTTGCTCCTCAGCACCCTCTGTGATCCGTGCTCAGATAAGAAATTACTTAGCATTGTATTCACTTCCATTCCAATTTATACTTTCTTAGGCTGCAGACAAAGATCTGTGGATTTTTTCTTCCACATTCAGCACCTTTTATAAGTAGTGCTTTATAAGCAATAAATCTAGGTAATCTAATTTCAGAATTCTTTGTACTAAAAAGCACTATATAAACCCCTCAACAAATATAGGCAAGAGAAAAAACATCCATCATGTTTTATAACACAAAGCATTTTTTCTGTCATTCTTACCACAGGCCGCTTTGTCTGTCTGGGAGGACTTGACTGGGGAGATGGTTTTTTGGGTTGCTGAGTCTGTGTTTGCTGCTGCTGCTGCCCTCCCTGTTGGGGGTCTTTGGGCTGTTGGGGTTGAGACGGCTCTGAACTCTGAGAAGGCTGTGGCTGCTGGGCTGGAGGCACTTGTGGTGTAGGCTGGAGGGAGGGAGGCTGCTGCAGCTGGTGGGGGGTATGGTGAGGCATTTGTTGTTTCCCCTGTGAGTACAGATCCAGGATCTGATGACAGATGTCTAGGGAAAAGGGGGGGGGGAGAATTGCAGAAGTTACACATTTTAACCATTAGCCAAATACATTCTTGAAAGTTGCATTCAAAGTCATACACATTTATTCAATCTAACAGTTTTTTTATCAAAAATCCACCAAGCTTAGTATTAGCGCATTTTTCTTAGCTCTGTTTTAGACAAAAGCTAAAGAATAACCACCCCTGGAAGTTCACTGGGCAGAACTATTTTCAAACAAGGGGATTCTCTTTCTCTTTCACACAAATATCTCTTTATAGACATGTGTGTGTGTGTGTAGTTCTTGAACTAAGACATGGATTCCCTATGTCATTAAGGCCACTGAGAACTAACATCTGTATGCCCTCGCCATGATTTTTATAATTAACATTTGGAAATTGTTCAAAACAGTGTATCTTGAGATTCTCTGGAAAGACAAAAGCCTTGCATCCAAAGCACAATTAATTTCAAGGTCCATCCTTTCAATGCACATTTTAAAGATGATAAACTGAGCATTCAGATTAAAAAATACAGAAATAATTGCTTCTTTTTAAACCTACAGTTTCATTTAAGGGCCTATTTATATCTAATTATAAATTACTGACTTCATCATCATCTTGATTTCAAATCATAAAGGGGTTGGGAAAGGATCCTCAGTTCTGGGCTTGGCTTCGTTTCCCACACTGATACAAATAATTTTATGAATAATATAATTTTCCATAAATATTTCATAGAAACAAATGAAACTAAGCTTTCCTCATGCAATTTCAAAACGAGCTGTAAAAACACCTGTACTTTAAGTTTATATTCTAGTTTAGGATAAACTGTAGTTTGTTTGTTTATTTATTTATATTTCAAACTTAGATATCACCCATCTCATGAAGAAGTTACTCTAGGCAGTTCACAATAAAACAATAAATATTAAAATACAATAAAAACAGTATAAAAATACAATAAAAATAGAATAAAACCAAACACATACACAAATAATAATATCTTCCAAGATGTTGATGATCAGTAAGATGTTAACATATGGGAGCATCTTCAAGGTGCTAGCCACCCCCAAGGTTGGTTGCCCCTTTCTTCGCCCTTGCCAGGTGGCAGAGCCAGGTCTTGGCTGCCTTCCGGAAGGACAAGAGAGCTGGGGCCTGCCTCACCTCTGTGGGGAGACTATTCCACAGGATGGGGGCCACAGCAGAGAAGGCTCTCTTTCTGGACCCCGCCAGTCAATATTCCTTCACTGATGGGGTCCGCAGCATACCCTCTCTGCCTGACCAGATGGGATGGGTGGATATAATGGGGGTGAGATGGTCCCTCAGGTAACCCGGTCCCATACCATGTAGGGCTTCAAAGGTGATAACCAACACCTTGAATTGGACCCAGAAGCAAACTGGGACCCAATGCAGCTCATGCAGCAAAGGTATAACATGTGCTATCTTTGGGGCACCTAAAATTGCCCATGCAGCTGCATTTTGAGCCAGCTGAAGCTTTCGGATACTTTTCAAGGGTAGCCCCATGGATAGCGCATTGCAATAGTTTATACGGGAGATGACTAGGGCATGAGTGACTGACTGGAGGGACTCCTGATCCAGAAAAGGGCATCGCTGGTGCACAACACGTAGTTGAGCAAAGGCCCTCCTGGCCATGACTGCCACCTGCTCTTCAAGCAGGAGTTGTGAGTCCAGGAGGACCCACAGATTACGCACCGCATCTGTCTGGGGTAGTGCCACCCCATCCAGAACCAAAGATGGTAAACTTCCAGATACAGAGGAGCCCCCAACCCACAGCCACTCCATCTTGCCAGGGTTCAGCTGAAGCCTGTTGTTCCCCATCCAGACCCCCCACAGCCTCCAGGCACCACGAAAGGGTAGTCATGGCATCACTCAGATCATTTGGGATGAAGATGTTTAACTGGGTATCATCTGCATATTGATGATACCTCATCCCATGTGGTGGGTGATCTTGCCCAGTGGTTTCACGTAGATGTTAAAAAGGAGTGGGGAAAGTACCGAACTACTACAACTACAACTAAGGTATGCCTTAATAGCGGCTCTAGCCTGTGTTCGGTCAGATTCAATCCTTGTTTTCCTCCAGCGACGCTCTAGACGTCTCTTAATCCTTTTCAGAACCCTCAACTTCTCTGTAAACCACGGGGAGTATCGGGCTCGATAGGTCAAGAGAGGTCGCACAGGCGCAATCTTGTCCAAGGCCTTGGCCACCTTCCTATTCCAGGTAGCGGCCAGGGCCTCCGCTGGACCATCCAGCAGATCCTCGGGTATAACCCCCAGCTCCCTCTGGAACCCCACTGGGTCCATCAGTTGCAGGGGGCGAACCAATCGAGTGGGTCCTGCCTCCCTCCAGAGGGGGTTGGCATAGGAGAATCTCAAGGCCACCAGGGCATGATCAGACCATGACGGGGGGACAGATGTAATTCCCCCTTCAGATCACGCTGCCACTGCTCAGACAAGAAAAGCAAATCCGGTGTGAGGCCACTGTCCCAAGTCAGGTTGCGAATAAACTGAGGCAGGCCCATGGCCACTGTGCCCCTTTCACCGGCCTCCCTCACTCACTCTCAACACTCACACCCTCATTCACACTTTATACATTCTTAGATACAGTTTAACTATTTGCTTGGCAATTTATTCCTCTAACGTATTAATACCCCTATCAGCCCATGAATTCTAATAATAATAATGAGGAAGAAGAGGATTTATTGGGATTATCTCACAGGGTAAATTTATCAATAGTCAATAACAGTCTGTTGAATAACAGTCAAAATTGGATTTCCAGCCCAACATCTTCCAAATATAGTTAAAATGCAAACAATATAAGCTGTAAAAAGGCAATAAGCACCAGATTGCAAATATTTCAGGTACCTTCCAGGACGTCAACAGGTACGTCTTGTACAAATTGTTCCCACCATCTTCTGTACATTGGCTTTGAGGTCCACTCCTGAATTTCAAATTTGCACAAGCGGCCAGCTAGATACATAACTGCAACTGCTATAATTTCAGGTTCCCATTGCAGAGAGAGTGTAGTACACAAACTAAAAACAAAAACAAAAACAAAACACACATTGGGGGGAGAGCAATTTTTCAACAGACATTTGCATAAAGGTACAGATGAATAGTAAAGTGCCTGAAATGTCCCACAACATAAGTATTAATAACCAAAACAATCAAATGTTTTACTGTATAAAATTGTATGACATTGGTAAACATCAGTCTCACAATCAACAGCAACACAAATTATCTAAAGACTTTAAGAAAAAATGTAATGCCGTTGGTTGGTATGAAATTTTATGAGTGTGTATGTATATATGTATGTATGTCTGTATGTACGTATGTAAAAAATATACTGTCCATTACTTGTGACTCAGGGTGGCATACACAATTAAAAACAACAAATACCTGGGCTTCCAGAGGAAGATGGCGGATTGAAGACAGCTCTGCAGACAAGCAGAGCTGACGTTTGCAGCATTTTACAAGGGAGCCAAAGCAGATCAGCTCCTACGATCCTCTCTGGATCAAAGAGAGCAACACAAGATCATCCAAGCTGCTTTCTCCTTATGGTCGTTCCTGTTCCTCATAAACAGACCGCAAGATAGCAGTCTCAGGTGGAGGGGGAACTTGCCATATTTGCTCTAGCTGCAAACGGAGCCTTTCAAACGACACTAAGTTTGTGCACTTCCCTTGCTAACCATTTTTAGAAATTCCCTATTAACTGTTTCAAAGAAGTTAGACATCTGCAGAGTGACAAGGCTGGAGATACCAAGCGAGTACTTTCAACCCTCAATATAACAATATGAAGATCTATTTTTATAATATTTAAGAATTTAAACACCAGAAAGACAAGGTTTTGGCTAGAGAAAATTTTAAGGGCTTAGAAAACACTGGAATTTTGGACTTTGAATATTAAGACTTTGAAATTATTTTTTTAAACAAATAAATGTATGTCTGTGGGAAAGTAACTTATAATGGCGTTTAGAGACTTCTTTGAAGAACTGCGTAGAGACCTGTGTCATGAATTTGATACTACACTTGATCTTAGCCAAAAGGCCGAGAAAGAAAAGCTTTAAACAAAGGGTTTTGGACGTGGCTGCCCAAGAGGATATAGCATTTCTTAAACGTCTCAAGTCCTTGCTGGCCCAACACAAATCAGTCTTTCAACTAGAAAAGTACTTAACTACTCCTTTACCCCAATATCTTAGAAAGAGCTTTTACTAGAGCTCGTTTCAATCAATTAGACTCTATGGTAAGATATGGGAGATTTCAAGGAGTTCTATATGAAGAAAGGCTGTGTATTTGTGGGTCCTCAGATGTTGAAGGTACTGCACACATCTTATTCGATTGCAAATTATACTCGGTAGAAAGGACTGACCACTTATATCTATATTTAAAAATAAAAAATACTGGAGCAGCCAGCAGAAACTTTTCTACTTTTTACAGGACAAGAACCTGCATATTACCAGTAAGACTGCACTCTTCATATCAAAGGCAACTACAAAGAGGACGGTTTAGACCAGATTGGTGTTGACTGTAGGGGTGACGGTTTGATATGAACTTGTATCATAGTTTTACTTATATTTTTACTAATTCTTATCTGTATGTTTACAATGGCTTTTTATTTTATTTCCTTTATACTTGATATGGTCAACAGACTAAATCAATAAAGATGATTGATTATCATGAATTTGATTCAATCGTGTCAGTTATGTTGTGTCTTCTTGAGAACAGTTTGTTCCCACACAATGTTACAGAATGAGATGCAGCAAAATTTACTTGAGGAAAATATGAACAAGACTCTGAATAAGAATCTATCACCAGATATAGAGAGAAAGCTGGATGAGGTTTTAAAAATCAAGAAGGCAATAAAAATGATAATCCCAAAGTACAATTAGAATAATTTCCTTTTGTTGGATTTATAAAAGAGACTGTTTAAAGTGCTAAAGAAATTTATAACAAGTATCAACAATAATCTGAACGGATTACAGAGAAAGACTGCCCTGTATAGAAGAAAAAAGGATTATAAAGTCATTTGATCAGGGATAAAATGGGATATGTTGTTATTCTGGGTGGTTCTTTCTGGGTTTATTAATATCCACCAAAATGGATAGAAAAATGTGGTGTACTGGATTTGCTTACATTTAATATAAGTCTTTTCCCCTGTAGCTGCTTTATGCAATCCTATTTTCATAGTACATAAACTGGCTTTGCATTTAACTGTTTCTCTTTATTCAAAGAAAGTTTGGAGAATTTATCCTTTTAAAGGATAAATTATTTCTCTTTGTTATATTAAATTCTACTCTTTTGTTTATATTAGGATACTGGGATTATATTTGTGAAACATGGATGTGTTTATAGTTTAGAGTGGAGATATGGAATGTGTATTTGAATGGGATAAGTTGCTTGGAATGTTGTGTATTAGAGCTTGTCTTTTGTAAAGGAGAAATGGTCTTTGTCATGTTAAACTTGGGTTTTTAAAATGTTGTTTATATTAGGATATAGGGACTGTTTTATGCCTTTTAAATGGGATTTTGTTATAGTTTTGAGTTGAGATACAGAATGTTGAGTTTTTTATATATTAATGTTAAAATCGTAAAGCTTTGTTTGGATCTTTTGCTGGTAACTGGATTGCCGATGTTACTTATTTGGTTTCCTTATGTTCAGAAATGGGTTATTAGATGAAAAGTTTTATATTTGTTAGCTAAGAGGTGGTGAAGAGATCAGGGAATTGTTTATACCTGCCATAATGAGAGCGCTTTCTTGGGGAGGGTTTTTCTTCTTTTTTATATATTTTTTCCTTGCATTTCTTCCTTCTCTTTTTTTTCTTCTAGTTTGTATTATCTTGTATTGTTTTATTCAAAACTTTTAATAAATTTATCAAAAAAAAACCCTACAAGAGGCATTAAAATATAGCAAAGCACATTGTGTTATGATTTAAGAGCCAGTTTGGTGTAGTGGCTAAGGCTTCAGGCTAGAAAGCAGGAGACTGTGAGTTCTAGTCCTGCCTTAGGCACAAAGCCAGCTGGGTGACCTCAGGCTAGTCGTGCTCTTTCAGCCTGAGGAAGAAATGGTGAACCATTTCCAAAATCTTGCCAAGAAAACTGCAGGGACTTGTACAGGCAGTCACAAGGAGTCAACACTGACTCAAAGGCATGCATGCACACATGCACATGCGCACGCACACACACACACACACACAAATTGTGTTAGAGATATCTTCAGATACTCTGAATGAATCAGAAACAATAAAGACAGGAACAAAACCTCCCAACCGGGGCAAAAAAGAAGGTCTCTAGAGAATTCTGAAAGGTAGACAGGATCAGTGCCATTTGAATCTCAGGGGAAATGCTGTTCCATAAGATGGGTGTGGCAACAGAAAAAGCACATCTCCTGGGTCCCACCAGGTGATATTGCTTAAATGATGAGACCCAGAGCATGCCTGATTTTATATCATCTTATCAGATCTTATTGGATGGACAAGCAATCTTGCAAATAACCAGGGTCTGTGACATGAAAGGCTTTACAAGTAATGAGCTGCACCTTGGATTGCACCCTGACGCCCACTGGTAACCAGGGCAGCTTGCAAAGCAGCCATGTAACACGGGTGCATCTCACTCTACTGTGCTGTGGGCCAGCTATAGCTTCCAAGTGATCTTCAAGTGCAGCCCATATACAATATGTTGCAATAACCCAGATTAGAAGTGATCATCAAGGCATGAGTGACTGAATAGGACCTCCTGGTCCAGGAATGGGCACAACTGGCACAGATGGATTTGAACAAAGGCCCTCTAAACTACAGCTGTCACTTGCTCTTCAAGCAGGAATGTGAATATAGAACGATCCCCAAATACTGACACCCTATCCAGAACCAAAGATGGAAACTCCCTGGAACCAGGTGACCCCAACATTCACAACCATTCAGACTTGTTAGGAATGAGTCTGTGCCTGTTCTTCCCTAACCAAATCTCTACAGACTCTACATACTAGAGACAGAACCTCAACATCATCAACTGGCTGGCTGCTGAGATATACATTGGGTATCAGTATCACTTACAAGAAACTGCAATAGGACAGGTAGACTGAATTCATGATTCTTTCTTGCAGTATTCTCATTTCTTTATAACAACTAATATTTATGAAATTCAATGGCAGTGAAATCCAGAAAGCTCCAAAGCAAAGTTTCATTGTTTACACTTTTGTCAGTAAACAATAACTAAAGCCTCCCAGAAGGTGATGTGTGGATGGGTTCTGACAGTGGTAAATGCATCCCTGAAAAAGGGAGTGGTCCCATCAACACTTAAGCAGGTGGTAGTCTGCCCCCTCAAGTAGTAGTTGCTAGATCTCACCTTTTGGACAACTTGAGCCCTCTCTCCACCATTCTTTTTAAGGAAGATTGATGAGAAATTGATTGCACTGGAGAGAATCCTGGAGGAAGCAGATTATCTAGACCCCTTCTACTCAGGTTTCGAGAGCATGGGACTGAAACAGCATTGGTCACTCTTGTAAAAGACTTCTATTAGGAGTAAGATGGAAATAGTACGTCTATTTTTGCCATTTTGACCCCTCAGCAGTTTTGATGCCATTGATCACAGTATACTTCTGGACCAGCTTCAGGGGTTAGGTACGGGAACACAGTCTTGCACTAGTTCTCTTCCTTCCTCCAGAGTAGTTCTAAATTGGTGTTGATGGGGGGGGTGCAGGACTTGATACTTTCCTGCTTAGCATTTACATGAAACCACTGGATGAGGTCATTCAATGCCACAGGCTAAATACACTGATGATTCTCAGTAATAAATCTCCAGGCTGACCAAGAGGTACCATGGAGATTCTGTCCCAGTGTCTGGAGGCTGCAGGAGTCTGGATGGAGGAGGAACAGGTTTCAGCTCAACTCTAGCAAGACAGAGTAGATTTGGGTTTCAGGCCCACCCAGGTCTACTGATATTCCATCTTCAGTTCTGAATGGGCTTGCGCTACTCCAGATAGAATTGCTATTCAGTTTTGGGGTCCTCCTGGATTCATAGCTCCTTTTTGAGGAGCAGATGGCCAGGGAGCTTTTGCACAGCTTTGTGTTATGTGTCAATTGTGCCCAGGAGGTTTGATGAATGGTCACTTATGCTTTGGTCATCTCCATATGGATTACCACAATGCACTTTGCATGGGACTGCCCTTGAAGAACCCAGAAGTTGCATTTGGTACAGAATGCAACAGCACGGACAATTATGGGTGTTTCACAATTCACCCATGTTGCACCTTTTCTCTGCAAGCTGCATTGGCTCCCAACAGGCTTCTGAATACAAGTGATGGTGCTAGTTATCTATAAAGCCCTTCAGGGCATGGGGCCAGGATACTTGAAGGAGTGCCTCACTCCAATTGTCTGAACTCGCTCTGTTAGATCTGGTAGGAGCGACATGCTCTGGATCCCATCAATTAAATAATGCCATCTTGCAAGACCCAGAAAGGGTGCCTTTTCTGTCGTCGAGCTTGCCTTCTGGAATACCTTACCACCTGTGATTAGACTGACCCCAATCCTGCTGGCTTTCTGGAAAATATTTCAGACCTGGCTGTTTGCTAAGGCATGGGGGTCAGGAAGTAAGTGAGGCCTGGGTGGTTTTTTAAAAAAAACATTATTCTGGGCTGCCATTTGTTTCTCTCTGATTATATATCATTATTTTAATTTTCAATTCTGTTCAATGTCCAAGGTCACTTTTGTGAGAGGGAAGGCCATATAAATCTACATAAATAAATAAAATAAAACAAAACAGGGCATGGATAACTAGGGTCATTCCTCTCCTCATAGCTGATGCACCTGTTCAAGGTGTTCAAAATGCTCTGTGACAGAGGCTATCTGTACCTCTAATGACAGATACAGATCACTAAGGACCTCAGACCACAAACACATTCCTCAAGGGCAGACAATCTTCCCTCAGTGGTAATCTAAGGAGGACTGAATGGTAGTGGGTTAAAGCCAGCAGTGGATGGATCCAGATCCAAAGGTGGTAGAGAAATCCATTCTTTCTGATGCACCCTTTTTTCACTTTCTGTTGACCTCTTCTTTCATTCTTTCTTTCTGACATCTCTTTCTTTCTTCGTAGGGAAGTGACAAATAGCTATTACCAGAGATTGGAATTTGTGCAAACGGCTGCATGAAATTAGCACATTCCAAAGCACATAAGCAATCTGTGACTAAGAAGATATGATTGGGTACACTGAATTATTTTAAAACCCCGAGGGAATAAATATCCGGAATCTGCAATAGAATTTGAACAGAATGATTATAACATATGACTGGAGATGGGGTGGCAGTGGAGGGGTGTCTTACCTGTCATTTACAAAAGTCCATGCCATTTGAACCAGTTTTTGAATTTTGTTTTTATCACCTATTGGGAAAAGGGGGAAAGAATGACTAGGTTAAGCCATACTAAAAGAATCCTCTGTTTGTTCAGAACCTCACTACAGGTTCTCCTCAACTTACAATGGCAATTGGGACTGGAATTTCTGTCACTAAGCGATGTGGTCATAAAGTGCAACCACATTGCTTAGTGACAGCAATTCCTGCAGTCCTAGTTGCCACTGTTAACTGAATCCGATGGTCCTTAGGCGAGGTAACTTCCGCAGGCTTCCCACAACCAAAGTCAGTGGGGAAGCTGGCAGGAAGTTGCAAGTCCCAGGCCTGCAGGCAGGTAAGTGGCTGTTGTCAGGCGGGGGAGAGAGTGAGAGAGTGGGCAGGGGAGGGTAATGGGGTGCACGGGTTGGGAAGGGCGCGCGGTGGTGTGGCATGGGTCAGGGAGGGTGTGTGGGGGTGCAGTGCAGCTCAGGGAGGGTGCGTGGGGGTGCGGCGTGGGTCAAGGAGGGTGTGAGGGGGTGTGGTGCAGGTTGTGGAGGGTGTGCAGGAGTGCACGAGGTGCCACACGGGTTGGGAAGGGTATGCAGAGGTGTGGTATGGGTCAGGAAGGGTGCACAGGTGGCGTGTGTTGAGAAAGGTGTGTGGGGGTGAGTGGCATGAGCACAGAGGGGCTGTGGGAGGGTGCGTCGGTGGGGGGAACTTACCCTAGAAACTTGCAATCTTCCCTTCCAGCTTCTCCTTTGACTTTGAGGAAGCCGGCATGGGAGATTTCAAATGGTGATCATGTGATCGCAGGGCGCTTGGCAACTGGTTATAAGTGCGAACGGGTTATCAAGCACCCAGACTGCGATCACATGACTGCGAGGGTGATGGGATGACTGCAACTTTGAGCCTTTTCCCAATTTTCAACTTGGAGAGAAGGTGAGAACCATCTGAACTGTATGGGCAACTTTCCCTAGCTCTGATATTTAGGAAGCCTGGAGGCTGTTTGGTGTCTACGCCACCAGACATGATCAAATCCACACCAATTCCTATCACTGTCTTTACTGTTCAGGAGCAAAAAAAGTAACCATAGAGAGATACTTTCTTAGGCTACCATCCCACTTAGAAATCTTGGAGAATGGCAAAGAAGTGTCAGACTTTGCTTTCTAATATGCATATAGGCATCAGAGCCCAATGGAACAGGTTCCCTTTTCCCAAACAAGAAGTCAAAGATGGCTGGTGTGGGTCTTCCGGGCTGTGTGGCCATGTTCTGGAAGCTTTGCTTCTTAATGTTTCGCCAGCACCCGTGACCGGCATCTTCAGAGTGCAGGAGCACAGACAGGAGCAGTTCTCTCTGTGCCCAGGGTGGTGTGACCCTTTTGTGGGTATTTATAGAGATCTGGGAGGGGGGGGAAGGGGGGGATGGGGGGGTTGGGTTACTGAGTGGCTGCTTGTTTTGGTGTCAGAATCTGTGTGTATCTTCCTGGGGATTAGGCAGGGTTGTTTCCTAACGTTTCGCCAGCACCTGTGACTGGCATCTTCAGAGTGCAGGAGCACAGACAGGAGCAGTTCTCTCTGTGGCCAGGGTGATGTGACCCTTTTGTGGGTATTTATAGAGATCTGAGGGGGGGGGAAGGGGGGATTGGGGGGGTGCGGGGGTTGGGTCACAGGTGCTGGCGAAATGTTAGGAAACAAAACTTCCAGAACACGGCCACACAGCCCGGAAGACCCACACCAGCCATCGTATTCCGGCCGTGAAAGCCTTCAACAATACAAGAAGTCAAAGGTTTGGGGCAGGGGGCTTGTTACAGGCTCATCAGATTTCTGAATAAAGCAAGAAAAATAATTTTATGTGATGGCTCCACTAGAGAAACTATACATACATATCCATCAAGATGGCAATCATGCACATAAATAACAGGATTCATTCACATGCATTAAAACAAAGCAATCATACCTTTGAGCTGCTTTGCATATTTAAGTAGGAACTGATAAGGGTGCTCCACTTGTAAGTCAAATTTTATTGTCTGTAGCAAGATTCTCTCTAAAACCATTACTTCTTCCTAATATCAAGAGAGCAAATGCAAATTCATTGAGCGCACAAAATGTTTTGAGCTCAATCTATTTCCTTAATAGAACAGTCAGTATGGATTCAAGATATTTTGAATTTAAAACATTTTCCATATCCCTACTCATTAGTTTTGTTTTATAAAAGTCCCAGCTGGCATTACATAATGATGCCAGGGGACGCAATATTTATAGTTACTAAGGTAAGCTTATCTATTTTTAAAGTACTTAAAAATACCCTTAGCATCTAAATACAATCTAAGTACATAAAAGCACTTGTATTTTGTAGTTATATGACGACTTTCAGTAACCTTGCCTATCTGTATCCAGGACTTGGTGTTATTATAGCTTAACCACTTCCAGTATAAATTATTTGTGATTGAGACCTATTAGTCTTGTTTTCTTTAATATTAAAACTCTTGGTCTAGTAAGTGAATGTCAAAAGGGACAAAATAGGGGGAAGCAGGAGTAAGAAGAGGTGTGAATCACCAATTCTGTTCATTTATTAAATGTAATTCTATCCTGCCACATTCTCAAAAAGTCTCTCAGCAGCTGTTGTCAATAAGATAGTTGATTTTTTGCCAGTTAAGATTTACTGTTCTTCACTAACATTGCAGTATGTCCAAATGTTAAATTCAACTGCTGATTTAACAATCACATTTGGGGTGGGATGGGGAACATATTACTGTTACACAGTTTGTGGAGGAACAGTGAAACTGCATACATGGGCAGTCAAATGCTAATTACTAGAAAGAAAACAGCTACTGTCAATAACAGAACTAAATGTTCTTTCATAAAGATGTATTTCAATATTAACAATACAGCTTTGAGGACTTTTCCCTGCTAGTTTATGTGGATAGTTTTCAGTTTGTTCTCACTTAAAGCACCAGCCCTAACAAAATGTGAGAACTAGACAATATTTTATTACTATCTTGTTGATAGTAAGTGGAGATCTAAGTATTTCTGGCTTTAACAATTTAGCATGAAATCTAATACCCTAAAAGAAAATTCCAGTAAAAATGGGTGAAACCATCCACAAAAGTCACTATCTCCACAAAGTGGATTAAGGAAGTACTTTCTCTCACACTTGTTATCTGAGTGCCAAAAGGTTAGCTGAATTTTTGAGCCTACAGTAAGTTATATAATAGACAGCCAAAGTAAACTTCATTGGACATTAATCACAAAGCAATCAGAAATTACTAAACATTACATGTGATGTAATTCTCTAGTGATGGACAAGCCTTGTTTAATAAAAGTATGTAGAAACAAGCTAGTAAAGAATTATATCCATTTTAACCTGCAGGACTTCCTTGCATAAATTACTATTATTAAAAAATACCTTTGCAACTAAGTTGTTGGAAGACTTTGTGGCTAAGATAATGCCTACAGTTACTTTAACAAAGAAATAAGTGACAAATGTTTATTTTTTCCAGTTTGCTTACTGTATGCATATGGCTGCACTCTGTGTGGCCAGTTTCACTGCTTCCCCTGTGCAGTGGGTTATTTCTTTGCTGAAAAGACAGGCAAATGCAACAGGAGAACAACACAAGCACTGCAATACATATTGCCTTTGAAAATAACATGTTGAAAATACTAGCTAAATTAATCTAACCAGTGAAATATATTTCAATTATTAATAAATTGCCAATACTTTATATAGAAAAATTCAAGTATTTGAATAATAGAGGCTTACTTCTAGTTTAATCTATTTTATTCTACAAACACTGCTGAAATCTACATAAACAGCTACATATTACTTGGATTGTGCCATGACAAATTTAAGTCAGAGAATCTTCAGCACATCTGAGTTTACCTTTGGATCATCTCCAAACTGTCCAAACTGAACATCATTTAGTAAACTACGAGCTGTTTTGATGATATCTTTACATTTTTTGGGTGTTTCTTCAACTTTCCCTGCTAGGAATAGACAGCAAGCTCCAGTCACCTATTAAAAATATGATTTTAGAAAGCCATTGAATTACATAAGGACAATACATTTTCCTAATGTTATCATAAAAATAGATTACTTGTATCAGAAAGGAAATATTATGATACATGTAGACTTATTTACTTTTGAGTTCATCTCTGATTATGGAATAACTTACAATAACTCTTTTGCTGAACCAAGAGAAAATTAATTCCATACATGTTCTTATTATGCATTCCAGAGAAGTGGAGAACTCTCCAGAACAGAACTCAAGGGCATATAGGAAGCTATCAAGGAGGGAGAAAAGTTAATATTCATGATTACAAGCTGTACATGTCATTAAATTCTGTCTAACAATTATAAATTAAATGTGTTAACATTTCTTAAGTACTACTGTAAGGGAAATTTCCTACATTATGTTCCATGATTTATTTTCTAGACTTTTTGTAATATAGTAGTTGTCTTATGACAGTACTCTTCCAGTACCTAAAATAATGCGAAGACCTGTTCTCTGTGATTCTATACTGCAGGAGTTGGAATAATGTATTTAGATTACAGGAAGGCAGGTGATAGGAGCAGTTCAACAATGGAAGTAATTACTTAGAAAAATGATGGATTCATCTTCATTGGTTGTGCTCAAGCAGAGACTAGCTAGCCATCTGTTCTGGATGCTTTAATTTGGATTCCCACACTGAGCTGGGGTTTGGATCTGATGGCCTCTTCCAGTTTTTGATAAACTAGAATTCTATAGTACCCTTGTTTACTCTGGAAGCACTAAGTACTGGTGACCATAATTTGGTCTGCTTATTACTTCTGCCAGTAAGAGCTAATAAACTAAACAAGAATCGAATAGTTAGCATTGCAGCCAAACCAGGAGTCATTTGTGATATTTTGCAAGCCCAGATTCCAAAGTTGCATTTGTTCTTGGTTTACAAAACCAGTCTTCTCTGGGAACAGCAAGCCATAATCCTGGTTTGTATATACACTGAAGGCCTGATTCAGGCTGTATGTACCAGCATATTCAAAATAAAGATTATACAAAATTTTTAAACTCAAATCTACCTTCTCCACAAAGCCCTTTAAATCCTACAGCAACTATATCTAAGAATATGCAACTAAATAATTGCATATTCCTCCCCCTTTATTCCTGCCTCTAATTCCTTCAAATTCCTGTAATATCTTCTATATATTTCTGGACTGTAGTTTTTGGTTCAGAGACTTTCACTATTTTTTTGTGAAGCCTTAGCGGACACCAATTACATAGTGTAAACCAAAAGCAATATATTAGCACTTACATATCTTGGGAACTGTTTGAAGGAATGGAACATATAAAACCGATGGAAATATATTATTCCAGTTGCCAGTGTGTCATAATGTCTGAATCACAGGATAAGAATGCAACAGATTGCTCAGTTTCAACTATAAATACAACTGAATAAAACTGAATAATATATCAAAGAGAACCAGTCTGGTGTAGTGGTTAAGGGACTAGGCTAGAAACTGGAAGACTGTGAGTTCTAGTCCTGCCTTAGGCATGAAGCCAGCTGGGTCATCTTAGACTAGGCACTTTCATCCGTAGGAAGAAGGCAGTGGCAAACCACTTCCATGATCTTGACAAGAAAACCGCAAGGACTAATCCAGGCAGTTACCAAGAGTCAAGACTGACTCAAAGTCATTAAAAAAACCAAACATTTTAATAGTTTCAATATATTTTAGGAAGACATCCAAATAATGTGGTTATGGAATGGTTACAAAATAAGTAAGATTAATGGATAAAGATACTATATTGAAAGAAGATTACAATCCTAGATGTTTGGGAATAGATTCTTGTACTAAGTAATGCCATATAAAATATGACTGCAAGCAGCCTGCATAAATACAGTTCAACAGATTAGTAACATTACTATTCAACTATAAAAACATTACAAACTAACCTAAGTTTAGCATTTAATAAGCTATTCAGAAATGCTGAGGAAATCATGCTGCAACAGATACATAATTTGACTGGTATATGATACTAGGTTAAGCTAGTTGGAGGATTATGGACTGCAAATAATAAGAAATTGTAAATCAACAGATTTTGTTATTGAAAAAACATTTTTACCAACTAAATAACAGGCCAATCAGCAGTTAAAGCTAAGGAAGGAAAAAAAGCATTGAAATAATAGTTTCTTGTTGCTAATTTTTAAATGAAAGTGGAAACACTATTATTTGGGCAGTAAGTAAAAAGAATATTAATTCAAATCTTAATCCCACATACTGCACAATACAGAAACTCAAAAGGATACAATCCCAAACGGGTTCCTACATCAAATATAAATCGGGCACCTTCTCTTCGGTATCTTGCCTCAGTAGCTGGATCAAGTCCTTCTAGCTGTGATGGTGTATGTGCCAAGTCCTTCTTATCCCAATACCAACATGGTTTTGTGTGGTCCAGATTTGCCAAAGCAACAGAGGGGCTAGAATTTTCTTTGTTTTCCTTCATTTATCAACACAGAATAATTCCCGTAGGGTAGGTTTTCAATTTTTTTTCATATGACTTCAGAACCTATAAAAAAAATAAATTTTGATCACTGAGGCTGTGAGGGATTTGCATTCAAAGCCTAACATGTTTTCAGGCATTTATGTACACCATCTTCTAATTCCTAGCACCCAGGAGCTTAGGTACATGAGCTTTTTTTCCATTTCTAATCTTATTTCCTTCATATTTACTCATTTATTATTTAAAGTTTATTGTGTCTTTTCACTGTATTTTAATCTCTCAAGGTAGCTAGCAACAAACAGGGCTACATTTGAAGAGTACCTGGATGCTACAGCTGGTTCAAAATGCGGCCGCATGTACAATTTTGAGTCCCCCAAGAATGGCACATATAACATCTTTACTGCGCGAACTGCATTATCACTTTTAATATCACTCCCCCGCACTTTGGAACATTCTCCCCCCAGAGGTGTGGCAGGCCCCTACCCTCCTGGCTTTCTGGAAAGGATTAAAGACCTGGCTCTGCCAGCTTGCATGGGGTGATAACAATCTTACCCAATCCTGGGGGTGGCTAGCGGTTTGATGACACTCCCTGAGTGACTGCCAATTATTCTTGGATCTATTTATTTTCTATTTATTAACAGTAGATTGTAATTTTGTAAACTGCCCAGAGTCGTTCAACAAGATGGGTGGTGACAAATTTGATACATACATACCTACATAAATATAAAATAATAGCACCATTGTTTTGGAGAACTGCTGGCCTGCTATGGATATAGAAATCATTGACAGCCAGTTTCCTTAACTTACATTAGCAGTGAGCTACACGATCAACAAAATTTCTAACAGCACAATGGTATTTTCCTATTAAGTACTACTCAGATTACCAAATGGCCAGGTGAAATGAGGTTCAGCTTGCCCTTCAGAGTTTTATTATGTGGAAGTTGGCAAAGTGAAGTTTTCACAGCATAGAACAAAACGTAAAAGCCAAAGTGCCCCAAGTGCAGTACAGTGGTTAAAGTGTTGGTCCAGGATGATCCAGGTTTAAGTCAACCCTCGGTCATGGTAACTCACTGGATGACAATTCTATCTCAGACCAAACTATCTTACAACTTGCTATGATGGGGATTAAAAATGAAGGAAAATCCCCATTTAGGAATCTTGAATTCCTGAAGGAAAGGCTGGACATAAATCTAATAAAAATAATTGCTGCAAATCAAAGCAATGTTAAATCACAGCTATGGAGCAAATTCAAAAACTGGTAGATCTAAACACTAGTAATCCTAAAGTAACTCTAACTCTAGTAAATTTGACTACCTTTACATAAAATCCAAGTATCCAAGTATGATAAGGGTCATACACTGCACTCACCAAACTCAAAACTAGTCATTTGAATGTGATGCTTGAAACAAACTCCATTCTCATGTTATTTTGACCTGAAATAGCTGATTGCCTCCACTTTCCAAAGAACAGCATACTTCCAAACATTAGATTCCAGCCTTTTCAAACATTGGGCTCATTTCTTTATCTGATACTGTCATGCGTTATGGTGGCACTGGTTTAACCAATTATGAATTTAAATCTATAAGATAAAGAGTAATACTTTAAAGGTCCATTATTATTTGCTATCAACTCTCGTCCCCCACAGTAATCTAGGAAAACAATGAAATAAACAGGAATAGTAAGCATATAAAATAGTCCTCTCATTCATCCCCCTAAAATTCTACGAATTTAGCCCATGTTGAAGGCAAGCCCTCAAAAATTAACAAGCTACTACCAATTACAGAGCAAACGCTTTTTTTTAGGTTATTCATTTTATATTCTGAATAAATGCGTCCACGGTTCATTGTCAAGTCAGTGTTATTGGCTTATTTAATACGTTACCTTACCTTGTCAAACAAGACCATATTTTTTTTAAAAAGAAGTTTATTCTGTTTCTGCTCTATATAATTATAATAATTCCGAATTGTTGCCTTTGTATTTTAAAGTTTGGCTGTAACTTTCAAGAATGGCTCTTGGAAATTAGAAAATTTTCTCTCCGGACTTGTCATTAAAATGAATGTCTTTCCACCCTTCACCAGGGCCGCTGCCATTAATTCATCAAAGGCTTCCTATATTTCAACCTCAGTACACCTCTGTAACTCTGGCAATTTCGATCACGCATCCTCTCTTTCACTCAGTCACACAATATTGCGGAACCACTCACGGACGAAGCGTACAACGAAACCCCAAAATCAGCAAGCCATTAACATCGGCTCCTGCGCGACGCCATCTTGCGAAAGCCCAAAGTCGTTGCTGACGTTATTGCGTCGGCGCGCGAGCTGAAGAGAAGAGGGCGGGGTGGAGCAGCATGAGAAAGCGCATTGATACCAAGTCGAGCATCAAAGCTCCAGCCATATCCTCTAACCACCCCTCCCCCAGTAACCCCGCCTGCGCGCGAGAACAAGGCCTGACGTTTCTGTAAAACCTTTTGGAGTTGCTGGCCAATAGGAGACCCACAATAGAAAAAGGAGGCGGTAGCTCTAGCCAATGATTTCTTAGAAGAATGGAGGGGGTGGGGGGAGAAAAATGAGTTGGTTTCGTTTTCCCGCCAATCAAAATTTATTATCCCTCCTCCCTGTTAAGTATTCTCGGTTGCTTCTTCTCTCTCCTCACACGCCCAGTCCTGCAATAGGCGAGAGAGGCCAGGGAGCGGCTCACTGGATTGGTCAGCCGTCCCACGGAGAGAACTGGAAACCAATGGCCGCGACGCAATTCTTGGGCTGGGGGGAGGAGCAAGAGGCGAGTGAGGGCAAACACTGGGTGTCCGACGGCGAGGGAGTTTGTGTGTGTCTATGCGTGTGTTCGCGCGCGTGCGCGCGGAGGTGCCGTGGTTGGTTTAGCGGTCGCCCCTGCCGCTCCCCTTCCCCCTTCCACAACCCGGGCAGAGCCGTCAGGTGAGAGGATTTTGAGTCCCTTGTTGTCGTCGTTAAAAGGTAACGGGGAGGCCTGTTTTGTCACACCCTGACTCGTACAAATTATCTCACAGTGGGCCCTGACTCGGCCCTTTTCTTCCTCGCCCCAAGTACTGGGGGGCCCTCTCAGTCCGAAGGATCGCCACCTGCGTGCGTTGTAGTGGACAGGCGGTCCAGACGCGTGATCTCCGCTTGTCCTCCTTCCACTTCCCTCTCCATACGATCACGCCCACATGGTTCCGTGTTGATTAACCTGGAAGAAGAACCGTCACCTCTCCTTGGTTGTAATCACTGTTCGCATTTACCTCATAATCACCCTCCCTGGAGGAATGAGAACCGTTACGCTTTATCTAGCATACGCGATCTTTAGAAAATACTCTGCTATCCAAGGAAACATATACAGAATTGCAACTTTGATTGTGTAGCCTGAGTTAATCAGTTGCAGTTGAGCTTGAAAATGAGCCTCGTCCCTTGCAGTTTGGGACTTTTTTTCTCCTGATGGTGTACAGTCCAGTCCAGATACCTTTCCCAGGCCCATCACTTTAAATGCTATAAGCATTAGCCTGTGTCGTTTGTATTCCTCTCTAACTTCCTTTATTCACTCATCCATCCATTAAATTATGCATTTCCAGACCCTCTGTCTTTAATAAATAAGATCCCAATTTACTGGCATCTGTGGCTGATTTTTATAATTGTATCCAGTATTTATGACTTCCAAATAATCCACAGTGCTCTTATGCCATCATAATATCCCCATATTTACTTGCCTATTCTTTTAATCTTTTGTCAGTAACCTGACAACTTTAGATCTGGTTCTCCACCTGTTCTTGATCTTTTTTCCCTTCAGTCTTTCTTTCTTAGTTAAATCACTTTTTTTACTAGAACTTCCATCCTAGCGTTTACTATTACTTTTTCTGTACACTGTAATTCACTCTTTACTGTCACGTTTACTAGAAAGTTGAACATTTGTGTTCAACAGGATTTATGCCCTGCTAGTGGCAGAAATATCATATACACGTGTATTCCAAAATGCTACTATTTATTAAGGAGTACTCTAGAAAAAGTTGTAGGTTATAGTCTGAATCAACCATTTTGCTTCTTTTTAGTAATAATTTCATAAATTATTTAATTCCTGTATTTTATTGCCTGCTTTCTAAGTTCTTATGGGATTTTAAAAACATTCTTCCTTGATTTTGATCTGAATGCCTTTCCTTATATTAATAGTACTTAGCTTTCCTTTGTTTTGTATATATAGTACAGCTGTTCACCTGGATCTACTATTCCACATGTATCCCTTATTCTTCCCCCAAATGTCTACTAGAGATCAGCTGTGTTGTGTACTCCAGAGGTTTTGGACTTCAGCTCCCATTAACTACTCTTGTAGAACTGCAGTTTAAAATACTTGGAAAACATTATCATACTTGCTCTGTGATAGAGGTTCATCTCAAATTCTTTCTACATATTATCCACTTTGCAGACTTTAGACGGTAGTCATGTCTGGATAATTATGTGGTATGGTTTTACTTCCCTGTGTTCCTTTATATGTCTTCTTACTGTTTCTGAGGAAGAAAGATTGTCTTCTACTAATATGATCTTAGTCTTTTTTTGACAATTACTGTAGAAGTGGATATTTCTAATGAATGGTTTTTTTGTCAAATTTACAATAAATACTTCCTATATATCATGAAATTACTGTCCTTCTATCTTTTAAGTCAACTTGATGTACCCTTTGTAAAGCATATTAATGGAACATTACTAACAGGAAGAGAAAAATGGTAAAAACACTAAAAACTACAGTGCATTTGCACTTTCTTGAAATGCATTATTATTTTTAAATGAGTGGATGATTTCATCCATCTGTTTATGTTTTAGTAAGCATAATATAATCTTGCTGTGTAACATTTATGGTAAATCAGTAGATTAAGATTTTAATTTTAGTGAAGAATCTTGGGTAGTTTAGAAAAGTTTCTGATAATTTTTGTTTTGGAGGGGGATTGTTGTTTGGATCTTACTCTGTGGCTAAAAATGGTATTCAGTAAACATATCTGATAACGTGTGCCATATTTAGCATTTTAATAGTATTTATATTCCTGACTATTGTCAGATAAAATAATAATTCAGCTTTGCATTAGTATAGTTCTGCATTTATCATCAATAAATTGTTTCTGTCAAATCTCTTGGAATGGCATTGCATGACAATAGTATGTAGGAACACTATTTTCTTCTGTCCAGTGCCTCTTTTTTGTGTTCTCTCTCTCTTCCTCTTTCTTACACCCTCTTTTCTCTCACTCTCTCATATCGCTGTAAATTGCCAGAGAAGGGACAGACAGTTTTTATTTGAAATTTGATTTGCCTACTTGCAAAGTACTTTTGAAATTAAACTAAAGCCATAGGAAGTTAGACCAAGATGTATAAGCTGTCCTCTCCTGTTTCATATGAAAAATGGAGAAATCAGTTGATTTTAGAACATTATTGCAAATTTATTATTCTTGTTTGTGTTTTAATTGATATCACACATTTGGTCAGACTATATTTTTATTGACATAAAATGATTGTAATCAGAGTTCTTCTAATCATAATGGATTATTAAAGAAAACTGAAATTAAATCACAGTATGATAAATTAGACATCAGTATTTATGTGTTTTGAATATTTGAATAGTTATATTTATTATATAAATATTCAAAGTAGCTTACAACATTACAAATAAAAATACGAAGCTTAATCATAGTATTAAACTCAGTAAGTTCAAAATAAATTAAAAAGCTTGATGAAAGACATGTATATTTGCCATTTTTCTAATTATTGGGAGAGTAGGGGCCAAACACAACCTAGTGAGAGCATTCTATAGTTTGGGAGTTACACAGGGGGACACTCTCTCCTATGTACCAGATAGATGACTCTGGCAGTGGAGGCAACTTTGAAAGGTCTACCGCTGATCTAAAAGATTGGATGTGTTACTAGTAACTGTCAGCACCAACACCTTAAATTGCATTTTGTAGGTAAAATTGAAAAGCAGTGCACATCTTCAGGCGTTATGTGACTCCTGTACCTTGAATTGATTAGCAGCCTAGAGACTGTATTTTGTCTCACTTGTAATTTCTAAAGAGTTTTCAAGGGTAACTCAATATAAAGTGTAACAGTAGCCAATAAAAGTATCCAGAGAGTGGATAATAGGCCAAATAGCTTGAGAAGGGTTGCAGCCAGCCATAATTATTGACAACGGATAATCAAGAAACTCTCCTAGAGTACAGATCTGTCATTTCTGGAGGGATGAAATCCCATCCCAAATAGGCTTCACTCAATCCAGTCTCTTCACTGTGTGTTTTGTTGTCATCATCATTATTATTATTATTATTATTATTATTATTATTATTATTAATTATTTAAATTTATTATAGCCACTCACTCCCATAGACTATGGAGCTAATCAGCTGGGAGAGGGAGGGATTAAACAAGCAATTAGTGGCCCTTAACTCGCTACATATCTTGCCTACCTTCTCAAGATCTTCATGATGAAAAGAATCCATATCTATATGATAAGAGATTACCAAGTTTACCTCCCTGTGACTTGTCCCAACACTTGAGTCCAATTCAAGGCAATTCCAATTTACACTGTCTGCAAAAATTAATAAAAATTGCTCACAGTGAACCTCCAACTATTCTGGTTCCCCTTCCCCAACATCTTAATGAATAAAAATATAATAAATACCAGTCTGTTCTGTACAGATGCAATGGAAGCAGAGAAGTGAATATGCTTTGTGGCATACATTGTATGGAGTAGGGTTTCAAATGGGGCTTAAGATGGCCCCACTCCATGTTCAATCTGATCTATTAAGTTTATGCTGTCATTAAAATAATTAGTTTAACATACTTTTGTAGTGTGTAGATAGAGTGAAAAAAAGCCATTAACTCTTCTAATATTTCACAGTAACTTTCAAGTTGTTAAGAGGGGATTTGGCTGATTAACAAACAAAACTGTCATACTCCATTGTGATAACTAATGTCAATAGAATTCACCTTTATAACATAAATACTTTTTATTCTACAAATATCTTGCCTGTTTGTGAAAGGAAGTTGAAGGGACAGCTTCACTAATGTATCAGTTACATCAGCCTGAGTACTAATTTTGGATGTTGCAAAATATAGGAGTGACTGCTTTTCCCGCTTAAGTTCCTGCCCTTCTTTACAATAGTAGCACCCAAAGCTATGTAATATATTATAAAATACACTTTAAATCTCTTCTAGATTGAGTGGTTGTTAGCTAAAAGAAACAAAGCTGAAATCTCTTTGTTCAAGCCCAGCATACCTCTAATTATTAGGTTCTCGGAACAAACAGAATGGCTTTTAACCTGCTGTGTTTGTCCATTTTCCACTGAATACTGCAACTGAATTATGGGCATAGATGTATTTCTAGTCTAACAGTAAAGCACTTGCCTTCTCAAAAAAACGAACAATTTGGAAACTGCCTTTTGAATGAAGGAAATGATTTTTTTTCATAGCTTACTTGGTTACCCAACTCCTGTTTTCAAAGTTCAGTACAGTCTTTCCTAAGATGATGTCTCCAGATGGGTTGGACATTATTTTCCATAATTCCATTATCTATGATTATTGGAATTAAGGAAGTTGTAATCCAACAATCAGGTGAGAGAAAGTTGGTTTACAGCATTATTTTACATGTTTCATATGGTTTCCTAATTGTGATCTCAGAATTCCAATCACAGGTGCTTTTGGTTACTGTTACTGTTACCCAGTTTAAGTGGTATATTTATTTGTGATTATTATTAAATATCCTTTCAGAAGATATTTTTGAAGAAAGCTTTCTGCAGTGAAACTTTTTCACTTGGTTCTTTGAATTGGGCTTCAAGTATGAAAAGCCATTTTAAAATCTGAAATTACAATTTCATTCAAATTGTGTGTGGAATAAATAGCTGTATATCAATTTAGACTCTGAAAAGTTAGAAATGTATATTGGAAAGGATTGGGGATTTAGTTAATAGTCAAAGATTTAGAATAGTTACATGTAAATAGATACTTGCTCCTTTTTATTTTTGTCTTCCCTTCCCATCTGCCTGTTATTTTCAGTGTTAAATGTTAGGTGGTACTTGAGGATCTATTTTAGGGTAGAGGAAGGGCATAGAAAAATCTTCTATGTCATTATTTATTCAATTTATTTACCATCATAGCACTCTTACATGAACTTGTCTTACCAACAAAGCCATAATTTAATGTATGATTTTCTTGTAAACCTATGAAAGACTGTTAATCTTTCTAAATGAAGAGATATTGGACAAAATATATCAATCATTATATGGCATAATAATTCACACTATTATCTCTTGATAGTAGAAGCCCAGAATTAAATAATTCCAAGTGCTAGAATGCAACTGATGGTATGATGTATTGTAACAGGATCATTCACATTAATTATACTATTTTTTCACTCCTGGTTGCTCTGCCTAGATTCCTATGCTCAGTAACATTCATAGAATTGTTGTTACTGCTTATGATCATCCACTATATAGAATTGCTTTTTTTCTTATAAAAACACATTTTTTCCAAAGAAAGATGCATAACTGGAGCTTTATCCCTCTAATAAATATTCTTGTTTTGTATTACTTCATAAGCTGTATGTTTCTCTTTTTAAAAAAAAAATAGGGCAAAAACCATGCAGTAAGGGTAAACATCCTTTGAAGCTTCTAGAATAAAATTCTAGATCAGTGTTTCTCAAGCTTGGCAACTTTAAGATGTGTGGACTTCTTGCTGAGGTTGAGAAACACTGCAGTAGATAATTAGTAACAATAGTAATAATAGACAGTTAGCTCAAAACAGTTAAAAAAAACCCTGATATCCCAGTTCAGACAGTCCCCTACTTGCAAACTTTCATGTTGCGAACTTTCACCGATATGAACAGGATGGACCCAGAAGTCAGGCCAGAAGTTGGAACTGGAAGTCAGGAAAAGGTGTGGGAAAGGGTTAGTTTGCAGCCCACCGCAAGCTAACCCTTTCCCACTTTCTCCAGCATTCCGTTTGCATTGAAGTTGGAGTTCCCAGAAAAGGTTAGTTTATGTGGCGTGCTCCATTGCCAGGTGAGGCAGGAGAGGGGGCGGTGGCAGAGGGCAGGGAGTGGGGGCAAAGGTCTCCTGTCTTGCCTGGCAATGGAGCGCACCGTGCCCCACCAGCCCTGCCTCCACCTCTTTTTTTTCCGCTTGTTGGATTTATGAACAAAACAGGCTTAGAACAGTCTCTTGGAACATAACCCATTTGTAAGTAGGGGACTATCTGTACTCACATGTGATGATAATCCTGTATTTTAAAGCTGTGGAATCACTACAAAAAAGTCCCTCTCCTTAGTTCATATTCCTTTAAGAAATGGACAAAAGAGAAGATTCCCTATATAAATTTAAAATGTGGGCAAGTTGACATGAAAAATGGAATCCTTTAAAAATAATTTGTTTTTTAAAAGTTGAAATCACTATTTTAAATTTGGCTTGAATATTTTCAGGTATTCATTACAGTTGATACAAAAGAAATGTCACACATAGCAACTACTGCTTACAAATTTTGCTGTGGTTGTATTCTGCCCAACTGACATTTTTGAATGATCTTTAAAGATAATCCTAGAGACACATGATTAAAATAGCCCAGCCTGAGGCGATATTAGACTTCTTGAGAAAAGGCTTTTTAACTTAAGCGGTGTAAAGCGTACTTATAGCCACTACTGCCTCTTGAACTTTCTCAGTTCATTTTAAGTCTAGGAGAACTCCCAAACTACATACTTTCAGTAGGAGTGTAAGGCCATTTGTAAAATCTTTATGCAGAACAATTGTATTTCTGCACTTCTTTCTAACCTAAATCAAGTCTCAGTTTCTTTAACCCTATGCATCTCAAATCTGTCTATAGGCACCAAGTCAGGAATTATGCAGTTTCTTTGGGATAATAAATGAAAGGAAGAAGTAGAGCTACATATCTGATAACAGTTCAGTCAGACTCAGTGGTTTCATGTGTGCACATGTATGTGTTAAATGGAGATATGATACCTTGTGGTATCATATAGGCCAACAGCCATGGGCTGGAGCAGAAATAATCCAGTGCCAGTTATGAGCTGGATAATTCCTGACTCAGTCCCTACGACAGATTTGAGATGCATGAGGTTAAAGAAACTGAGACTTAATTTGGGTAAGAAAGAAGTGCAGAAAGAAGGACAAGATAATCAATATAGAAATATGATTTATTGAAGCTATTGAAGAGTTTCAAAAGAACCAAAACACATTCTGTCTGTTATATCAGGAATTGACCATTCCCCCTTCTGTGCACTAAAACCAAGCCTATACTCGGATTGGAATGAATCCATATAATCATTATAATAAATATTACATGGTTTGTCTATGTACAGAAATAATTTTACGTGACAAAAAAAGTCTAACCAGAAGCTTTGAATTATGCTTTTAATCTGCATAATTTTGCACATCAGTATGATTTGCTAAAGCAAATAGAATACATATCTGCTAAGTAACTGCATTTATTCAACATCTGAATCCTGAGTTAAAAATTTATTTATTTCTTGATTTAAATCAGGGAAGTGTCATGTATCTTTGCAGTGTACTGAAATATATTTTTAGATTCTTATTTGTTTTACCAGAGATAATCCTTGTAGCCCTAAATAGATATGGTACAATATATATTATAAAAATGTATTTGCAAGTGGTATGAGAATTTTGGCAACCAAAATACATTTATTCTTTTAATTTCTGCTTAGATGAGTGGTTCTTAAACATTTTGGTCTCAGACCTTTTTACATTCTTAAAAATGATTGAGGACCCCAGAGAGTTTATGTGGATTATATCTATCAATATTTAGACATTTTAAAATATTTATTTGACTTCGCATCATAAGAAATTTTGTTCTTATACTTTAAAAAAATTGACAGAGATCCTAAACCCTGTGCCAGTCAGACTGTAACTGACTTTCTAAACGATAGGCCATTCTGGGTATGGACCTGTCCTTTCATTTTTTAAAGCACTACAAAGATTTGTAGAAACTATGTTTGCCCTTAAACATTCAAATGAGATAAAGAAAAACTTAAGGATTTGTTTTAGATTAGGGTAGAGACTATAATTTTTCCTTTGCTTTTTGTGCTAATTATGGAATATGTTGTAATTTTTTTGTCTGCAATGATAACAATAAATTGTGCAATCATTCAGCCATGAAATACTTAGTACGGCACTTGGCTTTCAGATATTTGTCTAATATTGTCATCATATTTTTAAATTGTAAAATCATATATTAATGAACCTACTTAGTTTATTTATATATTTATATAGCCACCCATCCCACATAAAAGTGACTCTGGGTGGCATACAAAACTTAATTAAAAACTATAAATACATAAAAACAGTCACAATGAAAAATTAACTGTAAAAAGCACACAGAACAGGAAAGGTTAATATTAGTAAGGGGGCCATCGCAAAATCTTCCCGGTCCCCTGGGACCCCTAGGCCTGATAGCAGCCAGGTCTTGAGGGACTTGAGGAATGTTGAAAGGGTTGAAGCCAATCTCACTAATGGGGGGAGAAAATTCCACAAAGTGGGTGCCACGGCAGAGAAGGGCTGCCTCCTGGGACCAGCCAAATGTAATTCCCTGGCAGATGGATACTTACATGTATACATTAATTCCTTTTAGCATTGAGTGTACAGGTAGTTCTCACTTAACAACCTTTTGTTTAATGATGGTTCAAAGTTATGACAGCCTCAAAAAAACGATTTATGACCTGTACTCACACTTGTCACTGTTGCAAACTGTTACACCACCCCCGCAGTCACGTGATTGCAATTTGTGATCTTTTTTATGATGGTCATTAAGCAAATCACATGGTCATTAAGTGAATTCTGGCAAAAAAGTCCATTGGGGAAGCGGAATTCGCTTAATGACCATGTGATTCGCTAAACAACCATGGTGATTCACTTAATACCCAACATAAAAATGGTAGTAAAATCAAGTCCAGTCCCGTGGTTACTCGCTTAACGACCGCACCTATTAACTACCAATTTTCCAGTCCTATTGTGTTCATTAAGCAAGGACTACTTGTACATGTTTTGTTGTCCAAAACTGGTATATTGGAAGGAAGGGTTTTAGTGAAAAGAAGTTAAAAAATCTTTGGCAAAAAGAGTTAGAGTGGGAGATTGAATAAATACTTGCTGCTTTTGTTCCTAATTTTTACTTTATGCCAAATTAGTTAGATTTTCTTTATTTGAATATGTGATTTTGCTACTTCTAGCTAAGCATTTTTATCAGCACTTCCAGTTTCTTCCTAAAAGAATACAGTGCTGCTTAAAAGTCTGTGAACCCATTTGAATTTTCAATATTTCTGCATAAATATGACCTAAAATGTGATCTGTTCTCCACACAAGTTCTGAAGTTAGATAAAGATAACCCTTTTGTTTTGCAAAAGTTATGTGAACCTTTGCTTTCAGTAACTGGTGTGTCCCCCTTGCGCAGCAATAACTGCAGCTGTTATTAGTCCTGCACATCGGCTCGGAGGAATTTTAGCCCATTCCTCCTTACAGAACAGCTTCAACTCAGGGATGTTGGTGGGCTTCCTCACATGAACTGCTTGTTTCAGGTCCTTCCACAACATTTCTATAGGAGTAAGGTTAGAACTTTGACATGGCCATTTCAAAACATTAACTTTTCTTCTGCTTCAACCATTTTTTGATTGGTTGTGTGTTTTGGGTCATTGTCCTGCTGCATGACCCACTTTCCCTTGAGCTTCAGTTCACAGATAGATACCCTGATATTTTACTGTAGAATTTGCTGATACAATTCAAAATTCATAGTTCCATCAGTGATGGCAAGCCGCCTTGGTCCAGAGGCAGCAAAGCAGGCCCAAACAATGATACTGCCACAACCATGTTTCACAGATGAAATAAGGTTCTTATGCTGGAATGCAGTGTTTGTCTTTTGCCAAACATAACACTTTCCATTCAAGCCAAAAAGTTCTATTTTCGTCTCATCTGTCCACAGAACATTTTTCCAATATCCTTCTGGCTTATCCACGTGATCTTTTGCAAACTGTAGATAGGCAGTAATGTTCATTTTGAAGAGTAGTGGCTTTCTGCTTTCACCCCTGCTATGCACACCATTGTTGTTCAGTTTTCTCCTGACATTCGCCAATGCAAGGGAGGACTTTAGTTCCTTAGACATTACCCTGGGCTTCTTTGAGACCTCCTGGAGTATTACATGCCTTGGTCTTGGTGTGATCTTGGTTGACCAACCACTCCCAGGGAGGGTAACAATGGTGTTGAATTGTCTCCTTGTGTACACAATCTACCTGACAGTGGATTGGTGGAGTCCAAACTCTTTCAAAATAGTTTTGTAACCCTTTCCAGCTTGGTGAGCATCAACAACTGTTTTTCAGTGGTCCTCAGAAATCTCCTTTGTTCAAGCCATGATACACTTCCATATACATGTGTTGTGAAGATCAGACTTTGATAGTGAATATCCAGAATTCTGTTCTTTAAATAAGGCACGACCACCCACACTCACACCTGATTATCATCCCATTGATTGAAACACCTGACTCATTGATTTCTCCTTCATATGAACTGATAATTCTAGAGGTTCACATATTACCATATACAAAATGTAGCTTTGGATCATTTTCTTCAGTAAATAAATGAACAAGTACAGTATTTTACACTTATTTGCTTAATTGGGTTCTCTTTATCTAGTTGTGTGGAGAACCAATCTTATTTTAGGTCATATTTATGCAGAAATATTGAACATTCAAAAGGGTTCATAAACTTTTAAGCACCACTGTACCTTTGTAGTTTTTTAAATATTATACTTTGAATACTTTCATGTTCAACAAGCTGAATAAACTTGTTAAACACTCACTTCTTGTTTGCTTGAATATTATTGTTTTTTTTAATTTATTTAACACTATCAGTTTTAAATACATGTAAATCCAGTTGCAATTGGTGGGCCTTCTTAGTTTAAAACAGGAAACAAACAAACACAAATGTGCAAAGCATTAAAAAGTTAGTGCATACAAAGCACATTTTCTTGAAGCATAAAAGCAACTACATCCTTTACTTATCTTTTACTATTTTTGCATATATGTACAGTAGTTCTCACTTAGACTGCAGTTGGACCAGCAACTCCATTGCTAAGCAATGTGGTTGTTAAGTGAAACATCATGTGACCATGGCGGCATCACTTCCACTGTAGTCATTAAGCAAATGATCATGGTCATTAAGTGTGACATCACATGACCGCGACTTGCAACTTACTGCCAGCTTCTCCATTGACTCCTTCTTGGAAGCTGGCTGTGAAGCTCACAAATGGCTATCAAGTGACTGTGGGACGCTGCAACCATCGTAAGTGTGCGCTGATTGCAAAGCACCCGAATTGTGACTGTGGGGATACTGTGACAGTCATAAGTTTGAGGACCAGTTGTAAAATTACTTTTTCAGTGCCACCATAAGTTTTGAATGTTGCTAAACAGGGGAGTCATTAACTGAGAACTATCTGTATGTGTAGATCCTGACAAGTTGCTTCTCTGGTAGTTCCTGTGGAAATTACTTTTAATACACACTTGCATAGACAACTCAGACAGCTTTCACTACAGTTTTAAATCACGCAGCTGCTTTAATGCTTTGAGGAGAAGTACTTTGCAAATTACCTGTCTTGAATGTCCTGCACAATCCTAGAGAGAAAACTATTGCTTTGTTCATTAAATTTGGTAAGTTACTAGTCAAGAATTTTATTGCTGCTGCTTACTTTTTTGCTATTTTGCTATAATAGAACTTCCATAGTAAGTTTTTCCTAATTCATTTAAATAAATGAAGTTAAATATATAATTTAAAAAAGTTATTTAGATTGTATCAACATTTCTTCATTTCCACTTTCTTCTACCCCTTGCTCCAGCTAGAACATACAGTTATTTGGCCTATGGAGTGAGAGATAATTTGATAAATATCTGTTGAAAAAAGAAGCTTATATATTGACCAAAGAATGCTGCTTATTTGCCTGTTATTCTCTTAAAGCTAGAAGATGGGGAAAAAAAGCCGAGTGAAAACACAGAAGTCAGGTACTGGAGCTACAACAGCTGTCTCTCCAAAGGAGATACTGAATTTGATTAGTGAATTGTTACAGAGTAAGTATATTATCCTAAATTTTTGGACAGGGGAAGGGGATAAGAATGTCCACATGGAAAAGAAAAAATGTTCAGTTTAGTATTCAAACATGGAAATTAATGCTTGTCCAGAAAATGTTTGTGGTTGAGTTGTAGATAAATCTTCTACTTTCTGGGTTCTGGTATTGTGCCCTTAAATATTTTAGAGATTTTTAGATTTTGTACATTTATATTTCTAGTATTTGGAACGAATAGAATTTATTTATAGTATTTGTATAATAATTTTCTGATGAATGTACACATTTACACACATACATAAAATTATGTTTTTGCTTATCCTTGCAGAATGTAGCAGTCCAACTCCAGGTCCTGGAAAAGAGTGGGAAGAATATCAGCAGATCCGAGCTCTTGTTGAGAGAATCCGTAAAAAGCAGAAAGGTAAGTGAAGAAAGTGGTTTCTGATAGCTTATGGTAAGAAGTAACATTGAAATAATATTTAGTTGCCTTCTGTTGTTCTGAAAGTAATGTTAAAAATAACAGTCAAGTAAATTGGTTTTGAAATGCATTTTTCATGTTGTATTTATATTGTATTTTTTAATCTTTGTCAATTGCCATTGTTGCATTTGTGAAATGGGTGGGCCATATAAATATATTTAAATAACTAAATAAATTCCAACCAAAATCAGAGTCATTAATATGTATATCAATATTTTCAGGCACACTATTTTTAGACTTAAAAGAGACCAAATGTCATCGTAAAATACCCCAGTTTTGAACTTTTATGTACAATTTGTAGTTGTAAATGTGGAAGCATTTTCAAATGATATTTCCTAAAGGGCATTAAAAAAAGATACATAAAATCTATAAATGTGAAAAAATTCTGTCTGTTTTTCAGTCCACTAAATGATGCACAAAATTATTGGCAATGCATGATTTAGCATTTTACCCAAAAATTATAATCACTTCTTAAAACAAGATTTCATGTTTTGGGGGAAAAAACTTGTTAAAATCTTTGTTAGTTAATGGATAATGTGATTTATTATCTTTTGCTAGTAATGATTATAGTGAAATCAACAATTTGTTTCCAGAGATAAATACTGTATTTATGTATTTGTTTTTCTTATTTGTGACATCACAGTTTTAAAAAGTTTAATCAGAATGCATACTGAATGTGGGGAATTTTAATGATCAAACTGTACATTTGGGAAGTAATGTTCTTTCATTTTGTATAGTGAAAAAATTATTCCATCTTAACTGTTCACTGAAGGATTCAGTATGCATATTCACAATTTAAAAGGCAAGTGGGAGAACAACTTAGAATTGCTTCTTTGGAGACTTTCTTCATAACTGTACATGAAAATACTTTTTTCAGTATACACAAACTGCAAATTAATAATGTAAATAAATATACAATACAAAAGTTTTAATATTTTTATTCTGATTTCAATAATTTACAGTTCTTTCTGTGTACAGAAGTACATGCATATTCATGAACCCAACCCACCCACCTCTCATATCCAAGTATTCATTAGATATTTATCCAGGAGTACATTAAGAAACCAAGGGCATAGTGCACATCCTTGTCTTACTCCTTGCTCAGCATTGAAACATTTGCTAAACATCCCATTTATTCTCAAGCTTTACTTTTATTACATATTTCTTTTAGTATATCATGAACCAACCTTCAACTCCATACTCTATAATTCAAGCCTATTCATTTTATTGTACATTTTCTTTAAATCAGTGAACTTACAGTGAATTTTTTCGCATACATTTCTCAGTGACAGCCTAAAGAACACAAATCTGGTCATACGTCCTTTAGTGAGCACAATGAGCATTGCACTTCCCAAATTTTGTTCATTGCCACTTCTTGTATCAATCTGATACTTGAATTCTTCCAAGTATCTTCTCGGGCACACTTAACAAATTAATTCCTCTGTGTTTTCATGTTAACTCTTGTTACCTTTCTCTTTCTACAAAGGAACAATAATTTTTCAGTCATCTGAAGATGGACCAGACAGGAATAGGTTAATTCCATCTGATCTGGCCAGAAAACAGAGCTTAAAATTTTGCATTCCAATGGAAACTAACATCTCCTCCTCAGGTTCAGTTGTGTCTTCTTCAGAAGAGGAAAGGCTTTCCCTTGACTCTATTCTAGGGGGAGGGATTTAAAAAATGAGAGAAAACTTCAAGAGAGGGGAAGAAAAATTATAGGAAAAGGACCAGTATGTCTATGTTCATCACCACATCTGTTCACAGCAGCTGATCAGATGGAAGCACAAACTGGCAAGAAGCACCTGCAGTGATCCTAACTGGCATGGAAAGCTTTGTTTGGGTTTTTTTCACCACTTCTGTTCCTGAATGAAGTGAACAGCAAGAAGAGAGTCCCATGATCTTTATTTTTTTTTTTTTTTGCTACCTTTTTTCTGCTTATTATATTTCTTTGAGTGGCACTGACAGAAGAGGAACAGACAAACAGCCGTGACAAGAGTAAACATGCTCCTTCTTCCTTCTTAGAAACAATGGAGTAATGCTTAGCCAAACCGTTAACCATAATGAAGAGTTTATAGTTGAAGAGACAGTACAAGGAGATAACAGGAACCAGTTGGTCCAATTGCTGTGCCTTCTGGCAGACTTCCCTCCCGTTCCCCAGCAAGAACTAGGGGACAGCCTTGAACCTGGGCTCTAGACAGTCTCTCATCCAACAGTTGGCTAAAGAATGGAGATAGAAGCACTGGTTGTTTAATCAAAAGTGTATTTTCAGTAGCGTCCTCCCCTCCCCTGCTCCCAGGAGAGGTAGAACATAGAAGTAGACTTCCCACTTATACTTTACTAAGATGGTGAGTGGTAAGAATGGAGATGCCAGATTGGAGATTTTGCCTGGTCATACTTCAGCATCATTTGAGAATAACTAAGTCCAACTAGGATGTCCCAGAACCGGGAAAGTGGCAGCTTCCCATTGAAACCAATCTACAGTGCCCCCACCCTCACACGGCCCCATCTACAAATTTCCAGCCATCATATGAAACAGTATTTTAAATAGAACTATTCTTGTTGCTCAGTCAAGTGTTGGATGGTTAAAAGCATATCAGACCGCATGTATGTCTGGAGGATTCTCCAACTGTTCCTCCTCCCTCTTCACAGCTGTAGCTATAGTACTTTATCTTGCTTGCATGAGAGAGGACAAAAGAGGAACAGGACTTTCTCTAAGAAGGGAAGGATTAAGAGACACAAAGAGACAAATAGAGAGGGGAAGAGGACTCTCAAGAGCTTGTGCCTAGCATCTACAATACTGAATGCTGTAAATGGAGAAGGTTTCTTCATAGGCGCAAAGGTCAGCAGACATTTGAGCGAATGAAGTGAGACATCCAAGAATTATTCTTGAAAGGTAGAGATAAAGAAGAAGAACAACTGTCCAGTGAGGGCAGAGGCACCTTGCAAGCACAAAAGTTCAAGACAGTTCAATTCAAACTCCTGCACTATAGTAATTAAGAAATTGGCAAAAGCCCTTGAGATAGACCTGGACACCAAAAGGAGTATTATTAATAGTATTAAAAAATTCATGGAGCATTGACCGTCTTGCCTTCCACATTCAAAGTGGATCTGAGCTTGCCTCTTCCTGATTTTTTTCCCAAAAATAATTAGTACAGAATGGTTAGAATCAACAACAAAAAAAGCAGAACTCCATGTTCACTATTTGACAAGTTTTCTCTTCTAATCCCAAGAATATATGGAATGGATTACCTTGCCCAGTCCTGATCACCAAATTAGTCATTCCAAAGATAGATCGGCTCACAGATTTGATGGAGTTTATACTGCAGTTTTCTAAGGTAGGTGTGTGAGGAGCATCACTTGTATCAGGGCAGATGCTACAACATCAGTGGCTTTGAGAGGAGTAACAATTTGGGCTCAAGAACTGTTCAAGATGATACCACATAAAGTAGAACATTTAAGAGAAGGTGTTACTAAAATCCTCAGACCCTCAGACCAAATGGCAAATTCAGCTCCGGATACCCTATACTATATAGCCAGAGCCATGGCTGCTGGGATAGCAACATGAAGTAACCTGTGGCTTAATCCCTGGGAAGTGAGACACAACTCTAGAGCCTGTCTTGAGGGCAAGCACCATGAAAGAAATTGTTTGGGGAATTCACTAATCCCATCTTAGTCAAAAATAAGAACAGAAAGTCCTTGCCATCACCACCAAAGGAGAGCAGTAGTTAAAGATCATCTGTTTCCTTTTGCTCCAGAGATGATGCATCTAGCTGCTTAAGGTGAAAAGCAGGCAAAAAGGTAACAGGCATCCTCAGGATAGACACAAAGGTCATAGCATCAGCAGTAAGCACAAAGTATGAAAATTTCAAAAAAATTTCATATAATATCTTGTAGATTCCAGATGCATCTGCCAGTCCCATGCACGGTGGTTGGATCCTAGCAGTGGTTGTAGTAGCCAGCTTGGCAAGAGGAATTAATTGGAGAAATTAACGACAGATACTAGCCTGCCAGTCTGGGGATGCCATCTACAGTCCATTTCAACCCAAGGCCAGTGATGCCAGTCCAACTCATTATTGCTGATCAGTAGCTTGGAGACAGCCATGCATTTGATTTTGATAAATGTGGAATACCTAGTGAGGAAAAAAGACATTCTGATAAAACAGCCATTATTGCAAGAAAAGTCTAAATGAACAGTCACACCAGGATAAGGTCAAA